>NC_139003.1:36321771-38920101 GCF_964374135.1 Grampus griseus
TAATACCTGTTCCATCTTAACTAAGCATGTAACGTGCACTGTGGCTGTAACATGTGTGGTTTGAGGTACACCAGGAAAACTACCATGAATTTCTTTTTCCCTTTCCACAAAATCACAAATAAAAGGTCTTTGCAACCTCAGCACATGATTTTTTTTCTTAAGTTGAAACTTTCACCTTCTCACTTAAAGGAAGCACTTTATGACTCCTCTTTGGCATATCCAAGTTGCCAGCATCACTACTCTTGCACTTTGGGGGCATTATTAAGTAAAATAAAGGTTACTTGAACACAAGCACTAAAATATCATGACAGGCCATCTGGTAACCAAGATGATGCTAAGTGACTAATGGGCAGGACATGCTGGACAAAGGGATGATTCATGTCCCATGCAGGATGGGGCAGGTTGGTGAGAGAGAACGGCATGCAATTTAAAACTTATGAATTGTTTACTTCTGGAATTTTCCATTTAATATTTTTGGACTGTGGTTGACTGTGGGTAGCTGAAATTGTAGAAAGCAAAACTGTGGCTAAGCGGGGACGACTGTATTTTTAAAAATATGTTACATTGGGTACTAAGCGGGAATTCTGTACATAAATCAAATATTTCTAAGGCACTAGAAGAGCCACTATTCAAAAAACTTCTTTAAGCACATAATTGCTTTTTCAGGACTACCCCTAAGAAAGTAAATTTCCCTTCTGCCACCACATTCCCCTAGCAGCTGTGCCAGTTTGCCTGTGTCAGCCTATTTGAGAACTGGTTCCAGCCTGTGTTGGAAGGGAGTTTGTGGCAAGAGTTGACATGGCCAATAACCTTGGCTAATATATGTCTCAGCTGTGAAAATCATTGATTGACGTTTTCCATTATCAGTCATTCTTACCTTTCCTGCAATGGTCAAATGCCAGTTGTCTGTCTCCTGGCCCACCCTTCATTTTTCCCTAGGCCTACTCAAAGTTTGTCCTCAGGACCCTCAGCCAATGTTTGTCCTGGCTCCTCTCAACGCTTCCTGGAATATCAGAACAGGCTGATCACTGGAGTCTGTCTCTGGACCGTTCTGACCCCCTCTCAAATCTACAGTCTTTACTTAGGCCCTTTGACCGTTTTTCTGGTTCTGCCGTCCTGTAGGCCTGTCTGTTGCTGGCTGCACCTTAGTATAAAAGATGATTGAGGAAATTGCTGTGGACCCACAGGTTTCTATATCTTTGAAGACAATTATGAGTCCTCCTGAATTCTTTTCTTGCCTTCTGCTCTGTATCCTCCTCCCCCTGCCTGAGCGTTTCGTAAGAAATGGAAGGAATGATGAGCATGCTAGTAGGTAGATGGGTATAAATCATTGTGGCCCATTTCAAAACTGTTTTCTCTCCTTCCCTCCTTCCCTACAATACAACCTGCAGCAAAAACGCTGGGTTAGCTTCCTTCTGGTCTCCCATGATGGAGCTGGGAGGGGCCCAAGCCTATACAGAGTTGATTAACCAAGGTTTTTCATCTTGGTTCTTCAGAAGAAATCAAGAAGAAAATCCAGCCTTTGTGGCAAGGTCCCCCAGCATGCCCACCAATGGAAACACCTAGGAGTACAGCACATGAACCCTGTTTCCTGCCTCACTGTAAACACAAACCAGGACAAGTTAGAGCCACAGACCTACTTCCAATAAGAGCTCTACTCAGTTCAAGGAGATGGTCCAAACTTAAGGATTATTGGTGCTTGTGAATTCACACAGGCCTATGGCTGTTGAGCCAAGTCTCAAGAAGCAAGTGGAGGTCTTTCCTATTCTTCCATTGCCCGTTAGCTTCCAGCATTGCTAGAGCCCACTCAACTAGAGAGGACTTACCAGTAATTTTCTAAAGTGAGCCAACCATTGGAACAACATTCAGCAATAAATAGGAATGAATTCCTGACACACATAACATGGATGAACCTCAAAATAATCATGCCTAGTGGAAGCCAGACAAGACAAGAGCACAAACTTACTATGTGATTCCACTTACATAAAATTCCAGATAATGCAAACTAATCTATAGTGACAGGAAATAGATCAGTGGTATCAAGAGGATGGGGAGGGAGCCCACAAGAAGGAAAGGGAGAAAAGGATCACAACGTGGCAGGAGGAAACTTTTGGGGGTGATGGATATATTCATTATCCTGACTTTAGTGCTGGTTTCATGAGTATACACATGTGTCAAAACTTACAAAACTGCCCATTTAAAATATGTTCTATTTATTGTAGGTTAATTATATCTCAATAAAGAAGTGTAATTTAAGAAGTGTATATCCACCTCCAACTATTAATATGGTAAATTATATTACTGAATTTCCTAAAGTTAAACCAACCCTGCATTCATGGGAATATATCTCATGTGGTCATGATGTATTAGTTTCTTAATGTGGTATTGGATTCTGTTTGCCAATATGTTTTTGCATTCTCAATCTTTTTATTTTGTCTTTTATTTCTTTAGGTAGTTATTTATTGCCAATATTGGAAAATCCCATTATCTGAATTCCATATTATCTAAATCTATCATTTGTTGTGTTTGCAGACTTTCAAACAAGAGTTTGTTAATTTTTCACTGGGAATTTTTATTTGTTTTAATCTAATATGTAGGAATTCTCAAGGCCTCATGGAGGAGATGCTGTCTCTAGGATTTGTATTTGTATATGGCAGGTACTAGGAATACTTCCAGTCTGGAACTATTTTATTTTTCAGTTTGGGATTTTCCTGTTTGTCAGTAGTATAAATTCAATGAATAGTATAAATTTAAACCCCCAAATCACAAATGGATAAGGTTAAAAATTCTCAGAAGGGATGATATTGTTGTTTTGTTATTATTGTTTTTTATCCAGTGCTGCAGCCCAGATAAATTTCCTATTACCTGCCCTTTGCTGGCTGTCAGATTTGTCTTCTTACACATTATTTCATTGGTGTCACAGTCCCTTCAAAAGGGTCCTGACTTTATATTCGCATCTCAGGCTCTGTTCCCCTGTTTCACATGGAAACAAAGCTTACCCCTTCATTTCTTTAGCAATTTTAAGCCCCAAAGCTTTAGATTCCAGGTATTAGCATGTGTTCCATGATAGGGCAGGCTTTTATTTACTTATAACCTTGATTTCAGCTCACAGTTTTTTCTTTTGGTTCTTGGGAATTTACGTTCTCGCAAACTCAGTCATTTTTTAAAATATATTCGTTGTTCAGGATCTATCTGTACTTCAGCAGGATAGCTTTTCAGAATATCTGACCCATAATACTGCCCCAAATGGAGCCCCACTATGAGACCTCTCTTTTCATTAAATTGGACTTCTGTGTAACATATAATCTGGTCTGAAAGCAATCAGTAGGTGAGTACAAGTCTCATTCACATTTCCTAGGCTATGCCCTTGGGCTTTTTAACATCCTAAGAATCTTTAGGGTTTTATGAATCATCTTTCCCGGATTTTCTAAACTGTTGATTGTCGCCAGTGGGGACAGCAGACACAAATAACAAATGCTTATGGTGCTCTATAGCATGTTACCAAGAATGAGGGTTGTGAATTTCTCAGTTCGATGATTCTCTTCTCTTAGCTTAGACAGCCACTGGTCATTAGGCTTTGCATGCTTTACTAACTACTCACTCACTGCATCATGACCAGTGACCACAATCACTATGCCACTATAACAATTAACTATCTCAGAAGACAACTGAAGTCCAGCTGGCTTTCTCACAGAGCAAATTAACTTTGCTTTAGCATGAGTTCAGTGAAACCTGAAATACTTCTACGAGGTTGAACCACGTAAACTAAGTCGTCCTGTCACAATGATTGCAGATCATGTGTGAGAAGCAGCCTAAAGGGTTCACACGTCAATCAAAGTTTGCATTTCCCACCTGGGATGGAAAACCCAAGCCAGAAAGAAGGCAAAGAAGAGCCCTGGTGCTCGGGTTATTGGGCTATTACCAGGTACCAATATTAAGAGCCACACCTGTCCTGTTTTTTTTTTTTTAGCCATTCTCAATTACATTTAATGGGAATTAAATGGAAATCCCCACACAATTACCATTTCTTGTGTTGTTTCCAGGCTAGATCTCACCAAAGGTGGAAGATTCCCACCTTGAAAAGAGGGGACTAAAACCTAGTAGAGTGGGCATGGGGCTCAGTCAGCCTTGCCTTGGTGCTCAATGACCTTGCCATTGCCTGGTCTCTCTGGTTGTTTCTGACCTGCTCTCTTGGTCCTTCCTGACCTCTTCATCTAGTGGTTCTCAAATTGTTGTCTGCATCAAGATCACAGAGGAACTTCCTAAAAACATTTTTTTAAAAAAATTTCCGATTCCACTTTAAAACTAGTGAGTCCTGAGGATATACCCAGAGAAAACCATAATTCAAAGAGATACATGCACCCCAATGTTCATTGCAGCTCTATTTATAATAGCCAAGACATGGAAGCAACTGAAATGTCCACCAACAGATGAATGGATAAAGAAGATGTGGCGTGTGTGTGTACACACACACACACACACACACACACACACACACACACACACACTGGAATATTACTCAACCATAAAAAAGAATGAAATAATGACATTTGCAGCAACATGGATGGACCTGGAGATTATCATACTAAGTAAGCCAGACAGAGAAAGACAAATATCATATGACATCGCTTATATGTGGAATCTAAAAAAATAATACAAATGAACTTATTTACAGAACATAAAGCGACTCACAGACATAGCAAACTTATGTTTACTAAAGGGGAAAGGGGGGTGGGGGAGGGAAAAATTAGGAGGTTGGGATTAACATACACATTACTATATATAAACTAGACAACCAACAAAGACCTACTGTATAGCACAGGGAACTACACTCAATATTTTGTAACAACCTAAAAGGGAAAAGAATCTGAAAAGGAATATATATATGTGTATATATATATATGTACATATACACACACACATATATATATAACTGAATCACTGTGCTGTACTCCTGAAACTAACACCATATTGTAAATCAACTATACTTCAATAAAATACAAAATAAAATAAAATGAAAAAACAAAAAACTAGTGAGTGAGAAACTGCGAGTGGGGCCGGGAGTGCTTAGCAAGTTTGTCAGGTGACGACACAGATTGTCCCAGCACTACACATGGAGAAACGCTCTAAGGTCCCTGTTTCTGACTGACTGGGGAGTTACTCTGGCTCTTGGCCCTCTGATATTTGCTCACCTTGTTCACCTGACCTCCTCTGTATGTCTATCTGAACTGATCTATTTGGCCCTGCCCTCTGTTCCCCCTGCACCCTTCATCCAAGTGGGCTGTAGCTTCTTGCTTCAGCTGCTCTGTGACTGAGGCCTGCCTTTTGCATGCCGTGTGGTGTTACGACCCCAGCAGATCACATCTGGGGGAACCAAGGAGTCCAGCTGCTGATGAAAAACCATGTGTGACTTTTCAGGCCTGACTATAGGCAATGACAAAGGCTTTGCTTGGTAGGCCTTACGGGGGATTGGTGCTCTCCCTATGTCAGACTTGGTGCACAGCCAAGGCATTACAGTCTCTGAAGGGCATTTCAGTCAAGAACTGGAGCCCGTCTGGCCAACCCAGGCACATTTCCGCCAAGGCATTCCTCAGGTGCCTCTATAGGGGAGGACTTTGAAGATACTTTTTTCAGACTCTGACTCAGTACCCTGTACTTTTCCACTCCTATCCCTCATTTCCTCCCTGCCTCATGCATGACCAGCACAGTCCCCTATGGGAGAAAATGGAATGGGGGCAGTTGACACCTTTTCCGGGTTTAGACTCTTGCTTCTACCATAGCAGTAAGTGATTAAAGGGTCCACTGTTAATTCTTTTCAGGCCTGTGCTTTAACCAGCTACTCCAACACCTGTCAGCTCAGCTCTTTCTCAAGCTTAGCTAAGCTCCTGACACCAAGAGATCCTGAGCCAAAACCAGTTAGTTTCAGAAACTGTGTGAGATAATAAATATTTGCTATTTTAAGCTGCTAACTGGGGTCATTTGTTATACAGCATTCAATAGCTAATACTAATACTTTTCACTTATCTTAGGTACATCTGGACTTTGAACCATTTCAAAGTGTTTTCACATCTATTATCTCACATCTTCCTAAATATAATAGCTTACATTTACAGAAAACTTACTTTGTGCCAGGCACTGTATTAAGTACTTAGCAGGCAATATCTGAGCAAATTGCCACAACTACTCTGAGATGGGTCCTTTTATTGTCTCTGCTTTATAAGTAAGGAGATCAAGGCACTAGGTGTTCAATAATTTGCCCCAAATTACACAAATAGTAAGTGAAGTCATGATTCAAACCTTTGATCCTACCACTAAAATAAAATAAAGCCCAGAGAAGTGATGCTATTTGTGTAAGGCCATACAGCTGGCTAGTCCTGGAGGCAAAACCAGGAATCTCCTGATTCCCCATCCAGGAGTCTGGGATCACCAGGGGTCGTGAACAGACTTAGAAAACAGTTTTAGCTGCTAGCTGGGCAGAGAGATTTGCTCAGAGGGCAGGTGGTAGGAAATGCACTCGGGTGGCAAAGTCTTATGCACCTGCATCTTCACCTATAGCTGGAACAATAATCTGACTGGATGTAGAATCCTTGCCTTCTGATGAAGTGGATCAAGGCTTCTCCTCACTTCCCAACAACTCCAGACAAAAGTCACTTCAGCATGACATGAAAGATAGTGAAGAATAAGGTACACAAAATAAAGATACAGATGGGATTATTCAAGGACATTGTCTCCATGGAAATATGCACCCCAGGGGTGGATGGAGCAACTGCAGAGGAATAGGATTTTAGGGGGATGATTTTCTGGAATTAAGAGTTCACTAATTTAGGCTTACTAAATTGGAATTCATGATAATTCTGGGAAGCACTGAGCTAAAGCTACACACTGTGGTATACCAAGAAGCTGTATTTATCTGTGTATTTATTGGATACTATGGGAAAAGGAATGCTTAAACTATTTGCGATAACAAAATCTTCAAACTTTCAAACTCTTTGAAGCACTTGAAATGCTATGTGGAATAAACCTGACAGGGTTCTAAGGGGAGTTGTCATTAGTACCTGGGGAGTCTGGAGAAAATTCAGATTTCTAGGCTTTCTCTCAGATACTGATTCTGTAGGCTTTTCGTGGGCCTGGGAGTTAATGTCTTAAAGCAACACCAGGTGTTTCAGATGCAACTGATTCATGCATAGTTGTTGGAGGATCTCTGCTAATTACACAACCATGCATCTTATCCATTTATTTATTATTATCTTAGTTATTAACAGATACCTTAAGGACTTCTAGTCCTGTAATAATTGAAATCTAGGAATGCTTTCAAAAATGCCCTGTGAGATATTGGCTCGGTGCTTTGTGACAGCCTGGAGGGGTGGGATAGGGAGGGTGGGAGGGAGGGAGACGCAAGAGGGAATACATATGGGAACATATGTATATGTATAACTGATTCACTTTGTTATAAAGCAGAAAGTAACACACCATTGTAAAGCAATTATACCCCAATAAAGATGTTAAAAAAAAATGCCCTGTGAAATTTGCAATTACTAGTTGTTCACACTGGAACTTTATCAATTTATCACCACTGCAGTTATACCAAATTAGTAAAATTTCATTTGCAACTGGCATTCTCCCGCTCCCCACAGGACTTGTAACTGTGACAATGTACCTGGTACCTGAAGACTAGGCCCCAGTCCAGGCTCTCACAACAGTCCTTAATCAGTAGAATTTAAGAAACAAATGACCACCACTGTACCTTAGGTCTGGATGTCCTGGAAATTGTCCTCGTACCAAGTTCCTGCCTGAGCCCCAATTCCAATAGCAGCATCCTTGTACCCACGTCCCAGCATAGGGGTCTTTCCAGATTCCTTTATCAATTTCATCAGCGACTTCTTTGTGTTCTGAACCCAAGGGCTGAAACTCCACCAATGAGCTGGCAATGGGTCTTTTAAGCTTTCTGGCTTGACCTCTGACCCTCACACGCTACGAGATTGCGCCGATGGTCCAGCTGCCTTCACTGATTACCTTCTATCATCCATTTAAGGAATTTCCTTAATCACCTCCCACCTTCTGCTGGATGACAATTCACTATGGCCCTCCTCCAACCCAGTTCAAGTTCTGATATTGGTTGTGTTTCTTACAGCCTTGGAAAACACCCAAATAGAGTGTTTTTTGAAATAATACCTACGGCATACTTAAGATATATTAAATCTCTTTGGTTGTAATCACTTAAAAAAAAAACCTCTGAATTAATTTAAGAAATAAAATAAACTACCAAAATAAAACCCTCACATTTTTGAATATAACCAAAAAAAAGCAGACTCACAGATATAGACAACAAACTAGTGGTTACCAGTGGGAAAAGGGAAGGGGGGAGGGGCAATAGAGGGGCTAGGGGGTTAAGAGGTGCAAACTACTATGTATAAAATAAGCTACAAGGATGTATTGTGCAACACAGGAAATATAGCCAATATTTTATAATAACTATACATGGACTATAGCCTTTAAAAATTGTGAATCACTGTATTGTATACCCGTAACATATAATATTGTACATCAACTATACTTCAATAAAAAAGAAAATCTCACATTTTTAACAGAATTTAAATTTTCTGGTTTTCGGGTGATTTCTTTGTATTTTATTCAAGTTCATGAATAATGGATCACATTTCTTGTAAGATGTCTCATTACGTTTGCAGCATACAAATATACAGTTTCTTAAAATGGCCTCCTGTCAAATACATATGATTTCTATTTGTCTGCTGTTAATGTAATTGACTAAACACTAGATTCCACTGATTATGCTTTCCCTTGTAAGCCACTTACTTTATAGGCATAAGCAGCTGTGTTTATGCTTCTGTCATTTGGGTTTCATTATGAAGTTTTCAGCACAGGATTCAAAAGCAATAGTCAGTCTAAGCACCCAGGCACCAACGGGCAATTCTTTACCAATTAAAGCAGTATGCCATCAACACTTGTGTATGTCATGTAGAAGGATACACAGATGCACATAAAACCACTGCAAGCACAATGATTGTGAATTTGAACAGGAAGAAAAACACTGTTAACTCTTCAGGAAGGAATTGATCAACAAAGACCTGAATTTAACCAAGACCATAAATGCTTCCTCTCCTGCCCCTCCCTCAACTGAGAAGTATGAAGAGTTTTGTTTTTTAACATAGGTGTGTGGTATAAATATTCAGAAAGGTGGAGTTAAGAGAGGCAGGCAGACAGAGGGGAAAGGGAGAAAGCAGCCACCAAGCAGATGAGGAGAAAATCCATGCAGAGAAACGGCAGGTAAAGGAGCCAAGGGAAGGACACTGAGGGGAACCGACAAAGGTACAGGAGAAACATTGTGGCAAAGAAGCTCCGTAGTCACCGAGGAGGTGTCTGTTAGCCAAACCTCTGTGACACGTGATTACAGTTATTTATTTCGACAACCTCTTGAAGAATAATAGAGGAAGGGCTGGTTTAAAACCTGGTCTGCCTTCCACCATTAGCGTAACCTACGCCAGTTCCACAGCCTCTGCAGGATTTAGTTTCCCCATTTGTAAATAATGGGTAGCAGGTGGCCAGGTTTGGGTGAGGATTAAACGAGATAACAAAGTAGTATTGGTTAAGAAGCTAGGCCTTGTGATCAGCTGCATAGTTTAAATCCCAGCTTCTAGCTGGGGGACCTTGAGCAAGTAACTCACCTGTGGGGCTTAGTTCCTTATCTTTAAAACATGGATAATAAAAATAATGCCTACGTCCATGTGGCTGTTATGAGGATTGACTGGAAAATCACGTGTAAAACATGACGAACAGGTTAGAACAGTGCCTGGCATTTTGTTAGCACTCAATAAACACTGACGCTTAGGAATAAAAGCAGGTGTGAAGAGTATGGTATCGATGAGGATGTCTCCGTCTTGGGAGGGCAGACACCATTTTGCTTTTTTTTTTTTTAAATACATCTTTACTGGAGGATAATTGCTTCACAATACTGTGTTAGTTTCTGTTATACAACAAAGTGAATCAGCCATATGCATACATATATCCCCATATAACAAATGGTGTATGCTAACGCATATATATGCTTCTTTTTTTTTTTTGCGGTACCTGGGCCTCTCACTGTTGTGGCCTCTCCCGTTGCGGAGCACAGGCTCCGGACGCGCAGGCTCAGCGGCCATGGCTCACGGGCCCAGCCGCTCCGCGGCATGTGGGATCTTCCCGGACCGGGGCAGGAACCCGTGTCCCCCGCATCGGCAGGCGGACTCCCAACCACTGCGCCACCAGGGAAGCCCTATGCTTCTTTTTTTACTCCTAGTATCTTGCTGGCACATTGCGAGCGTTTACTGAACATGTATTATGCCATCAGAAATGATAGAAAGCTTTTCTTCTCACACTGATGTTTTGCACTCTTATGTTAACAACACTTACCTTTGCCTTGTGTATTGTTGATTAGATGATTATCCAGGTTTTCAACTGTTCTTTTCTTTGGAAAATGCTATTTAATTGCACAAGAAATCTTCTCTTGGTTTAAAAAAAGAATGATGCCTAAAACCCAATTCTAAGTTCCAACTCTAATCCTGGTTCTTCCCCCCAAACAACCATTTTATTGACTTTGGTGACTATCCTTTCACACCTTGTATTTTACATACATGTATGAACTTAATGTGTGTAACTTTCTTATTCAGGATCCCACCAGAGGAACAGAACATTCTAATGTCCATGGGATCAATAGTAATGGCCCCTCTCTCGTTTCTGATAGTAGTAATTTGGTCTTGTCTTTTTTCTTGGTTACCTGGCTAGAGGTTTATCAATTTTTTTTTAACTTTTCAAAGAACCAGCTTTGATTTAGTTAATTTTCTCTATTAATTTATTTTCAATTTCATTGATTTATGCTCTAATTTTTGTCATCTATTTTTTTCTTCTTGCTTTAGGATTATGTTACTCTTCTTTGTCTAGTTTCTTAAGGTGGAAACTTAGATTACTGATTATAGATCTTTCTTGTCTAATATATGCATTCAATTCTGTAAAATTCCCTCTAAGCACTACTTTTGCTGCATTTCACAATTTTGACAAGTTCTGTTTTCATTTTTATTCTCCTCAAAGAATTTTAAAATTTCTCTTGAACCTTCTATAACCCAAATTTTATTTAGAAGTCTGTTGTTTAATCTCCAAATATTTGGGGATTTTCTGGCTCTCTTTCTGCAATTGATTCTTACTTTAATTGCATTGTGGTCTAAGAGCCTACTTGGCATGATTTCTATACTTTCAGATTTGCTGAGGTGTGTTTTATTTGTATTAATTACCAGAATGTAGTCTATCTTGGTGAATGTTCCATGTGAGCTTGAGAAGAACGTGTATGCTGCTGTTGTTGGATGAAGCGTTCGATAAATGTCAATTAGATCCAGTTGATTGACGTTACTGTTCAGTTTAACGACATCCTTACTGATATTCTGCCTGTTGGAACTGTCAATTACTGATAGAGGGGTGTCGAAGTCTCCAACTATAACAGTAGATTTATCTATTTTTCCTTGCAGTTCTATCAACTTTTGCCTCATGTATTTTGACACTCTGTTGTTAGGCAAGTAGACATTAAGGATTTTTATGTTTTCTTGAAGAATTGATACCTTATCCTTATATAATGCCCTTCCTTATCCCTGATAATTTTCCTTGCTCTGAAGTCTGCTTTGTCCGAGATTAATATAGCTACTTCAGCTTTCTTTTGATTGCTGTTAACTGTGGTATATCTTATTTCATTCCTTTACTTTAAATTATCGGCATCTTTTTATTTAAAGTGGTTTCTTGTAGACATACAGTGGATCTTACTTTTGTATCCACTCTGATGGTTTCTGTATTTTAATTGGTTTATTTAGCCCATTCACATTTAAAGTGATTATTGATATTGTTGGATTAATATTGGCCATATTTGTATCTGTTTTCTATTCATTGCCGTTATTGTTGTTGCTGTTATTTGTTGCTGTTGTTCTTCCTCTTCCTCTTTCTCTGCCTCTTCTTTTTATTTACTCTTTTTCTGCCTTCTCTGATTTCTGCTTTTAATTGCATATCAATAGCCTTTCTTAAAATGTTTTTATTTGTTGTCCTAGAGTTTACAAGATACATTTACAACCAATACAGGTCCACTTTCAAATAACACTGTACAGCTTCATGAGTAGTATGGGTACCTTCTAACAGAATATTCCTAATCCCTCCTGTCCCCTGTAACATTGCTGTCATTTACTTCACTTATCCATACGCTACAATCACCAAATACATTGTTGCTATTATTATTTTGAACAAATTTTTATCTGCAGGATTAGTGAAAAAAAAGAAAACAATTTTATTTTACCTTCATTTATTCTTTCTCTGACACACATCCTTTCTTTATGAAGATCTAAATTGCTGACCCATATTATTTGTCTTCCTTCTCAAGAGTTTCTTTTAACATTTCTTGCAAGGCAAGTCTACTGGCAATAAATACCCTCAATTTTTGTTTGCCTGAGAAGGTGGTAATTTCTCCTTCACTTTTGAAAGATAATTTCACTACATACAGACTTTTAGGCTGGTGGTTTTCAGCCTTACTAGGGTAGCTCTAGAATAGACTTTCTCTAACAGCATAGGCCTTGGTCTTAAGGCCTGGCCTTTGTGCTGCCTCATCTGGATGCCTGTCAACATTCTTTCTGGGCTGGAACTCCAATGTCTCCCAGATTCTTTGTTTCAATCTCTACCTCACAGCAAATGCTCTCTGGTGAGCCTGTGTCATCTTACCCAGAACTTCTGTGCCCTCCCTGACTCTGCTCCTTCTTCAATTCCTACCCTGCACATTCTGGTGACTATATCTACCCCAATTCTTATTCTTCTAACTGGGACTTCCATGCTCTGCTCAGACTTTAGCTCACTGAGCCACAATTAAGTGTCTCCAGGCAGAGAGCTGGAATGATTATGGGATATTACCTGATGAGTTTTCTTTTCAGGGATCACTATCTTGTGCTGTCCCTTGTCCAATACCTGAAAACAATGGCCTCATATATTTTACACAGTTATATGGTTTTTTATAACATAAACCCTAATCTAGTGCCAATTACTCTGTAATAGTCAGAAGCAGAAATGCTTCTTATTCGTTACTGTTTTCCCATTATCTGGCACAGTTCTTGGCATATAGAGGCAATCAGGAAGAAATCGACACATGAAATGATACGTAAATCAGTGAATTCAGGGAAGGGAGAAAATAGAGGAAAGGGAGAAAGAATGAATTTGAGAGAGTTTGGGAGGAGTGACGATATCAGTGTATTCAAGCAAATGAAACCTTTTAGTATGGAATCTGACTCAAACTCAGAACATTTAGGAGTTAGGCTTAATATCTCTGGGGGGAAAACTTACTCAGTAATGGCTCAGGTATTCTCCATTTGTCAATATAATACTTACTGAAAAGGCTGAGCCAAGATTTCTGGTTTGAAATTCACCTTACATATCATATAATTAATAAACTAGTTCCAAGATAAATCAAGGCATATATGTATTTTATAATATTCTGATTTATAGTAATTGTTAGATTTCAATGTTCTACTCATGTGTAGTTTTGAATGTTGTCAACTGACAGGATAGTGCCAGATTTTGAAATCTTTTTTTTTTTTTTTGCGGTACGCGGGCCTCTCACTGTTGTGGCCTCTCCCGTTGCGGAGCACAGGCTCCGGATGCGCAGGCTCAGCGGCCATGGCTCACGGGCCCAGCCACTCCATGGCATGTGGGATCTTCCCGGACTGGGGCACGAACCCGTGTCCCCTGCATCGGCAGACAGACTCTCAACCACTGTGCCACCAGGGAAGCCCTTGAAATCTTTTAAGTTTTGAGGAAATCGATCTGTTTTTAAGGATTTTTAAAACTTTGCTCCCTACTTCAGACATATTTTTCTGGGCATTATAATCAATCAATTAATTATGTCATTAAGATACATTATTATTACTATGTGATGAAGTAATCAATTTGCTTTTTAGAGATAAATTTTAGAAGAATAATTTAACCAGTCTTTTATTTTTGTTCATCCTTTTACTTTTTTAAAGCATATTTAGATGAGCTTATATAAAAATAAGACAATACTTTTTTTCTAAACCATTTTCTTCAAGCTATTTATTTCTATAACATCAGGTAGTTATATGTTTTCAAGGTAAAATCTCTAGACGCTGCAGTTAATTTAAATAAAAGCCATTTCATTCTTTTTGGGTCTAATTTTATTTCTCAATTAATAAGCTCTGATTTATCTCTTACATTGAAAATACTGTCTTGCTAATATTTTCTGAAAATGAAATGAATATATATCACAGAAAATTTTTAAATATGATATTATTATAGAAAAGGCAGAAGATCTTTTCTTAAATGTAAGCATAATCCAGTGAACTATTTAAGGGTGATAAGAATATTTTATAATGAAGAAAATAAGATAAAGAAAACAAGAAAGAAAGAGATTTGCAGATAAGGAATTAGGATTGAAGGGTAAGCACCTGACCTGACTTTAAAAGTCTCCAGCTACTCGCCTATTATAAAACCTTGTGGCCCAGGTAGTGGGAGAATTTAAGTCAAAAAATTTTTTTGTCTTGAATAATATTTTATTTTCAAGTAAAGATTGAAGGAGACAGGGAAAGTTATCTTTGGGTAGTCTTGAAGGAAACAACAAAAATTATTCATTTATAGAAACTGGACTTCAGGGAAAAATTATGTGAAGAAGAATAGCCTGAAGAAGAGACAGTTGAATAGGAAGGTCCAACATCCTTCAAAGGTATGTACCTGTGTTAGAAAAGATCCTAAGTGCAGAGATAGAGGAAACAGATGAGAAAGGCCTGACCTAGAGACCAGATGTTCCCTAAACCTCATAGCACAGGTAAACCTACTGATATTGACACTGTCTTGCTTGATAATATTTCAAAAGTGCAATTAAAAAGATGTTCGCTTAAAGGAGCTGAAATAGTGGGTAGACTGAGACAAAACAAAGAAAAACTAAGATAGAAGCTCAGTTCATGTGTCAGACACATTTAAATCATTCCAGCTTAATTTTTGTAACCAAAAATACCAAATACCAGTATCATAAAGTACAATATTGTTAATATCATGGTTGCTGTATAAATTGCCAAGTAGAAGTACCAGCTGAACTTGACTGTTTTCCAAGGAAGATATTGTTGCAGAAAAAGCACATGAATGGCTCTCTTTTGGCACACTACATACATGGTGGCCTTTAATTTCTCCTCTTCCTGATTCTCATTCTTTTCTCCTTTGCTTAGTATCGCTCTTCTGAGTCTCCAAAAGGAAACAATTTGAAAGAGAAAGGCATTATTTTTATTGCCTTATGGAAGTCTGTTGCAGCTTATAGTCTATTTTAAAACATAATTCAATCAAAATATTACATCTTTTTTATCTGGGTGGAGAACTTATAGTGATTTCTATTCTTTATTCTTCCTTGGGTTTTTCCAAGTTTTCTACAATGATCATACACTACCTCTACAATCATAAGCAAATAAATTTAAAGGAACTTACGGATTTATTTCTCTCATTCCAGTTAGGCACTTTATGATTCTATTGTCTCTTTGATACTCTGATCACACCTCTTTTAAAAATCTGGAATTAGTTAAAAAAATTATTTAGGGAATTCTAAATAAATTGTTTGGCTTAAAGACATTATAATTGAGCACATTTGGTAAATTGAGGATCAAACACAGCAATCTCTCCCAGGTTTAGGGGGAGGGAAGGACAATGAGGGGAAAGTTTTATACTACAGAGTGATACTTGTAAAGATCTTCCCAAAATTTAAGAATTCTAAAAATAAAATGGATAGTGAAATAGAGAGAAAACCATTTAGAAAAATTCTGAGTAGAGCTGAAATGAACTAAGGCTAATCAGTAGTTTTGTAATTGCAAGACAGAATGCCTTATGCCCTGAGAAAACCATAATTCAAAAAGAGTCATGTACCATAATGTTCACTGCAGCTCTATTTACAATAGCCAGGACATGGAAGCAGCCTAAGTGTCCATCGACAGATGAATGGATAAAGAAGATGTGGCACATATATACAATGGAATATTACCCAGCCATAAAAAGAAACAAAATTGAGTTATTTGTAGTGAGGTGGATAGACCTAGAGTCTGTCATACAGAGTGAAGTAAGTCAGAAATAGAAAAACAAATATTGTATGTTAATACATATATATAGAATCTAAAAAAAAAAAAAAAAGGTCATGAAGAACCTAGGGGCAAGACGGGAATAAAGACGCAGACCTACTAGAGAATGGACTTGAGGACAAGGGGAGGGGAAGGGTAAGCTGGGACAAAGTAAGAGAGTGGTAGTGTATATATGGACATATATACACTACCAAATGTAAAATAGATAGCTAGTAGGAAGCAGTTACATAGTACAGGGAGATCAGCTCGGTGCTTTGTGACCAGCTAGAAGGGTGGGATAGGGAGGGTGGGAGGGAGCGAAACACAAGAGGGAAGAGATATGGCGATGTATGTATATGTATAACTGATTCACTTTGTTATAAAGCAGAAACTAACACACGATTATAAAGCAATTATACTCCAATAAAAATGTTAAAAATTAATTAAAAATTTAAAAAAAGACGGAATGTCTGATGAGATTGTAAGAGTTTACATAAGGTGTTAGCTTCCAAGAAATTAAGAAAATCAGTTATATTCTGATACATTAATACAAGGTGGAGGAAAAAGCTAAGTTGAAATGATTTTAAAGTTTTCAGGTTTTATTGTTACTACTATAAAGAACAAAGCAATAAGATTATATCTGTATCGAGAGAGATCATAGTTCTTGGTATACATACCACATATAGTGAATTGTTTCCATGTTCATTCTGTTTTCAATCAGAATATTTTTTATTATTCTTTTACCTGAAAAAATAGTGGATAATTTTGTCATTGGTGAGTCATGAAAGCCTTAGTATTAGATACAGAAGATGGTCCTGGAGTTCTTTGTGTTGTCTTTGAAAACTTGCATCATTATAAATTTTCTATATCATATCATTTTTATACTTCAGTATTTGTTAGCAGTGTTCAATTTCAAACTGTGAATTTTTTTCTTTAGTAATGATTATTCAGTATGTGTTTTGTTGAAATGCTAAACAACCATCTGACATAAATTTGTTTTCTAAGAAATAATAATTTCCATAATATTTTAACACACCACTATAAGCAGAATCTTTTAACAAATTGGGTAGCAAATGTAAATGCAAATAAACACTTATTGTTAATGATTTTACTGCTGCATTTCAGATTAGCCCTGCTTATTAATTCAGTAAGATAGCAAGCTGCCCCTTTCAACAAAAGTACTTTACTTACATCACTGAACTATCACTAAATACAGAAATGCCTACGTTATAAAATAACTTATATTCAGACCAGTACTTTCTAACCAAGGAGATTTTTTACAGATCTCATTAACTATAAGGTGTACATGCACTAATTTACTAAAATTTGACCTAATAATGACATACACAGAGATAGAATTGCTGTTACTCTCTCACTAGGCACTTGACTCACCAATGCCTAGAAAGCTGTGCAAATACAGACTTCTCCAACTAAGCTATCAGACCTAGAGAGATTTAAGAATGTTTAAAGGAAATGCAGGATTAATACACTGGAATTTTCAGTGGTTAAAAGCTCCTGTTTCACCTACATTTTGTATTAAATAGGCTTCGATTGGAAATTTGAATATGTTATCTAAATTCCAGACAAATGACATTTGGGATTAAGAAATATGGGAGTCTTTAGGGCTTTCACAAATATTCCTGTTTTCTCTACTTCTGGGTAAAAGGCAATAATGCACTTCCTTGTCCCCTTGAACCTCAGGTGTGGTCAAATGACTTGCTCTGGCCAATCAAATGAGAATGGAAGTGATCAAGGTCATTTGTTGATATTATGGTCTTCATCTATCTTATTACTTTCTCTTATTGGGCAGGAAAAGGAATGCCATTTATTGGGTCCTCTTAAACACTGCAGTAAGAACTGCTTAGTGTCTTAATTTTTCTCCATTTTCTTTAATAATGAAAAAATTTAAGGCTTTAAATTTTCCTCTGAGTTTTCACTGGGTCTCTAGTTATGAAGTGTAATGAAATGTTCTTCTTTTCAGTGCTTTCTAAAAGTTCATAAATTTTCTTTTGATTTCCTTTTTGATATAAATAAGGTTTATAAGAATAGATTACTTTAGGGCTTCGCTGGTGGTGCAGTGGTTAAGAATCCACCTGTCAATGTAGGGGACACGGGTTTGAGCCCTGGTCTGGGAAGATCCCACATGCCGCGGAGCAACAAAGCCCGTGAGCCACAACTACTGAAGCCTGCGCACCTAGAGCCTGTGCTCCACAGCAAGAGAAGCCACCACAATGAGAAGCCCACGCACCGCAACGAAGAGTAGCCCCCGCTCCCCGCAACTAGAGAAAAGCCCATGCACAGCAACAAAGATCCAAGGCAGCCAAAAATAAATAAATAAAATAAAATAGATTAAAAAAGAAAAAGATAGATTATTTCCAAGAATTATGATATTTTCAGTCACTCTTTTTAACATACTTTTAGTTTTATTGGATCATGACAAAAGAGTGTGACCTGTAAATATCTACTGCTTCAAATTTATTAAGGTTTCCTTTTTAGTTGATAACACAATCAATTTTTATAAATATTTCAGAAATACATGATAAAAAGCTTATTTTCTAGTAAAGGGCTAGAAAATATGTATACACACATACACACATTATCCATCACATTGTTTTTAAATTATGTGATTCAGTTCTCTAAGTTGTGCTCATTCTGTCCTATCATGTATTAAAGTTTTCCACTATAACTTTATTTTTTAAAAAACTCTCTTTGTATATCTGCCAGTTTTTTTTTTTTTTTTTTTTTTTTTTTGCGGTATGCGGGTCTCTCACTGTTGTGGCCTCTCCCGTTGCGGAGCACAGGCTCCGGATGCGCAGGCTCAGCGGCCATGGCTCACGGGCCCAGCCGTTCCGCGGCGTGTGGGATCTTCCCGGACCGGGGCACGAACCCGTGTCCCCTGCATCGGCAGGCGGACTCTCAACCACTGCGCCACCAGGGAAGCCCTATCTGCCAGTTTTTGCTTATATATTTATCTGTTATATTGTTTGATTCATACAGAATTATGACTGTGTATTTTCTGTAGACTGTATCTTTTTCATTATGAAATTACCTCCATATCTTTAGTAATTTTACTCTAAATTCTACATTATCTCATATTAACATTGTCATGTGTACATTTTTTAAAATGTATCTAATATATCTTTTTCTAGTGCCATATTTTCAACATTTCTTTAGTATTTTAACTGTGTTTCTTATAGAGAGTTCACAACTAGGTTTACTTTTTTAATCAACTGGATATACTCTGCCCTTCAATAGGAGTTAGTTCATTCATATTTAGTGTAATGACATTAATTTTACTCTTCTATCATGTATGTTACCTATTACTTTTGTACATTGTTGTTTTATATTTCTTTTTTCTTATTTTTTATTGGACTGATCAAGTTGTACTTCATTCAATTTTTCCCTTTATTAATTTGAATGTTAAAGTTTTTAAAAATTCTTTTAATATTATTTTCCCCTTCTCTGGTCTCATAAAATGCATATGCTTCTCTACTACCATTTGAAAACAAGATGCCACAACAACTGTTTTTTCCCTACTTCTCTTCTCTTCAATGAAGTGAGACTTTTAAATAATTTTATTTTCAATTACACCACTGATTTCTTCTACATTAGACTTTTAACTGAGAGGAATAAACATTGCAGCTGATCTCTAAGCTGAAATTTTCTGAGTCATGAATCCTTATCCTTTGTGACCTGGGAGGTAGGGCAAATGCTGAGAAGGGAGGCGGGGAGAGGCTTCCAGTTAAGTTATCATTTATGTCTGGAACACTGAGGCAGTTTTCATGTACTTATCAGGCACTTGTGGGAAGCACTGCCTCCTCTGAGAGACCAAGGGCTGAGGCTGTGCTGGAGAAAACAGTTACAGGAGAATGATGGAAGGCATCATAGCTCTCAGAAATGAAGGGATGGAACACATTTTGGCAAGGGAAAAAAATGGCTTTCTTTAGCAAGTTCCTATAGAACTGAGTTTTAAAGTTAATTTTCTTTCCAATATCCATTTTTGCTTCTGCTTGAATTCAAAGAAATTCAATTGTAAAGTAAAATAATAATAACATATATGTTATCCCTTCTTTCCTCTTCCACTTTCCCTATGAATGAGTGCTTTTACTTTCCCACCCCTACCCTTCTGTATTCTTCACTAACTCTTGAGTTTTGCTAAGGTAGTTTAATACATTTAAGTTTAAAAACTTTTATTAGAATTTACATTATTTTACATTCCTTCTGTTTCTAGGGGTTTTGCTTAGCATTTACTTTACAATGCTCTTTCTTATCCATTTGGATTTCAATTGCATACGCAATGTTGATTTAATGTATAAACCTTCATTTCTTATCACTGTCCTCTCATGTCTTTGATTCCCCATCTTAGGCTTCTGTTGTGTTCTGTGACATTTATTTTTTGTTTTCATTAGTCTTTTCTTGAGAATTATCCTCTCTGAACACTAGCATATCTTCAAATATCTTTAGTTTGTTCTGACAGGTGGGTAATTTCTTGACTGTATATAGGAGTTTCACATTGAAATTCTTTTCTCTCAATAGTCCTCAGATACTGTTCCATTGATTTTTAGGTTCTGGTGTTGCAAATGAGAAGTTCAAACCCAGTATTACAGGCCTTTTTTTCCCCTTTATGGTTGGCTTGTTCTTTTTGACAGAAAGCTTTCAATATTTTCAACTTATCTTTAGAATTCAGAAACTTCCTAGGATATATCTAAGTATGTCTTTCCTCATGAATATGACCAGGTACTTGGTGAACATTTCAATATAAAAATTCAGATCTTTCTTTACTCAGGGACACTTTCTTCCTCTCTTGCTTTCCTTACAGCCTTATTCCTATGTATGGATTTCTCTCTCAGCTGGAACTGCTTTTGTTTCCATGTTTAGCTTCCTAGATATATATCGTCCAATTCTCTTATCTTTTCTCTAATGATTTGTATCTCATTATATTTCTTGCTTTGTGCTTTGAGATATGCTATGGGTTGAACTTTGTCCTCTAAAAAGAAACGTTGACATCTTAACCTCCAGTCCCTCTGAATGTGGCTTTATTTGGGAACGGGGTCTTTGCAGATGTAAATAAGTTATGATGAGGTGGACCCTAAATCTAATGACTGATATCCTTATTGAAAGAGAGAAATTTGGAGATATAGAGACACAAAGGTAAGAAAGCCATGTATTGATGGAGGCAGAGACGGGAGGGATGCAAGTCAAAGAATGCCAAAGACAGCTAGCAACCACCAGAAACTAGGAAGAGGCAAGGAAGGATTCTTCCCGAGGGCCTTCAGAGATAACATGATCCTGCCAACACCTTGATTTCAGACTTCTAGCCTCCAGAACTGTGAGAGAATAAATTTCTGTTGTTATAAGTCCCCAATTCATTGGTTATAGCAGCTCTAGGAAACTAATACAAGATAGTTCTTCCACTAAATGTTTCAGGTCACTAATTTTAGTCTACTTCATTTTATTTACTGAGTCATTAAAAAAATATGTTTTGATTACTGTTTTTAAATTTTAAATGGACTCCACTAGAATCTCCCTAATCCACTTTGATATTTTATAATTCAAGTTGTTTTTCTTTAATTAATTAACAATTAATTAACTTATGGCTGCCTTGGGTTTTTGTTGCTGCACATGGGCTTTCTCTAGTTGCGGTGAGCAGGGGCTACTCTTTGTTGTGGTGCACGGGCTCTAGGCTTCAGTAGTTGTGGCACACAAGCTCCATAGTTGTGGCTCACGGGCTCTAGAGCACAGGCTCAGTAGTTGTGTTGCACGGGCTTAGTTGCTCTGCAGCATGTGGGATCTTTCAGGACCAGGGCTCGAACCCATGTCCCCTGCATTGGCAGGCAGATTCTTAACCACTGCACCACCAGGAAGTCCATAATTCAAGTTTTTAATCTGTCTTATCTAACAGCTGTCTTTCACTAAGCATTTGGTTTTATAGTGTGACTAATTTTCATTTCTGGGTGGTAGGTTCCCTTCAGTGGTATTTTTCTTAATTGACTGGAGCTCAGGTCTGATTCTGGGGTACCCTAAGTTGGCGGCAATCCTGTGGGTGGTGGCAGGCAAAGTGATCTCTACCCCTGTAGCGGCTGCTGTTGATGGAGTAAAGGAAGAAGCCAATTTCCTGCTAAGGTATTTGGTGAAAGTCTCTCAGTAACTTCGTCTTCCTGTATCCGACCCCCAGCATCAGGGGCAAGGCAGGTTTGGCTCACGCATTCAGCAACTTCTTGGACTTTGGGGAGTCAGGACAGCAGGTCATGTTCATGCTGGACTAATGTTTATCTCTCCAGGGAGGTCCATAGCTTTCTAAGGCCAAGCTCTTCCCAGGGTCCTCTGCTTTTGGATCCTTTACCTGGGAGTTTGTTCTGCTCTCCAGGTGTTTTCTCAATCAAGTGGAAGAAAACTCCACACTAGTTCTCCCTCCTGTACCCCAGCAGCATTATTGCTGTACCCACAGTATTTCAGCTGCTTATATCTAAATTTTGAAGTATAATGAAAAGAGTCCAATGGATATATGTATGTTTAACAATAAATAACTTGCTACATCTGACATTCTAGAGCGGTTACCAGCTAAAACTTTCAACATGGAGCAAGTATAGGGAAACTGGTTGCAAAGTATTACAATATAGAACATCTAACTAGAGTAGATAGGAAAATGTAAGAGTATTTATGTAAGCACTTGTTTGGTAAACTTGATAAAATGCTAGTCCCTCTGTTTTATAAATAAACTTTGCC
This sequence comes from Grampus griseus, assembly GCF_964374135.1. Lineage (NCBI taxonomy): Eukaryota > Metazoa > Chordata > Mammalia > Artiodactyla > Delphinidae > Grampus > Grampus griseus. The sequence continues at coordinate 36,344,616 of NC_139003.1, forward strand.
TCTGCTTTAACATGGAAGAATTTTAATTCTACATAAATTAGGTAGCCTCTTTAGAAAAATACAATTTGAAAATAATCTCATGATTTTAGTAACTGTGGTCTTTATGACCTTGATATATGCTTTCCTAGAAAATAGTTTTCTAAAATATTTGTGTAAGTCATTTAAATATCTAGCACTCATGGGTGAGTTGATAGCCTAACACCCAGTGTAAATAGTTGGATTTTTTCCCATAAACTCTGATTTCCTTTCAAAAATAAATTTTCATCTTTAGTTGGATCAAGATGGCAAGTTTCCCTATGCCTTCCAACCTCCAGGAAAGAAAGAAAAAAATGTATTTCTGAAAAGAATAAATTATTAACAGCACTAGATAATAATAAAGGGATCAAAAATTCTGAGAAATACTTGAAAAATAGAAAGTAGACAAGATCAGATCTCCGAGGTAAATATAGGAAATGATAGCCCAAAGCAAGACGCAGAGAAGACTGCTATGGCCATGGGATTAGTTTCAGGGAAGCTGCAAGTTCAGAGTCAAAGGACCCAAGGAATGAAAGGAGCTCATTGGGCACATTTTAGGGTGGCCAAGTGGGCAGCTGCAGTTGGAACCCTGCCCCCTTGCTCGCTTGCACTTGCTGAGCAGAGTGTGTCTTCTGGCTGTGGGACTCTATTTTGGTTTTTTTGGTTTTATTTTTGTTTTTTGATGGAGGGTGGAGTGGAAACTAGCTGGTGAGTGATATCTTCCTACAGGCCAAAATGGGAACTATCCACTCTGGTATCAGCAAGGCAAGGTAGTGCCCCAGTTTTACTGTTTTCCCACTAGCTTTATGGCTTACCATCCCTCCAGGAAATAGCTACCCAGAAGATAATTATGGCACGCCCTTTTCAGCATTACGTCTTGTCCTTCTCCTACAATTACCAGAAGCAGGCTAATAGGTCACCAGATTGAAAGATGAGAGGAGGTTGCACTTATTCACATTTCTCATGATTCTATATGAAATTGTTTTGGCTAAACTAATATGCTTGGCCTCCTCTATGCCAAATTACTCACACACTTTTTCCATGACTTAGTCTCTTGATGTCACATCTATCCAAGAATTAAGAACTCCTATTTGTTTCTTGTTAACAGTATCCCTACGAAGCTCTTAAAACAGAACAGAAAGATATCAATATCAGTGCAAACTGAATTCAGTGCAGCATAAAGATGTTAAGAATCATGCTGCATTAAATAGTAGAGAGTTAACAATAGTTGGTTTTTGTCTCCTTTTAAACAAGCTTTCTCAGAGGACATACCGATCTAGATTTTCCCCAGTGTCTATAACTGCATCCAAAGGGGGATATCAGTTCTGTCTATTACCCTCTCTCTATATATATGGAGGACAATGTTCTATTTCTACAAAGAGGGAAACTAATCCGAGTGAGGCATTTCAGGAGATTTAGGACTCACCAGTTAAGAAAATGCTTAAACATCTCTGGAGACACAGATCTTCACTAGAGTCTTGTCTGACCGAGAGGTTTTGCTCTCTTCTAGGGTAATTGGCAACCACCAAAGTGAATTAGTCATGCATGTCAAACAATTGATCTAGGGTAATTGGCAACCACCAAAGTGAATTAGTCATGCATGTCAAACAATTGATAGTATACTCAGTGGGGAGCCCTAAAGATCATACTGCAATCTTATCAATCTCAACTGGAATGAGTCCATTGACCAGAGGACAAATTTTATTTAAGACAAACTTTCTTTTCAGTTTAACTAATCCTAATTCTTTTTTTTTTTTTTTTTTTTTTTGCGGTACGCGGACCTCTCACTGTTGTGGCCTCTCCCGTTGTGGAGCACAGGCTCCGGACGCGCAGGCTCAGCGGCCATGGCTCACGGGCCCAGCCGCTCCGCGGCATGTGGGATCTTCCCGGACCGGGACACAAACCCGTGTCCCCTGCATCGGCAGGCGGACTCTCAACCACTGCGCCACCAGGGAAGCCCTAATCCTAATTCTTGACCTTGCCATTTGGTAAATTCCTTTTTCTGATTCAAGAGTTTTTAAGATAATCACAAAAATGATAAATGTACATAATCCCCCCCACCACATCAATGTGTTGGTCCACTGGAATTCTCTAGATGATTTCCCTATCTTGTTTCCATTCCTTATCAATGATCTTTTGAAAAATAAAAACGTAGTCTGAGGAGAGTAAGGAGACTAAATGGGGAAAAGTAGGAACCTTAAGAATTAGCAGTACAAAGGAGGAAACAAAAAGTACTATGACTAGATTTTGCATGTTAGGGAAAAGCAATGCCCTGCAGGCTTGATAATCATCTGGTGAATGTGAAAGAAATCTAATGGTAATTTGGTAAGTTAAAAAAACAACAACGCTGCATTAAATGGTCTTTTACTCGTTCGCTCTCCAAAATCCATTTTTACTTCTCACAATACATCAATTTCCTTTTAGTGTTTTTTCCACATTGAATCAGCCTTATTAAATGTGCCCTGTTTGCTCTGATGACTTCTCCAGAGAGAGCTGCGCTGACTTCAGGGAGGGTACTTATTCAGCCTGCAGGGACAATTCTGTGCTCTGCAGTAGCACAATGGTACCTGAGGCTATGATTATTTATGTTCCTGCAGTTGTGGTCCTTGCTGTAGGGAGCCATATTCCAATGTCTGCAGGATGCAAAGAACTTTCACAACAGGGTACTTGTATTAGTTTGCCAAGGCTGCCATTAAAAAGTACCACAGACTGGGTGGCTTAAACAGTAGAAGTTTATTTATTTCTCACAGTTCTGGAGACTAGAAGTCCAAAGTCAGGGTTTCCGCAGGGTTGGTTTCCTCTGAAGGCCTCGCTCCTTGGCTTGTAAATGACTGTCTTCTCCACATGCCCTCACGTGGTCTTCCCTCTGTGTTTCTGCATCCCCAACCTTCTCTTCTTAATAAGGACACCACTCATATTGGATTAGAACCTACACATATGATCTCATTTTACTTTAATTACCTCTTAAAGATTCTATCTCCAAACACAGTCACATTCTGAGGTACTGGGGTCACGAATTTCAGGGGATGGGAAAGACAAAATTCAGCTCATAACAGTAGTCTTCTCCTCTCTAGTAGAGGGTGTTCAAATGGTGAGATCTGCTCCATGCTTCAAAATTTACCAGAGTGAGAGTCAAGCAGATCATTTATCAGAGGGTGAAAAGTTTTAGAAGAGCATAGAAATCTGCAGAAACTGAAATTTGCCTCAGCATGAGCACCAAAGCAAGATGGCTTGAATAAAGGACTGTGAGGTAGGTTTTTTTTTTTTTTTTTTGCGGTACGCAGGCCTCTCACTGTTGCGGCCTCTCCTGTTGTGGAGCACAGGCTCCGGATGCCCAGGCTCAGCGGCCATGGCTCACGGGTCCAGCCGCTCCGCGGCATGTGGGATCTTCCATCGGCAGGCGGACTCTCAACACTGCGCCACCAGGGAAGCCCCCTGTGAGGTAGTTTTTTAAGTTCAACATTTGGACGCATACTAACTCCTCACTTCTTTGTCCTTCAGGTTGGTATTAATTACAAGGTTAGGAGTAGAGAACAGGGTTAGCAGAAAAAAGGACTATTTACTGTTCTTCACGTCCTCAACCTTACCTTCACTTTCCTCGTCTCTTGGGAGGTGAAGGCTACTCCATGTGGGCTCCCTCAGCTTCCCTTGCTCTCCACTCCAAGCTCTTTGTTCCTTCATCCATCCTGTGTCACTTCCCTCCTCACTCAGAGGGTACAGGCCCTTCTATCTTCCCAAGGCCAACTCCTCTACATGTGTCTTTGCTTCCGCGGTCAATCAGAACCTCCAAGACCTTTCTCCTTCAGTGACTTTTTCCTATCTCCACTGTCTCTCCCTTTCCAGGGAGAAGCCATAAGTCTCTCCTTCTCCACAGGTTATTTCTCCTGAGTTCACCAGAGTTCCAGTATTCTAGAAGCAAAACAAAACACAATTCCCTCTAATTGTGTGCTATCTCTCCTCTTTACTGCCAAAGATCTCAGAATAACTGTACACTTGAATTCATTGGTCAGTCGTCTTCCTTAGTCCTGGTTCAGAGATGGGCACTACTGACAACAGCTCCTGAAGCACTTACCTCCCTTGGTTTGTTCTGGCCCTGCCTGTCCTCGCTCTCCCCACAGCCCAGCTCTTGACCCAGTCCTCTTCTTGCCCTGTGTCCTCTCAGGAGGTGATCTCATCTGCTCCTATGGCTGCAATATAAACCTCAGTTCAAATATTTACCAGATCAATATGATTCGCCTTGACCTAAGCTCCTGACCCACACTGTCAACTGTTTCCAGAGCAGTTCCATCTGGATGGTCAACAGGCACCTCCAACACAACATGAGCAACACCAAATCGGTCATTTTACCCTAATACCCCCCTCATTTTTATTTTTTAACAAGTAAACTGCAATTAAAAAAAAAAAAAGCGGGCTTCCCGGGTGGCACAGTGGTTAGGAATCCACCTGCTAATGCTGGGGACACGGGTTCAAGCCCTGGTCCGGGAAGATCCCACGTGCCGCAGAGCAACTAAGCCCGTGTGCCACAGCTACTGAGCCTGTGCTCTAGAGTCCGCAAGCCACAACTACTGGAGCCCATGCGCCTAGAGCCCGTACGGCAAAACAAGAGAAGTCACCTCAATGAGAAGCCCGCGCACCACAACGAAGAGTGGCCCCCGCTCGCCGCAACTAGAGAAAGCCCGCGCACAGCAACAAAGACCCAACGCAGCCAAAAATAAAAATAAATAAAATAAATAAATTTATAAAAAAAAAAAAAAAAGCCAAGAGAGAAATGTAAGGGAAACCTATAGATTAAGAGACTTAAGAGACATATCAACGGTATGGATCATATGTTGAATCTGATTCAAAAAAGCTGGAAAAAGATATGGTACAATCAGGGAAATTTGTAATATCATGAACTTACTGCTAAAGTTTATGTGTGATAATGGTATTGAAGTTATGTTTTAGAACAGTCCTTATCTTTTTGAGATGCACACTAAAATATTTATGGATGAAATTATGTGATGTGTGAGATTTTTCTTTGAAATCCTCTATCAGGAAAGGGACTGGGGGTTATAGATGAAATAAGATAAAACATGAGTTGAAGCCGGTGATGGTTACACAAGGGGTCATGCACATAATTATCTTTACTTTGGTATTTGTTTAAAATTCCTCATCACAAAAAGGTTTTAAAAAATTAAAGATTAAAAATGAAATTAAGTTTTAAAAATCTACACCTCCTTCTCATGTCTCTAATTTTGCTGACAAACCCTTCTTCCTTCATCTTTGTCATTTTGCTATCCTTCACCTCCCCACGACCTCAAACATATAGGAAATGTACTGAGCCCTACTTGTTTTTCCTCCAAAGCATACTTGGTTTTCTTCCTCCTCTCTCTTTTTTTTTAATCACCTGGGTGGACAGGTTCTCTTTTTTCTTTCATTTGTAATAACTTCCTGTCTCCCCAACCCTGATTTTCCTAAGAGCAGAGTTTATTCTACCAAGAATAAATATTATTTTAACCAGAATAAAATAATATTCTAATTCCACTTGTATTCCCAGACCATTCCCTAGAACAGACTTATTCTGAGAAAACAGAATAATCTCTGAGAGGGTTTCCTATCCAGAATGAAGCACAAAAGGATTTCTGACCTTGTAATTGGTGGGAGTGAGATTGGGAAGGAAGGTCAGGACTTGATTATCTATTTGCATTCCAAACTTGAATTACACTTTTCTAATAATTGTTCAATAGGCAGAGACAGCTGAGTGTACTAGTTAAGAACCAGACAGCCTCCCAGCTCCAGGGGTTCGGTTCCCTACTAAGTAAAGTAAGAAAATAATTGTGCTTATGCCATAGGATCATTATGAGGATTAAATGAGATAATATGTCTAAAATGCTTAAAATAGACCCTGGCACATAGTAAGTGCTATATAAAGTTGGTAAAATACAACTCCTCTGGTGAGTTAGCAAATCCTTCTGTTTTGTTTTTTAATTAATTTTTATTGGAGTATAATTGCTTTACAATGGTGTGTTAGTTTCTGCTGTATAGCAAAGTGAATCAGTCACATGTATACATATGTCCACTGTTTTTTTCGATTTTCTTCCCATTTAGGTCACCACACAGCATGGAGTAGCGTTCCCTGTGCTGTACAGTAGGTCCTCATTAGTTATCTATTTTATACACAGTAGTGTATGTATGTCAGTCCCAATCTCCCAATCCACCCTACCCCTCCCCCCCAGCAAGTCCTTCTGTTAATAGAAACTGCCATACCTCATAGAGTTTCCAGATTATATTCTCTAATTTTAATGAAACTAACCTTCACAAAATGAATAAACATCTTTAAAAGATGTCTGCAAAGGAAATGAGGAATAAAGACAGACTTAATAATGTAAGTACAGGCAAACAGTAAGAAAATGGCAGACCTGATTCTTCTATTCCTAATGTAAGCCCTTCGTAGCCACATTGCAATGTAGAAACAACAATGATGAAATTAGACCTGACAGGAAGTCAGCCAAAGAAGAAGAAGAAAGAAGTAACCAAGAATACTATTTGAAATATGAGTATATACATCCACAATTGTTAGGAATGAGCCCCTAGGTTCTGAAACACACAGAGCTCCTGTTTTGTGAGTCAACCAATGAAAGATGCATCAGAAAAGATATAGTCTCCACAGTAACTTCTTAGGTTGAAAAAATGTTTTGTGGGAAAACTGTGTTAGTTGGAGCTGCAACTTTAACTGGAACAATTTTCAAAAGATTATTCAAGGTCAATATTACAGGAAAAGTATTAAAGTCAGGAGTGAACAAAACACATAGCAATGTAATTAATTATATAAAGACAGGACATTGAAATATAGTATATCCCTAATATTTTATAAAAAGATAAGCAGCTGATAGTGAATTTTAAATTTCAAGCAGATGTTGACTGGCTATCTGGATTTAAAGACGGTGGATATTTCTCTTTTCCAGAGACGAGTGTGATGACTGGTGGCAGTTTGATAGTATGCTATCCATCAAATGTTTTCAAACGCATGAACACACCTAATCCATCCTTTAAAAGTTAAAAAGAGAGAGAATGCACCAGATTTTTGAAGGAAATTCTTTCAAAATAAATTGTACTATAGAAACAGTACTATGAAAACACATATTTGAAAATGTTCCCATTGCTATGCAATGTTTGGGGCAAAACCAATGTAATTTATCACTCTGGTACATTTTTATGTCTGAACACTTTAAAAACTTGGAAACAATTTTATTATTTGTTTTAAAATCTTTCAAATGAAGAGTTTCATTGGGCTCGAACCTCTTTTCAAAAAAATATTAAACTGCAAAACCATCCAACTTAGTTTGCAAAAACAAGTGATAGGCATGATGGGAGATGGAAATTTACTAGTCATGTTTCAACAAGTCTTTGCTTCATTGCTGAATAGGATTAAGAGTGATTTAGTAAGTACATCCAGCCACGTACTTCATCCATTCAGATCTAGAGTTCTTTGTTAGGTATTTTCCCAGCTAAGGCACCATTAAAACCAAGCATCAAAATAAACTGTATCAGAATTAGGACTTTAAAAACAAAGAAGCATTTCAATCACACTACTCTCACTAAAAATATTAGTATAATTTAATCACTTATAATATAATAACCTATTTTTTAAAAGAGCAATATGATACTTTGTACCACAAATACAAAGTACCTTTTAAAAAGTTTATTTGAAATAATTTTATCATTCAAAAATTTATATAGTAAATTATAAATATTTCTAATATGCATAATGTATTAGTAAAACATGTGTGTATGTATATACATGTACGTATACACGTGTGTATGTGTGAGTGTGTGTGATTTCCAATTAATTAAAATCAAATTCTACTTCCAGCAAGATATTGTAAGGAGTTCCACAGACCCACTTCCATTTTACCAGTGAAATTGGTGAAAATTATTTAAAAAAAAACAACCCACCATTTAAAGTCATGGGAAATGATCTGAAGGATATACAGCAAATAAAGAGTTCAAAATCTACTAAAACTTAGTAACAACAGAGGCTGTGGTATTTGAACCAGTATTTACTTCCTTGCTATTCCCTCCCAGCTCAGTGAGACAAAACTCCTCTCCAGACTGGTTCAGACAATTACACAGGGCTCCATCTCCCCACAGGTCCCAGCTAGAGAGCTGTCATCCAAGAGATGCACAATGTCAACATTTCTCATCCTGCCCCCAGCTACCTGGTGCTGAGGTTAAGTTCTGGGTGAATGTAGCTGAGAATTGGGGGCTGTCTTCTATCCATCACCCGCTGGTGTGATGCAGGCTCTACCTTTGGTATGGAATACTAAGAATGCTGGGGCCTTTGCCATGACTCATTTGTAGTCTGTAAATCAGAGGTTCCAAGCCAGGAGAGGCAAGCTGAGAAGACCTGAAGCTACTGGTCACCCCCTCCACCAAGTGCTCAGCTCCTGGAATGAATGTATCACTCAGAGAGAAAAGCAAACTTGTCCCCACTCTGAGACTTTGCTCAGAGTAAGAAGCAGGCCATAAAATAGACAGCTCCAAATCTTGTCCTAAACTAACTGACTCCATTTGTAACAGACTGTAGAGAAGTTAAAGTCTAAGCATCCTCTCAAAAGCAGTGAAGGTTTGGTGAAAGAAAACTGGGAAGAAATTGATAGATTCATTGGAGATAAAAGCTAAACTGTACATCAACTAGTTTGTCAGAGAGAGCAGACAGTTGGGAAGAGACATCTGGGAGGAGCCCTCCTGGGCCCAGTAAAAATCTCAAGCACCCACATCTGGAGCACCCCTTCAGAGAAGCCTGAATTTGATTGGATCAGAGGATGGTACAATCTATGCCCAGGGCATGTTGAAAACAATAGAGCAGTCAGCCAGCAACTAGTACTGAAAATTAACAGATAGGTATAGTCAGGAAGAAGACAAACTAAGAAAACCCTGGCAAAACCCAGGGTGATTGTGGCCTACCCAAGCCTGCGCCCCTAACCCCCTACCTCCCATCCCCCCTGGAGCAACATCAGAGACTTCATATGGCAGGGAGGAAATAGATTTCACTAAAAAAATGCAGCCAGCGACTCAACAAAGAAACAGCAATAACAAACCCTGGTATGGGATGAGAGGGACCAGCACCCAGAGTCGCTACAATATATTTTCTAAAATGTCCAGTTTCTAACAACAGCAAAAAAATTATGAGACACAGAAAGGAATAGGAAAGTATGATCAATATCTTAAAAATGCATGCAACAGTAACTACCTGTGAAAACAACCAGATCACCGGAATTAACCAAGACTTCAAAGTAGTCATTATAAATATGTTCAAAAACTAAAGGAAATCATGATTAAAGAAGTAAATAAAGGTATGATAATGTTGCATCAAATATAAAATATCAATAGATTAAAAATTATTTTTTAAAATGAAGATTCTGGAGTTAAAAAATGAAATGAAAAATTCACTACATACAAGAAAAGAAAACTGCAGACCAATATCTCTCATGAGTGTAGACAAAATTCTTCAACAAAATATTAGCAAATCCAAAAAGGTTTAAAAAGAATTATACTCCAGGACCAAGTGGGATTTATCCCAGGTATGCAAGGCTGATTCAACATTTGAAAATCAATTAATGTAATCCATCACATCAACAGACTAAAAAAAAAAAATCACATGATCAAATCGATAGATGCAGAAAAAGCATTTGACAAAATCCAACACCCATTCATGATTTTTAAAAAAAGCAAAACAGAACAAACAAACAAAAAAACACCTCTAGGTAAACCAGGAATAGAGGGGAACTTTCTCAACTTGATAAAAACCTACAACTAAAATCACACTTAAGGGTGAGAAATTACAACATTTCACACTAAGATTGGGTACAAGGCAAAGATATCTCCTTTTATCACACCTTTTTATCATCACACTGATAGTCCTTGCTAATTCAATAAGGCAGAAAAGGAAATAAAGTGTATACAGATTTGGAAGGAAGACATAACTGTCTGTTCATAGATGACATGATTGTCTATGTAGAAAATCCTGAAGAATTGCCATAAAAAGCTCCTAGAATCAATAAGGAATTATTGCAACGTTACAGGATACAAGGTTATTACACAAAAGTCAATGCCTTTCATATACACCAATGAAGAAATTGAATTTGAAATTAAAAACACAGTGTGATTTACATTAGCACCCCTAAAAATGAAATCCTTAGCATGATCTAACAAGATATATTCAAGAGCTATATGAGAAAAACTGCAAAACTGTGATGAATGAAATCAAATAAAACTAAATAAATGGAGAGATAAATGTTCATGGATAGGGAGACTCAAAATTGTCAAGTTGTCACTTCTTCAGAACTTGATCTATATATTCCATGCAATCCCAGTCAAAATCACAGCAAGTTATTTTGTGAATATTGACAAACTCATTTTAAAATTTACGTGGAGGGGCAAAAGACCCAGAAGAACCAACACAGTATTGAAGGAGAAGAGCAAAGTTGGAGTACTAATGCTATCCAACTTCAAGACTGCTATGAAACTGCCTTGATTTTCATCCTCTTCAACTGAGTGAATTTTATATTCACTGTAATCTTGAAAACTAGACAGTGGGGGAAGAAAAGATCATCTAATCATTCCCAGGGGACCCAGATAAGAAACTTTCTTCCCTTTCTCAAGTTCTTCCTTTTCTCTCTCTCTCTCTTTCTTTCTTTGATTTATTATCATTCGTAACCTTACACTTCCAATCACTGTGTTACTTTCTAATACGTAGGTTGTAGCTAAGGAACATAAAACTGGTTAAGAAAAAGTGAAAAAAATCAACCTACCAAATTATAAATTTACTTGTTTATAAATTAGTTTCACTGGATTTTCAAAACTGAACTGATACGAAACATCATCACCCATATGCATAGCTGGGACCCAAACTTGTCTTTTTTTTTTTTTTTCCTGCAGAGACTTCTGGTAGCTTTGCTTCTGGTTGGAAATACACATTCCCTTCTTCATTTAGTCATCATTGGTTTTAATAGCTTGAAAATCAACATTTATCTAATTAACATTTACCCCCAACTTTAAGCATGCATACCTAGATCTGAATACATTCTGCTAGAAGATGAAGTATGTCTTTCTGATAATTTTACCACTGTGATAGTGTAAGGGATGTCCAGAGACCACTAGAATCTAGAAGAAAGACAATTTTAGTAAGCCAAACGTAACTGTTTTCTTAACTTGCCTCAATTTTCTTTACCGTTTTGGCTATTTTACATGTAATATGAACTCCATACATTTTTAACACAAAAAGATTAAATGCTACTCACAATAGGAAAAAAGAAAAACATTAAAACTGGAAGAAATTGTTATCTTCTCCAAACAGATAGGTGTAGTCAGGAAGAAGACAAACTAAGAAAACCCAAACTAAGAAAACTAAGAAAACCTTATAGCAATAAGAAGGCAAATCACACTGATATACATGGGAGTGGGGGGTCATTCAGGTTATGATTCATGTTATATTTGGTTCCAATACATTCACATTTATTTGGCATGAGCATACCTATGGCTCTTTTCTGTGGCTTTACTGAAGTGTATTCGCTTTTCTGGTATCATTATCCTTTTCTATCTTAAAAAAATTTTTTTTCTCTAGCCCTTTTGGACAAATTTAGAACAGAATGTGTTCTAACTATGGTGAGTCAGGAGTGTAATCAGTGTAAAATGGGTTATCAGAATAATTTTTTTTTAATGTTACAATAATCTCTTCAGTGTATTGTGATATCTTTACGAAAATGGTTAATGAGACTTTATAGTTAAATGACCCATGGTGGGGAAAAATTCAACAACAACAACAAAAATTTGATAGTATATGAATTAGACTCAAGCTTTTCTGGGCTTCCAAAAAACTAATGGGAACTCCTGAATTATTAATTTCTTCCCTAGGCAAGTCAAGCTATAACTTTAGGAATTTCTGTAAGAAAATTACAACCTTGCATTATTTTCAGTCTGAAGTCAAAATATTCTTCTGAATTTTGGCTTAAAAACTTAAATAATTTTCCTAAAGTCACCAGACACCAGATACCAATCTCAGGGTTGTTGCACAAATTTAATGTAGACACATTTTAAGTTATCCAAGAGTGGCAAAGATGCAAATGGGCATACAGTTAATTGAAACAGAGTCTCCAACTGTTCTAGAGATTTGGGAAAAAAGAAAAAGAAAACAGTCTATGAGATGTGGCCATCAAATATACAAATGTTAGGTATTCAGGCCCTACATGTGTTCTCTCTCAACCCATGTGTTTGAGACATTTATAGTTGCTTGCTCTGACACGCAGTTCATAGTTCTAACAGTGACTCAAGGGAAATAAAACCATTTGATGATGGTCTAAAATCATTATTATGAGTTCTCATACTTTTTTTAAATCAGGAAAACTTTATTTTCAAACAAAATTATACATGGAATTCCCAGGGTAGAGTGTTGATTTTTAAAAATAAGAGCTTAGAGTGTAGATTTTTTTAAAAAATAAGAGCTTACTTCATAAAACACAAGCAAGCAAGATAGATTCTCTAAATTAGGGGTTACCCACCAAGGCCTCAGGGCCAAATCTGGTTTATCACCTGTTTTTAATACAGCCCACAGGATAAGAATGGGTTTTACATTTTAAAGCTGTTGAAAAGTATCAAAAGAAGAAGAATATTGCATGACACATGAAAAGTATATGAGATTCAGATTTCAGTGTCCATAAATAAAGTTTTATTGAAACACAGCCATGGTTATTTGTTTACCTATTGTGTATGGCTGCTTTCACATTACAACACAGACTTGAGTACTTGTGACAAAGACATTATCATCCACAAGACAAAAATCTTTACCATCTGGCCCTTATAGAAAAAGTTTGCCAACCTCTGCTGTAAATGAGAACATTGTAGCTCACTTCCTATAAACAGGTTTTGCAACAATTTACTTGCCTCTTACATGTGAGTATGTTACCTACTCTGCCCGTTGTATATACCCCTGGGAACTGTTCATCACATCTACTTGAGGGCCAGTTTTGTCATTGGTAAATTGGGTAGGTGACTGCCCAGCTCTGTGCTTCACCCTGTGAAGAATCTCAAGGAAGTTAAGTTGTAACTTCTGCCCTCGAGGAGCTTAAAATCTATCTCAGAAGAAAACAATATTCTGTTCTGCATTGAATCAAAGGAGAAACAGCTCATTTCTGTGATTTCTATGAGGAAACCCTCATACTAGGCCTGTGTGTAAAGAGCCAGTCAAAGTGAAGTTTGGGGAAAATGAGGAGGGAGTTTCCATCACCGCAAAGAAAAGAATTTCAAATTGAATATCAGACCTCCCTGTTCGTAAAACATTCCACCTGTTGCTTAAGCCGCCCCTTTGCTGTCCTCTGCTCTTTCCATTCTTAGTTCTGCCCATCTGTAATGCAGAGGCATCAGGTATTCCTTTTCTGCCTTACCTGCTGCTGACCCATGCCCACAAGGTCCCATCTTTCACTCCAAGCAACTTATCAAAGTTTGGTTTTTATGTTTCCTAAACAAAGATGATTCTCTTCCTAAGAGAAACTCTGATACCACCTGTTAAGATAATACTACTTTAAAAAAAGGCATTTCAACTGAGCAGGGGAAGGAGGAAGGAAAGCATTGTTGGTGAGAGAAAATTTGGAGACAGGTACGGGGTGGTAGGAAACAAGCTAAACAAGAGTGGAGTTTGAATAATAGAGGTTAGATGGAAATAAGAGACAAGCAAGCAAGATATGGCCAAAGGGCTTGCCAAAGGTAAAACTTAGCAAACGAATGGAGAATCATTGTAAGTTTTTGAGCATATGAGTAGCATAATGAAATTCGCACTTACTGAATGTGGGTATTGAGGCTAGATTCAGGGGGACACACTTAAGGCCAAGTGGTCAGATAGCAGGGTGTTGTAATAACCCAGGTGGAATATGGTAAGAGTCTGGACTTCAGTAGGAGGAATGGGGATGGAGGGGGGAAAATGGCTATAAAGATTTTCTAGAGAAAAAACTGATATGACATAGCTTTAGGGAATGAGGGAGGTGGGGAGAGAGAGGAGTATAAGATTTGACCCTGGATGACCTGAAGAATCGTGAAGACATTATCAAATATATTATTACCTTAAAAATAAATGTATAATTTATATCTTTCCTACTTTCATAAAAAGAAACCAGTCTTCTTATAGAAAAGGCACGTACATAGGGAAATAAAATTAAGACAGACTCTAAATTAACAGAAAAAAAGGAAACAGGATGATGTAATCTTCTGCTTGAGTACTAAATTTAGCTCTGAACTTCCTTGCAGCTGAGGCAGGTGGCTTCACAGCTGTAACTATCTATACTATTTTCTCCAGAGACCATCACTTGCCTGGCAGTAAATTCTGGAAAAAAATCACAGTGATCTTTACTGAGTAATGTAATAGATACACTCTCAGTAGTCGTTCCTTAAAAAGATGCAAAAAAATGCTCTTCATGTGGCCAAAGCATTGATCACCACTTAAGAAAACCTGTGGGCATGGTGTTATCATAGATCTATGAAGGCTTTTCTAAATGAAATGAGGCTGGTGTGGATCAAGTAGGATGATAAATGAGCCTGTTCAGGACTAGGGCGCGGAGCTGGACTAAGGTGGAGTTCCAAGCCGTAGCGTATCCCTCCTTGCACCAGAGATACCCAACCCACGTTCTAGAGAAAAAGGGAGATGCTAAGACTTGGCTCAAGAGTCAAGGAACAAGAGGACAAGGTGAAAGTGAAGCTAGCAGGTCACAATTCTTCAAGAACCTCTGACCATTTCTCCATCTTCTCTGGAATCTTATTGACAGAGAACAACTAGTCCATTACTTTCACAGAATCCTCACAAAGTGAACCCAAACCACCTTTCATTTCAATGGGAAGTTATCACACATGGCCCCTTCCCAACCTGTTCCTTGGCGTGGTGTGGGAGGTGAAGGGATGCTGAGGGAGTGAGCTTGGCGGCATTCCTATGCTCCACCTGGAGATAGCGGGAAAGAAGCATGAGCCATGTGAAATCTTAAGAAGAGAGTATTTAATAGTTACAACTTTCCTCCTTTATAGTTGTTACCATTAAAAATTTTAAAACACTTCCCTTCAAAAGTTTCAGAAAAACATATAGTAAATCCTAGGCTGAACACAAAATGCGTGCTCTCAGATCACCCTGTCCTACTTAACACACTGTAATTGCTTGTCCTCTTGTCTGTCTTTCCAGCTGAATGATAAGTTTCAGAGGTCAAGACCTTGTCATCTCATTCATCACTGCATCCCTGGCGCCTATCATTGTGTTCAATAAATACTTGTTGAATAACGTAGAATGAAAGTCTTGCCACATTTTTCTCCTTTAGCTATCTGTACTGTTCTTGATCCTGACCTAATTTCTTCCTAAGTAAAGGGACTCTCTCTCATTCTGACTCAAGAGTCCTGAAGCTGGGTATTTGGAGTCATAATTATTAACTGCATAGAATTTTGTCCTATTATTTTTGCATTAACAATAAGGGTATATATCAAATATTCTTTTGTCTTCAATCCCCTCTATTTCCTTCTCTGTAGTTCCTCCCAAAGTCACCAAAAAATCCTGTGTTTCGTGGAAATCCCTATTACCTCTTTGCTAACCTTGTAAAGAAAATTAATGGCATGGCATTTATTGGATGTTTACCATATGCCAGCCTTTGTTCTAAATCCTTCATTTACAAATAAGGAAAAAGAGGCACAGAATAATTTTTAAAGGTGCCCAAGATTCAGGACTATACACATGCAGATTGTGCATTGCACAACTCCAGGGCGTGCCATTAGACACCCTACACTGCTATATGCAGTTTCTCTGCCAAGGTGATAGAGCGAGTAGTCACTGTAGCTATGATTCCACCCCAGGCGCTCTGGCTCCAGCCCCTACCCTTAACCATTATACTAATCTAGGACTTTTTCCTTTTACATAATTCCTGTCCCCATGGGCTTATTCCTAGGAATGTTGGCAATACCAACCCCTCCAAGCTCACTCTTGGTAAGTCCCTGATTTCATCAAGGTCAATTCTTTTATATTATTCAGGGACTATTCATTATCATGCATATTGATTTTATACTCTAGTTAAACAGACCTTCAAGTAACTAGAACGGTAACTGGTAGGTCACAGGTAGAAGCTGAGGAAAGCAGAGAGAATTATTCTTTAGCCTAAACCAGAACTCTGTCAGGTAAATTAGTTCCTTTCCTCATACATTTATAAAATAATTTTTTTTATTATGCTAGCAGGATGCTTGAGGTCTCCTTTATGTTTGTAACAATAAATATACATTTATATTGCACTTGTACTTGGCAGGGAAATGTTTTTATTGATATTTAAAACAAACAAAAGCAATAAACTGACTTCAGCTGCTTCTGCCTTCAGATAAAGGGAGAGGAGATAGAAGGGGAAGATGGACCCTCCACATAGAAACTAGCAGCTGAGCTAAGGAAGCAAAGCCTCCAAGTTGAATCCTATTAAAACTTAAAGTCACCACATAAATGTTCTTCTAAGGGTGGAGACACTGGTAGGCGGTCTTGCATTCAGCAAAGTAGTTTCGATCATTGGAATAAATCGAGGTTTGTAAACCATCGCACTACTGGCATTTTGGACTGGATACTTCCTTCTGAGGAGGTGTGCTGTCCTGCACAT
Source organism: Grampus griseus (assembly GCF_964374135.1). Classification (NCBI taxonomy): domain Eukaryota; kingdom Metazoa; phylum Chordata; class Mammalia; order Artiodactyla; family Delphinidae; genus Grampus; species Grampus griseus. The sequence goes on from NC_139003.1 coordinate 36,361,265, forward strand.
TACAGGACGTTTAGCAGCATCCCTGGCCTCTACCATGAGATGCATTTTGCACTCTCCCCCCCGCTGTGACAATCAAAGGTGTCTCCAGATGTCACCAAACGTACCTCGGGGGGCAAAATTGACCCAAGTTCAAAACCACTAGGATAGACAAAGGGAGGCTCAGACACGGATACAGACCAGAGTTAGACTGTTCCAGGCCAGTAGTTCTAAATGCGTGGCCCTTCGACGTGCAGAACCAACGTCACCTGGGAACCTGTTAGAAATGCAGAATCTCAGGCCCCACTCCAGACATATTAATCAGAATCTGTATTTTAAAACGATCTCCAGGCGATCCAGGTGCACATTAAAATTGAGAAGGACTGCTTTAGTCTATGCGAGAAAAGGAAGGCACTTTTGGAGGGAGTGGCGTGGACATATATACACCACCAAACGTAAGGTAGATAGCTAGTGGGAAGCAGCCACATAGCACAGGGAGATCAGCTCGGTGCTTTGTGACCACCGAGAGGGGTGGGATAGGGAGGGTGAGAGGAAGACGCAAGAGGGAGGAGACATGGGGATATATGTATATGTATAGCTGATTGACTTTGTTATACAGCAGAAACTAACACAACATTGTAAAGCAATTATACTCCAATAAAGATGTTAAAAAAAGAAAATGAAGGCTCTTTGGAAACGCTTTAGGTATTAAGGGATTCTAGACAGCTGAGAGAAGGGGAGACTGACAAGGGTCTGGAGAAAGGGGGAGGGGGAGAGCAATATGGTGTCGGGCAAAAATTTTCTAAGGCAGATGGTTAAAGACCTCCAGAAAAATAATGTTTCATTTTCAATTAAATTGTTTGCTGTGCTGTGAAACAATCCCTTGCCCCTCACATCCTATGTCCTCTATGTATCCAAACCTGCACTACTACTCTGCTATAGGCAAGAGCCCTGCATTTGTATTGAAGAAAAGCTGGCTGCTCTGTATTTGTGTTGGTCTGGGGCAGACAGAAGAAGCCAGTTGCAGGAGGCAAGACACAGAGGAGAGCAAGACCTCAAAGGAAGCAGGAACTTAAAGCAAGAGAAACACAGGCCCCCAAATCTTCAGCAACGTAGGAAGGGGCGGGGTTGCTGGTTCCATGCATGGAATGGGGATGATAGTAATTTTCACGTTAAAGGAAGAAAACCCTATAAAGCAGGAGAGCGGGGCTGGGGACAGGCATCTGTAAATTTGCATTCAACTCTCTCTATGTTCTATGGCTTGTGTGTCAAACTTGGTTACTTACGGTTTCTAAGGAGATGTGTATTTCCAGAAATAAATCTTTTTCTGAGATTCCTCATTTCAATTAATTTGTATTTATAACTAAAATCTCCATATAATGCAAATCTTCATGTGGATATTTTAGTAACGATCTTTCTATTAACCTCAAAATAAACAAGGGAAGAAGCAGAGCAAGTGACTGACATGCGACAGCCCACGCAATGGAATGGGTGCTGCACATGGATAATGAGATTATATTTGGCATATTAGCTCTAAATAGATTGAAAAAAATCTATTGGAGCAAACTTTAGCATGTGAATCAAAAATTCTAAAACATGTATCAACTCAATTAAGACTAATTGTATTAATTAATTTGAACAATACACACAAACACACCAGGAATCAATTGTTTCAAACAGTGGCAAGTTAAAATTTATGTTGAAGAAATGTTTGTTTTTTAAACAATCTGCTAGATTTCCATTTTTAGAAAACAGTTTGGCAGTCTCTTAAAAAGTTAAACATACATTTACTGTATGATCCAGCTATCCCACTCCTAAGACAACTGAAAGAATATAGCTATACCAAGACTTGTACATAAATGTTCATCGCAGCTTTACTTGCAAGAACCCAAAGTTAAAAAACCAAATGTCCATCAACAGGTGAATGATAACCAAATCATAAACTATCTAATGGAATACAACTCAGCAATAAAAAGAAAATAACTATGTATACACATTAACAGCATGGACAAATCTTAAATTATTTACACTGGGCTTCCCTGGTGGCGCAGTGGTTAAGAATCCGCCTGCCAATGCAGGGGGCACGGGTTCGAGCCCTGGTCCGGGAAGATCCTACATGCCGTGAAGAAACTAAGCCCGTGTGACACAGCTGCTGAGCCTGTGCTCTGGAGCACGTGAGCCACTACTACTGAGCCCACGCGCCTAGAGCCAATGCTTTGCAACCGGAGAAGCCCACGCCCCGCAACAAATAGTGGCCCCTGCTCACCGCAACTAGAGAAAGCCCGCGCCCAGCAACGAAGACCCAACGCAGCCAAAAATAAATTAATTAATTAAAAAATTATGCTAAGTGAAAGAACCCAGACCAAAAGAGTACATATTGTATTATTCTATTTATATAAAACTCTAGAAAATGCAAACTACTCTGTAATGACAGAAAGATCCATGGTTGCCTGGGGGGGGGGGGCGTGGGAAGTGAATTACAAAGGGGCACTGAGACAATTTTCAGGATGATGGATATGTTCATTATCTTGGTTGTGCTGATGGTTTCACGAGAGCACACGTATGTCAAAACTCATCAAAGTGTACACGTAAATATAAGCTATTATATGTCAATTAACCCTCAATAAAGCTGTTAGAAACTTAGGCCAAGAACTGTTTTTAAATGATGATCAGCCAAAAATTAATCACAAAAGGAATGAGTGCTAAGTACATTTAACATTTTTCAAGCAAAAATGAGCCACACTTTCCTACTACATAGGAATCGTTCCAATTAATCTTCAGCAGCAGTGGAGCTCGTTGTACTCTTCTTTAGCACAGTCCAATGCTCAGCATGTAGGCCACTGTAATTTTGCATGTTAAACTGCTCTCTTTGTGTCTCTCATATTAATTAAACCTGTTATTCATGTTGCGACTGATATTTGGTCCACATAAACTTTTTACTGAAATAGGCCTTGGGACAGAAGTCGATCTCTATGGTTGTGAGAAAAGGGTTACCTACCCTTATTTAAATATATCATTTTGTTTACGTAAAGAGCCGGTCGACGGCATGCTGCACGCATTGCACGCTCATTTATCCAATGAGATAAATCTGTGAGAATGCTTTGTAAATTATAAAATACTAGAGAGCTGGAAATGGTTACTGCTGCTGCTCCTGCTGCTAATTAACTAGGATGGTGACTGGTGCTTATTAATTCATTTAGTCAATATAATTAGCTAATTTAGAAGACTCGAATTCCAAAGTGAGCTGATGCATTAATAATAAAGTTCACATGAAGCTGACATACGAGTAAATGAGCTACGTGCTCCACAGGCACACTCCCAAAATGGGTGTGATCAGCATTGCCTTTTCCTTCTCTAAAAGAATTATTATATTTATACACATATACACAGGTGTGTGGCGAGGGACAGGGGTGGACTGTGTACATAGGGCAGCCCCGGGGATTATTAAGATCGTAAAGACATGAGAAAGGTGAGGTACAGGCTAGGCATTTTTCATGTCAAATAAAACTCTGGTCAATGAGTGTCATAAACGATTAACACGAGGTCAAATAAACATCTCAAATAACAACCCCTCTTTTACTTTTCTGCATGTTAGAGAGTATCATTTTGAAGCAAAGGTATCTCACAATCTCCTGTTTTACAGAAGGCTCTGCAGCTGCTTTTTCTACCCCCTACATTTGACCTTCCCTGTTTCGTTCCCAACCTCCTTTCTTTAATTCCCTCTGGTCTGCTGGGCTCTTGTAGGAAAAACTCACAAGTACAGTTTCTCTGCCTCATTGTCTCCCTAGGCTTTTTCTTTCCTGCAGGGATAATCTGTGTCAATCAAATCCTTACCCAACTCCTTCTTTCACATAAATTTTTTCAGAGCAATGTCACAATGGTGAGTTTTGCTGAAACCTGTAGCTTTCCTTGCTCATTTTGAGCACATCATATACATAGAGATCTTCGCATGCTTATTTATTTGCACATTCCGAAGGGTTTGAAATGAAAACATAGTTTCCTACTTCTCAACTGAAGCCTTGAAAAACCTGGAATTATCTTTGACTCAGGCCTCTCTCTTATTTCTGAGCCTGCAAGTGGTCTGGGATTATCACTCTTGGGCCTGATTTCCCTTCTCAGTGCACCATATAATGGATTTTTAAAAACACAACCACAAGAGTACTGATTTAATTAGTAGAAGCCTATAGACTCAAATTTGTAAACAATGTAATATGACGATATAAATATTGGTTTGCATTTCGAATCATGTGAATATTTGTATGGAGCAAAGAGTAAATGACTGGATCATCTGGTAGTAACTGGTAAGAGCCACAGTACCCCATAAGCCTCATAAAAAGACGATTCCTTTCCCATGAACTTGTTTGGATTAGCAAGGTCTCTCTGGCCAAGCATGGACACTGCCTTCTCTACTGGGACCTGATGACAGAAGGAACTATAACCCAGGGTCTCAGGGGACCGGCAGGATGCTGAGGCCTGACTCTATTAGAGCAGACTGAATACCACTCAGCTGGAGAGATTGCACCTTTTACTGGAAACCCTCCCACCCGTAGGAGAAAGGATCAAAACTTATATTTTTAATGTAACATATATGATATGACTGCTCTTTGCTGCAAGGCACAGCCAGAGATAAAACATCCAAAGTGACAGTCCATGTCCACCATCAGTACAATCCATAAGCCAATCCAAGTCTATCTGATTTTCCTTCAAAACATTTATTTCATTAATTTGCATTACTGGTATCCAGCCCAGGCCTGGGTTTTTTCACGTGCAGACTGCATAGCTGACATATCTTGAAGGCCTGAGATGGGACAGATACTTTATATGCATTATTATTGTTATTATTCATTATTATTAATACATTTACATTATAACTCAATAGTAAAGCTTTTACAAATGAAGAATGGAAGAAAGCTATTGCTTTTGTCTGCCTGACACCCCTTTCTTCCCCTCACAGCTTTTTTGGGGCATTATCTCCCACCTCCCCAGTGGTGCCAATGACAGTGCACTTATCCCTCCTCCCAGGCATGTTTAGGTCAACCATGGAACCATAATGATGGTCCAGGGATGAGCTAATGACAATTATACAACAGCAAAAATGATAGGTTTGTGCTGGCAACTATTCCAAATATTTTAAGGCATTTAATTCTCACAACAACCTTATGACTTAGGTGCCAGTACTTTTCCCATTTATCAGATAAGGAGACAGAAGCACAGAGAGAACTTGCCTAAGGTTGTGAGCTAGTCTTTTCTTAAAACTTAAGAACCATAGCTATGGAAAGAGTCCTTTTCTCTTGGTGAAGGAGCTAAAAGAGCTACAGTTACCAGTAGCCACATCCCTTACTTCACAGTGAAATCTGCTCACATCCCTTCCCCAGAGAGGAAGAGAGAATCCGGGCAGTTTTAAATCTCTAGTTTCATTTCTTGAGTCCCCCTCAGTTGCCTTGGTTTGTGTTTCCCAAAGCTTGGTTGTTCAACTTTCCCTCAGATTTGGGAGTCAGTCCAGTTTACTGTCCAACACTTTTTTTTTTTTTTTAAACACAGATTGAAGTGAGATTCAGTCACTTGCCAGCAAAAGATTACTGATTAACACAAGGAGAAGGAGGTTTAGAGAGGCTGGGTGGTAGAGCTGGGAGTACAGCCAGGCTTTTCTGATTTGAAAGCCCCTGTGCAGTCCACATGATCAATCCTCAGCCGGCCTGCCCTTCACAGAATCTCACCACTGTAGTTCCTTCCACGCACAACTGCACAGTTAGCATTTCTTAAACAATGCTTTCATCACTCTTCAATTTCTCTAACAGCTTTCCACATTTCCTGATGCATCAAATCCACAACCGTCTGCCTAGTTTTTGATGTTTTCCAAATCAGACGTCACTTAAATTTGGACTTTCCCCACCATCCACCACCCTTCAAGAACCCAGCCCAAACCAGGTGGTTCACACTTCTGTGATTTCTTTACTCAAGTTCTTTCAAATGACTAAAATTAAACTCACTCAAGACTGAGTTCAAGTCTTGCCCCTTTCCGGGAATCCTGACTATTTTAATCATTATTAGTTTATTTAACCAAGAACGCTGGAACTATTTTGTCTGATAGAAAGTTAGCTTAACAAGGCAAGTGGGACCAGTAAGTATATTTATCTTCATATCTATATATACTTTTATTCCATCTGTTAGATATTTCATGAAAGTATTACTAATTGGAAGTGTAAAATAGGAGTTGTAAAAAAAAAAAGAAAAGAAAAAGAAACCAAATTGTAGAACTGATTCCATTTTAAGTAAAAGTGAAGTTGATTTCCCTTAATACTTTTATCTTTCAGGTAAATGGCTCATGTTTTATTTTCTGTTCAGTGATATATACACCAGAATTAAGATAAAAATCCAACTGAATGGAAAAAAAACAAGGACTATGAGTTTTCTCCAAACACATATATTTTAGTTGAGATGTATTGCCTTTCCTGCAAGTTCAAAGCCCTTCCTCTGTATGAGGTATGCGGCTCCCCGTTGATGATCTTCAGTGAAGCTGGGCTTGCATTCCTGACATGTCCAAGCAACTCACTCTTTAGCACACTCAGGAATATTGTAATCCAATTAAGTGGAAAATCACAAAGCCCACAGCTGCCAGGATGAGCCACCATTGCTCCTAAAAATGCTATTTATATCTTCCTTCTTCTGAACCTTGGAGTATATTACTTTTTAAGTAAAAACTGCTTGAGCCCTTGACTTAGAGCCATTTATATCGAACTTAAGATCCTACACTTTTCGTAAATAATGTTCCTACAAGCCTTGTTTGGTTTGTTCTTTAATTCCCACAATGCCTGGAAGTGATTTTTAAAAGGTAAATCAATAAAATATTTAGACAATATAGGAAATATTCTCATGCCTTCGGGATGAGAGACTGACTTCTTTAACAAAATATAAAAAGTGCTAACAATAAAGGAAAAATTGACAAATATGACTTTATTGAAATTAAAAATGTATGTTCATCAAAAGACACAGTTAAGACAGTAAAAGGCAAGCCACAGACTAGGAGGAGATATGTGTACACATATAACCACAAATCAATAAGAAAAAGACAAACAACCCATTTTTTAAAAATGAGCATGAGCCTTGAACCACTGCTGCACAAAAGAGGAAATCCAAGTAAAGAACAGACTTGTGAAAAGTGACACATTTCACTAGTAATTAAGGAAATGCAAATTAAAAACGCAATGAGATATAACTAATCACCTACCAAAACAGTTAAAAGACTCAAAATACGGTTTTTATAGAACCCTATAGCTCTGGTGGAGACATAAATTGTTACCACAATTTTAAGAAACTTTTTGGTATTGTCAACGACAGTTGAGAATATTCATGCTATGACACAGCAGTCTACTCCTAAATATATAACTCAATAGACTATGTGCACAAAAGTGTTCATGGAAGCATTATTCATAATAGCCAAAACTGGATCAAAGGCCAAATGTCCCACAGCAGTAAAATGGGTAAATTATATTCTATAAAGGAATACTCTATAGAAAGATAAATAAATAGCTACACCTAATCACATAGGAGAATTTCAAAAATACAGGGTGGAGTAAAAGAAGCAGGGGTGGGGGGAAGCTGTATTTACATAAATTTCAAAAATCAGACAAAAATCAGACAAAAATACAGTGTGGAGTAAAAGAAGCAGGGGTGGGGGGGAAGTTGTATTTACATAAATTTCAAAAATCAGACAAAACTAAACCATAAAGGTAAAGGTTAGTGGTTACCTTCAGAAGAGAGAATTCATTGAGCTATATAGTTATGATCTGTGCATTTTTCAATGTTTTATGTTAAACTTGTTTAAAATGTATTAAAAATTATTGGCACTGGCAATTAGAAAATCACTGGATTTCTCAGAACATTTTCAATAGAGTAATTTGGCTAAAAGACAGATTTAAAGTTTTTATATAAGATGAAAGTAAGAAAGAAATGGAGGCTGTTGATAGATAAATGTTGAAAAGATTGAAGCCACTCAGATAGGCTGGGACCTGGGGCCCTTTACTGGAGTGCTTGTACCTGGACAGATGTCTCCTAGAGCAATAGAACACAAGGAACTATAAGGGACTAAAAATAACCACATATTGTACATGTGCAGTTGGGGCAAACTACGAACAATAAGATACAAAAAGGCCCAAACCTACTGCCACCTCTGAGGTGCCGGCAGCAAAAGCAGGGTACTGCACAGGATCCCTGCACACAGCACCACCAATGAGGTGGGCAGACCAACTAAGCCACCCCTCCAGCCCAACCCACCTATCCGCCCCTACTCGCCCTCCATTTAAGGAACCAGCACACGCTCCTCAGGGAGCGAGCAAGGACACCTCTTACTTGTTTTCTCTCCCCTTTGCTGCAGCAGGAGTCTCAATAAGGTCTTGCCTGAATTTCTCCTCTGGCCTCTTATCAATTTCTATTGATTAAAATGTCCAGGGACCCGAGTTGGTAACACACCCAGTAACAGGTCATCCCAATATAAACAGTGGTAAGCATACCTGGGTATGGGCACATTAAAGTTGCTGATCACTCAATTATTAATTTCACTTGAGTGCAAATCTTCTCAAAGTTGCTCTGGGTTCTATTGTTTAAATTAATCATAGTAACCATAAACTCAGTAATGAACATACAAAACCCTATCCACAGAAATGAGAAATATTTTCAGTTTTGAGATAGTAATGGCTAATTTTGGAGGAAAAATAATTTTGACTTTAAATTAATACTACATCTGGCTTAAAAATTTGTTTTTTAAAATAAAGCATATTGAAAGTGAGTTTTAATCAATGCACATAATGTTTATCTCAAGTCCCAGTAAAAATTTAACTTCAGTATTCTCATTCTATTTTTTACATCCTGAGTAGGATGACTCAGAAAAACCTATTGTAATTAAAAACTTAATATAAATATAGGAAATATACTCTACTTATAAAAGTTAAAACAGAGGCAAATGGAACAAAATAAATTTTCATTAAAGAAAGCAATTAATAAGAACTTTGTTGTCTGTGTTCATAAGTCTGACTTCCTCATTAGAATTAGCTATTCAGTCTTCCATTTTGGAATTTGCTTACTTTCTTTTTATATAACACAAAAGCCAGTATCATTTAATTAAAACTATTTCATTAAATAGCTGACCTTTCACTTCAGAAGACTTGGTGCTAAATTTGATTCAAATTCCAAGTTAAAAGCACTCTCAGCTAAAGGCAGAGGTATGTTTGTGAGTCTCAGATTCAGGGAGCTGGCTCTAAACCAGCTCTCTGTGCATTAAGGTTCTTTGCCTGAGTCAACGATTCATATTTTGCACATCTTTGGGAATGGTACGCCTTGGGAGTGATTACTGCAACTCTGAGTCACAAATTTGAGAGTGTTAAATTCCATGGTCACTCTTGAGGGGAAAAAACGGAGCTGGAGGAATCAGATTCCCTGACTTCAGACTATAGTACAAAGCTACAGTAATCAAGACAATATGGTAATGGCACAAAAACAGAAATATAGATCAATGGAACAGGATAGAAATCCCCGAGATAAACCCACGCACCTAAGGTCAACTAATCTATGACAAAGGGAGAAAAGGCAAAGGAGAAAAGACAGTCTCTTCAATAAGTGGTGCTGGGAAAACTGGACAGCTACATGTGAAAGAATGAAATTAGAACACTCCCTAACAACATACACAAAAATAAACTCAAACTGGATTAGAGACCTAAATGTAAGACTGGACACTATAAAACTCTTAGAGGAAAACAAAGGAAGGACACTTTTTGACATAAATCACAGCAAGATCTTTTTTGATCCACCTCCTAGAGTAATGGAAATAAAAACAAAAATAAACAAAAACCAAAAAAAGTTCCATAGTCACAGAGCTATCCAAAAAATATTTTGAAATGTTGATTAAATGTTGAATTCCACTGAATCATAATTTATGAAGGTATTCTCCAAATGAAAGTCAAGGTTAAATGCATTTTGAAAATTTACCAAGAATGTAAACTTAATAAATAACAAACTTTTTTGATGGCTACAGGTTAAGATTATGTCAAAGGGCATGATCATTTTCGTAGCTATTAATACACATTGCCAGGTTACCTTCCCAAAACAGGAGTAACAGGTTTTTTTCTGTGTGCTACATTCTGTTTTACTTGGATTTTTTTTTCTGGGGGTGAGTCTTTTAAATTACATTTATAGTGTTAAGATGAGGCCACTGCCACAGTACATTAATGTATTAATCTTTCAAATACATGAAGAAAAGTGGTCTGTTTCTTTTTTTATTGGCCTGTTGCTTGCAACCAACAACCTCTAACTGATACACCTTCCCACATGTAGAACACTTCCAAATAGTTTACCTGCCATTCTACCTGGACCTGAAACCTCAAAGCAGTAAAGATGAATTAAGGTAAGACCCAAGACAGAGAAGGGTGAGCAAGTAAATATTTGGTTGTGGGATTCTATTTTTCTTGTCTTACTTGCACTTTTTTCCTGAGACCCGGATATGGGACTGAAAGAAATCTGTGTAGGGCAGGCTTCTGCAGGTTTGCATTTCTGCAAAGACCTACAGGACCTGATAAAGGTACAGGCAGCATTCTATGCAATTTCCTCTCCTCACAGGATTACAGGTAGACCCAGAATGTTTGCCCTAGTAACCTGCAGATGACCTTGGATTACACTACTCTTCCTCTCTCAAGGAAAGCATTGAGGGCTGCCACACACAAATAGGACATGCTTTGAATCTCTCTCTAGTGTTACCAGAAGAAGACAGATAATGATAAAGTAATGGTTTTACAGGTTCCTGTTTTCTAATTCCATTAGATTCCAGATCAAATATCTAAAAACCTGGGAGCAGAGTATGGTTCCGAGCAGGCTACTGAGAACAAAAAAGACGACCAGTACGTCTGATGAACGAGTACTTTGTTTCTCAAAGAAAATGAAATTAGCAGTTTTTTGGAAAATGGAATGAAATAGAAATGGAATGGAAAAATGCTTATTTTAAAAACAATGCAGAATTTAAATTTTCTATTGCAAAAATCTTGACAATACGTTGCAAATACCATCTTGAAATGATAATGATTTAAGATAAACATAGCGTTTTCCTGGTATAGTAAATAAAATGTCATTGTTAACTTTCTTCCATGGAACAGCTGTATAGGTAAAACGCATTTTAACAATTTCAGACTATACCATTTACGCCTACACCTTACCAAGTATACCTAGCAATTTGCATACAGCATTCACTTTCAAAGAGCAAGGGAAAAATAAACTAGTAATTCAGCAGAAGACACAGCTGTTAAATTCAATGAATTGAATAGCTGGTGTGAATATTTGACTTTTAAGTGCATACAAAAGGGATATTAAAAGATTCCTAACCACACAACAATAGATACTCACGTTGCCAAATATTATTTTTCTCACTGAAGCCCAGAAATTCTATGCAAAACTTTCATTTGAATTTCAGCCAAAATTTCGAAAGCATTTTACTTTTAAAAAACAATCACAAATCTGTTCCTCCAATCTGTAAGGGAATAAAACATAAAGACTTCTCTGAACTTTCATCTCTATTATCAATAATCCCTGAATCCTGCAGGATGTTATCTAATTTGAAATTTTTTCACCCAATCCATCAAAGCAGGTTGCAGATGTATATAATTTGTATTTACTTTTTTCTCTCTCACTCAACGATAAACCCTCTGAGGGCAGAGATTATTTTAGTCATGATTGTACTCAAGGCCAGACACAGAGTGGGCAGGCAGGGCACATCTCTCTTTAGTTGATACACACACAATTGTTCACACTGAGAAAAAAAATATTACACAATTGAGGAAGAGCCTTTGCTACACCTTCTGCAGAGGAACTGTATATAAGTATTTACTATTTAGCATACAGTGTTCATCTGAGTCAGGCCAAGTGCCTAAAATGGAATTCACCCCTTGCAATTCTCAGTGCTTGGCTGAGATTTGAGGGTGTCCAGAGGCAGCCTTTGGTGAGAAGGAGGATGTGCAGGAGAGACCATGGATTGGCAAGAGGGACTGTTCACCTGGATGAGGAGCTGTAGGTGGTAATGGAAACATCCACACCCTGATGCTTTTAGTCTAGTAGGTCCACGTCACTCACTGAATATAGTTCCCAGAGACTTGTAGGATAACTGATTCATCCTGTCACTTTCAATATATCCCCAAAGCTATTGTGTAAGACTCATTCATTATTCAAAATTAGTCTGGTACTGGACAGAGAGTGGAGTATAAAACAAGATCCCTGCTCTCAGGGAGCTTGTATTTTGGTAACTGGTAGTTTGGTGCCGAATTGAAGAAGCCCATCCCCCAAACCAGATGAAAAACAGCAACAAAAATAACAAATAACAATCAGCATTGCCAACAGGAAAGAGTCCAAAACTCAAACTTCACATTTTGAGAAATACTAAAACCAGAGCAATTTGGAACTAAGTGGAAAAAGTGCCAGAAATCAACACGCCTCTTGGGAAAACAGTACAGTGCGCTGAAGAAGGAAGACAAAATTCTGGAAAAAAAAAAAAAAAGGGCTTCCCTGGTGGTGCAGTGGTTGAGAGTCCGCCTGCCGATTCAGGGGACACAGGTTCGTGCCCCGGTCCGGGAGGATCCCACATGCCGCGGAGTGGCTGGGCCTGTGAGCCATGACCGCTGAGCCTGCACGTCCGGAGCCTGTGCTCCGCAACGGGAGAGGCCCCAACAGTGAGAGGCCCACGTACCGAACAAAACAAAACAAAACAAAACAACAACAACAACAACAAAAATATATATATATAAACTCTACTTTGAGGGATGAGACTGGGGCATGTGGCTATCTGTGAAAAAAACAAAGTACACCCCGAGAAGAATTCTTCCTTATGATCAGCAGACAGTGACTTGGTGTGGGCTGAAAGAATCACACAGATTCTGCTCTTTAAAACTTTCTAGCGGGGTTTCCCTGGTGGCGCAGTGGTTGGGAGTCCACCTGCCGATGCGGGAGACGCGGGTTCGTGCCCCCGTCCGGGAGGATCCCACGTGCCGCGGAGTGGCTGGGCCCGTGAGCCACGGTCGCTGAGCCTGTGTGTCCGGAGCCTGTGCTCCGCGGTGGGAGAGGCCACGGCAGTGAGAGGCCCACGTACCGCAAAAACAAAACAAAACAAAACAAAACAACTTTCTAGCAGGAGAAGACAAGCAAAGAGGGTATAAGAAAAAGAATTTTTAGGATAATGTTCTTGACAGAATACATAAGCTTGACCAGATGGAGAGGAGAAAAATGAGAGTAAGGCAAAGCCTGAAGCCACTGGAGGACTTGTGCAGCAGATCAGAATGAGAGCCCTTCTGGAGAAGACACAGACCTCAAGTCATGGGGTGGCCTTTGTGTGCGTTTGGAACATAATTTCAAGAGAAAAGAACATGGCAGATCTGATACAGCTGCTCAGGCAGGCCTGAGTCCCCTTCCCTCCCCAGGCTCTCAGGCCTTGGCGTTGACGCATGTTTATACTAACAGACAGAAAAAAAATTAAGCTGATTTCATTATAACAATGAATTTTTTAAAAGTAACTTAAATTCTTCTCATCTGTTACACCACTTACTTGTCATAGAAATCAGCCATTTTAGGACTGTTGAAGTCTGTAACATCTAAGACATGCTTATTAGTTGGGCATATTTTACAAACCTATTAAAGAAAAAAATGGCATCTCAACTGCATTAATGTGAATTGCTAATGCTTCATTAATGATGCTTAAATGCAGTGATCACTGAGTGAACAAAAGTGTGAGAAATTTTTAATCTCAAAAGTCATTACTGTTTTAAGTCATCTGTTTGTTTATGGCGACTAATTGTATACTTATTATTATACAAAGTCTATTTCTGTGGTGCAAAAAGCTGTTTTCCAATTACAAGGAATCTAATAAATGAATCTGAATAGTTTGATGGTAATGTAAGCATCCAGTGATTCATTTTTTTACACATCGCATTGCTTCACTGCAGTAAGAAACATCATTGTTCAGTAATACGTGGGGAAGAAACTTTTTAGACCCATGATTATTAACTTTTTCAGAAAACAGCAGGCTGAGTTTTTCTACTTATAACTCAATAAAACCAAAATAAGCTGCTGTATTTACTTAATTGGAGCAAGGATTCCAGCAGCCTGGGTTTATGATTGGATGGCTTAAATAACTCTCCATTCCATGGCATTGTCAGAGGGTATTCATTTATCTATTACTTCTGAGCACATGAAACTTGCATAAGGAACATTTTCTCTTGTTTTTCCACATTTTCTCTTCTGGAGATTGAGGAGAACATTGTGGCTGGTTTTCTATAACCCTCAGTTTTGGCAATTATTAAATCTTTACGTTAAGGTCAGAGCTGATCCTCCAAGTATTCATTAATTGAAACTCATTAATTGAAATTGAAATTGCTTCATGTTTGGTAGCTTCTTATTCAGTATATCATTGGGGTGTGTGTACGTGTGTAAACAGAGCATTTTAAAAAGACTCATCTGAAAATTGGAGCATTGCTTAGACTTTGAAGTTTCAAATACTATGAAGTCATAGAAAAGAAGAGGTCAATGTGTATGTATTAATATGGAAAGATGTACTGTGAAGAAAGCAAGTTGCAAAATAATATTGTGGTATCTTCCTATTTGGATTTGAGTATCTTTAAAGAATATGAATCCTCTAGGAAAAAACTACCTGCTTACACCTCCTGGAAGGATATACCTGAAACCGCTACTGACAAGAGAACTGGAAATCAGAAGAAGAAAGAAGATTCACCTCTCATTATACATTCCAGACTCCCAATCTCTCTGTTTCTTCCTACCTCTCTGTCTGCCCCTTGTCAGTTTCCTTTGCTTGTTCCTCCTACTGTACTCACATTCTGCATGTCGGCAAGCCTCAGAACCTATCCTAAGCTCCCCTCTCTTCTCCATTCTCCAATAATGACCTTATTTAGGATGATGGCTTTCAATATCCTCAAAAACTGACAACTCTCCAGTCAAAATTTCTATTCCTTACACCTTTACTGGAAATTTTGAATCATATAGCAAATTGGCCACTTAATATAACTGCATGGTTGATGAATGGCATCTCAAATTTAATTTGACAAAAACAAAAACAAAACTCTTGTTTTTATCTCTGAATCCTTTTCAGCTAAATACATTAAACCATTATTCCTCCAGGTAATTAAGTCACAGTCCAGGAATTATCCTTCATCCCTCTTTTGTCCTTACACTGAATATTCAATTTATCAAGGAGTCTTCCAGTGTTATTTCTGAAACATCCCTTACCCATCCATTTTCCTCCATCTCTTTGACTACAGTCCACAATTAAACAACTATCATATCTCACACGAACTTCTTATAGGACTACTCCCTGCTTCTGCTCTTGTTTCCCCATAACCCATTTCTCCCATGGTAGCCAGAATGATCCAAGTTTTTTTCCCCTCCTCCTTAATATATGCCAATGGCTTCCCATTGTTCCTAGAACAAATCTGTACTTTTTTTTTTTTTTTTTGCGGTACGCGGGCCTCTCACTGTTGTGGCCTCTCCCATTGCGGAGCACAGGCTCCGGACGCGCAGGCTCAGCGGCCATGGCTCACGGGCCCAGTCACCCCGCGGCATGTGGGATCTTCCCAGACCGGGGCACGAGCCCGTGTCCCCTGCATCGGCAGGCGGACTCTCAACCACTGCGTCACCAGGGAAGCTCCAAATCTGTACTTCTTACACTGGCTAGAAAGCCCAACTAGAGCTAGGCCCTGCCTACCTCTGTGACCTCATCTCAGATTGCTCCACCCCTTTTCCACTAAGTTCCATCCACATTGGGTTTTTTTTGGTTCCTCAACTAGACCAAGTATGCTCCCACTCTTGTACCTTTCTACTAGCTGTTCCTTCTGTTCAAGTCTTCTCCTTAACCCTCAAATGGCTTATTTTTTCCTGTAACAGAGACTGATACTCAGAAGTGGAGTGCTGCCATTATAAAAGCCTAAAATGTGGTACTGGCTTAGCAGTGTGATGGCAGGAATAAAGCACACAGACACTGCAAGCTAAAAATCTTGTGACTTGTTATGCTACAGCAAAACTTTTGGTAACAGTGTCTCCCATGATAATCTGGATGGCAAATCATATGCCTACATGCCTACTGCTTTAGGGGAAGCCGCTAAACAAAAAACCAAAATGTCACCATGCACCTGCAGCTCCTTGCCACTTTTTGGCAAGTTATTACGAGAGAGAGAAAAAGAGAGAGATATATGAGATCAGGCAAGAACTGGCCAGTTTGCAAGAGGTAAAGGGCTACAATATCTAGAAATCTGGGGCTTGACAAGGTTGGAAAAGTTTAACAATGTGTGCACTCCCAGACAGCAGGAGATAAGATTTTTACTTAAAGCCTTTTCCAAAAACCTTACATGAATCCAAATAGGGGAATAAAGCAGTGATTTTCAACTGGGAGGAAGTTTTGCCCCCCACAGGGAACACCTAGCAATGTCTAGTGACACTTCTGGCTCTGACAACTGAGATAGAGGGTGATACTGGCATCTACTAAGTAGAGGCCAGGGATGCTGCTGAACACCTTTCAATGCACAGAAAAGCCCTACACAACAAAGACTTCACTGAAACCTCCATAAAACTCCTAGAAGGAAACACAGGAAAAAGTTCTTTGACATTGGTCTTGGCAATGATTTTATAAATATGACACCCAAAACACAAGCAACAAAGCAAAAGTAAACAAGTGGGACTCCATCAAACTAAAAAGCTTTTGCACACCAGAAGACACAATCGCCAAAATGAGGTAACCTCAGAATGGGAGAAAATATTTGCAAATGACATATCTGATATGGGGTTAATATCCAAAATATATAATGAATTCATACAGCACAACTGCAGAGAAACAATAAATAAGACAAAAGCAAAAAAACAATTCAATTCAAAAAGTGGGCAAAGGATATGAATAGACATTGTTCCAAAGAAGATATTCAAACAACAGGTCCATGAAAAGGTACTCAACATCACTAATCATTAGGGAAATGCAAATCAAAACCACAATGAGATGATTACTCACACCTGTTAGAATGGCTATTCTCAAAAAGATAAGAAATAACAAGTGTTGGTGAAGATGTGGAGGAAAGGGAACCCTTGTGCACTGTTGGTGGGAATGTAAATTGGTGCAGCCACTATGGAGAACAGTGTGGAGGGTCCTCATAAAATTAAAAATAGAACTACCATATGATCCAGCAATCTTGTATCTGGGTATTTATCTGAAGGAAACAGAACACGAACTCAAAAGGATATCTGCACCCCCATGTTCACTGCAGCGTTATTTACAATAGCCAAGACATGGAAGCAACCTAAGTGTCCACTGATGGATGAATGGATATGCATACACACATTATATACTGGAATATTATTCAGCCATAAAAGAAGGAAATTCTGCCATTTGCAACAACATGAATGAAACTTGAAGGCGTTATGCTAAGTGAAATAAATCAGAAAAAAATACCATGTGATCGCACATAATTGTGGAATCTAAAAACCTGAACTCATAGAAACAGAGAACTGATTGGTGGTTTCCAGGGACAGGAGATGGGGTGGGAGAAATGGATGAAGGGGATCAAAGGGTACAAACTTCCAGTTATGAGATAAATACACTTTGGGGATGTAATGTACAGCGTGGTGTCTATAGTTAACAGTACTGTGTCTTTGCAAGTTGCTAGAAGGGTAGATTTTAACAGTTCTCACCACCAATAAAAGAGCTACTATGTAACTATGTGAGGTGATGGATGTATTAACTAACTTTATCGTGGTAATCATTTTGCAATATATACATATATCAAGTTATTACGTTGTACACCTAAAACTTACACGTGGTTACATGTCAACTGTATCTCAATAAAGCTGGGGATAAAAAAGAAAACTGGTTCAAAATGTCAGTAGTGCTAAGACTGAGAAGCCTTGTAAAGATGTGTGGTGAAAATCAGGTTAGATCTGCCTTCTCCCAGTAACAGAGGTGAAGGAACTATGTCCATAAAAGAGGTTTGAGTATGATTACTGGCAATAGATCCAACTGAAACAAAAGGACTAGAAGTCTAAGCTTTCTAAGTGTTTTCAGTTGCACTCAAAATCATTCCATGAGATTACTTCAGAGTCATCATGGGAGTGCCTCTTCCATAATGCCAAAAGGTAGCTTCAGACTCTGCAAAGTGGGCTTGTGGTAAAAGTAGTACTATTTGCAACTCATTTTATGCTTAGTTAATGGATAGATGCCATAAATGTGACAATGAAATAACAGGTATAAAAATAAACATTTCTGGGCTTCCCTAGTGGCGCAGTGGTTGGAAGTCCGCCTGCCGATGCAGGGGACACGGGTTTGTGCTCTGGTCCGGGAAGATCCCACATGCCGCGGAGCGGCTGGGCCCGTGAGCCATGGCCACTGAGCCTGCGTGTCCGGAGCCTGTGCTCCGCAATGGGAAAGGCCACAACAGTGAGAGGCCCGCGTACCGCAAAAAACAAACAAACAAACAAACCAAAAAAACACAATAAAACATTTCTTTCATGCATTTCTTTCCAAGATATTTATAAGTGTAAAGATTTAAATATCTTTTTTCAAAGGTAATTAATATATAAAAGTGTATGTTAGTGTATTATACTTTGAGAGTTTATGTGATATACCTTTACATCACTCATGTATACAATGGCTTACTTTGTTTTATAATGTGGCTTAGGTAATGTTATCATGATGCAATAATTTCTACATTTCTCCCCCCAAATTTATAATTACTAATTTAGTGCTTTTCACATCACATTTCTTATTAGAGTTAAAATTTTAGACATCATAGAAGGAAAAAGTATTAATTTCAAATTTGTGATGTCAAAATCTTTTTGAAAATTTTGTTTACCTTTTCATGATCTTTATTCTCATCAAACTGATCATTTTCATTTCCAATAGACTAAGTGATAGCCCCTCTTAATATTAAGGTACAAATGTGAGAAGGATTTAGCTTGAAGCCATAGTTTAAATCATAAACGGCTCTTTTGGTTTCTTTGCATGAATTCCACATGAGAGGTCTAACACAGTACACATCCTGGAAAACATAAAACTCATTTTTTAAAATGTGGTTAATCTTTAGGCTTAAAAAAAAAAAGAATCAAAACAAGTAAAAAAGAAACAGGCAGGTTAGAGTAACATAGTTTAAAGAGCCCCAGCCCATGAGTTCAGAAATCTGGATTTCGTCCCATGAGTTCCATTAACTAACAGGGTTGTACTAATTGTGCAGCCACGCAGGTTGTGCACTGGAAACTCGGGAGCACCATTCACATGCTCCAAATTTAGATCATGTGAATCGTGCCCCTCAAGGTTGCTGTCATTCACAACCTGGTGGCCCTGGAGCCCACATAACTTTAACCAATCAGTTCCCTGGATTTACTTTCTTCATCTGCAAAGTGAGACAACTGCAACAGATATCGTTCAGGCTTCTCAAGTTATAGACTTACAACCATCTTCTCCATGTATTTTCATTCACTACATTCCTTAGCTCTGCCTATGTTTTCAGAAAACTGCATATGCCATTTGGTGATAAATTGTTAATAATGTTAATGCAACATTTTATCAATCTATTTCACAGAAAGTGAAGTTTTTAGAGGCACATTCTATGAAAATGACGTATGGTAGTAAATCACTATAGTATAGTGTTACTGATTATACTAGTTTTTAACTTAAGTGTTCCTAAATTTCATTGGGATTTCATTGTGCATCCCAAGGTGCACAGTTTTCACCGACTTCAAAACTAGTCAAGGAGATACATAGTGGTACAGACATACATAAAAATAGGGAGAGGGGCTTCCCTGGTGGCGCAGTGGTTGAGAGTCCGCCTGCCGATGCAGGGGACACGGGTTCATGCCCCGGTCCGGGAAGATCCCACATGCCACGGAGCGGCTGGGTCCGTGAGCTATGGCCGCTGAGCCTGCGCGTCTGGAGCCTGTGCTCCGTAACAGGAGAGGCCACAACAGTGAGAGGCCCACGTATCGCAAAAAAAAAAAAAAAAAAAATAGGGAGAGGTAATTGCAGTATCTAACAACTAGCAAGCAGAGATTACAAAGGAAAGAATCATAGGAATAGTACACTATTATTAGTCATTTATTTACATTAAAATGTATCAAACCTACCGGGTTAAGAATGCCCAAAGAAATAGCTTTATTAGCATCCTTTATTGCTTCTCTCATCTGTCCTAAATTAATGTAGAGAAGGTGGAAAGTAAGTATATTTTTCCATAGTCTCTCTTTACATTTCATTGCCAAGGATAAACTGGATAATAAATGCATATAATATTCTGATATTCATTTATATGACATGTGCATAGACAGTTTCGATTTACTGAAAAGTACTGCAGGACATGCTGAAATTCTTACAGATTTATAAAGTGAGAAAAGGTTTTTTAAAATAAAAATGAGCCACTGAAGTAATCTAAATACACCTGATGGAAGTAAAGGGCCTATCACCTCAAATCAGACCAGCAGGGTTGGCTTTGGACATAGCTTGAATTGGAGATGAAGATAAGCAATGTAAAAGAGCTAGAGAAGAAAATGGAAGATTAATCTGAGAGGAAAACTGCTTTTAATAATTCTTTACTTCTTTGGATAAAAGCCTACTAAAATGCTTCAGAAAGATTTGACAAATCTTGATAAGATGAAATATAATTGTTTCCCCCTCAAACTTAATATTTTAACCATTTTTATAGACTGGGGATGAAAGTAGAGATTATCAGGGGCTTTTGCCTCCTATGCTAATGTATTAGTTATCTATTGCTGAGTAAAAAATTACTACAATACAAAGACCCAGGCCAGGGCTGAGCTCTGGTCTGGTGGTTCAACTGGGGAAAGATCCATTTCCCCACTCATGTGATTGCTGTAAGCATTCACTTCCTTGCGGTTATAGGATTCATAGAGGCTGACTTGTTTAAAACTACAAGTGGAGAAAGAGAGAAAGTCAGCTAGCAAGACAGATTCTAGTATAACATAACAATCAGTAGAGTGGGATTCCATCACATTTGCTATATTCTACTGGTTAGAATCAAGCTAGTCACAGGTCTTGTAAGAGGAGGTAATTACACCAGGAAACAGAGGTCATAGGGGCCGCCTTAGAGTCTGCCATAGACCATGCTCTGGCATCAATAATTCACATCTCTTCCACATGCAAAATACATTTTTCTCTTCTTAAGATTCCCAAGAGTCTCACTGCATTATAGCATCAGCTCAAAGTCTAAACTCTCATCATCTAAATTAGGAATTATGTCCAGGTACAGATTAGGCTCTTAGGTATAATCTGTTAAGTACAACTCCTGAGAAACAATTACTCTCCATATTCAGACCTGTGAAACTAAAGTTACCTGTCCAAACAGAGCCAACATGCAATGGTGGGATAGGTGTAGGAAAACTGCTATAGACATCCTAATTCATAAAGGGGCAAAATCAAAGGTCAAGAACCATTACTAGTTTACAGGAGTTTAGAAATCAATCCAGCCAGACAAAAGTTGGGAGTTCCTTTATTAATTTTCAAAGGCTGAAATAATCCTCCATGTCTCTCAGCCTAGTCTTCTGCGATCTTGGTTCTGCCCTTCAAATCATCTTTCCTTTTTCATAAATGGTAGCATAGGTTTACAGCCAGGTAGTTTTATCAGCCTACTTCCTGACAGAAGAATGTTGGGAGTCCAACAACCTCCTTTCACTTTGTTCTCTCTCTGCCCCTTTCCACCCAGGCTAGAAGTGTTTCTGCTGAAACAATTTTCTCAAAAATTTTGTGGGTCTCTCATGGATTTCAATGGGGGCTCATTCTATTAGACAAAAGCCATACCCACAGATCTTTTCAAGATAATCTTTTTTCTATCTTTGGCTCCTATTGAGATAGTTGAAGAACAACAAACTGCTGGAAACAGTTTGCTTACTTCCTGCTATTATACAACAAGAATCCCCCTTCCCCCATTTTCCAATAACAGGCTCACTTCCTTTTGAGTCTTCCAAGAGTCCTTAAAGTCCAGATATCTACTAACAACTTGTTTGAAGGAATTTTCGCCTTTTCTATTATAACTCAAAATCTCTCTAGACTACCCAGTGCCTGGCTTCAAAGCCATTCCCACATTTTTAGGTGTTTGTTATAGCAGCATCCCATTTCCAAATACTAAAATCTGTATTTGTTTGCTATTGTGTGCCAAATCACTACAAACTTAGTAGCTTAAAACAACATACATTTATTATCTCACAGTTTCTGTGGGTCAGTAGTGTGGACATGACTTAGTTGGATCATCTGCTTAGAGTCTCACAAGTTGTTATCAAGGTGGTGACCACAGCTGCATTCTTATCTGGAGGCTCAACTATAGAGGGGTTTGCTTCCCTGCTCGTGCAGTTCTTGGCAGCATTCAGCTCCTTTTGGCTACAGAATTCATGGCACTTATTTCTTCAAAATCATCAAAGTAAAAGGGGGAGCGAGTCCACTAGCAAGATGGAGTAGTGTAGAATGTAATATTATCATAAGACATCTCATCACCTATGCCATACTCCACTTGTTAGAATCATATCACAAGTTCTGCTTACATTTAAGGGGAGAGGATTCCATGTGAACACCAGGAGGCAGTGATCAGAGGGGCCACCTTGGATCTTTCACTCTTTCCCCAAATTCTCTAATCCTCTTCTCCTTAACTGCTCTCTCACATTCTATCTTCCTACTGAATGAGAGTATTAGAAATTCCTCAAACATAATACACACCTTCACATTTCTGAACCTTTCTACATTCTGTTTCTTCTAACTGGAATGTCTTCAGTCCACTTCTAGCCAGCGATGCATGCATGTGTTGGTTAAGTTCCTTAACATTCAAGAGTAGAAGTCAGCTCTGCCCTTAACTCAGCTGCCTGTCAAAATATTTGGTTCTACTCTCCCTACACAGGTTCTGTCTACCTCAAGTTCTTAGCAGAAAAAAAATAACTTGGTCCCATCTGCTCCAAGAGAGTATCTATGGGAGGCTATAGGAAAGATAATACAGGATCTATGTTTCTCTAATTATATTCAATTTTATTCTTGACTCAGTCAGTATCTTTGGTTCGTGGTTCTTGACCTCCAGTGCAGCTCCACCACATTCCTAGTCTGGTCCCCTCCTCCCTAGCTTTAGAACACTTGTCAGAGCTCTGCTTCCAGCTCTAATCTGGGCCACGTCTGTGGACACTCCCCACTCCCAGCTTTTCCCCTCCCAAAGTTTCCCACAATGAAAACCAGAGTCATATCTCTGGAGCATCACATTAACTTTATCTGCACTCTACACTATAGGATTTATTAAATCATTCATTCACTCAACTAATGCAACCTCTGTTAGCTGCTTGATATCCAGTGATGGTCTCTGTGCTGAGTGACTGACAATCTAGTGAGGGGGACAGATGTAAGCAGATTATGGCCATGTGTTTGTAATGTGCTATCAAAAATATGCAAGCAAAGGCATGCAATCATGCAAAGGCCTCCTTGTTTGAGGAAATTAAAACAATTTGCTGTGTCGGAATTAAATGTGAAATGCATAAGGGAGCATTGGAAAAAACACAGCTAGAAGAGGTAAAGGCGGGTGACGAATTCCCAGGCTTTAATTTTCAAATTAAAAGAAATATGGACCTTTTTTTGGCAGCCAGTAAAGAGCCATCAAAGATTTTTAATATAAAAGTGGAAATTTTGAAATAGTGTTTGAGGAAGATAACTCTGGTGGAAGCCTATCAAAAAGTTAATACAATAGTCCAGGTATAGAAATAAACAGGGAATCAACTCAAGAATCATTTTAGAGGTTTAGTTGACAGAAGTTGACAGTTTTTGGATGAAAGAGACGGAAGCCTTGGAATATCTCTGAAGTGTTTCTCTGAGGTAAATTCCTGAAAGATGGAGCCATGAATCAAGATAGGGAACACAGGAAGAGATGCAGACTTGAGGAGAAAGTCTCAGGAATGTGGAGTCTTGTATGCAATTGGATACAGCATTATTGTTTGAGCTCAAGCTATTTGCACCCTTCTCTGCTCAATCCACAGAAGCAGACTTCTCTCCAAGTCAGGTTTTGGGAAATCTAGGAGGTGAAGGATAAAAACAAAGGGATCTTCATTCATCTTCCAAGGGATGAAAGCCTTGGATTTAAGTACGTCTCTTCTGGCCTACAAAACATGGTTTTCCTAAGTGGTACCTCCCTCAAAAATAGTAGTTCTGTATTTGAACCTCTGTGTTTAAGTTCTGTATTTGAACCTCTGGGTTTATCCTGTGCATATGAAGATGTTGTCCCAATGCACTTTTAAGATGCAGTGCTTTAATCAAGCTGATTGTAACTTATCAATATATAAAAACATCTTAGTATAGGAAGCACTTGACATTTCAAAATAGTGGCTTTTTGTTAACTACTGCTTATATACAGTGATATTAAGTTTCCAGTGGAAACTTAATTTCATAGAGGAAACAGGTTTGTTAGGTTGAAAATATATCAGCCCAATCCAGAGAGAAACAATGCATTTTACCACATACTGCATGAGAATATGCCATTCTTGAAAATACTGGTGTGTGGAAGAAAGTTTCATATTTACAGCCAACATTATAGCCATACTGGAAATAAATGAAGAATTTTATTAATAATCTTTGAATTAACATTTTATTATTAAAGCACTATAACAATAGTGCAGAATATTTGAAAAATCGATGGGGAAATATATAATCCCACTATCCTTAAATAAGTTACAAACAATTTTTTATGTTTCCTTTCCGTCTTCTCTATATAATTGTTTATAGCTATCATAATAGCCTGCATTCTACTTCCTGTACTTATTTTTCACTTAAGATATTAAGGGTATTTCTACATTGCTATGTTACATTCACGATCATTTCTTCTAATTGCACAGTCTTCTAACAAGTAGGTCCACCCTAATTTACCTAGTATGATATTATTGTGAGATATTTTTTCTTCTAATTTTTTTTGCTGTTATCGATAACACTTTAATGAACATCTTCCTCAACAAGGTTTTTCCCTTATTTTAGTTTACTCTTACAGAATAAATTCAATAAATTGACTTGCTGGATAAAATACTACAAATCTTGGACTTCCCTGGTGGCGCAGTGGTTAAGAATCGGCCTGCCCATGCAGGGGGCCCAGGTTCGAGCCCTGGTCCGGGAAGATACCGCAGAGCAACTAAGCCCATGTGCCACAACTACTGAGCCTGTACTCTAGAGCCCGTGGGCCACAGCTACTGAGCCCATGCGACTAGAGCCCGTGTTCCGCAACAAGAGAAGCCACTGCAATGAGAAGCCCGCGCACCACCACGAAGAGTAGTCCCCACTCGCTGCCTCTAGAGAAAAGACCACACGCAGCAACGAAGACACAATGCAGCCAAAAATAAATAAATAAATAAATAAATTTAAAAAATAAATAAAGGTCAGAGCCTTGAGAATGGGCTATCCTGTATATTAAAAATAATAATAATACTACAAATCTTTTCATGGCTCTTGGTTCCTGTAACCACATTGCTTTTCATGAGGGTTGTATCATTTGTCTTCCCACTTGCAAGGTATAAAAATACCATTTTCATTGTCTCTTCTCAACCATTTCCTTCAACTAATCTGAGTAGAAAAATAACTTGTTCTGCCTTTTAATATTATTCTATGATTAGTAGCAACCACAAACATTTTTACTGGTTCCTAAATAGTTCTACTTCTTTTTGGATGAAATTTTGTGTTTGCCAATTATACTGGGGTACAACTTTCTGCTTCCAACTGAACGTACTTTTCATATGTCATCTTTAGCTCTGATTACATACACTAAAATACTTTTGTCATTTCTTTGGTGGCACAGTTTTTCAGAGCAATTTAGTGGTCAGCTAGAATTGCCAAATATAAAAATCCCTCGCAACAAATCTAACAATAATTTTATATTGTAATGGATGAGCACAATTGGTTCTTTGTTTTATTTAATTAATTAATTTATTTATTTTACATCCTTATTGGAGTATAATTGCTTTACAATGGTGTGTTAGTTTCTGCTTTATAACAAAGTGAATCAGTTATACATATACATATGTTCCCATATCTCTTCCCTCTTGCGTCTCCCTCCCTCCCACCCTCCCTATTCCACCCCTCTAGGTGGTCACAAAGCACCGAGCTGATCTCCCTGTGCTATGCGGCTGCTTCCCACTAGCTATCTACCTTATGTTTGGTAGTGTATATATGTCCATGACTCTCTCTCGCTTTGTCACAGCTTACCCTTCTCCCTCCCCATATCCTCAAGTCCATTCGCTAGTAGGTCTGTGTCTTTATTCCTGTCTTACCCCTAGGTTCTTCATGACATTTTTTATTTTCTTAAATTCCATATATATGTGTTAGCATACGGTATTTGTCTTTTTCTTTCTGACTTACTTCACTCTGTATGACAGACTCTAGGTCCATCCACCTCATTACAAATAGCTCAATTTCATTTCTTTTTATGGCTGAGTAATATTCCATTGTATATATGTGTCACATCTTCTTTATCCATTCATCTGATGATGGACACTTAGGTTGTTTCCATCTCTGGGCTATTGTAAATAGAGCTGCAATGAACATTGTGGTACATGACTCTTTTTGAATTCTGGTTTTCTCTGGGTATATGCCCAGTAGTGGGATTGCTAGGTCACATGGTAGCTCTATTTTTAGTTTTTTAAGGAACCTTCATACTGTTCTTCATAGTGGCTGTACCAATTCACATTCCCACCAGCAGTGCAAGAGTGTTCCCTTTTCTCCACACCCTCTCCAGCATTTATTGTTTCTAGATTTTTTTGATGATGGCCATTCTGACTGGTGAGAGATGATATCTCATTGTAGTTTTGATTTGCATTTCTCTAATGATTAATGATGTTGAGCATTCTTTCATGTGTTTGTTGGCACTCTGTATATCTTCTTTGGAGAAATGTCTATTTAGGTCTTCTACCCATTTTTGGATTGCGTTGTTTGCTTTTTTGTTATTGAGCTGCATGAGCTGCTTATAAATTTTGGAGATTAATCCTTTGTCAGTTGTTCAATTGCAAATATTTTCTCCCATTCTGAGGGTTGTCTTTTGGTCTTGTTTATGGTTTCCTTTGCTGTGCAAAAGCTTTGAAGTTTCATTAGGTCCCATTTGTTTACTTTTGTTTTTATTTCCATTTCTCTAGGAGGTGGGTCAAAAAGGATCTTGCTGTGATTTATGTCATAGAGTGTTCTGTCTATGTTTTCCTCTAAGAGTTTGATAGTTTCTAGCCTTACATTTAGGTCTTTAATCCATTTTGAGCTTATTTTTGTGTATGGTGTTAGGGAGTGATCTAATCTCAGACTCTTACATGTACCTGATTAGAAGAATCAACATTGTGAAAATGACTCTACTACCCAAAGCAATCTACAGATTCAATGCAATCCCTATCAAACTACCACTGGCATTTTTCACAGAACTAGAACAAAAAATTTCACAATTTGTATGGAAACACAAAAGACCCCGAATAGCCAAAGCAATCTTCAGAATGAAAAATGAAGCTGGAGGAATCAGGTTCCCTGACTTCAGACTATACTACAAAGCTACAGTAATCAAGACAGTATGGTACTGGCACAAAAACAGAAAGATAGATCAATGGAACAGGATAGAAAGCCCAGAGATAAACCCACGCACACATGGTCACCTTATCTTTGATAAAGGAGGCAGGAATGTACAGTGGAGAAAGGAGAGCCTCTTCAATAAGTGGTGCTGGCAAAACTGGACAGGTACATGTAAAAGTATTAGGTTCTTTGTTTTAAATCACCATCCTTATTAATCTTGACAGGTCTCTACAAAACTACTCCAGGACTTTTGCTATTCCTTTAGGGTTGACTTAAGCCATCATTCCATAAATGTTTCCTATAATAACACTCGCTTTTTAAAAACAGCATGAAAATTCAAGAGGTTGTTTTAAAAACTTGTAACGTTAGCCACACATTAATATAAATCAATTCACATCCTTAGAGATTATAATTTTTAAAATACATTTAACAGACATAAAAATTACAGTTAACAGTAAATACACTTTCAAAACAAAAATGCATCACAGAAAAATTTATGAAAATGAAAAATAAGCATTTATGTTAGGTTCATTTGCAAGCAAATATTATCTTCAATGTCTGTCCAAGGGCGATCAGTACCCATGGGAAACAGCACAACTGCAAAGTGAAATGGTATGATCACAGATTCTAGAGTCAGAAAAACTGATTTTAAATCCTGTTTTGCCAATTAGCAGTAACTGAGTGAACTCAACCTTGTTATTCCACATCTGTTTCTCATCTATAAAATATAATATAACCTTCCTCTCAGTACAGGGAGCTTTGGATACTTTTATTTATCCCACATTCTTCCAACATTGCTTTAAGGCAGAAATTGTAGTTTCCATTTTACATGGGGATCTCTGACTTCTCTATTTAAACAATAACCTCCCCTTACACTCCAGACTTCCTATCCCCCATTATCCATCTTCATTGTTCTCCATAGCACAGCTCACCATCTGATATATTATTTATGTTTACTGTCTGCATTTTGCCACTAGGAAGTAATCTCCTTGAGAGCAGGGATTTTGCTTTTTTCACTGCTGTACCTTCAGCACCTAGAAAAGTGTACTCAATAGATAACTGTTGAATAAACTATGATACCACTCTTAAGCCAGGTTTCTCATATCACTTTTCTCTACTATTTATAATTTCTTTAAAAAATTATTTTATAGGCAAAAATATATTCTAAGTTATGACAAATCTATTTATTTTCATTTGTTATCTAATCGGTAAATGAGAGAACATTTTTGACTGGGGAAACTTCAGCAATGTGCTTGAAATTCCTCCTACACATATTTAAAATGCTATCTCTTATAAAGTGTCAAATCTATTCTTTCCAATTTATTTTAAATTGACATTCAACATTAAAATATCAAGACATTAGATTGTGCATTCAATATAATCTTCGGGCATTATGTTGAATCTGTGGTGAAATTCTTCAAGATGGACCTCAAAATCCAAGTCAGCATGAATCTACAGGACTAATGAGTTTTCAGATCCAGTGTGCATATTATCCTGTACAAATTTATATATATATAAAAAAAGGAAAGCCATTTGTGTCCTATAAATCCATGTGGGAAAAAGAAATACAAAAATAGTTTTTTGTACAAAAAGTCTTTTTTGTGTGTGGTTGACTAGGAATGACATCTTTGGAAACAGATGAGTCTGTCTCCTAGCTCTGCCACTTATTAGCTGTGTGACTTTTAATATAGTATTTAATCCCCCAAAGCCTCAGTTTCCATGGTTGTAAATGACAAATGTAAATGACAAGCCTTACCTTGTGAGGCTGTGAGGATGGACCGAGATCAGCAAGGGAAGTAACCAGTACAGTACCTTACATAATGGAGAAGCTCCATAAATCACCTCCTTCCCTCCATTCCTTTCACAATTAGGTAGTGGAATGATTGCAGAGGACTCAGTGTGAATCCACCTTCCTTCTTACCAGCTGCCTGACTTTGGGCTCGTTATACTCTCACTCTGCTTCCACTAATCCACCTGTATTAAGTTACTGGGGATCCTGCCAATCTCCTAGGTTTCTCGTGAGGGCTAAGTGAGATAATTCACATGTCGTGCTTAGCATTCTGTCCCAAACCTGTCAAGTGCTCAGGGAGAAAGTTCATTTTTAGTAGTAATAATAATATAAGTAAATGTAAGTAAAATGACACTACAGAACAGTCAGAAGAGCCAATTTCTCCCTAAACTTACTCTACTAGACACAAATTTAATGGAAAAGAAAAGAAAATTTCCACTCGTAACAAAAGTCTCTCATTTACTTATTTGAGAGTGATATCATTGTTTTAGGAGATTCAGAAGATACTACGGTTGATGAGATTTGTACCTTTCTTCATTTTCCAAATTCTCAACACAGAATACATATGACCTCTACAACTGGAAAAATAGTCACTTAAAACAACAACAACAAAGCATGAAGCAGCATAAAATATTCAGAAAAATGGTTGATAGTGATGCCTGATATGAACCACATAATGTGCTGTGTTTTCTGGGTTGGAGCATTTCATGTCTTTTACATGATGCCATGTATAGCTGCTGGAAACACATGGCTGCCATCAAATAGCACATTGCACTCCTACAATTTGCACCTTTTTGAAAATTCTAAGCAACAGTCCCCAGGTTTACCTTTGGTATGGAGGCAATCCTTGAGACATTTGTTAATAGCTGGGTGGCTTTCTTGTGGAGATTCAGGTTCTGGAGAGCAACGGCTAAATGAAAATGACGCTCATAGAGCTGGAAGAGAAAAGTGGTGTCAAAATACTCCAGGTTTCTGTGCTTTTGTTTTGTTTTTTGAAGTAGCAAGCTTTTGGCTAAGCTTAAACTATAAAAAAAGAAGTTATTTCTGCCCTTTTACTAATGTCATCCATGATGTAGGGGAAGTTGCCTCAGTCTCCGCAGTGCCACTGAGAACAGACCAGTCCAAAGACACATAAACCAAAGTAAGCTCATGAGTCTATGATGACACGCATCTATAGATCCCTACACAGTACAGCTCCAAACCCTCACTAGTCTAGGAGTTTAGTGGTTTGAAATGGCAGACACATTCTCTTGTAGTACAAACTAGTTTACAGTTTCCTCTTGAAAGTATGACAACACATTTCCTATAGGTTCCTGGATACTGTGAAAGTTTTTGTCCGTCAGTTTACATTCCTAACCATGTAAGAGCAAATCTCCTGGCTTGTGAGTAAACAGATACATTAACAGCCACAAGGACAGGCAGCAGAGGTAGAAAAATAACAGGGCTGATTCCAGCAGCCGTCTTCTACCATGATGTGCTAAACTACACAAAATTACACAGAAATTCATTCTTAAAATCTCAACCACTGTTATTTTCAACATTTTCCAATGCTGTAAGTTATGTGCCACAATTTTAAAGTCTTTAAATATATATCCATTTCCAGAAAAAGTATGTATTTCATTCTGACACTACTGATTCTAAATATGTTGTTATGTCTAAAAGAGGCACTGAGGCAGTCAAAGCATTGAACCAAACAAACCAGACACAGATCAGTGTTCTGATTCAACAATAAAGTTTTTTTTTTTTAATATCTTTCTTTGGTCTAGGGTCTCCCTCTGTTATGTGACATTGATGCAAGTCGAGATACAGTCCACCCTCTGAAACTGCAGGTTCCACATCCACAGATCTACACTGTATTTACAGCTATTTACATAGTATTTACATTGTATTAGGTAATATAAGTAATCTAGAGAAGATTTGAAATATATGGAAAGATGTGAATAGGTTATATGCAAATACTATGCCATTTTATTTAAGGGGTGGATTTGAGCATCCAAGGATTTTGGTACTGGCTGCGGAACCAACCCCTGTAGAAACCAAGGAAGGACTGAATACGTAAGTCAGAAGAGAGCCTAAGGCTTTTAGCTGACGCTACTGATTGTTCCAAAGCCACATGGAGACACATCACAAAGAGGAGGGACCTGGATCTGGCTCAGACCTCCAGGCTCATCTTAGGGAGCTTCTCAGATGGGAGTCACTCAACCACTCTGTACTTCAATTTCCCCACCAATAAGATGAAATGAACCAGGACACACTCCTGAGGGCCTTCTCAATGCTAATATTTTGTGGTTTTCCGACTTTGCTGGTGCCTAAGTTCTGGGCAAGATTTCTGGGGCTTGACCCAGAAACACTCGGAGAAGCAATAATTCACTCTTTCTGTTGCCAAAAACAAACAATAAAATACCAGAAATGAGACAAAATACAACTTAAAAATGAGTAAGACAAAATAAAGTGTAGTTATATCTAATGCTACTTATACTTAGTATTTATAAGTTCATGGAGGTCACCAAATCTCTTTTTTCTCATTCATCACTCTCCTCCATTTCTTTGAAAGACTTAACCCTTTTTTATTCCTTGCTCATCTTTTAAGAAAGTCTCTACTGGGTGGGGTCTTAGCCCTACTCTCATTCTCTTCCCCCTTTATGACTGCTTCTCTCTGACTTTTCTTCCACTTCTCCCATCTTAACCCTGTATTTACCATAAAGGTCAGCTCTTTCTCCTTTGCTCTTCTGTCTGTATATTTACTTGCTTGGAAAAATCATACTTTCTCATCTGTTAACCTAATGTCTGAGTGACAGCTTAGCTTTTTGAGGTATCATGAAAGGCAACCATGACCTTTGAAAAATGTCCCTTATCACTGTGAGGAATAGAAAGCCAGGTTGCAAGGAATTCTAAATCTGACTGGCAATTCAACAAACAGGGTTTTTTCAATAGTGATCAGGCCCAAGATGGTTTTGGTAATATGGTCCAAAATACTTTTTATTTAAGCATAACAGTTGCCATTTTTATTGTTTTATAATATTTCCATCAGATATCATTGCCAATACATACTTGGAATAATATTTATGGAAACCAATTATTTACAAAGCATGTTGAATTGCACTGATTGAAACTACAGCTTCAGCACAGTTAAAAAAAAACTTCGAAATACATGCTACCTAATAAATTTAGATGGGTTTGTTATTCTTTCCTAAAAAATGAGACCAACAAAATTTATGGTATTTAATAAAAGTGAGGAATTCAAAACCTCGAATAATTTTTAGTAATTAATGGGCTAGAAGATGATTTATTAAAAATGTCTAAACCCAACTTAATGGTGGTAGGACTGGAAGAGACTTATTGAGGAAAATGCCTTGGGGCTAATTTCTGCTTTGTTCCAATGAGCTTTTGACAACCAATCATGGCTCATAAGCACGAAAACCTCATCTCTTGCTACTGAGCTCAGGATAAGTGGGTGGCTTTCTGAGGAGGATGAGTACCACTAAGATTCTAAGAGAAGAGCTGGTTGGCAAAACGGAGGGTATCATCACAGAAGATACTCAGATACAGCCCTCGAAGTGCACATTCAACCACTTGGCATAGCTTTAATTCTACCTCTTCAATATTTTTAAGAGGAAGAAAATAAGTTAACTGGAAGAGTTATTCCAGCCTGAATATATGAATAAATGAAAATTATCTGGAGCCCGCCAGCCAAAAAAAACAGTGAGTGCTTGTAAAATCAACAACCTTAGTTGTTTCAGTCTCCACAGAAAAGACAACAGGATTGGATGAGACTTCTTTTCACACTCAGGTTTCAAGTCATGGTGATGAGCATGTTTCCAGAGACTGCCATGAAACAAGTTTTCATCACATGTTTCCTTCCCCCAATCTAAGGAATTGGGTTTTGAAGTATTACAATGAATTAAGAATCTTTTTACACATTGATTTCTTGCCTAAAATTCATATCATCTGGTTCCTGATTCTTCCCATTCTCAGTCAGAGAAACAGTATGCAAAGAACTCCACATTTGCCTCTGTGATCCCCACATTAAAATTTACATGTATTTTATTTTATTTTTTTGTGTCTCTCACATATATATATACATATTTTTATACAGCAGGTTCTTATTAGTCATCTATTTCATACACATCAGTGTATGCATGTCAATGTCAATCTCCCAATACATCACACCACCCCCCGCCCCCCTGCCGCTTTCCGCCCTTGGCGTCCATAGGTTTGTTCTCTACATCTGTGTCTCAATTTCTGCCCTGCAAACCAGTTCATCTGTACCATTTTTCTAGGTTCCACGTATATACATTAATATACAATATTTGTTTTCCTCTTTCTGACTTACTTCACTCTATATGACAGTCTCTAGATCCA
This sequence comes from Grampus griseus, assembly GCF_964374135.1. Classification (NCBI taxonomy): domain Eukaryota; kingdom Metazoa; phylum Chordata; class Mammalia; order Artiodactyla; family Delphinidae; genus Grampus; species Grampus griseus. The sequence goes on from NC_139003.1 coordinate 36,394,954, forward strand.
TCCACATCTCAACAAATGACCCAATTTCATTCCTTTTTACTGCTGAGTAATATTCCATTGTATATATGTATCACATCTTATTTGCCCATTCGTCTGTTGACAGGCATTTAGGTTGCTTCCATGACCTGGCTATTGTAAATAGTGCTGCAATGAACATTGTGGTGTATGTGTCTTTTTGAATAATGGTTTTCTCTGGGTATATGCCCAGTAGTGGGATTGCTGGATCATATGGTAATTCTAGTTTTAGTTTTTTAAGGAAACTCCATACTGTTCTCCATAGTGGCTATATCAATTTACAATCCCACCAACAGTGCAAGAGGGTTCCCTTTTCTCCACAGCCTCTCCAGCATTTGTTGTTTGTAGATTTTCTGATGATGCCCATTCTAACTGGTGTGAGGTGATACTTGATTGTGGTTTTGATTTGCATTTCTCTAATAATTAGTGATGGTGAGTGGCTTTTCATGTGCTTCTTGGCCATCTGTATGTCTTCTTTGGAGAAATGTCTATTTAGGTCTTCTGCCCATTTTTTGATTGGGTTGTTTGTTTCTTTAATATTGAGCTGCATGAGCTGTTTATATATTTTGGAGAGTAATCCTTTGTCCATTGATTAATTTGCAAATATTTTCTCCCATTCTGAGGGTTGTCTTTTTGTCTTGTTTATGGTTTCCTTTGCTGTGCAAAAGTTTTGAAGTTTCATTAGGTCCCATTTGTTTATGTTTGTTTTTATTTCCATTACTCTAGGAGGTGGATCAAAAAAGATCTTGCTGTGATTTATGTCAAAGAGTGTTCTTCCTATGTTTTCCTCTAAGAGTTTTATACTGTCTGGTCTTACAATTAGGTCTCTAATCCAGTTTGAGTTTTTTTGTGTGTATGGTGTTAGGGAGTGTTCTAATTTCATTCTTCTACATGTAGCTGTCCAGTTTTTCCAGCACCACTTGTTGAAGAGACTGTCTTTTCTCCATTGTATATCCTTGACTCCTCTGTCATAGATTAGTTGACCATAGGTGTGTGGGTTTATCTCTGGGTTTTCTATCTTGTTCCATTGACCTATATTTCTGTTTCTGTGCCAGTACCATATTGTCTTGATTACTGTAGCTTTGTAGTATAGTCTGAATACAAGGAGTCTGATTCCTCCAGCTCTGTTTTTTCCCTCAAGACTGCTTTGGCTATTCAGTGTCTTTTGTGTCTCCATACAAAACTGAAGATTTTTTGTTCTTGTTCTGTAAAAAATGCCATTGGTAATTTCATAGGGATTGCATTGAATCTGTAGATTGCTTTGGGTAGTACAATCATTTTCACAATATTGATTCTTCCAATCCAAGAACATGGCATATCTCTCCATCTGTTGGTATCATCTTTAATTTCTTTCATCAGTGTCTTATCGTTTTTTGCATAAAGGTCTTTTGTCTCCCTAGGTAGGTTTATTCCTAGGTATTTTATTCTTTTTGTTGCAATAGTAAATGTGAGTGTTTCCTTAATTTCTCTTTCAGATTCTTCATTATTAGTGTATAGGAATGCAAGAGATTTCTGTGCATTAATTTTGTATCCTGCAAGTTTACCAGATTCATTGATTAGCTCCAGTAGTTTTCTGGTGGCATCATTAGGATCCTCTATGTATAGTATCATGTCATCTGCAAACAGTGACAGTTTTACTTCTGCTTTTCCAATCTGTATTCCTTTTATCTCTTTTTCTTCTCTGATTGCTGTGGCTAGGACTTCCAAAGCTATGCTGAATAATAGTGGTGAGAATGGACATCCTTGTCTTGTTCCTAATCTTAGAGGAAATGCTTTCACTTTTTCACCACTGAGAATGATGTTTGCTGTGGGTTTGTCATATATGATCTTTATTATGTTGAAGTAGGATCCCTCTATGCCCACTTTCTGGAGAGTTTTTATCATAAATCGGTGTTAAATTGTGTCAAAAGCTTTTTCTGCATCTATTGAGATGATCATATGGTTTTGCTTCTTCAATTTGTTAATATGGTGTATCACATTGATTGATTTGCATATATTGAAGAATCCTTGCATCTCTGGGATAAATCCCACTTGATCATGGTGTATGATCCTTTTAATATGTAGTTGGATTCTGTTTGCTAGTATTTTGTTGAGGATTTTTACATCTATATTCATGAGTTATATTGGTCTGTAATTTTCTTTTTTCATAGTATCTTTGCATGGTTTTGGTATCAGGGTGATTGTGGCCTCATGGAATGAGTTTGGGAGTTTTTCTTCATCTGCAATTTTTTGGAAGAGTTTGTGAAGGATGGGTGTTAGCTCTTCTCTAAATGTGTGGTAGAATTCACCTATGAAGCCATCTGGTCCTGGACTTTTGTTTGTTTGAAGATTTTTAATCACAGCTTCAATTTCATTACTTGTGATTGGTCTGTTCATATTTTCTATTTCTTCCTTGTTCAGTCTTGGAAGGTTATACCTTTCTAAGAATTTGTCCATTTCTTCCAGGTTGTCCATTTTATTGGCATAGAGTTGCTTGTAGTAGTCTCTTAGGATGCTTTGTATTTCTGCCGTGTCTGTTGTGACTTCTCCTTTTTCATTTCTAATTTTATTGATTTGAGCCTTCTCCCTCTTTTTCTTGATGAGTCTGGCTAATGGTTTATCAATTTTGTTTATCTTCTCAAAGAACCAGCTTTTAATTTTATTGATCTTTGTTACTGTTTTCTTTGTTTCTATTTCATTTATTTCTGCTCTGATCTTTATGATTTTTTTCCTTCTACTAACTTTCGGTTTTGTTTGTTCTTCTTTCTCCAGTTCCTTTAGGTGTAAGGATAGATTGTTTATTTGAGATTTTTCTTGCTTCTTGAGGTAGGCTTGTATAGCTATAAACTTCCCTCTTATAACTGCTTTTGCTGCATCCCATAGGTTTTGGATCGTCGTGTTTTCATTGTCATTTCTCTCCAGGTATTTTTTGATTTCCTCTTTGATTTCTTTGGTGATCTCCTGGTTATTTAGTAATGTATTGTTTAGCCTCCATGTGTTTGTGTTCTTTGTGTTTTTTTTTCCCTGTAATTGATTTCTAATCTCATAGCATTGTGGTCAGAAAAGATGTTTGATATGATTTCAATTTTCTTAAATTTACTGAGGTTTGATTTGTGACCCAAGATGTGATCTATCCTGGAGAATGTTCAGTGCTCACTTGAGAAGAAAGTGTAATCTGATGTTTTTGGATGGAATGTCCTATATCAATTAAATCTATCTGGTCTATTGTGTCATTTAAAGCTTCTGTTTCCTTATTGATTTTCTGTTTGGATGATCTGTCCATTGGTGTAAGTGAGGTGTTAAAGTCCCCCACTATTACTGTGTTACTGTCGATTTCCACTTTTATAGCTGTTAGCTGTTGCCTTATGTATTGAGGTGCTCCTATGTTGGATTCATATATATTTATAATTATTATATCTTCTTCTTGGATTGATCCCTTGATCATTATGTAGTGTCCTTCCTTGTCTCTTGTAACATTCTTTATTTTAAAGTCTATTTTATCTGATATGAGTATTGCTACTCCAGCTTTCTTTTGATTTCCATTTGCATGGAATATCTTTTTCCATTCCCTCACTTTCAGCCTGTATGTGTCCCTAGGTCTGAAGTGGGTCTCTTGTAGACAGCATATATATGGGTCTTGTTTTTGTATACATTCAGCGAGCCTGTGTCTTTTGGTTGGAGCATTTAATCAATTCACATTTAAGGTAATTATCACTATGTATGTTCCTATGACCATTTTCTTAATTGTTTTGGGTTTGTTTTTGTAGGTCCTTTTCTTCTCTTGTGTTTCCCACTTAGAGAAGTTCCTTTAGCAGTTGTTGTAGAGCTGGTTTGGTGGTGCTGAATTCTCTTAGCTTTTGCTTGTCTGTAAAGCTTTTGATTTCTCCATCAAATCTGAATGAGATCCTTGCTGGGTAGAGTAATCTTGCTTGTAGGTTCTTTCCTTTCATCACTTTAAGTATATCATGCCACTCCCTTCTGGCTTGTAGAGTTTCTGCTGAGAAATCAGCTGTTAACCTTATGGGAGTTCCCTTGTATGTTGTTGTCATTTTTCCCTTGTTGCTTTCAATAATTTTTCTTTGTCTTTAATTTTTGCCAATTTGATCACTATGTTTCTCGGTGTGTTTCTTCTTGGGTTTATCCTGTATCGGACTCTCTGTGCTTCCTGGACTTGGGTGGCTATTTCCTTTCCCATGTTAGGGAAGTTTTCGACTATAATCTCTTCAAATATTTTCTCAGGTCCTTTCTCTCTCTCTTCTCCTTCTGGGACCCCTATAATGTGAATGTTATTGCATTTAATGTTGCCCCAGAGGCCTCTTAGGTTGTCTTCATTTCTTTTCACTCTTTCTTCTTTATTCTGTTCCACAGCAGTGAATTCCACCACTCTGTTTTCCAGGTCACTTATCCATTCTTCTGCCTCAGTTATTCTGCTATTGATTCCTTCTAGTGTAGTTTACATTTCTGTTATTGTATTGTTCATCTCTGTTTGTTTGTTCTTTAATTCTTCTAGATTTTTGTTAAACATTTCTTGCATCTTCTCGATCTTTGCCTCTATTCTTTTTCTGAGGTCCTGGATCATCTTCACTATCATTATTCTGAATTCTTTTTCTGGACGATTGCCTATCTCCACTTCATTTAGTTATTTTTCCTGGGTTTTATCTTGTTCCTCCATCTGGTACATAGCCCTCTGCCTTTTCATCTTGTCTATCTTTCTGTGAATGTGGTTTTTTTCCCCACAGGCTGAAGGATTATAGTTCTTCTTGCTTCTGCTGTCTGAAATTTACATGTATTTTAAATTCAGGTTCATATTTAAAAGGCTTTTCTTAAGGTTTAAAATAATGAAATTCATTAATAAGGTGTTACAGTTATTCTTAATTCTCCAGCTTCACTGACCATTGAAATTGCTTGGGGAGCTTTAAAAAATGTACAACCTAGGTCACACCCCCAGAGATTCTGATGTATAGCCAGGGCATCTGAACATTTACAAGCTCCCCAGGTGAGTCTAATGTTTAATCCTTGTTGAGAAGCACTGCTCTGGAGGATTGGTGCTCTTAACAATACAAAGTTTATATGTTTATCAGCGTCATTAGGTTCACACTCTTTGAGCAGAGTGGATAGATTTGGTTTTTCTGTCTTCTACTTTGATTTCTATTTTGTTCTATTCTTTGCAAAGGTGAGTCCAACAGAATGATGCTGCATAAATATCCTTTAAGGAGGCCGAATAACGGCACTGATCCAGTCTCACTAGTTTTTCTGAATCACAAACAAAGAAACCCTACTTTGTATCCATGACTGGGTACTTCTTAGGATAATAATAATAAACAACACTTAATAATGAAAATCATAATACATAGTTTGCACTTTTCATTCTAGAAATTCAACTCTATTTTCAAGTATGATCTCATTACCGCCCAAAATAATACTCTTTGGCAAGAAAGTTAAAAATCATCAGTAGGGCTAAAGGAATGTCAGGGTTGTATATCTGGTATATTTCCACTTGGTTTAGAATGTCCAGTAGTTCAGTGTAATATTCAACAACCTAAAATTGGAAGGGAAAAAATTTAATAAATTGTCTAGCTTGGTCATATTAATTTCTAGAGTTTGATTGTCACCCTTATAATTACCATGACAGAGCCTTATTTTAAGAGCAATAGGAAGTTTTGGCTTCACCATTGAATCTTAATATGACTAGATCAGGGTTCCAAATGACATATTTCTGATATTAATGTACATGATTATTTTTCTTAAAAGAGATTGCAGTCTCTTGTAATGCATTACATTTTGAGATATTATAGACTAAAAGTACTTTTTCTGTTTTAAAAGTGGTTCCTACTCTGTATAATGCCTTCAGATCCTATTGCTGTCTCCAGCTTCCTACTGCTCCACTTAAAAGGTCAACACGTCTCCTTGTGTAGAAATGAAAGGACCCCCAACTTTTACTTACTCAAGCTAGTTGGCTTTGCCTCCTATGAACTTGTTCCAGCAGTTATGGAACAAGTATATAACTTGTATACCTTCAAGTTATACACTTGAAGCAACAGTTGCTTCCAGTTGCTTTCTTGGGAGAATGAGTTAAAGCTTCTGCTTGGATTGGAATCCTGGCAACACTCCTTACAACCTGCAGGTTCTATAACCTCTCAGGTGCCTCAGTTTCTTTATCAGTACACAAGTGATAAATACTAGCTACTTCACACAGGTAATTGAGTAAGTACTGTAAGTGTTAATTATCATCATTGTGCCCGGTTGTCTTTGCCATTGCTTTTCAGTTTTACTGTTTGCTTGTTTGTTTGTTTGGGGGGGTGGGGGGGTGGAGCTGAGGAACATGCTATTTGCAACTCCATCTAGCTTACAACACAGCTATGGTAGGAGTAGCCATCCATCCTTTCTAATTTATTGGCCTCGCTGACTCAGGGACTGTGATTTCGGTGTGCCCTGGCTTGCCAAAGCAAAAGCAAGGTCCATGGGAATTTCTGGCACTCATTTCCCAGAGAATGTAGGTGACACTATGTGTACACTCAGTCTACACACCAGTAAACACCTGAGACTGTGCATATAAAATTCAGCCTCTTCCCCCTAAGAAATAGCTAAGTAATAGGATCCCTCTCCCTCTCCCCCTCTCTCCTTCAAACACGCACACCCCTTTTTTGGTGGGATACTGAAGAATAAATCTGAGAGTAAGCCTGAGGCTGGGAGGCCAATTGGAAAACTAGTGCAGTCATCTCTGGGAATTCAGGGAGATAGGGGTGCGGCTGCAGAGTTAAGTATAGAAACAAAACATGATGCATTTATAGCAGCAAGAAGCTGAACAGTACATTTTACCTGTTTTTAATGCACTGGTGCTTCTAAAGTACACAGGACATTGGGAACAGGGCTATAATCTCCACGATCCACAGGGCAGAGAGGGCTTTATGGGAACTGCGACAGCCGAGCCCCGCCCAGCCTTAGCCCCTTGCAGCACCTGGGGGCCCTGCCTTCCCACCGCAGGCCCGCGGGTCCCGCACGGTTACCTTCGTCCAGGAGCGCTTGCGTTCCCTGACCAGGGCCCTGCGAAGCGCCACGGAGGCCGCGTGCTGCAGCTGGGACTGCCTCGCCCAACGCTCCGAGACCAACGACCTGCTAGACAGGGACATCTGACCCCCTGGGGCTGGGCCTGAGGGTCAGCGACAGGCGAGAAGACTGAAGATGGGCATGGAAGGGAGTTGTCGTTACATCCCCCTCCTGGGCACCTTCATCAGAATCACAAAGGGACCCGGGGACCTGGCTCACCTAGGGAGGGGCAGACCCTGAGAAGGGACAGCGCCCCTCTAGGAGGCCACCTAGACCCCAAAGGCAGGGCCTGTGGGGGGCCACCCTGAATTCTTTAAACAAAAACTCTTTCCTCTAAGCACATCTGGACCAACATTTCCATTAATTAGCCTACTGCTGCCCCCTGTTCTATTAATAATGAGACAAATCATTGTTGTTACCTTGCTAATTTTTCCTTTGCTACTCCCTCATATTCCAGAGCTAGTGTCTGGGAACTCCTCCTCCCAGCCTCCCTGCGGGGCCTCCAGGTGCAGCGCGTCAGTGAAAGGCTTCTTCCTACATTGCTTCCCCCTCACCCGCCCCGCACCCCTTACCGCCCCGCGCTGGTTGAGGACCACAGCCTCGCCCAGACCTTTGGGAACTTCTTTGAATGTCTCCTTTGTTTCCAGCCTGAACCCCGACTGATACGCATATTTGCCTGAAATTCTTCACTGTCGTTATACAGTCTAAAATTCACCTACAAGCACTAAACTTTCTATTTAAAATACAGACGGTCTTTCTTACCCAAATCGGATACGTTCAATCACGTTTTTTTCTAAAAGGCTAAGAGAGCGGTTTCAGAGGGAAGCTGGTGTAGCGCAATCAGTGAATTTTGGTGGATAAGGTACTGGGGGCAGATAGCCCTGTTCAGCACGCCAAGCAGGGGATTATATTTGCTATGGATAGCATGGACCTCATAGGCACCAGAGGCCATGGAAAGGAATCCCAGGCTAAAAGAATCACTTTCCTACTTTACCAGGTCCCGGTGGTGTTTGGGTATTTGGCATAAAAAGTCAGGAAAAGGAATCACAGGTTATGATACAAACACTAACATGATAATTACAATCAAAGATTTTGAGCCAAAATAATCATTAAAAAGTAACGTAAGACTTTACCAAAATCTGCAAACAGGGAGGGAAAACTTCATAATCTACAGTAAAATTTAGTAATGTCTGTTCCCACCTGCCCTTTCTGTATCTCATACACACACTATAGATGCCCCTTCAGGTCTTCTCTCTAGAACCTCACACTCCCCCCAAACTTTTCACCCCCACTCAGAGAGACCAGGGATTCTTTTGTTTTCTTAATCTTTGAAAATATTTGATCTGTTGGAACTAAAGAAGAAATGTTGGCTCTCATTATAATTCCTTGACAAACTTTTATCTAAACTGTCAGTAAATATGTCACTTTAGACAAAAAGAGAAAGGAAGACTGACATTTTTTTAATAAAACATGGGAGTTGATTGTCCTGTCTCCCTAATTTTCTATTTCTTCATGACTACTTGCTTTGCATGTTTTCTGAGATGCAAGACACATATTCCAACCTCCTTATTAGCATAAGAGCAGCTTTCTTTTCCATCTGAAGAATCACACAGTGTTTGATTTTTACACTCCAGAAAGCTAGAGATGACATGACCATCTTCAGTTCCAAAAATAAGGAGATATATAAACACATAAGCGAAAACAGGAGACTACATTTATTTGCAGATATTTCACAAAGCTCTAGCAGAGACTGCAAATATAAAGACTTGTGGAATTATCAGTGACAGTGGCCCATGGGAACAAAATCGTTTTTAATCAAATTTTTAAAAATACATTCTAGAAAGAACTGACAGAGACTACAGGTCTCCTGACTTGGTGTAGAAGACTGATCACCCTCCTTTTGGACTGAATAAGCCCAGCATTATGGGACGATCCTAGGAGAAAGGTCAATACTAGATATTCTAGAAGATCACATCTTGCTGGATGTCCTGCCATTCCAGGCAGGTGAGGACAACAGGGTCAGAAAGCATCAGTGCAGTGTCTCAGGAGTTACCACTCCATTCCTAATTGAAATCCACATCAAGGAGTTCCTCTCTCCTCCACTTTCAGCTGCCTCACCCAGGGATCATTTTGGAGCACAGTATCATCACTGCTCCAAATTACTTTTTACTAAGCTAATTTTCCTCTGCTGGAATCTTCTTCCTAATTATTTAGCTTGAAAAAACTTACTGTATGCAATTTGTAAAATTCCTTATATGTACAGGACCAGGAAAAATAGAAAAATATATAGAGAAAGAGCAAGGTGAAGGGGAGAAGAGTAGGAAGGAGGGGGATAAAGAAAAAGAGAATGATGATTTGCTGTGTTGCCTTTGTCTTCCACTAGTACACAGTGCTTGTCATCACCATGCCCAGAATACAACATGCATGAGAGAAAGAGAGAGGAGAGAGGGAGAATTACCCTTGAAGTAGTCATCTATTCACATAACCTCAACTATCATACTCTTAGGAAGGTCCCACAATGTTTATCTTCAGCCACAAGCTTTCTCCTAGTTCCATATCTCCACTTGTCTGTCTACTAGATTATTTCCACTTGGATGTCTTACTGTCACTTCAAAGTAACCATTTCTAAAATCATTTTAACTGGCTTCATCCCCAAACCAGCTCCCTTCCCCTGCATTTGCATTTCTATTAATGGCACCAAAACTTCCTCAAACACTCAGCCTAATCCCCAGTGCCAATGCTAACTCTCTCTCCCTCTTCTCACCTTTGTACCATCAATGTTTTTTTGGCTTAAAGGTGTTTTTTTTTTTTTTGATGTGGACCATTTTTAAATGGTCCATTGAATTTGTTACAGTATTGCTTCTGTTTTATGTTTTGGTTTTTTGGCCACGAGGCTTGTGGGATCGAACCCACACCCCCTGCATTGAAAGGTGAAGTCCTAGCCACTGGACCGCCAGGGAAGTCCCCTGTACCATCAATGTTTTTTTTTTGTTTTTTTGCATTACGCGGGCCTCTCACTGTTGTGGCCTCTCCCGTTGCGGAGCACAGGCTCCGGACGCACAGGCTCAGCGGCCATGGCTCACGGGCCCAGCCGCTCCGCGGCATGTGGGATCTTCCTGGACCGGGGCACGAACCCGTGTCCCCTGCATCGGCAGGCGGACTCTCAACCACTGCGCCACCAGGGAAGCCCACCATCAATGTTTTGATCCTCCTGATATTATCTCTCTCCTCCATCCCTTGCTTCCCATTCTCAACCCTATCAAGCCTTATCATTTCATGGGCACCTGAAGTTCTAAAGATAAACAATAACGTCACAGTTCTTTTTTGAGCTTATCCTGATTGAGGATATTCTGAACTGAAAGGAAAAATTACTAAAGGGGATAAATTAATGGAGAAGTAAAAATTGTAATGATGATAATAATAACAGTTAATATTTCTTGAACACTATTTGTCAAGTACTTCTTAAAGGTCCTTTACATAGATTAACACATTTAAGAGTCACAATAAAAGTCTGTGAAATGGACACTATTTGTACCTTCCTTATAATAGGCAGAGAAACAAAGCAGTGACAGTGAAATTTGCATGGTGTACTGGAAGTCAGAGGACCTGGATTCAAGGTCTCAAAATCATTCTTTTTAAAATTTCTCCTTGGAAACAATCTTAAGATTCTACCTCATAGCTGAGATAAGAAATTTGGTATGAAAAAGAAAGGGAATCTTAGAATTCTCCAAATTCTATTCAATTCTCAAGGGGTTATCTGTAAAGAAACAACGATTCAGTCATTCAAAACATTCATTGAGCATCTACCAAGTACCACTGGAGATGGATGGTTGTTGCGTCATTTCATATAGACTTCTCGTTTATGTCAGCTCTTCCCTTATTACTGCTAAAGTCTTACCTGCGGCAGATAACAGACCAGAGGAAAGAAAAGCTAAGAAAAGGTAATGAATCTTCATAGTAAGACAGCTCATAGACAGCTAAGTGTCTCAAAAACCTAAACCAATAGAAATGGAGATGATTCTAGAATCAGTCTTCCCGTACTTAAAGACTTTCAAGCTTGAGCAGGATCTTACATGTCTTGGTCTCTCTCAGATTTGCGGGGAAGCCAACTCCCCACCACCTCTGTGTACTTCCTATTTGTTTAGATCATATTATGACATGGGTAAGCCCTTATTACATCTTTAGAACACTTCTTGCTCATCTGCATCCCTCCACACTGCCTCGGTGACCCACCATCAGGGTTTAACTGTGGGGCCTCTCATCACTTAGCAGATCTCTATTCTGATGGACCCCTTCAAGGTGGCACCACCTTTCTGGACACCTATTCCACTCCCTCCACACAGGAGCAGTGCTTTCCCTTAGTCTACACGTCTCCTTTCCTAGTCTGGATGTCATGTTCACAAAGGTCAATGTTGCCTTGAATAGTCCCAAGGCTGAATCTTCATAGACCTTAACTTCCTCTCCTCCTAAATCCAACAAACATTGTTGAAGATTGTCATGGGGTTATGCTAATGTTTCATTTTAACTTGCTTTCCACCAGGCCCTGGTAGTGGCTTACCTCTTAAGCATGACACCCATGAGAAAAGGGATTGTATCTTCTGTGACCCCGTGCCTACACGGTATCCTACCACAGTAATGCTCATAGAAAATTTGTTGAACTGTTGACTTGACCTCCCCACTTTTTTTGTTACTCTTTTATCGAGTCCTCTCACCTCAATGAGACGTTCATATCAGAACTAAGACCAGTCCCTCCCTTTTTCACACAGATTACTTAAAATCTTTCCCTTACTTCTTTCTTTCCTGAAAATATTGAGCCGTCACTTGTGTATTTCTTCATCTCACCTTCTATCCATTAGAATATCTCTTTTTACCTACACCCTTTCTTTTGTTTCAGATAAGATATCACTGCCTCCTTCAAAATCTGTCATCTTCCAAGGTTCTCTGTCCCATCTTTTTCTACCATTTCCCTCAATCTTAAACTTCAAAATCCTTTACCCATTAGGTAGACTACAGATGCTTACAGATTGATATCATCTTGGGTCACAATTGCTTTAAACATTCCTGAAAATAAATGAGGAATTTAAAGTTGGGCATAGTTAATGCAACCCTTAGCACAACATTAGAGTCTGTCTGACACAAGGAATTAATGATGAATCCTTCAAATAAGTTATGATTATATATATTTGTCTCATATATCCTTCAAAAAAAAGAATTTAAGGCAGCTTATTGAATATACACATGAGGTGAAAAATGAGCAGATTATAAAATTGGGTTGTATATCACAGAAATTCCTCTGAGAATTTAATACATTGTAGGCTTTCCACCTTGAAGAAAAAAAAAAGAAATGCATCCATGCACATACCCATAAAAGTCCATATACAATGTAAGAAGTTTTCACAGGCTCCCCCTACCTCGACCCAATGCCTTAAGAGTACATGATCCCTCATTTTGTTGTGAAGCTGAAACTAACATACCATTGTAAAGCAATTATACTCCAATAAAGATGTTAAAAAATAAATAAATAAATAAATAAAAAAAGAGTACATGATCCCAGGTTGATTTCTGCTGTAGAAGAAATCAGATAAAGGAAGAAATAAGAAATCTAAGAGATCAAAACTTTGGGTGATGCTGGGGAGTCAGAACCCAGGCCAATAAGCTGGACAGCTAGGGATCATGAAACAGAACACTCAAAAAGACTGAAGGTCAAGGCATGACCATCATTTTGCCCCCAGGATACACATTCATGCAACCCACTGTCACAGTGGAAAAATAACCCTAAAGGCCAAGGAGTCACAAAGCTCTTCCACCTCCTCACCCCTGCCTTCTCCAAATAAACTGTACAATAGCCACAGGGCAACAATCACAAACCCTCCTTAATAGTTAGAGATCCTTACTATCCTATTCAAAATCCCCTGGTACTTCCTAAGGCATCAGCCAATTCCAGGGCAGCACCACTCTGAGGCCTTGAAGGCAGGATAAATAGCCTGGGGTGAAAAGTGTTTTGGAAGTTCAATAAAAAAGACTAATGGTGGTTGGTGGGGAAGGTGGTAGTGCAGGGGTTAGAGCACAGATTCTAGAGCCATACTACTTGGATTTGAACCTTGAGTTCTCCATGTGACCTTGGGCAAGTCACTAACCTCTGCATGCTTCAGTTTCTTCGTCCCTAAAATGGGATTAATTAAGAGGGCATCCTGTGTTATTTGAATCTGTTTGGTTCCTGAATTAAGATAGAAAGGCAAACTCTAGCATCTATCTCATGGGGCTGTGATGTGCAGTAAACAGGTTAATACACACTTGATGTTATTTACACCTGGAACATATTAAGTGCTATGGAAGTGTTTGCTGTTATTCTTGGGCACTGTATTTTGCCCACTAGATGAGATATCAGCCCTCCAACATGTATCGGTCCTCCAGTGTCTGTCTGGTGCCAGGGTATGGGAAGAGCTCACACTGTGCACATTCCCAGCTGGCTGTATTACTACTATTAACTGGGTTATGCTCATTGGGTCTGTCTCTGGAAGACCACTAAAGAAGACAGAGAACACATTTATCCTTTAAGCAGAAGACAAATGACAGTTTCCAGATCTTTAATAGAGAAGCAAAGCAGTAAAAAGCCTCCAGTCTAGAAAGAAGAGGTTTAAAAAAACCAAAAAACTCCTGCTATACCCAAACAAATGAATGGCTCAGACAGGAAATCCCTTTGTGGGCAGGACCTATATCTATTCAATTCACCAGTGTATACCCAGAAGATAGCACAGGGGCTGCCTGACAACAGAGGAAACACTCAACACATCAATGACTTAAGTCTCAGCAGTTTACTTCAATACTATGATTTAAGTCACAAAGAAGTGAGTAGGAACTTCAGGCTATCTTCCTGAGTTCTCCCAAGTCTAGCTCTGCTGCCAAGAGAAGGCAGTAAAGTGAAACCCACCTCTCTGCTCTCCTCACCCACCGGCATCTCCTCTGAGGAACACTTATGAATGGCAGAGATTCTCTTCAAATACTCTGACCCCTTCCCTTGGAGCCTAACTTTTTCTTTTAAGTTTTGTTTTCAAATTTAAAATATATTTTGATAATACATTTCAAAACGCTATAGCTCATTCTTTTTTTTTATGGGTTAAACTTTGTATTTATTTTAAATAACTTGGAGTGGGGAAGAAGGGAAAAAGACAGGTACCAAAATCTGTTCAGTGCGCTATAGCTCATTCTTATTCTCCGTGTGTCAACCATTTTTTCTTAGTCTTCCAACATTAGCAACATATAGTTAGTACTTTTTTTTTTGGCTCTATAATAACATGCCTAAAGTTAAAAAGAAGATAATCCATTCTTAATAATTTGTATATATTTCTTGAGTCCTAAATGCCTAGGGACAGAAGTTGTTTTGAAATCTTAAAAAATATATATATAAATATGCATGTGTGTACATATATATAAATATATATAAAATACATATATATATTTTTTTGATGTGTAGACATTGCAGAATTTTTTAATGAAAGGTTTGATGCCATGATACAGACAAACCATCCAGCTTAGGTCAACCCTATAGAACAAGGCTTCTGTGAAACAATACAAGCCACCAATTTCAGGTGTTTTATTTTAGTTTCAGATCCTTAAATCAGATGACCCACATACATACATTTTTAAATTGAGGTTTCTGACCTAAGGAAAAATCCATCAAAAAGCAATTTTTATACTAAAGAGGAAATAGAAATATTCTGTATTAAATTTAGAACAGGGAACATCAAGCCATTCTATATTTTACCTTTGTACTATATTCAGGTTAGAGTGTAACAGATGAGAGAGAGAGAGAGGGGAAAAAAAAGGAAAATCTAAGAAAGTAGGTAGATGAAAATTCGGTATTTATTACATCCTGAAAGGACAAAAGTTGAGTGGATTCACCAGTATTACTTGAAATCATCCCTACCTAACCTCAGAAAATCCAACCATTTTGAAATTATTTTTGTTTTTCTAATTTTAAACTGGAAATAAACAGGCTTTACAAAATTTGTAACCATTGAGTGAAAAATAAACTTTAATACCATTGATTACATTATCCAAGTGGTTTCCATTTGGATTCCACAAAAAAATTTCTGAATCTTTTGACAAAGAAACAGCAAAAGAAATTCATCAATTTCCAAGCATGATGCCAGTTGAAGTTCTGCCTGCACTCTTATAGCAATGTCTGAACTCTAATATCTTTTTCTACAGTCATTCTTCTGCTCCTTTTAGTATTATTCCAGATAAAGCATTTTTCCCCTCAAACTCATCAACAAGGTACTGTAAATAAATTGTGACTCATTCATCAAAGGAAGCTATAGAGTAGCCAAAATTTATAAACTGGAGCTACATTTATTTTGATAGATAAATCTTAAACATAATGTGTTTAGCAAAAGCAATTTGCAAAAGGATACATACAGTATGATCCAATTATATAAAGCTTAAAAACTTTATATAAACTCTATGTTGCTTGTGGGCACGTATAAATAGAAAAGCGTGATAGATAGCTTAGGATAGTAGTTTTCTCTTGTGAAGGATATATAAGGGACTTGCTGACTGAAATATTTTATTCCTTAAAAAAACTATCTGAAACAAATTTGGCAAGATATTAAGATTTATGTAAGTTGTATGAAGAATATAGACATATCCTTCTCTAAACTCTTCTTTTTGCTTGATATAATTTATAATTTTAAGGAAAAAATAAAGTAAATAAGTTAATTTCTCAGGTCAGATAGCTAGAAAAACAATAATAAAATATCTTCAGAGAAAGAAGAAAAAGGAATTCATAAAGTTAAATTAAAAAGAATGCAATAGAAAACATGAAGGAGTAAAATTGATCAATAAAATCAAACATAGCACTTTGAAAAGTCCCATAAAATAGATAACAGCTTTGAATCTTTTGTTTAGAATAAATGAGAAAAAATAAACACCATTCATAATGAGAAAAGAGATATGTCTACAAATACAGAGGAGATTGTTTATACTATAAAAGGATACTGATTTTCTAATACCAATTAATTTTAAAATATAGATGAAATTATTTTCTCCTAAAAATATAGATTATCAAACTAAACCAGAGAGAAGAAAAAAGTGTGACTATAGCAATAACTGTAAAAATAATTGCAAGAGTTGTCAAAGCTCTATCCTAAAAATAGGCTCCACTCCCAAGTGGTTTTATAAGTTTTACTAAATCTATAAAAGGCAGGTAATTACTATGTTATATAAACTCTTTCAGAGCATAGAAATCATGAAAATCTTCCCATATCATTCTATAAGAACAGCTTACCTTTATATCAAAAATAAATAAGGATGGCTGAAAAATAGAAAGCTATAAATAATCTCATTTATCTCATTTTAAAACACTGATGTAACAATCCTAAATAAAATATTATCTAACAGAATCCAACAGTTTTTTTTAAAAGTAATATGTCAGAACTATCAGGGACATTAGTCATTCTTCTGGGCTACCTGGTATCTGACAACCTGTCCTTTGTTTAGGGAATTCCCAATCTCCTATCAAAGAGGCTTCCCATGCCACATATTTTCTTTCCCAGCTTCCCTCAAAGCTAAAGCAAGAAGTACATGACCTAAGCTTTGCTCATCAGATAGCACCACTCCAGACTTTGAGTTGAAAGCAACAGACATGAAGAAGCAGAGACTGCTCAGAATCCATCTTGGGCAGTAGAGGTTACATCCAAGCACAAGGATGGTGGGGACAAAGGAAGTATCTGCTGACCAGCTTAAGTGATAAAAATTGTGGTATCTGTGCTCTGCAGTTTCTGCAGTGTATCTTTGCTGGACCACTTCTATGAAATAATGTGAGGCTTTGTTCTGGACCATGTAGCCTGATTCTTTTGACTTCTCAGAGATTCCAGGAGCTCTCTGATTACTTTCTATAAATTGCTTTTCTGCTTAACTTAGCATGACTTGGTTTTGTTGCTTGCAAATAAAAACATGGACTAATTTTTTGACAAAGTAGAGTTTATATCAGTAATGCAAGGATAATTTAATATTAATATATCTATATGATTCACTACACAGATTGAAAAAAGAAAAGCCATCAATTTTATAGCCCAAGACTGATGACGTTCAACATCTCTTACTGACTAAAAATAATACAAAATAAAATCTTATCAAGCTAGGAATAGTTGGAAATTTTCTTAATTCATAAAGGATATCTACCAGAAACAGAGAACAAATGTCATACCAAATTTTCTTAATTCATAAAGGATATCTACCAGAAACAGAGAACAAATATCATACCAAAGTGGAACACATTGGAAGTAATTCCACTTGAAGTCATGAACAGGACAAAGATGTCCACTCTTACCAGGACTATTCAGCCATGTACCTGAGATCCTGCCCAATGCAATTAGATAATTAGATAAATGAGATAAATAATAGAAAAGGATCAAATTTTCATTATTTACAAAGAAATACAGTTGCTTACCTAGAAAATCAAGAGAAACCAACTGAAAAATTGTTAGTTTTTAAGGAGGTTTAGTAACATAGGCAGATATAAGATAGGTGTATAAAAACATCTATAACATTGTGATATACTAATAATAATCCATTATTTTAATATAGTAAAAAAACCCCTACCATTTATAATAGCCAAAGAAATATAAAATATATAGGAAGACACCTATCAAAAATGCTCAAAAAGTACATGAAGTACACAAAACTCAACTGAAGGACATAAAATTATATTTTGATAAATTCAGAGGCCCACATTGTTCTTGAATGGTTTTCTCCAAGGGAATTATTACTAATTTAATTAATATAATTTTATTCAAAATCCCAACAGGATTTTTGTTGAGTATGTAACTTAACAAGCTGATTCTAAAGTTCACCTGCAAGAAAAAATACTCAACTGTATCAAAAAATGTTCAAAAATAAAAATAATAAGAGGGGAGCTGCCCTAACATGTATTCAAATATGCTATGGAGCCCCAATAATAAAAACAGAGTGGAATTGGCATTGAGATATACAAACACAGATCAATGAACCAGACTAGAAAGTCCAGAAATTGCTCTCCAGATGCTCCATGGTATTCCATGGTATTCCATTTCCATAATGGAATACTTGATGAGGTTGATTTTTAATATCTGTGTGGAAATGATGAACTTTCCTAAATATAATAACTGGCTATACCTTAAAGTAGCAGAGAATTCAATCTCTTCTCCCTACCAAACATAAAATTAAATATCTAAGCACAAAAGAATTTGAAAACGAAGAAAAGTTTCAAAATCTTGGTAAGGGAAAGGTCCTGCTAAGCAAGACACAAAACCCAGAAACGATAAAGAAAAAGTCTAATAAGTTGGACAACACCAAAACATAAACTTTTATATGGTACAAGGTACAAAGTTGTGTTTTTTTGTGGTACGCGGGCCTCTCACTCTTGTGGCCTCTCCTGTTGCGGAGCACAGGCTCCGGACGCGCAGGCTCAGCGGCCATGGCTCACGGGCCCAGCCGCTCCGCAGCATGTGGGACCTTCCCGACTGGGGCACGAACCCGTGTCCCCTGCATCGGTAGGCGGACTCTCAACCACTGCGCCACCAGGGAAGCCCAAGGTACAAAGTTTTTAAAAGGGGAGAGTGAGGACAGAGTATCATTATCTCACACTTGGCAGACACTTAGTGAAAAGATTGTTGATATGATGATTTTGTGTGTATTTATATTTTTACGTTAGGAGTTTAAATAAGCTCAATGTAGCTGTCTGCCAAACTAGAAACAGTATCCGTAAGTATAAGAGCTATGTCCTCTAGTTCTCTTGTATGGTCCAGAGTTTACTAAGATATAAGAGTTTAAATGTCTGATGAATAAACACACCTTTATAAGCACAGCCCTGCAGTTTCAAATGGATGCACATCATTAAATAACATCGTTATTAAACTTGTTTATGTTTAGAAGCAAAGGGTGATGACACCACCTTCCTTGAGGAGAGATGAGGCTTCTTCATCTTTTTCAGTGGCAGAATCCTTCTAACACATAGAATTTAGTAAGTTTTTTTATAGTCCAGAGAGTTTCTTCCATAATACACACCTCTCCCCATGTTGCTATACGCTTGGCGTCACTCATCTTCCATTTCCTCAAGTGAAAAGGAGGAAAATGAGTTTCTTTATAAATATTTTGATAGTGATTTTAAAATACAGAAGACTGATGGGAAGAGCGCCAAAATTGAATTAAATCATAAGATTTACCAAGACGAAAAACTTCCATTCAGATTTAAATGATTTTAGGGGTTCTGGAATCTGCTGTACGTAGGAAATCAGTTCAGTTATCAGACTAGAAATAAATGTGAAAAAATTCTTATCAAAATCTTATTATATTTCCTTAAATGTACTTTTAAAAGTTATACCTGGGGCAAACTGCCATTTTGTATCTCCAATGTCTTTCAAAATCAATCTATCACAAAGGACAGACTGAAAAAATTTAGGAAAGAGACATTGATAAAGGAAATCTTAAATAAACCAAGTTAACCATTATATGGTATTTTAAAGTAAATATATAATGGAAAGAAAGAGGAGAACTAGATGGAAGGGAAAGTGAAAAAAAGAAAGAATTGCTGTTTCTGTATGGGGGAAAAAATTAGGTATAGGAATTCAAGTGGAGAAGGATGACCCAGGCAGGTCTGGGAGAACATTTTGCTAGCAAGACACCTTCCACAGAATGCGAATTCTATGAATGTTAAAGAGGAAGAAGCCAGGGAGAAGGAGATGGAAGATGAGAGAACTGTCACTGAGAGGAAAATATCCTACACTGAAGTATTTGTATCCACTGTTGTTAGCTGTAGTTAAAATACCAAGGTCAGAAAAACCAAAGCTTAGAATAAAAATGATTGAGATCTGTTAAAAGCTAGAGGGCAGCTTACCTAAGCATACCTAGATGTTTATCTTTCTTTAAACCTTAATATTTCATGGAAGTTGTCAAGAGAAAGCAGAGTGCCATTGAACTAAGGATAAGGCAGATATGGGTTACAGGCTTGATTCCGTCTCTTATTAGTTCTGTCTCCTTGGATAAGCCATGAAAACACTCTCATTTCCAAATGCTGCCATTGATAGTTTGTTTCTCATTGGATGGTTCAGAGTATATAAATCTAAAATCTAAAATTATATGATTCCAAGTTTATGGATTTGTTATTTTAATGGAGATAGATATATAATTCTGTGAGTACACATATACAGGAATGATATTTTAAATATTTCAACTAATGCAACATCAATTAACCATGACAGAAGCTGGTTGCACACAACCACTATGGTCATACCAATATATGACTCCTGGATATCAGCTTTGCCAGGAAAATAAGATATAAATAGATAGGTAATAGATAGATGGATAAATAGATTGAGTGATTTTAGTGTAAAGATGGCTACTCGTATTTTCAGTGAACCCAATCTATTCACACCATAAAAATGCAATCTGTGTGCTACTGTTCACCTGATGTAACGTTTCTGCACTGTAGACTGGTGAGTAGGAGAAAATACAAAACTTCCAGGAAGGAAGAAAGGAATAAAAGGAGGAAGAAGAGAGGAAGGGAGGGAGAAGTAACTGCATTTTAGGATTATGATTCCTACATGTAGCAGAGGTTCTGGTTAGACTATAGCCAGAACTTGGAATTGCTTGGCAAGTAAATACTTATTTTCATCCTCTGATTTACATAGGAGTGAAGGAGGCTCTTGGGGGAAAAAATTTCAAACCACAAGTCAAATTCAGCTGTACAGAGCTCAAAGACTCATCATTATCATTGTCAAGTCACTCATCTGATGAACCAGAGCCAGAAGCAGGGAAGTTAAGAGAATCCAGGTGAATCCCTGAGAGAGAATTCACCCCTAGAGAAGGAAGAGTCTGGCATGGGGCACAGAAGAAAGGAGAGGTCCTGATGCAGTCAGCAGTTGGGTGCAGCTGCAAGGCATTTGTCTTGGAGGTAAGAACATGGCCCCTGGACCCTCCTGATAGCAGCTTCTGAACTGCCTGTGGCATCACCTCCTGTGTGACCTTGGCAACTCCTCAGCATCTCTAGACTTCAGTGTCTTTATCTGTGAAACGGGGAGGATGATGGTAGTAGTTCCTGTACCATCCTTCATAGGGTCGCTGTGAGGATAGATGGAGGTATTGCACGTAAAGCCCTTAGAGAGAACTTAACACGTATTAACTGTTGTTACCCTGGAAGCTCAGGTGTGTTTGGAAGAGAAAACAGTTTTCTGAGTGCAACCTGAAAAACTAACAATGATAACAGCAACAGCTATGACAACAGCCTCACTAGATTTTGTATCATTTAGGGAACCTGCTCGGGGTGCCCCACCTCCACTCCATCCAGTCCTGTCTGTCCTCATAGGAAGGCATTTTTCTTTTCCCGTCGAAGAGAGTAGCTTGGGCTTGGGGGTTGGAGAATTTGGAGCTTCCCTCACTGTGGATGAGAATATGAAGCCTTTGATTTGAAAGCTGAGACGCCCCCAGAGCTGGATTGTCTGAGGGAAAAGAGCTCCTAGCATTGAAGCAGGTAGAAACAACCTACCCAAGAGAGACGGAGAGCACTAAGGGAGCCGAAAGGGACACTTGTTCCCCATTCCCATCAACACGTCAACATTTCCAATTAAAAAGAACAAACTGTTAGGAGAGAAGAACATCTTTATAGTGATTTAAAGCTGCTACCTATCACCTTTTAGAAAAGGTTGAAGAACTGGCTTGGGGTTGATGCCAGGGTTGAAGAAATAAGAACCACCTGCAGAACAATTGAGGCTGCCTGACATGTCCAGAGTCCAAGTCCAAGTCCAAGTCCAAGTCCAGGGTGGATTAAGTCTAGAAGTTAGAAGATGGAACTAGGGTCAAGGTCATGTAGAATCAGGTGCCAGATCATCATCCAGAAACCACACAGGAGGTAGCTGACCAACCCTAGGTGCACCTGGCCTGCTGGCTCCCCAAAGGGGAGCCAATAAAAGACCAGCCCTCTAAGAAGGGTCCATCTCATGACATAGGGCTTAGTTTGCCCTGGAGGATTGGGAAGAGGAAAGGAGCTTGCAGGAGGTCACTTTTAAAAGATTAGAGAAATAAATTGCTTAAATTATTAGTTCAGAGGTTGATTATTTTAAGGTTTTTTCCAATGTCATGCATTGATATAAAAAATAATGCTAATTATAGCCAAAGCCACTGCTTTAAATTATTAAAAATGTCATAAGCAAGTTCTCAAAATTAATTAGTCAACTAGAAACATGTGCATGCTTTTATCAAGTTATGTATGCAGTTTGGGGTGAGGATGTGGGACCATAAGATATATAATCATGAAAACATTTTTGTATGAAAGGATTCACTTTTGTTTTTGAAATGTAAAAATAGCATCTTTATTATTTCTAGTCTACTCTGCATCCTTATGTGATAATGAGTTTTCATATAAAAACAGTTACCATGGTGGCCCCCTCCCTTCTCTGTAGATGAAATATGAGTATTAATGTTTCAGATCCATTGTTTTCAACTCTGTTCCTTCTATGTGTCTTCCCCATTAATATTACAACATTAAGGTGATCCACAACACACTTAAACTCTTTGCTCTGACTATCAAAATGACTGAGCCACCCTGTCCTATAAATAATAAGGTTCCAACATTTACAGATTACTCCTGTTAACTAAAAAGTGGTTAAAGTGAAAATTACCCAGTCCTGGCAGACGTTGATGTGACCTAAGGTCTGCGTTTTTTCTTGGGATTTATAACCTTGATAGTTAATTTTGTGGGCCCCTTTTAAAGCCTGTAATTTAGCGCAAATTGGCATTTAAGCAGCTTTTCAAAGCTCTTGTATAAAAATGTTAAAACAGCCTGGGTTTTTTTTCCTATTAACATCGCCTATTATTTATTATTGTAGTCAGAGAATTGAATCATCAATTTTCCCCTTTCAACATTTTCTTAGGAATTGGAGGCAGTGGAGAAGATAGAACATCCTCAGTCAATTTTATTTCCTTCTTCATAAAGAAAAAACTAAGCTACTTAGATTAACATTTAAAATTTGTGCACAGCAAGACACTGCAAAATGAAGATAAACCACCAACTGAGAGTTATGATGCATTAACAATAAAGGGTTGCCTACCATAAAAAAGACAAGAGATAATAAGTGTTGGTGAGGATGTAGAGAAAAGGGAACCCTTGTGCACTGTTTGTGGGAATGGAAATTGGTGCAGCCACTATGGAGAACAGTATGGAGGTTGCAAACAAAAGTTCTTAAAAAACTATCATATGATCCAGCAATCCCACTCTGGGTATTTATCTGAAGGAATCAAAACACTAATTCAAAAAGATACCTGCACTCCCATATTCATAACAGCATTATTTACAGTAGCCAAGACATGGAAACAACCTAAGTGTCCATTGATGGATGAATGGATAAAGAAAATATGATATATATGTGATATATACACATATACATATACAATAGAATACTATTCAGCCATAAAAAAGATTGTGACAACATGGATGGACCTTGAGGCCCTTGAGCTAAGTGAGATAAGTCAGAGAAAGACAAATACTGTATGATCTCACTTATATATGGAATCTAAAAAAAAAGATCAGATTTGTGGTTACCAGAGGCAGGGGGAGGGGGATGAGGGAATTGGATGAAGGTGGTCAAGAGATACAAACTGCCAGTTATGAAATAAATAAGTACCGAATGTAACGTACAACATGATGACTACAGTTAACACTTCTATACGGTATATTTGAAAGTTGCCAAGAGAATAAATTCAATAGTTCTCAATGCAAGGAAAAAAAATATTTTTCTTTCTCCTTTTTTATATCTACATGAGGTGATGGATGTTAATTAAATTTACTGTGGCAACCATTTCACAATATATATGTCAAGTCATTATGCCATACATCTTAAACTCATACAGTGTTGTATGTCAGTTATATCTCAATAAAACTGAAACAATAACAAAGGGTTAGTCCAGAATATATATATTTGTAGAACTACAAATATTTAGAAAAAAATAAACAATCCAACAGGAAAATGGGAAGGAATAGATAGTAGCAATTTTAAAAAGAGAGAGAAGGGTCATATAAAAAGATGCTCACCTACTAGTCATTAAAGAAAGTCAAATTAACACAATGAAATGCCATTTTATGGTCATTACGACTGGCAAAAACTTAAAAGTCTGAGAGAGGAAGGTGGTGGTTTGAACTGGTCTCTGTGCTCTCATATTCACTGGCCCTCACCTCAATCTAACTGCCACACCACTTTCCAGCCAAATGGCTCCTGGGCTTTGAGGGTGTGGGCAGGCTGCAGCTCTGGCCAGTCCTGAAAGAGAGAGATGAACCCAAGGAACAGCTGGGGACCAGTAGCGAAAAGGCTTAGGAGGAAGAGCAGACCAGGCTGAGTATTCTAGAGAAAGCTTGGCAAGTGGAGATCCTTGGCCCCCTGGGTGAAGGCTGCTGTTCCCTCTGTCCCCTGAGGAACTACAGAGGAGCCAGGCAATCTTCCCTGTCCTGAAAGATGGGAGAATGACACTCTTTGCTAGCATTTTGCTTCTTTTAGGAAGACTGTATTTTATTTTTCTTGAACTCCAAGAACACAGAGTTTAGTTAACTTGAAGGGATGCTGTTTATTACAAAAGGCCACACAGGAACACCACAGAAGGACTCAGTTTCAACAGCATAGAACTCAATCTCCTTAGAAAGAAAAGAATAAGGTCTGGTTGATGAAGAGTGGGGAAGTAGGAAGGAACTTGCTATGCATCATTCCCACTCTCTGTCGTCATGTACAAAACATCATCAAGGCTGCAACATCAGTCTTTCATTATAAGGTGAGGTCCTTACTTCCCCATCAGCATCATTATTCAGGAAAATGGTCTCTCTTGAAATCTGAAATTGCTTGGGTGAAAAATATATCCACAAATTTGGGATAAGGCCAGGCTATTTCTTGTTTAATATATCAAGCTGAGAAAGATGAGTTAGTTCTTGAAGGAAACAGCTTTAAACTTGTATTGAAGCTGCTTCCATTTAAAAAACATGCTAGTTAAAAACAAGGGTATCAGAAAGGTTTTGGATGGTATCTGTCTCTGATAAAGGAACAGTTCAGTGGGCAGATGAACAATATCTGGGAGTTGCCGAGCTACAGAAACAATGAAATGCTGAACGACACTCACTACCTGTTTGTGATATTTAAAGAGCACAATTGAAATCATCTATTGAAAAACAGGTGGGAGGGTAAAACAAAGGCATTTTGAGATATTTAAATTTTAAAATCTTTTCTAAGTAATTCTTGCATCAAAGGAGAAATCACATCTAAAATTACTGATAAAATGAACATCAGTGAGTGTACAGCACTTCTCCTGTATGGCATACAGCCAAAGCAATAATCAGCAGAAATGTACATTCTTAAGTACATTTACTAGAAAACAAGAAAGACAGAAAATAAATGCATTATACTTTTAACTCTCAAGGATAGAAAAAGAACCAAACCAAACAAAAAAATTAGGAAGGAATTTAAAAAGATAAAAACAGAAATAAATTAAATAGAAAATAACCCCCAAAGGCAGATTAGATTAATTAAAATAAAGTTAGTTCTTGAAAAGCCCAGTAAAATTCATAAGCCTCTGGTAATTCTGATGACAGAGAGGAAGACAGAAATAAGAACAGAAATAAGAATTAAAACATAGCCAAAGATAAAGATAATAATTGCAAAATCAAAAGAGAATTTTATCTAATACACCAATAAATTTTAGAGGAAAGAATTGTTCAGGACATACAGACTACTAGAATAATATCAGAAAAGATGTAAAGGCATTGGTCCCAGACTGTTTTATGGGTGAGTTCTACAAAACCTTGAAATAATGGATTGTTTTTTCATGTTTTATTTAAATTGTTTCAGTGCATAGAATAAATATAAAATTCCTTTTTTTGTTCTATAAAGCTAGTTTAGCACCAAATTGAGCAAAAATTGCCCAAAATAGCCTTTTCACATAAAATTATAAAAGTAAAGATCTTTTAAAAATTATAAATCAAAACTAGTAGCATATTACAAGAAGAATATATCATGACCAGGTAGGACTTTTTGTAAGAATAAAAGTGTGGTTAAATGGTTAAACAATGGGATATGTATTAATTCCTTGTATACATAGAAAAACAGAGAAATTCTATATGATCTTGCAATAGATGTTGAAAAAAGGAGTTAAAAAATCCCAATCCTACTCCTGAAATAAATTTAGTAATCTAGGAATAGGATGAGAATTGGATGCTCTGTAAGAAATTAATGTGAATTTTGTTCCCACTCCTTTAGACTGGTTAGCTAGGAATAAAAGAAATTGTTACCCCTTCCCAACAGGACAACCAAGCTATGGTCTATGTTCTCCCTAACCCTAGCATGGATGGAGCTTTTGTGTTTCCAGGCTAGTGGATGAGAAGTTAGCACTCAAATACTGGCTGCCCTAGATATAATCAATCAGTCTCTGGGATTAGAAGATCTGGTTTCCCACCAGCCACACCCCCGCCGGGGTATTTAAACTAAACTATCCAAGAGAAGGGCTTTGACTTGGTGGAATTTGAAAGGAATAACAGCTCAACTGAGAACTCAAGCGAGGAAAACACTGCAGTTTTCAGAGAGGTAGTGACTTGAAGGGTGTGGAATGACCTGAGCCAACTGGTATGTCGCTCTGGTTCGGATTTGGCAGGGATCCTATTGCTGGAGGAATAAATGTAGACACTGAGCCAGCAGGGCTGAGACCCCAGATGCCTGTTGAGGTCCTTTGTGCTCTGCAGCATACTGTGCATGCTCATGTGTGCTTGTGTATGCATGTGTGTCCTTTGGGTATGCATGTGTGCACACACATTTATGTGTATGTACACAGCTGTGTGTGATATTCTGGATTTCGCTTATCAGTTATCACAGTGAATATATAATACTTGCAAAAATATTTTAAAACTATGAGAACAGGAGAATTTTGTCAGATGGCCAAATATAAGAGCAACATGTCAATGTGAATTGCTTTTCTGCATGCCAGCATTAACAAATCTGCAAAGTAATGGGGAAAATATTCACTCACACTGGCAACAAAACTTACAAAACATCTTGAAATAAACATCACAAGAAATGTGTTAAACCTATGAGAAAAAAAATCATAAAACTATATTGAAGGAAATGTATAAACACTTGATTAAGTGAAATAACATACTATGTTTCTGGGTATACTGTTTTTCTAGTTGTGTAAGTAGGGTAAATTATTTAACCTTTCTGTGTTTTCTCTCCCTTGTTGGTAAGATGGAAATGAAAACAGTATCCAGTTCACTGGGTTGTTATGAGAATTAAGTGAATTAATTTATGTAAACTATAATATAATCATTATCATTATTAATAAAAAATACGTCCATTCTCAAATTCTATAATTTCAATGCAGTTCTAAATAAAATCCCAAAAAGACTTTTATGAAGCTTGAAAAAGATAACTCTTATTCATCTACATGTATATAAATGTTAAAATTATCTATGGACATTATGAAAACTTATGAATATGATGGGTAAGTTGCCATGCTGGATTTCAAAGCACACGTTGGAGAACTTCAGTAATTAAAACACTGTAGTATTTCTTAAAATAATAGACAAGTCTTTCAAGGAATAAATAATAGAATAAAATAAAGGACATAAATGGACTCCTATATCTGTATAGTGGGATATGATGTAAGATAAATGTAACATTTGAAATCCACGGGAAATAATCAATTATTCAAAGAATTTTGTTGGAACTAATAACTATCCATTATATCTTTACCCAACACCAAACACAAAAATAACTCCAGATGTAGTCCCAATTTAAATGAAAAACCACAACTACAAAAGTATTAGAAGAAAATATGAGAATGAGTGTCCAACTTTAAGGAGGCATTGCCAAGTATATTAATCAGGATTCAGTTGAACATAACAGAAATTATTCTATCTGGCTTAAATAGAAAAAAATTAAATACAGAGAACCTAAAGCTTTGAAAATTATTAGAAGGGATTTGTGGAGCAAGATCTAAGTAGAACTTTCAAAAAGATTTCTAGAACATCACTGCAGATCTGGCCCACCAAAATTATCAATAACTAACTCTGCTGTGATCGGAAAACTCCATGATCAGAAAGTGGGTGAATCGGCTAACTTTAAGACAACTCCATGGATAAAGAAGATGTGGTACATATATACAATGGAATATTACTCAGCCGTTAAAAGAATGAAATAATGCCATTTGCAGCAACATGGATGGACCTAGAGATTATCATACTAAGTGAAGTAAGTCAGAGAAAGACAAATATCATATGATATCAGTTAAGTCTAAAGAAATGATTAAAATGAACTTATTTACAAAACAGAAACAAACTCACAGACTTAGAGAACAAACTTATGGTTACCAGGGGGGAAGGGTAGGTGGGAGGGATAGATTGGGAGGTTGGGATTGACATGTACACACTGCTATATTTAAAATAGACTGCCAAAAAGGATCTACTGTATAGCACAGGGAACTCTGCTCAATACTCTGTAATAACCTAAATGGGAAAAGAATTTGAAAAAAAATTGATACATGTATATGTATAACTGAATCACTTTGCTATGTACCTGAAATTAATAAAACATTGTTAATCAACTATACTCCAATATAAAATAAAAATTTTTTAAAAAGGACCACTCCACCTCAGTCTTTCCCATACAAGCTAACTGAACCCATCACCCCATCCACCTTGTTTCTTGATATTCATGAAAGTAAAAACCAGGAATTGGGGTTTCTACTATTGTTGTCTCTGAAAACCAAGTGCCCCTTCCACCATGCCCACCTGTGGAACCAGCTAGAATAGCACAGGCGTGGATCCACCTCACTTCCAACTTCTAAATCTTGGGGAGAAGGTTCTTGTCTGCTAGGAATTACTAGCTCACATGTAGAATTCAAGCTTTGATGGATTTTATAAAATATAGTCTTTTACATTCTAGCCTTGCTACTTTCTAGCCGTTAGCATGAAAGGCATGCTACAAGGGGGCTAGAATTTCACCAAGGGGGTTTATTTACAATTCATTTCACAATAAGATAGATAGAAAACTCAGAAACCATAAGGGAAAAGATTAATAAATGAACTACATAAAATTTTAAATTTTGATATAGCAATAGAAGCCATACACAAAATACAATAAACAACGAAAACAAGCAAAATACAGAGGGAGAATATTTACAATATATAGAGCAGATGAACATCAATGCTCATAATATATTATATAATGATCTCTGCATCACTAAGAAAAACAATACAGTAGAAAATGAACAAAGCATCAGAGTAAGCAATGAAGAAAAAAAGAAATATACATGAAAAATAAAGAAAATATTCTTAACCCAACTAGTAAAGAGTAAAATTCATATTGGAACAAGGTAATGTGATTTTTATCAATCATATTATAAAAAAAATTTTTTTTAACTGGTAATATACACAGTTGATGGAAGTATAAATCAGTGTTGCCTTTTTGGAGGGCCATTTGATAACATCTGACAAAAATTTAAATGCACATGCCGTTTAACTGAACATTTTCACTTCTAAGAATCAGACTTACAGAAATCTGTTTATGAAGCATGATTTGTGATTGTGAAAAATACAGACAACTTAAATGCTTTCAAGAAGAAAAAGTGTGAAATAACTTAGGTATGGCCATTACACAAAATAACAAGTGATCAGTTTTTAATATCTACATGTAGTCATAGTATCCTAAAAATAGACAAAAATTTTCTGGGGCAGGGACAGATTACTACTTACAATAACCACAGTGTCTCCCCCTTGTCCCAATTCCTCCCCTTTTTGGGATGATAGAATGAGACCCTGACAGATGTCATCCCACATATGCGGTGAGGAACCCCATAAACATGAATCTGGAACAGCTGCTCACCCTGCGTCTCTCCTGAGAAAGAAAGAAACTTTTGTTCCTTAAAATAAGCAAACTCTACTTGGGAACAAAAGGGAAGGGATGCTAGGCTCTTTCCCTTTGGAATATAAATAAATGTCTCCAGAGGGATGATAGGACAAATATCTCTAAGTTTACAACCTTGGAATGTTTCCACAGTTTGGAGGAGATAAGTTTATTACTCTTTGGATGGGAGCAGATGGCTGCAGGTCTAAAACCCTTGAATGTGAGGAGCAAATGGATCTGGGAAAATGGAGACATTCTGTAGCTTGTCAGTTTCCTTTGCTTAGGAATTCAAACTATGCAGAAATATGAGAATATTCTCATCCTGACAGTAAGCAGATGAATAAAATGTAAATTTATGATATTGGCACCCAGAGTAATCAAAATATAGAATATTAAGTGAAAAGTCAAGTGAGAGAACAATGTATAAATGGGATCTCATCCATGTGAAACTGGTAAACCAAATCATTAACATGATATATTCAGGGAGAAAGGAGACAAAAAAGGGACTTCTGTTTTAACTGTATATATTTGTTATTGAATTTGAGTGTGGAACCAGGGGTGACTTTTAAAAGATCATCCTTTCTGTATTTTTCAGATTTCCTACAATAAACATATATTAGTTTTATAATAAATGGCACCATTTTAATAGTCGAATCCAGTTCATTCATCACCAGTTCACTCATCTTTATACTTCAAAACAGCCACAAGATTAATCAGCTGTATCTGTTATTGAGTTTATTATTTAGTCCAAAAGGGAAATGGTATACTATTATTGATAGAATGTGGTTCTCCTTTTCTGCTGTTGATCAATGTTTCCCTCACAATAACTTTTAAAAATCCCATTCATTTAGCAACATTTATTTATCTATTACATACTTGGCATTATAATTGGCCCTGATGTTACAAAAAATTACAGTTGGTCCTTCCTTGAACAGTTCACAATCTACTGAAAGGTAAAAGACCTGTGGTAGAATATACTGTAGTTCCCTGTGAGGGACTTCCCTGGCGGTCCAGTGGTTAAAACTCCATGCTTCCCAGGTTCAGTCCCTGGTCGGGGAACTAAGATCTCACATGCTGTGTGGCATGGTCAAAACAAACAAACAAAAACGCAAAGTCATTTAATATATTGTAGTTCCCTGTGATAAACAGCATCGTGTGAACTAAGTGTGGTGTGGACCTTGCAAGGGAGGCTCCCTCTTGCCTGAGAGAAATGGGGAAGGGTTCATGAAAAGGTGACATTTGAAATAGCTCCTGAGGAAATTATATCACAAGCAGCTGAAGGGAATTGTGACACCAGGTAATTTGATCTTTATCAACCCACTAGAGTACTGACACACCTTAAGCTCAGTTTGCAATTTAATTTTTAAACCAAATGATAACACAAGTTTCCAACATGTCAGAGAAACTTAGTCCATGAGTAGCCAGAGAAGTACATTTGATTGAGCTCTGTGGGGTCTCTAGAACTGGTATTATAACAAGTTGGGAGAGTTGTCTAGGTGAATACAATTCTTAACTCTTAAAAAGTAAGTCATGTGAAATAGATGTTCTTGACAAAATTAAGGTAGGGAATAATTTAGGGATTAAGTTTTGAGACTTAAGGTCCTTTGGTTCAAAGTGAAAAGTTCTGGTTCCTGCAACATCCACTCTTCATTATTCCAACAGAGACTCAAATGAGGGGAGTCAGATGAGAGTGAAGGTTAGGCCAGTAGACCCCAAAATGTGGTCCTCAGATTAGAAGCATCAGCATCACCTCAGAACTGACAAGAAATGCAAATTCTCAATGCCCACTCCAGACCTCCTAAATCAGAAACTCCAGAAATGGGGTCCAGCAATCTGTGTTTTAACAGGCTCTTTGGGTGATTCTGATGAACATTGTACACTCAAGTTTGAGACCCACCATGCTGAAGTAAGCTCTCAGTCATTGACGTACAGCCAGGTATTGGCTTTAATTTAACCAGCTATCTTTATTTATGTACGGAGGAGGTAAAATAAGGTAGGAGGTAATTTAGGTAAGGAGGAAGCATGGCAGAAAGAATTTAAGAAAGAAGCATTTTACTATTTTTCTAAAATACATGTATGTAAATAATGATTAATAGAGGGTGCTTCAGTAAAAATACTCTTTTTGTTTTACAGAAAGCCCTACAAGTGGTGGGGTGGAGATTTCAGTCTCTATTGTTCTTGAGCTTCAGAGCATCAATGGAAGATGCACCAGGACCAGTCTTAACAATGATAAAGCTGGCGATCTTTGATTCGTCATGTGACTAAAAGTCCACTATCAAAGACTCATTTTTTCCCCTTAAGCTAAGCATTTCCCTGAGTATATACTCTTAAAATTTTGAATCCTGTCTGGAGGAATAACATTTTAAATTATGACCAGTCTGATTCAATCATGAATTCATTAATCATAACCTTTTCTTCTGAAATGAGAGGTCCAGGAAGTGTACACAGTAAGGCCCTGGTCCATTGGGGAGGGGAATGATTCAGATAAGGGAGGTGGGGTCATTAGTCATTGGAAGTAAATTTCCACTTTTTTACCCACAATAGACTTAGATTCTTCAGAGTCTAATTCCAGCCTAACTTTAGATAAGCTCTCCACCCCTTCAATGCCTCAAATTCTCAGCTGTCAAGTCTCACAAGTTTAGGGTCTTAAAAATGCTTGGCGGTCTTTGAGTGTTAAATATTCCACATCAGTGTATGAGGGATGATCATTCTGACTGACTTCACTCATTACTCCTATTATTAGCACCAATCTAAAGACCATCTAGAGTCTTTGACGAAATCAGGGAAGTCATTTGGCCCCCAAGTATCATCTCCTGGTGACAGCTTACTTTACCACAGTGAATGAATGGCTGAATAAATCATAACCAACTGTTAATGGATGCTCAAAGCCTTGACTTACTTTTGTGGAGACAACTGTGGCGAGGAGACAAGTATTATTTTTCAGTAACCTACACACTCATATTGCTTATTTTATATATTTTGCTTTCTTCAATATTCCTACAAGATGAGGAGAAAGAATTCCTTATACTTTAGTATAGAACTGAGCTAAGTGGCTAATTAATAACTTTGACAGGGACTTTAAACCACTTCCCCTGCCACCTAATGAAGAATAAGATGTCTCAGGATTTTCTTTCTATTCCTGGCAGCAGAGTTGCTGAAGAGATAAACAATCAGAGCTGCTAACATAAATCACTCTCGAGGAGATACACCGCGTGACCTTTGGGGAAACCAGTTACACTTGTATAACACCGACACCCGAGGAGCTCAAAACTCTTGGGGAAGGTTATTGTGCATGCGCACTTTTATGTATTTAACCTCGCCTCCTTAAGAAAGGAAATAGACAGAAAGCGTTAAGAATATACTTTCCTGGACCTACATAACGCAACAGGGAGAGATCAAAGAAAGCCTCAATCTTCTGACATCCTAGTTCTGCCCGTTCTTCAGCTTCTCCCTTTACAAGCAGAGTTTTCTTGGTGGCAAGGATGTTCTTGGGCAATAATTCTTTTTCTTCTTAATTTTTAAAATTGAAGTATATTTGATTTACAATTTTATGCCAGTCTCTGCTGTACAGCAAAGTGACTTAGTTATACACATATATACATTCTTTTTTTATATTCTTTTCCATTATGGTTTATCACAGGATATTCAATTTAATTCCCTGTGCTATACATTAGGACCCTGTTGCTTATCCATTCTAAATATAATAGTTTGCATCTACCAAGCCCAAACTCCCATTCTATCCCTCTCCCTCCCCCACCACCCCTTGGCAACCACAAGTCTGTTCTCTGTCTATGAGTCTGTTTCTGTTTTGTAGATAAGTTCATTTGTGTCTTGGGCAATAATTCTTGATTCTCCATCCCCACCCCATACACACAAATCCTGCTCCTCCAATGAAGACACAACCAGCCACCTGTTGCTCAAGCCTAAACCCTAGGAATCACCCTGGATTCATCTCTTCCCCTGTGCCCCCCTCACAGTCAATCACATCAACCTAGTCCTACCTCTAGTTTGCACATGTCAAACCCAAGCACTTCTCACCACCTCCACTGACACTCTCTCTGCCCCACCAACAACATCCCTCACTTGAACCCACTTTCCTTGCCCCCCACAGTCCACTCATGACACAAGAGTCTAAATCATCTCAACTATAAATCAGATTTATGACTACCTTGCTTCAAACCCTCCCACAACTTCTGAGTATAATTAGAATAGATTTCGAATTCCTATCATGGTCCATAAGGCCCTGACTAGCTCTTCATCCTCCCCATGTTCTCCTTGTCCCTTCAGTTAGGACACACCAACTTCACTGGTCCTCTGGGGTTTTTGTTCCCTCAAACACATCCAGCTGGCTGGTGGGAAGCAGCTGCATAGCACAGGGAGATCAGCTCGGTGCTTTGTGACCACCTAGAGAGGTGGGATAGGGAGGGTGGGAGGGAAACGCAAGAGGGAGGGGATATGAGGATATGTGTATACCTATGGCTGATTCACTTTGTTATACAGCAGAAGCTAATGCACTATTGTAGAGTAGTTATACTCCAATAAAGATGTTGAAAAAAAAAAACCACACCCAGCTTATTAACTTCTAAGAGTCCTGTCCTGGAAATCTCACCATCCAGATCTTTGCACAACAGGCACCATCATATCATTCAGGTCTCAGCACACGTTACCACCTCAGCACACATGTCATACACATGTTACCACCTCAGAAGGGAATTTTCTGAAATGCTTGCCCACTCCCTGGCCTATCATTTTATTTCCTGATTCATTTAAATTTTCTTTGGATCACTTGCCATTTATGACATTTTCTTACTTATTAAATATCTGTTTCTCTGTACTAGACAATAAGCTCCATGAGAGCAGGAACCTTTGTCTCACCATTGAACTCCTAGAGCCCAGAGCAATGCCAAGCACAGAATTAATGAATAAACTCTTCTGACTAAACCTACTCTATAAAAGTTTCAATCATATATGTAACACTAATAACAGTAAATTCAACATATGTTTTTATGTGTCTATCAAGTGCCAGGCACTATTCTAGGCATTTCAGTGAGGTTGGCTTGCACTCATCTATTAAAGTTGAATAGAACATGATTTTGATCATAATGATATGCAGTTAATTGCCACCTGAAGAAAAGCCCCATTCAAGGTGCACAGGCTGTGCCACTCACTCCTGACATGGGTATTGCTAATGGGGCTCCCAAGGCACCACTAAAAAGCACAATCTTATCATCACTTCTGGAAAAACAAATCACAGAGCACCTTCCCTGAGGATGGTGGCAGAGAAGTGCCTCTACAGGCACGCAAGAGTAAGGAGACAGGGTACAAGTCCCAGGTCTGTTATTTACAACATCTGTAATTTTGGCCAAGTTACTTTATCCCTCTGTGCCCCAGTTATACATCTGTTAGAGATAACAACATTAATAACGTCCCTTCCTACCTCAGAGAGTTATGACCATCCATGAAATATTGCGGCTAAGAACACTCTGCATCCTGAATACATATGAGGCTTAGGACTATAACCATGCACCTGCTCACCTACACAGAAAGGATGACAACCAAATATTAAATGATTTATGAATTATAATTGCCACTTATAATCAATTAGGTCATGTTCAATGCAACTGATTCCTCACTAGAAGAGTAGTTGAATCTTTCCAAACATGTTAATAATAGATTTCCCCAACACAGCCTCATTTCTGGAATCTCTTTCTTGATCTGTCCTTATACATGAGTCCCCTACCTAAGAAGGAGTCCCAAGCATTCAGGATGTTCCTCATCAGTAGCAATGTCTCCTTCCTAAAGAGAAACTGAGCTCAGAACACAGACTAACCTTCAGTTATGACAGCTATGGCATGCTTAGTGAACCAAAATTCCCCAAACTGTTCCTTCCTGAAGCTAAATTTTAACCACTGATGGTGATACCAGTCAGAGAGAATAACTGACACACTGAATCCCTAGTGTGAGTGTAACATGTAGATGGCCCAGGAGAGTCCACCCTGGTGGAACAGTCTATGTGGATAATTCTCAGGCCTCTCTGGACGCAGTGTAGATACTCATAATCAATGAACTTCTCAACTGGCCTAGTTTTTCCAGCTACAGATTTGATAAAGGGGAGAGAAGACAGTGCCATCTTAAAACTCTAACTTTAGTGACTTCTTGGCAAATGTCCCTAGACAAAACCCAAACGATATTTTCTAATGCTTCCTCTTGACTATCTTCCCTTGGAGGCTAAATCTGCTGTTGTTCTGTCTTTCTAGTTCAAAGTCATTTGTATTTCATCAGTTATTAGGTATCTATTTCATTTGACAATTTCTTGAGGCTCCTTTTTAATTATTTAAATAATTCAGGAATATAAACTAAATAAGCTTGTGTGAACATCCAGCTTAAAAAGACTTTTAACAGTTTTCTCAGATGGGCAAGTTTAAGAATTAGATCATAAAGGAGCCAGAAATGTGTGAGGAGGATAAGAATCTGTAAAGGAAAAAATGAAAGGTAGTTCCAGTTTAAGTATCCATTATATCTGCTTGAGAATATAATCTAGATGTTAGGACTCACCCTTCTTCCTATCTTACATGCATAAGTCCATTCTCTGTAATCTCACTCCTTCTAAACCTTGCAGGGGTCCAGCTGTAAGACTGACTTCTAAATGACCAGAGTGTGTAAGATTCTTGGTGAAAGAAGAGGGTAACTTCAGAATCAAGGATAGTGGTGCCTGGTGCTGATTGCTGCCCCATTATGGCTCTGTAGGTGGTTTCAGGGCTTGTCCCTGAATTCTGGGTCTGCATCTAATCCAGAGCCTGTGTTGGGTGACTGCTGACCTAAACATTTGTGCAGAGTCCCAATTCCTATGGGATCCAGAATTAAATACAAAACTGTATGTGTGGTTTTGTATGTGTGTGTGTGTGTGTTTTTTTTTTTTAGAAAGGGAGATGATAGGTTTTATTAGAAGTGAAGATCCACTGATCTCCATTATCTGTGTTCTCCTGGTTTCTGCATTCTTTCCAGTTTCATTCATTGCCTTGCTTCAAACTCAAGCTTCAGGATGTGCCCAGATATAGAAGCACAACCTCACTCTAGCCAGTTTGGACAACTCGTCTCATCCCAGTCCTTAGCTATGCTTAGCCATCCTCCCCTTGGCACTTTGCTGGTCTTATCCTTCTGCTGATTCTCCCCTCTTCTTTGCACACCTTGCTATAGTTTTGTTCTTGGTCCCAAGGTCAATATGCAAATCCATAGTTCAACCATACGTGCTAATCTTTGACCCAGTTCTTATGATTCTACTCATTGTAAAAACTATTTTCTCTCACAGACGTTAAGTACATTATCGTAAACAGATCCCCTTTACTTGTCACTCAATGCTACTGAAGAAAAAAAAATGTATATGTTTAGTAACAACTTTGACACAGTGTGCTAGCTGGCCTGTGGAAGTGGTCAGGAAAAGGACTTCTCACGAAATGTTACTTGTTTTAAACATAATATAAGCCAATCAGAATGGGAATTTTGTATTAACTATCTTGGTCCATAAATGAATTCTCGATACTGGGCAACAGACTTAGGAAAGAATGAGTCCTCATGCCTGGCAGGTAACTATTGGGAAATTTCTAGGAGATTTCAGCATTGAAGTGAGCATTTAGATGACCTGAAAGTCCTGCCTGTAGAGATGAAATATTTCGTTCAAAATTCAAGAGGATGTATACCTTTAAATTTGGTAAAAGATCTTACATTCTTGTACCCTAATTTCTGGCTTACATATAATATACAAATGATATTGTATACTGTCACAACTAGTATTTTTCCCAAAGATAGCAGCCTATTATCAGCCAATTAAAATCGAATAATATAGGTTGCATATATAATATAGATTATATATATTTATAAACTATAATAATTGTTTTATCATTTAAATGCCATCCCTGTCTGTTTTAGCCAGAATTCCAAGACGGATTTCCAAAATTCCTGTCCCCTAGTTATTCAACTGAACACTAATCTAGGTACTGCTGTAATGGAATTTTTAAGTTGTAAAGTCCCAAATCAATTGACTCTAAGATATAGAGGATATATGGGTAGGCTTGACCTGATCACATGAATCCTTTAAAAGCAGGATTTTTTCTAGCTGGTAGCAGAGGGTGAAGCCAGAGAGATTTGAAGCTTGAAAGAAATTTTGATGCACCATTGCTGGCCTTGAAAATGGAGAGGGTGCCGTGCAAGGACTAGATAGTTGCCTCTAAGAGCTAAGAAGACCCCCAGCCAACAGCCAGCATAGTAATGGCAACCTCAATCCCACAGCTGCGGGGAACTGAATTCTGCCAACAACCTGAGTGAGTGTGGCAGTAGATTCCTCCCCAGAGCCTCCAGATAAAAATGCCCCTCTCCCACAAGGCCACTGCCTTGATTTCCGCCTTGTAGAGACCCTAAGCAGAGAACTCAGCCAAGCCCCTGCCAGACTTTTGACCTATGGGACTCTGAGCTAATAAATGAGTGGTAAGCCACTAACTTTGTGGAAATTTGTTACATAGAAATAGGTAATAATCCACTATCCTTCCGTAATCTTATATGTCAGGCTTCTTTTATATCTAACATTTTCGTGCAGCTTTGTACAACATTCAAAATCTGATTCACATGAAGAAACAGCAAAGCCCCCAGGTGAGCATCAGGAACGGTCTGTTGACTATTCTGAAGATCATCTGTTAAGTTACAATGAGCTCTAATAAGAAAATGACTCACTTGGCTTCAGTAACAAGCCTAAATAGAAGAATCAGCAGAACCATCTAACTAAATGACTCTAACAATCATTTTCAAGACTGGGATGCATATTAGGAAGTTTTAGCAGAGGTCTCGGCTGAAGTTAAATGCTTAATTTTAGAATAACCAGTTTTCCAATAAAAGCAAGTGATTGTGAAAACAAAGAGGCAGAACTATACTGGATGATTCCATGGAAACACACAAGTAGATTCCTACCTACAGACATGCAAAAGTAGGTTTTAACATTCTGCTACCCAGCATATCTCAACACTGCTCAGCTGTGCTTACCTTTCCCCAACTTTCTGCCTTCCTCTCCACAGAATAAATAGAATCGGAGGATGAGGAAGTTGGTGATCCGCAGGGACCACAGAGACGGTGCATTAATGAGAATTGCACCGGGAAATCAGTACTGCGCTGTCTCCACTCAGAGTCCAGAAGTAGCTCAGCATGATTCTTCAATTAAAAATTAATCAAGTGAATAAGGCCCTGCAATACAAAACAGCAAACGAAAGTTAAACATCTCCCTAGGGAAAAGCCGACAAGTCATAAAAAATTAAAATGTAAAACTGAATATTTACAAATATCATTTACAAACTTAAGATTGTTAATGACTCATGCCCATGGCAAGATCACAAGTCCTCAGGGAGCTTCAAGACTTTTCAGGGATCAAGCAAAGCTTCTCTTGCTAGAGTGTGCACCAGAACCACCACCTGGGGGTTCGTGGGGGCAGATGCTGAAACACAGACTCTCAGAACACACCCCCTGTGGTGCTGACTCAGAAGGTCTGAGAAGCAGAAGGCCTGGCTTCAGTAATTGAGATAAGTAACCTGAAGGGATTCTGATGGGCATCTAACCTGGACGGCACTGGCAGAGCCAGTTTCCTCACCATTGTCTCACAAGTCTGGAGTCCTCACAATGCAACAGGCTGGCTATTGTTCTGCTGCTTATTTGGGACCTACACTGTATTTGTAAATTATTCAGGCGCTTTGCAATTTTCTTTCACCTTTACAAATGAGATCATCCTAAGCAGAACTAACTTGAGAATAAATATCAGTGAGTAAAGTTTTTCCCATTACTATTTCCTTCATTCATTTATTAATTCAACAGATAATGAGAAGCTATTATATGCCAAACACTGGAAAAGGTCCTGGAGATTTAATGACAAATAAGTAAGAAATAGCCCCTATTCTCAGGGTGTTCACAGCATAATGTCATTAGTAAGCAAATACAATATAATATGGTGAGTGGCGGGAGGTGAGAAATAACAAGGAGCAGAAAGAGTGTTCCTGGAAGTAGGAACAGCATGTACAAAACAGAGTTAAGAGGGAGGCTTAGTATGGTGGGGTGGAGTGTGTCTGTCTGAGGGTGTGTGTCTGCATGTGCACTATGGGTGTTAGAGGGAATAACGAAAGATGAGATTGAAGAGAAAGTAGGGGCCAAATTACTCCTCCTTCAAGGTAATCTCATCTTGGCAAAGCCATCTTGGTTAACTCAACAAGAGCCATTATCCAATGGACTCTATTCACATGAAGACAAAGCTAATATGGCTGCATAAGATGTGTTTTTAAGACTCAGAATCTTCTAACAGCTTAACACTTCCTGATACAGCAGTTCCTGTGTAAATTTAAGATGTATGACTTTTTTTCCTTTTTCCCACTTGCATGACGGTCTCAGGAGAGGTTGGTACAGTGGATAGTGATCTGTAAAGACAAGTATTGTGTACTTTGGCATGCTACGAATATTGTCATGCGTCTAACTCACAGTATTCATAGACTTCATAAGTCATGGTTCAACTGTCTACCCAAGGCAACGATCTCTTCTAAGTTTTACATATTCTTTTGGGAGGGAAGCATCAGGTAGAACCTCAATTCCCTTTGAGTGGCCTGTCCCAAATTTAGGAAGCCAAGCTCATCCAGTTCAAGATACAACTTTTCTGAACTGGAATGAAGATCTGAGCTATAGTTCTAGAAATAAATGACTTGGGTGGAAAAAATGTAGGTGAGATAATCCAGTATGTACAATAGAAAGAAAAGAAAGTGTGAGAGTAAAAGAAACATTTGTCAAGAAGGAAGTAATTGGTGACATTCAAAGGAAGGAGTGATGCTGTCCGGGCCAATAAAAGTTAATTGACTCCAAATGAATTGATATAGACCATAGATATCAGCCTAGCCTGTGAGCTGGATGTATTTACTTGCTCTTCCAGAGC
Organism: Grampus griseus; assembly: GCF_964374135.1. Lineage (NCBI taxonomy): Eukaryota > Metazoa > Chordata > Mammalia > Artiodactyla > Delphinidae > Grampus > Grampus griseus. The sequence goes on from NC_139003.1 coordinate 36,435,844, forward strand.
AAATTCACTCTTGATGCTTCTCTTCCCTACTTTGTGTTCCAGAGGCTGATGTACATGAAGTGCACCAATGGGCTGTGTTGTCTTCTGGCCTCCATTTGGGTCCAGCCAATGGGAGACACTAGTAGGTTAAAGTGAGTGAGAGGAGAGTGAGACTAGGTATCTGTTCTCTTGACCATGGTTGGACTCTTTCCCTCTACTAAAGACCACAACACCGTCAAAACGACTCCTACAGCTGCTTTCTCTCTCTGGGTTCGGGTAACTTCTCCCTTGTCTTGTTGCTTCAGGCCTAGGGAGGTGATATTTCCCTACTATTGCTAGTTCTGTTGTGCTGCATCATTCCCTGCTGGTTCACTTTGACCTTGCCTACTTTCCATGCATCTTTGTAAACAGTCCTTTCATTAAGCCCTCCTCTATTTCTTGATTTAAGCAAGTCATTTATTTTTTGTCTGCATCCTGACTGATAGAAGCTGCCACGGACTGCATGCTTCTTCCACTGACTACAGAGAGTTAGCCTGTCTGTTAAAACAGTAACTGTTGTTGTTAACAGATACATAGAAATTACAGTTCACTAAGTGTGTTTACATGTGTTATCTCTTTTTTCACTCTTTATTCATGGCTAGTAAAACTCAGACCTCACCGGCTCTACTGGAGTAATAATTATACATAATGAATGTAAATGTGGATATTTACTACCAAATCCAAGTCTAAACCATATTCTTAAGAATTCCAGAACCCAAATGTTGTATAGTCTTTTAAAGCTGAATAAATTGGAGCCTCATTATATAAATTGTCTCTATTTCCTTCATCTGGGTTCCAAGTTCTTCAAATTAGCTAATACTTATTTTTCAAGATTTCATTTCTATTGGAAAATTTCTAAGAGCAAATTGTCAGAAGAGGCAGCATTATGAATCAGAAATTAATCATCAGCTGGTAGATATCTAAGACCATATTTTACAATGATAACTGAATCAATTAAGAACAGAAGTCTGACAAACCAGTTGTTTACTGTCATAGAGATAGATAAATGACCATATTAACTGTTTCCCCTCTTTTCAACCACTTATTTTTTCTTTATATGGACACAACCCAAATCTCTTTACTATGTCCGTAAGCAAAACCTACAGAATCATTTAAAAATGCAAAATTTTGTAATTCTAACGAGAGAAGGGCAAAGAGTAACTATATCTATAATAAATTTGATAACCTTCATGGGATATTCAATTCCCAAAATAAGTAACTCCACAATGAGTATACACAAAATGGAGAAAAGAAATATGCAAAATGTTACCTAATATTTGAGCAGATAATCTGTGCCTTTATAGTAAAGATATTGTTGTTGAAGTTCTTATGGTAAATCCAGGGAGTTTGGTGGTCTTCCCTCTAAAGTAAGAGAAGGTGGATGGGACAAAGTTAGAACTCAACTTAGATTACTTTTAGCAAAGTTGGACTTTCCCCCTGAACCCCCAAACCCTATACCCAGAAAGCCAAAAAGCCTGAATCATTGGATATCAAAACATGAGATTTCTAATTTACAATAACCAAGACATAGAAACAACCTAAATGTCTATCAACAGATGAATGGATAAAGAAGATGTGGTATGTACATACAATGGAATACTACTCAGCCATAAGAAAAGAATGAAATAATGCCATCTGCAGCAACATGGATGGACCTGGAGATTATCATACTAAGTGAAGTAAGTCAGAAAGAGAAAGACAAATACCATATGATATCACTTAAATGTGGAATCTAAAATACGACACAAATGAACTTATCTATGAAACAGAAACAGACTCACAGACATAAAGAACAGACTTGTGGTTCCGAGGCGGAGGAATGGGGTGTGGGAGGGGTGGAGTGGGAGTTTGGGTTTAGTAGATGCAAACTATCATGTACAGAATGGATAAACAACAAGGTCCTACTGTATAGCACAGGGAACTATATTCAATATCCTGGGATAAACCATAATGGAAAAGAATATGAAAAAGAATGTATATATATGTACAACTGAATCATTTTGCTGTACAGTAGAAATTAACACAACATTGTAAGTCAACTACACTTCAATAAAATTAATGTTTTTAAAAAGTGAGGTTTCTAAAATCCATGTTTACTTCTGATATATGTGTATCAAATATAAAATAATCCCCCCAGCTGAAAAATTGCACACAAGACCCTATCTCCTTTCAGGAGAGAAACCATCTCATTTGAAGGTATATTCCAGATGTAAAAGAATGAAATCTATGACCTGAATATATGACTTAGAATACTCAGAACCTCAACTTGAATGGCTTGCCCCAAATTTAGCAAGCCAAACTTAGATTGTTCAAGATAAAGCATTTCTAACCAAGCTTATCCAGTTTGAGATAAAACTATTCTAAACCAGAATGATTTGAGCTACAGTTCTAGAAGGAAATAATTTGAGGGTGGAGAGAAGAGCTGAAGGAAATCATACAATATATACACACAATGTGTACAATAGAAAGAAGAGAAGGTATGAAAGTAAAAGAAACATTTGATTTTTCAATAAGGAGGTAACTGGTGACATTCAAGGATGCAACTTAGAAGGGGGATAGTCATGTACCAAACTGTCACAATGAGAGGACAGAAAGGAAATGAAGGTAGTAATCACAGTCCACAAAAAGAAGAAATAAGTGGTTGAAAAAGGGAAAACAATTGCTATAGTAGTTGATCTATCTACATAACACTATAAGCTGGTTTGGCAGATTTTTATTCTTAATTGATTTGTCATTATAAAATATGGTCTTAGATATATCTACCTGCTCATGATTAATTTCCAATCATTCAGAAAGTTTGCTTGTGAAAAGGAAAGAGCCTGTCCTGGTGCTTCTCTGTACCCCTAGGACTTAGCAGCTAATGCCTGGTAAATGGATGCCCAGACCTTGTTCTCAAGTCAATCACTAATTCAACCAGTGATAGAAAGGGCTCAAGACCAAGGGAAGGTTTCTTCATGTTAGAAGAGAGCTGTGTATTTTTGAAGGCAAAGAAGATGAAGTCAATGGAGGGAAGAAATTGATCATGTTCAAAGAAAGAACTTGATTAAAGAGAGACACGGAAAAAATTCTCAGTGGTGAAGGTCAAAGATGGTACAAGAACCTTCCTCAGTGTTTCTAGGAATTGTTTCCTTGCTTACTATCCTCACTTCCATCAATCTTCCTTTCCCCACAACTTCCTGGTCATTCCTTTTCATTTCTCCTTTTCATCTTCTCTTTGCTTCACCTTACTTCTCTCTCTCCCAACCAGCTGTAATATAGAAGTAAAATAAAAATAATAATGTTCACTTCTGTAAAATTATATTGTTTTATGACTGTTCTTAAGCTAAAAGTAGGTGAATTGAATGTTTTATATTTAGCTCTTTTTTTTTTTTTGTATGTAGCTCTAGAATAAATAGGTTTCCTTTAGATAAAAGACAATATAAGAAAAACCTCACCTTAGACTCTTGGAAAAAGAATTTGATTTTTGGTAGAAAGGGGGTAGTTTGTGACAGGAAGCATTATGATATAGTTTAAAACATGGTCTCCAGGGTTAAGCAGAGCAAAGTTGAAATCACAAATCCACCACTTACTGGCTGGGGGATTTGGGCAAATTTCCTCATCTATGAAGTGGTGCTGTTATCTTCCTCTATAAGAGTGGTTCTATAGTCGTAAATGCAGGAATGGTTTTAGCCTAGTACCCAGCACACAGTAAACACTCAGTAATGGTAGCCATTGCCATTATTAGCTGCTTTACATGTCCTAAACGCTCTGAAGAGATGAATTAAGCCAAGAAAATATTCTTCTAGACATTTAGATTTCTATGGCCCCAGTTTGTACTGGTAAATTTACCAATACCATAATTCTCATTATCCTTCTCTAAGGTCAAAAACAAGACGAAAAGAGAAAAATGAACTCAAATCCCATCTCCTGCTAAAATGCACAGAATTAACTATGGATTGCAGCCAACTGCCTGAAGCTGTAGCAGTGCTGAAAAAGCAAAAGGTACTTGTGTTGATTTGACAGTTCAAGAGACAAATAAGCATATCAATTTTAATTTAGCTTCCCGAGTTCACAAGCTGTCAGTCAAGATCACTGTTATGCCAATTATCTGGTATTAAATATTGTTATGATTTCTGATATCAAATTTATAGTAAAACACTGTCTTAAGAGTGACATTTCAGTGGAAAATTCCCAGTACTTTCCCTCTGCAATCTGGGCTGGTAAGGTTTAATTAAAACAGCCAAATTACAAACTGCCTCAGAAGGTTTTGTAACAAAATCGCTGGCTGGCCTTTAGTGATAATGGTGTTACCGATCACTGTTTTCTGTCACATGGGCTTGCTTAGATAGGAAAGGATTGGTCATCGATTAGAATAGAAGCCAAGACTTTTTTTGCTGTCATTTCTGCTGCTTTTACTGACAATGAAAGTAGGAGATTTAAAGTTTCAGTTGTTCTCATAAATATGCCCAATCATGGAAAAGCAAAGGGAAGGACTGATACTTTAAAGTTCAGGTATCTGAAAATCTATTGAAGGCTAAATAATATAAAATCTTAAGGACTTCGAATTCTGTTCCAAACACTAACAGAAAAACACAGTGTGGTCTGGGCTCAGGCAAGTCATTGTTGAGCCAACCTGCCCCTGTTTGCCTCTGCTTACAGAAGAGGAAGAGGCCAGCTGGTGCTTCAGGACTGTTGGGTGAGGACGTAAATAGGACATCAAGGGACTTCCCTGGCGGTCCAGTGGTTGGGACTGTGCACTTCCACTGCAAGGGGCTTGGGTTTGGTCCCTAGTCAGGGAACTGGGATCCTGCATGCTGTGCAGTGCAGACGAATAAACTAAATTAAATTACATTAACTACTGGTTCTCAAACATTAAAAAAAAAAAAAGAATGTATATTGAATTTAAAAAATATCAAGCTTCTTGCTTCAGCAACAGCTTGTTCCCCTGTGAACGCTCTGGAACTTTAGAGCCAGAAAAGCCTATCTAAGGATACTACGTATTATCCCTCTCATCCTAGGGAAGTTAGCTTGCAATCTTGCTAATTAATATCTATTCTTCAGCACCTTTCTTTACTGTTCTTCACACACCTCTGTGTAAGTCTTTCAAGGTTTCCGTCCACTTTTTCCAACTTTTTCATACAGTTCTCTTCTTTCCTAACCTGCCCAGACTAGCTGCCTAGACATCAACAACATAGTCCAACTCCAGCCTTCGTCATTTCTCTAGCCATAATGCTAGCATCTCACTATAGCTCTGAAATTATATATACTTATAAATTACATGAAAAAGCAATCTCCAATTCAGGTCAAAGTGTGAAAAATAAGCAAAAAATATCACATTTCTTTGTATTATAGTAAATAGATTTAATGTAACTCCTTTGGAAATATAATATCTAAAAGCTTCTACTCCCATTATTACCACTCAGGAATGTCTAACATGGCATTATATCCTTCTATTTACTCTTTATCAGGACCTCCACTCTTTCAAATCTTTAGAATTAAACTGTGAAAGAAAAATATATTGACAGAATATATTATCACACTCCTTGTTTTAAAAAATATATAAACAAAGCAGTGAGAATTGTCATATTGGTCTATAAAGAGAAATTTTAGTCCAAGAATCTTAAGTACTAGTGTCAAAACTTTCACCCAGTGTCTACTAAGAGTCACTCAATTATTCAAGCAATACATGTGAAAAGATTTTTGATTGACAGTGGACACTAAATTACTATAAAACTTTCACCCATTAGTAAAATAGTTGCCCTTTTGGAGCTTCATCACCAAACCTATTCATATTTTACTTTCTCCTGTAGTCATAAACAGGTCACAGAGACAGCTCTGGAACTATACTGCCTGGGTTTGAACTTGTCAGTTCCTATTAACTCTGTGACTATAGGCAAGTTTCTCAACTTCTCTGACCCTCAGATTCCTCATCAGTAAAATGACGATGGATAATAATAACACCAACAATATAGAGCACTTGTGGAGATTAAATGAGTTAATATGTGTAATGTAGTAGAACTCTGCCAGGCACTAACTAAGCACTCCATCAGGACTAGCCTGATACTCTAGGATGTGAGTGCCATAAGGGTAGGAACTTGGGCTCCACTGTGTCCGTATCTGCAGTCCTGGGACAGTGCCCAGCACAAAGTAAGTGCTCAATAAATATTTGCTAAATGAATAAACCAGAACATTCAACTGTAAAAATAGGTTACAAAATCATTTTCCTTCATCATTTTTCATTTATTCACTTAATATTGTGTACATTTCCCCAATACATTTCTGTTAATGAAATCCATACAAACAAGGAAAGAAAGTAATGGGAATATGGACTCTACCAACACCAGGTAATATGACTAATTATAAATTCTGCCAGCATCTATTAATTCTGTAAGAAAACTTGGTGTTTAAGCAATTTCTTATGGCTCCAAGTTGTAGACCTAATTAACTCAAATTTTTTAAAAATGTATTGAAGGTTTTCATTCCCAGTAACTACAACCTAAATGCATTTCCCCTCTATTTGTCCTTGAAATACAATTGAAATAGTTAATTCTATCTTTCATAAGATTTTCCCCCAGTTTTGGTGAGAAATAATTGACGTACATCACTGTATAAACTTAAGGTATACAGCAGGATGGTTTGATTTACATATATTCTGAAATGATTACAATAGATTCAGTTAACATCTATCTTCTCATATACATAAAATAAAAAGAAAAGAAAGAAGGAAAGAAAAAAGGAAAAAATTTTCTCTTTGTGATGAGAATTAGGATTTACTCCCTTAATAACATTCCTATATATCATACAGCAGTGTTAGCCATAGTCATCATGTTGTATTGGATATATCACATCCTTAGTACTTATTTATCTTATAACCGGAAGTTTGTACCTTTTGACCACTTCCTTCCTCCAATTTTTCCTCCCCCAATTCTTTACCTCTGGTAACCACAAGTCTGACTCTTTTTCTATAAGTTTGGTTTTTACTTTGTTTTGCTTTGCTTTGTTTTCTTTTTAGATTCCACATATAATTGAGATAATACAGTATTTGGCTTTCTCTGTCTGACATATTTAGCATAACTCCTTCAAGGTCCATCCAAGTTGATGAGAATGTTAGGATTTCCTCATTTTTTATGGCTAAGTAATATTCCATTGTATATATATATATCATAACGTTTTTATACATTCATCTGTTGTTGGGCACTGAGGTTGTTTTCATATCTTGGCTATTGTAACTAATGCTGCTATGAACACAAGGTTGCAAATATCTTTTTGAGTTAATGTTTTTGTTTCCTTTGGATACATTCCCAGAAGTGGAATTGCTGGATCATATGATAGCTTTGTTTTTAATTTTTCGAAGAACCTCCATACTCTTTTTCCTAGTGGCTGCATTAATTTACATTCCCACCAACAGTTCACAAGGGTTCCCTTTTCTCCACATCCTTGCCAGCATTTGTTATCTCTTGTCTTTTTGATAATGGCCATTCTAACAGGTATAAGGTAATATCTTATTGTGGTTTTAATTTGCATTTTCCCAATGACTAGTGATGTTGAGCATCTTTTCATGTACCTATTATATATCTTATTTGAAGAAACATCTATTCACGTCCTTTGTCCATTTTTAAATTTGGTTATTTGTCTTTTTGCTGTTGAAACATATCACAAGGTTTTTTAGATATAGAAAATCTGGTTGATGCACCATGATTTACTTCACTATTTGGTATTTCTTCATCCATATGTATATAAGTAAAAATTGTTATAGTATTTGCTGCTCATGTACAGTTGGCTTACAAAATGCACACCAGTCAGAAAGCCCTTAATCCTATATACCAAGTTAATTTAAATATGTATTTTTAACTATATACAGTTTGAGCCACAGAAAAAGACTTAGAATACATCTCTCCAAACAGACAATGTCTTCTAGACATCAAAAATGTGTGGAGGAAACTTGCATAAGCCTCTTAGATAGCCTCATCTACCAAAGGCCAGACAGCAGAAGCAAGAAGAGCTACAATCCCGCAGCCTGTGAAACAAAAACCACATTCACAGAAAGATAGACAAGATTAAAAGGCAGAGGGCTATGTACCAGATGAAGGAACAAGGTAAAACCACAGAAAAACAACTAGATGAACTGGAGATAGGCAACTTTCCAGAAAAAGAATTCAGAATAATGATAGTGAAGATGATCAACGACCTTGGAAAAAGAATGGAGGCAAAGGTCAAGAGGATGAAAGAAATCTTTAACAAAGACCCAGAAGAATTAAAGAACAAACAAACAGAGATGAACAATACAATAACTGAAATGAAAACTACACTAGAAGGAATCAATAACAGAATAACTGAGGCAGAAAAATGGATAAGTGACCTGGAAGACAGAATGGAGGAATTCACAAAATAAAGACAAACAAAATAAAGAAAAGAGAATGAAAAGAAATGAAGACAGCCTAAGAGACCTCTGGGACAACATTAAACACAACAACATTCTCATTATAGGGGTCCCAGAAGGAGAAGAGAGAGAGAAAGGACCTGAGAAAATATGTGAAGAGATTATAGTCAAAAACTTCCCTAACATAGGAAAGGAAATAGTCACCCAAGTCCAAGAAGCACAGAGAGTCCCATACAGGACAAACACAAGGAGAAACACACCGAGACACATAGTAATCAAACTGGCAAAAATTAAAGACAAAGAAAAATTATTGAAAGCAGCAAGGGAAAAACGACAAATAACATACAAGGGAACTCCCATAAGGTTAACAGATGATTTCTCAGCAGAAACTCTACAAGCCAGAAGGGAGTTGCACAATATACTTAAAGTGATGAAAGGGAAGAACCTACAACCAAGATTACTCTACCCGGAAAGGATCTCATTCAGATTCGATGGAGAAACCAAAAGCTTTACAGACAAGCAAAAGCTAAGACAATTAAGCACCATGAAACCAGCTCCACACAAATGCTAAAGGAACTTCTCTAAGTGGGAAACACAAGAGAAGAAAAGGACCTACAAAAACAAACCCAAAACAATTAAGAAAATGGTCATAGGAACATACATATCAACAATTACCTTAAATGTGAATGGATTAAATGCTCCAACCTAAAAACACAGGATAGCTGAATGGATACAAAAACAAGACCTATATATATGCTGTCTACAAGAGACCCACTTCAGACCTAGGGACACATACAGACTGAAAGTGAGAGGGTGGAAAAAGATATTCCATGCAAATGGAAATCAAAAGAAAGCTGGAGTAGCAATACTCATATCAGATAAAATAGACTTTAAAATAAAGAATGTTTCAAGAGACAAGGAAGGACAATACATAATGGTCAAGGGATCAATCCAAGAAGAAGATATAACAATTATAAATATATATGCACCCAACATAGGAGCACCTCAATACATAAGGCAACTGCTAACAGCTATAAAAGTGGAAATTGACAGTAACACAATAATAGTGGGGGACGTTAACACCTCACTTACACCAATGGACAGATCACCCAAACAGAAAATTAATAAGGAAACAGAAGCTTTAAATGACACAATAGACCAGACAGATTTAATGGATATTTAGAGGACATTCCATCCCGAAACAGAAGATTACACTTTCTTCTCAAGTGCACATGGAACATTCTCCAGGATAGATCACATCTTGGGTCACAAATCAAACCTCAGTAAATTTAAGAAAATTGAAATCATATCAAGCATCTTTTCTGACCACAATGCTATGAGATTAGAAATCAATTACAGGGAAAAAAACATAAAAAACACAAACACATGGAGGCTAAACAATACGTTACTAAATAACCAGGAGATCGCCAAAGAAATCAAAGAGGAAATCAAAAAATACCTGGAGAAAAATGACAATGAAAACACGACGATCCAAAACCTATGGGATACAGCAAAAGCAGTTTTAAGAGGAAAGTTTATAGCTATACAAGCCTACCTCAAGAAGCAAGAAAAATCTCAAATAAACAATCTATCCTTACACCTAAAGGAACTGGAGAAAGAAGAACAAACAAAACCGAAAGTTAGTAGAAGGAAAAAAATCATAAAGATCAGAGCAGAAATAAATGAAATAGAAACAAAGAAAACAATAGCAAAGATCAGTAAAATTAAAAGCTGGTTCTTTGAGAAGATAAACAAAATTGATCAACCATTAGCCAGACTCATCAAGAAAAAGAGGGAGAAGGCTCAAATCAATAAAATTAGAAATGAAAAAGGGGAAGTTACAACAGACATGGCAGAAATACAAAGCATTCTAAGATATTACTACAAGCACCTGTATGCCAATAAAATGGACAACCTGGAAGAAATGGACAAATTCTTAGAAAGGCATAACCTCCAAAGACTGAACCAGGAAGAAATAGATAATATGAATAGACCAATCACAAGCAATGAAATTGAAACTGTGATTTAAAATCTTCCAACAAACAAAAGTCCAGGACCAGATGGCTTCACAGATGAATTCTATCAAACATTGAAGAAGAGCTACCACCCATCCTTCTCAAATTCTTCCAAAAACTGCAGAGGAAGGAACACTTCGAAACTCATTCTATGAGATCACCATCACCCTGATACCAAAACCAGACAAGGATGTCACAAAGAAAGAAAATTACAGACCAGTATCACTGATGAATATAGATACAAAAATCCTCAACAAAATACTAGCAAACAGAATCCAACAACACATTAAAAGGATCATACACCATGACCAAGTGGGATTTTTCCCAGAGATGCACGGATTCTTCAATATACACAAATCAATCACTGTGATACATTATATTAAAAAATTGAAGAATAAAAACCATATGATCGGGCTTCCCTGGTGGCGCAGTGGTTGGGAGTCCACCTGCTGATGCAGGGGACGCGGGTTTGTGCCCCAGTCCGGGAGGATCCCACATGCTGCAGAGCGACTGGGCCCGTGAGCCATGGCCGCTGAGCCTCCGTGTCCGGAGCCTGTGTTCCGCAATGGGAGAGGCCACAACAGTGAGAGGCCCGCATAACGCAAAAAAACATATGATCATCTCAATAGATGCAGAAAAAGCTTTTGACAAAATTCAACACCCATTTATGATAAAAACTCTCCAGAAAGTGAACATAGAGGGAACTTACCTCAACATAATAAAGGCCATATATGACAAACCCACAGCAAACATCATTCTCAATGGTGAAAAACTGAAAGTATTTCCTCTAAGATCAGGACAAGACAAGGATGTCCACTCTTGCCACTATTATTCAGCATGGTTTTGGAAGTCCTAGCCACAGCAATCAGAGAAGAAAAAGAAACAAAACAAATACAAATTGGAAAAGAAGAAGTAAAACTGTCACTGTTTGCAGATGACATGATACTATACATAGAGAATCCTACAGATGCCACCAGAAAACTACTAGAGCTAATCAATGAATTTGGTAAACTTGCAGGATACAAAATTAATGCACAGAAATCTCTTGCATTCCTATACACTAATGAAGAAAAATCTGAAAGAGAAATTAAGGAAACACATGTACCACTGCAACCAAAAGAATATAATACCTAGGAATAAACCTACCTAGGGAGACAAAAGACCTGTATGCAGAAAACTATAAGACACAGAGGAAAGAAATTAAAGATGATACCAACAGATGGAGAGATATACCATGTTCTTGGATTGGAAGAATCAATATTGTGAAAATGACTATACTTCCCAAAGCAATCTTCAGATTCAATGCAATCCCTATAAAATTACCAATGGCATTTTTTATGGAACTAGGACAAAAAATCTTAAAATTTGTATGGAGACAAAAAACACCCCAAATAGCGAAAGCATTCTTGAGGGGAAAAAAACGGAGCTGGAGGAATCAGACTCCCTAACTTCAGACTATACTATAAAGCTACAGTAATCAAGACAATATGGTACTGGCACAAAAACAGAAACATAGATCAATGGAACAAGATAGGAAGCCCAGAGATAAACCCATACTCCTATGGTCAACTAATCTATGACAAAGGAGGCAAGGATATACAATGGAGAAAAGACAGTCTCTTCAATAAGTGGTGCTGGTAAAAGTGGACAGCTACATGTAAAAGAATGAAATTAGAACACTCCCTAACACCATACACAGAAATAAACTCAAAATGGATTAGAGACCTAAATGTAACACCGGACACTATAAAACTCTTAAAGGAAAACATAGGAAGAACACTCTTTGACATAAATCACAGCAAGATCTTTTTTGATCCGCCTCCTAGAGTAATGGAAATAAAAACAAAAATAAACAAATGGGACCTAATGAAACTTCAAAGCTTTTGCACAGCAAAGGAAACTATAAACAAAATGAAAAGACAACCCTCAGAATGGGAGAAAATATTTGCAAATGAAGCAACAGACAAAGGATTAATCTCCAAAATTTACAAGCAGCTCATGCAGCTCAATATTAAAAAAACAAACAACCCAATCAAAAAATGGGCAGAAGACCTAAACAGACATTTCTCCAAAGAAGACATACAGATGGCCAAGAAGTACATGAAAAGCTGCTCACCATCACCAATTATTAGAGAAATGCAAATCAAAACCACAATGAGGTATTACCTCATACCATTTAGAATGGGCATCATCAGAAAATCTACAAACAACAAATGCTGGAGAGGCTGTGGAGAAAAGGGAACCCTCTTGCACTGTTGGTGGGAATGTAAATTGATACAGCCACTATGGAGAATAGTATGGAGGTTCCTGAAAAAACTAAAAATAGAATTACTATATGATCCAACAATCCCACTACTGGGCATATACCCAGAGAAAAACATATTTAACAGGACACATACATCCCAATGTTCATTGCAGCACTATTTACAATAGCCAGGTCATGGAAGCAACCTAAATACCCAATGACAGACGAATGGATAAAGAAGATGTGGTATATATATACAATGGAATATTACTCAGCCATAAAAAGGAACTAAATTGGGTCATTTGTTGAGACGTGGATGGATCTAGAGACTGTCATACAGAGTGAAGTAAGTCAGAAAGAGAAAAACAAGTATCGTATATTAACGTATATATGTGGAAAATGTATGTACTAGAAAAATAGTACAGATGAACTGGTTTGCAGAGCAGAAATTGAAACACAGATGTAGAGAACAAACGTATGGACACCAAGTGGTGAAAGTGGCGGGGGGATGGGGTGGTGGTAGGATGAATTGGGAGATTGGGATTGACATGTATACACTGATGTGTATAAAACTGATGACTAATAAGAACCTTCTGTATTAAAAAAAAAGTGTGAATAATTTGTTATATTTTACTCACTCATTATAAAAAATATTCCTTGAGCACTCACAGTGAGCCAGGCCCTGTTACATATAGGGAATAAAAGACGATCTAGCTCATATTATAGACAGCGTTTTGTATTTGTATTCCAAATTTTATTATTTTAGCTTCTAAGATTATACAATTTGATTTACCTTCATTGTCCTAAGAACAGTAAAATAAAACCTTATCTGAAAACTTCAGTTTATCGGCTGGTTGGGCCGTCAGGGCCGTGAAGGTAGGACTGCCAGTCCCAGGCGGCGAGTTCCCTGTCTCCAGCTGTCCCCAGTCAGAGCATGGCCCCCTGAGCTAGGACCCCCGGCTGGCTTGCTTAGAGAAGACGCGGCTCCCCAGCACTTGAGCTGGGGCATCCCTGCCCGCTCCCCCTCTGTCAGTGGAGAACCGCCACGCTGAGCAGCTGGGAGAAGCAGGCCAGAGCCTTCTAGGGCCTCGGGCCCGGGCACCCGTGGAGGATGAGCTGGCTGTTTCCCTGACCAACAGCACCTCCTCCCCTGCGGTGGGACCCCGCGGTAGTCTCCCCAGCCTCCAACAGCAGAAGTGGCACCTGATCGAGTCCCTCTGGAACGCACATCCCAGTGTAGCTGAAATACAGAAAGATGTGGAATACAGGTTGCCATTCACTGTAAACACCCTGACAATTAGCATTAATATATTGCTTCCTCCACAATTTCCTCAGGAAAAACCAGTGATCAGTGTTTATCCACCAATACGACATCACTTAGTGGATAAACAAGGAGTGTATGTTACCTCTTCATTAGGAAACAATTTTAACAATGCACTCAGACCTTGGGAAAATTATTCAGAGTCTATTGGATGAGTTTTGGAAGAATCCTCCAATTTCAGTTCCTGCTTCAACAGCATTCCCATACCTGCACAGTAACCCAGGTGGGATTCCTCCTTATGCTTCTCAGGGTTTTCCATTTCTTCCTCCATATTCCCCACAAGAAGCTACCAGGACCATCAGTTCTTTATCTGTTGCTGACACTGTTTCCTCTTCAACAACAAGCTATACAACAGCCAAATCCGCTCTGCTGCTCCTTCATTTGGTGTCCTTTCAAATCTGCCATTGCCAATTCCCACAACAGACACTTCAGCACCGATAAGCCAAAATGCCTTTGGTTACAAGATGCCTGATATCCCTGATGCATTTCCAGAACTCTCAGAACTAAGTGTATCACAACTTACAGATATGAATGAACAAGAGGAGGTATTACTAGAACAGTTTCTGACTTTGCCTCAACTAAAACAAATTATTACTGACAAGGATGACTTAGTAAAAAGTACTGAGGAACTAGCAAGAAAACATCTCCTTTTGGAGCCCAGCTTGCAAGCCAAAAGGCAAACTGTTTTAGATGAGTATGAATTACTTACACAAAAGAAATCAACTTTTGAAAAGAAGATGCAAAGGCAACACGAACTTAGCAAGAGCTGTAGTGAGAGTGCCCAATAGGCAAAATTGAAAGTAGCTGCACATGAAGGTGAGGAGGAATCTGATAATACTGCAGAAGATTTCATGGAGGGAAAAACTGATATAGATGATTTTCTCAGTAGCTTCATGGAAAAGAAAACTATTTGCCACTGTAGAAGAGCCAAGGGAGAGAAACTTCAACAAGTGATAGCAATGCACAGCCAATTTCATGCTCCACTGTAGATTTTCCTGAAAACATGAACTGCCAAGAGAGGAATGGGACACAAAACTAAGCACATTTATGTTTATGATTTGAAAATTGGCATTTCATCACAGCGGCTGAATTCATAGATAAACTATATAGATTGTATACAGAACTGAGACTAATTTTGTACAGATTAGAATGATTGCTATGATCTTTGCTTTGAGAAATTTTCCTGCACTATTTGCACTAAAAATGTTTATTTATTGTTGATAAATCCTATCATATTTAAGTTCCACGGCTGTTCATCTCTTACTATTGATTAAATACTTATGCATGTAATTTTAGCTAGTTTCAATATTTTATAAAATTACTTCATTTAAATTTGTAATTTTAATTTGAAACTGCCTCATTGCTTTATCAAGAATGGTTTATATTTTTTCCTCTCAACGTTTTTTGAAAAATTACCATTTCAACTGTAGAAAAACTCTTATTCTTCCTATTTCTTTCTGGATGATAAAACTTTCAAAAATAATTTGTTTTTAAATATTCACAGTGTCAGGAAACAGCAAAACTGCCAATGTGCCATCTCAAGGAAGTAACTTTTAATACATACAATAAATCAAAAGAATAAACCAGCTGTTTGTACAAACAAAACAAAACAAAAAAACCAATTTATCCAACCATCTACGAATCGTTTCAAAGCATTTGAAATTATCACAAGCCAAAGGAAACTATTAGTTTCATTAACTCACAAGGCTGAATATCTGTGTCAAAATAGTCTTTTACAATAGAATTATTGTCTATTTTTATATTTATGGATTTGAGAGAAAAGAAAAAATTGATTAACTTTAATAAATATACACTAACTGGAGGGCGCATGTGGGGCTTATAGCGTGAGGACCTATAGTCACATTGTTGACTGGCAGGGTAGTGAAGTAGGGTTGTGGTTCTTAGAAAATGTTTATGAGTTCTTTAGTAAATAAATAACCATTTGTCATTAACATATTCATCGGTACTATTCAAAAACTCTATGGTTTTCCAAATGCTTTTGAAAATAGCTTATTGGACTAAAGGACTTCATTCAAATAAGCTGTTCATTTCCTTTGTTTATATGATTAATATTCATATCAAACACATTTTTCTTAATGCAAAGACATAAAAATTCTGACTACAGGTCAGAATTATCATCGATTCCAATGAAGTCTGTTAATGAGGTATTTGTTTTTGTGCAGAGTACTATTCAAACCATTAATGTGTATCCCAAGTAGTTCATGGAGGCTTTTTTCTTATGCAATCAAGCATATTCATAGGGACAACATGCCGTTGTCTGTTAACCATGTCTCTTTATTTACTCATTGATTTATGAAGTGCAGTACATTGAAAAGGCTCTCTTAGGAATTATGGGAAATTACTAAGCTTCCTCTGCATAGTATTTCTCATTATACTCCAACAAGAGTTCACAGAGAACTCGATTATGTAAACTAAAGATTAACATTTGTGTCCAAGTGATGACAAAAAGCTTGGTAAATCCAGACTGAATTTCAATTAATTCAGAGAAAAAGAAACTCATCCAATGTTTGATTGATCATGTAGACCAGTGGTTGGTAATCTTTTGGAGGTTCAAAGACTGCTTTGAGAATTTAGTGAAAGTTATGGATTCTCCCTCCCGAAAATCTGGACCAGGTGAAGAACTTATGGTGGAGAAGAAACAGTGATTTTTCACTTATCAACCAGTGATATTGTATGTTATTAGACAGTCTCCTACTGCCAATGCCTTATCATTTTCTGAGCTCTAACGGTTTCTACCAGTATATTTATTAAACAAGTTCTACTGAACCACAAGTTCATAATTATAACTTGAAAATAAGTTCATGCCCCAGAGGTTTGCTTTACTCCTACTCTTACCTAAAAGCCTCCACAATTCAGCATAGAAAGTACAGAAAGGTAAGATTCCTAAGCTATCTTACCACTGAGATAAGTATTGAGACCCTTTGGCCCTCTCGGGGTAGAGACTTCACATCTACGATTCTATCCCTGCCCTTTTAGAAGTCCACACTCTTCCACTGTTGTCAATTTCCCCCACTCTGCCCAATACATCCCTGAATCTGACCCAGCACATCACCCTACCTTCCCTTCCAAATGTTGCTCTTGAATTCTCTAAAATTCCTCATTAGTAAACACTGTATCTTCAATGTCTTCGCTGAACATTCCCTTCTCTTTGCTTTAAATGAAACCAGGTTACCTCCTAACGGCATTGCTTTTTCTGTAATCTTCTCAAGTAGAGGTGATTTTTTTCCCCTCTCACATTGCACATACAAAAGGGTTAGAAGGTAGATTATCCTCCATGCTTTCCATTGCAACATGAAATCATTTCCCCCTTCCTTCTATGAATTTGAAGCTCATGCCAGCCCACTATACTAGCTGCTCTACCTCCCCAATGCTATCATATTCTTATCTCCTAGTTACCCCACTCCTTCTTTGACAGGATTAGATCCTAGATCCTAGACCAGAGTCTTCCTTATCACTCCGACTTCTGTCATCATTCTTAGTGATGATGACATCCATACAGATGACCCATCATACACCTCAGTGTCTCAATTTCTCAACCCACTCAATTCCAGAGACTTTTTCTTCCACAGCACCTCAGCCAGCCATTCCCATAATCTGTTTCAAACATCCCATTTCTAGCTCCCAGCTTCTATTTCTTTGAGCTCACTTATTCTCTTAACAACCTCCTCCACTGCTACAATTTTTCAATGACCCTTCTATCTATTGCTAACATACCCTTGTTCTGTCTTCAGCTATCTATTTTGGTAATCATCAAGACTATCACTCCCTTTATGCTTTCACCTTTGAGTGTACAATCCTAACAAAACCCTGGTTGAACCTGAATAGCCTCTTTTCCTGTATCTTGGTGATGCTAGAGCACCACTTAAATTCATGAATACATATCTCAAATGGGCATGCAACACATCCTGGAAAGTCTACAGTGTTTCCCTAGCAAGCTCACTTTCCCACTCTCTAAGACAATTATTTCATACCCCTTCCCTCTCAAAAAACCTCCTACACCCACTTCCCTTTTCATTCTCAGTTGATGACCTTGACTCTTGACTTTTTGAGGAAACAGCTATTATTAGATGGGAACACCCTCACATTCTCACCTCCATATGTGAAACCTACCTGTGTCAATACCTGTTTCTCCATCCTTCCTCCTGTTACCTCCTGTGGAAGCTGTGTCTCTCTGCCTTCAAAGGCTCATCTTTCCTTTGGACTCCGGTTCCCGTCACATCACTCTTTCAAGTTAGACAGGCTGCCCTCTCACAAATCTCACAGACTGGTGAGGACAACTATAGGCTGGTGAACCCTAAATGCCAGAAGAAGCAATGCTCTGTCTAAACCACAATCCAAACCCTACTACCCTCCCCAAAGGATCTTGTCTGGCCCTAATTATGGAGCCACTCCAAGACACAATCCATGTGTATCAGCCATGTGGCAAATCTGGAACCTTTGCCATAATTACTTTGTTTTTCCCCATCCCTGGCTAGGTACCCATTCTGTATAGAAATGGACAAGGGAGCCCAGTGTCTCCTGTGACTTGGGGGCTAAGGCACCAATCTCTCCTCCTTGGAAGGCTACACAAATATTTTGACTAACCTTTACAATTTTTTATTCTCATTTTGTAGGGCGACGATCTGTCCATGTACTTTCTAAAGTCTTTCAATACTTGTTAGACTCAGGAACTTTAGAGTGAGCGAGGAGATTAGAGACTATTCAATTAATTCCCATTTTAAAGCCTCAGCAAAGCAAAGTGACTTGGCTAAAGTCACACTTTTGATACTAGTGAACACAGTATTAGAATCATGTTCTTTAAGACAGAAGTTATTTCTACTGTGCTACTTGTGATTGTGAGCTCCTTGGAGTAATAATACCCTAGAAGTATTATTATGTAAGCATCTGACCAAAAGAATATGAAACAGATTTATGGATTCACGTAGTGGATTCCATACGGATACCCAAAAGAGATCCATAATTACAGACTGGAAACCACTCATCCGTGTGTAAAATTAACAATATTCCAGGAGTGGACCGGCTCATTAACTACATTGTATATTACTTCTCCTGAACAGTAAGTTCTTTCATGGCCTTATTGTGAAAGGAAACCCAATTCTAAAGAACTCTGGCCTTAGAAGCTGCCTCCATTAGACAGCTGACATATCTGGAGATAGTTACCCTCGGTCTCCTTTTTGTTTTTATGAAAACCCAGGGAATTGTAAAAAAATTAATCTTATTTTATAATTCATCATCAGCGACCAATTTAACAACCACATACTGAGTACCTGCTATTGTCAGAAAATGTGCTAGATACTGGGTTTACAGAGACAGCTGTGATGTAGCTCCAGCTCCTGGGAACCCATGATTCTGCATAGAGGCCCTCATAAAACATTGGTGTAGTGCAGCCACCCAAGAGGGCTAGCACAAGTGATTTGCTATTAATAACAAAGTACTGAAGTTGGTGAAATATTTACTTTAAAAGATTAGAATGGATTTGGTTATCCTTATAATAACTTTGTACTCATTTACTGGCATCATGATACACATTCTTGAGTAGGAATAGAAGGGATAGAGTTACGATTCATCTGGATAAATCCATGGAGGTGTGCCAGCAAATGAAAATCACTATCATGTGTTAAAGTAGAAAAAATTGTTGACAAGCTCTAGCCTAGATCTAGTGGGAGAGGGAAACAGGCAGACAGACAATGATTACAGCATAGTCCATTAGGTGCAGTCATAAGCACTTGGTGTAAACATAGGATGCTGTGGGCAGGTAGAGAAAGAGAGGGGTCACACAATTGCCAAAGCAATCCTGAGGAAAACAAAAAAGCAGGAGGCATAACCCTCCCAGATTTCAGACAATACTACAAAGCTACAGTAATCAAAAGAGTGTGGTATTGACACAAAAACAGACATCTGGACCAATGGAACAGAATAGAGAGCTCGGAAATAAACGTACACACCTATGGCCAATTAATCTTTGACAAAGGAGGCAAGAATATACGACAGGAAGAAGACAGTCTCTTCAGCAAGGAGTGTTGGGAAAGTTGGACAGCTGCATGTAAATCAATGAAGTTAGAACACACTCTTACACCATACACAAAACTAAACTCAAAATAGCTTAGAGACTTAAATATAAGACATGACACCATAAAACTCCTGGAAAAGAACATAGGAAAAACATTCTCTGACATAAATTGTACCAATGTTTTCTTAGGTCATTCTCCCAAGGCAATGGAAATAAAAGCAAAAATAAACAAATGGGACCTAATTAAACTTACAAGCTTTTGCACAGCAAAGGAAACCATAAACAATATGAAAAGACAACCTATAGAATGGGAGAAAATATTTGCAAATGATGCAACTGACAAGGGCTTAATTTCCAAAATATACAAACAGCTCATACAACTCAACAGCAAAAAAACAAACAACCCAATCAAAAAATGGGAACTAAGAACTAAATAGACATTTCTCCAAAGAAGACATACAGATGGCCAACAGGCACATGCAAAGATGCTCAACACTCCTAATTATTAGAGAAATGCAAATCAAAACTACAATGAAGTATTACCTCACACCAGTCAGAATGGCCATCATTAAAAAGTTTACAAATAATAAATGCTGGAGAGGGTGCAGAGAAAAAGGAACCTTCCTACACTGTTAATGGTAATGTACAGCCACTATGGAAAACAGTATGGAGGTTCGTCAAAAAACTAAAAATAGAATTGCCATATGATCCAGCAATCCCACTGCAGGGCACATATCCAGACAAAACTATAACTCAAAAAGATACATGTACCCCTATGTTCATAGCAGCACTATTCACAATAGCCAAGACATGGAAACAACCTACATGTCCACTGACAGATGAATGGATAAAGAAGATGCGGTACATATATACAATGGAATATTACTCAGCCATAAAAAAGAATGAACTAATGCCATTTGCAGCAACATGGATGGAACTAGAGATTTTTCATACTAAGTGAAGTAAGTCAGAAAGAGACAAATTCCGTATGATATCACTTACATGTGGAATCTAAAATATGACAGAAATGAACTTATCTATGAAACAGAAACAGATTTGCAGACATAGAGAACAGACTTGTGGTTCCCAAGGGGGAGGAGGAGGAGGGATGGAGTGCGAATTTGGGGTTAGAAAATGCACACTGTTATATATAGGATGGATAAACAACAAGGTCCTAATGTATAGCACAGGGAAATATATTCAATATCCTGTGATAAACCATAATGGAAAAGAACATACAAAAAGAATGTATATATAAGTATCACTGAATCACTTTGCTGTACAGCAGAAATTAACACAACATTTTAAATCAACTATACTTCAATGTTTAAAAAGATTCTAAAAGGGTTTTATTTTTTTTTAAAATACAGAAAGGGTCAGAGAAAACTGTGCTGATAGGAGAGGGTGCGGTTAGGATTAGAGGAAAATGTGCCAAGCCACAGCTAACATGGGATAACCCTGACTAAGAACACAGAACCAGGACCTGGGTTGGGACAGCTTGGGAAGTGCTCAGGTTATGGACCTTGGTCCCATCAGTCTTAAATCAAAGCAGAGTTGATAGCTGAACTGGAGAGGCCTGGCAAAGTTCACAGTCCAGTACAAGTTCTGCAGTCAACTTCCAGAGGTATATGTTCAACAGACACCAGCCAGGGTGTACGGCATAGCCAAATGCTTGCTAGCATGGGTCAGAGTTCAGATTCAGATTCAGCATTTGAATAGATAATCTGGAAGGAGGCCCTCTGCAATCATCAGAACACATAGGACCACAGAGCAGCAGGGGCAGGGTGTGAAGTAAACCAAGATAGAACTGCCTGATCTTTCTTCTTAAGCTTCAATTTCAGTATGTGGCTGGGATGAGCCAGCAGATGTCAAACAGAGTCAAGCAGTGAAAAGATGCAGAAGAAAAACACAGTGGCAATATCTTTGCCAATGAAAAGCTCACAGTCTAAGTAGGAAGAAAGAAACACATGAGCAAACAAGCTCCAGAGATGCTGTGATAGAAGTTTGTAGAATGGACCACAAAAGCCAGAGTGGTTAATCAGCCTGGGAAAGTTGGGTAAACGTTTTAAAATGGAGGTGACCAGTGAATAAACCTGGAAGATAAGTAGGTGTTTCCCTGGCAGAACTCAGAAAGAAGGGGCAATTGGGAAAGACATTCTGAGCAAAGGAAACAGCATGAACGAGAGTTAACTGGACTCATGGAGCAGTCTGGAACATCCAGGGACAGTGTGGGGATGAAACACTGAGTCAGGACTGATTGCATTATTGTGGAGCCCAGTGATGGTGTACTGCTAAGCATGCGGCCATGAAGCCAGCCCTGCACAGAATGCAGCATGGGTGAGATGAGATTGGGCTTTACTATGTAGATCACTAAAGATTTTAAAATTTTCATTTATTCTAACAACTTTACTGAGATACAATTCACATACCATATGATTCACCCATTTAAATGTACAATTCATTGGTTTTTAGTATATTCACAAATGTGTGCAACTATCACCACAATTTTAGAATATTTTCATTACCTCAAAAAGAAACCCCACAACTTTTAGCTATCAATCCCCATACCCTATGCCCTCTGCCAGCCCTAAGAAACCACTAATCTACTTTTTGTCTCTATAGACTTACCTGTTCTGGACATTTCATAGGAATGGAATCATATAATATGTGGTCTTTTGTGACTGGCTTTTTTCACTTAGCATAATATTTTCAGAGTTCATCTGTATTGTAGTATGTAGCAAGTATTTCATAATTTTCTATGCCTAAATAATATTCTATTGTATGGATTTACCATATTTTATTTATCCATTCATCCTTCGATGGACATTTGGGTTGTTTCTACCTTTTGGCTATTATGAATAATGCTGCCACAGGCATTTATGTACAAGTTTCTTTGTGGACATAAGTTTTCATTCCTGTTGAGTGTATACCCTGGAGTGAGATTGCTGGGTCATATGGTAACTCATATTTAATCACTCAAGTAACTGCCAGACTACTTTCCAAAGTGGATGCACCATTTTACAATCCTACGAGTGGTGTATGAGTTCCAACTTTTCCACATCCTTGTCAACACTTGCTATTATTGGTCTTTTTTATTCTAGCCATCCTACTGGGTATCAAGGAGTACCGGTAAAGGTTTTTAAAAAGGGAAGAAATAAAAATTTTAGTTTTAGGAGGATGACACTGACATCAAGATGTGAAAAGAATTAAATAGAAGTGGGACTAGAGACAAAGTATTCTAACAAAGGATGAACCTCTCTCTGTCACTGGCTGCTTAGAAAAGGTAAGAAGTTAAAATGGCACTATTGCTCCAATTACTTTCTCTATATCAGAGTCTTTACTTCACATTGTTTCTTCTAAGAATTTTTCATCATAATTTTAACAACTGTTGCAGAAAAAATGGGGGACCACTTTTTGAGAATGTGCCCTAAGGGAGCCTCCGCTTCCCAGCTACCATCAATTCCAACTTTCCCGTCTGTCCTTCTAGCGTTCACCCACCCTCAGCGATGCTTCTGAACACAACTAGAGACAGTCCAGTTTAAAATGTATTAGCAAGAGTTGGCAACTGATTGACTCTGGAAAGTCGAAAGAGAGAAGAAGATTCCTCTTCTAGTAACTTCCTGGTTTCTAGCAAGGGTGACTGGGTAAAGTAGTAGTTCTTGTCACTAAGATGCAAAAATTAGACCAGGAGAGGGAGTTAAGCAAAGAGGAAGCGTTTGGATTGAAGCACACTGACACTGAGGTGTCTAGGGGATAGCAAGGGGAGTGGCTTTGCAGGTAGCTGGATAGAAGTCCTGGAGGTAGTAGTTCAGTTGTCTGTTTCAAATATTTAAACTACATAGACACACTGAAGCTCAGTATTTGCTATTTTAAATGCCTAGAATGAGGCTTCCAGCTTGTTCTTTGCTATAGGAAATGGATTTGGAAATTAGGAAATTTTGGGACTTGCCTGGTGGCTCAGTGGTTAAGACTCCACACTCCCAATGCAGGGGGCCTGGGTTTGATCTCTCGTCAGGAAACTAGATCTCACATGCATGCTGCAACTAAGAGTTTGCATGCTGCAACTAAGGAGTCGGTGAGCCACAATTAAGGAGCCCTTGAGCCGCAACTAAGGAGCTGGCAAGCCACAACTAAGAAGCCAGTGAGCCACAACTAAGAAGCCTGCCTGCCGCAACTAAGACCCAGCGCAACCAAATAAATAAATATTTTTACAAGAAGATATTAGGAAATTTTCCCAGGTACTCAGTCAAAAGAAATTTGGGGGTGAGTGTTTAGTTAAAAAACAATAGCTATGCATTTTCCCAGTTGTCTTCTGTTCTTTGCTGGTGGTATATGTTTCAAAATCCATAACTAATCACAGACTTCCCCCAGTACCTGAATTCATTCATTCACTCAGTCAATCATTCACCAGAAGTTTACTGACTGTCAGGTTCTGTTCAGGTGCTCAAGATGCAATTTGTTGAACAAAACCTACACAGCTTCTGCCTCTCCATGGAATCATCTCCACATTTTTTCTCACTCAAAAGCTATTCATTTTTCTGGGAAAGGCAATCATCTAGCATCTTGGAGTTGAACTAGAGAGGAATATTTTATTTCATGTACCAAATAATTTTTTAATAACTGCTTAAACCATCTTAGAAAAACATTTAAATTGTTGGCAGTTCTCTTAGGATATTAAACTTTATGAATAGCATTGAAAAATGATTACAAAATTGTTTAAATCTCCAAAGGATATGTTTTTAATTTTCTAAAGCAAAATAAGAATTGAAAATCTGGTTTAAAAATGGAAATTCAGAATAAATATTAACACAAGACTGTAAAGCACTGCAGCACTGCTTGACCCTGGCTCAAAAAACAAACAAACAAACAAAAAGGTGGGAGGCAACATTAAGCTTTGCAAGACTTTTATTTAATGGTGCAATTTCAGTGATAAAATTGACTAAAACCCTAGACTAGCCCATTAACACCTTTTCAACCAAAGAGTAATTTTTATTGAAGTATAACTTACATACAACAAAACTCATTGATTCTGAGTGTACGATTTGATGAGTTTTGATAAATATATACAGCAGTGTACCATTCAACACAATGAAGATTGAAGATATAGAGCAGCACTATCCAATAGAATTTTTGGTGTTGGTGAAAATGTTCTGTAACTGCCCAATATTGTAGCCATTGACCACACTGGCTATTAGGCACTTGAAATGTGGCTTGGGGACTGAGGAACTGAATTATTAACTTTAATTTTAATTCAGTTAAATCTTAATTTAAGCAGCTACATGTGATACGGGACTACCATATTAGTGCATAGCATTTCCATCACCCCAAAAAGTTCTTGCTGCTATCATTTTGCATCATTACTCCAGTGCCCTCTACTGAGCCTAGCATCACACTAACTGGCAAAGAAATGTTTACCAGCTGCAGCTCCATTATTACAAAGCCTGGACTAGAAGAGTGGGTTTGGAGCTGAGAGAAAATAGATGACTCATCAAATACATGTATTTTTAAATGTAATGGATTTCAATTTATCGATTTTTTTCTTCATGCTTTTTCTGTTCTGCCTTAGAAGTCTTTGACTAATAAATGGTCATAAATATTTCCTTCTATGTTTTCTTTTAGACGTTTATAGTTTTAGCTCTTACCTTTAGGACTATCATCTAACCTACGTCGAAAATTTTATATGTTTTGAGGTTAGGGTGGACTTTACTATTTTCACATATGGATATTCAATAGCTTTAGCACTTGTTGAAAAAACATCTTTTCTTTCCATTATTGAATTACATTAGCACATTTGTCAAAAATCACTTGAATGTATGTATAGGTCTATTTCTGGACTCTGATTTATTTGTCTATCCCTACACCAATTAGACTATCTTGATTACAGTAACTTTTATAGTTAATCTTGAAATCGGGTAGAATGAGTTCTCCAACTTTGTTCTTTTTTCTCACTCAAAAGCTATCCAATTTTGCTCACTCAAAATTGTTTGGTTATTCTAGGTAGTTTATACTTTCATATAAATTTTAGAATCAGTTTTCTATTTATATTTTTCAATGCCCACTGAGATATTTGATTGGGGTTTTATTAAATCTATAGGTCAGTTTTAGAATAACTAACATCTTAATTATGCTACATCTTCCAATCCATGAACATGGCCTTTCTTTCCATTTATTTAAATTTTATAGAAAAGGGAAATCTCCAACACTGTTGGTGGGAATGTAAGTTGGTGCAGCCACTATGGAAAACAGTATGGAGGTTCCTCAAAAAACTAAAAATAGAATTGCTATATGATCCAGCAATCCCACTCCTGGGCATATATTCAGATACAACTATAACTCAAAAGAATACATGTACTCCTATGTTCATAGCAGCACTATTCACAATAAACAAGACATGGAAACAACCTAAATGTCTACTGACAGATGAATAAAGAAGATGTGGTATATATATACAATGGAATACTACTCAGCCATAAAGAAGAATGAAATAATGCCATTTGCAGCAACATGGATGCAACTAGAGATTATCATACTAAGTGAAGTCAGAAAGAGAAAGACAAATACCATATGACAGGGCTTCCCTGGTGGCGCAGTGGTTGGGAATCCACCTGCCAATTCAGGGGACACAGGTTCAAGCCCTGGTCTGGGAAGATCCCACATGCTTCGGAGCAACTAAGCCCATGCACCACAACTACTGTACTGAGCCTGAACTCTACAGCCCACAAGCCACAACTACTGAAGCCTGCGCATCTAGAGCCCATGCTCCACAGCAAGAGAAGCCACTGCAATGAGAAGCACACACACCGCAACAAAGAGTAGCCCCCACTCACAACTAGAGAAAGCCCACGCACAGCAACGAAGACCCAACTCAGCCAAAAATAAATAAATAAATTTTTAAAAATACCATATGATATCTCTTATATGTGGAATCTAAAATATGGCACAAATGAACCTATCTACAAAACAGAAACAGACTCAAAAGACATAAAGAACAGACTTGTGGTTGTCAAGCGGGAGGTGGAGAGGGAAAGGGATGGACTGGGAGTTGGTAGATGCAAGTTATTACATTTAGAATAGATAAACAAGATCCTAATGTATAGCACAGGGAACTGTATTCAATATCCTGTGAGAAAGCATAATGGAAAAGAATATAAAAAAGAATTTATGTGTGTATAACTGAGTCTCTTTGCTGTACAGCAGAGATTGGCACAGCACTGTAAATCAGCTATACTTCAGAAATAAATAAATAAATGTATGTTATAAAATCTCTCTTAGCAGTGTTTTGTAGTTTTCCTCAGTTGCTATTCTGGGTTTTAGACAAACTCACACTTCTTACCCCTTTAAACACTCCTCTGACTTTCATCTGCTTTGGATAATTTCCATAATCTTTAAATAATTTTTAACTATTTAACAAGATTTTATAATTATCTGCTCAGAATTTATGGGACCACTTCATGTCTCCATTATTACTAAAAACAAATTCCTGAAAGTTTTAAAGTAATAATTAACAAATCTAGAGCAAAAATTAGAGATCCTTTCTGCTCTAAGTTCTATCAACTTTTTCACGGTTCAAACTGTTGAATATTATCTATTCATGTGCTTGCACTAAGATAACATCTTAGTTTTAGTCAGCTACAATCTGAAATGGGAAGAACAATATAAACACAGCAAACAATTTCTACCAAGTTTCTTATATTTGTGAATTACACAGATCAGAACAGACTCACTGATCAGGAAGCCCAAATAATGCAGTCATCCTCTTGAACCACTAGATAATAAAACACAGAAATATTCTCGAGGAGGTAAGGTAGTGAGGAGAGAGGGGCAGTCTAGGTAAATATTTTGAAATATTATGCAATGTGTTTTATTTCTCACTTCCAGTATTTCCTCTTGCCCTACTGTAATTCCTCCCCCGTCACCTCCTCATTCAGAGAGCAGCAGCAAGAACAAAAAATGTCTTATATTCACTGCCTTCAAGTTTGTGCAGTTACAGCAGAAATGAAGCTGGAAAGAAATGAGTTAGTACTCAGCTTTTGAAGTAGAAATTAGACTTGACTGTTTGGGCAAGACAATATCCTTATTAACTATTTCATTTATATTAGAAAATATTTGACTAGGTAATACATGTTCATAGTACAACATTCATAAAGCACAAGAGTCTACAGTGAGAAAAGCCTCTTTGACTCCTTATCCCCCAGGAAGTTCCCTCTCATGTTTGCTTCTATAACTTTGATAGTTTTATTTTTACATTAAAATCTTTGACTCATCTGAAAGGTATTCGTTTCCAGCTTTACTGAGATATTATTGACACATACTTGTAAATTTAAGGTTTACAATGTGATGACTGGATACAAGTACATATTGTTAGATGATTCCCACAATAATGTTAATTAAAACACCTGTCACCTCAAATAACCTGTGTGTGCGTGTGTGTAGTGATAATATTTAAGATCTACTGTCCTAACAACTTTCAAGTATGTAACACAGTATTGTTAATTATAGTCACCATGGTATACATGAGATCCCCAAAACTTACATTCTACAGCTGGAAATTTGTACCCTTTGACCAATGTCCCCTTTCTCCCACTCAACCAAACCCAACCCCTGGCAATGACCACTCTACTTTCTATTTTTATGAGTTTGGCTTTTTAAAATACCACATATAAGTGATATCATATAGTATTTGTCTTTCTCTGTCTGACTTATTTCACTCAGTATAATGCCCTCAAGATCCATCCATGTCATCACAAAAAAGGAGGGTTTCCTTCTTTCAATGGGCTGAATATTATTCCATAGTGTGTGTGTGTGTGTGTGTGTGTGTGTGTGTGTGTGTGTGTATTGCATTTTCTTTATCCATTCATTCATCATTAGATGCTTAGGTTGCTTTCACGTCTTGAATGTTGTAAACAATTCTGTAATAAACACGAGAGTAGAGATATCTATTCAAGATAGTAGTTTCATTTCCTTCGAATATATACCCAGAAGTGGGATTGATGGATCATATGGTAGTTTTATTTTTAATTTTTTGAGGAACCTCCATATTGTTTTCCATAGTGGCTGCACCAATTTACATTCCCACCAATAGTGTACAAGGGTCCCCTTTTTTCCACATCCTCACCAACACTTGTTATCTCTTTTTTATGATACCCATTCTAACAGGTGTGAGGTAATATTTCATTGTGGTTTTGACTTGCATTTCCCTGATAATTAGTGATGTTGAACATCTTTTTGTGTATTGTTTGACCATTTGTATGTCTTCTTTGGAAAAACATCTATTTATTCTGCCCATTTTTAACTGGATTTTTTGGTGCTATTGAATTGTATGAGTTCTTTATATATTTTGGATATTAACTCCTTATCAGATAGATGGTTTGTAAATATTTTCCCTCATTTCACAGGTTGCCTTTTCATTTTGTTGATTGATTCTTTTGCTGTACAAAAGCTTTATAATTTGTAGTCCCACTTGTTTGTTTTTGCTTTTGTTGCTTGCGTTTTGGTGTCGTATCCAAAAAATCATTGCTAAGATCAATGTGAGGGAGAATTTTCCCTATGTTTTCTTGCAATAGTTTTATAGTTCTGGGGCTTAAATTTAGATCATTAATCCATTTTGAGCTCATTTTCGTGAGTGGTGTAGTTTCATTCTTTTGCATGTGAATATCCAGTTTTCCCAACACCACCTATTAAAGAGACTCCTTTCTCCACTGGGTATTCTAGGATCCCTTGTCAAATATTAGTTGACCACATATGTGGGAGTTTATTTCTGAGCTCTTGGTTCTGTTCCATTGATCTATGTGTCTGTTTTTATGCCAATACCAATCAGTTTTGATTAGTATAGCTTTGTAATAAAGTTTGAAATCAGGAATAGTAATACATCCAGCTTTGTTCTTTCTCAGGATAACTTTGGTTATTTGGGGTCTTTTTTAGTTCCAAAAAAATTTTAGGTTTTCTTTTTTTTATTTCTGTGAAAAATGCCAGTGGAATTTTGATAGGGATTGCACCAAATCTAAAGATGGCTTTGGATACAAACATTTTAACAATATTAATTCTTCCAATCTGTGAACACAGATTATCTTCCCATTTATTTGTGTCTTCTTCAATTTCTTTAATCAATGTCTTATAATTTTCAGTGTATAGATCTTTTACCTCCTTGGTTAAATTTATTCCTAAGTATTTTATTATCTTTGATGCTATTGTAAATGGCATTTTTTTAAATTTCCTTTTCTGATAGTCCATTGTTTGTGTATAGAAACACAGTTGATTTTTGTTTGTTAACTTTGTATCCTGCAACTTTACTGAATTCATTTATTGGTTCTAACAGTTTTTTTGATAGTCTTTAGGATTTTCTATGTATGAGATTATATCATCAGCAATCAGATATAATTTTACTTTTTCCTTTCTAATTTGGATGAATTTATTACTTTTTCTTCCTAATTTCTCTGGCTAGGAATTCCAGTACTATGTTGAATGAGAGTGGGGAGAGTGGGCATCTTTGTCTTGTTGCTGATATTAGCAGGAAACCTCCAACTTTTCATTGTTTTTTCTTTGTTTTTTAAATTTTTATTAGAGTATAATTGATTTACAATGTTGTTAGTTTCCAGTATACAGCAAAGTGAATCAGTTATACATACACAGATATCCATCCTTTTTTAGGTTCTTTTCCCATGCTTTCATTGCTGAATATGATGTTAGGCTTTGGTTTGTAATAAAGCAATTCAGACTATGTATACGTCTTTTTCACTGTGTTATATCATTGCTTATTTTTGTGTAGTTTTTGCTTTTATGTGATGACAAAACTGAAATTTTAACTTGGAAAAAAATACTTGGGAGGAGAGATTTGAGAAGATGGCGGAAGAGTAAGATGCGGAGATCACCTACCTCCCCACAGATACCTCAGAAATACATCTACACGTGGAACTGCTCCTATAGAACACCCACTGAATGCTGGCAGAAGACCTCAGACTGCCCAAAAGGCAAGAAACTCCCCACGTACCTGGGTAGGGCAAAAGAAAAAAAGACAAAAGAGAGACAAAAAAATAGGGACAGGACCTGCACCAGTGGGAGGGAGCTGTGAAGGAGGAAAGGTTTCCACACACTAGGAAGCCCCTTAGCGGGGGGAGACTGTGGGTGGCAGAGGGGGGAAGCTTTGGAGCCACGGAGGAGAGCGCAGCAACAGGGGTGCGGAGGGCAAAGCGGGGAGATTCCCACACAGAGGATCGGTGCCGACCAGCACTCACCAGCCCAGGCAGGCGGGGGCTGGGAGCTGAGGCTCGGGCTTCAGTCGGATCGCAGGGAGAGGACTGGGGTTGGCGGCGTGAACACAACCTGAAGGGGGCTAGTGCACCACGGCTAGCCAGGACGGAGTCCGGGAAAAAGTCTGCACCTGCCGAAGAGGCAAGAGACTTTTTCTTGCCTCTTTGTTTCCTGGTGCGCGAGGAGAGGGGATTAAGAGCACCGCTTAAAGAAGCTCCAGAGACAGGCGCGAGCAGCGGCTAACAGCACGGACCCCAGAGGCAGGCATGAGACGCTAAGGCTGCTGCTGCCACCACCAAGAAGCCTATGTGCAAGCACAGGTCACTCTCCACACCTCCTCTCGCGGGAGCCTGTGCAGCCCACCACTGCCAGGGTCCTGGGATCCAGGGACAACTTCCCCGGGAGAACACACGGCGCACCTCAGGCTGGTGCAACATCATGTCGGCCTCGGCCCGCACTCTGTACCCCTCCCTCCCCCGGGCCTGAGTGAGCCAGAGCCCCCGAATCAGCGTCTCCTTTAACCCCGCCCTGTCCGAGTGAAGAACAGACACCCTCAGGCGACCTACACGCAGAGGCGGGTCCAAATCCAAAGCTGAACCCCGGGAGCTGTGAGAACAAAGGAGAAAGGGAAATTTCTCCCAGCAGCCTCAGAAACAGTGGATTAAAGCTGCACAATCAACTTGATGTACCCTGCATCTGTGGAATACCTGAATAGACAACGAATCATCCCAAACTGAGGAGGTGGACTTTGGGAGCAAGATATATTATTTTCCCCCTTTTTGTGAGTGTGTATGTATATGCTTCTGTGTAAGATTTTGTCTGTATAGCTTTGCTTTCACCATTTATCCTAGGGTTCTGTCCGTCCATTTTCTTTCTTTTTTTTACATTAAAAATTTTTTTCTTAATAATTATTTTTTATTTTAATTATTTTATTTTATTTTATCTTACTTTATTTTACTTTATCCTGTTTCTTTGTTTCTATTTTTTCTCCCTTTTATTCTGAGCCATGTGGATGAAAGGCTCATGGTGCTCCAGCCAGGAGTCAGAGCTGTGCCTCTAAGGTGGGAGAGCCAACTTCAGGACACTGGTCCACAAGAGACCTCCCAGCTCCACCATAATATCAAATGGTGAAAATCTCCCAGAGATCTCCATCTCAACACCAAGACCCAGCTTCACTCAATGACCAGCAAGCTACAGTGCTGGACATCCTATGCCAAACAACTAGCAAGACAGGAACACAGCCCCATCCATTAGCAGAAAGGCTGCCTAAAATCATAATAAGGCCACAGACACCCCCAAACACATCAGCAGATGTGGACCTGCCCACCAGAAAGACAAGACCCAGCCTCATCCACCAGAACACAGGCACTAGTCCCCTCCACCAGGAAGCCTACACAACCCACTGAAACAAACTTATCCACTGGGGACAGATGCCAAAAACAACAGGAACTAAGAACCTGCAGCCTGCGAAGAAGGAGACCCCAAACACATTAAGATAAGCAAAATGAGAAGACAGAAAAACACACAGCAGATGAAGAAGCAAGGTAAAAACCCACCACACCTAACAAATGAAGAGGAAATAGGCAGTCTACCTGAAAAAGAATTCAGAATAATGATAGTAAAGATGATCCAAAATCTTGGAAATAGAATAGAGAAAATGCAAGAAACATTTAAAAAGGACCTAGAAGAACTAAAGATGAAAAAAACAATGATGAACAACACAATAAATGAAATTAAAAAGACTCCAGAAGGGAACAATAGCAGAATAACCAAGGCAGAAGAACGGATAAGTGACCTGGAAGATAAAATAGTGGAAATAACTACTGCAGAGCAGAATAAAGAAAAAGGAAAGAAAAGAACTGAGGACAGTCTCAGAGACCTGTGGGACAATATTAACCGCACTAACATTCGAAGTATAGGGGTCCCTGAAGAAGAAGAGAAAAAGAAAGGGACTGAGAAAATATTTGAAGAGATTATAGTTAAAAACTTCCCTAATATGGGAAAGGAAATAGTTAATCAAGTCCAGGAAACACAGAGAGTCCCATACAGGATAAATCCAAGAGAAACATGCCAAGACACATATTAATCAAACTGGCAAAAATTAAAGAAAAAGAAAACATATTAAAAGCAGCAAGGGAAAAACAACAAATAACACACAAGGAAATCCCCATAAGGTTAACAGCTGATCTTTCAGCAGAAACTCTGCAAGCCAGAAGGGACTGGCAGGACATATTTAAAGTGATGAAGGAGAAAAACCTGCAACCAAGATTACTCTACCCAGCAAGGATCTCATTCAGATTTGATGGAGAAATTAAAACCTTTACAGACAAGCAAAAGCTGAGAGAGTTCAGCACCACCAAACCAGCTTTACAACAAAGGCTAAAGGAACTTCTCTAAGTGGGAAACACAAGAGAAGAAAAGGACCTACAAAAACAAACCCAAAACAATTAAGAAAACGGTCATAGGAACATACATATCAATAATTACCTTAAATGTAAATGGATTAAATGCTCCCACCAAAAGACACAGACTGGCTGAATGGATACAAAAACAAGACCTGTCTATATGCTGTCTACAAGAGACCCACTTCAGACCTAGGGACACATACAGACTGAAAGTGAGGGGATGGAAAAAGATATTCCACGCAAATGGAAATCAAAAGAAAGGTGCAGTAGCAATTCTCATATCAGACAAAATAGACTTTAATAAAGAATGTTACAAAAGACAAGGAAGGACACTACATAATGATCAAGGGATTGATCCAAGAAGAAGATATAACAGTTGTAAATATTTATGCACCCAACATAGGAGCACCTCAATACATAAGACAAATACTAACAGCCATAAAAGGGGAAATCGACAGTAACACAATCATAGTAGGGGACTTTAACACCCCACTTTCACCAATGGACAGATCATCCAAAATGAAAATAAGGAAACACAACCTTTAAATGATATATTAAACAAGATGGATTTAATTGACATTTATAGGACATTCCATCCAAAAACAACAGAATACACATTTTTCTCAAGTGCTCATGGAACATTCTCCAGGATAGATAATATCTTGGGGCACAAATCAAGCCTTGGTAAATTTAAGAAAATTGAAATCGTATCAAGTATCTTTCCTGACCACAACGCTATGAAACTAGATATCAATTACAGGAAAAGGTCTGTAAAAAATACAAACACATGGAGGCTAAACAATACAGTACTTAATAACCAAATGATCACTGAAGAAATCAAAGAGGAAATCAAAAAATACCTAGAGACAAATGACAATGGAGACACAACGACCCAAAACCTATGGGATGCAGCAAAAGCAGTTCTAAGAGGGAAGTTTATAACAATACAATCCTACCTTAAGAAACAGGAAACATTTCAAATAAAAATCTAACCTTGCACCTAAAGCAATTAAAGAAAGAAGAACAAAAAAAAAAACAAAGTTAGCAGAAGGAAAGAAATCATAAAGATGAGATCAGAAATAAATGGAAAAGAAATGAAGGAAACAATAGCAAAGATCAATAAAACTAAAAGGTGGTTCTTTGAGAAGAT
Source organism: Grampus griseus (assembly GCF_964374135.1). Classification (NCBI taxonomy): domain Eukaryota; kingdom Metazoa; phylum Chordata; class Mammalia; order Artiodactyla; family Delphinidae; genus Grampus; species Grampus griseus. The sequence continues at coordinate 36,470,635 of NC_139003.1, forward strand.
AAACAAAATTGATAAACCATTAGCCAGACTCATCAAGAAAAAAAGGGAGAAGACTCAAATCAATAAAATTAGAATTGAAAAAGGAGAAGTAACAACTGACACTGCAGAAATACAAAGGATCATGAGAGATTACTGCAAGCAACTCTGTGCCAATAAAATGGACAACCTGGAAGAAATGGACAAATTCTTAGAAATGCACAATGTGCGGAGACTGAACCAGGAAGAAATAGAAAATATGAACAGACCAATCACAAGCACTGAAATTGAAACTGTGATTAAAAATCTTCCTAACAAACAAAAGCCCAAAACCAGATGGCTTCACAGGCGAATTCTATCAAACATTTAGAGAAGAGCTAACACCTATGCTTCTCAAACTCTTCCAAAATATAGCAGAGGGAGGAACACTTCCAAACTCATTCTATGAGGCCACCATCACCCTGATACCAAAACCAGACAAGGATGTCACAAAGAAAGAAAACTACAGGCCAATATCACTGATGAACATAGATGCAAAAATCCTCAGCAAAATACTAGCAAACAGAATCCAACAGCACATTAAAAGTATCATGCACCATGATCAAGTGGGGTTTATTCCAGGAATGCAAGGATTCTTCAATATACGCAAATCAATCAATGTGATACACCATATTAACAACTTGAAGAAGAAAAACCATATGATCATCTCAATAGATGCAGAGAAATCTTTCGACAAAATTCAACACCCATTAATGATAAACACCCTCCAGAAAGTAGGCATAGAGGGAACTTTCCTCAACATAATAAAGGCCATATATGACAAACCCACAGCCAACATCGTCCTCAATGGTGAAAAACTGAAACCATTTCCACTAAGATCAGGAACAAAACAAGGTTGCCCACTCTCACCACTATTATTCAACATAGTTTTGGAAGTTTTAGCCACAGCAATCAGAGAAGAAAAAGAAAAAAAAGGAATCCAAATCAGAAAAGAAGAAGTAAAGCTGTCACTGTTTGCAGATGACATGATACTATACATAGAGAATCCCAAAGATGCTACCAGAAAACTACTAGAGCTAATCAATGAATTTGGTAAAGTAGCAGGATAAAAAATTAATGCACAGAAATCTCTGGCATTCCTATACACTAATGATGAAAAATCTGAAAGTGAAATTAAGAATACACTCCCATTTACCATTGCAACAAAAAGAATAAAACATCTAGGAATAAACCTACCAAAGGAGACAAAAGACCTGCATGCAGAAAATTGTAAGACACTGATGAAAGAAATTAAAGATGATACAAATAGATGGAAAGATATACCATGTTCTTGAATTGGAAGAATCAACATTGTGAAAATGACTCTACTACCCAAAGCAATCTACAGATTCAATGGAATCCCTATCAAACTACCACTGGCATTTTTCACAGAACTAGAACAAAAAATTCACTATTGGTTGGAAACACAAAAGACCCCGAATAGCCAAAGCAATCTTCAGAATGAAAAATGAAGCTGGAGGAATCAGGTTCCCTGACTTCAGACTATACTACAAAGCTACAGTAATCAAGACAGTATGGTACTGGCACAAAAACAGAAATATAGATCAATGGAACAGGATAGAAAGCCCAGAGATAACCCCATTCACATATGGTCACCTTATCTTTGATAAAGGAGGCAAGAGTATACAGTGGAGAAAAGACAGCCTCTTCAATAAGTGGCGCTGGGAAAACTGGACAGGTACATGTAAAAGTATGAAATTAGAACACTCCCTAACACCATGCACAAAAATAAACTCAAAATGGATTAAAGACCTAAATGTAAGGCCAGAAACTATCAAAATCTTATAGGAAAACATAGACAGAACACTCTATGACATAAATCACAGCAAGATCCTTTTGGACCCATCTCCTAGAGAAATGGAAATAAAAGCAAAATAAACAAATGGGACCTAATGAAACTTAAAAGCTTTTGCACAGCCAAGGAAACCATATATAAGACCAAAAGACAACCCTCAGAATGGAGAAAATATTTGCAAATGAAACAACTGACAAAGGATTAATCTCCAAAATTTATAAGCAGCTCATGCATCTCAATAACAAAAAAACAAAAAACCCAATCCAAAAATGGGCAGAAGACCTAAATAGACATTTCTCCAAAGAAGATATATAGATTGCCAACAAACACATGAAAGAATGCTCAACATCATTAATCATTAGAGAAATGCAAATCAATGCTACAATGAGATATCATCTCACACCAGTCAGAGTGGCCATCATCAAAAAATCTAGAAACAGTAAATGCTGGAGATGGTGTGGAGAAAAGGGTACCCTCTTGCACTGTTGGTGGTTATGTAAATTGATACAGCCACTATGGAGAACAGTATGGAGGTTCCTTAAAACACTACAAATAGAACTACCATATGACCCAGCAATCCCACTACTGGGCATATACCCTGAGAAAACCATAATTCAAAAAGAGTCATGTACCAAAATGTTCACTGCAGCTCTATTTACAATAGCCAGGACATGGAAGCAAACTAAGTATCCATCAACAGATGAATGGATAAAGAAGATGTGGCACATGTATACCATGGAATATTACTCAACCATAAAATGAAACAAAATTGAGTTATTTGTAGTGAGGTGGATGGACCTAGAGTCTGTCATACAGAGTGAAGTAAGTCAGAAAGAGAAAAACAAACACTGTATGCTAACACATATATATGGAATCTAAGAAAAGAAAAAAAAAGTCATGAAGAACCTAGGAGTAAGATGGGAATAAAGACGCAGACCTACTAGAGAATGGACTTGAGGATATGGGTAGGGGAAAAGGTAAGCTCTGACAAAGTGAGAGAGTGGCATGGACATATATATACTTCCAAATGTAAAATAGATAGCTAGTGGGAAGCAGCCACGTAGCACAGGGAGATTAGCTCAGTGGTTTGTTACCACCTTGGTGGGGGGGGATAGGAAGGGTGGGAGGGAGGGAGACGCAAGAGGGAAGAGATATGCGAACATATGTGTATGTATAACTGATTCACTTTGTTATAAAACAGAAACTAACACACCATTGTAAAGCAATTATACTCCAATAAAGATATTAAAAAAAAAAAATACTTGGGAATTCCCTGGTGGTCCAGTGGTTAGGACTCGGATACTTTCACTGACACGGGCGTGCGTTCAAACCCTGGTCAGGGAACTAAGATCTCATAAGCCACTCACTGCAGCCAAAAAAAGCAACTTTCATAAAATTGGCTAAAACATTCCTCAGAATTAGTGTCCTTTAATCAGTATTTATAGAATGCCTACTAAAAAACAGGCAACACATTAGGTATTGGGGAAATGGAGAGGCTTATTTTGATAAAAACTTTAACTCAAAATTCATTCTATTACAGACTATATCTGGAAACACAAGAAATTGTTAACAGGTTTACCTCTGGGGAGGAGACTTAATTTTTATAGTATACCCTTTTTCACTTTTTGAATTTTGTATTCTATGTCTGTGTATTATTTACTCAAAAAGATTGGTTTCTAAAATCCTATGCATTCCATAAATCCTCTAGAAAATAATTTGTAACATGTAATTTGTTTTTTATATCTCATTAAAAGTCATTCCACATTGTAGCAAGTTAACAAATTCTGACAAACTTTTCTTTTTGTTCATCTTAATTTTTTTCTAAAAAAAGAAATTTTACCTCTATTTTCCAACCACCATACAGTAGTTTATTGTTTGTTACTGAGGATATTATGACCCTGAACATATTCTTAATTAACCACGATAGCTCCATGGGGAGGATTCTAGTATGTAGCATTCATCTCTACTTGAAAATAAGCCTATCTGTGGTTAGCACCAGCTCTTCTGAAGCTCTCCCATGGTTCTCCACCGAGTCCTCCTTCCCATGGTAATGTATCATCTCAATCCCTGTGTCAATGGAGATTATGAGACGATTTTTCATCTATTCCCTTGCCCACACCACTCATCTCCATCAATGAGACATGTAGCTGGGAGGAACTCAGCAAGGTGCTGAGAAAAGCTGAAATGAACCCTCTGTGAATACTAAATACAGTGAGACAAAGCTCTGAAAGGACAGCTGATTAGCTACTGTTTCAGTTGCTTAAAATGCATTAAAATGTTTATCACGCTGGGGTTGTAGAAGAAAAGAGAAGATGGGTAAAGTATTACATGAGACATTGCTTTGAGGGTGTATAAAGGAGTAGTCTAACACAGAGGGGTATAAGCCAAAGGCTTACTTGGTTTGTGGTCAGTCTCAGAAAGCGGTTCAGATCGTGCTGCAGTGTGGAAAGGGTTGAACAAGGACAAGATGGAGCAGAGAGACCATTTAGAGGACTGGATTAAGGCAGTAAGAGTTGGATAGAAAGGACAGGTCAAATATGTCACACATTAAGAAGAAAGGTCTAAAATATAATAGCCAGGTAGAGTCAGTAAGACCAGAGAACTGACTGGCAGTTAAAGTAGAGCAATTAAGAGCAGGACTCTAGATCCAGTGAATTATGGCTCTGTGTTATTAATAATTCTGGCTTAGTAAGACTAACAGAAATAACAGCTATTAGTATTATTAGGTATACTGCATAGAAACAGAGATAGGGATGACTTCCAGGTTTCTGGATTACGTGACTTTTAAGTAGACATGCCTTTCACTGGGCTGGAAATACAGAAGGAAAAACAGGCTTGGGTGAGAGGAAGGGAAGATAAAAAAGATGCTGAGTTAGAGGTACTTGGGAAACACGCATATGTTGCATATGTGAAAACTAGTCAGGAGAGGGGTTGCAGTCTAGAAACATAGATTTGTGAGTGGCCACACGTAATTGGTAGTTGATGCCATCAGTGTAAATGAGAATGAGAGAACCAAGAGAAACATACAGCGTGTAGAAAAGGGAGACGGGTGGTGGGAAGGAAGACGAGAGAGCTTGCAGGGAAACCAGGACGATATAGTGACACAGGAGAAAAAGGGAAGCATTTGAGAGAGAAAAGCCTGATCAGGTGTTCCTTCCTCATCAGATCAAACCAAGAGTTTTGTCTAGAAATGAACAAGGTTTGAGTCTTCTCTAGGACCTCAGGCCCAAATATCCAAGAGCAGCCCCTGGGGTGCAGGCTTCCTGGAAGCCTCCATGACAGCAATGGCCCAGGACAGAAAATTCTCCTCTTTCCTCATATCTCAGGTCAGCCAGAAGGCCCGTGGTTTCCTTGAAGCAGAAAGAATTTATCCCACTGTTCAGCAGCTGGCCAACGGCAGCTTCAGTTCAGTGGGAAAACTCTTAAAAAGCATGGAATCATGGAAGGTTGACAAAACCACCTGCCTATTAACAAATAAGTTAGAGATTACAGCTTTGTTGGAAATATAAAGTTGGCACCCTCAAATTCCTCTATGTTATAGTAGTGGAACAATGCCTTATTTGTATGAGTGAATTTTCTAGATAAAGTTTACTACTTTAGGAACTAAACCTTTAATTTTAGCCATCGTTTTGTCACTAAAATTTCCCTACCTTCCCAATACACAGTACACTAGACATAATATAATCTTGCTTGCAAACTCAGGATCATTGTTATGAACATTATTTATTATGGTAAAAGATATAAAGGATGAGAGGTAACATTTATTGTGCACTTACTATGTGCCTAATGCATAACACTTAACTTCCTCAACGATCCTATACACTAGGCACCATCTCCATTCTACAGATAGAGACACTGAGGTTTGGAAAGATTAACTTGTTCAAAATCAAACATATCTTTAGTTAGAATTTATATGTAGTGTCTGATTCCAAAGCCTTCCTATTTCCCTTCCTGCGCTTTCCCCTCCAACTTTTGAAAATTGTTTTTTATAGCTATTTCTTGATGGGGGTTCCCTCAGGGACTGTTTACCCCATAACGAAACAGGCCAGGTTACTGAGCTTTTACAGGATGATTTAACCTCTGTCCTCCCTTGATACCAATGATCACTTTTCAATATATCAGCTTCAGCAGTAATCCTTCCCTTCTCCTAATATCTTTTTTCTGAAACCTAAGCAACTTGCCAGGGAAAACCAAATTACCAATTTTATTAAATGAGTAACATAATTTAACACAATATTTAAGAATGTCTTCACATCTCTCTTGTGAATATTATTTTCACGCCTTCTTAGAGACTTGTTCTTACTGTCAGGTTTATGACTAAACTCAAGAAAGTTAAAGTTAACCAAAGTCTAAATGTTAGATAAATTACTCTGTTTGCCCAACAAGCCTTCCCCCCAGTCACCTGCCCATATTTGGGCCAAACTGTTTGGTTCAGAGGAGGACAGCCACACAAGTCAAGCAATCAGAACCTTTCTTGGGGACTTCTCCTGCTGGAGCTATCAGGTAAGAGATGCTCTCATCACTGAAGCTATTACAAGACGAGTTCAGAGCTTTCCACTAGTCTTTGGAGATAGCCCACTGCTGTAGTAGAGAATGATTGCCACTCACAGAGAGGGCAGAGACAAGAGATGAAGAAAAAGAGGATCCAGACAGCCTTACCTCTGGATTCAATTATTCCTAGCTCTGCAACTTCCATGACCTTATAAACTTATAAATCTTTCTCCTCTTTATTTTTCTTCAGCTAGTTGTGTTTCTGTCACCCATCACTAATAGACTTTTGGCCAATAAATGTAGGCATTAATCAAGAACAGTAGTTCTCAATTGTGGCTGCATATTAGAAGCATCAGGGGAGTTTTTAAGAGTCCCCAAGCCCAGGCTGCATCGCAAACCTATTAGACCAGAGTCCCTAGGGTTGGAACCAGGCATCGGTACTTTTATAAAGCTCCCAGGACAGCCCAATGTGCATCCAGGATAAGAATCACTGCTCTGGAACAACTTTAACTCTAAGTAGTCTATCAAAAACCAGCAGCAAAGGATACATCTTTGGCAACATTCCCTCACTGAAGTAAAAACCAGAAAAATTGCCACTATTCCCTGTACTATTCAAGGTATACTGAAAGTCATAATTGATTCAAGAACACTAAAAAATGTTGTATGAAGTTTCAAAATAGGATGTGCAGAGATGAAGTTGTCATCTTGCAGAGAATATATGATTGCCCACATAGATATCCAACAGACCCTATAGACAAAATATTAGCATTAGGAAGGTGGTTGGATACAAATTCCACACATGTACAAAGTGTTACTTCTCTCCAAAATGTATGTGCAATCAGTGCAAATCCAACAGGACTTCTCACAGAACGTGATCAGCTCACGCTAATACTCACCTAGAAAAATAAAGGATCAAGAAAAGACAAAATAGTTTTAGAAGATAACAAGTTGGAGACTTGCCTTACCAGATATAAATTCTCCCATCTTCTTCTAAATTTTTACTTAAACACACACACACAAATACACACACACACACACACACGTATACCGACTCACACTCCAGAGATGAAAGCCATTACAAATACAGTAAAAACAAAAAAACAAAAAAACAACAACAACAACAATAGGGAGGAACCAAGATAGCAGAGTAGAAGGATGTGCTCTCACTCCCTCCTGTGAGAACACCAGAATCACAACTAGCTGCTGGACAATCATCAATGGAAGACGCTGGAACTCACCAAAAAAGATACCCCACATCCAAAGACAAAGGAGAAACCACAATGAGATGGTAGGAGGGGCGCAATCACAGTAAAATCAAATCCCATAACTGCTGGGTGGGTGACTCACAGACTGGAGAACACTTATACCACAGAAGTCCACCCACTGGAGTGAAGGTTCTGCGCCCCACATCAGGCTTCCCAACCTGGGGTTCTGGCAACAGGAGGAGGAATTCTTAGAGAATCAGACTTTGAAGCCTAGTGGGATTTGATTGTAGGACTTCAACAGGACTGGGGGAAACAGAGACTCCACTCTTGGAGGGCACACACAAAGGAGTGTGCACATCGGGACCCAGGGGAAGGAGCAGTGACCCCAGGGGAGAATGAACCACACCTATCTGCTAGTGATGGAGGGTCTTCTGCAGAGGTGGGGGTAGCTGTGGCTCACAGTGGGGACAAGGACACTGGCAGCAGAAGTTCTGGGAAGTACTCCTTGGCGTGAGCCCTCCCAGAGTCTGCCATTAGCCCCATCAAAGAGCCCAGGTAGGCTCCAGTGTTGGGTTCCCTCAGGCCAAACAACCAACAGGGAGGGAACCCAGCCCCATCCATCAGCAGGCAAGTGGATTAAACTTTTACTGAGCTCTGCCCACCAGAGCAACAGTCAGCTCTACCCACCACCAGTCCCTCCTACCAGGAAACTTGCACAAGCCTCTTAGATAGCCTAATCCACCAGAGGGCAGACGACAGAAGCAAGAACAACAATCCTGCAACCTGTGGAACAAAAACCACATTCACAGAAAGGTAGACAAGATGAAAAGGCAGAGGGCTATGTACCAGATGAAGGAACAAGATAAAAACCCAGAAAAACAATTAAATGAAGCAGAGATAGGCAACCTTCCAGAAAAAGAAATCAGAATAATGATAGTGAAGATGATCCAGGACCTCGGAAAAAGAAAGGAGGCAAAGATCGAGAAGATGCAAAGAATGTTTAACAAAGACCTAGAAGAATTAAAGAATAAACAAACAGAGATGAACAATACAATAACTGAAATGAAAACTACACTAGAAGGAATCAATAGCAGAATAACTGAGGCAGAACAACGGATAAGTGACCGGAAAGACAGAATGTTGGAATTCACTGCTGCGGAACAGAATAAAGAAAAAAGAATGAAAAGAAATGAAGACAGCCTAAGACACCTCTGGGACAACATTAAACGCAACAACATTTGCATTATAGGGGTCCCAGAAGGAGAAGAGAGAGAGAAAGGACCAGAGAAAATATATGAAAAGATTATAGCCGAAAACTTCCCTAATATGGGAAAGGAAACAACCACCCAAGTCCAGGAAGCACAGCAAGTCCCACACAGGATAAACCCAAGGAGAAACACACCAAGACACATAGTAATCAAACTGGCAAAAATTAAAGAAAAAGAAAATTTATTGAAAGCAACAAGGGAAAAATGACAAATAACATACAAGGGGACACCCATAAGGTTAACAGATGATTTCTCAGCAGAAACTCTACAAGCCAGAAGGGAGTGGCATGATATACTTAAAGTGATGAAAGGGAAGAACCTACAACCAAGATTACTCTACCCAGCAAGGATCTCATTCAGATTCAATGGAGAAATCAAAAGCTTTACAGACAAGCTAAGAGAATTCAGCACCACCAAACCAGCTCTACAACAAAGGCTAAAGAAACTTCTCCAAGTGGGAAACACAAGAGAAGAAAAGGACCTACAAAAACAAACCCAAAACAATTAAGAAAATGGTCATAGGACCACACATATCGATAATTACCTTAAATGTGAATTGATTAAATGCTCCAACCAAAAGATACAGGCTCGCTGAATGGATACAAAAACAAGACCTGTATATATGCTGTCTACAAGAGACCCACCTCAGACCTAGGGATACATACAGACTGAAAGTGAGGGGATGGAAAAAGATATTCCATGCAAATGGAAATCAAAAGAAAGCTGGAGTAGCAATACTCATATCAGATAAAATAGACTTTAAAATAAAGAATGTTACAAGAGAAAAGGAAGGACACTACATAATGATCAGGGGATCAATCCAAGAAGAAGATATAACAATTATAAATATATATGCACCCAACATAGGAGCACCTCAATACATAAGGCAACTGCTAACAGCTATAAAAGAGGAAATAGACAGTAACACAATAATAGTGGGGGACGTTAACACCTCACACCAATGGACAGATCATCCAAACAGAAAATCAATAAAGAAACAGAATCTTTAAATGACACAATAGATCTGATAGATTTAATTGATATTTAGAGGACATTCCATCCAGAAACAGCAGGTTACACTTTCTTCTCAAGTGTGCATGGAACATTCTCCAGGATAGATCACATCTTGGGTCACAAATCAAGCCTCATTAAATTTAAGCAAATTGAAATCATATCAAGCATCTCTTCTGACCACAATGCTATGAGATTAGAAATGAATTACAGGGAAAAAAACATAAAAAACACAAACACATGGAGGCTAAACAATACGTTACTAAATAACCAGGAGATCACTGAAGAAATCAAAGAGGAAATCAAAAAATACCTAGAGGGTTTCCCTGGTGGCGCAGTGGTTGAGACTCCACCTGCCGATGCAGGGGACACGGGTTTGTGCCCCGGTCCGGGAAGATCCCACATGCCGCAGAGCGGCTCGGCCCGTGAGCCATGGCCGCTGAGCCTGCACGTCCAGAGCCTGTGCTCCGCAACGGGAGAGGCCACAACAGTAAGAGGCCTGTGTATCGCAAAAAAAAAAAAACCTAGACACAAATGAAAATGACATCACGACGATCAAAAACCTACGAGATGCAGCAAAGCATTCTAAGAGGGAAGTTTATAGCTATACAAGCCTACCTCAAGAAACAAGAAAAGTCTCAAATATACAATCTAACCTTACACCTAAAGGAACTAGATAAAGAAGAACAAACAAAACCCAGAGTTAGCAGAGGAAGGAAATCATAAATGTCAGAGCAGGAATAAATGAAATAGAAACAAAGAAAACAATAGCAAAGATCAATAAAACTAAAAGCTGGTTCTTTGAGAAGATAAACAACTTGATAAACCATTAGCCAGACTCATCAAGAAAAAGTGGGAGAGGACTGAAATCAATAAAATGAGAAATGGAAAAGCAGAAGTGACAATAGACACTGCAGAAATACAAAGCATCCTAAGAGACTACTACAAGCAACTCTATGCCAATAAAATGGACAACCTCGAAGAAATGGACAAATTCTTATAAAGGTATAACCTTCCAAGACTGAACAAGGAAGAAATAGAAAATATGAACAGACCAATCACAAGTAATGAAATTGAAGCTGTGATTAAAAATCTTCCAACAAACAAAAGTCCAGGACCAGATGGCTTCACATGTGAATTCTATCAAACATTTAGGGAAGAGCAAACACCAATCCTTCTCAAACTCTTCCAAAAAATTGCGGAGGAAGGTACACTCCCAAACTCATTGTATGAGGCCACCAACATGCTGATACCAAAATCAAAGATACTACAAAAAAAGAAAATTACAAACCAATATCACTGATGAATATAGATGCAAAAATCCTCAACAAAATACTAGTAAACAGAATCCAACAACACATTAAAAGGATCATACACCATGATCAAGTGGGATATATCCCAGGGACACAAGGATTCTTCAATATACGTAAATCAATCAATGTGATACACCATATTAACAAATTGAAGAATAAAAACCATATGATCATCTCAATAGATGCAGAAAACCCTTTTGACAAAATTCAACACCGATTTATGATAAAAACTCTCCAGAAAGTGGGCATAGAGGGAACCTACCTCAACATAATAAAGGCCATATACGACAAACCCACAGCAAACATCATTCTCAATGGTGAAAACCTGAAAGCATTTCCTCTAAGATCAGGACAAGACAAGGATATCCACTTTCACCACTATTATTCAACATAGTTTTGGAAATCCTAGCTATGGCAATCAGAGAAGAAAAAGAAATTAAAGGAATACAAATTGGAAAAGAAATAGTAAAACTGTTACTGCTTGCAGATGACATGATACTATACATAGAGAATCCTACAGATGCCACCAGAAAACTACTAGAGCTAATCAATGAATTTGGTAAACTTGCAGGGTACAAAATTAATGCACAGAAATCTCTTGCATTCCTATACGCTAATGATGAAAAATCTGAAAGAGAAATTAAGGAAACACTCACATTTACCACTGCAACAAAAAGAATAAAATATCTAGGAATAAATCTACCAAGGAAGAAAAGTCCTGTATGCAGAAAACTAGAAGACACAGAGGAAAGAAATTAAAGATGATACCAACAGATGGAGAGATATACCATGTTCTTGGATTGGAAGAATCAATATTGTGAAAATGACTATACTTCCCAAAGCAATCTACAGATTCAATGCAATCCCTATGAAATTACCAATGGCATTTTTTACGGAACTAGGACAAAAAATCTTAAAATTTGTATGAAGGCACAGAAGACCCCAAATAGCGAAAGCATTCTTGAGGGGAAAAAAACAGAGCTGGAAGAATCAGACTCCCTAACTTCAGACTATACTATAAAGCTACAGTAATCAAGACAATATGGTACTGGCACAAAAACAGAAGTATAGATCAATGGAACAGGATAGAAAGCCCAGAGATAAACCCACGCACATATGGTCACCTAATCTATGACAAAGGAGGCAAGGATATACAATGGAGAAAAGAGAGTCTCTTCAATAAGTGGTGTTGGTGAAAGTGGACAGCTACATGTAAAAGAATGAAATTAGAACACTCCCTAACACCATACACAAAAATAAACTCAAAATGGATTAGAGACCTAAATGTAAGACTGGACACTATAATATAAACTCTTAGAGGAAAACATAGGAAGGACACTCTTTGACATAAATCACAGCAAGATCTTTTTTGATCCACTTCCTAGAGTAATGGAAATAAAAACAAAAATAAACAAATGGGACCTAATGAAACTTCAAAGGTTTTGCACAGAAAAGGAAACCATAAACAGGACAAAAAGACAACCCTCAGAATGGGAGAAAATATTTGCAAATGAATCAATGGACAAAGGATTAATCTCCAAAATATATAAACAGCTCATGCAACTCAGTATTATAAAAACAAACGACCTAATCAAAAAATGGGCAGAAGACCTAAATAGACATTTCTCCAAAGAACACATACAGATGGCCAAGAAACACATGAAAAGCTGCTCACCATCACTAATTATTAGAGAAATGCAAATCAAAACCACAATGAGGTATCAACTCACTCCAGTTAGAATGGGCATCATCAGAAAATCTACACATAACAAATGCTGGAGAGACTGTAGAGAAAAGGGAACCCTCTTGCACTGTTGGTGGGAATGTAAATTGATATAGCCACTATGGAGAACAGTATAGAGGTTCCTTAAAAAACTGTAACTAGAATTACCATTTGATCCAGCAATCCCACTACTGGGCATATACCCAGAGAAAACTGTAATTCAAAAAGACACATGCACCCCAATGTTCATTGCAGCACTGTTTACAATAGCCAGGTCATGGAAGCAACCTAAATGCCCATCGACATACAAATGGATAAAGAAGATGTGGTACATATATACAATGGAATATTACTCAGCCATAAAAAGGAACGAAATTGGGTCATTTGTTGAGACATGGATAGACCTAGAGACTGTCACACAGAGTGAAGTAAGTCAGAAAGAGAAAAACAAATATTGTATATTAACGCATATATGTGGAACCTAGAAAAATGGTACAGATGAACCAGTTTGCAGGGCAGAAATTGAGACACAGATGGAGAGAAGAAACGTATGGACACCAAGTGGGGAAAGGGGGGTGGGGGGATGGTGTGATGAATTGGGCGACTGGGATTGACATGTATACACTGATGTGTATACAATTGATTACTAATAAGAACCTGCTGTAGAAAAAAATAAAATGTAATTCAAAAATTAAAAAATAAATAAATAAGAAAAAATAAAATAAAACACTGTAATCATGAGTTCCTCTCTGGTCTTTCAAGAAGACTGTAAAAGAGTCATTTTTCTCTTTTTTACACATACCAGCCCACCATCAATTTAAGTGACTACCCTAAAACCACAAGGAGAGTGCTAGAGGGTTACCACTATAACCCAGCCCCATAAAGCTTGAAAATTGGTATAAGACAAAATTCAGTCTTGGATCTGGTACCATAGATTGTAATTCTCAAAAGAAATCACTCCACTATATGTTAATGAATCCATAATTCTTTGACACAACTCCCAAAGTCTGTATTACAGTAAGGCTTCAGAGTATTTGACAATTCATTAATTCTACAATGTTCAGTACTGTATTAAATAAAAATTTAGTTTCTCTTCAGACATGAAAGAGAGTGGACACTCTCTTGTGAAGATATCCATCCACATATGAGTTGCCAGGGTATTTTTGAAAGAGAGCAGAAAAGGAAAAAGATATAAAACAAAGGGTGCAGTAGTAAAAAAAATTTTTTTTGTTTCAATTGGGTTTGACATCCAGGCAAACATTTCAGGCTGAAATTTTGCTTAAGACCCCTCAAAAAGAGCCTGCTGCCACTTCTGCTTAATCTTAAAGCAAGAACCTCTTCAATGCTAAATCAACTAAACAGCCTGATTTTAAAATGAGCAGAAGATCTAAGTAGACATTTAAAAAGATATACAGGTGGCCAACAGGCACATGAAAAGATGCTCAACATCACTAATTATTAGGGAAATGCAAATCAAAACCACAGTGAGATATCACCTCACACCTTTTCGAGTGGCTATCATCAAAAAAGACAAGAAATAACAAATGTTGGAGAGGATGTGGAGAAAAACCTCATGCACTGTTGGTGGGACTGTAAATTGGTGCAGCCACTATGGAAAACAGTATGGAGATTCCTCAAAAAGTTAAGAACAGAACTACCATATGATCCAGCTATTCCACTTCTTAGTATTTATCCAAAGAACACAAAAACACCAATTCACAAAGATATATGCACCCCTATGTTCACTGCAGCATTATTTACAATTGCCGATATAGGAAAGCAACCTAAGTGTCCATCAACAGATGAATGGATAAAGAAGATGTGGCATACACACACACACACACACATACACACACATACACAAACACACACACACACACACACACACACACACACAAAATGGAATACTACCCAGCCATAAAAAGAACAAAATTTTGCCATCTGCAGTAACATGAATGGACTTGGAGGGCATTATGCTAAGTGAAATAAGTCAGATAGAGAAAGACAAAAATACTGTACGATATCACTTATATTTGGAATCTGAAAAATACAACAGACTAGTGAATATAACAAAAAAGAAGCAGATTCACAGATATAGAGAACAAACCAGTAGTTACCAATGGGGAGGGGCAGGGGAGGGGCAATATAGGGCGGCTAGGGGATCAAGAGGTACAAACTATCAGGTATAAAATAAGTTACAAGGATATATTATACAACATGGGGAACACAACCAATATTTTATAATAACTATAAATGGAGTATAACCTTTAAAGTTGCAAATCACTATCTTGTACCCCTGTAATATATAATATAGTACAGCAAATGTACTTCAATTAAAAAAAAGGACCTGGAATAGGGAACAGGGAAGTCATCAGAACTCTCTATCCCTCCTTTCTGATTCTTTGTATCTGCTTTGTTGTTCCCTCTCAGGGCAGATGCATTCTCTCTATTTTCTAGCCCACATGGAGGGGTATGTGGGCCACCCCACAGATAAACCCAAGTTCACGTGTGTAACAGATTACATCATTCGCTTTGATTCTTCTCACCACCCACCACTCACCCCTTGGGCCTCATATCCATGCAATGTGCCTATGACTACAGTTCTTCCAGAGGAAAGCGTATATGTGTCTACATCTTAATGTTGGGTTCAACACTTGACTTGTCAGGCAAACAGAATGAGGCAGATGTGAAAGCATGCCAGTTCCAAACCCCGGCTCGTAAGGCCTGCCTCGCTTCCGCGTGTACATTTGTGCTCTGCCATTGCCCTGTGTCCTAGTCCATTCAGGCTGCTGTAACAAAATACCATAAACTAGATGGCTTATAAACAAGACAAATTTATTTCTCACAGTTCTGGAGGCTGGGAAGTCACTCACAGAGACTAAGTCTCTGTGTCCGAGTCCCACCCTCACTTTCTGAGGAGAGAGACTACAGTAGACCCAGTGTGGGTCAAGTGTCGACCCTTATGGCTAGAAGAGATGGTCAAGACTCTTAGTATCAACCTGGCTCCTGGGGGCCACCCTACGGATCAGGAGACTGTTCCCAGATGAAAGCAGCGGTGGGGTGGTCATTGTGAGCTAAGCAGGTACCCCAGAGGAGTCTACTTCTAGTCGAGGTACAAAGTGCTTCCGGCAGAGAGAACTGCCTGAAGGTAAAAACTGTTTGCTGCGAGAAAAACTGTTTCCTACAAGAAAGCTCTGAATTTCAGAGACAACTTAACTTGGAAGAAAGAAAAGAAGAAAAAGAAAAACAACCACGATCTTTAAAAAGGGAGGATAGAGAGCAAGAAGAGATGTTTAAATGCTATTAACAGGATTTGAGTAGAATGTGATCAATGGTTCACTAGGAAATCAAGTGTGAAATAGAAGGGGCAGCAAGTAATTTCAGCACTCAGTTTTCTGTGAGTTCAGAAACATCACCGCTCCTGGCTACTCATGCAATTGGCTATCAGGCACGGATCTGCACCTGACAGGGGATGAAGAGTTGTCTCCTAATAAAGAAAATGGTCCAAGGTAGGAAAAAGAAGTTGACATAATCAGAACCATTTCAAATTTAATGAGTACACAGGTGATGTTAGTCCTTTAGTTGAATGGTGAGTTTTAAATCAGCATTATTACACTGTAAAAAAAGAAATTTATTCAAATTAGCTTCACGGTAACAGGAAAAACTGATAAGGTTCTAAGTTGTTTTTGCCTTAAACAGAGGATTCTATTTCCTCTAATCACTCTTTGAAGAGATATGATGGGAATTTTTAGATTTTTGAACATTCAAATGGAGAGAAATGTTCATAAAAATGCACATTTGCGGGATTCCCTGGCGGCGCAGTGGTTGAGAGTCCGCCTGCGGATGCAGAGCACACGGGTTCGTGCCCCGGTCCGGGAGGATCCCACATGCCGCGGAGCGGCTGGGCCCATGAGCCATGGCTGCTGGGCTTGCGCGTCCGGAGCTTGTGCCCCGCAGCAGGAGAGGCCACAGCAGTGAGAGGCCTGCGTAGCACAAAAAAAAAAAAAAAAAAAAAAAAAAAAAAGCACATTTGTGACTAATATTTAAATAACTGATTTCCAAACCATTTCTCAAAATACTAACATGAGGATAGAGATTACATTTTTCCTTTATGTCACTTCTAGAGAAGAAAAGACTGATTATGTTTTTACCTACTTATATAAAGAGAAGCAAACAACCGTATATACATATTTTTGAAATACCATGCTTATTACAGACTGCTGAAATTTAAATTGAATAACTAACATCATAAAATAAATCATAGCCAAATGGACTCGAAATAGTTCTTAAAATAACTGATATAATTCTGAAAGCAATGCACAGTACTTGCCAAGAAGCAATACTTTCTGAAGGATTCTATTTGGAAACAATTCATTAATAATGGTCACTAATGATAATGAAGGCATTTGGTAGGTACATGGTGTCCCACCAATTATTTGCCAGACAAGCAAGAAAATTTTTTTTTTTTTTTTTTTTTTTGCGGTACGCGGGCCTCTCACTGTTGTGGCCTCTCCCGTTGCGGAGCACAGGCTCCGGACGCGCAGGCTCCGGGCGCAGGCTCAGCGGCCATGGCTCACGGGCCCAGCCGCTCCACGGCATGTGGGATCCTCCCGGACCGGGGCATGAACCCCCCGTCCCCTGCATCGGCAGGTGGACTCTCAACCACTGCGCCACCAGGGAAGCCCCCCTCATTGATCTTTTAAATTACAGAGCCCGAACTGCGCCAAGTTGCCTAAGTGGGATTATGCTACGTGACAAACTGCTAATAAGTGAGAAACTGAAAAGAGCCTCCATCTGTCCACCCAGCTTCCTGATGAGCAATCAAGGCAGCGAAGCTGTGCACAAAGCCCCGCTCCCCCTGCAGGACTCCTGGCAGCCTCTGCAGCCCGCGTGCGCCCCCGGCACTGCGAGAAGGGCGATTCCTCTAGAAGCAGCGCACCTGAGGCGTGGACAGGGCGAGGCGGGTGGAGATGCCCTTCCACGGCGCTCTCCTCGAAGCTCAGGTTGCAGTTTGGCTCCTTCCCTCGATGTAAATAAAGCCAGTAAAATCTGAAGAACCTGTGCTCAGAGGCCTAATGGGCTTTAGAGTTCCAACATGGTTGGAAGGACAAAATCTACTTCTCTGACTTTCATACACTGTTTTTGAAGGTAACCAAGAACAATTCAGGACAGTCCAAAAGGAAGGGGGCAAGAAGTGGAGCCTACTCCTGGATTTTATTTATGGTGTGATGCAAATAAAATGGAGATAAGTAGGCATATAATTTATATATAACACACATGAACAGAGATGTGAACATTTATGTCCATGTTGGGGGGAAGGTAAGCAAGAGGTTGGGCTCACCCCAGGAAGAAAACAAGAAAGGCCAGTGTGGGACAGACCCCCATGGTTCTATATGTATGAGGAATCAGAACCCACTTTTGAAAAGTCTTCCTAAAGAAAGGAGAATAACGTCATACAAACTTGATCCAAGGACACCAGGTAGGGGTAGGAAGGGAGAGGAGATTTAGGGACAGCTGTTTGCCTGAGTCTCAGAAAAAGAGCCTGAATTGCAAGAAAGGAAAAACAGAAGGTCTATTACATTAAATTTCCAGTTAGATGGAGAACATAAAAAGCAATATGGAGGAGTTCAGTACCCTTTCATATCCCTTGTCAGAGGAATGTGGATGGAGCTCGTTAGAGCAGAGGGATAGAGCAGGCTGGTCACAAAGTGGGACTCACCTCTCCCTGGGACAGAGAAGTAGGAGAGAATAACATGTGTCTGGGCTCCTCTCTGGGTGACAGGCGAGATCGCCACAGCCAAGGCAGGAAGAGTGGGCACGTTGGCAGAGAGGACCGGCTCCTGAGCACACGCAAAGCATTTCAGCATCTCCCTGAACCAGCTGGAAAGGTCTGGGAACCATTTGAGTTTCCATAATTATAGATGGGAGCAGAGCTACAGAAATGCCTTTCTATCCTCTCTTGCATTATGACCCCATTATAACCTCCAGGATGGCATGGCCCAGGGAAATAGGAATCATCACATTTTTAAAAAAAGAATGTGATGGTGTAATCAAAGATGGCTCATATCTTGGACTAGCGTATGGCATATGGATGAATAAAAGGAGATATACATGTTTATGAACCATAATACACATATGTATTATGGCTGTTTTCATGTATATCTAAGTGTATACACATACACACTTTTATACACGCCTTTTTTTTTGGCAGAAATGACAGATCTTGCTGATGAATTTGATGATAGTCCAGGCGGTGGATGCCATTTACTGAGAAGAGGAAATCAGGAGGAGTCAGATTGGGTCAGTAGGGAGCTGTAAACATGAGTTCAGCTCAGGATGTGTTCTGTCTGAGATGAAAATGCCGCATAGGCTGTGGTACACTCTGTAGAGTTCAGAGGAGAGACTGGGTGGAGGTGTCAAATTGGGTGTCCATCCACAGTTAAAGCCACGGCCTTAGATGAGCCCTCCTGTGAGCAGAGGACAGATAGAAAAGAAAAGCCTCTCAGAACTGAGCCCCAGGGAACACCATTTCTGTGACTAGATAGAGGAAGTGGAAGAATGGAAAACTAAGCTTTATATTTAACTCAGCGGAATTTCATAGAATTGTGTTTTTCCAACTCTAGTCCGCGGGATACTCAGTGGGAAGTGGGTTTTAATGAACAAATCAGTGTGTGATGTGCCGCATACATAGTTCTCCCTGGGAGCTTCAGAGTAATATTTGTAGATGAAAGATTCAGAGATGTCCTACAATGAAAAACTTGGTTTAATTTTATTGAAAAGAGCATTTCCTAAGCCAGAGGTCCTTGAAGTGTGGCTCCAGCCCAGCAGCAGGAGCATCACCTGAGAACTTAGAAATGTCAATTGCTGTCCCACCCAAGACCCGTAGAATCCAAGGTTTTGGGATAGGACCCTGAAGTCTGTGTTATCACAAGCCCTCCAAGGTGACTCTGATGAGTGGTTTGAGATTCACTGTCCTAAACGTTGCCCCTTTTTCTACTTTTGGCAAATAATAGCATTTTCCAAAGTGATTTATTTGGAAAATATTGTTATTCAAACTCTAGCTTTTAGATTCTTAGTTTAACAAACCTTCAAGTGAGGACTCACTACTGAGGATTAAATCCAGTATCTCACCATTCACTTGTTTGTTGTTAAATCAACATGCCACGAAATATTTCTATCAATAAAGGCTTTACTTGCCAAGAAGCAACAATTGATTATAAGCCAGTCTGTGATACATTTAAACATATTTTTTCACATTAAAAAAAAAGTGATCCCTTGTGCCTCGCTAAACAGGTCAAATTATCTAGACCTACACTAGCCAACAAGGTAGCCAATAGCCACCTGTAGCTATTTACATTTAAACTGATTAAATAAATTGGTTAACATAAATAAAAATTCAGTGCCTCAGTCACATTAGCCACCTTTCAAGTGCTATCCATGTGAGGCCAGTGGCCGGTGCAGATATAGAACATTTGTTGAACAGCACTTATTTGGACAAGGACTAATTCCTTCCTTTTCTTTGTTATCAATGAATGCCTCACAGTCAACAGTTCAGAGAGGAGAGCAACTGTGATGTGTGAGCACGAGCCGCACTTCTCCAGACAATATCCGTCTTGATATGGAAAGGACAGTGACGAGCACAGGTAAGAAAAGCAGGGGTCTAGAACTTTAAGCTCGAATGTCTCCCTCATTTTTTCCACATAGTCTTAGAAGTTGCCCACTCCAAGTCTATGAAAATTCTCCTTCTGCTGCCCAGGAAACCCTCTTCCTCCACCCCTTCATGACCTTGTTCACCCGTCACCCCTTCACCTCTACCGCTGCCATGGTATAAATTCTGGCCATCATTGCCATTCTCGCCAAGACACTCTGGCCCCTCAGTACCTTTGAAACTCCTGTCTTTGCTGGGCATGCCCAGTAAATGAACCCATGCTTTCTCAAAGTAGATGCCTTCCCCTCGCCGGCCTCCTTTGCAGGCTACAGAGAGGCATGTGACCTACACTCCACCAGTCAGGTACATCCATGGAGATTTCAATGTGGGAGAAAGCCACACAATTAGAAGGCAACACCTGGGCACTGCATGACAACCTGCCGGCAAGGATGCAGGAGGGTGGCAAGAGAGACCATCAGCTTACAGAGGCAGCAGTGGGGATGGTCTGGAAGCAGTGCCCACACTCAGTGTCAGGACTAGAATGGTAGGAAGACCTCCACCGGAACAATGAACTGCCATGGCTTGCATCTTCCTCCTGGCTATAAAAAAATCCAAGTCCCATTCTCCAGCTTCTTGGAAATCCTGTGAGCTACCTCATATCTTTTAATAAATTCCTTTTCAGCTCAAATTAGCAAGAGTGGATTCCGAGTAGCATCTGAAGCAGAAATTCCTACCAAGTAGGAAAGAATTCTCTCCATAGCATTTACCCACGCACGTTAATTATGTGGCTTGTGTCAGACTCTGCCAGGGAATGGGGATGCAAACACTGACAGGACGTTCTCAAGGGCCTTAAAATTCAGGGAAAGAGACAAATCAGCAAACCAAGAAGAACTTTTAAAATATCGTAGATGGCCATGACAGAAATACAAATGCAGCATCATGGGGGCCCAGCAGATAGGGGGAAGGAGGGCAAGTTCAGAAAATCTTCAAGGAGATGGCTCTTGAGCTGCGCTGTAAAATATAAACAGATGGTCGACATGCAGGCGGGCAACAGGACAAAGGCAACAGCATTAGTGAGACAAGGAGGCGACCATGGTCTTCCTCATTCTGGGAGGACAGTCGAAGCCTGGGGTTGGGGGTAGAAGGAGGAGTCTGGGCAGCAAGAGAAAAGGTTCGAGATATCAAATCAGCACACTGTATACTTTCAACTTACACAGTGTTATGTGTCAATTACATCTCAGTAAACCTGGGTGATTTTTTTTTTTTTTTCGGTACGCGGGCCTCTCACTGTTGTGGCCTCTCCCATTGTGGAGCACAGGCTCCGGACGCGCAGGCTCAGCGGCCATGGCTCATGGGTCCAGCTGCTCTGCGGCACGTGGGATCTTCCCGGAGCGGGGCACGAACCCCTGTCCCCTACATCGGCAGACGGACTCTCAACCACTGCGCCACCAGGGAAGCCCTGGGTGATATTTTTAAAAGGCTGGAGAAACCCTAACAATAATATCAACCGAGTGCTTATCGTGTGCACTACATAGCTTACACTGCTTTAAATCATTCACTCCTCATACCACCTCAGGTGGTAGATGACTCCATTACCCTTATTTTACAGACAAAAAAAAAAAAAACCCGAAGAAGGCAGGAATGTACAGTGGAGAAAGGACAGCCTCTCCAATAAGTGGTGCTGGGAAAACTGGACAGATACATGTAAAAGTATGAGATTAGATCACTCCCTAACACCGTACACAAAAATAAGCTCAAAATGGATTAAAGACCTAAATGTAAGGCCAGAAACTATCAAACTCTTAGAGGAAAACATAGGCAGAACACTCTATGACATATATCACAGCAAGATCCTTTTTGACCCACTCCTAGAGAAATAGAAATAAAAACAAAAATAAACAAATGGGACCTAATGAAACTTCAAAGCTTTTGCACAGCAAAGGAAACCATAAACAAGACCAAAAGACAACCCTCAGAATGGAGAAAATATTTGCAAATAAAGCAACTGACAAAGGATTAATCTCCAAAATTTACAAGCAGCTCATGCAGCTCAATAACAAAACAACAAACAACCCAATCCAAAAATGGGCAGAAGACCTAAACAGACATTTCTCCAAAGAAGATATACAGACTGCCAACAAACACATGAAAGGATGCTCAACATCACTAATCATTAGAGAAATGCAAATCAAAACTACAATGAGATATCATCTCACACTGGTCTGAATGCCCATCATCAAAAAATCTAGAAACAATAAATGCTGGAGAGGGTGTGGAGAAAAGGGAATACCCTTGCACTGTTGGTGGGAATGTAAGTTGATACAGCCACTGTGGAGAACAGTATGGAGGTTCCTTAAAAACTACAAATAGAACTACCATATGACCCAGCAATCCCACTACTGGGCATATACCCTGAGAAAACCATAATTCAAAAAGAGTTATGTACCAAAATGTTCATTGCAGCTCTATTTACAATAGCCCGGAGATGGAAACAACCCAAATGTCCATCATCGGATGAATGGATAAAGAAGATGTGGCACATATATACAATGGAACATTACTGAGCCATAAAAGAAACGAAATTGAGCTATTTGTAATGAGGTGGATAGACCTAGAGTCTGTCATACAGAGTGAAGTTAGTCAGAAAAAGAAAGACAAATACCATATGCTAACACATATATATGGAATTTAAGAAAAAAAATGTCATGAAGAACCTAGGGGTAAGGCAGGAATAAAGACACAGACCTACTAGAGAACAGACTTGAGGATAGGGGGAGGGGGTAGGGTGAGTTGTGACAAAGTGAGAGAGAGGCATGGACATATATACACTACCAAACGTAAGGTAGATAGCTAGTGGGATAGCACAGGGAGATCAGCTCGGTGCTTTGTGACCACCTAGACGGGTGGGATAGGGAGGGTGGGAGGGAGGGAGACGCAAGAGGGAAGAGATATGGGGACATATGTATATGTATAACTGATTCACTTTGTTATAAAGCAGAAACTAACACATCATTGTAAAGCAATTATACTCCAATAAACATGTAAAAATAAATAAATAATAATTTTTAAAATTATGAAACCCTCTAAAAAGTTTAAGTCATATCTAAAAATTTCAAAATAAGGACATAATATTTGTATGTTATAATAAAGGATATCATTTCTGGTAAAAAAAAAAAAAAAACCTAAGGCAGAGAATCAGTTACATGCCCAAGGTCACACACACCTAGGGAGCAGCAGAGAGGGGGTTTTACCCCCTGACCCAGCTCGAGTCCACACTCTTAAGCACTGTTCCTATAGTCAGGCGAGCGCCAGTTCAGAGTGGACTTTACATCCCATCCTAAGGAGCTTGGACTGGACTCTCCAGCAGCACTGAAAGACTTCAAGCAGATGAGCAGAATGATCAGACTTATGTTTTAGGACAAACGTAAAGTGTTTCCAGAATGGAGGGCAGAACCAGTGTGGGTAACGCAGCGAGAAGACAACTCCACTCTCCACCACACACCCACACGCACCCTCCTCCTGGGGCCTGCCACACAAGCCAGGATAACAAAAAAGGGCAGCTTTGGGGGACGTGATTCAAAACCAAGGCAGAAATACCAACTTTTAGCCGAATGGCTCAAAACAGACCTATGTTGGAACCATAGCTCTCAATGTAGCAGCTTTGTGACCCCAGACAAATTACTTAACCTCGTTGAGCTTCAGTTTTTCTATAGAAGCAGAGGATAGAATGAAAATCCCTCTTCCAAAACTCAGAGTGGAGTCAGATGTGTTTCCAGAATTCAGATTTTCTGGATTATAGGACAGAAACGCATTACCCTTATCATATGTTACCTACGCAAACAGCAAGGTCTAAGGCAGTCCTGTATAATCAAATCCATCAATATTTCTGCAGC
Organism: Grampus griseus; assembly: GCF_964374135.1. Taxonomy (NCBI): domain Eukaryota; kingdom Metazoa; phylum Chordata; class Mammalia; order Artiodactyla; family Delphinidae; genus Grampus; species Grampus griseus. The sequence goes on from NC_139003.1 coordinate 36,495,018, forward strand.
AAAACATATGAATATTCACACTGAGTGGGGTAAGTCAAAACTATAAATAGCCTCATATAAGTTCAAGTCAGATTTTCCTGTCAAAAGATTTCAGGTCAGTTTTACATTCAAATGAGTTAAGAAAAACTCTCAAAGCTTTGGGGATTTCAGAATTACAGATAAGGGATTATGCCCCTCTTATAATGATATTATTTGTTTCAGAGTTGTTTTAAGACATAAATGAGGTGCTGCATACAAAGCACTTGGAATCTGATAGTCCCCTGCCTGACAACAAACATGACCCAGTATCCCACTTACAGAGCCCAAGCTTCAACTCTGCTATCTCAAAGAGCTCCCGAAGCGGGGGACGTCTTCAATCACCCCTTTCATCGTGAATTCTAATCTTTACAGTCTCTGAGCCCTACCACCAATCCTAATGCCCGCCACCATTTTTCTTGGAAGCCCTAGCAAGTCTGTGCAAACTGTCTCCAAATTCCTAAGGTGGGTCTTAGTGAACAGCCCTGCCCTCACCCCCATGCATAGACCTGTCTGCAGGGCCATCGTGGGAGGTGTGAAGCTGGGGCGAATCACACCATGGGAGACCTTCTCCTGCATCCAGAATGTTTTTAAAAGCAAAATGTTGTAAAAATCAGCAAAAGTGAGCATGAAATGTAAAAGATGGGGGAAAAATACTAGGAAAACCACATAAAACCTCAGTGAGACAATGGTCAGCAAGGAAACATTTATTGACTGTATACCATGGACCAGGCATGGCGCACCTTGTCCACCTGCCCTACCCTAAGACAGCACAGTGTCTTCCTCCTATCTTCTCCGGTCCTCCATTCTGCACCGTTGCCTCAATCAGAGTTCTGCTAAATCATCATCACCATCACCATCATCATGCTTCCATGATACAGTGCTTTAAAATCTACTTAGGATTCTTACATACGTCACCTTGTTTCTGCCTCACAGCCACACGGGGTTGCTATCATTAAATCTATTTCACAGGCGAGGAAACTGAAGCTGTGGGAAGTCTGGTGGTTGGTACCTATGTCTTATCCTTCTTTTCTATGGTCATGATCTCGTCACTCAGCCAGCCTTCTCACAGCTGGTAATTTCCATAAAATGCTGGTTATTTTGGTGGGCAGAAGCCATAGAGGAAAAGAAGTCAAGTGATGCAGACAAAGACCTCTCACACCCACAAATCAAGCCATTCTGTGTGTCTGCCTGGGGATCAAGGGACCTCCTGGACTGGAGATCAGGCCTCACCTGAAGAATGACAGCAGGCTACCCGTCAGCAAAGAACAGGAGAGATGCTAAGTATTGCCATTTCCATGGTTATTACAAAGAACAGTGGTTCCCGAACTTGGACTGAGCATCAGCCTAACCCTGGGAGATTTTTTAAATCCAGATTTCCAGGCCCCATCCCCAGAGCCTGTGAGACCACGGATGTGAGGTGAAGGCCGGGAATCTGCACTTTGTTAAGCTCCCCGGATGACTCTCACATAGGCAGTTTCGGGAACCAATGACCTAGAAAATCAGGAAACACAGATTACAGAAAAAATCACTTTAAACCTACCAAATTCTAATTTCTGGCAACTATGAACTCTGTGGCCACACGGGAGACAGAAAGAAAATGACCTTGGAATATTAATACATGCAGCTGTAATAACTATTCACGTTGGATAACTTGTGGAGAAATGACATAGAGGCTTTGTGAGGGAAGGACAAAATTGTAAAATGCAAAGCCTAAAACTGGGCGGAATGACAGATGAATACTGGGCATCTAGAAGATGCTCTCCATCAGCTTTGTGTGAGGGCTTGTTGCCTGTTCCTCTCTTCTCCTCTCCCCTCTAGCTCCCCACTGCCGTCCCCCTGTTCTCCCCAGGTGGAAGCTGCCTTGGGTTGCAGGATGACGCTTCAGAAATCAAACAGAAACCTAAAAATTACTTCTCTGATTAGCATCTGTGTGGCAATATGTTTACTGCCTCTATTCAGCCCTGAGCAATTGGCAGTAAAGCCAAAAAGAGGGCAAGAGCTCTATTCATCTAATTGCTTCAGCAGAAGAAAAATGTGTTAATTAACTGACCTTAATAATTCATATATATCCAAACCAAGGGATCATTACACTGCACACAAGGGCTGGCGTCTGAAGAAAGGATCACCGAAATGATCTCAGGGACAGCCTCATTTTGGAGAGGTGATCTATTTTTGTTTTCTCAAGAACAAATCTACCACCTTCAAAATGATTGAAGAACCTCTCTGCAAATTACGGGTTGGCTATAATACCTTGATTTCCCCAATTTCCTCAGCCCCTCTGAGGGAAGTGAAATATTTTTAGAATCACAACAGCCTAACACACTAATTGGATTTCATTATGCTGGCTGCTGATTGGAACATTCTACAGGAAAGGGGAATGTGCCTGTGTGTCCTCTGCAGACTTCCAAATCAGAAAGACGAGGGATAACAAAAAGGCTGGCTTTTCTGGGGAGTAACAGAATCATTCAAATCACAGTTTCCTATCAAATACGCTGCTGCATAGAAACCAGCCAGGAAATTAGATCAACAGGCCTCCACTCTTAAAGTCAGTCCAAGAAAGAGAAAGGATGCTTATAATTTCATTCTCAAAGACAGTGGGACCCCCAAGCAGGTATGCTGTTTACATGTGCCTTCCTGGGGTCTTAGCAGGTGGAGGAGGAGACCCATTTTAAGGCCACAGAGAGATAGAGGGAAATGGATCCTGGGGCACTTGCAATTGGGATGAAGTCATTTTCCAAAAGCATTTATTAAACAATTACACAGGCATCACAGACACACAAGCACACAGATGGAGGCTGGGAGTCTATTTGCAGATGACAAACAGGAATGGTGAACAGAGAATAGCAGGAGGTCCTCCAGAAGGTCAGCAAGACATGATGGTGATGACAAAGATGCAGCTAGCAGTGATGGCAGGGGAAGAACATTTGGCCCTGGCAGAGACTCCAGTCTATCCAGCCAAGGCCATGGCTACAGCGTGCCTGCCACAGCTGAGCCCCAGAGCCAGCAGCAGAGCCAGAGGGACACCTGCTTCTTCAGCAAAGGGGACCTTGCCAGGGGTCCAGTCAGAGGTGGGAATAGGCCGAGAGGACTGCCTAGACGCAGGACCCCTGTCTGTGGGGTTGAATTGTCTCCCCAAAATTAGTATGTGGAAGTCCTAATCCCCAGTGCATCAGGATGTGACCTTATTTGGAAACAGGATTGTTGCAGATGTAATTAGTTAAGATGAAGTCATCCTGGAGGAGGGTGGGTCCCTAATCCCGTATGATTGATGTCTATCAAAGAACACCATGTGACGAGACAAACACATGTATCAGAAGGATGCCTTATGAGGGTCTGAGTTATACTGCTCCAGCCAGGGAGCGACCAGCACCTAGGCGAGAGGCCTGGAGCAGATCCTTCCCTAGCAGCTTCAGAGGGAGTATGGTCCTGCTGACACCTTGATTTCAGAGTTCTGGTCTCTAGAACTGTGAAAAAATAAATTTCTGTTGTTCTAAGTCACCCAGTTTGTGGCCCTTTGTGATGGCAGCCCTGGGAAATATACACTGGGCCAACGAAGGTCTGAGTGGGTGGAGGAAGGCCCCATCCCTGGCACTGGAATCCAGCCACCCTGCTCCAAAACTCAGCCTGTGATCTTACACAATCGGCTAGCTCTTCAAGCCTGTTCCTCCATCCATAACATAGGGCTGCTTAGATAGTGCCTCTCCAGAGGGTTGCTATGAGGAGTAAATGAGATAATCCTGGTCACATGGTTAGCCCCGTGCCTGGCACAAAGTAAACATTGGATAAATGTGAGTTAGCTCCTGTTAAGGGGCCACAGAATCAAATTACCAAATTACAGTGACAGTGGACGTCCATCTGCAATCTTTTCCATCCTAGATTTTACTTTGTACACCCCATAAATTGTGATGTGCGTTTTCTACCATGACAGCTAAAATTATTTATCTGAATGGCTGATTCACAAATGTCACAACTCTCCTCAAATCCTTTTTTCCATATGGCCGCTTCACTAAATCACTCCTGGCTGGCAACTCTGCCATCGGCCCCTCTTTCTGCACCTTCCTCTCTCTGTGCATCTCCATCCATCTCCACCCATCTCCATCCACAGCCTTCCCTCCCAGGAAGATGCCTTTTCCTCCTTGCCCTTTCTGTTGGCTTCACCCGCCTCCAGCTATAAATCTTCCTTGCTCTCTAGCTGCTCTGCCTGGAGCCATCTCCCATCGTGGGTCCTCCCCTCCTTTCTTTAAGCCCCCTCTCATCCTACCTTCTCCTCAAAAACCCATCCACATCCAATTACAGTGAATGGAAATAGGAGGCAGGTTACCACTCAAACCTAAACCGTGTCAACTACCTTCTAACTCTGAATCACCCACAGCTGATAAAAATAATCCTTTAAAAAACAGAATGAATCAGATTAATCCAGTGTCTCCTCACTGCACCAGGAGGAGCTCTGTCTCCAAACCCCGCACAGAAACAGTGTGTGCAAGACAAGGGAGGTCTGTGTGGGTGACAGTTCATGAGACAAAGCTGCTGGGACGTGGCCTGAGCCCCTCACCTTCTCTGCCCTGCACCAGTGTCTACTAGACACTCCCAGGGGAAAGGCAGAGACAGCACCCAATAATTCATCTGCAAACCCACAGAAGGAAAGCCGAGTCACACAGGCGGTGCCTTCCGCCCTTCACCACTCTTATCTCCAGGAGTCAACATTTGGGGATTTCCCCCACCTATTCTAGAAGCAGCATCCAAGATATGGGTTGAATCTACTGCCACAGCGCACAGGTCTGTAGAGAGAGAAGCTGTTCAACTCTTTACCCAACATCTTGCTATCCATCAGCAACAGTAGCTGGTTCTTACTTTTGCCCGCCGGCGACTATTTCTTTGGGGGAACAATTCCTCTTCTGTTGCGTATGAATCTCATGACAGTCAAGCAGTGGAGTCACTCCACTGACCCGTCAATGAAAGATCTGGTCCCATGTGATTCCATTCACTAAGAATACAGCTGGCAGTTTCTCTCAAACAAAAAAGACTCAAGGAAAGCAGCCCACGGGACACCTTGTTATACAAGGGGAGGCAGAAGGATGCATGAGGGGAAAGGTTGTCACCCCATATGCCAGATAGAGCTGCGTCTCTGTTCTAGGCCTTGTGACACAGATACACATTTACCAGTCTGGCCTCTGCCATGTTGAGACCTATTAATTAAATTTATGTACAGGTAATTCTGGGAGAAGGGTTGAGGGCATGTGGGGAGGCGGCACTTGGCAGGGCACAGCGAGGATGTTAACAGTGGCCAGGTACCTGGCAAGTGTGGGAGAGACACTGGCTTTGGGGGACCCCTCCTCAGTAGGTCCCTTCCTGCCAACTTCAGACTCTACCAAGGGTATGGGAAGTTCTGAGAAACAGCACATAGAGGGAGTCATCTCCTTTCCACACTCTGAGAGGCATGTAGCCAGCACATCCCTGCAAGGAGGGAAGACAGTCAACAGCAGGGAGATTCGCAGCCTTTCAGAATGAAAGATTTGGTGCGTTGTTTCCTCCGCGCCCTGCAAGGAAAGGGGAGGAGAAGTTCCCCTGTCTCCTGCCTCAGCCCAGCCTGTTACCTCCCTAGGAACTTGGGTATGTTTGTTTTCCAAGCTCCAGGAACATCTGCTTGGGGCTTTGCAGAGTCCCATTTAAATCCCTGGCTTTGGCTTTGACTTAATTTATGGTTTTGCTGCCACCATCAGGAAGGCTCTGGGCAAAAGCAATGGCAATTCAATGACTGTAGATGAGAGGGTCCAGGGGTCTTGGGAAATTTTGCTTGGTTGGGGGAAACAGAAAGCAGAAGCATACCCAGGGAAGGCATTTTAGCTCTGTTCATCCCCAAAGCATCTTTATAAAGAGAAATTAAAGGCAAATTTAAACTTGAGTTAAGTATGGGATATTGTAAACACAAAGTGTTATGGGTCTGCCAGGAAAATGAACATTTGGACGTTACTGAGAGAAGCCAGATCTGTATACCCTGTGCTCTGGATAAAGACTGAATTATCTGGCAGATACCACTGATATTGAAGAAGCTGTAAATTGAAATGGGCGGGGGGGGGGTGGTGGCGGGGGGGGGGAATACCTGAAGAGAAATAAACCTCAAAGCTGTTACTGATGTTATTGATTAGAAAATCATTCACATCAATATGGTAGATAAAACTTTCTTACAGCACATCAGAATGGCCCAAACAGAGCGACAGGTTTGTCACTGGAGGCATTTATCAAGAGCAATTCCCCCCACAGTGCCTGGTAGGAGGACTATTCAGAGGACATTTTCCTAATCTGAGACTTGTGGGTGGGGTAAGCGGTGGTTCCTGGTGCCCCAGAAGCTACTCCATTCGCTGTCTCTCTTCAGGGCCTTGACACCAGCTGCCCTTCCCACCTGAGCCGCTGGCCTCCACCTCCCACGCTACTGAGACAGGGCTGCCACCTCCACCACCACTGCCATTCTGAAGTCAGTTAACATTCTTGGATGCTGGACCGTGTCAAACGCAAAAGCTGAATTCAGGAATATACTCCTTTCCTCCTGTCCTCGTCTCATAACCAGGTCCATTTCTTAGCTCTGCTTCTGACAATAGCACGTGAGTTCTCTCAGTCACCAGACTGAAACCATCAAGTGACTTTTTACTTTCTCTCCACTAACCCTACCCATAAACCCATTGTGTAGTAAAGAACTAACCTCACCCAAACAGAGGTCTGGCCTTTGCCCTTGGCTCCTGGAAGGTGATCTCTAGGCCCTTGGAATGTCCTTCCTGATGAGAGTGCCTTCATTTAGCTGGAGGCCTTGGGCCACATCAGATAAGGTGATGTGTGATTTATGAGGCACTAGATAGTCACTGAGTTAGGAAGGATTTTCCAAAGATGGACACAATGATACCTTTTACCCCACATGCTCTTTGGAGCCCTGAGCTGACCACATAAGGGATCCAGCTATTCTAAGGCTGTCATGTTGTGAGGAAGCACACATGTGGGTGTTTCCGTTGATACCCTCTGCCCAGGTGCCAGACATGTGAGTGAAAACACCAAGGATTCAGCCCTCGGCCATTGAGTTGCCCCCGGCCATTCGAGTCTTCTTGGCTGATGTCCCACACATTGTGGAACAGAGAAGAACTGATCCCACTGAGCCCTTCCCAAATTTCTGCCCAACAAATTCTGAGTGTAATAAAATGGTTGTATTATGCCACTAAGTTTTGGTCCAATTTGTTACCCAGCACTAGGAACTCATACACTTTCCTGGCCACCCAGGTATGAATTAGACTCCCATTCTCTGGACTCCCATGGCAACTTGTGCCTTTCCCATCCTAACTTTTCATACTGAATTATCACTGTCAACTCACTCATCTTTATCGCATGCTAGATATTATCTGTGAAGTCAGAGACCACATTACACATCTATGTCTCCTCAGCATTCTGCAATGTCTGGCGAAAAAAAGGCAATCAATAATAATTTTCCAACAAATATCCCACAACAGAATGCCCCAAGAGCACCAGACGACCTCCCCAAAACATCACACAACAGGAAAAAATGTCCAGAACATGCACCCGGTGAGTCAGATGTATCATTTTACTGTATGAAGGGAAGCACCTCAAGTCAGTGTGAGGGTTAACAAGAGCCTAAGCCCAATTCCACTACAAAAATAGCTTTCAATTTGTGAATTTTTCATGAAAGGAAAGCAAGCTCTGCCCTGGAAGAAAAACCCAGATAGCAGAAAAGCCAAAAGTTCGGGCCTATGGCTCTGGATGGCAAATTATACTGTGAGTTTAGACCAATGTCTAGCCAGCCTTTATCTAAGGCCTGAAATTATTAGTCATAGAGCCTGCCCCAAATATATTGAGGTGAGAGCTGAAACCTGTTTTCAACAGAGTCTTCTATGGTGCTCAAAAGATCCAGGGAAAAGGGCCAGGGTGTCACCAGGGGAACGATGAAAGGATAAGGAAAATTAAAGGAATTTAGCTAAGGAGACAAGATTCTATTCAGAGAAACTAGATGGAAATATAAACACTTTAATTCCTTGGCCAAGTAAAAAACTTTAAAAACAGGGAATATTATCTTATTTCTTCATTAGAACTAGGAATAATGGATTAAAAGCATGTTTTGTGGGATGTACAGTAATTACTGCTATCAACACAATAACATTTAAGTAAATCAGACAAAGGAGGTTGATTTAGAATGATTTCCTTAACAAGAAACTAGATGTTCAATAAAAACTATTTTGATAGTAAAGAATTTTATCTTTTGAGATTTTTCTCTCTCCAGTTGTCTGAGTTTTCATTCTCAGAAGTACTAATGTTAAAAAGATGTTGTTAATAAAATAATCAATTCTGGCAAATGCTAGGGTGACATACTTGCTAAAAGACAATCAGAGAGGACTGAAGTCTTGCAAAGATTCAAGATGGTTCTTTAAAAAGTTAAAAGAATCAAATTTTTTTGAATGTGTAAAACACACATGATATAAAATTCAACAGGTGTAATAAATCATAATGAAAAAGAATATGAAAAAGATTACATATAACTGAACCACTTTGCTGTAGACCAGAAACTGACACAACATTGTAAATGAACTATATTTAAAAAAAAATTCAATCAGTATTAAAGAGCATAAACTACAAACTAAGTCTCCCTCCAAGAGTATTCTTTAAAGTCACAGTTTTATTCTGAAATTTTAGAATCTTTGAATTGCGTTATTTTGGGCCTACTTCAAGAAGAGCATTAGGAGTAATTTCCTGTGTTTGTACCAAGAAAAAAAAAATCTATTCGATCAATGTGTAGTGTCATTATTACAGTCACTTTCCTTCTTGATTCAACTCTTTCTAATTTTAAGTTACTTTCCCTCCTCCCAGCATTTTGAGACTTAGGACCATGGCCTACCACCTAGTAGAAAAACTCTCCATTCTTTACTCTAAATCCTTTTTAGAATTTAGAATGCATTAGCTGTTAGCCATTAGCTACACATGCAAGTTTTAAAGGAATGCTAAAAACACCTTTAATCAAAGAAGGATTGTGTAAATTTTGGCCTCATAGACTTCAGCAATGTTACCACCTCTTAGGTGGGCAGTAGTTACTGGGAACTGCAGAGATCTACTTCCATTGTTAGGACTTTTTTCCATTTTTGTGTTTTGTGTTGACAACACAAGTGGGTGACATCAGGCATGGTTTTAACCTCTTGCACATGTTAAGCATAAATTCACATCCACATCTGTCTCTGGGAGTCAATCAAACTGAGAGAAAAGACAAAATCTTCTTCAAGTCTGTGAAGCAGGGTCCCATTTTTTCAATAGATTTTGAGGTTACACGCTTACAATGAGTAAACAATTCTGTTTATTCATAGACATGAATTTTCCGATGCTTTGTTTAGCTTGGCTACTCCATCACACGCAATAGTGTTGAAGGCACAAAACTTGCCACAGAAATTAAGGACCAATGATCTGATTAAGGTAACAGAGAAGAGAAAGAGGGGAGAAGAGGAGGAAACTGATTAATTTTCCTGGGAGACCTCAGTCTATTTCAACACTAAATCAGCATGAGTTGACATTGAAAGAAACACAAGGTCAGGCTTCCCTGGTGGCGCAGTGGTTGAGAGTCCGCCTGCCGATGCAGGGGACACGGGTTCGTGCCCCGGCCCAGGAAGATCCCACATGCCGCGGAGCGGCTGGGCCCGTGAGCCATGGCCGCTGAGCCTGCGCGTCCGGAGCCTGTGCTCCGCAACGGGAGAGGCCACACCAGTGAGAGGCCCGCGTTACCGCCAAAAAAAAAAAAAAAAAGAAACACAAGGTCTTTGCACTTCTCCACATTTCCTTCCATCTTCCAGATGGAATTTTAGGTTTAGTTCATGCCATCACTGGCCCCAGCCCAAGATGACTCCAGACAAGGTAGAAGAAAAAACACCTGTCAATAGGGACATAGGAATAATACTTCTGGTATTCCAACATCCTGCCTGGTATGTGTTATGCCTTGTCGGCTTATCTGCTGGAATATCCAGGTGCTTACACATCACCTGGCATTTGATTCATTCACCTTGGGATTCCTACACCATGAAATAGTGTCTGTTTCCCCGTTCATCCTTTACTTTCACATTTTACACTCTAAAAGTCATCTACCTCCATTCCTTACACCATGTATGAATGCCCTGTTATCTTAAATGTGTCTTCCCTTTCTTCCTGCCTCCTCTGTTGAGGAAAATGCTGGCTGCCTCCTGTCAACAGATTCCCTCCCTGCCTTTTAAAATGGAGCTTTAGGGCTTCCCTGGTGGCGCAGTGGTTGAGAGTCCGCCTGCCGATGCAGGGGACGCGGGTTCGTGCCCCGGTCCGGGAGGATCCCGCAAGCCGCGGAGCGGCTGGGCCCGTGGGCCATGGCCGCTGAGCCTGCACGTCCGGGGCCTGTGCTCCGCAATGGGAGAGGCCACAGCAGTGAGGCCCGCGTACCGCAAAAAAAAAAAAAAAAAAAAAAATGGAGCTTTAATCTCTTCTGGATTATATTGTCTTAATGAGGAGATGAGATCACAAGTATCCTCTTCCACTCCCATCTTCTGAAGTCCATGTCACAGCACACCTGGAGTCACCAACACCAATGTCTACCCACATTCAGGGTTTATGTGCTTGCTTCTGGCAAATCTGAGCCCAAACCAATGTTCTCTCTCCCTTCTCACCCTCTGCCATAAAATATGGTCACCAAGTATCCTTGATGTTCTCTCCTTGGCATTCCTATTTCTCAATAGATTTTTAGGATTGATTCAGATCGAGATATTTCTAGGACACTTTCAATGAAAGGATAGGATATAAGGCAATTAAAGGCTCAATCAGTCACCTTTAGGTGTATGTCCAGCTCATAATAAAACTCTTTCTCTGAGAACTACCCCCCCAAAGCCATGCTTGTATAGTATGACCCCACACCTCAATTCAGCCACAGGTGAATGGACCAGAAATAGTCGGTCACTTGGTAAAAGCTAAGCCACAGATTCTCCTAGAAATTTGGAATGGGGTCAAAGAGAGCCAGATTGTTCTGAAGCTAAGGACATATAAACTCAGAAGCTGTTGAGAAGTTATTCCACAGTAAAGCCAAGACTGGTCTGCAGAGACAGAAGAATGAAGCAGAGACAGAAGAACCACATATTCCCACAGGAAACAGACTGATGAGAAGCTTGTGTTCCATCAGTCTTCCTTGTCTCTAGAACCTCTCAATTCTTTCTGGTAAGGATTTTCTTTAATGTCTTGTAGTGTGGATCTATTGGTGCTGAATACTTTCAGCTTTTGTATGTCTGAACGATGCTACTTCTTTGGTTTTTTTTGTTTTTTTTTTTTGTGGTACGTGGGTCTCTCACTGTTGTGGCCTCTCACGTTGCGGAGCACAGGCTCCGGACGTGCAGGCTCAGCGGCCATGGCTCACGGGCCTAGCTGATCTGCGGCATGTGGGATCTTCCCGGACCGGGGCACGAACCCGTGTCCCCTGCATCGGCAGGCGGACTCTCAACCACTGCGCCACCAGGGAAACCCTACTTCTTTGTTTTTAAAAGACATTTTTTCTGGGTTTGGAGGTTTTGTGTTTTGTTTTAAATTTTGGTACTTTAAAGATGTTGTTTCACTCTGTCTTTTTTTAAAAATTTTTTATTGGGGTATAGTTGATTTGCAATATATTAGCTTCAGGTGTACAGCAAAGTGAATCTGTTATACATATATCCACTCTTTTTTACTTTTATTTTTTTAACATCTTTATTGGAGTATAATTGCTTTACAATGGTGTTAGTTTCTGCTTTATAACAAAGTGAATCAGCTATGCATATACATATATCCCCATATCTCCTCCCCCTTGCCTCTCCCTCCCACCCTCCTTATCCCACCTCTCTAGGTGGACACAAAGTACCGAGTTGATCTCCCTGTGCTATGCGGCTCCATTCCTTTTTAGCTTCTTTTCCCATATAGGTCATTACAGAGTATTGAGTGGAGTCCCCTATGCTATACAGTAGGTCCTTAGTAGTTATCTATTTTATATATAGTAGTGTGGATGTGTCAATCCCAATCTTCCAATTTATCCCTCCCTTCGCTTCTATTTTTCCCAATGAGAAATCTACTGTCATCTTTATCTTTGTTCCTCTGCATTTAACTTGTCTTTTTTTCTCTGATTGCTTTCAAGATTTTCTCTTTATTACTGGCTGAGAAAATTTATTATAATATGCTTTCTTCATCTAGCTTGTGCTTGGGTTTTGTCAAGCTTCTTGGATCCGCGGAGTTTTACTTTCCATCAAATGTCTGGCCTTTATTCCTTCATACATTTTTTTCTCTCCTCTCCTTTGAAGACTCCAGCTACACAAATATTGTTTTGTCCTGCAGCAGGACAAAACTGTAGTTGTCCTGCAGCTCACTGATGGTCTATTTCCTTTTGTTAATTCTCTTTTCTCTGCATGTTTCATTTTAAATAGTTTCTATTGCTATGTCTTCAAATTCACTGATAATTTCTTCGGCAGTGTCTAATGTGTTGTTAATACCACACACTGTGTTTTCATCTCACACACATAGTTTTTATCTCTATATGCTTTAATTTAGGTCTTTTTAATATTTTTATTGTCTCTAGCTTTTTAAACATATGCAATACAGTTCAAGGCAGTACACTGGGACAATTGTAGGCTCACCTTGTTTGTTTCCAGTCTCTAGAAATAGCAGTTGCTCAATGCCTGATGCCAATTGTCTTGAAATCATAGCTGCATATATTTTCAGGTGGCGGGGGAGGGGGGAATCCAGTCCTAGTTACTCAGTCTTGATCAGAAGCAGAAGTACCAGCTCCCATTTCCTAAGTCTTGTTGTCAATTTTTTCTTGGATTTCTTCATATTAACCAATGTCCTTCAAAGAAATTCCATTTTTTGCCTAAGCAAAATATCTGATACATTGAACAAGTAGAATTCATGTGCTTTTTAAATGAATTTTTAAAATAAAAATATGCAAAACTATCCTTTTTTCTCCTGTACCTTTAAATCTCTTCATGGGAAGGTAACTATTCTTCTCCTGATGTTGGGGGGAAAGATGCAGACCAGACAGTCTGCATGGGAATACTCAACATTAGCATCCTTCCATGTATACCTAAGTTCCTAAAAAGGGGCAAAAGAGAGCTGATTGCAGGGGACATTTTATATCCCTGGTATAAGTCATAGTTTGGCAGGGGATGTCAGGAAGTCAAAAGTCAAAATAAAATAGAATATATAAACAAGTAACTACAAAGAAGAATACAAGTAATATCACAGACTACAGATCCATGATGTGTTTTTAATTTCTAATCACTCAGATGAGCTATGGAGAACCACTGTATTCACCCATAAAGTATCCTTGAGAGTCAGAGGCAGAATTCTAAGCTAAATAAATCTCTGATCTAACCCTTTCTTAGAAAGGGTGGCCTTTCTTAAATTAGGACAACAATAAAGACCAAAAAATAAGTTGATACAGAGCCAAAGACCGTAGAGAAATAGACACAAAAATCAATCAAAATTTAACTAAAGGTGAGTGCTAACAAAAACAATTGGAAGTGAAACTTTATGTAGGAAACTGATACTGAATAGATATAGGAAAAGCTGAAAAGAGGAGATGCCAAGTATATTGTGAGAGAGGAGCCAATTATGAGAAAAGAGTGTGGATATAATTTGGGTCATAACAATGGTTAGGAATTGGTGAGCCATCAACTGATAAGCTGGGTCTCCTGAGATAAGGCAGCCTAGCACTGCCTACACATCCACTTTATTTGCTGAAGACCAAGTGAAAATAGGAAGGAATCCAAAGAAAACTAAAAGGGACCAGAGAAGGGTAGATATTCTAAAACAATCTAAATGAATTAAAGATGGAAAATCTGGTTTAAAGACAGCAAAGACAAAGAAGGAAAGATGCACAGATGAAATCTAATAATAAAAACAGTACACAAATTCTTAATAGAAAGGATGAGAGCAGAACAAGGGCATGAGGACAAAAGAATTAAACCTGCAAAACCCATAATACAAGGAGTTTGAGGGTTTGGGGCAAGAAAACAAACAAACAAAGAGTGTGAATCATAGGGAACACAGCCTAGCTTTATGAAGGAGAGAGGACTTGCTGGCTGGGTATTTCTTTTTCTAAACTTCATGGGTCAGGAATTGAGCTGAACACAGTAGAAAATGCCAGGAACACACCAACTTTCTTATCTGCCAACACTGTTACAGCCTCTAAACCTGGGCAGTTTCATGGGTGGTCACCTCATACATTTGCACAGGACCCTGGGCTTGGTTTAATGCTCTACTGTTGCCATCTTGAAATTCTTAGTAATCTACAAACAAGGGGCCTGCATTTCCAATTGCACCAGACCCCACAAATTATATAGTTGATCCTTCAATACACTCAGATTGTAAATAACTTCACCACTATTAGCAAAAGGTCTTTTTTTCCCCACCTCTGAAATAACAGACAAATCTGGAGAGAGACTAAAGCAAGAACAAGGACAATCCATTCACCTCCATTCTCTGCAAGATCCCCTTCCTGTGTTCCCTGTTGACTGAGCTTCCCCCAGTCATCCTGCCCCAGGACAGCAGACACATGTTTAAAGAGGATGTGCCTTAACAGCAAAAGCTGCCTGGTCAGAGTCCACTAAGCAATGAGTTCCTCCAGAGAGGTCACTACATGTTAACAAAGTCCTTCTTTGGTCAACTGACATCTCTAATCTTTCCATATTAAATCACCTTTCTTCTTGCAGAATGAATGTGATGAGTAAAGAGCTACACTATTAAATAGGAGAGTGGCCCTTCAAGGCTTAGGAGAATTATAGATTTCTTATCCCAAAACATTATGAATAAGCAGAAAATTGTAGGACAGATACATGTACATAAAAACATTCCTAATAGCTACAATTTCTTTATTCTTTTATTTAAAAAGTCTCCTTCTGTTGCCAGACACCGTCAGGCACTGAGGATTCAAGGGTGAATAAGATAGACACGGTTTCACATTAAGGCAGGAGTTGCTGGTGTCATAGTTCCAATACCTGGAAGGATCAATCTGCAGGAGAATAAAAAAAATTAAAAAGAATAAAACCGACACACGGAAGAAGAGGACTGAGAGGGGAGTGGGATGGTTCTGATGGCTTTTGAGTTCCTAGTCTCAATTGTCCCTGAGACCCAGGTTCTGTGAGCCAATAATGTCCCTTTTTTGCCTTAACTGGTTAAAGAAAAAAAAGACATGGTTTCTACTGCCATGGTGGCTAGAGTCCAGGGTAAAACTATGAGCCAAGACCTGTGCTAAGTACTTCAAGAACATGTCATCTCCCTTCAAACACACCATGGGGTTGATGATTATCATTCTCACCTGTATAGAGGAGAGAACTAAGGTGGAGAGAGGTTAAGTTTCCTTCCCAAGGCCATGCAACTATCAGGAAGTAGACCTAAGATACTAATCCAGTATACCCGACTCTAAGTCTTTCTGGTGCCTGAAAATATTAGGGTAGGTCTCCTTGAGGTGATAAATCCAAAAATGTTTTAGAGACTATGTCTGAGAAGCCTCGATATCTGAAGAAGAGGTGTTGAGATGGAGGGATTAGAAAAGGTCCCCCAGACAGAAGGGACTCTATGAACAAAGGCATTGCAGTGGAAACGACATGCTGTAAGGACCCACAAAGCAGGATTTGGGAACTATTAAAGATTTTTCACCGGGGAGAATATGGATTTATATTTTTAGAAAGATTATTCTAATGACTTTGCAGAGTGAAGACTTGAAAGAAATAAACATTGAGTCTGAGAGGCCAGTTAGGAGGATACTGTGATCATTCGGACAAAGGGCAATGATGACCTTAAGTTGGGCACAGGTCGGAGGGATAGGGAGGAAAGGATGGATTTGAGAAATGATTTAGAAGGTCAAATAAAAAATCCTTGATGACTAACCACAAATGGTAAGTAAGGAAAAGAGAGAAGTCAAAGGTGATCCCCCAGGTTTCTGGCTTGGGTAATTGGGCAGTTGGTGATGCCCCCAACTAAGCAAAGAGATACAAGAAGAGGAGAAATTTTCATGAGGAAAGGCAATCTGTTTTGTGTTGGACATGTTGAGTTTATCTAGGTCCAGATACTGAGCAGGCAATTTCTTCTATATCTGAAGCACAGTGGAAAGATCTGGATTGAAGAAATAGATGTAGAAGTCATCTATAAATAAAAATGGCATTTGAAACCATAAAATGAACTAACCCAGAAATAGTGTGTAGAGAGAGAAGAGCAGGAACAGCAACATTGAAGAGGCAGGTAGAGCAAGAGGGGCCCTAGGAGGAAATAGAATAGAAACCCTAGAAGCATCCAAGGAAAACCAGGAGAGTGCTGACCCAGAGGTCAAGGGTCTAAGGAGTTTCATGAAGGCAATGATCAACAATGTCAAATGCAACATAAAGATCCATTAACAACAAGTTTGAAAAATAGTCATTGGATCTGGCAATGAGGTCATCAGTTATAACCTTAGCAAGGACAGTTTCAGTAGACAGGTGGGGGTGAATGTCACATCTCTGAGGAATGGATGGGAAGTTAAACAGTAAGAGACAATGAGTGCAGCCTACCATTTTTGAGAAGTCTAGACAAGGAAAGTAAGAAAAAAAGATAGTGGCCATTGGGGGTAATTGGAGAAGGATTTACAAGGATAGGAGAGACTTAAATGGGTATCTATAGGAAAAGGAGCTAGTGGAAAGGGACAGACTGACTAAATAGAACATGGTCCCTGATAAGGAAAAGAGATTGGGATCAAGGATAGGAGGCAGTTCACCTTGATCTGATTCTTGAGGAAAAGCCATGGCTGGGGTGAAGTTGTAGCTAAGTCTGCAGAGACAGAAGGTAGCCATCCAGAGGAACCCTTCTGGCGGCATCAATATTCTCTCTGAAGGTAGAATAATCAACCATCCCAGCTTGCCAGGGAATGAAGACTTTCCCAGGATAGATGGCCAGCCTATTGTCAGCTCAGGAAGATGCCTTTCCTCCCCTGAACTGTTCCAGATCTTATTCTCTGGATCACAAAATTGGGAACTTAACCATGCCTCCTTATTTCTTGTTTTGCCTCTGTCTGGTAATCTTGTCTCCCCACTTAGGGGTAAGCTCCATGAGGGCAGCATGTCTGCATAGTGAAAAGACATTGGAAATTAATAAATTCCTATTGCTTCATGGGAAGATACTTCCCAACAGAGGCCTGACAATAAGTTACCTTCTGTGGACCTTCCTAAAAGTAGGATCAGAGAGGCCCCTTCCAGGGAATTTTTCCAAATTATAAAGAACTATCAGCCCTTCACTAGAGCCAGCAGAAAACCTCTCCCTCACCTCAAACCCTGCTCTCACCTTCTTTATGTGAACAAGGGAAGTAATAGCCGCTCTCATTAATCAAGAGTTTACCAAACACCAGGTGTTTTGCAGCAACACTGTGAGGCAGGTATTATTCCCATTTTACAGATGAGGTGACCAAGGCTCAGAAAAGGTAAGTAACTTAGCCAGGGTCACACAGCTTGTGAGCAACAGAGCCAGATTCAAAGGCAGGTCCTTCGACTCCAAAGCCCATGGTCTTCACCACCATCAAGGTGGCCTCCTAGCCTGGTGGCCATTTCTCCCACATGTAGCCCCCAGCCGTCCTATGTCTGATGCAACCATTCACTCTCCCTCCAGCATCACACACTATATTTTAACTCCTGCCTTCTTTCTTCCTTTCAAATTGACCTCCTTCCTCTGAAATAACCAACTGCCACCAGGTGTCTCCCCTCTTATTAGTGAGCAGCACTTGGCTCTATTACAAGTCAGAGGCAATGCAGGCAGCATGGAAACCCGTCCTAGATTAATTACACAAATTCCCATTACTGAGCTATCACTATAGCCCGAGGATGCCCAGATGAGAACATCATGCAAAGGGTACAACACAGGTACACAATGACAAGGCAAAATCTGAGAGGCTCACATGAAGTTCTAGGCTCAAAGGATTGCATTGTGTCCATTGGGGAAAAAATTATGAATGATTCCTTTGTGACTTCTACAAGTAATATGGAAAGAACCTGGGTTTTCTCTCATCTGTACTAAATGAAGGTTAAACATAGGTCAGGGAATGTACCTCAAAGGCTACCTAATGTCTTTTCCATCATTGTGTTTTCTGAGCCTGTAAGAAACTGTTTGAGCCCCTGAATGGATTTATAGTAATTCAGAAGCTGACCCCAACTCATCAATATTAAAGAAATTTGCTAAATTGGGGGGAGGGAGAAGGACGTGGGTAGAATTCTAATTTAGTCTATTTGTGGCAATATTTAAAACCACTTTGGGACATGGAACATTAGACATTTTTAGCATTTGAGAGGCCATAATTAGATTATTAATTGGTTTTTCAATTGTTTGACCTGCCCCATTTGTTCATCAGGCAATAAATGCTCTGTGGCAGCAGTATTCCACATTCAGGAAGGATATTCCTCATGGAATAAGCTGTTACAATCCATTTCTTTGAGGATCCATGCATGAAGAATGAATCATGTTTCATAATTTGAAAGGGGATGTGAGAGTCAGAGGAGGCCAAGAAACAACGAGAAATTAGGATCATGACTTCCTTTCTACAGCCCATTCATTCTTCACGTACATGACGCGGGACAGAGCTCATCTGCCTTTATCCGGGAAGACTTAAAACGCCACAGCTTGACAGGTGGGATCTATACTTCACTCCAGGGATGCTTTCTCTGCCCTTATTTACCCTCACATCCTACTTCTCACATTCCTGGTCTAAAAGCAAATGTCTACAGAAAAATCCCTACGTATTTTATTGGCAAGACCAGCCTTGAAGGCAAAAAAAGAGAGAAAGAAGAAATGAAACAAAATTAACAGTTTCTTTGATTTCTTTTTGACCAATAACGTGCCTTCCTCTAGGGGCAGTCTGATTTCTCTTAGGTGGTGAGAAATTCAGGGGTAACACAAGTTGTGTCCAAATGAACTCTTGCAAAGACAGAAAATGCACCTAAATTGAAGACAAGTTTCTAATCCTTGCTGTGTTAAGAGTTGCACCTGGCCTAGTCCCTGTTTCAACTGTTGATTTTGCTCCTCAGGTGCTGAGGATTGAACTAATTATTTGCCTCACTTCATGGCCCAAAACTGTCATTGGTTTCAGGTGATTATTGAATATTTGGGTATTGATTTTTTTTTTTATCCCACCAACTCTGAGTCATTTATAACTGTTATATCAAAGAGGAGGGCGACCATTCCCAGACATGATTCTCAATGTCCAGGGAATGTCAAAATTCTGTCAAAGGACCTATAAAACGTCTTCAGATGAAAATATCCAAGACAGGAGGTTCCCATTCCAAATGACCAGGAGGCAGATCCTGACAACTGGGGCCAGGGCAGGGGGGACTCTAAGGTGCTACCAGGCCACTCTAAGGTGCTACCAGGCCACTCACAGGACTCTAGGGCCCTGAACAGCATTAGTTTTCTTAAAAACAAAACAAAACAGAAATCTGAATCATTTGTGTCTTGAGATCAAGATTGATCACAATTTTTCCAACATGTGAAAAGACAAACTGCTGGGCAGGCTACCAGCCTAGCCAGGCCTGCGTGTCTCACATTCCCAGGAAGCCCCTAGGTCACGGCGCCACAAAGCTCCTATGGCAATAATTCTTCTCTGCTCTCCTGGGGCAGGAAGTGGAGCAGACCCCTCTGTCTGGCTTCTCCCTAGGTTCCTCGCCCTTCAGCATTCCCAGCTTCTCACTGACACCTTCTGCTCTCAGAACGGCCCTCAACCAGCTCTTCAGTCAAATTGAACAGCCCCCTAAACTGGATCCTCAACCAAGCACAGATGAGAAGGGGGAGGAAAGAAAACAGACAGGTGAGGGAGGAAGTGGAGGGTTCTTCTGAAGACTTTTATGGTTCCTTTGACAAGAGATTAATAGTGTTCCCTGAGGATTAAAAATAACATGCACAATCGGGCCCCCTCTTTAACATACCATTTATGAGCCGCATATAAACAGCACAGAGCCTGAAAGACTTTCTGTCAACTTCGCTGTTCTCACCAGCAGCAACACCCTCCCACTATACAGACGAAACTCCCAAAAGTCAGGGAGGTTAAGAAACAGAGTCAAGGGACTCCCCTGGTGGCGCAGTGGTTGAGAATCCGCCCACCAATGCAGGGGACACGGGTTCGAGCCCTGGTCCAGGAAGATCCCACATGCCGCGGAGCAACTAAGCCTGTGTGCCACAACTACTGAGCCTACGCTCTAGAGCCCGCGAGCCACAACTACCAAGCCCGCACGCCTAGAGCCCCTGCTCTGCAACACAGAGAAGTCACCGCAAGGAGAAGCCCGTGAGCCACAACTACTGAGCCCGCACACCACAACTACTGAAGCCCGTGAACCTAGAGCCCGTGCTCCGCAACAAGAGAAGCCACCACAATGAGAAGCCTGTGCACCACAACAGAGTAGTCCCGGTTCACCGCAACAAGAGAAAGCCGGCATGCAGCAACGAAGACCCATTGCAGCCCAAAACAAAGAAATTTTTAAAAAAAGACAGAGGCAAGAGAGGTGAGGGCCTCACTGTAACTTGTGCGCAGAACCAGAATCCAAACACAAGTTTACTCCGAATACATCATTTGTCCAGCCACTCAACCAAACTGAGCGTCAGACTCATCACAGCAGCTTTTTAAGATCATGAATTCTCAATCCCACCCGCCCTGCCTGCTAAGTCAGAATATCTGAGAATAGGATCCAAGAACCTGGGTCTTTCTAAGCCTCCCAGCTGACCCTTGGACAGCTGCTTTCTCCTGTTCACTATTACAGGTCATTACTGGCTTCTTACCTGTCTTATTTGCACGACCAACTAGCCTCCTCTTGAATCCTCTGTACCATCAGCCCACACAGGCGGGCACCACATATACGCTCAACACCTGCTTGTTACAGGGAATTAAGTTTGTTCTAAATTGCTTGTCATTGTTTTTTTTTTAATCCTTTTCATCATCATGAAAAGCAGAATTATATTTCAGTAAGGTTTTGCCTATAAAAAAATTTACTGAGAAGTTTTTATCTTTACCAAATGAGAATAAGTACACACATGGGTTCCAATAAGAATATGTTTAATTTCCTCTTTTTTAAAAAAAAATACACTTCCTGATTCTGTGGAAAGATAGCTCATAGTCCTAATGCTTTTTCACAGCTTCTTCTGAGCAAACTCATTCACACAGGGGATAGATTACCAGTCTTTTCTTATGATGTTTCTTTTGGCCATCCTCCACTGAATTTAAATGGGGTCATTATTTTAAGCGGGAATAAAATTATTTTATACACCATGACTCAGAGAGACCTTGTTTCCATTAAAATTCTCTTTCTAAGCAATAAAAATGGATTATAACACAATGGTTTGTGCAATATTTCCCAAGACACCTCAGTCCAAATGTCACGCACACCAAAATTTTTCTCTTTTCCACCACAGACTGCTGTTAGAAAAAAAAAAAAAAAGCAATTGTGTTTTTCTTTTTTTTCCGGCCCCCCGGCATGTGGGATCCTAGTTCCCTGACCAGGGATCAAATCCGCCCCCACTGCATTGGAAGTGCAGAGTCTTAACCACCGGCCAGCCAGGGAAGCCCCTCAATTGTGTTATTTTTAACCCTCCTGGTTTTCTTGTTCTTACCTAAGAGCCTTACTTTGGAGATTGGTGTCCACTGGCAGAGTCCTGGCCAGATGACCCTGGTCTTTGCAGGAGAGAGAAGTACCCCGTATTCCCTAATCTGTGGCCGGGCAGCCACACTGGGAAGCTGAAGCCTCCTTCTTCCGGGTTGTTCCACACCCCAATGGCCTCCAGGTGTCACAGCAGAGTGTGGTGGGCGGGCCTGGGGCCGGCTCACCTGCAGGTGGTTGCCAATCAGAACAATTTGAGGAGCTGTAGGAAGGCTCTCCCAGGGTCATCATGGTGGACTGAAAAGTGCATGGCATTGTTCCTGGGCTCAGAAGACGTGGATAATCCTTCTATCACGGCAACACCAGGAAGGGCATGCAGACAGAGCCCATTGCCAGAAAAAAATCACCTCTCTCTGAGCCTCTTGTGAACATGTACAAAGTCCAAAGAAAGACGCAAAACTTTCTTTTCTTTCCCTATCAGGACATGTCTCAGTTCAGCAGTCCCTTCTTTCTTTTTCTACTCCTTTGCCTCACATTACTGTCCCGGCTCCCTCCTGCCACTGCACGTTGTGCTTTGGTCCAGGACAGACCTCAGAGAAGCAAATGTGGATTGATATGTTCTTCAGACTAGATCGTTTGGAAAACCACAAACCCTCCTACTTATATTGATCAGCTCTTGTAAATTAGCTTAACACGTTGTTTTGCCAAAAGCTCTTACCCCACCATCCCTGGTCGGATCAGATCAGGATGCTATGGTCTTAAGTGCAGCAGAAAAACATTTGGCCCTAAGTCCCCATCAGTAGATGTTAAATTTAGTGGGTTATTTCCCTTATACAACACCTACTACTTTTAACATTAATAATTACAATAACTAGCATTTATTGAGTACTTTGTTTCTGACACAGTGTAAGTCATTTATCAACTCTTTTAAGCCTTACAACAATACTAAAAAACATTTTATAATGATCTAATTTCACTGATAAAGGAGGAGAGAGGTTAATTTGCCCAAAGCCACAGTAAATGGTGGCACCAGGATTCGAACCAGACAGTTGGGTTCCCCAGCCCATATCTCAACCACCATATTTGACTGCAGTGAGACTACATGTAACCAAAGGGTATAAAGGTTCAGCTATGCAAGATGAACAAGTTCTCAAGACCTAATGTCCAGAATGGTGACGATAGTTTAACTATACTGTATTGTACACTTGAAATTTACTGAGTATAGATCTTAGATCTTTCCATACACACAACACACACACATTCATACAAATAGTAACTATGTAGAGGTGATCAATATGTTAATTAGCTTAATTATGGTGATCATTTAACAATGTATGCATAGATCAAAACATTGTTATACACCTTAAATATATACAGTTTTTATATGTCAATTATATCTCAAAGCTGTTTTTTAAGAAAAAGGAAAGAAAAAAATGGATGATTTTATTAAACAAAAATTCTCCAAATGTTAACATTTACCATAGTGGCTTTATACACAAATTTTTTTTGAATTTTTGAATTTTATTTTTTATACAGCAGGTTCTTATTAGTTATCTATTCACACACACACACTTTTATTTTTCTGAACCATTTTGGAATTGAACACATGATGTCCCGTTATCCTTAAATGCTTCCATGTGTGTTTCCTAAAACCAAGAACTGTCTCATGATAACCATGATACTATTAGTAAAATCAGGCAATTAACATTGATATAATACTATTATCTAGTCTACAGACCCTATTCAGATTATTCCAGTTGTTCCAATAATAGCTTTAATAACAA
This sequence comes from Grampus griseus, assembly GCF_964374135.1. Classification (NCBI taxonomy): domain Eukaryota; kingdom Metazoa; phylum Chordata; class Mammalia; order Artiodactyla; family Delphinidae; genus Grampus; species Grampus griseus. The sequence goes on from NC_139003.1 coordinate 36,518,422, forward strand.
ATTTAAATCCCTGTGTTAAAAAAAAAAGACTACATGTAGCCAGCCAATATTTTAAAACAGGATCAATAGAAGTTGCGAATCTGTGAATTCAAATACCAGGAGCTGTAATGCCTGGAGTTCCCCAGGCTGTGTATGTGACCATGGCTCCATCGATGCCATACAGGCAGGACAGTGCAGATCCAACAAGATGGATGCAAAAAGATGGATGAAATGATTTATCAGACACTACACTACTTCATGTTATAAAAATCATAAATTCCTTGGAATAAAGATCATTTATTACTGAGCACAAAATATCCACTGTGTAGGGGAGAGAAAAAAAAGGCATAACAAGACCAAACGGGTTCAAAGAAAGAAATGGGTATTTTTAAAAAGAGTTGTTGCATCAGCTCATCTGTAGTTTGTAAAACAATGTTATAGCAAATCCTGATAAATTATTTTGCCACACCCCATCAACAGGTCAATAAGAATTTTCCAACAAATACAAATCAGATTTTTTAAATATTCTGCATGATATCAATTTTTAAAAATTAAGTATGCAGTACAAATGTTTTTGAGTGCAAAAATGGATAGGTGAAATGTCTTGTGTTTATTTCATTAACTATTTAGTGTTATAAAATGTGTGTTTATGTATGTGTCTAACTTTAGAATAAACCCAGATGTTTCTGATGAACCCAAAACGATAGAATTGCAATAGACTTCACACAACAGACTTACACAATATATTTATATTAAATACAAGATTTTCTAAGACTCATGCTTTTAAAGCTGATTTATATCACAACATATCCAATTTCATAAATTCTGTGCCTTACCTTTTGTGCTAAAACAAGGCAGGTTCCAAATATTCCAAATATATGGTTTCCCACTGTAGTTTAATAAAGGCTACAAACCTATCAGATTTCCTCACAATTAATCAGCAGCGTACTGAAGGATTTTTTTCCCATTAGAAACAAAGTCAAAAAGCTTATATATCTACACATAACTATACATCTCCTTTGTTCCTCACTTGAATGTAAGCTTCTCTGGAGTATGGTGGCTTGTACAAAGCAGCAGCTCAATAAACATTAGTTGACTAAATAGGGCTCTCTCTTTTGACCCCACCCTACCATAGGCACATAACTACTAATAGCAAGTACCAGTAGGCAACTAGCTTGGAGGCCGCCCACACCCCTGTCCCTGGAGAAATGAGTCAAAGTGTAATCACCTGAGCAGAATCTATTTTATTGCAAAGAGTCATCACCTGATTCCCTTGAACACAAATAATTCAGTGAATTCCTTAGGCTTTCGAGGGAGTTCATAAAGTTACACGAGGTGCCATGAAATTTACTGGCCACAGTGAACTTATTCTGGTGCCAAAGCTCCTTTCGTAAAAGAAGCTGTACATACAGAGCCAAATTCCCATTCTTGTTTCCTGTTGGTTCTCTTCCACGCTAGCCACCTTCAACCCCATGAAAGCTGAAGGACCCTACCACAAAATCAGCCCCCTTCTGGCGGCTGTCCCCAGCCCCCCTTGCCTTGGAGCTGCTCCCATTCCTGTAGTGGAAAGTTGGCCTTTTGTTGCCTACAGATATGCCCTTGGTCGGTTCTTAACCCTGTACCTCCCAGGACAGCGGGAAGCTCAGGTGTTAGCAGTTGCTCTTGGAAGATCATTCCTTTAGTTCTGTTCAGAGTCCAGTTGGTTGAGTCGCTTTACAATGATGCTGTTGATTTTCTTAAGATCATCTATGTCCCTTCCCTCAGCTGCTAGTCGTCTTGACACATCTTCCATCTTGTTGCCAGTTTGAACTTTAAAATGAAAAACAGACAGTGTTACACTGGTTTCCAGTGTGTTCCATCGGGACTCGGCTGGAGAGCTGAGAGGCCCTCGTGGCAAATCCCCTGCTCCAGTATCCCACGCAGCCCAGAAGCCCAGAAGAGAAATTGATGAAGGCTGAAGTTACCTATCAAGTGAATTATTTTTACGACTTCTTGGTGAAAGACTTAACTACCTTTTGCAGACTCCACACAGATTTTCGCTAAGAAAGACTTTGCTGTGAGCAAACAAAGGAAACCACCAGCGTCTGACTATCCCCACAGAAGTGACTGTTATGTTGTCTCATTTTGAGACCCGTTCTCAGAAAAGGTTTTTCACTCCACATGTGGGAGGTGGGATATTTTGGGTTCCAGACTACTTTGATATACACAGCTCTCCTGGCTCTAAATGACCAGCCCATAATGAATGTATAATAATTCCCCTCAGACCACCCTGAGAGCAGAGAGTCCATATTTCCAAAATAAATAGAACCCCTGGTTATTGAGTAGGTCAGGGAATGGAATACTCTGAGGTCTGCTTATGAGTTAAAATGTCCAAGAAAAGCAGCACAAAATCAGTATCTAACATGTGAGCACCTTATCATTTCCATTGCAGGCAAGTTTTTTCCGAGATATCTTTCAGGAACTAATGATGGTGGTAACTTGCTACTGGGTTTAGCCAAAAACTAACGTGGGAAAGTGTTAGAGCCTCACCTTCCAGGCTTGGGACAAACTGTTGCCCAGAAGCTGCCTTTCCCCCATATCTGAAAAATTATGTTGGATGAATTATGGTCCAAGACATGACAGAAAGGTTTTAATTGAGCTTTGATGCAGAGCCAGGCAGAGATACCACTTGCTTCTGGAGAAAAGTGTGAAACAAATAAATCCAGAGCATGGGACATACTTCCCCTCTTGGGAACCTTCTACGTTAGTCAAACACAGAAGGAAGTAGCAGCCATATTGGACTAAGGCTGTTCCACAATACAGTGGTTCCAAGTTAAATTCCAAAAGAGAAAAATGTTTCTATATGCAAAAACATTAGAGAAAAATCATGCCTGACCTGCCTTTTGGAAATTCACAAGAAGTAAAATAAAATACCTTAAGTATTACTAACCCAGCAATTCTCAAACTCATTTGACCATAGAACCCTTTTTAAAATTAAGGCAATACTTAATCACATCCCACATATCTACATTGCTTGGCCACTGGAAACTGCTACAGAGGCAGGTAGGCACCCACGGTAACCTATCCTTGCTGTCCGTTATTCCTCTTTAGGACAGGGATTGTGACAAAAACACAAGGTCCAACAGTTTATTCAAGGTAATCAGTATAAAATAGCCTTATTTCTCTTGCATAAAAATGTCAGGGTTATAAAGAATATAAGTTCTTACACTTCAGTTAAAATGACACAAATTTGCACTGAACCCCACTGACAGCAAAAAGGTTTCCTTGTTAAAGATGAGCACAGGCCAAGTTCATTTATAGCTGCCTGTGCCAACTCTGGTCTTAGGTTGGGTTAAGGTTTATCTGAAAACCACAGGAAGCCTTTATTATTACTTCAACACAGGCAGTGGAGGGCCAGTGAGGTCTGCAGACAGACAGCTCAGGGTATGAATCCCAGTTCTGCTTCTGACTAGCTGGATAAATGTGGAGAGTTAAACTCTCTGGGCCTTAGTCTTTCATCAGTAAAATAGAAATATTAGACACTACCTTGAAGGATAGAGTAAGGACTTAAGATAATGAATTTAACGTGTCTGGCAAAGAGTAATTGTCCAATAAAAAGACACTCTTCTTTATTCACATTTTCTTTTTTTTTCTAAGATTTTTTTGATGTGGACCATTTTTTTTTTTAAGTCTTTATTGAATTTGTTACAATATTGCTTCTGTTTATGTTTTGGTTTTTTGGCGGCAAGACATGTGGGATCTTAGCTCCCCGGGATCAAACCCACATGCCCTGCATTGGAAGGCAAAGTCTTAACCACTGGACTGCCAGGGAAGTCCCTTCTTTCTGTTTCTTGATATGACTTTGCCCTCAATATAAAACACTAGAAGCAAACATAAAATAAATCTTATTCATACAATGGGGTGTAATATGGTGATAAAGTGAATAGTCTTTGATGTCAGGCAGGGGTGTCTCTGAGCCCTGATTAGGCACCATTGCCTGTTGGCCTTGGGCATATTAATTAATCTCTCTAAGCTTCAGTTTCAGCATTGATAAAACCAAAATAACAATAGGTCCTACACCATAGAGTTGTTATGAGGTGGTGAGCAAACAGACATAAATGCTTAGCACAGTGCCTGGGACAGAGTGGGCACCCAATACATAACATTTTTAATTATCATTGCCCTAAATCTTACTACCTATTTTCCCACAAAAAACAGCAGTCCCTTTGGGGTGCTTCCAAGTTGGTAGGCATACCTAAAATTTCTCAATAGTTTAACTTAGTCATTTCCTGGGCAGGTGAGGCAGGATGATATTTGGAGCAACAACTTATGTGGTATAACATTTCAGAAGAGTAATCCGTGTGCTCTTTCCTGCAGGTTCAGGGCCAACCCTCCTCCAAAGAATAATCACATGCAAGGGCACCACTATTGTAAGGAGAGTTCACGCTGTAGCTTCTAAGTGCAAAAGGGCATCAGCAGGGTGACAAAGAAGCAATTAAACATCACCGCTTCGCGCCAGCTCTAAAACCTATACCAGGAAAAGACCTTTAAGCTGGAAGGGAGACGAAGTTTTGGGGAGGAAAAGGGGTTAGAAGCTGTAAGTAAGAGTCATGCCCTCTGCCCACTTCTCATCACCACCACTGCTACCTCCACTGATCCTGAACGAATCTGAAATAGAGGCATTTCAGAGCCATGGGATCCACCGCTCATTTAGGAGTTCTGAAGGCTACAAGGCCTGCAGGGCAGAAGAAATGACAGTGTGGTGGATCCAGGCAAAAGGGTATAAAGCGCAACTCCTTCTCTCAGGCTCCGTCCACTCTTAAGAGGGGTGGGAGGGAACTGAAGTAACCCCAGATGGTGGTCTGCAGGGGACAGCTCAGGGAGGATGCTGGTGGGCTTTCCTGAAAGGGCAACGTGCCTCAGCATGGACAGCACCCCTCCCCGATCTGAGGCAGAGAGGAGAGTGGCACCGAGACCTCAGGGGATCTCTTGGCTGAAGGGGTGTGTGGGAAAGCCTGGGTCACCACTCAAGGGTGGACACGCAGGGCCCAGGCCAAGGGCAGGCAGGACGCCAGCCTGGGCGGTGTCAGACAGGAGCAGTCTCCTCCCATCCCAGCACTGCCTCTGGGCCCTGGCACAAGCCCAGTTAGTGCTTCTAATGGATTTCAGGGAAGCCAGGGAACCTGGAAGAGGGGGTGAACCTGACTGTGACTGAAAATTATAGACCTGAGTTCATGGAGAACCCATGTGTTGGATGAAGAAAACCCCGAGTTAGCTAGAATAAGCTGCCTACCATTGGCAGCTAGGGCCTCCAGATGAGAAATTAAAGCATGATAGAAACATTTAATGTCCATGTTTGCGAACTCCTGGCACTGAGGGCTTATGTGTGCCCCAGCGACCCGGCCCAGAGCAGCAGGTACCCTAGGCATTCACGCCCCCTCAGCCTTCAGCGGCAGCACTGACTGCCAGGAAGCACTGCCTCGTTCCCGGAGCAAAGCTAAACAACCAGCTACAAAGTAAGTGCACAGCAGTGATGAAAAGTGTGTCGATGGTACTCACCTATCAGAAATATCACAAAGGAAACCAGTGCCAGGCTGACAATCAGCACGATGATCAGCCCCACCAAAAACAGACTGTGGTTTCCATTTCCTGAGTTAGTGCCGACGTCCGGGATTTTCTCCTCTAGAGCTAATGTGAAACAAACAACAACAAAGACAAAAACTCCTCAGCATTAAAAAAAAAAGAGAGAGAGAGAGAGAGATGTAAGGGATATGCCCATTTTCCCTCTGATCACTCTGGAAAGAGACTTATGTTTGAGGAATGTCTTTGGATCGGGTGCTCTTTGAGAGTTTTTCACCTTCTTCTATATCAGTATCCAAAGAACAAGTCAGGTCAAGCTATCTCCTCAGCCCCTATTTGGAAAATTCTTTGAAGACCGTGTTAACACTGATGTAGCCAGACTTGGATTTTTCTTTTGCTTGGGGGAGGGTGGTGGTGGGTGGTGGGCAGGGAATAAAGAAGTTAAGTGTTCCGAGTGCTGGAGGCTCTATTGCCCTTTTCCCAAAGTGAGCCAAGGATAAAACACAGCTGGCTGTGGGTCGCTTACTCTGGGTGAAAGGCTGAACACTCTGCGATATCTCCCAGAAAACTTTATTTCCTATAAAAATAACCAGTTATGGGCTTCCCTGGTGGCGCAGCGGTTGAGGGTCCGCCTGCCGATGCAGGGGACACGGATTCGTGCCCCGGTCCGGGAAGATCCCACATGCCGCGGAGCGGCTGGGCCTGTGAGCCATGGCCGCTGAGCCTGCGCGTCCGGAGCCTGTGCTCCGCAACAAGAGAGGCCATAACAGTGAGAGGCCCGCATACCACAAAAAAAAATAAATAAATTTAAAAAAAATTTTTAAAATAACCAGTTATGCTTATATCCATTTAAACAACAACATCAAAATGACCCTGATGTGATTTGGTTTCTAAAAGCTGTTTCCAGGATGGACACGCTCTGGAAGCAAGGTTCTCTTAAATGTTTTACCGTTGAACTGAAATGCAACCATGCTTATAAAACAGCTTGGTTCACCCAAACCATGAATTGTCTGCATTTGGTCACTGTTTTGTAAGGCCTATTTGCCTAATAACACCTAATAACACCCAAATTAAATTGAAAAAAATACAGAAACTTGCGGTAATGGAGATCCTTGAATTGCCTTCTGTAATCCCTCCTACTTTGTATCAGTCCCACACCCTCTGCTACTTGGTTATGGAGAGGTGGGGGCTTAGGTCCTGTGCTTTATAGGGACATCCTGTGTCACACCCTCCAGAGCTTTTCCTTCCTAATCATAGCCACGGCATAAGCTGGCACCCAAACACCTGCATTTATTGAGACTGACTGCAGTAAAAACAGGTGAAAACCTGAACAAATTAAAATGAAGAGAAAAACAAGAATTCGAAAAGGATTTAGGGGGCTTCCCTGGTGGCGCAGTGGTTAAGAATCCGCCTGCCAATGCAGGGGACACGGGTTCGAGCCCTGGTCCGGGAAGATCCCACATGCCATGGAGCAACTAAGCCCATGCACCAGAACTACTGAGCCTGTGCTCTAGAGCCCATGAGCCACAACTACTGAGCCTGCATGCCACAACTACTGAAGCCCGTGCACCTAGAGCCCATGATCCCCAACAAGAGAAGCCACTGCAAGGAGAAGCCCATGCACTGCAATGAAGAGCCTCCACTCGCCGCAACTAGAGAAAGCCCATGTGCAGCAACGAAGATCCAATGCAGCCAAAAAATAATAATAAATAAAAAAAAATTAAAACAAAAAGGATTTAGAAGGGGAATAATGGACATAAAATTGGGACAGTAAGAGTTTCGAGTGCATGTGAAACAAACAGCAAGTGGGCATTTATCACCTGTGTTGGAATGTCAGTGTTTAAGCTAGAAAAGATGGGGCTCAGAATAACCTGAAAGAACTCATTTATAATATTTAGGGGACAAGATACACATGTAGTATTTAGTTAGTATTCAGCAGCTTTTTATTTTGTGTTCCCCCTCCTCTTCCTAATGCTTTAATTGAGGCAATCTGTAATCTAAAAAAATGAAGCTGACTTTTTTGCCCAACAAAATCTTAATGATTTTTTTTAAAACTAGATAAACGTGTGGAACAATCCGCTACGAAGTAAGACCTCTCTAGGAAAGTGGGCACCCTCGGTGACCTGGCTGTGGTCACTAGAAGGCACAAAAGCGGCCAGGAGGGATGAGTAAGCCTCATCTCAGCAGCCTCCACCGCTTTCCAGGGAGAGAAACTCCACAGGAAACTTCTTAGAAGTTTTAAAGACAAGAGTTCAAATCTTGCTTAACAGCCAAGAAAGCCCACAAGCCTGGCAAGTATTCAGAGAACAAAAGCAAAAATTGCCTAATACTAAACAGCATCTCTAACGCGGAGGCTTCCTAATGCCCACCCTGCCCCCAGCCCACGACTACAGGTCCAGCTCAGCATTCGCTATTTTTAGGTGGCCAAGAAGCCCGGACGGGTGGCCAAGCCTGGGAAGGCACACATACGGAACAGATGCTGCGATCCGGCAGGACAGAGGTTTAGTTTGTTTAAGTCATTTATGGAATCCACAACATAAAGCTTTCTATCTTCAGGAATGCCGCCAGAGCCGGTGTCCTGGGAAGAAGGATTCATTGTCCCTGGAAGAAAACACTGCTGTTAAACACGAGAGGCGGGGCTGGGGAGCCGGCCTTCAGATGGATCACAGCCCACAGGAAGTTGGGCTGGCATGTGAAGACCCACCCACACATACTACTGCCAAATGAAGGGCTAGAAAAGTTTAGCTGTTCCTTTTGGGGACAATATTGAAACTCTTCTTTTTGCTTTGCTTGCCTGGAAGCTCAGAGTCAAGTGTGTGTCCCAATTTTAACGCTTTAATACCCTGCTTATCTGCACTTGCTCTTTCTTCCTGCTCAGATTTCTCAATTCTGTCTATATTTACCCTGGGCCTCTTTTAATTTTTTGTGATTTTTTTTTTTTTTTTTTTTTTTTTGCAGTATGTGGGTCTCTCACTGTTGTGGCCTCTCCCGTTGCGGAGCACAGGCTCCAGACGCGCAGGCCCAGCGGCCATGGCTCACGGGCCCAGCCTCTCCACGGCATGTGGGATCTTCCCGGACCCGGGCACGAACCCGCATCCCCTGCATCGGCAGGTGGACTCTCAACCACTGCACCACCAGGGAAGCCCTGTAATTGATTTTTGAATGTTTCTCTTTATTACACTGTTCGTATTCTGGCGAGACTTCTCAAATCCCTTGTGCAAGAAGACGATGTATAAACACATAAAAAGATAAAATTAAGCTAGGCAGCCTGTGGCCATAAAAATTCTGAGAAGAAGAAAATGTTACTGTGAACCATTCTAATCGATGAGGCTTTAATACAAAACTATACTTTTTATATTCTCCCTCAATATGGTATAGGAGTCCCCACCTTAAAGGTATCCTTTCGTCATTACAGACTGGCTCTGAGACCTCAAGACAAAAATCTTAGCAAACTGAGTACGGAGATGAATACTGCAGCTGTTGGAGGCTAAACTTCAGGACCTCTCAGGTCTCTTCCTTCTGTGTTTCCTTAGAGTGCGGTCACTTACGTAATAAGTAATTCTAAAATTGTGGTTTACATTGAAGATAATATCCTCTAATGATAGCACAAGTTCAAGCTACACTGAAAAATCTGAATGGATTAAAAAGTTCTATTTTAAGATGTCTCTCTAGCACAGAGAACCTGTGACCTTTTAATTATGTGAAAAGAAGGTTCTAGGAAGACAAATTCTGATTGCTATCAAAGCTTTCTTCTTCACAGTTATCCCTTTTCATAAAATGAGTCTAATAATGGATGTGGGATTTTTTGATCGGGAAAGGACTTTAGACATGCTCTCATCTAGCCCCCATCCTTTCCACAAATGAGAAAATTGATGCTCAGAAGGTAAATGCTCAAGATCATACATTAGCTAGTTGCTGGGCTGGAAGCAGGCCTCACGCTTCAGAGTTCACTGCCCCTTCCCTTGTGTTACCTTTCTTCTCCAAACCCTTCCCGAATCCTTTGTCAAGACTCAGCTCAAACCTCACCTCCATTAAGAATCAACCCGTCTTTTCCTTGTGCCCTTGCTGGATACTGTACATTCTTCTATCAGAACATCTGTTCTATTTTATCACATTTATTTGCCTACATCTTTGATTTCCCCAATTGACTGAACACTCCATAGGGTAATCTCCAATCCTATTCTTCAAATGCCCAGTGCCAAGTTTAGAAGCCAGTGATTCATGTTAAGTTGGAACACCTAAAATATTTTATTTAGGATTTAAATCTCACTATTTCCAAAAGAATTTGAGGCAGTTAATAATAAGTACACTAACATAAAACTGAGGTTAAGAATCCTCGTGTCATATCGATCTGGACTTTAGTAAAAGCAATGCAGAAAACTTCACGTCTGCCTATATGTGGCAACACACTATTGACTTCCTCTTAACATTTTAAAATTTTCCTTTAATGCCCAGCTACAGAATGAAGGCAAATATGATTAGAGTCAGGAAAAACCAAATTCAGGGAAAAAAAGATGAACACCTATAGAAGATTTGAAAAAAAAAAAGTATCAGCCATTTACTAAACAGATTAAACTGCACACTAAAATATTAAGACCGAACAATTTCCCAGTAATAACTAAAAACCTACTAGTACTTGTAAAAAAAAAAAAAAGTTCCCCCAGAACCCTAGCTAAGAAAAACAGTGAGCTCGAAAAGCCATGAACTAGTTAAATTTTTTTTCAAAGTAAAAATCTAGAAGGGTGTTTCAGTTATGCTGAAATTTTAATTAACAAGAACACCTAACTCCCTGAATATTTTAGGTAAGATACTACCGAAGCACTTTAGATATAGATATTACTGAATTCCAAATGTACTTCATGGATCATTCCTAAGGGAATGACTTTAAGTGACAAAAAAAAAAGTAACAGCATATAGAACCGAAGGGCCTTAGAGATCAATCAAATCTCATCCTTTTACAGATAAAACCAAAAGTGTTGACTGATGCATGGTCACAGATTCCTATTGTTTTAAAAATGTTTTATATTTCATCCTCTCTTTATATATTATCCCAAACACTAATATCTGATGAGGCATAAAGGTTGTGTCCCATCATAGGATCATCGTTCCAGACACAGCATCTATTTTAGGCTTGGTGGCTGACACATGGTTCATTTTTGGATCTCTGACTTGACATTCTTGAGCCTTAGCTTCCCCTCTAGGGATGTAATTACTATTGCTTAAATCTCATACTGAGGCTTGAATCAGTGTTTACAAAGTAGAGGACTAGCTAGAAAATCATAGCTACAAAAACTTGACTTAAGAGCTGCACGACTAATAAAATCTCCAAACTACTGGCCTTGCTGCTAACTCAAAAGGTGGTTCAATGCGACATCAAACCCAGAAGCACTAACATAAAAACTTAGAGTGAACTCTGAAGTGCTCTGAATGGAAATCTCTTCATTTGAGTAAAGGCACAATGTAAATAGATACTATTTCAATGCATTTTTAATTAAATGCAACATGCAAATGAAAAATAAAGAGCCACTAGAAAAAACTGAGTTGAGTGTGGTTCACGGATGCCAAGAGCCTGCAAATGACCCTGTGAGTAAATGGATACAGGATCACATGGCCCTCAAGCCAGGACCCATAGCTGTTTGACACCCAGTTGTTGCTATCTTTGCATCTCCACATGAGAGCATCTGGGAACAACCAGCAGTGCTGAAGCAGCCAGAGTGTTACTAAATTCTGCATTGCACTAACTTGACCCTCCTTGACTGCGGTGTGCAAATTTGCTCATTAAGATTGACCAACCAAAGTAGCATCCTTTTCATGGAACCCTTTCTAATACCTTGAACTGAAACATGTAAGTAATTTTCTTTTCCTCCAGTTTAGATCAATGCTAACAGCTGATTCTTTTTGTCATTTAAGAATTCTTTGACTACCTACTAATAAATATTCTGACCAATATCATCGTCTATGAAAATTTGCTTTGCTCTTTACTTTTTACCATAGGTGCTTGGTATCAAACCAGAGAAATAACTCAAACCAGCACTGCTTGCCACAAAATAAAAATTGTTATAATAGGATTTAATTCAAAGTTAATAGGAAGCTTTATTGAGCAAGTCATGGTAATTTGTTCTATAATTCCAGTTCAGAGTCAGTGCCTCTTCACATCCAGGAAGTAATTTTTAAAATCAAGTCTAAATCATCTGTATCAAAAGTTAAAAAAGCACAGAGTAGGGCTTCCCTGCTGGTGCAGTGGTTAAGAATCCGCCTGCCAATGCAGGGGACACGGGTTCGAGCCCTGGTCCTGGAAGATCCTACATGCCACGGAGCAACTAAGCCTGTGGGCCACAACTACTGAGCTTGCGCTCTAGAGCCTGCAAGCCACAACTACTGAGCCTGCGTGCTGCAACTACTGAAGCCCGTGTGCCTAGAGCCCGTGCTCCACAACGAGAAGCCACCGCAATAAGGAGCCTGTACACTGCAATGAACAGTAGCCCCCACTCACCCCCACTCCCCAACCAGAGAAAAGCCCGCGCACAGCAACGAAGACCCAATGCAGCCAAAGATAAAATAAATTTAAAAATTAAAAAAAAAAAAAAAGCACAGAGCACATGCAACAAAAAACATCCCAGCCTCAAGAATCATAATTCAGTCTCAGTAGAGTAATAGCATGCAAATTACTTACAAAAATGTGAGCTTTGACTGCTAGGTTACCAGGAAAAACAAATTATTCAGAAGCAACTATAATGACTTTCTAGAAATTCTGTAGCTCTTTCTTTGCCTCCCTTCAGCACACAGTGCTCCTATAAGGCCCATAAACCCCAGCATGAAACTGCTGGTCTATATTTAGTGTTAACTTAGCCAAGCAGTGTAAGATTCCAAATAGTGATTTTTTTTCACAGTGCCTAAGGTTTTTAGTAAATATAGTACTGGGACTATGCTTTAAAAAGAAAAAAACCACCATGCCTTGATTTAAATGGTAACTGATGAGGTTCTGATTGGACTGAGATTTACGTCCTTATTTGGCAGATGTGTAAACTGACACAGTTCCTGCACTTCTGCCAGGAGGTGCTCTCACATATAAATATCGGGTAGCAGGCTGGAGCTGCCACTCTGACAACTAACTTGCACAGGACTCCAGTCAACAGGAAAAGAATAAGGCTGACCGTCTAACCAGGATGAGGGCAGATCAGAGGATGCCTAGGGCTTGCAGTAGCTACAGAAGCGGACTGTGTGTGGGAGATTGCATGGCTACAGACCCAGTGCCCCCATTGCCGGCAGTGGAGGCGCTTTATCTCATCAACTTTCTTTCCTTTTCAAAGGCTTTATTCTGTGAGTTTTTAATGCATCCTCCTTTCTCAGGAATGTCAGCCTCTGACGTGGTTCCCTCTCACACACGCCAAGGACCATCTGCCCTCTGGGGTACATAAAAGCAGCACAGCGAGGAGTAGACTATACCACAAGCCTACCCCCCTGACTATCTGAGCAGGATACTGAGGGTTAAGTGGTAAACGGATATATAACCCTTTATAATCCTACCCTCCATTGCCATTGCTAGACAGACATTAATTCATCCTTGAGACATACTGCATGTCAATTAGAAAATGTTTGCTCCACAAAATTCCTTTTACGTCTGTATTCAGTATGGACCTCACACTCCTTTTGGGGGAAAAGAGTGTCATCTTTCAAAGCTTCATCTATACCTGAGGACCAGTTCATGAAGAAAGACAATGTAACTAGTAACTTTTTCTTAGAAGCATATATTAAAATCTATACCAAATTTCTTGGAAAATGAGAATGTTAGCTATTATTTTAATTATCATATTCAGCTTTAATCTCCCAACTACCTCATCTGTTTTAAACCATCTATTCTTTGAAAAAATAATAGGATGGCCTCATTTTGAACATTGACTGTTTTTCTCTCTCCTGTAAACCTAACCCTTGAAGTATCAGTCACCTCCACTCCGCCTCAAAGGTGAGGAAAATGGAGACTAAGCAACTCCTCCTGCCAAAGTCTGAATTCAACCCTATTTTACACCAGTGAGGGGGATGAGATTTTTTATGGCTTATGAGCCGTTAGACTTCTGGAGGACCAGTGAAGAACAAAACAAGACAACCTACCTCATTTTATCTACTCTGTATCTGAAAGGCCACAACCAGAAGTTTTGAGTCACAAAAAGAAAATAGGTATTCTCACATGAACTGTTCAACCTGGGGATATTTTCAAGTATTTCTTGCTTTTTCTTTCAAATATTATATCTCATTCCCAGGAAATTAAAACATGCTACCAAAGACTTGAGTCAAAGATACCAGTTGGTTCAAAATTAATGACTGAACCTCGAAGAACTTACTAGGCAGGGACCATTTTAAATTCCTTTAAGCCAGAAAGATTAACCAAGAATCAAGGAATGAATTGGTCTCTCATGTACCATTTTACTGCCCTGAAGAAAACTCAAGCATTCTTTCACATTGAATCCCCAGTTATCCTGTCTAGCAACTACCCATCAATTTGACAAAAAAAGGCACCCGTCTATATAAATTTAATATACAAATTAACACTTGTTTATATCTTCTTCCTCCTAAAATCCCAGTAAAAAGGCAGAATAAAAATTATAAAACCACAAGTATAAAAATAGGAGGAAACAACATTGAGCAAGATTTCAACAAATGTATCAAACATGGGAAGGAGAGAGTGGTTGGTACCTGCCTTAGCAGACCTCCGGAGGACCATCACTGCTGAGTGAGGTGACAGACCCTGCAGAATTCAGGCAGGCTCAGGAACTGGAGGCAAAAGTGAAGTATGGAGCTAAACACAGGCAGGTAATTTCACGTTAGCTGAAAATATAATGCAATAAGAAGACTGGAAAACCATGTTACAGAAATCTCCCAAGAAAAAGAAATAAGGCCAGACACTCAACCCAGCAGCTCTAGCATCTCATGGGAGTTCCAGATCAAAGAAAAGTGTATGTGTGTGTGAAGGGGGAGGGGAGGTCAAGAACTTAGTATTTTCCAGACTGCCAGAGTCCACCAAAGCACAGTACCACCCGCTTTTAGAACAGTACAGATTCAAAGAACAAAAGAAAAAGAAACAAATCAGAAATTAAAATCCCATCAGATATCACAGCAACACTTTAATTAGAATAGAGCAATGCCTTCAAAATCCTGAATTTGGTTTTCTACCTAGAATTTTATATATCAAGCCAAAGTATCTGTCAGACATTTAAAGTCTCATTTCCAGAAGTTACTGAAGGAAGTGTTCCACTTTAACAGGAAAGTAACCTAATAACGAACACAGGGGGTCCAGGAGATGTGTAATCCAACTCGCGAGAGGAAAACAAATCCCAGGATGATGAAGTCTCAGGAAACAGCTGTATACTAAGATGAGAGAGAAGTTAGTCTAGACTGAAACAAGTACTCTGTTCGGCTTTGACCATGTGGAAGGTAGATTAAAGAAGAATTTTACAAATTTACTTGGGACTATTTTGGAAAAGTTAGCGATATGTGTGTAAAACCAAGACAAGATGTCCTATGAGAATGGAAATGTAAGCATAGTAAATCATCTAGTTCGGAAATGAATAGAAATATGGTCACTATAATGCAAACGATGCTAATTTAACCAAAAAAAAAACAAACAAAAAACCAAAACAAAATGGGAGAAGGGAAAAGTAAAAAGGCAGAAATCTTCACCTATCGAATAAAGAAATAGCTGTGTAAGCATACTACTTAGAAATCTGAAACCAAGGTGCCAGGAAAAAAAAACTATAAAGGCTGAAATGAAATGCCTCCTGAGAAATGGGAAAGGATGGCACAGGGAGCTAACTTCCTTATAAGCCTTGAAATACTATTATATTATGTATATATATATATATATATATATACATATCACTTTAATAAAAATTCATTAATATTTTAAAATATACATATATGAAATTGAAATTTTAGAAAAAAAATATTATTTGCAATCTCTTCTCCATGGTTCTAACCTACTTGGAATATAAAGAGGTGACAACACACAATGCCAGGTTCGAGATTCCAAGTCTGTTTTCCATTGCACTGTTTCTGAGGGATGGAACTCACACTCCCAGAAGCAATAGTGGTTGCACAGGCCGGCCAATGATTTTCAATGAAGAGGGCACATCAGACCTTCCAGAAGAGGTTGAAGATGTGGCAGAGAGATGCTAGTTTAGAAAAAATACCTCTATGTTGGTCCTTATCTATATGCTTCCCCACCCCTCATCACTATTTTCTGCATTAATATAAAGAAATAAATCTATGAATTCTAAACTGCAGGTATTACTTGTGCAATGTAATTTTAATATAAAGTTTAATAATAACAAAACCCTAATACATTGTCAAAATGCTCACAACTTCCCATAAAGTAAAAAAATCACCCCATGGGCAACCAAGCAGCACTAGTCTTAATAGCTGGAAGGCCAATGATATATTGCTATAGTTTTTCATTTATTTTCATGTTTCCAAATATACAAAGCAAGTTCTGTTTCACTCTCTCCCTACCCCATTTCATCACTTTGAACTCTGAACTTCAAACCCATAAATGTTCCTCTATTAAAAAAGAAGCACTTTTAGTGTGAAAAGATCTTTATTTCAAAATAAAGGGCACAAGGTCTTACACAGCAGATAAAATTAGTGTTACTGCCCTCAGAGGTCAAGGCTAGCAAATTTTCTGGCATATACAAATTCATTATGAATAACAGATGGACTGAATGGCCTGTAAGTGCAGCTGTAAGGTCTCATGGTATAACTCCCTTTGTTGATCCCAGTAACAAAATTATTAGGTTCCATTTAAAATTGAAAATAATAGCAGCTTTTCCAGAAGATCTAGCTCCCAAAATTGTATACAGAACTCATCTGTCTAAGATCTTAAGTTAAATACCTTGTATATCTATATCATTATAATCAATATTTCTGACAACCACAACGTAAGAAATTTAACCTCAGCTAATAGTTTTTCTCATCATGAAATCAAGTGAAATACTATATTTTTGCTCTCTTCATAAATAGAAAATGACCACACACTACAAACACTTTATTAATGTTTACTGATTATATATACAGAGAATATTCAATAACCAGAACTCACCAGTTGCAATACTACACATTAAATTATAATATAACCCCTACTACAAAAGCTATCTGTTGACCCAAGATAAAAAACTGTCTCTAGAGTTTAAATACATTAGAAATTATTATTTTTTTTTTTTAAAAAAAGGGAAACTAGAAAGTGGTCTTCAAATGCTAAAAGCCTAGAAGAATTCTCCAACATCTGCTCTCTTATCTCGACATTTGCTTCGGGCTTTTGTTCGAGCTTTGAAGGCGGCAGAATTATATAAATGCTGAAATGAAGAAAAGGAAAATACAGGTGAGCCACTAAGGCTTCAGATATTCTTATAAAGTTAAAAAAAAAAGATAAATAAAAAAATCACAAAGGAAAGAAATGAACTAATTTGACTCTAGAAATATTTTAAATGTTTATAAGACAGATACAAAGAATGAGGGGGAAAATTAACACATTATAGTTCATGGCTATTCTATATGAAAAAAAATAGCCAAACATGTAAAATACCAAGAAAATTCCAGCCAAAAAATTTTTTTAAAGTATATAAACATTTATTCTGATCAAGGAAAAGACAAATCATGAATTAATGTGAACAAAATACTCAACTTTGCTGTTAATTAAAATAATAAGGGAAACTATCATAAGGTTTCATTCAAACTAACAAATTTTTAAAATTATAAAACCCAATGCTGTCAAATATGTGTGTAATAGCTACATGCTTTCATTCACCACTGAAAATAATTAAAAATGATAGAATTATTTTGGAAGGTAATTTGGCAATGCATATCAAAAAATCATAATCAACGGGCTTCCCTGGTGGCGCCGTGGTTGAGAGTCCGCCTGCCGATGCAGGGGACACGGGTTCGTGCCCCGGTCCGGGAAGATCCCACATGCCGCGGAGCGGCTGGGCCCGTGAGCCATGGCCGCTGAGCCCGCGCGTCCAGAGCCTGTGCTCCGCAACAGGAGAGGCCACAGCAGTGAGAGGCCCGCGTACCGCAAAAAAAAAAAAAAAAAAAAAAATCATAATCAAGCCCTGTAGTCCCATGCAAGGATTTCTTCCAAGAAATAATTCAAAAGAGAAATTATGTAAAAATATTAGTATTTATTCAAAACATTTTTGAAATACCCAATAATTATATGGCCATCAAAATGATCAAATGTAAAGATTCTTTACAATATACAATTAAACAATTCAGACCCACTAGGATGGCTATAATTTAAAACAAAAATAAAACCAAAAAAGTGTTGGTAGGGATGTCAAAATTTGAACTCTTATACTGCTAGTGGGAATGCAAAATGCACTACAGTCACTGTAGAAAACAGTTTGGTGGTTCCTTAAAAAGTTAAACACAGAATTACCACGTGACCAAGCAACTCCACTCCTAGGCATACAACTAAAAGAATCAAAAACAGGTGCTCTAACAAAAACTTGTACATATATGTTCATAGCAGCACGATTTAAAAGGGGCAAAAAGTGGAAACAAGCCAAATGTCCACCAACTGACGAACAGATAAACATGTGGCATATCCACACAATGAAGGATTATTTGGCCACAAAAAGGACTGAAGTAATGACACGCTACAACATAGATGAACCTTGGCAACATTATGCTAAATGAAAAAACCAGTCACAAAAGGTCACATTATATGATTCTATGTATGTGAAATATCCAGAATAGGTAAATCCATAGATAGAATGCACATTAGTGACTGTCAGCAGCTGGGGGAAGAAGAGGGGAAGGGAATGGAGAATGAATACTTAATGGACATAAGGTTCCTTCTGAGGTGGTGAAAATGTTTGGAAACTAGATAGTGGTGACAGTTGTGCAACACTGTAAGTGTACAAAATGCCACTAAATTGTACAGTGTAGAATAGTTTTTTATGTTATGTGAATTTTACCTTAGTAAAAAAAAATTAAAATATAAGGGTTTTTGAAATGTTAAATAAAAATATTAACCACTATTTAATGTTACAAACTCTCTGAGCACATTTGTTTCCTCATTTGTAAAATGAATCTGGTACTTACTAAGTTTAGGCTCAGTTATCTGATACAAAAGAAGCACTGTGTAAATATTTATCCTTAACTATATAAACTTCATAAGCAAAAGGAAACAAAAGATAAAAATAGCTTCTATGTTAATAGGATTATGGATAAAAATTTTTCATCATAACCCTCCATACTCTAAATGCAGTGAAGTTTCTATACTTTTAGTCCAGCTACTCTGTGTCCGAAACATCATAAGAACTAAAATCTCACAGACATAGCTAAATACCTATCACCTAGCAGAATCAAAGCTTTGGCTCCACTTTTCTTCTGTGCATTTAGTTCTATTGAAAACAAAAACCAAACCTACCCTTTCAAAACGAGAAATCTTCATTGTTTTAAGTGTTGCAGCATCAAGCATCACTGGGGGTCCAAGTTCAAAAACATTGCGAAGGAATTCATTTGACTTAAATAAAAGAGAAATGCAATAAGTCTCAGTATTAAATATCAGCTCTTTTTTTTTAACTACATAAAGTGAAATCTGGTTAACAGAAGTTATGTATATGAATGTAAGTCACTTATTTTCTTTCTGTTTCTCGTAAGACCAAATGGTTTTCCAATGCCTTGAATTCAAGAAAGCTATGTCAAACTATCTGCTTCCCTACAAAGATATCAAGTGTTCCAACAGCTATATAGATGCTCCACTAGGCTTACACAATACAAAAACAAAAAGAAGAGTTTCATGTTTATTAAATTTAACTTTTAAAAATAAACTTGCTATTTTGCATATCATATGCTGAAAACATTCTGTATATTCAAACTAACTTCAAAAGCCAGTTAAGTAAGGTAGATTTAAAACTCCTCCCTAATTTAAAAGCAAACATACAGAAAGGATGTCACCCACTCACCTGCAAGTGGTACTGCATCCCTGATCCAAGAACCTCCTTAAAGGTGTCATATGTATGTTTTTTGACCCAGCAATCAATATACATGCGTTCAGGACCAAATTTAACAGTTTCTGTTGGAAAATCCCGTTCCTGGCCAATAGAAGAACAACAATTGTAAGAGGAACCAAAATGATCTAAAGAGATCCTACATAAACACAATTTCTAAATAGACATGTATATGCTGAAATGAATAATGTGGTTTAAACCGATACCTCCATCCCTGAAATATGAATAGACTAGAAAGTGGAAGTACTATCCCACATATAAGGGTGTAGAATTTGCCTAGTTGTGGTAGACTTAAAGACACAACTAAGTTTGGATAAATATTAACGGCAAAACCACCTTGTTGTGAATGTTTTTAAATTTCAAAAGCACTCAACAAACTGGTGAAAAGTCAGGTATTTGTACTGGTCTAGGATTGGCAGGGGCGGAGGGAGGGGAGGTTACAGGACAAGTCAGAAAGACAAGATATCCTCACAAGCCAGTGGTGAAATTGGGGGAAGCAGAAATCTAGGAAAGGTAGGGAAGATAAATGGGGTTTACAGACCAACCATCAAGGAGTATCTATTACAGCATTAAGTGGCCTACCTCTACCGCCCTAAGGATGTCTCTGAACACCGACCGCTGCTTTCTCTTGTCCACTTTGGCCCGGTGCTTAGTTCCATCTGTAGCCAAAGCCCTAAGCATCTGAGTCAAAGACTCCATGTCTTCGTAAAAAAAGTCCTGGTCAGAAAAAAAAATTTGGTTTTGTTTGTAGTTTGTTGTTTCTTTCCCCCCACCCTCTTCTAGAATTAACAAAAAACAGTCCACCTTGGAAATATCCAACAGGGTTACACAGAGCAACGCAAATCTTGGAGCTATTTAGAGATCTTCGCACAGATACACACATAAACACTTATTGTCATGCAAAAATTTAATCCAGAAATGTTGCCTACAAGATGATACACTACCACCAAACAATGAACATTCCTCTTCCAAGTATAACCAGATGCATTCAACCAATGCTTACTGTGTTCCTACTGTATTCAAGACATTACTGGGATTTCCAAGTTCAGTGATAGTCAGATACACATAAACCAATAGTTCAGTGATAGTCAGTGATAGTTCAGATACACAAGTTCAGTGATGGTCAGATACACATAAACCAATACAGCTTCTACCCCTGGCTCCCTAGTACCCAAAGCACATATTCCCAGAATTCCAAATATTCTTATTCCAAAAGGGCAAGCTATCAGTAATGCTTTTTAAAGCACCTAATTTCTAATTTATTGGCCATATTTCAAATAAGCAACCGAGTATTTACATCAGGTGCACAACTCAAGTGATTAAATTATTTAAGAAAGGAAGATATTTTAATCCCTTTTGGAGGGAAGCCACAAAATGTATTACTATTTGCTATGACCTTAAGTTGACCATGGGCTTCCTTTTTACAGTTTAAGTGGCTATACTTTGAAAGTCTCTTTATTTTGGGTGTTTTTACTCCCTGATTAAATTTTACAACCACATTAAACTAAAAGATTATTCCAAGTTCTTTAGCTGACCAAAACTAGAGCAGACACGCATGGAAGCCAGAAGGTGACCCATCTCCAGTTCTAGTTATTAATGCCTATTTAAGATTTTTTGCATTGGTGGTAACACTTAACTTATTCTATTAAAACAAGCAGCTCAGACTTCCCTGGTGGCGCAGTGGGTAAGAATCCGCCTGCCAATGCAGGGGACACGGGTTCGATCCCTGGTCCAGGAAGATCCCTCATGCCATGGAGCAACTAAGCCCATGCGCCACAACTACTGAGCCTGCGCTCTAGAGCCCGAGAGCCATAACTACTGAGCGTGCACACCACAACTACTGAAGCCCACACACCCTAGAGCCCGTGCGCTCTAGGGCCCGTATGCCACAACTACTGAGCCCGTATGCTGCACCTACTAAAGCCCGTGCACCTACAGTTCATGCTCCTCAACAAGAGAAGCCACCGCAATGAGAAGCCCGCGCACCACAACGAAGAGGAGCCCCCGCTCGCCGAAACTAGAGAAAGCCCACATGCAGCAACAAAGACCCAGCGCAGCCAAAGATAAAAACATAAAATAAGCAGCTCTTATTCTAGGCATTCTTCACACTGTATACATAATTGTTCAATCTCAAAAAATATAATTTCTTTTAACGTCTAAAATGAAAAAAATTATTACACTCATGGAAAATAAGCTTGAAATTAACACACTTTTGTTTTTTTTAATTTATTTATTTATTTTTGGCTGCGTTAGGTCTTCGTTGCTGTGCGCAGGCTTTCTCTAGTTGCGGCGAGCAGGGGCTACTCTTTGTTGCAGTGCCCGGGCTTCTCGTTGCGGTGGCTTCTCTTGTTGTGGAGCACAGGCTCTAGGTGCGCAGGCTCAGTAGTTGTGGCTCACGGGCTTAGTTGCTCCACGGCATGTGGGATCTTCCCGGACCATGGCTCGAACCCATGTCCCCTGCATTGGCAGGCAGATTCTTAACCACTATGACCAGGGAAGCCCCAGATATTCTTAATTTAAAGTATTTTCTCATTGTCAGTATTTTAGAGATTGTATATTCTTAACTGTTCTAACCAATGTTTTCTTCAAATGTTCTGATTCAACTTCCTATGTCTGAGTTAGCTGGAAATAACATCTGTCAAGAAGATTTTCATCTAGAAAAGCAGGTAACAAAGCTGATAAGATGTGATTAAAACAGTCCAATGATACTTTGATCTGTATATTTAAATTCCAATAAATTTGATTCCATCATAAAAAAACGGGAATCATTTTACTGCTAGAAACAAATACATTTCAAGGACTGGAAGTTCTCTACTCATTTCATTGACTACTTGTTCTTTTGTATTATTCTCAAAAATAAAATTTATGGAAGATTTAAAAAAATATATATGGGAGAATACACCAAAAATTAACAAGACTTTATGCATTACCTTAATTTGTTCTAAGAACTGGGAACTACTGCTAGTGGTCTCAACAATCTTACCTCCCAGCATACATCTGGCCATGTCTAAAGACATTTTTGGTTATCATTATCTGCCAGGAGGTGCTACTGGCCTCTAACGAGTAGAAGCTAGGGAAGCTGCTAAACATCCTGAAATGTACAAGACAGCGCCCCCTCCAACAACAAAAATTATCCAGCCCAACGTATCAACAGTGCTGAAGTTGAGAAACTCCATGGTAAATAATCTTAGCAATCAATAAAACTCAATCTAGTTTACAGAGTCTGAACCATTGAGTTGAATATAGTACTTGTGAAAATAAATATTAAGTACTGTAGGGAAATGTCTCCATAAAGTGCCTGTGCTTTAAAAAGAAAGAAAACGTAAAATATAACAAAAATAGTCCATAAACAGCATCCAAAAGCCAATTTACTGAAGCTTGGGATAACTGCATAGTAAAACTTCACACTCAGGAACAAATGAAAAATGGGCTCCTAGAGGGACAAATACCTAATTCTTATCAATAATGAAAAGAAAATTGCATAGTCATTGCCACACAACGGGGTCAAAAGTCCTAGATCAGAACCTCAAGCCTACTACTCACTACACCAAGTTTTAAAAATTACAAATATGTTTCATCACCTGTAAAATGAAAATATCCACCACCCTCCCACCACATGATAGTTTTAAGGATTAAATAAGACAGGAAATATAAATTTGCCCAATAAATTATGAAGCATGAACTATTACATCAGTATTCTAGATTTAGAGGAATTTACATAGAATTGGACTTTTAAAAAATCAGTGTAGTAATTACAGCTATATGAGGAAGTTTATTGTCACACAAAACAGGTTTTGCAGTCAGAACATCTATGTTTGAATCACAAACATCCATTACTTAGACATATATAACCTTGGGCATAATTACATTAGCAATCTGTGTCTCAGGTCCTCTGATATAAAAAGGGGATAGTTAATACAACCCACATCTCACAGGTTTATTTAAGGCCTAAGTAAAATATATTTATATATTCTAAAAATATATAAAACACAGTACATAAACATCCATTATGCTACAGCTCTTTTATGATATAGCCTGTTTCAGTATAACAATATAAATGCTTCAAACAGGTCAGCTAAAGATAATTATTTCATACTAAAATGACTATAAGTTAAATGGTTTCAAAGGCTGAGTGGCATTAGAATGAAATGAAACCACAGAAAACTTTTAGAAGAGTTTAAATACACAGGATGAGATGCTTAAGGTCACAAAAATCACCCCCAAACTACTATTTCTATACAGAAGTTACTGGAGCACTGACTGTAAACAAAATGAAATAAGCTGGATCTTGCACAGCTGTCCTATGTGTTAAAAAATAATCCTAACAGGGAAGCCTAACATTAACACAGAATTTGATGTCTCCCCACTTCACTGCAAAGTGATGACTACTATTTCTAGAATGGTTTTATCTGACTCTACGCAACTACAAAGACTTTTATTCTTTTCATTCCCTGCTAATTGAGGCAGAATGTCTCCATCAGGGTATGGAGACATTTTTACATGAGTCAGTTATCCTATAAACAAAGGCAAGAAATGAGAAGCACGTGGGGTTGTCCTTTCTGGAAATATAAAATCTAAGTGATTTAGGGCCTGGGGAGTGTGTTGTGAGTCTTCAAATTTTCTTTTCTTTGTTTCTGCTCTGTCTCTCTGTCCTGAAGCACTTCCCCTGTCAGCTTAGGTGGAGGATAGAGCAGGGAAAATTAGGGAAGGTTTGACTATACTACATTTTGATATATTTCCCTGAATCAGCATATCACATGGATCTCAGACCTATAATTCCACTCACTAAATAGTCCTTGTCTTAGTTTAAGTTACCCTAGAGAGGTCCTAAAAGGCCACTACTAGAGTACTAGTAAGAGGGAGGTAATACATGATTCAGTTAATAGTGCAGGAACTGCTACCACTTACACTGTACTTGGCATGTGTTCCCAAGAACCATATTAGGTAGTGACTATTACTATCTCCATTGTAAAGATATGGATACTGAGGCATACAGAAGTTGCCCAACATCATCAGGTAATAAGGGTGGAAGACAAAATTTGAACCCAGGCACAGCAGCTCCTAAGTACACTCTTTACCTGCTTGGTTACATGGCAGACACACAAAGTAAACTAAGGGAGCTCTCACAAACGAAGGATTACTAATTCTTCATATCAACTTTGAACAAATAGCTATTATTAATATTTCACCAACTCATTCTTTAAAACCCAACCTAAAAGCCAGCTCTTCAGAGAGATTTTTACTAAGTCTCCCAGGCTGATTTCATCACATAGTTAGATTTCCAGGTTAATAATAACACAAAATAATTAATGTTAGCAAAAGGCTCTGAATAATTTGATGCCACACTTGTGCTACAAAAACCTAATTTAAATCAACCTATGGTTTAACTAATTTTTTTGAACACCTTGTAACCACACTAACCCACCAGCAGACACTCCCCTCCTTTCAAAAAACTTAACAAAAATAGCAAAGAGTGCTCGTTTCGGCAGCACATACACTAAAATTGGAACGATACAGAGAAGATTAGCATGGCCCCTGCACAAGGATGACATTCAAATTCGTGAAGCATTCCATATTTTAAATCATAAAGATCAGATCAGAAACAAATGAAAAAAAATGAAGGAAACGATAGCAAAGATCAATAAAACTAAAAGCTGGTTCTTTGAGAAGATAAACAAAATTGATAAACCATTAGCCAGACTCAACAAGAAAAAAAGGGAGGAGACTCAAATCAATAGAATTAGAAATGAAAAAGGAGAGGTAACAACTGACACTGCAGAAATACAAAGGATCACGAGAGATTACTACAAGCAACTACATGCCGATAAAATGGACAACCTGGAAGAAATGGACAAATTCTTAGAAAATCACAACCTTCCAAGACTGAACCAGGAAGAAATAGAAAATATAAAACAGACCAATCACAAGCACTGAAGTTGAGACTGTGATGAAAAATCTTCCAACAAACGAAAGCTCAGAACCCGATGGCTTCAAAGGCGAAATCTATAAAACATTTAGAGAAGAGCTAACACCTATGCTTCTCAAACTCTTCCAAAATAAAGCAGAGGGAGGAACACTCCCAAACTCATTCTAAGAGGCCACCATCACCCTGATACCAAAACCAGACAAGGATGTCACAAAGAAAGAAAACTACAGGCCAATATCACTGATGAACATAGATGCAAAAATCCTCAACAAAATACTAGCAAACAGAATCCAACAGCACATTAAAAGGATCATACACTATGATCAAGTGGGGTTTATCCCAGGAGTGCAAGAATTCTTCAATATATGCAAATCAATCAATGTGATACACCGTATTAACAACTTGAAGGAGAAAAACCATATGATCATCTCAATAGATGCAGAGAAAGGTTTCGACAAAATTCAACACCGATTTATGATAAAAATCCTCCATAAAATAGGCACAGAGGGAACTTTCCTCAACATAATAAAGGCCATATATGACAAACCCACAGCCAGTATCATCCTCAATGGTGAAAAACCGAAACCATTTCCACTAAGATCAGGAACAAAACAAGGTTGCCCACTCTCACCACTATTATTCAACATAGTTTTGGAAGTTTTAGCCACAGCAATCAGAGAAGAAAAAGAAATAAAGGAAATAAAATCCAAATCAGAAAAGAAGAAATAAAGCTGTCACTGTTTGCAGATGACATGACACTATATACAGAGAATCCTAAAGATGCTACCAGAAAACTACTAGAGCTAATCAATGAATTTGGTAAAGTAGCAGGATATAAAATTAATGCACAGAAATCTCTTGCATTCCTATACACTAATGATGAAAAATCTGAAAGTAAAATTAAGAAAACACTCCCATTTACCATTGCAACAAAAAGAATAAAATATCTAGGAATAAACCTACCTAAGGAGACAAAAGACCTGTATGCAGAAAATTATAAGACACTGTTCAAAGAAATTAAAGGTGATACAAATAGATGGAGAGATACACCATGTTCTTGGATTGGAAGAATCAACATTGTGAAAATGACTATACTTCCCAAAGAAATCTACAGATTCAGTGCAATCCCTATCAAACTACCACTGGCATTTTTCACAGAACTAGAACAAAAAATTTCACAATTTGTATGGAAACACAAAAGACCTTGAGAAAGAAAAACGGAGCTGGAGGAATCAGGCTCCCTGACTTCAGACTATACTACTAAGCTACAGTTAAACAAGACAGTATGGTACTGGCACAAAACAGAAATATAGATCAATGGAACAGGATAGAAAGCCCAGAGATAAACCCACGCACATATGGTCACCTTATCTTTGATAAAGAAGCCAAGACTATACAAAGGAGAAAAGACAGCCTCTCCAATAAGTGGTGCTGGGAAAATTGGACAGCTACATGTAAAAGAATGAAATGAGAACACTCCCTAACACCATACACAGAAATAAACTCAAAATGGATTAAAGACCTACATGTAAGTCCAGATACCATCAAACTCTTAGAGGAAAACATAGGCAGAACACTCTATGACATAAATCACAGCAAGATCCTTTTTGACCTACCTCTTAGAGAAATGGAAATAGAAACAAAAATAAACAAATGGGACCTAATGAAACCTCAAAGCTTTTGCACAGCAAAGGAAACCATAAACAAGATGAAAAGACAATCTTCAGGATGGGAGAAAATATTTGCAAATGAAGCAACTGACAAAGGATTAATCTCCAAAACATACAAGCAATTCATGCAGCTCAATATCAAGAAAACAAACAACCCAATCCAAAAATGGGCAGACCTAAATAGACATTTCTCCAAAGAAGATATACAGACTGCCAACAAACACATGAAAGAATGCTCAACACCATTAATCATTAGAGAAATTCAAATCAAAGCTACAATGAGATATCGTCTCACACCGGTCTGAATGCCCATCATCAAAAAATCTACAAACAATAAATGCTGGAGATGCTGTGAAGAAAAGGGAACCCTCTTGCACTGTTGGTGGGAATGTAAATTGATACAGTCGCTATGGAGAACAGTATGGAGGTTCCTTAAAAAACTAAAAATAGAACTACCATATGACCCTGCAATCCCACTACTGGGCATATACCCTGAGAAAACCATAATTCAAAAAGAGTCAGGTACCAAAATGTTCATTGCAGCTCTATTTACAATAGCCAGGACATGGAAGCAACCTAAGTGTCCATCAACAGATGACTGGATAAAGAAGATGTGGTACATATACACAATGGAATATTACTCAGCCATAAAAAGGAAC
Organism: Grampus griseus; assembly: GCF_964374135.1. NCBI lineage: Eukaryota > Metazoa > Chordata > Mammalia > Artiodactyla > Delphinidae > Grampus > Grampus griseus. Next base: position 36,546,218 of record NC_139003.1, read on the forward strand.
GAAACGGAGTTATTTGTAGTGAGGTGGATGGACCTAGAGACTGTCATAGAGTGAAGTAAGTCAGAAAGATAAAAACAAATACCGTATGCTAACACATATATATGGAATCTAAAAAAAAAGAAGAAAAAAAAAGAAAATGGTCCAAAGAACCTAGGGGCAAGACAGGAGTAAAGATGCAGACCTACTAGAGAATGGACTTGAGGGTACAGGGAGGGGGAAGGGTATGCTGGGACAAAGTGACAGAGTGGCATGGACACATATACACTACCAAACGTAAAATAGATAGCTAGTGGGAAGCAGCCGCATAGCACAGGGAGATCAGCTCGGTGGTTTGTGACCACCTAGAGGGGTGGAATAGGGAGGGTGGGAGGGAGGGAGACACAAGAGGGAAGAGATATGGGGACATATGTATATGTATAACTGATTCACTTTGTTATAAAGCAGAAACTGATACAACATTGTAAAGCAATTATACTCTAATAAAGATGTTAGAAAAAAAATCACAATGAGGAATCACCTCAAACCTATTAGGATAGCTATCATCATAAAGACAAGAGATAACAAATACTGGTGAGGATGTGGAGAAAAGGGAACACTTGTGCACTGTTATTGGGAATGTAAATTGGTGCAGGTACTTTGGAAAATAGTATGGATGTTCCTCAAAAAATTCAAAATAAAATTCCTAGTGCAAAAAAAAAAAAAAAAAGCAAACAAAACACTAGGTTGTTTTATAACCCAGTTCATTTTTGTCTTTGACAAGGACTTCAGTCAAATTAAATACATCTGATGAGTTCTCCTGGCTATCACATGTTATTTATTAAGTCAGATAATGTAAGATATGCAGGTAATAATATATTTACATTTATGCAAATTTAAACAAATCAACACATATACTTTAAACTGCATCATTAGTTCACTTTTAAGATGCATTTCAAAGGAAAAAGAAAAGAATTTACCATTTCTAGTCAGTAGAGGAATACAAGATTAAAAATGGGGACATCTGGCTTCTGTACCTTGAGGTTAAGGAGCCATTAAGTAGCTCAATAAAATTAAATGGATTGCTAAACTTCAGTCTTCTAATTTCTCACATAAGGAGAATCATTAGCTACTGACAGCATTAATAACTTACTTTTACCTCGTACCTGCTCTCTTTCAAAGTAAGGAGGGATGGGGGGGGCAACGAAACACAGGCCTAGAATGGAATGTGAATAAGCAAGGCAACCCAGAACACGTATTAATCTTATTTAGAATTATCCACTGTTAAATAACTTCTTTAATTGCAGACAAAGTTTCATTCCAGAAATAGTCTTTCTCCTTAAATTAAGAAGCAGCTAGTAAGTAACCCAAGATTCACAACAGAGGTCACAAACCAGGGTGACCAAATGTCCCATACAGCCTAAGACAAAGGGTTTCCTAGAACACAGGACTTTTCAGTGCTAAACTTGGAATACCATCAGGATGGTGGATCACCTATTGGTCACCTATCACAAACTCAAATACCTTCAAAAGCCAAACTGTGGTTTAAAAAAAAAAACAACTATGAGTCGACAGTGGTAGAGAACTGCAAAGCACATGTCCCAGAGTAATGGGCTATGTTTATTTCCATCTTTGGCTTAAAAGTTAAACCTAACAGTACTAAACTCATCTGACTTAATCCCAAACCTATGTTGACCTAATATTTCATCCATTTGTCCAACATTTATTATAAAGCATCCATGCATGAATTACCTTAATGTGTCTGATGTCTGAGAAATCCTAGCAGATCCAAAAGATTATACGGGACAACTCTCTCCATGAGTAATAAGAGTGTACCTAAACTTCAGTTCTGTAGGCAGCAACAATCAAATATAATGAACTACACTTAAATATTGCTCTACCAACCCCTATTGATTTATGCTCTTAAAAGTATTACATCACCACTGCCAAGAAGCAGAACGATCGATCACTAGGTTCTCAGTGGGCCATGCTCTAAAGTTACAATCCACTTCTTAATTGTGAGGATTATGATGGAATAATGGTCCTTGTGATGCAAGCTTTTTGTTTCACCTATCAGATACTTACACTCTCTATTCCTCTGGCCAATTCAAACAGAAGTGCCAGAGATTCACCAGCAGCTATTCTCATGTTTACATCATCAGAAGAGAGGAGGCTTGGAAGTTTATGGAAATGCCTAGAAAATAGTCAGTCATTATTATGTGAACACAACCGATTATGTCAATAAATGTTGATTTTATAAAGTAAGAAACTAAAAATACATACACCTCAAGCTTTTTCTTCACTTCATTGATTGGGCATATGGTCAGTAATAATGTCCACGCGAGAAGTGAGCTGATATGAAGCGCTGTAGTAGGGGTGCTGCAGACAACATTAGTGTCGTTCTCTTTGAGATAGGACTTGGTGAAGATATTTTCCAAACACTGCAGAGTTGAATACAGCTCCTAATGCATAAGAACAGGAAATAAGATACCACCTTAAATGAGAAATGTGCAAACAACTGGATTCAAAAGGTTGTCTACTTACAGTAATGTCATCTGTGGCAATAAAACAGCAAACAGCAAAGCAAGTTGCACACTAAAAAAAGCAAAACAAAAACAGACATTAATGTTTGCCATTTTCTTATTAATTCTACATCTTCCTGCTTTTATAATTCAATGTGAAAAATTTCTCAACCACATGACTACATTAGGTCCCAAGTACAGTATTAAAAAGAAAGAAAGAATATAAGGTCAAAAGTTAAGGGAAGTGGATTTTGGCTAAAAGCCACTAAGGTCTGCTACTAAACTCAGAGTATGACTTCAGGAAAGTTACTCCATTTCTCTCAGATTTTCCTTCATTAATCTAGCAGATCATTTCAAACTTCAACTCAAAGACAGAGATGAAGTGTGGACATTTGAGATAAAGAAACCTACTCTATTAAAAACCTTTAAAACACAAATCTCAAAAAATTTAAATAGCTGTCCTCAAACTTCCGACTTAAAGAAGGATCTCATTAACTCAGATTTTACTTATTTTGGAATATGTTGAAAAGAGGTTGGGAATCCTATAATTGTTTATTTTGGGGGGGGGGATGCTAAACGAGTGAGTACACAGTCCAAGATTACCAAGGTAATCTTTTTTTTTTTTCTTTTTACGAGGGCCTCTCACTGTTGTGGCCTCTCTCGCTGCGGAGCATAGGCTCCGGACGTGCAGGCTCAGCGGCCATGGCTCATGGGCCCAGCGGCTCTGCGGCATGTGGGATCTTCCCAGACCGGGGCACGAACCTGTGTCCCCTGCATCGGCAAGCGGACTCTCAACAGCTGCGCCACCAGGGAAGCTCCCCAAGGTAATCTTACTTAATAAAACAGAATCAGAATATCTATATACAATCTACCTGCAACATAAATAGGAGCCATGAATTCTCAGAACACTGTTCTAACAAATTAATCATATAAAAACAGAATCTGAGGGCTTCCCTGGTGGCGCAGTGGTTGAGAGTCTGCCTGCCAATGCAGGGGACACGGGTTCGTGCCCCGGTCCGGGAGGGTCCCACATGCCGCAGAGCGGCTGGGCCCATGAGCCATGGCCGCTGAGCCTGCGCGTTCAGAGCCTGTGCTCCGCAGCGGGAGGGGCCCCAACAGTGAGAGGCCCGCATACTGCAAAAAAAAAAAAAAAAAAAACAGAATTTGAAATTCATAAGGCTTTATTATTCTTCATTTCCCTTTTCCCCATACGTTATTACTAAAATTCCCTCATGTTGTTCCAAGTACCATTAAAGCTTAAAGCTTAAGTCTTTAAAGTCATCATTCATATGCCCAGGTTTCAGCTAGTTCTGTTCCAGTAATATGAGGACACTTGTAATATTAATCTGCTTGGTGTCACTGTTTTATTTTCATTAGTTTATCCTGGTAAAAATTGGACATTGTTAAAATTCAAAAGTAGCCTATGCATTATTCTTAGTAAAGAAAAATTTCAATCTATCATCCCTTCTCCTAAGTAAGCAGCAGAAGCAAGGCCACATCTCTCCTTCTGATTACTAAGAGAAATGGCAGATTAAAAATTAGGACTGTCTACGTTTAATAAAGATTCCTTCTGCTAATATGCAGAAGAATGCTAGTTTATTTTTTATTTTAATTCACAGAAAGAGTGAGAAGGATTAATAAAGGGCCTTTAGATGACCACAACAAACTCACATGCAACCAAAATTAAGTGATCACCTCAAATATCTAATCAATAGTGTTTTCTGTCAAACATTTCAAATACCCCTATACTCCTGCACAATTTAAAAGTTGCATGAAACTACACAAAAAGGAAGAACAGAAAGGCAAAGAGCAAAAGCGTGATTAAATATTTTAGGGTTGCTAACTATTGGGGGGCAGAGATTCCTATAATGTCACCAAACTCCTATTCCTTTGCCTCTGGGAGAAAGAGCTAGACTATTCCCAGCAGCCATACAGTTGGTAAACCAAGGAACTCTTGGCAGAAGCGATGTGTCTCTGTCCTCTAGCTTTCCCCATCTAGCTACCATAGTTGCCATCTGAAAGGACCTAGAGGTAGGGCAGAGATGCAGGATGGATGCCTAGGGACCCTGCTGACTTGACTGGGCAGTGATATGAACAAGAAGTAAACTTTTATTAAGCCACTAAGACTTCAGGGTTTATCTGATACAAAGATTAATGTCATGTACCATAAGTAATACTAAAGAGGAAGCTAATTTGAATAATCAGTATGAAAAAGCTTTAAACTTAAAATGGTTCTCTTGTTAGGAAAACAGCTTAAGATTCAAATCCACTAAAATTAAATTTTTAAGATCTATTAAGACTCTTAAGATTCTTAAGATCCATAACATTCAAATCTTAAAATTCATTAAGGTTCAAATCCACTTTCTAAATCCACTACAACCACCTCATGTTTCTGTGAATAAAGCAAAACATGTTCATGTGATCATTTAAATCACTTACTAGCACACCAAAAACCAACAGCCAAAAACAAAACCCACAGTCTTAAGTGTTGCAAGTGGTATATATCAATTAGAGAATGAAAGCTTTTCCAAACCCCAAAACCAGATGAATATTTCACAAGTCAGAGTTTCAGAGTTTCCTACATCTACCAAATCCACCTGTGTAACTACAGCATTCAGCTCTCTCATAAGGACTTTTAGGCCACAACAGCCAGAATTTTTTTAAGAAAACCACTCCATTACATTTCTTAGAATAAAAAATAACCACACAATAAACATTGTCAGGACCATTTCTTTAAGCTCCAATAAAAACTAGATCATCCTAAATAACTCAACATAGCACTGTATTTCATATCAGCAAATGATGTTCAATTTCAAAGATGTAGAAATCTTCTCTATACGGGATGCTCTATTGAGTCTCAGAAAATTTAAGAGGGCAATTGTCGTATTGAGCCTGCTCACTAAAATTAAAGACAAATGGGGGTGGTGGTGGGATGAATTGGGAGATTGGGATTGACATATACATACAAATATGGATAAAATAGAGAACTTATGAGAACCTGCTGTATAAATAAATAAAATAAATAAAATTCAAAAAACAAAGGGACAAATGAGAATAAAATGTTAATAAAAAACCTGCTATATTTTTTAAAGATGCTATTTTCCTAGATCATTCATCACAAGGTCTGGCTGTCATGCCTAGATAGATCTATAAATTTAAAAATCCTATACTTACAGTTTGCCTAGCCTGGATACTAGCTGTTCCATCACAAATTATTTTCTTCAGGATTGGTCCAAGAGTCTTTAAAACCTCTTCACTTTCAATTCCAGGGCCCAACTGAATACAGAGAACAGATGCTAATGCTGCAGCTGCACGCTGCTCATCACCTTTACCTATAAAACAAGCCACAATGCAACTATGACAAATCATTTTCAACAGACTTATTAAGGCAGCAATCTCCCAAATTTGTTCAATTTCAAAATAGCATCTACCAATTATGAAACTTGTAATATGCTCAAGGCTTTGACATGAGCGATAAATCTAGACCTCACTCAAATCCTAGATCTACCATGTATTAGCCAAATGATCTTCAACCAATTACTCTTATTCTCAAAACATTTCCTCATCTGTGAAATGGAGATTAACACCAATTTTAAGGGATTACTGTAACAGTTCAGCCAGATAATGCATTTCAAGCTGATCTGACCTTCCAAATCCTTCAGGTACTTATAGAATAGTGCTCAAGTAGCCCTTGAATTAATCTGACAAGCATTTCAGATGTACACAGCCCATGAGGTAAACTAAACTGTCAGGGCTTCCTCCACCAGTGTTTTTTTAATTTTTTTTTTAATAAATAAGGGATTCAAAATAAGGGATTCTTGGGAATTTCCTAGTGGTCCACTGGTTAGGACTCCGAGCTCTCATTGCCGAGGGCTCAGGTTCCATCCCTGGTCGGGGAACAAAAAATCCCACAAGCTGCATGGTACGGCCAAAAACTAAAAATATTAAAAAAATAAGGGATTCTTTAAAACTATAGAAAATACGTTAATATAAAGGTAAATGTAAGTTAACTCTTGAGAACTGTATACACCAAAGGATTTGGGCAAATTTTGAACTTAAGTTATTGTCTGATAAATTAAATATTTATGCAGGTTGTAAGAAATTTTTAAAGGTCACCTAGTCCAATTACCTTGTGGATACAGTTTCAATGTTAACACTTTTAACAAAGCCATTGTAATATATCAAAAAAGTTGGCTCTGTTATCAACTATACCAGTAACAAGGTATATAACTTTAGACCAGTCTCCTGTTTCCTAGGCCTTTCTTTTTCCTATACAATGAGAGGTGGATTAGATCAAAGGTTTCCAAACACGCATTCTTGACAAAGCTTCCACCTGAAGCAAAATGAGAATAAGAACATAAAGCTAAGCACATTCAATTTAAAGGAACATGTGTGCTTCCTACACTTTTGGTACTAGAAATATTTTGTTGATAAAGTGATAATGATAGTTGAAGCTAATTATTTTCATAATGTTCTTACTTGGCAAAATAATTAAGCTGGCAGCCCCAAATCTTTTTAAATCTGGCAGCTCCTAAAATTGCAAGTTTGATAATACTAGACTTAATCTTTAAGGTCTCTCTTCATTCTTAAAAGTTCTATGATCATAAAAGTTCTACAATCATAATATGAATTCCAGAATCTCCATTACAAAGTTCTAGAATTCAAATATTCCAAGGGATATCCTGAAATGATGTCATTGACAGGTATGATTGATGTTTTAAATAAGAAAATGAGGTAGATAATTGATACTTTTTTAATTTTAGAAAAATGAAGTAGGATGGCTTATAAATAATACTTTTTGTTGACATCTGACACATGGTTTCAAGCCTTTTTTATATACAAAAGAATGGCAGGACTTCCTTGGTGGCGCAGTGGTTGAGAGTCCGCCTGCCGATGCAGGGAACACGGGTTCGTACCCCGGTCCGGGAAGATCCCACATGCCGCAGAGCGGCTAGGCCCGTGAGCCATGGCCGCTGAGCCTGCGCGTCCGGAGCCTGTGCTCCGCAAGGGGAGAGGCCACAACAGTGAGAGGCCCGCGTGCCGCAAAAAAAAAAAAAAAAAGAATGGCAAACACCTCTTCTGATACAACTAAAGTTGATAATCCACCCCAATCCTTCCTAGTTTCAAACTGTTTATTACATAAACAAAACAAAGCTAACAAGTTTGATTTTGAGTTCTAACAAGCCTGGCATATTCCCTGCCAATTACAAAGTTATAAGAGTGAGCCAGACTTCTAAGTGCTATTAACAAATATTACTGCACAGAAGGTAGCAAATTCCTTTTCAGTTCTGTGACTGTGACTCAAAAATATGGACATTACCTTTTTTCAGGCAGCGTTCAATGCTATCAGTTAAAGTCATTCTTCTTTCCAGAATAAATTCATAAAGCATCTTTGAAGCCAGTATATTTTTAATACCTTCAAGAGCTGCCTGCCTTGTCTTCGCACTATTTAAAACAAAATGTAAGAGAAAGAATATCCAATTGGAGTATACCATTGGTCAATGAGACTTTTAAAAACTTAGCTTACTTCCCTCTCAACTTTTTCTATTTATAGATTATTTAAAATCTAATTTTCATCAAGCTCTCACAGTTCTTCAACAATAATTTAATTTTCATCTACAACTCACCTTATTATACAAAAGATTTTAAGCTACTCTATATCATGTTTTCTGTTTATTAGTTCAATAACCACAATGTTAAATGACCACATAGAATTTTATACTTTCAATGTATAAGACATGTTCTCCTACATTACATATTCAAGTAAACTCAGACTTTTTTTTAACACTACAGAAGTCTAGAGTTCTTGTTTGAATCTTCTGGGCTTTTTAATTCCATTTGTTTTAAGTTGGTTCTAGAGTTACTGTTAAGTAAGAAAACAATTTAGCTTTGATACTTTTCGAAGTTTAGTTATACTTTCTAGTTGAAGATTAACTTTTAATTCAACAAATCCACTTCAATTATCAAATACAGTTATGTCCCCTATGCTGAACAACGACTAATCTTAGGCTATTAATCTAAATTCTAGTGGCATGTTCCTATCTACTGATACATTAAAAGTCCAAAGGAATAAGAAACACTAAAATATACAAAGTAAACAAATCGAGCTTTAGAAAAACATAATGTTAAATGAAAGAACTGCACATATTTTAAATAAAAAGTGGCTGACAGAAATCACCCAGAAGCAAAGAGTTTCCAGTAATTCCTACCTCTTATCTAGGGTCAGGTCAATGAATCCCTTCAACTTATACTCTAAGTCTTCTTGAGTTCCTTCCTCATCGAGGACTTCTGGTCCTAAGGAATAATAAAAACCAACCACTGTAATTTAAATAGAAAAAAGCAGATAGGGAGCGGTAATAGTATACTTAGCTACAAGAATTCCTCCACCTAAATCATCCTTTTATCTAACGTTGCAAATCTTAACTGAAAACTCATACCATCTTCAGCAAAACTGGAAGGATCACTGTAACCACTGCAATGGCTCATTGTTTCAATCGATGCATCCTCATCACTAAAAGGTTGAACATTTCGATGCTGGCCACCTAATAGGTAAAAGAGGGTGAAGGTAAATGATTTTGTTGTCATATATGCAAATACTTAACTTGGGATTTTAAAATTTACTTACAAAAAATCCAGTAATAAAAACCCAAACTTATTTATGAGATGATTTTTTACAAAAGAATACACTTAAATTCCTAACATAAGTCAATTCACCTAATGTGTATTTCAGAGCACCAACTGTTTACAATATACATCAACTTCAGAAATATATCAATCATCTAACATGCAGCACCCATTTTTGGTGATACAAAAAGTATTACAGATGAAAAAACTACTTCAAATCATGAAGACAATGAAAACTGACCATCATAAGAATAAGACGAATATATGTTCCAATGAGAATAACTGGGCTTAGCAAACATTAACTGGTGAATGGGTTAGTTTTTAGGTTACACATGTCTTATGTGAAGGGGAATTTAAGAAGTTAAGGGATGGTAGTTTTAAAGACAACTTGAATTGAGAGGGTCAACAAAGGCTTAAAAATGAAGTTTTGGATGGGGATGTTGAGAAGTGGATCCAAAATGGCATAGAAAGTAATGATAGGAATTGGATGAAGTAATTGATCACTAAAGAACTACAGTGCTGATGAGATGTGTATGAAATTATAAAGAGCTCTGATGGGCTATTTGGGTGATGCCCAGTGCAGTGAACTACAGGATTTTTGTTCCTGAGTCATGCAAGTCAGAAGAGCTGAGAAGACGTGTGAACTAGCGTGTGAATCACTTAAGAGGCAGGGCTTCTTAAGTGAGGACCCCTTAAATGGTCCTCAAGCACTGCACAGAGGTCCTCCTTTCTCTTGGCCAGTACTCTATGGCGGACTTCACAGGGCCACATCCACTGGAGATAGAAAGCATCAATTTGAGAGTCTTTACAGAATTGCCTCATTTTTGCAAGTAAAGAACTATGGGCAAGCTGCAAGCTGATCAAGACTGTAGACATGGTGTGTTTAAAACTGGGACTTTGCTTCGAAGATTTTGAATTATTTAGGTGAGCAATGTTTAAGATTTGACTTTTTTCACATGCCGATTTCAAAAGTGACTACAGTATTTTAAAAACCCACTTTACTGTGGTGATTAGTGACTAATTTGGATGATGACTTTCCTACTACGATGGGTGCACACGTGAACATTTGTACCTAGTCACAAGTGCTGACACTCCTGTCGCTTCCTTGGGAAAACTGACAGTACCCTTTTAAAATCTGTGTGAGTATTTTCCAGCAATAAAGAGCCAAGATTTAAGGAAAAAAAAAAAAAAAAGTTTTGGTATTTGATGTAGCATAAAAAGATGGATAAAAGCCCGACAGATAAATTACCTTTAAAAGAAAGGTTCTAACAAATCCAACAGTTTTAAAATATCAGCCCTATTACTAAAAAATTAAAATCCCTTTTTTTAAGCTAGAATCTTTCTCTCACCTTCATTAACTTAAGGAGTAAATGTACATTCCTGGTCACTGTCATTTCTAGTCATTTTTGTTTTGTGGGAATTTCATATTAATAAAAAGATTACCTAGTCATCAATTACATTGAGCACTGAGTTAAAATAAGTCCCAAATTCTGCCCCAAAAGTGACTTGAGTCATCTGATTTACTTCTGAGCTCGAATCAAAGATTGTACCTAAAATTGTATCCTTAGGTACAATGATACAATACAAACCTAAGATTGTATCACTTAGGTCTCTATATTCAAGAAATCTGTAGCATTTACTATATCATAAGATAAGCTTTTCAAAAATTCTCTAAATTTAATTAAGCCTGTTGCTGTTTTTTTTAAATGGGGGCTGTCTTTTTTTTTAAATCACAACAGAGGTGAGACTTTAGCAGATTTTTAAATCAACACAGGAAGCAAGTGGCCTTCAAACCTGCCGGCTATCTCAAAGAGAATAAAGTGTGCCAATCAAAGTAGTGAAGCATAAAGAATAAGCAATGAAACCAAGATCCCAAAACTTCTTAATCATAGTGCTTAGGACAGGAAAGACCTATGCCATCATACTCTATTTCTGGATCTATCTTCATGTGTTTTCATGATTCGAAGTCGTGGCAACAGTTGAGTCATCTACTTAACTTTTACTAACATTTATTCACAAATCAATTTACGTTTTTTATCTTTCATATTCAGCCTATTTTTAAACTATCAAGAAGAGTTTCCTATCCAGGTCTTACACAGCTCCCTTCTCTAAGTTTCAATGATTTCCCAAGGCTCGAGGGAAAAAGAGATTAAAAAAAAAAAAAACGAGGAAAAAAATCCTGTATGAATGTCTGATATCTAGGTCATACTCACCCACCTTGTGATCCCAAGTACCATTAATGAGGTGGCACTTAGACACATAAAGTCCTTATTTCTTAGAGGGCTTATGTATTAACAAAGTTTTGTTCTTTCCTAAAAATGCTCTCTTCAAATTAAGTGTCACGAAAAATAAGCACACTTGAACAAAAGGTCAATTTTATTAGTTTCCTAGACCTGTCCACTAACTTAAAAAGCAGAGAATTTAAATGGGAAACCCAAAGTGATAGAGAAGTTGGTTATCTTTCGGCTGTACATGGGAAGATCTCATTTGAATCCCATTTCTTCTAGATGTCACTTAAAAATACCAGTAAGATAAGACTTTTAAGTACAAGTTTGTGACAATTTTCCACCTCTTCTACTCAACTATTATTTATTCATTTATTGACTTAAGTAATATTCATAAAGAACCAAACGAAACTTTTCAAAAAGTAAAGCTCACCCCCCAGGCCCAATTAGAGGCAAGCACAGTTAATAAGTTCTAGTGTAAACTTCCAAAGATAGTCAAAGCATGTATAGTTTTATAAACTAATCAAATAATTCTTTACCTGATGATGAAAGTTCGCAAATGAACCTCATGGTAAAATCTGAAAGGCAATCCCCCACTGCCTCCTGATATTATTCTCTAAGTACCAGGAAGGAAGGAGGCTGGACAGGAAGCTCCAGAAGGGAATAAAGGTTTGTTTGTGATTCAAGGAAGCCATTAGTAACATCATTACCATTTTCAAAATGACTTTAGCTTGCTGCATCTCCATAATTTGTTCCATCAACAAAAGGTAAACTTAAAGAAGAATAAAATTAATACGGACCTTCTAGACAGAATTTAAATGTTTACTTCAGATGAGGAAAGCTGAAGCAGAAAGGTAGAGAGGTATGTATCCTCAATTCACACAGAGCAACTAGATGCCACAACAAACTATGTATTTTATATCTTGATCAAGAATGAATTTCATGAACACCGAGAGCATTCAATCAAAATAAAGAGCGATATAAAGAAAAGGGAAAAAACTACATTTATAATAATTCATTCTTGTCAATTATTAAACATTTAATACATGATCACAAAGTTTTCGTGCTGCTATAAATCCTATAGGAAAGCTTTTAAAATACCAGCTTCCAATCATCTTTAACAAGAAAACTGGCCTATTTACTTGCTAAAGAACAAAGGCATATTCTGAGGGTCAAAGTGGCAACTGTGCTGACAAGTATATGTGGCTGGTAGTAGTTCCGATGTGATAACATCTGAGGATATTCCAACATTTAATTTCAAAGTTTCAACAAAGTAATTATTAAACGTGCTGATTTTACCCGGTTTAACACTAGCTTTCAGTATGCTGTGTCTCGTAGGGCTTTCTGCTTTAAGTCCTTTTTTCTTAGCCGTATGGTTAGGAGTAAAGAATCATTAATTCAGTTAAGCACCTACCCATCCAGGAAAAGCTTTAACTTTGCAAAGAGGAGACAGAAAACCCTAAACTTTTGGCCAATTGCAGTCTGAGCTCCTCACCATTCCCGCCTATCCCGGGCTCCCATCAGAGAACCTATAGAATACGGCACAAAAGAGAACGTGGTTTCTGCCCCGAGGAGCAGGAGGTCGCCTCGACTGGTCACAGGAGAGCTGGGGGCTCGGGATTTGTTCGGGTGCCAGATAGGGACAGGAGTAGAGCCTACTCTGGGACAGTGGCCCCCAGCCTCCGACGCCTCCGCCAGGCCAGGTGGACACGCGGGATGCGAAAGAAGGCTGCAGAACGGGATACCACATGGGCACCTCTGCGTCACCCCGGCCCCACCACGTAAGGCCCAGGCCGCGTGACGCAAGAGCCAGTCCAAACCCGCCGGACGTTTGGCATTCCCGAGAACTCCATGTTGGAGCCGGGTGGTCAAAGGTGACCAGTGACAGCATGGACGGAACTCCGAGCCCGGCCCCACTCTCCGTCAAGGAGAGCTCTAGAGAGCCAGCACCTGCCTCTGAGAACAGTTCCTCTCCTGCCAGCTCCCGGTCACCCCCGATGCCAACCCCTTCCCAGACCCAAGGACCCATTCGCCCCTCCCAGACTCCACGACCCGGGCCTGAGTTCGACTCGCATGCCAGATCCAAATCGCGCGAGGTACGGCCACCGGGGCACGCTGGGAAGTGTAGTTCGCCGGCCACAGCAGGTGCCCCGCCGACGCAAACGTCTAGAGGAAAAGAACTACACCTCCCACGGTACCCAAGGCTAAAAGACTTGCCAGCCTGGCCGGCAACTGGGACGCTGGCGGCGGGGATACTCTCGTACCTGCTGTCGCCGCCGTCGCTGCAGCTGCCCCTGAGCTGCCGCCACTACTGCCACCGCGATGGGGAGTGTTCCGCTTCTTATTCTTCGGCATCGTGGGACGCCCGGTGCCGCCTAAACTCGGAGCTTAGCGAAGATCAGCCGATGGAGCTGCACTTTTTACTCGTGCGTCTGTGCGGCGGGCGGCTGAGAGGTGAGTTTTCGACTAACAGAGGCGAGAAGCGGCGCGGGTAAGAGTGGGCGGTGGCGGCAGCAGAAATCCCCGTGAAGAGCTGTAATCGGAAACGATACATGTTTCTCTCTAGCGCTGGAGCTAAGGCGGGGCGGGCGAGGCCACGACGCCTTAAGTAGCAAGACCGCCGCCTGTCGTCACCATACGTGGGCGGGACTCGAACTCTCACTAGCCAATCCCTATAGACCTCCCCACCAGAGGCGGACTTAGGGCGGCCGAAGGATGCTGACTACCGATCCCATGCCACAAGTCTTCCAGCGGCGGCCCGGAGCCGGTCTTCGTTGCCGTCTTGAATTCTGGGAAATGTAGTCAGCCCTGGGGAGCCGGCTCCCAGCTCCTCCCAACGGGCTTTTCTACGCGCTTCCTTTGTTTCTCGAGACCCTTCCCCTGCCGCCCCGTGGCCCCGCCTTGGAATTGACGGAGGTGGTAGCCAGTGAGGAGCATGCCGAATGACGACAGCCCGCTTCCAACTGGGATTGCTTCCAGCTGGGAGCTACGCAATCTGCATTGCTGGTCTGTCTCCAGAAGCTCGTGTTCTTCTCCTTAACCTTTACCCTACTTGCCTGTGGGCTCTGCCCAGGCTCAGCCATACCCCTCCTTAGGTATGTTTCCATGGTTTTAGTTGTTGAATTAGTTTAGCGATCATCAATATTTATTATTGAATTGTGGTTCAAAACATAGGAGCACCTCAATACATAAGGCAAATGCTAACAGCCATAAAAGGGGAAATCGACAGTAACACAATAATAGTAGAGGACTTTAACACCCCACTTTCACCAATGGACAGATCATCCAAAATGAAAATAAATAAGGGAACACAAGCTTTAAATGACACATTAAACAAGATGGACTTAATTGATATTTATAGGACATTCCATCCAAAAACAACAGAATACACATTTTTCTCAAGTGCTCATGGAACATTCTCCAGGATAGGTCATATCTTGTGTCACAAATCAAGCCTTGGTAGATTTAAGAAATTTGAAATCATATCAAGTATCTTTTCCTACCACAATGCTATGAGACTAGATATCAATTACAGGAAAAAAAACTGTAAAAAATACAAACACATGGAGGCTAAACAATACACTACTAAATAACCAAGAGATGACTGAAGAAATCAAAGAGGAAATCAAAAAATACGTAGAAACAAATGACAATGAAAACACAACGACCCAAAACCTATGTGATGCAGCAAAAGCAATTCTAAGAGGGAAGTTTATAGCAATACAATCCTACCTCAAGAAACAAGAAAAATCTCAAATTAATTGTGGTTCAAGGCTATGTGCCGCCCCC
This sequence comes from Grampus griseus, assembly GCF_964374135.1. Lineage (NCBI taxonomy): Eukaryota > Metazoa > Chordata > Mammalia > Artiodactyla > Delphinidae > Grampus > Grampus griseus. The sequence continues at coordinate 36,561,354 of NC_139003.1, forward strand.
CCTTGAAAAAGATGTGCTTTAATCTACTTAGTCATGTAGTTCCTGTATTTCTCCTGCTCTAGACTAGAAAGATCTGGCGATTCAGATTTCTATACAAGAATGTGTCCTTTGTCAATTCTTCCTGCCAGTTAGGAGGTCAATCTGAGATAAGGATTGGGTTTTGGGAATTTAACAGCTGGTAAAACAAACATGAGCTATGAATACCAATACTCTCAGTGTTTTTTATTTTCCAAGGTGCGCCTAAGATCTCTGTCTTCCTAGTTACATTTGTCATGTATTTAGGACCTGTTTTTAAGTTCATGTATTATGCTTATGACAGACAAATTCACTGACTCACCTCAATGTAGGTGACTCATCTCCCACTCCACCTCCCTCCTGAGTCCTCTTATTTTCTTTTCAATGGCAAGTAGCACATTTTCACCTGAATGTTCCATATGCACCTCAGTCCAGCATCTCTAATACTGTTTCCCTCTTCCTGTCTTCCCTTTGTGTGTTCACAGTACTACTGTCCTCCCATATGTCCAAATTCAAGAACTCAAAGTCATACCTGGTTTCCCTAAAAACAATCAGTTTTACCATAAAACACCTAAATTCATGTCCTCTTCTCCGATCACACATGACCTCAGTTGGTGCCTGAGCATTTTAAGGGATCTTGCCAGTCATTTCACCATATTTAATGCATGATAATATTGCCAGATTTATTCATATATCCCCTATTTTACTAATTCACATGGTTTAGTAGTTGCTCAAAAACATTCCTTGGTTCCCATTACCAATATATCCAATGCCAACCTTCTTCCCCTGGCCTGGACTCCCTCTTCAGCCCTTCTTTCACTGCTTCCTGGTACATGCCCTGTGCTTCAGCCACATTGCACTGCTCCTCGCTTCCAGTACACAGCTCTGCTGTCCTGCCTCCATTTTATCATTCATGTTGTCCAGTGCTCTGTAATGTCCTTCCTCCCAGGTTCACCTTGGAAAATTTTATCCATCTTTCAAGATCTAGCTCAAATTCAACCTCCTTCCTTCCTAAAGCCTCCAACCAAAATTGTTTCTTTTTCCTCACAACTCTTAAAACTCTTTGTAATGCTCTAATGGCACTTATTACACCCGCACAGGCCACACAGCCTATTCAAGGATGCTATTCAAAGGGCATTATTTCAGCGTTGCTTTTACTTTGTTTAATCCTGAAGCTGCAAGTAAACCAGATAAGGATGCCGGTTGGTGGACACAGCTCCCACTGATGCCCTTATATCATCCCTTCAGATGACTGTACGTCTGAAGCCCAGTGGCCTTGGCCCACACTGAGTGAGATGACCCCAGACTGGAGGATCATAGAATTATACCTTTCATAACCCCAGGCTCTTGGTCATCCAGAAACAACTCATACTACAAGTAAGGCAATAATTTTGCTACCCTGTGAGCCACATCACCCAGGCTTAATGTCCAGGTTTCAGGCCTTGTAACTTGTGCTTTGCCTACATTTGGGGCATGCTCCTTTTATCTACATCCATTCACATCCACTTGGAGGTTTTTATTGGGAAGGCCTAGCTATGACCTACCACATCATATACATACTTGCTTTACATTTGTTTGTAAACACATCTGTCATCTCATGAAACTGTCAACTCCCCCAAAACAAGAACCTGTTTGCATCATCGCTTTCCCTCATGGCATGTAAAGAAGTGTTATCTTTGTAATTATAGGGGGTCAGTATATGTTAAATGAATGTTCAAGAAATATTTGTTGACTAGATTTTTCTGGGTCAAGAAAAGGCAGCAACATTACATACATGGAGTGTTACTTTTAGTATAATGAACTCTGAGAGATATTTTTGATAAAATCATCTTACTGTCTTTATGTCCATAGTTTAGTTCCAGATCAGTAAAAGTACCAGAAAGATTTAGCCATAGATGTCATAAAACAGTAGTCCTTAACTTAACATATTGGTTTTGCAATATATTTGAAGAAATTAGAAGACTCCAAACAACATCAAATAAGTACAGAATAACTACAATTAACCAGGAGGGAAGAGGAACAGGACAAAGGGATTTTCTCCTAGCCAGACTTTGCCTCTGCAGGGACTTCTGCTTATATCTCATTGGCTACACTTTTGTCAAATACGATTCCTAGTCACAAGGGAGTCTAGAAGAAAAGTATTTTTAATTAAGTTCGTTGATAATCAAATCTGAGGTTCTGTCGAAGAGAATGAAGATCACGCCTATAAGACAGGCAGCTAGCAGTGTCTCCCTCAGGTACTACGAGGCAAAGGTCTCCCTTGAAATGCTCTAATAAATATCACATATTTGTTACCAACTTGATGTTATGTGCTCCCTCATACCTCTTACTCATAGGAAGATGTATCCTCCTCCTATAAACACAACCTAATCCAGTTTAATATTCCACCTAACAGATATCAACAGCATGGTAAGTATATTCAGATGTTGCAAAAATTACACTAATCTGAATTTGTGGACTTGAGAAGAGTTCTAATCTCTCATGGGGTATATATATTGAGGATTTTGGTTCAAGAACAAGTAACACAAGACTTGGTATTCAAACCTCCCTTGAAGACATGATCATGAAAGGATTTCTTTGACTGACTTTAGTCATGGCTTCCTTGGGATTCTTTGCATAGCTTTAAGCAGAAATAAATGCCTCCCAGATTCTCCATTTTTTTTTTTTTTTTTTTTTTTTTTTGGTACGCGGGCCTCTCACTGTTGCGGCCTCTCCCATTGCGGAGCACAGGCTCCGGACGCGCAGGCTCAGGGGCCCATGCTCACGGGCCCAGCCGCTCCACGGCATGTGGGATCTTCCCGGACCAGGGCACAAACCCGCGTCCCCTGCATCGGCAGGCAGACACTTAGCCACTGCGCCACCAGGGAAGCCCCAGATTCTCCATGTAAGACTTGTCATCATCCGGTTCCTGCCTGTCTCTCTAGACTCACCTCTTATCGCCTAACAACAAGGCCCTTCCTTCCTGCGATACTGGATGCCTCGAAGGTCTGTGAGGTCACCATGCTCATACAGGTTTGGGACCTGCCCACCTCTCCTTCTCGTCTCAGGAGCCTCTTCTCACCCATGCCAATTCAAACACACCTCAAGCATCTTCTTTGCCAACTCAAAATACAGAGTTCATTCCCCCTTAAGACTTTTGTAACAGCTCCTCCCCACACCTGATAAGATCTTCAGCTGAGTTTTCTACAGTTGCCATTTAAATCTCAGCCTAAATGACAGCTCCCTAGCAATGCCTGTCCCACCCTCCACTCTCATATACCCCCTCACCCAACCTACCACCACCCTGCCTGTGTTATTATCCCAAAGCACATCTCACTACCTAATATTTTTCTAGTTCAATTATCATCGTCTCTCTGCCCTACCAGAATGTTAAGATTATGAGAAAGGAGGTTTTGTTTGTTTTATTTACTGCTCTTTCTTCAAGTTCAGTATTGGAAGTTGGTAGCTATTCAATTTGTGTTTACTGAATGAATAAATGGATAAATGATTGAATGTCACTGCTCTGCCTGAAACATTGTCCACAATCTCCCCCCTCATCCTTTAAGTCAGGGTTCCCCAACCGCCGGGCTGAGGACCGATATTGGTCTGCGCCTGTTAGGAACCAGGCCACACAGCAGGAGGCGAGCAGCGGCGAGTGAGCACAGCTTCATCTGCTGCTTCCCATCGCTCGCATGACGGCCTGACCTATTCCCCCACCACCACCCGTCTGTGGAAAAACTGTCTTCCACGAAACCAGTCCCTGAAGCCAAAAAGGCTGGGGACCGCTGCTTTAAGTCACAGATTCTGATTATCCCATCCCTCACCCCATCTCATTTAAGTGTCTCTCTTCTGTGTGCCTATAGTACCTTCCCTAGAATAGCATTAATTGTATGTATTATAACCCTTGATTACTTGTCCGTGTCCCATCAGTCACAAAGTGGGCAAAGTTCAAATTTATTATCCCTGAAACAGATGCCGGGGCTTTACAAGCACACGTAGCACGTTTCTGCAAATTAGAAAGAGAGCCAGGGCACCCAGCTTGATGAGTGCTAGTGGGCTGGAATGCACCCCCCTCACTTCAGCAGGGAGCAACCTGTGCACCTGTACATTGTGGCCCTGGTAGACACTAACCGTTTAATTCAATGAGGGAGTGAATCTCCTCTATATCTTAGTTTCTTAAAGGCAAAGAACCTAAGGTGGGGGAATGAATGAGACAGCAATTATCAAAAGCCTGCTCTGTCGCTGGTACTATTCTAGGGTATTTTTTTTAAATTTTTTATTTATTTACTTATTGGCTGTGTTGGCTCTTCATTGCTGCGCGTGGGCTTTCTCTAGTTGTAGAGAGTGGGGGCTACTCTTTAATGCGGTGCGCAGGCTTCTCATTGTGGTGGCTTCGCTTGTTGTGGAGCACGGGCTCTAGAGCGCAGGCTCAGTAGTTGTGGTGCACAGGCTTAGTTGCTCAGCGGCATGTGGGATCTTCCCAGACCAGGGCTTGAACCTGTGTCCCTTGCATTGGCAGGTGGATTCTTAACCACTGCGCCACCAGGGAAGCCCTAGGGTATTTTTTTTAAAACCACTTTATTGAGGTATGATTGAAATATAAAAAGCTGTACATGTTTAATGTATACAATTTGATGAATTTGGATATAAGTATATACCCATGAAACCATCAGCAAATCAATACCGTAAACATATCCATCATCCCCAAAAGTTTCCTCTCACCCTTGTGTGTGTGCGCGCACACGTGTGTACTTGTGTGTTAAGAACATTTCATTCTAGGTTCTTTTCACACATCTCATGTACTTCTTACAACACCCCATGAAGGAAGGATTAGTCATTCCATTTTGTGGATGAAGAAATGGGCTCAGAGAAGTTTTGCAACTTTCCCAAGGTCATACCATTGGTAAACAGTGAGCCTGTGATTAAAACCCAGGCCCTTCTGATTTCAGGGTTGTCCCTGGCTGGCCTTGGCTACACGGGAACCTGACTGCGTGTTCCCAGGAGTCACGGGTTATGTATGAAGTCCTGCTAGGACAGGCCTATCTGGGCAAAATCTTGCCTTGTTCCTTTTTTTCAGTGTCTCTCAGCCCCTAGTGTTGTTGACTGCCTGATGACTAGCAGATTTAGAATTTTCTGATATTTCTAAGGCTGTAGCAGAATTGTATTATCAAATAGCAATGTTAATCAAATACTTTTTTAAAAATGGATTATCACTTGTTATGTTTTTGGTTACATTGCTTTCTTAACATTTGCAAGTTTTGTTTTATTGTCAGGAATGGTGATAATGCAACATGCTAAATTTGAGGTCCCTGTTTGTTTCTTTTAAGAAAGGATACAGTGGCAAATTTAGTTAGAACTCTTAAGCCTTAAAATATATTTTGTTTGCCTTTTTTCTTATTTAGGAGATATTTCTTTGTGGTGTTCAGTTTTGAAATTGCATACACTTTATCTAATGAAATTTCTGACAAATAAAAGACAATAAGGGTAAGTTCAATTATCTTTTTCTAAAAAGAGAATGTTGCTTATCTCACAAAGCTATGGTATTATCCCTAATACAGTATAAGGCTGTGTTAGAAAAGTAATGTGAGCCGTAACTACCATTATATGCACAACCAGGCAGTAATAGTTATGACTTCCTGTGTTGAAAGAGCTTTTCATGGCAACAGCACACGTATGAATTAGCTTTTCTTTCAAGCTAAAGATACCGTTGGACTTTTTTCATTTGGATATCCTCTGACACTTCATACCAAACATAATCAAAATCAACTTGTTCTCTACCGATCCCTCTATCCTTATACAACCAGTTCTCCTTCCCTGCTTTCTCTGTATGTGTTGGCACCAATCTCCTGGCCAAACCATCAGGGAATCTCAAAGTTGAAAATACTTGAGAGCTAATCTACCTCAATCTCCTGCCTCATCTAGAAACACTTCGACAACATGACTAGGATCCAGATCTGTAACTCAGTCTTCTAGGGTTCAAATCATGGCCACACAACTTGCAATGGATTCTTAAGCAAGTCACTTCGCCTCTCTGTGCCTCGGTTTCAATGAGGATAATAATAGAAACTGTTTTGGGGGATGGAGTGAGGAATACGTGAAATAATACATGTAGAGCACTTAACCCAGTGCCCAGCACATAGCAAGTGCTCAATAAATGTTAGCCTTTATTATGAGCAAGCAGATATTTATCCATCTTTTCTTAAACTCTGCCAGTGCTAGGAATCACCCAACTTTTCAAGGCAGTTCATTCCAATATTGAAAAGTTATCATTTTTAGGAAAGTCTCATATTCCTTCAACAAACATTCAGCAAGAGTCTGCTATGTACCAAATACTGTGCTAGAACCTGAGGACAAAGAGATGAGTGAGAACAAGGTATCTGGCCTCAAGAAGTCCCCAGTCTAGCAAGAAAGCTCAACACCAGGTGGCTTGTGGCTGTCCTGCCCTGTCAGCCCACCTGGGTCCCCCAGGGACATGACCAAGAAGATCCTTCATCTACTCCTAAGCAGCCAGTCCACCTCCCCAGGGAATTTAGTCCTCTCTACTAGAGCAAATCACCTTGCCCCTGTGAACCTCCATTTCCTTATCTGTAAATGGGAGTAAATAATTCCAGCCAACCACATCACTGGACTGTTGTAAAATAAAAGGAGATCATCATGTAGTCTTTGGAACCTGTCAGGTACTCTATAACGATGAGATACTCCTTGTGTTAAGAAAGAAATGACTCTTCTAATGATGGGAAGGGAAGATCTTTTGGCTGGGCGTTGATAGAGGCAGTGAGAAGAGGAACTGTACCAAGCTTCCAAATCAGGCTCACCTACAAATACAAGACTGGACTGAGTCAACAAGGTATCAAGCACTGCTCCTGAAAATCTCACTGGTGTTCACATATGTTGTTGGAAGGTCACCACATTTAAGATCCAAACAGACCTAGAGTCAAAACCTTATCAGGACTTCCTTGGTGGTCCAGTGGTTAAGATTCCGCTTCCACTGCAGGGGGCGCAGTTTTGCTCTCTGGTGGGGGAACTTGGCCAAAAAAAAGCCTTTCTAGTTGGGTCACCTTGAGCCTTCCTTGAGTTGGGTGATGCTTCATTTAAGCCACAGTTTCCTCATTTGTAAATCAGATTCTCTTGCCTGGGAATTCAGAATTAGAACTGAGAGACACTGAGGGTCTGAGAGACATGAGAAGTGATGTCAAGGAATAAAAAGTGGCTCTCATCTGCCCACCACAGACATGATAAAACAAGAAAGTATTTGCAGGAAGAAAAGAACAAAATAGGACTATAGTGAGAAGCAGAGACAAGAGACGGAACAGCCCGGCTTCCAGTGGTCCTCCACTTCCAGGCAGCAGAACTTCCAAACACTCAACTGAATTCCTGCCTTCGGGTTCCAGGAGACACCCCTGAACTGTTATTAAAACGAACTCTTTCTTTATGCTTAAGCTAGGTCCAGTTGATTTCTATTTCTTGCAAGCCAGAGTAACTGATAATTCTTCTTAGTGCTCCCCCTGTTTTATTGAGTCTAGTATCTTTGGAAAACCCAGGAAACTGTCCAAGTAGTTGCAAATGGGACTTGCAAAGCCTATCTTTTAGTCTCCAATGAAACGCAGTAGGAAGTAGGAACAGATTCTGCAACACTTTGGAGGCATGTTAGCATTTTTCCTAATTATGGAGAATGAGAGAACTGCCAAATTTCATCCATCATCAGTGATATTAATGTGAACCAACCCAGCCAAAAGAATTCTGAGAAGGTATTTTAGAAAACTTAAGCCAAACTAGGACTTCTCTGGTGGTCTAGTGGCTAAGACTCTGCGCTTCCCCTGAAGGGGGCTTGGGTTGGATCCCTGATCAGGGAACTAAGATCCGGCATGTCGTACGGTGTGGCCGGAAAACAAACAAACAAAAAAAAAACTTAAGCCAAACTAAAGTGACCATACCAGGTTTATCACACTGAAACAGTTATATTAAATAGTTCTAAAATTATCATTTTTATTATTTTACTAAAAATAAGAGAAAACTGGCCATTGAACACTTAGTTAAAGACTAAAAACTTTATTAGTAAGAAGCATTTAATGAAAAATGTTTTTTCATTCCATTCAAGAAAGGCTTTTGGGCTTCCCTGGTGGCGCAGTGGTTGAGAGTCAGCCTGCCGATGCAGGGGACACGGGTTCGTGACCCGGTCCGGGAAGATCCCACATGCCGCGGAGCGGCTGGGCCCGTGAGCCGTGGCCGCTGAGCCTGCACATCCGGAGCCTATGCTCTGCAACGGGAGAGGCTACAACAGTGAGAGGCCCGGGTACCACAAATAAAAAAAAAAAAAAAAAGAAAGGCTTTTGTAGTTCATTTGTAACAGACACCATTGGTTGCCTACCCGCAAACTATCCAACCCTCCTTCTTCATTCACAAAACCCCAGTTTTGTCCAGATTTCCAACCTGCTATGAGTGGCCATGTGCTTCAGGGAAAGCTGGACCTGGCCTCAGCTCCAGGAATCGGGTCATAACTGATCCCATGATTGATTCCTCTTACAAATGGTTTGTGTAGTCTTAGACATGCAACATAATTCTAGCCAATGAAGTATAAGAGTTGAGGGGTTTTACAGAAGGATTTCTCCTTTCCAAGAGAAATACAAATGAAAAGATGGTTTTCTGTTTCTCTGGATGTTGTCATTTGTGACCATGAGGGCAAACAAAGCTAAAATACCAGGAATGGCCAAAGGGAAGGATTAAAGAACCCATAAGAGATTTTTGTATCACTCACCCGATCACTCACCAACCGGCACCACCTACCACCTCTAGACCACCCATTTTGTGAGATAATGAAGGCCCTATATAGTTAAGTCAATTTTAACTGGAGATTTCTGTGACTTGGGGCTGAAAGTATCCCAAGTGATACTGTTATATCTAACAATCCCCTTAAAAAGGTGGTAGCATTTGACAATTTCTAACATTCTATGTGTTCAAAAGTGAGTTGAAAAAAAAAATCCCCCAACTATTCCCCTGCAACCCTTAAAAGTCCCATATGTTCTAAGAGAGGAAATGTCTTTGAAATCCACATTCCTGTCATCTGCTGTTTTGTACCTAGAATGTACCAACACAGCACCACTAGCCACTTCATGCTGCCTCCACAGAATTCTGTCCAAGAACACCCCGTTAAAACTCTTTCTTTGGAGAATTTCCTTTCCTCCACTTCCACCATTATCATGCACGAATGTTTTGTGGGCTTTTTTCCCAGTATCCTTTTCTTTCTCCATCTTTGGCATTCCTAATTAAGAGTTTTTATTTCCCTTAATGGTTCTTAATAGGGTCGTTTGTTGCTGTTAATTGGCATCAGAATTTTTGTAACTGAAACATCTTTCAATGAGAAGAATCAATTTTTCTGTCAATGGTATCCCAGGTGGCTAACTTTCATTATGCTTAGGTTAATGATTCATGACTGGTAGTTTTCCTTCTAAACAAGGGCTGCCATGATGGGTGAGCAATGATGTCCTCTCTATATTCTAAAGACCAAGGGAACAAAATGTATTCTACCCACATGATAATGGGGTTAATTTAATTCTAAATATATAGGTCATAAATGTAATTTCTTTGAAGAGTATTTTTTTGTTGGCTTGATTTCCATAGCCTAGTCTTTTTTGTATAAGAGATATCTTCTAGTCTCAAATTATTTCCATTCATGCATCCATGCAAATTTGCCTTTGTCCCCTGAGGTTGATCAATGAACTCTCAAAATAGGAAGTAAACCAACAACTTTTATACTTTTGTGCTTTCCATATGATTAAGGCAACATTCAGTAATGTTCTTTCCCTACTCTTGTTCTCTGAAGTTCTACCTCTTATATCTTAATCCACCTTCTCCCCATCCCTGGTGTTCGCCCACCCAAAGTTACGCACAGTACAATACCATTTTTTCACAGCTCCGGAAGCTAGAGTACCTGCCTACATGTTTTTTTTAAAATGGGGTGGTCCATTTTGCCAGCTTCACTATTTGCTTTCTAGTGGTATTATCCATTTGTTGTATTTGACCCAATTTTTTGGATAGAATCAATAGTTATGATTTGACATTTAGAGAGATACCTTTAATTAACTAATATATTAGTTTTTAAATCTTCAAAGTGACACCCAATATAATATCTAGCTTTGATATTTCTCCTAAACTCTAGAACTGTATATTCAGTCACTGGCTTTTACTTATATTTATTGCCCTACAGACTCCACAGATTCAACAAATTAAAAATGTACATATCTACTCTACCCCTACCCCACACCTACCTGTTTCTCCTTTGGTATTATGAATCATGGTTAACGGCTCTACTATCCACCTTTATATCCAAGTCAGAAACCTAACCTCCTCCAGCACAATAAACCATTTCACATCTAAAATATCTCTGGATTCTATCCTCTCCCCTCATTCCCACTGATACTACCAACTGTTACCTAGCCTCCTAACTCACATTCCCACTTCTGGCCTTGCCCAGCTCCAAGCTGACAGAGTGATCTTCCATAAGACAAATCCCATGACTATCTCCATGAAGACTTTCCAAACCCTACCTCTGTTTCTGCAGAATGGATAATGTGGCCCCTAGTGCTCTTAGAAATCAGACAGATTTCTGTCATGGGGAAACAACATAGTCCTTATTGGTAAAAGTGTATTTTCTGGAGTCAGACCACTAGGATTTGAACCTGGCTCCACCACTTACCAGAGGCAAGGTATCAAATTTCTGTGCTTCAGTTTCCTCTTCTATAAAATGGCACTAATCAATAGTGGTTTTTAGGGTTATTGGGAGAATTAAATAAGACAATGCATTTTAGCGCTCAGGACTGTGCACGTATGTCTGGCACACAGTAAATACTCAATAAATATAATAATAATGATACTATTTCAGAAAATCTATGACTTCCATTGCACTAACTTGTTTATCGTTTTCTTTAGTAGGCTTTGAGTTTCTTATATCTAATTCATCCTTGTAGCTCAGCGCCTAGCACTGGTCTGAAAATTGCTTTTTGATTGAATGACCATGTTACTGCCTGGCTCATAACACTTCATTGGCTCCTGATTGCCTGTAGTATAACATCCACACTCTTTAGCATGGTTTGCAAAACCTCTGAAATCTGGCTCCTCCCCATCTAATATGCCTCATCTTCTACACTCCAGCTAAACAAGATCACTTGCAGTTCCCCAAACATACATTTCCTTCGATCGCATTGAATGTCTTTCCAGGCCCTTTCCCCAAACCTGGTGAACTTCTTTTGGTATTCAAGACCCAAATCAAGTATCTTCTCTTTAAAGTCTTTCCTGACCTTCTTACAGATAACCAGCAAGTCTAAAAACACAGGCAAATACATAATAAATTGTTTGTTGGTATTATATTACAATACAGGATGAAATAAGGTATCTTCATTTCCAGACTTCATGGCCACCCTGTAGCTAAAGCTGATCCCTCCCTTCTTCATGCTCCCACATCACTCTTTGCCTCTTTTGCGAAGCACGGGTGACTCAAGACTCAGCACACAGAGGCTCTGCCTTATTCATCTTTGTATCCCAACCACCCATCTCCATGACTGACACAGATGAGGCACTCACCAGATATTTTTGAATGAATAAAATGTCAATAAATATTTATGGATCCTCTATGTGTAAGGCAAGGAAAACAGCCACGCACTGAATCATTGATAGTGAATATCCCCAGCACAAATCCCCCCCTGCAATCACTTTCATCCCTGCTGCTCAAGGTGGTGAAGCAAAATGCTTGGCAAGTGTCCTGGTGATCTCATACTGCATTTCTTGCATTCATGATGTCATTCATGAATGCCATTCATGATTAAAACATGTCTTCTTTGAACAAATATTCCTCCCCCTTTTTTTTTTTTTTTTTTTTTGCGGTACACGGGCCTCTGACTGCTGTGGCCTCTCCCGTTGCGGAGCGCAGGCTCCAGACACGCAGGCTCAGCAGCCATGGCTCACGGGCCCAGCCGCTCCGCGGCATGTGGGATCTTCCCGGACCGGGGCACGAACCCGTGTCCCCTGCCTTGGCAAGCGGACTCTCAACCACTGCGCCACCAGGGAAGCCCCTCCCCCCTTTTTTTTACAAAGGAAAAATTTAAGGAAATAGTGTCTACTTTAATGAGTCACCATTATTTGATACCTTCAAAAAGAAAAACATTGATAGAGAGTAAAATAAATAAAACATTTCAATATTAATGACATATTCAAGTATGAATGTTCATATTAATACGAGTCAGTTAAAACTTTATTAAGAGCTATTCTCTAAATTGACCAGATATGTATATTGCTGTTAAGGTCAGCTTTAATTTATACTCGCTGATGCAGCTCACGTATGTGGCTGCAGTCAGATCACGGGGCATTTTCAACTAGTAAACTAGTTAGTGGTCCCCCACCCCATCCACCTGCAGCAGATTTCATCTGGCTCATGATAAAAATCCCAAGCCAGTCTCTTCTCAGCAAACTCTCCAATGAAACATTTCTTAAAGGTGACATGTGACAAGGATAACAAACATTTAACATGACAGTTTCATGACATAGCCTGTGATGTGGAAGACAGCTCTGGCTAGTGACGATAACCACACTGCCAGAGGCGTGTTTTACAGTCGCACACTGGCTGGTCCAATAAGGGAGCCATGCTTTAATAATGACTTATTGTCCAGGAAAACTTCCCGTTCTATGAGAATGAGCCCTGGAGTAGCTCGTAATTTCATGGTCACTGTGACAACTCTGAACCTTTCAGAGACACTCTGGATCTGTGGATCTGACCTTGAGGGAGCGTTGTAGTGGGGGGTAATGGCACCATCACTCATTGAAATCTAAAGGAAAATTATTGTCATCTGATAAAGCATTATTCTGTTCACCATTAACCCAACCTATAAAAGGCACCCTGCAAAGTGAGCCACAATAAATATGTATTCATGGCACACTAGCACCCAGAACCCGGGGTGCTGAGTTGCCATTTAAACCCTCCCAGAGGAAGCTGTTAAATGACACAGGGTGATTCAAAAAGAATTAAACACTTCCAAAATGGACTACTCAGTACCCAGTAAATAGACGTCATGTGGGTGACCTTTTAAGTGTCTAGCCATAGGGAAAGTATTAGGTTTTGACCACATGTTTATATTTGTTATAAACAAATACTACAAACACATAAATACATTATATTGTCAATTCTTTTTTGAATCATTGTGTACCATAATATAGGTATGCTAATCTGAGGTCCAAAATGGGATTTAGATGGTCTGTGAAATGCCTGAAATTATATGCAAAAATACTGTGTAGTTGAGACTTAAAGTTATAATATTTCATTCTATCCCATATTACAGTTTGGTTTTATGTAATAACATGGATTCAATAAAATTTTTCATTAACAGATTCTACAATGTTGTTAGTCATTACTTAATTACTGAGTTAATCTTAAATTTAATTTAGAATTTAATAAACTCCTACAGTATTTTAAAGTCTACAGTAGACATATAAAAAAACTGTCATATTTAACACCACACTTCAACCATGGCTGCTACAGCACCATTACTATTGCTCTTGCTGTGGGACCCAGGGTCACTGCAAACCCATAAACAATCTTTTCTAACTCCTACAAAATTTAAAAAGGCACCAAGATGTCCTTCCTTTTGGGAGGGAGGCAGTCTTGCAATGGGGAGCATTGTTTGGCATGGGAAATGCAGACTGGATTTCAGCCCCCTCTCAGCCCCTCAGCTGGGTTCTTTTGTATAGTACACAAATTGTACAACTGTATACAGCAGTCCCGCTGGGACCCCAATGAAAGTGAAAATATATTATGACTCTTTTCTACTTTCTCTACTTAAAATACCTTGACATAGACCAAGACATACTCTTACTAAAAACAAAACACAAAAAAACTGTATTTAATTGATTTTAAGATGCATATTTTTTAGCAATTTAATATCTCTGAAATTGAAATGTTTCTTACAGTTTTATACCCAGTCAGCCACTCAATAAATTTTATATAATGAATATACTTACTAAACCAAAAAAAAAAGGAAGTGAAATAATTCTAACTTCTATTTATTATGTTTTCACTCAGAATAACAGATTATTTCCTGCTTGAAAAATGATACCCTGAAGATTTATCACATAGAGCACTTCCCCTGTCCTCTGTTTTCAAGTACTCCTTAAACTAAAATAATCCCTCCTCAACCCCAAAGCACTTTGTTTATACTCTTCTTGGGGCCTTATTCCTTTCTGCTTTGTACTGTAATTGTCTTTTACCTTCTCTTGCCTGTTGTCCTGTAAGCTCCAGCAGGGCAGGGCCTGTGGACCATGGTCTTCTCTGCTACATGGGGCAGCAGCACGGTCAAGTGGAAGCAGAATGGGCTCTGGAGCCGGGCCACCCTGCATCCAGATCACGGCCCCGCTGTCTACCAGCTACAAGATCATGAGTAGGTTACTCAGCCTCTCCAAGTCCCATTTCCTCATTTGTAAAATGGAGATAATAACACCGAACATATGAGATTGGTCTGAAGGTTTGAAAACGAGTGAGGCTGTGCAGGACTGGCACTTAGGGTCCTTGTAACTAACTATCGCTGTTTTGGAGGCAGCATGAGTTTTGTAATCAGATAGATTCGAATCTCAGCTTGGTCACTCAGTGTGTCCCCTAACTACAAGTCATTTCTCTAAGCCTCAGCTTCTAAGCCTTGTGAATGTTAGATTTTGTCTGTCTCATTGACTGATGTGTCCTTACCATCTAACAGCGAACCTAGCAGTTGATGAACGGACCAACGAATGAATGAAAAATGACGGTAATTCCTTACAGCACTATTGCAAGAATTACAAAGAACGTATATATAAAATGCCAGTCATGGTTACTGTGCCCGGTACATAGTAAGCCACACTGATTTTTGATTGTCAAAACAAATAGATGTGAAAAAATAGGATTAAAAATTCTATGAGCACCCACACCCATGTATTTATCACATACTCTTACTAAAAAAGAGAAAATTTTATTGAATCCATGTTATTACATAAAACCAAACTGTAATTACAGGAAGAGGCGATAAGAGGACATGGCTACGTGGCTGGCCAGTGACTAGTGCCTTCTGCTATTAAATTGTGCTCACACCCCCAATGCAACACTGATACAGGCAGCAAGAATCATTCGTTTAGTAACTATTTATGGAGCACTAAGGATGTGGAGAACACCAAGGTGGATAAAATATTTAGGAATAAATACGTCTATATCAGGGACAGAACATGGACGTGCTTGCTTTCCAAGAATCTGAGATCACAGATGACTGGAATTTCCATGTAAAAAGAGATTCCAACAAGAGCATAATGAACAGACAGAATACCTGTCCTTTCTCTCTTTATTTCAAATACTACTTTCATAACTGTGACCTTTCTTCTCCCACCTATTTAGGCAAACGGAGGTAGCCCCTATGCCTTTTGTCACAAATACAGATAGCATAGAAACACAGATTATGGAGGTCAGGACAAGGGAGTTTCCTACTGCCCTGGATACTACCCTCCCATTAGTACAAGATGGGACTACGTAGATATGAGGACTGGGTGGAAGGCGGGTAAATCAAAGCTGGGAGTCTAAAGATAAATGATTACACTTCATCTGTAACCTGGCTCCTAGGTGATCTCACCTAAAACATTCCAAATTGATGCATGTCATTCTTGTCCTCCAAGATAGGAAAGCAGACTCCATAAACCATATTGGAGTACTACTGATCGAAGAGGAGGGAAAAGTCCAAGGCTGAGTTAACAATTTGAATTTTACATGTCTCTATATTGAGATTCTTAATGCAAAACATATAATAGGACATAGAGTTAAAACAACGTTTTATGTCTTCATATAATCATTTCTAGGCAAAAAGATCTAAGCAGTAACCTTGAAGCCTAGACTTAAGCTTCCTCAGCTCCCTTTGTGCTCTCCAAGCCTTTAATGATGGGAGCAGATGTCTGGCCACTGCAGGGAACACAGGACACTAGGAACAGCAGCAACACTGCTTGAAAGATAATGAGCAGAAAACTTCCTAGGACCAACGATGCGAGAAGGAAAGAAGGGAGGGCAGAGAGAAGGTGGGAGGAAGAGGAGAAGAAAGATGAGAGGAGAGAGAGGGAGAAAGGAAAGAAATAATAAATAAACCTAACAAGTTCCATCCATCTCAAGGATTAATTATGTAAAACATTGAGCTGAAGGAGGTCTGAGAAATAGCCCTTCCACTCCCACTGGCCTTTGGGGGTTGTCTTATCAATTAGCTGAGAAACATGATGCTGACCTATATGAAACAGGATGCTGGGGGAATCCTTGATTTCAGACAGCAGGCTACATGAGTGCCCAAGGCCACTTCTGGGGGGTAGCAAGCTGCAAACAGGTGATGTGAGTCTTTGATATCCTCCTTGCTCCCTTTATGTAAAATACCTTCTAGTTTTCTCCTCCTGCTTGGGCAGCCCCCATTGGAAGAGACAGAAGTGGCATGAAAGGCAGCTAGGAGTGAGTGTGTGTGTGGATGGGAGGTGGGAAATAGCCCCATTCCTGGACATGGGCTCAGCAGTGTTTATCCTGGGCAGGCCAGATGTCAAAGACCTCTCTAGTCTTCCAAGGGCAACAAGGATTAGAGCTCATGTCATGTGTGACAAAAAGGAACTTTATCTTTCACCAGGTTCTCCTTCCAGGTTCCTCTGAGAATCCTTGAGGGCTGTTCGCCCACTCCCACCTCTGCACCAGCTGCTGTCTGTCCCCCGGGAGTGGCAGGGAGCGAGTCCCAGCTCTCAGCAGGTCACCTCTCCCATCTCATAACCACCTTCCCAGGCTGCTGCCAGCCTTCCTTTTTTGCTTTGCTTCAGCCACCCACGCATACGCGTCCCTGAACCCTTCAAAGCTGCAGAGATCAGAAGGCTCGGGCTAACAGAAGAGAATTACAACATAGAAAACAGTATTTTCCCCAAAGAGAATTGGGCTCCCAAATCCTCCTCCTTCCCCAGGTTGCATCTGTTCTATGTCACTTAGAATCATAAGTTTTACTTTCCTTGGTTCATAATTCCTTTTGCAGAATTACAGTGGGCAGACCCAAATCCCTTTGTCCCAGGGAGGGCCTTGGGCCTCTGCAGGTGCTGTCAGCCTCACCACACCTTTGATTTGTATCTGCTAACATATAAGAGGGAGATGGAGAGACTGAAGGAGTACAAAGACGCTGAGAAGGAGGAGGTGAGAAAGATCCGGTATGAAACATCAGCACTGTGCTCTAGGGCTCAGAACTGTCTCCTGATAGTAACATTATAGCTTTATTTTACTTATAGAACAACATTTCTCCATAATAAGTTATCTCCTTACAAAAAAAACTGAAGGACTGTCAGTGGAAATTTTAACCAAGCTGCAATTTTTGTAACATGAGGCCATACAGTATGTTCTTTTTAGGTAGATGCTAGGCCCGCCTTATCCCTGAAGGAAAAAGAACACGGTGAGACTGCCTTGTTTACCGAGATTGCTAAGATAATAGATCGATATTATGAGTCCCATTTTGGTGTGTCTGAGTGAGAATCTATTGAAGCAGAAGGGACATTATGGGGAAAAAGCTTAGGAAGTGAATTAGATTTTTTGTACCCGGAGTAGGAGCTATTCAGATAGCAGAAAAATCCTATGAAGTCACTCATCAGGCAGCAATGCAACGAACACTGAAGACAACTCTTCTTTCAGATGAGAGGATGGTCCAGGACAGCTCTGTGACTGCAGATGACTGCATGTCATATTCCAGATATCAGAACTATTGAATAACTAATGTTCAAGGGTTTATAGCCCAGAGTGAACATTCTAGAGTACAAACTGCCTTTGACTCAACATTATCAAAAACCAGAATGTTAAAGTGTCATCACATGTTGGATGTCCACCAGGGCCACACTATATAGTGATGTTTGCTTATGCCAGAGGCTTTCTGTGGGTATGAGACATTCTCGACACCAGTCACCACTGAAAGGCCAAGTCAGAGATTAGACACATATTTCAGGTAGAAAAGCCACAACTGGTATAAAACTAAAGCAAGAAGACTGGTAGTAAACAAAGTTCAACAGAGTACAGTTGGCCCTTGAACAACGACATTTAACTGCGTGGGTCCACTTATATGCAGATATTTTTCAATAGTAAATACCACACGGTTGGTGGTTGGTTGAATCTGCAGATGCTGAGGAACTGAGGATACGGAGAACTGACTATAAATTATACACGGATTAACCTCCGTGTTGTTCAAAGATCAACTGTAATTGCAACTAAAGCAGCTCTACTAGTAGATAGGTCTTGAAGGGCCAAAGACCCTTTGGTAGACAGGGATGTCTGAAACTATAAACACTTGTTGGAGAGCATTTCAGTAAAAGGCAACCTCAAGGTAAAAGTGTCAAGTAGGCAAAAAGTCATTGACACTGTGACAATAGCTTTTGAGGAGAAGAATGACATGACATCAACGGTTTTCTTTGGAGGATTAATCTAGTGGTAATCAGCACTGAAGTTAATACCAGCTTAAAGAGGGTCTGGGCCCTCTTTAAGAAAACGAATACAGACTTAAGAATACAAAATTGCTAGGGCCAGTCCCAGAGACCTTGAACGGGCCCATGCCTGCAAGGAGG
The DNA here is from genome assembly GCF_964374135.1 of Grampus griseus. NCBI lineage: Eukaryota > Metazoa > Chordata > Mammalia > Artiodactyla > Delphinidae > Grampus > Grampus griseus. The sequence goes on from NC_139003.1 coordinate 36,579,951, forward strand.
CCTGAAGGTTAAGCTCCCTTACCTTCACAATAAGCTACCTCAGGGGTGACAGCTAAAGCCACTAACGCCGTCACCCCCATCTATCCAGCACCCACACTAGAAACGTGGGAGTCATCTTTGATCCTTCCTGTTATTTTCTCTTCAGTCACCAAGCCATGGCCATTTTATTTCTTGAATGTTTCTCAGATTCATTTCCTTCTTAATTTTTCCTGCCAATACCTTGGATCTAGCCATCACCACCTCTTACCTACTCCACTGCAAATAGCCTGCTAACCAGTACCCTGTTTCCACTTTTGTTTACCTCCCAGAAATCTATCCTTCACCCAACCACCCAGAATACAACATCTATCTAAAAGGTAGATCTACAATTTCACAGTTCTGCTGAGTACCCTTCAGTAAGGTCTCCTCAGAAGAAAGCCCAAGCCTCCTTAGCATGACAAGCAAAGCCTCCATGACCTGCATCTCTCCACCTGCAGCAAAACTTCTCACAGTATCAGCACCTTGTGGCCTATAGTTCCTTGCAAACACCTTGAAAGTTTTCATTTCCAAGCTTTTGGTTCCTCGCTGACCTCTTAGCTTGGAATCATCTCCCTTTCTCCTCATCCCTCCTTCTTTCTTTACCTTTCTTTACCAGGCTCACCTTCTCCTGGAGGCCTTCATCAATACCCAGCCCTCCACACCAACTAGCCGGTCAGGTGCCCTCTGTAATCTCACATGAGAGCTCCATCAGGTACTCAGCACACTATGTTCAAAGGATTTGTTTATAATCTGCCTTTCCTTCTCCTCTCCAGCTGGTGATCTTCTTGGGGGAAGGAGACATGTCTAGTTAATTTTTAGCAGAAGGTAGGTCCCTGGCACTTAGCAGAATGTAGGGCCTCAGTACATTTTTTGAAATGAATGAACTAATTAATGACTAAATCAATCACTATATGAGCTATTCTCTGTGACAGAGTACAGAGAGACAAGAGAGTAGAGAACTTAATGCTGGGCTATGCCCAAGATTGTAGGTGGAAGAAAGAAAGGAAGGCAATTGGGCATAGGCTTGTGGGAATAATCAATCAGAAAAGGAGGAGGATCAACAGGAATTTTTGGGTCATCTTCTTTCTACTTATCATTCAGTTTCTACAGTGAATGCATATTACTTTTTTTTTTTTTTTTTTTGCGGTACGCGGTCCTCTCACTGCTGTGGCCTCTCCCGTTGTAGAGCACAGGCTCCAAGACGCACAGGCTCAGTGGCCATGGCTCACGGGCCCAGCCGCTCTGCGGCATGTGGGATCCTCCCGGACCAGGGCACGAACCTGTGTCCCCTGCATCGGCAGGTGGACTCTCAACCACTGCGCCACCAGGGAAGCCCTGCATACTACTTTTTAAATAAGAAAAAGGAGTTTATTAGAGTACAGGCTAAGCTGCTTAACAAAAAAAGACCCCCAAATAGAATGATTAAAATACAGTATAAGTTTATTTCTGTCTCATGTAGAGATCCAGAGGTGATCTGTCACAGGCTGGTGGAGCAGTACTGCTGCCCTCAACGTGCCAACCCCGCCAACTTGACCACCAACTTCCAAGGCTGCTTTTCCAAGGAAGAGTGAGAACAAAACAGGAAAGACAGCACAGTTAGCTCTCAGAGAAGCAGGAATTTGCTCCCAGCTGATGGCCAAATACTCACATCCAGCTGCAAAAAAAGACTGAGAATTGTAGTCTCTAGTTGGGCACCCATATGCCCAGCTAAAACTCGGGAGAGTTTTATTCATTAAAAGGAAGAACAGGAAAGGAATACCAGGGACAACTAGCGTTCTGATGTAATGTTCTGTTCTGTTTGTTTTCTGTAAAAGAGAGAGAAAAAGAATATTTTAGTAAAGTATTGTAGTAGAAACAGAAGGAGAAGCCAGATTTCAAGGGATTAAGAGTTTTAGGTAGTGGAAAAATGAAGATAAAAAGTGAAGATCAGGGTTTCCCTGGTGGCGCAGTGGTTGAGAGTCCGCCTGCCGATGCAGGGGACATGGGTTTGTGCCCCGGTCCGGGAGATCCCACATGCCACGGAGCGGCTGGGCCCGTGAGCCATGGCCGCTGAGCCTGCGCTTCCGGAGCCTGTGCTCCGCAACGGGAGAGGCCACAACAGTGAGAGGCCCGTGTACCGCAAAGGAAAAAAAAAAAAAAGTGCAGATCATTTATTCAAGTTTAACAGTAAATGGAAGAAGAGAAATAGAGTGATGACTTAGAAAGAATAAGAGTCAAACCAGGTTTTGTTTCTGTTTCGTTTTTCTTGAAGGAGGAATACCTGTGCTTGTTTGAAGATGTCAGTGGAAAGAAAGATCAAAAATGCTGGAGAATGCCTAAAACTTGTGATTTAAGCCTTGGTAAATCAGAAATCTGCTCCTGAAATTGAAGGAAGGATGACAGGACAGTACAGAGTACCTTGATGTTGAAGTGCGGAGGAAGGTGGATTGGGCAGTTGAGACTTCTCACCAGCTCTCCAGGGTCTCCTGCTCTAGAGCCCCAAGCTCCAAAGTTTCCCGTCCCTAATCCTACCCAAACACACCTCCCCCCAACATATGACCTGTGACCCATTCCTCCTCATTTTCTACTTTGCAAAGTCAATGAATCAGCTAGACAGGAGTATCAACAAAGGCTTCAAGGGACACTCTGCCTACTGTTCACTTCTTGAATTCATTTATTTATACATTCTTAATTTCATACATAAATATCACCTTCTACATCCCTAGGGATACGAGGCAACAAGACAAAATCCTTGCCTTCATGGAGTTTAAATTTGAGGACAACATGTACATTTCAACAATAACCTTCTGAAGACAGTGCTCAGCCTCCACAGCCTCACCCAGTTACTTGAAGAGTGAAAGTTCAGGGAGGGTATGAGATGGGGCAACAGTATGACAGATGTCTCTCCAGCCACACTGAATACACACCAGTCCCTTGGGAGCTGGAAGAATACAGATCTAGGTAATAAATCCATGGAATGCATACATAGAAAACAGAGATAACAAAACCTGGCCATTTTGAAGACATGTTAACAAGGTAACCTAACCTCTAGGTAGGACCTTACGTGGCCATAAAGGGCCAATGGTTTTCGCACCTTGATTTTCTGCCACAGCATATGCTTCCCTCCCTCTATTCTTCTCATCACATTCCTGCCCCACTGTTTGCTTTTCATTTTCTCCATGCTCTCCTGCCTATGATCACCTTCTGATTTGTGTTTCAGCTCGATAAACCATTCCTAATCTCTGCCAAGCAGTAGAGGGTACAGGTAAAGAACACAGACTCTTAAGTGAAAAGGCTTGAGTTAGATTCTCAGTCCTTGAGCAATTCACATCTCTCAGCCTCAGCTCACTCATCTGCAAATGGAGATAACAATACCTACCTCGTGGCCTGCTTCTGAGAGTTAAAGGGGATGTTCCTGTAAAGTCTTCACAAAATGTCAGCCCCTGATGATCACAAATAAAGGTTCTTTATTATTATGTGACAATGCAACCAGATGAAGCAGCAGATGTCAGCCCAAAGCCTGACCAGTTCAGCCTATTGGCTGAAGTTTTAAAAACAAAGTAATAAAAGAGCATTAACTACCAGGATGAATTACACATCCCTTCTGGAATAGCCTTCTACTATGTAGACCTAGAATGAACCAGGGGCCAGAAGAACAGTCCGGTTTTAACAGCAGTCAGCCTTGCTAGGGCCTCTGGGGTTGGCCTTAATAATAGTAATAGGAAATGCTGAGTCATTCTGTCCCTGGAGTGGGGTGGGGACTCAAATCCTCTGTGGCAGGCCTCCCAGCAGAACCTTCCAGGGCCTACTCGTCCACTCTGATCTCCTGACCCACTTGCAGCTGACCTTTTCTTTGTCTCAGCCCTATTTATGCTCTCATCTCTCACCCACTGATCCAACTGGTTATTTTCCTTCCGTAGGCACAAGCCTCCCAACCTCAGTTCTTGAGCCACAGCCAAACGGGCAGGTGCTCTTATCTGGGAATTTCCACCTGCTAATTAGGGGAGGCCCTGAGCAGAGAAAGGTGCTAACTTTCTTCCTGGGAACATTGCTCAGGTTCTTCCTTTAAAAGAGTTAAATGAGAGGAAGGAGGAAGCAAATTTAAAAACCTGCTCATAGTGGAAATGGATGAAAGCGAAAGAAAGGGGAAAAGTTCAATGTGTTTTGCAGAAGACAGATGAGTGCAACTACTTTATTAATTTCCTAATTCTATCTGTGCAGTCTGAGGGTGCTGCCAGACTTATAAAGGTGGCTTGCCATCTCCTGTTAAAAATTCGCCCTATAGGGCTTCCCTGGTGGCGCAGTGGTTGAGAGTCCACCTGCCGATGCAGGGGACACGGGTTCGTGCCCCGGTCCGGGAAGATCCCACATGCTGCGAAGCGGCTGGGCCCGTGAGCCATGGCCGCTGAGCCTGCGCGTCCGGAGCCTGTGCTCCGCAACGGGAGAGGCCACAACAGTGAGAGGCCTGCGTACTGAGAAAAAAAAAAAAATTCTCCCCATAATAAATATCAATTTTGGTAACTCACTGACCCTTGCTTTATGTGGTAGGCCTGTGAGATGAATGGTTGGTTTTGGTTTTCAGGCTGCAAAGCTCTGCGACAGACTGCAGATGCCCAGAGTTAGAGGGCTGGTCAGCACTCTATAAAAGAAGCCACACGGGAAATGAATTTCAGCATCTTCACTTACCGGAGAACTGTACTGGCAAAAATGCTTGCCCTTTGAAGTCCTGAGTGTACGGCTGCCACCCCATGTCCCCTTCTAGGCCCTCACTTCCTATTTCCTCGCTTGTGAAATGCGGGGTGGTCAGAAGTGTCACGCACGAGGTCTGTGCGGCCACCAATGCCTCCTTTCTCCCCGGTGCTCCTCTTGCAACCCTGACCACAGCCCCTGCAAGTGACAGCAGGGGGGAGTGGCTGGCAGGTCCGAAGAGCAGCAGCCACCAACTCTGCCACTTCCTTCCCTCTCGGGTTCCAATCTCTGATGACTGTCCACTGCCCCCTGCCCCCACCTGGCTGTGATACCTTTCTCTGTGCTGATCACCAAGGGTGGCTGCAGTGTGGCTGAGTGCTTCCCACCTGGCTGCTCCATGCATGACCCTCCGAAAGGGCCACCGAAGAGGATGCCTCCCTGCAGAGAGAGGGTGCCGCTCTCGACAGGAGACGTGCACCCCACTCTGCTCTGTGCCTCACAGAGGCCACTCTGTCGGCCAACGCTTTAAAAGACTCTCCATCGGCTCACTAAGTCCTAAAAGTTCCAACTTCAACGTTCCTGCCGAAGATCAAGTCCTCAGTTTTCATTCTTATTCACATTTGTTTGCAGGCTGCTTTTTTTTTGGGCCCTGGGTCTGTGTGTTCATATTAATTCTTTTGGTGGTACATGAAATGAACCGACACGAATTCTCTTATTTAGTTTGATTTTTTTTTTTTGGACTGCTTGTGGATGTTAGTTCTCTGACCAGGGATCGAACCCAGGCCCTCAGCAGTAAAAGCACAGAGGCCTAACCACTGGACTGCCAGGGAATTCCCTTATTTAGTTCGATTTTTGTTGTGAATTATTACTGAGAAATGGGACAGAATCACGGAATGAGAAATAATTTTTAACTGTTAAGGATTATACAAATTATCATTTTTATTCACATTTTCTGATTATAAAACTACTATATAATCATTTTACAAGATATGACAAGCCCAGGAAAGTTTAAATCACCAAGATAAAAGGCACAATAATCTCAACACGCCACAGTAATAACTGTCCACAGTTTGATATATTTCCTTCCCATCTCTTTTTCCTACAATTTTTAGTGGGAATAGGAGGCCTGTTTTTATTAAAAGTACTCTTCAGCCAGGAACGGGCACTGTGCTAGGAGACTGACATATATATTTGCTTGCATTTCCAGCAACTTGGAAAGATAGGGGTTGCTGAAATTGTGGAAACTGAGCCCCAGGAAGATGAATTAGTTCAAAGCCACATGTCTTACTCCCAGAGCAAAATTTTCTAAAAAGTAGACTCCACACTGAAGCCTTTCAGTCGGTTTTATGGAGAGAATGAAACGATGAGAGAGGAATGTGGGAAGATTGATGCTATTCTTTTTTTCTTTTTTTTTAATTTTTTGGCTGCACCACGTAGCATGTGGGATCTTAGCTCCCCAACCAGGGATCAAACCCACACCCCCCCTGCATTGGAAGCACAGAGTCTTAACCACTGGACCACCAGGTTAATGCTATTCTTAGTGAGACTGCACAGTCAGATCTATCCAGTTTATTATGAAATCCAACCTACTGAAAGAAATTTCTTCAGCTGTATATAGTCATTTTAAAAAGATTTATTTCTTTTTGAATCCAAAACATCACTCTTGTCACTGTAAGCTGACTAGAAAGAAGTGGAGAGATACCTCTGAAATAGCAAAGCAGCTCAGCTGGAAGTTTGTACACTAAAGGAGAAAGGAGAGTAAATCTTCAGCAGTTTGGGCCACAGTCAACACAGCACGGGCCTGGGCAATGTCTTGGCTGCCAGGGACTGCCAGCTGCAAATAAAGTCACGGCAGTGGGGTCCCAGGCTATTGGCCAGACGTGAATAATGACAGTGAGGACAGAAATGTAGTTGGAGTTCTGCTAAAAACATCTGGGCTCAGATAAAAATATATATTTAGTAATTCCTGTGCTAGCCCACTACCAGCCTTGGGGCATTAAATAAAGTACAAACAAGACATGGCTTCCTTCATATGCAGCAGCATGGATGGAGCTAGAGATTATCTTATTAAGTGAAGTGAGTCAGAGAAAGACAAATATAATATGGTACCACTTATATGTGGAACCTAAAAAAATGATTTAAATGAACTTACTTACAAAACAGAAATAGACTCACAGACATAGAAAACAAACTTATGGTTACCTGAGGGGATAGCTGGGTTGCGGGCAGGGGCGGGGATAAATTAGGAGTTTGGGATTGACACATATACACTACTATATATAAACTAGATGCACAATAAGAACCTACTCTATAGCGCAGGAGACTATATTCAATATCTTATAATATCCTATAATGGAAAAGAATCTGTAAAAGAATATCTATCTATCTATCTATCTATATAAAACTGAATCACTTTGCTGCACACATGAAACTAACACAGCATTGTAAATTAACTATACTTCAATTTTTTTAAAGTTTTTATTTTTTGGTTTTTTTAAAAATTGGAATATAGCTGATTTACAATGCTGTGTTAGTTTCAGGTGTACAGCAAAGTGAATCAGTTATACATATACATGTATCTACTCTTTTTTAGATTCTTTTCCCATATAGGCCATTACAGAGTATTGAGTAGAGTTCCCTGTGCTATACAGTAGGTCCTTATTATACTTCAATTTTTTAAAAAAGGATTTTAAAAAAAAGAAGAAGAAATGGCTTCCTTGCCCACAGGAGTTTCATTCATTCAACAAATATTTATTGAGCACTTACTATATGCAAAACACAGTATATGCTGTTTGGATACATCAGTGAACAAAACAAATATAGATCCCTGCCCTGTGGAGCTGACTGTTCAGTAGGAAAAGATAGACAACAGACAGTAAACATAATTGAGGCAAGTTGTGCAAATTCACAGCTTTCCATGGTTTGGGGATGAAGAGCAAGACTTACTGGGGAAGCTCACAAGTGGAAGGTCAACAAAAAGACGCTCATGGTCCCTCAATCTGTTATTCACATGAAATTAATTTGTTTTCAACGTTAGGGTTTGCTTTTCCTCTTTCATTTTACTTTATTATTATTTTTAAGGTTAGTAAGACTTTCCACTGTTCAATATATTTAGAGAAGTGTCACCTCCACCTCTGTCTTCTCAGGCCCTTTTTCCTGCCCCTTCTAGGAAACCATTTTTACTAAATTTTGGCTCAACATTCCAAGACTTTAATTTGGGGCAAAAATAAGCAAACATTCTTATTTCTCCTCCTTTCTTACATAAAAGACAGTGTTCTGTACCTATCTTTTATCTATCTATCTAATCTGTGGTTCTGAATCTTTCTTTTAGGGAGCATTTCTTCTCACTCCTTTTCTTTTTTAACAGCTGCTCTGTTTTTTATGTAACAAGTCCCCTACTGATGGATATTTGGATTGTTTATAATCTTTTGCTACTATAAATAATGTCAGAATGACTAACTCCTTGCACATAGTCATGAATTTATCGAGATTCCTAAAAGTAGAACTGCTAAGTCAACAGGCAAATGCATGTGTAGCTTTATTAGTTAATTCCAAATTACTCTCTCTAGAGGCTGGACCATTTTGCACTCCCAACAATTAGGACAGCACCTGTTTCTCCACAGCCTCACTCACAGAGGGTACTATCAAACTTTTTGAGTTTTTCCAATCAGATAGGTGAGCATTCATATTTTAAAATACTTATTAATTCAATTTTCTCTTAATATAAGCAAGACTGAGTAGCTCTTTACTATGTAAAGGCCATTTTCTTTTTTTATTTTTTTTTCTTCTTTGAAGAGTCTGTTCATATCTTTAGTCCACTGTGCCTCTTTTTCAGGGCTTTCCTGAGTATTCTTGCTTGGAATCAACTTTTCTGATTCCAGAAAAAAAATAAATGGCCACTTTTAACACAATCACAATAAATGTACGTATTAGCTTGGGGAGAACTGGTGTCTTCCTGACGCTGTGCTGTCTAATCCAAGAACATGGCATGTCTCCCTATTTGTTCAACTCTTATTTTCGTGTTCACCAGAGTGCTCTGAAATTTTCCTCCTAGCTGTTTTGCACATTTCTTTGTACTCATCTGGCAAAACCACAACAGGATGCAGCTGAACGGAACGTGGCTGACTGGTCTTACTTTACATTTATTACCACAAACCTCAAGTGTTGCCTTCACGCTCCTAGGCAGTCATACTGTCCTCCAGTCTCCGGCTCTCCCAGACAGCTATTCATACCCTCTCCTCTCTCCTCCCCCATCCTCATTCAGCTGATTGACTTGTTTTCTACCTTACCGAGAAAACAACACAAAACAAAAACTCGGAAGAAATCAGAAGAGAACTTCTGCAGCTTTTCCATAGGATAATAATGCCAGCCTCCCCAATTCAAATCTATCCACCCACCCTCCCTCTGGGGAAAAAAAAAGGTAAGATTAATAAAAAGAGAGAGAGAGAGAGAGAGAAGCTTGCACCTTCGGAATAACTAGGAGACAGAATAATGCGGATTGCAATTTAGATGTAAATGGGAAAGTAGAAATCCAGAGCAGCAATCACTCAGAGTTTCCCCAGAACATCAGACTTGTGAGAATTAACGTGGAAGAGAGGAGAGAGCAGCATGTTCTCAGGGACAGCAGAACCTAAATAACATCAGCTGGGGTTCACCACCAGCAGGAGAGTGGGGGGATCAGATCTAAGACTGTGAGCTGGTTCCCTCTCCTCCTCTGGGCTCACCAGGGAAGCGCTGACATTATCCAAGTGTGTGCGCTCCATCTTGACTACTGCAAGTAGACTGGAGGATGCCTGGTCATGGCAGGGTCACAGCAAGAACGAGGGCTCCCTCATCACTCCATGAGAGTGTAGGGGATGTGTGAGGGCTTAGTTTCCATGGCCGAGGCCTCTTTTAAATTCAGCTGAGGGGGTTGAAGTCCTAGAGAATTGACAGTCACACTGGGAAAACAAGACAAACACCAAGCAATTAATAACCAAGACAGAATGATACAGCTTATATTTACACACTGATATATCTGTTAAATCATTCAGTAGAGACAATTCAGGAATAGTACAGTATATAATAAGGTGCTAATCATAGGATGCAGGGGTAAATACAAAAGATGCTTGAGAATGGACAGATGTCCTGAGCTGGTCATGGATATCTTGATGAGAAGTGGTGGCCTCAAGCTAGATTTTTATCTCCGGCATAAAGACTGTTAAGGAGGCTTTTGTCAAATGGACCTAAAAATGAACAAGATGGAGGGTGTACATTGGTGACCATAACGTAGCTGACGGACACGTTTCCAAAGAAGGTCTCAATTTAGCCAGCAGAGGGCAAGAGAACACAGAAACCATTCCAGGATTTATGATCTTAGAAATGTTTGGAATCGAAGGACTGTATAGGTGTCTTTGCAAAAGCAAACAACAAAAACAATGACAAATGTGGCTCTTTTGAAACAAATATATTTTAAAACTGCATGTCTAAAGCAGAGACTTATCACTGTTGATGCTGCAACAAATTCTTGCTCTTTTATAAAAAGTCAGACTTTCTTTAAATGATGCATGCATTTCTTTATAAATCCTTAACTGCTTGACAAAAATATGAGACTATGTCTGAATATATGACCTAATATTTTAAGAAACACTTTCATTTGAAGATCCCATAAAAATGATACAGTCTCTAAAAACTTTAATAAGCCTACGTAGCAGTGATTACTTTGATAAGTCTCAGAAATAGATTTCTCTGAAGAACATGATGCTATTGTAAATATAGCATGTTTGTTAAAATGGGCTAACAAATGTCAAAACGTTAAATGGGTATTTATTAAAAACAAACATGTGTAATCTACCAGGTAAGTAATAGTGGAGGTGGGAGGAGTGAGGGGAAGAGCTCCCCTTTCCAGTGGATAGAGGGTAAGAGCAGGCTTAGACCTCAGCAAAATCCTGAGGCCACTGGCCACGTGTCTGCTCTCTCCAGGGTCCATCAGCTCTCCTAGTGTTGCAAAAACTGTACTTAGTATTCAAATGGAGCTTCAAGCCCACAGATTCCAGACCCAGTTAGAGAAATTGCAGCAAAGTTCCTCCAGGTGTCTAAAATGTGCCATCCACTTAATTTGGGGATAGTAGGAGAGTATAAAATCCCCTGGGTTGGATGTCTAGAAACCAGGGTTCTGGCTCTAAGGTGGAGATTATCTGGGTAAACCACTGAACCTTTCTGGTCCATAGTATTTTTCATCTACAAAAGAAAGGTGTGAGGCCAGGTGACCTCAAAGATCCCAACTAACTCACAGAGCCTAAGATTCTGTTCATTTTGTCCCCATCTTACACTTCCCCATCTCAGTTAACACTTGAGCTAATAAGAGTGTGAGATGCTAGTCTCTGCACAAGCAAATATGTAATTCAAGAAAGGACTCTTGAAGACCCTGAGAAAATTAATCTCTACCGATAGAATTTCAGACCTGAAAGCAGGATATAAGGAAATTCATTTTATTTTATTTTATATGCTGGGTGGAGGATTTTGGTGCCTTTCAAACCGTGTTTTTAGAGGCCAGCTTCAGCTTGGATATACAGGTTGCTTTTACACATCCCTGAATCTCACTGAACTGTAATCCTTAGGGCTCTTAGGTCTCTGAGCAATCAAAGTAGCAACTAAGAGAATGAATAGAAGGTAGGACAGCCAGTTCTAGTATTCCTGTAGGCTGCAGTGTGAGGACGCATTATCTCCTACCCAGACATTAGACCATCTGCAGTGGCTACAATGTATTCGGCTCTAATTAACAGAATAGTCAACCACAGAAGCTTAAACCATAAGGAACAAGAAATTCAGAGCTAGCTCTTCCAGGGTGGTCAGCAGCTCAGTGGTTTCATCCAGAGAATTAACACCTGATGTTCACCAGATGTCTGCCAGGTTCGAGGCAGCCCAGCCTCACATACCAGCTTTATAAACAGGGAGGGATGAGTGGGCAAATTAACTTTCTTCTCCTGCATGCATCTCTTGCTCTTATCAGGAAGGAAAATCTCTCCCCCCACCCCACCCCCTGACTTCCTCTCATATTTCATTGGCCAGAACTAGATCACAGTTATTTTTCACAGTTCTAGAGGCTGGGAAGTCCAAGATCAAGGTACCAAATGAATGCAAAATCCTCAACAAAATACTAGCAAACCAAATTCAACAGCATTATATAAGGATCATACACCATGATCAAGTGGGATTTATCACTAGGATGCAATGATGAGTCAACGATCACAAATCAATAAAAGTGATATACCACATTAACAGAATAAAGGAGAAAAATCATGTGATCATCTCAATCAATGCAGAAAAGGCCTTTTTTTGTTTTAGATTTTTATTTTGTATTGGAGTATAGTTGATTTACAGTGTTGTGTGAAAGCATCTGTTTTACAAAGGCACTAATCCCATTCATGAGGGCTGTGCCTTCATATCCTAATTATCTCCCAGTGACCCTATTCCAAATACCATCACATTGGGGATTGGGGCTTCAACATATGAATCTGAGGGGAAACAAACATTCAGCGCCCACCAAAGGAGTTTTAACGTATTTTGTTTTCCGCTCTATTGCTTAGCTTATTGGGTTTCTCTTGCACTTCGGCTGAAAGTAGTCTCTGTGTTGAATAAGCAGCCAGATTATTCCCAGGGAAGTGATTGGGAAAATTTCCTCGGGAAGACTTTCTTGGCAGACAAACAAAATGCATCCTGTATGTTTCTGCAGCGGCCCGACAGAGAGCAGCACTGCACTGCTCACTCCCTCCTGGGGACGGAACTGCACCAATTGTCAAATTAATTTCTTTCTTGAAACGCACAACACAGTTCATTCTGAGCTTCTATCTATTCAAGAGTTTAGAGCTAGCACCTTAGACAAAGGGACTTTAATTGCATGCTGATAAAATGTCAAAACTATTGTGCATAAGGTAACTGCATTAAAAAAAAAAAAAATGCCTTCAGGATTACAAGAGAGATTTGCCCCTGTGAGTGAAATCTCATTTATAACTCATCAAAAAGTCTTCAACCTAGGAGCAAATTCTCCACTGTAAGCCATTAGACTGTATCTTTCTATCTTTCAAATTGCACAGTAATACAGTACACTAAAATGAGTAGTCGGCAAATTTGGTTAACCTATTTTTAACTGTGAAGGCCTTAATGATGAATAAGGGTCATTGTTTGGGAAAGTTGCTTATTTCACAGAACACAGCTGGTGTGCCTCATGTTAAACCATGAGGAGTATACCAGAAGGTCACCTTCTCTAACCATCTTTCTTTAAAAAGAAACACCCAAAGACAAGGCCATGGCTTGACTTTCAAGGTTATCCAATGAGATAAAGAGGTGCTCTAGGTTAAGTCAGAGATACTCAACCAAAGCATGGTACCACCACTGGTACCCAGACAATTGCTAACACTTAAAATACAGAATCATCTCCCCAAAGGGAAGTTTTTGTTTCTATCGGGGTAAGACACTTTCTTTGAGGGAGTGATCAATGAGAGGCAAGATATAAAAGCTCTAACGTGTTTGTCACTATCCTTACTATTTAAGCGATAAGGCAAAAATGTGTATATATATATATATATATACATACATACACATACATAAAAGTAGATATTTCTATTTGAGGCGATAAAATGCCCTTTGGTCACCTAGCTTACTTTTCAGTCGAACTGACCCTTCTTAATTTCAACAAAAGAGTTCATATACATCTCAGTTCTAAAAAACCTATTCAACAAGTCTGAAGTTACAAAACAAACACAAACACCGCAGCATTCTCATTATCAAATCACAAGCCTTTTAGCTGCTGGAGTTCTTTCACTTGCAGCTTGTAGCTCTTGAAAACCTCTAATTCCTCTGTTACACTCTCCAGGGTACACAGACATTGCCTCATTAGTTTGGTTAATGGTGATTGCAAATGAACCCCTAGGTCACATAAGTATGCTCACCACTGCTTTAAAGAAACCCTGTGGCATGTCCTTGTATAGCTAATGACACTTCCTACTCACATGTGTGTGCTCCTAAGCTTGTCAGGAGTTGTAGCTAAGCAACTAGAAGCTAAGTTGTAACTGCCAATGCAAGATAAATGTTCAAATAAACTTCTTTATTGAAGTTTAGCATACTTGCAGAAAATTACAAAAATATTGAGTACAGGTCAATGAAAAATTACTATTACAGGACTTCCCTGGAGGTCCAGTGGTTAAGACTCCGTGCCTCCCATGCAAGGGGCAAAGGTTCAACCCCTGGTCAGGGAACTAAGATCCCACATGCCGTATGGAATGGCCAGAAAAAAAAAAATTACTATCGGGAGGAGGGATAAATTAGCAGTTTGGGATTAACATATACACACTACTATATCTAAAATAGATAACCAACAAGGACCTACTGTATAGCACAGGGAACTATACTCAATATTATGTAATAACCTATAAGGGAAAAGAATCTGAAAAAGAATATATATATATATATATATATATATATATATATATATGAATCACTTTGCTATACACCTGAAATTAACACAGCATTGTAAATCAACTATACTTCAATAAAAAAAATTTTTAAAGAGTTCCCCAGTAACTAACAAAAAAAAGAATTACTCTCAAGGAAATTGATCAGAGAGAACTTTCGTGAAGGAGCTGGCAGCCTACAGTGAAATGCTTTACAGGAGGAGAGAGATGCCAGTGAAGGGACTGCCATGAGACCGAAGTAAGACTGCTTGACACTCGTCCCCCAGAGACTGAAGAATATGGCAATTGGTACTTGATTCTCACCTGCGGGGATGTAAGGTGAGGGACTGGCTAGAGCTGCTAGAGCAAGAAAAGAGACATGCAGTGGAAGCAACACTCCCACCAACGGTAGGCAAGGGTGCTTGTTCCCCACGGGCCAACTTGACATCACAGAGGGCCACCATGCTGTAATCATCTTCCTAAGACCCCAAAGGAACATCAGTTGGGATGAGGATGTCAACAAAAAATTAATCAATAGTCAATCTAAAAAAGAAATGGAAAATTTTATTCGAACTGACCTGAGGATTATAACCTAGAAGGTGGTCTCTCAGAGAGCTCGGAGAACTGCTCTGAAGAGGTAAGAGGGGAGGTTGGTATAAATGTGACTTTGGTGAAGGGGGTACATGCAACCAAGCATATATCTCGGTAGAAGGTCACTGCTACTCAGGAGGAACAAACATCTTAGTTGATGTCTTAGTGCTTTTCTAAGTACAGGAAGATGCAAGAATCCAGATTCATGAAAAATTTCTCCTGAAAATATCTCACTGCCTGAGGGCCAGTTCTGTCAGTTTTCCTAGAACACAAAGTGTTTGAATTCTTGGGCAGGATTTTGGGTGACATGGAGAAGACTTTTAATTCAAGAGAGTGGCTAATGGTAGGTGACATCAAGTTCTCCCTGGAACTTCAAAGCAGGAAGATGAAAATGACAGCTTGGATACCTTAACCATCCTAAGAGTAGACAAAAGTATTTATTGAGTATAGTCTAGTCTAGGATTTCTCCACAAGATTCCTGAGCAGAAATAATCTACCTCACTGGATATCATTTATCTACCTGGCCCTGTCACAACACACCTGGAGTCAAGGATTTCATTCCAGGGGCCTCACCTTTAGAGGCAAGTGGGCTCAAAGTAATATAAGAATTGTAAACAGGAGAGGAAGAAGATTCCAAGCCCTGATGCATGAGCAAGTGGAAGAAACCTGGGATGTCGAGCCTGTAAGAGACTTAAGGGATGCATTTTGAGAGCTGTGGCCTGTCTCATAGTGGCAGTCATATGTGTGCTTCCAGATGGCACGCCAGCCACTATGAGTGTTAGAGGGTGGAGAGTTTTGTCTTAAGAACCTTTGTGTCAAATTGACCCCAAGTTATCTTTTAGGAGAGATGGTTATCCTTAGACCTAACGCGCAAGGCCATTCCCTTCTGGTGAGCTCCTCTCCCTTGAAATGTCCAGTGTCAAGGAGGGAATAATTCTTCAGACATGGAACTAGAATTCAAAGGTGGGATGAGAAGCAGGCAAGGATGGAATTGCATATCTTAGGTTTTGTTCTCCTAGGTCTGCATCTCAAGAAAGAAAAGCATTCAGAATTGACTCCTGGGGAAGAATGGGAAGGATTCTGGCTTCTAATCCATAGTGAGGTTGGCCAGAATGGAAGAAAGAAATCTTAGCAAATCTAAGCAGGTCAAATAGAATTTGATTTACTGACTTCAAGTTACTTTCAAGGCCCCCGAATTCCCATATTCCCTGTTGATATTACCAATTCGGAATTCCAAAGGAATATGGGGGTTTCTGGTCCCATGGCTCCTCGGTCTTTGGGGGTGAACGGTGGATAGTAGCAGAGCAGAGGCCCTGGAGTGTCAGAGAGAACCGTATGTTTTTCTCATCTGCCACTCAACCAACTTCAAGATGTCGCTACTGAGACCTGTGGGAAACAATTTTGAATTATAAGAACGCAAGACCAAAACCCTTTGGCAAGTAATATCTTAAATCTCATCTAAGAACTCCTGCCTCCCACTTCTTGTGCTTGTTTTTCATAGCATCTGTAGCATATTACAAGAACAGGCATGAAAAATAAGCTACTTTTATGCCCTTTAGAAGAATCATTTCAAAACCTGTGTGGTAGATTGATGGCAGTGGTTTTATTTATTTATTTATTTTTTTACGGTACGCGGGCCTCTCACCGCTGCGGCCTCTCCCATTGCGGAGCACAGGCTCCGGACGCGCAGGCTCAGCGGCCATGGCTCACGGGCCCAGCCTCTCCGCGGCATGTGGGATCCTCCCGGACCGGGGCACGAACCCGCGTCCCCTGCATCGGCAGGCGGACTCTCAACCACTGCGCCACCAGGGAAGCCCCGATGGCAGTGATTTTAAACGGACGATCCACCCTCATCCACCTCGTCTTTTGCTGCAAGGGTGACCCACCGCTATTATCACAGGATCCTTGAGCTGTTTTATTTTAGTAATTTGTAGTGGTAATGAGTTTAAATTGATCCACTCAACACTCTCCTAATGAACACATATTGCAAGGCAGCCAGCTAAGCTTAGAAGTATAATCAATCCACGGAGGGGAGCAAATACCCACGGATAAAGAAACAATCATTATAAAGAATATTTATTGAATGGTTGGTATGTGCCAGGTGCCGTTCTACTATTTTATTCACGTGTATAATCTCATTTCATCATCACAGTAGTCTAAGGAGATAAGAGCTATCATTATCCCTCCTTGCTATGGATGAGGAACCCAAGGTACAGAGAGGTCAAGTGACTATTCCAAAGCCAAACAGCTTGTAAGGGCTGCCATCTGGACGCTGCCCAGCCAGGCCTGTTATTTTGTATTCATTTGCACAGTAACATAATAATTCAGTGCTCCCAGTAACAGCACTTTCTGGACACAACCAATCTGCTCCAATATATGCAATTCTAAAATTTCCCCAAATACCTACATCTTCTGCCAAGCATTCAGCCTTTTGAAAACAGAGGAACAGAGCCAGGCGAGTCTGACTTAATGAAAATCTTGAGAATGAATTCAAGGTTTCTCATTAATATTTCTGAGCATGCACTGATCTGTTTGACATCTTAAAATGACACTTGAAAGTATATGTTAAGAGCGAATCCGTTATGCTATTTTTCTCTTTAAGATAAATGAAAAGTCCAGATATGTCAGTTGTGTGCTGTCATTAAGTTCACTATTCAATTTCCTCTGAAGACAATATGTTTTTCCTGCCTTATAACACCCACTCTTCATTGCTAGTTTCAATGTTGGCAACATTTACACCAAATACCACCAGTCTCATTGCTCTACCCACCCCTGAGATTTTATTCCTCCCAATTTGCCCCTCCCTCTGTCCATTTGACCCAGCTTGGGCCAGGAGAAGGGGTTTGGGCACATTTTAAATGAATTGGGACAAGTTATAGTTAAGAATCAGATTTCTGAAACAACAAAGTGGGCCTAAAAAAACAGGCCGATAGGGTCAGATTGCTACACTTAGGGCAGAGAGGTCTAGCTCTGAGAGAAATGGAAACTCGGCAGGCTTTAATGTTTGTAGGACCAAGGGCCCAAGTAAAACTAAAAATTATTCTTGATTGGGCTGGTCAAGATTTTCTCCGAGCTGTATTTCAGTCTGAGACTTTTCCTACCCAAACTTCCTTCCTTTCCCGTCTCCTTTCATCGGTGTTAGACCTACTTTGTGGTCTGAAGGCTTTTCCTGCCCACTCTTCTCTCTCTTCCCTGTATCTTTCACAGGCAACTCCCCAAACAAACCTCTTGCTCTTCTGACTCTGTCTTGGCATTTGCTTCCCAGAAAACTCAAACTGGCACAATATTATCCATTTAGTCAACAGTGCAAAGCATTGGTATTGCATTTTACTCATGTTACATCTAGGCCTACATACAAACAAATTTTAAAATAATACGAATTAATATTGCAAACTATTCCTCGGCCGCCATAGGCGATTGCTGTGAACGCTGCACTCTGGAACCACGGATTGGAACATGAGGAGAAGCAAGAACATGAACACGTGGCATTACTGGAAAATGATGTTTCATTGTGCGAGAATCTATTGCATTCAAGTTATCTGAGAGGACGCATTCAACAGTTAATTTGTCTTCTCTTTACTACACATTTCTGCCACTCAAATCCTCATGCCAAAGCAGTGTCCATCTCTAACGTCTGCTGTGGTAAAACACAGACCTTCAGGGCACTCAGCTACCAGCACCTGTTGTTTAAAAGCAATTTTGGCAAAAGTTGTGGGTAAGTGTTTCCCTGGGTTCTGAACAGTATTAGTCGCGAGAGTAGATGTGTAATGCTGCACGTTGTACTACGCCAGAGCCGAGCTCTGGATCCCAGTGACAGGATAGGGTGTGTTTTTAACGAACATATGTTTTCTGTATCTGTGAAATACAGATGTCGAAAGCACAGGGCTCAGGACAGAAAAACCATCTTGCCTGGATCTAAGGATGGTCCTGATCCTTAAAAATGGCATCCAAAGGACGAAAAGAGGGAAGCAGCCACAGCAGCTCCTGAGCACAAGCGGAGAGCCTGGTAGTCAAAAGTTTCCAGCTGCACCTGCTCCTTAGCTTGCTCCAGGCTGTGGGAAAGCCAGGATAACAGGTACTTGGCAAAAATGTTTGCTGAGGGAATACTTGTGGAATCAATGAGCCCAGCCAGTGCAACAGTCCCCTTGACATGGTATCTTCTTCCATGCTCTTCTTAACACTTTTCCACTCTTTCAAAAACCTCCTACACACCCTCTTCCTATGTGAACTCCTTGCTATTTAAGACATAGAAAAGCAACTACACCCTAATACTTAGCACTAGCTGTATATTTGAAAGGCAGACTAATCAGAGTTCAATTAGACCTAAAATGAAGATTATTCTATACTCTAAAAGTTCTTAAAAGTAAAATTCTATATTTATTTTGGTTTCATCATAAACATTCCACTACAAGCCAAGATGGAATAACGGGGACCATATTTATTCTCTCACCTTAAACAGCTAGAAAAATGGACAGAATATATGAAACAACTATTTTCACACATTGGAGAAAAGGCAGAGCAGATCTACCATCTCTGAAAGAAAGGAAATAAACAAGGTCAGCCCTACAATTGTACCAGTTTACTGCCTGGAGGTAGTTTCCAGGCTGCAGTACAAAAGCAGGGAACCCAAAGGGACCACAGAAGTCTTGCTGAGTTGAAAGGCAGATATTGGCTAAGGCAAGTAGAATTTCCAAGACAAATTACCAGAAAGGAGGGAGCTCCTGAGAAAGAGAGAGCTCTGGAGATCTGCAGAGAAACACCCTCAAGTATTTGGCTGAGCTCTACTGTTTGCTGTGTGAAAGAAAACTACCCAAGGCCAGGAAAAGACCCACTGAAAAAGCGAAGGCATAACAATTCCCAGAGATCACACAGGGCTGGGAATGGTTTGTGTTGCACAAGCCTGGGTGGAAAGGTTTTTAATACGTGGGGCATTATGAAGAATTATCAAAACTGTGACACCTTAGTGGGAGGGCTAAATTATTTCCTGACTGAAGGCAGCTCAGGACTTGCCCTGACAAAACTTAAAGGCAAAAGTTGAAAGGATCCAACGGACTCCAAGTAACTTAACTGTGTGCCGAAACAAAATCCAACACAATTTAAAGGAATACAACAAAACCAAACATTCAGAGATGTAAAATTCACAGTGTCCAACATCTAACCATAAATCACCATGCATGCAAAGAGGCAGGAAATATTATCTATAACCAAGAGAAATTTTGATTAAAAAAACATAGAACCAGAAATGAAAAACATGATGGAATTAGCAAGGATGTTGAAACAGTTATTATAAATATGGTCTATATTCAAGAAGGTAGAGAAAACAGGACCATTATGAGGAGAGAAATGGGAGGTTTTTAAAAGACCTAAATGGTGCTTTTAGAGATGAACAATACAATGTCTGGATAGAAGATATACTAAATGAGATTAATAACAGGTATGATGCTGCAGAAGAAAAGATAACTGAACTTGAAGAAATAGCAGTAAAACTATCCATGGTAGGCAGAATTCTAAGATGTCCCCCCAAGATTTTGTGCCCTGGGTGTACACCCCCAACATAATCCACAAGACTATGAATATGATAGATTCCACCCTGGTGATTGTTATATCCGAGGACACTGATGATGTTAAGAAAGAGGGATTATCCAGGTAGGCCTGAGCTGAGCACCACAGCCCTTTGAAAGCACAGAGCTTCTCTGGGTGATCACAAAGAGGAAGTCAGGGATCAAAATCAGGAGAAGTATTCAAAGTACTGCTGCTGACTTGATAATGGAGAAACCCATGTGGAAAGGAAAGTGGGCAGCCTCCATTTGCAAAGACCAGCAACGTGCTGAGAAGCAGCAAGGAAATGGGGACCTCAATTCTATAACCCCAAGAAAATGAACCAGTCAACAACCAGTGAATCTGGAAGAGGATGCTGAGCCTCAGGTGAGAACCTCATCCCCAGTCAACACTTTGATTTCAGCCTTGTGAGATCTTAAGGAGAGAATCCAAACATACTGTGCCAGACTTCTGACCTACAGAACTGTGAGTTAATAAATGGGTGTTATTTTAAGTCTCAAACTTTGTGGTAATTTGTTACACAGCAATAGAAAACTTACCCATGAAGCAGAGAGAAAAAAGACTAACATACATGTGCATACACACACAGCATCAGTGACTAAGCAATATCAAGGATTGTAATACATGTGTAGTTGGAATGCCAGAAGAAAGGGGGAGGGGAGATAGTTGAAGATATAATGGCTGAAAATTTTCCAAATTTGATGAAAACTATAAATCCACAGATCCAAACATCTCAACAAACTCCAAGCAGAACATACATTAAAAAAAAAAAAAAAAAGCCAAATTATGAAACATATGTACAGAGAACAAAGATAAGAATGAGAGCAAACTTTTCATCAGAAACTATGCTGGCTAGAAGAGACTGGTACAATATCTTTAAAACACTGAAAGAAAAAATTGTTGTGCTAGAATGCTTTACTCAAAGAAAATATCAGATAAATAAAAACTGAGAAAATTCATGCCAGAGGACCTGCACTATAAGAAATATTAAATGAAGCTCTTCAGGCAAAGAAAATGATATTGGTTGGTTTTATCATAATGTATCTTCTGCTGATTGATAGAAGTGCCTAGAGATTAAAGTCATGAACACACAAACACACATTTGTCTTATGTTTAGGAAGAATATATGACATTTAGCCCAGTCATGCCAAATATACAATAAGCCAAATTCTTACCAAGTAAAATGTACTTTCTGTTCATTAATTTTAAAAAAATGAGAGGAGTAGAAATTAGTTCATTATTTAATTTACTGAAGGAGAATTTACTGGATGAACTGTAATGAACCTATAAAAAATACTATGTAGATTTTACAGGCTCAGTACCTCCATAAAACTTTAGCTGACATTAAGCACGTTCTAGGAAATTATCAGCAGATACCTAACTTCACAGAGCCTCATTTCAATAACAAATATTCAACATTAGCTACTATGTAAAAGCAAAATAATTTTTAAAAATGAAGGCCATCTGCCAAACTATTATTTCAAAATTATAAAACTCCAATGCCATTGCTGTAGGAAGCCTCTATGAAAATCCCTAACAATTCCCACTATCTAATATTCATGCCCTTGTGTACTCCCTCCAGTCCTGTGGACTGGACTTATTGGCTCATTTCTAATGAATGAAATATGGCAGAAGTGATAACATGTTACTTTGGGGATTAAATTATAAAAGACTAGCTTCTGGTTCTCTCTCTCACTGGTCCCATGAAAAGCCAGTTGCCATGTCAGGAGGCAGCCCCATGGAAAGGCCCTAATGGCAAGTGATTGAGGCCTGTCAATGACCGTGTGAGTGAGCTTTAGGGTGGACCCCAGCACTGCCACCAGCTGAGCTGTTAGATGAGATCACAACCCCAGCTGATAGCTTGATTGCAAACTCCTGATAGACATGCATCCAGAGGCACCCAACTATGCTGTGCTCGAATTCCTGACCTGCAGGAATACTTTTAAGTCTCTAAGGATTGGGGTGATTTGTTACACAGCAGAGGATAACTAATACAGCTATTATTCAGCAGTTTCAGTATCTTATTCATAAAGAAATCCTGAAGACACTTTCTACGTAATATATGAGGCAATCATTCTACTTGCTACTTTGTGTATGATGGTATTTTCATGGATTGGTAAACAAGTCAGCATGTGGCAAGCTATCACATGGAGACTCAAAATCTGTAATAATTTGGCACCACGATCTATTCAACTATTGTCACCAATGAGCAATGTGGTAAGAGGACAGAATTTACCAGGAACCAAAGTAACTCTGGCATTATCCAACTCTTGTTACTGTTTTATAACCTTAGAGAATTATTAGGTTCTTTTAAAAGTGTTCCAGAAAGAGATCTTTAATTGCTGATGCTAGGTTCATATTAAACAACTTTCTACCCACACAAATGGGTAGAATTCATGATGACTCACTAATTCTCCCACTGAACAGAGCTGCACACAACCTTTTGGCCATCTGGCTAAGATAGATCTTTGGGACTAATAACCTAGGACTCTCTAGGACCTAATATTACATGAGACTAATACATATAACTCCTGCTGGCTAAACAGTAACATCTGGGCTGGAGCCATGACACAAAGAAGATGATGATTAAAATAACACTGGTGGAGCAGTCTAAAGTTGATAATATTATTTGTCATTCACAGTTTCATTTGTTTCTCACCAAAAATCTTACATACTAGATACCATTTTTATTATAAGCCCCTTTCACCATGCTACATTCTTTGTCATGTATCTAAGACAAGGTTTGATAACTCTAGAATTCAAAGACAATTTGCCACAGAGTAGTTGTTGATCCCTTAAGCCATGAAATGCCTGCATAAGAAGTAAATAGATCCATCATAATGAGAAAAATCCTGATACCCTACCCACTTCCCAACCTACCTTTGGCTGGACTTTGAAATTGTTTCTATTCCACATCGCTTAAGTTTTTTGTTTTGTTTTTTTTTTTTGGTTGCTTTACACTGACTTAATGAGCCAAATTCTTTGAGCCAACGACTACCTTCCCTACCAGCCCCCAAAACAAAATTGACCGTATTTGCTATGGGAAAAGGCAGTCCAAAGACATAGTAATGAGTGCCTACTGTGGGATTTTCATCTCCTACAGAAATTTATGGCCCCATTCACCACAGCATCATATGCCTCCTAGAAAAAGAGGCAATGGGTAGTTTATTCCTGTCTAGAAATTGATGTGTAGCCAGGGGTAACATGTGCACATTCACATCTGCCTAAAGCAGGGTGTAAAATGTGCCCATGCATCAAAGATCCCCTAGAATTTTTAAATCACAGAAAGTCAGAACTAGCTGCAGGAGGCAGGCTTTTGCAGCCAGGCTGCACTTTGCTGAAATATGTGCCTTGACCTGTCACTCTTCCATCTCCCAGACT
Source organism: Grampus griseus (assembly GCF_964374135.1). Classification (NCBI taxonomy): domain Eukaryota; kingdom Metazoa; phylum Chordata; class Mammalia; order Artiodactyla; family Delphinidae; genus Grampus; species Grampus griseus. The sequence goes on from NC_139003.1 coordinate 36,603,599, forward strand.
GGATGTTCTCTATAGGCCCTTTTGACTCTAATGTTGTAAGATCTGTGGAGTTGAGCTGAATTGGTTTAAGAAATCTTCCTAAGCTGTGCTAGCCGTGTGTTGGATCCTTGATGTCATCTAATATTTTTCATGGGTGATTTGGATTAGAAGACACAGTACATCATGGAAGGATATTACAGCATAGCTATGACTGGTAAAGAGTCATCAAAAGTTGGAAAAATTTCTGAATGAAAAAGAAAACAAGTTACACAATAACATGTTTGGCAAAGACCACTAGTGGTGTCCCAATTTCCATTCTCCCCTATTTCCTTTATATTAGAACTCCTGGCTTTATGCTGGGCACACTGCCATCTGAAGCAAAGATATTCCTCAATAGCTCACCAGTAGATATGGTCATATATCTCAGTTCTGGCCAATGAGATATAAGTATCGATATAACTGTTATGCGCAACATCTGAAAAACGTCCTGCTGGCTGGAATGCAGACAAGATGACTGGAGCACAAGTAGCCATCCTGAACCATGAAGTGGAACTTGTATGCTGAGGATGGTGGAACCACAAGATAAAGGGACCTTAATCCTTAAACCATGAGTGCTATCTATACCAGCCCTGAACTATCTCCAAACTTCATTTACGTGATAGAGAAATAAACTGCTACCTTGTTTATGTTACTACCATTTTTGATTTTCTGTCACTTACAGCAGAAATAATCTTGCTGAAAAAGCAGAAATATGTGTATCCCATTTTAATAAACGTATGTAGGTGTGTATGCATGTATGTGTGGATGTGTGTGTGTGTGTGTGTTGTATCCAGCCACCCAGCATCCATTCTCCCATTTTAATATCATTCTGATTTCCCTTTAGTGAACTGTCCCTCTCTTGCTGTGTGATGCCATGGTGGATGGTCAAGACTAGATGCCTAGCCTCCCTTTAAATGACCCAAGGGGGTCCCAGAGGCTCTGTTCAGTGAGGCTTCTTCTCACTGCCCTGTTTCAGTGGGAGGCAAGGTAGAGATTCTTGAAGCTCTATCCTAAACACTCTCCACGCTGTTCCCCCACAAAGGAGTTTAATCTCCACATCTGCTTCTGCTACATCTACAAACAGGTGATTCACAAAATACATCTCCAGCCTGAACCTGTCCTTTGAATTCTGCATGGGTGTATCAGTCAGGACTCTGGCAGAAATGAATAATACCCTCAGATTGGTGCAACTTGAGTGGGTGGACAGACTATAGGGAAATTGTCAGAGGTAGCACAGTATTCTGAAAGAAGCAAGGGCACAGCCAGACCCTGGAGAGAGAGGGCTTGGTGGAGAAGGCTGTCCGACAAGAGCTGTGATCTTTGGTTCAGGGTTGCAGCCAGCCCACAGCAACTCTGCAGGGAAGAAGCCAGGAGAATAAAGACCCACTTCACTCCTTTTCCTCCTCTGATCTCCTGCCATTGCTCTCCATTGAACCGACCCAATCTGAAGCCAAAAGCAAAGGGAGTTGGCTGCTGCAGGTCAGCCTCCCAGGACAGCAGGCAGGGTAGAGAGGAGGCTGGAAATGCAGATAGAAAAGCTGCAGCACAACCTATGTATCCGGTTGCCTACTTCACATCTTTTCATGTATCAAGGCACCTCAAATTCAGCATGCAACAAACCAAACCATTCATCTAACCCCTCCTAAGATTTAGCCAGCCTGGTCCTCTTTCATGTTCCTAATCTTAGGAAATGGCACCATTAGCAATGTATTTATGGAAGCCAGAAACGTGGAGATCATTCCTGGTCCCTTTCTTTCCCTCTCCACCCATAGTCAGTCTATCATCAAGTCCAATCAGTTTTTTTTTTCTTTTCTTTTTTTTTGCACACTTTGCAGGGTCTTAGTTCCCCAACCAGGGATCGAACCCAGGCCCCCGCAGTGAAAGCACCAAGTCCTAACCACTGGACCACCAGGGAATTTCCCACAACTAGTTTTATACAATTTAAATTCAGCAAAAGAAAACAAAACAAAAACTACTCTCTCCTGGTACTTTGATTTTTGAGGGGAGATGGGCAAGCAAGGAAGGCAGGCCAGGCCAGGACCTCTAGATCTCTGTCCATTATAAGCCCTGTTCTTCAGCTTCTCTTCAATCTCAGGAGACACCTATATTCTTCTGGTAGAGTCTCTTTTTGCTTAATCTATCGAGAGGTGGTTTCTGCTACTTGAACAAGAGGCTTAAGGAATAAAGCAAAATGTTTAATTCGGAAACTAAGTGAAAAAGTACTTGCTCCTCAGACATGTCACCACTCTTCAGAACTCACAAGGTGTCTGAAACTATTCTCTATTTCTAAATATATCCTCCAAAGGGAAGCAATAAAAGAGAATTTTGTTAATTAAAATATGTAAAGTAGAGCTATGTATAATTCAATCACAGCACGGGTTCATATGTGAACAATAGGCATCTCTTGGAAGAGGGATTAGAGGTGATTTGTATTTTCCTCTCTGGATCTTTGATCCCCGTGTTTTTTATTCTGAGTACCTATTATTTTTGTAATTGGGTTTTACAAAGCAAGTAAGTGTTACCTTAAAAATAAACTAAATAAATTATAGTGTATTGATGCTGGAAAAAAATAGTAAGAAAGCTTGATACTGCATACCAAGGCAAATAGCAAGAAACAGCTATTATAGAACTGTATTAAAAAACAAAACTAGGGGCTTCCCTGGTGGCGCAGTGGTTGAGAGTCCACCTGCCGATGCACGGGACACGGGTTCGTGCCCCGGTCCGGGAAGATCCCACATGCCGCGGAGTGGCTGGGCCCGTGAGCCATGGCCGCTGAGCCTGTGCGTCCGGAGCCTGTGCTCCGCAACGGGAGAGGCCACAACAGTGAGAGGCCCGCATACCGGAAAAAACAAAAACAAACAAACAAACAAAAACAAACAAAACTAGGAGCTGGGTCTGAGGCAAAAGACAAGAGAAGGGTTCCTTTAATGACAGAGAGCTATCAGCAAAAGTGACTTTTTCACCAGGTTTCTAACTACTCAAGAAAATGGTTATATTTCTTCTACATATTTAAGAGTTGTTTCTGATATTATCAACAAGTAAGAAAAAAAAGTGTTTTCTTTTTCCAAATTAGGCTGTGGAAATGCATTTTTTTGTTTTTGTTCTTTTTTTTTTTTTTTTTTTTTGTGATACACAGGCCTCTCACTGTTGTGGCCTCTCCCGTTACGGAGCACAGACGCCGGACGCGCAGGCTCAGCAGCCATGGCTCACGGGCCCAGCCGCTCCGCGGCATGTGGGATCTTCCCGGACCGGGGCACGAACCCGTGTTCCCTGCATCGGCAGGCGGACTCTAAACCACTGTGCCACCAGGGAAGCCCTGGAAATTCTTTTTTTTTTTTTTTTTAAACACATTTAGAAACTTTTATTTTTATTTTTTTGTGGTACACGGGCCTCTCACTGTTGTGGCCTCTCCCGTTGTGGAGCACAGGCTCCGGACGCGCAGGCTCACGGGCCCAGCCGCTCCACGGCATGTGGGATCCTCCCGGACCGGGGCACGAACCCATGTCCCCTGCATCGGCAGGCAGACTCTCAACCACTGCGCCACCAGGGAAGCCCTGGAAATTCATTTTTAACCAGCCTAAAATAGGTTAATCACACTTGGGATGCTTCCTTAGAGCATAAGATGGCAACATCCCCGGGTTGAGCCTCCAGAGGGAATTGATGGGTTACTCCTACAGCTGAGGAGACAAGCTATCAAATGCAGACAGTGATCCATGGCAAAATCTCAGTAGAAGACTTCTCTGCAGTGAGCTAATCGAGTAATAACAACTTTGTAGTAACAGTTACACAGCAACAGCCATGCAACTTTCTAGAAACTACCTATTAAACCTCAGGGTATTACATGTACTTCATGTTTCCTTACCCAAATGAGCAGTTTCACTAACGGGTTTTAATTGATAAGGTAGAACATTTGCCTCATACAAGGATGAAATCTGTGAAAAAAAATTAAATATGTGTGTGCATGCACGTGTGTGTGTGTGTGTGTGTGTACATACATATATTACTATAGAATTTGGCACTTTTATCATCCACACTGAAATGTCTAGGCAGAGAGCCAAAAACCTCAGAGTATGCTTTCTTGTGGCCCAAATAAATAATAATAATGTATAATTTTAAAAAGTTCATTATACTGGATTATAATTAGTAATATCTAAGCATGAGATTATGATGTTGCACATTTCATGCACTGTTCAATCAACTAATTATAGTTTTGGTTATGTTTTCTGCAACAATAAAAGAAAAATATCACATGTACTAGTGGATTATACCAACAGGCATAACAATGTTAAGAAGCAATGAATGCTTGAGTGTGAATCCATAAAGAAAATTTATATATGCTGTAGCCTAAGAAAATTTTAGAAAATACTGCATCAATATGTATTTGAATGGACTCATAATAACAGGCAAACAAATACTAGCAAAAAACCAAACATTCCCCTTACTTGATAAAACAAACGATACGATGCCAGATAGCAAAAAACTTTGCAAGAGAGAGACAGAGAATCAGGAGAGAAAGAATAAGACAGAACAGAGAGAGCCTGAAAGATAAAATTCCAGGTATCAGTTCCTGGAACAAAATGATCTTTAAAATGTTCTCTTTTCCAGATATGCCATGGCACCCAAGTGGAGAAGAGCAGGGGAAGCGTGGGAGAGGAGAGAAAGGAGAAAAGAAGGGAAGGCAGGCAGCATGAAGACAGCAGGCGCACAGGTGGGAGGGGTGTGATGAGGAGCAGAGGAAGGAACACAGGGTCCACATTTGCTGACAGCGAGGCAACGTTAGCTGTCACGGAGATGGAGGGGATATGAACGCAGGTGTCGGAGAGCCAAACCTCTAGCCCACCTTATAACTCTGGAGGGTTCTATAGCCCAGGAAAATTATGATTTTTGACTCATAAAGAAAAAGTTAAAATGTTACCCAAAGAAATGAGTTGTTTTCATTTTATTGTATCATGAGGTGACACTATCTTTGGGAACATTCTGCCAGACATGCCCCACCACTTGTAGCATTTGTGTTCCATGCAGGGTCTGCTTTTAGTTAAAATTTTAAGCTGTTTTACATATAAGCATACACCGGCTACTATTGGTAGGATACAAAATGTCCATTTTATAATCAGCCCTTGGAATATTCCAAGACAGATTAGTATATAAAGGAAGAAGACAAAGAAATTCCAAGGTCCAGTGCTGGGCAAACCCAGAGAGTGAAAGGGGATTTCCGATAGGTTATCTCAGACAAACTGACCAATCGGACACTGGCCCCTGTCCCTGGTAAAGAAGCAGAGGATGGAGGACAGAAAGAAAGCCCCTGGGAGAGGAAGGTGTGTGGGATGTAGAGATGGGTGTCTTCTGCGGGCCCCTATTATATCTTCTCTGTCTATTTCATTCCCAAAGTCATGTTCATTCACTGTAATTTGTTTCCTAAAAATTAAAGGAGCATATGAGTTTTAAAATCCTTCCTCTCTAATCTCTCTAACCACAAGTCATCACAGTTAACAATTTGATGTTTAACTTCTAGATATTTTTCTGTGCATATATGATGCCTTACCTATGAATGTATATTTCATATATACTCACATTACAGACACACACACAAAATTATTTAGACAATGAAAAATGAGGGATGCTTTACTTACTGTTCTCCCCTTCCCTTTCCACTTACTTCTTCATGGTCTTCTCTCTGGATTAGGACGAGATCTGCCTCACTTTACGTTTTTTCCTATTTTTTAAAAAATAGGATTTATAAAAAAAATTGTGGTAAAATATATATAACATACAATCAGCCGTTTTAACCATTTTTAGCTGTGCGGTTCAGTCATGTTCAGTACATTCACATTGCTTTGTGCCTCATGCTTCTTAAGAGAGGGCAGAGGAGGGGTCAAACATGTGGGCTTTGAAGTCAGACTGCCTGGGTTCCTCTCCCAGCTCCCATGCCTATCAGCTACGTGGCCTTGGGCAAGTCATTTAATCTCTGGATCCAACAGTTTCTATGTTTGTAGAATGTAACAACACCATCTATCTCATAAGAGTATCTTGAAGATCAAAGGCATATTAAGATTTAAAGTGCTCAGAACAGAATTTAACATACAAGAACGTTTAACTACAGGCCAAATGATATTTCGTTATAAGGATATATCGTAATTTATCCGACCAATTCCCTACAAATGGTCCATTAGTATGTTTTGGTAGGTAGCTGCTCGGAGGCAGCTGGAAAGGTGAGAGGGTACACATCAGCTGACCTCTGAGACTAGAGGGTGTTGTTGGCATTTAGCAGAGGAAGAATAGCTACGGCGAACACGCTACAATAAGCAGGACAGTCCTGAACAATGACGAATTTGCACTCCCTTAAGGTCACTAGGAGAGAAACACTGCCATAACTCTTAACGCTGCATTCCCACTTCTTGTCATTTTTTTCCCACAGACTTACTTGCACACAAACAAAATGATAAATGTAGAAGTTTATTCAATGTAGTTTTCTTTATAATAGTAACAGATAGGAAATAAACCAAATGTCCTTCTTGACATGGGACTAAATAATAATTTGCAGTACTTTCAAATGATGGAATGCTATGCAGCTGTTTACCAAGATTCAGAAACTTCCCCGTATGCTAATATGGAAAGATTTGCAAAATGGTATATTACGTGGAAAAAGAGTGATGTACATAGTATGCTAATATTTAGGGGTAGAAAAGAAGCCATATTTACATATAGTTTTATTCATGTACAAAATATAAGAGATTAATAAATATGGTTATGTGGGAAAGGGTTTGCAGGCAGAGGTAGGAATGGGGTGGATGGGACAGGGTGGTAATTAGACTTTTCAATGTTTGCCTTTTTCTAATTAAAAAAAAATTAGAGTCATGTGAACATTGTGCTTTTTTTTTTTAACTAAGGAATGAGGGGGTAGGCTTCCCTCAAGCTTTTGTGGAATCTGGGCCAAGAGCACAAATGAAGGCCCACGGACTCTAAGTCTAAACATGTAGAAGTTACATGATGAGATAAGGCGTGTTCAGGGTGGTATGGCCATACACTATGTAGAAGCTATAAATCAAATTAACAAACTGTTAAATAAAACATGTTCTCTTCTCCTACCTTGAAAAATAAACTTTCTTAATGACAAAAACAGATAAATAAATGTAAAATTGAAAGATGGCAAAATACCAAACACAAAAGAATTAAATTATTGTGTATAATGGATGGTTTGGTGGTGTTTGGAAGAGTAATAAAATAACGATGTGCATAATTTGCAATGTGTTTTGTATTTATTTCACACTATTTTTTGGCCTTTATTTCAATAGAACCACTAATTATGTAGTTCTAATCAAGATTTTCACATATTTTCAGTTCTATTGATAGTATATTAGACAATCTTTCTTGAATAATTAAAGTTTTTTCCTTAATTAGTTTCAATTTGAGGAAACTGCCCTGCTGAGGCAGAAACAACTAGAATTGTCAATAACTTTTTAAAGCAATACTTAGATTGGAAACAAACCGTGGAATTTAAATAGTATGTCCAAACATTATAATGGGGTCTTTATTGCAAAAATTATTTTAAAATATTTAAATTTTATCATATAAATCAATAGCCCTCAATTGCCCTTTTCATCACCTCTCAAAGTGATATCTATTATCTATACAGTATTTCTTAAATTCTTCTCACTTCCAAATTTTCATTGCTGAGACATTACAAAGAAAACTAGAAATAGCACACCTCCTTCAGTGCCCTGCTTCAAAGGACTCAAAAATCTCAGAACTTGCCCAGGTCTTCCTGAAGTATGAATACCATTGGTTTCTTTTAAATTGGGAGACTATATAAATCAAAATAAAATAAATTATGGAAAAGCATCTGTAATATTTAAAATCTCGAGATTGATACTGTGGTTAAAAAAGGAACTCTGAAGTAAATTGATACAGGTGAGGATGTGGTCAGCATAATGCAGACAGCAATGAACTACTCTTCTTTCAAAGTATCTCAAATCATGACAGAGCTGAGAAAGTAATGGCAAACAATTTCACAGAACCACTAAAAGCACATAGGAAAACCCCAAACAGCCATCTAAGACAGATGGAGACAAATACATAGGGCTAGGCAATAAAACTTTCTCTGAAGAAAGTTACTAGGGGGAGAAAAATCCCAGGTCTCAGAAGAGAAGGCAATTAATACAATTATTTCAATAAACTTGAGATTCTTGCTAAAATATTTCTAGAACATCCATGTGACTGTGATCTTGACAGTATGGTCATCTATTTATAACATAGCAGCAAGGATCTGACACAAAATTATAATATCACAGGAGTACTTTATTAATATATACAGTTAGAACTTGATATTCTGATTACTCACTAACAGAATATATCTTAAAGTTAACTGAATAAGAGAAAATGGTTATTAAAGAGCAAGAGGAAGAGAATATTGAAGGAGTTCATCTATACAGAAAGATGACTGGATGAGGTGAGCACTGAGTGGACTGATTTATCAAGGTGGACCTATGTTTATTCATAACTGTTCACCTCTTATAGCATGTGAACTGCATTGTGTTGCAACGACCTTTTTATCTGATTTCTTTACCACTACAGTCTAATATTAAGGAGAAATATGGTGACTACTGTGTTCTTCATTGTGTCTCCAATAATCACACAGGGTCTAACACATGGTAGGTACTGGTATCTGGATGGATGAATGGGTGGATGGGTAGGTGGGTGGATGAATGGATGGATGGGTGGGTAGGGGAGTGGATTAGCTCATGCATCTCTGGTGTTAGGGAGCTGCACAATCCTTGGCTACAATAAATAGGAAAGTTTCCTCATACCCACGGGAAGCTCAACTGCCAATGTCACAGTCACAAATATCTCTCAGACATCGCTAACCTCTTTGCAACAGTTTGCTCAAATTTCTGGTGTTTAACTTTTAAAAATTTCAAGTATTGGAAGAGAAATCTTAGAAATTTAAACTTAAAAACTGATATAAAATACATCACATTCTCACAATTGGCAACACATTATCAATCTCGAGTTTTTAAGTATTACAGATGCTTTTCCATAATTTATTTTATTTTGATTTATATAGTCTCCCAATTTAAAAGAAACCAATGGTATTCATACTTCAGGAAGGGCTGGGCAAGTTCTGAGATTTTAAGGCCTTTCAGAGATAGCTCTGGTCAGGGTCAATGCAAAGCCATCTTTTTTTAGTTGAAATATTTTCTTATTTTAAAGCTTTATTGAGAAATAATTCACATACAGTGTGAATTACCCATTTAAAGTACACAATTCAATGGTTTTTAGTATTTTCACAGAATTGTGCAACCACCACAATGAATTATAGAACATTTTCATCACCCCAAAAAGAAACCCTGCACTGATCAGCAGCCTCTTCTCATTTCCCCTTTCCCCAGCTTCTGGAAACCACTTATCTCCTTTCCGTTTCTATAGATTCCCTGTTCTGGACATTTCATAAAAATGCAATCAGAGAATACGTGGTCTTTTGTGACTGGCTTCTTTCACTTTGCATAATGTTTTCAAGGTTCATCTAGGTTGTAGTATGTATCCATACTTAATTCCTTTTTATTGCCAAATACTGTTCCATTGCATGAGCATATCACATTATGTTTATCCATTCATCAACTGATTGACAGCTGGGTTGTTTCCATTTTGGGGGGCATTATTAATAATACTGCTGTCAACATTCATGTGCAAGTTTTTGTGGACATAAAGTTTCAGTTCTCTTGGGTATATAACGGAGTGGAATTTATGTGTCATTCGTTAACTCTATGCTTAACCTTTGAAGAACTGCCAGACTCTTTTCCAAAGCAACGTGTGAGGGTTCCAACTGCTCCTCATCCTCGTTCACCGCTGTTTTTATCTGTTTGGTTTTTTTTTTTTAACACAAGGCAGTCTTGTAAGGTAGGCAAATTCTGACTCCTGGACCCTCTTCTTCCCCTTTCTTCCCTCTCCTTCCTAACTAGGTCTTCTGCCAAGAACCCAGTGCCTCTCCCAGTGCCCTGTCTCTTTCCATTCCTATACGCTGCTGTTCCCCAAACTCTAGAGCACTGATTCCTCCTCAGTTCCTCAGCCATTATGCTTTTTCCTTGAAGACTCTGAGGGGCATCACATTCAAGAAGCAAAGGTTAACAAGCCAAAACATCATTTTACAATAACTCAAGTTCTTTCCTTGACCGAGAAAGGGGCTGGGGTAGACACACAGAGGGGTGGCCCAGACCCCCTTTAAAGGACTTGCTTCCCAGCTGGGAGTTGGGGAAGGAACATGTGGTGCAGTCAACTGCAGGGAGCTGCTTCTCCTGAGTTCTCTCCCTTTTCAAGGCAGCCCACACTCTGACTGAGCAAATTGGGGATTCAAAGGCACATTCGTTCTGGTTCGGCACAGAACACTCTCCCCACAGCTCCTTGCCAACTGGCCAAGGCTATGTTGAGCCTGCACTGCAGTTCAGTTTTGTCCTCTTCCAGTCCCGTTTTTGTCTTCTTCCCTTCACAGGTGTTGATTCCTAATAAACACCCTACACTCCAAACTCCATCTCAGCATCTACTTCCAGGGAAGCCAAGCTATGAGAGTTGGTACCAGGAGTGGTCCAAGAAAGTAGGCAATAAGACGGGGTTTTGGAGCAGTTTGTCAATCAATCACCTTGGGCTGGCAGTGTGGACACCAATCACTGGTGATAGGAGGAACGCAGACAGCCCTGGGGCAAGGTGGCAGCCCAATTTAAAACTTTCACCTGTGGGAGCATGTACTGGTAGAAGGGAATGAACTAGCTAGAATGATTTATCAGGCGTTTGAGATGTATGGAGAAAAGAGCAGCTGCATGGATAAGAGTACTGGCGTGATTGCTAAGTGCCAATGATGCTCTACAGAAATATAATGAACATTGAAGGGCTGAGTAAGAGGCAATTGAAAGCCAGGCATGGAAGCCAGAGGGCTTCTTTAGGTGTATACAAAGAAGGTCTCGTCTCCTCTAGGAGGGTGGAGAAAGCCAAGGGCCAAGTTCAGCAGGCTTCAACCCAGTGAAGGCCCCTGAGATTTTGACTCTCAGACTTCTCTGAACTTGCTGAGCCTACAGACTTATAGAAGCTGCTCATCTACACTACTAAGAGCTATTACCCCTCCATCTCCCCACCCCAGGAGACAAAGCAGAAACCTCTCCCTCTTGAGGGCATCATGTGGCATTTGTCACATAATTGTGCAATGGAGAAAGGGGAATTCCTAGACATTTAAAGGACTATTGGAACCAGATCTGAGTAGACATTGATACACAGAGACTTGAAACATTACCATAGGCCCTTGATTACAGTGAAGTGATATGGAGACTAGATAATAAATGAAATCCTAGCCAAGTCCTGCCTTAGTGGTCTACTGTGTCAGTGAACCCACCCTGTGCTCTGTTCCGCTCTCACCAAATGTACCATTGGATTGACATACTTGGCAGTTGCCGTAACTCCCAGTCCTTGGTCTGTGAGGTAACAGCTGTCATGGGAAAAACCATACGGAAGGCTCTGAACCCCTTCTCCCCTCAAGATAGTGATTCTGCATCCTGGGAGAAAAAGCAGAGATTAGCATCACTCTTAAGGATAAAAAAGATGCAGGGGTGGTGGTCCCCAAAATACCTCCATCTAATTTGCTAATCCAGGCCCTGAAGAAACCAGATGGATTGTGGAAGATTACTGTAGATCAGGGGTCAATGAATTTTTTCCATAAAGGACCAGATAATAAATATTCAGATTTTGCTGGCCATATAGTTTCTGTTTCAACTACTCCATTCTGTTGTTGTAGCATGAACGCAACCATAGACAATTTGTAAAGTGGCTCCCAAAAAAACACAGTAACATATTTTTAAAATAAAATAAATTTTATATACAAAAATAGGCAGAGGGCTGGATTTGACGCTGAGGCTCGAGTTTGCTGACTCCTGCTACAGACCACAACAAGCACGGCCACACAGGAGCCTAAATTACAGCCACCAGGCAAGATGTGGTATCTTTGCTAGAGAAAGTAACATGGCCTCGGGAATATGGCATGTGGTCTTGACATGGTGAATGCATTTTTTTCTATTACAGTCAAGAAAGGGGATCAGAGATAGTTCACATTCATAACAAATGGACCACAATATACATTTTAAGTTTTACCCCAGAGCTATGTAAACTTCTGCCCTCTGTCATATATATTACATAGATATATTACAGGAGATATCTGGACTATCCTGGTATTCCTCAGAACATGATATTTACCTGTTACATCTATCGGCATTATGTTGATTAGGCCAGATGAACAAGAAGTGACCAGCAGCCTAGTGGACTTGGTAAGACCTTCACAGGTGCTCCAGAAGATGGGAGATAAACTGAATATATAGGGGCCTGCTTCATCCATTAAACTTTTATGGTCCAGTGGTCAGGGGCATGCTGAAATCCCCTCCTAGGGGAAAGACAAATTATTACATCCTTCATCACTTACCATGAAGAAGGACACACAATGCCTGGTACACCTCTTTGGGTTCTAAAGATGTTGTGTTCTATAGCTAATGAGAGTTTCATGGTCCACGTACTGAGTGAGGTGAGCGGCTATGGATTTGAGGGCTGCAAAGCAGGAAAGGGCTCTACAGCAGGCCCAGGCTGCGATGCAAGCAGCCATTCTGACCACAGTGGCAAAGATGGAGGTGACGCATGGGCCAGCAGTATGCACCCTCATTTTCCAAGACTGATATACCTACTGGTCATCCCTTTTCAGTGGAAGAAAAAAGGCCTACGGTTAAAAATTGCCACTGTTGAACAGAGACCAGCACTGAGCCCCCAGTATGGTACCATTCCTTGAAGAGACCAAGTGGCTAACTTGGCAACAAATTGACTATACTGGGCCCTTTCAATCTGGGAAAAGCCAGAAGTTCAGGAATATACATGTGTTCTGGATACAGATGTGTCTTTCCCACCTGTAGGCCTCAGCCAAGACCACTCTCTAAGGGCTTAGAGTGTTTGATCCACTGGTATGAGATTCTACATAACATCACATCAGACCATGGGACAACTTCCCAGCAAAGGAGGAGCAAGGGTAGGCCCGGGATCATGGGATCCATGGGCTGCAGCACATTCCACATCTCTCAGAAGCTGCTTGCCTGCGAGAGCACTGAAACAGCCTGCTAAGGGCACAGCTGAAGCACCATCAGAGGCATTACTCTGACAGGGTGGGGTCCCAATCTCTAGGGTGCAGCATACTCATCAAATAAAAGAACTTACATGCTTTGTCTCCAAGAGAAAGAATAGATGAGATCAGGAACAAGAGTGGAAGCAGGAGTTGACCCACTCACTGTCACTCTGAGTGACCCAGCTCCTTCAGTTCCGGGCTCTGCAGGGTTAGAAGACCTGGTACTCAAAGCAGGCACACTCCGGCCAGGGGACACAGCAAGAGTCTCTTGAATTATAAGCTATGGCTTCCACTGGGGCAGTTTGGGCTCCTTGTGTCCAGGGACCAACAGGAAGAAGAGAACTTAAGCATCTTGGTGCAGGTAATTGCCTCTGTCATCAGAAGGAGGCTGGCCTGTTGTCACGCAGTGGGGACCGTGAGGAATATAGGTGCGCCCCCCTTGGGCACTCGCTGGCATTCCCTTGCCCAACCGTGACGGTAAAATGGGCATGTGTACCAGACCCCACCCAAGAAGAGCATGGTGACCAGAACCTGAGGCCTCTTGGAAATAAAGGTCTGGGTAAGTTGTGGCACCAGCTAGGCCACCGAGGCCAGCAGAGGGGGTGGCTGGGGACGAGGGGAGCTTAGAATGGACAGTGGAGGAGGACAACAATGAATAGTAGCTGCCACTGTGACCAGCCCAGCGGTGGTGGCTGCCTTCTGTCCACTCACCTCCCTCTGCCAGGTTTCCCTCAGGAAGCGAGGCTCACGACGGAGCAATGGAGGAACCGCACGACGGAGCAATGGAGGAAGCGCACAACAAATGGGTGCGGAAATGGGGCTCCCAGCCCTGGGCTGGGAGGATGTGAGAGTCACAGAGCCGAGGAGTCTAGTCAGCAGCCAGCTCTTCCCAGACGGACGGAGGGACTGAGGGACAGATGGAGACTGAGAGAGGCGGAGTGGGAGGGCCTGGGGGTGGTGGCCTCGCCTGAGTTCCACAGTGATTGGCCGAGGCTTGGACGAGCTCCACACTGATTGGCTGAGGCTTGGAGGCCAGGCCAGTCCTTCCTTCAAGGGCACCCACGTCCCTTCCCAGGTGTACGGACTGATAAATCTTCGCAACCCAGGCTCCATCATAGCCCTGGTTCTGGAGAAGCCCAACTGAAACAAGGATTATGTCCATCACAGCAGTGATTCATCAGAGTCCCTTTTCCCCCTTGTCCCAACTTTCTTCCTAAACTTTAACCGCTTCAGGTTTTCTCTTTTTAGTGCTTCTCCAAAGCACTCTTTCTTCCTTCTCAGGCCGCACAGTGGAAGGTGGGCTCCAGACTTCAGGCCCGCCCCTCCCCCATTCTCTCTTTCTCTCTCAAATCATATTTCACCTCATTCACCGCCAATCCCCAGGGGAGGGGAAGCTCTGGACAATCACATGTTATATTTTTGTCCCAATCACACATATCCTATCAGTGCAAATGAGTGCCAATAGTTTAATGAACTACACCCTAGAGTTATCTGTGTTTTGGAAAAAGTTATTAACCCCAAGAATGCCTCTCTAATGGAGAATTTCAGGCAACAATGACATAATGACAGGGTTGAGCCTTCCCTGTATCCTTCAAAATGCACCATTCCTCTGCCGGCACTCAGCCCTTTGGCTCAGTCAAATACCAAAGAGCATTAAGACAACAAAAATAACAAATGACGGGGTCTTTATTATATGCTAGCCATTGGGCTGGGCCTTTTACATTCCTCTAGACCTTACACCAACTTCGGGTGAGATAAATAGCTGAGGCTTGGAAACCCAAGTGTTCCCCCAGGGGAAAGCAGCTGGGAAGTGGCAGAGAGAAAATCCACTCAGCTATTTTGACCTCCAGTGCCCAGCCCACTAAAGCAGCCGGAAAGCCACTCCCGGCTGGCACACAAGCACGGCTGCCTTAGCAACAGCTCAGCAGCACGCCACAGAGGTTGGCACACATTTTATTGTTGAATAATGTCCAGAAGGCATTGTTCATCATTTAGGGTCTGAAACAATATACCAGACTGTGAAGAAAATGTTTGGGTGGGACATTCTTGGATCGACAGAGAAATTTCCAAAGTTTTGTGTTAATTTCCTTACTTTAAAGCAAGAATGAAGCCATCTACCTATACGTGTGCTGTGAGTTAGGAAAAAGGCCCCCACTTCAGGGAGGGAGGTGTCATAGGTGGTGCTGGAGAGCTGCTATTTAGCCACTTTCACTCAGAGGTCCGAGTCTAGATTTTAGTAGATTCAGTTGTTTTAGACATGTGCTCAGAACCAAGGAGAATGCCATGGCCTCAGTCCTCCAAGGACCACAGTGCTTGAGTCCCAGTGAGAGGTTTGGTTCAGTGAATGACAGCTGACATGGTAGAGGGAAAGTGCCTATGAGCTGCCTCCCCTTCTATGCAACATTGCCCTTCCTTGTGAATTTCAATCAGTTCATCCGGTGGTAGTATTTTTAGAAAAATGTAGAGAAGTGACACTGGGGTCCTTTACACAACCATCTCAGCAAGTACTTTCCCTTGTGAAAGTGGCAGAGATTTAGGGGCAGGGGAGGGTAGCGATGACCATGAGGACAGTCAGAATATTTCAACACTATGGACCTAATGAGGCCATGCAAAAGTGACCCTTGAGGGAAGGCAAGCAGGACACTACAGACTTGGGGTGTCCAGGTGGGCACTGGGCATATTTCCCTACAGGATGACAGTCCCTCTCCCAGGAAGGCTGGGGTCTGACATGCTCTGGCAGCAATGGTAGAAGGTGGGTGGAGGAGGGGGGACATGCAAGACAACCCCAGGCAGCTGGAGACTTAGCCAGTTCCAGGGGTCCTCTGCTTTAGCGCCCACGAGGGCTTCCTGGGGCCAGGGTGTCTGGAGAGGTGGAAGGGCATGCAGGGAGCTCGGGCCAGTGCCTATTCACTAACGAGTAAGGAGCATTTAATATTTTCTTAATGCTCGTTGCTGTACTGGGAGCAGCCCTGGTTATGACACATGGACACAGGATGGCTTCCTAAGGAACACTGGAAGATCTTTGCACAGTGCTGTGACCAGAAATCCCTGAGTGACTGATCATTCCTTCCAGGGGCCAGTCTTCTTCAGGAGTTTTGTAGACACCTGGGGACTCACTGCAAATACTCAGCAAAAGTTCAAAACACTTCCCCATTGGCAGAAGAATCCCAGGACAGATATAATAATCCAGGGCTATGTCTTAATCTCCAAGTGGACCTGAACCTTGTAGAACCAGGAGATGGCCTGTCATTGTGTCAGTTTGTTCTTACTGACCAGAGATGGTAAATAGACATCATCTCAGAGGCCAACTCCAGTTGATTGCTGTGTGGTTGTCTGATGCACTGTGTTGAGTAGGATTCTGAAGTTAAATCCAGTCTCTGAGAGAAGCTGTCCCATGATTACTGCAGTGGTGACATCCTTCCTCTAGACTTGGGCTTTTTTTTTAAAAGCTTTTTTGGCATGTCATGGGCCCGTTGCCACCTGGTGAAGTCTATGGACATTTTTTCAGAGTAATAGCTTTCAAAAATAAAATTAAATACAGAGGAAACAAAATATGTTAAATATAGTTATAAAATATTAATAAAAGTTAAGATACTGTAATATATGTGCATCTTTATTAATGCATTCAACAACAAGATCCAGTGGTGGGTACAGTAACTGTTGAATTAGTAAGAGTGTAAATGATATTTTGAGATGTCTGAGACAGCTGAGTGTAATATGAATATGTCTGTGGTTTGTATTACCAAAAGCACTGCTAGGGCTTCCCTGGTGGCACAGTGGTTGAGAATCTGCCTGCCAATGCAGGGGACATGGGTTCGAGCCCTGACCTGGGAAGATCCCACATGCCGTGGAGCAACTAGGCCCGTGAGCCACAACTACTGAGCCTGCGCGTCTGGAGCCTATGCTCCGCAACGAGAGGCCGCGATAGTGAGAGGCCCGCGCACCGCGATGAAGAGTGGCCCCCGCTCGCCGCAACTAGAGAGAGCCCTTGCACAGAAACGAAGACCCAACACAGCCAAAAATAAATATAAATAAATAAATTTGAAAAAAAAAAAGCATCCAAACCATGAAAGTTTAAAAAAAAAAAAAAGCACTGCTAATTCTACTGATTTGTTGCCTACATTCACAGTGAAAGGAAGTGCCAAATTTGACTTTAAGGTTAATGACAATATAGAGGTCATTTTTTCCCATTCACATTCAGAGACCCCTTGGGGAGAGCCCAGGAACCCCAGGTTACTAACCTCCAGTTGAGACTGTAGCACAGACCCAGCCCCTGAGGTGTCAGCTTCTCTAAGACATCCAGAACTCATGTCCACTGAAGTCCAGAGCTGTGCACACCAGCAGCTGGTACCTATTTATTTACCTAAATGCTTATCATCCCATGACTCCTTGGCAGGTGGTGAGGGGGCGCACCAGTATCATTCTGATTTTCATCATGGCCCAGTTCCTGGGAAAACAGAAAACTCTCTCTTTGTGTAAATTCCCTGGAAAGCTCAGGTTGCCTTAGGGTCTCCAGTATAGAGCTGCAGACACCAAGGATCTGGGTAATCAGTGAGGTGACAGCTCCCTGTTATAGTGTGTGAGTGTGGGAACAGTCACCAGCCGCCTCAGGTAGGGTTGAGCCATGGAGAGGGGAAGCTTCAATAGAATCCACCTGTGATGGCATCGACAGCACGTCATGGCTGGCACCCCTTCCTTGGCTGTGTTTGTAAGAGTTATACCTGCTTGCAGGTTGATGAATTTATAATTATCTCCTGGTGAAAAACAGGACTGAAGACAGACCATCTCCCACACATAGACCTTTAAACAAAACTCAGCAGCAGTAGACTTTTACAATGGCATGAGTGAAGTAAGGTGGGACTAACAAATTTTGCAACATGAAATGAAACTCAAATTTGGTCATTACAATTGACTATATTTAAATTGTAGCTATATTAGGGAAGAAAAAAGCAAACAGCTTCTACCTGGGACATCAAATAACGTTGCTCTCTGTGCTGTACACTTCAAACTTACATGATATTATAAATCAACTATACTTCAATAAAAATTAAAAAAAATAATAAAACTGCTCAGAGAGAATGTCAACCCAGAATTCTGGCAGTTGCCAATAAACCTCGGAAATTTTCTTTGCTCTTGTTAAGCCCCTCTGGAACTCCAGGAGTAGTTGTAGCTGAAGGCAGTGAAAAACACATGCACAGGCCTTGACATCTGAGTTGTCTGCCCAACATTTTATTCCTTGACCTCAAGGATGCTCTGAAATTACCGGCACAATAAAACTCTCCTTTACACTGTTTGGCTGTTTCATTCTCTGTGCAGTCAGATATTGAGAATGTACCCAGGAGTGTGACATTTAAGAGCACAAACCCCATTTGGCCTCCCATCTGCTGAAGACTCTATATAAAGTTGTGAACAGCACCCAGGGGTCATAATTGGCCTTGTGTGAGCTATGGCTTCGCCTATAGACTTGCTGACCACCACTGCTCATCCAGTAACTCCCAATGGTGGGACAAAGATAAGTTCCTTCATTTCTATTCAAAACCCTGGAAGGTAGAAAAGATTCTGTCAGGTTGAGTCCTTGGGGCCTAATAAGATTGGAACCTGTTCTTCCTCACTTAATCCCTGCCTGAATCACAGGTCTCCTTATACCTACTCAACACTTGCCAAACTCAAAGTCTATAAAAGAAGTGAAGTGAAGAAATGAACCTGAAATAAATGACTGGCATCAGTGTGCAGCATACTGAAAAGAAGGCTGGTAGAAAAATGAGTAATTATAATCAAGCTTAGTGACGGTGATGGTGGTACATTTATTAAATGCCTCATACATACAGGCTGGAAACTATGTTATTTCTGAGCTCCCTATTCTATTTTATTGATTTTGGTGTCTGTCTTTATGCTAACACCACCCTGCTTTTATTATTGTAGCTTTGTGATATGTTTTGAAATCAGAAAGTGTGATATCTCCAATTTTGTTCTTCGTTTCCAAGATTGCTTTGGCTATTTGGGTCCCTTGAGAATCCATATGAATTTTAGGATAGAGTTTTCCCATTTGTGCAAAAATGCCATTGATATTTTGATAGGGACACACTTTAAAAATACAACCTCATTTATTTCTTATGACAACCTATGAGATACGTTCTATTATTATTTCCAAAATACACATAAGAAAGCAGAGGCACTGATCTAGTACCTTTTTACAAAAATGTTGGCACTGAGCTATGGAAGTTCAGGCAAGTGCTTTAAATTTCTTTCCCACTAGTAATAATGAATATTATTATCATCATCATCTGTCTACATTCTTTTTACCTTGTTCCTATAATCATCTGTTTTTGTCTGTGGGGAGTCTTTTTTAAAAAATATTTAGTTTTGGCTGTGCTGGGTCTTCATTGCTGCGCGGGCTTTCTCTAGTTGCATCTGGTGGGGGCTACTCTATGTTGCGGTGAGCAGGCTTCTCACTGCGGTGGCTTCTCTTGTTGAGGAGCACGGGCTCTAGGCGCGCAGGCTTCAGTAGTTGTGGCATGTGGGCTCTAGAACGCAGGCTCAGTAGTTGCTCCGCATCATGTCGGATCTTCCCAGACCAGGGTTGGAACCCGTGTCCCCTGCATTGGCAGGTGGATTCTTAACCACTGCACCACCAGGGAAGCCCATGTGGGGAGTCTTGACAGGAGTTGGAGATTTGGCCCCAGGGCCCCAGACAGGTCCTTGTAAGCTGGATTATCCCAGCAGTGAGATCACAGTCTGCCTGGAAAAACTGACTCCCGTAGCTCTGACAAATTGGCATTGTATGTGCTGGGATGGTTGACATTCTTCACAGAGGGCCCCGCTAGGGACATGAATAAGCCTCACACCTTGTAGGTATTGTTGTCATATCAGCTCTCCAGTGATTCACATGTGGTAGTAGTTCCAGAGATGGTGCCTGAAATTCATTGCCCAGGTGTGAATTTCACGTGCTATTAGTCAGAGCCATCCTTAGGGAGGATGTTTGGAGCAGTTCAAGTGAATAATGTGTTTTAAAAACTTATTATTAAGGAAAAGTTCTAACATATTCATAAGTAGAGACAGTAGTATCACGAGTGCCCATGTCTGAATATGTTTATATAGATGAAATCAAGTTAAAAAGAACTTCAAGGGCAGCTTTGAAGAGGAAAATAATTTGAGAAAAAAGAGAAAAAGGAAGGTGGGATAAAAGGGACGGGTCGTACCCAAAGTCTCTTTGTAAGATGGATGACAAAGGCCACAAGGGTGATGGTTCACCTTGCCCTAGGAACATTTGTGATGCCTCCCACAGGACTTAAGAATAAATCCATCATAACGAAATAGTTAATATTTATTAAACCTTTGCTATGTGATAAGCACTGTTTTACAAACTTATGAGGTAGCCATTATTATTATTATGCTCATTTTACAAATGAGAAAATTGTGGCTTTGAGACGTTAAAGTTCACTTTCTCAAAGCCCTGTAGCTGATCAATGTCAGAGGCAAGATTTGAACCCAGTATCTTTTGACGGAAGAGCCTCTGCTAACAATATGCCTGTGTTTATTAAGTCTGGTCCATGGGCTTTTTGACTCAAAACCACTAGGGCATTTGTTAAAAAGGCAGATTTCTCACTCCCATCCCAGATTAGTGCATGAGAATACCATGGTGTGAGGCCTAGGAATATGCATCTGAAATAAGTTTTTTAGGTACATCCAAGTTTGAGAACTGTGGCCCCAGGACTTCTTCATCAGAAGTTCTCTGAACTTTCTTGATTCTACACCTTTATCTGTAAAATGTTTTAAAATGTCTTCCTGTGTGTTCCCATTCTCTCTCCAAATTATATCTATTCTTTATAAATTACTCTTTACCATTTAATATATAGATATCATTGTTCTAATTATTATGTATGCCATATATATATATATATATACACAAATACAAAGTTTTTTAAAACATCTTTATTGGAGTATAATTGCTTTACAATGGTGTGTTAGTTTCTGCTGTATAACAAAGTGAATCAGCTATACATATACATATGTCCTCATATCTCCTCCCTCTTGCGTCTCCCTCCCACCCTCCCTATCCCACTCCTCTAGGTGGTCACAAAGCACCAAGCTGATCTCCCTGTGCTATGCGGCTGCTTCCCACTAGCTAGCTATTTTACATTTGGTAGTGTATATACGTCCATGCCACTCTCTCACTTTGTCCCAGCTTACCCTTCCTCCTCCCCGTGTCAAGTCCATTCTCTATGTCTGAGTCTTTATTCCTGTCCTGCCCCTAGGTTCTTCAGAACCATTTTTTTTTTCACAATACAAATTTAAAAGTATCTCCTGAGTGCATTCACTCCACTCGCCCTTTGAGAACACTGGTCTATAGTCAGTACAACATGACTTCGCTATTCTATTTTATCATGTCATTCGTATCAAGAGTCATAAACTGGAATTAGCCCTCAGGCAGGAATTAAAAGTCAGACAATTTCACATAAAAATCCAGATTTCTGACTTCTTTTGAAAAAATAGTAGATTTGGCCACCTGGGCCAGAGTTTCTGATCTAACGATCCGCAGGGGTTGCTCAGGGAAAGTGGGCACGAGTCCAGCAGTGAGCCCTGAGGGAAGGATGCCAGGCACGCCTTGGGGCCGCTGCAGTCTGCCCAGCCCACCTCACTCACTCATATTAAGTATGGAGCTGTGGGAACTGAGGCTTTGACATCAGATCTACTGCCTAGACATGAGGATTTCTGATTCTATCCTAACATGAAGATAATCTCATCTTGGCATGTTGTGCGCTGCCGGATAATTTTTGCCCCCCTTAACTTTTTTAATTTAAAAAAAATTTTAAAAATAAATGTATTTATTACTTTTGGCTGCGTTGGGTCTTTGTTGCTGCACGTGGGCTTTCTCTAGTTGTGGCGATTGGGAGGCTACTCTTCGTTGTGGTGCGTGGGCTTCTCACTGCAGTGGCTTCTCTTGTTGCAGAGCACGGGCTCTAGGTGCGTGGGCTTCGGTAGTTGCAGCACATGGGCTCAGTAGTTGTGGCTCACAGGCTCTAGGGCATAGGCTCAGTAGCTGTGGCGCACGGGCTTAGTTGCTCCACGGCATGTGGGATCTTCCTGGACCGGGGCTCAAGCCCATGTCCCCTGCATTGGCAAGCGGATTCTCAACCACTGCACCACCAGGGAAGCCCCCCAACCCCTTAACTTTGAAAACCAAGCCTTTCAGCTTGACTCACATGAATCTGCCATTTTTTTAGGTTCTAAATGCTAAGGGATTTTGTGGGGGTCAACCTACTTATAAGTCTGCTTATTATATACATCATGGTGAGAGCTTGCTTTAATAATTTAAACCAGGTTATTTCAATGCCTGGGATAGTAACATGCTACTGAAAGAATTTCACTAAGCAAGGCATTTAAAAAAACATGATTAATATTATCACTGGTTTCAAGGGAGATTTAAAATAACTATGTTGTCACCTTCTGAGGAAAAGAAGAATGTACAAAGATGAAAGCTATCCTACAAATTAATCAGCCAGATTCTCTTCAGAGCTTAAATCATTCATTGACTGTAAGGCAGAGGCATGGAGAGTCAAAAGAACTCTTTCATTAGTGCCTCAGAATTTCATTGATAACAGGATACGTTAAGTATCACCCTGAAGTTTCTGTTTATCCCTTTGTAACTGGACTACCACGAGGCTGTCCTGGTTCCACCTTCTGACTGACACATCCAAAAAGAACACAGATGAAGTCCAGAAGCCTTGACAACAGATTTTTATCAAGGATTTTTTCCCCCTAGTCTTAATGAATTTTATTAGAAGGAATAATCTCAAAATAGAACTGATAATGGTTAAAATGTCACACTGTACAATTTGTTAGAGATTTTAAAAAAGATCAAACTGCCTTAATAAAATTTATTTATTTTTAACATCTTTATTGGAGTATAATTGCTTTACAATCGTGTGTTAGTTTCTGCTTTATAACAAAGTGAATCAGCTATACATATACATATATCCCCATATCTCCACCGTCTTGCTACCTTAC
Source organism: Grampus griseus (assembly GCF_964374135.1). NCBI lineage: Eukaryota > Metazoa > Chordata > Mammalia > Artiodactyla > Delphinidae > Grampus > Grampus griseus. The sequence continues at coordinate 36,626,760 of NC_139003.1, forward strand.
TCCCTATCCCACCCCTCTAGGTGGCCACAAAGCACGGAGCTGATCTCCCTGTGCTATGCAGCTGCTTCCCACTAGCTATCTATTTTACATTTGGTAGTGTATATATGTCCACGCCACTCTCTCACTTCGTCCCAGCTTACCCTTCCCCCTCCCCGTGTCCTCAAGTCCATTCTATATGTCTGCATCTTTATTCCTGTTCTGCCCCAAGGTTTGTCAGAACCATTTTTTAGATTCCATATATATGTGTTAGCATACTGTATTTGTTTTTCTCTTTCTGACTTACTTCGCTCTGTATGAGTCTCTAGGTCCATCCACCTCACTACAGATAGCTCAATTTCGTTTCTTTTTATGGTAATATTCCATTGTATATATGTGCCATATCTCCTTTATCCATTCATCTGTTGATGGACACTTCGGTTGCTTCCATGTCCTGGCTACTGTAAATAAAGCTGCAGTGAACATTGTGGTACATGACTCTTTTTGAATTATGGTTTTCTCAGGGTACATGCCCAGTAGTGGGATTGCAGGGTCGTATGGTAGTTCTATTTTTAGTTTTTTAAGGAACCTCCATACTGTTCTCCATAGTGACTGTATCAATTTACATTCACATCAACAGTGCAAGAGGGTTCCCTTTTCTCCACACCCTCTCCAGCATTTATTGTTTGTAGATTTTTTTGATGATGGCCATTCTGACAGGTGTGAGGTGATACCCCATTGTAGTTTTGATGTGCATTTCTCTAATGATTAGTGATGTTGAGCATCTTTTCATGTGCTTGTTGGCAATCTGTATATCTTCTTTGGAGAAATGTCTATTTAGGTCTTCTGCCCATTTTTGGACTGGGTTGTTTGTTTTTTTGATATTGAGCTGCATGAGCTGCATATAAATTTTGGAGATCAATCCTTTGTCCATTGCTTCATTTGCAAACATTTTCTCCCATTCTGAAGGTTATCTTTTCGTCTTGTTTATGTTTTCCTTTGCTGTGTAAAAGCTTTTAAGTTTCATTAGGTCCCATTTGTTTATTTCTGTTTTTATTTCCATTTTTCTAGGAGGTGGGTCAAAAAGGATCTTGCTGTGATTTATGTCACAGAGTGTTCTGCCTATGTTTCCCTCTAAGAGTTTGATAGTGTCTGGCCTTACATTTAGGTCTTTAATCCATTTTGAGTTTATTTTTGTGTATGGTGTTAGGGAGTGTTCTAATTTCATTCTTTTACATATAGCTGTCCAGTTTTCCCAGCACCACTTATTGAAGAGGCTGTCTTTTCTCCATTGTATAGTCTTGCCTTCTTTATCAAAGATAAGGTGACCATATGTGCGTGGGTTTATCTCTGGGCTTTTTATCCTGTTCCATTGATCTATATTTCTGTTTTTGTGCCAGTACCATACTGTCTTGATTACTGTAACTTTGTAGTATAGTCTGAAGTCAGAGAGCCTGATTCTTCCAGCTCTGTTTTTCTTTCTCAACATTGCTTTGGCTATTCAGGGTCTTTTGTGTTTCCATACAAATTGTGAAATTTTTTGTTCTAGTTTTGTGAAAAATGCCATTGGTAGTTTGATAGGGATTGCACTGAATCTGTAGATTGCTTTGGGTAGTATAGTCATTTTCACAATGTTGAAAATGACTATTTTCAACATTCTTTCAACATCTTCTTCCCATCCAAGAACATGGTATATCTCTCCATCTGTTTGTATCGTCTTTAATTTCTTTCATCAGTGTCTTATAGTTTTCTGCATACAGGTCTTTTGTCTCCCTAGGTAGGTTTATTCCTAGGTATTTTATTCTTTTTGTTTCAGTGGTAAATGGGAGTGTTTCCTTAATTTCTCTTTCAGATTTTTCATCATTAGTGTATAGGAATGCAAGAGATTTCTGTGTATTAATTTTGTATCCTGCAACTTTACCAAATTCATTGATTAGCTCCAGTAGTTTTCTGGTAGCATGTTAGGATTCTCTATGTATTGTATCATGTCATCTGCAAATCATCTCCCATTTACTTCTTCTTTTCTGATTTGGATTCCTTTTATTTCTTTTTCTTCTCTGCTTGCTGTGGCTAAAACTTCCAAAACTATGTTGAATAATAGTGGTGAGAGTGGGCAACATTGTCTTGTTCCTGATCTTAGAGGAAACGGTTTCAGTTTTTCACCATTGAGAATGATGTTGGCTGTCGGTTTGTCATATGTGGCCTTTATTATGTTGAGGTAAGTTCCCTCTATGCCTACTTTCTGCAGGGTTTTTATCATAAATGGGTGTTGAATTTTGTTGAAAGCTTTTTCTGCATGTATTGAAACGATCATATTGTTTTTCTCCTTCAGTTTGTTAATATGGTTTATCACATTGATTGATTTGTGTATGTTGAAGAATCCTTGCTTTCCTGGGAGACTTAATAAAATTTAGATCTGCAAATATTTGTCTAGGGAAATTGGATTTGATAAAAACACAGGTCACAAAAGAAAATATACAATGGCAGAAGCTATAATGGATGCAATTTGATAGATGTATTAAATACTTCCTGTACAATTCATACAAAACAGAAATAAATCCTTTGAAAATAATTTTAGTAAAATAAAAATAAAAGTAAAAAGTATTAGATACAAGTTTACATGACAGAATAGGATTGATGCATGAATTAAACTGGCTTAATGGAATTCACTTCAGAAAATGTATTACGTATGCATTCATAAACATGGAGTCCAAGGGACTGCAGCCAAAACATTCAGCTGGTGCAAATGGTCAAGCCCACACTCTGGTGAGAGAATGCCCAGTTCCCACCAGAAGGCAGTTTCCTGAACCCAATGGAACTCAGGCACAAGTGTGGAAACAGCCTTGTTAATTCTGCTCAAACCCCACAGCCTACCAGTGAAGACAGCCATGCATGGGCATGATCCGTCTCTCTAGCCATCCCTCCTGCCTTCCCCTGACCTCCTCCAGTTAAACTGGGTGATTCCCCAGCCTGGGTTTCCTAGCTCACACCATTTTCCCTGCCTCGCAGGTCTTTCCGTGCCCTACTTCCTACCTTTCCTTCCAGATGCAGATCCAGCTCTTCCTCATTGCCTCCCTTGTGGCCTCCATCCCACTGCAATTCAGACCTTGTCCCTCCGCAGATATACTTCTCCTGCCAAGGTCACCAAGGACCTCTACGTTGCCAAATCCAACGGAGTTTCCCAGATTGCCTTCTCTGCCCATCACTCCCTCCTTCTGGTAGAAATCATTTCTTCCCAAGTTTCCACAACCCCTTGTACAATGCAGCTTCATTTGGCCAACGGCCAATTCCAGAGAGGGCTGCAGCTGTGGGCTGTTATCTACCTGTATCCAGGCCAGCTGAGGGAATGAAGACCTCAGTCCTGATGGAGAGAGCTGGGCAATATCCACCACACGCCTCAAACTCAGCAGGTCCCAAACCAAATGCTTTTGGTCCTGACCATTCTATTTCTAATTTTTCCCCTGACTGACTTTCACTGCTCTAGTTGTTCTCATCACCTCCTGACTAGATTAATGTGCCAGCCTCCTTCTTGGTAAGTTTGACCTACTCCAGTTCATCCTACACACAGTTAGCTAGTTTTAAAAAAAATCTCTTCTTTTTTGGTATTTTTAAAAACTGTGGTAAAATATATATAACATACAATTGACGATTTTGACATTTTAAGTGGCATCAATTACATTCACATGTTGTGCCACCATCATCATTATCTATTTCTAGAACTTTTTCATTACACCAAATAGAAACTCTGTAACCATCAAACAGTAACTCCCATGCCCCCTCCCTCACCCCTGGTAACATCTAGTCTGTTTTCTGTTTCCCATGAAATGTTTTTAAGGAGACAACTGTGCACCAGGCATCGTGCATCAAAATATCTTCTAAGTCCTCTTCAACTCTCTCCGGTGCTGAATGGTCTGCTCTCTCTGACCCCTGCAACCTCCCTCACCTTTCAGTGCCTTGCTGCTGTCTCTCCCTCCACCTTCTCCTCGTGTCCCACCCCTATCAGCTCTCAGCTGAGACCTTCTAGACCCACATAACTGGCATCAAAGTGCAGTTTGGCTTTTGTCTCATGGGGAGCAGCCTCTTGGAATTCTTGGCAATAAAATTCTCCATCTTAGCCCCAGAAAAATTTGATGTCCCCACAAATCTATTGTATAATTTCCTCCTAGAGGTGACAGTGGAAGGAGAACAAATGCAATTTTTGCTTGTGGAACCCAATATTATTATTTACTCACGGCCTGACTGTCCCCCTCTGTTTGTCTTATGGGGTGCTGAATTTGAAACTGCACTGGCAGCAGAAGCGTTAGTGCAGGGATAGAAAGTGGACTGGGCCAGCAGGTGGGGAGAGTCAAAGTGAGGCCTGGATGACAAGGTGACATTAAAGAGCTGGGGCAAGAGTACAGAGAGAACAGAAGTGCTGAAAACACAGACGTGGGAAAAGCACGGTCGGTTCAATGAACACAAGGAGGCCTGGTTGCCTGCAGAGTAGCGGGCACAGGAGAGTGACGTGAAACAAGGGTGGAGATGAAATTCCTGAGGGCCTTGTAGATCATGTAAGAAGTTTAGACTTGCCTCCATATTCAATGGGAAGCTCTCACTGTATGAGAAAGAAAACCCCATGTCAAGGGTTTAAACAATAAAGGGGATTTATTGACCCGAGTAACCGAAACGTTCAGAGGACCTTGAGGTGACGGCTCTGGCTTCATTTCTCAGGAACTCTCTTCTTTGCTCTTCTGTGAGAGGCCTTGAGCTAGTTTCTCTCAAGGGTGGCAAGATGATTTTTGGCAGCAACCAGGGTACGGGTGTCTTTTTTTCAATAGGAAAGGGAGGGTCTAGCTTCTTGAAGCAGGTGAGGAATGTAACAGAATTCCTCACCTTCACTCTGATTGGTTCAGCCCGGACCAGTCACTGTGGGCGGGCCCTTGCTATGCACCTCTCTGCATAACCTCTCTGCATAACCTCTCTGTGTAGCTCTGCAGTGAAGTTCTTATTCCAATCAGGACTCCCATGAAGCTAGGGCTGGAGTCAATCCCAGTGGCATGGCTGCTACTTAGTAAGGGTAGAATAGGTTCTCCCAAATAATTTGGAAACTATTAGCAAAGGAAGAAAGGGGAAGATGCTGGGTAGGTAATCAAGAAAGTTCATTATACCAGAGAAGGATTTTTAAAGCTGCTCTGAGGAGGACAGGTTGCAGGAGCCAGCAAGGAAGGAGGGCGACCAGTTAGGAGACTGTTCCAGTAGTTCAGTCCTGAGATGATGGTGGTAGAAACTGAGATGCATTTTAGAGATAGAATTGACTGGACTTCGTGATGGATGGGGTGTTGGAGGATGTAGTTTTGGCCCGACTCTGCGGGATCTCAAATACCAGGTTTCGGACTTCATCTTGACAGCGATGGAAGTGTTAAAGTGGGCTGCCTTTTGTGAGAGTAAGAGATTAATAATTTTTATTTTTTTGGTTTGCCTTTCACTTTCTCTTCCTCCTTAAATTTTTTTTTTTTTACTTTTTACAATTTACCACAGCATATTCTTTTGTTCTTGTAATGTTTGCCAGATGATGAAAACACCAAAATCAGAATCTATGGTTTTATAAGAGTTTTATTTACTGCTCACTGTGTATCCAAGTGACTGAGAATATCCTCAAAAATCTGTTTTTTTGTAGTCTAATTTTACAAGGACCAAAGGACACATCTTCACTTGAATCTTAGAATACTCTGAGATTAATATTAACTTAGCTGAATGTTTCCAGTTTGAATTAGCATGCTCCAATGCCATTCAATCTTGCAAACTGCTATCCTCAGGAATTGAATGTGCTTTAGCTTTTCAAAATATCAATTATAAGGCATGAGAGTTCAACGGCAGCTTCTGGTTTAACCCTTTAGCTATCCATCATCTAAAGCTTACAGAGATAGCTGAATTAAACTTCAAGGATATAGGGTGACTATTTTTGCAGCCTAAGCAAACAATAGCTGCAACTTGATGCCCTTGATGGAAGTGGACTGGTATGTCAATTCTGCATATGAATTCAGCAAAGCACTTACATTAAAGAATTCATTCTTGTTCTCATTCAAGTTCGACTCCATCCTCTCAAAAAGAACCGCTATTTCTCCATTCACTGAAGAAGTCCGGGACTTGGCTTGGTCTCATTTTAAGTTTCCATATATTATTTTGTCATATATTACTTTGTTGTGCTTTGCCCCATCTCTCTGATCTTCAGTGTTCTCATCCTCTCTTTACCCCTGATTAGGATCCAAGTTCCTGACTAGATACGTCACAACATTGTTTTGAAGGTCAAGTGAGATGATATATGGAAAAGTTGTGAGGACTGCTAAGGTCTCCATAAAACTTTTACTTTTGTGATAATGCAGCACCTGCAGTTGTAGCAGTTACCGTCGGGGCCCTTTTACATTACCGCTTCCTCAGTCTTCGTATGAGGGACTTCTCCAGCCTCCTGAGGACACTAGACCAATGTGCAAGGCAGGCTGAAGTGCCAGGGAATTTATGCCCCTGAGAGCAGTCCTCAACCCATGGCCAGTGGAGTTGGTGGATAAATATCCCAGCCTTTTGCCCCTTGGTGGTGCTGGTAGGTGTGGCACAACTCCAAGAAGTGTCCTATGCAGTCTCCCAGAGGTCCTCAGTAAGCTAAGTCGCATTCCCATAGTAGTAACTTCATTAATGCACAGTTTTGTGTTCCATTTTATGTTTTACTTCCTCACTTCCTGAACTGGTATTTCCTGGGTTTACCTCTCAAACGAATGACCTGCCCTCAAATTCTTAAAGTCTGTTTCTGGTGGAACTCAACCTAAGACCCTAGTTCTAATGGTCTTTCAAAAACTATATGTGCAGCTAGCTCACCGATGACATGCTAGAATTCTCTGGCTTTATCGCCCAGCCTTAGCCCTGGATGGAACTAAGTCTACTTTGCGTCCTGATTGCTGGGACTTAGTGTATTTAGGGGTAACTCTCTGAGAGGTGGTCTCCAAGTAATTCTGGCCACGCCCACCATACCCTGAGAGACCATATACCTTATAGAAGGGCCAGCTGAAACATGAGTCAAGCAGACGGAGATTAAATATCACCATTATTGCTAATAAAGATACTGGAGAATGTGGCTTGTAGCTGTGGGCAAGTGAGCTTTCTAACACTGAACCCCAAAGTCAGGCACACTTACCCACACAGTCGTAGAGAGTGTTGGACAACTGAAGGCCTCCAACTGCCCTGGCAGAGCCTGCCAGTCTAAAGTCTGCAGAAAGTAGGAGCAGAACAGGATGCGTTCCGTATGCAGAGACAGATCCCAAAGAGAAAAAGGAGGAAGGGGCTGAGTCACACATGCCAAGCTCCTGTTCTGCCATTCCTCCCTTTCAGGAATGAGAGGGGTCAGAAAGAAACCCAGAATGTTATTGTAATGGATTCCTTTCTCATGGAAACAAGAGGCTAGGGGAAAGGAGTTCCCCTTTTCCCATATTCTCCAGGTTTGTGTTCTCTTAGCTCCTTAGGCTTAACCATTAAACTACAGGCCAACTGAGAATGTGCCTGTCTCCCCTGCAGGAGGAGATCAACAATCTAGGATGACAGTGCAGCCCTTACCATGAGCACACCCCCGACCCCTCCCGCCCAAGTGCCAACTACTCTTCCTTTGTGTGTTCTCCTGAGCCTGGTGGCGAAGAGGGTAGCTATTGCCCTCGGAAGGCAATTTATCGACTGAAGTAATTACAGGCCACGCTGAACTCCAGCTGAAAGCTCCCCGTTCACTTTTCATTCTAAATTACATCTAACCATGTTGTTTAGAACAGTCTATCAGAGGTTCTGCAAAGAGATTATATGATACTGTAAAGATGCTTCAATAAAAAACATTCCAGTAAAATACTGATGTCCCCAATTTAAAAATAACCCCTCTACCATTGTGAATTTCCCAGGGAAAAATTAAAGTTCTAAGATTAGATTCTCTTGTCTGCTTGAGTTAAAGTTAAAAGGCATTAAAGTCTAAAACTCATCCTTCCCAATTTCTGATTCTGCTCGTTCTGAACCAGAAGGGTTCTTCATACCTGAAGAGCACTGTGGTTCTTTCAGCAGCCTGGACAGGGTCTCACTAGAACCACTAGTGTGGTTTTTTTTCAGAGTCTCAGAAGTTAAACACCAAATTTCTGTTACACCTCACTTTTTAAAGAGTATCATCAAAGTACTCGACACCAACAAAATTAAACAACAGAAAAAAAACCAATACCAAGATTTTCAAGTAATTATCAAGACAAAGTGGTGCTCCCAGAACCTTGCACTTTCCATAAAACAGACAGTGAAATCTTGATTTGGGCTTCACCAGGATGCTGTGTAAGTTATCTGAAATCCTTGATCCGTAAACCAACTCAACCAGGAGGAAGCTCCCTCAAGAAGTTAACGTCGGCAACATGTTTTATCATTCCTATGGGAAGAATCAACACATATTTCTCTCAGGGTGACATATGCGACTGTAGGAGGTCAGAATACACCATCCCAATATAGGCCACTCTGGCATAAGGATTATTTTGAGCTGAAGGCAACTGAGAAAAAGCAGGCACAGGATGAGCTCTCTGCTGTTCCCTATCTTCTGGAAAGTAAGATCACAAATTCCCCTTGTGAAGGTGTCTCCCCACTGCCACCCCACCCCACCACTGTCTGTGGGAAGGGAGTAACAACTTCCAGTGATACAGGAGACAGGATGGCCCCGCGAGAGTCTACACAAACAAACCTTACCAACTAGGCCTTATCTACCATTAATTTCCCATATATTTGCCTTCCTACAATTTGCTGCCCCTAGAAGCTCGAAGCCCTTTCCATTTGTCTTGACACTTCTTTTTAAATGTAACCTCTTATGTTCAAATGCTATAAAGGCCTCCAAGTTTAGCTGTTTCTTTGTAAGTTTTCTCTCTTTCTAGGAAGACCCCACATCATGTAAACCTTTTAAAATCAAAGAAATTTGTATGTCTTTTCTCATAGTAATATGTCTGTTGTCAGATTATTTTGCAGACCCAGCCAGAGAACCTAAGAGGGCAGATGAGAATTTTCTTCCCCAAAAGATTTTTACACTCTTGCAAAGTTTAGAAATAGCAGTGATGGCAAGCCCAGTCATTAGTCTGTTTTGAGATCTTTCTCTCCCATCTTGAACCTTTTAAAAAAAAATAAATTTATTTATTTATGCTAGGTCTTAGTTATGGCTCCAGGGCTCCTTAGTTGCAGCATGTGAACTCTTAGTTGTGGGATCATAGTTTCCTGACCAGGGATTGAACCCGGACCCCTGCATAGGGAGCACGGAGTCTTAGCCACTGTGCCATCAGGGAAGTCCCTCTCCCAGCTTGAATATTAAATGCCTCTTAACTTCCATTTCCCCTTTGAGCCCCCTGTCTCCAACATTCCCTGATCCATGGAACCTGGGCTCTAAATAATGACACAGTGGCTCCTGCTGTTGCCTTTTGTTGTGAAATTGCTAGGGCATGTGAAGCCTGCCATGCAAGGTGAGTTTCTCCTTCATTTCCTTATTTGTTTCAGCTGGAAAACATCCTCAGCAGATTCCTGAACTAAAGCTGTTGTTGACATTTCTGCAGCTTGAATCTCTATGCGTGTTAGGATTAGTTTTGGATATGAATGACAGAAAACCCAAAATAACAGGGGGAAGGTTGAAGTTTATTCTGCTCACATAAATGTCTAGGTCAGCATTCCAGTGCTGGTGTACCCTTCCATAGTGTCACGGATCCAGATTCCGTTGACACTGTTGCCCCACCATGCGTGGCTTGGACCTCATTGTCTCATATGCAGAATATCTACATCCTAAGTGAAATAAGGTAGGAAAGGATGTAAGTAAAGCAAATGGTGCTTGTGTCGTTTCTTAAAGAAGACACACGAGTTCAGGCATACCTTGGAGATACTGCAGGCTTGGTTCCAGACTACTGCAACAAGGCAAGTATCTCAACAAAGCAAGTCACACAAACTTTTTGATTTCCCAGTGCATATAAAAGTTATGCTTACACTATACTGTAGTGTATTAAGTGTGCAATAGTGTTATATCTAAAAAAACAATGTACATACCTTAATTAAAAAACACTTTATTGCTAAAAAATGCTCACCATCATTTGAGCCTTCAGTGAACTGTAATCTTTCTGCTGGTGGAGGGTCTTGCCTTGATGTTGATGGTGCTGCCTGGTCAGGGTGGCTGCTGAAGGCTGGGGTGGCCATGGCAGTTTCTTAAAATAAGACAACAATGAAGTCTGACTCATTGATTGACTCTTCCTTTTGTGAATGATTTCTCTGCAGCACGCATGCTGTTCGACAGCATTTTATCCACAGAACTTCTTTCAAAATTGGAGTCAGGGGCTTCCCTGGTGGCGCAGTGGTTAAGAATCCGCCTGCCAAGGCAGGGGAGCTGGGTTCGAGCCCTGGTCTGGGAAGATCCCACATGTCGCGGAGCAACTAAGCCCGTGCACCACAACTACTGAGCCTGCGCTCTAGAGCCTGCAAGCCACAACTACTGAGCCCATGTGCCACAACTACTGAAGCCCACATGCCTAGAGCCTGTGCTCCGCACCAAGAGAAGCCACCGCAATGAGAAGCCCACGCACCACAACGAAGGGCAGTCCCTGCTCACAATTAGAGAAGGCCTGCGTGCAGCAACCAAGGCCCAATGCAGCCATAAATAAATAAATAAATTTATTAAAAAAAAATTGGAGTCAATCCTCTCAAACCCTGCTGCTGCTTTATGAACTAAGTTTATGTAATATTCTAAATCCTTTATCAACCTTGCTGCTTTATCAACTAAGTTTATGTAATCTAAATCCTTTGTTGTCATTTCAACCATCTTCACAGCATCTTCACCGGGAGTAGACTCCATCTCAAGAAACCACTTTCATTGCTCATCCTTAAGAAGTAACTCTGCATCCATTCAAGGTTTATAGGAGATTGTGGCAATTCAGTCACATCTTCAGGCTCCACTTCTAGTTCTAGTTGTCTTGCTATTTCCACCACATCTGCAGTTACTTCCTCCGCTGAAGTCCCGAACTCCTCAAACTCATCCTTGAGGACTGGAGTCAACTTCTTTCAGTCTCCTGTTAATGCTGATATTTTGACCTCTTCCCGTAAATCACAAATATTCTTAGTGGTGTCTAGAATGCTGAATCCTTTCCAGAAGGTTTTCAATTGGCTTTGCCCAGATACATTATTAGAATCACCATCTATGACTGCTATAGCCTTAGAAAGTGTATTTCTTAATAGTAAGACTTAAAAGTTGAAATGACTCTTTGATCCATGGGCTGCAGAATGGATGTTGTATTAGCAGGCATGAAAACATTAATCTGATTGCACATTTCCATCAGAGATATTGGGTGAACAGGTGCACTGTCAACAAACAGTAATTTTATATATATATATATATATATATATATATATATATATATATATATATATATATATTTGCGGTACACGGGCCTCTCACTGTTGTGGCCTCTCCCGTTGAGGAGCACAGGCTCCGGATGCACAGGCTCAGCGGCCATGGCTCACAGGCCTAGCCGCTCTGCGGCATGTGGGATCTTCCCGGACCGGGGCATGAACCCGTATTCCCTGCATCAGCAGGCGGACTCTCAACCACTGTGCCACCAGGGAAGCCCAACAGTAATATTTTGAAAGGAATCTTTTTTTCTGAGCAGATCTAAACAGTGGGCTTAAAATACTCAGTAAACCATGTTGTAAACAGATGTGCTGTCATCCAGGCTTTGTTGTTCCATTTACAGAGCACAGGCAGAGTAGACTTAGCATAATTTTTTTTTTTAAAATAAGTTTATTTATTTTTGGCTGCATTGGGTCTTTGTTGCTGCATGTGGGCTTTCGCTAGTTGCGGCAAGCAGGGGCTACTCTTCGTTGCGGTGTGCGGGCTTCTCATTGAGGTGGCTTCTCTTGTTGTAGAGCACAGGCCCTAGGTGCGCGGGTTTCAGTAGTTGTGGCACGTGGGCTCAGGAGTTGTGGCTCACGGGTCCAGCTGCTCCGCGGCATGTGCGATCTTCCCGGACCAGGGCTCAAACCCATGTCCCCTGCATTGGCAGGCAGATTCTTAACCACTGAGCCAGCAGAGAAGCCCAGACTTAGCATAATTCTTAAGGGCCCTAAAATTTTGGGAATGGTAAATGAGCAATGGCTTCAACTTAAAGTCACCTGCTGCATTAAGCCCTAACAGGAGAGTCGGCCTGTCCTTTGGAGCTTTGAAGCCGGGCATTAACTTCTATGAAAGTCCTAGATGGCATCTTCTTCCAATAGAAGGCTGCTTTGTCTACATTGAAAATCTGTTGTTTGGTATAGCCACCTTCATAAATTATCTTAGCTAGATCTCCTGGATAACTTGCTGCAGCTTCTCTATTACCACTTGCTGCTTCACCTTGTACTTTTATGTTATGAAGATGGCTTCTTTCCTTAAACTTCATGAACCAACTTCTGCTAGCTTCAAACTTTTCTCCTGCAGCTTCCTGAAGGAAGAGTTAGGGCCTTGCTGTGGATCAGGCTTTGGCTTAAAGGAATGTTGTGGCTTATTTGATCTTCTATCCGGACCATTAAAACTTTCTCCATATCAGCAATAAGGCTGTTTTGCTTTATTATGCATGTGTTCACTGGATTAGCACTTTTAATTTCCTTGAAGAACTATCCCTTTGCAGTCACAGCTTGACTGTTTGGTATAAGAGGTCTAGCTTTTGGTCTCTCTCACCTTCCAACATGCCTTCCTCATTAAGCTTAATCATTTCTACCTTTTGATTTAAAGCGACAAATGTGTGACCCTTCCTTTCACTTGAACACTCAGAGGCCATTGTAGGGCTCTTCACTGGCCTAAGTTCAATATTGTTGTGTTTTAGGGAATAGGGAGGGCTGAAGAGAGGGAGAGAGATGGGCTGGTTTGGGGTGCTCATGACACCCCAAAACAATGACAATAGTAACATCAAAGATCAATGATCACAGATCACCATAACATATATAGTAATAATGAAAAAGTTTGAAATACTGTGAGAATTACCAAAACGTGAGGGACACGAAGTGAGCAAATGCTGGTGGAGAAACGGCGCGGATAAACTTGCTTGACGCTGGATTGCCATGAACCTTCAGTTTGTAAAAAACACAGCATCTGAAAAATGCAATACAGTAAAGTGCCAATAAAACAAGCCTATACCCTGAACTACCAGAGAGGCTGAGAAATGCAGTCTTCATTCTAGGCAGCCATATACCCAACTAGACTTATTATTATTAAAGACATATATAAGTACTGGGGGCAACTGGACTACCAGACTAATTGCACTGGTGAGGACACATACGTCTGGAGAGCCCTCCTCAGCACACCACCTTCTCCTGCTTTGGACTGGTCCAGCCTCCAGCAGTATTTCTCTTGGCTCTGCCTTTTCCAGCAATAGTGGATATGTCCTAGGGCTCGATTTCCCTCTGCACCTTTCTGGGAGGAGCAGCTGAGTTTGTCACAGTATAATTTATTTCTTAAGTTATTCCCTTTCCTTCCCTAACACATATAGGCCTAACAGTATTTGTAGGATCTGATGCTTCCTTCCTTCTTTTTTTTTCTTAAACTTTCTCTCCTTTCTGGCCCAGATAATGCTACCTTTCTCATCTAGATTTTGTCTAACAGGGTCTTCTGTTCTGAGAGATGAGTCACTAGGTTCCGGTCTGTCAAAGGCAACTACTGTCCAAAAAAAATCTTGAGCACTCTCAGTTTTCCGAGTGAGATAATCAGCACGTATTTTCTGACTGGGCCGACAGCCAATCCAGGGCTGGATTCCATTTATCACTGCCCTGCTCACTCTCTTCTATTATGCTTCATCTTTCTTGCTGCCCTCCTTTAGAGTCTTAATGCTCAGAATTTCTCAGGTGTGCCCACTCTGGGCACAGGCAGCACTTACGTCCTTACCTACAATCACAGCAACATCTGGACACTCATTCAATACCCCCCGAACAGTCTACTTGCATTTGACTGCTATTCCCCTCTCAAATGGTCCAGACTTTCAGGTACACTTGGCACCACTGTCCCAGTCTTTAAGGTGCAATCCACCAGTGGTTCTTCCCAAGGAGTCTCTGCGTGGCTCTAAGAGAGCACTTTGCCAGTAGTGGCCTGTATCCGTGCTCCCTTTGGGACAGTCAGTACAGTTTGCTGAGACTTTGCTTATACTCTTGTTCAATTTCTTTGGAACTAAGTTATTATTTCTGTCCTTATGTTCCAGATGATCCCCCCCAAATATCTACCAACCTAAGAAAAAAACCTCTTAAATGAATGAAACTCCAAGTACAGTATCCTGTCCCTTTTATCTTGTCTTTCAATTTCATTTTTCCTTTAATATCTGTTGGATCTGTTCTCTAAAATCTCAACTTTATCTCCAAAAACGCTTTCTCCTTCTCAAGCTTAATTACTCTTCATTTATTTTGTTCTCATCCTGTCATTGCTCCTGTTCTAAGACTGAAGCACATTCTAGAAACACCCCAGATATTCCTTGATTTTCTGAACAAATCTGATTCCTAGAGACACAAGTTTCTAGGCACAGGACTAACTTCCTTCTTGATCTTTGGTTTTAAAACAACGGTAGGTTTTTCATTAAATAAAGGCTCCTATTTATTGTTTGCTGGTTTTCAATGAAAAGAATTGTATGGGTGTCTGCACAGCTCGAGGCTTGGATTCTAAAGCGTTGGCCACAGCTCATATAATTTACAAATCCAGTCAATTGTGGATCACATGGTGGGAGATTACTCTTGAGATTCTGGACAGGCTGTACCACATGACTTCAAGATTAGTCTTGGTGCACTGCCTATACAGGCTTGCATTAACAGTTGAAAACTAGAACTTCAGACTCCAGTGCTCTCTAGTACACATGCTGTGTAAAGTACCCATTGGTAAAGAAATCATAGAATTAGAAGATCACCATTTTGCAAGCCCTAAAAAAAATTCTAGATAACATAAACCAGAGGATATTAAAATGGTTTGATGGGGAACTTTATAATGATGCACCAGACTGACAGCACATGAACGCACTGATCAATTGTCACATCTCTATAAGTGGCACATCAGATATCATGTGCCTGATGTGATGTGGGAGAAAGCACACATCTCTTACGAATTATTTTTGTAAAAATTTTTTTGAACACAAATTTTTTTTTTTTTTTTTTTGTGGTATGCGGGCCTCTCACTGTTGTGGCCTCTCCCGTTGTGCAGCACAGGCTCCGGATGCGCAGGCTCAGTGGCCATGGCTCACGGGCCTAGCTGCTCTGCGGCATGTGGGATCCTCCCGGACTGGGGCACGAACCCATGTCCCCTGCATCAGCAGGTGGACTCTCAACCACTGCACCACCAGGGAAGCCCGAACACAAATTTTTAATGGAGCTTCTAGATATACCAGTTTGCAGGAAAAACTGGTGATAGAGGAACATGTTAAATGACACAAAGAGGATACGCTATCCAAATTCAGAAAGTGAGAAAGATGACCTAATCTCTTTAACAAGTAAGTGGCAGTTAAAATGAAAGAGTTTAACAGCATAAACTGTTATACATAAGACCCTTAAGGACCACACCAACCAAATGCAAAGTATGTGTCTCACTAGAATCCTGATTTAAGCAAACCAAGTAAAAAGACATCTTGAAAAGTTTTTTAAAATCTATTTTTACTTATAGAAAAGTTGCCATAGTACAAAGAATTCCCACATACCCTTCACTTAGATTTCCCCAAATGTTAACATCTTATTGCATCTACTTTATCATTCTCTCTCTATATACATACCCATATTAGGGGTGTGTGTGTGTGTGTGTGTGTGTGTGTGTGTGTGTGTGTGTGTGTGTGTGTGTGTGTGTGTGTGTGTGTGTGTGTGTGTGTGTGTGTGTGTGTGTGTGTGTGTGTGTGTGTGTGTGTGTGTGTGTGTTTTCTTTTTTTTTTTTGGGCTGCACTGCATGGCATGCAGGATCTTAGTTCCCTGACCAGGGATCAAAGCCGGGCCCCTGGGTTTCCCTGGTGGCACAGTGGTTAAGAATCTGCCTGCCAATCCAGGCGACACGGGTTTGAGCCCTGCTCCGGGAAGATCTCCCATGCTGCGGAGCAACTAAGCCCATACGCCACAACTACTGAGCCTGCACTCTAGAGTCTGTGAGCCACAACTACTGAGCCCACGTGCCACAACTACTGAAGCCTGCGTGCCTAGAGCCCGTGCTCTGCAACAAGAGTAGACACCACAATGAGAAGCCTGCACACCACAACAAAGAGTAGCCCTCCGCTCGCCACAACTAGAGAAAGCCCATGCACAGCAACAAAGATCCACTGCAGCCAAAAAAAAAACCCAGGGCCCTTGCAGTGGAAGCCTGGAATCCTAACCACTGGACGGCCAGGGAATTCCCCATATTAGTTTTTTATTGCCAACAAAGTGCTCTTTTACCCTTAACAACTTCAGTGTGTATTTTCTAAAGACAAGAACATTCTTACACATACTACAGTACAATTGCTGAAATCTGGAAATTAATATGAATACCATAACATTTACTACAGACCTTACTCAAATTTTGCTAATTGTCCCACTAATATCTTTTACAGCAGAAGAAAACCATATTTTCTTGGTCCGGGATCCAATCCAGGATTACACAATGTGATATCTCTCTAGTCTTCTTTAATTTGGTACAGTTACTTCAGTCTTTGTTTTTCATGACCTTGATTTTTTGAAGAGTAAAGGCCAATTATTTGTAGATTGTCCCTCACTTGGGTTTAGTTGATGTTTCTTCAGTATATTCACATTATACATTTTGGGGAAGAACCCTGAAAAGGGATGTTTTGTCTTCCTCATTGCATATTATCAGGAGGCATACAATATTTGTCCTGTAACTGGTAATGTTGTAAAAAGACATTTTTGGGACAACTAAGGAAAACTGAAAACATATGATATTAAGAAGTTATTGTTAATTTTGTTAGATGTCATAATGGTATTGTGGTTGTTTTTAAAAAAGTACTCATCTGTTAGCCATATATACACTGTAGGGGAAAGTGAAGTTATTTGGCTTGATGTCCATTTCTAGGGAGTTTAATAACTCCAGGTGGAAAGCAATAATAATACCATAGTCAGATTTTGATTTTTCCGAAATAGTGTTCGATTTGTGCATCATCCAGGACTTTGACCACTGTTCCTCTCTTCTGTGGCTCCTCTTTTGGTCACTACATTCAGAGCTGACCCAGTGTAGTACAGAAAGCACACGTCTGTCAAATTTTGTGACTTGCTGGATGACGAAAGCCTGTGGGGAAGAGACTGAAACTACTGGTTGAAATTAGGTTTATAAATAATTTGAACATTTCACTTCTTTGTGATTGGCACGTCTTCCTTATTATAGATAAATATGAGTCTAATGAAATGAGATCATTTACAATGATTACATAACAAAACTTCAGAGCCCATATACAAAAAGTCTTCATTTTATTTAGTTTCTACTTTATTTTTGGGAAAAAAATTAGTTTTTTAAAAGTTTATTTTGGACTTCCCTGGTGATGCAGCGGCTAAGAATCCGCCTGCCAAAGCAGGTGACACGGGTTCAATCCCTGGTCCGGGAAAATCCCACCTGCTGCAGAGCAACTAGGACTGTGTGCCACAACTACTGAGCCCACGCTCTAGAGCCCACGAGCCACAACTACTGAAGCCTGCGAGCCTAGAGCCTGTGCTCCGCAACAAGGGAAGCCACTGCAATGAGAAGCCCGCGCACCGCAATGAAGACCCAAGATAGCCAATTAAAAAAAAAAAAAAAATTTTACCAAAGACTAATCCTTTGCTGATGTTCAAATTTAAAGTATTCTTTTGCATCTGTCTCATTGGAGAAAACATGAAACATTGCTTATGTGGCAGTTTCTTCTAGTTTTTCAAGGACTCATGTAGTAGCAACTGGTTCAAAATACTGCTTTGTTTCAAAGCATGCAGTTTAGATGTATCTTCACTAATGATGGCGATATTTCCATTTTGTTCCTGAGCTGTCAGGTCACTTTCACTGTCAGACAGGGTACATAGCAGAGTGTCATTTTCATAGGTTGGAAAATAATACCTGAAAACAACCACAGATATACTGAATAACCAAAACTATATATTATCCAGAAAATTTCTAGGCAGCTGAATGTACACATCACTATAATTTTGCTAGGTTTCTTGCCAACAATTTCAACTGCATTTTGCAAAGGCTGTAAGGGAGAGAACTCCTGAATTACTTTTACTTTGACCTTTACTGGCTGACATCAGTCTTACTATATCCTTGGTAGTTGGCAATTCAGCCTTGGCTTGATATCTACCATAACAAGACACTCACTATCTTAAAAGGCAGCCTACTCCACTATCAGGCAACTCTAGCTATTAAATAATACCTCCTCGATAAAGCTAAAGATGACATCTCTCTCATTTCTACTCAAAGGGCCCGGTTCTTCCCTAAGGTTAACAAAGTTCAAATACAGTTACTCTTTCATACACTGCTCCTTTTATCAGTTGTATCTGATAAAAACAACTGCTTCTGCTTGTGAGGTTTTTTTTTTCCCACCCCCAACCTAATCATCACTATTTCCTTCATTATAAATTATCAAACATTAAAATATCTAAAGAATTTTAAGTCTATTACTCTGGTTCCTTCTCTGGACACACTTTGTAGTTAGTTCTGAAATCTAAAGGTTTCGACCTGAATGAGAATTATAGGAACAGGGTCTCAGGTCAATCCAGGGCTGACCTTGCCTCTCATAAATCTGGGATTTTCTAAAGAGGAATTAAATAAAGGGATGAAATAATGGAGAAGGAGCAAAGACATGTATGTCTCGTTGAGCAGTACTCACTGTGGTTGATCCCATGTCTGTCTTTCAGGAAGCAGTGAAGTATGTTTAGCTTCCTCCATGTGAGTCCTTAAGTCTGCTTTGGACTTGAACTTCTCATGGCAGCCATAACATCTACATTGGTGAATTTGCCTCCGAATGAAATTGACTAGTTTCACTTGCTCATAGAAGTTCAGTCCTGAAAATGACAGTACATAGAACCATCAGACAACTGGTCAGACCCATTTTTGCATTTTTATAATTTTTTAAAAGAACCGTTTCTCTTTATTAACCAACCTGAAGAGGCAGTGCAGTTTTAAAGCATATTAATAGATATCAAATAATAACAGCCAATACTTATATAGGGTTTATGTGCTAGGCACTGTTCTAATCACTTTCCATGCATTAATGCGTTTAATCCTCGCAATACCCTATCATATAGGTGGTGTTACCGTATCCACATTATACATTAGGAAACTGTCCAGAATTGCACAGCCAGTAGGTGTAGAGCCAGGATTTGACACCAGGCTTTTGGCTCCACAGCCCATGTTCTTGACTATTAATCTATTACATATATAACATATACACATGCCTATAAGAGCGGTAAAGTAAAGTAACATGTCCAAGAGTCTAGGAAAGTAGTCGGTGAGTTGAGGTGTGGGAAGTGAGCTTTTTATGGTCTTGGATACATTAGCAAGTCAGTACTTTATGTCTTCATGACCCTAATCCTTCTATCATAGTGATCCAATTGGGTACATCTATAATAAATAATCTAGCTACACTACCAAGCAGCGCAGTAGGTGTTTTACACACTCTTATCCACTCTCTGTAACATTCTGCTGACCCGAGGCCCAATGTCACACAGCCAGTAAGTGCTAGAGCTGGAATATGAACTCTAGTGTGACTTCAAAATCCACGTTTTTTCCACTAGTCCCCACCACATTATGATATTAACCATTAACCTGTATTTTATTTGAAGCAATCATATATGTAGAAAAGAAGAAAGACTATATGAAATCAAAACCATATGTGAATATTATAGTTCAAAATGGTTGTGAATCACGGTTTCAGGCAGTTCTGTTGAGACCATCTGTGGAGAGACACATTTTGGCTGTGCACTCTCCAATCACAACTGTGCAACGCAGGCATCGTTTACGGGATGGTGTATAAAAAAATGCAGCATCATGGAAAACAACTTCCGAATCAAACTTACCAAGTTCTGACTTTATTTTGAGGAGATCAAATTCATGTGCATCCTAAAAAAAGGAATGAATATATCTGTGAGCATATAAATTATTTAATCTTTCAGGCTGAAGTTATAAACAGACAGCTTATTCACAGGAGTTTGAACACTGTAGAAACTCAGTCTCGGTTCATCATCTGCTTTTGAAGTCTTCGAAATCTAACTGCTTCCCCCCACATCCAACTGCTTTATAAAGCACAGTCCAAACAAGTCATGTCAATCAGTTAAAACATTTAATTGTTCACAGCTTGTATCTCCAGTCTTTACAAATTTACTCTGTATGCATTCTGCAGTCTGACAG
Source organism: Grampus griseus (assembly GCF_964374135.1). Classification (NCBI taxonomy): domain Eukaryota; kingdom Metazoa; phylum Chordata; class Mammalia; order Artiodactyla; family Delphinidae; genus Grampus; species Grampus griseus. The sequence goes on from NC_139003.1 coordinate 36,647,074, forward strand.
AAGTGTCCTCAGTCGCTAGGTAAGATGTGGCCCTACTGTACTGTGTGTCTGGACTAGAATTATGAATATAGGTCTTTTGCTCCACAAGCAGATAGGTAATTTAAAAAATTCTGCTCTTCGTTTTATGCTGTCAAATACAGTGTTTAAATCTGCAAGTTTCTCTTCACTCATACCTTCCCACAAATTACATGTCTTGATTTTCACGATGCATAGACTTATTTTTATTCTGTTCCATCCCTGCAATCGCCCATCTGGGTAAATGCTTCAACTTATAAGCTCACAGAGAATAAAGACCGTCTAACTCCCCGTGAAGGTATTCAGTGTAGTATCACAGTCAGGATAATTAAGAATTCCATGATATGTTACCACTGAAAGTAACTGAGCAGAGGTTGAGGACACTAGTCAAGGATACTGCAAAGGGAATTCTTATACAGGATAGGGGGACCAAGGCTCCTTTCAATTCAAAGATACTAGGATATTATGAGTTACATTTAAACACTGGAAACTATACACACATACTAGTGGCAACCTGTTTCAGACAAAATGACTCTGTTTTCACTTGAGTAAATACCCATAGCCTTTTGAACACCTTGTCCTTGTTTTTATGAATGAGAATGGAATGAACATGGGTGAAAAAGGAGAGTCTGCTCCACTATGACAGAGCTGAGTGGCGAGAGGGGAGGGAGGGGACATCAGAATAATACAGTAATATTTTTCTATTACACTCAACTCTCTACTCCCAATATAACATAAAGATGGCCTCCAGAAAGGAAAGCGCAAACTGGAAATGTCCTCAAATTTCTTCTCTCCAAATACTTTTAACTGAAGGAGCTGCAAGACCACACCCTGTGCCCTCTCCACCTCCATGGCTCCCCCACCCCCATTTCCCCCAAGGGCTCTGTAAACGGCATCTTTTTCTCTTTCTGCTCTCCTTGTTCACCAGCATGGGAAGCACTGGAAAAAGACTCAGAACCTGTCCGTATCCTGGGTATTGTTAATCGTGGTTGCAGATCCCACAGTCTAGGCCAGAACTATCTCATAAGCATCTCAGAGGTGGGATGGCATCAGTGGTCTGTGAAATCCCAAACTAACAGTTCACCCAGGTCCAGTCAGTTGTATTTAACCGCCCTGAGTTCTAGTTCTCCTCCATGGACCTGCCCTGTCTCTTCTGTTTTGCTTATAGCACTTTTAGGAAGGGGAAAATAATTGAGAAACTAAAGGTGTAAGATGATGAGGCTGCAGTTATCATCAGCTTCTCCCTGTTGGAACAACGAAACAAAATTCAAATGAATAAAAGCGTCTCACCTCCATGTGGACACATAATTTCTCAATTGTTTCTGCTTGCTTTTCACAAAATAGGCAGACAGCAGAGAGAGGGTGTTCTTCCCAATCAGACCAGTCACTGTGTTAGAAAGAAAACAGCAAACATGGAGATTCTCTTCATTAAGAGGGCGTCCTGCACAGTGACTTGGTATTACTTTCTGCTCCCTAGGAAACCCTGCCATTCTCTTTCAACTCTGACATTTCTGTAAAGACTGTCATATCATATTATGACTTTTTGATACAGTTTTTGAAATTCAAAGTAGCACCATGAAATTAATATAAATAGCAAACAGGTGCTGCTCTATTTTCTTACATTTGCCTCTCCGAGCAGCTATTTCACTACGAGATCAGTGCAATGTCTTTCTGAGAAAACCAGCTTTAATTTGCAGAGAAGATATATCAGGAAACGTATGCTCTCTCTCATTAACCATGACCACTAAGTGCGCATGCTGTGAGGTGCAGTGCTGGGAGTGTGTTTCTGCATGATAAATGGCGTATTTTAAAAAGGCAAACCCTTATCTATCATGTGGGAAATACTGATCATTTTAAATGGGGCAAAGTGTTAAATTTGATGGCAAATAGAGAAATCAAAAGGCATACAGGGCCCTTTTTACCATTTTCTCCCCTCATTGCATTTATTTTTTGAGATACTGTCAACTTTTTGTCATTCCTAAACCAGGAGAACCAAAATCCTGGGAGAGACAAAAGGCTGAACAGCTTTGAACGAAAAGAGAATGAATAACAGGGAATCCTTTTAGGTTGAAAAGAATACTTCTCAAGCTTATAATTTCAAACAAAGAAGCTGTGATTGTTTTACATTAGTCATCAACGGGATGAACACAGAACAAGGTTAACCTCCATTGAGTTATATTCACTACTCCAATGGCAAGCAGCATGGAGAGAGAGTTCAAAGATCATATCACTTTAAGGTCTAGGGACCAATGGACTAATAAGCAAAGCACTTTGGAATATATTTTTCTCTGAATTATATACTACCTGTGCGTTCAATGAATAGCTTTAGTAGCAAAACACCTATTTAGTTGGAATAACAGGTGCTTTAGTGATTCTTATGTCCAAGTTATTTTGGTATTATGATTATTATTTTTTATTGAAGTATAGTTGATTTAAAATGTGTTAGTTTCAGGTATACAGCAAAGTGATTCAGTTTTTTATATACATATGTATAAAATCTTTTTATATACATACATATATACATATTCTTTTATATACATATATATTTATATACATATACATTCTTCATCAGATTCTTTTCCATTATAGGTTATTACAAGATACTGAATAGAATTCCCTGTGTTATACAGTACGGCCTTGTTGTTTAGCAATTTTATATATAGGACTGTGTATCTGTTAATGCTGAACCCCTAATTTACCCCCCCTTCCCCCTTTGGTAAACATAAATTTGTTTTTTATGTCTGTGAGTCTATTTCTGTTTCCTAAGTAAGTTCATTTGTATCATTTTATTTATTTATTTATTTTTTCATTTGTATCATTTTATTAGATTCCACATACAAGTGATATCATATGATATTTGTCTTTCTCTGTCTGACTTACTTTACTTAGTACGATAATCTCTAGGTCCATCTATATGGCTGCAAATGGTATTATATCATTCTTTTTTTTGGCTGAGTAATATTCCATTGTTTGTATACCACAAACAGTTTTTCCATTCAACTGTCCATGGACATTTAGGTTGCTTCCATGTCTTGGCTACTGTGAACAGCGCTGCTGTGAACATTGGGATGCATGTATCTTTTCTTTTTCTTTCTTTTTCTGTTTTGTTTTTGGCCACACCTCACGGCACGTGGAACTTCCCCGACCAGGAATCTTAACCACTGGACCACCAGGGAAGTCCCATTTATCTTTTCAAATTAGAGTTTTCATCTTTTCCAGATATATGCCCAGGAGGGTGATCGTTGGATCATATGCTAACTCTATTTTTAGTTTTTTAAGGAACCTCTATACTGTTCTCCACAGTGGCTGCACCAAGTTACATGCCCATCAAAACTGTAGGAGGGTTCCCTTTTCTTCACACCGTCTCCAGCATTTATTATTTGCAGACTTTTTGATGATGGCCATTCTGACTGGTATGAGAAGTTATTCTGAATTCAAGTTTTTACTATATTACATGAAATGATGCATGGCTTAGAGAGAGGGTTCTCTTTCGTTTTACTCTGTCTTTTCAGAATGGTAATTTTAAATCAAACTAAGGAACTGTTTTCCTTCTCTTAAACCACTGTAATTAAGTAGCATCAATAATAAGTCTTACTCTTCCTGATGATCTAGCAACTCCCGATCATCTTCTAGTTGAACTTCTTCCCAGGATTTTCCAAGTTCCTTTGTAGGAAGAACAGAAGGATTAGAGATAAACAGGAGGGGTGAAGAAGGAAGAGGCGAAAGGAGAAAGTAGACACAGAACTCAAAAACAAAACAAGACAGAACCCAAACGCAAATGGTTTTAAAATAATACAAGCAGAATATATTAAAGCTGTTATTTCACGGATAAGAAATGATAATCGAATTTTAGGATTTAGGATATATCCTAAATGGTTAGGATTTGGGATATATCCTAAATCAAACATTTTAAAAATATGCAAAAATGTTTAATAATATTTTCATATGTTTTTCTTTTTGAAGAAGCAGTAATAAGCTTTCAGTGAAATTCTTTTCTCTTAAATGTTAATCAGCATTTCTCAACCCTAGATCCACATAAGAATCTCTTGGGGATCTTTTAAAAAAAACCACTAATGGGCTTCCCTGGTGGCGCAGTGGTTGAGAGTCCGCCTGCTGATGCAGGGGACACGGGTTCGTGCCCCGGTCCGGGAAGATCCCACATGCCACGGAGCGGCTGGGCCCGTGAGCCATGGCCGCTAAGCCTGTGCGTCCGGAGCCTGTGCTCCGCAACGGGAGAGGCCACAACAGTGAGAGGCCTGTGTACCGCAAAAAACAAACAAACAAACAAAACCCCACTAATATCTTTTGACAGAGACTCTGAAACATCCTCCTAGCTGGACTCTGTTTCTATTTGAGGTCCCCTACAGTCTATTTCCCAGACAGCAGCCACAGTGAGCTTTCTAAAGGGTACCTCCCTGTTTGTATGACCCCTCCCAGGGCTTCTCACACACTCAGAACAAAATTCAGAGGCCTTACCATGGCTTATAAGGCCTCCATGTTCTGCCCTGGCTCCCTCTCCATCACTATGTCCCACCACTTTTTCTCTTGCTCAGCTGGCTCCAGCCAGACTGCTCTTTTGCTATTGCTTGAACACAGCAAGCTGACTTCCACCCAGCTACTTCTGTACTTGTCGCATCGTCTGCCTGAAACACTGCTCCCTCACATATCCTAACATGGCTCAGTCATCCTGGTCTCTGCTTAAACGCTACTACCTCTTTTTCTGACTACTCTGTCTAAAACACCCCTCCTTCAAGTTACTTTTTATTCCTCTAGGATGTTTTATTTTTCTTCAAAGCATTGATCACACCCTGAAATCATTTTGTGTATCTATTTGTTTTCTTATTTGCTCTCTGTCTTTTCCACTAGAATGTCTGTTTGGACATGGCCTTTGTTCATTGTTACATTTCCAGAGCCGGGCACACAGTGGGTACTAGAAGTATATTTTGAATTGAATTTTAACTGAAAACATCTAAAAAATATGATGTCAATTTAGATCCTACCTCAAAAGGTTTCGTAATGTGGTTAAATAGTTAATGTATAAAAAGCACATGGTACATGGTACCAGGTAATAGTAGGTACTCAAATATCTACTCAAATCCCTTTTATCTCTTACAGTTCATGGAGGAGTTCCACCCTTTTAGGGCTATGTCTGGAAAATTTAGTCATAGTTTCAGCAAAACTTTATGTAGTGATGAGAAGGAATGATTTCTTTTGGCCCAACCATGTCTCTTTTATCCCTTGAGTCCTTTCTTTCTTTCTCTTGTCCTTTCTTTTCTCTCCACTCAATCTTCCCACCATGCCATGCAAAAGCAGACAGTGCATTAAAGAAGGATGTAGAAATACTAGTGGGCACTTTTTCAAGCAGTTAAACTATGGCAACTGTCAAGTCCAACCTCACCTGATATAATACAGATATCCTTCTTTTGGAAAAACATTACCAGAATTCACCTCATGAACATTTGTTTTTTTCTAAAAAGGTATTCATTTAACTAAAAACAAAGAACTACAAGAGTCATTATGATTTAGAGAAAAGCTATCATTCATCAACTTAATGAGAGGTTTTGAAGCTGTCATTACCTATCAGCTAAATGACGCATAAACTCAGACATGCAGAGATTTACCATAACGTCATTAGAGATAGTTAATTTGGACTCTATAATGTACTTCCCAGAGTAGTCATGAAGTGTCTAAGCATCATTATGAACATCAAGAATGGCCTCACCATTGCCAACAGGATCCTTGTTAGATGGAATTTTTGGTGATGAATTAAATCTTTTATGTCTCTCTGGACTTGGACTAATACCCTGATGGGCCATTTGGGGTACTATCATTCTCAACAATACAGGCAAATGTTACTTATCAATAAATGTTTTGAGCCCCAAATGATGAAAAATATCTTTCACTGTCAAACTTGCAGTGTCAAAGCATTACTTTGCAGTTTTCTCAGTATTAAGTACAACACGGGGATTTATCTAGGCAATACAGCACTAACCATTTACCATTTGAGAGAAAAATGGAACTCTGTGTTCATTAGAATAGGAAACAAGTGATTTGCATGCGACAGCGGCTGAGACTTTCCTAGAGTGCATATAAGATCATGCAACCCGCGCAGCGTGGGCAAAAAAGAAAAAACAAATCTTATTGTTGGCCTCAATGGGAAAGCATATAGCTAAGATGGCTAAGGTTGTGGGTTAGAGCCCTTAAGGAGCTGATTAGTTTTACCTTGACCTTGCTTCACTTTCTAGTTTGGTGTAAAAGACAATAGGCAAAAGTGTGTGTGTGTGTGTGTGTGTGTGTGTGTGTGTGTGTGTGTGTGTGTGTGTGTGTGTGTGTGTGTGTGTGTGTGTGTGTAGATCATTATGAATTTATCAACATTAATTGACCAAAAAACCCAATCCAAAGTATAAGAGGTAGGTACTACTATTATTTCAATTGTAAAAACTGAGGAAAAATTGAAGGAAACTGATGCAGAAAGCTCCAGCTATGTGACCCTGGGAAAATTACTGAACTTCTCTGTGCTGTAGTTGCCTAATCTATAAATGAGGATAATGACAAAACCTGTGTCATAAGGCTGTGGTTAAGAGTAAAAGACTTAATTTAAATACCAAAGACAGTACCTGGCACATATCAGGTACTCAAATGCTCCTAGTTAAAACCAAACCAAAAACTTCTAACGATATTACCCTAAAATGATTTAATTTTCATTTTATATGTTACTGAAGCCTTTACATTCTCTTGAAGCACTTCTCTCAAGTCATGATTCATCCCACATGAAATCTGGGCACTCTGTGGGCAGTATAATCTAGCACACTCATCTAGAGACAGCTGGTCCCAACGGATAATTTCAGTTTTCACAGTCACACTACTTGATGCCCAGGGAATGAAGTATCAAACTTTTCTAAAAGTGACAGAAGAATTTGAGTGAGCAGTTTCTTTGAAGTCTCCTCTAAAAGATAAACACCTCCGGCTATACACAATGTTCTGCTAGCCCCAAGCTCTTGACTATTAGTTTAAAAGAGCCCCAGAAGTGCTATTAAATTGCTTCCACAGCTTTCGGCAGTAGCTCAATATTTCTTAGAGTTAACACTGAAGTCCACCCCCTGTAGGATTGGGCTGGGCCCTGAAGCAGCGTTTGCTCTAGGAATTAACGACTGAGTGATTTCAAGAGAAGACTGAAAGACTCAAAGGGTGCCTTTGCCTGTAGCTAGTTGTAAAACATGTGTAGCAAACCATGGCGACCTCTCAGAGCCAATCTTCAGACACCCTTATTCCACTTGTTTCTCAAGGGGAATTTTCTTTTAATATGCTAAGGATTAGTTAGAACAGGCAAAAATTCTATCCTAAAGCAGAGATTTCCAATATAATTCAGAATATGCTTGTTTCTGTCCAATACATAAAATGGCTCATTATTATCAATTATGCTTTTCGTGGCCAATGGGTTCGGATTAAAATTCAAATTTCAGAGCAAAAAACAATTTCCATTTGCTTTAGAAAAGTGTCAGAACCAGAATTCCCCATCTTTTTTTTGAGCCTTAATTTTAAAAAAATATTTAAAATTTAATTTATTTTTTTACACTGCAGGTTCTTATTGGTTATCCATTTTATACACATCAGTGTATACATGTCAATCCCAATTGCCCAATTCATCACACCCCCACCCCCCAGCCACTTTCCCCACTTGGTGTCCATACGTTTGTTCTCTACATCTGTGTCTCTATTTCTGCCCTGCAAACTGGTTCATCTGTACCATTTTTCTAGATTCCACATATATGCATTAATATACAATATTTGTTTTTCTCTTTCTGACTTCCTTTCCTCTGTATGACACTCTCTAGGTCCATCCATGTCTCAACAAATGACCCAATTTCGTTCTGTTTTATGGCTGAGTAATATTCCATTGTATGTATGTACCACATCTTCTTTATCCATTCGTCTGTTGATGGGCATTTAGGTTGCTTCCATGACCTGGCTATTGTAAATAGTGCTGCAATGAACATTGGGATGTAGGTGTCTTTTTGAATTATGGTTTTCTCTGGGTATATGCCCAGTAGTGGGATTGCTGGTTCATATGGTAACTCCATTTTTAGTTTTTTAAGGAACCTCCATACTGTTCTCCATAGTGGCTGTATCAATTTACATTCCCACCAACAGTGCAAGAGGGTTCCCTTTTCTCCACACTCTCTCCAGCATTTGTCGTTTGAAGATTTTCTGATGATGCCCATTCTAACTGGTGGGAGGTGATACCTCATTGTGGTTTTGATTTGCATTTCTCTAATAATTAGTGATGGTGAGCAGCTTTTCATGTGCTTCTTGGCCATCTATATGTGTTCTTTGGAGAAATGTCTATTTAGGTCTTCTATCCATTTTTGGACTGGGGTGTTTGTTTTATTAATATTGAGCTGCATGAGCTGTTTATATATATTGGAGATTAATCCTTTGTCCAGTGATTCGTTTGCAAATATTTTCTCCCATTCTGAGGGTTGTCTTTACATCTTGTTTATGGTTTCCTTTGCTGTGCAAAAGCTCTGAAGTTTCATTAGGTCCGATTTGTTTATTTTTGTTTTTATTTCCATTACTCTATGAGGTGGATCAAAAAAGATCTTGCTGTGATTTATGTCAAAGAGTGTTCTTCCTATGTTTTCCTCTAAGAGTTTTATAGTGTCCGGTCTTACATTTAGGTCCCTAATCCATTTTGAGTTTATTTTTGTGTATGCTATTAGGGAGTGTCCTAATTTCATTCTTTTACATGTAGCTGTCCAGTTTTCCCAGCACCACTTATTGAAGAGACTGTCTTTTCTCCATTGGATATCCTTGCCTCCTTTGTCATAGATTAATTGACCATAGGTGTGAGGCTTTATCTCTGGGCTTTCTATCCCGTTCCATTGATCTATGTTTCTGTTTTTGTGCCAGTACCATATTGTCTTGATTACTGTAGCTTTGTAGTATAGTCTGAAGTGAGAGAGTCTGATTCCTCCAGCTCTGTTTTTTTCCCTCAAGACTGCTTTGGCTATTTGGGGTCCTTTGTGTCTCCATACAAATTTTAAGATTTTTTGTTCTAGTTCCGTAAAAAATGCCATTTGTAATTAGATAGGGATTGCATTGAATCTGTAGATTGCTTTGGGAAGTACAGTCATTTTCAGAATATTGATTCTTCCAATCCAAGAACATGGTATATCTCTCCACCTGTTGGTATCCTCTTTAATTTCTTTCACCAGTGTCTTATAAGTTTCTGCATACAGGTCTTTTGTCTCCCTAGGTAGGTTTATTCCTAGGTATTTTATTCTTTTTGTTGCAATGGTAAATGGGAGTGTTTTCTTAATTTCTCTTTCAGATTTTTCATCATTAGTGTATATGAATGCAAGAGATTTCTGTGCATTAATTTTGTATCCTGCAACTTTACCAAATTCATTGATTGGCTCTAGTAGTTTTCTGGTGGCATGTTTAGGAATCTCTATGTATAGTATCATGTCATCCGCAAACAGTGACAGTTTTACTTCTTCTTTTCCAATTTGTATTCCTTTTATTCTTTTTCCTCTTTGATTGCCATAGCTAGGACTTCCAAAACTATGTTGAATAATAGTGGCGAGAGTGGACATCCTTGTCTCGTTCCTGATCTTAGAGGAAATGCTTTCACTTTTTCACCATTGAGAATGATGTTTGCTGTGGGTTTGTCGTATATGGCCTTTATTATGTTGAGGTAGGTTCCCTCTATGCCCACTTTCTGGAGAGTTTTTATCATAAATCGGTGTTGAATTTTGTCAAAAGCTTCTTCTGCATCTATTGAGATGATCATATGATTTTTTTTTGATCATATGATTTTTATTCATCATTTTGTTAATATGGTGTATCACACTAATTGATTTGCGTATATTGAAGAATCCTTGCATCCCTGGGATAAATCCCACTTGATCATGGTGTATGATCCTTTCAATGTGTTGTTGGATTCTGTGTGCTAGTATTTTGTTGAGGATTTTTGCATCTATATTCATCAGTGATATTGGTCTGTAATTTTCTTTTTTTGTAGTATCTTTGTCGGGTTTTGGTATCAGGGTGATGGTGGCCTCACAGAATGAGTTTGGGAGTGTTCCTTCCTCTGCAATTTTTTTGGAAGAGTTTGAGAAGGATGGGTGTTAGCTCTTCTCTAAGTGTTTGATAGAATTCATCTGCAAAGCCATCTGGTCCGGACTTTTGTTTGTTGGAAGATTTTTAATCACAGTTTCAATTTCATTACTTATGACTGGTCTGTTCATATTTTCTATTTCTTCCTGGTTCAGTCTTGGAAGGTTATATCTTTCTAGGAATTTGTCCATTTCTTCCAGGTTGTCCATTTTATTGGCATAGAGTTGCTTGTAGTAGTCTCTTAGGATGCTTTGTATTTCTGAGGTGTCTGTTGTAATTTCTTTTTCATTTCTAATTTTATCGATTTGAGTCCTCTCCCTCTTTTTCTTGATCAGTGTGGCTAATGGTTGATCAATTTTGTTTATCTTCTCAAAGATCCAGCTTTCAGTTTTATTGATCTTTGCTACTGTTTTCTTTGTTTCTATTTCATTTATTTCTGCTCTGATCTTTATGATTTCTTTCCTTCTGCTAACTTTGGTTTTTGTTCTTCTTCCTCAAGTTCCTTTAGGTGTAAGGTTAGACTGTTTATTTGAGATTTTTCTTGTTTCTTGAGGTAGGCTTGTATAGCTATAAACTTCTTTCTTAGAACTGCTTTTGCTGCATCCCATAGGTTTTGGATCGTCCTGTTTTCATTGTCATTTGTCTCTAGGTATTTTTTGATTTCCTCTTTGATTTCTTCAGTGATCTCTTGGTTATTTAGTAACATATTGTTTAGCCTCCATGTGTCTGTGTTTTTTACGTTTTTTTCCCTGTTCTAATCTCATAGCATTGTGGTCCAAAACGATGCTTGATAGGATTTAATTTTCTTAAATTTACTGAGGCTTGATTTGTAACCCAAGATGTGATCTATCCTGCAGAATGTTCCGTGCGCACTTGAGAAGAAAGTGTAATCTGCTGTTTTTGGATGGAATGTCCTATAAATATCAATTAAATTTATCTGGTCTGTTGTGTCATTTAAAGCTTCTGTTTCCTTATTTATTTTCATTTTGGATGATCTGTCCATTGGTGTAAGTGACGTGTTAAAGTTCCCCACTATTATTGTGTTACTGTCGATTTCCTCTTTTATAGCTGTTAGCAGTTGCCTTATGTATTGAGGTGCTCCTATGTTGGGTGCATATATATTTATAATTGTTATGTCTTCTTCCTGGATTGATCCCTTGATCATTATGTAGTGTCCTTCCTTGTCTCTAACATTAACACTCTTTATTTTAAAGTCTATTTTATCTGATATGAGTACTGCTACTCCAGCTTTCTTCTGATTTCCATTTGCACGGAATATCTTTTTCCATCTCCTCACTTTCAGTCTGTATGTGCCCTTAGGTCTGAAGTGGGTCTCTTGTAGACAGCATATAGATGGGTCTTGTTTTTGTATCCATTCAGCAAGCTTCTGTCTTTTGGTTGGAGCATTTAATCGATTTATGTTTTTTTTTTGTTTTTTGTTTTGCGGTATGTAGGCCTCTCACTGTTATGGCCTCTCCCGTTGAGGAGCACAGGCTCTGGACGCGCAGGCTCAGCGGCCGTGGCTCACGGGCCTAGCTGCTCCATGGCATGTGGGATCTTCCCGGACCAGGGCACGAACCCGTGTCCCCTGCATTGGCAGGCGGACTCTCAACCACTGCGCCACCAGGGAAGCCCTAATCCATTCATGTTTAAGCTAATTATCGATATGTATGTTCCTATGACCATTTTCTTAATTGTTTTGGGTTCGTTTTTGTAGGTCCTTTTCTTCTCTTGTGTTTCCCACTCAGAGAAGTTCCTTTAGTATTTGTGGTAGAGCTGGTTTGGTGGGGCTGAATTCTCTTAGCTTTTGCTTGTCTGTAACGCTGTTGATTTCTCCATCAAATCTGAATAAGATCCTTGCTGGGTAGAGTAATCTTGGTTGTAGGTTCTTCCCTTTCATCACTTTAAGTATATCATGCCACTCCCTTCTGGCCTGTAGAGTTTCTGCTGAGAAATCAGCTGTTAACCTTATGCTAGCTCCCTTGTATGTTATCTGTCATTTTTACCTTGCTGCTTTCAATAATTTTTCTTTGTGTTTAATTTTTGCCAATTTGATTACTATGTGTCTCGGTGTGTTTCTCCTTGGGTTTATCCTGTATGGGACTTGCTGCACTTCCTGGACTTGGCTGGCTATTTCCTTTCCCACGTTAGGGAAGTTTTCAACAATAATCTCTTCAAATTTTTTCTGTGGTCCTTTCTGTCTGTCTTCTCCTTCTGGGACCCCTATAATGCGAACGCTGTTGCGTTTAACGTTGTCTCAGAGGCCTCTTAGGCTGTCTTCATTTCTTTTCATTCTTTTTTCTGTATTCTGTTCTGCAGCAGTGAATTCCACCATTCTGTCTTCCAGGTCAGTTATCCTTTATTCTTCCTCAGTTATTCTGCTATTGATTCCTTCTAGTGTAGTTTTCATTTCAGTTATTGTATTGTTCATCTCTGTTTGTTTGTTCTTTAATTCTTCTAGGTCTTTGTTAAACATTTCTTGCATCTTCTCAATATTTGCCTCCATTCTTTTTCCAAGGTCCTGGATCATCTTCACTATCATTATTCTGAATTCTTTTTCTGGAAAGTTGCCTATCTCCACTTCATTTAGTTGTTTTTCTGGGGTTTTATCTTGTTCCTTCATCTGGTACAGAGCCCTCTGCCTTTTCATCTTGCCTATCTTTCTGTGAATGTGGTTTTTGTTCCACAGGCTGCAGGATTGTTGTTCTTCTTGCCTTTGTCGTGTGCCCTCTGGCGGATGAGGCTATCTAAGAGGCTTGTACAAGTTTCCTGATGCGAGGGACTGGTGATGGGTAGAGCTGACTGTTGCTCTGGTCAGCAGAGCTGAGTAAAACTTTAATCCGCTTGACTGGTGATGGCTGGGGCCGGGTTCCCTCCCTGTTGGTTGTTTGGCTTGAGGCAACCCAACACTGGAGCCTACCTAGGCTCTTTGGTGGGGCTAATGGCAGACTCTGGGAGGGCTCACACTCAGAACTTCTGCTGCTAGTGTCCTTGTTCCCACAGTGAGCTACAGCCACCCCCCGCCTCTGCTGGAGACGCTCCAACCCTAGCAGGTTGGTCTGGTTCAGTCTCCTATGGGGTCACTGCTGCTTCCCCTGGGTCCCGATGTGCACACTACTTTGTGTGTGCCCTCCAAGAGTGGAGTCTCTGTTTCCCCCAGTCCTGTCGAAGTCCTGCAATCAAATCTCACTGGACTTCAAAGTCTGATTCTCTAGGAATTCCTCCTTCCGTTGCCGGACTCCCAGTTGGGAAGCCTGACATGGGGCTCAGAACCTTCACTCCAGTGGGTGGACTTCTGTGGTATAGTGTTCTCCAGTCTGTGAGTCACCCACCCAGCAGTTATGGGATTTGATTTTATTGTGATTGTGCCCCTCGTACCATCTCATTGTGGCTTCTCTTTTGTCTTTGGATGTAGGGTATCTTTTTTGGTGAGTTCCAGTGTCTTCCCATCAATGACTGTCCATCAGCTAGTTTTGATTCTGGTGTTCTCACGAGAGGGAGTGAGAGCACATCCCTCTACTCCGCCATCTTGGTTCAGGGCCGATCTTTATTTCAATTCTACTGGAGAACTACTTAACTCCCTCTGTTTTCATGAGTAGTTTTGTTAGGGAACCACTGACTGAAACTGCCCACACTGGATAGGCACGATAACCACTTGCATGACTTATTGTACAATAGGAGATCCTGGTAAGGAACATGGAACTAACAAAGTACCACCAATTGGAAGAATCTGAGAAAGGTCAAAAGGAGAGAGGAGATGCCAGTCCATATGTCCTACCAACCTCCCAGAATCATTCTTGCTGGAATCCATCTTGGCTGAGAGATGTGCACGCCACCAGGAAGAACCATGAGTCAGAATGATTGGCTAGAGACAACCTGGAAACTACCACATCACCATAAAACCTGAGACTGTGAGCCACGTGGCAGAGTACTCCTCCTGGGTTCCCTCTGCTGCTCTCCACCCAGGTGCCTCTTCCCACTAAAGTCTCTTGCTTTGTCAGCACGTGTGTCTCCTTGGACAATACATTTCTGAGTGTTAGATAAGAGCCCACTCTCGGCCCTGGAAGGGGTGTCCCTTCCTGCAACAGTTGCCGTCCTTTGTTATGTATACCTAAAAAAATCAGCAGACTGGGGGCACTCTCCAGTCATTGTGTTAATCAAAATTCCCTTCTCAAATTTCCAAATGCCCCTGTAGAGATGGACATTTGTCTCCAACTGAATACGTCTTCTTAAATAAAAGTGACTGTAATCTATAGAGGCCAGCAAATGGTACTGAGGTTTCTGGGCTAGGAGAGCTTTGAAAGTATTTAAAATCTTTGACATGGTATCCCCATTAGTCCATCCTACTAGTCCAAAAAATGAAAGTCCTCTTGCTGAGTGAAATCACTTGGTTTCTCTAAAATTTCCATTAGAAATAAGCTGGCCCAAGAGAATGACAAAGACAAATTTTTATTATTTATTTATTTATTTGATGGGAAACGGGAAGATATTTTAATGCGGGAAAAAGGAATAAGTGAAGAGACTGCCTGTAAACATTTATCTAGCATAGCATCTAGCACATCCAGAAGTCAACAACGTTTTCTGAGTAGAGTACAGAAGTCCCTGTACTCATGGTAATGGACAATCAATGGGGGGCAATGCATGGCTATCCAGATATGTATGGTTATTTATTTATTTATTTTATCACGATCACTATGAGTTGTAGAGACATGACCTTTTTACTATATAAACATCTGGCAAATCAAAGACAAATCAAATCAACTTACGCTTTGTAAACTAACCATTTTAAAGATAATCATTGCTTGAAAGAATCCCTCAATTACATTTTGATGTTTGTAGATATGCAATCAAATTGTAACTTATGAAGAGAAAAGAAAGCCTTACCAAATAATTGATGACATAAAATCGGTCATATTCTCTGTTCTTAGGATTGATCCTACGATGCTGTTTTTTCCTCATGTGATCTTTAAGTGTATTTTTGTCCCTGAAGGTCTTTTCACAGTACAAGCACTGCAAGCTACAAGAAAGACACAAATGCTGAGATTAAATAAGTCTCTGAAATAGTTGTTGCATAGCCCTTTATTATTATTATTATTGGGTCTTATAATTTATTCATTTTAGGACTCACAGAATCTTCAAATGGCATATGATACCCTTCTGGAATCCCTTTCATTTTATTCATTTGGCTTTAGACGATGCATGCTGTGGTTTATTTTGTAGTCGGCTAACTTGGCCAACTTGGCTATTTAGTTAAAACTGTGATATAGATAGCAATTATCCAAAAATGATTTTGGTGCTTTACTAATCGAATTACCTATTCTAAAAATGAAAATGTAGGTATGTTCTTCAAATAAATATATGATAACTAGCTTTGGTTGCCTCCATTGAGTATAACAATTAGTCCATGGTTTGATATATCCTGTGACCTAATTTGCAGGTCTGATTCCTAGCGCCAGCTGTGGGACGTGGTCAAGTTACTTGACGCCTCTGATATCGCTCATTTTCTGCTAACCTGATGATAAAACATACATTTTAGAGAATTTTTACGATAATGTATACATATATGTGCACATAAATTCATAATCATGATAACAATTCACACAAAATATAAATGTATGTATACATGTTTAATTTATTGATATATATACGAATAAAATACCTAGCACATTCATAGCATACAGTAAGTGCTATTTTTACTATCTTATCATTCGCATGTATCTTCTGCTAGAATATTTCCACTGACTGGGAATTCATTACCTAATGAGGCAGTAATGACCAGTTTTGAACAGATTACTAACAAAATGTCTTTCTCATACTAAGCTTGACAGTTGATACTGCCTGGATTACCCAACAGCCATTAGAGTTCTACTTTCTGGAGTAACACAGAATAAGTATACATGAAAACTTATTCAAAAACCAAAACTCTGATGTTTTGGTTTGTTTGGCCTCACTGTGTGTTGGGCACTGAACTTGGGTTCGACAACAAAATGACTGAAATCAGTTGTTGTTTCTATTCTGAATTCTTTTTCATCTTTACTAAACACCCTTTCAATTATTTCTTATGCCACAGAAGTAACTATATTCTTTTATAGTAAACAATTTATGGGCAATAAGTTGATTAGGGATATCATTACTGCTAATCTTGCTAGAAAGCACACCTGGTATTATTTTATAAATGAATGGTCATTCAATAAAAGAGTAAAGAGACTTGTTTTAATGTACTGTTGATACCAGAATTTGAATTCAGAACTTTTTATAATGGGTATTTCTTTCTCAATGTTATTGCTCCAAATGTTGTGGTCTGAGATACCACATTCATTAGTATTATATTAAATGAATAAAACTAGGTTTTGAGAGTAAAATCTTGGGCCCTTTCCTAGAAAGAAAAGAGGATAGATTTTTGAAAGCCATTTTGGTGATGTAGAGAATTTCCTTCCCTATTTCTACAAGCTAAACTCTAGATACTCACGGTTGCCAGAATATGACCTTGAGAAAAGTGGAGTGTTATGATATATAAATGTGAATAAATACTAAAAGGTAAAAGAATGCAATTAGTATGTTATGTTTCACATAAAACTGAATAACATCTAGCAATGTGACAATATATTTACTTTACTAAATGTGTAGAAAAATTATAGAGAAAAGTAAAGAAATTATGAATCTGAAATGAAGAATAGTGGTTTCTGGGGGAGATACTAATGAGGAAGGGCACACAGCGAGATTCAAAGGAAATAATAACATTCTCTTTCTTAGGCTGGTTAAGTGTATTTTTCATATCCTATATAATAACATACCTTATAATGGCATATACATTGTTTGGTATATATGACATTTATATTTTAAAACTACTAAAAGGCAATATGATCTACAAAAAATAAGGATTGTCATACAAAATGTGAACTCCTCCAACACGAGAAATGAGAAAATTCCATTTCTTGAGTTACTTCTGACTATTAAATTAATTTTTAAAAATTCAAAACAGAATCCAAGATTGAGACAGCTTCAGGTCGTGTTTCATAAAAAAGTACTTACTTGTCAAGCTTTTTCTGTAATGTACACAGAAATTCATTGCAGTTTACAATGTTGTCTGGCAACCCAATGTTGAAAGTGTGTTCTCTGGCCATATGGTTCAAAAGGACAGATCTAGGAAGAAATTTGAGCAATTTGCATTATTTACAACTTATCTAGGAACAAATCAGGTCATGAGTAGTGTTTGTATAATGATAACAACACTAATTAGAAGTACAAGCAAAGGTTAATAAACACTGAAACACACATTTGGGCTATGAAAGAGTGACATGTTATAAAAAAAAGTATGCACATAAGCACTATCATATGAAAAGAAAGTCAACAGAAACTGTTGCTGAGGAAGCCCAAATATTGGACTTGTCAGACAAAGACTTTAAATCAGACAATAAGAATATGTGTAAAGAATTAAGGAAAACCATGTCTAAAGAATCAAAAAAAGGTATGAGAATAATATCTTATAAAAAAGAGGATACTAATAAAAAAACAGAAATTAAAAAAAAACATACAAATCTGGAGATGAAATGTACAGTAACTGAAATGAAAAATTCACTAGAAGGTCTCAAAAGAAAAACTGAACTGGCAGAACAAAGAACCAATGAACTTGAGGATAAATTTAGATTTTCTAGTCTGTGGAACAGAAGAAAAAAGAATGAAGAAAAATAAATTGAGCCTCAGACACCATCCCATCTACCAACATCTGTATAATAGGATTCCCAAAAGGCAAAGAAAGATAGGGGAAGAAAGAATATTTGAAGAAATAATGGCCAAAAACTTCCCAAATTTGATGGAAAACATTAATCCAAACAGAAGAAGCCCAATAAACTTCAAGTATAATAAATCAGAGAGACCCATACCAAGAAAAAATATGAAGATGAAATCAAGACAGGTCCCAGATAACAAAACCTGAGAAAATTCACTGCTAACAGACCTGCCCAACAAGAAACTAAAAGAAGTCCTTTGGGCTAAAATGAAAGGATGCTAGATAGTAACTCAAACATACATAAAGAAGTAAAAAGCTCCAGTAAATGTAATTACACAGTCAAATATAAAAGGCAGTATTAAATGAATTATTGTTTACAAATCTTTTCTTCCCATATCTGATGTAAAAATAACTGCATGAAGTAACGATTTTAAAGACATGTTAATGAGCTTATAATGTATAAAGATGTAGTTTGTATGAATAGCACAAAGGAGTGGGGAAAGAGCTAGCTACGTTGGAGCAAAGTTTTTGTATACTGTTGAAATTACGTTGGTATTAATCTGAACTCAATTGTTTTAAGTTAAAATGTTAGGGGCTTCCCTGGTGGCACAGTGGTTGGGAGTCCGCCTGCCAATGCAGGGGACATGGGTTTGGGCCCTGGTCTGGGAGAATCCCACATGCCATGGAGCAGCTAGGTCCGTGAGCCACAACTGCTGAGCCTGCGTTCTAGAGCTTGCGAGCCACAACTACTGAGCCCTTGTGCCACAGCTACTGAGGCTGCATGCCTAGAGCCCGTGCTCCACAACAAGAGGCCACCGCAATAAGAGGCCTGCATACCACAATGAAGAGTAGCCCCTGCTCGCTGCAACTAGAGAAAGCCCATGCGCAGCAACGAAGGCCCAGTGCAGCCAAAAATAAATAAATTTATAAAAAAATAAATAAAATGTTAATTGTAATCTCCAGTGAATTGTAGTGGATAGTGAATGGGCCACTAACAAAATAACTCAAAAAATATAGTAAAAGAAACAAAGGAATAAAAATGGTACACTAGAAAATATCTATTTAACAAAAAAGAAGGCAGTAATGGAGGGAGAAATAAAAAAAAGAAACTTAAAACATAAAACAAACAGCAAACTGGTCTAAGTAATCCCATCTCATCAGTAATTACATTAAACATAAATTAGACACTCCAACCAAAAAGCAGAGATTAGCAGAATGGATTAAAAAACATGATCCAACTATATGCTGTTTACAGGAGACACATTTTAGATTAAGATTGAAAGAAATAGCTTCATATATTCCAGAGTCAAAAGTGTATAGGAGAGGGGAGATAGATGTAGGATAGCAAGAAAGTACTTATTCTTCTATCCTTATCATTAACCCATGTCCTTTGTCTTTCTATTCTTTTTATGTCCCTAGGCTGGGAGGACACAAATATAATCCCTAAGTATTGCTAATAACGTACATAGCTGGAATCAGGTTATATCTTTAATCTTTTATTATAAACTGACCTTTTCATAAACAAGAACTGCAGAAGGGGACATTTTATAAAAATGAGATGCTGCTTATCTTTGTCATTGGTTAATTTCTTAAAAATTTCGTTTATTAGAGAACAATGACATAGTCAATCAAAACTACTGAGGAGTTCACTTAATTCCCATGTCACCCCAGTCAACAGAGAATACAGATACAGGTAGAAAATAACAGGAAGATTATATTAGGAATTATAGGAGCACCAATATTCAGTAAGTTGAAATACCAATATTATCATAATTTCATATCATATGGACATATACTTCAAATCACATCAGTCCCTACATTTATCATAAAAACTTAAGCTTTATATAAATATAAAATATTTTTATAAAATAAACTTTATATAAATATAAAAATATTTATAGCTTTTTAATACTAGAGATTCCTAATAATAATCACACGTCTCCTCACTAGGTTAATAATAGTTTTAACATAAAATCAGAAACAATATGCTAAAAAGAAGTAGCAATGCTTGGTAAACTTTTTGATAGTGAGGTGGTCCTCACTGCCATCCTCATAAAGCCCTTTGAAACTGACAGGGTTAGAGGATAATTAGTGACCTTGGCACAGATTTTTCTCCATGCTAACTGATTCTATATGAGAATCAAATCTTCATCACTGGTGTTTTCAACATTGATGCTTCATCCAAACCCTTTCCTAAATTCAAACAAATAGCTACCCTCTCCTCTTCAATGTTTTTCAGACAACGATGTCAGTTTGTGCTAGGCTTTTCTTTTTTTTTAGAAACTAAAGACTGCTTTCATTCAAGTGGGTGGGAGAATGATATTTTTCTGATTGTCCATTGTATGCTGTCACTGAAACTATTCCCATTTCCTAGAGGTTACAACTTCATGACTTATATTTAAGTGAATGTACATTTGTAAATATTACTGTTGCATAAAAAGAAATTTGTCTGATCTTTGTCCCTGGTTCCAGGCACTGAGCTTCAAAAATCCTTGGAATTTCTCTATGATCAGATTACCTTTGCTAATAAAGTGACTTGTGGTAGGCCCCTAGAAAGCTTCAGGATGGGGATTGGTTACCAGAAAGACTAACAATGTGATCAAAGGGTTGGGACTTAGAGCCACCCTGACCTCCAGAAAGGAGAGAGGGGCCGGAGATTAAGTTCAATAATTAAATCAATCATGCTTACATAATGAAGCATGTAAAAATTCTGGATACCAAAACTCAGTGAAGATTCTTGGTTGGTAAATACACTGATGTGCCAGGAAGATGATATATCCTGATTCTTTAAGGAGAAGGCATAGAAGCTCTGTGTTCAAGACCCATCCAGACCCTGCTCTGTGTCTCTTCATTTAACTGTTCCTCATCTGTATCCTTTATGATAAACACTTTCCTGAGTTTTGTGAGCCATTCTAGTGAATTAATGAACCTATGCAAATTATTGGTGGGTAGCCATGAATTCGTAGCCAGTTGGTCAAAAGTGCAGGTGTCCTGGGGAACCCCTAAACTTGTGGCTGGTGTCTGAAGTGTGGGCAGGCTTGTTGGGGATGATGCCCTTAAACCTGTAGAGTCTGATGCGAACTCTGGGTGGTTAGCATTAGAACTGAATTACAGTACACCAGTTGGTTTTGGGCCAGTTGGGGTTGGTGACAGAATTACCAATTCCCCATTTTTTCCCCCTTAGATCTTTATCATTTTTAATGTTCAAAAGTGAAACACCAAAAACTGCTAAAGGATTTTTTTTTGTCCACTTGGCTCAGCATTTGGGATCTTAGATCCCCAGCCAGGGATCACACCTGTGGCCCCTGCAGCAGAAGCACAGAGCCTTAACCACTGGACTGCCAGGGAAGTCCCAGCCAAAGGTTTAGCGTTAACAGGTTTATACAGAAGGGCATGTCTGTTGTAGTTTGCTGCACGTGGTCTTGCCTGTCGGACAATTTAAAAAGCCCTACAACATTAAACACAATTCTATTTCTGGCATCTAAAAAATTTATCCCCCTACTCTGCTTAGAGCAACTACATTCCATCTTTGATGTCTGGTGGATTAAAAAAAAATTACTGTGGATATATGAAAGGGTTCTGAGCCAATCCATAGAACTTAGTCTATATAGCCATTGTGGATGTTTTGGTAAGTCTTCAGATGAAAAACAGTAAAATTTAAAGACATACATAATTGCTACCTGTTTCCGAGGAATTCCTCATTGCAAAACATACAACTGCCTTGAAAACTGTTATCATTTCGCTCTTGTTGCTGTTGTTCCAGAATTTCTTTCTGTAAAATAGAAACACAGATATATGATATTATCTTTAATAAATCCATAGTTAGCTAATGAAAAATGTCATAGTCTGGATGGGAGGAAATTGGGGTAGAAGCATAAAAGGAAGTATGTGAACACTGATGATATTTTGAATTTCTCCATTCCTGTCCTTGTACCTAAACTCCAAGTCTATACTGTTAACTGCCAGACAACATACCATTAGGATAGCTATGTAGGAAACTTGAAGTCAATAGGGTCTCACCATCCTTCACTACTCTGTCCTTCCTCTGTCTTTATTAATCATCTCCCAACCTCACTCTCTTCCAAAAGCAAAAATGTGCTCCTTTCTGTAAGTCTCAGTTTAGTTTGTAATCAAGTTCTGATCAGTTTTTCACTTGGACTTTCATATTACTTCTCTCCACCATTCCCAATGCCATCACCCTGAATCCAGTCTTTAATCAGTCATTATGAGATTACTATAAGTAAGTCTCTTAGAGGGTCTGCCTTATTTCAATCCTTTTTTTCTATCATATCCATCCTCTCTTTCGTTGCTAGAAAAACTTCTTAAAATTATTTTCATGTACAATTATCCTGTTACTCTCCAACTCTAATAATTTAAAATTTACATTGGTAACACCCTATTCTAATCATGGTGGTTCTTCTACACATTGTTTTTCCATGAGGTAATTTTATTTCTCTTTGCTTTTTCACTCTTATAAATATTAACTGTTCTTTAAGGTCCAACTTGATCCCCATTTCTGCCATGTAGTCATTTCTGGACTACAATAGTTAAGAGCTCAGACTCTGAAACATCAAATAGAACTAGATTTGAATCTGGCTCTCACCTGTACTCAATATTTTATTTAACATCTTTAATACTCAATTTTCTCAATTTTAAGATGAAAATGAAAATATTACCTCATAGCATTGTTTATAGGATTAAATCAGAAATTTATGTACAGAATTCAAATTGTGCATGTGTATGGTCAAGCCACTCAAGATGGCTGTTCTCTTGCTCTCTGTACATCCCCTGACCAACCAGTGCCTGCTTCACCTATACCCTATGCACATGACTGACCTTCTTGTGTACTTGCCCCAGGCCCCAGCTAGTGATTGTTCTCATCAAAGGGGCGCTGAGGTGTGTGCCTCTCTACTGGTTTCCCTGGTAACTAATGAGCTCACCTGATGTCAATTCCCCAATAACTGGTAACTTGCTTTACCGTCATCTCTTTTGCTTGCTTTTATCTTCTAAATGGATATGAAAACTCTTTGAAATTAAAAGAAAGTCTTTATGCTGTTCTTATTTTACACCTGCATATGACTCTCCAGCTATTCTTATAACATGAAGCTCAAAACACGAACTTCATAAACTTTATTGCTGATTCTGTAAATATCTGTAGGACAGCATAAAAAATGAGCTTGTATCTAGAAGCTTAACAAATTCCATGTGGCATTTCTGGAAATGTATCACCAAACATTTAGAATTATTAATCCACTGAAGAAAAAAATTAAGAAGCTGCCAGGATAAAAATCAATTCAATCAACTTCTGGTTTCAGCCATAATGAAATAATGGATATAACACTTCTCCTCCCCTTGTAAACTACTGTAAAACAAATTGCTTCATATATCTTACCTTTTTTCAGAAAATGTATAATAGGGACTTCGC
Source organism: Grampus griseus (assembly GCF_964374135.1). Taxonomy (NCBI): domain Eukaryota; kingdom Metazoa; phylum Chordata; class Mammalia; order Artiodactyla; family Delphinidae; genus Grampus; species Grampus griseus. Next base: position 36,670,362 of record NC_139003.1, read on the forward strand.
TGGTGGCTCAGTGGTTAAGAATCCGCCTGTCAGTGCAGGGGACAAAGGTTCGAGCCCTGGTCCAGGAAGATCCCACATGCCGTGGATCAGCTAAGCCCGTGCGCCACAACTACTGAGCCTGCGCTCTAGAACCCGCGAGTGACAACTACTGAGCCTACCTGCCACAACTACTGAAGCCTGTGTGCCTGAAGTCTGTGCTCCGCAACAAGAGAATGCACCACAGTGAGAAGCCCACACACGACGAAGAGTAGACCCCGCTCACCGCAACTAGAGAAAGCCCACGCGTAGCAACGAAGACCCAACACAGCCTCCCCCCTCCACCACACAAAAAGAAAATGGACAATAGCACATGGCTGTGATTGATGAGTAAAAAAAAATAATACACTGCCAGTTTTCTGTTGGGTAGTGTTTTCCAAATTGCAACATAGGGAAGTTAAACCCAAATGAAGGTTATGTATCTACCTCACTTGGTGTAGAAGGAAAAAAGGACTGGCATTCAGGATACAAAAGCAAGGGGAATTTGTGGGACAAGGTACTAGAAAGAAGAGAGCTGCAGAGGAGGAGCTCAAGAAACCTGGACTGGGATTCTTTTTACCTTGGTCCAAATACTGAGCTGTACATGTATAGGGCAGAATCTGTGAGACTTTACAAAGGAGTTGCCAGGGTCTGTGAAGATTCTGGAAATTACAGCACTGGAATATGTTGGAGCTTTGACATACAGAATGGAGACACCTTGCTCAACACTTCAGGCACACAGCAAATATAAAAGAACACTGTTTACTTCATGAAGTTTAGGGCTTTATGCTGGCAGCAAGTGGATAGATAAAAGCAAAAGAAATAAAGGGAGTAAGGTTGATGTATCAGACAATTTTAATTATTGCTTTTTTTTTTTTTGCAGTACGTGGGCCTCTCACTGTTGTGGCCTCTCCCGTTGTGGAGCACAGGCTCCGGATGCGCAGGCTCAGCGGCCATGGCTCACGGGCCTAGCCGCTCCGCGGCATGCGGGATCTTCCCGGACCGGGGCATGAACCTGTGTCCCCTGCATCGGCGGGCGGACTCTCAACCACTGCGCCACCAGGGAATTATTGCTTTTTAAGTGAATCTTACATAAAAACTGAAAGTGACAGTAAAAGTCAAATTAAAGGAAAACCGAACTTTTACAAACGTATAGTTCGACTAAAAAAGAAAACACGCTTCAGAGCCCTATATTTACAACTTTGGTAGCAGCAAAACCAAAAACCCAATAAAGCTCTTGATAAAGATCACTATAAACATCCCACAGTAAGGCTGAGCAATACTTTCTCTGTCTGCTCCTGTTTTCAGCCTACAAGACCTGTTAATGCTTATTAAAAATCATCATCTCATATTTCTCAGGCTGGTGATGATATAACCCAAAGTTGGCTAAAGAAAAATCTTATTCAACTTAATATTTCCTTGGTTTTGACTCAGCACAAATATAACAGATTTGTGAGTCTAAACCAGAGTGATACTGAGCCATCTACAGTTTTCTTTGGCCAAATTTAAGTTTTATCAGTTGACCCTGAATTGCACAACCTGAGTGTAGACACCTGAAGTTGTGTACAAATTGATTCTTCTTAGGAGAGTCTAATTTACATTTTGGTGAATTAGAAGGAGCATGGAGTAGACAGGGCACTAAAGCAAGAAGACACTTTTTTTAAAAAAAAATTAATTTATTTTTGGCTGTGTGCGGGCTTTCTCTAGTTGCAGCGAGCAGGGGCTACTCTTCGTTGTGGTGCGTGGGCTTCTCATTGCGGTGGCTTCTCTTGTTACGGAGCACAGGCTCTAGGCGTGAAGCCTTCAGTAGCTGTGGCACGTGGGCTCATAGAGCGCAGGTTCACTAGTTGTGGCTCATGGGCTTAGTTGCTCCGTGGCATGTGGGATCTTCCTGGACCAGGGCTCGAACCTGTGTCCCCTGCATTGGCAGGCGGATTTCTAACCACCGCGCCACCAGGGAAGTCCCCAAGAAGCCACTTTTTAATGGCAAGTAACTAAAACCACGCTGTTCTTTTGTTCGCATTCTGGAGGTTGTCTCATATGGTGATGAGGTGGCACTGTGAATTCTCTGCTAGTTTATCTGCACTACCTAGAGACAAGGGCTCTAGAGTACCTGTGTCGTCCCTAATCTGGCAGGTTCCATACAACTCCTTTCATTTTTATCTAAGTTCATTCTTTCACGATCTGCCTTCTGTTCACTGCACAAACTCTTTTTAAACTCTTTCCCAGACCTTCTGCCAAGGGGAGCTACTTAAACCATTTGTTGTTTCACCTCTGCTTTCTGTTTATTTCATTTGCATAAGACTTTTCTCATTTTAATAACATCAATGTAAGAAAGAGTTCTATAATTGGGAAAAATGGACATGGCCACCAGGCAGTTCAGCTTTGGATTCTCTGCTGCAACTGTTCAGCTCCAACTTGTATTCTTGCCATATTTGACTCTTGTCGTTGCAATAACATGAATACTCTACCTATTCCTTCTTGGCTATTTTCCTGTCTCCCCATTAACATATTCTATTTCTACTAACCACATCTAACCTCTCCAGTAAGATTTCCTTCTGACCAATGCTGCTCAGTACTGGCATTTTAGAATTTGAGAACTGAAAGGGACCTCATGAAACTACGGACTAACTCCCTACAAAGAGATGTTAGGGTGACCTGTTTAAAGCTACAAAGCTACTTGGTGCCATATCCGGATACCACATTTGCTTTTTTTTCCTCAGAACGTACCCACTGTAGCATATCTAGACACATAGCATATAACAATAACCTTTCTATTTAGTGAACAAACAAGTTCAGAATCCAGGGGATAGATATCTGGAAAGGTAGGGCAACATAAAAATTTTTCTTACAAAATATCCACGCAAAAACTTCATTTAGATGTCTTAGATGGATTACTTCTCAGCATTTGAGGCTTTAGAACACAGTAAAATAACAGGAGAGATAATATATACAAATGTGATCATGCCTTATTTTTGACAATTATAAAAAGAGGTATACTGGCTAAGTTGATTTTCTTGATCGTAGAAATTTTAATTTGGTATTTAAAGGGTTAATAGTTTTACACAAAATGGTTTCCAAGACACCTCTCATGTTTTCCCTACTTTCAAAACTTGAGATATGATTTAACCTTTTCTGTATGATGTAGGGTCCTTGCTATGAACAATTACTACTATATTGTGCTATAACGTATCAATTTACTTTCAGGATCTCTTTGTCCCTACAAATGACTCTAAACTGTTGTGCTCTTCTGGTTGGCCTTCCTTCTCACTCTTTTATGGTCATCGCTGTCAGTGAGTCTACTTCTGCACCCACCAACTGGCTCTGCCATCTACACCTCCTTTTCATTTGCTATCCTCTGCATAGACCTCCTGTTTTTCTCCTTAAACTAGAACAAGATTATAGGAATTCCTAAAATCCAGCTAAAGAAAAATAGATAATCAAATTCTACGGATAAAATTAAGTCAAATTTGTTTGGTATCTGAGAAAGAGGAGCTCCCAGTATTTGGATGGGCTTTGTGGAAGTTATTTTTACCTCATAGGGATGCTTTTTCTCTGATTTCTGTCCTCTGTGCTATTTGGATCTACTGAGGTTACCAGATACCAGATGGACAGATTTATAGGAAAGACTTTCCCTGTACACACACATTTAAAAAGTATGTTTATCCAAAGCATGTCCAGAGAGATGGAAGTCAAAATCTGATTGTAAATGGACCTTAAAAAAAAAACCCTAGTATATAAATATGTAATGACTATATCTGAAAGTGAAACAATTAGAACTGGTACTTAAAGTAACATGAAATAGCTCCCTGTTTTCTACTGAATAAAATCCACAATCTTTAGAATGGCATTCACATTGCTTTGTACCTGATTCTATTCTAGGTTTCTAAAAGCCTTCTCTTGCATTGCTTCTCCATATAAACTCTGTTACAGGGAAAAACAAGAACATCTGCTATAATCTGTGTATTACTCTTCTCAATAGCAGTTCTCAATTACTTATTGTGATTCCTCAGGCCACTCAATGGTCTGGAGTAACTGTTCTCTCTTTTTTTCACCCACCTTTGCCAACTGGAGTTCTCTTCCCTAATCCTTCAGAGCTCAGTTCAAACACTACATCTCTGTGGTGAGTGGGAACAACAACTGATGGGGACTCAGGAGATGTGTATTCTTGTCCTGGTTTTGTGACTAACTAGCTCTAAATGTGGCCTTAAGCATGCCACTTCTCTAGGACTTAGGTTCTGGTGATCTCTAAATTGCTTCTGAAACATTCTACAAATCATAAAGTGGACTGACCCTGACCACTTCTGTGCTAGAAGTATCTTCTTTTGCCACCACAGTATGTAGTGTTCCATAGACATCTACATTGCTTGGTCTTCAAGAAAACTATGTCCCAACCATCTCTACTAAGAGAACATGGAGCTTCTTTATGTCACATGTACACAATTTATTAGAGTAGACTCTTAATAATACATGATAACTACATTTACACCCCCAGTGCAACAACATACACACTACAAATGTGAATGCTCTCCTGAAAATCAGAATGAAATTCTCAAAGGAGACGAGTTTATAAAACAATTGATTATCTCTTACTCATATAGGACTGGCACTTCATATAGACTATAAAATGGAGAGCTTTCCACAGCAATAGTAAGTTGGTATTTATTTAAACAAAGATAATAGCCTACTGTATATGTAAACTATCCTAAAAAATGGTATTTATTACGGTTATTAATTTAAAAGTTCTAAAGTAGCTGTTTTTTTAAAAAAACTCACAACTGGTAATTTTTAGAAATATAAAGAGTTACATACAGAATTTTAGATTGCTATGGGATAGGAATTTGGAGAACAAGTTTTTACTTTTTTTCACTTAAATGCTTTCATTTTAATACAGTATATATACTTTTAATAAGTATATATCTTAAAAGCATAATTATCAATTCATGTTTCTAAGATGACTTTTTGAGAGAAACAGGAGATGCAAGTCAAGATAAGGAAATGAACTAGAATGATAATTATTAAATCCAACAATTAAGGAAACTAAGTATATTGAAGTAGAATGTTATTGTTTTATTCTTTAAACATATTAAGAAATAAAATAATGGCAACACACTCTCCCTCTTATCTACTCTAATAAAGCCTACTCTATGAAATGTCTGTCTGTACATTATAAAATAGGAAATTATTATTTCTTAATATAGGAACATGAAATATATAGATATACTTTTAGTGAAATTTTACTTATACATAAAATAAATCATGTGAAGATGAAAAAGAAATTATTTTAATTCTGCAACTATTATATCCTATAATAGCTTTCATCATCCTGTTGTAATCAATTCAGTAAATTAAGAAGATAGTTCTCATTTATTTGTTGAAATTGGCTTTGCTGACAGTTATGTCAGGATATGCCAAACGAGTTAGTAAACCTGGAAGCTATTCAAGTCATGTAACTCTGTCAGTGTCTCTTATTTTCTTACCATTTTTTATTATGAAAAATTTCACAAACAGGAAAGTTGAAAGACTAGTACAATGAACATTCCTATACTCAATATATATATTCAATAATTGTTCACATTTCACCACAGCTTCCCTCTCTTTTCACACAAACACAGACACACACACACACACTATACACATATATATTTACCACTAAACATCTTCTGTTTTGTTGAATCATTTGAAAGTAAGAGAGTGAGCTGCAGACCTCATGACACTTCACTCAAATACTTCAGCATCCCTCTTCTAATATATACAACCATGGTGCCACTATCATTATACCTAAGAAAATCAATAATAATTCCAAAATAGTATGTAACATCCAGGCAATATTTAAATTTCTTCAACTGTCCCAAGAATGTCTTTTAATGTTCTTCTCTTCCCCAACTCCCACCAAGACCATCATCGGTTCACACATTTCATTTGGTTGCTGGGTGCCCTGCTGCCAAATCTTTGTCCCCCTCCCCTTCCTCTTAAAAAAAATCTTTTTTTCATCCATCCGATTCCCCCACTCTCTAAATCATAAGCCACAAAATAACTAACCAGCCTGGGACTTAGGCTCTGAAGTCTGGTAAAGGGAAACTTTTCCCAACTCAATAATGGTCTTCTAAAGTATATGGATGACTGCTAGGAAAACCTTGTTAATTTTACTAATTTTATGTAATGTACCCCACCAGATAAAAAGCTTGCCAAGGGGCAGAACTGCTTGGTTCATCTTTGTAGTCCCTACTGTGCCTCACCGACAGGAGTAAGAAATAACTGTTGAATGGAAGTGCTCTGTTTCCTATGGTCTCTACTTCCTCAGACCCCTTGAACAGTCAGGAGGGATCTAGGTAAAAGAGAGCCACATCACCACTATGTCCCTCCACCCTTATTCCCACTGCTGCTAACTTGGTATGATGTGACAAAACAACACTGAGCTTTAATGATTCTGTATTTCCTCCTTCTGTGGCACACATGTTGATTGCTGCTGATCACGCGTTAGTGAGGAAGAAACTGGGTGGAAGACACTTGGGCAGTCAAGAACAAATTTTTTTTCTTTCCTCCTGCCCTTCCTTCCTTTCTTCCTTTAAGCTTGGTATCTGATAGGATTAGTCATAGCATATGTTTGAAGTCACTTATGAACAGAAAAATATAATATTAGGAGAACAATCCATAGAAAGCATCACAAAGATGTGCAAATCCAAGCCACCATTTTTGTGCTTTTATTTTTCTAAAAAATCCCATGCTAGGTAGATAGACTAGATTTTATTCATGGATTTACAGAATAGAGGGATGAAGAGAACGTCACAGATGTTATACGTTGGAACTTCTCAAAGCAGCTGACGAAATCAGATAAAATTTTCATTACAAAATAGGCTTGGATAAAAACCATAGCTGTAAGAATACAGCTGAGGTATTAGGCAAAGAGTCATAATAACAAGCTGTATGTTTATGTAATTGGTTTAAAATGTCAAGAATGGTAGCAAAGGGGTCAGTGCATAGTCTTTTATCTTTATTCATAAGCCGAAGCAGAGGAAACATTAATGAAACAGCAGACATAGCAGATGGCATGCAACACCGTCACAGGGGACTGACATATAGGTAGAAAATGAAATTTGTGAGTTAGGTTGGAAATTATAAAAATCATCCATTTTGGGAAAAAGTAATTTAGAAAATGTCAATTTATAAGTATTTGTACACAGGAAAGAAAAAACTGATGCTTAAATGACAAATCCAATGGAAACAGCTTGCATTAACATAAGGAAGTAAAACTAAGGCTGATGTTATTAATTACAGATATCAAAAACATTTTATTGATACTGACATATTAGATTCACAATAGTTTCCTGGCTAAATGGCTGTATGAGTGACTATGAGAGAAAATCGCACACTCTGAAGGTTCCCTCCCAACCTAGCTCAAAGGCAGCAGCATGGCAGAACCTTCCAGGAATTCTCAGTCCAGGAGCCCAGTTGCCCTCCTCCAATAAAGAACACAACACATCTCCCTAATAAAGGTAGAGCAGTGGACCAAAGGCTCCACAGAAGGGCAGTAGAACTCCTTATTCCTCCTGCTTTCTATTTCTAGAACCATGTATTATCTCTGAGGTATCTGGAATGATTTCATTTAAGTATTTCAGGTGATTACAAAACAATGTAGCATAAAAATGAGTAAAGGAAGAAAGAAAAATTCATGTGGGATGGGCACATAAATTAAAGATAAAAAATAAAAAGAAGTATACGTGTACACGTATATACACACCCAAACCCACACATTCACACTTATAGGTGGGCCTCAAATTTGGCTATCAGCTTCCTTAGATGAGGGAAACAGATGGACAGGAGTTTGTGTAACAAAGAATTTGGCTGGCTTTGTCCCCTGTTCCTAGGAGATAACCTCTAAAGCCTTGGAATTTCTTGAGTGGCTGGAGTGTCTCTGTTATTCCTGGTGGGCCCTTTGACTCCACCTGATAGTTTATGCTAATGAGATAACTCAGAATGGGGACTGCCATGCCACAAAGACCAACCATATGATTAGTGGGTTAGGGCTTTGAGCCACAGGATATCAGTCTGACTTCAGGAAGGGGAGGGGAACTTGAATTTGAGTTTAACCATGTGGTCAATTAGTCAATCAATCAAGCTTAATGAAGTTTCATTAAAAACTCTGGACACCAAAGCTCAGGTTGCCTGGTTGCCAATACTGTGTGTATGACACACACGGATGTGCCAGAAGGGCAATACATCCCTGGGGACAATGGAAGCTTTGTATTTGGGGCTCTCCCAGACCTCACCCTATGTATGTCTCTGGCTAGTTCTGATTTGGACCTATTTCTACAATAAAACTGTAATCATAAATGTACTCCTTTCCTGAGTTTTGTGAGTCATTACTGCAAATTAATGAAACTGAGGGTGTTAGTGGGAACCCCTTGAATTTGTAGCCAGCTGGTCAGAAGTGAAGGCGGCCTGGGGATCCCCCAACTTGTGGCTGATGTTTGAAGTGAGGATAGTCTTGTGAAGTCTGGCCTAACACTGGGAAGCTAGAAGTCATTGAAAATAAGTATACTATGTGATATAATGGGCAATATACCAAGAATAAATAGACCAAACAAGATGGACTGTTTCTCATATTGATTCTCCAAAGCTGTCTCTCGTGCCAAAGCATATCCCAAAACTTAGTGAAAGCAACACAGAGGGGTGGGATAAGAACTGTCATGATGCAATACAGATACCTGCTTCCTCTTGATTAGAGGTTGAGAGTTTAAGATTTCCTAGAAAAATTATGAACTTCCCAAAACAATTTCCCCTGAACATCGTTTTTATAAATATCGGTTGATAATATTCTTGACTTTGTCCTTCCAGTCAAGTAGCTGGAATGTTACTTTTCTAAGCTCTCACTTGGATGCAGAGCCACTGGACTTAGAAGGTAACCAGGAGACATCTGAGTTGACACTCTCTTATAAAAACTGCATAGTCCTAAACGTGGACTGGAGTTGACATGGAAAGTCATTTAATTCTTTGTCAAAAATGACTCAAGGGGATAGCCACACACCAGACAAAAGAGTCCCCTAGAAAAATCATTTTAAATCCCTACCTCACCCTCCCAACACCAATTACTAGTCTCCAAAGTTGTACTTAATTTATCATAGTCACAATTTTTAACATGGATTAAATTTTAAGGAAGGTGTCACCAGTTGCCTAGCCCTGACTGGGTGGGTGAGTGGGGGGTTGTCAGGAATGTACTCAAAGAACACCTGACAGTGACTGACATAATTTGCTGGCATATACTCCAAAGACAAACTTCTAGCAAAATGTATACCAAGGTAACTAAATGTGGTAATTTACTGATACAATATTCACTGATACCTTGGTCAAAAGTCCAAGATTAGATACTAAACAATAACAGGTTTTGGAATTTATTTACGACAACTAGTTAGTAGAGCCAATTGTCTCTTTTAGTAGACAGATACATATGTATGTATATGTGTTTCTGAATTGTATGAAAAGAGGAAAAGCATCTACTTTAACCAAAAGTGGCACTTAATCACTAAGATATTAATTAAAATAAAGCAGAAGGAGGAAGAATTTCACTCTGCTTAGGATGAGGAAAGCCAAAAGAGAATATCCTTACAATGAGAAAAAGGTGGATAATAAAAAACCCTAGAAAAACAAACAGAAAAACCCACACACAACTTTTTTTTTATTTTTGGCTGCATTGGGTCTTTGTTGCTGCGTGCGGGCTTTCTCTAGTTGCGACGAGCAGGGGTCACTGTCATTATACTCCAATATATGGATAAACTGTAATTTATTAAAGCATTGCCCTATTGTTGACCATTTGAGTTTCATGCAACTGTTTTTTTTTTTTTTTGCAGTACACGGGCCTCTCACTGTTGTGGCCTCTCCCGTTGCGGAGCACAGGCTCCGGACGCGCAGGCTCAGCAGCCATGGCTCATGGGCCCAGCCACTCCGCGGCTCATGGGATCCTCCTGGACTGGGGCATGAACCCGTGTCCCCTGCATCGGCAGGCGGACTCTCAACCACTGCGCCACCAGGGAAGCCCTCATGCAACTTTTGATTGTTGTAGCTATAAGCTAAGCTGGGATAAATTTGTGCCAATCATGTTTGTCTTTTTTTTTTTTAATAAATTTATTTTATTTTTATTTTTGGCTGCGTTGGGTCTTCATTGCTGCGTGCAGGCTTCCTCCAGTTGTGGTGAGTGGGGGCCACTCTTTGTTGTGGAACGCGGGCTTCTCATTGTGGTGGCTTCTCTTGTTGCGGAACATGGGCTCAAGGTGTGTGGGCTTCAGTAGTTGTGGCACATGGGCTCAGTATTTGTGGCTCGTGGGCTCTAGAACGCAGGCTCAGCAGTTGTGGTGCATGGGCTTAGTTGCTCTGCGGCATGTGGGATCTTCCCGGACCAGGGCTTGAACCCATGTCCCCTGCACTGGCAGGTGGATTCTCAACCACTGTGCCACCAGGGAAGCCCCACACAACTTATTTTGACTCCAAAAAGCTGAACTCAAAAGGTAACCAGACAAGGGACTTTCCTGGTGGTCCAGTGGGTAAGACTCTGTGCTCCCAATGCAGGGGGCCCAGGTTCGATCCCTGGTCAGGGAACTAGAGTCCTGCATGCATGATGTAACTAAAAGATCCTGCATGCTGCAAAGAAGATCCTGCGTGTCACAACTAAGACCTGGTGCAGCCTAAATAAAAATAAATAAATCTTAAAAAAAAAAAAGGCAAAAAGACAAATTGAATTCCAGAAGGTGACAAGCTCTCTGAAGAGAGGCAGGGACTCAAGAACTATTTCACCTTTGGCAGAGCATGAGACGAAAAGGGCAAGTAGGAAGAAAATAGCTAAAATTTTAAAGAAGTTTTTAAAGGCTAAGTCCCTGGGAGCCTTGGACACAAAAGGATCCAGCTCTTTTCCACAGGTTTCCTCCAAGTTCTCGGGAGAAAGACTGGGAGTAGGGCAAAGAAACATGAGGATGAGTTGCATGTAGAGGCAGGAATAACTGTATTAAAACAAGGATTATCATGACACAATACAGTTTCTTAAAATACAATAAAACCCAGTGTTCTCAGCATTTTGAGATGAGGGAAACTTAAGTTTATGGCAATATCAAGACATCTTAAATGAGTAAGAAAACACATGTCAATGACTAAAGAAAAACAGTAAAACAAAAAAGCCAGAGAGAAATTTCTTAACTGGATGATGATATACTCCCCCAAATCCATGAGATTTGATCTAATATCTCATCTTTTTGAAAGATATCAGTACATCCTACCCTTTTTTTTTGGGGGGGGGGAGGCAGGCCTCTCACTCTTGTGGCCTCTCCCGTTGCGGAGCACAGGCTCTGGACGCGCAGGCTCAGTGGCCATGGCTCACAGGCCCAGCCGCTCCACGTTATGTGGGATCTTCCCAGACTGGGGCACAAACCCGTGTCCCCTGCATCGGCAGGCGGACTCTCAACCACTGCGCCACCAGGGAAGCCCCATTCTACCCTTTTTGAAACTACAATGATAAAGGCAATTACCATCTGCTTGCTACATAGGATACACAGTCAGTATATTTCTCCTACTTTGAATCTCCATGAGGTGGCTTTTGAAGAGTAAGGAAGAAACAGAATAGACCGAACATCTTTAGCAAATTAACTAGTGGAGAAAAAAATTATAATAAAAAAAAGAGAAGTTGAAATACAGAACAAAAAAAGCAAGAGTTAAACACGTGAGAGCTAGAAAAGCCTTATTTCTATTTGTATTCAAGATAAAAGGGAATCCAGCCCAGGCAAGACGACGAGGACTTTTAAAAATGGAAAGGTGGCTATGGGAGACTGCAAAATAATTTACACTGAAGAAAAGAGAAGCTATCAGCATGGCATGGATCAGTATAGTATTATCTGTCCGAGGAAGTATTTTACTGGCTAAACTCAAGCTCAGGTATAGCCCTATGTTTCTCTAAAGATAGAGGCAACTCCAAAAACACACTATCTTCAAGTGTTAAAAGAAAATATAAGCAGCTTAGGCCCAAAGGAATAAGAAATTCCTATCTATGACTGACCTAAGATAATAAGTAGATGAAAAAAATTCTTAGCAATGGAAACAGAACACTATTATTTGTTTACATATGTATTTATGTCCTGTTCATCCATTTTTATTAATTCTAAAAACTGACTATTTTGAAAATGTCACATTTGCTTATAGAAGGAAGATCCAGTTTGATAAAGAATCCCGATAGAGAAATGGTGCTTAGAGTTGGAAAACAGGAGTTTGAGATCCTCCCTTCCTATTTAATACATTATATAACTGTGGCCTTGAGCATATCTCCTAATATCTTCAAACTTGTTTTTCCATCTAAACAGAGATAATGATATTGCCTTAGTGATCTCACAGAGCCAATGTATATAAAAAATGCCATGCAAAATTTAAGTTCTTGTTGAAGAAGTTCAAAGTGGTAAACTTTAGGATTCAGTTTAGTATTGTTTCAGACTGGGTTTACATTTGTTTCCTAAATGAAAACATTAATTAATCTGAAGGTTAATATTACTCAGTGGACACTCTAGCTAACTTGATCTTTGTTGCACTGTTAATAATAATGTTACATTCAATGGGAAACATCATCTTATATTTGGGAAAGTTACTGTAGGTGCGATTAGAAAATTTGTGCTACAAAGCTAGGAATTATGCAGGAAAGGTATAACATTATACTTTATAAGTCACTGATATAATTTGATCTTTTATTAAAAATCTCTGAAATCTATACAGAAAAGTGGCACAAGGGAGAATAATCTTCTTAGTGGGAGATAGGTAATTTCATTTTGTTGTTTTATTGTTGGGGGAGGTGGGATATATGAAGTAGCAGTAAAAAAAAGAACAAAAAAACTGTTTCTCTCTAGAGGATCAAATTGTTATATAGGTTAAAATTTTCATAAAATATTTATAGCTGTCATGAATGATCTCTCAAGCTGACATTTATAATAGTGATTAAAAAACCCCACTTTGATGCAGCTAAATAGATGTTTCCCCTCGTCCCAGTTTAATTAAAAGTTATATCTTGCTCTGGGAGCTTATGACTGCCATTTATCTTCTACTGTAGGCAAATGTAAAAACCAGTATTTTTTTATGCTTATGTGAAAAGTGTGAAAAGTGTAACCCATGATTAAAGATGTCTGCCTCGGTTATTTCACCTCTCTTCCTTAAATCAGGGAGATCTGACTATACGGCTCTATAGAAATGCCACACAAATACTCCAGGATCAAATTTAAGTTAATACTTTATGAACAAGGCTCAGAGAAGATACAAAACTGAACATGACAGTCCCAACCATTAAGAGGCATCTAATCCAGTAAGAAAGAAAGATTTTTAAACAACTAACTATAATTGAAAAGCCAAGTAAAATACTGTATTAATAGAGCTTAGAAGAGGTTATTAATTCTGACTGGTGGCATCAGGAAGCTTTTGTGGAAAGTATGGTATTTGAACAATGTCTTGAGGCGTCTGTTATTTACACAGGTGGGGCTGGCATTCCTGATTGATGACGCAGATTCCTGAAACCACCTAACAAACGAGTAACTGTGAGACAAGTAGTGTTTTCACGAGAGTACAATCTCTAGATGGGCAGGGGCTGTGGCTTATTTCATCCACTGCTATATCAACAGAATTTAGAACAGTGTCTGGGGAAAGATAAATATTTATTAAATAAATGAATAAACTGGACCCTGGGTAATTGAAAGAAAAAATGGGAAAAGATACTGGAAATGCAGTTTGAGCCCAGAAAAGCTTAAGAATATGTAGATGAAAAAGACCACTGCAGATTTTAGGAGAGTAAAATGATCTGCTATGTATTTTAATATTAAAATTCTGGAGGCAATGCCAATTGATTAGAGAAGTGATTCCACCTACAAGGTAAAAGGCACTAGGAGTGCAAAGAAAAGGATGTATATGGGACTTAAAGGTGGAACTGATAGGACTTGACAAATGACTTAGGTATGGGGATGAGTTAAAGATGATTCCAGAAATTTCCAAACTGAGTGACCAGGGGAATGGTGGTACTATTATATAAGAAAAGGGACACAAGCAAACTACAAATTTTGGTAGAGAAAAAAATAAGTTCAGTTTTAGGCACATTAAAATTAAGGTGTTGATTGAAAATTCATATGGAAAAGTTCAACATAATGCAAGTTAGAACTGGAGTTTAGAGGTAAGCCAGGAAGAAAGCTGGAGATGAACCAATCAATGGATATTTACTCTGACTGCCTGTTGTGTGCCAGGACCAAAATTTAAGCCATGAGCATAGCAGTGGTATTGATGAGAGTGCATCCCCTGGATGGGGGACCTTGGAAAACTTACCCATTTAAAAGAAAAGAGGGAAAAGAACCACTGGAGGAGATTAAGGTAGAATGACGGGATCAAGGGAATATTTTTAAAGAAGGAAGCTAAAAGGGAGGAAGGTATACAAGCTATTCAAACACTCAAGAATCTTTCCTAATTCTGTAGTTCCACCTTCAGAGTACAGATGAAAAATTTCAAAAAGTGTCAAGTAGGAATCAAGCTCTTCAAAAAGAAAACTGGGAACTCAGACACATCTCATAAATGTCACAAGGAACCAGTGAGGTCTAAAAAAGAATGGAAAAAGTGGATCATTTAGATTCTATATGCCTCCAGCCACTCACACAGAAACAGATTTTTTTACCCCCCAAAAAATGGGGCTTGGAAAAAACACCAATGTGAACTTAGCAATATAGTGAGTGCTAATGAAGGATATTTAAATATAAGACATAATTCCTACCTCAAAGAAATTACAAAGTCATTTTGAATTAACAGCAAATCATACACAGGTATTTACACTAAATCCTTTATTTAGAGTTCCAAATGACTTTTTATTTAAAATTTGTTTTTGGCCATGCCACGTGGCTTGCGGGATCTCAGTTCCTCGACCAGGGATCGAACCTGTGCCCCCTGCAGTGGAAGCACAGAGTCCTAACCACTGGACCGCTAGGGAATTCCCTAGAGTTCCAAATGAGAGAGTACATATGAACGATACCTATGCAAGTCATCACTAATGCAAATCAGGAGAGCAAATGCCACTCTAGTTTGAGGGTCCTCTCTCATGGACTTGAGATCCTACTGACACTGAGCTGAGTTCATTGAAAAACACAGACTGGATTATATACCCATTACCATGAAGCAATTTAAATGGTTTAAACTACATTTAAGTGCCTTTCAGGAATGGTACACCAACTCACACTCTTTTAAGTGGCTGAAAAAGTGCTTGTCCTTTAATACTCTTGCCACCATTTAGTGTTATTGTTCTCAAATCTTGTTAACTTGATACTTTTGTTGAAGACTGGTTCATTTGATCATTTGGACTTCTTTCTGGAAATGTCTGTTACTGACTTGTAGAGCTCGTTGTACAAAAAAGAGAGACATCCTGTCATTATTGCCAACTCCCAAAGAAAGATCACCCACACCAACCTCCTGCTTCCACACTACAGAGCATAAAATTACAATGAAATGTCTGACTGCAAATTCAGCCTGTCTTCCTGTTACTTGGCAAATCTTTTCTTTTTGTTGATCTTCTAGCCACCATTCCCAGTGGTAGCCTATTGTAAGCCTCCTCTGCTTTCCTGAAAGTCCAATCCTAGCCTGAATCCCCTCCCTACACAGACCTATAAGATAATGAGCATCCAGGACAGAGCAACTATCAGCCTAGAATAAAAAAGAGTACAAGAGTTGTGGGAAGCAGAGTAAATAACTACTAGACTCGCACGGCGTGGCATGGCTTAAAAAGGCAGGTATTAGGCACACCACTTAGCTTAAAGCCTCAGCTTTGCTTCTCATTCACTAAGTGCTCCTGGACAAAATCATCTTTCTATGCCACAGTTTCCTCATCAGTAGAACAGCGTTTAACAGCTATCTCACAGGGTTGCTATGAAGCAAGGATCTAATGCAAAGGCATGGCGTATGGCTGGCACTCAGTAATTGTTAGTTTCTTTCCACATCTCCAAGTTGGTCTGTAGTGAGAACTTGCCAGCTTTAAATGGATTTTTATACAGCTACATTTATCATCTTTTCTTCATTTCACTCTCATGGGCAATGAAGAGACATCAATGGGTCTTTCTCATTAGAAAGTCAATCCTGGCACCAAAGGATTTCCATGATTTAGCTTCATCTTACCTCTTCAAACCTATCTCACACTCCTCCCAAAATCTTTCAGATCAGACTTAACTTTCCTGAATATACCTTGAACATACAGATCCATATGTATTTTCCTCCCTTTTCTACAACTCTCCAAATACCCAAATCCATCTCACTGTTAAGACACACTATATTGTTATTTGTATTACTGGCAACATTTATTGAGTGCTTTCTACATAGCAGATACTATCGTAAGTATATCACAAGCATTATCTCACTTAATCTTCACAAGCCCTACATTCTATCATTATCTCCATTCCCAAGAACACGTTTGCGGTTTTTCTCTAGATTGTACACTCTTTTATGACATGACCATGCCTTGTGCTTCTTTGTATGATCATCTAGTTAAGCAGGAATTCAATGAACATGAATGTATGTATACACTGACTGCAATTTCATCATATTTTGTTTCTTTTAAGCTGCCATAACACTCACTTTCATCAAATCTACTACTCTGACAAAGTATAAAGTTGGTAAAAAGATGGGATGTTGTGATTTGTCATGAGAAATGTATATCTGGCCTTAGCCCCCATTCCTGGCACTTGGCTCCTAAAATCCAGGGAATTACTCAGTGTTGAGAGCTCTAAATGTGGTTCTTGTTATGCTAACGAGCTGACTTTCAGAGAGTACTAGGTAACCTAAGGACGAGAGCCAGCTATGTCCTTCTGAGGGCTGGAACTTTCATCCCCCTCAATGGTCAAAGATTTAATCAATCATGCCTACGTAATGAGGTTTCCTAAAAACCCAAAAGGACATGGTGCAGAGTTTCCAGGTGGATGAAGCTCTCTGAACTTCATCTACATGCTGCCTTGGTGGGCCTCAAATTCCATGGGGACAGAGCTTCTTTGTTCAGGATCTCACACTATGTATTTTTTCATCTGGCTGTTGATTCACATTCATTAATATCCTTTGTAATAAACCAGTAATCTATTGAGTAAACTGGTTTCCTGAGTTCTGTGAACCACTCTAGCAAATTAATCAAACCCAAGGAAGGAGGGTCATGAGAACCTTTATAGGGGTTCACAGCCAGTTGGTCAGAAGTACAGGTGACAACCTGGATTTGCGATTGGTATATGAAGTGGATAGCAGTCTTGTGGGACTGAGCCCTTAACCTGTGGGATCTGATGCTATCTTTGAGTAGACAGTGTCAGGACTGCGTTGAATTGTAGAACATGCAGCTGGTGTCAGAGAATTGCGTGGTGGTGTGGGGAAAGAACCCACATGTTGGAGGTGGTTTCACAATCTTAAAAGGTTACCTAAGTTTTATAGATGTAGATATTTCTAGGGACTTGAGTCTGTCTACAGACATACAACAAAGATTCTGTGTATCGAGTAACAGTAATGGCTGCTGTGTTAGTTTGAGTTCTTATAAAGAAATACATAGGGGTACTAGGATTATGTCAGTTTGATCATTTTTGATTAAGACCACTGTGAGTAAGAGTGAAAAAACTCATGGAAATAAAAAATAATGAATAAGTACTACCAAACAAAATCCATAAAATTTTACAGTCAATTTATCCTTATTCTGCAGATTTCTTAGATATTACAATAGGGAAAGAAGAGAAACTCAGGAAGTCCTGTTTCTTCATTGGGTTTGCATACTTTTTCTTACATAAATCAGTATCCAACAACATCATCTCATGTTTACATAATATAATGTGCTTCAGGGGACTTTCTCAAATCTTACGACTTTGTTAGACAGGATTTATTTTCCTCCTAGATCTCTTGAGGATTTAGCAGAAACACTGAAATCATAGTTTTCTTTCACAACGTATCTAGCCAAGTCCAAAGATACAGGGAACACTTATAAGTAACCACTAAAGGAAGAGCAAGTCATTTTCAAGTAATAGTTGAGATTTAGTGACAAATAATGGAAAACTGGATACTTTTAAATAAAATTACTAACTTCAAAAAATTAACCAATTTCTGTTCAACTTCTGAAAATGAAAATTTTCACACCTGTATATGCTGTTATCTTTTTAAAAGACTAAAGATGCTGAGATTTTCAAATCAGCTTCCTTATCGTTAAGGCTGAAAATGAGAAAGACTATTATGATCAAACTATTTGCTTAATTCATAAAGGGGAACAAAAGAAGTGCTAGTGCATAGCACATTCCAGGGGGAGAAAAAAGGTTAATCAATTCAACTCAATTTTAGCTGAGGGCATTCTTCCACGATTGCTGAACCCTAGCATGTGTCAGGCAGCTAAAATTACACTAAAATGTGTAAGCTCTGTTGTTATTTTAGAGATAATCCAGGAAGCAAAACAAAGCCAAAAATTCTCTCTGCATTTTTAACATGAAATGCTTTACTCTTCAATCAAGTGTCTACCTTTCCTGTTTTAAGATCTTTATGTATTATCTCCTCTTTGTGTATGTTTGAAAGTTTCCAGAATAAAAACAAACAAAAAAGGGCAATAACAAAAATGATTTTGTATGTGTTTCCAACACACTGCTCATTCTTTAAAATAACTCTTACCAGTCTCTGCTTCTGAAGTTCTTCTCTAAGTATTCTATCTTCTGGTAAAACATCACACAGCAAAAAATAATTGTCTTGTTCTTCTGTTGAGAGATCAGGAAAATAAATAAGAAATGATATTTATCACTTTTTCAAAAAAAATTTATCTTTCTTAAGAGAAATATATCTATCTATGTCTATGATGATCTCTCTTCTGGTATATAGTTCTGTTTTAGCTTTACTGAAGTTATACAACATGAACAGAGCAATTTAATTTTAGCTACTATTTAAGAGAATTATAAGAAAGATTATTCCTTTGAATTTTTGGATTGCAGGGAAAAGATGGTAGTCAAGATGTACACTTACCAAATGGAGCTGTGGAATTGATTCTTATCACACTACAAAAATCTGTAATGGGCTGTTCAGTGAACCTTTTCCTCCAATATGAAATGTACCTTAGAACAATCAAAAACAAAGAATGGTGAGAAGACTCAATACACTACTTACTTTAGAATATAGGATTTTATAAGAACATTTAATTACCCTAAAGCAATAAATCAAATGTTGACTGAAAACTTCTAGCTAGAAAATTTGTAACTAGAAAGGCAGCAGAGCATTGTAGAAATATGAAATAAATATTTAATGAATGACATTACCCTGTAAAGGCATGAAAATGATTAAATTTTACCATCCCCAAATTCAATAAAGAGACATAAGGAAAAATTAAAATGAATTATTTTTATGTGATAATTAAGTTTTTTTGAAATCACATCTAAGTTTATATGAATTTAAAATGCAACAATGATTAAATAGGCTTTATCACACATTTTCCAATAAATTGAAAGTTAGGTGGTTATCTTATACATCAAAAGAACAGATCATGATAATGCAATGAGAAGTCAGTCTAAATTCAATATCTATATAACAAGATAGAACAATTCCATACGTCCACACTGTGTCTGAAATTTAGCTTTTAGAATAACAGCCAAGCTTGCAATTTCTGTATCTAATGAGTTGAGTTAGAAGAAGGACACTGGCTATACGTAAAAGCAAAGCATAACACCCAGACCTGCACTATTTGATGAAAGAGGCAGTAAGATGACAGGATTCAACAAGCTGTTCATCTTTCCATTTATCTAACAAGATTTATATTGACAATTACAATTTCATTTATCAAAGAAGAAGAAGAAGAGAATGTGATCTGCTTCAAGGGGGAAAAAGGAAATGGAAAGGTTGACTCTGCAGTTGACAATTTATCAGGCTACATGTTGATGGATAAAAAAGGAAACTTACAACAAAGGATCAAAACCTGCACAAGAGATGGAACTTAGTTAAACAGACAAAGCACACAGAAAGAGTATATTTAAATGGCTTGATATAGCACCTGTGTCCTGCACATAGTAGGTCCACACTAAATGTTTTAAAGAGGTAGAAGAGCATTTGAAGATTCCTGTAAGGTTCTCTAAGTAGTTCTCCAGCTCCCAATATTTTGACTCCTTTTTAATCTCTTTTTCTTATTTTCCCAACCCATGGTGCTCTATAGAAAGGGCATTCATTATACATTAGGAAAAAAAAAATGTGCCAGGAGAGAGGTCTGAGAGAAAGAGAGAAACGTGACATGAGCTAATATAAAATATAAATGGATGACAACACTGAATATAGAATATATAAGTAAAAGAAGTAAAAGATGGGCTTCCCTGGTGGTGCAGTGGTAAAGAATTCGTCTGCCAATGCAGGGCACACGGGTTCGAGCCCTGGTCTGGGAAGATCCCACATGCTGCGGAGCAACTAAGCCCGCGCGCCATAACTACTGAGCCCGCATGCGACAACTACTGAAGCCCGCACGCCTAGAGCCCGTGCTCCGCAAAAAGAGAAGCCACCGCAATGAGAAGCCCGCACACCGCAGCCAAGAGTAGCCCCCACTCGCCGCAACTAGAGAAAGCCCGCGCACAGCAGCAAAGACCCAATGCAACCAAAAATAAATAAAAATAAGTAAATTTACAAAAAAAAAAAAAAGAAGTAAAAGAATAATGTATAACAATAGAACCACATGCTTTAGCTCTTCCTTCTCATGTATAACCATGCTGGCAACCTGGATGGGTAAGAAGGGGTAGAACTCTTTCCTTATAAAACAGTGCTAGACCTTATTTTAAGAGATCTGAAAATGATGTATCTGAGGCTCCAGCTCAGTCTCAAACCATAAATACTATAAATGATGAACCATGACCCTATGTCTAGCTCCCTGGCTCCCACATTAGAAGTATCAGAGCCGAAGGCATTTCAGGTCCATCAGAGTACACAAAAAGAGGAAAAGCACCTACAAAAGGCTGACACGTTATTCCCTTTGCCATCCTGGCCAGCTTTAGCACCCTCCACTCCCCAGTTATCTTACATAGTTACTCTTATTCTCCTCTTTTCCATTCCCCACTAGTTGCTTTTCCTTCCCCTCCAGGGGAAACTGAAAGAAAAGGGAGTCAAGTTTTATCTGGAGTTTCCTCATGGCTACCACCAGAATACACCAAGGAGAGGTTCATCACTCTTGATTACTACTCCACTGAAGGCTCTGTGGGTGCCACCCTCTGGAGAAAACAGAACAGTTGTTGTCAGCCCTTTATATTATTTCCACTATGAGCCTACAGTTCGTTAAAAGGCAGTGATAATTACATGTAAAAAATTACATGAAGCAGATGACCAGGTAAGAGCAGATACTAGTGACCAGACTGTCCTTTGAATTGTCACTGACTAATTCTTTAACAGAGTCAACACAATAAGAGTCTCTTATCTGCACAGATCTTGAGCTAGAGGTAGTTGTGCTTTTTAAATTAAGACGATGGTCCAACCCTTGTGGCTGACGTTTTATTAACTGACTCCACCAGCCCTGCAGGCAACAGGGAAGAGAGAAGCAGGGACTTTGCATTCAGAGATATGAACCTGAATTAAAAGATTTTTTAACCTTTCTGACACTCAGCTTACTTATTTGCAAAATGGACTGTTGATAATTAAACAGGATAACACATGTAAAGCAGTGTCCACCATGCTGGGTGTTTAATAAATGAAAGTTATTATTATAAGAAAAAGTAACATATTTAGATAAGATTAAAGTAGTAAAGAATTTATTCCAGAGAAATATTGGTATCTAAAACAACAACAAAAACAACAATGATAACGTTTCATCAAACATTTAATGAGCAAATTAAAATAGTTATATGAGTAGTGTCAGAGGGCACACACATGTGGCTGAGGCGGGGAAGAGTAGAGTGATGATGATGATGGTGATCAGAAGGATATCAATTATTAGCAGCTACCATTACTGAGACCCTACCTGCCCAAGGTCACACAATTAGAATGTTA
Organism: Grampus griseus; assembly: GCF_964374135.1. Lineage (NCBI taxonomy): Eukaryota > Metazoa > Chordata > Mammalia > Artiodactyla > Delphinidae > Grampus > Grampus griseus. Next base: position 36,692,358 of record NC_139003.1, read on the forward strand.
GAATTGGGATCTGTTGTCTCCAAATCCAAACTCAAGTCTCCTACAACACAATGCCTCTCATGTCACGTGAGGACCAATCTACACACGAATTTCAGAAAAATTTCAGAAAAATTTCAGAAAAACAGGAGAAAGCCTCCAGAATTACAGTTGCGATACTTGAAGAATTTTCTTCCTTAGAGACCAAGGAGAATGCTTTTTGACATGGCAAAACTGAAGTACAGACATGAAGTCTGAAGGGAGAGGGAAGGTCTTCCCTTTCTGAAAAGCATATTACCTAAAAGCAGCTCTTGGTCTGAACTGCTCCTAACTTCCTGCCCAAGTGTTGAAAGTTGACACCAGCTGTTTGGGGCTGTTGAATTGGAACTGCTTGACTAAGCAAAAGGTACAGTACCTACAGAGGCACTGATCCCTCTGATGTCCTGATTCCAAAAGTCAATGGCTCTTAGTCTCTAAGGACTTCCATGTTGAGTCCTTTTCTCCTTGATCTTTGAAGAGAAGGCTCACATCATGTATTTGTTTTGTATCACAGTTTACCTCAGTGTGGTAGGCACAAGGGAAGTGATTACTAACATCGGCTGACTTAAAATCATGGGGAGATTCTGTCTGACAGAACTTCAGTTACCCTCTTCAAATAGTTAAGGCGTCCAATGGGATGAAGAGAGAGAAGATACTGTTATATGCTCATGTCTGGCAGTCTTTACATTGGTTAAAAGCTATTTTATTGCTTCATGAACAAGTGGTCATGAATTCTGGAAAGGATGTTTTTCAGACACCATCTCTAAGAGCATCTCTGAGATGTTGTTAGGTAGCTTCTGGGGAAAGAAGGATAAAGCAGGTAGTAGGCCAGTCCAATAGGCACAAAGGTGTCATCTGAGTGGTCTCCTCCTGACCAAAGGCTGGGTGACAATAACATCAAAGGGAAAAAGAATCATGTTACAAAAGCAAAATATAACCATAAACTACCATATAACTTAAACATATACAATTATGTATCATATCTTATTGTGGTATACTATATAAATAGATCTGAATTGCAACAAACTTTTGACCTAAGTCTAAATTTAAGATGTATCCTAGTTATCATATAATAGTACTTTTTTAGTTTATAATTAAAATTAAGAGGTATCAATATGTCCATTTCCCTGTGGTTGGTAAAAGCATTCAGATAAATTGTATTCAATTGAGAGATGTTTTAAAGATAGCAGATGTTCAATACAGATGTGGGTGGCATTTTTTCCCACCCACTAAAATTTATTGTTCCATGTTAAGGTATCACTTAGTACTTCTTCATTTTTTCCTACTTCTTTAGTTTGTTTAAAGAAACCACTCAATATATAAAGGAAGCCAAGAAATAATATGTGGTATGAACCCTTTATTTGGAGGACAGTTATCACAGCATTTCATATTTTATTAAAAAGCCATAAAAGTAATTATTAGGTCACCAGCAAATACTTTCTTTTAAAAGAACTTTAATCACATCTCACAAGAAATCCTTGTAGTAATATCATCTTGCCTGCCCAGCTCCCCATTGTAACTGGCGTGCTTATTGACAGAAGCATAAAGAGTTGAGATACAGTCATTAATTAAGTAGCACTGAATGAGTGGACTCTAATATAGAAAGGGGCAAGAATTAAGGAGTTAACATTTTTCTTCTGGAAAAATTTTATCTACTGACTAAAGCTAGCAAGTAGCTCAGTATAAATAACTATGTTAATAAACGGCTCAAAGGAGAGACTTTTTACTTTTGTTTTTGTTTTATTTGCTCTGAGAAAATTTTACTGTTACTTTGTTCCAATAAAGAAAATGTTAAATATATTTAAACTGAAACTTTAGAGCTTATTTCTTACAAAGGACAAGGTAAGTCCATCTCTTATCTATTATTTATCGTCTTTATTACTTATTGTACTCAGAAGCAACAACTCCTCTCTGAGAAGTTTTATATATATATAAGAATTATTCAACCTATAAAGAAGTTCTGAGTGAATTAACTCATGCCAATTGAACCTCTCACTATCCCTCCCTCCCCTCAATAACTGCTAAGAAAAAGTCACATAGGTTGTTACATAATATTGAGCAGAGTTCCCTGTGCTATATACAGTAGGTCCTTGTGGAACCTAAATGGGAAAAGAATTTGAAAAAGAATAGATACTTGTATATGTATAACTGAATCTCTCTGCTGTACACCTGAAACTAACACAACATTGTTAATCACAACACTATTAATATATTAAATGGTATTTAAAAATAACAAAGTTTAGCCATATCCATTCCTGGTCAGTGTGAATTAATCACATTTTTACTTCCTGAGGGTGAAACTTTTATTTAATTAGGAGGAGAGTTGACAAGGAAAATCTAGGTTTCCAAATTTAAAGTACATGTTAACTACACACTTTATTTAGAAAGCACTTATATCAGACATGCATCTTTTTCTTTTTAATTAAAGCATCCATTTTATTACATAACTGCATTTATAGTGTGATTGATCTCAATATTTAATTATTAATTCCTAAGCCCTGAGACCTAGTAAATAATTTGATTTTCCTGCCCACATACAGATGAGATTGACAACAATGATAAAAGAGAGATTGATTAGTACAAATATAGCCACTTAGCCATCATATATAAGTACAAAGGATAAAATACGAACTGATTCAGACATTTCTCACAGATTTTAGAAGAAGACAAAGAAAATCTTAACATTACTCAATTATCACTGGTTGATCATCATATTTTTCTGCAATTCCTTAGGGAGAATTTGCATTTATGTGGTAAAAAAGAGTAAAAAAAAAAAAAATTTTACATCAAAGAAAGGCCAAGTGATAGGAAATTTATAAAAGAATAACTCTTTTGATAGTCCTGTCAATGGTTATTTGAATAAGAGAAGAATTCAAAGCTCTCTAGCCTAAGAAATGTCTAAAACAAAATCGACAGATCTGACCACCTATAACTAGGTATCATATAAGAGAAAACTCCCAGAATACTCCCAACACACACACGTGTATATACATATATACACACATACAAATTTTAATTGAAAACAAAGAATAATGAATGAGAATGAGAAGCACAGAGTGTTTCCTCTGAAGGCATGTAAGAATTAGTTTATTCCAGTAGTTGGTGGCATATATTGTTCATATAACTCTCCTTCCCTATTCTGTCTCTGCCCCCTAACCATACAGCCCCAAAGTCTACTCACAAGTAACAATGCTGAGTGGATGGATATAAGGGGCCATAACAGAGACAGCACACAGCAGACATTCATTATTGGTGCTATGCATCTGAGAAGGCCAAGAAGGGCTAGAGAATAGCTAATATTACCCCTTTGAGCACTGTGGCTATTTGTCCTTAAAAACAAACTGCCATTCTAGAAGTTTAGAGTACTTAGAAACTTAAATGAAAATTTCTCAAAACAAATTTTACAAATGATAATTAGGTCTTCAGACCAGCATAAATGCCTATTGAAATCTTAAGCTACCGTTGCAGGAAGCTAAGACTTCAAATATATCTTTTGTAATCAAAATATAATTAAAAATCTGGCTACCATTTATTGTGTATAAAAGATATCTCAGACACTGGTGCTATACATGCCCTGTTTTATATAATGCTCAATAATATTATGAGGGCTGGTGTTACCCCCATTCTATAGATGAGAAAACTGATGCTTAGAGTGGTAAGTAGCTTGCTGGAAGCCATGTGGTAAAGAAAGTCACCGAGTCTGCATTCAATCCTAGGCCTTCCAGGTTTCACAGTCTACTCTTAATAATACAGCTTGTTGCTTGCAAAACCCATTCTAAGAAACAAGTTGCTTGCTAAGATAATGTGGTCTGGGAGATACAGAGTTTAGATGCAGGGATTTTATAATATCTGGGCTACTCTAACGTTTTGTAGGGAAATCAATGCAGAACATCTCAAAATGGGACCCTACCAGATATACCAAAATATGTGCTTTCAGTAACTATACAAAGCCAGTTAACTACACTGATATTGTTTATATGGAAAATTATTCCAAATTTCAACTAATAATGACCTGTACATAACTACTCCACTATATCTGCTTAAGAGAAGGCATTTCTCTTAGACAATCACTACCAAGGATTAGTCTAGAATTAGTGACTATAATTAGCTCACTTTGGGGGCCTGGTTGTATAGGTCAGGTTCCTACATTTCACACATGCCCAATGTTGGCAGTTCCTCAACTACTCACATCTACTCTTCATCCTCTTCCTCTAAGTACCTCAGTCACTGACCTTAATTGCTGTCTACTCTTATAGCCCTCTGGCTTGTTGAAAGACTCAATATTTTCCTGGTTTTCAACCATATAACAGCATTTAAGCTGACAGGTGTTTGGATGATAAGCTTTTGGCTTAAAAGGCTCCAAGTATCTCTTTCCCCCAAAACTGCCCTTTGGGTGGCCTTTTACCAAGTCTATTCTCACCTTTCTGGAAGAACTCACTTAGCTGCAGAATGCATATGTCCTGAAACATGAAAAGAACATCAATCTGATAGAGATCAACAATGTCCAAAATTTCATGGAATGTGGTAAAGGGAATATTATTGACTCTTCGGAAAGTTGGTCTGCTTGCAGAATTTGTAGGACATGCAAAGGTATGTGACATTTTCAAACATAACTTACACACTCATGAAGGCAAATAAGTACAAAGTTTAAAAAAGACTAAGGTGAAACCTGATAATATGAATTTTCATATTTCTATAGGAATAATTTTATATATGCTATGCCTTTCCTTTAAGAAATAATAAACAATTCTTTTATGGATAAAAACAAAATTTACCTTTGGAAATCAGCAACCAACTTAACATCAGCTATGACAGTCTTATGTTCAATGATCATGTGCTTCAGAAGTTTGTCTTGTTCATCTATAAGAAAATGTTCTTCACAGAAAATACAAGGCACAGATGGAGAACCTTCTAAACTGGTGGTGCCACCTGGATTTTCTGGCAGGGAAAGCGGCTCCAGGATACAATCCTTACTGTCTGGGAGAGACAAAAAGAAAAAGAAAAAAAAAGCTGAAATCAACTCTCTTTAGAAGGATGATTTCTCACCTCCTGCATTAAAAGGATCCTAAAGATATTTACATAATTCCAAAAAAGAAAATACACAGTACCAGAGAGCACGATACTTTATTACCATTTTAAATAGCTTCTGTAACCCAGAGGCAGGGAGTATAACAAAGCAGCTCAAACTCCCCATTTGCCAGCTTGAATTGGGAAAACCCACTTGTCAGGACAGCTGTTCAAGCCTTCTTCTTGGATACCGGCCAATGGCAGCAAATCTAGGGGTACCTGGAGGGGGAAGGCTGCAACACACTGGGTTAAGGTTCTAAGGCCCATTTGTGACCTATGGCTGAAAGTCATCACGCTGGGAGGCAAATGGTATATATTGAGGCTACAGGTGATGCCAGGACAATCTTTTAAGCTGCTTCCTGTTACACCTGCAAACTCTTTCCTGTTTCTGATTGTCATGTGCAAAGAAGACAGGTCTCATATTGGGTTAACACAGCATGTGCTGTGTGGCCCAGGTGGCAATTTTTGATGTTGATTTATATCTATCATTTGATTATATAATTATGTATCATAATTCAAGTTCTTGCAAACAAAGAGATGAATGCTCAATTACTAGACATACATGCTAAACATTTTTCTTGTCTACACTATTCCTTTTCCTAACGTCACCTATAGTATCCTTAAGAGTTGAAGTATGTAAGGTCTACAGCTCTGAATTCAGGGCCTCAAACTATAGCCAGTTGTGTCAGGAGTCCTCTTCAGTCTTCTAGGGTGGAAGGCTGGACCTGTCACCTTACGCAGACTACTGAGTAGTCAGCAACAAGGTAACTAGTGTAAGGCATTTGGCATCTGAGGAAGGGCAGGAGACCTTCTTTGGAAAGAAAGACAGCTATTTCACAAACAGCAATCTTTGGAATTAGGTTACTATTAATTCTACTGTTAAATTTTATTCCTTATTTTTATTTTACTTTACCTATTTTTAAAGGCCTTCTTAATTGAATAATTAATTGAATCAGTTACTGGTACACTGCTGACCATGGCCTAAGAACTGGATAAATGATGTAAGAGGGCAGCATTCATTCACTCACTTAACAAAAATTAGCTGAGTATCTACTGAGTTTTTTCCTGCTTGACTTTGCATGACACTATTCTTACCATCAAGGCCTAACTGCTTGAAATTTGTTTGAAGGTAAAGATAAGTTAAAAGGATAAAGAGAGAGCGAGAATGTATAGGATTTATGGGAGCATGGGGATACAGCAGTCACCTAAGTGAGCTGGAGAGGGAACGTGTCCCATAAGCGATGTCCTCTAATACATCACTCATAATAAAGTAGGCTAAATCAAACTGTTTATCTTAGTTACCTAAAATTATTAAATACCTGGAAAGAAGAAAACAGGGTACACATGACAATAGGGAGAATATTAAAAATATTTAAGCACTTTAGAAGCACTATTAGTAAGACTGGTGTGTTACCCATTATTATATTCATTAAATTAGGTAATGAAATCAAGTTCTGGAATGCTATAGCTCTTTAGTTGCAGGATATATTTTTCAGTTATAGGTTAAGTTCTGCAGGAACTTAAACCTGCATGTGAAAAACAGGATGGGGAAAAAGGTAAGTGATATACTCATGAAACTCTGTAATAATATTTTACGTTCCCTAGAATAGGAAAACAAAAGGCAGCATATTCTAAATAAACGTTAGTAACATTACCTGCCATCTAGGAAATAACAAGTACTGTACTATATTCTTCTTCCCAAATTTGATTGAGGTATCTGTAAATTAATTTTTCTTAACTGAAGAAAGCAAACACTATATTAATAATCACCACCAACAGCAAGAACTAACCTTACTAGGTGTTTGCTATTTGTAAATTACCAGCAAAGTGTTTTAGGGCACTTTCTCAATTAACCCTAACTACCTTATTCGATTAGTACTATTACAACCTCCATCTTCCAGATGAGAATTGAGACTTAGAAAAGTTAAATAATTTCCCCAAGTCACAGTGTTAGTAAATAGCCTAAACTTACTAATTTGAGCCTAAATTCAAACACTACATTTTTCTGCCTCCAACCCCAAAAGGCAATTCCTCAACTGTGTTTCTTGTTAAACTATGTTCAGTGCTGTTTTGAATTCATATGTACTTGTAAGTCATACTAAATTTATATGCATTCTGCCGTGTCCTGCAGCCTCCCCCATACCACCTCCACCAGCAACTCTTAAACCTCAGTAGCCCACATCCTTCAAAACCACTGGGTACTCTACCATTGTCTTCTTTCCTGAGACTTTACTGCAAACTCTCTACTATTCTTCTGTGGCTCATGTCTCTTCCCTTTTGTTTGTTCAATGCCAGTTTCTCTTTTTTCAAATTATTCCTCAGAGAAGGGACCTAAATGTTCACACATACTAGAACCAAATTGCTTACTGTCACTGTAAGGGTGTACAGGAGCAAAATCATGAATCTACAGATTTCATGTGTGAGGAACTTGTGGTTTGAGAGGTACTAAGTTGTATTTGGGAACTTGAGTTGCTATACATCCATAAAATAAAAAAAATTAATAGAAAAAAACATTTTTAGATCTCAAGGTTCTACAATTTTCTCCTGATTCCATAATCATTTAGCACTGTGTTCAAATTTATAACAGCATTGATCATAAGAAGTAATCTGTTTACCTTCAGACTGTTAGTCTCTGGAAGACAAGGTGAGTCCTGGTCATCTTTATTTACTTGGCACAAATACTGTGCATTATTATCCTACCATGAGTACCCACCATCACTGTGTTTACTTTGTGCCAGGCATTGTTAAGCACTTTACAGGTACAGTATTAATTCAATTAACCCTTACGGTAATCCTATGACAGAGAGTCAATTTCTACTCTTATTTTACAGTTGAGGAAACTTAGTCACTGAAAGGCTAAGTGACTTGCCCTTCAGATAGCTAGTAAGTGGTCGAGTCAGGATTTGAATCCAAGCAGTTCGGCTCAAGCATTTGCACTCTCAACCTATACCTAACTCTAAGGAGTTTAGACCTTTCCTTATAGGAGGGGTCTCTCCTGTTTTAAACTGATATGGGGAGAATGGATTGGAAAGAGGACAAGTCTAAAGATGGGGACACCGACCAGTTAGGAGACTACTGCAGATGTCCAAGTTTGAGAGCTTGTCTGAAGCAGCAACGTTAGCAGTGCTTAGAAGAGAGGAATAGAGAAGAGGCTACAAAGATGAAACTGACAGTTCCTGATTAATGGCTGGCCACAGGGAGTAAAGGAGAAGGAGATGAGGAAGACTCCCAGGTTTCTGGCTGGAAAGACTGTATGAATGGGGGTACCAGTCACAAATCTAGAAATACATGTAGAGAAGCAGAATTTTTGTTTTCTGAGAGGGATGGATAATGAGTTAAGTTTTAGATAGCTCAGGTGATCTGCTCAGAATTTAGATATTCCTGACAGGGCTTGTGGACAAAGGCAGCAGTAACTGGTGTCTCATGTGATGCACCTGTGCTATTCTTTGTGTTTGCCAGCTGTCCCTCACTCTGTCCCCCCACCTTCGCCCCACGGCTGCTTGTGGGCTTGACCTACTCCATCTCTCCATGCTCAACAATACAAATATCTCTGTTGTAATTAATTGTTTTCATGTATATCTCTGCCACTAGGGTAGTCTAGTGAATTCCTCACGGTCAAGCACTAAGTCTTACTTATTTTCAGGTCTCTGGTATCGATTATACAGTGCCTGAAACATAGATTGTATTTCACAAGTGTTTGCTGAACAAAGAAATAAAAGAATGAATAATGGACCAGAGGTACTTACAACTAGAGTTACACCTTTAACTCAGTTTCTAGGTAAATTCTATTTTAGGGAACACCTCTGGCTGTCTGTCTTTAGGAGAACTTTCTCTGCCCAGGATTGAGAGTAGTCCAACTATAATTATAGCCAGATATTCAGTCCTGTGAGCCTTGGTGTTAACAGGCCCACTGCTAATTAATAAATAATGATGTAAAAATTACATTGAATTCTGAGATAACAATAAATACTATTGAGTGTAATAAATGTATTTCATCTTTAATTAGGGATTTCAAAATTATTTTTAATTTTTCATGTAAAGATACTCTCTAGTAAACAAGGAACAAGCATCATTTGGAATGCTGAGTCAGTTATAACCACTCCATCTGAGGATGTTTCTGTGGGATAGACCCCAATCCTCTGTATATATTTTACTTTAGAGCAGTGACTTCCAAATTAAGTTTCATCACCTGGGAGGCTTTTTAAAAGTACTGATTTCAAGACCTTACTGTAGACAGAGGAACTGTAATTTTTACCAAGCAGTAGTCTCTACACTGAAGCCTGGGAATCAGTGGTTCAGAGGATGATCACATGGGGACTGTGGGTCTCCTGATCATATATATACCAGAGTGTGGATACCTTGGACTCATGGAAAAATCCATAAGTTAGGTGACAATGCCTTGTGGCAAAGCTAACTTTATAGTGTAGTCTGTCCTAGAGAGAGCCCCTCAAATGCTAAGCACTGTGTCAGCAGAGGAAACTCAGTAAGATCTAACAGTTTATTTCCAGCTGTCACCACAAGAATCATATCTACATCTTACCACATGGTAAAAAGACAACACGCAGAAATACGTAATTCTTTGCTACAAGAACTTTGAACTCTAAAAGGCCAAAGGAAGTAAATTATATCTAGCTCCTTTCAGCAAAGAGGCAAAGTATCATTGGAAATTCTGCTTTGGCTCAAAATCTGCTTCCCACATTTGTTACAAATTAACAACAAATTATCTGCTCTAGTTCTCACTTTGAACAGCAACTCTGTTCAAATGAACTGTAAAAAATACCACTCCGAAAGAGCTGAGTTTTTGAGGAGATCCTATGCTGATTATAAACAATTTTACTGACTCTGGGTAAGATCGTCAAAGTGTCAAATTATTATTCTAGGGTAGTGCTTTTCAAAGCTTAATATGCATATAATCACCTGGAGATTTTGTTGAAATGCACCTGATTCAGTAGGTGTGGCGGCCAGGGAACTGTGCCAATCAAATCTCTTGCTGTTGTGACCATAATGAAAAGAAGGCCTTGGGTGCTGTGCTCTGAAATCCCACTTGCACTGAAGCCAAGCTTTCCATACATTGCTTTCATTAAATGATTGGAGGCAGCAGAAATAGCAAGGCAGACTCATTCCTGTGAGAGATGGAACTTCACTGACATGGGACACTGCCTGGAGGACTCCCCACTGGCTTGCCAGAAACTTGCTTAGAACTGTGCTGTACTCCGAGCTCCTACACAACCCTCCTTAACCTCTTTCCTTCACACAGGTCAGACCTACCTCTCCTTCTTCCCTCTGGCGTCTTCCCTAACAAATCTCTTCAACGTCAAATTCCATCTTAGTGTGTGCTTCTTGGAGTACATGAACTAACAAAGTTGGCCTAAGAGGTAGACAGGATTGAAATTCTACATGTCTCAGTTCCCAGATGTTGTCAGCCCACTCATTCACAAACCACACTTTGAGTAGCAAAGTTCTATCTAGGGAACAAACCAGTCATGAATTCATAATATACCTATATGCTAAAATAGGCAGCTCTAGACTTTGCAATATATCATTACTGCCAAACAAATAGCTGGCTGCTGGTGCTTTGAAGAAAAAATAAGAAGACTGAGGTTTCTGTCTCCCTTAAGTTGAATGAGAGGAGAAAAGCCCAGATCAACAAATAATTGATAAGAACTTTTACAGCATTCCATCGTAAAGAACTGTAGAACACCTCACACATCATTTCCCCTTTAAAGAAGTCCCTGCAAACATTATCATCACACCACCACTGAAACTGTGAAAATGAAGCAGTAATTTGGTGATACACTCAACCCAGATAAAATTGATTTAGTTGCTACTCTCATCACACTCTGATCATCTAATTGAAATCTATCATAAAAACTGGAATATCGAGATAGGTGGAGTGTTTTTGTTTGTTTTTACTGTTTTTATTCTGAAAACACTGTAAACATACTCTAGTTTCCAAAGTAAACATTTCCTTTACATTTGTTCTTTATATATATTAGTGTAATTTATTTGATTATAGCTCACTTCCGTATTTTAACAAGTCTGGATAATATTTTCAGGCCTGTTCTCTAAGCTTTTGATCTGACAGATATCATATATTTCCATAGGATTTCAATGCCTAATCAATCTCACTGATTATATGTTGATTTTATTCTAAAAATTAAACTCCAAGAAGGTAACTTTATTTCTAAATTCTTGAGAGTATTTTGCTCTTACACCAAAAAATGGCCTTCTACTTCCTAAACAAGTCAGTTCTTTGATTTCTAAGAGTGGCTCCCCAGCAGATGCATTTGGAAAATTGCAAAGACCAGGTCTAGTCTTTTTAACCATTATCAATCTCTTAAATTCAGAGTAAGAATACAACACCCTTATTTAATTACCCCTGGGCTAATAATTCATCTTGTAAATTAATGAGGCCCCAAATATAAAAGATTAATTTACTATACTCCTACTAAAAGTGGGAAGGCTGGGGGATGGACTTAGAACTCATCTATACAGCTGGAAAGTTTGCCACTTCCTCTGGTATGAAAACAGTTACAAACATAGTCAACCCTTAAACCTAATAAACCCATGCTTGAAAATTAAAGGAGCTAATTTAACAGGCAAAAAGCTATGAAAACTTTATTACAGCATCACCTATAAAGTAAAGTAATGGAAACAACCTAAATGTCACACAAATGAAAACTGTTCTATAATATCTGGCATATCTGTGCTATATAACATTATGCATTTGCTAACTGGCAATTATAAACATACATGTACATACACTCAAATGCAAGTACAAGGTTTGAAAGAGAATATACAAAACAATGAGATTATGAATGCATTTATTTGCCCCCAATTTTTTTAACACTGAAAAATTCTTAAATAAAAAGCATGCCAACTGATGAGTTCCTAAATGTGACTGTGACAGATAAGAGAAAGCAGTAGAGCAAGCACCGTTTTATTCAGTCACTTTCTAAGTCTTAAGATCTAAGATGAAAAATTTTGATTATATTTACCATTTAAAAATTGAATGCCTATTATGCATCACGTTAATTCTAGATACTAAAAGAAATACAAAGATTATTAATAAAAATACCTATCCTGAAGAAATTGTTAGTCTAGAAGAAAATATGAGACAACTGTACAAACAATTATAATACAGGTTAACATATGTGAAGTTGACCATATAAATCAAGGGCTTAGAATAGGGAGGAAAAAAAACCCTTAAAACTGGAGAAATAAAGGGTAGTCATCACAGAGGATTCCTGAAATGGTAAAGAATTCCAGCAAGTACATATGGGTAGTTAAAAAATCAAAATAGTCCAAATAGTGCTAGCGTCTAAGTAAGAAAAAGCTGTAAAGGTAGATGGATCACATGTTGGTGAGCCTTAATGCCAGGCCAAAGATTTATATTTAATTTGAAAGTTGTGAGTAGATCCTGATGGTCTTTAATCAAGGAAGTAACACAACATATTAAGTCACAAAACAAGTCTCAACAAAAGGAAAACACAAGATACCAAAACCTGTGGGATGCAGGAAAACCAGGAAAGTTTATAGTGGTAAATGAGTATGTTAAAAGGAAAAACGATCTCCCATAAACAAACTTTGTAACTCAAGGAACTAGTCAAAGAAGAGCAAACCAAGCTCCAATTTAGCAGAAGGAAACAAGATTGGGACAGAAATAAATGAAATAGAGAATAGAAAAAATATAGAAAAAAATCAACAAAAATAAGAGTTGGCGTTTTTTTTTTTTTTTTTTTTTTTGCAGTACGCGGGCCTCTCACTGTTGTGGCCTCTCCCGCTGTGGAGCACAGGCTCCGGACGCGCAGGCTCAGCGGCCATGGCTCACGGGCCCAGCCGCTCTGCGGCATGTGGGATCTTCCCAAACCGGGGCACGAACCCGTGTCCCCTGCATCGGCAGGCAGACTCTCAACCACTGCGCCACCAGGGAAGCCCAGAGTGGGTGTTTTTTTAAAAGGTAAACTCAAAATCAGGAATGAAAGAGGGAGATATTATAACTGATAACACAGAAATACAAAGGATCATGAGGGGCTGCTATAAATAATTATACTCCAACAAACTGGATAACCTAGAAGAAATGGATACATTCTTAGAAACATACAATATTCCAAACCTGAATCACTGAAGAAATAGAAAATCTGTAACTATAAGGAGACTGAGTCAGTAATGAAAAAACTCCCAACAAAGAAAAGCCCAGGAACAAATGGCTTCACAGGAGAATTCTATCAAACACTTAAAGAATTAGTGCCAATTCTTCTCAAACTCCTCCAAAATACTGAAGAGGAAGGAACACTTCCAAACTCATTTTATGAGGCCAGCATTACCATGATACCAAAGCGAGACAGACACTACAAGAAAATTACAGACTAATATCCCTAATGTATAAAGATGCAAAAGTCTTCAACAAAATACCAGCAAACCAAATTCAACAGCACATTACAAGGATCATACACCATAATCAAGTGGAATTTATCCTTGGGATGCAAGAATGGTTAAGCATATGAAAATCAATCAATATGATACACCACATTAACAGAATGAAAGACATAAATCACAGGATCACCTCAATAGATGGAAAAAAAGCATTTGACAGAATTCAACATCCTTTCATGATAAAAACACTCAACAAACTAGAAAAAGAAGGAAACTGTCTCAACATAATGAAGGCAATATATATAAAAAGCTCATAATATTTACAACTGTTAAAAACTGAAAACTTTCCCTCTAAGATGAGGAACAAGGTAAGGATGCCCACTCTTGCCATTTATATTCAACATAATACTGGAAGTCCTAACTAGAGAAATTAGGCAAGAAACAAACAAGAAACAAACAAACAAAAAAGGCATCCAAATCAGAAAAGAAGTAAAGTTATGTTTGCAGATTACATGATCTTATATTACTATAGAGAGTATACACACACAGAAAAAAATGCTTAGAACTAATAAACAAATTCAATAAAGTTGCAGGACAAATAACATACAAAAATCAGTTGTGTTTCTATACACCAACAATGAACTTTCTGAAAAGGAAATTAAAACAATTCTATTTACAAGAGTATCAAAAAGAATAAAATATGTAGGAATAAACTTAACCAAAGAGGCAAAAAGACTTGTACACCGAAAACTACAAAACACTGATGAAAGATACAAATATAATTGGAAAGACAGCGTATGTTCATGGATAGGAAGATGTAAAATGTTATATTGTCCAAACTACCCAAAGCAATCTACAGATTCAATGCAATTTCTATCAAATTCCTTTGGCTTTTTTTTTTTTGTTGCAGAAATAGAAAAAAAAAACCATTAAAATTCATATGGAAACACAAAGGACCGTGAATAGCCAAAACAACCTTGAGAAAGAAGAACAAAGCTAGAGGTCTTCCACTTCCTGACTTCAAAACATCCTACAAAGCTACAGTACTCAAAACAGTATGTACTCGCTTAATGAGAGATGTATATAGATCAAGGAACAGAATAGAGAGCCCAGAAATAAACCCAAACACATAGTGTCAAATGACCTTTGACAAAGATGCCAAGACTACAGTGCAATAAAGGATAGTTTTTTCAACAACCATTCATTAAAAAATACTATTATTGGGTAAACTGGATATTCACGTGTAAAAGATGAAACTGGACGCTTACCTTATTCCACACACAAAAAATCAACTCAAAATAAAATAAAGACTTAAATATAAAACCTGAACTTACAAAACTCCTAGAAGAAAATATAGGAAAAAAACTTCCTAATATTGGCCTTGGCAATGATTTTTTTTTAATTTTTATTTTATTTATTTATTTTAACATCTTTATTGGAGTATAATTGCTTTATAATGGTGTGTTAGTTTCTGCTTTATAACAAAGTGAATCAGCTATACATATACTTATAACCCCATATCTCCTCCCTCTTGTGTCTCCCTCCCATCCTCTCTATCCCACCCCTCTAGGTGGCCACAAAGCACCGAGCTGATCTCCCTGTGCTATGCAACTGCTTCCCACTAGCTAACCATTTTACATTTGGTAGTGTATATATGTCCATGTCACTCTCTCACTTTGTCCCAGCTTACCCTTCCCCCTCCCCGTGTCCTCAAGTCCATTCTCTATGTCTGCATCTTTTTTTTTTTTAATATGTCTGCATCTTTATACCTGTCCTGCCCCTAAGTTCTTCAGAACCATTTTTTTTTAGATTCTATATACATGTTAGCATATGGTATTTGTTTTTCTCTTTCTGACTTACTTCACTCTGTATGACAGTCTCTAGGTCCATCCACCTCACTGCAAATAACTCAATTTCATTTTTTTATGCTTGAGTAATATTCCATTGTATATATGTGCCACATCTTCTTTATCCATTCATCTGTCCATGGGCACTTAGGTTGCTTCCATGTCCTGGATATTGTAAATAGGGCTGCAATGAACATTGTGGTACATGACTCTTTTTGAATTATGGTTTTCTCAGGGTATATGCCCAGTAGTGGGATTGCTGGGTCGTATGGTAGTTCTATTTTTAGTTTTTTAAGGAACCTCCATACTGTTCTCCATAGTGGCTGTATCAATTTACATTTCTACCAACAGTGTAAGAGGGTTCCCTTTTCTCCACACCCTCTCCAGCATTTATTGTTTGTAGATTTTTTGATGATGGCCATTCTGACTGGTGTGAGGTGATACCTCATTGTAGTTTTGATTTGCACTTCTCTAATGATTAGTGATGTTGAGCATCCTTTCACGTGTTTGTTGGCAATCTGTATATCTTCTTTGGAGAAGTGTCTATTTAGATCTTCTGCGCATTTTTGGATTGGTTTTTGTTTTGTTTTGTTTTGTTTTGGCGGTACGCGGGCCTCTCACTGTTGTTGCCTCTCCCGTTGCAGAGCACAGGCTCCAGACGCGCAGGCTCAGCGGCCATGGCTCACGGGCCTAGCCGCTCCGCAGCATGTGGGATCTTCCCGTATCGGGGCACGAACCCATGTCCCCTGCATTGGCAGGCGGACTCTCAACCACTGCACCACCAGGGAAGCCCTAGGAAGGTCTTTTGATTTAATTCTTAAAGGGTTCTGGTGACTCCAAAAAGTTTTAAAACCATGCATCCTGTCACTTACACTATATTTTTTATCAGTTAGTCTAACATTTTTATTTACAACGTGTATGTGAATAGTGTCCTTATTTTGGGATTTCAAGCAATTACATAACTAAATGAACCACCATTTTGCAACAGGATTTAGATGACCTCACTTTGCAGGCAGAGCAGAAGGAGACACCCTGAAGACAGAACAGGCAATACTTATATAGGGTATAATATAGGGTATAATATACAAACAAATCCCCTGGCAAAAGTAATTTTTTAAATTGGTTATCACAGTGCCTGAAATCTCCACCATTAACATTAACCGCTGGACTACTGTTTTTGAAAGTAAAATATATGATATCTTTTATATAAATATAGGAATTTACTGAGAACAGATGTAATAGGAGGGATTCTTTACCTGTGGGGATATATATTCCAGAGAGTTTCTAATAGGACCAGATTACTGCATCCTGTCTACAGTGAAGATTTATTTGAGAAAAGGCAAAATGTTTTTCACATAGAATTAGGATTAACAATTAACTCTCTTGTTCCTCAAAGATTTTCCTTTTTACATTCCCATTCTATAAAGAAAAACTGTAAGTGTTGTAAGTGTTAAGTTCTATAGCATATGCTATCACCTGATTATTTCTAGTGAGACAGGTTTGTTCAATTTGTATGCAAGCAAAATCAATAGCAAAGAGAAGTCAGGAAAAGACTGAGAACGTGTGGCAACCATCCTACTGTTATATTAAAGCTATTAACAGGTCCAATCTTTCTAGAAATACTCAGAAATTGCTTTCTCATACATCCTCAAACCACTGTCCATCCTACTAAATTCCCTGAGGGTGGGTTGGGAAGTTGGTTACTTGTAGATCTACTCTTTTAAAAAAATATATTAATTTTTTTTATTTGGCTGTGTCGGGTCTTAGTTGCGGCACGCAGGCTCTCTAGCTGTGGCGTGTGGGCTTAGCTGCTCCGCAGCATGTGGGATCTTAGTTCCCCGACCAGAGATCAAACCCACGTCCCCTGCATTGGAAGGTGGATTCTTAACCACTGGACCACCAGGGAAGTCCCCTGTAGATCTACTCTTTTTGTCTAGAAAACTCTCAATTAGTTTAGGAGTTACTAAAAATAAAATGAAACTCAGGAACAAATGATGTAGTAGACTAGAGGATGCAGAAATGACTTGATTTCCTGCTCAGATTATGACTGAGATGATATTAATTAAGCTCCTTTTCCTTACTGTAATATGAAAGCACTGCAGAATCTAAAATATTGGCTGGGGCCTCCCTTTCCACGCTACAATTCCTACTTTCAAAACTACTTAACAGTGAAATGTGATTAAGTTTCCTTTCTCAGGCAGCTTTTTTGGCTATCGATTACTTGTTTCTGGTTTACACATGATACCTTCTTATCTTAATCCATTCCACAAAGAGGAATTAGTAGTGTCTACTTTAATAATGCAGTAGTAACAATAATGTGAAAGCAATAGCTGTTTGAAACATAAGTTCATGACATTTCAGAGGGAAATAAATCCTAGGAAGAGAAAGTAAATGGATAAAAACAAATCCTTCCTTATTAATATGATAAACGATTATTTGTAAATTTAAATCAGATTAAGATTTCTACTGTTAAAAATGTACTTTAAGAAGACCTAGGGGCTTCCCTGGTGGCGCAGTGGTTGAGAATCTGCCTGCTAATGCAGGGGACATGGGTTCGAGCCCTGGTCTGGGAGGATCCCACATGCCGCGGAGCAACTAGGCCCGTGAGCCACAACTACTGGGCCTGCGCATCTGGAGCCTATGCTCCGCAACAAGAGAGGCCGCGATAGTGAGAGGTCCGCGCACCGCGATGAAGAGTGGCCCCCGCTTGCCACAACTAGAGAAAGCCCTTGCACAGAAATGAAGACCCAACACAGCAAAAATAAATAAATAAATAAATAAACTTCTACTATCCCTAACATCTTAAAAAAAAAAAAAAAAAAAGACCTAAAGAGACATTTCTCCAAGAAGACATACAGATGGCCAACAGGCACATGAAAAAATGCTCAACATTGCTAATTACTAGAGAAATGCAAATCAAAACTACAATGAGATATAACCTCACTCTGGTCAGAATGGCCATCATTAAAAAGTCTACAAATAATAAATGCTGGAGAGGGTGTGGAGAAAAAGGAACACTCCTACACTGTTGGTGGGAACGTAACCTGGTGCAGTCACTATGGAGAACAGTATGGAGGTTCCTTAAAAAAATAAAAAGAGTTACCATATTAAAAAAAAAAAAGCACTTTAAAACATACATGGTTAAGTATATTCATTTCTTCAGAAATATTTTCTCTAACTCTAAAGTTTATTGGCAATGAGAGATTTAGAATCCAAAAGGAGTTGGAATGAAAGATAAAAAAACATACTGTCTTATTACTTTATTCTCTCTCTCACATCACTGATATTTCACATCTTCTACTGCTCCTACTCTACACTATCAAAGATACTTCACAGTACTTAAATGTAAAACTACTACAAGTTTTTATTTGATAGGAATGCTGGGACTCCAACTGGAATTCAAGGCTGGGTATATATATATATTTCATTCTAAGTAACAACAAATTGGAACTAAGTCCTCAACATTATCTCCCATCTACCAGTAGAAGGCAGTAGTAGGCAGGAGGCAGACATCAGGAATCTGGGAATATAAATCTGGAAATAAACAAAAAAGGTAATAAAATTTTCACCTCAGTTAATGGAAAATTTAATTAACCAGGATAACCTATTTGAAACATAGGATCATCTCCTGGTGATCCTGACAGGAGACCAATGTAACAAAAGATACTGACAAATAATAAGAGTTTTTGGCAGGAAGGGAGAAACAAAGCAAACTGATGAATACTCTTATTTACTGATATCTATGGGGGAAAAGATGGAAAGGAAGGAAGGGTAAATTCTGACTCATAAACACCTGATTGGTTATTGGCCTACCTTATGCTTTCTAAGTAAGTAGTGCCCAGTGGAGATTTCACAGTGCATCCACAGAGGCTGGGTTTAACCTAATTTAATTGATTTGATTTGACAGGCAATTACTTTGGAATTAGTATTCTAGTCAATATTTTAATGAAATGGGCTGGCAACTAGAAAATTTTAAATTACCTATCTGATATTTCCCTATTAAGTATAATTAGTGTTTTTGATAGAATCATAAATTTTGAGTTGTGGGACTAGCATATCTCTATTTAAAAAATTAAATAGCTATGTCATCTTTTAATTTTAATGTTTGATATCTTAATTCATCAGTATGAATAATTTGTTAGTACAATAGTTTTGTTAAGAATAATTATTTTTAGGCACAGAAAAGCACATTAATTAATAGGAACTTTTCAAAAGTACCACATAATCACTGATTTAAATTCTTGTTTTAGAACAGTTTAATTCTTCACACTTATATACATATATATGTATGTATATATCAGATATCAATTAGCTCCTTGAAAAAAATTAGTTTTTGTCTTTTACTGAATGAAAGTGCTGTCTTGTTAACAACTCTACAAACGCATTTCTCTCTTTGGCTTATGTCCCAAACATAATAATTTAGAATAAAATCAAGCAGTAGTTTCAAATCAGTATCTATGCTGAACGGATTTTTCACATGGAGAAAAGTCACTGAATACGTTCTCTGCTCTTCTGACAGGCAATTTTGCTATCTGAAGCACTAAATATCATGGCAAATTATAAAACTAAGAAAATTTGCTAATTCTTTGGGTGATATGTTAACGTTAATAATTACTAAGTTATTCTAACTTCTTTAGAAGAAAATCTATTATTAATACAGTGAATCTTGGCTATTACAGTATTTACGAGATTATCCAGCACTGGTTAAGTCAGCTGAGATTCCATCTGACGGATTTTAATTGTTGAAATAGTAAAAGACCTCTTTATAACAGCCTTCTCAGCAATAAAGCAGCTCTGTAATAGCAAGGCTCTAAAGGATTTGAGGATGAAAATAATAACAGATTACTTCTCAGCCCTGATATTGAAATAGAAACTTTCTGAAAGTTAGGCGAAGTCTTGGCTGATATTCATTGTATCACTCTGTTTTATAAAAATATTTCCCTAGAAAGTAATTTTTCCTTCCAGCCCACTTGCAAGCAAAAGAGCTGTGCTAGATACTGGAGAGCAAATAAAGAAGAATAAGAACGACCCTGCTCTCAAGGAATCCACATCTTTTCCACCAGGGAGGCTGGTCAAGTTCACAGATACATCTCACACGACCTAGAATGTAAGAAGCACCAGAGGAGAGAAAAGAACAAAGCACAATGGTAAGGTAGCCTATATCCAGCAAGCGAAATACTGAAGCACTGGATGCACTTCCTTAGTTCCAGTTACATGCCAGACTGCTTGGGTAGTTGTTTGGTCTTACTTTGAGGTATTTAACAAATCCTTTTTCTTCAAGTTATCTGGAGCTGCTGCTTTTATAAAGACAGTTGTGAGTAGTCTTTTAAAGCTTCTGCACAACACTTGTGATCCAATCATTTTTCAGGACATTTAAAAAAATATAATTCTCAATTTACTTGTCTACTGACAACCTCTCCCGTATCTTCAGTGAGTTTAGTATAAATCCCATCTCCATGATGTAAAATAACCTTCTCTAAATGTGACTACATCACAAAAATCACTTGCCTTCCAATACAAAGGAAGAGGAAATAAAAAGTTGCTGGACAATAAAACATACAACAGATTTTAATCCTAGAATTTCAGATGTAGTACTAATTTCCCATGGTTTACCTCATAATTACAAAAATTAATCCAAAAAGTGATATATATCTTGTATCCTTAAAAGAATGAGTGGAAGTTAGTTAACATAAAATAGTACATGTTGCAAATTACTCATGCAACAGCAAACACAGAATTTTGTCAGCAGTTCATCTGACTAGCACTGGCTTCACTGGATGTCCAAATGCAACTTTACTAAAAATGATACTTGATGAATATCTTTTGTTATTTTTATTTTCAAGCAGTGATTCTCAAACCTGATAGTACATATAAATCAACTAGGGAGCTTTGGAAACATGATGTTTTCCACACAGTGATTCTAATGTAATCATTCTGTGGTGACTGGTACATGTTTTATGTGAATCCACAAACTACTGTTCTAAGGAAAACCTGTTATGATCAATTCTATGACTTCATAATTTAATGTAAGAGTAAAAAAGATAGACATTTTATGGGGGAAGGTTAAAAAATGGTTTCTGGTTTTGGGAAAAACAACATCTTTGCACTTTATTTATGAAAGGTAATCAAATTAAAGTCATTGATGCAATATGTTTCTTTACTGTGAATCTGCTCATACACATTTGATAAACTGAAGAATAACGCCAGCATAACACAGAAGTTGTATTAGTTCATGTGCATTTTTTTCCAGCAAAATAGTGATTTGAAGCAATCACGGCATGCTTTCTCATTATTTCAAGAAAGCCTAAGCAATATACAACAATCTTTAACAAAACTCCTGAAAATCTAGTTAAGTTCTTCCTTACAGCAAGTAGGGACTTCAAGAACTGCTATTCTTTCCATTATGTTAAGCTATTCAAGGAAGCTGATGATACAGATGAACAAGGTGCAATGGCATTTCTTCCCGTGTTTAAATAACACCTGACTGACAGAGTGTCTTTTCAACAAATGGTTGGAACAAATGGACATTCACAGGCCCCTCCCCACAAAAAAAAAAAAAAAAATCAATCTAGGCACAGACCTTACACTCTTCACAAAAATTAACTCAAAATGGATCACAGACCTAATCGTAAAACACAAAACTGTAAAACTCTTAGACAATAATGCCAACTAAAAAATGCCACTGGCCACCCAGCTCCACAAGGATTGAGTCATTAGCCACCGCAGTTGCTGATCTTCAACACGTCCTGAAAGGAGTTCAGGGTGGAGATCAGGAATGAGGCTCTCTGAGCTCTGGGAAAACTGGCAGAACAGGCCTTCAGATAGTGAGATATTTTCAGAAGAAACTTTTTTATGAACCTGGATTCTTGCATCTTCCCATACTTAGAAAAGCACTAAAACAATGAACTAAGATATCTGCTCCTCGTGACTACCAGCAACCTTCTACCAAGAGGTGTGCTTGGTTGCACAGACCACCTTTGCCAAAATCACAAATATACTGACCTCCCTGCTTACCTCTTTGGAACAGTTTCTCAGAGCTATCTGAGAGGCAGTCTCCAGGGCTACAGTCCTTAGTAAGAAAATGAATAAACCAGACTCACAGCTTTTATGTTGTGCATTTTTAAGTCAATAATAACATAGGAGAAAACCTTGATGACCTTGAGCATAATGATGCCTTTTTAGATACAACACCAAAGACAGGATCCCTGAAAGAAATAACTGATAAGGTGAACTTCATTAAAATTAAAAACTTCCACTCTGAAAAAGACAGTATCAAGAAAATGAGAAGCCAAGCCACAGACTGGAAGAAAAGATTTGCAAAAGACACACCTGATAGGGCTTCCCTGGTGGCGCAGTGGTTGAGAGTCCGCCTGCCGATGCAGGGGACACGGGTTCGTGTCCGGGAGGATCCCCCATGCCGCGGAGCGGCTGGGCCCGTGAGCCATGGCTGCTGAGCCTGCGCGTCCGGAGCCTGTGCTCCCCAATGGGAAAGGCCACAACGGTGAGGGGCCCGCGTAACGCAAAAAAAAAAAAAAAAAAAAAAGACACACCTGATAAAGGACTGTTATCCACAATATACCAAAAAACTCTTAAAATTCAACAATAAGATAACAAACAACCGGATTAAAAAATGGGCTGAAGATCTTTATTATTTTTTAATTGAAGTATAGTTGATTTACAATATTATATGGGGCTGAAGATATTAACATCATCAAAGAAGATATACAGAAGGCAAATAAGCATATGAAAAGATGCTCCACAACATATGGTATCAGGGAAATGCAAATTAAAACAAGATCCTACTATACAGCTATTAGAATGGCCAAAATCCAGAACACTGAACACACCAAATGCTGGTGAGGATGTGGAGCAACAGGAACTCTCATTCATTTCTGGTGGGAACACAAAATGGTATAGTCACTTTGGAAGACTGTGTGGCAGCTTCTTACAAAACTAAACATACTCTTACCATACAATCCAGCAATCGTACTCCTTGGTATTTACCCAAAGGAGCTGAAAACTGATGTCCACACAAAAACCTGCACACAGATGTTTACAGCAGCTTTAATCATAATTGTCAAAACTTGGAAGCAACCAAGATGTCCTGCAGTAGGCAAATGGATAAATTAATTTTGGTACATCCAGACAATGGAATATTATTCAGCACTAAAAAGAAATGAGCTATCAAGACATAAAAACACATGGAACAATCTTAAATGCATATTACTAAGTACAAGAAGCCAATCTAAAAAGGCTGCATACTGTGATTCTAACTATATACCGTTCTGGAAAAGGCAAACCTATGGAGACCATAAAAAGATCAGTGGTAGCTGGGATGGGGGTGATGATTATGCAGATGATTATGCAGATTATGCAGATGATTATGCAGAGCACAGAGGATTTTTAGAGCAGTGAAAATACTCTGTAGGATATTATAAAAATGGATATATGCCATTATACATTTGTCCAAACCCTTAGAATGTACAACACCAAGGGGGAACCCTAAAGTAAACAATGGACTTTGGGTGATTATGATAGGTCAATGTACGCTCATCCTTGGTAAAAAATGTACCATTCTGGTGAATAACGCTGATAATCGGAAAGGCTATTCATGTATGGGGGTAAGGAGTATATGGGAAACCTCTGTACCTCTGTGATTTTGTGGTAAATCTAAAACTGCTCTAAAAAAATAAAGTCTTAAAAACAAAACAAAACACCTGATTGACAGAAGTCTACACAGTGAGTTGGGTATTTAATTTTGATAAAACTGGTCTTCATTA
Source organism: Grampus griseus (assembly GCF_964374135.1). Taxonomy (NCBI): domain Eukaryota; kingdom Metazoa; phylum Chordata; class Mammalia; order Artiodactyla; family Delphinidae; genus Grampus; species Grampus griseus. The sequence continues at coordinate 36,716,443 of NC_139003.1, forward strand.
GGAGTAAATGTCTCCAAGGAACTATAGTTTGAAGGAGGCAGCATGAATTCCAGAGTTCAATGATGCAAAGAATTAACTGGACTGTGGAGACTTAACCATGCTGCTCTTTTTATTAGGATTGCTATGGTTTACAAAGTTCTATTGGTTTTGAGTGATCTATCCCTAACCCAATCCCCCACCCCCTGCCACGCTTAAGACCTGTTATTTGTGTCGCGTACTTCTGTAGAATGCAGTTTTTCAGGAATGCATAAGGTTACTAGAGTAGAAGCACCTCTGTTATTTGTATATAACAAAGTATTTTTAGGGCTGAATACACCGGGACAGATGAGGGCATCTACTGATAACATAGCTCAGCTTTTAGACTTAAAAACCCTTAATAAAAGAACGTGGGACTAGGGAATCACAGTACTCCACATATTGAAAAAGTGCTTCTGGTATAGTATATCACAGCTTACAGCGAGTGAGGACCTAGAATCAAAACTCCACTTCAGGGATGAGAAAACTATAACCTAGAAGTTATTTTCTACTTCGCATCTTGCCTCCCTAGTAAAGTGTTACAACAAGCCTTCTTGTATAGGCCAATGTTCATTATGCCAAATAACTGGCCATCTTAACAGTTTCTGCATCACGTTACAGCCAAGTCAACAAGGAAGCTTTGTCCTTCCCCAATGCAGTTCCAGTTTTATTCTGCAAAACAATGAGAAAATAGCACTTGTTTTATCAAAACATGCTTTATAACCAATTTTACTGGAATGGATTTATCCCCCAAAATCCAGATATAAAATTGCCATTCTGAGAGAGAAAAATACTAAATAGAGGAAGATAATAAGTATCACTCAGGAGTGCCAGTCTGTAAGATTCAGTGTATTGACTCACGGAATAAAAAAACACTGATATCAAAGAGGTGCAGAGTCTTAACAGTGAAGAAACCTCTCAAGAAATCTAGATTAAAACAAAATGCTTAAATGACTGTGTATTTGAAGTTATTAAGTGGCAATTAATGAAACCTCACCAAATGTTTACATAAACCACCTAAAATAGGTACACAAAATTATCTTCAAAAAACTGACAGCAATTCAAAATAAGCAAGCCAAGGAAAGAGTGTATGTACTGACAAAACAGCAGCAACCCATCCATAGTTTCGGTATGTTTTACTTTGATCTGAAGATAAATAATTCCACAAAATCCACTTTGGATTTTAATTTTGGACGTGCCAAAAAAAAAAAAGTTCAGAAGCAATGATCTATAAATTATTTTTGTACTTCTTGTGTTATAAATTCATTCCAAATTTCGAGTGTTCACCAAATGATTCTATGTGGGATAAAGTTCTGTACAAAAAGAACAGAAAAGACAGAAAAGCAACACATTGTAAACCCTTAAGGAACATATAGATAAATTCACCTTCAAGTCAAATTGTCATAAGGTACTTTTGACTTTCCAGAAATGACACTCAAAACCATTCAGAATCATTTGGATGGTTCTTACACTGGGCTAGTTAACAAAACTATAGCTTTCCCCATGAAAGGAGAGGGTGAGTTCCAGTTGCTTGAGAATTTCAATCATCTGAGGGAGCATCCAGGGAAATGTTGGGGAAGGTCTGTGATAGGGCAAGCTGCCACCACTGTTATTTTGAAAGTGCAGTGGGCTCAGATCCCCTTTGTGGAATCAGGAGATGTCAGCAGTAGAGAACACCCTGCCTTCCTCTATGCTTCCTAGGTCTGATGACTCAAACCTCCTAGTCCTCTTCCAGTCAGCAGATATGCCCTAGCAATTAGAAGTGCACTAACAAAAAAGAACGGAAAAACAGGAAAGGGAAAAAAAAATGAAGGGGACTTTTGGAATCAGACAAGAGATTAAAAAAACAAAAACAAAAAAACCCCCAAACAGCCAACAAAGCTAGTCAAATGTTAGCAATTCTTAAAAGGGCTGTTCATCACCCTTGCTCTCTTCTGCCCATTCCCCAACCTCTTCTCATTCTCAGCTCTGACTCTATAAAGCTGTAAAGCACTTAAGAAATAAGATTTTTTGAACAGAATGCATTTAAAGTTAAAACATGATAGGGAAATATTTGACTGATAAAATCAATAAAGATAAGATCAGCATCAAAAGACATTAGGTTTCCCAAATCCTAGCACTCCACTCAACGTTGGTTATTGATCATGCATGATAGCTACTAAATAAAATATAAAACACAAAATAAGGGCTTCCCTGGTGGCGCAGTGGTTGAGGGTCCGCCTGCCGATGCAGGGAACACGGGTTCATGCCCCGGTCCGGGAAGATCCCACATGCCGCGGAGCGGCTGGGCCCGTGAGCCATGGCCGCTGAGCCTGCGCGTGCGGAGCCTGTGCTCCGCAACGGGAGAGGCCACAGAGTGAGAGGCCCGCGTACTGCAAAAAAAAAACCCGCCAAAAACCCCACAAAATAAGTTATTTGGGCTGTATAAAATAAGCTAATGGGACAGTAATTCTATTCAACATACCCAATATACTTAAATATAAGAGGATATAGCAGTGGTCAAAGGAATCTATTACAGAGCAGAAAGGTGCTTCACTCTGAATCTCACTGCCAGCTATCATTTCTGCTGTGCTCCAAACATGTAATTTACAGTGGGGGAAAGGGATATTGTTATAATAATTTGGGAAGCTTCATAAACCACTCATCCAGATGAAAGCCACTGGGTTGAACAAATTCTTACTTAAAAAAGAATAAAGAGTAGAAAGTTTATTAATATTAAAGAGATGAGTCCTACATTCATTAAAAGATAAATATAGTTTTTTTGTTGCATTAAGGATTAAGAAACTTTAAGGATGAGCTCTTTAAATCTAACATATATGTGTGACACCAAGAGCTCCATAAGAGAAGACCTCCAACTACAAATAGCCAAGGGATATTTTACAAAACAAATTATTGGCACTGCTAGTTTCTGGTAAGCAATTGTTTTAGGAGTACAGTAAAACTTTAGAGATTTCAGTGAGGTTTTCAGTATTCAACAAACCTAAATTTTATAATTATTTTCAAAGGTTTGTTATGATACGCTGGTGAGGTCTTCAAATATCTTACTGGAAATTGCCGAAGTTATTACAACTCTTACCCAATGTCCAAAAAAAGTCTTCATTTCTTGGTCTGTGATTTTATATCCAGTGATAACCCTGGACCATTGTTAGTGATCCACTGGCCAGAGAGTAACTATACAGTCATCTTAAGGATTAAACTAGGGCTTCTCTGGTGGCGCAGTGGTTGAGAGTCCGCCTGCCATGCAGGGGATGTGGGGCGTGCCCCGGTCCGGGAAGATCCCACGTGCCGCGGAGCGGCTGGGCCCGTGAGCCATGGCCGCTGAGCCTGTGCTCTGCAAAGGGAGAGGCCACAACAATGAGAGGCCCGCGTACCGCAAAAAAAAAAAAAAAAAGAATTAAACTAATAAGTGTAGAAATGTTGTTAACAGGCAGAGTGCTCTCTGTAGTTTGATGGCAATACTACACTTAGCTCTGTCTGCCTTTACCATTTAAAGGCTAATAGGGCAGTCTTCAACAGCTTCCTTCTGCACCCTTTCCTCTCCCAGCACTGACCTTTCTTAAATACGGAGAAGCATCCAGTACTGTTCTGAGACTTTCACTTTTTCTTCTTATTCAAAATATAAGAAAGTGCTCTCAGGTATTTTCTGTACTTCTTGGTTGACTGGTGTAATACTTGATTAAAACTCTCACTAAAATAGTTTAAATCGTACAGATTTCTAAAGCAAAATTTTCAGACAACAAAAATGAGTACATTGTAGGACTTTTAAGCAAAACAAAGGGGAAATGCACCCATGATCCCACGATTCAGAAATAAGCACAATTAAGATTATGATGATTTTTCTTCATATATATCGCCACACATTTTTAATTAAAAATCCCAAAAATACTTTCCTGATACATGTTTTTTTCCCCTTCACTTAATATGCCATAAGGAACTTTCCACACCACCAAATATCCTTCTATAAAATTACTTAAAATAACCAGAGTATTCTAACAATGGAATATAACAATTTATTTAACCAATTGTACACACTTATTGCTATTATAAACAAAATTGCAGTGAATATACCTTTAGCTAAATCTCTGCTCTTTTTAAAATAGTAATTTTCTTAGGATTAATTAGAAGTAGAATTTCTAGGTCAAAGGGTACCAATATTTTAATGTGGATCATTTATATCTTTAGTTATGGAAGTGGTTAAAGAAAGTCTGGTCACGGGACTTCCCTGGTGGCGCAGTGGTTAAGAATCCGCCTGCCAATGCAGGGGACAAGGGTTCGATCCCTGGTCCAGAAGGATCCCACAATGCCGCAGAGCAACTAAGCCCATGAGCCCCAACTACTGAGGTTGTGTGCCACAACTACTGAAGCCTGTGCGCCTGGAGCCCGCGCTCCGCAACAAGAGAGGCCACAGCAATGAGAAGCTCGCACACCACAACGAAGAGTAGCCCCCGCTCACCACAACTAGAGAAAGCCTGTGTGCAGCAACGAAGACCCAATGCAGCCAAAAATAAATAAATAAATAAAATTGATTCTTTAAAAAAAGAAAAGTCTGGTCATTAGCAATTCAGAGGTGAGATTAGCAGGGGTAACCAGATATCATAATTTTTGACTTTGAACATGAACTTGATTTCTTTCTTTTATTCTGATATGAAGAGAGTCAGAAAAGATGGTCAACAATCTCTCTAGCTATAGAAGCTCCTTATTTCCTTTCTAGGGAAGCATAACCTAGGTAGGGCCATATTATAAGTGTGACCTATTCCCGGTTACGGATGCAGCCTTTGCTCAAAAGTTTCTCTCAACTAGAGTCAGGCTAGGGTCCAGAGGAAGCACTCTGCATTTTAAAGTCAGGGTTGCTGTGGTTCCTTTTTTTTTTTTTAATCTTACTAAATAATTTACTTAGAAGTTTCTTTCTGCCCTTGTCCCATTCTCTCAAGCCTGAAGACATTTCTGCAACACTTTTATTGACTGTTAGGCACTAACCAAGAGCAATTATCCCTATCAACTGACCTAGAGTTATTACAAATAATTACTCAACACAAATTAAATTATTGAGTTTGAGTAGCTGGTATAAACAATCTCGTGTTTGTGACTAGTGGTAAGTGGGCCTAGAGGACCAATGATACATCAATGCCTTGAGCAGTAGTCCTTGAAGTGTGGCCCCTGGACCAGCAGCATCAGCATCACCTGAAAAGCTGTTAGAAATGCAAATCACTGGGCCCCAGACCAGGACCTACTAAATCAGAAACTCTGGGGGTGGGGCCCAGAAATTTGCTCTTTAGCAAGCAACCTGTTTTAACAGGTGATGCAATTTAAGAACCAAAGGCCTAGTGACCTGACACCGCAAAATCTTCTAGTGAAACACTTCTGTTTCAGAGGATTCCTTACAGTGCAAGAGCGACAGATATTACAAAAAAAAATTGGACTGGAGAGGAAAGTGGGGAGAACTTGCTACATCATAACAATGTTTGGATTTGATAACTTCAGTTTTCCTTTAACAGTAGTTAGGACCAGAATCATCCAGTGCCAGATCTAATTAATCAAATTTGGGGCTTTGGGCCCAGAGCAGGATCCCAGGTGTGCTTCTGTATACTAATGTTCAAAAGCTACTGCCCAGCCTGCACTGTTGCCTAGAAAGGGCCACTGTGGCCTCCAGGAACTGGCACCTTTTTGTCTAATCCATTTCAACCTTCACCCTCAATCTCCAAGATACATTTTATGTTTTCTATCATAAAGGGCTATTTTTATTGGTATTACCCAGTGTCCTACAACTGAAACCTATGCTTCTAGATGTAAAGATTCTCACAGAAAACTATATCTTTTGGAACAGAGGTAGTTTTGAAGAGCAGGGCCTGAGCTTTCACGGAATCTGAGAATTTAAGAAATTGTATATAAACATATGTATATGCACAGAAACATCACTCAGGGGAAAAGTTCACAGCTTTTACCAGGTTCTCAAAGAGATCTGTGATTCTCACAAAAGCTTAAAAACCAAACCAAACCCACAAAAAGCCCACTGGTCTAGAAAGCAAGTGATATCTATTTAAAAGTGAAATAAACACTGCATAAAATGTTGACACTGTAGAGCCGTGTATTAAGCACACATAAAAGTGAAAATGGGGACTTCCCTGGTGGCGCAGTGGTTATGACCCCACGCTCCCAATACAGGGGGCCTGGGTTCGATCCCTGGTCAGGGTATGAGATCCCACATGCATGCCGTAACCAAAAGTTTGCATGCCACAACTAAGGAGCTCATGTGCTGCAACTAAGGAGTTGGCAAGCCACAACTAAGGAGCCCGCCTGCTGCAACTAAGACCCAGCACAACCAAATAAATAAATATTTAAAAAAAAAAGTGAAAATGAACAGTATGTATTATATAACACTGGGGAATGAGGCCAATGTGAGGTGCTATACTGACCCAATATGATGATCGAATGCTCTAAAGGCTTTACAGTCTACCCTCTTAAAGGCCAGACTGATGAAGATGATGGCTTGTTTTTTGTTTTTTTTTTAATTTATTTATTTATTTTATTTATTTATTTTGGCTGTGTTGGGTCTTCGTTGCTACGTGCGGGCTTTCTCTAGTTGCAGCGAGCGGGGGCTACTCTTCATCGCAGTGAGCGGGCTTCTCATTGCGGTGGCTTCTCTTGCTGCAGAGCACGGGTTCTAGGTGCGCAGGCTTCAGTAGTTGCAGCATGCGGGCTCAGTAGTTGTGGCTCACGGGCTCTAGAGCACAGGCTCAGTAGTTGTGGTGCACGGGCTCAGTTGCTCTGTGGCATGTGGGATCTTCCCGGACCAGGGATCGAACCCGTGTTCCCTGCACTGGCAGGTGGATTCTCAACCACCGTGCCACCAGGGAAGCCCCGATGATGGCTTGTTTTTGTTAGGCATTATGCTAGTATGTTTATACACAATCTCTGATTTGATTATCAAAAAAAGTTCTATGAGGAAGGTAGTTTTGTTATTGTTAGGTAGTAAGAGAATCACAGTTTTAAACTTATACCAGTGGGTTAGTGACAACTCAATCCATTAGGATACTTCTGAAAGTCAGTTAACTGGCAAAGGCTTCATTCAGCAACTATATTGCTATAGCTAAAGGTCTACCAGTCCCCACACAATACTGCTTCTGAGAGTCTAACGGTCTCTGAGCTCTATGATTCCCAAAACCCAAAACAAGATCAGCAGTCTGCTTTGTCAGAAAGACTATGCCTTTTAAGTACAGGTCTCCACTGTCCAGCAACAGTAAATCCAGCTTTTTGATTCAGAGATTGAGCAATGACCTCCTCGACCAAAGGGTTTCACAGAGGACTGGAATGCAGGCAGTCTGATTCCAGAGCCTAACCTTGGAGTCATTACACTCTCCCTGAGCAAATATCCTGGATTATGAGGGAGAGACCTTGATGCCCCCACCCTTTCATGACCATATATATGTTGTTATTTAAATACGGTGTATAGTAACTTATTATTGCTCCTTTCTAATCTTATTACTACTTAATGGACACTGTGAATGGCAGAGTCCCCACGAAGTTAGGCAGTATTATTCATCAACATTTACAACCAAAAGTATCCATATTTTTAATTGAAACAAATCTAAAGCAAAATAGCCTCTTAAATACTAAGCTTTGAAGAGTATCTAAATATGATTAACAGCATACTTTTGTACTAATAAGACAAAATGTATTTAAAAAAATATATAATCCTCTATATCATTTATAAAACATTGTGAGAGATAATCCCATGGAACAAATGTTTTATGTCATTAAATTACCTTTATTAATATAATTCACTTATTAGGCTTTTAACATATTAATTGAGAAAATAAATCACATGCAGTAGTTTTTTCGTAAATAAAAAGTATTTAAGGCAAATAGACCAAAAAAAAAAACTCTTAAAAAAACTGAAACTAAAAATATTATTTACAATGGGAACTTTAAGTCCAAAGTTCTCTTTGTAAGACAATACTCCCTGCATTGTTCTCCCCTTGGCTTTCTTTCTGAGCTTTAATAAAAGGCTGAAAATTCCTGGCCAGCAGCTTGACAATTTTAAGATCCATAAATTTGGGCAAGCAGTCTATACGCATGGCTCAATAATAATCTTTTTAAATTTAATTGCTTTTAAAAATGTCAGTAATTTGGAAGACAGAACATGAAGGGAGATGAAATCTATTGAGGCCACAAAACTAGAAGGGCAGATTGTAGGAAGGAGGAGAGCTATGCAGGCAGGCTGAGAGCAGTGTACAGAACTCACTGTAGAGAAATATAAAGTAATGAGTTAGGGAACACCAAATTCTACAGAAAATGAATACACCCTTGGTACTCCCATGCTACAAGACACTGAACAGAAGAATAAATGTTTAGTAGAGGATAAAACTTTAAACTTGTAGCACTGCACTTAAAAAACTAAGTAGACTTTTAAAATGTTTATTGTCTTGGTATAAGTCAAAGGATGTTACTTAAAAATGAAGCAACTTTATTTGGAACAAAGGGTAGTTCAGGTCACCTTGCTTTAAAAAAGTCTTCTATTACAGAATATTCAAGTAAAAGCAAGCAGAATGACACAATAGCTTTGACTAGAGGCTTTGATATTCAAGAGGATTAAACAAATGAGCACTGGTGTCTTTTGATGGAGAGCAGATTATGAAGAAACTCCTAAAAACACAATTCTAAAGGGACCATGAAGGTTAAAGAATATAAGGATTTGGGGCAAAATGTTACATGTGGTAAAATTCAGACAAGAAGCACAAAAATAAATTAGGGGAGGCCTTCCCTGGTGGCGCAGCGGTTGAGAGTCCGCAGCGGTTGAGAGTCCGCCTGCCGATTCAGGGAACATGGGTTCGTGCCCCGGTCCCGGAAGATTCCAAATGCCGCGGAGCGCACTGAGCCTGCGCGTCCTGAGCCTGTGCTGCGCAACGGGAGAGGCCACAACAGTGAGAGGCCCGCGTACCGCAAAAAAAAAAAAAAAAAAAAAAAAAAAAAAAAAAATTAGGGGAGAGGTTAAAAATCTCTAAAAAATGAGATTTTGTTTCCACCTTCGATACAAGTTATTCTTTTTTGCCAGAAAAAGCACGAAATAAGGACCCAAATGAAGTAGAGTTGACCCTTGAACAAGGCGGAAATTGGGGCGGCATCCTCGCAGCTGAAAATCAGCCTAGAACTTTACAGCAGGCCCTCCTTACCTGTGGTTCCACAGCAACCTCAGCAACTGCACACCATGTAGTACTGCAGTATTTACAGAAAAAAAAATCCAGGTAAAGGTAGACTCTCACTGCTCAGACAGCTGTTGTTCAAGGGTTAACTACAATCACCTTTCTCAATCTGAAAAATCAAAAACACAGCCAGAAAGTAGACATAGCTAGGCATATAAAATGTCATTCATTAGCTCTTTATGGGATTTAGCAAATGTATTTTGTATCCTCTCATTTTTTTTTTATAGGCAGAAAACCTAATTGTTAGCTGTTAGGTAAAACTGACTTTACAAATTGTGAAATGAGACACAGTTGGTCTCCAGGTACATTATTACTAGTTTTGAAGGCAAATAGATGTCAAAGCTGAACCTTCATTCCAATCACCCAAGCACCTGGTTGAAGCTAACAACACCAGACAGCCTACAGTATTGAATATAGGGGAAACCCAGAAGGGAATTCAAAGATGCTAGTGTAGCGCCCAGAAAGACACTCGAAATTCACGAAGCTACTTAATGCCTCAAGTTTTTATGGTGGTTGGAATCTTCTCCAAGCTGCCTGAGCAAACTTATAAGTAGGAGAACCACTGAGACAAGTTCTACTTAGAGACTATTAAATATTAGGGATTATGGTAGCCTATCATTACAAGGTCTAATCTCTATGTCTCACACACATTTCTGTGGTTGTATATGAATGGTATTAACAATCCTACCAAATTCTTGAAAGAACTGTTAAAACTAAAAGAAAAATATTGCAAAGTTGTAAGAAGTGAACCTCAGATGAAAAAAAAGCAATCACTCTATGCTGTAACTTCATTGCAGAAGTTGGGATGGTACATAAACCAGAGTAGGTACAACTTTCTGTTCCATCACCTTTGCTCTCTGCCTGGCCTACCTGCCTGATTTCATTCTCTTCTTGCCCTAGTTTTAGAAAACTGTTGCATTCCTTACACTCTGAAATGTAATGTGAAAATCAAAATTTAACTGGTACCTAAGGCTGATCACTTCCCAGAAATAACTACCCTATAAAAGCAAGATTGGGGGGTTTACTAAAGAATACCTATTGATGTTAATTTAATGATAGAAAAAAATAAAATGACCTAATATCCAACAATAAGAGAATGATTAAATGAATTATAGACATTAAACAAGTCATTAAAAATGTGTTTTGAGAGATTTAGTGGCATGGGGAAATACTCAGGAAAAAAACTGTATAAATCCGTATTTATACTATGATCCCTATTTTTTTTTTTTTTTTGCGGTACGCGGGCCTCTCACTGTTGTGGCCTCTCCCGTTGCGGAGCACAGGCTCCGGACGCGCAGGCTCAGCGGCCATGGCTCACGGGCCCAGCCGCTCCGCGGCACGTGGGATCCTCCCGGACCGGGGCGCGAACCCGCGTCCCCTGCATTGGCAGGCGGACTCCTAACCACTGCGCCACCAGGGAAGCCCGATCCCTATTTTTTAAAAAATACATATTTTTAAACAAAAGGAACTACCAAAGAAAAAAACAAAAAAGCTGACCTGGAAGGGTGAAAGGAATTCTATTGTCTTCTTCCTCCTCTTTAGCTACTCTGCAAGTCTTTATAACCCTACCTCAGGAAGTGTGCCCAGGATGGATGAATTTACCCATTTGGTAATTTTTTTAAGACAGTTTTTTCCTAATGTATCTGTAATTTCCTTTGTATCTGAGTATTGCTTAATTCATGTCATCTACTGACTTGGTATCTGGGATACTGCATAGAATCCTTTCATTTCTTTTCTAGGAAGGGCAGGCTAGAGGCTGAAGGTCCAAAGTGAGGACTGCTCAGTTTGTCTGAGCTGTTACTTTTGTGCATGCACTAACACATTTAAAAGCTTCCCTGCCAATATCTCTAATAAAAGCCCTGAACATTAAAATCTCTCCTAAAACTCTGACTTTTTCTTTTTTAAAGTAAAAGTCCCTCTGAATACTGCAAGCAAAACCATGAAAAGCAAACAATTAAAAGAACTCACTAGATAGTGTCTCTGGAATTACAGTTCTTAAGTAACTTTTTTATTGGTTAATTAATTTAGAAGATGCATCCCCTATCAAAGTACTGACAGAAAAAAAAAAAAAACCCAACACTTTGGGATGCATCTATGGCTTAGTTTCCTTTATATAGATTTGAGGGTCAGGATACTCTTCACTCCTAGACCCTACTCTTGTGCCAGTTAAGAGTTAGGTGAGTGCTTTTAGAAGGAAACTGATTTTCCTTCTGATACTTGGAATACAATGGTAACAAAAGTGCATCAGTTAGCCTTTTATAATACATGATAGAGTAACAAATCTTGATTTAGTTTAATTTATGCAAAAATATAAAAATTCATTGTATTTTATTATATTTGGGGACAATTAAACAAAACCAGAACATCTGCTGGCATGTTAAATGTCTTTCTAATTAAATCTAGAGTTGAATGAATCGATTCATTAGCAACAAGCCTGGTTTATTAACTCATTAATATAGATGGTTAGTATCACGAAGGGAAGAATAGGAGAATCTCAAAAAGTACAAAAAAAATTGCACAGTGACGTGGGCATCAGGGAGAATACTAGTTGAAGCAAAGTGCTCAGAACTTAGCTTTTCAAAGATTAAAATAAAAATCAATGTGCTAACGTGGAAAGGACATTTACAAAGATAAGTTTTTTTTTTTTTAAAGGTTATAAAGGCAAGTTGGTAGTGTGGGGATAAATACGTAGATAAAAATGTTCATTTGGACTATAGAAAGAATTATTATTTTTGTGCCAAAACAATAATACACTGTAAAAACATTTTGAGAAGTTTATATATAAAGGCTAAATAAGAAGGCTTCCCCATAGACAGCCAGATTTAAAAAACAAAAAAAACAAACAAAAAAACCCTATTCCTATTTGAAGGTATGCCCAGCTTGGCATACAGCCATCACTTAATAAAAATTAAAATTTTAATTATTTACGTTAATTGTTAATAAATTGGGAACATAAGTAAATATTTCACCCATAGGCCACTTATTTGGCAAACTTAAATTCAAAACAGTAGACAGTACTAGGAACAGGATTGCCAGATAAAATATAGGATGCCCAGTTAAATTTGAATTTCAGATATACAACGAATACTGTTTTAGTATAAGTATGTCCCAAATACTGTATGGTATTGCATAGTATAAGCACATCCTGTGCAATATTTGGGGTATATACTAAAAACGTTATTAGCTGCTTATCTGAAATGCAAATATAATTGGTCCTCAATCTTTATTTTCATTTGCTTAATCTGGTAATTCTAACAAGGAAGGAAGAAAACAAGGCTTCTGTGTATTCAAATTAGATGCTAAAACTCATGCAGTTTACTCACAGGGAGCTCAGACTCTGAGTCTATACACTGGCAACCCTCATGCCAAATCTACCCCTCTGATATATTTTATTTGATATGTACAGTATTTTAATTTCAATTAGCTACCATCATTAAAACTGAAAGAGTACACATTAAAAAAATTTCCAGACTCTGATAACACTGGGAGTCCATTTCCACATGTCAATAATCCAGATCTGGATGGCTGCTTCCTCAGGCAGGGTAGGTATGTTCCCATTTGCCATGATCCTCACCACCCCCTATTATTCCAAAATCAAGCTGAAAGTAGCAGCAATTCAAAGTGATCGTTTTCCACCCCACTTCCAGCACTTCTGTTACCTGGCAGTCCCTTGAATTTCACTGAGTTTGTGGCCTGGGTTCTGCTATATATATTCATTTTATACCCAGTTCTCTCCACCAAAGATCTGAAGCCACAAATTATGATATGGAGAGAAGATGAAATTCTGCTAAAGTCTATTTCTCCCACTAGTTTTTTTAAAAATAAATTTATTTATTTATTAATTTATTTAATTTTTGGCTGCGCGCGTGGGCTTTCTCTAGTTGCGGCAAGCGGGGGCTACTCTTCGTTGCGGTGTGTGGGCTTCTCATTGCGGTGGCTTCTCTTGTTGCAGAGGATGGGCTCTAGGCCCGCGGGCTTCAGTAGCTGCAGCACGCGGGCTGAGTAGTTGTGGCTCGCAGGCTCTAGAGTGCAGGCTCAGTAGTTGTGGCACACGGGCTTAGTTGCTCCGCAGCATGTGGGATCTTCCCGGACCAGGGCTCGAACCTGTGTCTCCTGCATTGGCAGGCGGATTCTTAACTACTGCGCCACCAGGGAAGCCCCTCTCCCACTAGTTTTAAAATTTGAAGAAGGAAGGAAGTTTGTCCGCTTTATACATTCTTCTGGTTCTAGCCCCCCAGCCCAGTGTGCAGCATACAGTAGATGCTAAGTGAATATTTGTTTGATTAATAAATGAATGATCATCAAAGAGGGAGAATAACTATGGCAACAAAAAGCAAAACAAGTAAAGCTATTTAGGAATATTTGAGTGGAATCAGTAAGTAAAAATATGTTTATTCTGCTGATAGTCATCAAGACATGATGTTTGCAGTCAGTTATGTATAGCCCTTTGAAAAACTACTCAATGTAATAATCTTCAGAAACCTGGTAAGCTACTTAAACAAAACATATTGTTTTCTGAGATGCTGCCAGATAAATTAAAGGGCATTATAAACCATTACCCATGGAAAGAATCTAGAATTTCTCTTTATCTCTCAATTCCAACCACATTCCCCTAGTACTCTGAATTTTGGAATAGCATGGAAATGCAAAGAGAGGAAAGAACAGAAGAGGTTTTCTATAAGGTTTGAACAATTCGGTCCAAGAATTATATTAATTAAATGCCTCTAACAAGCACAGAAACACGCTATTCCAACATCCCACCTTCAGATTTTTTTTTTCTTTTCTTTTTTCTTTTGCGGTACGCGGGCCTCTCACTGTTGTGGCCTCTCCCGTTGTGGAGCACAGGCTCAGCAGCCATGGCTCACAGGCCCAGCCGCTCCGTGGCATGTGGGATCTTCCCAGACCGGGGCACGAACCCGTGTCCCCTGCATCGGCAGGTGGACTCTCAACCACTGCGCCACCAGGGAAGCCCCCACCTTCAGATTTTACTAACAGACGTCCCTGGAGATTTTCTTAAATGGCTAACATACCCTTCCCCCAAGGGCAGAGATACACTTTTCCATCTTTCCAGATCCCTGGTATATAATAACTTCAAAGGATTTTTGTTATATCTGCATATAAGACACTTAGGAGATAAATTTTGGGGCAGTGAAACAGCTGAAGTTACAGTAGCTGAGAGAAAAGGAAAAAAAAATTTCAAATCAGACTTCAGAAAATCCATAATTTGTTTGCCATGCCTATAATACATAAAAATCTCTTAAACATTCATTTAAAAAATATTTATTGAAAATCTACAGTGTGCTAGGCACCAAGAGAAGAGAAAGGATTAGAGATGAAGATATGGATCCAGCTACCAAAGCACAGGTAGAGACACAAACAATTACAATACATGGCATTTGTTATAATGGTAAGTACAAGGTATAAGGGAAATCCAGGGTATACAGAGGACCTAAGTCTGCCAGTCAAAGGTGAAGAAGTTCATTATCTGAACTAAGACCTTAAGGGCAAATAATGAGTAAATGAGAGGAGCTAACCTAGTTGGAGAGAGCAGGGTGCCCCCAGGCACTTCAAGGAGTAATATGGCAGAAAGGCAGAGACAGTATATTCAGGGAACTATGAATATTCAGGGATCTGACCACAATATGGAAGCAATAAGAACAGTCTTGGTGAGATACAGAGAGGATCTGAAATAGGGCAGTGGTGATCAAGAGGTAGGAGCAAATGTCAGGTGCTGATAAGAATCACTCTGCTTGTATTGTTTGCTTGGACTCTCTGGATTCCTGACCAGGGGTATCTTACTTATATTGGTTTCTGAACCCCATCTGGTTCTTTTTTTGTAATGCCTGACAGCCTGGCTTTCAGATCGGACCTGACCACCAACAAGTACAACTTCCTTAGGTTCTGTTCCAACATCCTTGTATACAGATGGTTCACCTTTGTGATAACCAGCAGTTTAAAATAACTTTCAGAGTGCCTCTCTCCAGCTCAAATTTCTGCCTTGATATCCATGTTTTGGGGCCTACCTGCCACTTAAAACTTTAGATAACAAAATAAACTTGTCCTTTTTTTGTAATTTTCTACTACATCTGATTCCTATTTTTTGTTTTCTAAATCATGACATCAAAAAGATTCTTGCTTTTACTGCCTGCTTTTGGTGTGTTTCTGCACGTAAAGGATGAACTACTTACTACAAGCAGAAGAGGCACTATTTAAAATACAGTTGACCCTGGAACAACATGGGTTTGACTTGTGCAGGTCCACTTACACTTGGATTTTTTTCAATAGTAAATACTATAGTACTACACGATCTGAGGTTGGCTGAATCTGCGGATGTGGAACTGTGAATATGGTTATACTTGAATTTCCAGCGTGTGGAGGGTCAGAGCCCCAACCATGGTGTTGTTCAAGGGTCAACTGTACTCCTTTCTAAAAGGCGAATACTTGTCAGCATCCATACATTAAACATAAGAAACAGAAAAAAACACATGCTTTTATAGTCTGAGCCATTACCTATTACCATAGACTTACTGGCAATTACTTGGCCTTTCTAATACTTGTTAATAATGGATAAATAATTCAGTAGCTCAAATCAATTACACTCTCCACTGCCATATTTTATCTTAACACAAATTGACATTTAGCTAATGTTTCATAGTATAAATAAATCTAGGTGATATAAAAAACAAACAGTAAAATAATTTCTAATCGTATTAGCAAAATCCATCAAACTGGATGTGATGTTGTTGCCTACTACAGTTCTATCGTCTACACCAGTGGTACTCAAACTTCAGTGTGCATCCAAATCACCTGGAGGACTTGTTAAAACAGAGCACTGGGCTCCATCCTGAGTAGCTGATTCAAAAGGGCTGGGGTGTGGCACATGAATCTGCATTTCTAACGAATGCCCAGATGCTGCTGCTGCTGCTGCGGAATCACATTTTGAGAACCACTTTCATACTGTACACCAACATGGGGCATGAATGAAGGGGAGGAAGTGGTATTCTAATCGTGGTTTATCATCTTCGAAAAATCTTCTCTAAATTAGAGGCTCCAATTCTAGCCAGAGAGTTTGGGAAGTTAAGCCTCCATCATGGGAAAGATCCCAAAATATCGATTTCTTTTAAGCAAAGAAAATAAAGCAACTGTGTTTCATGGCAGTTTTAACAGAGATGCTCTGTGGGAGAGCTTAAGATGTTGCAGTTTCATTAGCATTATCCAGTGTTGCTATGGGGACCAACTGGAGAGGAATCATCAGTACACAAGAAAATGAAAAGAGGGAATTGATGAATTAAAAAAAAAAGAACTTAACATTTCTGAGAAAATAAAAGTCAAGTCATATCGCTAATTTTCTGGCATTTATGTAACTTAAGGTATAAATTCTCCTTTAATAAGTAGATCTATAAAGATTCACATATAAATCTTTCCAAATTCAGAAGATGCATAATCCCTTTGCAATTCAGGGAGGGAAATAAAAACAAAATCTTTTAAAAAAAAGGAAAAGGAAAGTGGCATCATGGGGTTTATTAGGCATCAGTTAGTCATGATGACCCTGAAGCCAGGGGCTATGTGGAAAGGATGCGCATTTTGCTCAACTGGGTTCAGCTTTGCACAGAATGAGAGATAGAAGGCTCAGGCAGGTACAACACACAGCTCTGGGGACTGAGAAAGCGGGAAGGATAGGTGGATGGCCTCCTCTCAGTGTCTCAGATAATGAAACTGAGAAAAGCCAGAGAGGAAGGAATAACTTGAGAATAAGAATAAATTCTCTTTCTAAACCATCTTGCACCTGCTACCAGTCTTCCTTCTTCAAGTCTGCTTTCACCACATCAGTTCCCAGTGTCTCTCTATTTTGTGTCTCAACAAATCTCAACTTTTCTGCCTGCTTTTCCGGCTTGAGCTAATGTCTACCTACCTTCTTTACCCAACTTTTTTCTCACTATCCCTATGACTTTTTTTATACCAACTCGAGGACGAATTCCTACTTGGGGTTTTCCTCTCTTGTTCAGACCCAGAGTGGATTTTCCCTTCTGTCAACTTACCCCATGTTTATGTGCTAAATTTAATGATTCTTAACTGTGATCCCAGATGCCTTAGATCCCAAGGAGTCTCATCAGGGATGAAGGGACAACTGGAGCAGACGGCTCCCTTGGCTTCCCCTCACCCTCTCGAACTAAAGAAGCCCAATTTTCATAGGTTTTATATAATGGGATTTTGTGTAAGATAATTTGGAAAACAGGTCCATTGCTCAAAGAAAAAGTTTGAGAAATACTGCTCTCTAATGCACCAAACCATTTGGCACTCAAGAAAATATTGTTACTGGCATTTTTGTTTTATGTGTATATGTTTTGTCTCATAAATTATACTGGAAGCTCCTTAAAATAAGCTGATCTTTCTTTTCCCCATTGTGCTCAGCTCAGCAATGAGTAAAATGCTGTTTTGTTGACCGACTCATTTAAAAATTCATCTTGTAAATGATCTGGTAAAATTCATACTGAGGTAACCTCTACTGAGGTGAGTGACACAATGTATTGCCTCCCTGCGATGAATATTTCACATTTTTAAAAACAGTGCTTCTTCACAGGGGGTGGTGTGTAACGCAAAGCAATGGATTGATAAAGATACGATTTTTTAATAGCAGCAAACAAAAAAGATTTTTGAGGAATGGAAGTTTTTCAATGTCTCTCAAATCAGACCACCTAAATTAGCAGTCTGTGGTACTGGGTCAGTTTCGGGACATATAGTTAACTTACCAATCCTATTCATGCCTTTTGGGTTTACATAACTTTTTGTACATTGATGCACAAATATATGAACTGCTACATTTTGCTAAACTACATGCATTGCCAAGACCCGTTATTTATGTTTTTCTTAGCTCATTAAGAAATATACAACTAATAAAACATTCACTTTGGTTATTTCCTTTGGATTACAACTATATTTGAGATGCAAGAGGTTAGCTTATTGCAATTAAGGAAAAGAAAGACAAGGCTGCCAAGTGGAATACTGAACAGAGAATAAAGTGCCTTTGTCACCATAAGGTCCTGCTGTTCTTTAAGCATTTCCTTAAAAGGGTGAGTGAACAGAGCAGGATAGCATGGTAATATTGTTCCTGCATCCAGTACAGGAGTAGAGCTGTGGTTTTCTTGAGTCACTGAGAGAAAACAAAACAAAACAAAACAAACAAAACAAAACCAAAACTCTTTTCTGGCAAAAGGGTACGTTATACATATATGCCCATACTGTCTCCAGGAGAAAACCAATTTTGCCTGATTCCTGAAGTCTGTCAAGGTAGAATAGCAAACCTAGAATCTGGGGACCTTCAATGTTCTCTGCCAGTGATAGCCTTGGACCTCAGACAAAACATTTGATCCTTCCCTGCTTCTGTTTCCTTACCTGAAAAGTAGTGACGAAGCACACTCCTCAAATGTGTTTAGGCCATTGTATTCAAGTGCAGTGACAATATGAATAAGATCCTGACCATGAGATCCAGTAAGACACTAAAGATATTCAGCATTTCAGGCTTTGTAAAGTCGGAGAGTGAGTGCACAGAGAAACAAATGAACTAAAGAGTATTTCCAAAGCACCTAGAGTGTCTCAGGAACTGGGCTAGTTACTGGGGATAGAACAATGAAAGAAACATTGATTTTGTCCTTGACAAAGTTCCAGAGCAGAAAGCAGGCCTGTAACCAGGCAAAGCCCAAGATGGTCTAATGAGTGGTGTCTTGTGAAGGGAGGTGACAGGCAGGTATCTTTGACAAGGAATACTCAGGGAGGAGGTGAATATGATTTTGAAGTCTTCACAGAGGAGAAGCCTCCAAGAGGAGGTTTATTTGAAGTCTACGTTGCTAGGCATTCAACATCAAATTTGAGGTACGATAAATCTTGGTTCTTTGTTGTATAAATATAATTAAGAATTTAGCGGTTTGATTTTCTTCTAAAATCAAAGAACTAAAATTTGAAACAGAAAATGTGGAGAAACTTCCATGGAGACTGGCATTTTTGTTTGCTAAAATTGGGTGAAGTCTAAAATTCTACTATAGACATCCTTCTAAACCATAGGCGAACTATGATGCATAAACAATCAAGGTCCACTAATTTTCTTTTCTTTTCTTTCTTTTTTTTTTTGCGGTACGCGGGCCTCTCACTACTGTGGCCTCTCCGGTTGTGGAGCACAGGCTCCGGACGCGCAGGCTCAGCGGCCATGGCTCACGGGTCCAGCCGCTCCGCGGCATGTGGGATCTTCCCAGACCGGGGCATGAACCCGCGTCCCCTGCATCGGTAGGCAGACTCTCAACCACTGCGCCACCTGGGAAGCTCAGAGCCACTAATTTTCTAATGCCACTTGCCCTCAATCTCCTTCCATGGTGGTAACTGCTTATCAAAGAAATAAGGTGAGTGTCTCAGTTTTGGATGCTATGGGCACTGACTATTATAAGATGTCCAAAGTTATGGGTTGAATCGTGTCCTCCCAAAAAGATACATTTAAGTCCTAATCCCTACTGTACCTCAGAATATGACCTTATTTGGAAACAGCATCTTTATAGAATTAAGTTAAAATGAGTTCATTTGAAGTCATAATCCAACATCATTGGTATCCTTATAAAAAGGGGAAATCTGGATACAGAGAAAGCCACACACACACAGGGAGGATACAATCTGAGGTTGATGGCATAGATCAGGATGATGCACTTATAAGCCAAGAAATGCCAAAGACTGCCAGCAAACCACCAGAACCTAGGAGAGGTAGGAAACAGATTCTCCCTCATAACCTTCAGAAGGAACCAACTCTGCTGACACCTTGATTTCACACTATCAGCCTCCAGAACTTCTGAGACAATAAATTTCTCTTGTTTAAGCTACCCAGTCTGTGGTACTGTGTTATGGCAGCCATAGCAAACTAATAAACCCACAATCGCGGACCTGAGCTTCTCCCTTGTAATGGCGTGCAAAGGACATCAGAACAGGATCTAAGAGGTTGCAACCACATAGAGCCCAAGTTCTTCGTCACTTCCTTCCCTCTGCCTGCTCTTCCTTCTTCCGCTTTCAACCTGTGTGAGAACCCCAGGAAGAGAGAAGGGTGGTTGGAGCTTCAGCTAGCATTCTCTCTCATCTTCACCCAGCTGTACTGGCCCTCAGAGCCCAGGGATCCCAAAGCAACGTATGGGTTAACTGCTGTCAGTGGCTTGGGGTGGAGGTGAAGGAACAACTGAAAACAGGAAATGAGGACTTGAAGAACCATGAGCCAAAATAACTGAGAGAAGAGTAGTTACTAAGTCATCAGACAGCCAGGAAGAGGAGTAAGTTTCTGAACAGAAAGTTAGTTAAGAAGAGCATGTATGAGAAAAAAAAAATTATTTTGGACATTATAAACAGAAATAATTGTTCAAAAGACATATAATTTGACCTCTTCCTTGCCAGTAACCAGGTATTCAAAGTGAAATAAAATAACAGGATTTGTGCTTCTTTTCCTAGGTTAGCAATGTGTACAACACATTACATTTTTGAAAATTGTTCATAACTGCCTTTTGAAATTTTTTCTAATCACACAAATAACTGCATATTATTAGGCTTTAAACTACTAAATTATAAAAATTATGTTTAATGCATATATCAAGATTATAATAGAAAATGTAGATTAATGTTTTAAGAAGCTTATTAACTAATCACATGACCATAAATTCTAATCTAGATACATTAATACAATTAGGCAACTAAGTGACTTCATAAAGATAGATATCATCAAGTATCTTATCAGAAAGATATAATAAAGAAAATTATATACATATATATATATTTAAAAACCATCTGGTTAAAGAAAATGTATCTACTCTTTTTTTTAACTCTGTGTATCTTTTCTGTATATAAAAATTCACGCTAGTAATTTTTCTGTTTTAATTCTAAGGAAGTTGAAGTCACTGGTACCCAGAATGTCAAAGGGTCCAACTTGATGAAGAGAAGTATATAATGATCTAAAATTACAACAGAAAACACTACTTCAAACCTCAATAGGTTACATAAATAGAGAACCTAGAAGAATGCCTGTTAGGAGAAATATGGGTGACAAAGAAATATAAATATCATACATAATCAGGTTTAATACTGCATTCATTGTCATAGGAACTATATCTTACTTGCACAGAGAGACCCCCTTTTACAGTGTAAATGTTTCTAAGTGTCATTTGGGTTCTAGTTTAAAATATTAGATTGTGCTTAACTACAAACATGGAAGGTGAACGATTGTTAGTGAAAGGATTTGTAGAATTTTTAGGGTCAACAAAACTTAAGCTATTTACCATAGCACTCATAACCATTTAAGCTTTTCATTCTAATACTGCGAATTGTACAACATGGGTGCTCCATTAATACTGACTCACCAGGAAATCCTCTTTCTTGCCTATACTTTACTTACCTGTTCACTAGAGAAGAAAGGAAATAGAAATTAGCTCCAGATTTTTAAAGGCTACCAGGGGCCTGGAAGGGTATCTGACTCAATGTCTAACCACCAGAAAAAACTAAAGCCCAGAAAGGTTCAGATACCACCTGCCCCAGATTACTACCTGGGTCTAGTGTAATCAAAGCATAGTACCTGCAAATAGCCAATTAAGGGAAGATTTCAAGAGATAATTTTTATGGTAAAACAAAGGGTTACTGCTGGTATTTGTCTTTCTTTTGATGTTCTTGAATGCTAAAAAATCAGCAGGTAAGTAAAAAAAAAAAAAAGAAGAACAAAGTTGAGGATCTCACACTTAATTGACTTCAAAACTTTCTAAAAAGCTACAGTAATTAAGACAGGGTGGTACTGGCATAAGAAAAGATCAATATAGATCAATGGAAGAGAACCGAGAGTTCAGAAATTTATCCTCACAATTTATGATCAATTGATATTTGACAAGGATGCCAAGACAATTCAGTTGGGGAAACAATAGTCTTTTCAACAAATGGTGCTGGAACACCTAGATGTCCATATGCAAAAGGATAGCGCTGGACCATTTCCTTATACCATACACAAATATTACCTAAAAATTCATTCAAAGCAGAGATGTTTAAAACGATAGCATGAGAGAATTTGTGGTTTGGTATAATGATAATGCACTAAGAGTAAATAGATATAGGGGTTCCAATGATAGCACTGCTTGCTAAAAACTAGTTGTGTAACTTGTGCTTTTTGCTCAGTAACTTGCTTATTTTCTAAATGTAGTTGAAGTGATAGAATGAGATCAAGCATGGAATCATGCTCCAGAAAATATGACTTGAAGGACTGTGACTTTCCATATGACTCGGAAAATATGGGGAGGATTGTGGAGGACAGTCAGTGTAGTATTGGCTCTGCAAGGACAGTAGCTTCGAACAGATGAAAGGCAGGAGAAAGAAGATGAATCCAGGGGTGCCTCAGCCCTGGATATACAGCAGACGTATGTCTAATCCCATCCAAGTGTCAAGTGTCAACTGAGGAGTAATGCTGGCATCACTGACTGAGCATCTGAACATAAAATACAGGAGCACCCTGGTGGCGCAGTGGTTGAGAATCTGCCTGCCAATGCAGGGGACACGGGTTCGAGCCCTGGTCTGGGAAGATCCCACATGCCGTGGAGCAACTAGGCCCGTGAGCCACAACTACTGAGCCTGCGCGTCTGGAGCCTATGCTCCGCAACAAGAGAGGCTGCGATAGTGAGAGGCCTGCACAACGCGATGAAGAGTGGCCCCCTCTTGCCGCAACTAGAGAAAGCCCTCGCACAGAAACGAAGACCCAACACAGCCAAAAAAAAAAAAAAAAATACAGGAGCAAAGTGTATTGAGGTCACAATCCCCAAATGGCAGCTGAAACGAGAAACTGATGATGGAAACAAAACGTTAAGAAGAGAAAATGTGGGACTTCCCTGGTGGTCCAGGGGTAAAGAATCTGCCTTCCAATGCAGGGGATGTGGGTTTGATCCCTGGTCAGGGAACTAAGATCCCACATGCTGCAGGGCAACTAAGCCTGTGCTCCACAACTACTGAGCTCATGCACATCAACGAGAGAGTCCGAGGGCCACAAACTACAGAGCCTATGCGCCCTGAAGCCCATGCGCCACAACTAGAGAGAGAAAACCTGCATGCCACAACTAGAGAGAAGCCTGAGCACTGCAATGAAGAGACTGCGTGGTGCAATGAAAGATCCTGCATACCTCAACGAAGATCCTGTGCGCCGCAACTAAGACCTGACGTGGCCAAAAAAATAAATAAAATAAATAAATATTTTTTAAAAAAACAGAAAATGCTGGGTTAACTTTCAGGTGGAGACAAGGAGTCAACAAGAACATTTCACAGAAAAGGTGAAGGTGTCATCTAAACTGACTCTTGAGGAATGAGTAGGGGTTGTAAAGTAGAAAGGCAGGCAAAAGATACTCTAGCCAGGGAGAATACGAGTTAGGGTTAGACTGGTCAGAAGATGACAAAATTTCTCAAACTATGCAGGGATAATGGAAGTGGACTATTCAAGTAACTGTAGGCTTTTGGAACCACCAGCCATCACTCTCAAGATTATAAGGTACTCCAGTGACAGACAAAAGTGCAGTGTAGTGAGGTTGACAGGGTAAGAACTGCATCCCTAGATTCTTGCTTTGGACACTGTATACAACAGTTGATTCAGAACCGCTCTAACGACAAAACTGCTATTAAATTATTACTCAGATTCAGGACTTAAGGGGATCTTGAGGAGAGGACATCCCAGACAGCATGCAGTTTCAACTCTTGCCCATTGCTTGCAGCACTTACATTATCATCAACTAGTAGTTGTGCTATTGTTTGTTCACATACACATGTCTACACTTCTAGTAACTTCAGAGAAGTGGCCTCAATTCTCAGTATTTCATTTGTAATCTGGTTTTCAAATTAATTCAAAGAAGGCAAATCAACTCAAAACAGGTACTACAGAGGAACACTTGAAAATTCAGAGCATTATCCTACATGAATTTAAGTGTTAATCTACAAACTATTCCAGACTAGTTGTTCTAATTCTCCAAATGAACACATCTTGATTTCACAAGGTTTCTTCTATTGTCTCGTTGATACCTTGTTCCTTTTTCCTGCAATTCACGTTGTCTTCCCCTGAGACTTTAATTCCAATTATATTGACTCCCAATCTCAATTCCCCAGATCTCATTATTCACTTTTAAACTCATCTGTCCAGTCTTTAATATATGACACTTATGGGACAAAGGCTTTGAAATCACTGTAGTTAAGGGGGAAAAAAACCTTTTTTTCGGTGGAAGGGGGTGGCAGTCCCTGGATACTGCTCCGTTTTTACCAAGGGAACTAGCTGGAGAAAACAGCAGACTATTTTAAATTGATACCAATCTTTCCTAATGAAGTGGAAACTACTATCTTGTCTGTGTTTCTGAAATAGTAGATTAGACTCCCCTCCCCCAAATTACTGATTTCCAGCAAATACACTTGATATTAGGAAGGAATATATAAGATAAGCTGTATAATGATCAACTGAAAGATTCCTTTAATTAGTGAGTCCTATGGGTGACTTGATTCTAATACATGATATAAAACAGTACCATGCTGATGTTTGATTACTTTCAGAAATGAAAGGAGATGTCATTCATGTTAAAGAAAATTTAAAGAAAAACAGTAAAGAACACTTATTGGCGATGAAGTAATCTGTTACAACAATAAATTATCAAAATGGAAAAAATAGGGGAACATGGAGATGGAAGCACACAAAAAAAGCAATCTGAGAAGTTGCAATCCATCATTAGGACCAGATGGCATTCATCAGAGTCTTCAGAAGTAACTGGGCTACTCATAAAAATGCAGTTTATCATTAAAAAGAGGTACTACAGTGGAGGATTAAATGCCTCTGAAAGGATGACCTTGGATTTATCAGTTGTGCTAAATCAGAATTAAGGATTTGCAGTAGATATGTATGTAAAAAGTTTTCAATAAGAGAAAAATTACAGCAATAAAGCAGCGTTTCCCCTTTCTGGTTAATCAGACTAAACTTCACTCCAATTAACACATCAACATTTTAAAATGTTTACAACAAATCAACTTTTTTTTTTACATATACACATGTGCATGCACACAATTTTAAAGAAACACAATCACCCCCTCTCCCAAATGATGTAAGATCTTGTTTGAAAATTCTTAGAAGTTTATATAAAATCTGGAGCTTAATTAGGAGTATCTGGTAAAACTTGCCATGGATCAAAACAAAATACAGAATTGCAGGGGTATATAGCCGTTTTTAATTATGGAAAAAATACCAACTTTTCTTGGAAAAAAAAAATTTCTTGGAAATAAGAAAAACATAACTAAAAATTCACTGTCATCTAGAAAATAAAATTTAAAAGTGCAGATTTCCACATGACAAAGTCAAGTGAGCACGCAATGAACAGGCTTTACTCTCCCATCTGTGCCCCTTAGATTATTCTTCTACTGTGGGACTCACACCTGAGGTGTGGTTACAAACAAGGCAGTAAAAGAAAACTCACAGCCATCTCTGTGGCTGAGAAGCAGCAGATTAAATTAGTGGGGTCAGGCAATGAGGAGTCCTGAATAAAGATATCCTTTCATTTTGGGATTTTTCCTATAGGCACAGAGAAATTATATCTGGTTTCTGAGCTGGAAGGTTACATCATGGTTTACACACTTTAGAGAGACTTATTTAGCTTGGCACCCAGTTTGGACTACATAAGGAATGTGCTCTTCTCACAAGAGCCTCTGAAGTCTGTATTCATCTTCACATTATAACTGCCACAAGGCTGTTCCTACCCAGCAAATCTGATTCATGTTTCTCACCCGCCTAAAACACTCCCCGTTATGTAGGCCATAACCCAAGTTCTTCTGCATGGCCCACAAGCTCCTTTTTAATACAGCCTGTGTGCCCTCTTTAGCCTTGTCTCCTACTCTACCACATCATTTCAGGCTTTGATAGTATGCAGGTGTAGAGGTTCTCCAAGCCCTTCCTCATGCAGCATCCTCTATCAAGAAGACCTACCCCACCTGGCAAAGACCACTGCTTAGGTCTCACTTCCCTCGTGAAGCCTATCTAACCTCTCAGACAGGTTGAAGACGGAGGTAGAGTTATGCTGCCACAAGTCAAGGAATGCCTGGTGCCACCAGAAGCTGGAAGAGGCAAGGAAAGGGATTCTACTCTAGAGAAGAGGGAGTGTGGCCCTGCTGACACCTTGATTTCCGTCTTCTGGCCTTAAGAACTGTGAGAGAACAAACTTCTGCTGCTTTAAGCCACCCCGTTTGTGTAATTTGTTACAGGCAGCCCTTGAAAAGTAACATAGTATATATCAATGGAACTATTAGAATTAAAATTTTTCTCTCTACAAAGCAGGTAATGGGATTCTCCTAGATAATTATATAGTATAATATGATTAAGCTACAAAGAAGTGTGTAGCTAATTCACACTATGTTTCAAGAATAGCTTCACATAAAAAGTGACATTTAAGCTAAGATTTGAAATACGAATATGACTAACCCAGAAAGAGAAAGGGAGGAGGTTATATATTTATGAGGATTATAATATTTATGAAGTATAACTTATGAAGGATATAACATTAAAAAATGTTGCCCATAAGTATATGAAAATGTGTATGAGTTTCCACAAGTATGTGTGCACTTCACAGCAGGGTCCAACGGTCAGCTAATATTAATAACATAATTTTTGATAACGATCTATAAGATGAATTCAGAATCGGATTCATTAATGTATTGTCACAAAGGATATCAGCAAACGTAATTTTTAGAAAACGTGAGAAGATGAAGAGAGCAATCCAGTTATTTCACTTATACGCTGCTTGCCTAAATCAGTCTACTTTGAAACCACATTTAATGTAACAGTGAGAATCCTGAAGAAATGGAGACTTGCCAGTTGGCTCTGAATACTGCTAACTAGACGTGAATAACAATGGTCCCATGAATCATTTCTAAGCTGTTTAAAAAACCTTTCACTAAAAAATTCCTCTATATCACACTAGTTGTGGATTTTACATCAAAGAGATGCCTGGATTCATCATTTCATTAATAAACAGTAATTCAGAAACTGACATTTCTGACAATGATGCCAAACACAGGCAATTAGAAAAAAATTGCAACTAACCTACATTCTTGAAGTCAAAGAAAGCTGATAGAAGAATGTGAATTAAAATTTTATAACCTTAAATAATGCATTAAATAGCTATGGTTACCTGGCTTTAAAAAGAAGCACAGGCTTGAGTGCTCTGGAACAGCAGATCAGAAATTGGTTACTTGGGAACAATTTCCTTTTTTTATCGTTCAATATTCAAATCTTAATTCTAATGTACTAAGGAAGAGACACTAAAATAAACAAAAGACAATTTGAAGAGTCCTCATACTGTGCTAAAGTGGTAGGTTTTATTTATACAAATATTTATTTCAAGGCTATCCTGAACATTTTCAAAAAAATTCTAGCTTTTGAAAGGGGGAAAAATGCTACTTAGAGGATGGATGTCACATCTCTCTGAGACAGAACAAATAGTTATATTTGTTGTGTTTACCTTGGGCTTAATACTCCTACATTCTTTCCCCACTAAGGGCTGGAAGTAAAACAGGAAAGCTATAAAATGAATGACAATGGTTATTATTATATATACAGGGTGAATGATCTCTTCTTGAAGATGTTTACAGATGGAACTGTTGGGTGTGTCTAAGTTCTTAATAAATATGATCTGTTTAAGGGAAGATGACCCTGATTAGCATTTGCCAAATCAAATTCCACAGAACACTAGCATCCCATTAAATGTTAATAGGTGTTATTTGAGAAAAAGGTAGTGTAGTTAAATATTTGGGAAACTGCAATGTAATATTTATCTCTTGGATGGTCACAAAAATTTGCATACTAAAAAGTCCTGAAGTAAGAATGCTACGTAGCTTTATTTACCTCAGTATTTGCACATGAAAATTTCTTTGTGTAAAACGGTATTAATACTTTCTCTGTCGTAGAATTCTATGGAGTCCTGAAATATTGTCCCTAAAAACATAAATAGATATTAAATTTACATTAGCCCTACCTACTTCCATCACATAGATGAACAAAAACAAGAACACAATTTTCTGTGAATGTATCTCAAAAGTATGATATCAAAGAAATGAATTTCTTTTCAGTTCATTACTTAAAGGTTTTATTCATTTTAAATTCATTTAGACTCTAAGAACATGTAAATCTATATGGTTGGATGTACTCTGGGACTCATGTAATGAAAGGAAAACAGAATTGTGCTCTATTTATGGAAACAACTATAACAACTGATACTTAAACATACCTTACAAATGGGGGAAATAGTTAACATACTTTAATCTCTTTTGTCAATAAGCTCTAAGATGTTTCAAAAGGAAAAAGATCAAGAACAGGAATCTTTCTCTGTGGTATCAAATACCCATGTAGTCTAGGGGTCATGAAAAAGAAAGGGTGTTATCACCCTATACTTGAGAATTATATTACAACTGGCTGATTATTCAGGATTAATGAGCACAGGGTTAGGAGTTCAGTGGCCATATGGGCAACTGTAATGAGTTGCCTGCAGCTAGGCCCCTGCTAACACTGCCAATCAGCATCCGCAGGGATCTCTAAGCTCACCAGCAGTTTGGCTCTGCTCCAGCAGGGGACCACCTCAAGCCAGTGGCTCTATACCAACCCAGTCTTCTTGGCTTCATCTCCATCTGGGTCTGGGATGCTAGTCACGGGGCATGTGACTAATTTATTGGAATCAAGCCTCAACTTGTATACCTTTTCTAGTAAATGAGTCTTCAACCTGCTGCCCTGATACCATAAACCAGAATCCATGCCTCACCCAGAATCCATGTTCCTCTAAACTTGTTTCTCTAAGGCTTTTGAACTGACTTGAATCCTGTCTCTTAAGTCCAGTTTACTGTGGTTGTGTTCCTGCTAATGACAAAGGCGCTCTCCTTGACCAAACTTTAGTCGGGATCCTCTGAACCCTTTTCTGGATCAGGCCATGCTAGACCTGCATAGCCAGGTTTTAGCAAGAATCCTGCTAAATCAGTTTGGAGAGAATCCCCCACTCTCCATCTCTGATGGGGCTCTTCTGCCTCTACTATCCTCCAGGTGATATTACTTGGGCCGGCCTGCAGCAAGAACCTTGTTGAGTCTATTTAGACAGTGAAACCGTGTCCCCCTAAAATGGAGTTGCCCTGCTGAGCTTATAATTAACCTCTCTATCTGAAACTTTATTCCCTTTCTTGTCCCCCTCTGACCTCAATCCTGTGCTAACTGAACACTAATCAACCAGAATCAGATGACTAAAACTGCTGTCGCTGATATCATCATTAATGTACAAACTCAGGTCATTTCTCCAGGGCATGAGCTAACAGACCCCCAAGCCATGGACCACATGGCCAGAGAATTGTAAACCAGACATCCTAACTCCCAAAATGACGATTAAGAAATGTCACAGAGGGCTTCCCTGGTGGCACAGTGGTTGAGAGTCTGCCTGCCGATGCAGGGGACATGGGTTCGTGCCCCGGTCCGGGAAGATCCCACATGCCGCGGAGCGGCTGGGCCCGTGAGCCATGGCCGCTGAGCCTGCGCGTTCGGAGCCTGTGCTCCCCAACAGGAGAGGCCACAACAGTGAGAGGCCCGCGTACCGCAAAAAAAAAAAAAAAAAAAAAGGAATGTCACAGAAATGTCACAAGATGATGATTACCCCCAGCTTCTTTGTTCTTTCCCTTTAAATAAAACCCCCTAACTCAAAGACCAAATTGGAGTGGATTGAGGCTTGTCTCCCACTCCCTTGCTTGGCGTCCTGCAATAAATCCTGACTTTGCTGCAAACTCCCACTGTCAGAGTTTGGCTTTCTGCACCACAGGCACATGAACCCTTTGCTCCGTTACACCAGGATCCCCCTGATGTTTCCTATTAGTAATTTTCCATCACCCAACCTCCCCAACCTTCTCCTTGTCTAAAAATCTCCACCTTTCCTTGAATCTGGAATTGAGCCCAATTCTATACAGAGGTCTCTTCCCTTCTATTGCAATTGTGGATGAATAAACTCTGTTCTTTACCACTTTAACTACTGTCCAGCTCTGGTTTTCTTTAATACTATCTGCTCCCAGATCTCTCCACCTGTCTGTACCCTGCTGCCTGTTTTGTCATCTATATGGTGTTCTCTGCCTGTACTCCCTGGGCCTTCCTTATGACAGAGCCCAAGCAGACCCCAACCTATCAAAGAAAGAATCTTTATATATAACCTGTTCTGTCCTGGCATATTTCTCTAATCTCAGGAATTTCCTTACAGGACTGATTAATCACCTGACTTCATTAACAAGGGCATATTATTAAAGCCTAGTATGAGTCTTCATTATCTTTTTCTTTGGCAAATACCCCTGCCTCCTGACTCAACTTTCCCTCTTCAGGACATTGTTATCTGATTAAACATTGATCTTGTCATTCCCTTTCCTCAAGTCTGCAGAGTCAGGGTCTAACGTCTGAGGCTACATGATCTAGCTTCAAACCGTCCAAACTTTTCATTGCTTCCATTTACCTAACATTTTCTCCAGGCAAAATGAATTTGACTTGTTACCTGCTGTAGATGCCCTTAGTTTTTCTATTGTCCCCTCCCTTTGCCTAGGTCTATAATGCTTTTCCTTATTTCAGCATGTCCAAATACTATTCAACTTCAAGACCTAGTACCACCTGTTGCGCACAATCTCTTTCTTGCTCAACTCCATCTTGATCACTCTGATGATCCTTACACTTTCTACTTTGTAATACTGTTATTTATGTACTTACTATCTTCCTATTAGGCCATAAGATCCTGGATGGCAAGACCTATCTTATTTTCATCTTTGTATTCTATAGCATCTAAAATATAGAAGCTTGCACACAGCAGATGCTTAATAAAATTTTCTGAATGAACTAATTCTCAGTTCTATCAAAGCTCTTTCAGATTTGCATCGTTTATTAAAACATGGAAAGGAGAGGAGATGGGGAAGATGGGATGCATCATAATGATCTATCCATAATCTTTTGGATTAAGAGACCCTAGAAGTTATCTATTGCCAGTGGTTCTCCACCAATTTTCTAACTTGATACACCTGATTAGTGACATTCACATGTGCAAATAATGTGTAACTAATTCTTAAGGGAAAAATCCAGATATATATTCTTTCCTTCTACACAGACTCTAGGATATGTATAATTGGGCTCCCTAGCTGTAAGTCTACCTTCTCTCTCTTTTATTGATGTTTGGAATATCAGTTGAAAGGATGCTAATATAAAGAATTCTCTCATTTACAAACCAGGAAATTTTAAATACAAGTGCAAATAACTTCTCTAAAATCACACAGCCAGTCAGAAGCAGAAGTGGGATTAAAATCCAGGTCTTTTAACTCCTTGTCCAGTGGGTTTTCCACTAAACAATATAGTCTATGATCACTGATGTTGGAAAAATAACTCAAAGTCCCTGTAGATTATCAGCATTACTTTCCTTCATGTGGGTGCATATTTATAAAGCTTTCAAAAGCCATCCATCAACTAGTTTGTAAGCAAGTCCAATAAGCTTTCAGACTCCTTTTCACTGAACTTCCTCTCCCCTCCTCCATTTGTGGAAATTAGTTGTATGGTGCTTTAGCAAAGACAGCCTGATTGATGTTATGTTACTGTTCAGCAACAGTTCCTGCTATTAATTGCTTTAAAATGGTAATTACGATTTGTGGTACAAGATATTTTCCTTTCTAATTGGCTATTACTGGTGAATAGCAGCCTGTTACATAACAGAAAGATTGTGTTAAATCAATAACCACAATGACAATTCCGAAGTCTTTCTCTTAAGAAACAAATCTTAAGTTTTTGAATAAAAACACTAAAAAAAAATTGTTAAAGGCAGGGCCTCTGTAATTACTTGTAATTACTCTGTAATCATCTTTCAGTTTAGAAAAAACACAAAATAAGGACAGTGTTAGGGAAACCAGGAGATGAGCATGCATTTCCTTTCCTTTAAAAATAACCACATTTAAAAGCTTTACTCTGCTTGGCTCCTCAGTCAATGAATACAAATTGCAGGTTCAAATGTATCCAGTTCTTCCCAGAGTGTAGTATGGAAACAGAAAGGACTCTCCAATTAGCTCTGGTAAAATATGAATGTGGAGCCCCACCAATTACACTGAAAAGTCCCCAAGGATAAGGCCAGGGGTTCTTCTTCATTTGTGCCCCATACAGCACCCAACACAGAGCCCATCCACAGTCACCACTCAACCAACACCAAATGCCAACACAGCATGGCACTGTCCCAGAAGATGAGGTGATCCAAAGCTATATGTGACAGTCCCTGTCCTCAAAGGGTATATTATAAAATCAGGGATATGTCTTGATTCAAACTCTAATGTTAATTAGTTTGCAATCATTTTAAAGTCATATCTCCAGATTATTGTAGTAGTAGCAGCAGTTGTGATGATAATAATAGTGAGGTCACCTGACTTGCTCAAGGTTACACAGGTTTTAACCGACAGCTACTTTGGAATCCAGTTTGTCCAATTCCAAAGACTCACCACTGCCTCTTGTGACAGACCTTCATCAGCATCATTCATCCCTACATTTTCATAGTGTATCAAAGTTTACAGAGTGCTTTCATATACAGTGTCTCACTCAACCTCCCAGTAATATCAGCAAGGTACTTACCTGCAGCATTTTTATGAGACTGAGGCTCAGAGGGGTTAAAGGATTTTCCCGAAATTCACACTGCC
Organism: Grampus griseus; assembly: GCF_964374135.1. Taxonomy (NCBI): domain Eukaryota; kingdom Metazoa; phylum Chordata; class Mammalia; order Artiodactyla; family Delphinidae; genus Grampus; species Grampus griseus. The sequence goes on from NC_139003.1 coordinate 36,749,379, forward strand.
ACAAAGCAGCAGCCTAAGAACCCAGATTTCTGACTCTTAATCCAGGTTTTCCTTCCATACATTTTAACTCAATGTATTGATGAATTTAAATATATTACACATAAAGAAAGCCCCAAAGTATCCCACATCAGCTTATGTCACTTAAAATATTCTACCACTTTTTGTTGAACACCCCTCCCAACCTCCCTCCACCCCCACAATCGAGCAAAGGTTTAAGTCCTGTTTAATTCCAGAAACTACTTGAGGCCTAGAGCTAAAGACAACACCCAGTCCCAGCTGGCTACCTTACAAATAACGACACTGGTCACAAAGACCATTGGTTGAGATGTAAAGAAAGGCAGAAGACTGATCAGTCAAATCCATCACCACTCACTGTCCTGCTCACCTTTGGGTCAATGAAGTCAGTAGAACACACTTATTTCAGCAAGAGATGGCAGTTCTTCAAGGAACTGTCAGTGAAATGCCAATCCATTCAGTCTCATAAGTTTATTAAATAAATCACAGCAAAACGGAATCCTAACTCTATGGTAAAGTTTTCCATGAACAACTAATAGAAGTATTTAAAAATTCCATCACTGGAAGGGCAGTTTAGGTGTACTTCTTATTTCTATATACTCATGGATTTACATTTAGAAGAAAGTATGATTTTTATTACATCAATCTGGTCAATATCATCTTCAGTTTTTCAAGATGGGACGTGTATGAGAACGTGCTGTGGAGGACAGTGCTATTCTTCTGCATGAACGCAAGATCTATGTCAATACAATTAGAAGTGTATGTAAACTCAGTGTCTGATACTACAAGTACCTACCAAATCCTGTAACAGAAACCTGGCCTTAAAATGGAAAAGACACGTTAAGATTGTAGCACTCAAAACCATCACCTGTATCACCTCTGGCACACATGCCAAAGATGTCCCTAAACCTATGACTGAAGTAAAAGTCACCATTTATTGAAGACTAGGTACTATAATTATGATCCCACTACTCAATTCAACATTCCAGCAAGACAGATATGATTATTACCCATTTCACAGATGTGAAACTAAGGTTCAGAGGTTGCTTAACTTGCCTGTGGCTGGTGAGTAACCAGGATGTGATCCTAAGTTGTCCTGACCTCTTTTTTCATACCATATTATCTTTCTATAGTAACATCAACTTTAGAACAAAGTTATGTTTAAGGAAAGTATGTTTCAGACCTCATTCAATGGAATTTAGTTACTATGTGACATCTTTATAGTCGTAATTGGGTTAAAAGTTCTCTTTCAGTTACTGTGTGGCCTTGTGCAAGTTGCTCTTTGCACCAGTTTTCTCATTTGTATTAAATAAAAAGGGGATAATATGAGTATCTATCTCAGGGATGTTAAGACAGAATGATCTCTAAAAGCATTTGAAACAGTACTTGGCACAGTTACTGCTCTACAAATGTTAGCTACCATCAGTATCATCATTGTTATAATACCTCTTTTATAATATCTTCTCTTAATATCCTGCAAGCTGGGTCCCATGTATGTTTTAAAGGAAAACAGAAGGGTGTTCTGAAGTAGGCCCCTTCAGAACCTTACACCAAACCTAGTATCTATAATTCTTTTTCTTCCTTGACACCCTCTGGCCTGTACCTTGCAAGGCCATCTGAGTATGTAAGATTATCTAAGCTTCTTGCTGACTCTGAATGTGGGTGTATGTGTGAAGAGCTGGGAGCTGGGTATGAGAGGGCAGTTCTTGGCAGGGGTGAGAAAGGGTATAGAAGATAATATAAAAGGCCTTCAGAGCACATAGTTGCAATACCAGTACAGAGCACCAACAGACACCCTGACAACCCCTAGGAATGCAAGGGCAGCCTAAGCAGTTATCACCACCACATTCTTAAGCTTCCCCTTGGTTACACCACAATTTAGATAGCTTCTAAGTTAATCAGAGCAGGCAGTTTTACAGTTCAATTAGGCATATCTTTATATTGAATGCAACTGATATTTACTGAGTTCCAACTTTATAAAAGGAAATATGTTGGGCTTTCCTAAATGTATAATTCAATGCAATAATCATAGTAACTCTGCAAGGTAGATATTATAGCTATATTTTCATAAATGTAGCAGATATGTAATAAATCTACATTATACAGCTACTAAAAATCAGAATTGAAATTTAAATACAGTTTTTCCAAGATAGGGTCTAGTCCTCTTTCCACTGTCATGCCAAATATACAAGGCTGGACTTAAGCCTTAATGCTGGAAGTAAGATGACAACCTGTGGAAAACTAGATAAGAGCCACACAGATGATGGAAGACAGATTTCAAGGTCTCTATAGCAGTTTACTCAGTTATGGGTTCAAGGTTATAAAGGACAGATTTGAAGTATTCTCTTAAATATTTAATCATTATGTAAACACTAACACTTCACTTAAAAAAAGACTGAAAAACTATGCTTAAATGCTAACTATGATTATCTCTGACAAAGTTGATACTTCATGATGACATTCTGAATTTTCCAGTTGGTATGCATAACTTTCACAAGTACACGTTGGTATGCATAACTTTCACAAGCACACAACATCTACTCAGTTTTTTATTCTACTTCAATTCCTCTGTTTAAAAATAGCAGTCATTCAAGTACTTTGGATAAATTTCAAAGATTCTAACCATTAAATTGTTATAGAGTGTTTACTACACACAGTTCTGATAGGCACTGGATGTACAAAACTAAAATAAGACAACTCTCGCCCTCAAGAAGTTCAGTCTACTGGTGCAGACAAAACTGCCAACAAATAACTACAGTGTGATATGGTGTAAGTGTGATAATGGAGATTTGGGAGTAAAGCAGGGTGACTGAACATGAGGCTGGAAAAGTAGATTGGAACCTAAATGTAACACGTTAGAGTTACACCGAAGATTTGAAGTGAAGATCCATGAATACATTTGAGTTTGGGAAGGTGGATTAAGAAAGGGAAAATCAAGAGTCAGTGAAATCAGGGTTTCCCTGATGGTGCAGAGGTTAAGAGTTCGCCTGCCAATGCACGGGACACGGGTTGGAGCCCTGGTCTGGGAGGATCCCACATGCGGCAGAGCAACTAAGCCCCTGTGCCACGGCTGCTGAGCCTGCGCTCTAGAGCCCGTGAGCCACAATTACTGAGGCCTGCGTGCCTAGAGACACTGCTCCGCAGTGAGAAGCCACGGCAATGAGAGGCCCATGCACCACAACGAAGAGTGGCTCCCTGTCGCCGCAACTAGAGAAAAGCCCACGCGCAGCAAAAAAGACCCAGTGCAGCCAAAAAAAAAAAAAAAAGTCAGTGAGATCAATAGGAAGGTTTTGCAATCATCCAGGCTAGAATTCAGTTCTGGTCAAACATTTATTAAACACTGACGAGGTGCCAAGAACAGGGTCAAGCAGACAAAAACAAACGACACGGTTTTGGTCCCCAAGAGTACAGTCTGGAGCGTGGGGACACAGGTAATTCAGCAGCAACAGTGAGGGTTAGAAACAGAATAGTGGCTACTTGAAGAGATGGAGAGAAAGAACAGATTCAAAAGATTCTTTCAGGCACAGGAAAATAAGGTGTGGTAACTGATCAAATTCAGGACCTGAGGGCAAGATAGGAATCAAGGGTGCTTCCTCGGTTTCTATAAAAGGCTTGACGCCATTTATTAAAATAGGAAATACAAGAATGAGGAGTTGACGCCACCTGCTATCCCCATTTCTTCTAGAGACATCACAAATGAATTAATAAGGTCTCCAGACGAAAAGCTTTATAAATCCAAAGAGGCATTACCATGATCATCATCTAGTGGACATGCATTTGTAGGGAAAAAAGCAGACTGTCAGAATACTACAATATGGAAGCACAGGTTAACACTGTCAGACGAAATCACTGCCATCAGAAAAATTTCCCCAGTAACATCCCCAAATGTGAGAAATATTGAGTCTATTACATGTTCTTAATTTTAGGGGACAATATGAAATCCTAGTTACCGTTCAAATGTTTGGAAAGCAAGGGCTTCCCTGAGAGATGGAGCCTCAGGATGTCTGGCACACAGACCTCAGGGAAGGTGTACCTGCCTGCATACTGCCCAGTGACTCATTCTAGCAGAAATCTTGTAGAATTGCACAGATTTCTATAAAAAGACTCCCTAGTCCCTTCTGTCCCAGAATATTGAACACACAGATTCACATTTTAATTAGAATTAGAGGGAAACCTCTTAAAAGAGGCAGTTTTCAAGAAATTAATGATTTTACAGGGAAAGACATACTCGATAGCTGAAGTGGCTGCTTAACAAAAAATATGAATATGCATACTTTTAACATCATTATTTCCACCCAAAATTTGTATCACACTTTGCAGGCTTTGAAAAGAATGTGGATAAAGTCACAGAATGATACATAGGTTATTAAGGGAATTTTTTTTTAATTTTAAAATTTAATTTATTTTTTTATATAGCAGGTTCCTATTAGTTATCCATTTTATACTTATTAGTGTATACATGTATTAAGGGAATTTTTAATGACAACTTTACCTTGTAAGAATGACATAAAAATCAGCCATTAAGCTCTCCCATTGATTGCTACCAATTACTGAGAATACTGATTCTCACTAATCACTGATGGGCAGTTCTGAACCAGAGTGAGGAAATTTTTGTTACAGATACAGCAAATTCACTGCTCAATACTTCTGTTGACAGCAAACTGCAACCTAAAATTATGCTTTCTATCAGTTAATTCCATCTAATAGTCATCTAAACACTGATCCTGAATTAATACTGGTCATCACAGTTTGGTAATGATATGGAGAGAAGGACACTCATATTATTACTGGTAGGAATCTCTACACACACGCGTTCAGAGGAAAATCTGACATCACAATTTTAAACATGTGTCACCTTTGACCAAATTCCTCAAGAAATACACACCCGGTGGACAAGGATATGTATATAAAGCTGTTCACTACATCACTGAAAAACTAAAGCTACCCTACATGTTCATTAACAGAGGAATGGTTAAAGTATGGGACGTCCATATTATGGAACACTATGGGCACAGTCCTTAAAAAGAATTAACAAATATACTGATAGGGAAGGCTGTCTATAGTAGAACACTGGGAGAAAGACGGTGGCAGATCTTTAAGCTTACATAGAATGATCACTTTTTATTAAAAAAAAAATCAAAACCATACAGATGTGTGTCATATATAAAATTTATTAGAAAAAGCACACACCAAACCCCCAAAAGTTGTTACTTTGGGAGTGGGACTGAGTGTGGTGCAGGAACTTTCAGTTTTTTACCTTACACATCTCTGAATGGTTTGAACTGATTATGATGAAAAGTTTTATAATTTTAAAGTAACTAATGACATTTAAAAGTTATACAATGTTTTTGAAAGGCATACCCAATTTTCTTTTTTATGAGTTAATCTGTGAGATAAATTCACCAAAGATTTCACCTTCAAATGTTAAACTGGTAGCCCTCTGGTACTTTGAGAATATGGAAAACCTTTAGCATGTTACTACAAGATAAGAGTTGACTATATGGCCAACCCCAAAATGAACTGTTTAAGGTGTGAATATAACACAATATTTAAGTATGGAGCTTAGCCAAAGATTTCTTTGGTAGAGGTACTGAAATAATTTCAAAGCTAAGGGTTCCATTGATAAGAAGTGGGAAGAAATCTCTGTGCTAAGACAAAAACTTAAGACTAAATGTCAATTTAACCATGAAAGCAAAAACAAAGAAAGAAATTTTCATAAAACCCAACAAGGACGGAGAACCAAATTTAAGCCCCAAACCATGTCCATTAGAAAAAGACAAGTAGCTGTGTTACATGAACAAATCAAAAAAGAAGAGAGTGGGATGGGGATAGACAGACTAAAGGTAAAAGAATGGGACTAGGAATTCTAAAGAAAATCCCCCTGCAGCTTTCAAAGTGTGATTTTTGCTCTCCATATTGGATCAGAAGACAACTTGAAAGTCAAGTGAAGCCGAAGTAGCTGTGATGATTTTCTCTGGAACCATGACTGCAAATTGCCACTTCCCTTCCTCTCGTTCTGAGGACCCAGTCTGGAAGATCTCCCAGGCTCCACATTCAATCCTGGAGAACGCCCGGGGCAGTCAAAGAGCGAGGGGGTAAACTGTGAGAGCCACACACACTTTCCCTTCAGAGGCTACTCCAGCCAGCAGTTGAGAAAATCTGTAGAGTGGATAGCAGCGACCAACCAGTCTGCAACTGGAAATCCACCCGAATCAAAATAAAACCTATCTCCCGAGGCCAAACCAAGCAAACCAAGGCAGGGGTAGGGTACTGGCGAGAAAAGAGAGTGGCTAATCCCAGAGTTACAATAACCCACGCACGAACGTGACATGACCCACGCCCACTCAGCAGCGAGCGCAAAGGTGGGAGCTCCAAATGTGGGACAGACACCCAGGGAACTTCCCCGGCTGCGGAGGCTATGGCATCTCATATTCTCTTCCCTCCCAGACAGCCCCCAACAACTAGCCTCCTCCGACCCCACGCCATCCCGCTGGGCCCTGCCCGAGGTTCCCTCGTGCTCAGGTGGCCTTAGAGCTAGGGTCCGCCCAGCAGTCAGCAGCACTCCGGGTCGGAGCGAAAGGAAGACACCTCAGAGGCACCGTACTCACCCTCATAACTGACACCCCCAGTTCCGCCACGGTTGCCATCACCGTCCTCCTCTCCTTGGGTAGCAGCCCCCTGTGTCTTGGGAGCAGCCATTACACGGCTGAAGAAAAAAAAGGGAGGGCTGCGGACAGGCGCGGAACCAATGGAAACGCGATTGGAAATGAACTCCCCATCGACGCGGCGTCTCCTCCACTCCCACGCTGCGCCGTCACTATCTGGGCCAATAGGACGTGGCGAGCGGAGCGTATCCCCGCCCCCAGCCGCTAATTCCCCTCCTCCTTCCGGGACGGAGTGGCCCAGAACTACAATTCCCAGGGTGCTGCGGGGGCGCTAGGCAGGGAGGGCTGGAAGAGGCGCTGGCGGGAGGGGGTGCGCCCGAGAGTGCCCCGGCGTGTTCGCTTAGTTCAGTGAATCAGAACAATGACTGCGCCTCCGGGTTCCCGGGAGCGCGTCGGAGGAGTGTGAATAGCTACCGCCGGGAGAGCGGCGGGTGGCGCAGCCTCGGCCGCGCGGTGTCAACGCCGGGCTCGGGAGCCTCCAGCGCAGACCTTGCCCAGCGCCTGCAGCCCGCGCGGAGCCGCCGGGCTCCAGCGCTGCAGCCGCTACTCGGGAGCTGTGCATTGTTGTGAGTCGGAAGCAGGGGCGCGGGGATTCCAAAGCGCGAAGACCCCGGACCCCTCTCTAGCCATGTGGATACCTACGGAGCACGAGAAATACGGCGTGGGTGAGTCCCAGCTGGGCGAACTTTTATTCCGCTCTGGCCGGAGCGTGTGCGTATTTCGCGTCCTTGCCCCCGCGCCCCTCTCTCTCCACCCGGCTGGAAATGCCTAATCCTAGCATCGCGCTGCGGGTTCGGGGCTTTGCCTAGCCAGCTCCGGGCAGAGGGGTGCGCGTCGGGGTCTCGCGCTTTAACGCCGGATGGGCGCTCCAGGCACCGGCTCCCGGAGGGAGCGCTCGGACGGCTGAGGGGAGCGCGCCGCCAGTCCGCCTGCTGCGGGCTCTGCCTGCGGAGTTCGGAGTGGCGACGGGGCGTGTGTATGTCAAGTTGGAAGAGGAGGGCGAACGGCATTCCGCTCCCTCCTTCTCCTTTTTCCCCAAAGACTGCAAGGGCTGTGACGATTTCCCAGGGTGGAAAGGGAGGCAACAACAGTCGCGTAGAGAGAACATCCCCAAAACAGAAGGGAGGCGCAAAACCTTCCCTCTGCCTCCCTTCAACATTCCCGGAGAGCGGAATGTGGCACCGTCCTCAAAAGAGCCGCTCTGACAGAGTCCGGCCCGAGCCTCCCTCCTCCCTTCCATCCCGGGTTACCGAGTGTGTTGAGGGGCGGGGGGAAATTGGTAAATTTCAACATCTGCGCAGCTCTGCTCTTTGGTCTTTGGAGGGGAACGGGTATTTCAGCAATGTTTTTACTTCTGACCACCCTCTCTGCCCGGGGTGAGCCCGGTTGGGGGGTGGGGTGGTGGAGGACAGCTGTGGAGTGTTAATGGGGAGAGGGAATCGGAAAGCTTGGGTCTTCGAGGCAAGGAGACAGCTCTTAGGAAAGGACTACCCAGACACTGGTGTTCGGAGGAAAAGGAGCAGGGTAGCGCTCGCTCTTCTGTGCAAAGGTGAACAACAAAGGACATTAATGTTGACTGATGAATACAGGAGTCTCCCTTCCTTTCCCTCCTTCCATTTCAGGCCGATTACAGTTCCCGTTTTTGTTGTTTGATTTCAGCTGAGTCGCCCCTTGGCAGTTACTCCTTTTAGGTTGCGACTATTAAGCCAGGCTCTCTGACAAGCCTGCAGCAGCCAAGTGCAATTATAACCTCTCAGAAGGTTTAACAGAGAGAAAGCATTATGGATTTTACTAACAATCTCTATTTCCTATAATGCCCCGTCCTGCTGATTGGTGTACTTTTTTTTTTTTAAATTGGGTATAGATCTAGTGATTTAGATGATGTGTAGGTATCTGCTTATGTTCTAAATTCATTTTCCTGTAATTATTTTTTTCATTTTCCTGTAATTTAAAAAATCTGGAAAGCCTTTCCAGGGAGTCATAGTTACAGGGAATTTTTTTTTTTTTCCCAACTTCGCCTGGGGATAGGACTTTGGAGTCCCCTGAAAGGTTTAAACAAAGTCATTCCTGTATATTACATTAGCTTTCATTCTGGATTTTGACTGGCTAGCAAGACAATAGTTTGTCGAGGACCCACCTTTGGGGAGGGGTTCCACCTTTCCCTCTCTTTGAAGTGTAAGGGGAGCCTTTGCCAGGCACTCTACTGGCAAGGAGTAGATGTTTCCTTCCCTTCACTCACCCCTTTTTTGGAGTAGATTACCCCTGGCTAGGAAAATACATTGCCTTTGCTGAACTGGTGAGGACCTGGAGTGTTCCCTTGTCACCGGGTTATCACTCAGTGCAGGAAGCACAGACACGTCCAGCAACACAGTCCCGCTTGGAGTTGATCCCAGATGTTGCTTTCTTCCAAGTGTTAAATTATACAGATTATGGATGGGATTTACTTTCTTGATTTCTTTATGCGCCAGGTCACAGCTGGGGTGTTGGTATCGATTAGTTCTTCTCTCACCTTTCTTTGCAAGCTGTGGGCAGAGGATTAAAACATACTCTGGGATTTCCTGGAATGGCAAACTGGATGTTATCACTCAAGTGTTTTGGGCTGCAGCAGACACCTCGCCTTTGGGTGGCTGTGATTTGGTTGCAGAGTAGAGGAGGCGGAAGGATGAGCACACATTTGGAAAAAGGTTGAGTGAGATGAGCGGCGAAAGCGGTGGGGCGGGGGTTGTCTGTTGTGCTCATTTATACAACATCACACATAACATGGAATGTTAACCATCTTTTATTATTAATTTTTGAGCATTTGGCTTATGAAATGCTTAGCTGTTTTTTAGAATCCATCTGTTAGGTGTGTGTGTTTGTGTGTGTGTGTGTGTGTGGTGAAAATTTTGCTAGGATTCTTATGTGTGTACTTTATTTCTCACCACGGAGAGCACTATTTGTAGCTGCCTATGCTGCACGTTGTTATTGATTTATTTATTTTTATAAACTTGGTTAGTGTATGTGCTTTTCTTGTCTAGTTTTTTATAAATACTAAGGAAAAGATGTTTTATGGGCACAAATGTTTGGTTGATATCAGGTGTAGTAGTAATTCACTTTCCTCATTCTTTGAAATAAATTGGTCTTTGTGACTTTGAGTGCCTGAAGTTTCCATGCAAATTGTATATTTCTAATATACTTCTTATCTACCATCAATTATGTATGAGATAATTATGTGTCTTTATATATTAGTGTTTCAGTTTCAAGCAACACATTGTAAACATGGATAAAATGACTTAAATTTCATACCTGTAGTAAGGTGTACCAGAGATAGAAATTCCTTTTCAAACCTGATGTGTGGGCACTATCTCCTCCATTTAACTGATGAATAGTCTTAAAACAATGTGTACATAGTCATATACCTAAGTGTTCTAAGGAATTAGACAGGTATAGTGATAAAGCTAGAGTCCTGAGTGATAGGGAACCTTGTCTCTTTAAAAACATGTTAGTAGGCACAATGATAGGCATATTTTAACTTGGGAGATTCTGTTTAGCTTTTGGTCTTAGTCTAGACAATGCTGCCAGCTGTGTGACCTTAGGTAAGTCGCTTAACTTTTTAGGGTCTCAACATCATGGTCAAATGATATCCAAGATCCTTCCCAGTACTGATTCTGTAGAGCTCTTCCAAACAAGTGTGTCCTTTGGTAAGAAAGACATTTCTATTGTGTCAAGATTGTTATGAGAAAGACACTTTTGCTGTGACACATCCCACATGGTTTTCAACTAAGATCACAGGTAAGCAAACTACCTGGCAAGCTGCCAGAACCAAGGTGATGGTTGCTTGCTTTTTCAGTCTGTTTGATTGTCCAGCAGGAACTCCGTGGGCAATGACTAAAGCATTCTTGATCACCTCTTCACAACTTACCTCACGCCCACTGTCTGCCTTCTGCCTGTCCTCATCTGTCATACCCCCTGTCCCCTCCCTTAAAGTGGTGGGAATTAGTCACAGAGAAAGTTAGGACCATTGCAGATCTGTTTCTACATTCATTTGCTCAGCAGGCATTCATGCAGCATTCCCAGGTGAGCCAGTAGCCTTACTGAGCTGCAAACTGCTCCTCTACATCCAGCCAGTTGTTTTACATGTGTGAATCCAGTTAAGCTTAGAGGGGGAATATGGGCTGGATTGATCACTGCAAAAAATCCATGAGGCTTACAAGAAACAAAACTCAGAACAAGCTGATCTGAAGGTCATGGATGTCATTTAAAAAATGAATTATTATAGTACCAGTATCACTGAGTACCCACAAACATTCCTGTCCTCCATTTATCCTGAAGTGCTTTTTGAACTCATCCAAGTAGGAATTCTGTTCCTTTTTAAAGCCCCTTCTATTTTTAGGGGGAGAGGTACCGTCTCTTATTTACACAGGATCTTTAGAATGTCTTTTCCTTCAGAAGCGTGCTTTAATGGTAGCCTGTGTGGGAGAGTTATGAGGGAGTGTACCTTTCCTCTTAGCTGTTTTCAGTTTGTTAGCTAGCAGCCTTAAAATGTTTCCTATTTGTGGTACTGTGATGTGTGCAGATAACATGTGTAGCTAGATAAAGATGTGCTGCCTGGAATTGTTTGTGGCATTTAGAGCCTGGCACAGGATTCTAAACTTTCAGTGAGAAGCAAAGAGGAGTGATTTATACCTACAAGTAAAGTACCATTGAAGGGCTGTGCAGACAGTGGGATGGCAGCTGACGTTCTTGATCTGGCCTCCTGTGGGAATAGCCTATAAACGTTTCCCCCTTTTGGTCATTCTCCTAAGTGATGATTCTTTCATGAGGCCCCACAGTAACACAAAGATGCTGCCTTTCTTCTTTAGTCTTGTTTTTTTCCCCAGAGGCTGTATGGTAAGTACTACAAAGGAGTTAATAAAAATTTCAAGAAACTTAAGGCTTTCCTGTCTCTAGCTCCATTTCTTAGGAGACTACATTTTCAGAATTTCTTACAGTATGTCCAAATTTCTAGCATAGTGACTTTATGCTGTTAGCATATATAACAGAGAAACGTTAAACTCTAAGGAAACCCAACCAAGATGCTATAACCTTACCATATTAATACAATGTTTTACAGGTAAAAAAATGTTGTGAAATTATTTCATTTGGGTCTGCTCTCTGAAGTAGAATGATAACTTCCATTTAAGACATGAGGAAACAACTTCACAGAAGTTAAGTGACTTACAGGCATACCTTGGAGATGTTGTGCGTTCGGTTCCAGACCATTACAATAAAGCGAATTATCACATAAAGCAAGTCACACAAATTTTTTGGTTTCCTAGTGCATATAAAAGTTATGTTTACACTATACTGTAGTCTATTGAGAATGCAATAGCGTTATGTTTAAAAAACAATGTACATACCTTAATTCAAAAATACCTTATTGCTAAAAAAAAAAAATGCAAACCATCATTGCAGGGTGGCTACAAGCCTTCAATTTGTAAAATAAATAAATAAATAAATAAATTTTAAAAAATGCAGTAAGTGGGAAGCACAATAAAATGAGATATGCCTGTACTCTAGATCAGTGGCTTTTAATCTTGTTTAACTGTCATCCATAATAGGAAATACATTTTATTTCCTGACACCACCAACACCACCCCACACACATATAAGTGAAACAATATTTGCTCATACTTTCTTTGATGTTCTATTCTTTTCCATTTAAAAATATATATACAAATATCAAATCATTATGTTGTAATACCTGAAGCTAATATAATGTATGTCAATTATACCTCAATAAAATAAATTTATTTATAAACTTAAAAAAAAAAGTTGTCATTAACGTAATGACTCATTAATGGGTCCTGACCCATAGTTTGAAAAGCACTGCTCTAGATACCACATTTGTGAAACAGGAAGGACTGGAACTTAGACCTTGTTGGGTTTCTAGTTAAGTTCATTCATGATGTTGTTGCTTTTTGACAAATATATATTTGTGTTTATTTTAGCTTAAACTTTAATCATACTTTTTTCTTTCAATATAAGTCAAAATCTGTCTTTTTATATAATGTTTCTCATTTACAGTGGAAGAAGTATACAAAGCCATCAGATACATTGTATAAATTGTCTCTTTAACATTACATGTGTCTTTCTACTAGGATCTTTTTGACAAGGGCTGGGATCAACTGCCTAAAGACCAATTTTGGATTTTTCTATATAATTTCCTTTGACAGTGATCTCTGGCCACTATAGCAGAAGAATAAATATAACAGATCTAATGAGTTTGCCAATTGTAGGGTTACCAGCACCATTCTTTTCTACCCTTTTACATATTGTTGACTACTAGTAGAAGAAACAAGGCAGCTCATGTAACTTGTTTTCTTAAAAATCTAAACTGGTAAGCTTATTTGGTCAGAGTATATATAATATTAAAGAATAAAGTAAAGTTCCTCAAGCCTATTTTTATTTAAGTAATTTAAATGTACTTAAGGAACAACTGTTTTACTTTCTGGCATTTAAAAAAAATGTGTGCTAAGATACACTGGATATCTACTAAGTAAATAAGAATCACCAAAAATAGTGTTAATGCCTTTTGGTGACAAAGTTGCAGTAAAACTGATATGCGTTACCCTGCTGGTTGTATTGAATATTAATGTGATACTTTTGGAAATGAATGTATGTATTTAATAGCCTTTGTGGAGCACTGTCTATTTGCCAAGCATAGTTCTGAGAGCTTGTCATGTGTTCTCTGTCTAATCCTCATGACAGCTCCATGAGGAAAGGTTCAGTTATCACTCATATTTTACAGGAAACTGAGTCATAGACTCAGTAACTTGTCTGAGGTCACACAGAAATGGTGGAACTAGGATTGGAACCCAAAAAGTTTTAGACTGAGCCTGCTCCCTTAGCCACTATTCTGTATTGCCTAACATGACAGTCATTAGGAGGCGTTTGAGTCAGTAATCCCACCCCTCAAAGTTTACATGAAAAAAAAATCAATAGGGACACAACACTTCATGCACAGAGTTATTCCTTGCCATGTTGTCTGTGAAACAACATCAATTCTAATACAGGAATACTTTAATCACTTCTGATTATCAGCACAGCAGGGTATTTATAGTCAAGAAAGGGAATAATTCCATAAATAATGCTATTTCTGAAATACATTCCAGGTATGTAGTGTCAAGTGACAAAATAAATCAAAGGAAATACTGACAGTGATTGAAACTACATAAAAAGTGTAGCATTATAGAGAAGATGTGGTTAATGTGTAGCATACGGAGAAGATGGAATTAATGCACAGATAAGAATTGTTAGACTATAATGATTACCAGCAAATTCTTTTTTTAAGAATTCCTTTTGGTTGGAGATATGAGCAATATTCACACATATTGTTGCTTTTGGATGACAGGGGTGGCATAAAAATGGTCTAAGAGAGATTATTGCGGTAGATGAGGTGAGAGATAAGTACCTGAACCCGGTGAGCCATCCTGCATGGTGTAATGTGGATAATCTAAGATGTTTAGGAGATGGAAACAACAGTAACTGGATGTGAGGAGTTAGGGAAAGGAAGCAATTTAGTGTCTTCCTGGTTTCCAGCTTGAACAACTGGGTAAACATAAGTGCTGTTCAACGACAGAGACGTTTTTGTAGGTGGGGAAGGTTTATGGTGTAAGATTAAGAGTTTGTGATGGCCTAGAGTTGTCCATACTCATCAAACATTCAGGCGGCGATATCTGCATAGACAGGAATAGGATATCACTCTGGAGCAAAGGAGAGAAGTTCTAGACTAAAGAGCATGATTAGAGAGTCATTTGGTTTGTGTGTGATGACTGAAGTGATCCACTTTATTAATTGTATTGACTGATAATGTAGTCAGCTTGTCTAAGTTTTAAAGTGACAGGTCCTAAATTTTCAAAGCTCAGTCATCTTGAAGCACTTTATTAATATGGGTATGGGGACTGTAAAATAAGAAATATTAGCTGTCCATGTGGAGTTGGTAGGAAACTAGATTTTATGGTCTTTTCTTGCTTCCTATTAGTGCATTGCCTGGTTAAGGCATAAGTTATTTCTATTTCCGTGACAGTTCTCTCCCAAGCAAATGTCTCATGCCAGATTATGCATGTTTGTGAGATTTCCTCAACAGAACGTTGAAAAACAGAAACCACAAATAATATTTCAATAAGCAAAATTTATACATCCCTCAAACAGCATATAGGTGTATATACACATCCACAAATGGGAAAATGCTCAGATATCCAGAGCAATATATTTGTGCATACAAACTGCGTGTGTGTGTGTGTGTGTGTGTGTGTGTGTGTAGTAAATGTGTAACAACTCTTAGGAACCCCAAGGTCAAATTTAGAATTCTTAAAGTTATACCACTGTACTCCTGAAAACTATGTGATTTTAAGTAAGGGATTCCAGCTTAAGATAACATTAGGCTCCCTTCCCCTAATATAGCCTGCATTACTTCCCGCGGAAAGATCAATAAACGTACGCAAAGAGGCAAACATTGATAATATTAGAAATGAAGTCTGACAGAAAACCTGTTGCCGAAATTCAGGAGGAATTTCTCCAAGGCAGGAGGAACTGCATTATGAAAACCACTTGGTGGCTTCCCTCTGCTTTCCCTCATTAATCAGAGCAGCCTCAGTGACCTCAGTGACCTGGGCAGGAAGACCCGTTGCCCCTCCCCACTGTCACCACCTTCGAGGCCAGGTCAATACATTCAACTTGGTATGTGTCCTTTACCGCCTGAGGCCTCTATGGTCCTTCTCGTTCCATCTCATCTTTGTATTTCTTGAGAGATGACCAGTTGGAGAAACAACTGGGACAGGAAGGTGGGTGGTTGGTTGGGTGGAAAGGAGTCTACGGAGAATACCATCTTGTCTTTTTTTTTTTTTTTTTTTTTTTTTGCGGTACGCGGGCCTCTCACTGTTGTGGCCTCTCCCGCTGCGGAGCACAGGCTCCGGACGCGCAGGCTCCAGACGCGCAGGTTCAGCGGCCATGGCTCACGGGCCCAGCCGCTCCGCGGCATGTGGAATCTTCCTGGACTGGGGCACGAGCCCGTGTCCCCTGCATCGGTAGGCGGACTCTCAACCACTGCGCCACCAGGGAGGCCCACCATCTTGTCTTTGACAGGTGTACTGCGGTCTTCATAAAAAATCTGATTTTGTAGGCACCTTTGAAGTATGGCAGTAACAAAGCATGCTGGATTTTATAGTTTTGCTTGCAATCTATTGGTGACAGAGAAAGACATGGTAGGATAAGAGATAATCTTGTCTGAATTGCCAAAAACCATGGTCCGTGGCACCTGATGACTTATCACTGGGAACTTGGCTTAGAGCTGTTCACTTCAACCAGGAAGGAAGACTTGTAAGTGGGACCAAACCCACACCTTTATTTTTAGCCCCATCCTTGGTACTGCAGAGAGGTTCAAGACTCAGGTTGCATCAGTCAGTGATCACATTTGTATCCCTATCGAAGAAGGAAAGCCGCTAAATCCAGAAACAGGCATCTGTCACTCTGTAATGAACTAAACATGGCTGCTTCTCAGCTGGGGAGGAAGAGGGAAAGCATGACATTCGCATGGGAGGCTTTGGGAAGCTGCCAGTTACACATGTGTATTTCTTTTCCACCCCCATTCGTGTCCCCTGTGTGTGTGCCAGAAAGAGAAGGTTGGTGGATGGAGGCTGGTGAGAACCCTTCTGGTTATGAAAGTCGCACGTCTTCCTGGGTGAATTTGATGACCATTACTCCCCCAAGTTGTGAACCGTTTTGTTTTTTTTGGCTGATCTGCACGGCATGTGGAATCTTAGTTCTCCGACCAGGGATCGAACGCACGCCCCTTGCATTAGAAGCTCGGAGTCTTAACCGCTGTACTGCCAGGGAAGTTCTAGTGAACTGTTTTCTTAACCAAACAATTTATTGTTCGATTTTCTGAGAGTGTTTAATTGGGCATTAATCTAAACATAAAGATCTCCTTGAAATCTTTAAGCAGAAATGTAGAGGTTTGGTTTTTTTTTTTTATCCAAAATGAAAGAATCCTGTCTGCCTTGGTGACTGGAGGTGAACATGTTTGGGAACATGGGCATGCATGTTTGTGAGGCAACTAAAAATAGCCTTAACCCAGGCTCTGGAGAAAACAGTACTCACTATCCTGGGGAGAGGAAAGAACCTGTTGGCCTTTCTCCGAGGGTGTCCAGAGTTGATTGAAGAGTCTGTAGGGCTTCCTTGTTAACAGGCTTAGGGTTTAGCCAGGCTCTCGAAGATCGGAAAATCCAAACATGCATAGGCAGTTCTGTAAAGACCCAAGAGAGGAGAAATATCTGAGATTTTTCTCCAGAAATCTGGATGATAAACACTAACGACAAGATAGGAGGATTCTTATAAAACTCCACACACAGGTAAAAGTTGTTTTTTTCAGGAAAATTATATTTGTATTAATTGCATCCTACATTTCATTTAATAGTCCCATCCATAGTTTATGTAAGTTGATTCAGAAAACCAACCATTTATGTTCTTGGCCCCAAGTTGGAAGAGGAAATATTATGTATAAATTATGTAAAAATTATGGTAATGAGTTTTAAAATGAGAAAATACTTATGAGAAGTGAAGAACTGGGATACAAAATTACATGTTGCAGTGTTGTTAAAACCAGTTGTTACAGTTGAGAGGTGGCATTATTTTTTTATACTTTCTACTTTTTAATAATTTCCAAAAAGTAACATGAATTGCTTTTGTAATCAGAAATAATTATATAAACTCTTTTATAAACCGAGCTTTATTTCCTATATAGAGTTTTCCTCTCAGGATTAGAGGTTAGACTGGTTGAAGTTGAATCTGGAAGGCCTGAATTTCTTTTGTCATTTATTCCCAGGAAGTACTGTGTTCCAAAGTTTCAAAGTGGCTTTCCTTGCTATATGCCTGCTTGATTACTTGTGATGTTGCGGCTTTATTTCCCAGTAGTCACAAAGCTTTGTTTTCAGATGGCTGTGGGGTACAAATCTTTGGAAAAGAGCCCTAATCCCTCTTTGAGAAAGAGCTTCAAACAAATCATCTAAGATAAAAATACTGTTCTCTCCAAGAAGTGTTTGTTTAGAAGATGAATGTTGGTGTCACTGCTCACTTTCCATTGTCTGTAAACTCTGTCCAGTGAGACTGTGGGTCCTGGGATAATTTATGCAGGAGAAATTGATCAATGTAGAGAGTCAAGAACTTGAAGAGGTTTTATTTAGCAATTATGGGGAATAACTGCTTATTTATGGGTGTCATGGATGGAATGTTTGTGTCCCTCCAGAATTCTTATGTTGAAGCTCTGACCCCCAGACTGGCTGTATTTGAAGTAAGGAGGTAATTAAGGTTGAATGAGGTCATAAGGGTGGAGCCCTGTTCCAATTAGATTACTGTCCTTATAGGAAGAGACCCTAGAGAGCTTACTAGCTCTCTTCAGGAACTCAAGCATGCACGTACCTAAGAAAGGGCATGTGAGGACAAAGTGAGAAGGCAGCTGTCTATAAGCCAGGGAAAGAGCCCTCACCAGAAACTGACCCTACTGGACCTTAATCTGGGACTTCCAGCCTCAAAAACTGTGAGAAAATAAATTTCTGCTGTTAAGTCACCCAGGCTATGGTATTTTATTATGGCAGCCTGAGCTGACTAATACAATGGATTAGAGCAGTTTTAGGCACTGTAGGAAGAGGAACAAAGAAAATAGAAGCAGAATCTTGAGCCTCTGTTTAATAGATGTAATCACTGTAGCCCCTGTCTATGGTCTGAGATCTAACTAACTCCCTTGGTCCACCCTCGGAAGCACAGACTTAATTGAGTCCGAGTGTTTGATGTTGGTCATCTGCTGATAACTCCAGGAATATGTTTATTTGAATAATGGCATTTGTGCAAAGTTGCTCATATTGTCTTAAGTCGTTAAATCAATTTGGGTGCCTTCAAAGCAACTAATAGAAGTAGGGTCTTGAAATGAGTCATTTCTCCCTGCTACAATTATTTATGAGAAACTAGGGGTAATAGTTTTGACCATGTGGGTTAGCATTTAGAATAGGTAGTTGAAGTTTTATTATATGGAAATTTGGTTGGAGACATCACTTTAGGTGTACTTCGTTTTTGAAAGGCCTGCCTGGGGAGTAAATGCCAAGTCCCTGAGGAGAATAAAGCAATATTGGGGGAATTTTTTGTCCATTTTCTGGCCTTAAATATGCATATCCTGATAGGTAGTACATCCCTCTAAGAGTTTACTTGCATATTGTTTTCCTTAGTGATAAGTATAAAGGCATATCTAATGACACATTGATGGAAAAACGTATGTTGGGTGATTATTTATTGGGTATGCCTGCTGTCTATAATCATGCTAGCTTTTTGGGGGCACACGAAGAGGTTTAGAACTGAGTCCCTGGACAGGTGAAGAAGGTAGAAGTGTTTCATAGTTTTCTATTTAATTTACACAACATTGTTTTCAAAGTAGGTGTTATCCCTGTTTTTTTTTTTTTTAAATTTCACTTAGTAAGGCAGTATATAAACGTATCATAGAGAAATCAGTGTGAAGGTTAAGACATATTTTCCCTCAAGCTTTAAAAGGAAGATAAGGACTTGGAATGGTGATGCTATTTACTTGTGAGCCTGAGGAAATAGCCCCGAGGAGGGAGTGTCTCATATCCTGGAAAACTCAGAACTTGTCCAGAAGAATAGAGGTTTCATTTTTAAGATACTTCCCATAGAGTGAGTCACCAGCTACTGAGATTGTCCAGTATAAACACCTGAGTAGAGTTGTACTTTAAATAGCTGGAAAACCTTCTTCCTCTTCCTACTGGGTAATTTCCGCCCCATTCCCCCACCCCCACCCCCCACCAACCCTGGATTCATTCCTGTCACCTGACCAATGTTAAGCATCTTGGACAATGGATTGTCTTTTTTTGTGATTTCCTCCTAAGACTGGGCAGAGGAAGAAAGATGGATTCAATATTAACTAAGAGTGGCTAGGCAGAGGAAAAAACAGGCTTAAGATGAATGTTTACCAGGGGCTAGGCCTGTGTGATTGACCCCAGATATACGCACTGAAGCCTTAGCAAACCTAGAGAGAGTGAGTGATTTGTTCAAGGTGAGATTTGGACACATTATCTAGGTCTGAAGCCTGTGGCCCTGTCATGGTACCACACTCTTCTGCACACACAGGCCTATGGCTGAAATCTGGAGGCCCAGCTTTGGGGCCTGTGGACAGTGGTGAAGAAATTGCTCACCATACTTTACTTTTTGAATAAGATGCTTGTATTAATTCCAGTATTATATGAAATAAGTATCTTCATTGTCTTTTATTTTTTATTTATTTTTTATTTTTTTGCGGTACGTGGGCCTCTCACTGCTGTGGCCTCTCCCGTTGCGGAGCACAGGCTCCGGACGCGCAGGCTCAGCGGCCATGGCTCACGGACCCAGCCGCTCCGCGGCATGTGGGAGCCTCCCGGACTGGGTCACGAACCCGCGTCCCCTGCATCGGCAGGCGGACTCTCAACCACTGCGCCACCAGGGAAGCCCCTTCATTGTCTTTTTACTTCAGCCTTAGCCTCTGGTGGTCATGGTCAGGCCCCTCATGTGCTGCCTGCATGTGGGTGAGGGATGTGGAGCACAGTGGTGCTGGAGGGGTCATGAGGTGGGTCAGGAGATGGATGGGTACCAGAAGG
Organism: Grampus griseus; assembly: GCF_964374135.1. Classification (NCBI taxonomy): domain Eukaryota; kingdom Metazoa; phylum Chordata; class Mammalia; order Artiodactyla; family Delphinidae; genus Grampus; species Grampus griseus. The sequence continues at coordinate 36,769,711 of NC_139003.1, forward strand.
GGTGGGGGGAATGGGGGAATGAGAGCCAAGGACCGAACAGGGCTGCATGACAGGAAGGGAGTAAAAATGTGCATCTGTGAATGAGGATGGACCTTGGCCAAGTGTGACCGGGGCCAAGGAGGAACGCTGGAGCAAAATACAAGTTCTCAGTGATGGAGGGACTAGAAGAAAGAGCTAGAAGGGAGCGCTGACCAGCATTGATTGGAGCAGCCATGGAAACCCTAAACTCTGAGGCTGGTGGTTCTGATGTTGGAAGTCCTTGCTCTGCATGGACCTGGGCCCCATCCGTGCTCAGGGAAGCCTCGACCTGCAGGGCCAAGGATCCAATGCCATGGCAACCTGGGTGGGCTGGGTTGGTACTTCTTGTCTGATTACTGTGGTAGCCTCCTCATTTGTCTCCTACCTAGAGTCTCTTCTTTCTCTAGCACATGCCTTGCATTTTAACCACAAGTGATCTTTTTTATAGAGCAACTTTGTTGCTGTGCTTCATCTGAAAACACAAAAATACCTGTAATGTTTCCTTTGCAGTCAGGATAGAGTCCAAAGTCATTTCAAAGCACACCAGGCCCTTCCTAAATTGGCCCCTGACTGCAATCCAGTCCCGTATCAGACAGTTCTTCCTCCTGCACCCTGTGCTCTATCCTAGGGAACCAGGTAGAGCTTTTCAGAGGTGCCATGCTGCTTCTGAACTCTCGGTCTCTGCACTTGCCGGAACTCTGCCTGGCCGATCCATCCTCCTTTGCCATCTTTACCTGGAAAACCTAACTGTGGTGTCTCTTCTCTAAGAGTTTCCATATCTGACTCCTCCTGGCAGAAATGAAAACTGCTCTTTATTCCACATCTGTGCCCGCAGCTGCCTCTCTCAGGGCTCTTGTTACTACCATTTGAAACTGTCTACCTCTGCTACAGGCTTGTGAAGCCCTAGATGCTGTGCTGTCCAGCTTTGACTTCCTGCGGGGGTAATACAGAGCTAGCTTTTAGTAGGCTCAGTAAATCAATGAATCAATGAATAAATGGTATTCTAGTCCATTCAGGCTGCTATAACAACATACCACAGACTGGGTAGCTTATAAACAGAAATTTATTTTTCACAGTTCTGAAGGCTGGGGATCCAGCCTGGCCAGCTTCTGGTGAAGGCCCTCTTCCAGGTTGCAGACTTCTTGCTGTATCCTGACATGGTGGAAGGGATTAGGGAACTCTCTGGGGTCTCTTTTATAAGAGCATTAATCCCATTCATGAGGGCAGTGCCCTCATGACCTAAGCACCTCCCAAAGGCCTCACCTCCTAATACCATCGCATTGGGCATTAGGATTTCAATATATAAATGTAGGGGGAAACGATCATTGAGACCATAGTCAGTGGGTTCCTTGGATGAGGGAGAAAGCTCTAAGCTCAGTGTGTTGTAGTTTTTTGTTAAGTTTATCTACCAGGTTGTCCAGACTGTATAAACCAGGCTCTGAGGACATGAGGTCAACCGGACTAGCCAGGGCCTGCCCCCCACATCCTACAGGGCTGATCTAGATGAAGACAGATATTTGTCAGAGTGACAGAACTTGTCAAAAGTATATGGAATTACCTACAGAAATCCCGAAGCATATGGCATGGTTCTATTTGTTCTGTGACTGTATAAAGTTGGCATCCAAAAATCCAGATGGAGAATAAAACCCAGAAAGTTGTGAGTGCTATTTCATGAAGAAACCTACTGCTAACCACTAAACTCCATGAAGACAGGACTGGATTTTTTTTTTCTTTTGTACTTTCTGTTCTTTGGGTAATATTTGCTACGTAAGAAATTGTAATTTATAATATAAAAATAAAATAAATTTATTTGAGTCAGCATGGGCAGGTCTAAATTTTTAAGAGTGTTTATAAGTGAAGTCTTCACAATAGCATATGGCTCTTGGACTCCACTTAAAACACCAGATGTTCAGGCACATCTGTTTTTCACATGCTCTGGTCACCATGTACTGGTCAATTGTAGAAAATCTTCTGGCGAACAATGTATCTTAGACATTTTTAGCAAACTTCCTGCAAGTTTGGGGTGCATTTCCAACTTTTTAGTGATTCAACTTTGCAACAAAAGTTTCCTACCCCTGCTTTTTCAGAATAAGAGTATCCTGAGATTGCAAGGCAAGCTACTATCAAAAGACAGAAACAAAACTGCAACCAAATACGCAATTAGCTGTTGGCGAGAAACAGCAGTTTTCACTCTACTGTGCAACCAAAACAAAATATAGAGATGTATGGCCTGCTGAAGAGATAGACTACAGTTGTCATTTATAGCTTCCCATTTAAAATTTTTGTGTTCATGGGAACAGCCTTATTCATTAGAACTTTTTATTAGAAGCCATCTGTCATACCGCACGTATGGTATTGCAGGATGTGCTCTGCACAAGGTGGCTGGATTTGGTCAAGTCTCTGCTGGGAAGGAGAGATGTCCTCTTTCTGATTTGCACAGTGGTGTGATATGGGCTCACAGGAACCCTGCTCAGTGTTCTCGCTGACTGATTTGATGCTGAGCAGATAAAAATTTGAAAATATAAATCGATTAGGATAAAATGATGATTTTATTGATGTTAGATGTTGAGGTTCTATCTAAGAGTTCATTAAAAGACAAAAAACAGGAAAACTTTACTGTGAAAACCAAAATTTGAAAACCATTGACATGGCAGAATGCCTTGAAATAAGACTGGAGGATCACAGGTAAATTTCTGTTACAGCGAGCTTTGAAATTCCTGTCGGAATTCTCCTGATCAGCTGATTTATATTGATGTAATAAAGCTATTCATGTCTGAAAAAACCATTTGATACCATCATGCTATAAATTACTTATTTGAAAGGATTAACATAAGTTTATCTTATGAAAGTAAGAGGCTAGGGTTCTAATTTTGGTTCCTTCATAATAACTGTCTGAACTGTATGGAAGCGTTTCTCTCTTAGGGCCTTCTTAGGGCCTCTGTAAAATGAGAGTTGGATGAGGTGATTTCCAAGTTTCCTTGAAATTCTAAAATTCACTGAAAGTTAGAGATTTCCTTGGGCACTCCTCTGACTAGATATCAGTGGAACTGTCTTATTCTGTATCTGAAATGTTTTGGTTTGTGTTTAGGTAACCGAAGGTGAAGTGTATGAGATATTTACCCTTTGTAGTGTTCTCTTCTGCCAGTTTGCAGCCTTGTGTGTTTCTTGATGCTCTTGGGCAATTCCCTATAGAATTTGGTTCTGTGAATTTTGGTAAGTGTTTATAAATATCATATAAAACCCTCTATTCCCCTAAGTCTTTCTATCCCTATTAAGGGATTGCCAAGGCTATTAACATATTCAAATGGATAAACTAAGCCCCATACTCCCTTTCTGAGTCACATTGTACCAATTCAAAGAAAGCCAATTTGTGAAAAGGGTCAGATTTGGAAATAATTTATTTCTGAAAAGCTTCTTTCTTTTTTCAGATGTGAAAAAAAGAACTCAAGGATGGAAATACAATATAACACTTAGCTGTCAAAGGAAAAGAATCATCTTAGATCTTATTCCACACTGAAATTATAGCACTCACAGACCACACTGTACAAGATTGGTCAGATTCTATCGACTGGTTGCGATTACTTCCCTAATTGGAAAAAATTAGGACTATTAATCATTGTGACACAAGGCAAAATGTCATCATGGCATGACAATCTTATTTTCCACCTGAGAAATGGTGGCTTCTAAGGGCAAAACCAAGCCCTCCTTTCTCCACTTTCTCTTCCCATTTTCTTTCTGGCTGTAGCTCTGTGGAGTAGATCAGACAAAGACTTAAAAAAGCAGAGGGCACAGAAACAGAAGAAGAAAGCTTTCCTTCGTTTTGTATTCCACAGAAACATCTGTGAAAATGAAAATGGGGGAAGGGAAAGAAGATCTCACAAACCAAGGAAATGTGGCTATTGCATAGACATTTAAAATTATTGCAGGTAGCTAATTGACGGAGATAAAGTCTTCTTAGGCATGGGGACATCAAAATGACTGAACTCTGAATTTTCATTTTGTTCCTCCTAGATCCACTCAGAAGGGAAATGTTTTAAGCAATTTGCCAGGATTTTCTTATGAGGATAATAATTTCCTAACTATAGAAGTAATTATGGTTGTAACACATGAATTATTTTGGTGTTGAGTTTTGTAATTTCTTAGTGTTTTGGCATACTTAAAATTTACTTGGGCAATTGCACATTTTAAGCAGGATTTAAAAGAAAAAGGTAACTGACAAGTGCTAGTCTATCTTGTGGTTAGCTTTTAAAAAAATATATTTTTCTCTGGGCATCAATATTAACTTGTATTAGCTTTTTTAAAAAAGAGAAACAAATATAAGCATGTGTACAAAAATGTGTGATTAGAGACCACCTCTTCATCCCCTTACCATTTTTTTTTTTAATAGTAATGGCATTTTTGCTGGAAGATTTTTGCTTCTCTAATGTAATCAACTTCTTTAATGTGTCCCTGAAGTTCTGTCCCCCTTCACACAGAGCTCTTGCTGCACTTTAAAGAGAGTACTGACCTCTTTGGAGTTATTTTTTTTTTTTTGCGGTACGCGGGCCTCTCACTGCTGTGGCCTCTCCCGTTGCGGAGCACAGGCTCCGGACGCGCAGGCTCAGCGGCCATGGCGCTCCACGGCGCGCGGGATCCTCCTGGACCGGAGCATGAACCCGTGTCCCCTGCATCGGCAGGCGGACCCTCAACCACTGCGCCACCAGGGAAGCCCTCTTTGGAGTTTTTACTATCTCAAAGAAGGAAAACTATTATGACATATTTGTCATGATACTGCTGTTTTTGTTTTTCTTTTTTTTGAGTGTCTCATTAAGCACAATGGGAAGTTTCTTGCATTTATATTTTTACCTTAGTGCTCATGTTAATTTGATGTCAAATTGTTGATGCAACCATATTTTGTGATGATATAGTTGATTACAGGCAGTACCTTGCTTTTATAATAATAGTATTTACTGAGCTCTTAGTGTGTGTCAGGCATCATGCTAAGGTTGTGTACATGTTATTTCATTTCATGCTCATGACAACTGCATGATGTGGGTGCTGTTCTTATTATTGCCCGTAATTTTACAAATGAGAAACTGAGGCAAAGAAATGTTACAGCACCTGCCCGAGATCTCAAGGCTAATGAGGTGTGGAACTATGATTTGCTGTCATGCCTTCACCACTGTGTCACAGTGTCTCCCTGGTCAGGTCTTTGTTGCTGATTTGTTTTGGTTTTGCTGGTGGCAGTGTAGGACTGGAGCATGTAAATTACCCTCAAGGCAATCTGTCAACATAAGGCATAGTTATTACTGCAGCACTTAATTTTTTTTTTTTTGGAAACAGGCAGGTCCACTGGTATAAAGAGATGTAAGGTGGCTCCTGACACAGAGCCAAGGCTAGTGGTTGGACAGCCTGTGACTTTGAAACCTTTGCATTGGGTTGGGCCCTTGACCATCTGTTCCCTTTGAGAACCCCCATGATGTCCCAGAGAGGTTCTCCAGCCCAGCCCAGCCCAGCCCATCACTGCTACAGGCCTCATCAGAAGTGTGGGCTGAGACTCAGCCCATCAGGGAGTGCTTGCATGAGCCTGGGGTTGGAGCATCCCTAAGTGTGCAGCTGAGATGGCCCCTCCATCGAAGTGACCCTTTCCCTCAGCTGCAGCCAGCAGTGGCCGGTGCCCTTGTGGGTAGTCATACTACCTGGTGGTAGTCGTCATGTGTCAGGTGCTGTATAAAAGATTAGGTGCCGCTTAGGAAAGGCAGTTTAGGACTATGTTGTCATGATGTGGGAAAGACAGGTTAGGAAAACAGAATGCATGACAGTAGAGACCTGCTGGGCCCTTGGGTGGGGTTGGGGGGATCTGGGCAGTACCAGGGAAAACTAGCCATAAACCATCAAGCAAGGATTGTGGTCAGACTGAGTGTCTCTTTCATTTCAAGTGACTTTTGCCCCAGATAGCCCTCTGAGGGTGTGACCCACGTTCCAACTCTCTTGTGAAGTCACTGGGCCTGATAGAAAATGACTTGACTGCTGAAATCATAACTTTCCTGTGTGTAGAATAATAATACCCCGTTGCATTGATGTGGGACTTTTAACTATTTGTGGTGCTTTCTCACTTGTCCTTTTAGATCCTTTCAGCCTCCTAGAACATGGCTAGGAGGGAGTTGTTCCTTTTTTAAGGATGAGATGGTGAAGGCACAGCAAATGAAGTGACTAGTGGAGTGTAAATCAAATGTCACCAGTCAAGACAGAACAGCTCTGCCGTTCATTTGAAGAACTATCTCAGTTTGTTTCTCTGTACACTCATTTTCCATGTCTGCAGAACTTGCTTTGTGCACGTGTGTCTAGGTAGTTGATCCAATAAGATCCTGATGGGTAGTCACCATCTTTAGATGTAAACACCAGTGTGTAGCCCGTACTTTGCTGCTGCGTTCCCCAGACCAACCTCAGCACTACGCTGCCAGTGCTGTGTATACTGGCTGCTCTGAAGTTCAGTATAACTGGTGTCCTATGGATTCTTTATCGTTTTTATAGCCCATGTCAGGTTTTTATTACTTTTTATGTTTTATTTTTGGCTGGGTTGGGTCTTAGCTGCAGCACGCGGGATCTTCGTTGTGGCATGCGGGACCTTTCATTGCAGTGCACGGGCTCTTTGTTGTGGTGCACGGGCTTCTCTCTAGTTGTGATATGCAGGTTTTCTCTCTAGTTGTGGCATGTGGGCTCCAGAGTGCGTGGGCTCTGTAGTTTGTAGCAGGCGGGCTCTCTAGTTGTGATGCGAGGGCTTAGTTTCCCCACAGCATATGGGATCTTAGTATCCTGACCAGGGATCAACCGGCGTCACCTGCATTGCAAGGTGGATTCCTTACCACTGGACCACCAGGGAAGTCCCAGTTTTTTTTTTGTAAAGTGTGGGAAGGGTCCTTTTAAGGGAAACTCAAGGAAAGCTTTAGTTCCTTGCTCTGTAAACAGGGATAGTAATACCTGCCTTGCTTATTCACAGTGTAATTATCATGATCAGGTGAGACCATTCTTGTGAAGCCATGTAAATCATAAAGGACTTTACAAGCATAAGGAATTATTATGGATGACCTTGAGTTCAAGATGGAAGTCCACACTAGTCAGAATACTTGGTCATGATACCATCCATATCTCCTTCTCTCAAGACCTTCTCCAGGCCCCATGGGGAGGTATGGGGGTCTCTCTGTGAAGGAGCAGAGAGACTTCTAAAGCCCCTTGGGAAAGAACTGGCTCACACTCTGGGAGCCAGTATCCAAGGCATGTGACCGTAGGAACAGAGATTCACTGTTAGGAAGGAGTCACTAGCTGATTTCCAGGGATCGACTGCATGTTGTTAAGGGGGGTGAGTGCCATGCTGCCTGGAACGAGGCAAAACAAATACAGTAGCTTGTACCTTTTGCTCTAAAAGGAAAAAAGAAGAGAAATGAAAGACAAGTTGGAGCACATGCTTTATTAAACCTTGAATCAGTTGGAGTTAATCCAAATGCTAGTGTTTCCTAGGTACTGCTCCTGTATGAAGCTGAGGTGGAGAGTACAGTGCAATGTGAAGAAATTGCCCAGAACAGTACCCACGGGAAGTGCCCAGTGATCATTCAGGGGGAAGGGAGGGAGGGAGGGAGGGAAGGAAGGTTTGGAATAACCTGATCCTACCCAGATGTATTAGCAAGTGATGGTCACCCGTGCAGCTACATCCCTGCGATAGTCACTGATTTATGAGTTCCTCTTTTGCCAGGCACTGTGCTGAGTTAACATCAGTCTGGGAAGGCGTTTTGGACCTCAGGAAGCTTAAAAATTCACTCCTTCATTAAATATGTGTTAGGTGCATGCATTAGGCACATGCAGTGTGCTGTGGGTACAGAGATGAATGGTGAATTCCAAGGACCTCAAACCTGCATGGAGAAGGCAGAGAAGGGATCACTGATTGTGGTCCTGGGAGAGACAGGCATACCCAGAGGAAGGGACCCTTCTGTCTGGGCAGGCAAGTGTCCTGGAGAAGGTGGCATCTGAATAGAATTGAGTGGAATTGTCGGAGTTAACTAGGTGGAAGAAATCAGAGCGGACTTTCCTGGATACAGGAATAGTATAAGTAAAAGCAAGTAAGCTAAAGGTGTGTGTGGAATGTCTGGGGAGCTGCACATAGGTGACTCTCATATAAACTGTCATCATCTTAATACTGCTACATGTAGCTGACACATTATCTTATTCCAGTTTAGATCAGTGTCTCTCAACTTGAATCACTCACCTTCTACCCCTACTCGCAGGGGTATTTGGAAATGTGTTGTTTTTGACGAATAATTGGGAAGTCCTGGTGGCCTTCATTGGGCAGGGCCAGGAATGCTATTTACATGCCTTCAGAAGGAAGAACCCTCCCATCTCAAATGCCTATGACGTACTCCTTGCAAAGCCCTGATAGACATAATATCATGTCATGAGGTAACAAGGCAGTGAGTTATGCCTACTGTTTTTTAAGACACAAAAGCCAAAGTCCACAGCTTGTAGGTCATCAGTAGGGTCTGGAATGCTTTTTGCATTACTATTCTTATGTTTGAAATTGCTTTTGCTCTTTCTAGTTTCCATTACTATTTTTCTTTTTACTTACTATATTACTTTCTAGTTTCATTACTATTCTGCCTTATAAAATTCTGGATAATACCTTATGTAGCTGGTATCTTTGTTAAGAGCAAACACTTAATTTTCCTCCTGTTCCCAAGTGGAGAACTCTGTTAATGAAACTGTCTGCCCTTTCTCTGCCCCTTCTCTCCTTTCCTCCCTGCCTGGTTTGATTGGCAGTTGTCTGGCTAGTTTGAGACTGCGGACCAGGTTGGCCTGGCTCAGTCTTTCCTTTCCACTGGGAGCTGTCCTCTGCAGAGAGTCTGCCTTCTGATTTGTGAGGTTAGTGATGGTGCGGGAGACCTGCATGTTCATGACCTAAATTCAATATCGAGGAGTGTTAGCTGGGTCCTCTGTACAGTGGTGTGGTTTGTGTACTGCACAAAGGGAGAAAGTGGCATTTGGAAGCCAGCCAGAGCTCTGCTGGGCCTAGCCAGCTGCGCTGGGACCCAAGCAGTTCCTTTTGCTCATTTGAACGAAGACATCGTGTAGTCCAGTGGCCACCCTGTTGCGTAACCCCAGAGGGCACCTTTGTGTTCTCATGTGTTCCGTGTCAAATGTTCTAGGTCTTGCATGCCCTGCCTTGGTAGTGAGCCAAAGGTCTACACACCCAGTTTTGTCCTTCCATCTGGTGTTGAATGTCAAAAGCTGACATTTTGATCCCCATTGGTTTGACCTGCTTCCTCTATTTCTTCAATGGATGAAAGGGGTGCTACTTTTTACTTTATATGATCTTTAGTTTCCTTAGTGAAATGAGGACCTTAGTTGGTGCTCTGTGAGCTCGAAATTTTGTCTCTCTCACACACATGCAGTTTATACATGCTTGTGATTAAAAGTTTAACAGTATAGAAGAATGTAAATTCTGACGCTGAAGTCTCCCTTTACCTCTTTCCCCCACTCTCGTTTTTAGAAATTATCATTGTATTGCTTTGGGGTGGAGCCTTAGATCCTTTCCTGTTCTGTTGGTGTGTATATTTTTAGAAATGTGATCACATTTTTTTATGTTCTGCAACTTTAAAAAAATATGTGTCCATGTAAGTGCATTATAAATCTAGCTCTTTTAAAAACTTATTTTAAAATTTATTTATTTGAAAAATTATTTATAATGATAATAATAACCAAAATATAATACTTAAATTTGAGGCTTACTGTGTGCCTGCACTGTTTTAAGACCTTTACATGTATTAGAACAACCTTACAGGATATGTATTGTTAGTACTATTTTTCAGCTCAAGAAACTGAGGCACAAAGATCAGGTAATTTGTCTAAGATCATGCAGGACAACAGTATAAAATTGGTATTTGAAGCCGGTGGCATGGATCCAGAATGCATACTCTTAAATATACTTGACAACATATGGTATAAAATTCAAAAGGTGCAAAAAGTTAGTGATATAGGGACAATTGAGGTTCCCATCCATTTCAGTCATGTAATCCTACTTCCTGTTACCTTTTTTTTTTGGTCCTGGGAAACCACCATTCTATTCTGTACTTTATGTGTTTGAATATTTTAGATCCCACATATAAATGAAATCATGCACTATTTTTCTTTCTGTGTCTGGCTTCTTTCATTTACCATACCATAATGTCTTCTAGGTCCATCCATATTGTTACAAATGGCAGGATTTCCTTCTTTTTTTTTTTTTGGTTTCACACACACTGTATTTTATTTTTATAAGCAATAAATAAACTTTTCTTTGCCTTTAATTTTTGCCAGTTTGATTACTATGTGTCTTGGCGTGTGTCTCCTTGGCTTTATCCTGTATGGGACTCACTGCGCTTCCTGGACTTGGGTGGCTATTTCCTTTCCCATGTTAGGGAAGTTTTTGTCTATAATCTCTTTATATATTTGTCCTTTCTCTCTCTCTTCTCCTTCTGGGACCCCTATAATGCAATGTTGTTGTGTTTAATGTTTTCCCAGAAGTCTCTTAGGCGGTCTTCATTTCTTTTCATTCTTTTTTCTTTCTTCTGTTCCACAGCAGTGAATTCCACCATTCTATCTTCCAGGTCACTTATCCGTTCTTCTGTCTCAGTTATTCTGCTATTGATTCCTCCTAGTATAGTTTTCATTTCAGTTATTGTATTGTTCATCTCTGTTTGTTTGTTCTTTAATTCTTCTAGGTCTTTGTTAAACATTTCTTGCATCTTCTCGATCTTTGCCTCCATTCTTTCTCCGAGGTCCTGGATCATCTTCACTATCATTATTCTGAATTCTTTTTCTGGAAGGTTGCCTATCTCCACTTCATTTAGTTGTTTTTCTTGGGTTTTATCTTCTTCCTTCATCTGGTACATAGCCCTCTGCCTTTTCATCTTGTCTATCTTTCTGTGAATGTTTTTGTTCCACAGGCTGTAGGATTGTAGTTCTTGCTTCTGCTCTCTGCCCTCTGGTGAATGAGGCTATCTGAGAGGCTTGATAGGAGGGACTGGTGGTGGGTAGAGCTGACTGTTGCTCTGGTGGGCAGAGCTCAGTAAAAGTTTAATCCACTTGACTGTTGATGGGTGGGGCTGGGTTCCCACCCTATTGGTTGTTTGGCCTGAGGGAACCCAACACTGGAGCCTATCTGGGCCCTTTGGTGGGGCTAATAACAGACTCTGGGAGGGCCCATGCCAAGGAGTACTTCCTAGAACCTCTGCTGCCAGTGTCCCCGTCCCCACGGTGAGCCACAGCCCACCCGCCCCCCTGCCTCTGCAGGAGACCCCCCAACACTAGCAGGTTTGTCTGGTTCAGTCTCCCCTGGGGTCACTGCTCCTTCCCCTGGGTCCCGATGCGCACACTACTTTGTGTGTGCCCTCCAAGAGTGGAGTCTCTGTCTCCCCCAGTCCTGTCAAAGTCCTGCAATCAATTCCCAATAGGCTTCAAAGTCTGATTCTCTAGGAATTCCTCCTCCCGTTGCCGGACCCCCAGGTTGGGAAGCCTGACGTGAGGCTCGGAACCTTCGCTCCCGTGGGTGGACTTCTGTGGTATAAACGTTTGCCAGTCTGTGAGTCACCCACCCACCAGTTATGGGATTTGATTTTACTGTGATTGCGCCCCTCCTACCGTCTCATTGTGGCTTCTCCTTTGTCTTTGGATGTGGGGTATCTTTTTTGGTGAGTTCTAGTGTCTTCCTGTCGATGATTGTCCAGCAGCTAGTTGTGATTCTGGTGTTCTCGCAAGAGGGAGTGAGAGCACGTCCTTCTACTCAGCCATCTTGGTTCCTCCTCGATGTAACTGCTAGTGTTGGAGGGTCTCCTGCAGAGGTTGGGGCTGGCTGCATGTCACCGTGAGGACAAGGACACTGGCAGCAGAAGCCCTGGGAAGCACTCCTTGGTGCGAGCCGTCCTGGAGTCTGCCTCCTTCTTTTTTTAAGGAGGAAAAAAAGAAGTATGTATATACTACGTTTTCTTTATCCATTCATCTCTCAATGTATATTTAGGTTGTTTCCACATCTTGGTTATTGTGAATAATTATTCTTAATAGTTGCATACTCTTCCACACTAGGAAGTGTCATAATTTATTTAAACACCTCTTTTTTGTGGTTTCCAATATCATGTTCTTCTAAACAATATTGCCTCAAAGATGTCCGCATTTATATTAATATGCAACTATATGCAATCATGTAATTACACATGTGTGAATATCTCTGTAGAAAATATTCTCGAAAGTACAATTGCTTGGTCAAAAGGGATGCACATTTAAACTTTTTATAGGTCTTGACAAATTATATTCCCCCAAGTCTCTACCATTTATATTCTGACTGATGTACTTGTTTCCTCTTCCTGTGCCAACATTGGATATTATCGCTAGTGTTTTATCAGTGTATAAAAGTGATGTCAATACCCCAAATGAGCAAAATCGGTAACATTTGGCATTGGTGATCTTTTAGCTTATCCAGTCATGCTAGGATTCACTTGGTCAAGAAGAGTTATGTGTAAGTTATGCAGAAACACTCTGTGTTACTAAGAATTATCTTCCATTCTTTTTCCTTTGAAGTGCAGCTATCATGTGTCATTTTCACCTACTTTAGGAAAACTGCCTTTGCTGCATCACAACCAGGGAATGCTTCCTAAACTAGGGCCAGGCAGTTATTATTGATTAGGGAGGGAGTCTATACTTATACAACCAGCCCACTTTGCCAACCCCTCCCTTGAAGGCAGAGAAGCAATGTGTAACCACGAAGTCCCGGGCGGCACTGTGGGCTCCCCAGCTACTCAAAAGAAGGATGCCGTCATTGGGACAGTGCCTCACACAAACTGACAGGAAGCTCATGCTGTCATCGTGGAATTGAGAAAGCCTCGTTAAGTGACTCTCCAGCTTATGCTTTTATCACCAGCACCTTTCTTCTCTGAGTGTTTTCTAAGGAAACGCCAGTGCCTTTAACTACATGCCCACAGATTCATTTCGGAACTCTTTGGCTCCAGAGGATCAACTCACAGTAACTTTCATGCCTGGAAGAGCAGAATTTCCATCTGATCTGCCTGGCAGATCCCAGATTGTGTTCTGTGGGGTACAAGGTTGTTTGCTGAAGGAAGAGGGGAATTTTGTGTATCAGGGTGTGCTGTGCCTCTGAGGTCTTCGATCCTTTGATCGCTGTTAGGTGATTTGGGAGCGAAGAGGTTTTGCAGCCACCAGGGAGTTCTGGGTTGGGGTGAGCTGGGTCCTTCCTTGCTGTGTTCTGCTGCTGCCCAACCTTGGGCTCAGTGGATGCCGTTTCTCTTGTCTGGTCAGTTTTCTGCCTAATGGACTCCAGGTATGTGGTACTGACAACTGCTCAGATCGAATTTTTTTATTATTATTATTTTAAATTTATTTATTTATTTTTGGCTGCATTGGGTCTTCGTTGCTGCGCGTGGGCTTTCTCTAGTTGTGGCAAGAGGGGGCTACTCTTCTTTGCGGTGTGCAGGCTTCTCATTGCGGTGGCTTCTCTTGTTGCGGAGCACGGGCTCTAGGTGTGTGGGCTTCAGTAGTTGTGGCTCACGGGCCAAGAGTGCAGGCTCAGTAATTGTGGTGCACGGGCTTATTTGCTCCGTGACATGTGGGATCTTCCCAGACCAGGGCTTGAACCCGTGTCCCCTACATTGGCAGGCGGATTCTTAACCACTGTGCCACCAGGGAATCCCGTTCAGGTTGACTTTGAAGTTCTCAAGTTTTAGTTTTTACTTTGGAATTTTGTTTGCTAGTCACGTTCTATTAAATTTAGACTTTTGGACTTGCTACAGAACGAGGAACTGATGCTGTGCCCCTTCCCTCCACCTTTAAAACTGAACTGACAACTTGTCAGTTTCCTAACAACATGCCAGAAGTACATATAATAGGAAGAGTCTAAACTGAAAAGTGTTTATGCATATGCAAAAGTGATACGAGTGTAAGTTTAATATTCATCACACATTTCAGGTACCTGTTTCATTGGCACATTCCTGATTTTGAGGCTTTTCAATAAAGCTATCCTAATCTCCTAAATCTTGACAGAACTGCCAGTTTTATTTCCATATTTCTAATTAAGCTAGGTTTTTGTAAGTTGTGGAAGGGTTTTGAGGTGCCCTTATGTGTCAGTTAAAAATCATGTAGTGATTCTAGAAAAACTTCCTTTAGAAGCAGTTGTTTTCTTGAAGGGTTTCTTTGAGTGCCAAGCATATTTAATTCAGGTTTTTGTATGTGTGTGTCTAGGTTTAAAAGAAAACTCTTTTGTGTTGGGTGTTTTGCTGAAACTCTCTAATGAATAATGATACATTAACACTGTATTCTCAATATCTGTAAGGGAGGGTTTCTAGAGAGTTCACATAGAAACTTTTCTCCTGTGGTCACCTCTGTGTCTATTTCTATTCCTAAATAAGGGTTCTAAGTTTTTGGGTACTTATAACTTTTGAGGAGTTGGCTATAGACAAACACAATTTTTAAAAAAATTTATTCTTTTTACCATCTATAGGTTCATTTTATGTCTGAAGTTGCTGCATCTTTCAGGTAACCTTTATAATGAATACTGTCCTGATTTCTTGTGGATCGGTAAGTGTATTGAGATCTTACAAAAGCCTCTAGTTAAGCAGTCTGCTGCTCTTTGCACGTATATTCCGTGTGTGAGCTCTTCTGTGGTTCTGAACTGAGAATGAAAGGGACGATTAAAGGGAAGTGTGATGCATGATGGATAGAAAATTTATTTTTATTTCTTGGATCACTTTTTTTCAAAGCATGCAAGTGAATCATTTCCACATGACCAGCTGCTAGCAGCAACAAAATGATGTCCTTGTCATTGTAGTTCAGGCAGCTCCTTTGTAAGACTGGGACTCAGTGTATGATGTGTGTATCTGGTACTTGCAGATTGATAGGAGGAGATGGTATATTCTCAGTTCAGCTCTTTCGCCAGTGTTTCTCTGCAGTTTCCTTCTGGTAGGTGTTTCTGTTCCTGGCTAAACTGTAGAGGCTAGAAGCAGAGAAGTTGAAAAGTTTTACTAAGTGAGTCTTTTGAATAGGTATGGCTGGGAGACAGAGGTACTATAGCTGCTGATTTTCTCTCTCATATCTCCCTCATTCCCTTGCTAATGTCTTGTCTTCTCCCCTCCTTGAATCTCTTCTGGGAAAGCTCTTTATTCATTTATGTTATAGAATGACTTAGGACCATTCACAATTAAATAAGCAGAAAGGCATACCATAAGCTTCGCTTTGAAAGTACATAGGCGAGTGATATGACCAGGCTCCTCCTTACATCTTGAAGCAGAAACACGGCAACTTTTAATGCATCCATGACTATAATACTGTGTTGCATTTCATCTATAAATGTGATGAAGGAAGATGAAACCAGAAGCAGTCTTCAGAAAGGTCTTAGGGAATGAGAGAACGCTTCTGGCATCAGTAAGCGTTTTGGGATTCTCCTTAAAACAATTTGTTTATTGGATTGACCATGGTTCCACAGCTGTTTTACTATCACTGTGAAAGTCCCAGGGGATGAGTGTCTTAGGATATGTGTGTGCATGCCTGAATGTACAAGCATGCGTGCGCGCGCGCACACACACACACACACACACACACACACACACACACAGCTTATGCTAAGCAGATGACGGCTGGTGGCAGCCAAGAGGCTGCCCATGCTGTCCCCAGAGCATGAAGAAGAACAGAATTTCTGTAAAGCAGGTATCCTTTCTTTTAAGCAAACCTAATGTCATGTTGATAAAGATCTGGATTTCCCCAAAAGGGTGACTCTTTTTTTTTTAACCTTGTGAAAGGGCTTATTTCAAATTTCTGTGAAAAAAAAATCAATATTCCCCTATTGTATTTGACATATCATTTATGAATTAATTTTAAGAAAAATTGGTTTGCAAATATGTAAGAATATTTTGCTTAACAACAATAGCTACTGCTAAATGAGTAAATCTATTTGTCAGTCAATGGGTTAAGTGCTTTTAAATGGATTATTACCTTGTCTACTTCTCACAGTAGGTGCTATTAATATCATCCCTGTATTTCAGGAGAGCTGTCTAAGGTTTGGAAAGGTTGCTTGACCAAGGTAAAGTCACAGGTAAAGTAAGGGATGATACCAATCTTTGCACCCGGGGTTGTCTGATTCCTGAGCATAAACTTGTAACAAATCCCTCAGCCTGTCCTGATTGTGGCCTGGTGTGTTTAACTGCAAGACAGGCGTCACTTCTTAGGGACAACACATATTCCCACTGTCTTTGCCTAAGTACTTGGTCTGACTGTGATTATGTGCCCAGGAGCTTAATTGTCTGACAGTAAAGACTGGAATTGGAAGTTGGTTGGCAGGAGAACTCTCTTCCCTCCTACCCTCACCCCACCTCACTGTCTCTATAATCTAGGGCAACCTAGTTCCCAAAAGGATGACAGTACCCAAGGTCTTGATGCAAAATGATATAGCAGGCTGCTTACACCTGGATGATCAGCATCTGTGCAGCAATTTTGTTAAACAACCAACAACAATCACTAAACTTACTTTTGTCTTAAGTGCAGTCTCAGCACTGAGTACAGTGCTCTCAGAGCAAATGAACTTGGTTAAAGAAGTAGGTACTCAGGAGACAGCTTACTGTAATGAGACAGTTCCAACATTGTTACTGAGCAGGACTTGGTGGTTAGAAGACTCCGGAGGGTAAAAAGTGCTGTAATTAAAAGACAGTAGGAGGTGACACCAGCATTTTGATCCAACAGCATTCTTGGTCGTGCACTTGAGTTCTTGGTTGGAAAGCTTACACCTCCCTTGACCTGAGTGCACACTTGCAATGGAGAATATATCATACAGTAAATACTGAATATTCATTTTAAAAGATTCGTTTGAGTGGAAATGCCTTCTTCCATAGGCTGACAGGGTCTTGGTGCTCCGTCCCTGTGTCAGGCCTGAGCCTCTGAGGTGGGAGAGCTGAGTTCAGGACATTGGACCACCAGAGACCTCTGGGCCCCATGTGATATCAGTCTGCAAGAGCTCTCCCAGACATCTCTGTCTCAATGCTATGACCAGCTCCACCCAATGGCCAGCAAGCTCCAGTGTTGGATGCCCCATGCCAAACAACTAGCAAGACAGGAACACAACCCCACCCATTAGCAGAGAGGCTGCCTAAAATCATACTAAGTTCACAGACACCCCAAAACACTCAAAGGATGCAGCCCTGCCCTCTAGAAAGACAAGATACAGCCCTACCCACCACAACACAGGCACCAGTGCTCTCGACCAGGAAGCCTACACAAGCCACTGAACCAACTTTACCAGCTGAGGGCAGACAACAAAAACAATGGGAACTATGAACCTACAGCCTGCGAAAAGGAGACATCAAACACAGTAAGCTAAGCAAAATGAGAAGACAGAGAAATATGCAACAGATGAAGGAGCAAGGTAAAAACCCACCAGACCCAACAAATGAAGAGGAAATAGGCAGTCTACCTGAAAAAGAATTCAGAGTAATGACAGTAAAGATGATCCAAGATCTTGGAAATAGAATGGAGAAAATACAAGAAATGTTTAACAAGGACCTAGAAGAACTCAAGAGCAAACAAACAATGATGAACAACACAATAAATGAAATTAAAAATTCTCTACAAGGAATCAATAGCAGAATAACTGAGGCAGAAGAACGGATAAGTGATCTGGAAGATAAAATAGTGTAAATAACTACTGCAGAGCAGAATAAAGAAAAAAGAATGAAAAGAATTGAGGACAGTCTCAGAGACCTTAGCAACAACATTAAACACACCAACATTCGAATTATAGGGGGTTCCAGAAGAAGAAGAGAAAAAGAAAGGGTCTGAGAAAATATTTGAAGAGATTATAGTAGAAAACTTACCTAACGTGGGAAAGGAAATAGTCAAGTCCAGGAAGGGCAGATAGTCCCATACAGGATAAATCGAAGGAGAAACATGCCAAGACACTTACTAATCAAACTATCAAAAATTAAATGCAAAGAACAGATATTAAAAGCAGCAAGGGAAAATCAACAAATAACATATAAGGGAATCCCCATAAGGTTAACAGCTGATCTTTCAGCAGAAACTCTGCAAGCCAGAAGGGAGTGGCAGGACATATTTAAAGTGATGAAAGGCAAACACCTACAACCACTATTACTCTACCCAGCAAGGATCTCATTCAGATTCGACACAGAAATTAAAACCTTTACAGACAAGTAAAAGTTAAGAGAATTCAGCAACACCAAACCAGCTTTACAACAAATGCTAAAGGAATGTCTCTAGCCAGGAGACACAAGAGAAGGAAAACACCTACGAAAACAAACCCAAAACAATTAAGAAAACAGTAATAGGAACATACATATCGATAATTACCTTAAATGTAAATGGATTAACGGCTCCACCCAAAAGACACAGACTGGCTGAAAGGATACAAAAACAAGACCCGTATATATGTAGTCTACAAGAGACCCACTTCAGACCTAGGGAAACATACAGACTGAAAGTGAGGGGATGGTAGAAGATATTACATGCAAATGGAAATCAAAAGAAAGCTGGAGTAGCAATACTCATATCAGACAAAATAGACTTTAAAATAAAGACTATTACAAGAGACAAAGAAGACATAATGATCAAGGGATCAATCAAAGAAGATATAACAATTGTAAATATTTGTGCACCCAACACAGGAGCACCTCAATACATAAGGCAAATACTAACAGCCATAAAAGGGGAAATCGACAGTAACACAATCATAGTAGGAGTCTTCAACACCCCACTTTCACCAATGGACAGATCATCCAAAATGAAAATAAATAAGGAAACACAAGCTTTAAATGACACATAAGACCAGAGGGACTTAATTGATATTTATAGGGCATTCCATCCAAAAATAACAGAATACACTTTCTTCTCAAGTGCTCATGGAACATTCTCCAGGATAGATCATATCTTGGTTCACAAATCAAGCCTTGGTAAATTTAAGAAAACTGAAATCATATCAAGTATTTTTTCGACCAAAGTACTGTCAGACTAGATATCAATTACAGGAAAAAAAACTGTAAAAATACAAACACATGGAGGCTAAACAATACGCTACTAAATAACCAAGAGATCACTGAAGAATACAAAGAGGAAGCCAAAAAATACGTAGAAATAAAGGACAATGAAAACACGATGATGCAAAACCCATGGGATGCAGGGAAAGCAATTCTAAGAGAGAAGTTTATAACAATACAATCCTACTTTAAGAAACAAGAAAATCTCAAATAAACAACCTAACCTTACACCTAAAGCAATTAGGGAAAGAAGAACAAAAATCCCCCAAAGTTAGCAGAAGGAAAGAAATCATAAAGATCAGATAAGAAATAAAAAGAAACGAAAGAAACAGTAGCAAAGATCAATAAAACTAAAAGGTGGTTCTTTGAGAAGATAAACAAAATTGATGGAGAACACTCAAATCAACAGAGTTAGAAATGAAAAAAGAGAAGTAACAACTGACACTGCAGAAACACAAAGGATCATGAGAGGTTACGGCAAGCAACTATATGCCAATAAAATGGACAGCCTGAAAGAAGTGGACAAATACTTAGGAAAGCACAACCTTCTGAGACTGAACCAGGAAGAAACAGAAAATATAATCAGACCAGTCACAAGCACTGAAATTGAAACTGTGATTAAAAATCTTCCAACAAACAAAAGCCCAGGACCAGATGGCTTCACAGGCGAATTCTATCAAACATTTAGGGAAGAGCTAACACCTATGCTCAAACTCTTCCAAAATACAGCAGAGGGAGGAACACTCCCTGACACTCCCTACAGCGCCACCATCACCCTGATACCAATACCAGAGAAAGATGTCACAAAAAATGAAAACTACAGACCAATATCACTGATGAACATAGATGCAAAAATGCTCAACAAAATAGTATCAAACAGAATCCAGCAGCACATTAAAATGATCATATACCATGATCAAGTGGGGTTTATCCCAGGACTGCAAGCATTCTTCTGTATACGCAAATCAATCAATGTGATACACCATATTAACAAACTGAAGGATAAAAACCATATCTCAATAGATGCAGAAAAAGTTTTCGACAAAATTCAAATTTATGATAAAAACTCTCCAGAAAGTAGGCATAGAGGGAACTTACCTCAACATAATTAAGGCCATATGTGATATTCCCACAGCCAACATCGTTTTCAATGGTGAAAAACTGAAACCATTTCCTCTAAAATCAGGAACAGGACAAGGATGCCCACTCTCACCACTGTTATTCAACATAGTTTTGGAAGTTTTAGGCACAGCAATCAGAGAAGAAAAAGGAATCCACATCGGAAAAGAAGAAATAAAGCTGTCAGTGTTTGAAGATGGCATGATACTATACATAGAGAATCCTAAAGATGCTACCAGAAAACTACTAGAGCTAATCAATGAATTTGGTAAAATAGCAGAATACAAAATTAATGCACAGAAATCTCTTGCATTCCTATACACTAATGATGAAAAATCTGACAGAGAAATTAAGGAAATGCTCCCATTTACCATTGCAACAAAAAGAATAAAATACCTAGGAATAAACCTACCAAAGGAGACAAAAGACCTGTATGCAGAAAACTATAAGACACTGATGAAAGTAATTAAAGATGATACAAACAGATGGAGAGATATACCATGTTCTTGGATTGGAAGAATCAACATTGTGAAAATGAATCTACTACCAAAAGCAATCTACATATTCAATGCAATCTATCAAACTACCATTGGCATTTTTCACAGAACTAGAACAAAACTTCACAATTTGTATGGAAACACAAAAGACCCTGGATAGCCAAAGCAATCTTGAGAAAGAAAAACGGGCTGGAAGAATCAGTCTCCCTGACTTCAGACTATACTACAAAGCTACAGTAATCAAGACTGTATGGTAGTGGCTCAAAAACAGAAATATAGATCAATCGAAAAGGTAAGAAAGCCCAGAGATAAACCCACACACATATGGTCACCTTATCTGTGATAAAGGAGGCAAGAATACACAATGGAGAAAAACAGTCTCTTCAATAAGTAGTGCTGGGGAAAGTGGACAGCTACATGGAAAAGAATGAAATTAGAACACTTTCTAACACTGTACACAAAAATAAACTCGAAATGGATTAAAGTACTAAATGTCAGGCCAGACACTATAAAACTCTTAGAGGGAAACATAGGCAGAACACTATGACATAAATCACAATAAAATCCTTTTTGACCCATCTCCTAGAAAAATGGAAATAAAAACAAAAACAAATGGGACGTAATGAAATTGAAAAGCTTTTGCACAGCAAAGGAAGCCATAAACAAGACGAAAAGACAACCCTCAGCGTGGGAGAAAATATTTGCAAACAAAGCAACTGACAAAAGATTAATCTCTAAAATATACAAGCAGCTCATGCAGCTCTATATCAAGAAAACAAACAACCCAATCCAAAAATGGGCAGAAGATCTAAATAGACATTTCTCCAAAGAAGATATACAGATTGCCAACAAACACATGAAAGGATGGTCAGCATCACTAATCATTAGAGGAATGCAAATCAAAACTACAATGAGATATCATCTCACACCATTCAGAATGGCCATCATCAAAAAATCTAGAAACAATAAATGCTGGAGAGGGTGTGGAGAAAAGGGAACACACTTGCACTGCTGGTGGGAATGTGAATTGATACAGCCACTATGGAGAACAGTATGGATGTCCTTAAAAAACTACAAATAGAACTACCATACGACCCAGCAATCCCACTACTGGGCATATACCCTGAAAAAACCATAATTCAGAAAGAGTCATGTACCAAAATATTCATTGCAGCTCTATTTACAATAGCCAGGAGATGGAAGCAACCTAAGTGTCCATCATTGGATGAATGGATAAAGATGATGTGGCACATATATACAATGGAATATTATTCAGCCATAAAAAGAAACGAAATTGAGTTATTTGTAGTGAGGTGGACGGACCTAGAGTCCGTCATACAGAGTGAAGTAAGTCAGAAAGAGAAAGACAAATACCGTATGCTAACACATATATATGGAATCTAAGAAAAAATAAATCTCCTGAAGTACCTAGGGGTAAGAAGGGAATAAAGACACAGACCTACTAGAGAATGGACTTGGGGATATGGGGAGGGGGAAGGGTAAGCTGTGACAAAGAGAGAGAGTGGCATGGACATATATACAGTACCAAACGTAAAATAGATAGCTAGTGGGAAACAGCCGCATAGCACAGGGAGAGCAGCTCGGTGCTTTGTGACCACCTAGCGGGGTGGGATAGGGAGGGTGGGAGTGATGGAGACGCAAGAGGGAAGAGATATGGGAACATATGTGTATGTATAACTGATTCACTTTGTTATAAAGCAGAAACTAACACACCAATTGTAAAGCAATTATACTCCAATAAAGATGTAAAAAAATAAATTAAAAATAATTTGGACAATAAAGATGTTAAAAAAACAAATACAGGGCTTCCCTGGTGGCGCAGTGGTTGAGAGTCCGCCTGCCGATGCAGGGGACATGGGTTCGTGCCCTGGTCTGGGAAGATCCCACATGCCGTGGAGCGGCTGGGCCCGTGAGCCATGGCCGCTGAGCCTGTGCGTCCGGAGCCTGTGCTCCACAACGGGAGAGGCCACAGCAGTGAGAGGCCTGCGTACCGCAAAAAAAAAAAAAAAAAAAAAAAACAAATACAGTAATTGGCTGGTCTGTACAAAATACAGGGTTTTCTATTTTGATTCTGAAAAAGCCCAATAAGGGCATTGTTTATATGAGCTTTTTTTCCCTAATAAACTGAAAGCCATTAAAAGTTTTGTATTATTAATAATGGGAAGGTAAAATGAGAGGTGATGCAGACACAATTGCCTTACTGTAGGAGTGAAGAACAAAGCTCCCAGCCCTGTGTTGTTTTCAAAGTTATGACCAAATAGCACATTGCAGCGTCAAGGGGAGATCTTCAGACAGGGGTTCACAGACCCATAGGCTACTGATGAGTATGAGGTCGTGGTGAGGGGTATGAGTGGATTTCAGGGAATCTATTTCTAGATCTCAACTTTCATATGTGTTCTTTCTTTCTTACCTGTAGACTCCTTTCGCACTGTACTCCTTTCCCTGATAGATCTACCTCTGGACAAGAGAAAGGCCAATCTCCCACCCATCTCTAATCTTACTAGGGGACCCTTCAGACCCCGAGGTAGAAAAACTCCTGTGTTCCAAACAAAAGGATGATTGAAATAGTGTTGTTGGTGTTGATGAAAATTAATGGCTCTAATGACAGGATAACAAATACTTTTGCAATTCAGGTGGCGTCCAATCCTTTATTTTCCACAAATTGAGAGAGGACTTAATTGAGTTTTCAGTTGATCATTAAAAATAATTTTGATGACAGATCACCCTGAGATTGTTTTTGGCATATGTCCCAGAAGGAATTCAAACTATTGAGGAAAATTACTACAACAAATTTGAATTTCCAAGTAGTTAGTTGTGTGAAGAAGATTTCTCAGCTTTTAGATTAAAAAAGGGGGAGAGTCAGATAGGAATAAAACTAATGCTGAATTTTGTCTCATTTTAGCAATATGTATGTACAGATGCATAATTTAATTGGAAAAAGTGGCTCATTCATCTCATTAAGTGATGCATTTCTAACAACTAGTTTTTAATAATCATTTATAAAATTATAATGTTTATGGTTTTATCAGTTGTATATAACTAATAACTAATGTACATCAATTCAGATGAAAAAATGAGACTTATGCTTATAGGAAACTTAGATATTCACATTTGTATTTTTATGTATGTAACTTTAAAAAGATCCTGTCACCACACAATATTTATATTTATATGTAAATTTTTAAAGTTTCTTGAGACCATAAGATATTTACGTATATATAAAATTTTCTGTAAATTATGCATATATATTGTTCATACTTAATTTACAGAAATATATGATAGAATGACTGATAAAATTTTCAAACAAAAATATTTACATTAAGATAAATTTCTGTGGGAATGCTGGAATGGACATATAAATTCAAAGGGAATAAGGAACAATGAAAATTTTTGTTATACAAGAGCTTCTCAGCTTTTTTTTAATGAATAGTGGTAGATAGCAAATAGCTCTGGTGTTTTGATTCAGTTGGATACATTTTAGAGAATCATGTTACACTTTAAGTTTCAAATGTCATTATATGATTCCTTGGAATTTGATTCTTTCAACTATTGAAATTTGAGATGAAAAACCTTAGGTGTCAACTTAAACATGTGCAAGGGGAAACATAGTTGTCATCGTTCTTTTAGCAGACATACAAGCGAAAACTTTTTGGAAAACGTTGAGATAAAGCATCATCTAGTGAGAACCAGGTGCCAGTCATCCTGGAATATAATACGGAAGTGACAGAGCCTTAAAATCAGGAGATGTTACAAGTCTCTGGAGCCCTTTAGGGTCACATGAAGGAAGGTGCTGGGAGAAGCATCTTTTACTCTCCTAAGGAGGTGGTGAAAACTTCTAATTAAAATAGTAATAATAATAATTATTATTATTGCTGTTATTTAAGACCTGCCTTTATTCCCTAAAATCATGCTTTCTTTCATATATATGGATGTGTGTGTGTGTGTGTGTGTGTGTCATTGTTTGGTGTGATGGTACAGAGAAGGTTTTGGGGTCCTTTTAGCAAAAGAAAAAATCAGTGTGTTTGTGATTGTGTGTAACGCGGCACCCACATACCTCTCTGTGATGGAATGTCCACAGCTGACCCTTTAGCAGTGAGTTGGAAGAGCTTCTCAGTCATTAAGGTCTTTGGGGGAGAACAGATCAAGGTAGGAAAGGCGGAGTGCGATTCAAGGATCATGGCGGTCTTTTCCAGATGATGCTTGCATCTGTGAACAGTTTCTGTTTTTAGATGATAGGGGCCATCTCAGATTGTGTACTAATGTCTGATGGGATCCCACAGTCTCTCCCAGCCAGCTGAAAGGTTGAAGGGCTTCAGCTGGTCAAGACTGGGAGTCTGCAGATGGCATGGTCCTGGCCTTGGTCCAAACCATACCTGGCAGGCCAGAGGTGAAGAACCAGGAGGGAATTGGTGTAGAGGAGGGGAGGTGGGGAAAGCCTGCATTAGGAGGGCCAGAGCTGCCCTCTCTGAGGTGTCCTGTGGGTCACCTGTTGGGTTTGCTCCTGGAGGCCCAGTCCCCCTGTTGTCAGGTTGTACAGATACCCTGCTTGCTCTCTTGACTAATTTTGGTCACCGTATTGTTGGATGTAACGCTGCTCAGGTAACTTTCTTGGGGGCCATTTTCCACTTGGAATTGCCAGTGGAAAGTGTCTTGCTGTGGGGTTGTGCTGGGCCAGCGCCTGCCCTTGGGTGTTTCCAAGCCTTCCCTCAGCCGGTGTAGCTATGACTCGGGTGTCTGGCAGGTCTTTGTAGTGTATTCAGAGTGTTCGGTAGCCTTTGGGAGCAGGTGATTTCTAAATATTGCCCAACTAATAACTATCTGGAAAGCCAGACTGGATCCCAGTGGAACCCTTTTGAACTAAGTGCTGCCTGCCTTTAAAAGAGCAGTGTAAGCTTCAAAGCCACTTCTGTTTGGCTCTGTTATTAATCTCTTTAGGAAGTGATTCCTTAGGGATCCGGGTTAAGAGGACCTGCTGCCTACAAGACAGCTGCCTCGCCACTAAGTCTTTAGAAAGAGACAATGGAAAATAATCTAGTACAACAAGGGCTATTGTCCAGAAGTGACATTTCCCTCCTTCCCTTGAGTTGAAACAGTTGTGTTGAAACATGGAAAAGTAATTATAAATTGGGGCATGGGGGGTGTCACCCCTTTTGCTGTTTCTTTCTTGCACAGTGCACAAGGGAGATCATGCTTTTTAGCAGTTTCCTCCCTGGTTTTTGAACAGAATCCCCGTAAAAATCTGACACTAAATTAATCAGGCAAATGTATAGAATGTCAGAGGGATTACATTGGATTCTGGGTAATCATTGGTTGGCCTTTGAGCTGTTGACATGCCAGATGTCTTTGTATCAGTGAAATGATAAATGTCCATGTGATCAGACTGGTTGTCATGAAAGGCTCACAGGAGGTGATTAAGCTTCTTGCTAGTTCCCAGATTTTGTTTGGATATGAGACTGTGTCGTCTGGGCTAAGGTCTACCCATGAGGGTCCTTCAGCACAGTAGGCTGTCATTTTGACCTGTGCATCCATATAGCCGAAAATAAGATTTAACACTTCATGGATGAAAATGTGGAACTATCAAAAAGTGTAAAGAAGAGAGATCAAAATTTATCTGTGATCCCACCACCAGAAATAACCTACTGTTATTTTTTAAGGTCTATTCTTTTATTCTTCTGTCTTTGTGTTTTTTATTTCTATATTTGATGTATTCTCTCTAGTAACAGTATTGTATAATATTCACCATTTGGTATTATGGTTCTTCCACTTAACGATAGATTGTAAGCTAATGAGTTTATCTCTATTGCAGAAGATAAACACTTGAAAATGTGAATTACTGTAATTTTAGTTAATTAACGTAGCCTGGCTTTGGAGGGAGCAATCTGCCCTGATTTTTACCTCTGTTTCTAACACTGACAGTGAGGAACTAAAAGTCACTTGTTTTCTTCATACACTGGAAATGGCATTACGTGGCCTTTATTTGAGATCACGTGCTTCCAATGGTTTGCTGTCTAACAGAGGTAGAGAGAGGATAGATATCAGAGATTTGGTCAAAACCCTCTACTTACAGGGACCTACTATAGGACCCAAAGAGAGAGGCTGGCACATAAAGTAAGCCCACAAAGAAGAGATACATTTTTCTTATTCTGGAAGTGCTTATATTGTTTATGTGGGCATTTCTTTTTTTTTTTTTTCGATACGTGGGCCTCTCACTGCTGCGGCCTCTCCTGTTGCGGGGCACAGGCTCCGGATGCGCAGGCTCAGTGGCCATGGCTCATGGGCCCAGCTGCTCCGCGGCATGTGGGATCCTCCCGGACCGGGGCACGAACCCGTGTCCCCTGCATCGGCAGGCGGACTCCCAACCACTGCGCCACCAGGGAAGCCCCTTGTGGGCATTTCTTGTGGCCGAATGAATGTTAGCCTTCTAGGTGGGACATTTCCTTAACTTGCTTTGAAGAATACTGAGATGCACAGCACCAGAAACTTACTGGAATATTTGCTTTGAATTTCATTTGGGCAGTGGTATGGGATGAATTGTGTCTCCCCAAAATTTATATGCCGCAGCCCTCATTCCCAGTACCTCAGAATATGTATCAATAACTGTCTTTGGAGACAGAGCCTTGAAAGATGATTAAGTTAAATGAGGTCTTAGAGTGGGCCCTAATCTGATCTGACTGGTGTCCTTATAAGGAGAGGAAATTGGGATGCATGCAGAGACTCCAGTGGTGTGCGTGCACAGGACAGCCATGTGAAGACACAGTAAGAATGTGGCCGTCTGCAAGCCAAGGATAGAGACCTCAGAGGAAACCAACCCTACCAACTGCCTTGACCTTGGACTTCCAGCCTTCAGAACTGTGAGAAAATAAATTTCTGTTGTTTAAGCCGTAGAGTCTGTGGGTTTTTTTTTTTTTTTTTTTTTGTGGCAGCCCAAGCAAACTAATAAGGCAGGTAGAAGAATCGTTTGAAATATTTGGTAATATATTTTCCAAATATAATAATATGGGAACATTTCTATGTGGATGTGAACAAATCACCTTAGGAGCCAGGGATCAGGGAGAGGTGCACCTGGATGATGCAGGTTTTTGGTAAAGATCTACCTCTTGGATCCTGTGGTCTGTTCATTGTGTTCCATGGCATTATCATGCTTTATAACTTATATCTTTTTAACATTATGTTATTTTCCATGATCAAACGTTATATTAAAGGTAAAGAAAAAAACATTGAATATAAAAAAAGAAAAAAACATTTATATGGATTATATTTAGTGAAATAGAATATGACATGGTCAGACTACTTTCTCATTGCTATCATTTACATAGTTTTTCTTTTCAATAGCTAGTCTGTTCTCTCAAGCGAGTCATAATGGTATTCATTAGTTATTTCTTTATGGGGAATAGATTAGTTACTTTTCCATTAAAGGAGAAAATTAATATCAGAAGTGAGCCATTCAGCCTTGCCCATGTGATATGAAAGTGCAGAAGCTTATGCTGTTTACACGTGATCCTAAAATATCTGCTGTGAAGGAGGGTCAGGACTGTTTGTGAAAGTTTCTCTAACATTTAGAATTGAAACTATTTCCCATAACCTGTAGCGTAAGGTGTCGGGGTGTGGGTATTTAGTGAAAGGGGGTCCAATCCATGTTCATGTCAGTTTAGCCTTTTTTTGGTACTGTGACCCTAGAGATTTCGCACGTTGATAAATCACATTTGAAATTCATGGCAGTGGTTTCAAGGTAGAATTGACTGGAGCATTGTGCTGGAAAAACACCCCTTTTGGCACATATGGTATTGCTTCTGAGTATTCTATCCTCTGAGGCAGTAGCTGACAACATTTCTGCGTATCTCAATATCTATATAATTATTCATAGGGAGCTTTGGGCTTTAACATTTCTTAGATTACTAACATTTCTTAGATTAAAGCATTTTATCAGGCTTTGTGGATACCTAAGTTTCTCCCTTTAGCACCCTAATTTAAAAATATGTCTTAAGAAAATTTTTGTAAAACATGTTAATTATCCTTTCCCTCTTAGCTATTCTGAATGTAGCTTGACCTTTCGTGTCATTAATCAAGATCATCATTATTTATGAAAGCATCTCTTATTCTGCAATCTAGTGATGTCTTTGGAGGTATTGAGATTGGTAGAGTTTGCTCCTACAATAAATAACCCTAAATATATATGATTTTTGAATGTTTTCCTTGCCCTTTTACTTTTCTCCTTTCCCATTTTGTTATCAGATTATCACTTGGAATTTTCTTTGCCGCTTTTTGTAGCCGCTTCCCTCCTTGTAGTTTGCTGCTTCTGCTTTGCTTATGGGGATGGAGATTGTAATAATTGAACTTACAGTGGTTGTGTATAAATCAGTGACCTGAGAGGCCTAAGAAACTCTGCTTCAGGAAGAAGTGCTAATGGCCTCTGTGGTAGCTAGTTGAGTCGCTCACCTGTTCAGATTAATATAACTTCTACTGGGTGCCTATTATAGGTGATCCCCACCCAGTGCTGGTGCTGGTCAGCTCCCCGAGTTGGAGTTGGTGAAGCGCAGAGGTGATCTGTCTCCCTGCTCTCTTATCAGCTATGACCATTGATGCAGTTGAAAAATAAAAGTTTCTGCTTCTCTCAGTCTTGATTTGTACTTTGGAGTAGAGGCCAAAAGTCTCATCCAAGGCTATAAGGGAAGGGCCTGAAATGGTTCACAAATGCATAATTTAGACTTATCTGCCTAATTCCACATCCCTTAGCTATTGGCATATTTTTCAAAAATTTCTTCCTGGAATAAACCACAGAAAAGTTTATAATCTTCCTCCATAGAAAGTGCTTCCTTTAAAAGATCAAATATTTGGGCTGTAAAATTCTCATTTTAATCCTTCTAAGACTTAAATGAGCTTGTTCTAAGAGGCATCTTAATTTTGGTTTATAAAATTTCATCTTTCAAACTGTGTTACTGACGTTTTACTTGGAAAACTATAGCTTTGGAGTGATAGTGATAACATAAATGTATGTGTGTGTACCTTCCTAAAAAGGACCACCCAGGGTACTGGGTTCTTTTCAGATCACCATGGTTAACTTGCAATTTTTCATGGACTTCTGACCCAAATGGGGGAAAACAGATGTACTTGATTTTCTTCTTCAGTGATTTACAAATATAGCTGTAAGTAGAATTAAAAATTATTCTTTTCATCAGCCATGGGCAGCACTTACCTTGCCTAATTCCTTGTATTGCTTAACCGTGTTTACAGAGAAACATCTTGTATACGTGCTGGCAGTTCGTCCAAAATTGACGAGTCTCTTTCTCTGGACACTTTGACTTATACAGCTCCAAACAGTATATCCAGACACCAGAATGGGTGTGATGGGCCTAAAATGTTGCATTTAAAACTTGATTAATACTTGGGTTTTTTTTTTTTACTAGGAAGTACCAGATAGGTTTTATTCCGAACTGAGAGGTTATCTTCAAATACTCATGAAGAGTAGTATTTTTCTGCCTGAGAATGTAATGTGTGATGGATTCAATGATTCAAAACTGTGGTATGGGGCTTCCCTGGTGGTGCAGTGGTTGAGAGTCTGCCTGCCGATGCAGGGAACACGGGTTCGTGCCCCGGTCTGGGAAGATCCCACATGCCGCGGAGCGGCTGGGCCCGTGAGCCATGGCTGCTGAGCCTGCGCGTCCGGAGCCTGTGCTCCACAACGGGAGAGGCCACAGCAGTGAGAGGCCCACGTACCGCAAAAAAAAAAAACCCCAAAACAAAAAAAAAAACTGTGGTATGGTTTTCAAATTTTAATTTAAGTGAACCATGATCATGACTGTATTATGCATCCTAGTCAATAGGTTTTAAAGTGTAGGACAGTTGTTATGTAGAGTCATGGAGAGTGAGGAGGGACTGGTGAGGAATTTGCTGGCATAGGAGAAAGTCAAGATGTTTTAATTTTATAATGATGAAATGGAAAGGCTCGAACAAGTCGTAGTGATTATTTAGTCTAGTACAGCTGACCCTTGAACAATGCAGGAGTTAGGGGTGCCGACCCTCTGTGCAATCAGAAATCCAAGTATAATTTATAACTGGCCCTCCATATCCGCAATTCGGAATTTGCTGATTCATTCAATCAACTGCAGACCCTATGGTACTGCAGTATTTGAAAAATATCTGCATATGTGTGGACCAGTGAAGTTCAAAGCCCTGTTGTTCAAAGGTCAATTGTACCTCATTTTTTTTTTTTTTTTTTCCTGAAGAAACTATCAAGGCCCAGAGTGTGGTAATGGAATTTCTTAAGTTTGCTCAGGTATGTGTGAACCAGCGATCAAGGCAACAGTACAAAGTCCTAGAGTCACGTAAAAGGAACTATGAACTGTATAAAGGATGATCACTAAGAGTGAGGGATGGACAGAGGGACAGTTTTGATGATTGATATCTTAAAATAAATTCCTTGAATATAAATTACCCATCCCCACCAAGAATTTCTGTGCATCTTTGCTGTTCCTTCTTTTGCCATGAGCATTTTAAATCAAGGGGCTGATCTTCTAATGGCCATTATGACACTAGCAGATTCTATGTTCAGGTGTGTGTTTTCTTCGCCATGCCTTTTCTTGTCTTTCACAAGCATTTTTCTAAAATTTATTTATGTATTTATTTATGTATTTATTTATTTATGGCTGAGTTGGGTCTTCGTTGCTGCGCGCGGGCTTTCTCTAGTTGCGGCGAGCGGGGGCTACTCTTTGTTGTGGTGCACGGGCTTCTCACTGCGGTGCACAAGCATTTTCTTGTAGAGGAAGGACTGGCCACTGTACAGCTGTGCATTGGGGAGTCACTGGTGACCTTGGCCAAGACTGAAGTCAGGCCATCCAGCTACTGGCTAGAACTGTTGCCAGTTTAGCTACTTGACCACCTGCTTCTGATTTTTTGTTCCACTTGCAAATGGAGGTTGTTTGTTGTTCTTCGGGCATCAACATCAGTTTCCAAAAAATTCCTTGGAAGAACTTGGAAAGGGGAGCCAAAAGGTTGATCGTTGTTCCTGGCTTTGTTCCCTGAAGAATAACAACTCTTAATTGAGACCCCGGGACATTGGTCCAGCTATAGGCCATTTGACTGAATGAAATTTTGTCCACTAAGGAATTCTTTTGTAGCTGTGAACTATTGGAGATGTGTCTGATGGAAACCTTGAAAATTATAAACCATTTCACCTGTTTTTCTTCAACACCTGCCTCAATAAATATGCAGTAGGTTTCATTAAAGTAATGAGAATTTAAACAGTTATAATTATCAGAATTTATTCTTCCAAGCAACTATTGTGACCTAAGAGAAGTTACTTTAAATATTTAATCTGTTTTTCATTGCTACTGCCATTATTGAAAACAGAAGAATTTTTAAAAATTGAAGTATAGTTGCTGTACAATATTATATAAGTTATAGGTGTACAATATAGTCATTCACAATTTTTAAAGGTTATACTCCATTTATAGTTATTATAAAGTATTGGCTGTATTCCTGTATTGTACAATATATCGTTGTAGCTTATTTTATACTTAATAGTTTGTACTTCTTAATCTTGTATTGCCCCTCCCCACTTCCCTCTCCTCACAGGTAACCACTGGTTTGTTCTCTATATCTGTGAGTCTGCTTCCTTTTTGTTATATATATATATTCACTAGTTTGTTGTACTTTTTAGGTCCCACATATAAGTAATACCATACAGTATTTGTCTTTCTCTGTCTGACTTATTTCACTGAGCATAATGCCCTCCAAGTTCATCCATGTTGCTGCAAATGGAAAAATTTCATTCTTTCTTATGGCTAAGTAGTATTCCATTGTATATATCTGTACGTCTTCTTTATCCGTTCATTCGTTGATGGACACTTGGGTTGCTTCCATATCTTGACAATTGTAAATAATGCTGCTATGAACATTGGGTGCATTATCTTTTCAAATTAGTGTTTTGTGTTTTTCATCTATATACACAGGAGTGGAATTGCTGGGTCATATGGTAGTTCTATTTTTAGTTTTTTGAGGAACCTCCACACTGTTTTCCATAGTGGTTGCACCAATTTACATTCCCACCAACAGTGTAGGAGGGTTCCCTTTTCTCCATATCCTCTCCATTACATTACATTAATAATTACTCATTATTATGAGTAATCTCATACCAGAGTTTATCACCCAAAGAAAGCAATCCACTTTATAGACCATGTAGTGGACAATTATTGTGTGTATTCTTAGACTGAAGCCCAAGGTTATACTCTGCTTAATATTAATTAATTAATAGTCATATTGACTAATATGAAAATTAATATTAATTAGGCAGTTTATGCTGATGATAGTATTTAGAAAGATAAAGATTATTTTACGCCTTAGCAGATAGTTCTTTGTGCCATGAGGCTGTAATAACGTGTCTATCACAGTGGGTGATATTTTCCCAATGGTCTATAGTGGAGCTCAAGCAGATCCTGGTTTGTATTCTGGCTTTGCCGCTTACTAGGCGTTTGAGCCTTAGCTTCCTCTTCTGTATAAAGGAATAATAGTACCCACCTCAGGATGGGCATGAATGTTAAATGAAGTAAGACATGCAATGCATTTAATACATTGTGGGGCACGCTATGGAAAGGTTTTTTAAATTAATTGTGAATAATGAGCATGAGATAGGCTCTCAGGACAGTTGCAAGATTGGGTAGATTAGATGTCCATCTATTGAACTTTAGATAGAGCACATAGGCTTGGAGTATATATGTGTAAATTAAAGAATGCACACTTAGTATAGTTCCTGACAGAGTGAATAAGTAATCCAGATAGGTTAGAGCCAACAACTCTGATTGTTGTTATTTATTCAGTTTTTCGGAAGTCTAACAAATGCATACCATATTAATATGGCTATATATAGACTACAGAACAAGAATAAAAGTATGTATTTAAAGTACACTAAGTGTGCTACATCACCAATAAAGATGAGCAGGGTAATCTTAATATGATCAGATATAAACTCCTTCAAGGCAAGGTCTTTGTGTGTTTTGTTCACTGCTATCTCCTCAGAGACTAAAATGTGTCTGGCACATAATAGGTGCTCAAAAAGTTTGAATGAATGAATGGGTGAATGAATGTATATTAAAGTCATTTCAGAATGTGTGCATGCCCAGCTTCATGCAGTCCTAACTGATTGTGAAATTTTCTGTGGCTTAGTGATTAACAGTATAAACTCTTCCCCCAAGACGGTCTCATCTCATATCCACTTATTAACTGTGAACCTCGGGGCAATTATTTACTTCTGTATGCCTCAGTTTTCTCATCTGTATAATGGGAAAATAATTGTACCTACCTCATTGGTTTATTATGAGTATTAAATTAATGAATATTTGAAGAGAACTTAGAAAAGTATTTGACTTGGACTTCCCTGGTGGCGCAGTGGTTGAGAGTCTGCCTGCTGATGCAGAGGACACGGGTTCGTGCCCTGGTTTGGGAAGATCCCACATGCCGCGGAGCGGCTGGGCCCGCGAGCCATGGCCACTGAGCCTGCGCGTCCGGAGCCTGTGCTCCGCAACGGGAGAGGCCACAACAGTGAGAGGCCCACATACGGCAAAAAAAAAAAAAAAAAAAAGAAAAGTATTTGCCTTGCTTCTACTAAGTTCTGTGCAAATGTTTGTTAAATAAATTATTAAATAAATAATGAATAAGTAAATAAAAGGGACCTCTCTTTGGCTACCACTGATTATGTCCAGGTGGACACACAAGCCAGAGATAGCTGGCTGATTTTGGGTGATGTTGGCAGGATGTTGGTCTAGCTCAAAAAGAAGAGCTAAAGCACATTCCTCTTCCAGGAAGTTACCCTTGGGAAGCTGAGAAATGAAGCCAATTAGCTGTGAGAAAGGTGATTCACTGCCCAGAAAAGGGTGGCTACTAGAGGCAACAAGGGCTGCCACCGGCCCCGGCAGTGGTGAGGGTGGTATGTGTTGTGCAGACAGAAGCAGATGGGGGGCAGAAAGTGGGGGGCTGGGCTCTGTTACAGTGGCTGCCTTTGGGTAGCCTGTACTTCCTGCCCCCCCATCTTTTTGTTTGTTTGTTTGTTTATCGTTTAACTTGAGTGAAGCTCTGTTTCTTGTGTAAACAAAGGGCGGGGTGTGATTAGTCATTCACAGCAACTAGCTTGGCATGTCTTAATTTATTCCCCTTTAGTAAATGGTTTCTGGTCAGTAAATGGTCTGTTGTCGTGGGATATGGCAATAGAGGCAGCTACAAGGGAGGACAAATTCACATCTGGCTCCCACACACTCAGGCAGTGTTATGTTGCTTACAATGTCATAAACACAGGAATCTGTTACAAAGCAGTACTGACCTATGTAGTGAAGAGTCAGTTATCCCTGGATAATACAGTAGGGCTCGAGAATATCATATGTTACGATGTAAGTGACTAGATCAGTAAGAAAAGGTTAATTTACGTTGACTATGGCTTTTTTTTTTTTTAAACTAAGGTAGAGAAGCATGCAGTTTGTTTGGGGAAGTGTTCCTGTAACATCAGGTAACTTTAAATCAGATGATGTCTAGACATTGAATCACAATTCTTTTAGTTGCAAGCGATAAAAACCCATCTTGAAAATGTTGATCGTGTAACTACTAGTTCAAACGCATGGCTGGCTTGGGGCAAAGCAGTACTCAGGAGGTTAAGTGGAATTTCTTAGGGTTCTGTTGTTTTTGCTCCAAATCTACAAGGTTGGGGCTTTTGGATAAAGAAGAAAACAAACTCTCTTCCTCTCAATGTCTGTACACAAAATTAAGTGAAAGGGCACAGACCTTGTTTGGGTCACATGCCTACTTCTAGATGTACCACGATATCCAGGGAGTGTTGGCTGTGATTGGTCCAGTTTGGGTCACATGCTACTTCTGAGGCCAGGTGACTGAGATGCCATGAGTGACAGCCAGCCTGGCCAGGCAGAGTGGAGGAGGGGAGGCCCAGAAGGGAGGAGTGCTGGCAGGAGAGACACTTCCACTCCAGGCAAATGAATGGCAGAGTGTTTGTTATTCAGGAAACCACTCCTCCAGAGCTCTCCTCTCTTGATGCCAGATAAATAAGGTTTCACACTTTTTGGAGTTACTCCCTTTGGGAACATGCAAAATAAAAATTGTGATGCATTAAAAAAAATGACACTATCATTTTTAATCAAACTTTATTACATATAGTATAATGGAAAGTGAACCTTTTTTCACGAGCTTTTTAACCACTACATTGGAAATGATGTACCCTCTTTCCACCCTCCAAATCTTAAGAGAAAAGTTGAAACCAGTCTGGGTGGGTGTAGCAACTATGACTTCAGTATACTGTACTCTTTAGTTAGCATGCTCAGGATGAAGGCTTTTGTCATCCTTTTCTTACCGTCACAGAGGAAAAAATTACTTTGGCGTAAAGATCCTCCAGTTTTGTTATGCCACATTAACCAAGATGTGTAAGTGTCGTAAGTGAACTGTTGATATTGCTTAAGTGGTCCAGAGCGGCTGTTCCAGAGCTGAAGTTGTTACCTCCGGAGAGCTTAACCTACCTTCCTTCTATGAATAAAGCATCCCTTACATCACGTAAATTAGCCCAATCTCTCTAGACAGTCAGCATGGACTGCATTTTGTTTTAGCCTAAAAGGCTTTGCTGTGTGAAATTGGAATGCAGAATTAATAAGCTGCTTTTGTGTTACACAGGTTGGTACTATGATAAAGACAGATCCCAGGATCAAAGCAAAATCCTCTGATTTCCCTTTCTCATCTAATTAGAGTTTATAGGAAATGTAGCCTTCCATTAGATTTTCCATGCCAGGCATGAAAAATGTATTTAGCTTTCCTTCTTGTTACTGTGTGCCTAGCCAGATTGTTTCTTGCTATTAGCTACTAGGTTACTTGGTAAAGTGAAGTAAATTGTCTTATTTGGATTCTGCAACAGGCATATGTGCTATTCAGTTTTCTAAACAAGTATAGCAAGCTCACTAGTCCACAGAAGTGTTTTCTCAACCTTTTCTTTTATATTAAACTTATATAGGTAGTGATAAGCATGTTATACAAATATTCTAAAAATATTTGTGTATGGGGTATTTTTGGAGACTAGCTAGCTATCACCATGTAGACATAACAGGAAAGGAAACAATAGGAAATTTGCCACTGGTTGGCCTTTTCTGTACATCTGCTTTCAAAGCTATTTCTTCGTAATTAAAATCCTATGACTCACCTTAGTTGTTAATTCTGTCTCCCTGCAAATATTAGTTCAATGTCTACATGGGAGGAAATGCAGGACCATGGTGGTGATCCTGGTGGTGGGCTTCGGGTCCTGCTTTACAGAACCGAGAGTCCATGTTGGCCCCTGAACATATTTGCTAAGCCTGCATTCTCAGGAAAAAGTTGTGAAATGTAGGCTGATGAATGCAATGATAGGTTCTTTAATAGAGGTCGTAGCCAAGTACAAGTAAGTCATTTAGAAAGATAAGTGTATAGAAAGCTAAAGTTTAACAAATTTATTGTTGTTCCCCACTGAAGGAACATTCTGTTTCCTTTCCTGCAGTGGCCGCTGACCTCTGGATGGGGAAGTGGTGGTGTTTGTCTAAGGAGACCACCCAGTACTGTTCCAAAGATTTCTAAGTAACCTCTGACTGCCGTGTTCAGATTCTCGATGACTAACTAGGGGATTAAGATGTTTCAGAGAGGCTGGGCAGGCTTGGTAGGTTTCCTTTGTCCTAGCTGCTCCTCTTCTGTTTGTTAATAGAGATCCTATACCTCCCTCAGGGCTTACCTCAAATTCTTCTCTCCAGAGAAAACTTTCCCTAGGAATCCTGTGGAGCCAGGAGTGGTCCTTGCTGTCTTGGAATTCCTGTGCCATCTGATACCATTAGAGCTTGAGGGCATGCGGTCTTGTTTGGGTCCTTGGTATTGTGTGAATGCACATTTGCCTCCCCAATTATGTTATCCTTCCAATTCAATTTGTAGAGTGTTTTCAAAAGAAATATTTTGTTATGTCATTTGAAGTTCACCAAAGCCCTTTGAGAGAGGTACCACAGGATCCTAGTTTGCAGAGGTACTGAGGCCCAGAGATGTGGTTCCTGGGGTTAGGTATTTATGGAGAATTACTCTCAATGCAAGTGTGCTGTGCTGAACAGATGGATGGGTGTTGTTAAGTGTGACACACAATCCTTGTTGTGTAGAAGCTTACAGTCACGCCAAGAAGAGACGTGTGCACAGGTATCTGAAATATGTGACAATTTACTTCGCGGAAGGTGGGGAGGAGATTGTTTATTGGGATGAGGAAGTCTCTTGGGGGAGAAGGGGGTCATTCATGTGCTAGATCTTAATAGATGGGTAAGACTTTCACAGATGCAGGGCATCATTGTCAGGGAGGAAACAGAGCAAAAGAAATATGGAAGCAAAAGGCATGTTTTGATCAGAGGAAGTAGGACAGTTTGGCTGGAGTGAAGAGTTTGGAGAAGCAGGAAGGAACTAGGCCGGAAACTCAGGTTAGGATCAAATGATGACGGACCTTGGTTGCCAGATCAAGGCTCTCGGTTGGCCCAGGAGCCTGTCTGAGGGAGAGAGTGATGTGATAAAGGCCGTGCAGTGGGAGTGCAGCAGGGAGCTTCTGGGGAGGAGGAGAAAGATAAGGGACAGCCTCAGAGGCCTGCCTGATAGGTACTGATGATGGGGATGATGAGAGCTGGCGGGGGTGGGGGTGGGGGGGAGAAATGCAGATGTGAAGGAAAAAAAGACAGCCCCAGGCAAGTGTTGGGGGGGGTGTAATTTGTATAGTGGTGTGGACTTGGAAAGGTCCTGGAACTTCATTCCAAGGGAAGATAACATATTTCAGAGAAGGACGTGTTTGTGGAGGTACACCTTTTGGTAGAATACCAAAGGGACCTGGTAACGCTGCTCACAGAGCTGAATTGTCTCTGACTTTCTCTTTGGCTTCTGTAATCTCCGTAGCAACCAGCACAGAGCAGGCCACCTTACAAATACATGTGGACTTCAGTAGTGGGATTCTTTTTTTTTTTTTGGCGGTACGCGGGCCTCTCACTGTTGTGGCCTCTCCCGTTGCGGAGCACAGGCTCCGGACGTGCAGGCCCAGCGGCCGTGGCTCACGGGCCCAGCCGCTCTGCATGTGGGATCTTCCCAGACCGGGGCACGAACCCGTGTCCCCTGCATCGGCAGGCGGACTCTCAACCACTGCACCACCAGGGAAGCCCAGTAGTGGGATTCTTTTAGTTGGCTTGTAGTAACTTAGATGAAGCTGGGCTAAATCTTACCTAAGTGTCAACTTTACACGGTGGTTATAGTAAATGAGAACGGACCAGAATACTTAAAATATTATGGAAACAAATGCTTTTTTTAAGTGCTGTCAGGAGATAGAGAAACAACCATTTATTACTAAACTATTGAGATGCTAATTGAAAATAGTTTTCAGCCATTTATTACAAAAGATTCTCTAAAAACTTTTTACTGGGCAATTCTTTGAACTGTGCTGAGTTTGTTAAAAGTGATAGTTTCTTTGACGTTTTCAGTGTTTGATACTGTAAGCCTTAATAATAGAGAGATTCCCTATATATGAATAAAGAGGATTCAGCATTTTCACGGATTGGCCAAGAATTATTTTGAAATGTAAATGCGTACTCTTGAGTGTTTATCTTATTTATAGAGGAATATAACTGGCTACTTGAAGGCCATTTTTTGAATCTAACAAGGACTTGTAAATTAGATCAAAACAGTGTAATCCGCTGTCGTTAGGACTTCCAAGGATTACAGAGGAAGCATAACAAAAACCAAGTGAAGGTATAACTTAGCCAAACATTAAGCACTAAATTCACTATTATATCTGTATTGCTGCTTCATTTGTTCACAAAGTATTTGTTGAATTCATACAGTGTACCAAGCTATATGCTCTAGGGATACAGAGGTAAGCTAGCATATCAGCAGTACCAAGTCTACTTAGCTTTCTAGCCAGAAACCTGGGCATCGCCCTAGTACAATGGTTCCTAAGTGTGTTCCCCAGGCCAGCATCATCAGCATCATGGGAACTTGGAGGTGGGGGCCAGGAATCTGTTTTATTTCTTAATTGAGGTGTAGTTGATGTACAATGTTTTATAAGTTTCAGGTGTACAACCTAGTAATTCACGATTTTTAAAGGGTATATTCCATTTATAGATATAAAATATTGGCTATATTCCCTGTGTTGTGCAATATACCCTTGTAGCTTATTTAACCAGCAGTCTGTTTTAACAAGCGCTCCTAGGGATTCTGAGATGGACTAAATGTTGAAAGCCATAGGCTCTTAGGGCTTCCATGGGGAGAACTGTATTTCGGTGTTATTAGTTTCTCTTAATTCTACGTGTTTTATTTTATGCACTTAAAAACATTTTGAGAAACATTCTTGGCCTCACTACTACAAAAGCGGTTCATGGCACAGAAGAGCTTGGTTAGGAATCCCGTGGGCATACATTCCTTCCGTTCTCCCTCCTCCTTTTCTCTCTTATCTATCAGTTCATCACATCCTGTGGATTCTGCCATTGAGGTATCTCTCAAATCTGCCCTTTCTTCTTTATCCCCACTTGTTTGTTTAGCTTAAGACTCATTTCCTTCTTAAACTATTGCAGTCACAACCTAAGTACCCTGCCTCTCAGCAGGCTCTCTACTCCCCCAATTCATCCTCCCCACTGCAGCCAAAGGGATGGTTCTTAGCGGCCATTTAACTCCTTCGAATCAGTCACCAATCAGATGGGATCAAGTCCAAATTCATTAGAATGGCTTGCAAGAAGTTTTCATGGACTAGACGTTGTCTGCATTTCCAGGTTCCCTTAGGCTTTTCAGCTTTTCACCTTGTACCTTGGCTTCAGCCAAAGCTACTCCACAGTTCTTTGACTGTCCTGTGACTTCTCGCCTTTGTACTGACTGTTCCTCTACCTGGAACATTCCTCCCTTTCTTCCTTGCCTGGTGAACTTATATTCACACAGAAGTTCTATAGCTAGGTATTCCTCAGCAACCCAAGCTAGGTTAGAAGCTCCATTCTCTGAGCTCTTTCCTCCAAATAGTCATTCCAAAAATTATTAGACCATAGACTTCCTATTTTAAAAAACTTTGGGACTCAATGAAGACTTTTCACGCAGGTTACTTAGGTGTGTAGTTGCTATAGGAGGGTACTTCTTCACCCTTAATACGTTCCTGTCTCTGGAGAGCAAGCCAAGAGCTGGTGCAGAACCTGGTGTGCCAACATTCAGGGCAGGGAGGAGAAGGTGATGTTGCCAGTGGTGGCCACAGGGAGGGCATGGGCCGAGCGCTCTGTAATCGCTCTCATTGCCCGGTTGCCAGGCTGCAGGGGACCAAAACATATTTGAGGTATTGTGGTTGAGTGCTTGTCTTTCCGCAGTATGGTGAGCTGCTTTCAGATGACGGGAAACAAAGATGACTGGGGCTCCACCAAAATGAGTAACTTTAAAAGCATTTGTGCCCCACCACCCACTCTCAAAGTCATACGTACTCGTTACCGAAATCTAGGAAGATAGACATGTGAGGGAAAAATTATATGTTGCTCCATCTCTTAATGAAAATAGCTGTTATTATTAATTTTTTCACCTTTTTTCTATGTATATTTTTAATTTAAAGAATTATGCTGTAGGGCTTCCCTGGTGCGGCAGTGGTTGAGGGTCCGCCTGCTGATGCAGGGGACACGGGTTCGTGCCCCAGTCCGGGAAGATCCCACATGACGCGGAGCGACTGGGCCCGTGAGCCATGGCCACTGAGCCTGCGTGTCCGGAGCCTGTGCTCCGCAACGGGACAGGCCACAACAGTGAGAGGCCCGCGTACCGCAAAAAAAAAAAAAAAAAAAAAAAAAAAATTCCACTGAATGAAGGTCTCTTTGCTTACTTACATAATTCCACTGTAGTGGAATGCTAAAGTTGTTGTTCACTTTATTCATTGTAAATAAAACTACACTGAGTATCGTGAATAATGTATGTGTGTGTGAATAGTCTTTTAATAATCGCTAAGGCCAGGTATACAATTAAGGATGTCAGTAATTACTCATGAACTCTATCTACTTTACAATCAATCAAACATTTATTGAGCACTAGAGCAATGCTGGATAGTTCATCCCTTACACGGGAATGTAGAGAATTTTCAGTCTGCTTCTTGGGAAGACTGTATCATATAAAGTAATGTTTAAACAACATTATGTGGTTTTTATAGTCTCTATTATAGAATGTTATGCTTTGTGAGATAAGAGAGGAGCATGCTTTAGCTTTCTGGCTCATTACTAAAGCGCAGTTGTAATTAACCAAATATTGAAAAACGAGTACAGTTTATAATGCTTTGATGCCATAAAACTTTTTGCCAAGTTAAGATGTAAGCCCAGATGTGATTTTCTTTTTTCTTTCTTAGCTTACTTCTAAGAAGCTCAGATGTTTTTATTGATTGTTCATGACATTATATCTCATAATTGCCTGGTAGGTTCCAAGTGTACAGTTCTTTTGGATTGAGAGGATGGGGGGAGGCGTGGTAGGGGAGAGAGACTAATGTTTTACAGTGTTTTGTGTGGTAGACATAGTGGGAGGGAAGCCCTTTCCTCCCAACCATCCTGAGAAATTGGTGTTGAGATCCCCACCATAGAGATGGAGAAGCTGAGGCTCAATAAAGTACTTTCAAGGTGATACAACTTGTAAGAGACCCTAGTCTGCCAGCCTCCAAAGCCCAAGCTCGTTTCGTTACATGGGTCTCAGCCCTGTGATAACAAACTGGGCTGTGCTTCCTGTGTAGGGTGATGTCATTACTCTTGAGAGGGGCTGTTCATATGTGGGTCTTTACATTTACATTTAATTTAATTTACATAAAATTGAAAATTTATTGGGTTAGCCAAAAAGTGCGTTCGGTTTTTAAGAAAAAAGAAGAGACACATTTTTCATTTTCACCAAGGACTTTATTGAACAGTGTATTCACTCTTTTGTTCCACTACCTTCTGCCATTTTTCAGGCAACTTCATAATTCCATCTTCCCCAAACTTTTTATCTTTTTGAGCAAAGAACTGTTCCAGGTGCCTTTTACAGTCTTCCAGGGAATTGAAATTTTTTCGATTAAGAGAATTTTGTAAAGACTGAAATAAATGGAAGTCAAAGGTGCAGTGTCTGGTGAGTATGGCGGTTGAATCAGAACTTCCCAGCCAAGCTGTAACAGGTTTTGCCTAGTCATCAAAAAACATGTGGTCTTGTATTATCCTGCTGGAAGATTATGCGTTTTCCATCGCCTTATTCCAGACGTTTTTCGTCAAGTGCCGCTTTCAGTTGGTCTAATTGGGAGCAGTACTTGTTGGAATTAATCGTTTGGTTTTCTGGAAGGAGCTCATAATAGAGGACTCCCTTCCAATCCCACCATATACACAACATCACCTTCTTTGGATGAAGACCGGCCTTTGGTGTGGTTGGTGGTGGTTCATTTCACTTGCTCCACGATCTCTTCCATTCCACATTATTGTACAGTATCCACTTTTCATCACACGTCACAATTTGTTTTAAAAATGGAACGTTTTCATTGAGTTTAAATAGAGAATCACATCCGGAAATATGGTCAAGAAGGTTTTTTTCCCTTAACTTATATGGAACCCAAACATCAAAGTGGTTCACATAACCAAGCTGGTGCAAGTGATTTTCAACACTTGATTTGGATATTTTGAGTATGTCGGCTATCTCCTGCGCGGTATAACATTGATTGTTCTCAATCAATGTCTCGATTTGATCGCTATCAACTTCAACTGGTCTACCTGGCCGTGAAGTATCGTCCAGCGAGAAATCTCCAGCACGAAACTTTGCAAACCATTTTTGAAACGTTTGATCAGTCACAGCACCTTCTCTATACACTGCACAAATCTTTTTTTACAGTTGTGTTTTTACCTTTATTGAAATAATAAAGTGTAATAGGCTGAAAAAGTTCCTTTTTTTCTTCCATCTTCAATATTAAAATGGCTACACAAAAATCCACCAATTTTGATGTCCTATTTTAAAAATGCATGCTGATATGACAGCTGTCACAATACAGTCTAGCAAAATTGTTTCGAATGAAGTTAAAGACAACTAAGCTCTACTAGACCCATCTTACGGAAAAAAAAGAATGAACGTTTTGGCCAACCCAATAGTTTTCTGCCGCACTAACCGTATTTCAAGCTCTCAGTAGTCACATGTCACTAGGGAGTGCTACATTGGATACCTTGTCACAGAAAGTTCTATTGGACAAGGCTGGCCTGGAGGCTGCCTCTGGAAAAGTCCTTATAGGCTACCATCCACTGTCTTCATTGGTAGAATTACTAATACACCTAGAAATACTATTTGGGACTCTGAGTTCTACTCACTCTTAGCTACTCATGCACTCTCATATCTCTTTGAACTCTGGAATCTACATTGTCCATAGTCTGGAGCCTCCTGACTGAGGAAGGGAGAGGGCTTGCATAACCCACTGGTTGAGGATTGCAGCATAACTATAATACTAGTATATGTGGAATATTACCCAAAGAGCATTTTTATTTTGAGTAGGTCAGACCATGAGAAGAGTAATGATTTGTTTCTTTGCCCAATAAATGATAAACTGTGTATCTCCCAGGTACAAATTATTCTTTTATATTTGCTTAGTACTTTCTCAACATGGGGTCTTAATTCAGTTGGGGAAGGGTAAACCAAAATGGGGAAGAATTAGTGAGAACTGAAATTCAGAGTGTACTGTGGCGAATGCTAAAATCCTTAGCATTCTCCTCAGGACATTTTTCTGATACAGGGAATAGACTTTTTATTTTTTATTTTTTAAAATTTATTTATTTATTTTTGGCTCTGTTGGGTTTTTGTTGCTGTGAGCGGGCTTTCTCTAGTTGTGGCGAGCGGGGTTTATTCTTCCTTGTGGTGCGCAGGCTTCTCATTGAGGTGGCTTCTTTTGTTGTGAAGCACGGGCTCTAGGCGCGCAGGCTTCAGTAGTTGTGGCACGCGGGTTCAGTAGTTGTGGCTCGCGGGCTCTAGAGCGCAGGCTCAGTAGTTGTGGCACACGGGCTTAGTTGTCCGTGGCATGTAGGATCTTCCCGGACCAGGGCTTGAACCCGTGCCCCCTGCATTGGCAGGTG
Source organism: Grampus griseus (assembly GCF_964374135.1). Taxonomy (NCBI): domain Eukaryota; kingdom Metazoa; phylum Chordata; class Mammalia; order Artiodactyla; family Delphinidae; genus Grampus; species Grampus griseus. Next base: position 36,814,486 of record NC_139003.1, read on the forward strand.
GATTCTTAACCACTGCACCACCAGGGAAGCCCTGGAATAGAGTTTTTAAAGGACTTTTTTTGGGAGGGTGGTTACATAAAAGGAGTTATAACCTAATGTCTATGTATTTTATTATTATGGCTTTCAAAAGTAGTTCAGTAAAAGAGATCATTTTGACAAGTGAGGCAGTGTCCTATAAAAGAAAAAATGCTTTACTATGGATCTCTAAGAAGTCGTTTAACTCCTCTAAGGTTTATCCATTTCCTTATCCATTTCTTCATCAATAACTTGGAACAATAATGTCTGCCTTGCTTGTCAGAGTCATTGGAGACGCAAATGAAGTGATGTTTGTGGTAGTGCTTGGGAAATTACTGGTGCTTTGCAAATGTCAATATGACATCATGTCATGGATTCTTTATTTTCTGAATCCTTTTAAAATCTAAAGAACAGCAAGGTTTTGCATGAGGTCCAACTCTCCTTCAGGGCACTCTGTTGTTTCATGTCTCTGGCATGCACTTGCAGTGATAGATCTTGTTCTTGAGAGAGGTCAGTAGTGATACGATTGACATGATGAAAAATGCTTTGGGGAGGAGGAGTCTTGATGCCGTGGACTACATGAGCTGTCTTCACTTTATTAACTCGTTCACGCTGAGCCAGTGTTCCTGGGAGATGAGAGAGTCTTTCTCTCATGGAGGAATAAATACCAGCCTCCATCTGAGCACATCTGTAGCAGAGAACAGTTTTCTTGATATAGAGTAGACAGTGCTCTATGTATTAGCTGCCATCTTTATTCATGAAAGGGGGGAGTTATCTAATACTTTCACTAGTTGGGCCTAGAAGGATGTGTGACAAATGTAGAACAACATTGTAGAATTTCCCAGTGATTTGTATTTCAGAAAGCAAGTGCAAAGAAAAAGGAGTCATTCAGACAAAATCTAAGCAGAATGGACATGTGGCTCTTAGCTGGGAAGGCAGCAGAGTCTTTATTAGTGATAACTGTAACTCTCAAACCTGGGTTTTCTTCAGGTATGGTGTCATTTAAAGATTACTTATCCTTTTAACCTAGAACAATATTAAAAATTTGCTACATCATTATTTTGACAGGAAGTTTGTTATCTCTATCTCAGTGGTTCTTTTTTATTTCCAGCCTTTAAACTGAAGGCTGACTCTGCCGAAATATTATTGCTTTGGGTCCTCCAAGGTACCTCGTATGATGGCTTGCACACATCGCTTGCTGATGCAGTAACTGCGGTTGGTAGACATTGGAGGGTGATTTCTTTGTTTTGCTAGGACAGTGTGTCCTTCACACACACCCCGCATTCTATATTGGAACTGGCAATTAATTTTCCACTTGGAATAATATTATAAATAATGGGTTCCCAGAATGGTCCACCAAGCTAAATTAACCCATAATATGGTTTAGCTGAAGGAGAAACATATTTGCTGGAATCTGGAGGTGCTCTCAAAAACTGACTCAGAGCTAAATTTTACACAGCTAATAACTTAATGTTGGTAAGTTGGGAATTGCCTGTTCATTTTTATAATATAACTTACAAATAACTATCGTATCTCTTACCTTTTAAGTTATTTCTGACTTCTCAGTGTATGAATGACCTTCCTTCATAGGAATTTTAACCTGCAATCTAAAACAACCCAAAATTTCACAACTGGTGGATGCTGAGCTAAATTTAATGTTGCCTGTTTATTTGTCAAAGTTTTGCTAAAAACTAGCGCTGTGGTTTTTAAATTTTTTTCTGCCTTTTGATTAGATATAATTTTAAAATGGTCTCATTTCATTGATTTACACTGTTTTTCTGTTTTTCCTTTGTTGTAAAGAGAATTCCTTAAAAATTCAACAAGACAATACATAGTAGTGGTAGCAAAGACATAAATCTGAGAATTTATTGTGCTACATCCTGAAAAGGTAAATACAATTTATTGTAAAATAATGTTGATCTATAAAGACTACTTTATATAGATATTTCCCATCTGCCATTCCAAACTGTAGTCCTTAAATTACTCTTGAAACTGACATCAGTATCCTGTGTGAATACTCATCCTATTTGTGACATGTTTTTGAAATGGCTCAACATGAAAATATGTTTAAATTCTTATTACATCATCGACTCTATACATTTACTCTAACAGGACCTTCGTTTGAATAAATGTTGATGGTTTCATTTTATACTACTTAAGATATATCCTTCAGCTTGATGGATATAAACTGCAAAAGTACTCTTAAGTGTCAATCTTTGGCATGTTTTGAGTAACAGATGAGTTTTTGTGGTTTAAAATCTGTGATGGGGACATTGGGACTGCATATACCCCCATTTGTTTATTTTTAGTTGAATTGAGGAGACAGAGCCTTTTCAATACTGCAAGCTAAGAATTGCTGTACACATGGTCTTCCTTTGGGGCTCTGTGGCTTGCCCCCCATCACACCACCGAGCTTTGTCCTTGGGAGGCACGTGGGCCCAATTATCATCCTCGTGACGATTTCACTTGATGGAAAAATCTGTAGTAAATCAAGAATATTAAGTCTGTTTGTTGATATTGAAGCCTTCAGAAGCCAGCTGTGCTGAAACTGTTTATTGCTTATATTTATAGAAGAGTTTGTTAAATGCTAATATTCTCTGTCATGGAGTGGTCTAATTGTCCATTTTCTGAGATTGTTACTTTCATAGTAAATGGAAGAGTTATTTTTTTTCTTGAGGCCTTCTCAACTTAAAGTTGAGCATGTGCCTTTATATAAATAGAGTATTTGGGAAATAGCATTCATTTTTCATTTGTACGTCTTTGAATGGATTTTAGTTTTCCCCTCTGTCTCAAGTACAACTGAGCATCAACTTATTGCATAATAGCGTCAATCAGTTGGAGTTTGTTTTCTAACAAATCAGCAGCAGTTTGGTGCTGTAGTTAAATATATTCTACATTCTGCATTTGTGTGTGACTGCTTACAGCCAGACATGGGTCCTTTTTTCATGATCAGATTTGTGTAGGTGGTTGGTTCTTAGAAACCTTTATGCTCAACCACATGCCTGCAGTTTGCTGAACTTTCCTAATTATTGAAAAAAATATCCATTTGATAAAAACAAAAACAGCAGAGCCCTCTGAGAGAAAAGCATTTAGAGGCCCACAATAACAGAAGTTTATGTTTGCTGGATTTAACCTCAGCATGAAAGCGGGATTTGGGAAAAGACGCTCCACTACTGTGCATGACTCAGGTTTGTGTTGGTGGTGAGCTCCAGACACAGGGGTGTCCATCTGCATCTCGAATGTGCCTGCCTTCCCACTGAACTAAAAGTTAAATGAATCTTGCAGGTGTCTTTCTTACCCTGGCTGTGTGACCCTTGTGGGGCAGTGTATATGTATTGAGTTACTTCTTTTTTTTTTTTTTAACTACTGCTAGTAAGTAATACCTGCTATATTTTGAGTGTTAAGTACCTAACATACATTATTTTATTTGCCCTCTACAGTCCTATAAGGTAGGTATTATTATTATTGCCATCGTACACGTGAGGAAACTGAGGCTGCAAGAAACTAAGGTAGTTGCTGAGTATGGGCTACCTGCTCGGGTTCAGGTGCCGTAGCCTCAGGCTTCAGCCACTAAACTGACCTAGCTGTAAGTGCAGATCTTTGCTGTTGTAAAACTGCTTCAGAGATGGCTATTGCATCATCCCTCCTAGGAACTGGCTCCAGGGTAGAGTAAAAGTATCCAGAATTAAGTTATTCCCCACGTAGTTGAATGCCACTTACTTTATATTGTGCTGTGCTTTAGATATAGAAGTGGTGCTCCTACCCTCTACTTAATAACTCTGGAAGGCTAATCTTGAAGATATTCCTTCCTAAGGTTTTCAGTCTGGCTGGTGCCAAGCAGTGCCTTTTAAATAAGTCGTGAAGACGATGTTAGTCTTTTTAATGTTTTAGAAGAAAGTGGCTAGGAATTGGCATCTGAACGGATGGAAGCCCCGAAAAGGCACTGTGAGTCCCACATTGGGACTTTGAACGTTCTGGGGAGGTTAGGGATGGGGTTTGTTAAGTCATCCTGGAGCTTAGGGCTGTGAGGCATGCTGGAGCAGAGGACTTGGAGCCATTCAGAAACTAGGCTCAAGGGCTGAGCAATAGGGTAAGCTGACCAGATGCTGGGAAAGTGGGGAAGGTCTGTGAGTGGAAACCAGGACGCTGAGCAGTCCCACATCAGAAGGTTTACAAGCGAGAGCAAGACTGACTTGCTGTTGAAATGGTGGACATTGTTTCTGTTTTTGAAGCAAACAGTTCAGTACAGGACTCTGTGAGGGGTAAAGCAAGACTAGACAAGGTGGGGCTTCCCTGATGGCGCAGTGGCTAAGAATCCACCTGCCAATGCAGGGGACACAGGTTCAATCCCTGGTCTGGGAAGATCCCACATGCTGTGGAGCAGCTAAACCTGTGCGCCACAACTACTGAGGCTGTGCTCTAGAGCCTGCGAGCCACAACGACTGAGCCCACGAGCCACAGCTACTGAGCCTTCATGCCACAACTACTGAAGTCCGCGTGCCTAGAGCTCGTGCTCCGCAACAAGAGAAGCCATCGCAATGAGAAGCCCACGCACCACAACGAAGAGTAGCCCCTGCTCGCCGCAGCTAGAGAAAGCCCGCGTGCAGCAAGGAAGACCCAAGGCAGCCAAAAAAAAAAAAAAAAGACTAGGCAAGGTTATCTTTAAGGATGATGGTGGAGGTTTTTTTAATTTTTATTTATTTTTTTATTATTTATTTATTTATTTTGGTGTGCCGGGTCTTAGTTGCAGCATGTGGACTCTTTAGTTGCACCATGCTTGTGGGATCTAGTTCCCCAACTAGGGATGGAACCGGGCCCCCTGCATTGGGAGCGGGGAGTCCCACCCACTGGACCACGAGGGAAGTCCTTGGAACCAGTGTTGACAGGAAAAATTCTTCCTTCTTTCCTTTCTCCCTCCCTCCCTCCCTCCCTCCCTTCCTTCCTTCCTTCCTTCCTTCCTTCCTTCCTTCCTTCCTTCCTTCCTTCCTTCCTTCCTTCCCCTTCTTCCTATACTCCATTATAGGCTATTACTAGATAATCGCTATAGTTCTCTGTGCTGTATATACAGTATATCCTTGCTGCTTATCTATTTTATATGTTATAGTTTGTATCTGTTCATCCCATACCCCTAATTTGTTCATCCCCACTTCCCTCTCCCCTTTGGTAACCACAAGTTGGTTTTCTGTAAAAGTCTTTGAGTCTGTTTCTGTTTTGCATATACATTCATTTATATATATATTTTTAGATTCCACATAGAAGGGATATCATACAGTATTTGTTTGACTTGTTTCACTAAGCATAACATTCTCTAGGTCCATCCACGTTGCTGCAAATGACAGTATTTCATTCTTTTTTATGGCTAAGTAATATTCCATTGTATAGCTGTACCACATCTTCTTAATCTAATTGTGTGTTGGTGGATACTTGGTTTGCTTACATATTTTGGCTGTTGTAAATAATGCTGGTATGAATATTGGGGTGCATATATCTCTTCAAATTAGGGTTTTTGTTTTTTCCAGACATATACGCAGGAGTGGAATTGCTGAGTCATATGGTAGTTCTATTTTCAGTTTTTCTGAGGAAACTATACTGTTTTACACAGTGGCATGAGGCTTCCCTTTTCTCCACATCCTCTCCAACATTCGTTATTTGTACACTTTTTGATAATAGCCATTCTGACAGGTGTGAGGTGATATCTCATTGTTGTTTTGATTTGCATTTCTCAGAAAGACTCATTCTCTTTTTTTCCTTTTTTTTTTTTTTTTTGCGGTATGTGGGCCTCTCACTGTTGTGGCCTCTCCCGTTGCGGAGCACAGGCTCAGGACGCACAGGCTCAACGGCCATGGCTCACGGGCCTAGCTGCTCCGTGGCATGTGGGATCTTCCCGGACCGGGGCACGAACCTGTGTCCCCTGCATCGGCAGGCGGACTCTCAACCACTGCGCCACCAGGGAAGCCCCAAGACTCATTCTTTTTTAAACAGTTTTTTAAAAAATTGAAGTATAGTTAACTTACAGTGTTGTGTTAGCTTCAGGTGTACAGGAAAATGATTCAGTTATGTATATATATATATATATTCTTTTTCAGATTCTTTTCCATTATAGTTTATTACAAGACATTGAGTATAGTTCCCTATACGGTAGGTCCTTGTTATTTATCTATTTTATACATAGTAGTGTGTATATGTTAATCCCAGTCTCCTATTTTATCGCCTAACTCCCCTTCCCCCTACACACACACCACACTGTCCCCTCAGGTAACCATAAGTATGTTTTCTATGTCTGTGAAAAAAGACTCATTCTTGAAGTAAAGATAATTGAGAATATTGAAACCATTTATCCATAAACTACCTAATTGTTGGGTAATTTGTACTCTGATATTTCTGCCAACTATAGTAAAACATTTGCATGTTTTTATGCATTTACCACTGCAGTTGCAATATGCATTTGTCATTTTGGGAGATGCTTGGTTAAAAAGGTAGTGTTAGGATCCTAGGAGGAGAAATTCCTCAGGCAGGGAAGTATTTCAAAGCTTTGGAGTCCCAGTTAGGTTCAAATCCAGACCTAGGCTCTTACTAGTATTGTTATTTTCAGAAAATTACTTAACTTCTCTTAAGTCAATGTTTTCTTTTCTAAAACGGTGGACAGTAGTGCTTTTGTGAGGATTAGATAGTGCGTGTGAAGCACTTGGTACCTTGCCTGGCCCATAGTAAATGTTCATTGAACGTCAGCAGCTATTGCCTCTTCCCATCCTCCCCAAGGATGTGCCAAGCACATGCCGTTGAACCTGACCCAGACACCTCTGGGGGTTGCCCTTAGGGCATATTTCAGAAGCCTCTGCGTACTTGCCAAGCAGATCTGGTGGCTTGGCCAGATTCTATTCTATTCTGTTCCTATTTTCTCTAGCAGTATTTTTCATCCTTCTTCCAGATGTACTGAATCCAGGGAATAGGTACCTTAGAAACGATGTCTTCTAATATGAGATTAATCTTCTTTTCCCAGCTCATGTGAACTTCTGTTCCCCTGTTGGTGATAGAATGTCCTCTTCTTTGGTAGTCTTATTTTCTGCAAAATAAGGATACTCTGTATACTTTTTATAATGTTGTTTTCTTCTCCTTTTATTTTAATTTTCCTTTCCTAAGATGTTTCTTTCTTTTCTATAGAAACTTTAAGACCCAATATTTTCATACACAGAGAGACAGACCCATGTTGGCATGTGATAACAGAGAAGTTATTACGTGTGCTCTAAATCTGTGCTCTGAAGGGCCCAACTGCTGAAAACATGATTGTTTTGCATTTTCCCCCCGTAGTGCCTGGGTTATATCAGCCTACGGGCTCAATCCTTGAGCACAGAAATAGTGATATATTCAAGTGGGAAGCCAAGAATTCATAATGACAGAGGGACGGCAGTGACACTCTCTTGCAGAGCGTGGGACTGGTCCTGCAGCTGCACCATCTTTTACTCCACAGATGTTAAATAATCATAAATCCTTGTTGACTGGCATGAAAAATTTCCATGGAGAGTCTCTATATCCACATGCCAGAAAGAGAAGTGTTAGCAAATAGCACCTCTTAAAATGTGAGAAAAAGAAATTAAAAAGTGTTGTTCAAATAACCAGGAACCGAGCAAGACAAAGCAATAGAGCATAATTGAGAAGGTGGACCCTGTAGCCACCCTGCCTGGGTTCGAATCAAGTTCTGCAACCTAGTAGCTGCATGACCCTGAGCTAGTCATTCAACCTTTGTGTGCCCCATCATACAGATGCGGATGTTCGCTATTATCTCATAGTCTTATCTTGAAAATTAACAGGGTTAACATTTATAAAGTGTTTAGAATGATACCTGGCACTATGTAAGTATTTGTTAAATATTAAATACTGAAAATGATAATAATGGGTATTTGCTGAGCTGGTTGGTTGGCATGTTTCTGCGTAAGACTAAAACACAATTAAGCATTGCTTAAATAGATTCCATGATTCATAAAATCTATTGGCTAATATTTTGAAACTTCATATGTTTCACTTCTCAAATATCTTCAGCCTAAGCACAATATTTGACATACTTAGAATAACATAAAATCACTTATATTCTTTATTCAATTCTAAGTCTGAGGCATTCTGCTCCTTCCCACAATCTTTTTATTTTTTTATTATTTTTGGCTGCACTGGGTCTTAGTTGTGGCATGTGGGATCTTTGTTGCGGCACGTGGGATCTTTTGTTGCGTGTGGGCTTCTCTCTAGTTGTGGTGTGTGGGTTGGGTTTTCTCTCTCTAGTCGGGGCCTGTGGGCTCATTAGTTGTGGCACGGGCTTAGTTGCCCCGTGGCATGTGGGATCTTAGTTCCCCGACCAGGGATTGAACCTGCGTCCCCTTCATTTGAAGGCGGATTCTTTACCACTCGACCACCAGGGAAGTCCCCCCACAATCTTTAATGTCTGAAAATTGTATGTATCTTAAAATCCATAGATGTACTTAATGTAGTGTTCCCCCTGCCCCCATAAAGCTCTTATTTAATTAATGTTGCAATTTTTTTACAACATTGATCTTGTCTTTGAATAGGAAACATAGTGATTCATGAGTCCACACAAATGTGCTTATGTATCTTCAGTTGGAAAGTACAAAATTAATGTCTAGGAATAAGGGAGTTGATACACCTACCTGTTGAAGGGAGGAGCAGCATACTCAGTGGCCAGAGCCTTCACCTTAGTTCCCGGGCATCAGACTTTAGAGCTCCAGAGGCTTCATTGTATTCACAAAACACTGGAGTTAATGTTACACCTTTTGGTCCACTAGTTGTGAGACCCATAATCACTGAATTGGATGTGGCAATGGATTTGTATTGACACGAACCTAGAGGTCATTCCTTTAAGAACTTTAATCATTTTAGGATCTGGGAAGAATAACTGAGGCAGGGGTTCATAATCAGGGAGCCCATGGATAGAATTCTAGAGTCTCTGAACTTGGATGGGAAAAAAAATTTCATTTTTCACTGATTCCTAAATAAAACTTAGAATTTACTTTAAGTATGAATGTAGGCAACAATCATAGTAGCATTTAGCCTTTGAAATTATAGTACTTATGAAATATGCTACTACATCCTGTTATTCACTGTGGCAATAAAGAAGCACAAGTACAACTATATTGGAATTTGTTCTTTTTGTTGTCGTTGTGGATGCACGGGCCTCTCACTGTTGTGGCCTCTCCCGTTGCGGAGCACAGGCTCCAGACGCGCAGGCTCAGCGGCCATGGCTCACGGGCCCAGCCGCTCCGCGGCATGTGGGATCTTCCTGGACCGGGGCACGAACCTGTGTCCCCTGCATCGGCAGGCGGACTCTCAACCACTGTGCCACCAGGGAAGCCCTGTGTTCCTTTCTAATCCTGTGTTTTTTATGCTTGTAAAAACATTACTCTGAGAAGTGGGCCCTAGATTTCACCAGATTGCCAAAGGGCTCTGGGGTAAAAAAGTTAAGAACCCTGTTTTCTGGTAGTTTGCTTCTCTTATGGTCCTGATTCTTAGCCATGCTTATGTTTTCTTCTGCACCGTGTCTCTCTGCCTGCACTCGGGAGAGCTGAGATACGGACTTTGAAAAGTTCAGCATCAATCCCGTCTCTAGAATCTGTTCTATATTCTTGACTCTGGCAACAAGGATTCTTTGTCTGGCTTTGCCTGTGGTTTACATGTCTTAAATAAGAGGAGACTTTAGCTTTTCTGCCTCTCTAGGGCAGTACTGTCTTCAGAAACTTCTAGTGAAAGGTGCTGATTCATGACAGTTTATTGGAAAGCTGGACGCTGTGAAAGCAAGACCCAGAAAGCAGAGAACATTTAGCCATGGGAGTGTGGAGGAGGGGAACGAGAATGTGTGCTTGTACAAAGGGATAATATGAGGCCCAAGGGGAGAGCTGGTGGAGGCTGTGAAATGAGATGGGGAAATAGGAAGTCGAGTGGAATAAGAAGAAGATGGAGAGGTAATTAAATTGAGGCTTTCCAGCCTACTCCTGATGGAGACTTCTCCTTATCAAAATCTACATTTGTTCCTGGGAACTGTTCCTGTGTAGCTAAGGATGGATTCTTCACCTGTGTCTATAATCACTTCAGTACGGAGCTTTTGTGACTCAAGGCTTTCTGTGAAGGCTCTCTTACCTTCCAGATAACTCCCTTATTTTAGCTCACGTTGTTGCCAGAATCTTCTGATGTGGTATTACCAGATTTTATACCAAACCGGGCAAAATAGGCCAACTGTTGACTTGTAGGAAATATTGTCTACCTTTGAGGGTATTTCGAGGTATTGGGCATGGCAATGGGTAAAAAATAATTCCAGAAGAAAATATTTTTGGGCAGACTATCCAGTAACAATAAGAATGTTGAGTCTTTGTGAAGCCAAAAGAGAAAAGTTACAGGTCAATTGGGTGAGGCCGGAATGTGAAGTGACACGCATGTACTGATATATCTATAAATGACTGTGCTTAAAAATTAATTCTAGGGATTAATCTAGGAATTAAAAAAAAATGTTTATTCCAGTAATAGCAATGTTTATTCTAGTAGTAGATCTGAGCCTAGGTTCAGATCTCCTTGAAATTCCTGCCTTTTGTTTGGCATTCCTGAAGTTGGGGTGACCAGAAAGGAGGGGGATCAAGTTTTGCCAGTTTATTAAGGAAAGCCTTGGTAAATGCCTTGCAGGATGACCAAGCTCTGGGGACTTCTGTAGCTTTGTGATGGAGATTTCAAAACTCCTCCCCATGCGAGCCTTAGAAAAGGCTGATTTTACAAAAGCTTTCTGGCGAAGCATTTAACATCCAACTGCTTCCCAAAGCTGAGTCCCTCTGTAAAGTCACATTGGATTCCTGCTGCAAAAACTGATGGATGTTGTAAGTGTGATAAATGCTGCCACACTGTGATTTTAGATGTCGGATCTTCGGATCTGTTACGTGGGCCACTCACTGTAGGAGGCACATTTTATCCTGTTAGACTATCATGTCTTCCAGTCTATTTAATTTTCTGTTTTGGAAATAAACATTTGAACACATTCTAATGAAGTATGCAGTTTAAGAGAAGCTAGATGACATCAAATAATAGATTGTCATAAATATATTTTTGCATACCTCCTCTCCTACCCTTCCCCCACTTTGTTTTAATTTTTTGACTTGGATGCTGTGACCTGGGCTTCCGACTTGAAAGGCAAAGTCAGATGAAAATAAGCATTTCCATGCAAATCATGTTTCTAAAATCATCCCTGGAGTGCCTGTATGTCTAGTGGAATGCAAAGTTTACTAGAGAAAAGGATGAAATTAGGTGAGCCTGAAGGAAGTATAAAAATCCAGTTTAATGACCCTGTTAGGTTTTTATACAAATTAACTGTTATGAAGTAAGGAATGGTAAGTCCGTCTGGAATTTCTCATCCTCTGAATAGCCAGTTTTGGCACTATAAACTGAGAGGACTTCTGTTATATCTCTGAATATATAACACGGCAGTACTGGAAACCCTGAGGCCCTTTTCCTGAACAACATATGCTTGCATGTAGCTCGGTTTTACGTGAGCTGGACCAATCTCAGGTCTAGGATGGGAGTTTATTAGTCTGTGTGTATGTGCCTGTGTATGTTGTTGAAGAGAGGTTTTAAGGCCTGGAGTAATGAGACGTGGCCAGTTAGAGCAAAGCATTGCTTAGGGATGTGGTTTCATGATCACAGCCTGATCTTGAACACTTACGTTTATGGAATACCCTCATTACAGACCTTGAGTAGATGAGCTGTCTTCCATTCACACTTGCCTTGCCTTTCTGCACTGCTTTCTTGCTGTTCGTTCCCTTCCCCTTTGACACCTACTACCTTTATCGCTTCCCAAGGTGCCCAGTCCCCGCCTCAGCTCCTACAGTGTCCCTCCTTCTCACAACATAAATATTGTTTCCTCACAGAGGGAGCTGCCCTTACAGAGGCCCAAGAAGAGGTCTGAGTTTATAGCTTATAAAGTATAGCACTCTTTAAAATTTTAACAAGTAAAAGTGTTTCATAACCCAGTAGGAAATAAATCTCTGATGATGAAACCCAGGCTTTTGGAAAAGGAGGTCCTTTGGGGGTGGGATCCCTCTTTTCACACCTTGGTGCTTTGTCTGTCCTGATAGTCCCGATAGCTTCCTTGATGTTGACAAGCATTCCAAGGAGAGTGAGCATACCGCAGAGTGCTTCATAGGGATGGCATTTCGGCATAGGGCACGATTCCGGGATACCTCTGATGGAAAGACACTTGGTTCCAAAACCACCATGGTATTTTCCCAGCTGTGCCAGAAATCTGGGTAAATGAGCATTAGATTATTAGTTTTGGCATCGTGGCACTGAACCACAAAGCTCTGTGGCCACTGCTCTTGCTACTTGCTGACCTGGCATCCTGGAGAGCCCCTGGTCCGCCTGGACCTGACTCAAGCTGCAGCTGTGAGCTGGGTGCCTGCTACCATCCACATTGGCAAGTGTGGGAAATGCCAAGAGGCCTGGCAAGTTTTAGGTGGCCTTTGGAGCCTCACTGAGCCATATGGTGCTAAAATGTCAAACTGTTCCTGAGTGTGGGCCACGACTGAGGAGGCTAGATAGAGAAAACACACTTCACAGAAAGGATCGGCTGAGATGGTTTATTCCCCAGCCACTGGCTTTATCACTTGGTTACTTTAACCAACACTTATTAAGTAGTCTTTGCTTGATAGTGAGCTACTCATATTGTGGGAGGTATCAAAAAATAAAATCACCTGATGTTTCTTATTGGCAAGGATTATATCTCCCAGGGTTCATGTATCTTGCATGTAATAAACTGTCAGCAGCAGAAGGTGAAATGAATGGATGATTTAGAAATAGAATCGAATGGGAAACAATCGTATTAGAAACTGAAGAAAGATCTTGAAGAAAAACTATTGAAGAAACTACTGAAGAAAGATCTTGAAGAAAAACCATTGAAGAAATTAAGTCCCCACAAAGATGATAACATACTTAGGCTGTGGTTGCAGAGATCTTACTGGAAACCACGCCTTCTCCTCGTTTCCAGTTCGGCTTCTTTCTGCTGTATTCTGGCAATTGACCTTGCTGATGGATTGACATAATGCCTTGAGAAGTTTACAGTCTGTGTAGGAAGAGAAAACATAACAGGGACTTACAGATGATCCAAATCAAAACATCTACAAGTGCTAAGTGATTGAGGCCAAAGGCGATGTGCAAGTCCGAAGGGAGAGAGAAGGAGCTGAGTGATGTGGTTCAGATGAGGTTAGTCCTGGCAGGCTTCCTAGGGGAGGTGGCTGGGCTTGGATTTGGCCCATTAGCGCTTCCCAGTCCCTCTCTCTGGACCTTTACATAAACACAATTTTCTCATAGCACAAGGAATCTGCCTGGTTGGAAAGAAGAGGAAGTAAAAGATGTTTGAACTCAGAGGGTTTTTTTTCCCTCCTCATACTTTAGGGGACCTCAAACTTTTAGATGTGCCCCTACATGCATAGAGTTAAATCTTAGATTCAGTTTAACCCTATGAAAAAGACAAGTCATTACGTATATTGGACAGAGAAGTGCTAAAACTTGAGAGGCTTTTTGACTCTAATGAACTTTTGCTGTCTTTTCAATTTAAATAACTTCTTCCTGTCTTGGTTCATAAATATTCAAATAATTGCTTTGATTTTTTTACTTAACATATGTAAGTTCATATGTAAGCTTGACCATATGTAAGCTCAACTATTTGAGGCGTTCTAAACAGCTGTGTTCACATGGCGGAGCTGTGACATTTCTGGGCTTGGGTGCTGAGGAGCTAGCCTCTTCTGTTCACAGGCCTAGTCTGTGTCTGGTATTTAGCCCACAGCTTTGTAGTCGTATGGGGAGATTGCTTTGAGTGGCCCCAAAGAATGTATTCTTTTTCTTTTTTAAAAACCGTTTATTTTGGACTAATTTTAGAATTACAGAATTGCAAAGTTATACAGAATCCCCTTACATCTCTCACACATTACCATAGTATAACTGTCACCTCCACTTGTCCAGCCCCAGAGGAAGCCTCATACTTGTCCACAAGAAGACACGTGTAGGAATGTGCTTTCTTGCATTGTGCATAATGTGAACTAAATATCTAATAGCAAACAAATGGATAAATACCCTGTGTTATTTTCATGCAATGGAATGTTATGCAATCCGGAAAGAAATAAATGTCAAACGCATCACAGCGAGAAAATAAAAGCAAGTTGCAGAAGGGTGTATACACCTTATGATACCATTTACTTCAGGCTTAAAAGCATGCAAAGCGGTATTAGATGCTATACATGCATGTGAAGTAACAGTGTAAACCCTGCCACAGACATGTGAATGATACACACAAAATTCAGGATTCCGGTTTCTTCTATAAGTGGTAAATACTTACGAGTATGGTGCACCTTCTGAGTTGAAAGGCAGAGGAGAGAGGCGTCAGTTGAATTACTGGCTCATTTACATGCGTGAGCCCTTCAGTATGTCTTTCGTTTTCTGTGTCACATTTTCTCCACCTGTAAAGTTTCCATGGCTGCCTTTACGAGCCTATTCTAACATCCAGAAATGAAAAATCAGAGCATCAAACGCTTCAGGATGAGGACTGTAGACAAAAGGTAAGCAAAATTGTCTGTGGCCCTGTATTCTGCCAGAATTGATGTCCTGGCTGCCCCACTTACCAGTCATGTGACCTTACCTTCTATGCTGCAGTTTCCTGATCTGCAAAAAGGGCATAATAATAGTACCTGCCTATGGCGATGTTTTCAAGACTAAATGAATTACTGCATGTAGGATCCGTAGAGCCTGTTTTCCTTCTCTCTCCCATCTGGCTTACAGACTTGTTTTATTTGATCTCCGTAGGACTGGATTACAGGATGCTTTAAATTTGACTGGGGGGAGGTTACCTTTAAAAAGTATGGATTTCTGGTTTCTCTTGAACAAATGGAACATCTACTGGCACTGGTTCCCCATTGCAGCCTGGCAACACTGCTGTCCCCTGTAGGTAGAAGTGTCCACTGTTCAGTGTAATTCCCAGCAACTCCCTCATGTCTTCTGGGCACTGAGACAGCCTGTTCATTGCTATCTGATGTCTAACAGCCACTCTCCCCAGTGACATTACCTACTTGGCCCCCATTGGCATTTGTGTTTACAATCCTGATTTTAAAAGGTCTGTAGTGATGCAAATAGGGAACCCCATTATGTAATGGGGCTTTCCAAAGAAATAGAACTGGTGAGATTTATATATATATATATATGTATTTATATTTATATATATATATTTATTTATATTTATGTTATATCCCTTTATATATAAGGAAACCCTTGGACAAGAATTGATGCTGCAGTTTTGAGGCAGAATTTCTTCAGGACCGCAGTGTTTTCTTTTAAGGCCTTTCAAATGGTCAGATGAGGCCCTATCCACATTATCAAGAATAATTGTCTTACCAAAGTCAGCTCATTACAGATATTACCATATCTACAAAATACCTTCAGAGCAGTTAGTTTTGATTAGATCAGTGTTTGATTGGATAACTGGGTACTATAGCCTAGCCAAGTTGACACATGAAGCTAACCATCACAGGTTACATTTTTTAGAGCAGTCTTATATATATGTGGCACCTATAGACTTTTTTCTGTCCTTTATAGTAGAGGATGGTGGTGGCGTTTAGGATATTTTGAAGGAGTTGAGTGTAAAAAACTCTGAGAACCTCTGAGCTTTGCAAATAAAGCTGTTATGTCTGGGTTGGGATCTAAGAGGCTGCATGTTGGTGATTGATGATGCAGAATGCTTCCTCCAGGTGGGGTGTGACAGGAGATCCTGGGTTTGGCAGCACTGCCTATGCCACTCAGGGTTGGAAATAATCATGCATAGCCTCTCAGGGGAGTTTTGAAGGAAAACAGGGTGTTTAGGAAGAACTAGATTTCTATACCAGTTGTAGAGCCTCCTACAAACCAGGTGTACAGGTGTGTGCTGTTCCTGCTTCAGGTGAGGTATTAATGCAGGTTCTGAGTACCTGTACCCACTGTTAGCCTCATATGGCTTCGTGCATTGGAAGGCTGCCAACAAAGCTCAAAGGGAATTCTCCCAAAGCCTTCTTTGTTTCTCAGAGCTTTTTGCAAAACTGCTAAAGAGAAGCTGAAAGGCAAGGCAGAAACAATCTTCCATGTGTGTTTGTCTCTGCATTATTATTTTTTGTAATGCATCAGGTAAGATGATTTTGAGCTTAGCTTTTTATTTGCAGAGAGTAGGTGAATAGGGAGTTTGAATAAAGCCTCAAGACTCCATTTCTACATGTCTTGTGCTAATTCACAACAACTTAAAATCCTGAATATTTGTGTTTTATTTCTGTGAAAAAATAGACTGGCTAGGAGATCCAAAGTTAATCTTAAGGAATGACACAAAAACCCCAGCAGCTCAGCCTCAGAGTTTTAATCTCAAAAAGTATGTTCTGTGTAGGACATACCGAGCCACCGAGGAGCAAGCATGTAGGAGCCATGTTCGTGGGCTCTGGGTGTAGTCTGGACATTGGCTGCTTGGCGTGAGGGACAGTGTCCTACAGATGGCGGGTAGAGGCACCAATGTTTCTACATTTCAGAGCTGCCTGTTCGAGGGGAGAGCGTAGAGCCTTGTATTGTAACTGATCTTCTACTTGTATCCTTCATTAGAACCATGCAGGTTAGCCTTGATTTTTCTTGGGAGAATTCCCAGCTGCATTAATTTTTATTCTTGGACTAGGTCAGTAGGAAGGAAGGGCAGTGAATTTGGACTTGGGAGCTGGGTGTCCTATCTTGGCTTGAGTGGTACCTTAACTTCACAGCCTTAGGCAGGTCACTTGGGCCTTTCCTTCCTCCTCTTAACCACAAGGGGGTTGAATGGGATGGTAACTAAAATTCTGGAGGTACTATATTTTCCTTGCTCTACAAACTGCTCCTTGGCAAAAACTTGTAAATTGGTTGGAGTCTCTCACAGTCCCTGATTCCTCTACTTTTCCTTCAGCTAACATCCTCTCTTTATTTAGTGGTGACCTGTGGTCTAGCGCATCACCTGCTGTCTTGTCAGTATTTCCATTCTCTTGCTCTCTTCAAGCCCCAGACTCAGCTATCTGCGTTTCTCCTCCTCAAGGACTTTACTGTCCTTTCAGAATATCTTTGTTGGTTCCCTTAGTTGTATGGCTTTGACTCCCCGCCACCACCACCCCCGCCCGGAAAACTTTTAATTATCAATGTTAACCTGTAAAGCACTTACTGTTTTGTCACACCCCACAGAATTACCAGCCTGCTGCTGAATTTGTTAATGTGATACTTTTCCCATTCCCTCTCATTTTAGATTAGATAAAATGAAATTGCATTCTCACGTATTCTAAGGTTAGACTTAGCTATTGCCCTTTTCCTAAGCTGTGTCTTGTCCACATGTTGTCCTTAACATTTCACAAATCCTCAAAATACTTTTGAGGACACTACTGCATAAAGAAGCAATGGGAGTGCCTGCTATCGTGATTAATGGTTACTGGAACTAGAACTTCTTTTTTCTTGTGGCAGACTGCCTGGCTTTGGGGACTCATAATGGTTTTATTCAAAGGAATCACCCCTCTTGGGGGGTATTTTCGTGCTTCCTACTTTACACCCAGGAGGTAGCTTTTTTGTCAGTTTAGAGGTAGCTAGACTCCATGCCATTTGCAGTTTGTTTCCTGAATCCCTGAGAACCGGGTTTTTTTTGTTTTTGTTTTTTAGAAAGTGACATAGGTGCTTTTATTGTCCCCACTTTACAAAGACGGTTACTGAGGCATGGAGGGACTTCGTGGCATAGCGAGGGTCAGAGTCAGCAGAACCCTTCTCGGGGTTGTTAGGCAGGTGAAATGACATATGGAATGAAAACTGCTTATTGATCTGTTGTTCTGTCTGCTTCAGCCAGGGCTGAGCAAGCTTCGCATGTTCTGTTTTTTCTAATCTAGATATACCATCTGGCCTGAGACCCGGGCACCTTTATGAAGTCCTGTTTGGACTTAGCTGATTATCTAGGGGGGTGTTGGAAGCCAGTCCGGCATGTAGGCCCTGGACTTACCATCCTCCTGCAACGGCCCAGGAGTCGCTGCTTGTCTGACTTCAGAGCTGCTACCAGCTGGAAGCCGAGGTTTTGAATGTGTATAAATTGGTTGCAGGAGTTGCTCCTGCTGGTGGTGCTGCCAGCTTCTTGCAGGGCAGGCAGTTGTGGTGGAGTTGGGTGTGGCCAGGGATGCTGCGAGCGGCTCCTCTCACAATCGGGTTGTGTAATGAGCTTTTCCAATCTATTTGGAGTCAGCAACCACTCATGGCCTCTTCCTGTAGGGTGTTCTGCCATTCTGGTATTCATCCTTGAGCTCCACGTGTGTTACCTGAATATATAAATTGTAACATTTCTTCTGCAGATTCTCTCTTGGTCTTTCTACATTAGCTCTACCAAAGAGAATAAAGCCCGTGCTCTCCATTCAGTGTCAAGAGTAAGGGCAATAATTGTCCTTCGGTATAATATTCCAGCCAAACCACTGAGAGTATATTGGTTCCTTTTTGGATAAAACATATCTTAGGAGGATGTTGACAGGTTGGAGTGACCCAGAAGTGGGCAGGTGTTTTATTAGAAACCACGTCATGTGGAGGATGATGGTAGGGAGTGGATTATTTAGTCTAGAGGTAGATGATAATGGCTAACACCGTACTGAATGTTGATTGCGTGTCAAGCAGTGTGCAAAGGATTTTACATGTGTTATCCCATGTACTTATCATACAAAAAGCCTGTGAGGCAGGTATGGCTGTTAGCCCCATTATGCAGATGAGGGAACTGAAGTACTGAGTTCCATTTTTCTTTCTGGTAAAGTTCAGACTTTTTGGCTCAGCGCTGGGGATATTCTACACTTGCACTCACCTCATCTTGTTTGCCTTTTTGCTTCTTTCCCAGATCCTACAGCTGAATCCCGTTGTGCTTCCCCATTGAAAAGGAATTATGAGATATCATAAATAAAAGCTCATAGCCCAGTGTCAGCATACATACTAGACCTCTGGGAAATGTCAGTGGTCTCTTCTCATTTTTCAAATTATCCATCCATCTCTGCTTTTCAAAATCCTGTTCATCCTTCAGGACCCAATTTAAATGTGATCTCCTCCAGAAAACCCTGCCTGATCTCATAAACCGGTGATAATCTGCCTCTTCTTGACTCCTAGAGTACTCTGTTTATTTCATCCTGATGGCGTTTACAACATTTGACCTTGAACTCTCGTTTCCGGTCTTTTGTCCACCACCTGATTATAAACTCGGAGGGGCGGAGGCAAATCTTGTTCCCCACGTCATCCTCCAGCAGAGACCTTGACATGTAGCAGGTGTCACAGAAGTATGTGGATAAGTGAATGAGTTATGGCATTTCATGACAGACTTCTCTTTTCGTAAATGTCTGGATTAAGCTAACAAAAATTATTTTGTGTTCCCTGAGCGCATTGTACTTGTCTGTGGGAGTGGGAATTGTGGCATGATTTTAGGCTGAGTGATTTACAAGACAGCCTGGGATTTCAGACATGAAATAAACCACAGAGAGAAAAATCCACAAGCAGATAATGGCTTTTTGTGTGTTGCTAGTCCTTCATAGTTTCTATTTAAAAAAAAAAAAAAAAGTGAAAACACTTCTATTAGACATAAAACAAGTTTCATTTATTTTGTTCTCAATTTCTTCAGAGCTTTGAAATTATGCAAGCTATTGATTTGGGTTATAAACTACAGTGAGCTAAAAACTTCTGAGAGTATGTTTAATTTACAGTGACATCTTTGGAAATTGGCCCAAATAATTCTCCTTTAAACCTATGGCAGTGGTGTATGACACGAGAGAAAAATCTGATTAGTTCTTGACTATTGCCTAATGCTTGGTTTTCTCCTTTTGGCTGCAGATTTAGATGATTATTTTGGGGCAGGTGGCCTGTGATTAGGATGAATGTGGAAGAGAACTGATAGGGATGGTTGATGTTTTATATTATTTTCTATGCCGATTGGCCTTTTCAGTTGGCCTTTCAGATATTCCTGGGCAAGCAACAAAATTGTTTTTCATCATTATATATTTGGGGTAATTTAGAGTGGTTTAATTTTTTGATGAGAGGAATGATTAGAATTTTATAACCCTTGGAAAAGAGAGTTAGAAAAAACTTTTTTGTTTGCTTTTTAAACATTTCTGGTGGTTGAATTTCTATTCTATATGCTCTTTAATTCCTTGCATCATAGTCTGCATGCAGCTTAAGACAGCAGGCTGTCAACTGAGCAGATATAATAGTCAATTCTTGGATTGATGGCTTTCTGTTGATTAAGGGAAATAGGATGTGGAGTGAATAAGAACTTGCTTTAGGGAATAAAATTTAATAAATAAGTTAGGCTAATTGGATATTAGAATAAATTTAATGTGTCTTGTGTAATCTTTCCATTCAGAAAGTAATTTTTTTCTCAAATACCTACTATATATATGGTTGTATGTCAGGGATGTGTAAAGAAAGAGATAGATGATAGATAGATAGATAGATAGATAGATAGATAGATAGATAGATAGATAGGGATATTTTAA
Source organism: Grampus griseus (assembly GCF_964374135.1). Classification (NCBI taxonomy): domain Eukaryota; kingdom Metazoa; phylum Chordata; class Mammalia; order Artiodactyla; family Delphinidae; genus Grampus; species Grampus griseus. The sequence continues at coordinate 36,835,044 of NC_139003.1, forward strand.
TGCCCTAGCTTTGACAAAAGCATAAAAAGGAGAGAAAGGAAAAGCTTAAATGGATAATAATAAGCCATTTACTTCCATGGTTTTAGCTATCTTTAAATGACTTAAAGTTCAGTCCATCTGAATCAATGAGCTTTATCAATAAGCTTGAATCATATTTACTTGAAAAATACACTGACTTTTAATTTAGCAGTGTAAAAGAATCCATTTAAAGAGCCCCAATCAGAATAATTATGTCGTAGTTAAAGCAAATTATGTCCTAGTTAAGGCAAAATTGATTGACTAAGGATTTAGAAATAGTGAATTATACAGAAAGGACTTTATTCAATAAAGATTGTATTTTTATTTAAAGTTTATTTGTGTATATATGTTCTAAGGGTGAAACAAGTTTTATAGCAATCAAGGATAAATGATTAAGAAAATTATGGAAGTAAATGTTTTCTTATCATGATACATTACTGCTACACTGAGATACGCCTGATTGAATCATAGGTCAGGCATTTTTCTTACTAAAAAGATAACACACATGAGGATTTTTTTTTTTTTTTTTTTTTTTTCCGGTACGCGGGCCTCTCACTGTTGTGGCCTCTCCCGTTGCGTAGCACAGGCTCCGGATGCTCAGGCTTAGCGGCCGTGGCTCACGGGCCCAGCCGCTCCGTGGCATGTGGGATCTTCCCGGACCGGGGCACGAACCCGTGTCCCTTGCATCGGCAGGCGGACTCTCAACCACTGCGCCACCAGGGAAGCCCCACGTCAGGATTTTTGAAACATACCTTGATACACTTAACCATTTTAGTATCCACTTCTTTACTTTTCTGGTCTTAGATATTTTATCTATTTTAATTTTTTAAAGTCATTTGAAATATTAGTAAAAACCCTTCTACGGTTCATTGGGTCAGTCCCGCAGTTCATGGGGTCAGGACGCCATGTTCAAGTCTGATGTCTCTAGAACAGATCGCTTTAAGAGATACAGGATCTTGATGGTTTTGGATGGTGGATTTACCCCTTCTTCAATTTGTTGCTGTTATGCAGGCTTTCCACGCCTCAAGGACGAGGAATGTTGTTATTGTAAAGGCTCAGCCCATTTTATTAATTTTCTTTATCTTGAGACTAAAGTGTAAAGGGTTTGGGGCTTCATCTAATTACAGCTGAAATGATTCTGAAACATCTAATGGAGTGAAGAATTCAAAGTAATGTGAATAGTATGAATAGTGCATTTATATTTTTCAAAATATCAAGTTGATATCATCCAAAGTAGTGGCTTTTTATTTTAAAAACTAAATCTTGTTCAGCACTATGGTAAAAGTTTCACCAAATAATAGTTAACCTGACAATATGTGATACATTCTAATATATTCCTTTCCATCCTCTTCCATTCCATTGCACTTTATTCCGTTCAAAAAGTTGATTTCACGAACCATTTTAGGAACCATCAATGAGATACAACTCACAGTTTGAGAACCATCGATTCAGAGTAATAAACACCTGCCTGTATATGATGCTTTTCCGAAAAGCAATCTTTGTCCTTTATAAGTGTACCTCCAAGCAGCCTTTTTATACCATATTCTTTTTTCATTCAGGCAAGGAGATGTAAGACCCAAATCCTCATTATAAGATTAAACAAGAAAGCATGGCTTATGTATTTGAGGAAGTTTGAGAAGACTCATGACAGAAACATTTATGGACTGGCAAGATACATTCTGCCTCCGTCAGTCCTGGATTCTACTCTGGTTTCTTTCTAGACATGCTTCTGCATGTTGGAGGCTTGGTGGCTCTCACAGGTAGCCACATCTTCCTCATCCTCTAACACTTGAGAGAAAGAGATATGACCTGTGTCCGTATTCTGGGAATTAGGTTGGAATGAAGAAATAGAAGTCTCAGGGGTACTTCGGTATTACAGATGTCAATAATTCTTCTGGAATTTAAGGGTATGTGGTGATTTTGGAATTTGGGTTTCTAAATTCTGGGGAACCTGAATACTAAACGTCTGGATTCATCCATTTCACTTCCATCCATTGTCAATTGAAACTTGGGAGTAAAACTTGGAACTTCTGACGAAGAATAAGGGTGGGTTTGTGTGGGCCTCTCTGCTTAATGAATCCTGCAAGGAGACCGGGTCTGTCAGGCCGTGGGACCAAGTGCCCACGGAGCAGTATAAACCAGGAATAAATGTCCCTAAGGTCAGAGAGTATTCTGCTCATCCTTCAATAATCTTCCTCTGTCTGTCCCATGCTCCCTCCTACTTTGTAACCAAGCATATTGAATGTAGATGAAATAGCAAAACCAAAGGCCTTTTTTTTTTCTTTCTTTAAAGCGTTTCTCCAAATGTCTTGCTGTGTGCATGCATGCCTGTGGTCTGTAGCTTCCTCCTTCAAGGTCCTTTCAGGGGAGGGATGCCATCAATCTTTGTGCTGTTTCTAGATACCATCTCCATGTGAATGTTTGTTGATTCTATTTTTAACATTGCATCCTTTGTGCGAGCTGCCACCAGTCTGGGATGACCAAATGTCCTGTTTTCCCCCCCAGGTTTTTCCTGGTTAAGTTCCATTCTTTTGTTCATGATAGCTCGAAGTCCTTTTGGGATGGCAGTCTGTTTTTTGACTGTGTTGAACCGAATGTCAAGCAAAACTGTGCCTTTGAAATTGTGTGGCTGAAACCTCTTTAAGAATCCCTGTAGTTAAGACAAACTGACCACAGAGAAAATGACCTCTGGTTCTGAAGTAGGGGGCCAATTTACATGGGGTTACATGTCTCCTAAACCAGACACCACGACAGACCACTGTTTTCCTAGTGGTCTGTGAAGCCGCCGGCACCCCTCCCCACATCCCTTTTATCTTAGCCCTTATGCAGTATTAATAAATACTTCTGAAATGAGATTTTTAAAGCTTTCAGACCCACGGTGATGATGAAGGCCCTTTGTGTGTGAGCTAGTCTTCTGCCCCTAGACCCTGCATGTTCTCCTCCCCACAGGACATCAGCCTCTTTCCAGGGACAGAATTAAAGCATCTCCTTTTGCCCCTGTAGCAGTATATCAGTTTGAAATCATGACATTTGTTCAAACCATAGTTAGTCCTTTTCCCTTTCTCCTCTCTTGGGTCCTGTCTTTCTCTGCTGTCACCTATCTGCTCTTTCCTATTGTCTCTTCCTCATTAGCTAGGATGGCACTTGGCCCATTACAAGCACCTGATAAATGTTTATAACAAAAATAAGTGAATTAATAATGTATGTACCACCTTTTAACTGTTTTTTTTGCAATGCACCATGCATGCATTCATTCTATCAGTCTCTCATTTAGTCCACACACATGTATTAAGCGGCATCATATTAGGGACTGAGACTATGAAGAGGGATAAGACTTATTCCTAATGAAGCCCATGGTTTATTAGATGTGAAGGTAGTTGGTTCCTTCCTTTCTTATAAAGCTGGGGGCCATTTAGTACCTCATGTAGATGAATGACCTACTCTGTTGTTTGACCCTTAAGTTGGCATCCCTGTATCCTGTTGGAATTGCTTGCCTCCTTCTGCCCTCCCCAGGTACACAGGGGATCACATGACTGCATGTACCTGATGCTCTCTAGTCATTGCAAAGTGATTGATCAGTCACGGGCCAAAGCACATTTGAAAACGATCTAAAGTGCTTAACATAGAGCTGATCTCATTCAGCACACAGCATATATTTCATACTCGGAGTTTTAGGCTAATTCAAAGAGCAGAAGACACCTCAAAAACTACAAGAAGCGGAATCACATTTGTTAGTTTTGAGACATATTTATGACATATGGCATGCCATTTCTTTGATATCATGGAGGTTTTCACTATTATAAGCCTGTGTATTTCAAAGCTAACTTGACATTGGGAGAAATGGCTCTATTTATTGTCTAAAATACTGGAAGTCAAATGGATTTATTTTTGGTAACTTTTACTGATGTCGTGACTTGACATAAAATAAAGACTCTTCCAGAAATTGTGAATTACTGCCCATGTGAATTCAACTTTGCAATGCCATTAATATTTTACTGCCACAGTGAACAAAGCTGTTAAATTTAAATCAAGAATTATTGGTTCCTTTTGGTAGGATGTTCTCTGTATTTTTACTCACCCCCTGTACATTTTTTTTTCCAATTTACTAACTTAAATCATGGCTTATGTTTATTTTGCGAGTATAGACAAGCTTCGAGAAAGGGCAAGATTGAATAAAAATAAATATGCTTGGAATATGTTACATGAGATTCCTTTAGCTTCTGTGTATAATTTGGGGTAGTGATTTTGATATCATTCCTCCTTGGCTTAATTTTACTTCCCCAGAAGAATCTACTTGCTTTGCTTAGAGGACAAACTGACAAAGCATCACATTATCATAATTATTGGGAGAATTGTTAGAACCATGATATCTTGTTTATCTTAACTAGCAGAAGGGATGCATGTGAGGAAAAGAAATATCATGCGGGTATTGTAAACAAATATAAAGAGAAGAAGTGTTAAGAGACTTCCTGTCATCAGTGGAGTGTGGTCGGTGTGTGACCTTGAACTTTAAAACTTTCTGCCTGTAACACAGCACTATGGACGTTTAAGACCTGGTGCCTGCTTCTTTCCCACGGCTACGTTGCACTTTTGTCATACCCTCTTCCCGCTTCCTTGCAGCCCTCTAAACCTGGGGTGCTGTCCCAGGCCTGTTGCTTCCTGGAATGCTCATTCCTTCCAGTTCTGCCAGGTGACGTCCTACTTAACCTTCAAACTCGGCTCAAATTTCTCTTCTTGGAACAAGCCTCCCCTGACCTTTTCAGGCAGAGTCAATTGCTTCCAAGTCTAGATGTATTCAAGGGCTTGTTCATTTGGGGACGGATTCCCAAGGACTTGACACCAAGGGAATGGCATTACTGAAAGCCGGAGACTATGGCTATGTTAATACGTTTGTGTGTTCACTGTCTTCCATTATAAAAGGTGTGATGGCGAACTGGATGGTGAGTTAGGTGGCGTGGGTTCTAGTCTCCAGGCTGCTGCTAGTTTGAGGCGTTTTGGGGAAATTGCAACCTCATAAAAACAGGAATGCTGCTCAGGCTGTTTAGAGGTATCCACATAAGGATGAGCTAAAAAGCTGCTTGGGATTTTTTTTTTTTACTTTTACTCTTGAAATAATTATAATTATAGACTCATAGAAGGTTACTCCTACATGAAGAGACCCATGTTCCCTTCACCCAGTTCCCCCAATGATGACATCTTATGTAGCTGTAATACAGTATTGAAACCAGAACATTGACATTGGCATGTGCCTTGTTCAGTTTGTACATGTGCTAGTGTATATGTGTATAGTTCTGTGCAATCTAATCCCATGTGTAGATTCATGTAATCACCACCATAATCAGGATATGGACCATTTCATCACCACAAAGGACCTCCCTTAAGCTTCGCCTTTATAGATCCACCCATCTCTCCACTGGCCCTGGCCTCTGGTAACTACTTGTCTGTTCTCCATCTGTATAATTCTGTCATTTTGAAGATGGTATCTAATTGGAATCATACTGTATATAACCTTTTGAGATTGGCTTTTTTTTTTTTTTTTGAACTAAGCATAATGCCTTGAGATCCATCCACGTTGTTGCACAGATCAGTAGTTCATCCCTATTTATTGCAGAGTACTGATCCATAGTATGGTTGTACCAGAATTTGTTTAAGCATTCATCCCTTGAGGGACATTTGGGTTGTTTCTAGTTTGGGGCTATAAGGAATAAAGCTGAAATGAGTGTTCATATACAAGTTCTTCTTTTTTTTTTTTATTGATTGATTGATTGGGTTTTTTCGGCTGCATTGGGTCTCCGTTGCTGTGAGCAGGCTTTCTCTAGTTGCGGCGAGCGGGGCTACACTTCGTTGTGGTGCGCGGCCTTCTTATTGCGGTGGCTTCTCTTGTTGCAGAGCACAAGCTCTAGGCACACAGGCTTCAGTAGTTGTGGCTCGTGGGCTCTAGAGCGCAGGCTCAGTAGTTGTGGCGCACGGGCTTAGTTGCTCCATGGCATGTGGGAACTTCTCGGACCCGGACTGGAACCTGTGTCCCCTGCATTGGCAGGTGGATTCTTAACCACTGCGCCACCAGCGAAGTCCCCATATACAAGTTCTTGTGTGCACGTAAGTGTTTATTTCTCTGGGGTAAGTGCTCAGAAGTGCAGTTACTAGGTAATATTGTAAGTGCATGTTTAGTTGTATAAGAAACTACCAAGCTGCTTTCCAGAGTGACTCTACCATTTACATTTCACCAGCAATGTATGAGAGGGCTCAGTTTTCAAGGTGGTAGTAATTTGTACACTAAGAAAGTCATCTGGGTACAGGATTCAGAATCGTCTAGGATTAGAGAAGGACAGTACTGGAATCTTCCCTTGCCAAGAGATATTAAGGAACTGTCTAAATTATGTGTTTATGGTGCTGTTTGTCTAATTGAATGTTGCTTTAAGTAAGTGAGCCATAGCTTAGGCTTTCTTTACAAAGACACATGTGCACGTACTTGTTGGTTATATAATATTGATTTATTTTGTTCATATTATTCAGTGTTTTCATTGGCAAACATTTAGTCTAATATGCTAGTATCAGACACCAAGGGGGCAACCTGATCTCATGTGCGGATATAGATTTGGGAGTGAAAGAGTTGGTGTTTAACTCACAGCTCTTCCCCATTTTAGCTGTGGTTATTTATCTGAGTTTTAGCTTCATCTTTATTTTGGAGATGATAATACCTAATTCACTGGGCTCTTGGGAGGATTAAACAGGATAATAGCCTGTTTTCCTGGATTATGGTAGGTACTCAGAGATTCTCTGTCTTTGAGGATTTCAGTGTTATGCCTTTTTGATTAATTGGTATGATGATTAGAAATAGCTAATATTTTGATTAGCTCTAGTTTTCCAGAAGAGAGAAAAATTCACTGATAATTCTTTACAATCAGAATAGTGGTGATGATGGACTTCCCTGGTGGCGCAGTGGTTAGAAATCCACCTGCCAATGCAGGGGATACGAGTTCAAGCCCTGGTCTGGGAAGATCCCACATGCTGCGGAGCAACTAAGCCCACGCGCTACAACTGCTGAGCCTGCAGTCTAGAGCCTGCGCACCATTAACTACTGAAACCCGCATGCCTAGAGCCCATGCTCTGCAACAAGAGAAGCCACTGCAATGAGAAGTGGTCGCCGCAACTAGAGAAAGCCTGCGCACAGCAATGAAGACCCAACGCAGCCAAAAATAAATTTTAAAAAAAGAAAAAAAGAATAGTGATGATGAGCCTTCCATTACTGGTAGCATATTGAGTGTGATGCCATGCTTGATGAGTGGGAATTACCTGTCTCATTTAAGCTTCACAGCAGATCCATGGCTAGGTATTCTTATAATACCCATTTTTCAGATGAGGGAAACTGAGGCATAGAGAGGTTAATTAACTTGACAAAGGTCACATATCTTGGGAAGCTGGAATTTGAACCTAGACAGTCTGAGTCTAGTTCTCTCATCATTAACCTGTACCTCTTCCTTAGCGTCAGTTGCTTTTTCAAATGCAGTTCTTTGCACAGTGTAGTGATAACTGAAGTGCCAGGTACACTCACTGCGTTCATTAGGAGCCAACTCCACTAAGAAGTGCTTTTAAGCTTTGTCTACTGGTCGGTGGAAGCAACCACACATACAAAATCAGCTCACATTTCAGAAAGAAAAAACCAACTAACCTTAGTATTTTTTAAATAGCTGGTTTGGATTTTTGAGAGGCAAGATAATTGCTCTAAATGACGTGATAGAGAAGGCTTTGGGTCACCCTGTTGGGGGGGGCAGGGAGGCATTGTCTCTAAAACATATGATTTTCCCCACACACTGTAATTTAAATCATAAAGATATTATAGAAAGTACTAGATATTACAATTACCTGAGAGTCAACTCACCCATCTTTTTATCAGGCACAGAACTTTTAAAATGTATAATTCACTCTTGTTTATAATTTCAAACTTGGTGGAGCTGTGGGCTTTCAGGTTTATTCTTTTCACAGGGAGGCCTGGTTTAACTCTGTTTTAGGGCTGTGCTCACACAGGAAGCTTCCTTAAGAAAAGAGGTTTTGATACTTGGTAAGCCAAACTCATTTTTGGTATGAATGTCTCATCTAAGTCTGTTCATTTCTTATCATTTATCAGCACGCTAATAGATTCAATTACAGCCTATCTTTTTTTTTAAGTGATTCAGTTATACATGTACATGTATCTATTCTTTTTCAAATTCTTTTCCCATTTAGATTGTTACATAATACTGAGTAGAGTTTTCTGTGCTACGCAGTAGGTCCTTGTTGGTTATCATCCATTTTAAATATAGCAGTGTGTACATGTCAATCCCAAACTCCCTAACTATCCCTTCCCCCCATCCCGTAACCCTAAGTTCGTTCTCTAAGTCCGTGAGTCTGTTTCTGTTTTGTAAATAAGTTCATTTGCAAACACAACCTATCTTTTAAAAGATTGAGCAGGTTGTAGTTAGGAAAGTGATGGAAAAAAAAAGAATCTAAGTTATACATGAAATGTGTCAATGAAGGTATTACCTTAATGAATGTGGGTTTGTTCTTTATATTAAAAACAAGGAAATTGACCAAGTGTTGTTTATTTTTTAAGAAACAATATTTAATGAATACCTGCTATGGGCCAGGCACCATACTAGGTAGTCAATAATACATTATTTTATTTTATCCTTAAAACGATCTTATGAAGTAGTTGGTAATATTATATCCTCATTTTATAAATCAGAAAACGAGGTTTCCCAAGTCACGTGGCCAGTGTGTGGCTAAACCTTTCTTCATTTATTGTTCTTCTGTTTCCAGGCCATGATCTTCCCTCTGTTACACTGGAGGAAGCAGAAATAGAGCTGGGATTTGGTCCTTGGCCAAAAGAGGCTGGTGGAGTATACTTTAATGTGGTCACGAGGTCACAGGTGGAATACTCTAACCAATTCATTTCTTATCTAAATGATAGTGATGAAATGTGTCCACGTTACCACTTCTCACTTATCCGATGTGTTACACATAAAAATAAGTTGTAGAGACTGTTGGTTTATGATGTCACCTAAAATGTCTTCTCCATGATCAGAAAAACGGATACCCTATTCTCATGATAAACTCTTGATTATAATTAGTACCAGGACAGAGCAGTAGGGGTGCCACCTAACTGTGGATGTCCTTTCTATTACTTCTGGACAAATTCCTTCTATCTAGACAGAATCCTTCTATTAGGATTTAGAATATATTCTTTAGTTTTTAAAGCAGATTTTCCTTCCCTGTTACAGCTGATTTAGGGGAGAATGAAAATTAGTTTGACTGCCTTGAATTCTAAGAGGAGGACATAGTAAGAAGATAGTTCAAGGGCATACTGGATCCAGAAAGTACAATTTACCATGAATATTCCATGGGCAAATGGTGGACACTTTATTGAGTAGATAATTGATACAGTGGGTAGAGTCATTTAGAAAATTATTTCCTCTTCTATACAGGGGTAAGAGGTTTCCTATCTTGATAGGTAAAACTCCAGATGCTATTTGCTTGAATTATAGAAATGATTGATGGAAACTAAATTTAGTTAACTAGACCTTTATTTTGATTTGGGGTCAAAAGTTTGTTCATGGTACTTTTTACAAAGACCATCCCTTCAGGTCACTCTTTTGTGATCCTAACTTTCTTATCCCGGCTGTGAGACAACTGCAAGTGATCTTGCTCTTGACTGCATCATTAGAGGGTTTAGTGTCTATTTGAGAACTTAACGATAGCCACCAGTAAAATAAAAACAAGATTTCAACTTCCAAAAGACTAAAGTCAATAAAAGCAGACAAAAACCTAGTCTTTATAATGAAGTGGAAGATAAAGTCCATAGTGTATAAACACACAAAAAGGATTCAATACAATATCAAAAATAAATGCAAACATATCTGTCATCTTAATAAATGTATTTGGACTAAACACTAGAAGGTTCAGACTTAGATTGGGTTTTAAAAAATCCTTGCCGGGCGCGGTGGCGCGCGCCTGTAGTCCCAGCTACTCGGGAGGCTGAGGCAGGAGGATCGCTTGAGCCCAGGAGTTCTGGGCTGTAGTGCGCTATGCCGATCGGGTGTCCGCACTAAGTTCGGCATCAATATGGTGACCTCCTGGGAGCGGGGGACCACCAGGTTGCCTAAGGAGGGGTGAACCGGCCCAGGTCGGAAACGGAGCAGGTCAAAACTCCCGTGCTGGTCAGTAGTGGGATCGCGCCTGTGAATAGCCACTGCACTCCAGCCTGGGCAACATAGCGAGACTCCGTCTCTAAATAAAAAAAAAAAAAAAAAAATCCAACTAAATACTGTTTATAAGACACAGTCTTAAAACATAATGACTCAACTCTTAAGTAATCAAATTCATAGAACTAGAAAGTAGAATGGTGGTTTCCAGGAGGTGGGGGGAAGGAAGGAAGGAATGGGGAGTTGCTGTCTAATGAGTATAGAGTTTCAGATTTGCAGGATGAACAAGTCCTGGAGATCTGTTTCACAACAATATGCATATACTTTACACACTGCACTGACACTTAAAATTGGTACAGGTGGAAAATTTTATGTTGTATTTTTAGCCACAAGTAGACAAATATAATGACATGTCAAAATTAAAAAGACCAGTTAAACTTTATTAGCAGTGACCAGTGAGAATCAAATGTGACAATATTAGTATCAGACAAAGCAGAATTTAATTAATATTGCTTGCAGCATTTTTTTTTACTTAGGAATAAGTGTAGATCAAATACTAATAGAAGTAGATGGAGAAATTGATCAAAGTGTAGTAGTGCTGGAGAAATTTTATACTCTGTATTCAAATACAGGGTAACTTCATCTATGTTAAATAAGAGTTCAGTTTTCATTCTGCACCAGAACATCATCAGCAACTTTGGTGAGAGCAGTTTTGGTGGATGGGTGGGGTCAAAACCACATGCCTTATACCCTGAGAAAACCATAATTCAAGAAGAGTCATGTACCACAGTGTTCACTGCAGCTCTATTTACAATAGCCAGGACATGGAAGCAACCTAAGTGTCCATTGACAGGTGAATGGATAAAGAAAATGTGGCACATATATACAATGGAATATTACTTAGCCATAAAAAGAAATGAAGTTGAGTTATTTGTAGTGAGGTGGATGGACCTAGAGTCTGTCATACAGAGTGAAGTAAGTCAGAAAGAGAAAAACAAATACCATATGCTAACACTTATATATGGAATCTAAAAGAAAAAAAAATGGTTCTGAAGAACCTAGGGACAGGACAGGAATAAAGACACAGATGTAGAGAATGGACTTGAGGACACAGGGAAGGGGAAGGGGAAGCTGGGACGAAGTGAGAGAGTGGCATGGACATATATACACTACCAAATGTAAAATAGATAGCTAGTGGGAAGCAGCCGCATAGCACAGGGAGATCAGCTGGGTACTTTGTGACCACCTAGAGGGGTGGGATAGGGAGGGTGGGAGGGAGACACAAGAGGGAGGGGATATGGGGATGTATGTATATGTATAACTGATTCACTTAGTTATACAGCAGAAACTAACACCATTGTAAAGCAATTATACTCCAATAAAGATGTTAAAAAAACCACATGCCTCACGGAGAGGAATGAAGGGGAACCATAAAGAAGGGACCCACAGACTAAAATATCTACATATTGGTCTGTGAGTCTTCCTGCCTAGAAGTATTCTCTACTGATCTGTGCAAATGCAGTCTAATTTGTGAACAGTAAAGGTCTTCAAACAGTGTGTTTCTGTTCTGTCTCATGTAGGAGTAGGTGAGGGTTCCTAGACAAGGAGGATGAAATAATAGAAGTGAGAAGCTTCTGAAAGTTCAAGGGAATCGAACCTAATGCCAACAGGTTTGTGACTGTGAGAGCATAAAGTGGACAAAAGGAGAAGAAGCGTTGCCCCCCGTAGATTTGTAGGAAACTGTGCGAAACATTTTGTCAGTGTTGACAAAATGTCTGAGAGTGCGTGTGGACCTCCTTAATCAGTGCTTGGACCCTGTGCTCAGCAGAGCACAGAGGAGGACTCTTTGAATCTAATCGCAGGATGAAGTCCTGCTCCTGTCCCCAGAAGGAAGAAGACCGCTTGGAGCTTAGAGGCTCTTTCCTGAGAGATACAGAAACTATCATATATAATGTAGAAATGCTCTTTGAGACAGGAAGGAGGCATGAGATTTGGAGTCAGGTTGACCAGGTTCAAATCCCAGCTTTGCCATTTTCTACATATGTGATGTCGGACAAGTTACTTAATCTTGCGGTTTGATTATGAGGATAGAACATATGTAACACATCTAGCGTGGTGTCTGGTATACAGTAGGTGCTCAGTATGCGAGTGCTGCTGGTTCACTAATCCATCCTTTGTAAGTTGACTGCCTGAAGCCAAGGCCGCAGAGGATGGAGCTAGAAACTGAACCCATGCTGTCTGACATCAGAGCCCACACTTCATCACCGCCCTGACTGCTTTTATATGAAAGGACTGCGTTTCCAAAATTCATTTAGGATGCAGTTGAATGGATTTGGCACACAGGTTGCCGTAGACGCTGTGTTCTGATCAGTGTTAGGTTCTTGGGCCAGCCTTAACATTTCTGAGGCATCCAAGTGTCAACAGCACCATAGGTCTCAAAGCCATTCTGATATCCTGAGACAGTGTTTGCTTTTTCACTTTGGAGGGCCAGGAGCTACTCTCTCTACAGTGCTGTCCTGTTCTCAGGCATTTCTACCTTCTCCTGCACTCCTCCACCTACTGCCTGGGCTGGTGGTGGTCTACTGCAGCAGAGCAGTGGGGACAGAGGCTAAGGGTTCTGGGCTTTGGTGGGAGTGAGATATAGGCTTCTAACAAAACCTCTGGGATTCTGCAGTTCAGTCAATGCCCTATCTTCCTCTGCCTTTTATTCTCCTCTGCGTTTTCTGCTATGGTTTCCACTTCTTCTCTTGAGTGGAATTCCTATCTCCTGTCCCGGGGCCTTGATGAACTGACATAACTCCTTGTCTGTTGTCTAAGGATGTTTCTACTGCCAACAGTTGTTGGAAACAGGCAGCTAACAGGAGTGACTATCTCTGGCCCCATCCCATCTCTTTTTAGATGCACAAGGTCATTAGGAAAAGATGAAGACATATGAGAGCCATCTGTGGGCACTGAACATTTCAATTTCTGGGGAAAGACACGTCTACCTTGTGGGGGAAATGAAGATTTTGTGCAATCTTCTGGGTAGTCGTTGACGCAGTTGGGCTGCAACTCCATGTACACAGCAGATGTAAAGTTTGGGAAGCAGCAGGAGGGGTGGAGTAGAGGACTGACAATTACCAGAGCTTTCTCCCCTCCTTGCCCTGCCTGTGTTTGACAGATAGGCCTGTTTGATTCACAGGTTGAAGACAGGCCCTGGTCTGGGGTTCTAGGAGTTAGAAAAGATGATAGTCTTAACCTCTTGGGCTGCAGAGAGCAGGAAGACAGGAGGGGAATTCGCAGTAAGCAGAGAAGGCCTAGTGGCCACCCGACTATGAGGTCTGGAGGAAGGCTTTTGGGGCAGTTATTATTGGGTATGGTGTAGAGCCATTGAGTATTTTTTACTCTACTTTTATGTGAAGTATGAATTTCATTTTACTGGAATATTTGGGTACAGTGCGAGGCTGAAATGTTCTTCCCAAATTAATCTGAAATTTCTAATTGTCACCTTGCCTCTCTCTGGATGATTTTCATTTGAAGTAGTCCAATTAAGTCTTGTTAAGTGTGGTAATAAATTACTCAATAAATTCTCTAAAATTTAAGAAGGAGAAAATGGAGTATGGCATAAGTAAGCCCCAGGGATTTTCAGAGAAGCGATTTTTAAAATTTTGTGTCTGTGGTTCTGCTGTCATTCCTTTGTAAACAAGAGATCTGCAAGCAGATCACAGATTTTGTGGAAAACGGGGATGATTTGATAAGCGCGAAGAGTGTCTTCACACAACAGCACTGCATCTTGTGCAGGAGAAATCTTGCACGGATTTTTCTGACTGTGGAGGAGAGGGCCGTTCCTACTTACGGTGATGTGAAAATAAGTTTTAAAGTGAGTTGAATGCACTTTTAATAAGTGCAGTGACATCTTTCTTTGGATGTCCAGGACTGAGTCAAAGGAAGAAGCAGGTCATGAAAACTTGGTCTTGGATCCAAGCTTCTACTTTGAAGTAAAAGCCATCCAGTCAGTTCTGCTATAATGCAACTTCTGCCTTCCCCCGAATCACCATGCCGCACAAAGTTGCACAATCCAAACCACAGCACTTATGGGAAAAACTGGGACCCAACATTCAAAAACGTCATCAATGACACATTTTTGAAAAAGACAGGAACCAAATAAAAATGGGGCATGGTTTTACACATGTTAAGTGGTTAAGACATACATAAATACAAAAAATGTGGCACTGTCCCTTGACAAAGACCTGAAGTTTGCTTGTGAATGTCAGCGCCAGAGGGCTACAGCGTGGGAGTTATTGTGGAAGGAGAGATATGAGAACTCTGTGGGAAGTCATCGATGTGTGTGGCTTATATATATCATATATCGTATGGAGATATATAAAATATATAGTTGACCCCTGAATCGTGGGGGTCAGGGCACCTACCTTCCACATAGTTGAGAATCCACATATAATTTATAGTTGGCCCTCTGTAGCTGGGTGCCTCCGTATCTGAGGTTCCTCATCCTTGGATTCAACTGCCAGTGGATTGTGCAGTACTCTTGTATTTACCACTGAAAAAAATCTACATATAAGTGGACCCTTGCAGTTCAAACTCATGTTGTTCAAGGGTCAACTGTATATAGATATACACATGTTGGCATATATACCATATCTCTGTATAATCCACAGAGACAACAAATTAGTGGTTGCCAGGGGATGGGGGAGGTAGGGGTTGGGGAATGACTGCTAATGGATATGGGGTGTCCATTTGGGGTAATGAGAATGTTCTGGAACTAGAGAGTTGTGATGGTTGCAACAGCATCGTGATTGTACTTTGTGCTACTGAATTGTATACTTTAAAATGGTTAAAATGGTAAACTTTATGTGATATGTACTTTACCACACACACACACAAAAAAAAGGCAACAGCATATCTTTAATCTGTGTCCTGGGCAGGGCTCTGTCCTTGTCACTACAGGGAACACAGTGAGGAGTGTGGTGAGGTGCTGTCTCAAAGGATTGTTTGGCTTAGTTGGGAGATGAGATAAATGGAACAAGAGCTAGATTACAAGGCAGAAATGAAATATGCCACAGAGGGGGTGAGAATAGTCAGCTGCAGGTATGCAAAAAAAAAGTGCATCTGGGGCTTCCCTGGTGGCGCAGTGGTTGAGAGTCCGCCTGCCAATGCAGGGGACACGGGTTCATGCCCCGGTCTGGGAAGATCCCACATGCCGCGGAACGGCTGGGCCTGTGAGCCATGGCTGCTGAGCCTGCGCGTCCGGAGCCTGTGCTCCACAACGGGAGAGGCCACAACAGTGAGAGGCCTGCGTACCGCAAAAAAAAAAAAGTGAAACTGTTTCTTCTGGAGGAATCTAAAAGTCTTTCCTTTAGACAGTAGCACATAAGATGGAATCACTGGCTCTCAACTGAGTATCACCTAGGAAACTCTAAAAACTACCTATCCCTGAGCCTGGACCCCCATTCAAATAAAATCAAAATCTCTGGAAGGCGGGGCTTAGTAATAGACCCCTATGGGATTCTCATATGCAGCCAGAGTGAAGACCACAGGTTTAAGGAACAGTGGGATATTGACAGGTGCATTCCGGGCAGAGGAAATTAAAGAAGGAAATGCCCAGCTGGGAAGAACCTACGTTCTGTTTGACTAGAGAGAAGGATATGAATGCAAAAGATGGGGGAGCTAGGCAGGAAAAGCAGCTTAAGCAACCTCACTGGGCATCTTTCATGTCAGTGTGGGAATCTGCAGTTAATTTTGTTGTCAGTGGGAAGGACTCAAATGATTTTGATGGGGGAAGGAGGAATAGATATTTGTGCTTTAGATAGGTGAATCTGGCAGCATTTTGAGATAGAAATGATCTGCTGTATAGATCACTGGAGAAAGGAAGGCCCGTAAGGGATGAATTTTAAGGGTCTAGACCCGAGTTTCTCAAAGTAAAATCTGCAGGCTCCTAGGGGTCCCCCTAGACCCTTTTTGGGGAGGGTCTGCAAAGACAAAGCTATTTTCATAATACTAAGATGTTATTTGCCTTTTCCACTGGGTTTGGCATTTGTATTGATGGTGCCAAAGCAATGCTGGGAAAACTTCTGGTGCCTTAGTACAAATCAAGGCCGTGGCATGGAGCTGTAGTCCTTGTATTTTTCACTCCTATGCACCTACAGAAAAAAATACTAGTTTCACTTAAGAATATCCTTGATGGACCAGTAAAAATCTCAAATCTCAGGTTCACATCTTTTTAATATTCTGTGTGACAAAATGGGAAACACTTTTCTAAAGCACCTTTTTTTTTTGGTTGTGCCGCGTGTGGCATGCGGGATCTTAGTTCCCTGACCAGGGAGTGAACCAGTGCCCCCTGCATTGGAAACGTGGAGTCCTAACCATTGGACCACGAGGGAATTCCCTCCTAAAGCCCTTCTGCTGCATGCTGAACAACATTGGTTGTCTTGAGGAAAAGCGCTTCTGCAAATGTCTGAGTTGCGAGCTGAACTAGCTGCTTTATTCCAAGGAACGTCCTTTTTACATGGAAGACAAACCGACATATTATAGTCCCTCAGTCTTGGGGACTTGGCACACCTTTTCTTGGAAATGAACATCACGAGCCTGTCACTTCAAGACATTTGACAGCAGTTATTGCCAATGATAAGATTTGCCCTCTTGAGAAAAATTAGAGTTAAAAAAGTTCTGTATCTGCCTCTGTGATCGTATTGCGTACCAATACTTTAAAACTTTTTGGATGAGGTTTATGATATTTTGTTATTGTATAATGAGATGCATCAGCATTTGCAAGTGCTGTATTACTAAGTGAACCAGTGTTTTCTAATATTAGTCATTGGGAGTGACCGTGTCATGAGGGCTTGACCGGGATGGCTTGTGTATTCATGCCTTAGTTCAGGGAACACAATGAGGTAGGTCAAATTTGCAGGACTTGGCCCCTGCATGAGGGATGGTCAGTCAGAAAGCCCAAAACTACACAGATGTTTTGACCTCATGGACTTAGAAAGCAGTAGCCCTTTTAATGAAAAATGGAAGTCAACCAGGGGAGCTGGGGGGGGAGGGAGGAGGGTAAAGGAAAATTATGTTCTGCTTTTGGCTGGATCCTGATATGAAATTTTCTTAGTCCTTCATCACATCTTCTGAAAAGAAGCTAAACTTATTGAAGCTTTTCTGTTTGGGGATGACTTTATGGAGTTAGATATAGAGAAATCAATTTTCAAAGATTTTTTCCTTTTCTTACGTTAATAGTCATAATTTTCCTTTTCGTTGCCTTTTAAAATCTTTTATGGTGCCAAAAATCAACCCACTTTGGGCTACTGACCTCATTGTCTGAACCCCTGAATTTTGCATAGCTGCCTTCGCAGCCCTGCTGGTTCACCAGAGTCCCAGTTCTTCTATTGCTTCTGCTCACTTGGGACTTTTCTTCCTGGTCTCAGACACTGGTCATTGTATTTGAGAACTCCGGAGCAGATCTCCCTGGTTTTTAAATTGCTAGAACTGGCCTATGCCCCACTTTGCCTCAGGAATTCCCTAATAATGGAGTCTTTCACCATAGCCTCTGACCTAATTTGTTGCGTTTTTTTGTTTGTTTTTGTTGTTTTTAATTTGCAAACTTGTTTTCATTGAATATGTGGTCGTGTAATTTTTTATTTTCCTACTGGTAACCCACCACTGCCTTCCAAGGATCCTAGTTGTGGAAAATCTTTGGTTTGCTGAGCACAGAATCAGCTCTCTCACAATGATAGCCTGTCATGTCCTTGAAGACAGTGTTAAGTGCCAGGTGAAGGGTACAAGATAAGAGGTGGAAACTGGGATAGAACTAAGTTTTTCTGTATAAGAAAGTGGGGGAGATTGAGAGGTCCCTGAAAAGGTCCCCGAGGGGGGACAAAAGCCAAGGAGATTCAAAGACCTCTTATAAACACACTGGCACTCCTCTCACTTCTCTCTGTGAAATCTTTAGTAAAATTCACTTCCTCACAGTTTACTTGGAGGAATCTTATTTTTTTTTTTTTGAAAGTACCTCACGATTTTTAAATTAATTAATTATTTTTGGCTGCGTTGGGTCTTCATTGCTGTTCAAGGGCTTTCTCTAATTGCGGTGAGCGGGGGCGACTCTCCATTGCGGTGCGTGGGCTTCTCATTGCGGTGGCTTCTCTTGTTGCGGAGCATGGGCTCTAGGCACGCGGGCTTCAGTAGCTGCAGCACGTGGGCTCAGTTGTTGTGACTTGTGGGCTCTAGAGCGCAGGCTCAGTAGTTGTGGCGCATGGGCTTAGTTGCTCCGCAGCATGTGGGATCTTCCTGGACCAGGGCTCAAACCCGTGTTCCCTGCATTGGCAGGCGGATTCTCAACCACTGCGCCACCAGGGGAGTCCCAGGAATCTTCTTGATGAATGTGGAAAACTCTTCTTCCAGGTTGGGGCTGAGGAGCAACGTGTAGGCCCTTGGACTACTCATTTCTCTTCTTTATGAATGAAGAAGTCTGTGCTTAATGAAAATAGCTAGTGATCTGAGGTTAGACAGGCAGATCATGCTCTGTCCAGAAGAGGAACTTCAGCCCTGACCCTTACATGTAGAACCAGGGCCTCTCCAGTGTCCTATCACTGGAGTTCTGAGAGCAAAAGCCAAGGATGGTAACTGAAGTATCATGGAGTGATAGGTTTTCTGAATAAACACTTCATAAACATTAAAACTATTCAATGAAAAATTGCAAAAGATGTCTAACTATGTAAAATAGAAATTACTGGTTGGAATTAAATAAAGAGATAACAAATGACTAGCAAAAATGCCCCACATAGGCAGAAGTTCTATGTATGGTAACTGATGTCAGTGCGAACTAATGATTTCCACCAGTTTGTAAAATGGCAGTGTTTTTCTCAGCCTGATGGAAACTGCATTGAGACCAGGACTCCCACCTATGTCCTGAGGACAAGCAGGCAGAAATAACTGGAACTAAGGCAGTCCCTTATCCCCTCCCCACATAAGGGAGTGTCTTCATGTCTACTGCTCACACCTCAAGACATTCCTAGCCAGTCTGGGACCCTTGAGGTGGCTCCATTCTTCCCCAGGGAGCTCGCATCCCCTCCTTAGTGTCATCTGGTCTATGTGAATGCTGTCAAGAACCAGCTATTGGGCTTCCCTGGTGGCACAGTGGTTGAGAGTCCGCCTGCCGATGCAGGGGACACGGGTTTGTGCCCCGGTCCGGGAGGATTCCGCATGCCGCGGAGCAGCTGGTCCCGTGAGCCATGGCCGCTGAGCCTGCACGTCCGGAGCCTGTGCTCCGCAACAGGAGAGGCCACAGCAGTGAGAGGCCCGCGTACTGCAAAAAAAAAAAAAAAAAAAAAAGAACCAGGTATTGAGGCAGGACCAGGTGCCCCAGATGTGCAGAGCTGAAAGGGCCAACTCTTCCTGTGCCCAGGTGACATCACGTGTTGTGGGTGCTTTTCAGAAATGACTGCACCCTTTTCCTCATGTGGGTCACCTGCACATCCTGCACTCTGCTATGTGAAGACCCGAGGGTGGATGTCGGAAGGGTGAGGGGAGCTTGGAGGGGAGGGATGGATGGGACATAGGTGGGACTTCTTGCTGAGGTCCAGGCGTGTTCCGAATGGGGAAGATGCAGGCAGCTGCATGTGCATCTCACTGTGGGAGGTGAGTTGCATGGAGCCCACGGGACAGGCTCCTCCTGTAGCATGTGAACTGCACCCACGCTCCAGCTCAATACCTGTCTGATTTCCCTGAGCACGGACCCTGGGTCTATTGTGAGAGTGTCTAAAGGATGGGAGTGGGGAGTGTCTGATCTGAAAAGGCTGCAGTCAGCAAGTTACGCCAACCAGGAACAACATTGCCTCTGAAAACAGGACCACTGTCTTCTTGGCTCAGAGATTTAAGGATGACCCCCACTGTGCATGATGCTTGACAGATTCAGCCTTTAACCTGCCTCCTCTGCTGATGAAGGTGGCCTGGAGATCTGTCTGCCACGTGGCCCTTCCTTAGACAGGCCCAGTGTCCAGGGCCTGATACCGGAGTAATAACGCATAAATGTTTCCTGTTCTATTTAATTTAGTTTCTTGACATATAATAATCTAGTCATGTCTTTGAAGCCTAAGGCTCTGAGATGGATGGGTGCATGGTAGACCTGCATCACCCCAGACTCAGTCCACAGAGTGAGGCATGTGAGTGATGAATGTCCCTGTACATATTTTTATGAAATATTCTTTGCCTTGGAATTTTATTCTAATCATAATGGAGTTCTGCAAGTGTTAACAGTGTTTTAAGACAAGATTTCCTAGTATTTCAATTTTTTTAAACCTTTATTGGAAAGATATCTGTTAATTTATTACATTTTAATGAAAAAAAAAACAAAACAAAACCCAGTATCAGGAGATTGGAGGCTCATATTCATGTTTGGCGGTCCTTTGGCTTTTCTGGGAGGCCATCCACAAATGACTTTCCTTCTGGATACAATATTGCATCCAAAGATGATTTTTAATGCAGCTTAACAGAAAAAGATTGCTATATATAGAAATGCACCCTGGTTGCTCACAAATATGTGGCTTTTGCTCAATAACCAGCCTGTCCTAACTTTCTTAAAACCTGAGGACCTTCCTTTTCTGCTGAGATGCAGTATCCCTAAAAATCAATACATTCTTATTTTTAGTTCAGTAGTTTTACCTTGAGAGAGCAGGTGGCCCAGGAGTCTATCCTGAAAGCTGGTTGCATTTATGTGAGAGTTGGATTGCCTGACTTTATAGAGCATTTTCTTCAAGAGAACAGTCCTGCTTTTTATATTTTAGGCTTACCATATATATTTTTTTCCTTCTCTGTGTCTCATTTGGGGCTGCGGAGGAATTGAGTTGGCCAGTGGCTTAGCCCTCAGTGTTGTCTCCTCCTTAATCCTAACTGGAGGGAAGAAGCCTGATCAGCAAAGATCTTTCATCTTGTCTGTTTGGCAATCGGGAAAGAGTTCCCCTGTTGTTCACCTTTGGGTGTGTGTTTGTTTTGCTTGGGGAAATGGCAGCGGAAGGCGGGAAGAGGGCTTTTGGGAGCCAGTGCTACAGTGCTCGTGGGCACCCTGCCTGCCCGTTTGCTCCACTTGGGGAAACCTCGGCCTCCTGGCCACACCACTGGGATGTTGTCAAGTGGCCAGAGAGGTGGGTTTTTTCTCTTCAATGAAGGAAACTTCTCTTTCTGAGAGAAATCCTTCAAGAACGACAAAGCACTTTCTTCTCACATCAGTCATTTGAAATGGGGTTATGATTAGGGTTTTTTTCTCTCTCCTTTTCTCCTCCTCCAATAAATAAAACTAGACCAAGTACTGGAAGTGATTGGTCACCTTTACATCCCTGGTTCCTAGCAGCATGCAGAAATAAGGTGTCTCACTTTATTTACTGTACATTAAAATTCCCTACATTCTACTAGATTATATCCCTAAGAAGCAGGATTACAGCATCCATTTTCATGGATGCGATTTAGCAGTTGTTGGGTTTCTCCTCACATTGGAATGCAATAATATGGGTATTTTGATATTTGTCTTCAATAAATAGAAAGGATGTGATGAAAGGTTAGCTCCTGAAGTAGGTTTTTAGTCTGTTTTGATATCAGTGGAAACTTACTGTGTTTGGCCAATGTTCTTCTAGTGACCTAAGTTTTAAATACCCTTTTAATTATCTAAGTTTCACTGGGGTCTGCAAATTAAGGGAGTATAAATAAATGACTTGTTGCCAGGACAGTGTTCTAACAGTATCCTCAATGCTCTCATAATAAATAGTGTAGTTAATGGTCTAAAATATTACACCTTCTCATTTATTGAGAAGGTGTAATAATTGAGGTGGAAATTTCAGTTCTGAAGGAGTGTGTCTCCTTGACTTGTACTGTCAAGCTTAGAAGCATAGCGTGCTTCTAATGAGGGATTTGTTTAGTTCAGTCATTTTCTATTCAGTTTCCTAGAAGGATATGTATCACTCCAGCGTAGTGTGTGACACCTAACGGATTATGTAACGATTATGCATTTAGAATTCGGGTTAGTATCCTTTTTTAGAGAGTAACATTTATTTTTGCAAGCTCTTCAGAATTCAGATGAGCTTGCAGTGAAATAGTATCACTGTCTATCTAAGGATGTAATCCGAGAAGTGTTTGTATTATGCTAATCTTAGACTCTTTATAATAAATGTATACTTAGAACTTTAGTGTGTGTGTTTTGAAAAAGAAAAACTGAGAAACTTTATTAACTTCATACAAGACTCTTCTCCATATTGAGAAATAATCATTCGTGTTGCACTCAAAGGCTGTATAATTGACAATTTATTTCTTTTATGTGCGGCCCTGCCTCTACGAAATTCGGGATAAATTCCTCATGCTGACGTTCAAAGACCTTTGCTGTATGACTTTAATAGGGTCTCACTTCCTTGCCCACAGGAAAACAGAGTGTCACCAAACTGGGCTACTGGCTGCTTTCCAAATGGCCTACTCTTTGCTACCCTGGAATTGTGGCTTATTCCTGGAATGATTTCTTTCCCCACTCTTCCCGCCCCTTTATGTTTCAGAATTCCACCCATCCATCCCATGAGCTTCTTCCATGAAATTTCTCCTGATTCCTTTAATTAAATAAAATATCACTTTCCTCTTATGGTATGTATCATTACTCCCCCTACAGAGTGGCTTTATTATTAGTCTTCCATGGTGACCATAACAAAATACCACAGACTGGGTGACTTAACCTACAGAAATTTATTTTCTCACAGTTCTGGAGGCTGGAAGATCCAAGATCAAGGTGTCAGCAGGGTTGGTTTCTCCTGAGGCCTCTCGCTTTGACTTTCAGAGTACCCTTTGTGTCCTCACATGGTCTTTTTTTTCTGTGCATACATCTCCCTTGTATCCTGGGATCTCTTCCCCTTAGAAGGACATCAGTCAGATTGGGTAGGGCCCCCCCGTATGACCTCATTTAACTTTAATTACCTCTCTGAAGCCCTTGTCTCCAAATACAGCCAGATTCTAAGGTCCTGGGGGTTAGAACTTCAACATATGCATTTTGGGGAAGCACAGTTCAGTCCAAAACAGTGGCTCTTTGTATACATTACATGTCTTCTCCTCTTTCATTTCTCTGATTAGATTGTGAGGTATTTGAAGGTAAGGCCTTGTACAAATGGGCTTATAGAATCTTAGTATAATGCCTTATACGTAATAAATAGTCAATAAATATCTGCTGGATTTAATGTTAATTAAATCAACTCTTCAAAAATTTAGTGTAGTTATTATGCTTTTAAGGAAATGATCTGTGGCCAAAACAGGGTACTTAAAATTTCTTTATGGATTTAGCCAAATGCTGCCAAGTAATTTATAAAACAAAACATTGCCAGAATACTATGTTCCTCTTCTCTTGCTTTTTCCTTCAGACTTAAGTAATGCTCATTGTTCTTTTGCACACATATCCTCTCTCGGTCTTCTAAACTCAAGGTGAAAATAGAAGTCAAGACAGAACTTAATACATGTACCTTTTAAATCCATACAGGAATCTTCGCTGCCTTTGGCAGTCGTTCTCTGCTTTCGACTGGCAAATGTTAAATAACGCTTTAGTGTAACAAGCCAGTACACTCAGCTCTCTGTAGCTAGTGACATCAAAGGCCTCATCAGCAAGCCATGTTACTCAGAATTAGATGTTCCTTGGGAATATTTTTAAAGTTATCATTGGTTAGGTTAAGAAAGTCATTATTCCCATTTTAAAAACCCACAAGGTTCCAAGCATTTCTGCCAACCTCCAATGTGTGGATTCCTGGATGCACTGTCAAATACATGTCTGTGTGTCAGAGGAGAATTTTTGCTGCTGCCCAAGAAGATGTATTGTTCAGCCCACAGTCTCCTCAGAGCCCCATGTCTGTGTGGATGCTTTGTTTGCAAGGGTCTGGTTCAATTTCTCAACTTGATTTGCAAGGTCCTGCTCTGCCGTCTGCTAGTCTGATCCTCTGTGTGTTTATAGAGTTGTCCTCATCAGAGGAATATCAGTTTCTGGGCTCACATTAGAGTGTATCCTCAGCCTTTCTGACAACCAGCTTTTATCAGAAACCTGCCTTAGGAGAAAGGGGCATTTAGTGTGCCTGAAGACTTGTATCTGTTCACACCTCAAAGTATCAGGTCCCTTTAGATTCCATGGCTGCCCCCCTGAGCTGATCCTGAAGATTTTGCTCTCTTCTCTTGCTAAAGGCTGCATACGTGTCTTAGTCTGATCAGACTGCTGTAACAAAATACCACAAACGGAGTGGCTTATAAACAACAGACATTTATTTCTCACAGTTCCGGAGGCTGGGAGGTCCAAGATCAAGGCACTGGCAGGTTTGGTGTCAGGTGAAGGCCCACTTTCTGGTTAATAGAAGACTGTCTTCTCACTGTATCCTCACGTGGTGGAAGGAGGTGTAGGGCGCTTTCTCGGTTGTCTTTTATAAGGGCACTAATCCCAGTCATTAGGGCTTTGCGCTCATGACCTAGTCACATCCTAATACCATCATGTTGGGGGTTAGGATTCAGCACATGAATTTTGGGGGGACATAATTATTCAGACCGGCAATTAGGAACTGCCCATTAGAATCTGCTGTAGAGTCCACTGCCCATTACATGCCTTCCCATCCTTCATAGAACCGTAAAGATTCTTATATTTCTTGTAATGTTTGGAGGCTTTATGCCTTTGCTTCAAGGAAGCTTAGCACCAAATTTGAAACTTCATCATGGTTATTCAACTCATGTAGTTATAATGTTTGCATTTTAATTTTGTTCTCCTGATGATTTAAAAAGATTATTTTCAGATAATTATACACTAGTAAAAAGTTGTGAAAATAATACAAAGAAGTCCTGTGTACCCATTACTCAGCTTTTTTCATGCTTTGGGTCTACTTTTTTCATTTCTTTCTTTTTTAAAAAATATTTATTTATTTATTTTTGGCTGCGTTGGGTCTTCGTTGCTGCGCACGGGCTTTCTCCAGTTGCAGCGAGTGGGGGCTACTCTTCCTTGTGGTGCGTGGGCTTCCCATTGCGGTGGCTTCTCTTGTTGCGGAGCACGGGCTCCGGGCGCACGGGCTTCAGTAGCTGTGTGCGGGCTCAGTAGTTGCGGCTCGTGGGCTCTAGAGCGCAGGCTCAGTAGCTGTTGCGCACAGGCTTAGTTGCTCCGTGGCATGTGGGATCTTCCCGGCCCAGGGCTCGAACCCGTGTCCCCTGCATTGGCTGGCGGATCCACTGAGCCACCAGGGAAGCCCTGTGTCTACTTTAAAAAAAAAAAAAAATTCATGTTTTATTTTAGGAGATTTTAGATTTTCACACTGAATTTTAAATTTGTTTGCATAAACTTATTGCTCGGTTCTTGATTGTAATTTTCTATAATTCATTTAGAGAAAGGTTGAAAAAAGCTGATAAATAAGGAAAAATAATAGGATCTGTCATGTATGAGTTAATTTAAGCATGTTTCAGATCGCCTTCCAAGGTGAAAGGGATTAGGAGTTTTTCTCCTCAGATACAAGCATAGAATAATGTCCTCAATATGGTCTCTGACGTGTTTCTGTTAATGGCCAGTCTTTCCTGTTTTTTAATGATCCAGTAGATTATTAAGCTAATAGTCTCAAGGTAATAATCGAAAATGATGCTTTAATCCCTTTTTCCAAAGTTACTTTCTAGTCTTTTCTCCCCTGTCCCCTACCCCAGATTATAAGCATTTTGAAACTTCTGCCTTATACTTTTTATATTATTTCTATATTCCTTAGCACAGATTTTATTAATACTTTCAAAGATTTTATTAGTATAAAGTAACCAGAATTCTTAAAGGGCCAATCCACCGTGTAAATGTTAATTTCCAACACGCAGCATGTTCATAATGCTTGAGTCATAATATTCTTGAAACTGTCATCCCCCAAACATTACTGATCTCACCCTTGTTGGAAGCCATGTACTGTTTAGTATTGATAGATCACACCATTTGGCATTGGGGTAATTATATACTATCTTATATTTTTCCAAAGTTACTTTCTAGTCTTTTCTCCGCCGTCCCCTACCCCAGATTATAAGCATTTTGAAACTTCTGCCTTATACTTTTTATATTATTTCTATATTCCTTAGCACAGATTTAAAATGCAGGAGGTCATTTGGATATTTTTCTCCTAAAAAGTGGTGTTTTATACTTGTCCATTCTAAGTCGTGCTGTACAATATGTGGGAGCGGGCGGAGCAGATTCCTTCTGATGATTGATTCTCTGGGGTTGTTAGCAGCCAAGGTTAATCGTGAGTTTTGGCGCTTCCCCTGCAGTCAGAGAGCCAAGTTTCATAAGCCGTGGCCTACAATTATGTGCAAAGAAGCTGTAAAGGTTGTGAGTTGGGAGTTTTACCCCGCTTCCTCTTAGAGGGCCCTCCCTACTCTATGATTAATTTGCTAATGGAGAGAGCAGGGCTGGTTAATGAGGCATTCTATTTCAGTGGTGTACTTAAAAGTAATTCAGTAATAATTGCTGCGTGTTATGATTCATATTCCAGAACACACAGTAGCAATAACACATCTGTTGTGAAAGTACCATTATAAGATCGAGAGGGCATTAACCTACCAACCCTGTCTTCTCTAATGACCACAATTTCAGGAAAAAATTCAGTACTGTCGTCTTTCTAAAGAGCCTGCCCTGCAGGCACTGGCCTCAGCAGGGAGAAGTGTGTTGTGGACGGGTTGCAGGAGCTTGGGTTTACTTTCCTTGTCCTCAGGCTGGTAAGGTGGGTCCACCTCTGAGAAGTTGGCCCTGTGTCATGTCCCGAAGGGATAGGCAGGACTGGGCCCCTGGTTTCAGAAAAAGGGCGATTGTTTAGGGCTGTTCTTAGGGCAGGGGCACTCATGAGTTTATCTTTTTAAAAAAATCCTATAAATGGACCATCTTTCACCAATCTACCCTATCCCAAGACTGAGCCCTTGGTTTTAAGGGCCATGAACAAATATTCTGCAGCTCTGATTCCCCTGAGTAAATAGGTCTCCTGCCCAGGCTAAGAGGTGGCCCACTGGGCTTTCCCACTGGCTCTCAGGGGCCTGGGGCTGGCATTAGAAAGGGAGGAAGGAGATGATCTGAATTTGTGATTATGACTTCTCTGGACTCAAGTTCCCACTCCTTTTTCAGTCCTTTCGCATCCGTAGTCACAGGAAAATTCCACCTTGTTCTTACTTTACATTGGCTCTCTGAACTTTGGGGGTTTTAACCTGAGAATTAGAGAGAAAGAAAGAAATTAGAGAATCATGTGCTATTGTCCTGTAGTATTGTGGGAAAAATGGGTATAATTGATAAGTTTAAAAAATGGCAATGTTTCATGTAACTTGAGTTAATTTTGTAGCTATTTTAAGTGACTTCTTTGCTGTCATAGGTGAACTCATGCATGTGCACAAGTCAGCATTACCAGAGGCAGAAGTCTAGGTATCTGTGGGTTTGCTTCCTTTCAATAAGAAAACCCTTTAAAAAAATTTGAACTTGTGATTTTATTAATACTTTAAAAGATTTTATTAGTATAGAGTAACCAGAATTCTTAAAGGGCCAATCCACTGTGTAAATGTTAATTTCCAACACGCAGCATGTTCATAATGCTAAAAGATAACCTTCTAAGTGTTTAACGTGTATTAACTCAGTTATTCCTCATGACATGCACCAGCTAGGTACCTTTCCTAAGGACTAGAAGGTGGCAGGGCTGGGATTTGAACCTTGGCAGTTTGTTGTGGAGTTTTTCTTCTTTATCACTGTGCTGTGCTTACTTTTAGAACTCACAATGTTTCTAGCTTTCTCTTTCTTCCTCACCCACTTCTCAGTGTCTCAGCCACTTGCTCACTAATCTTACATTTACTGAGACCGCTATTAATTAGGTGGTGTGGTTGAGTATATGTCCTGTCCTCAAAAACCTCAGACTAGCAGTGGGAGACAGATACATAAATAGTTGTAGAGCAAGGAGCATTTGAATTCAGGAAGTAGAGCAAGAACTGTTGGAGAGGTTGAGAGGAGAAAGACAGACCTACTCTGTTGGGGAAAGAGGGGGAGCATGTGAATCTCAGGAAAGACCTCAGAGCATCAGCATATAAAGGAAGGCGAAGGATAAGGGCTGGGCAAAAAAAGACCTTAGGAAATGTTAGTCAGTGGGCATAAAATGTAGAAAGTTCAGGAATGAACTACAGTTCTATTTGAAGGCAAAAGGAAAAGTGAGTGAGTGTATTTGCCAATAGGGGAAAGGCAAAAAAATTATGGTTGGGAAGTGAAATATTGGAGTTAAAAATACCAGGGGAGAGGGGTTCTGAGGGATTTCATTGTGTAGAGAATCATAACAACAATAAATATCAAATTCAACTGAGAATTGCTTCGGGAAGTTGGCACTGGGTCATGACTTTTCTAGGGCTGATTGGTAGCCTTTGTAATAAGCTGTTTTATTGGTGCCATTTGTCTTTTGACATAAAAGTACTTGGTGCTAAGCAACCGCATGTAAAAATCAAGCCTTCCTTCTTCATAGCACATACTTCAACTCCCTGGGGACCAGAGCTATGATGTAGGCAGGGTCACCATCATCTTGATTCAAAAGACATTTTGAGGTATGTATTATAGACGGATTTCTTAACTAGCATGTGAAATATATAGTAAGTCAGCATGACCTTATACTGGGATAATGGTGCTGAATTTATACCTGGGCCCTCTCTGCCTGTGATAAAATTGCTTGTTAATTCTTAGTAGGTGATTTTTTGTTTTTGTTTTTTGGTGGATTGCTGACTGTAATAATTCTTACCTTTAGAAGTGATGCCAAAAGTGAAATCTTCTCACTGTGTGTGTTCCATAACACACACACACATTCAGTTCTGGGAAGACCCTCACACTTTTAACAAGTGCTTTTCATAGTTACCAATACCTGAATTGTAACTATATCAAAACATTCTATGAAATGCTTCATGCATAATATAATATTCCTTATTCAAAGTTGGAAGGAGGTATGATAGTTGGCATATGTAGGTTTGAAACACAGCTCATTTTCATTGCCAGAATTTATTTTTGTTATACTACTCCATGGAGTCTAAAAATAAAGATATGATTGTAAAATTATAATAACCTAGAGTTAAGAGGATAAAATACTATTTGTGAGTCCTTGTTTTGCAAATATTTAACAGTGTTTAATTTGTACAAAAAAATCCACAAAAACAAAACCTGTTCATTATTTTTTTGTTGATTTTTAATTTTTACATCTTTCCAACAGTTATGTCAGTAGTAATATATTAATGGGCTCAAATACCTCCAAATATATTTATAAATGTGAGAGAGGGGGTAGTTTTATCTGCTATTGTGTCCATCTAGCTACTTGTCTATTTAATTGCATCTTTTATTATTTTTTTTAATTTATTATTTATTTTTGGCTGCGTTGGGTCTTCGTTGCTGTGCACGGGCTTTCTCTAGTTGCGGTGAGTGGAGGCCACTCTTCGTTGCGGTGCGTGGGCTTCTCGTTGCGGTGGCTTCTTTTGTTGCAGAGCATGGGCTCTAGGCGCGTGGGCTTCAGTAGTTGTGGCTCGTGGGCTCTAGAGCTCAGGCTCAGTAGTTGTGGCACACAGGCTTAGTTGCTCCGTGGCATGGGGGATCTTCCCAGACCAGGCCTCGAACCTGTGTCCCCTGCATTGGCAGGCAGATTCTTAACCACTGCGCCACCAGGGAAGCCCTGTTACTTTTCTTGTGTGTACATATTATGGGGTTTCTTCGTACTTTGTTGATTTAAAAGACAAGTTTTTCTGATTGACGTGTCTGTATAAGGTCTGTCAACCTAAAAGAAAATAGTGTTTTTTCATGGATTCAGTCAATCATTCTATCAATGTTAATGAATGCCCACCATGTGTTAGGATAGTTGCTTAGTGGTGAACAGAACTGTCACCTTCCCTTACCTCATGGAACTTACAATGAGATCCTGGAGACAGGCATCGAATAAGTTAACAAACAAGTAAATACAAATTATCAATTGTGCTTAGGAATACAGTAAACTATTTTTTCCTGTTGAAGAGTAAAAGGGGCTATTATTAAAGAGAGGCATGTGTCTGGAGGATCATACTGTAGACGTGGTCATCAGGGCTAATGTCTGCTGCTATTTCTGTGGACTTTTATTTATTTGCCTTTCTAGACTGTAAATGGTGGTAGTCAGTTTTAGGAATTTAAATTTCTTCTGCACTTCTTCTTTTTAGGTGTTGTGAAAGTATTTCTTGGATTATTTAAAGTTCAGTGTATGTTAATTTGGGTCTAGTATTTATCTTATCTCAAATTGTGTGATGTGCATATTAAACTATTCACTGCTAAAGGAAGTGATATAATTTAATTATAAAATATATATAATTTATAGAATAAAAATAAAATTTCCTTTAGTGGTAAATAGTTTATTTTTTCGAGAATTTGAGTAGAGGAATATGGATTATCTTTGTTTTTTGTTCTTTTTTTTTTAGCACTTAGGACTTTTAATTTTGGCATTTGCTCACATGTAAGCAGTTTCTAATAATTGTGCAGGATGGAGACATTTGAGACACAGGCGGAAGAGAAAGAAAGCATTTCCTAAAAGAGCATACTATTTTCATGGCATATTTAAAGCCCTGGTTATATAACAAAATTTCCATGCTGAAATACACAGTGGAATCCTTTGAGTTCTACCAAAACTTTTCAGCTTCCTATGGGCAAACCTCTGGTGTCCTAAACTCTGTTAGAATTGGGTGTTAGTGTGGCATTCTGACATTCAGCATTCCCTCCTGCATCTTGGCCTAACGACAGGAAAATTATTAATAAGCTGTTCTCAGCTTAGGGGGTACCAATTGGCCTTAAATTTATAGACGCACAGCTTCTTAAGAGTTCTGTTCACATGTTCACCTCTGCAATCTCCAGAAGTATGCATGGCTAAGCATACCGCATTGCTATTAAAAAATATTCAAAACATAAGTTTAGTCTACAGAAGGCTTATAGAACAACCTGAATCCTCATCCTTTTACCTACAGCTTTTAATTTATTTTTATTTTTAAAATTTTTTTATTTTTTAAAATTAATTAATTTTATTTTATTTTTGGCTGCATTGGGTCTTTTGTTGCTGTGCACGGGCTTTCTCTAGTTGTGGCGAGTGGGGGCTATTCTTCATTGCGGTGCACGGGCTTCTCATTGCAGTGGCTTCTCTTGTTGCAGAGCACGGGCTCTAGGCACGCAGGCTTCAGTAGCTGTGGTTCGCGGGCTCTAGAGTGCAGGATCAGTAGTTGTGACGCACGGGCTTAGTTGCTCCACGGCATGTGGGATCTTCCTGGACCAGGGATCAAACCTGTGTCCTCTGTATTGGCAGGCGGATTCTTAACCACTGCCCCCTAGAGCTTTTTAAACATTTCAGCAGTTTGGACCTTCCCTCAGATCTGAAAGTAATCCTTTTCCTAGCCAAAGAAGTCTAAGAATCCTCATTTTTATGACTTAGGACCAGTATTCTTCACCACTTGTTTTCTTCTGATTGGTTACTTGGGTTCTATTGAGTGGCCTTCTTTTTTTTTCCTTTCAGTGCGAGTTGGCTCTAGTTGTAGTTACCAGGTCCTGTGTTCATTCCTCTGCCCTGCCTTGGTGTGTTCTATCTGATATGCGTTCCATTTATTCTGTATTGGTACCCTCCTTTCTATAGACAGACCCCCTCAGTGACTGAATCTTGCCCCTAAACCCCTGCCACTGTGCCTCTCTTACATGGACTGTTTACTTCTCTGTTGCAACACCAGTTGACTTTCTGTTCCTGAATTTCCCAATGCTGTGCCCTGTGATCCATTGCTGGAACGTCCTGTTGCCCATCTCCATGCTGGCTTGGCTTGTGTCTTTCTGATCTTCTCACTGGGATCTTTACCAATCAGCTACATCTTGGTCTTTGGGTTTGGCCAGCACCAAATCTCAGTCACTGTGGAGTACCTCATTGACAATTAATATTGCCTTGGCTCCTGGGTGGAATTCAAAGGTATTAGAATTCATTTTGGCTGAATAAACATTTATTGAACACCAGCTGGGTATAAGGCAATGCTTTGTATTGTGACAGAGAGTTGAGTGAGACCTGATCCCAATTTCTAGAGCCACATAATCAGTTGAGAGGACAAAATAAAATTGGTACATGATACATGATGAGTAAAGGAATGGCCTAAAAAAATGAAGCACACACACATACACACACATAATTTTACATAATTGTAGAACTTGCTTCAGAAAGACCTAATTATACCCATGCTTTATCAGTTCTGGATATACCTGAATTCATGAAACTTGCTCATTCAGTCTTCTTAAGGGAATTTGGTGAAATGTTTTATGATTTCTTAAAATTTCTTGCTTTTATTTTTGTCCCTCTTTACATCAGTGAGCTTTATAAAAGTATTTCAAATTAACATGCATGTTTTAGAAAGAATGAAGCCATTTTTTGATGGGTTTATCCGTGTAACAATAGGAGAAAGAAGACTTCTGTGAAATGTTTGCTGAATTCTCTATCCATAGGATTCATAGAGCTCAATAACTTCAAGAAATGTCATGGGCCACTTAATTACATATTCTGTCTCTCAATAGATTAAAACTTTGGGGTTTAACTCTCTTTTGTGTCCTATTCACCATTCTCCTTTGATTTTTAAGTAAATCTAAACTAAATATTTCTTACAGCATTTGAAATCCCTTACTGTCTCCTATTTCTTCCTTTTTAAGCCTTTTATTTTCTTTTAGCAACTGAATGTCTTTATCCATTCCTCCATAATTCAGCATTATCCTCTCAACTCATTGTATTGCCTTTCTTTGACTCCATCTTGTCCATGTTCTGTATAAAATAAAGAAGCTTTTGAAAGGCTGATCAATGAATGGTAAGTAAAATAGAGGGATTTTTTTTTTCAGGATTACAAATTATTCTATTGCTGTACAAAAGTTAACAATAAAGCCCCTATTATAATCATTGAAATATAGCCTTAAGAGTTGGTCAGTTTTCAAATTTTCTTTGTTGCTGATTGTGTCGTTTTCTATTAAATATATATATATATTTTTTTTTTTTTTTTTTTTGCGGTACGCGGGCCTCTCACTGTTGTGGCCTGTCCCGTTGTGGAGCACAGGCTCTGGACGCGCAGGCTCAGCGGCCATGGCTCACGGGCCCAGCCACTCCGTGGCATGTGAGATCTTCCCGGACCCGGGCACGAACCCGCGTCCCCTGCATTGGCAGGCGGACTCTCAACCACTGCGCCACCAGGGAAGCCCTAGAATTTTTTTTTTAAAAGGCAAGGTTTATAAAGCTAACTTCATATTAGATGAGTATGGGACATTCTGTTTCTTATAAATGAGGAGCAAAATCACTGGATTTTTTGTACGAGTCTTTGAGATTAGCCTTTTATTTTCTTTTAGCAACTGAATGTCTTTATCCATTCCTCCATAATTCAGCATTATCCTCTCAACTCATTGTATTGCCTTTCTTTGAGGTAATACAATTGCCTTTCTTTCTCATTGTATTGCCATTATTATCTATAATAATCATTATATTACACTAATGAGAGTTTCCTTATGGAAAGGTAATTTTGCTTATACAGCATTTCTCATTGAAAAGAAACAACATCTTTGCTGACTGCCAGCTCTACTGTACTGCAGGAATGTTTTAACACAGAGAATACAGTCCTGCTTAGACTTCTTGGCCCACATGAATCAATCAGGGGCATAGTCATAACTAACTTCCAAGTGGTAGTATTAATATAATTGTTTTTTTCCCTTTTTGAAACATGTGATGACTTTTTATCTGTAGTATTAAGTGATAGGTTATTTTTGTGAAGAGGGTACTAATGATGGTTTGCAGACCAGCTTAAATGATACTTTTAACAAGTTAGTTGCCCAGAGAGAATTAATTACCGCCTTAATAAGAATAATGATTTGTGGAGGAGTAGCACGTGGAAGGGGCATTGAGAAAGAGCACATATGACAAGAACCCCTTAATGTTTATTTGTGATCAGGTGACCATTAAGCGATTTCTGGGTAATAATATACCCACTTGTATCCTTTCAAGCAGCAGGGTAACTATCTGCCTATTTAAGAATTCAGCAACACACCTTCACTGTGTTTGGGCTACTTTCTTTCCTGCCTTCTGATATAATTATCTCCACCTGTGCTCAAATCGTCCATCATGACACCAATATGGAAAAGATAGAAAACGTAAATCCTTTGTTGTTAAAGTGGGGTTTGATTCCTCAGGACACCTTGAGTTTCTAGGCTGGTAGGGATTTCAGTATTCTGTTTCTACTCCTCCCAAATTCCCACCTGAGAGCAACACCTCTTTGACATCCTGAGGTGTGTGGGGATATAATTTACCAGTACCCAGAGCCTGCTGGCTGTGCTTTTTATTCCGTCTTCTTGGGGAAGGAGGACAGTGCAGTTTCAAAACTGGAATGGTGATTATGGCTTTCTGATCTACTGCTGCCTGTCTGGCATGTTAAACAAGAAAAGGAAGGGAAGTTTAATGCAAATCACCGTCTCTTTGAGGCCAGGTCATCTTTAGCTGTTTCACACTGCAGTACCCTTTGGAGAAACTGTTTTTCACTTGGGTGCTTTCAGATGTTGCTTTGAAGAAACTGGAAGCTTGGGGCTGAAAGTCCTCGTGTAGGCCAAAGGACAAGCCAGAGCCCAGATTCTTCCTGTTCAGGTGGAGACAGGCTGTCGCTCCCTTGGCTAGAGTTTTCTGATCCTTGACACCAAAAGTATGCACAAGTCAGGTCTACAGGGACCTGTTTTGTGGACCTATAATTGAATTTTAACATCTTCATCTGTGGTAAAGTGTAGGTAAAAATATCTCACAGGGTTGTTGAGGGGATTAAAAAATAAAATGTGATAACCCAAAATAGTTCTTCATACATGATAAGCACTCAATAAATATTCATTTATTTCCTTGCATGTGACAGACCAGGGTAGCAAGCATCTTCCATGGTGGATGAGCATGAGGCAGAATGAGAATATTTAGTGTGTTATGCAGGCAAGAAATAATTCATGGCAGTCTCTGACATCTTCACTGATTGAACAAAGTTACTGCACAAGCAGCCTTGGTAAGGACGTGGGTTGTTAGAGAGCAGAGCTGAAAGCAGGCCTGACTCTATTAAGGACACACACAGAAATCTCTAGCAGTTTGCTTGTGGAGTGCTCAGGTGTGGTTTTTCTGTGAGTCATTGAGAGCATCCCACCTAGGACAGAATGACTTGCTGATGTGATCAAATGGTGGGAGGGGGAGGCTGGTTAGGTTGCTCTGATGATACTCAGAAAGAGATAACAAGCTTATGCAATGGACTTCATAGGTTTGATGCTTTTCAGCTCTTGATGCCTTCAAAAGGTGCAGGAAAGATTCTGGGTGTCAGTTACGGACCGCCATTCATTTCAAATCTCAAGAGCATGTACATCGTTAACTGGGGGCTTAGATGGGTAAGAGCCTTCTTTAGGTGAAGAAAGACCTGGGAAAGATGATTGTGAATATCTTCTGTTCTTTTCAGGGCTCTGGAATGGGTGGGTGTGGTGGAGATTACCTTATTGATCGTATATACACAGGTATTCTTAAATTCAGGTAAACCTAACTTACAGCTCTGGATAGGAGGAGAGATGATGGATCTCTAGTTTCAAAGATCAACCTTCTAGAGCAGCCCTGACCGATAGAAATAAAATGCAAGTCACACATATTATTTTAAATTTTTTAGTAGCCACACTAAAAAGTAATAGAAGTAGAAAAGGTACAAATAATTCTGATACTATTTTATTTAACCCAGTATATTCAAAATATTATCATTTCTATATGTAACAACATAAAAAATATTTAGATATTCTATATTCTTTTGTTTTCTTAGAATCAAATCTTCAAAATCCAGTGTGCCTTTTACATTGACAACATATGATAACAAGTGCTGTTGCACACTTAGTACTTACCAAGCATCATTGTAAGCTCTTTAAATGCGTTAAGTTATTTAATCAGACCTTAAATGTCAGACCTTATGTACTAGTATTATTCCCATTTTATAGATGAGAAAACAGACTCAGAGAGGTTAAGGAAGTTTCCTCAGGTCATAGAGCAACTAGGTGGCAAAGCTAGGATACAGTCTCAGGCAATCCAACTCCAGAATGTGTGATGTTAATAGCAGGTCATCCTGCCTCAGTTAACACCATCCTTCGGGGTAGGATACTGAATGAGTGGAACTTTGCCATTGAAAAGAGAGATCAATGCTGGAGACTGACATCATCTAAACTGGCATCTGGGAATGTAAAAAACGGAATCCTTTACCACAGCCCCACTGTAGTGAGCTGTTTTGTCTGCACCACAAAATGTAGAACCGATAGTCCTAAGAGTTTCCTCTTTGTTTTTCTGACTTTTCTTCCTTCTTGCGCTGGCTTTAGCATGCAGTGTTCCTCACTGAAATCCTGTCTTTTATGGATCTTTTTTTCCTCTGGGGGTGGGGTGGTAGTGGTGGTGGCGGTGGTGATGGTAGAATGTTCCAGTCCTCCTGAGTGCTTTTGCTTTCCTATCCCTGGTGTTCCTGACCATGTAAACTGTGACATTCTGATCTTTGAATATTATTTAATTCCCCTGTGTGGGCTTCATTCACAGTTAACATTTAATGAGCTGGGGCAGAATGGCCTGGGCTCAGCATGAACCCTGTCAGGATCAGTTTGATGTGACTTTGGAGTTAGGTTTTATTGACATTTTACATGCCAAAGTTGATTTGGGAAATTGCACCTGTTACCACATCCTTATTCCTGACCCTAATGGGGAAGCTGATATTTGCCACATTTTTAGCAACCACGATTTTAACAAGAGGGACCTTTGTCTTTTCCACTGAGGTTTCCCCACAGCCCTGGACTGGTGAGGAGAAAGTAGGGACTCAGTGAATATTTATTAAATGAATGAATTTTGGTGCTCTCAGTTCTATTTTTTTTTTTAAATTTCTGTTTCATTGACACTCTTGTTATAGAAAACACAACTTCTCCCAAATTTAGTTATTTTAATACAAAATTATAATTTTGAAAATAAAGAAAAAAACAAGAGAGACGAGCAGGTAAACACTAACTGAAATGTGACTTAACAGTCCCCAGATTTAAAGAGCATTAGCTGTCGTGGGTTAATTTTTTTGTTTTTTATTTCCCTTTCTGCCTTAATTTTATTGTGGCAATTTGAACACATATGTATACAAAGGTAGTATAATATATCTTCACGTACTTTCTGAACTTCAAGAATTAGCTACAGTTTGCTAATCTTACTTATCTAACATCACATCACGTCCTTTTTTTTTTTTCCTGTTTCTGGAGTATTTTAAGGCAAATCCTTGATAGTATGTCATTTTACCTCAGAAGCCTTCAGTATGCATTTCTAACTGAGAAGGACCGTTTTTTAAAAATGAATTATTATTTCCTCATCACACCTAATATAATGAACGTTAATTTCAAGGGTTAATATAGCAGTCCATATTTCCGGTGATCTCAAGGATATGTTTTTATCGTTGTTCCCTGTCCCCGTCCCAATTCAGGATCTAAACAGAGTCTACATTTTGCAGTGCTTATTGGGTCTCTTAAGTCTTTTCTTTTATTATTTCCTTCTGTCCCCTGGTATTCTGGTTTCTTCACCTTATGCCTTTGACTTGTTGGCAGAAAAGCTCGTTGATAGGTTCAGATGTACCATATTGTGGAGTTGGCTGATGGTTTTCTCATGGTGTGTTAACCTTTCACTGGTTCCTC
The DNA here is from genome assembly GCF_964374135.1 of Grampus griseus. NCBI lineage: Eukaryota > Metazoa > Chordata > Mammalia > Artiodactyla > Delphinidae > Grampus > Grampus griseus. The sequence continues at coordinate 36,872,931 of NC_139003.1, forward strand.
TGTAACCTGTATTTTCTGTAAGTTGGATATTAGGTCTAGAGATGTGATTAGATTCAGCCTTTTTGTTTACTTATTTACTTTGGGAAAAATATCTCATAGGTGGTGCTGTGTATGTTTACCTTCCTTCAACAAGGACAGGATGTTTGACTGTCCTTCCTTCACTGGCAGTGCTCAAGGAGGTGCAGAAGCTGTCAGCCTGATTCCATTATAAAGTTCCCCATCATTCTCTCACCTGATGGACTTGGTGTCCATTGATAATCACTGCCCATTCTTTCTCTTCAGAATTAGAAAATGGTGATTTTTCTAATTCTGTCATTTCTTCAACATTTATTGACTGGAATTCTATAAAGAAGAATTCCCTCTCATCTACAGTTTGATTACCTTGACATATAGTTTGCACAGAAAAGGCAAAATAAATACTTGATTCTTTTACCATTTTTATAAATTTAGGGATTAATAAATTTGTGTCCTTGGAACCTCCAGTAAGGAGTAATTAACTTTTCCCCATAAGTATTATCATGAACTCATGAATTTTTAGACATTGAATATCTTTCAATCCATTGCAGTCATTATTCTTTTTGCTCAAGTTGCCCTGTCTTAGGCCACTTTGACCCCTGTGTCTTTTTGACACAGTCTTATCAGTCTTTGATCAAGTATGGATTTTTAATCTCTAATCTCGTTTACTGATTTCTAAAGGGTGCTTGAAATAACTCTGTGGGCATCTTGACTATCTGATGGCAAGTAGGCATTTGGGGATTGAGAGGGAGCAATGAAGTATTTCTACAGATGTTACCATGTTAGATCGTCTTCATTTTGAGGAGAAAAGATTAGAAGGTAGCTTTGTGGTAAGATCTCCATGGCAGGTTCTGATGTTAAAATGAAGATGATGGAACTGTTTTCTCATAGAATAGGGTATGAGTAAGGGCACTGGTCTGGAGTAAGACATACGGGCTCCAAATCCCTGCCTGACCACTTCTAGCTCTACAGCTTTGGCAAGTTATTCATACTCTTCACGTTTCCATTTTTTCATTCTCTAAAGTGCAGATGGTAATAATACGTACCTCTTAGAGTGGCTGCATGATTTACTTGAAGTAGTAAAACACCCGGCACAAAGCCTGCCACACAAGGGAAATGTTCAGTAAGTGGTAGCTTAAAAATGGCAGCAAGTCATAGCCATGGGATTTGGCATTAAGTCTGAATCTGTTACTTCACTTTGTGCAGACATGAAGGAGGATTTTCTGAGAAAACAAGGATTTTCTTTCATTTTCATTATGCAGGTCTTGAAGTTTCCTGTGTTGGTTGATTTGTGGGAATAGAAGAAAACATTTTCTCAGTCCACAGCATCATGCGACTGTTGCTTATTTCTGACTAACAATGTGAAACCTCAGATGGAAGTATGTTAACTCAGGGTTCAGTACAACTGTTCAGCAAAGCTAAGCAGACTTTATTTAAAGAAAGTGCTTGTTCTCTTTTTCTGGACACACAACTCTTAAGAACTATGCATTACATTGTTAAGTAGTGGCTTGGGGATGCTTTTCATATAAATGAATTTTCCAGTCAGTTAAAAGTTACACTCTTCAAATGATAAAATTTAAAAATATTTTGATAGCTTTTGATAAAAGTTTTACTAAAAATGTAAGCGAAGACAATTGAAACATCTCTTAACCTTTTCTTTATGACTGCATCAGACAGTTATTGCTACGTAACAAATCCCACAACTCAGTGGCTTAAGATAATTTTCATTCATTCTGTTTTCCCCAGATGCTGATTGGCTGCGGGTCATTCTGGGTTATGTTGCAGGCCTATCTGAGCTTGTGTTCTCACTGTGGATTGGGCTTGGGTCTGGGGCCCAATCTGAAGGGGCAGCAAACCAAGGAAAGCTTTTCTTATGGCGATGGCAGAGATAAAAGAGGGCTAGCCCAACGGCTCAAGCATGTTTCAAGTCTCTCCTTGTATCACATCTGATTCCATTCCATTGGTCAAAGTAGGTCCCTTACTGAGCCTAACATCAGTGGCACAGGGAAGTATATCTCATTCCTAAATGTGGGGAAGGAAAGAGTTTGCTAAACAGTAGATGATACTAACCAAGGTCATTGATATGATTATCTCACATGGTTTTACCTTATATGTACAATTATTTTATCCTACCTTTCACCTTGTTCATTCTGTACCACAGATAACTAAGTCTTTTAAGACTCATTTTTAGGTAAGGATAAATAAATTCTATGTGAGGATTTAAGGCCTTCTCCTGGGAAGTGAAGCATTTTCATGGCTATTTTGGATACTTGGTAAACTTTTCCTTTACTTTTCTGTATATAATTTGTTCTAAAAAGAATCCCTGATGTTGCCAGAAATTTGACTTCTGGGAGTAAGAGGTTAACTCAGTCTGTAAAGGTAAACCTCTAGGAAACAGAGGTTAATTCATTTTGTTACAGTAACTGGGTCATGCAATCTACCAGTAACTCTAGATTTTCAGATTCTAATCTTTTATCTTCAGCCGACTTACAGAACAACAGGGGCAAATTGCCTGGGGGGTGCTTGTAAGTGTAACCAGTAGAGATGATCAGTATGAAAGCTTGAGGAGTTGTGGTAGCAATCAAATATCAAATAAAATTATTTTCAACTATTTTAAAATCATATTAATATAAAATTCGAATTCCTAATTATTTTGCCTGAGAGGCACTGAAATTTACTTTACCTTAGTGCAGTCAATGGAGAAAGGCATTATTTAAAAAAATTAGTGTTATGAACCTACTGAAAAAACGTACATTATAAAAATTAGAACATTTATTTGGGGGTATAATCATTGCTAATTATAATTAGCGCTAATTTCAAGTGTGCTTAATCTGTTCACAAAGCAGACCCAATGAACTTTAAATTCACAATCTCCACAATGAATTAAAAGTAATAGAGTGTTTTTTATTTTAAATATGTTTCACAATAAATCATATTTTCTTCATTCAAAATTTATTTTTAACTAAATCCCATGGGTAGGATTTTACCATGTTTACAAAATTATGTATTTTTCACACACAGGGAAAGCACTGCCAATCTCATATAGTTACTTTTGATATGAAATGGCTCAGCAAGTGATATGGTTGGTGGCTAGTATTTTTCTCTCCCTTCGAGTTCTCTCTCTCTCTCTCTTTTTTTGTGTGTGTGTGTATATAAAGCCTTAAACGTAGCGAATGTGATGTAATCTAAGTGGGAGAGAGGAGGAGCTGTCACCTCCATGAGTGCCTCCCTATCTCCATTAGCTAGGGGTTTAATTTAACAGTACATTCTCATACAAACGTATGGACACCAAGGGGGGGAAAGTGGCGGGGGGGGGGGTTGTTGGTGGTGGTGGGATGAATTGGGAGATTGAGACTGACATCTGTACACTAATGTATAAAATGGATAACTAATAAGAACCTGCTGTATAAAAAAATAACTAAAATAAAATTCAAAAAATCAATAAAAACAATAACAAAGAAAAAAACACAATAAATTCTCCTTAGGCCTTTCAGTTTCTTACAGGAAGAGAAAAGAATTTTGTAATAAACTACTATGATGTTTGATTTGATGGGAAATCCCAGCCTGCTGAGGGATTTCCAATCTTGTCATCCCCCAGTAGAGATTTTAAAAAAGGAAGATTTTATACCACAGAAACCATTACCCCTATTTTTAGCCATTCTTCTGTCCATGACTTTCCTGTGGAATTACCAATCCCTACCTGGTGTGTTCTCAGTCTTCCAGACCCACAGATGAGGGTGTGGTGATGGCTGTTACCACTGCTGACATTATGATTTATGAGAGTTTCAGGGTAAAATATTTGTTCGAGATCCCACAAAGCATGGTTCAATTGGCATAGATTTTCTCTCACCCTAGTCATGACATAGGTTTTTTTAAAAGATGTTTTTTGTTTTTCAGTATTTTATTACTATTCGTCTTATCATTTACTGAGGGGTTATTCCATGCTGGGCACTGTGCTAAGGATTCCTAGACTGTGCATGTATAGAAATCTCATTTAATTCCCACAGCTCTCTTCGGTAAGTGTTCCTCCAACCCATTGGATGCACGAGGATTTGGAGGCACAGAGAGGATCAGCAGTTTGCCCAGTTTGTCACATGGCTGGTGAGAAGCAGAGTAGGGCTCCAATTTAAGTGTGTGTCTCTGTCGAGGCTGTACCTGTGAGCACTATGCCATGTGCCCCATTACTCTGTGATCCGCTTCCTTTGGTCTTCACATTTCGAATTATGGTACTTCAGGCAGTTTTCCCTCTTTTCATTCTTGAGTCCCAAGTTTAGTTCTTTCTTTTTGGTCTGCTAAAGGGCACAACCATTAGTTAATCATTTAATTTAATAGACATGTATTAAACATCAGCTGCGTGAGGAGTACTGTGTTAGCAACTGGAGCTACAAAAATTTGGGGTTTTTTTGTTTTTCTATTACAGTCTGTAAAACATTTGAGGTAGCTGATAAAATAAGAAAGATAAAAATAAATCTCAAAGACCATGAAGATGTGATGGCTTCCTTCAAGGGAACTATCTAGAAGAGTCCCACTTGCAGGTCATTTTTTCATGTTCTTTGTCTATCTGGTCTGTTCTGCAGAACATAAAGAATACTTCTGTGAGCACTTTCCACCTCAGACTTTACTTAGAGGTCTCTACCCTCACCTTGAGCCCTGGGTTCAAGCCCTCCTGATTCGTGATCATGACGACCAGCATCTCCTGTAGATTTTGTGGTGTGCAGGATATTTTCACATGGATTGTCTTGTTTGTTCCCTACAACTTTGAGAAGCAGCAGTCATACCGAAACTGAGTCATGTAAATACAGCTTGCCCACATTCTGCCAGGCTCCTCCAAACCTCACTGCTTCCTTGAATTATCCACTGGACTTGCATTCTTCTGACTTGGGGTTCCTTCCTCCTGTTTCACTTCTTCTTTCGTGGGCTTCTTGCAGCAGCCCCACTCCCCTTCACATCTCAGCACATTTGTTACTGGTTTCACCCTTGTCTCCTCAGGTGGCAGCTTCTCCTCCATGGCCTAGGGGCCACCTGGCAGACCCTCCAGAAATACCCCTCGATGGTCACTTGTCTCTTTTTTTTTAAATTAATTAATTGTATTTATTTTTGGCTGCGTTGGGTCTTCGTTGCTGCTCGCGGGCTTTCTCTAGTTGTGGCGAGTAGGGGCTACTCTTCATTGTGGTGCACGGGCTTCTCATTGTGGTGGCTTCTCTTGTTGCAGAGCACGGGCTCTAGAGCGCAGGCTCAGTAGTTGTGGCGCATGGGCTTATTTGCTCCGCGGCATGTGAGATCTTCCCAGACCAGGGATCGAACCCGTGGCCCCTGCATGGGCAGGCGGATTCTTAACCACTGCGCCACCAGGGAAGCCCTGGTCACTTGTATCTTTAAAATTTTTTTACGTTGTTGAACAATAGCTAGAAGTTACCTAAATCTACTTTTTCATTTCTCACTTTCCACAGTATAACTTTTTAATGGCATAAATATAAATGTTGTTGAAACATCAAACTATCTTACTGTCTCCATTTACTAGTTACTAGTTTATAGTGTTCAGGTAATGGTGGATCTATTTGTAGAGCCTGAGGAAAATGACAGAAGATGTGTTCTTTGACAATGGTCATTTCAAATATTTGGACACATTGGTCGTGTAAATATTCCTAGAGCAGAGGAACTGTGCTATCTGTGCCTAACAGAGGTGAAAACAGAAATCGACCACAAGGTCTGTCTTCCTTTAGCCGAGTGGGAAGTGATGTTCCTACAAGTTGCCACAAGTACCTGGCTGATGATAACCTCCTCTGGATCACTTTCAGCTGGCACTGGAAATCTGAGATATGACTAAAGCATGTGTCAGGGAGGAAAAATTTCTTAAATGATGTTTAAACAAAAAGTGGTAGGTACATGACATTACCCTATCCATGTTAGAAAACATCCTACATATAAAAGGATCTTCCAAAAATTTGTTTAAAAAAAATGTTTTCAGTTACTTTGCGTTTTGTTAACATTTACCCTTTTAAACCCTTGCCAGATTTAGCAAATAAAAGTACAGGACACCCAGTTAAATTTTAATTTCAGGTAAATAATGAAAACGTTTTCCGTAAAAGTATGTCCTGTGCAATTTTGGGGACCCTCTTATACTAAAAACTTATTTGTAATTTTTTTGAAATTTATAATTAGCTGGGCATCCTGTATTTTTATCTGGAAATCCTACTTTTAAAAAAGTTTAATGATCTATATTTACCTACTAGGTAAGTTAGAGTATTTATTCTTTTTTAAATGTAAATAATGTTTACAGAAGCAATTGCTCTAAATTTAGTTCTTGTGATAGAAATTTAACTTAGATAACCAAGGAAGCGTAGGCATTTAAAAGCTGACGTGACTGCAACTTGATTAGATTAAAATGAAGAGACTGGACGGAATCCCTGATATAGGAAAGTAGGATTTATAGTTAATATTCAATCAATATTGGTTTTCCTTTAACTTTTCCCCATTGCTCCTAATTCTGTCGTCTGGAGGCTATAGAAGAAAACAATGAAGATGATGTTATTAATGATAGCACTTGCTGAGATCAATTACATGCTAGGCACTGTTCTAGTGTTTGCTTTAATTAATTTAATCTTTCCAACAGCCTTATAAAATAGGTGCTTTTATGATTTCTGTCTCACAAATTAGGAAACTGAAGCATGAAGGCATTATTTAGCTTAACCAAGGCCACATCTCTCTGTCAACTCTTGAAGTATTTTCTTTTTTGTAGTCTTCTAAGTTTTCAACTCCTTCTTTTATACCTTACAGGACAAGGTCTCTAGACCCCTTTTTGTCTTCGCTCAACTCTGGGCTTGCTGTAGTTTGCCAGTGCCCTTGAATATGTTACGGTCAAAATTTAAAAGTTGGCTTCACATGTAGTATAATTTATAAGCAGGGAACAGCAGGATTTTTAATGGCCTTTGTACTGGATGCTGTGGTTCTAATAGTGGCCCAAGCCTTACATGAGATTTTGTTTGTTTGTTTGTTTTTGTGGCGAATATACTTCCATATAACACCATTGCCTCAGACTGAACTTTTAGTCAGATAAAACTTCTAGGGTGTCTATCTACACAAAATGCAAGTAAGTTAAGTCTCCCTCAGTTTGTACACATACAGTTTTGTTTTGTTTTGTTTATTTGTATAATTTTTAGGAAGTGTTTGTTGTACCTCACTCTTCCTGCCTGATATCATCTTGTATAATGCTTTATAAGATATCGTAATGGTAGTAGTAATATGTGTTGAGAACAGAGACCCAGACTCCGAGGGAAAGCATGTGTATGATGTGTGAGCCCCTGGACCATCTATAGCCTCTGCCTGTCTTCGCAGTTGGTTTATGTAGACATCCTCTAGAGTGACATCAGTGTGTATGTACTCTTTGACCATATCGTCTTTGGGTAAGAAGGTTGGATCTATGTTATAGCATTTTTCTCTCTTATAATCTGACAAACTCTCAAATAACCTTCCTTTCATAATCCACAGCAATCTTGCCTATTCAGATACTCTATTCCTAAATCACCATGTCATTCTGTGCCCTGCTTGCAGCTGTAAAGTTTCTCCCAAAATAATAAAACAGTTGCTCATAATACTTTGCTCACAATAATCAAAGTGGGAGAGTTAATAATAGGAAAATGTATTTTCCTGGGCAAGTGTAGACTATTTCTATTTCATGTAAGGAAATATAACAGCTTTAGTGATACTAAATACAGCTGGGGGCAGAATATATTAAGAGAAATGGGGTAGAATGTGAGAGGAAGGGCACTTCTTGTTTGTTTTAAGAAAAGCTCCAATTTAGGTGTCAATTAATTGAGCATCTTTTAACATCTCTTAATTTTAAAAAAAGGAGGAGAGAGAAAATTATATTCATACACTGATAAACCTAAAATTCTAAGAAGAATTTGATAAAATCCATCTATCAGTATCCTATTTAGTAGAAAACAATTTTATATATTTGTCAGCGTTATCAATAAATAGTATAGCATCTATGAAAATGTGTTCAATAAATATAGTAGTCAGAATTTCACTCACTTTGGCTTGTACTTTTAATTCATACCTACCACAGCGTAATTGATGTTTATGCTCTTTCTGGTACTGCTTTGATATTTCTTAGCTACATTTTATCCATTAAGTTTACTGATTATAGTTTTTACTTCCCAAAAGTATTAAAATGAATAATATTATATAAAAATTTGAGAGGATTATAGAGAAAATTATAAGTATTACTCAGTGCTTTCTAGTATCATTGAGCTTAAAACGTTGCCATAATATTGCAGACAAATAACTGGCATATTAAAAAATGCATACACATACACATATACAAATAAATGATAGGTACTCTTTGAAGATAATCTGTTAACAAACCATGGCTTAAAATAAGATTTTATAATACATGGTACCACAGCTCATAACAGAATGCTTAGAAATTAGTGAAAGACTTTTTCTAAATACTTATTCCATCATTCTTTTTTTTTAAAACAACTATATTGGAGTATAATTGCTTTACAATGTTGTGTTAGTTTCTGCTGTATAACAAAGTGAATCAGCATTATGTATAAATATATCCCCACATCCCCTCCCTCTTGCGTCACCATACCACCCTCCCTATCGCACCCCTCTAGGTGGACACAAAACACCAGGCTGATCCCCCCGTGCGATTTACCTACTTCCCACTGTCTGTTTCGCATTTGGTAGTGTATATATGTCAATGCTACTCTCTCAATTCGTCCCAGCTTACCCTTCCCCCACCTCGTGTCCTCAAGTCCATTCTCTAGGACGTCTGTGTCTTCATTCCTGTCCTGCCCTTAGGTTCTTCAAAACCTTTTTTTTTTTAATTCCATATATAGGTGTTAGCATATGGTATTTGCTTTTCTCTTTCTGAATTACTTAATTCTGTATGAAAGACTCTAGGTCCATCCACCTCACTACAAATAATTCAATTTCATTTCTTTTTATGGCTGAGTAATATTCCATTGTATATATGTGCCACATCTTCTTTGTCCATTCATCTGTCAATGGACACTTAGGTTGCTTCCATGTCCTGGCTATTGTAAATAGAGCTGCAATGAACATTTTGGTACATGACTCCTTTTGAATTATGGTTTTCTCAGGGTATATGCCCAGTAGTGGGATTGCTGGGTTGTATGGTAGTTCTCTTTGTAGTTTTTTAAGGACGTCCATACTGTTCTCCATAGTGACTGTATCAATTCACATTCCCACCAGCAGTGCAAGAGTGTTCCCTTTTCTCCACACCCTCTCCAGCATTTGTTGTTTGTAGATTTTCTGATGATGGCCATTCTGACTGGTGTGAGGTGATACCTCATTGTAGTTTGATTTGCATTTCTCTAATAATTAGTGATGTTGAGAAATGTCTATTTAGGTCGTCTGCCCATTTTTGGATTGGGTTGTTTGTTCTTTTGATATTGAGCTGCATGTCCTGCTTGTATATTTTGGAGATTAATCCTTTGTCAGTTGCTTCATTTGCAAATATGTTCGCCCATTCTGAGGTTTGTCTTTTCATCTTGTTTATGGTTTCCTTTGCTGTGCAAAAGCTTTTAAGTTTCATTAGGTTCCATTTGTTTATTTTTGTTTTCATTTCCATTTCTCTTGGAGGTGGGTCAAAAAGGATCCTGCTGTAATTTATGTTACAGAGTGTTCTGCCTATGTTTTCCTCTAAACGTTTTATAGTGTCTGGCCTTATATTTAGGTCTTTAATCCATTTTGAGTTTATTTTTGTGTATGGTGTTAGGGAGTGTTCCAATTTCATTCCTTTACATGTAGCTGTCCAGTTTTCCCAGCACCGCTTACGGAAGAGGCTATTTCTCTCCATTGTATAATTTTGCCTCCTTTATCAAGCATAAGGTGACCATATGTGTGTGGGTTTTTCTCTGGGCTTTCTATCTTGTTCCATTGATCGACATTTCTGTTTTTGTGCCGGTACCATACTGTCTTGATTACTGTAGCTTTGTAGTATACTCTGAAGTCAGGGAGCCTGATTCTTCCAGCTCCGTTTTTCTTTCTCAAGAATGCTTTGGCTATTCGGGGTCTTTTGTTTCCATACAAATTGTGAAATTTTTTGTTCTAGTTGTGTGAAAAATGCCATTGGTAGTTTGATAGGGATTGCAATGAATCTGTAGATTTCTTCGGGTAGTATAGTCATTTTCACAGTGTTGATTCTTCCAATGCAAGAACATGGTATATCTCTCCATCTGTTTGTATCATCTTTAATTTCTTTCATCAGTGTCTTAAAGTTTCTGCATACAGGTCTTTTGTCTCCTTAGGTAGGTTTATTCCTAGGTATTTTATTCCTTTTGTTGCAGTGGTAAATGGGAGTGTTTCCTTAATTTCTCTTTCGGATTTTTCATCATTAGTGTATAGGAGTGCAAGAGACTTCTGTGCATTAATTTTGTATCCTGCTACTTTACCAAATGCATTGATTAACTCTAGTAGTTTTCTGGTAGTATCTTTAGGATTCTCTGTGTATAATATCACATCATCTGCAAACAGTGACAGTTTTACTTCTTCTTTTCCTATCTGGATTCCTTTTATTTCTTTTTCTTCTCTGATTGCTATGGCTAAAACTTCCAAAACTATGTTGAATAATAGTGGTGAGAGTGGGCATCCTTTTCTTGTTCCTGATTTTAGAGGAAATGGTTTCAGTTTTTTACCACTGAGAATGATGTTGGCTGTGGGTTTGTCATATATGGCCTGTATTATGTTGAGGTAAGTTCCCCCTATGCCTACTTTCTGGAGAGTTTTTATCATAAATTGGTGTTGAATTTTGTCAAAAGCTTTTTCTGCATCTATTGAGATGGTCATATGGTTTTTATTATGTTTTTTAATATGGTGTATCACATTGATTGATTTGCACATATTAAAGAATCCTTGCATTCCTGGGATAAACCCCACTTGATCATGGTGTATGATCCTTTTAATGTGCTGCTGAATTCTGTTTGCTAGTATTTTGTTGAGGATTTTTGCATCTGTGTTCATCAGAGATATTGGCCTGTAGTTTTCTTTTTTTGTGACATCTTTGTCTGGTTTTGACATCAGGGTGATGGTGGCCTCGTAGAATGAGTTTGGGAGTGTTCCTCCCTCCACTATATTCTGGAAGAGTTTGAGAAGGATACGTGTTAGCTCTTTGCTAAATTTTTGACAGAATTCACCTGTGAAGCCATCCGGTCCTGGGCTCTTGTTTGTTGGAAGATTTTTAATCACAGTCTCAATTTCAGTGCTTGTGATTGGTCTGTTTATATTTTCTATTTCTTCCTGGTTCAGTCTCAGAAGGTTGTGCTTTTCTAAGAATTTGTCCATTTCTTTCAGGCTGTCCATTTTATTGGCATATAGTTGCTTGTAGTAATCCCTCATGATTCTTTGTATTTCTGCAGTGTCAGTTGTTACTTCTCCTTTTTCATTTTTAATTCTATTGATTTGAGTCTTCTCCCTTTTTTTCTTGATGTGTCTGGCTAATGGTTTATCAATTTTGTTTATCTTCTCAAAGAACCAGCTTTTAATTTTATTGATCTTTGCTATTGTTTCCTTCATTTCTTTTTCATTTATTTCTGATCAGATCATTATGATTTCTTTTTCTGCTAATTTTGGGGGTGTTTGTTCTTCTTTTTCTAATTGCTTTAGGTGTAAGGTAGGTTGTTTATTTGAGATTTTTCTTGTTTCTTGAGGTAGTATTGTATTGCTATAAATTTCCCTTTTAGAACTGCTTTTGCTCCATCCCATTGGTTTTGGGTCATCATGTTTTCATTGTCATTTGTTTCTAGGTATTTTTTGATTTCCTCTTTGATTTCTTCAGTGATCTCTTGGTTATTTAGTAGCATATTGTTTAGCCTCCATGTGTTTGTATATTTTTCAGTTTTTCTTTTCCTGTAATTGATATCTAGTCTCACAGCGTTGTGATTGGAAAAGATACTTGATATGATTTCAGATTTCTTAAATTTACCAAGGCTTGATTTGTGACCCAAGATATGATCTATCCTGGAGAATGTTCCATGAGCACTTGAGAAGAAAGTGTATTCTGTGGTTTTTGGATGGAATGTCCTATAAATATCAATCAAATCCATCATATTTAAAGCTTGTTTTTCCTTAATTATTTTCATTTTGGTTGATCTGGCCATTGGTGCAAGTGGGGGGTTAAAGTCCCCTACTATGATTGTGTTACTGTCAGTTTCCCCATTTATGGCTGTTAGCATTTGCCTTATGTATTGAGGTGTTCCTATGTTGGGTGCATAAATATTTACAATTGTTGTATCCTCTTCTTGGATTGATCCCTTGATCTTTATGTCTTCTTTGTCTCTTCTGATAGTCTTTATTTTCAAGTCTATTTTGCCTGATATGAGTATTGCTATCCAGCTTTCTTTTGATTTCTATTTGCATGGAATATATTTTTCCATCCCCTCACTTTCAATCTGTATGTGTCCCTAGGTCTGAAATGGGTCTTTTGTAGACAGCACATATATGGGTCTTATGTTTGTATCCATTCAGCCAGTCTGTGTCTTTTGTTTGGAGCATTTAAACCATTTACATTTAAAGTAATTATTGATATGCATGTTCCTATTACCGTTTTTTTAATTGTTTGGGTTTGTTTGTAGGTCTTTTCTTTCTCTTGTGTTTCCTGCCTAGAGAAGTTCCTTTAGCATTTGTTGTAAAGCAGGTTTGGTGGTGCTGAATTCTCTTAACTTTTGTTTGTCTGTAAAGGTTTTAATTTCTCCATTGAATCTGAATGAGATCCTTGCTGGGTAGAGTAATCTTAGTTGTAGGTTTTTCCCTTTCATCACTTTAAATATGTCCTGCCACTCCCTTCTGGCTTGCAGAGTTTCTGCTGAAACATCAGCTGTTAACCTTATGGTGATTCCCTTGTATGTTATTTGTTGCTTTTCCCTTGCCGCTTTTAATATTTGTTCTTTGTATTTAATTTTTGATAGTTTGATTAATATGTGTCTTGGCGTGTTTCTCTTTGGATTTATCCTGTATGGGACTCTCTGCGCTTCCTGCACTTGACTATTTCCTTTCTCATATTAAGGAAGTTTTCTACTATAATCTCTTCAAATATTTTCTCAGTCCCTTTCTTTTTCTCTTCTTCTTCTGGGACCCCCTATAATTCGGATGTTGGTGCATTTAATGTTGTCCCAGAGTTCTCTGAGACTGTCCTCAATTCTTTTCATTCTTTTTTCTTTATTCTGCTCTGTGGTAGTTATTTCCACTGTTTTATCTTCCAGGTCACTTATCCATTCTTCTGCCTCAGTTATTCTGCTGTTGATTCCTTCTAGAGAATTTTTAATTTCATTTATTGTGTTGTTCATCATTGTTTGTTTGTTCTTTAATTCTTCTAGGTTCTTGTTAAATGTTTCTTGTATTTTCTCCATTCTATTTCTGAGATTTTGGTTCATCTTTACTGTCATTACTCTGAATTCTTTTTCAGGTAGACTGCCTATTTCCTTTTCATTTCTTTGGTCTGGTGGGTTTTTACCTTGCTCCTTCATCTGCTGCATATTTCTCTGTCTTCTCATTTTGCTTAACTTACTGTGTTTGGGGTCTTCTTTTCGCAGGCTGCAGGTTTGTAATTCTCATTGTTTTTGGTGTCTGCTCCCAGTGGGTACGGTTGCTTCAGTGGCTTGTGTAGGCTCCAGGTGGAGGGGACTGGTGCCTGTGTTGTGGTGGATGGATATGGATCTTGTTTTTCTGGTGGGCAAGGCTGTGTCTGGTGGTGTTTTGGGGTCTGTGAACTTATGATTTTAGGCAGTCTCTCTGCTAATGGATGGGGTTGTGTGCCTGTGTTGCTAGTTGTTTGGCATGGGGCGTTCAGCAGTGGAGTTTGCTGGCCATTAGATGGAAGTGGATCTTAGCTTTGAGAGTGAGATCTCTGGGAAGGCTCTCGCTGATAGATATCACATGGGGCTGGGACGTCTCTGGTGGTCCAGTGCCCTGAACTCGACTCTTCCACCTCATAGGCTCAGGCCTGACACAAGGCCAGAGCCCCAAGACCCTGTCAGCCACATGGTTCAGAAGAAAAGGGAAAAAAAAAGAAAGGGAAAAAAATAATTTAAAAATACAATAAAATTATAAAAATAAAAAAATTTTCAAAGTTATTAAAATTTTTAAAAAGTTATAAAAAAAAGCTCAACCAAACCAATAAACAATTCCACCAATGATAATGATGACTAAAAACCATACTACGATAAGCATGAAAAACCAGGAACAAGTCAGTTGCAGACAGCAAACCCCAAGTGTTCCGTTGCTTCCAAAGTCCACTGCCTCAATTTTGGGTTGATTATTTGTCTATTCGGGTGTTCTACAGACGCAGGGTACATCCAGTTGTTTGTGGGGGCAGGGTGCATCCAGTTGTTTGTGGGGATTTAATCCGTTGCTCCTGAAGATTCTGGAGAGATTTCCCTTTCTATTCTTTGTTTGCACAGCTCCTGGGGTTCCTCTTTGGTTTTGGCCCTGCCTCTGCATGTGGATTGCCCTCAGGCATCTGTTCCCACCCAGTCAGGACAGGGTTAAAGCAAGGCTGACTGGGGGCTGTGGCTTACTCAGGCCCAGGGCAGGGAGTGGTAAGGAATGTGGGGCGAGCCTGCAGTGGCAGAGGCCGGTGTGACATTGCAACAGCCTGAGGCGCACCATATGTTCTCCCAGGGAAGTTGTCCCTGGATCCAGGGACCCTGGCAGTGGCTGGCTGCAGAGGCTCCTCGGAGGGGAATTGTGGACAGTGACCTGTGCTTGCACACAGGATTGTTGGTGGCTGCAGCAGCAGCGTTAGCATTTCATGCCTGTCTCTGGGGTCCCAGCTGATAGCTGTGGCTCCTGCCCATCTCTGGAGCTTGTTTAGGGAGTGCTCTGCCTTCTCTGAGCAGACAGGGAAAGAATCCCCTCTCCTCGCACACCCCAAAACAATGGTCTCTTGCCTCTTCGGCAGGTCCAGACTTTTCCCCAGACTTCCTCCCGGCTAGCTGTGGCGCACTAGCCCCCTTCTGGCTGTGTTCAGGCAGCCAACCCCAGTCATCTCCCTGGGATCTGACCTCTCATGCCCAAGCCTCAGCTCCCAGCCCCCATCTGCCCCGGTGGGTGAGCAGAGAAGCCTCTTGGGCTGGTAAGTGCTGGTCGGCACCCATCCTCTGTGCGGGAATCTCTCCACTTTGCCCTCTGCACTGGTTGCTGAGCTCTCCTCTGTGGCTGCAAAACTCCTCCCCCCCCCCCCCCCCCCGCCCCGCCACCAGCCCCCATCTCTGCCAGTGAAGGGGCTTCCTAGTGTGTGGAAACTTTTCCTCTTTCACAGTTCCCTCCCAGAGGTGCAGGTCCCGTCCCTATTCTTTTGTCTCTGTTTTTCCTTTTTTATTTTGCCCTACCCAGGTACGTGGGGATTTTCTTGTCTTTTGGGAAGTCTGAGGTCTTCTGCCAGCATTCAGTAGGTGTTCTGTAGGAGTTGTGCCACATGTAGTTGTATTTTTGTTGTATTTGTGGGGAGGAAGGTGATCTCCATTTCTTACTCCTCTGCCATCTTGAAGGTCCCACCAAAATCCTATTCCATCATTCTTAAGTACATGGCACTACAAATTTATAATTTTCTGTTTTGTAAACAACATATTTTTTAAAAGACGTGCTAACTTCTACAAATATTTTTAAAAAATTATTTTTCTTTTTTTTTTTAGCTGCACTGCATGACTTGCGGGATCTTAGTTCCCTGACCAGGGATTGAACCCAGTTCCCTGGCAGTGGAAGCACAGAGTCCTAACCACTGGACCACCAGTGAATTCCTAAAATGTTTTTATACTATAAAGTAAAGAATGTTCTAATTTGGTTTCCTTTTATATGGTTTATTTTTCCCATTGTGTAGATGTGAATACCATTGCATTTTTGTTCTTAATGTTCCAAGAAGCCCAAATACGTTGCATTTTTTGGCTAGTAGAGTATTTGGCTAAGTCTTATAGCATCTTTCCTTTTTGGATAACTTAATTTATTCTGTAATCATCCATGTTGGGTTTGAGGGGAAGATTTATCCCAAAGGTTAATTTTGTCAGAAAACTGTACTGCTTTTGGATTTCGAACTTCTGGCTACTGACAGAGATTAACCTTACTTGTTGCATAGTGGTTGGCATTCAATGGCTCTTTCCCTGTCCTATCGACTTTTCTCTTCCTTTTTCTCATTTGGCATCACATTGAATAAAATCAAACGTGTAACTACTTTACTTACTATATACACCTTGACATTTACGTTGAACAGATCTCTTGGAGAAAAGAATCTCCAAACTATACTATTTTGCTGTTTACTCTTGGAAATAATACTTGTACTTGTCGACCCTTAAGAAGTAGTGTATTTAATTATCTTTTGATTCAATGTATTTTTTCCTGAAAAATGAAATTCTGTGTAATGTTTAGTTCTTCCCTACATCATACACAGGAAACTGAGACTTAGGAAAAATTAAGCAGATCTAAGCTTAATTTCAATTTTAAATTAAAAATGAATTTTAAAAAAATCTCATTTTGTTTCATAAAACCCTGAACAAACTTTACCTAGAATTTAGGACTTAATTGTAACCATAAAGAAATAATAAACTTCCCAATAAGATGAGTGTTTGGGGAAATGTGAATTAAACCAGCCACCTGGGCGATGTCCAAATATTGCAAAACATATTTTGGAACTATCAAGTGGGCCTTAAGGGTGGAATTCCATAAATCATCAAAGAAGCCAGATGTCTTTGATCATCAAATAATCTGTGGAAGTGTGCCAGTGTGTCCTAAGCTTTCCTCATCTGTTTTTTTTTTAAATAAGCTATTTAATATGAAAATGAGTTCCAAAAGTTTTAACTATTTTTCTCAAGTCCAGTTTGTCTTTATTAACTCTCATTGTCCAGATCCTAAATTAATGAAGAATTTTATTTCAAAATATTTAAATGACCCTTGATTCTCTTCCCCAGTCAACTCAAATCAGCAAATATTTATTGCATTGCTGCTATGAGCAAGAGGTTATGCTTGTTTTCAGGGAATATAAAAGTAAATAAATCACACTATTCAAATTACTGAGAACTATTCTGACAAAATAATTTCACAATATTTGTTATAGAGTTCTTTAAGTGGATATCTGAAAATACTATATATTTTAGCATACAAATCAACAAATATTTTAGGAGTTTCTACTCACTGTGACAGATTCTAGGAGAATATAGCAAAAGTGTCATGTGTGATTCTTCCCCTTGACAGAGTAATTTTGTGATCTAGCTTAAAAGAGAAGATAAAATAACAGGTAATGCAAGGACATGAGTCAATGATAATTGTATTAAAATTAGAAGTGCTACAGGAGTCCAAAGAAAATCAAGTTAGGAAATCAGTAGTCACTGAATTTATTTGGGTACTTCTTTTGGACTGGAAGAGTTTATTCCTGTTATATTACATATTTATTTCTCTAGAGGATTTTTCTTTCTTTCTTTCTTTTTTAATAAATGCAGATTTTAGCCCTACTGACATTTGCATAATCACAAGTTTCATCGTGGTTATGTGTGTATGTGGGAGGGTGGTTGGATCTATGTGAAACTACTTTTTTTTTTTTTTTTTTTTTTTTTGCGGTACGCTGGCCTCTCACCACTGTGGCCTCTCCCGTTGCGGAGCACAGGCTCCGGACGCGCAGGCTCAGCGGCCATGGCTCACGGGCCCAGCCGCTCCGCGGCATGTGGGATCTTCCCGGACCGGGGCACGAACCTGCGTCCCCTGCATCGGCAGGCGGACTCTCAACCACTGCGCCACCAGGGAAGCCCTATGTGAAACTACTTTTTAATGAAAACTTTTAGTTTAGAAATTAAAGTTGTCATACCGCTTTTTGAAGTGGACTAAAATTCCATTGTTTGCTGCCAATGAGTGTGGCTCAACATTTGGGATCTATTTATGTTTAATTATACAGTATTTAGTGAGTTGTGTCTGAATTTCCTGCTATTATATAAATTTTTAGAGGAGAGACTTTGTCTTAGCACATAACTTTCTACCTGATTTCCAAGCTCTCCTCTATGCTATACTCCCCTGTTAGCTGTCCTCTATACTCCCCTCAGTGCTGTGCCACACAAAACAGGGAACTGCATGTGAACCTCCAACGACTCTCTCTTGTCTCCAGAAAACATTTCTTAGCACTAGCAAAAAGTCTCTCCTGCAGCCTTGCCTCTTTTCCCTCCCTCACAAAAACTCTGTGAGCAGGGCTTTGCCTTTACTGTGTGGTTGCTTCTTTTGTATGTTCTGTCAGAATTTCCCTTTCCCCTGTTTTCTTGTCTTGTAAGGTTCTAGTTCAACTATCGACATTAGCCCCTCAGAATCTTTCCCTGGTCCTGCTGTTGTAATATTTTCTTTCATAATCTGTGTTTCCAGGTTTATTATAACAAGTTGGGAATTGCATATCAGCAGGAGTCCAATCAGGAATAGTAACCACACTAGTTATCTGAACAGCGATACTTTAATATAAAGAATTGTTAACTAGGTATAAAGGTGTGACGTGGGAAACTGACAAGGCAAGAAGAGAATACTAACAGTGTCAGGGATGTAGCAACTGGAGGAAGAGGTTTGGTTACTAAAACTTAGAAACGTAGAGGGGGGCCTTACAGAACTGAAGCAGACCTGAGGAGAGGGTGCTGCCCTGGCTGAGTTCAGAAGAGAGTCCCAGTGGGCTGGGATCCAGCTCCTGCTGAGGTCTCTGGGTGTGGCGGGTTCTCCTGTTGTGGAGAAACCGGCCAACTGGATTCCAGTGCTCCTGGCGGGACCTGCCACTGCCCAGGGGAGAAGCATTGCCTGGATGATACTCACAGGAACTGCCAACAGACAGGAGGCAGCATGGGAACATCCATCCACCGGAAGGAATTTGTCCCTTCTCCCTCTCTGGTCTTCCAGTCTCCCACGACATCGTTTGTTGGCAGACAGAAGAGCCAGCAGCTGGCAACGCAGAAATGGGGTTTGCTGAGCCAAGCATCCCAGAACAGAGTGTAGAAGGCTGAACTTGGGGCTGATTGGTACTGGCTTATTGACTGACTCAGAGGGATAAATAAATATCTTCCTCTTATCTGTGAGCTCCTTGATATAGGAGTAGTATATTATTTGTCATCCCTAGATCCCTCTAAGATCTACATCTTTCCATAACTCATTTGACAGTAAAACCTAATCTAACTTGTTGATATGATATTCATACATGTTGGTGTAGAGATATTAACATTGACCCACATCTGCTTGGGAGAGTTAGTAAAACGTGATATTTAATCCAACTTACTTGGCAAAACCTGGAAACGTACTGAATTACACAGTACATCTGATCCCGAGGTTTCTGATAAGTGATCCTGGATCGCAAGGGCCTAGCATCCCTATCATCTTGTGGAGGTGTTCAGTAAAGATTCAGTGAAATGCAAATAAATTGTTGACTGACTTGCTACTGTCATGTTATTTTGCAAGCTGATAATCTGGTCTTGGATAGTTTTTTTTAAATAGGAGAATTTCTGAAGAGATAATTTATGAGCATTTGTACTTCCTGAGTACACAGAACTATTAAGGTTTATTAGAGCTTTCCTACTGGAAGTGGAAGCTCTTTAGTTAGAGCCCTTGAGAAAAAACCTGAAGGTATTTTGGAATCCCAGTCTGTATGACGTTTGGCAGATTATGACTCAGGAATGAATTTTCCTAACGGTTTATAGTAAAGTGATTTCAGCAGGATGAAGGGGTATGTATTTCACTTGAACCTAAGAGAGTCAAGAAAATTCCACTAAAATTTTAAACATGTAGGAAGAGGAGTAATTTGGGGTTTCATCAGTCTAATCTTTTTAACTGAAAATATCAAGTAAGGCTCCCCTTACTTTGACAAGGGTCAGGTGGTGGTGTCCTTCTAGCTTTATTTCTGATGGTATTGAATATTGCTCCTGGTACATTTCTCTAAAGCTAGTGTACTTTTAGTTTTCTATGTTAAGGGCAAGGACATTCAAGTAAGAAGGTACGTATTTAGCAGGGAATTGTGAATAAAAATCAATTCAAAAGTTAGAAAACATTTAAGATTATACTTGCATTCCTTTGAGAAGATAGAAGACTGCTCTGGGAATGTAACACTTTGACAGTTTGTATAGCCTTCCTATTGAAATAAGGATCATTCTTTTTTTTTTTTTAACATCTTTATTGGAGTATAATTGCTTTGCAATGGTGTGTTAGTTTCTGCTTTATATAAGGATCATTCTTTTTTTTTTTTTTTTTTTTTTGCGGTGCGGGCCTCTCACTGTTGTGGCCTCTGCCATTGCGGAGCACAGGCTCCGGACACGCAGGCCCAGTGGCCATGGTTCACGGGCCCAGCCGCTCCACGGCATGTGGGATATTGCCGGACCGGGGCACGAACCTGTGTCCCCTGCATCAGCAGGCCGACTCTCAACCACTGCGCCACCAGGGAAGCCCTAAGGATCATTCTTGAGTTCATTCCAATTAGAGAAGTAATAGAACTATAATTAAAAAAAACAGTTTTTGCCTTCAGGTGGTGGAACCATAAAGATTTATAACTTAAATCTGGTAGAGTCATGTAAATTTCAAACTATCCTTAATGATGCTAAAAATTCTTCTGTTTTTTCTTAGACAACATTTATTGATGCTTCTCACATGTTTAGTACACCCTGCCAGGCAGGGGCTTTGGAAAATACTAAAGGTAGAAGAAGTTCCTGATCCGAAAATACTTAAAACTGCTAGTTGGGAGGAAGATAAAATGAAGGAGAACTAAATAATAATGGTTAAGAAGAGCAGAAAAAAGTGGTGTAAGATGCCAGTATCAGATATCAATAAAAATGCCAGCTATTTTAGAAGGAGAGCCCCATTGTGGGCTGTGGTAAAATCATTTTATAACCAATGCCGTTATTTTAAAAAACAGAATGGCTTTGTAGAACAAAATGTTTTTCCATCTGTCATGTCACCCAAAACACTGACTTGTTTGCGAGAAATTCTATAGAACGAAGCATCTTCTGCCCCAGTGCTTTACTCTAAACACCTGCCTGCCTGAGGTGAGCAGTGGCAGCTTCTCAAAGAAAAACCCAAGCAAGTGTGGACCCCCCAGCTACATCCTCTTCCTACTTTCAAAGTAAAAAACGCCTGCGGGCAAATGCCATCTTTGGTTTGCCATCTTTCCTGTTCCCTCTTCTTTGCCTGTTTGACTATTTCGAGGTAAGTAGTTCCTTTTCCAGGAAGTCTTTTTTGTGAGTTCCCACTGAATTGGGTACCCTTGATCTGTGCTCTGACCCCAGCCCACGTCTGTCAGTGGCACATCTTCCTCTACCACCACCACGACTGCTAATGATAATCATGTCTTAGTTAGTTCGGGCTGCTCTAACAAATTAACAGAGACTGGATGGCCTAAACAACAAGCATGCATTTCTCACAGTTCTGGAGGCTAGCAGTCTGAGGTCAGGGTGCTGGCATGGTCGGGGTCTTTAGTGAGGGCCATCTTCCTGGTTTACAGAGAGCTCTTCTTGCTGTGTCTTTACGAGACAGAAAGAGAGCTAGGTAGCTCTCTGATCTCTTCTTATGAGAGTGGTAGGTCTTATTTTCCCCATATTATATATAAGGAAACTGAGAATTGGAGAAGTTAAGCCATTTTCTCTAAGTCTTCAACAAGAGGCAGAATTGAGATTTCAAGAAGTTATTCTTACTGTTGAGCCTTGCCTTTTAACAGTGACCCCATGCTGCTTCCCTCATTGGGCTGAGAGCCCCTTGAAAGCAAGAATTGTGTCTTTCATTAATAGCTGGTCAAATGACTGCTTGAATAAGACTAGCAAAGGTGTGAGTGTTATAAATGTATTTAGCCTACAGAGCCAAAGATAACTCATTCTTCTCAGGAGAAAAGCATTGAGCCTGCATCCACCTGGTGATTTGTTTTATCGGTTTATTCATTGTCTGGCAGTACTCATGTCAGGCAACAGGTCATCATTTGGGTGCTCAGAATAGCCAGTCAGTGTTATTCAAGGCTCTCAGAGTGCATTTTAAATGGCAGGCACATTTACTGCTCTGAAGGAGACACAGTTTTGTGTAGCACGGAGGAATTAGAGATGAAAGTTGGGAAATCATCCTAATGAGATCATTCATTAATATCGCTCTTTTTTGTTGTTTTTAACTGTTTCACGCGGGTACTTTCATTTTAACTCATTAAAGAAGTGATTTCCTGGTGAACCACTTGGGGGTAATCCAAGGAGACAGAGACCCTGCTTCCTATCAGAGGGTCTCTGAATCAACAAGAAGGATCTTGGGACCATTAATTGGACCAGAGTATGAACACCCACCAAGTGCAGGGCCCTGTAGGAGATGCTTGGGGATACAGGGATGAATAGGACACCACCTCTGTCTCTAGAAAGGTGAGTCTCCCTCCAGCCAGAGGGGGGATTCCTGAAAGTATCTATCTGGTATGGTGTGTTTTGCTTTAGTTTGCCTTATAGCTGATCCTTGCTTTAGACAGAAGTTATCATTAGTATAATAATTCGTATGTATTTGTAATGTGCCTGAAACTGTGCCGAGCGCTTTATGTGAATTATTTTTTTTAAGTTCACAATAAACCTATGGGATAGATATTATTATCTCTGTCTTACAGATGAGGAAACTGAGGCTTAGAGAGAGGTTAATAACTTGTCCACATTCACATACCTAGAAGGGATGGAGCTGGAATCACACTCAAAGCCAGTGCTCTAATCCCTGTATTAGTCTACCTCCTTATTTGGCCCAAAGCAATCTAGGAAAATAGAACTTTCAGGTTAATTACAGGATGCTTTAGCATCATTTGATCATTTCAATGATCATTTCAATGAGGGATACAAGACACTCTTTCCATTTTACAGTTGAAGAAACTGACCCAGAGGGATTGTCTGCAGTGAAGTTATACTCCTGTTACTAACTGGTGATACTGGGTTGTGAACATAGCAGTCCAGTCTTTAATACAACTCCCAGTAGCAATGAAACAAACAGGAACAACTTATTATGCAGGAACAAAGCAATCTAGAGTTTATTATATTTTCCTTCAATTCATTTTTTCCTTCCCCTTATTGTGTGGGCCATGCATAATTTTCTTGGCTCTGTATATAATTACATACCTGCTTTGAGATGAACACTCTAAGTGCAGTGAGTAATGGACTGAGTTGGGATGTAGTCACCCTGCAGTCAAAGTCATTCAATATCTTTCACCAAAAATGCTAATAATGCAGCAGACATTAAACTGCTAGTGGCAGCAGACAGCCAGAGTTCATCTGATAGGTGTATGTTGTAGATTTCTATGGCAATCACAAGGCAAGGGTGTAATTCCTGGGGATTTCAAATGGTGGCCTTTGAAGGCATGTTTTGTACACCTCTGCTGCTCTGGGGAGTTTTCCTTTTCCCCATAGGTGCTGGAGGCGAGTCAAAGCTATCAGCTCTAGAACGGCTGGCAGGAAACCCATCCCTGCCTGTTTCCTGCAAGAAATGAATGCCTCTCAGCTGCAGTCAGCAGTCCCAGTACTTTACCACTGTCATTTACACGTTTTTGGTTTTGTTTTTTAGCCTTCCAGTTATCACCCAATGAGCATGTAAAAGACTTAATTTTTTTGCTCAGTACATTTTCCATTCCTTTACAACTTAGCTGAAGTTGAACCTGCTCTGGGAATACCTCCCCGGCTGACTCGTACCCATAGTCCTGTCTCTTGCCCATCTCTGAATGCCTCACACTGCTCTGGCCAACCATTCAGGGGGTCGGATGCCCTGCCTCCATGGCCTTTCTGGCCAGGCCCTTGACGTTCGGATGCCGGTGTGTTTTGTTTGCTTGGTGTCATGGTACTTTCCGGTTTGATTCTAGGAATAGGATTATTTTTAAGCAACGTGATTATTTTTCCTGATTATAAATGTAATAATGTTCACTGTGTAACATTTTTTAAAGAGATAAAAAGAAAGGATATGAAATCACCCATGAACTCACCATCTGGAGATAACCAGAGTTAACATTTTGGGCCATTTGCTTTTAGCGTCAGGTGTGAATGTCACTCTTTATGTGTGTTCTGTCTTTGGACAGAAGCTGAACACCTGAAGTTTTATCATGTGGGAATGCCATGGATTTCTTTTAATGTTTTTGATCCTTGGATGGAAGCCCCATTTTGCACGCTTGGTGTCATTACATGGTGATGACAGTGATTCTCCCTTCATAATTCTGCCAACAGTGTTTGTTTTATCTTAGAATAGCTTATATGATGACATGAGGGAGGAAAAATACCGTGACATGAAAGTACCATGGAGACAAATAAGTTTTAAAGTGGATCTTGGAAGTTGTCTCATCCAGTAGCTCCAAATCCAGCTGTGCATGAGAACATCTGGGGAACTTGTTAAATTGCTACCATTCTGGGCCAGTTGATTCAGAATCTTAGTGATGGAGCCTGAGAAGAGTAAGGTGCCTAGGCAGTTTCTACCAGCAGCTCAGCTGAGCACCATTCAGTGGACTAGAGTTTGAGAGCCAGTTCACTGATTTAGTCACCAAATATCTATTGACAGCTTAATGGGGAGCCAGGCACTCTGCTAGGCTTTAGGAATATAATGGCCAGGGTAGACATGGTATCCTCCCTCTTGGAGTTTATGTCTTACCAGGGAAAACAGCAAAATACCAAATAAAAATAATCATTAAAATCATGGTATGTAGTTTGAAGATAAAGCAGCAAGAGAGAGTGACTTTAGCTGCTGTGGTCGGGCACAGCCTCTCAGAAAAAGACACCAAGTCTCAGAACTTGAGGCTGAGAAAGACCCAACTGTATGAAGAGCGTGGGAAAGAGGCTTCAGCTGAGGAATGGCATACACAGATGCCCTGGTAAGAGCGAAAGCTTGGCATGTTTCAGGAACTGAGAGGGCAGTGTGTCTGAAGTATAGTGAGAGAAGAAGAGTGCACAGACGAGCTCGAAGTTGTTTTAACTAGGTACCCAGGAACCAGCACTGGTAACTGGCAGAATAAAGGCCAGAACCTACTTTGTTGATTGCGTGTCCAATCAATGCCCTTTATGTTGCTGTATTAGGCAGTTCCGGCTGCCATACTGAAAGACCGCAGGCTGGGTGGCTTAAATAACATTTATTTTCTCACATTTCTGAAAGCTGGAAGTCCAAGATCAGGGTGTCATCAGGGTTGCTTTCTCCTGAGGCCTCTCTCCTTGGTTTGCAGATGGCCGCCTTCTCGCTGTGTCCTCACATGGTCTTTCCTCCTTGGTGTCTCTTTGTGTGTCCAGATTTCCTCTTCTTAGGAGGACACCAGTCAGATTGGATTAGGGCCCATCCTGGCCTCCTCATTTTAGTCACCTGCTTAAAAGTTCGATCTCCGAATATAATCACGTTCTGTAGTATTAGGGATTAGTGCTGCAACATATGAATTTTGAGGTGGGAGGAACACACAATTCAGCCAGTAAGAGCTGCCTTCTTGTAGCTGACAGTCCCCCATCATCATAGGAGCTTGTCTAACAAGACAAAGCACCTGTTTCTCTTCTGCTAGTAGCCCCAAGAGAGAAATCTCTATTACTTTTTTGGATTAAAAGAACCCTAAGCAAAAGACTGGCTTAGTGTCCTTACAACCTCTAATGTAGATGTGAGGGGTGTGGAACTGGTTTATGAAATTTTTGCTCCACTGACTGGAATCTTTTGCAATTTCAAAACCTTTCATTACCAGAGAGTTCTGTATCTGCTAGAGTTCTTTGATGCAGATAATAGAATCCACCCTGGCTGGTTTAAATGGGATTTGTTAGGGGATATTAGCTGGCTTACAGACTCTGAAAGGACAAGAGAGCTGCCGTTGTTGCCAACCCCTGAGCCACATTGCCTCTGCCGTGACCCACGAAGCTGCTGCACGTCTGACTTCAGTACTCACACCTCTGCCATCACCTGTGCCAGCACAAAGGGTGTCCAGGGCCTAGCTCTTTCCTTACATAGTTTACTTCCTAATCAAAACTCACATCTGAGTGACAGAAGGGAGGATTCACAGCCTAGGGAGCTGTCGAAGATAGCCCCTTCCTCTTCAAAAGAGACAAGAAAGAAGATTTTGAATGCCCCAGATGTCCTGTAACAGGTGTCCTCCTCTCTTATCCCCCCTTCCAAAATTTGCTCACAGTGTAAGTCTCCTAACCGTACACTGGCAAAATTGTAGGGCACGAGCAGAGTCTATATTCATTATCTATTCATCTTTACGAGGGTGCAAATGAGATACAAAGATCATCAAGTAGGAGATGAGACATGGAGAGAGCGTAAGCGTCCCATCAGTAAATGTCTTTCACTTTTATGATTGTATTATGCAGGAGAGAAGGAAGGTAGAAGGCTGTGAGAGAAAGGCTGGCAGGTAGGAAGTGCAGACTCAGCATTCTGGAGCCCCCCGGGCTTCTGTCTTGAGGCTTCTCTAAACCTTAGCTTTATCTTCGAGATAGTCTTTTCCAGTTTGGTCGGAGTGGAAGGTATTGTAGATGTCTTTGCCTTTTGTGGCTTATTTTAAACTGGGGAATTTTTCATGCTTTGTGACTTTTAAGTGGACTCTTAATGAGTTTTCTGCTTATAACTTCTCTATCTTTTGGTGGGGAGGGGAGGAGGGGGGACCACCTGTGTGCAGATGCTCAGCCACACCTGAGTATACAGGTGAGGTCAAGGCAATGAGTGCTATTGTCCTATCAGGAAGGACACAGTAAAACTCACAGAATATATACTTCTATTTATGCACACGTTTGCAAATTCAATTGTTTAGTGTTGACCCTCAGCTATCACTCAAGGTATCACTGTTTTTGGTGCTGGAGATAGAGCAGCGATAAAGATATATTAGCACATCTTAATGATCCTTCCAATATATTCATCAAGAGGTGCTGTCTAAGGCATGAGCTAAATACACACGTATTGACAACTGCCTTTACTTTGGTATAAAATATAAGATTTAAGAAATTAGCCTTGCTTTTATTGGAGACAGAACTGACCCTTCAAAATGTCTTCTGAATGTTTAGTGCTTTTTCCCACTTCCGTGACTTCCCTTATGTTCTTTTCCTCTTTGAAACTTACTCTATACAAAGTGAATTTCACAGGCAGGAGGAATGGATATTCATTGGGGTTTTCTTTTAAGCTTTTTCATGTAAGTTTGACATTTTTAAAAATATCAAGTTGGTAGGAGGAAAGATGTTGGTCATAATTAGCAACATTATTATTAGAGAAAAATACATCTTAGGAGTGTCCTACACACAGTAAATATTTACCAGCTCACTGCATGCATGAATGAATGAATGAATGAATGAATAACAGTACTCTTCAGCCAGATCTGGGTTCAAGTTCCTGCTTTCCTCCTTAGTAGCTGCGTTATGATGATCTCTCTGAGTCTCAGTTTCCTCCTCTTTATACTGTACAATTTTGCTTACTAAATAGATCTGTTTTGAGGATTAAATAAGCGAATTCATGTAAAAAAAAAAATGAGATGATGTTGATCTGGTTTCTGTTGAACCACTCAGTAATCATTTCTGTCACCCACCATCACCGCTTTATTCTTCCCTGGGAAATTCCCAGTGAAGATTAACATAACAAAGACACTGGGAAGTTCTCCAGCAAAAGAATCTCTTAACATCTTAAAAAATCTTATACAACCTGTTTGTGTGGGTGTGTATGGAACATTATTAACATCTTCCTAGAGTATTGTTCCACAAAATACAATTTGGGAAAGGCTACTATGAGTCAAAGTTACATTCATAATTCTTTTTAAAGGAAAACTTTGGTCTATTTATTTTGAAGACGTTTTAAGCAGCCAGAGAGAGCTTAAAAAGACTTTGCTGTGTGTGCTGACCCTTGTTCAGTATCACATGGAAGGATGGGATAGTGGAAATCAGGTGACAGAAAGGCTGGTGTGTAGCAGGCCCAGGGCTCACCTCCCTTGAAGGAAGTCTTGTCTGCATCCAAACTCCTGGGCGTCTGTCTTGAGCTACCCCATAAACCAAAGCCTGTCACTTTGGGACAGTCTTTTCCAGTGTGGCCCTCTTTCTCTTTGTGACTGTGAATGTTTCTGTGGTTTAATTCTGCCACTGCCTGCTCGTCTGACCCACTTCTGCAGTCCTCTGGGCACTGGGCAGGCCAGCTGGGGCAGGATGCAGCTGTCCTCCAAAGGGTGCACAGCAGCCCCTTCTATCCATGGGCTGCAGCCTCGAATCCATCCATAGTGGTGACTAATGGAAATGATGATGTACACGTGTGTGACCATCACTTTGTAGGAAAGACACGCAGATGGGTCGGGGGAGATGAGTAGTTTTTAACTCCATCTGTTCCCTTTTATACTGGAAAGTGTCCATTTGTGTGCAATGAAGGAATGCAAAAAAAGAGAACAAGTGGTAAAGTAGGACATGAGGGATTATTAACAGTTATCTCAAATACCTGGTAACCTTATGAACCCAGGCCATTCTTTTCCTGTTAGATTGTACGTTTAACCTTTAAATGGCTTAAAATCAAAGAGGGAAGCTCATCCACTTTTTCTCTGTAAGTCTCCTTGAAGGAGTTAGAGATGAAATCGTCTTTCTGTTGGAGTTGGCAGTGCTTTGCAGATGTGTCTTCTCTCTGCTTACCTGTGAAATGTGCTACCTGGGCTTGAGGTCAAGCTTTTGAAGTTCCTGAATTGAATGTGGTGCTCCTTTTAGCCACCACCTTGGAAATGATCTTTTTTTGTTTGTTTGTTTGTTTTGTTTTGTTTTTGCGGTACGCGGGCCTCTCACTGCTGTGGCCTCTCCCATTGCGGAGCACAGGCTCCGGACGCTCAGGCTCAGCAGCCATGGCTCACGGGCCCAGCCGCTCCGTGGCATGTGGGATCCTCCCGGACCGGGGCACGAACCCGCGTCCGCTGCATCGGCAGGCGGACTCTCAACCACTGCGCCACCAGGGAAGCCCACTTGGAAATGATATTAATTCTTTCTGCTACAACTAAGAATTTTTCTAAAGTTTGCTCTTAAAAGTTAAAGAAATTCTTAATTTTAATTTTAAAGAAAAAATTTTATTGGCTCTTAAATGTATTCTCTTTCTTCTTCTTGAGTTGGTGTAGACTTTGACAGTAGTGCCTGTGAGTGGTTATATCTGTTCAGTGCACTGTGAGGGAGTTTAGAAAATGCTAGCGTCTGAAAAGGAGGATTTCTCAAAGTTTTAGACACAGCCATGGGAAAGTGTTCATATCCTAATCTTTATAACTGTGTCCATGTCCCATGGCTTTTATCTTTTTTCTTTTTATGTGTCCATGTTTATCTTAAGTTTTATATTAATCAAAATATATTCCTTTAGTCAACTATCCCTGTTAAATCCAATGGTGAGACTTCTTTGAGGAGACAGGGTTGGTTAGGGCTGCATATCTAGAATTCTCTTTGATCAATTATATCATGACTTGGTGAAATAATTGTATATCACTTTTGCTGTTAAATGAAATTGAAGGTAAGTATAGGATGATTGTTATCATTACATCTTGACCTGATACATGATAGAGAATAGGTCCCTAAGTTTGGCCGTGATGGTTTTATATTCACTGAAGTGAAAAAATTCTGAAATGTAGTGTAACTTTATGAATGTGAAATTGTTACGTGTATTTAAGAACATTATTGTGATTTCATTTGCCTAAAAATATCAGGAGTGGTTCAAAAGAAGATTGAACTCCTGAATCCCCTGAAGTTCAGGCCATGCTGGATGAGGAAACCCCTGATGTCCTGAGTGGAGCTTAACCTTTCACCCAAATCAGCTTTTCCTTCAGAGTTTTGACCTATGACTTAGAAAGAGCTTTTCTCTCCTCTCTGAACCATAGCTTGCCAGCTTCACAGTGTGATCCTTGGAGATGTGGGAAGAGGAAGAGGAAGCAGTCTTTGACCTTTGTCAGTGTATTCCTGTAGAGCCCACTTCCAGAGTTGGCTTTTTTCTTTTCCTCCTCTCTCCCGTTCTTCTCTCCTGCTTACTTTATTGCCTTCTTACTCATTATCTGGCCATGTTTCCTCTGAGACTGCAAACAAGCCTGTAATCAAGGCACTTGCCTTACTAAAGCTCTGAGAATTGGTTACATGAGGCCTTTGCCCAGGGGACTCAATTTTTAATGCATTCATGATTGGGTTAATGAAACGGAGCAGGTGACAAATTTAGTTTATGGAAGGCCCATTCAGGACAGTAAGCATTTGGAAGGGCTGAAAAGACATACCAGAGATCCTAATCAAGCAGTGTGGCTTAGATGAAAGGTCACAAATGAAATTTAATGTGAATTATGCTAGGGTAATTCGTATTACGAAAATAATTTAGGCACATGACATTATGTTATCCCTGCATTTTGCTTTTGGAACCTTCCAGGAGTAGTGGAGGCTATGCTTACTGTTCCTTATAACAGAGGTTTTAATGATTTATTAAAAAAAGAATTAGCTAGACCGTATATTATAAAAAAACATTTGCCATGGTAGGGGTGAAGATAGAGGAATAAAAAGCGGGGGGGGGGAGGATGCAAAGATAAGGTGCTGTCACTGCTACTGGACTTCTTTCTCTCCAAGGACCTATCCAAACACTTTCCAAACATTTCTGTTTCTCATAATTCATACAGTATCTCCTGTATTAGTGAAATTCCATTGGTAGAACATTGGAGTCTGCACTCATAAAACATGTATTTTTATTTACAAGTTATGTGTATATACTATATACTCTTATTAAGCATAATATAAAGCACTTCCAAAAACAGATTTTATAAGAGGAGATAAAGGTAAAATAAACTTTATTATTTAATTTTTATTAATACTGTAAAACCCTTTTAATCATGTAACAAAATTATATGATTTTAGTGAGAGCAGTGTGATTAAATATGCTTCATTATTTTTAACCTAAGCTTGCTGCTTTGTGATACAGGCATTCGAAGGTTATATCCTTTGCCTCATTATTTTTCTTTTTATAATTTATGTACAGAAAACTGCACCTATTTTAAAGTATGTAGTTTGATGAGTTTTGGACCAAGTAGTTTATTTTGATATCTGGTTTTAGTAGCTGATGTCTAAAACACAAGTGATAGTTAGGACACAATTCATAATTAATGCTAGTGGGTATATAATCCGTTTTTCAAGTAGTTTTCCTGATGATTCAGCCTCTGTTGCATGATTTGTTTTTGCCCTCTTATTTTCAGGTCTGATTAGATCTTCAATTTTTACCTATAACATATGGCTGATTAAGGTAAATACATAGAAGGGTCCATTTTACCATTTTCTGTTTGTTTGCACGTGCTTATGTTATTAGTGCTATCCTTAATCCATGTTTCCTTCGTAGGAATCTTTTTAAGCCATTTGTACATTTGTAAAAGAGTTCAGTTAAACTGATGTAATTTTATTTGTACATCCTCTTAGCCAGGCCCAGGTGTGTTGCAGTCTTTCACCATATGCTGGGAGTGAAGAACTGCATGGATTCGTCCCTCCAGGCAGAATCCCCGTTTCTCTCTCCATGCCTCACAGTTCCAGTATCATGTGATTTAGGGAATGCACCAGGGAAAATTCAAACAAGAGACTTTAGGAGAGCTTACTTTATTTTTAAGGTAAAAAAAAAAATATATATATATATATATATATATATATATATATATATATATATCATACCATACACACAGACACACGGAAATTCTAATCTGTTCTCCTATGCCTCAGTGGCTCATCTTGTGGACCCAACTCTATCAACGGTTGTCAATTTATTGTTTAAGCTAAAGCCACCTAACCTTCCCCCCACCCCAATAACTTCTTACGCAGAGGCCAATTATGTAAGATTACCCAGAGCTGCTATTCTTGGGGCAGCAGCATTGAAGGGCTGAGGTCTCATCTGATCTCACATGCCTCATCCCTTTCCCACCTGCCTCCCCCTCCCCCCTCCTCCCTCCCCCATCCCAGGCAAAGGTAGCAGAGCACAGTTCGACCAAGATAGGAAGGAAAAAGTCTTCTCTGATGTTAGTATCAGATCTCACTGTGCTTCTCCTTTGCTGTCTCTTTGTTTTTCTCCCCCGGATCCTGAGATTCTTGTCAGTGATCACATTTTCCTCTTTGCCTTCCTTTAGGAAGAGGTTAGTGCCAACTCCATCTTTGGTACCGAGCAGTACGGCGTTCAGTTCCATCTGTTGTATCTTTTGCAGTATATGGAGATGCATGGGATACATTTTTGATACCAGCCCTGCTCCTGGCTTTATCTTGCTTTCATACCTTTATTTTCCTTTGCTTCATATTTAATTTACATTTTCTTTTTGTATTAAACAAGTTAAATTTATTTTAATTTCCCATAATATATATATATATAGCTTAAATTACTTTAATCTCTTTTGGAATAAGTACAAGGGCTCTGAAAATAGCACCTGTTTTATTGTTATTCAAAAATCAACCTTATGACATTTGGAAGGAAAGTTCTAAATAAATGTAAAATAAGCGAATTCAAAATGTAGTGAATGACTTAGGCTTACTTTGAGAGCAAAGTCAGGTAAATTTGATGTTACATGAAAATTGTTTTTTCTCCCTGTAAGAAATGGAAAATACATCATTTTTATTTCTTTATTTTGTAGTTCTTTTTTTTTTTTTTTTTAAGGTCAGAAATTCTTGAGTTCAGAGGCTAGTTTAGAAAAGAGGAACACCCAAGCTCTCTCATTCTACGTTAGCAGCTAATATAGTCATGACTTCTGTGTAGTTTTGGGTCAGGGGTTTAATGCTGGGATTACTTGGAGAACAGAGGTTGTGTTCTCTGAAAACTGGGATCAGTTCTGGTGGGTACAAATGGAGATTTACCAAAGTATATGTAATGATAGATCTCGTTATTTTGGAATAGGAAAGCAATATTAAATAACTTTTATCCAAGGAATTAAAGATTTTGTAGTCCCAAACCTGATGCTGAGCGAGTCATTATTTTGTGACCCAGCTCAGAAGTGGAGGAACTTGTATTCTGAACTTCCCTTCTGAATACATTAATTTGTTCATTGGTCCCATCAGAGGCGTGCTTCCTAAGAAGGCTTGAGACTTCACCCGCAGAGGGAGCTGGAGAAGCTCGGAGGCTGAGGTCCTGGACGTTTGTTGTTGGCCCCTCCAGCAACCATTGCCCCCTCTCCTGGGACCAGCTCCCCTCTTCATTTGCGATTTGTCCTTCTTTACTCCTTACTTACCCAGGTGTTTGGGTCAGCTTGCAGCCCAAGGGGTTGACTCATGGTGTGATGATGATGACATTGCTTGACACTGCCTTTCCCTGGGATCTTTCTCCTACAGGTTCTGACACATAACTGGTTTTGCAAGACCTAGTAATTGCATGCATATCATTGAGTGGGAAAGCAAGCAAAATTCTAAATAAGCTATGGAAACAAATCCTCCTATTTCATAGCCTCAGTTGAGTATTGTCAGTTGTGTAGAAAGAGCCTTTTTTATTGTTGTTATTGTGATGTTTGTGACACTTTGTAATTAAGCTGGATAATGCCTTGTTGGGTTGTAGTAGTTAGTGGTGCTTTCTTTCATGAGAGAGGACAGAGTTACTTCTTGAACTTTTGAGAAATAGGTATTAGAGAAGGGAGGAAATGAGTGGAATAATTTTTTTTTCCTACAGAAAACCCTTTTAAAGATATGCACGTGGATTAAGTCATAAAAATGAGATGAACAAGGGTGTTTTTACTTGCTTTGTGGTATGGTCTGCAGTGGTGAAGTCTGATTGTGCCACCTCGCTTGTTCTTCCCTTGAACTTCAAACCCTTGAACTTGATCTGAGGAGTAGGATATAAATAGCACCTTAGGGTCTTGCATGTGGCCAAATATTATACTATAATTAGTAAGGTTCATAGCCTGCTGTTGCCTCTCCAGAATGATGGCCGGTCAGTAAGAATCAGTGCCTTTGTTAGCTCCAGGCTTTGAATGGTTAAGAGAATTGAGTCTCTTTATATATGAGTCCTTTGAAATAACAATAATTGAAATGAATAAACACTGGGTAGGAGAAACTGTAGTATTTAACTGGCTTTTCTGTTGGCTTTTTAACTCCTGTCAGTTCGGTGATATAGAAAGCAGAGCAAGAAACTGGAATCATATGGGTGTGTTCTGTCAATTGATTCTAAAACAGCCTGACCTTATTATACATGGTGCGACTTAGGCAAATTTCACTGGGCTTTAGTTTGTAAAACAGTAACATGAGAGTTTTGAGAGGAAGAATGAAGAGCTTAATAATAATATTGGAGAGGAGTGTGAAATCAGTGTAGGGACATATCAAAGGGGAGTGGTGGGAGGGGGTGGGTGTACAAGTCCAGCTGCTGTTGTGAGGAAGCTGTAACCATTATTGCTAGTGGGTGAGTGGGAAGCAGCAAAGCTTTTTTTTTTAGCTGTGTTGGGTCTTTGTTGCTACACCTAGGCTTTCTCTAGTTGCCACGAGCGGGGGCTACTCTTCGTTGTGGTGCACGGGCTTCTCATTGCGGTGGCTTCTCTTGTTGCAGAACACGGGCTCTAGAGCACAGGCTCAGTACTTGTGGCGCACGGGCTTAGTTGCTCTGCGGCATGTGGGATCTTCCCAGACCAGGGCTCGAACCCATGTCGCCTGCATTGGCAGGCGGATTCTTAACCACTGCGTCACCAGGGAAGCCCAGCTTTTTATACAATAACTTGGGGCTGGGTCTAGGGCATTATGACATAATGTGGAGATACAGATGGTAAATTGATATGTTTGGAAACAGGTCAGACCCAACATAGGTCTGGTGATCCAGCACAGAAATAACATAACCTTGTAATGGATTTCAAAGACATAAAGCTTGGAAATCTATAATACATCATATGCCCCAAAAAGGAGAAGAAAGGGGAAATAGGAAAGACTGTTGAATGAAAGTTTAAAATTCTACTGAATGCAAAACATATTTATAGAGCTTTCTTTAAGAGTATTGGGGTTTGGATGTTAAAAGATAGACTAAATATACATGTGCATGTGTGTTATATATATATTTATATATATATATATATATATATATGTATAAAACTACCTGTCTTATATATATATGTATAACTGAATCACTTTGCTGCACAGCAGAAATTAACACAACATTGTAAATCAACTATACTTGAATAAAATTTAACAAATACCTGTCTCTCTATATTTACATAAATATAAATATTATGGGTATAGATCTGTAAATATAGATATCAATATATACAGATCTATCTAGATAGACCTTTTTTTAGGTTTTAATTAAAAGTAAGTCTTCTGAAAAATAAATTGGAATAGCCTGGGGAAACTGTAAGAGTATTTTGGTTTTGCCTTTTTGAAAAATGCCAGAATAATTTTCATAGCAATATCAAATCATCTCATAATCATTTGAACAGCTCCCAAGGTTCTTTCCTTCATACCCTCAAGTTCTTATTGAAAAAATATTTGCAGCCAGGTGCAAATTAAACTTTTTTATTATTACGAAATGTCATTCTTTTCTCTGATCTTTTTCTGACCTATGAATGGCTTCTCTGAAAATGATTGCAATCATTTTTAGATATTATTTCAGAACTTAACATCAAAATGTATTGAGCCTGCTTATTATTCTCCTAACTCCTTCTTCACTCTTCCTGGCTCCTCTTCTCCTCAATAAAAGAGGTCCTTTAAAAAGAATCTGTAATTTAGTGTCATTGATATTTCCCCATCTAAAATGTATAACTAATGTGTATGAAGAAACTTCAAGGTGTTTTGTAATCTGATGCCACTGAATTTACCCTCCATCATATGACTAAATCCTGCTGCTGAAATGTCCTACCTCATCTTCTCTGAGAGTGTTTAACCTTCCTCCCGCAAAGCCTTGAGGAATTCCCAACATGTTCATGAAACTTTTCATTACGATGCCCATCCACCCTCATTTTGCTATTTCATTGCCCTACCTTTCTAAACCTTAACAATAACCTTATTTTTCGTTGTTCCACTAATTGATGCAGGTATGAGTATAGTACTGTATAGTACAGTAGTATTACATAGCACTAATATATACGTGTACCTAATAGTGTCTTTTTTTTTCTTTTTTTTAAACGTTGGGTAATGGCCATATTTTACACTTAGAATTAAATACCTGATAGGCCATATTGCAAACCCACAAAGGATTTTTGCAAATCATTGATTCATCTGTATATTGCCATAATCAGAAATTATTAATTGTGAAATACTGAGCTAAACAAAAAACAGCCCATAGATATTCTAGCTTCAAAATTTGCATTTTAGTAATATTTGGCAATCTTAGTTTGTCTTGATGAGATGAAATCTTATGTAGACTTTTAAATCAGTGAAAAATCAGAATTGAGACCAGCAGTTTCCTTACTGTGATAGTTAATGGTGAAAGGAAATTTGCACTGGGAGTTAGAGCTCTCCGTTTTGTTTTTTGTTTTGTTTTGTTTCTTTAAATGACTCTCCAGTGAATTTCATTTGGCTTTTGTTTAGAAAAGTATTATCATGACTACTTTTATAAGTCATTCGTATCAATGGCTACCTTTAATTTTCTACATAAATAGTTGTTTGACAATGTGGAAGAACAATTTGAATTCAATACCCAAAAGTATTTCTTTCTGGATCAGTGTAATGTTCTATAACCTATACAGATGAAGCAGAATACTAAAAGGGTGTTTGAGCGAGTAAACATCAAGTTGAGGATTGTTCTGATTTGTGTACAGTTAAAGTCAGAGAATAAGCCCAGTGACTTTAGCATTGGTTGGCAACAGAGCTACCACCCTAGTCCACTTTCCTTCTATCTCAGTTGGAGGCTGCCCATAAAATTTAAAGAAAAACGAAGCTGGTCCAAACATGACCAATACTTCAAGACTTTTAGGAGAGGGAAGTCTCTTTAAGTTCTGGGGAGAAATGCCAGATTTTATTTCTGATGGTGAATCTCTTATTTTAGAAGGAATGCTGCAACAGACATTCCAAAAGGAAGGGAGAATAACCAATTTTGAGTTCCTGCTCTGTATCAGACATGCTAAGTGTTGAGACAAACCCTCCTAAATCCGTAAAATAGGTAAGTTTGAGGATGTCTGTAATATA
Source organism: Grampus griseus (assembly GCF_964374135.1). NCBI lineage: Eukaryota > Metazoa > Chordata > Mammalia > Artiodactyla > Delphinidae > Grampus > Grampus griseus. Next base: position 36,909,917 of record NC_139003.1, read on the forward strand.
GACAAAGAAATGATGCTCTGAGGGGTTTTTTCATTTGCCCTGGGTCACAAAGGCAGTGGTAAGGCTAATATTCAGATTTAAGTCTCTAGGCCTCTAAGCACCATACTCTTTCCAGCGCATATGACTTGATAGAACTGTAATTAGATGTATTTTGAAGAACTGTTGTTAGGTATGTAAATGTTTAGGATTGTTATATCCTCTTAATGAATTGACTCTTTTATCATTATGAAATGACTTTCTTTATTCATGCTAATATTTTGTTCTCTGAAATCTACTTTGCCTGATAGCTACTCCGGCATTCTTTTGGTTACTGTTGCCATGTTAAAGTTAACTGGTGCCTTTATAGTGAAGTGATTTTCTTATAGACAGCATATAGTTGGGTCTTGATTTTTTTTTTTTTAATCTGACAGTCCTGCCTTTTAATTGTGGTGTTTTGACCATCTGCATTTAATGTGATTGTTGATATGTTTAGATTTTAATCTATCATCTTGCTGTGTTGTATTCTGTTTGTCCCATCCATTTTTTTGTCCCTTTCGCTCTTTTTCTGTCTTCTTTTTATGATTGTATTTTATCTCTTCTGTTGGCTTATCAACTATAGCTCTTTGTTTTGGTTACTTACTGGTTGCTCTAAGGTTTTAGCATATATCTTTAACTTATCAGAGTTTACCTTCAAGTGATGTACCACTTCCTATATAGTATAAGAACCTTACAGTAATATACTTCTATGTCTCCTCTCCAGACCTTTGCACTATTGTCATATATTTTATTTAAACATATGTTTTAAACTCTAGAATACATTATAATTATTTTTGTTAAAACAGTCAATTAACTTTTAAAGTGACTTAAATAATAGAAAAATTTAAAAATATATCTACCCATGTAATTTCCATTTCTGGTGCTCTATTCCTTTGAGTACATTCACATACTGATCTGCCCGAAGGACTTCCTTTAATATTTCTTGTAGTGCTGGTGATGAATTCTTTCAGCTTTTGTATGTCTGGAAAATCTTTAGCCTTTGTTTTTTGAGAAAAGTCTGCTGTCATTCGTATCCTTATTTCTCTGTACATGTCTTTTATCTTTCTGCTTTTAAGATGTTCTCTCTACCATTGGTTTTAAGCAATCCCATTATAATGTGGGTGGTGTAGTTCTCTTCATGTTTCTCATGCTTGGGTTTATTTAAGCTTAATGGGTATGTGGGTTTGTGTTCTTATCAAAGTTGGAAAAATTTTAGCTATTATTTATTCAATACATGTTTTTTTCTTGCCCCTCCTTTGGTGACTGCAGTTACACATGTAATAGGCCACTTGATGTTGTCACATAGATCACTGATACTGTGTTTATTAAAAAAAATGTTTCCTTTTTATTTCATTTTGGATCGTTGCTATTTTTATATCTTCAAATTCTTTAACCTTTGTTCTGCAGTGTTTACTGTTAATCCCATTATTGGCTCTTCTCCCTCTGTTCCCCCACCTTGCACATGGTAGTTTTCAACTCTAGAAATTTAAGTCTTTCTAATATCTTCTTTTTAATGTTTCTACTTAACTTTTGAACATATGGAGTGTAGTTATAATACTATTCCAATATCTTTGTTAATTCTAACATCTGTATTATTTCTGAGTCATTTTACATTGGTTAACTCTTCTTAACATGAAAGGCCGTATTTTCCTGCTTATTTGCATTCCTGATAATTTTTAAATTGCATATCAGTAGATTTTACCTTTTTGGGTGATGGACATTTTGATTTTGTATACATATTCTTAACCTTCATTATGGGATGCATTTAAGTTAATTTGATCCTTTTGGGTCTTGCTTTTAAGATTTGTTTATCAGAATAGAGAAGTGGTTAGTCTAGCGCTACTTTTGCTTCTGTACTGAGGGAAAACCCTTCTCTACCTAATACCCTATGGATTATGAGGATTTCCAGTCTGACTATTGGGAACAGGTCTTGTGTGAGTTCCAGACACTATTCCTGCTAATCCTTCAGGGTGTTTTTTTCCCCCAGATTTACCTAGTTTCCTCACATGCATGTACTGATTAGTATTCTGAATACTTGAGGCAAACCTTCTGCAGAGCTTTGCAGTTCTTTCTGTGTATCTCTGTCCTCTCTGCTCCTGTAAGCTTCCTTGATCTCCCCAGACTCCCAACTCTATTTCCTCAACTCAGAGAGTCTGCTGGGCTCCATTCAGGCTTCTCCTCAGGGTGCCATGGCCTGGACCATCTTTTAAGGCAGAAAACTGGAAAAATCATAAGGCTCACCCCATGTGTGTCTCCTCTCTCAAGGATTACTGTCCTTTGATGTGTCATGTCCATTGTCTTGAAATCGTTACATATATTTTATTCAGTTTTTTGGTTGTTTCAGGTTATATCTGTTTCCTATTACTCCATCTCAGTTGGAAACAGCAGTATCAGGTGTAAATTTTCACTGAAGGATTTTTTTATTCTTTTCCACTTTGGCAGCTTCCTGGGAGACTATTTACCTTTAGCTTGGTTTTTACTTTTTTATTACTGGCCTTTACCTTTTATTACAAGAATACAATTTCCCTAAATCTAGTTTTTCCACTGTCTGAATTTTCTTAAATATTTCAAGGTGGGACAAATGAGACAGACTTTTGGTTCTTGGCACCAGCACCAGACTTGAACATAGGCCAACGGGTACCCAGCGCTCCCCGATGGACGCTCTTTTTGTTAATTCCAAGGTTGTATGGGTGATGATTGCTTGCATGGATGTGATTAATCAGATGTAGGTTTTCAGCTGACAAGTTTTTCTGTCTTTTTAAAGTACAGTTGTTATTCAAGAGATAGCGTACTGAACAATGATTTCCCTAAGCAGTAGTTCAATATACCATGAATATAAACGTATGAATGATAAATGATAGCTAAGAGGAAACTGCTTGCTTTTTGTTCCATGGAAAAAGTACTGTTATTTTTCTTAACTTCATATCACGAGGCATACATTTTTTTTTTTTTTTTTTGTGGTACGCAGGCCTCCCACTGTTGTGGCCTCTCCCGTTGTGGAGCACGGGCTCCGGACGCGCAGACTCAGCGGCCATGGCTCACGGGCCCAGTCGCTCCGCGGCATGTGGGATTTTCCCGGACCGGGGCACGAACCCGTGCCCCCTGCATCGGCAGGCGGACTCTCAACCACTGCGCCACCAGGGAAGCCCACGAGGCATACATTTTAATGTACTTTTTTTTTTTTTTTTTGCCAAATGGCAATTGACATTTATTCCCTCGTCTTTTAAATGGTATTTTCTATTGCAGTGCCTTTGATATCTGTTAGGGCTTTTTTTTTGGGGGGGGGGGTGGCGGGGCAGTAACAGTGCTCTCTTGAATAAAAAGGCAAACTTTCACCCCTATCAGATTTAGAGGCATGACTTTTGAATCTACTAGTTCCTAACATGTCATAGAAAAGAGTTAGTATGTTTAAGGAGGAAAATGCCCTGACGTGTTTGATAACTATTATTGAGCAATTATTATCTTTCAGGTAAGTGCTACATTTTGGGCGCATATGGATGAAAAGACTTGATCCTTGTCCTCAGCCAAGGAGCGTTTAGTGTCAAATGATCGTTATAACACATTGTGATAATTATTTACTGGTTTATTTGTTTAAAAAGTATGTATTGAGAATCTGCTATGTGTCAGATACTATTACAGTCTGTGTGTTCATAGCAGGAAACAGTTCCCTAGTCTCATGGAGTAACATTTCAATGAGGGGATGATGGGAAGGAGAAATAGTAAATGCTGTAAAGTTAAATTAGGGTAAAGGGATAGATCTTCACAGTGCGAAGTTTCTATATATTTTCCTCTAGTTAGGAAAGCCTTTCTTTGTAAGGTGGCATTTGAGCAGAAACCTTAAAAGAAGTGAGAGGACAAATCACACAGCCATCTGGGGAAACAGTGTTCTAGACAGAGGTAGGTATAAAAACTAGAAATGGAAGAGCGTGCTTGAGGCTGATTGTACAATCACAAAGAGAGTGGAGTGGCCAGTGGAATGAGCAAGAGGAGAATGGCAGAAAGTGAGCACCACAAAAAGAAGGGGTAGAGTGAGGAACCAGATCAGCTGGGCTTTATTACCCTGGTGGGAAGGATGTGAGCTTTCATGGTGAGTGAGATGGGAAGGCACTTGGAGGATCCTGCGTAGAGAAGAGATCTGAGGAACTTAGGTGTTAGAAGGAATCCCGCTGGTCGCTGTCCTGTGAAGCAAGGGAGGAAGCTTTGCAGGTGGTCAGGGGCAGTGAGAAGCTATGGAAATAGTCCAGGTTAGAGAATATGGAGAACTCTGTCTCGGGTAGGGCTAGTTGTGTGGTGAAAGTGGTCAATTCAGGAATTCATGATATATTTTGAAGAACCCATTCTTGGGTTTGCTGAAGGACTGGATGTAGAGTGTGGAAAAGGAAAGAAATCAAGGATGGCTGTAATGTTTTTGGACCTCACAACTGGTAGAAGAGAATTCTTTTTAGTAGGGAGTTTAAGACTGGGGTGGGATCAGGGGATTTGGAGAGGGTGGGTAGGAAGAAAGACTGTGATTTTCGACCTGGTATGTTTGAGATATAGGTTAGACATAAATGGAGATATCAAGTAGGTACTTGGATATATGAGTGTAAAGTGAGAGGAGAAGTTTGGGCTAGAGAGAAAAATGTGTTATGGCATATTATCATGAAAGTGGAAGAAACAAATTCATGCACATTGATGAGCACTAGATAAAAACAATATTTGGCATTATCTAACACAGAACACACTTTTGCAAATGAAGACTCTAAAGCCAGGAAAGTAGAGTGAGTTGCCCAAGGACACACAGGATGTTGGTGGAACCCATGTCACTCAACTCATCAGCTAGTACTATCTCCATCTTAGTGCACAGCCTACCATCCATGTTGCTATAGTAATAGAATAGGTGGAACCCCACTAATATAAAAGCCAAGGATAGTGGGCAGTGGTGAAGGGCATAAATTCTGGAGCAGATTTCCTAGGGTTCTAATCCTGGTTCTCTCACTCACCTTATGTGTGACGTTGAATAAATAACCTAGGTTCTCTGTGCTTTCGTTTCCATATCTGTAAGTGGGATTGATAATAATACTTAACTCATAGAGTAAATGGGAATATTAATTGACAGGATAGATATAAAGCACTTCAAACAATACCTTATTGCTAGCCAAGTGAAGCTGCAGCAACAATAATAATAACAATAACAACAATTATTATCATTAATTTTATTATTATTCTAATTAACTAGTTGGGGGATCTTCAGCAAGCCTGTTTTTTAACCTGAGTGTACATGGCTCACATGCAAAATAATGTATCCTGCTAAATGTTGTCTTTAAGATTCTTATTTCAGAGTAAGAAATACTCTGAGCTTTTATTACAACTTCTGGGAGACCCAGAATTGGCTAGTATCTGGGCATGTTCAAATACTACATATAAACCATATTGAAGTCAGATATTCTCGTATCCCTTCTAACCAGGCTTTCCTGTTCTCTTCGTGACATTTGGATATACTGGTGCTCATAATTAGTTGGTAACAAACTCTGCTCTTTTGCATCATTTTGTTCTTTAAATTGATTGTGTTCTGTGAGAATGGCTTATCTGCCTCTTCATTAAACATTCATGATTCTGTGACACCTCATTCTTTCCACTGATGGCTTTGATGGATGCCTTTTTAACAGAGATCTTAATCTTGCCTTTAACATTTTAAACAATGTCTTGGTTATCTACACCATAACCTCTCACTGGTGCGGTTTTTGTTTTGTTTTGTTAGTTTCTGCTGTAGGTATAACAAAGTGAATCAGCTATACATTTACATATATCCCCATATCTCCTCCCTCTTGCGTCCTCTCCCTCCCACCCTCCCTATCCCACCCCTCTATGTGGACACAAAGCAGGGAGCTGATCTCCTTGTGCTATTCGGCTGCTTCCTACTAGCTGTTTTACATTTGCTAGTGTATATATGTCCATGCCACTCTCTTACTTCGTCCCAGCTTACCCTTCCCCCTCCCCGTGTCCTCAATTCCATTCTCTGTGTCCGTGTCTTTATTCCTGTCTTGTCCCTAGGTTCTTCAGAACCATTTTTTTTCCTTTAGATTCCATATATATGTGTTAGCATACGGTATTTGTTTTTCTCTTTCTGACTTACTTCACTCTGTATGACAGACTCTAGGTCCATCCACCTCACTACAAATAACTCAATTTCGTTTCTTTTTATGGCTAAGTAATATTCCATTGTATATATGTGCCACATCTTCTTTATCCATTCATCTGTCGATGGACACTTAGGTTGCTTCCATATCCTGGCTATTGTAAATAGAGCTGCAATGAACATTGTGGTACATGACTCTTTTTGAATTATGGTTTTCTCAGGGTATATGCCCAGTAGTGGGATTGCTGGGTCGTATGGTTGTTCTATTTTTAGTTTTTTAAGGAACCTCCATACTGTTCTCCATAGTGCTGTATCAATTTACATTCCCACCAACAGTGCAAGAGGGTTCCCTTTTCTCCATACCCTCTCCAGCATTTATTGTTTGTAGATGTTTTGTTGATGGCCATTCTGACTGGTGTGAGGTGATACCTCATTGTAGTTTTTTGGTTTTTTTTTTTGCCGTACGCGGGCCTCTCACTGTTGTGGCCTCTCTCGTTGCGGAGCACAGGCTCCGGACGCGCAGGCTCAGCAGCCATGGCTCACAGGCCCAGCCGCTCCGCGGCATGTGGGATCTTCCCGGACCGGGGCACAAACCCGTGTCCTCTGCATCGGCGGCGGACTCTCAACCACTACGCCACCAGGGAAGTCCCTCATTGTAGTTTTGATTTGCATTTCTCTAATGATTAGTGATGTTGAGCATCCTTTCATGTGTTTGTTGGCAATCTGTATATCTTCTTTGGAGAAATGTCTATTTAGGTCTTCTGCCCATTTTTGGATTGGGATGTTTGTGTGTTTTTATGTTATCAATGCATCATCGTATTTGGATCAAAACAAGTAAGCTCCTGTTTTTAAGGCCCCACTTTTGTGGTTAAGAATTGATTTGTGGCAGTTTCTTGAGTGTAGAAGAATTGAATATGATTGTTAGTGAAACTGTTAAGTATTTCAGAGGGAATAATGAGATTATTGATTAGGTTCTTTTTGATTATAAAAGAGATTTAATGACACTGTTTTGGTCAAGACAAGTGAACGTCTCTCTGTTTCATTGGCTAGGTGATGATGTCTGTTTATTTTCCACTTTTGCCTGACATGCTAATTGACAAGTAAGGTGAGTGAATAGAGCCATTATTGTCCATGGATAATTGGTCATTCCTGTAGCAAGCAGTTGGACAGCAAAGATACAATTTTGTATAGTGTGTACATTATCAACTAAATACCTTCCCCTCCCCCCATTGTATTAGCTCTATTTTTTGTCATGTGGCATTCATGGAATTTTCACTCAGCACATACTGGCCTAGCTTTTTCCCATATAACTACAAGTTTTATTAATCTTTGCTGTCTTGGATGTGAGTTTTACCAGTGGTGTTTGGTAACTTCTTGATCCTTTCTTGTTGTCCGTGGTCCACCGTGGTCCACTATCCTCTTTCATATTTTTGACCTGATCTTCCTGTCCCAAGGCAAAAAAGGCATGAAAATAATGTCTTCATCTCCCCATCGTTGACCCCTCTGGACTACAGTGATGTCTGTTCCAGTGAGTAGAGTTGGGGAGTCACTAAAATGATGGGTTAACATCCTCAGGGATTATTAGTCTTTATCACCTTGCAGCTGGTTGTTATTTTCATTCTGCCATGAACTGGAGAATATTTATTTTGGCTGCTCCCCTATGAGCCCATATGGTGGCATTCTTAAACCAATGGGGGTACAGCTTGGCACTCCAGAAATAGGTGATGCAGTGCAAAAGGAGGCAGTCTGGGGCCCAAGCAAATGTCTTCTGTTTGCCATCGAATCATAGAATTCTAGGACTGGGAGGGTCATGGATATCATGTAGGTTTGCTTCTTCATTTTACCGATGAGGAAAGGAAACTCATAAATGGGAAGTGTCTTTGGCAAAATGAGAGTTAATAGCAGTACAGGGACCATAACTAAAAAGTTTTTTAGTCCTGTGTTACCCTGCTGGTGAAATGGAGCAAGAGATAGAGTGATAGAGTAGGAATAGTATCAGGTTTACTGGGGGTTTTATGCCCAGGTCTGTTGTTACATAGTAGTTGTATGACTTGAAGTAATTAACTGAATCTTTTTTTTTTTTTTTTTTGCGGTACGCGGGCCTCTCACCGCTGTGGCCTCTCCCACTGGGGAGCACAGGCTCCGGACGTGCAGGCTTAGCGGCCATGGCTCACGGGCCCAGCCGCTCCGCGGCACGTGGTATCCTTCTGGACCGGGGCATGAACCCGTGTCCCCTGCATCGGCAGGCAGACTCTTAACCACTGCGCCACCAGGGAAGTCCCAACTGAATCATTTTTGAAATTGTTCGTTATCCATTGAATGGTAGATCTGTCAATGACCCTGCCTTCCTCTAAAGTTTGTCTGTTGTCTGTTCATTGAGTTATATCATATTTTGATATTTAAAATTTGTTCAGGCTGTGACTGGATGAAAAATGTTGACTAATATGGAAATGTACTTTGACCTCATTTTCTTCTCTTCCCCATTTCCTTGAGGTCAGAGGAAATACATTTTTTAACTCCTATAATTGTGTATTCTTATCTACTCTGACAGCGACACCTCAGGGTCTCACCTCTCCTGAAAAGAATTATAATAATTGGGCATTCTGTGACCTTCCTGTCACAATAGATGGGTACTTGAGACTCTGGAAGGATTTTTTTCAGCAGTGTTCATCAATGTTTTCCTGTTAAACCCAAGGAAAATAGTTCATAAGATGTTTCACCTAATGGTTTCAACTTAGGGCTTCATCTCAGCCTGAGCTGGTATGTTATTGTCTTACTAAACAATAATATTTAGTTACTGTTAAAATGTTAAAAAAAAAAAAAGAAAAACAGTAAGTACTTCTAAATCCACCACCCAGAGATAACTACTTTAGACATTGTATGTACTTTCTTTTTAAATGCATGTTTATAGAGTCTAATATATACAACCGTCCATTCTTAATGCATGTGTGTATAGTTTATACAGTTTTTAAAAGGATTTACATTGAACATACTATTTTAGAATGTGATCCTTTCACCAAATGATACCAGTTTTTCATGTAGTTAAATTTTCTTCTATAACATCATTCTTAATGCTAGTATCCTTCTGTATGGAACGTGATGATTTATTTAATTAAACCTCTATTATTGGACATTTTAAAAGAAAAGTGCAGAGTCTACCTGTGACATAACTTCCCATATTTGTGTCACTTAAATATGAGGGCCTTTCTATTTAGAATTCTGATCAATTAGAAGATAAGATTTGATAGCATAGAAACTAGAGATTTAATCTCGATCGTTTGAGAATCCTGTTGGAGGATTTCCATTTAATCACTTTTTTTTTTTTTTTTTGCGGTACGCGGGCCTCTCACTGCTGTGGCCTCCCCCGCCACGGAGCACAGGCTCCAGACTAGCAGGCCCAGCGGCCATGGCTCACGGGCCCAGCTGCTCCGCGGCACGTGGGATCCTCCCGGACCGGGGCACGAACCCATGCCCCCTGCATCGGCAGGTGGACTCCCAACCACTGCGCCACCAGGGAAGCCCCCATTTAATCACTTATTGGTTTTCGTATTGATTTCATTAAATTTTCTCTGTAAAACATTTTGACCTCACTTTAAATTGGGTCAGCATACATATGTGGAGAGTCCACTTTTCCAGCTAGTGGGCTACATACAAGATGGCTTGAGGCCGTGTCTAAGTCACTCACATTTTATTAATGAACATGTATGCAGTATGAACAAGGTAGTTACCAGTAGAATACACCTGATGTGTGGTGAGGGGCTGGAAATTCAAACGCTTATTGGTGCCAGGCCTGAGTGCAAAGGGCCAGGGGTAAGCAACAGGGGTAGCTGGAGGGATCTTTTTCATCTGAGGAGGTCAGCTGTTATTTAAATCAAAATAAGTTGTTAGCATGGGCAATAAGGACTCGATTAACTGGATTTTCTCATTTTTCAAGAAAAGCTGAAAATTAAATTTATTTATGAAAAACTCCTAATTCTCAAACATTGGTAATAATTAAATTGTTTTAAAACACAGTGCAGGTGAAACAAGAGACGTCTGTGGATCTAATCTACCCCACAGGTCTACGTAGAGGTAGCCCCACTGGCAAGTCTTCAGCTCTTTGGAGATCAGGAAATCCTTCAGAAAGAGAAGGCTTTGCTTCCTACATCCATCTTTCCAGAGTTACTTTAAGGATAGGTATAATATTCAGATGATGAAACCTCCCCAGGTACCACCTTCCAGAAACTTACCAATTACCCTGAGATGTGACCTTTGCAGTGGGGAATGTTCCTGCAGCCAACAAGCATCAGACAAAAAGGGGCTGTGGAAACCAGTTGTCTTTAACATCCTGCCACCTGGGGCACCTTCACATCCAGGTTTCTGGTTCCCCTGGCCTGTGCAGTTTTCTGGAAAACATGAATGACATGTAACCAAAGTAAGATGTTTGCGAGAACTATTATTGGCAATGGTTAATGGAAAGAGCTCACGATTGAGAGTATGAAGACCGAGGTGTGAATCCCCATTTCACCCGGAGATGTGAAATCCAGCAAGTCCAAACATCTCTTTGTGATGCCATCTAGATTTTTATTTAATGTTGACAATCATACCTTAAAAAAAAAGGATAGGTATATAATCTTCAGTTTTCTATCTAGCACAGTAAATGCTTGATAATTCAGCCTTATCAGCAGAAATTATGGCAGGGTTCCTTACACTGTGGGTAATCAGTAAATATCTTTCCATTGAAATAATAATGTAAGAGTTGGAGACAATTTTGACATCCTTATACTTGAGTGGAGTGCATTTGAAGTCTGTGTTTAAATATGGCTGATGATTCTGGGAGATCTTGGAAATTCATTGAGCCTAAAACAATACAACATATCATGATGTATGAATGTTAACACTCAGCTTCTCTGTTCTGGCTCCCCTGTTTATATCCCTTTCCTGTTATTTACTCTGTGTTGTGAAGAGACTAAACCACTTCTCAGAAGCCAAGGACCTGACTAAGGTGGACATGAGGACCTCCGTGTGAGTGAACTTGTTGATATGCACCATTTCTTAGGCCCAGAAGGTAGTGACATTGGTCCAATGTGCTGCTTTTCTAAAAAGTTCCTACTGAGTGAAATAGACATGATCCTCTTTATAGTCACAAAACATCAGAGTTGGTAACTAAGAGCAAGGGTTGAAATGGGCTCTAGCTGGTGCCAAAAGTTATGTCCTTTCCATAGAACTAAATAGGGTTTGATTTACATCTCTGATTGAAGATTATTCACCTTCTACTTGGATTTTATATTTTTGTCACGTTGTCACCTCGAGGAGAAACATGTTCCTACTGGTGTTGGTTTTCAGGAGACACACTCCATGACAGAGTAGGGTGTAGCCTGTCCTGAGTGTAGACGAAGCTCCCCAGCCTGCGGTGGCACTGGCGTGACAGTTCTGCCACATCCAAGCTGTTTGTTCTTGACCTCACTTGGCATATTGATCTGTGTCCTCATCCATTGGTGTGGCAGAATGACATTAGTATTCATCACCACTCAACCTCTTCTGTTGCTCCTCCTACAAAGTCTTTGAAGAATCACAAGTCCCCAAAGTACAGATGACCTGTTGATATGTCTGTTAATTAATTTTTCAAAAGTACTTAGATTTCACCTCCATATTTTTCTCTCTGTGCCTTTATAGGGTGTCCAATCCCCACTAAATAAAAAATAGCTTTACAATTTTTCTAAAATATGAGACATGCTCATTTTTCTAAAATTCAAAGAATATAGAAAAATACAAAGACAGTTAAAATCACCTCCAAATCTTACCTGCCAGAAATTAAATGTTATCATTTGGGGAATATGAGCATCTGAAAATTTATGGATAGAAGGATGAATGAATGGACATAGGTAGATGGGCACCAATAATTTTATAACAGTGTGTATACATGTTATTTTAAAATTTAAAGCATTATATTTAATGAAATGAAACTGGAGGAATTTTTGAACTTGTGATTAAGTTTCTGTGTTGTAAAAACAATAATATCTAAAATAATGCCTCCAAGGTAAGGAAGAGTTAAGAAGCATTAGGAGGTTGGAGCCGTCACAGTATTACCACTGAATACTGTGTACCCATTAGAATGGCTGAAATTAAAAATACTGAAAATACAAAGTTTACATGGGGATGTGGAACAGCTGGAATCCTTTGTACACTCTTAGTGGGAATGTAAAATGATTCAGACCCTATGAGAAAGTGTTTCTTATAAAATTAAATGTACTCCTATCTTAGGATCTAGTAATTCCACTGTTATTTCCTCCCCAAAATGAAAACCCATGTCCACAAAAAGATCTGTGTAAGCATGTTCATTTCAGATTCATTCATAAGTGCTTAGAAACAATGTACATAAATAAACTGTGGTACATTCATACAGTGGAATAGCATACATCATAAAATAGGAAGGGACTGTTAAGACATGCAACAACACGGATGACTCTCATAGACATTGTTGAGCAAAGAAGACAGACGCAAAAGAGTATATATTCCATAAATCCATTTATATTATGTTCTAGAACGTGCAGAACTTTTCTCTGGTGATAGAATTCAGAAGAGAGGTTGCCTATGAGGTGAATGGAGTATAGACTGGAAAGGAACTTTCTAGGATGATGTCAGTGTTCTATATCTTAATTGGGATATTGGTTAAATGAGTGTATATATATGTCAAAACCCATCAAACGTACTCTTGAGATCTGTGTATTTTATTATATATAATTAAATCTCAACTTAAACATTTTAAAAATAAACTAAATTTAAACATCTTAGATATTACATGGATTGTCTCCCTGTTAGGAAATGAGAGGAATTAACAAACTTGGGCTTCCTCCCACTTTCCCTTACGTTGCTTATATTAGTTTTTCTTTTTTCAGGCTTCACAACATTCATACTCTGATTTGCAATCATAATGCCCTAGTTGTTTAGTTTTAGTTCTATATTTAAATAGAACCATGGATCCTTTGGCCACAGTTTTTCCATTTCTGAGTTCTTTATTTGGATTCATCTCTTGTTTATCCAGATTTCATGGTCAAGCAGTTTTTTGTTTTTGGTTTGTTTATTCTAAAGGAAGACTCATGGATATCCTATTTCCTGAGTTTTCAAATGTTTGCAAATGTCTGCCTTTTGCTTTTACACTTGAACTGTAGGTTAGCTGGATTTAATATTCTTCAGTCATACGTTTTGTCGTTTAAAGACATGGCCCCACTGACTTCTGACACTGAATACTATTGTGACAATGTCTGTAGTCAGCCTAGTTTTGTTGTCTTTCTCCCTCTAGTAGATGACTTGCTTTTTTATACTTGATGTCAGAAAAATTTTTTTTTTTTTTTTTGCGGTACGCAGACCTCTCACTGTTGTGGCCTCTCCCACTGCGGAGCACAGGCTCCGGACGCGCAGGCTCAGCGGCCATGGCTCACGGGCCCAGCCGCTCCGCGGCATGTGGGATCCTCCCGGACCGGGGCACGAACCCGTGTCCCCTGCATCGGCAGGCAGACTCTCAACCACTGCGCCACCAGGGAAGGCCTGAAAAATTTTTAATTCTTACGTTCAATAACTTAAGCTATTGCTTGATTTTTTTTTTTCTTTTTTTTTTTTGTGTATAAATTTCCCCTGGCATAAGAATGTCCTTTTGGGGCTTCCCTGGTGGCATAGTGGTTAGGAATCCACCTGCCAACGCAAGGGACACGGGTTCGAGCCCTGGTCCAGGAAGATCCCACATGCCACGGAGCAACTAAGACTGTGCGCCACAACTACTGAGCCTGCACTCTGGAGCCCGCGAACCACAACTACTGAGCCTGCATGCCACAAGTACTGAAGCCCGTGCACCTAGAGCCTGTGCTCTGCAACAAGAGAAGCCACTGCAATGAGAAGACTGCAATGAAGAGCAGCCCCCACTTACTGCAACTAGAGAAAGCCCACGCACAGCAATGAAGACCCAATGCAGCCAAAAATAAATAAATAAATTTATTTTTTTAAAAATGTCCTTTTGATCTGCAGTTTCAGTTCTTTATTTTAGAGAGCTTTGGAGGAGTGTGTTGTAAGTCTCCACTTTTTGAATATGAACGCTTCTTTTCTCTTTCCTGTGTGTGTATATGTGTGTGTTGCTTCAAGAACAACAATCATCCTTACATTTGCTTATCTTGATTCTCCATGTGTCACCTTCTCTCTAGTTCCCTTAATTCCTTTGTCTTTTCTTGCCACATTCAGTGTGATTATCTCTAACCTTTACTCTGGGCCAGTAATTAGGTTTTCTTCTCTTCTGACCCTTGCTATTTCTAATTTGTTTATGAAGTATAATCTTCCTTTCATTTTGAACTTTTGTTCTTTCATCATCTAGTCTTTGAGTCCTTCTTTTATAGAATCCATAGTCTTACAAAGGTTTTAATAGAATGTGAAACACTCACTGAGAGTCTTCTGTTTCTAGGGTTATGTTCCTTACAGTCTTTTTTTAAATATATATAAATTTACTTATTTTTGGCTGTGTTGGGTCTTTGTTGCCGCACATGGGCTTTCTCTAGTTGCAGCGAGCGGAGGCTACTCTTTGTTGCGGTGCGTGGGTTTCTCATTGCGGTGGCTTCTCTTGTTGTGGAGCGTGGGCTCTAGGAGCGTGGGCTTCAGTAGTTGTGGCATGTGGGCTCGGTAGTTGTGGCTAGCGGGCTAGGAGCACAAGTTCAGTAGTGTGGCGCACAGGCTTAGTTGCTCCATGGCATGTGGGATCTTCCCGGACCAGGGCTCGAACCCGTGTCCTCCGCATTGGCAGGTGGATTCTTAACCACTGCGCCACCAGGGATGTCCCCCTTACAGTCTTAGTTCCACATCTGTCATTCACATGCTGGATCCTTTTCTTACATTTTTTTGTTTTAGCAGAGTTTTATAATTGTTCTTATTTCTTCTCACTCATGCATGATAGAGGCCACTCTCCACATCATCTATTTATTCTGATCAAGTAGAAGTGAATTCACTTGATCCTGTTTCTACTTTATCTGGGACTAAATTGTCTTCTAAATTCCCATCTACAATTTGAGGGCTGGCTGTCAGCTTCACTGCAGGACTCATAATCCAAGGGCGCAAGAGTGGTAAGATCTCAACTGGAGCTGAGTACTGTCTTTGCTGGAGGACCTGGACCTAGGGTGACTAATCATCCCAGTATGTCCAGGACTTGCCCAAATTTCACACCGGAAGTCCCACATCCCAGAAAACCCTCTCAGTGTCAGGCACACCAGGATGGTTAGTCAACCTATCTGAATTGACTTTATTTTCTACTAATTTTTAAATATTCTAGGCCCCGTCCACTCCATCTAGCTGCAGCTGGTTCAGCTTGAGCCCAATTTTCCTTAGTATCCTGGAATATGGCAAACCTGGGGCACTTGAGGAAGTACAGGACTCTTCTAGTCTCATGGATTTTTTTTTTTTCTTTAGGACTTCTAATTCCAAGTCAGCTTCTCTCCAGTTGCGATCATTTAAGTGAGAATGTTGAGAGTTTCATCAGCTCATCCTTTTCCTCATTGCCACTTCTGAGGCAGAGTATATGAATAGGACTCAGAGCTGTGCTGGATGGAGCTCAGAGTCTCGCTCCATCCCTCCAGTTGCACTTTTCAAAAGATGGTACATGGTTAGTTTCCTTTCTTTGTTTAGTTACTTTAAAAGGATATTTTAAAATTTCCATTTAGCCATTTGAGGAAATAGATTCAGTAATCCTGTTTGATTCCTCTGCTGTTACCCAGTCCATTATAAAAGTTTGATAAAGTTGGTCAAATGATTCATCCTTGTATATTCTCTCTCATCTTCTTCTGTTCTCCCCCCTCCCAAAACACACATCTCTCTCATTTTCTCTTTCTCATACATGTATGCAAGTGAAAATATTAGGCCCCTTAAATAAAAATAGAGGTTTGAGAGTAGGCTTGTAACCAAAACCCAATCAAAAGCATAATAGATTAGCCCATGAATTGAAAATGAGCTCCTTTATTGCGAGATTTGTCAATTGAGATGCTATCATTTAAGACTTCTATTTCCAGGGATTTTTCCAGACTGAGCACTATATTTAACACTGAAACATTAATGCCAATGTGGGTTTTATGTTGAGCTTACTTATTCTCTTAAGTTTTTTTTTTTTTTGTCTTTTTTTTTAAGTATAAAGAAGATTATGATCCCCCAATAGTGAAGTAGTGGCTCAAATTTCCAAGGACTGTGCTACTCAGGGCAGTGAGTATGAACTTTGGAAACTAGTGCTGGCTCTCTGTCCATGTCCTTTGCACAACTGCTTGAAGAATTTTGTGTCCTCTAAAGTTGATCAAGCAGTCATAAGTGGTGAAGTCGAAAAAGAAGCCCAGTCTTAAATGTTATGGTCAGGAAAACAATTCTACAGTGATAACAGCCTGAAAGAGGGGAAGGTTTGAAGTATTGAATGAAGGTGAGAAAGCATTGCAAGTAAATTTCAGGAAGAAGTTGAAGGCACACTTTGAAAAGTATTGCTGAATTTGTTAGTAGGACATAGCATGTTCCGTCAGAGTAAAAGACATTTACCTCTACCCTCCTGAGGAGGGTTTTGTGTTTGGCTTTCTTTTGTTTTAAGGGAAGGGGCTGGGAGGATTGAAAACTTCACTTATAAATTTGAAGTTTTATGCTTTTTCATCTTTCTCTTCAAGTTTCAAACAATAGCTAACAAGGGAAATAATCGTTTTTATATTTGCTTTTGTTAGCCTGTTTTTTCTAGTCTAGAAAGGTAAGGGAGTTTGGCCTATTTTTAAATTCTGTTTTATCTGTCTTTGTATATTGTATTTCTTTTAGCATTATTTACTTTATATTGAGCTTTTCAGAAATACGTACGATTATTTTAATTAAAATAAAAAATTAAAATGTACCTTTATGTCTCATTGGATTGTTTGTTCAGATTTATTACAGCTAAAAAAATGAGATACATTTAGAATGTAATCAGAGGTGATTCCAGTGAGTTTTATTTTGTTTACATTTGTTAGCTAAATAAATAAAGGCCCTTACCCTTCCCTTTGGGGGTATTGTAATAAAGATTTTTTTTTCCTCAGAGGTTAGAATGTATTCTTCTTATAATATATTAGAGAAAATTATTCAATTAATACTTAAATGTTAATTTGAAGCTACGAATAAAAGGCAATGTAGTAGGCCCTCTATATCCTCTATATCTGTGGATTCCGCATCTGTGGATTCAACCCACCGTGGATACAGAGGGCCAGCTATACGACTCCATTTTATAGAAGGGACCTGAGCGTCCTCAGATTTTGGTATCTGCAGAAGGTCCTGGAACCAATCCTCAGCAGATACTGAGGGACAACTGGACATTTGTTTTCACCCCTTCCTTACCCATCCTCCCTTTTTAGGTGAGTGAGGGACATTGGGGTAAAATGAGAGAAAAGTAACTAAGGTCGGGTCACAGTGGAATGGAATAAAACCTAGTCTACCTTTCAGCCACTTCCTTACTTGCTGTTTTATATGGTGTTCATATAACACAGAGGAATCTACTGTAACACACTATCATGTAGGGAGGAATTCAGATTAAGACAGATCTTTCCTGAATGCTTTGGTGCCTTGCAAGGAATACCAAAACACCAAAAGGCCCTTATTAAGAACAAAGCAAGCAGCCCTAGATGTGGAAGCCAAGGACAGCATTTATGTGACATGTCACTCTAATAAGACATTAAAGATTTAGTTTTATTTAATCAGTTCATTTGTATAAATAACTTCTTAATTGTATTTGATGTTTATAGTCATTCACTTAGGATTTCCAATTTTAGATAAGCAGCACCTTAAACCTAATTAGTTATCAGATATTTATTTGAAGGTGATATAATACGTCTTTTAGTTTCTCTGTTAGAGTAGATATTTTTGTACATGCTCTTCCTAAATATTTAATAATTTTAATGCAGCTGAGGTTTGGTCAGAATAACAAAATACTGACTTTCCCTCCAAGATGATGTACACATTGTCACCCATCACACTTTACTGCTGTCAAAATTTTTTAAGCTTGCTATGACCTACTTAAGGGTCTTATAACAAGATTAAAAATTCTGGTGAGTTGCATGCGGCAGACTGCAGTGGATTCAGCAATTGCACTTTGTGTTTTCCAGTCTTGTTCCTATGGAGATAATGGCCAGGCTTGTCATGCAAACCCACTGCCTTCTTTTTTTGGTAGACATGCTTTGTGTTGTGACTCTCAGGAAGCAATATCATTTGATTTGGTTGATTTGAGTTTCTAAGGTACCCTGCATGTATCTTTTGGTATTTTGACTGGAAACATTTTAATGATATGTTCACCTCACTTTAATTCTGGTTTGTCAGCACTTTTACTTATAAGGCTGTATTTTTCAAGGGTTAATCTAATAGTTCCAAAAATGTTCGTGGAGTAAAGCAAGAAATCACCCTGTAGCAATGAGATTAATTTGAAGAGGCTTGAAATGATGAACTACACATAATGAATTCTCTTTGAAAAGAAGCCAGTCCATGAGTTACAGCTCAAGAGAGGAAAAGGAGGAGGGTGAACAGTGAGGGAAGAGGCTCCGACTTGATTAAAGGTTAGAAAGCAGAGCACACTCTGAAAGTTTGTAAAAACCAGGGCTGGTTTTCTTCTTGAGAAGTTTGTAAGAAGATTTAATTCTTTTTTTTTTTAATTTTTAAATTTCATTTCATTTATTTTTTTATACAGCAGGTCCTTATTTGTTATCAATTTTATACACATCAGTGTATACATGTCAATCCCAATCGCCCAATTCATCACACCACCACCACCACCACCCCGCTGCTTTCCCCCCTTGGTGTCCATACGTTTGTTCTCTACATCTGTGTCTCAATTTCTGTCCTGCAAACCGGTTCATCTGTACTATTTTTCTAGGTTCCACATATATGCGCTAACATATGATATTTGCTTTTCTCTTTCTGACTTACTTCACTCTGCATGACAGTCTCTAGATCCATCCACGTCTCTACAAATGACCCAATTTCATTCCTTTCTATGGCTGAGTAATATTCCATTGTATATATGTACCACCTCTTCTTTATCCATTTGTCTGTAGATGGGCATTTAGGTTGCTTCCATGACCTGGCTATTGTAAATAGTACTGCAGTGAACATTGAGGTGCATGTGTCTTTTTGAATTGCAGTTTTCTCTGGGTATGTGCCCAGTAGTGGGATTGCTGGATCATATGGTAATTCAATTTTTAGTTTTTTAAGGAACCTCCATACTGTTCTCCATAGTGGCTGTATCAATTTACATTCCCACCAACAGTGCAAGAGGGTTCCCTTTTCTCCACACCCTCTCCAGCATTTGTTGTTTGTAGATTTTCTGATGATGCCCATTCTAACTGGTGTGAGGTGATACCTCATTGTAGCTTTGATTTGCATTTCTCTAATAATTAGTGATGTTGAGCAGCTTTTCATGTACTTCTTGGCCATCTGTATGTCTTCTTGGGAGAAATGTCTGTTTAGGTCTTCTACCCATTTTTGGATTTGGTTGTTTGTTTTTTTAATATTGAGCTGCATGAGCTGTTTATATATTTTGGAGATTAATCATTTGTCCGTTGATTTGTTTGCAAATATTTTCTCCCAATCTGAGGGTTGTCTTTTCATCTTGTTTACGGTTTCCTCTGTTGTGCAAAAGCTTTGAAGTTTCATTAGGTCCGATTTGTTTATTTTTGTTTTTATTTCCATTACTCTAGGAGGTAGATCAAAAAAGATCTTGCTGTGATTTATGTAAAAGACTGTTCTCCCTATGTTTTCCTCTAAGAGTTTTATAGTTTCCGGTCTTCCATTTACGTCTCTAATCCATTTTGAGTTTGTTTTTGTCTGTGGTGTTAGGGAGTGTTCTAATTTCATTCTTTTACATGTAGCTGTCCAGTTTTCCCAGCACCACTTATTGAAGAGACTGTCTTTTCTCCATTGTATATCCTTGCCTCCTTTGTCATAGATTAGTTGGCCATAGGTGCGTGGGTTTATCTCTCGGCTTATCTCTGGACTTTCTATCTTGTTCCATTGATCTATGTTTCTGTTTTTGTGCCATTACCATATTGTCTTCATTACTGTAGCTTTGCAGTATAGTCTGAAGTGAGGGAGTCTGATTCCTCCAGCTCCATTTTTTTCCATTAGGACTACTTTGGCTATTCGGGGTCTTTTGTGTATACAAACAAATTTTAAGATTTTTTGTTCTAGTTCCGTAAAAAATGCCATTGGTAATTTGATAGGGATTGCATTGAATCTGTACATTGCTTTGGGTAGTATAGTCTTTTTCACAATTTTGATTCTTCCAATCCAAGAACATGGTATATCTCTCCATTTGTTGGTATCATCTTTAATTTCTTTCATCAGTGTCTTATAGTTTTCTGCATACAGGTCTTTTGTCTCCCTAGGTAGGTTTAATCCTAGGTATTTTATTCTTTTTGTTGCAGTGGTAAATGGGAGTGTTTTCTTAATTTCTCTTTCAGATTTTTCATCATTAGTGTATAGGAATGCGAGAGATTTCTTTGCATTAATTTTGTATCCTGCAACTTTACCAAATTCATTGATTTGCTCTAGTAGTTGTCTGGTGGCATCTTTAGGATTCTCCATGTATAGTATCATGTCATCTGCAAACAGTGACAGTTTTACTTCTTCTTTTCCAATTTGTATTCATTTTATTTCTTTTTCTTCTCTGATTGCCGTGGCTAGGACTTCCAAAACTCTGTTGAATAGTAGTGGTGAGAGTGGACATCCTTGTCTCGTTCCTGATCTTAGAGGAAATGCTTTCAGTTTTTCACCATTGAGAATGATGTTTGCTGTGGGTTTGTCGAATATGGCCTTGTAATATGTTGAGGTAGGTTCCCTTTATGCCCACTTTCTGGAGAGTTTCTATCATAAATCGGTGTTGAATTTTGTCAAAAGCTTTTTCTGCAACTATTGAGATGATCATATGGTTTTTATTCTTCAATTTGTTAATATGGTTTATCACATTGACTGATTTGTGTATATTGAGGAATCCTTGCATCCCTGGGATAAATCCCACTGGATCATGGTGTGTGATCCTTTTAATGTGTTGTTGGATTCTGTTTGCTAGTTTTTTTCTTTTTTTTTTTTGTAAATGGATGATCACAACAAAAGCAACAATGATTGCAGTTACCAAACATAAAACACACTCATACTATGTCATAATTGTTTGCTAGTATTTTGTTGAGGATTTCTGCAGCTGTATTCATCAGAGATATTGGGCTGTAATTTTCTTTTTTTGTAGTATCTTTGTCTGGTTTTGGTATCAGGGTGATGGTGGCCTCATAGAATGAGTTTAGGAGTGTTCATTCCTCCGCAATTTTTTGGAAGAGTTTGAGAACGATGGGTATTAGCTCTTCTCTAAATGTTTGATAGAATTCACCTGTGAAGCCTTCTGGTCCTGGACTTTTGTTTTTTGGAACATTTTTAATCACAGTTTCAATTTCATTATTTGTGATTGGTCTGTTCATATTTTCTGTTTCTTCCTGTTTCAGGCTTGGAAGCTTATACCTTTCTAAGAATTTGTCCATTTCTTCCAGGTTGTCCATTTTATTGGCATAGAGTTGCTTGTAGTAGTCTCTTAGGATGCTTTGTATTTCTGCGGTGTCTGTTGAAACCTCTCCTTTTTCATTTCTAATTTTATTGATTTGAGTCCTCTTCCTCTTGATGAGTCTGGCTAGTGGCTTATCAATTTTGTTTATCTTCTCAAAGAACCAGCTTTTAGTTTTATTGATTCTTGCTATTGTTTTCTTTATTTCTATTTCATTTATTTCTGCTCTGATCTTTATGATTTCTTTCCTTCTGCTAACTTTGGGTTTTGTTTGTTCTTCTTTCTCTAGATCCTTTAGGTGTACGATTAGATTGTTTATTTGAGATTTTTCTTGTTTCTTGAGGTAGGCTTATATAGCTATAAACTTCCCTCTTAGAACTGCTTTTGCTGCATCCCAGATGTTTTGGGTCATTGTGTTTTCATTGTCGTTTGTCTCTAGGTTTTTTTTCATTTCCTCTTTGATTTCTTCAGTGATCTCTTGGTTATTTAGTAACGTATTGTTTAGCCTCCATGTGTTTGTGTTTTTTACTTTTTTTTCCCTGTAGTTCATTTCTAATCTCATAGCATTGTGGTCAGAAAAGATGCTTGATATGATTTCAATTTTCTTAAATATACTGAGGCTTGATTTGTGACCCAATATGTGATCTATCCTGGAGAATGTTCCATACGCACTTGAGAAGAAAGTGTAACCTGCTGTTTCTGGATGGAATGTCCTATAAACATCAATTAAATCGACCTGGTCTATTGTGTCATTTAAAGTTTCTGTTTCCTTATTTATTTTCATTTTGCATGATCTGTCCATTGGTGTAAGTGAGGGTTAACGTCCCCCACTGTTATTGTGTTACTGTCGATTTCCTCTTTTATACCTGTTAGCAGTACCTTATGTATTGACGTGCTCCTATGTTGGGTGCATATATATTTATAATTGTTATATCTTCTTCTTGGATTGATCCGTTGATCATTATGTAGTGTCCTTCCTTGTCTCTTGTAACAGTCTTTATTTTAAAGTCTATTTTATCTGATATGAATATTGCTACTCCAGCTTTCTTTTGATTTCCATTTGCATGGAATATCTTTTTCCATCCCCTCCCTTTCAGTCTGTATGTGTCCCTAGGTCTGAAGTGGGTCTCTTGTAGACAGCGTATATATGGGTCTTGTTTTTGTATCCATTCAGCAAGCCTCTGTCTTTTGGTTGGAGCATTGAGTCCATTCACGTTTAAGGTAATTATCGATATATATGTTCCTATGACCATTTTCTTATTTGTTTTGGGGTTTTTTTTGTAGGTCCTTTTCTTCTCTTGTGTTTCCCACTTAGAGAAGTTCCTTTAAAATTTTTTGTAGACCTGGTTTGGTGGTGCTGAATTCTCTTAGCTTTTGCTTCTCTGTAAAGCTTTTGATTTCTTCATCGAATCTGAATGAGATCCTTGCCGGGTAGAGTAATGTTGATTGTAGGTTCTTCCCTTTCATGGGTTTTAAGTATATCATGCCACTCCCTTCTGGCTTGAAGAGTTTCTGCTGAGAAATCAGCTATTAACCTTATGGGAGTTCACTTTTATGTTGTCATTTTTCCCTTGCTGCTTTCAATAATTTTTCTTTGTCTTTAATTTTTTCCAGTTTAATTACTATGTGTCTTGGTGTATTTCTCCTTGAGTTTACCCTTTATGGGACTCTCTGTGCTTCCTGGACTTGGGTCGCTATTTCCTTTCCCTTCTTAGGGAAGTTTTCAACTACAGTCTCTTCACATATTTTCTCGGGCCCTTTCTCTCTCTCTTCTCCTTCTGGGATCCCTATAATGCAAATGTTGTTGCAGTTAATGTTGTCCCAGAGACCTCTTAGGCTGTCTTCATTTATTTTCATTCTTTTTTCTTTATTCTGCTCCACAGCAGTGAATTACACCATTCTGTCTTCCAGATTTCTTATCCGTTGTTCTGCCTCAGTTATTCTGCTATTGATTCCTTCTAGTGTAGTTTTCATTTCAGTTATTGTATTGTTCATCTCTGTTTGTTTGTTCATTAATTCTTCTAGGTCTTTGATAAACATTTCTTGCATCTTCTTGATCTTTGCCTCCATTCTTTTCTGAGGTCCTGGATCATCTTCACTATCATTATTCTGAATTCTTTTTCTGGAGGGTTGCGTATCTCCACTTCATTTAGTTGTGTTTCTGGGGTTTTATCTTGTTCCTTCATCTGGTACATAGCCCTCTGCCTTTTCATCTTGTCTATCATTCTGTGAATGTGGTTTTTGTTCCACAGGCTACAGGATTGTAGTTCTTTTTGCTTCTGCTGTCTGCCCTCTGGTGGATGAGGCTATCTGAGAGGCTTGTGCACGTTCCCTGATGGGAGGAACTGGTGGTGGGTAGAGCTGACTTTTGCTCTGGTGGGCAGAGATCAAGAAAACTTTAATCTGCTAGACTGCTGATGGGTGGGGCTGGGTTCCCTCCCTGTTGGTTGTTTAGCCTGAGGCAACCCAACACTGGAGCCTACCTGGGCTCTTTGGTGGGGCTAATGGCGGACTCTGGGAGGGCTCATGCCAAGGAGTACTTCCCAGAACTTCTGCTGCCAGTGTCCTTGTCCCCACAGTGAGTCATAGCCACCACCCACCTCTGCAGGAGACCCTCCAACACTAGCAGGTAAGTCTGTTTCAGTCTCCCCCGGAGTCACTGCTCCTTCCCCTGGGTCCCAATGCACACACTACTTTGTGTGTGCCTTCCAAGAGTGGAGTCTCTGTTTCCCCCAGTTCTGTCGAAGTCCTGCAGTGAAATCCCACTAGGCTTCAAAATCTGATTCTCTAGGAATTCCTCCTCCCGTTGCCAGACCCCCAGGTCGGGAACCCGAGGTGGGGCTCAGAACCTTCACTCCAGTGGGTGGACTTCTGTGGTATAAGTGTTCTCCAGTCTGTGAGTCACCCACCCAGCAGTTATGGGATTTGATTTTACTGTGATTGTGCCCCTCCTACCATCTCATTGTGGCTTCTCCTTTGTCTTTGGATGTGGGGTATCTCTTTTGGTGAGTTCTAGTGTCTTCCTGTTGATGATTGTCCAGCAGCTAGTTGTGATTCTGGTGTTCTAGAAGATTTAATCTTTAAGAAAATAAAGCTCATATGAAGGACAGTTTAGAGGGAAGGAAAGAAGGGAGGGAAGAAAGGGAGCAAGGAAGGAAGGAGAGTACTGTGAAGAATAAGAGAATGGAATTAAGGTTTTCTAAAGAAAAAACTCTCTGGCATCTAACCTTAATAGGTGGGAGAGTGATACTGCAGCTCTAGTGAAGATCAGCAGAGAAGAAAGGGAATCCATTGACTGCATGGAAGATATCTTAGTTGGGTCAGCAGTGAATTGAGGTGAAGGCCAACCGTACTTGCTGGGTATCTTACTTGCTGAATGTTTGTGTTCCCTCCAAATTCATATGTTGAAATCTAACCCCAATGTGATATTATTTGGAGGTAGGGGCCTTTGGGAGGTAATTAGGTCATGAGGGTGGAGTCATTATGAATGAGCTTAGTGTCCTTATATGAAGAGGCCACAGCGCTAACTCACTCTCTTTTCACCATGTAAGGATTCAATGAGATGTTGGCCATCTGCAAACGAGGAAGATGTTGCTGGCACTCTGATCTCAGACTTCCAGCATCCAGAACTGTGAGAAGTAAATTTCTCTTGTTTATAAGCCACCAAGTCCTTTGGTACAGCAGCCTAAACTGACTAAGGCAGGATCTGAACCAGCTCCTCTTTCAGCATCCATGGATCCAGTGTCATTGCTACATGCTTTTTTATGTTTGCTGGTATGCCTGATTTTGTTGCCTCGTTGTTATTAGGTAATGACCATGGTTGTATAATGCCTCTGCTACTTACATAATATTCCTGCTATTTTCCCCTCTGCTCTATTCTGGCTTGGTGGCACTAAATGAAGGGCACCAACATGCATGTGTTCGGCATGAAGAACTCTAAGTCATAAGAGAATACCAGTCGTAAGAGGCTACAATGTCTTCTGCCTCATAAAGCTCCATCCCTTGTCTTCCATTGCATCCCTTTCTGTGTATGTGCCATGGCATATGGCCAGTACTCTTAGTTACAAGTGTCAATACCCCCAAATTCACACGAGCTTAAAAAATGTTCATTAAAACTGTGAAATTTGAAGTGCTAACTCTCATTACAGCAACTCCTGGATCCAGGAGTTCAGTGTACCATCAGAGCTCTCTTCATCCCTCTAGGAAGACTTCTTTTTCTAGTAAGCTCTGTCTCTGTGGCTCTAGCCTTTCACGTCTCTTAGACCTCCAAGTCCCAAAAGAATGAAAGATCTTCTTTCTCATCAGCTCTGGCTAAAGGGGAAGGATCTGTTAGACCTTGTTCATTGCTGGGCTGGAGGGGTGTCAAATGTGTGGGGCATTCCCCCTTAAACTACATGGACCGTGTAGAGTGATTAGAAAAGATGAGAGGCACACTGTACAAGTGTGTTCACTCCAGCCATCTTGTTAGAGTTTCATGATTTTTGTAGTTTCATTGTGGTTTAGAAACACTTGGGAAACGTGAATCCATTATTTAGCTGCATTAGTTGAGGCACTATTAACATAACCAAAGGTTCTCTGTACTTGGCTTTGGACAGTGACTGTATTTGTACAGTGGGATGTGTGTGCCACAGATGTGAGCATTCACTGTTCAGACCCAGCCTGAGCTCCCAGGCCGGCCCTCTTCTCCGTCTTGATGTGTGTTCTCATTAGGAAACAGATACCTGTAGAATTTGCTGTTCCATGCCCACATGCTAGTTTAGCCTTAAAAGTGCATCTTTATTGCTTTCTGCAAAACCAAGGTCCTGGTTCTTTGGGTTGGTCAGTATGACTCTGAAGCCAACATTTAAATTAGAGACACGATACACCAGTATCACAGTTCTTGACATCAGTTTTTCCTGTACCTGTAGTGGTTTGTGCACTTAACTGCTTTGCTTATATTAAGAAAGTGAATTCCTAAAGTCGTTTTGAACCAGAAAGTTACATTTGCAGTGACTTAGACATCTGGATCTTTTTTGAAATATTGCAGCTATTTAATTGTCATGAATGTTTAGAGAAACAATTATTCGTGATCCTGTTTAGGTTCAGCCATATTACAAATAATTTCTTTCTGTAATGCATCAGTAGTTTACCCTTGTACTTCCAAGGATTAAGTGGGATCAGAGTCATTCATAATAGTATCTCCTGTCGACACAAGCAAACAAACCACCCAGTGAGTACAGTTATCGTCTTTATTAACACTGCTGTCTGTTGGAACTAATGAATTTCCATGTAGGTTCAAGAGCAACTGTTGGCTGACATTTTAGATTATCCAAACTCAAGTGACAAGTTCTGTCCTTCACATTAGCATGGAGGTTCAGGGATTAATAAGAGTTCTCATCCAATGTCAGTTTGACTTTGCAGAAGATGTTGCCGACACCAGCCGTTGGTCCTGTGCAGAAAATGGATGGTGACATTTTATGAATTATATTTCCCCATTTATTTTCATCCCTTGAAGCTGCTTAGGATTTTCATTTTGACAAAGCAGATTTAGATCCAGGACGTACCTATGAAAGAAGGGGTTCTATGCTGCATAGTTTGAGAGGTCCAAAAGGCTCTTCCTCCTCCTTTGGGTGCCCAGGGTGTCAGACGCGCTGGAGTGGGAGTGTGGGTGTGTGTTCTTCACCCAGAAGGCTATCGTTGAGGTGACTGTGCTCCCTGAGAGTGGCTGGTTAGCCTTTCTGTACTTGCACATTCACAACGATTAAGTTATCAGATTTGCTTTGGATCCTGTGGGTCCAGTGATGTGACACAGAACCCAGGAATGAGAAGGCATATTTCTGAGCTGGGGGCCACCAGCTCAGTGATAGATCCTTCGAGGGCAGCTAGAAGGAGCTGGGTGCTGAGAGAAAGGGGGGAAAACTCAGAATGTACCTTGCTTGCATCATAATATTGCAGGACCAGCCTGGCTGGGTATCTGACTTACGTTTTGGGTAGTCAGTTGGAAAATGCTAGCTCTAGCATTATTATTTTTAAATGATTAGAGTTGTGGTATGATTCAGTGTGAAATGTGTGTTGTCCATGCTGAGCGAGAAATGGATGAAGGAAGCCCAGGGAGGCAATTAGACTCAGAGTACCGCTGTGACTTGCTGTGTAGAGGATGATTGGAGATGTTCATTCTTCTCGAAGTTTTCATTTCACTTGATCCAGGTCCTTTCAGAAAGCTCTCCTTCTGGGTTAAATTTTTTCCCGCTTGATTTCAGCCATGTGATGATTAAGAGAAGAGGTTAGCTACATCTTTTTAAGGCATTACTAGGCAATTGCAATGTGGCCATTTACTTATGCTGAACTAATGCTAGTGAGATGAGATAGTCCTGTGTTAGGAACAGTGGGGTAGCAGTTTTCAAACATATACTGATTGGTCCTTTTGGCGCACGCTCTGGCCTCCACTCTGCCAACAAAATGCTTCTGCTCTTGGAAAAGTAGTATGTTTTCATAGCGTTCTAGGAAGATTGGGATCCATTTCTTACCTTTGCTGTCACCTGTTAGGTTGTCAGCCTAAGGGAATAAAGAGAGAGCTCTGTGTGTGTCCAGATGGGCAGGGAAGGCTGCCTGGGTGGAGGTAACACCCTCTTAGCTGAATTTAAAATGATTTAGAATAAACCAAGCAGTGAATGGGCTGAAGGCTCTTCCCCGCAGAAGGACCCACATGAGCCAGTAGGAGTTAAGAGACAGCATCGTGTGTGAGCAGAACTATCAATACAAGGAACTGATGTTGCTGATGGAAAATAGAAGATGGTGAGAGAGGAGGTCCCAAGTAAGGCAGGCAGTGGGGCCAGGCCACAGAGGATAAGAACGTTATGATAGCAGTTGTGGAGGGCCATTGAAGGGTTTTGTGTGGCAGAAACCTGATCAGCTCAGCTTGGGGTAGATTATGCTGGCACCTTAATGGAGACAGCATCAGAGGTACTGAGGCAGGAGACAGCATCAGAGGTACTGAGGCAGGAGACAGCATCAGAGGTACTGAGGCAGGAGACAGCATCAGAGGTACTGAGGCAGGAGACAGCATCAGAGGTACTGAGGCAGGAGACAGCATCAGAGGTACTGAGGCAGGAGACAGCCGGAGGGTCGCTGAAAAAGGAGTTTATCATCCTGGTAAAGTAGGTTATCCTCTCTTTGGCTGGTCTGATAACTAAGCACTTTGAACTGAGACAGAAAGGTCAAGAAATATCCAAAACAGCTCAAATGAACAATGTGTCGCTACCACCCACAATTTAGATCAGAAGCTGGGTGTGTTTTTAATCCTTGTCTTCATCCAGGGTGTCTCTGAGCTTGTGGTGGTTTCACACGCATAATATAGAGTTGAACTGGGAGTTCTGTGAGAGCTGAGGAAACTCAGTGAGGATCAGGTAGAAGCAGCAGCTTTTTTTAATCCATCACTGGATTCCTAGCCCCCAGCATGGTGCTGCCATATCGGTGGTACTGCGTGAACGTTGAAGATTGGGCTTGTGTCAGCATTTGGAAGACATCTGTACTATCATCAGTGTCACTGAAGACTTTAGGTTGGTCTTCAACATTTCTGTTGATTAGTGCTTTCTCAGTGACCAGCTGTGTGTGTTATGCAAACCAAGTTTCTAAACTTGGAAATTTGGTTGTTTTGTAAATGTATTTAGTAGCATGAAATACGAAGGAAGAAGTTGTATCACTTTGCTAATTTTGTGAAAGATTTTGTATCACTTTGCTACTTTTACATGGCTAAGAACACAAGTCTTGATGGCAGCACTGCAAGAACAAAATGTATGAAAATAACCAATGTCAGTGGACAGTCAAGGAAGAGGTTGTGTTATTTTGAGCAGAGGCATGGCATGATCTGTCTTCGGTTTTAGAAGAATCACTCTGGCTGCTATGAGGAGAATTGACTGCTTGAAAGTCAAGGTTTGGGAAGCAGGGAGAGCTTTAGGAGGTGAATGGGATAATCCAGGTTAGAGATGATGGTGGTTGGATCAGGTAGGTATTGGTGGAGAGGGTAAGCAAAAAGTGATCAGACTTGAGATATGCTACAAGTAGAGGACAGGATTTGTTGATGGGTTGGTTAAAGGATGTGAGAGAAGAGGGGCAAGGATGACTCTTAGGTTTGGGTTTGAGCAGCTGGAAGGATGCAGTTCATTTCCTGAGATGGACGGCTGAGAGTAGAACAGGTTTTGGACTGTGGAGTCAGGTAGTATGGGAAAGAGAGATTAAGAGTTCAGTTTAATGGAGAAATCAAGCAGAAAGTTGAATATACTGATCTGGGATTCAAGGGAGAGGTCCCAAGTAGGTAGATCAGTTTGGGAATCATTAGCATTTAGATGATATATAAAGCCAGGAGGCTGAGAAAGGTCTCTTGAAACATTTGGATAATAAACTTATTAAGTTTTTAGGGCAAGTTGATTATTTTTATGAAGTCATTTTATTAGAAAATTGAAAGCGTTATATCCTTGATCATGTCTTTTAAAAGATGTGCACATAAGTAATCTTTCTGGAAGACAAACCAACATGTACATGATGAACATTTTCTTGCCTATGAAAGGCATAAACAAAGCAGTTTAGGAAGGAAAGCTATTGACCAGCATATGACTGACAAATCAAGGGAAAGAAATACTTTTATGTGCTTGTATCACTTGGTCTCCTGGCTAGCAGTTAGCAACAATAAATATCAAAGTTTTATTTTGTAATGACATGAAAAGAGCTAGAATGTGAATTAAAGAACAAGTCTGTCTTTGAGGAATTAACAAAAATAATTCTCAAAGACATATCATGAATTGCCATGTTGGGGATTTTCCCTGTGGATTTTCAAGTTGCAGAAATAATGCTGCACAAGTTACATACTACCATCATTCAGGGAATGGAGTACAAAATGCCCGTCTCTCTTTCAGTATTCTAGTGAAATTCTAGTTAGATTCCAATGACAAAGTTTAGGGGGGAAAAAGCCTTCACCATTACTGATTTTAAAAATAGTAAGCACAGGCTTCCCTGGTGGCGCAGTGGTTGAGAGTCCGCCTGCCGATGCAGGGGACATGGGTTTGTGCCCCGGTCCGGGAAGATCCCACATGCCGCGGAGCGGCTGGGCCCGTGAGCCATGGCTGCTGAGCCTGCGCGTCCGGAGCCTGTGCTCTGCAATGGGAGAGGCCACAACAGTGAGAAGCCCGCGTACAGCAAAAAAAAAAAAAAAAAAAAAAAGTAAGCACAATAACCTAAAATCTCTGTTCTCAGATTGAGAAGGCCTAATGTTATCTAATAGTTTACTTTCTTACTGAGATTTCGACCCATGAGAAGCAGATGATGTGTCTTGATGAGTGAGAAGTGCAACTTTGCCCCATATCTTAGATGGTTTTCTAAGATGCTGGTTTTCTTAGATGCTCTTTACAATTTGAATGGGCGTAAACACCAAATCTTTAGCAGGGAGACAGAGGCCTTTGCAATGTGCCCTGCAGGAACCCGGCACCATGTCATAGTACATGTCACAGCTTCCGGGCTTCTACTTCTACATGCCTCCCTCGGCTTCTGGTAGGGACTCCGGAAGTTCTGTCAGGAAGGCTCCTTAGAAAACGCTTCTTTTTGATAGAAGTTGTACTTTATTTCTGGAGCGACTTGTGGACCTTTAGCTTTGAGTGCTTATTAGTAGAAAATTATAGCCAGTAAATCACAGAGGTTGGAAATTTAGGAAATGAGCATTTTGTCAGGGAAACATTCCTTGACATTAGTGACTTGCCCTGTGATTGTAGTAGTGGTGGTAGGAGAGATAGCATGGTGACAGCTCACAGATACTGACTGTGCAGGTGTGCCGGTCACTGTGGTGCATGCCTTCCCTGTTCTCCATGGACACATAACCGTGTGAGGCAGATAACTGTTATCACCTCACTTTTACAGTTTGAGGAAACTCAGGCACAACAAGATTAATAGCTTGCTTGAGGGCACTTGGTGAATACGTAACAGAAATGGGATTTGAGCTCACCTATGCAAAAGTCCGAATAGTGCTCTTCCCCACGGCTGTGGTACCTGTTCTCCTCTCAAGCAGCAGTAATCACAGCTGGAACATACATTAACCAACTGAGGTTTGAACCCTCCTGGGTACCACTTTCAAGCTTTGTGACCTTAAGCAAATGACTTCACTTGTCTAAGCCCAGCTTTTCTCCTCTGTGAGATACAGATAAAAGTGCCTACTGCAGAGTTGCTGAGAGGAGTCATTATAATACATTTGTGGACGCTCCTGGCTCAGTACCAAGAGCAGTGCCCAGTCTATGGTAGATCTCTTTTTTTGTTTTGTTTTGTGGTAGATCTTTTTTTTTTTTTTTTTTTGCGGTACGCGGGCCTCTCACTGCTGTGGCCTCTCCCGTTGCGGAGCACAGGCTCCGGACGCACAGGCTCAGCGGCCATGGCTCACGGGTCCAGCCGCTCCGCGGCATGTGGGATCTTCCCGGACCGGGGCACGAACCCGTGTCCCCTACATCGGCAGGCAGACTCCCAACCACTGCGCCACCAGGGAAGCCCTGTGGTAGATCTTTAATAAACATTTACTGAGTGGGTGATTCTAATGGGCTAAGCACATACCGTAGCATCCTCTGTGGGGAAACTCAGGTGGGGACAGAGGAGATTGCATGTGAAGAGGGAAAGGTAAAACTTTCCATTCGAAGTGTCTCTCACACCATCATGATACAGACTAGCACTAAGTAACGCACGTCCCTGCAATTAGCTAGTGGTCTTTCTCTACTTACAATTTTGACATTAATTAGCATAAATAATCAAATACATATTTGATAAAAATAGCATTTTGTATGCCCTGAACATGTTGGGCTTTTTGGAGATTGTTCCAGCTGCCTGCCCGGTAGTCTGTGGGTGGTGGAGACCAACTGGCTTATTTAAACTGGGAAATTAGGGAGAAGGTGCTGGGCAGGACACCTGTAAGAAAGAGCCGTGGCCCATTTGTGTAGAGCCGTGTTTGACACATAGGAATGGTTTGGGGATCGTCTAAGGAAATACTAGACCAGAACTCTCTGTGCAGTAGGTAAACGAAAAGACATAGATTTTAAGGAAGCTGTTAAAAGATGCAGGAAAAGTAGCTTACTGAGCAGATTTGGTGAATTTATGAAAATGATGATGAGACCCTTTGTGGATGATAAAAAATGCTTAAGTTAACACTCAGACTCATGGAGTTGGATTAGTCTAACTTGCCTGATGGAAGATGTTATACTTCCTCCTGAACTGCAAGTAACCTAGGAAGTTTTCATTCAGTTTATACTGGAGAACTACGTATGAACTTCATGTACTACTTCTTTCCTTTTCTAATAAGCTAGTCAAAGGATTGACAGGATTGATTTTTTTACTTATTTCTCTTTTGTACCTGCCCTTTTCTTCACCTAGGTAGAGGCCTTTTGAGGACAGGTACCTAGTCTTTTGTATCTGTAACATCCCATGTCTCTGAGACTCACCTCGCCTTTATACCACATGGGCAAGAACTAACGTGTAATTTTCCGAACTAACAGGATAGATTTGCTGAAGTCCATGCTCTAAAGCTCATGATACTCATTCTAGCAGTTTATTGATTCTCTGTCATGTCTAAATCTAAAGGGATAATTTCTGGACCAAAATAATTTAGAGGAGAAAAATTACAATGGCTTTGGGTATTACCCCTTGCCCTCTGTGTACCCTCCGTGTTTGTCTCCCAGCATGAGTGGGACATGGTGATGGGCCCTTTCCCATCCTCACTTGGCCTCCACCTTAGGTCTAGCAGGTGCTGTTGACCCTTCAAGACTCAGCTTGCAGACTCCATGCAGCGCAGTCTCTGGGCTGTTGACTCTGCAGACCTGGCAGAAATGTGATTTTTGTGTTCTCAGCTGCCTTCTACTGTCCCCTGGAGAGGGGAGGGAGGAAGGTTACCTTACTGAGACCCAATTCATTTCTACTGTACTTTGGCTACTGTTCTTATTGAGGTCCTTTGCAAAGTACCATGGAACAGGAAGCTCAGACCGCTTTGCTTTGGAATTTCCAAACTCCATTAGGGAATCTATTCAACCTTTCTCCCCATTCCTGGGTCTTGGCCCCAGTAGGATACCAGGCAGGCGCTATGCTTGTATACACCCCCCTGGGTCACATCTTTCTTTTCCCCGTCCCCTTCTCTCCTTTTCTAGATTGATAGAGATTTTCTCCTTCCAATGTTGGGAAACCCTTCTGCATCTTTCATGCTCTGTGGTTTATACCAAAAGTCTGAGTTCTCCAGATTCTACTCTGGGTATTTAAAGGACAGCCTTCGGAATTTAGAAGACCCTTCTCCCAGTAAAGCCAGGCTCTTGTTAATGAAAGCCTTGGCAAATGGAAACCTTGACCTTCCCTACTGTTGCCTGGGAAATGAGCCACATCCGTTTGGGAAGTGGAAGACTGAGCATCGTCTCCTTTGTTTTGTTGTCCCCATGAAGAAATGCAGCTGCCTCAGTGGGAGGAGGGCTAAGGAGCACAGGAAATTACTGAGAATGAAAAACACAGATGATATTGGGCTGGCCAAAAAGTTCGTTCGGTTTCTCTGTCACTTTGGCCAGCCCAGTGATATGTGAACATATTGTCCAGCCTGAGAATGAGATGTGGATGGGTAAATCCAAGAACCATCCTCCCAAATTTCCTGATGTTAAAATTTACTGATGACAGTATCCTGTTGAGTAGGGGGAGTGGAGAGTGGAGAGAGCAGAAATACAAAGTGAGGGATGTTCTTTTTTGATTATATGAGTCGATTGCAGTTTTTTAAAACTACACTATTGTATAGACCCTAAAGTCTTTAGGACCTAATCTCTAGACATAATGTTCACGTAGAGCCAGGCCGTTGTGGTGAGTGGCTACCACACCCTCTCATTATTTCTAGCTCCCTCTCTTGCCCAGCTTTTTGCTCATCCATTAAATTTCTTTTAAAAATTTTACGTGTAGGCTATGAGTGGGTCTTTAGCATAAAAAACAAAATCAATTTCAACCTATTTTCTTTGCCACATGATCTTATAAGGCCCTCGGGTTTGGGATACTGAAGTTTTGATCATTTAAGCCTAAGACTAGTTTTCAAGAAATGATTGACGTCTATTCTAATTTTCCAAAAACAAATGTAAGTCAGACATTTGTTTTTCGTAAGGCCAGCAGGTGCAAGCCGCAGACTAAATGAAGGGCATCAGAGATTCAAACCGAGATATTTTTGTTTTGTTTTTTTGTTTTTTAACAAACAGAAGGACCTGCCACGGCTAAGGAATTGCATGAAGCTGAACTTTTTCACCTCGGGGCTTTGAGATTCATGCATATTAAGTAGTTTGACATATGTTACTTCACGCGGAACCCCACTAGTCTTTGGGAAGCTGACAGAATGATTTATTATTTTTACATATGTCTTAAGAACTAAAAAAGATTCAGTCTTATGGCAAAGAAAGAAAAATATTAGCTTGATGGAGGGAAGAATAGGTACATCTTATCTATTTTGATGAGATTTTGGTTAATATGTCCTATTTGCTTAACTGTGTCAGAATTGGGGCAGGTGGTGGAGAGGAGATGATTGAGAAACAGTTAAGACATATATCTGTCACACAGCTTCAAATACAGTGTAGGAAAGTTTTTCCCTATAATGTATTTTTTTGTTTGTTTTTTTTTTTTTTGCGGTACGCAGGCCTCTCACTGCTGTGGCCTCTCCTGTTGCGGAGCACAGGCTCCGGACGTGCAGGCTCAGCGGCCATGGCTCACGGGCCCAGCCACTCCGCGGCATGTGGGATCTTCCCGGACCGGGGCACGAACCCATGTCCCCTGCATCGGCAGGTGGACTCTCAACCACTGAGCCACCAGGGAAGCCCAATGTTTGGTATTTTTAACTGTGTAGTTCTAATTGTAAATTGGAATTTCCTGGCATGAAATAACTTAGTCCTATAAATATCTCCTATATAAACAAACAAATAGAAAGTTGACCTTGCTAGCTGTGAATGTTTTTAAGAAGAACTCATAGAAAAATGCAGCATTTTTTAAAACTGCGTTCTCTTTTAGCCAGATCTGCTACTCTGGATTCATTGAAAATGTTAAAAAAAAAAAAAAAAAAAAAAAGCACAAATATTTAGTACACAAAATGACCTTAAAACTCAATGATTGAAAACTCTTTGAAGAAGTATCTTAATCTTTTGCTAATACTTTACTCAAATGTCAGAGCTAGAGCTAGGAGAGATGGCAGGAACATTAGTTTACTTATTTGTTTAAATTTTTGTATTTGTAGTTTACAAGAAGTTCATAAATTCAGGATTTTTAAGCATATTATTATGGGATCTGGATAGCCTACGATCAATTTTTTGATCCATTTATTTATATTTAGAAATACCTAATTTTTCATTTATATAGATGAATATATAGCTTCTTAACTTCAAGAATTCACTACACTTACCTACATTTATTATTATTATTATTAATAGTGAAACTTTTAGTAAATTGTCAATACTTTATAAAGCATAACTAACACATGGTTGTTATCAGAGGTTCTAAAATAAGATACTTTTAATTATAGACATGAATAAAAGAAGAAATAGCCATATTTTCTTATATGTACTTTTCATGTAGATGTAACTTCTTCTAGTGATGCTTAGGAATTTGACATACTCATTTTTCTTTCTGTTAAATGGAATTATCTTTAAATTCCCACACACCTGTGGAAGAATCCATTCCATTTTCAATTTCATTTTTCACATTGAGGTGGTTTTTTGGGAATTTGAGTTATCTTCCAAAAAATAAAAATTTCTCTGTTGTTTGAAATGTTTTTCTCTTTTTAATCTTATCATCTTCGGGCACTTGTTATTTCACTCTGTGTTGGCTGGAATATTAAAGTCACTCACTTTGTACATAACCCCCAAGGGCATTCACATTGTCAGATTTAGTTCATGAACAGACTGAGTCACCTCCAGTAATGCTCAGAAAAATAGAAACAAGTGCAAAATTATCCTTCAAACCAAAGAATTGCAATAGATGGATTCTTCCTTATTAACATATTATGAAACAAATGACGGGGTTTGGCCCTAACACCAGGCCTGTTGTCTGTTTTTGAAGATATTTTGGAAAACTTACCGAATTTGTTTGGCAAGTTTCATTGTAGAAGGGGTAAAGGACAAATATTTACAAAGATTTTTAACCCTAGCCAAGCACAGTGATTTTTAATCTCTATGAAAAAAAAGAAGAAAAAGGAGTATATTTGGGGATGGAGAATAGTTTTTAAAAGTTTCTTTTCAGTAGTGCATCAATTTGCTAACAAAGAATGCAGATTTCAATTACTGTAGACAACATCTGGGAGCAATAGTTAGCTGAAATTCAGTGAGAAGAAAGGCACGGGAAGCAACTGCTTCATTAGTTTATAAAATTGGAAGAGGCGAAGAACAGAGGGCATGATCCCCAGGGGAACTTG
This sequence comes from Grampus griseus, assembly GCF_964374135.1. NCBI lineage: Eukaryota > Metazoa > Chordata > Mammalia > Artiodactyla > Delphinidae > Grampus > Grampus griseus. Next base: position 36,946,997 of record NC_139003.1, read on the forward strand.
GTGCCCTCTAGAAACCCTGAGGAAGGATTTTAAAGTTCATTTATAATTGATAAGTGCTGAGTCAGTAATGTTCATTTTTATCCTGGTTCCCTGATTTGGCTATTACAGTTTCATGAGTTTTGCCTTAACTTGTCATTAAAATCTCAATGATAAACTAGCAGCATTCTTTTCTTACTATCTTTTAATTTTAAAAATAGTCATTGTGGAGAAGCAGAAAGGTTTCATGGAGAATTTATAAAGTGGAAATATCAGGCTTAGATGAATTTCCTGGATAATATGAGCCACAGGAGTACCAGGTTTACAAATACCGCGTATATAATGATGTGATCATTCCTATAAAGTCCTTCCAGTCCTAATACTTTGTAAATCTAAAGAATGGCTGGGCTGGGCTTCCACCAGATTCCAGAGAACATGGATGTTCAGTCACTCCCATCCCACTGGTCAGATAGCTGCTGGGTTTGCCCTGTGGATAGGGGTGGGAGTGAAGTTGAGAGAGGTGTTCTGATAACAACTACGTTTCCTTGGGGAAAAGGAAATGGTGAAAGAAGGCCAACATGTATTCATAATTATACAGTCTGTATTGGGGGCACTGACTGGTGTGGATGGATCACCAGGTCGTGGCAAAGTTGAGGTACAGTGGCCCTCTCTGGGCTTAGGGTTTTCTAGGAGACCAGGATGAGAAGCATGGTGTTGGGAAGGAGTTAGCTTATGCCTACTGTCTCTCCACATTTGCCAGTACCTCTCCACCTCTGCCGTAGTATACCTCCCCCACTATAAGTGCCTCCATCCCCTAGTTTTCATTGCATGTGAAATGACTGTTTCAGCTGCTTCATCAATCAAGTATACTATCATGTGGTAGCTTGAGAATCCATGTGTTCTAAGTAACCAACTTTATAAAATTTCCAAAATGCAAATCACTTGTAAGTTAAAGACTTACTCTAGTTTGTAGTCAACGTCTTATTTTAAGTAAGATTTTTATAACCAGTTCAAATACAGTATGCAACAGAATTAATAACTTAAGAACTGTTGGGAACATCAGTAAAACCCAAGACTTTAGTTAAAAATCAGTATTATCATACAAAATTATTAGGAGGGTGTATTAGGGTTCTCCAGAGAGACAGAACCAACAGGATGGATATGGAGATATATATATATATATATGTATATATATATATACACACACACACACATACATATACATACATATATATGTTCATATACATGCATACATATAAATATATGTATGTACATGAGTACGTATTATGTGTATTACATACACACATGTATATGTATACGTATGTATATGTATATATGTGTATGTATATGTATACGATTTACTATAAGGAATTGGCTCATATGATTATAGCAGCAGAGAAGTCCCACGATGGAGGCTGGAGACCCAGGAAAGCCAGTGATATAGTTGTGAGAACCAGAGGGCTGATGATTTAAGTCCTAGTCAGGGTAAGAGAAGATTGATGTCCCAGGTCAAACAGGCAGAGACATCAAATTCCTCCTCCCACCTTTTTGTTGTATTCAGGCCCTTCAGCAGATTGGATGATGCTTACCCGTATTGGGAAGGGCAGTGTGCTTTACTCAGTCCACTGATTCAAATGCTCATTTCTTCCAGAAACACCCTCACAGGCACACCCAGAGATAATGTTTCATCTGGGGACTCCGTGTCTCAGTCAAGTTGACACATAAAACTAGCCATCACAGAAGGCTAGATTCCTTCCCTGAAATAAAAGAAATTGAAAATTTTACCACAGTTCCCTTATCGGTGACCCATAAGTGCGGTAAAGACAGAAAGGCTTAATTCACATCTGTGGATGGTTATAGTTAATGACAAGATCCATTCAGTCTTTCTTGAAAATGTTGGCTGAAACAGTTCAAAAGTTATCTTTCACCAAACACACATATATCCGTTCTTTGGTTAAGAAAGTAGTATATAAGGAGACCATGTAGTGTACTGGAAATTAAGCAAAAATATTAATTCTGTTGATTTTCTGAAATGAATGAAATGTTGAGATTGAGGTTTTATTTGATATGATGAGTAGATTGTCTCAAGAATACCTGTGGTAGTGGTGTTAATTTTATGCTTTATGCTTAGTAAATCAAGGCTAAAGTCAGGATGATGTGCCACCTTCAAAAAGGACCCATTATAGGTTTTAACTGCAATTAAAATAAACCAGCTGTGTCTGGATAACCCTATGAAAAAATGTCAGAGTTAAATTTGCTAAGGTTGCAGGCAAGAGTCATTAAGGGTTGCTATAAAGTATGATGAAAAAAATGGTATATTTGCATAGTCTCAAAGTATGTCCCCACGAGATACTTGTTAATTACAAAGGAAGTAGTAATTCTACAGTGGAGAAATCATCTTAACCAAGCAATCAAGGTTAACATCACCAGCAATGAGACACATTACCATCATATGTCTTCTGTTAAGGTACACTGAGCAGGTACACATCATCACTTCTGTGGTATTCTTGCCCAAATTGCACATCCTACACTTGATCATGAGGAAACATCAGACAAAACTAAATTTAGAGACATTCTGCAAAATAACTGGACAGTATTCTTGAAAGCATCAAGGTCATGAAAGACAAAGAACCTGTCAAATGAGAGGAGACTAAAGAAATATAACAACTGAATGTAATGTGGAATCCTGGGTTGGATCCTTAACCAGACAAAGGACATTGGTTGGACAGTTGGTGAAAATTGTATACGATCAGTAGGATAGTTAAGAATATTGTATCAACGTTAATTTCCTGGTTTTGGTAAGTGTGCTTTATTTATTTAATATCTTAACATTTGCTGAAGCTAACTTAAGGCTGAATCGATTTTTATACTATTTTTGTGTTTTTTATAAATCTTCAATTATTTCAAAGTTAAAAGTTCAAAAAAAATGGACAATAATCTTAATTTTTTCCCCCACACAAGAATGATAGAATTATAAGTGTGTCAGTTTTGTGCATACATTTAAAAATCACTGGGGATACGAAATTCAGCATTGTATTTTGTAGGAACAAAAAGACATAGGAAACATTCTTTCTCGTGACTAATGAGCTAGATGAAACAGATGCAAGGTGTTACCTTCACTGTTGTCTTTCCAGTGCCTGCCACAGTGCTGGCACATAGAAGTGAATGAATGAGTAAACTACATTGTGCGTTCGTTCATTATTTATTGAGTAGCCACTAGGTGGTGTCGGGAGCATAGAGGGGCCTCAGACCTAGAGACCCTGGGTGTAGTCAGTGTTAGATGTAAATGGGAGGCGGGTACTGTGGAGTCAGGGAAGGTGGAGTTGATATGAAGAACACCCCGTGGGGAGGGGCAAAAGGGAATCCCAACTAGAGCGTAAAGCATTTGCAGCACTTGCTAAGGCCCAGATGAGAGGTTCAGTGTGACTGTTGAATGTGGTTTGTAAAGGCTGAGATTAGAAAAGTGTGCAGGAACCAGATTTTTAGAGAACTTTGAACTTCGTTCCTTTTCTCCATTGACCTGTTCACTGGTTCCCCTTTTTCTAGAGAAATTGCTTTTGACTGGTTTTCAGTGGTCAAAACCAGTCAAAACTAGTGTTTGTTCAAAACTGGAAACTGGCTTAGTCATTAGAGCAGAAGAGGGAGTGATGAATAGTAAGAATGTAGGATTTGATTCTCTTTAGGTGGAAGTTCCACGGTTTGTAGGTAGTATCCTAGCAGACTTCTTGAGAAGTGAGCTTTGGGAATGGCAGTCAAATTCAAGTTTGAAAAAGAAAAGCCTATGGAGGGAAAGTTAGACATACGAGTGCTTTATTGTGTGGGGCAGATGAATGACCAGATGAGGCAGGGCTGAATATTAGAGAGGGTGTTAGAAGAGGCTGTGAGAACAAGCTGACCTCTCCCCATTTGGGGGCAAACTGTGAGTCCCTCTGGTGCAGGGGGAAAGGGCTGGGTGCAGGTGTACCACTTCAGTTCTCCTGTGCTGTTTTTTGACTTTGAGTATTTAGTACTTGGAGAGATAAATCAGAACAAAGCACAGAAGGATGTAACCGTTTTTTTCTCTCTCTTCCCTTATAGCAAGACATTAAGGGGAAAAAAAGGGTCGGGAAACTTAATCCTGTGTTTCAAAAATTCTCTTAAATAATATAATTTTAACATTAGCCATCTCACACTGGAAAAAGGATATGTATTTTATTTAAGTAGATTTATATATGTATATAAAATGTATATATAAATTTTGTAAACCAAATACTTGGTGGTAGATTTATTATGCTTGCTTGGAGAATGGTATTTCACTTCTTAGTGAAAAATTTTCCCTTGGAGTGTGGGGGAAGCAATTATTATTTTCTGTAACTTCATTCCACTTTTGTGACATGAAGTCTGTGTTGTAATTTTTCCTCCCGATGCTGTCTAGTATCTCTTGGACAAATATTGCGCTGTTTGGCAGAGGGAGTATTAAAAGCTGAATCTCCTTCCCTTCCTATCTCTGCCTTAGCATTTTAGGAAAATCTCTCTTAACTCTGTTACTGTTTTTTTTTATCTGTCTCATTTGCCAAAGATTTTTTTCCCGTTTTGTTAGAAAAAACAATAGTGTCAGCCTTTTACCCCTCTGGAGCGGTTGAACCTGAATCTTTCTAAGTTTAACTTGTTAATAATGATTTCCAAGAATCTGTAATAACAGAACAGAGCAAGGGTTTTTGATTTATGCAATTGTACACAGAAACCTTATTTTTACCCATGACAGATTCAGATCTAGTCTCCAAGCTTCCAGTTAGCAGTGATGATGGAAAAATAATATCCTATATTTACTTACATTTATAGGCTTACAAATCCAGTTCTCATACATTTATTTGATCCTCATGACATTTCTGTGAGGTAGGCCGGGCAGGTCATGTCATCCTGCCTGCAAACGGTAGAGGCCCAAAGACTATATGGTTCGTAAGTGGTGGAGCTAAGCCCCGGGCCTCCATCGCCCTGTTCAGTATTTGTCTCCCTAGAGGACCTCCCTGGCCGTCCAGTGGTTAAGACCTCCCTGGCGATCTGTGCTTCCAGTGAAGGGGGTGCACATGCAGCCCCTGGTTGGGAACTAAGATCCCACATGCTACACAGCCAAAAAAATTTTTGAAAAAAAAGCGGGGATGAGCTGTGAGCTCTTAATATTATCTCCCTTTCCTAAGTGCTGGGATACTTCTGAGATAATTGTTTAAACTCTTGTCTTTTCCAAGATGCTCCTCCTGACTGGCAGTTGGCCAAAACCATAACCTTTTCGATCATACTAAGTTGTTTTTAAAAGTACTGATGGGTGGATGCAGTCATCAGTTCAGAGTTTTACTGTTTGACCTTTAGCCACTTAGGAACGTGTCTTTGCATTTGTAACATTAAAACCAAGGGGAAGAGTATGTTTATGACTCTTTGGGGAATAAAACGTGTTCATTTACTGCGGCAGTGACAATGTCTTCAAATAAATCTTAATGGGGAACAATTCCCTCTTGATGTTCATTCATTCCCTTGTTTGCCTCTTTCCTCTTCTTTTTCTCTATCTCTAAGGTGGGAATAGAAACACCTACATCATAGAAGATTAGAAATAATACATAAAGAACTTACTAAAACCACGAGATAGTACTGTAGTCATGCTACTCTCCTTCTCCCTTGAAAATGCATCTGGCAAGAAGTCGGTTCTGAATGGGTGACGTCGTAAGCTTGGAGCAGGTTTGGCTCTCCAGAAAGCAGACTCTGAGATGGAGGTTAGCTTGCAGGATGTTTATCAGTGAATGTTCTTGGCTGTCACACCGATGGCAGGGAGGGAGGAGAAGCAGAACTGGAGAGAGGGAATAGATGACCTGTGATGCCGGCCCAGTGACGGCCGTCATCACTTCAGCTGGAGTGGCCCTTCAGAATTGTACCAAGTTGTGGCAGGAGGGCCTGGCCCTCCTAGTCACTGGGTGCAGACTACCCTGGGAAGAGGACATGGCCTTGGGCAAAACAGCTCTCTTCAGCTGAGGCAACCCCAGAAGACTGCCCCTTGGCCGCATGCCCTAATGCTCTCGGCAGCTGGGAAAATAAGTCATCCATTTCTGAAGAGGGGTGTTGCTGTGGCAGCACCCACCACTGTCCTTTACGTTTACCTCGAGTCCAAAGGGCAGTGGTTCAAGCAGAGTGAAGTTCTGCAGTTGGTAGAAATGTCCTCTTAACAGTCAAGGAGAGCAGTGTATTTTCAAGGTGGTACTTGTAAAATGTCAGAAAATGAATACATTTTATTCAGTGTGCTTCTGATTTTTCAAAGTCACTTAGGGCCGGAGAGAGTCCTGTGACCTGTCTCAAGGCCTGACCGTACCTGTGGCATAAGAATGGGGTCCTATTTGTAGACGTGCATATGTCTGCCTCTCAGGCGTGCATGCAAGTTGTGTGAGACCTGCATAGACAGTTACCAGAATGGAGGCTGATCTCAAATGCATGGCAAGTCCAAGGGACAGAGAAGATGGAGCCTAGCAAGCGTTTCTTTGATTTTCCTACTGAGTTCATTTTCAGCATCAAAGCAGTGTTCAGGAGCTAGCACCCCGTCTCCCCCTCACACGTTTCCTTTGAATTTCTTTTTTTCAGTCTTTCTGGACAGCCTGCTCCCATGGCCCTACTGTCATACTGATGACCAGCTGGGAGTCCCTTCAAGTTAGAAATGACACTTTGCTCTTCACTTCATCTCATGAGGGGCAAGATGGAGGGGGATACGGGAGAAAGACAGTTCCATCCTGTGCTAGTGATCGTACCAAGAGAAATCTCCAGGTGACTTCTATTGCAGCCTCCCTCAAGCTCTATCCAGACAGCTAGAAAACAGATAGTGTCTTTGATAAGACTGTTAACTTGTTTTTCCCCACCTTATTTCATCTTTCCCTACAAGAGAATTTTGTGCATGTGCAGAGGAGGTGACCCCTTGTCCTCTTTTTCCACAGTTCACTATTTTATGAAATAAAATCCCTGAAAAGAATTTAGTTCTCCTTAATCCACTTCCCCTTTTCACTGTTTCCTCCAGCTCTTATCCAGAAAAAAATCTTCTTATCCTTCAGAAATTCTACCTTTTTCTCCCCTTTTTTCCATTTGTGTCCCCCTCGCTGCAATGATACTCATAAAAACTGATAAACCTAAACGCAGATACATCCATGACCAACCAAAGCCAAGAACAGTGTGAAATGCACGTGGACATAGGAAGGACCACTTTTAAATGTCCTCTGAGAGACCGTGTTCCTTCACAGTGCGCTGCTTTCTCACTGCCTTCTCATTGTCGCTGCCATGTTTCAAGTACCAGCTTTCAGAATTTTACAACTACTCACATAGAAATGTTTATTTAAATTCTCATGCAGTCATAGCTCATTTCTGTTGTGAAAAACAGGAGTTTCATTTTTTGTATTAAATGAGATTCCATGGGATAATCTCAGAGCTTGAGAATAATAGCATCGTGTTCTGTGTTGTAAATAGCTCACAAGTGACCTTTCAGACCACAGCCTGTTCCTGAGTTGGAGATCCTTTTATCAGAAAGATGAACTCCGACTTTGAGGGATGAGTTTCCTTCCTTCGTGTCACAAGGGACAGAGTATTTCATTATTTTTTTTTTCCTGTATTATGTTCCATTCGTCTTAAATTGTCAACCCGTAAAGGGCAAGGGCAGCATTTGCCAGGCTTGACGTGAATCGTGGTGTGTAGCAGCGTGGTAAATATTATTTTGACCATGATGATGAATATGTTATCATCTGTGATGTAGAGCTACATGATTGTCATCTAGTAGTTTTTTTATAATTTGTTTCTTTTTTTGCTTTTAAAGGTCATAGAACTCTGTGATTGAGTTGCTCTGTACTAAGTTTAAAAGTACGAATTTGTTCTTTGAATGAGCAAGCTGTGTCTCTGAAACTGAGAAATGAGTCCCTGTTTCACAGCACAATTTTGCTTTTTTTCCCACCGTCTTCATAGAAAACACTCGTGAGTTATATATGAGGATGTTTCTCACAGACATTTAATTTTTAATAAACTGTCACTAGGTACTAAACTGATATTATATAAACGAATAACACAATAAGTGGTAAGAGGCAGCTGTTCATGATATGATTTTCAAGATGGTTACCCTATACATTTAACACTTTTCTTACACATATAATGTTAGCCAGTGTTTTTGTTTTTGTTTCTGTTTTGGCCGTGCCACGTGGCATGCAGGATCTTAGTTCCCTGACCAAGGATCTAACCCGTGCCCCATGCAGTAGAGGCGTGGAGTCCTAACCACTGGACCTCCAGGGAATTCCCCACATACAATTTTAAAGGATTTGAGTATAAGCTATGTTTACATGCATGTTTGTTAATCCATATAAATTTTAGTTTTTTGGTTTTTTTTTTGCTGTACGCGGGCCTCTCACTGTTGTGGCCTTTCCCGTTGCGGAGCACAAGCTCCAGACGCGCAGGCTCCGGACGCGCAGGCTCAGCGGCCATGGCTCACGGGCCCAGCCGCTCCGCAGCATGTGGGATCTTCCCGGACCGGGGCACGAACCCGTGTCCCCTGCATCGGCAGGCGGACTCTCAACCACTGCGCCACCAGGGAAGCCCCCCAAATAAATTTTTATATAGTAGCAAAGGGGCAGGGATGAAAACAATACCATATAGTAGTTTTTATGTGCTGTTTAAAACTGTACTCCCAGGATCCTTAGGACTGAAACAATAGTATTGAACCTTTATGTTTCCAGATCTATGAATGATTCATTCTCTATGATCTTCTCTGTAGCTACTAAAGTGGTTCAATTTATAAGAGAACAAACAAACAAAAAAAATCGAGGGATCAAGACAATGTGTGGTCATGTTCAGTAAACCCAAATATTACTGGTGGGGAAATGCCCCTGGAAAGTGTAGGATGAGAAGACCTTTGGATAAAGACAGAGTTACTTTACAACAACTGGGGACAAGATGAATTTTCAACTGTGGACTTGTTTCATGCAAAAATGCTTGGAGGATTTGGGAATTTAGTTGGAAAATTGTATCCAAAATGGAATCTAAACATAACATATTCTTCAAGTGCACTTGATGGAAATGCAAATTGAGGTTTCATGAATGCCTGTGTTTTCTTTGAATCTTTGCTTTAATAAACCAGTTTTCCTTACTTTATGATACATTATGTACTACCACTAGTAAATTTGAGCCAGTCATGTATTCAGATCTTTTGCTCTTTTACCTAGAACTGCCTTCCCCTTTCAACATTCTTTTTCATAACCTGAAACTTAAAAGAGGATAGCATTCATCCATCCATTCATGACTTTCATACATTGCAAGGTAGAGTTACTTGTGTAATTCAAAGGTTGGAAATGACTTGCCATTTTAGAAGGTAAAGATCAAAGTCATGCCTTGAACTGTAGCCTAAAAAAGTGTTACTCTCCAATATGATCTGCAGTTCAGTATTTATTTTAGATGTTTTAAGTTATGAGAGGTGCCCCTGACATAATCTGAATCCATTAAAACCTGACTACCATTTTTCAGTGGCTTCATTCATTCATTCCATATGTGTGTTCATTCTCCATTCATGCACTGACACATTTGTATGCTGGTTTATGGAAGATGAATTAAAAATAGTTCAAGTTCTCTTGGGAGTTTGGGACTAGCAGATGCAAACTATTATACATAGGATGGATAAACAACAAGGTCCTACTGTATAGCACAGGGAAGTATATTCAATATCCTATAATAAACCATAATAGAAAAGAAAAATAAATAACTATGGGTATGTATATATGGTGACATCATAACTAGACTTACTGTGGTGATCATTTTGAAATGCATAGAAATATTGAATCACTGTGTTGTACACCAAGAACTAACATAGTGCTGTAGGTCAATTATACTTCAAAAACAAAAAAACAAACTTATAGAAAAAGAGATGAGATTTGTGGTTACCATAGGTGGAAGGGGGAACTGGATGAAGGCAGTGAAAGGTACAAACTTATTTATAAGATAAATATTAGAGATGTAATGTACAACATGATAAATATAATTAACATGGCTATATGTTATATATATATGTTAAGACTAAATCCTAAGAGTTCTCATCACAAGAAAAAAAATCTTTTTTCTATTTCTTTATTTTTGTATCTATATGAGATGATGGATGTTCACTAAACTTACTGTGATACTCATTTCATGATGCATGTAAGTTAAATCATTATTGCTGTACACCTTAAACTCAGTACTATATGTCAATAAAAAAAGAAAGAAAAAATAGTTCAAGTTCTCAAGTAGAAAGACACAGATAAATAAAGTGCTAAATAGTATGTGATACCTTGCCCTATTTAAGGTGTGGTCAGAGCGCCCTTGGAGCACAGATGAAAGAGTAAATGATTCCATTTGGGCCCAAGGATGGGGAAAAGGAAGTAGGAAATTGAAAGGGCTAACCTTGGAGCTAGACCTAAAACTAAGGCTACTTTGCAGTATCCAGTGTAGAAGGGCTGGGGAATGCAACTCCCGCAAAGGGGATAATATGTATAAAGGCACTGAGGCCTGCATGAAAGAACTTGATGAGAATTTAGGTATGACAGTGTGGAGGGCAGTGTGTGGAGAGGTAACTGGGATGGGAGCCTGGAAAGGTAGCAGGAGAGCAGTGGTAAAGGACTTTGTAGGAGATACTGAGAACAGGCTTTCCCTCTGCTTCATCAGATGGCTGTTGCAGGTGGGGACAGATGTCCATTCTTTCAGAACTCAGGCAGTGACTAAAACCAAAGCAAGGCTGGTCTGGGGACAGATTGCTTCAGTTATATATCATGCTCTGTAGTGCTGAGCTGAAGGGCCTCTTCCAGACTCTCAGAATTGCAGGCTGGCAGGGACCTTTCAGTTCACCTTGTCTAGCTCCTTTGTTTTATAGAGGAGCCATCTGAAGCCCAGTGAGACTGAAGAACTTAATAGCTTGCCTTTAATAGTTATCAAATATGATATAGCTGAAGAGTGAAGTCAGGATTCACCCACGCAGACTTCTTGGGTAAGAAATGAGGTGATACACTGTTATGACCCAGACAACCTGTCCTCCCAGTTTTAAACAGCTCCTATGAAAGAATGAGTTTTCACAGGTAATATAGTTTGGTTCTTAGAATTTTGAGCGCCCTCTTAAAATAGAATTGCCCATAATAAAGGAACCTGACTGCCTAAGACCAGAACACGTAACAGTAATGGCTCTGCCCTCATTCATCCCCTCAGCGATTATTTACCGAGTTCAGTTTGTGTGCCAGGCTCTGAACTGAATTAGGTAGACAATTGGGAGCTAGAAGTAACCTCGTCCTTATGTCCATGGAACTTACAGTCTGTTGCAGGAGACATCATTCAAAAACTTGCACAAATAAGAGGGGATGGTTGAGTAGTATATGGTGCTATGAGAGTGTGCAGTTGGGGTGAGGGGATGTGTGTCGAGGAAAGCTGCTCTGAGAAGTGGCCACTGAATCCACATCTGTAGGGTGAATACAGCTTAACTTGGTGGGGAGGGAAAGGAAGAGTATTCCTTGCAAGGGGTCGATCATGGGCAAAGTCCTGTGTGGGAGGGAGTGTAACAAGGAAGGTCTTTGTGACCAGAGTATAGAAAGTCAGGGTTGAGGAGTACAGGATGAAACCAGAAAAAGGCAGGACCTTACAGGCTGTAGTACTGATTTTTTCTATTATTCTCAGAGCTTTGATATATTTATGAGGATGATGACATCATCAAATGTGAATTTTGAAAAGACCTCTCTAACTGCTGTGTGAGAAATGGATTGGAGAGGAACCTGAGTATATGGGCACAGCCCTATAAGGAGACTGCTAGAGAAGGCCAGGCAAGAGGTGATAACGAAGCTAGGGCAGTGGTGGGAGTGGAGAAGTTGAGAAGAAGATGGCTTTGGGAGATATCAAAGAGATAAGGCCATTGTGATGTGGGTCTTGGACTGGCTATGTGGGTCGGGGGCATGTGAATGACTCCTGGGTTTCTGGCTTGTAGAGTCGTTGGACACAGTGCTACCATTCGACAGAATTGGGGGCAATGGACGAGGATCTGGCTTGGAGACATGTAAGGATTGTATCAGCTAAATGGTGGCATGAAATAAAAGGAAAACAACCCCATCAAACTGTTGTCTGATATGGCATGATATGTCTTATTACCTTTTCCTTTAAAGAAAAGAAATTGAACCTAATAAAATTTTCCTGATGCCACATATCCAAAAAGCATTTAAGTACAGGTGTGACAGAATCAAAGGGGCCTCTGGTGTCTCATAGATGCTGTGTTGAGGAAGGACAACCGTGGAGACAGGGAGCCTTCCGGGAAGGCTTTCCAGCGGCCCTTTGGAGTGATGCAGAGAAATCCACCTAGGAATAGCGAGAGAAAGCAGGACTTACAGCAGAAGACTAACATTTTAGAGTGGGTGATTGGGAGAGAGAAAATTGCTTAGATTTGGCTGGAGGCGGAGGGGAGATAATGAATTCAGTTGAAGCCATGCTAAGTTTTAGGTGCTTAGACCTCTAAATAGAGATATACAAGTTGGAAGCTGCTGAGGCCACAGATGAGGACTGGAGAGAGACTTGGCAAGTCATATAGCGACAGGTGATTCTGGAAGTCTTAGCACGTTCTCCAAATAGGGAGAATGTATATGGATCGAAGGAAAAAAAGTATAGTTTTACAATTGAGATATTTTTAAATAGCTAGAGTATACCAGACAGTGTGGTAAATTATTTCTGATAGGTGCCTTATTTAATCCTCCACTACCTTTTGCAGTTTCTTCATTGTTACCCGCATTTTCCTCATGAGGTAATGGAGATTCTGAGAGGTTGGTATATTGACCAAAGTCACACAGCTAATAAATGGTCAGATCTGGGTTCAAACCCACGTCTCATGATGCCAAGTTTGATGTTATTTTCCTACACCCAGCCTTTTTGACAGCAACATTTAAGAAGAGGGTTAGGGAAAGAAGGTCTACAGAAGAAGGCTGGAGGGTATGAGAGAAGCAGTAGAAGATTCAAAAGAAGATAGACTCCTGAAAGGCAATATGAATGTGGTCACAGTTAGGGAACAGAGCAGTTTCAGAACACAGTGAAGTGAAGGGCCGAGGCATGAAGGGATGGTGAAGAAATGGAATTCGTGAATGGTACTGCCATGTTCAAGAAGGCGATGAGGGGTAGGGCAGAGCGACCAGCAGTAGGGGACGTAGTCATCACAGCCTTGGGAGCTACAATAGCATTTGTGAGTGGTAAGAGCTGTACACAGAGCTGGGTTGGGTGCCCGTACACATAGACCTCTCATAGAAGCATCGGTAGTGCAGGGTTGAGACACTAGGGTTGTGAGAGATTAAGGTAACTTCATGAGTGTAGACAGGCAATTCTGGGTACAAGCTTGCTTTGGAGTCTTTTAAATTGTACTCAATCTGCTGTCTATTCAGTTGTTGATCCCTTATAAGAAGAGGTCTCTGAATTATTATTTGAAGTAATCTGTCAAGATATACAGACCTTTGATTATTTTTCAAGCAGACATGTCTTCTAGGACATCAACATGAGGTCATAGGGTATTTATGGTTATAGTTAGAAAATGACATCATGAACTAGTGCTTATCTAAAACGTCTAACTTGGTTACTATGTAGTTATTTTTGCCTACCTCATGTACTTTAGGTTATGTTTTCTGTCCTGTGTTTTGACTGCTACCGCTAATTTTGTTTTGAGATCGTAAAACAGCTTTAGACTTCTCTGAAAGCCCATTACTTATTGGCATGTTTTCATTTATTGACAGGTTCATGTATTCCTTCAGGCTTTTAAAACACATTCATAGCAATAACAATAATTTATTTTGGGGATTGGAGTTGTATCTAAGTCTCACCATCTGAAAGAGAATTATAAAATTCACTTCCAAAATTTTGGGCTTTTAAAAATCATGCAGTCAAAGCATTTACTATCATTTTTTTGGATGTGAATTGCAAGGTGGTTTCAGCGTGTATAGTAGGAGATGTCTCTTTCTCTTTTCGTGTGTTGAGGTACATTTTTAAAATTTTCTATCCTTGTCTCCTTTATGACTCAAGTGTTACTTTCCCGGGGAGAATCACTGTGCTTTTATTCTCCCTTAACCACTCAAATCACCTAGGGATGGTTAATCTGTGCACTCTTTCTCTCTGGTATCCTAGTCCTGTCCAGCCCTGTGAAATGTTTCAGAAACCAATCAATCTGTAACCATTAGGTTAAGGCTAAATGGTGACTCCCCTCAATTCCAAATGGTCTGAGAGCTGAGGCATGTGGGAACTGTCACGGTGGCCGTGTGTTTAGACCCAGGGGAGAGGTCCAGGCATCACCATTGCTTACTACAGAAGCAGAAGACTGCTTTAATGCCACATACTGGGCTAGGCCCTGGGGACATATTAATGAGCAAATAGGTGCAGTCCCTTCTCTTGAGGACTTTCTGGAAAAGAAATATCCTGCAAACAGCATACCAGAAAGGTAAACCAAGCTTATTAATAAGTAAGAAATATATTCCTTACTTATTTTTTATTTATTTATTTTTTTGCGGTACGCAGGCCTCTCACTGTTGTGGCCTGTCCCGTTGCAGAGCACAGGCTCTGGACGTGCAGGCTCAGGGGCCATGGCTCACGGGCCCAGCCGCTCCGCGGCATGTGGGAACTTCCCAGACCGGGGCACGAACCTGTGTCCCCTGCATCGGCAGGCGGACTCTCAACCACTGCGCCACCAGGGAAGCCCAATTCCACATCTTTGAAATTTGTATTAATAACACTTACTCGACCAAGAAGTTGGCGAATTATGTAAACTTAAAGATTGACTTTCTTCAAGAATCTGTCAAATTAGGATATGACAGCCGGCTCTAGCTATCAATGTGTATTTCCTACTCACATTCATTTTTCCTAGTCAATAACATTTAATAGTAAGCAGTCTAACTGGCTATAACTGATATGATGATCATCTCCATATAACCTATGTCATTTCTTACAGTTATTGCCAGTTTTCGAGGAACTGTCCCGTATGGCCTGTCATTGGAAATTGGAGATACAGTTCAGATCCTGGAGAAGTGTGATGGTAAGTAGACTAGTGTTGATTGTTTGAGGTTGTATAAACAATCTCCTGCAACACTGGACAGTTCATAAAGTTTACAGATTGTTTCCATACTTCTGTCAATCCCTGGAATTTCCCCAGTAGTCACAGTGAACCATTTTTAACAAAACTTTTTTCTTGCATATTGAATGTTTGGCTTATGGGAAAGCATTATTCGGTATTTTTAAGCTGATTGTATTTTTTCCTAATATTATGTACTTATATTCACTAGATGCCAACATAGAAAGCAATTGAGACTATTGAATTTGTGAGAGTTCATGACTTGGGGCCAAACAAGAAGGCCTTTCTTAGAATGTCAAGAGTCTGGTGGGTTCCCCAGGACAGAAAGAAAGAGGTCTAGAGCAGAAATGCCTTACCCCAGGTTGGGTAACCAGATGCCTCCAGGTGGGACTCCTGCCCAGGCCAACTCTGCTCTAGTCCTACAGCCATCTCCTCACCTCCCTCAAATCTGGGCTGAAGTTATTCACTGTATTTGAAAAGTTAAATGAACTTGTATGATTAATTTATGTAACAGGTATCTCATTCAATCGACCTAATATGTACGTTCTCAAATGCTTCTATTCCTGGTCAACAAAACATCCTTAAACTTTAGTCCTTAAAAAGATCCCAGATGAAATGACTACTCTTTTTTTCTTATCAAAATGGCCACATTGTAAAGTCCTATCAGTATATCCAAAGATAACTGTTTTTCATCTTAATATATTGTCCTTATTAGGAATTTATAATATGGTAAGATTCTATCATATCAAGGTTCATTATTGGCAAAATTGTGTTCTCCCAAATAGAACTATTACTTTTAGTTAGAGCCTGTTATTAGATTGTGGTGATACATGGACATTTATTTTGTCCAATGTAACTAATAAAAATAAAGTTTTTCTCTGTCATTGCCAGATATATTTTGTTTCTATTTTCTTTACAGATAAATATAAAGTCTGTTTTGAATTGGTGAAAATGGGCTTCACAACTATAGGAGCTGTATTTTCGGTTTTTTAATTAATTAATTAATTTATTTATTTTTGGCTGTGTTGGGTCTTTGTTTCTGTGCAAGAGCTCTCTCTAGTTGCAGCGAGCGGGGGCCACTCTTCATTGCGGTGCGGGGGCCTCTCACTATCGCGGCCTCTCTTGTCGCGGAGCACAGGTCCAGACGCGCAGGCTCAGTAGTTCTGGCTCACGGGCCTAGTTGCTCCGCGGCATGTGGGACCTTCCCAGACCAGGGCTTAAACCCGTGTCCCCTGCATTGGCAGGCAGATTCTCAACCACTGCGCCACCAGGGAAGCCCCTGGGAGCTGTTTTATAACCTGAAAACCTTTCTGTATGCTGTAGTTGGACAGAGACCTCTCTATGACGTATCTGCAATTATCAAAAAGTTTTGGTTTCTGTTAAAATAGTTGTTTAAGAATGGCTATATTTCTTGGATGGATGTCTTTAAGGGATATAGTAAACCCTGACATTATAGAGATTCCATTTCTCAATTCATTCTGTTTTCTCCAGATTGATTTCAAAATGATGTTTTACAATATATTCTTTTGAGAAAACTTATGAGGAACAAAAATATTTAAATGCAAATCTCAAATACTTCTTTCTAAAAGTTCAATTAATCAAAAAAAGATTCAATTCCATAGAACATTTGTTACATGATAAAAATAATTTCTTACCAATAAGCAAAATGGTTTTTGTTCTTGAAGAAAAAATAAATTGAAAATAATACATTTATAGGGGGCTATATATTAACCATATAAATATATGTATGTATCTATCTATATATGTATATATATATACACACCCTGTAATTGTTTTAAACTATAAAAAGATATGTTCCCCATTAAGGATAGTGCCGTAAAATTGATTCAGAGTTCCTTGGAGATTAAGTAATAGGCATTCTACAGAATAAAAACTATGTGTGGATGAAAGAGTGCCATTAGTTCTCTTAGTAGATGAGACTTGGCTTCACTCTTCTTAGGCTATCAGACTGATCCTAACCCAAGACAGTAAGCTGAAGAAATGTGTGAATTCACTACAGAACTGCTGGCTGAGCACTATGCTTTGATGGTAAAGTCTGGGCTTTGTAGTCAGGCAAAGAGAATTTGGAACTGTGTTAAATCTTGTGTAGATTTTTGAATTTCCCTGGGATGTAGTGTAGCGTTTTATAAAATGAAGTGAAACTAAGCTCAGAGAGGTCAATTAATTTGCCCAAGATTCAACAGCTAATAAGTAGCAAAGCCAGAATTTAAGCGCAATACTCTGATTCCAAAGCCTTTATTTCCGTTATGCATGCTTCTATTTTTCATGTACGTTTCCAATACAATTTGTAAATGATTTTATTAATAGAAGACTTAAACTAGTAGTCACTTGACTGTTAGTCGAGCCTAATCCCAACCCCCATTATGTTTATACCTAGAATATTTATATGTAGAGTAAAATTCCATCAGTAAAGGACAGATTGATTTCTAATCGTTTCTTCAAAGTATTGTAATGATTTATTGAAATATGACCATGATTATTTCTCCACAGGCTGGTACAGAGGATTTGCCTTAAAAAACCCAAATATCAAGGTAAAAATTATTGCTTTTAACCATAATTATGGGATTTTTAAGAAAGACAGTTATTTTTCTTTATTTCATTATACAATTGAAATTACAGTTGGGACTCTTAGTTGAAATACTAAATGGCAATACAGATTTTCATAATTTTGGAAATTCTTTTGAACTTGGATTATAGTTAAGACATGCTATTCAAATGATAATCCTATGTAGCTCTTGAAATTTATACTGAGAAGACCTTAATAAGCTTACTATATATATAAAAAAATCGTTTTGAAGTGTTAGTTTCACAGAGAGTGAAAGTAAAATTCAGGCAGCGGAAATATATATATTCCAAAAGAAACACTGAATAGAGGTATTTAATCTTTAAGTTTTCTGTGGTATCATTTGTAAAAAGTTGGTGTGGCAAAACAGGTTTATTGTAGGGTATGTTAAGAGTCCCTTTGGATTTGAGGAGCTGAAATGTGGGAAAATCATATAAAGAATCCATCTTTCTTACCATTACCAACAAAAACTAAGACTTATTATCCTTTATATATTTATATAAATCCTAAGGAATTATAGTAGGAAGTAATAATGATTTTTCTTTTACCTTTCATTTATGTAGTTTATGATTTTGACACTAATCCTCGCTAATATCTATATTTTTTCTAATACTTTGTTCTAATCTACCCATGCTACCCACATTTCTCTAATATTTTTTTACATGTCATGTTCATTTTTCGGTTTAATTCTGGTTTTACTAGGATTGTAGATAAGAAATTGTATCATTTCTCATTACCAAAGTCTAATATAAGTAATCTAAACTCTTTTGTCTGCCTTTCTGCTTAAATATACCTTTTTTCCGGATCATCCAACTGTGTTTATTACTTTATTTCATTTATTTTAGGCCATTCTAAAGGAGAGCCTGATACTTTTACCCTCATTTAAAGTTATTTTTGGACATCTGCAGGCACATGCAAATGTAGCTTCAGTATTTAATTTTTCATTTAGTACATGCTTGAGAAAAAATGTGTTATGGTTTGTTACTTCTGTTACCCTTTGAACCTCAAGTTCTGACTTTTTCTTGTTAATTACTATAATTACTCTATTTGTTATTCCTACCATATTAAGGTAAATTTAAATTCCAAAGGAAAAAAAAGTTATTTTTTTAACCTATATACGTATTTACTACTGTTGTATATTACAGAACTTGCTAGTTAAATTTTATATTATCCTTGGATCCACAGTGGTGATAATGTATGCAAATGACATTTGTTTTCCTAAATATTTAATTGAATTTGTCATTTAATTGTACCTAAAAATCATTCAGAGAATATTGTTGTTTAATGGATAATAAAATTGATGCTCTTCTTTTTAATGTTGTTTTTTTCAATTTCTCATTTAGAACAAAGGAATAATTTCCTTGCCCTAGCTTTTCCCTACAATAAAAGGCTTTAAGCTAGCGTGGCTTCTTTTGTTTAATTTTTATTCCGTCAAAATGGCAGCCTGGTGATTAATTGCTGCTATGTTTTCATCAAAGATCTTCCCTAACATGTAATACACAGATTGTTTCCAGATTCATAGTGGTATTTTTTAGTATATATTTTTAAATAGACACATGAGTATTTTTGGAGAGAAGAAAAAGAACTACAACAAAAACAAACAAACAAAAACCCCCTTCTTTCAATACTGGAGTATTAAAAAAAAATTCTTATTCAACATGCTTTCTATATAGAATTCTTGAAAATATAAAAATTTTCTGTTTTATAAAGAATATACTTTTGAGTGGGATTTAATTTTTTGATTATATTTATTTTAAAGTAACTCTAAATTTGTACACTGGTAAGTAGTAGAAAATAAAATGAATGGGTCTAAGCTACAATAGATTTAGCCTAAAGAATATGTTAGAGATTCCTTCTTCCTAGTATTGTTATGGTCGTGTGGCTATATTTTATACATATGACTTACAAAACTAACTCTGCTGTAATAGACAGCTAGAGCCATAACCTGCATGTTTTCTCTTCCAGGGTATATTTCCTTCCAGCTACGTTCACTTGAAAAATGCATGTGTAAAGAACAAAGGGTAAGAAATGAATTTTATTAATAGTTGAAGGATTTTTCATAGAACCATTACTTATTTTGGAATTTGAAGACTTAGTAATTGTCTTGAAAAATGAACTATAGAAAAGCATGCCATTGTCTGTGTTGTTTGATAAAGACAGATTACACTAAGGCAGTTGGCGGAGAAAATTCAAGAACCACATCTGTGTGTTGGACAACAGTAGGATCTAGGGCTCTGGAGGTCTCTCATTGTCCAGAAATCATGCAATCGGCCTAACCTTTTTTCTTTTTTAACACCTTTATTGGAGTATAATTGCTTTACAATGGTGTGTTAGTTTCTGCTTTAAGCAAAAGGAGTTGGTTTTTCTTGGTTTCCTGCTGTGTAGGGAAGCATGGCAGTCACACCCATCAAATGCTGAGTCATGTCTCAACCCCAGGAATTTCCTAGATTCACTACTGAATTATAAGCAGCCAAGCCTGCCATTATTTTCCTGTTTGGGGTTAATACCATATCCTTGTGTGACCATTTCACAAAGCCGCTATTCTGCTTCAGAGAACATCATTTCTGTGCTGTTTGTTTGATTGAGCTCATTGATCACTTAGGATTTCTGATATATTTGAAAAGTTTTTCCCAGTCTGTGTCCAAAAGGACTTAAAGCAGCTGTTATGATAAAAGATTATTCAAATACAATATCACAGAATGAAAGAGTAGCACTTGCTTATTTAAGTGGTTAACATAAGCAGATTATTCATTTTAAGTGAATCCAAATATTTGCTGCCAATGTCACAAGGAATATGCATTGGATCACTGAATAATTTTCATTTTATGACAAAAGAAACAATGCAGGTTGTACCATAAAAATTTCATTATTCATCAAATAGCAAAAAATAGGAATTTATTAAAGCACATTTTAAAGCATATTAAATTATATCTTCAAACTTTATTTTTACCGGAAAAGTTCCATGGAGGCTATTCAAATGGGTGATTCTTATATCTACTCTCTATAAAGGTAGAGTATTAAATCTTAGCTCAGTGAAATAATTTCTTCAGGTGGCTGAGAGTATATGGTATAACTACTTTGAGTATGTGGATAAAACTTAAAGAGTCTAGGAGATCCTTATGTTATATGTCTTATATATGTCAGTTACTTTAAGCAGTATTATTATTATTATTTTGATAGTAGTAGTAATTATTTAAAACAGTAGGTTAAAAACATAATTCTAATACTAATAATTACCACTACTATTACTCTTTTAAAAAATGTGTGTCCGTCAGAAATGTTGTGCAGTTATAATCCACCAGAAGTGAGTCAAGCAGAGTTATTAATCCTTTTGGAATTCTTCCACCAGGCTCTATCCAGCTCCCTTCAAGTAAACCAAGGGACACTCCAGAAAACACATGCTTACTCTTTGTTCTGACCTTTCTGCCCTAGTGATCTGGTCTAGGCAATGTTGAAACCCAGGGTTTCTACCCTGTCCCTTAAAGAATCCACTTGAGCAGACCCCCTGCAGCCAGAGTTCTTTGCTGCCTTTGCCCCAAGCCCCACCCTGATCCCCTCAACTCTCCAGAGCAGAGAGCCACCTAGCCCCCATCTTACACTCTGACC
The DNA here is from genome assembly GCF_964374135.1 of Grampus griseus. Lineage (NCBI taxonomy): Eukaryota > Metazoa > Chordata > Mammalia > Artiodactyla > Delphinidae > Grampus > Grampus griseus. The sequence continues at coordinate 36,968,239 of NC_139003.1, forward strand.
GAGGAAGAGAAAAGAGAAGATGCTAGCAAAAACGTCAAGCATCACTTCACCCAGTGAAAGTCCTCTCTCTCAAACTGTATTGGGGTGGGACATAATTTTAATTGAAATAAGTATCTTCTTTTATTTTTTTATTTTTATTTTTGTCCCAGCCAGTAAGTGGTGAGTATCTGGCTCCCTTGAGTCCGAGGAAGTTTAAATATGGATAAAGGTGTCTCAGAATTTGGTCGTATAAGTGTAAGACTTGGTTGTGGGTTCTCCACCTGAAAGAGGGCATGATAAGCATTATACAGCAAGAGAACTTCAGGGTAGAACCAAAATTTATTTTCTTAAAAAAAAAAATGTTGGAATTCATTGAGACTTTAGGTTCTAGGACTATTAACTGGAAGAAAAACTTTAGCCTGAAAACATTCAAGAACACGTGTTGCCAGGTGATTGCTTTCCCAGAGAGGAACCTCTTTGGGATTTTGATGTTACCTGCCTTATTTTCAGGGGATTAGCACCCTGATTGCCCACCAGGATGAAATAGCTGCAAAGTTCATCTCAGAATAACTGAACAAAATATAATTTCAGGGGCAACTACTTATGACAGACTGTTTGAATGTTGATTTTGGTATAATTAAAAGGAAACAGCTGCCTCACCTAAAATGGCAATTCTGTGCTTCTTAAAAATTTACATTTTGGTTGAACAAACCCCAAATCAACTTCCCACAGACTGAATTGCCTTTATGTTCTTTCCTGGGTCTTCAGAGCAATGCAGGACTGACAGGGGTCCTTAAGTTACAGTTTGTGAGGTCACTTCTCTATTGTTTAATTCCTGCTGAGGTCATTTCAGTTTTTAGATGTTAAGTAGGTTGTTGAGTTTCCGGGAAATTCACTGTTCCCTCCTGACCTTGCATTCTATCATTTTATAGTCTCTGTCTCCAGATATTCATCCTTTAAATTGCAACAGCTGCTTCAAAAGCAAAATAAATGCACTACCATTTAAAAATGTCATATTATATAGACTTGATAAAAGGTTCTATATATGTCACAGTTCATATATTACTGTTTACTTTTATTTCTAGTTTTACAGCCCAGCTTTATATTTTCAGCAGTGTGTAAGCTCTAGAAAGCAGTAAAACATCCACAGGGTCAGTACTTTAGCAGCAGTATGAAATGAGGAGAAGAGGCTCTGTTGGTGAAGAAATCAAGGCAAGATTTTAACTCCCATACTTGCTGTCAAGAAAACTTTACAAAAAAAAATTATATGCCCTTTGGACATAACGTCAAAAAGGAATGCAGAGCAGTTATTAGCCTCATGCTACGAAGTAACTTTCCCTTGATCATCCATGTAACCTGGTTCAGTGTCTACATATTAGATATTGTCCTTGGAAAAAAATACTCAAATGAAGAGATAATGCCCATCAGTACAGTCAGTTAGCATTCTTTTGAGAAGCTGTAGTATTAATAGGCACTTACCCATTTTAAGCTGCGCAAAAACTGGAAGAATTTGAAAAAAGAAACTAGGGACGAGAAGAAAAGGTTATTGTATGTCAAAGATAGAATACAGAAGACCAATTCAATCTTCTGTTTTTTCCCTCCATCTCCTTCTATATCTCCTTAATATTAGGACCACCATACATACCCTGCTAGATGTTGGTATGAATATTTTCCAAGTATAGTTTCTGATGTTTAGAAAAGAAATAGGAGAAATATATTACCCTAATCATGGAGCGGAGCGTTCTGCAATGGATATTCAAATATCTGTGATGTCAAACCCTTAATAAGTTCTGTGATGCATGACAACATTACTGATAGTAGTAATCATTTTTCATGGTCTTGTTGGCAAGTCATGAAAATGAAGTGTTAATGAGAACAAGTGAGTGTTCAGTCAGTATATCAGTGTCTAGTTGTTTATAACGGTGAGTTAGTTTAGATGTTTGCAGCCATCAAAGCCTGATCGTTGAATGAGCCTGTCCCTCCCTTTGAGTCCTATAGTCATAGAGCTTGGAAGGCAAAAGCCATCTCACAGTTTCTGTAGCCTGGTGACCTCATGTTACACACAAGGACTTTGGGACTTGGAGAAGTTAAACGAGTTGCTCTTTAGAGGTCAAACTGTGGCTGGAGCAGAACTCTTCTGCTATTGTTGCTTCACCACCACACTGCTCAGACTTGATCTGGATAAAGTGGCTGGTCGTTCTGTTATGGTACTGCCGTAACCCACTTTACATTCCTCACACAAGTTCATGATCGGATCCTGGTTACTGTCTGCAGAACCAAAAATAACTCTGCAGCTTCCTTTCCTGGTTGGCCTTTTAGAGTGTTTAAGATTATTGCCTATGTCATTTGCATATACACTTTGTTGTTGTTGTTGAATTTCACAGACAATTTGAAATGGTTATTCCCACTGAAGACTCTGTTATCACAGAAATGACATCAACATTAAGAGACTGGGGAACCATGTGGAAACAACTCTATGTGGTACGTAACTTTTTAATGGCATCATGTTTCCGATAAAGAATTGTTTTAAGAACTATCTGAACAGGAGTGTCAACTAGCATTTGAGCACATGCTGTAAGTCACTAGTACTCCTCCAGGAATTAGGGATAGAGAGCTTAATAAGACTCAGTGTTGTTTTAATCCCTGTGTCCATTTAGAATGGATTTTGCAAGTTCTTTTTCAAGCCACACGAAGGCAAAAGATCACTTTCCTGGCATCTAATCAAATAGGATGGTTTACATGGAACCAGGGTCAGGCTTTCTGAATACATTTAATTTTCAGGGGGAACTAAACTTATTTTCAATACAATTTTCATATTGGTGGTATTTTTTATGTTCTAATTCTCTATAAATTATTCAAGTATAATAAAAATGATAGGCTGCTTAGCCAGAATCAATGAGAATGTTCTAAATATACAAGAGAAAGGAATGTTTCTTGGGGAAAAAAGGGGTCAGTGTTTTGGGTATATATATATATACCTATTTACATGTTGTACTTACTGAGAGTCTTCTGTGGTGCAAACCCTGTGGGAAGTACTCTATATGTAGTATCTCATTTAATCCTTACTACCACTCAAGGAAATAAAAGACTATGATCATCCTGAGTTTACAAATGAGGAAAATGAGGCCGAGAGTGAAGAACTTGCTGGAGGCCAAGTAGTTGGAAAATGGCTGAGCTGGGATTCCGATGTAAATCTAGTACCCTCCCCTCACTCTGAACCACTGTATATGGGGAATTGGGGGTGACATTTTGGGGAAGATGAATTTATTTCTTCTCTGATTTTCAAAGGAATTTATAGAACAGCTTAATCATTTGAAGGGATGTGCTCAAAATACAAAGGTGTACTTACCCTGACAAAATGATTTGAAATAGCCTGTCAAAGAGAAAATCCAAATTAGTGAGGGACATGGGCACAAAATGACCGTTTTTATTTTCTGCTACATAGAAAATGCAATAGGGGCACTTTCCTGGTGGCGCAGTGGTTAAAATTCCACCTGCCAATGCAGGGGAACATGGGTTCGAGCCCTAGTCTGGGAAGATCCCACTTGCCGAGGAGCAACTAAACCCGTGTGCCACAACTACCGAGCCTGCACTCTAGAGTCTGTGAGCCACAAGTACTGAGCCCGCGAGCCACAACTACTGAGGCCCACACGCCTAGAGTCCATGCTCTGCAATGAGAAGCCACCACAATGAGAAGGCCACGCACTGCAACGCAGAGCAGCCCCTGCTCGCCACAGCTAGAGAAAACCTGCGTGCAGCAATGAAGACCCAGTGCAGCCAAAAATAAATAAATAAATTAATTAATTAATTTAAAAAAGAAAATGCAATAGGATAGTTCATTGAGGCAAGAAAATCTTTAAAAGTCACCAATAAAAACCCTTTTGATGTTGGATTTCTCTGACCATGCCCTCCTGGAGCTGGTGGCATTAGGACTCACTACTAAAATCCACAAGATGATCTTAGATGAAACACAGTGTCTAGGCTTTGCTGGGGTGAGGTAAATGCACTGTCAAGATAACTGAACTCAAGGGCTCTGTGCTGGGAGACTACAAAGGAAATGCAGATCTCCTTTTTAGATTTAAAAAAATTTGTGTTGGAAAGAATATAAAACCCAAGTATTATTTCATTTAATATTGTACCTGACACTAACATGGAAAATGAAACTATGTGAAATTTTCAAATCACTGCATCCTAAGTACCCACTGTAAAAATAATGACAGTGTAAGTGTCAACCATTAGCTGAGCTAAGGCACCAGCACTTTTCCTTTTATGTAGCTGCTGGTGAGGAACAGAGTTGAATTTCCACTTGATTCTTCCTTATCTAGCTATTTTTGCCTGCTTTTGAGGCTGCGAGCATCTATTTTGGGGACATACTTGATTGGCTTGAAAACCTATGTGTTGTAAGCTCTAGGAGTAACCTTCTCACCTCCTACCGTCCTAAGTGACGGAAACAGAGAGAGAATTTTTTCAGAGTTTCCTTGGATACTGGAATGGTAGTCAGTTCTATTAGGAAAAAATATAAAGTTTAACCTGGAAGTACCAGATTTTTGACCTTGAGAAGGAGGCTGACTTGACTCTGTTGGACCTTTTGGTTTCTCTTTTCCTGATGTAAACGTTTTTGCTAAATGTTTTAGTTCAGGTTCATCATGCTTGAGTGTATTGGGGTACTGTCTGTGGTCTTTCCTAACAGTTTTAAGGCTAGCTTCTCCACTGGAAGCTTCTCCACTGGAAGGTGCTTGATGAGCCACTAATATCTTGTCAATTGTAAGTAGTATATGAGATATACTTAATATACTTAGGACATTTAGCATAAAAAAGCACATGGCAGATGCTTGAGAAATGCTATTTGCTCTTTTTAATAACATTGGTAATGACCTAATTAATGTCCTTTCAAATATCACTTAATAAAGTATCAGTAATCTAACCACAAAACGTTTAGGAGAAATACAGCAGCCATCTTTTACCAAGTACTTTTGTGCGGGCCTTTGGGTGGGTATTTCACATCTGTCTTCTGTGGGACTCTGCCAGGTAGTTTTTATTCTCGAAGCTCATCAAAGATAATCTATCCAGAGTCCCATGCTAAGTGGGAAAGCCTGGCTGTAAACTGAGGTCTGCTGCTCCAAAAATTATATTATTTTCATCTTGAGGCAAATCAAAACTTACCCATTCTCTACAACACTAAAATATTTACAGTTCACTTTTTGCAAAAAATATTGCAGAAATTTTCTGATATATTGTAAAAATGTTTAGGTATTTTTCTATTTTAAGTGTTTAATATTGTACCCTACCTTTTTCATTTGACATTAAATCAAAAGCATTCTTCCCGTTTCCTGAACAGTCTTCATAACTATCCAATTTTTAAAATCCAGTTTTTAAAGAAGCATCATTTTCTGACTAGCTGTCAAAACAGGTATGTACTGTTTTCATGCACGAGTAGGGAGGGTTTGCTGGTCAGGACTGCAGTATGTCACTGTTCCTGCCACCTCTTCCTGAAAGGGAAAGCGGACCAACTTGTTTTCCTTTTATAAAGGATCTGACTTCTTCTCAGCTCAATGTTCTCTTAGACTTAAGAACTAGAGGCGACATTATTAGGAAATCAAGCCCATTCTTCTGGACAACTGCAGAACGCCTTCCCCAAGAGCAGGACAAGTGACTTTCACACTGTGACAGTCATTTTAAGCAGAGCTGACTCTCTCCCCAGCTGCATGAGATTTGACTTATATTTTCCTTATGTAATTTCTTTGACTCAAGTGAACTTTTCTTTCTGACCAGAGTTCCTCAAGTTTTTTTTTTTAATTTTAATTTTTTAAATTAATTTTTTAATTGAAGTATAGCTGATTTACAATGTTGTGTTAGTTTCAGGTGAACAGCATAGTGATTCAGTTATATATATGTATATGTATGTGTGTGTGTGTATATATATACATATATATATATATATCCTTTTTCAGATTCTTTTCCATTATAGGTTATTGCAAGATACTGAATATATAGTTCCCTGTGCTACACAGTAGGTCCTTGTTTATCTGTTTTATATATAGTAGTATGTGTCTGTTAACCCCAAACTCCTAATTTATCCCCCCCACTTTCCCCCTTTGATAATTGTAAGTTTGTTCTCTGTGTCTGTGAGTCTCCTTCTGTTTCGTAAATAAGTTCATTTGCAACATTTTTTTTAGATTCCACACATAAGTGAAATCATGTGATGTTTGTTTTTCTGTGTTTGGCTTACTTCACTTAGTATGACGATCTCTAGGTCCATCCTCCTCAAGTTTTTCTTGATCTTCCCTGCTTGTTCTTTTATATGATCTAAACAGAACCCACCTCTCAAGATCCACCAAAACTAACAGCTCTAAATCAAGGTATTCCTTCCTTCATTCTTCAGCTGCTGGGACTACGTAGTGCAGTCTCAGCCATTGTGGTTGGGAGCTTACACCAGGTGAAGAACACAGACACTGACCAGTGACTTAAAACATTATAGCACCTTTGGAATGACTTGTATGGGAGTGTATAACGTGAGTAAAGAGTGAGAGGTTATAGAAGAACAGGCTCAAGAGAATGCTCTAGGAGTTGAGAGCAAGATTATTGATATCTCAGAGGACAGGGATGGTGTCGTGGAGAATCCTTCTTGGTCAGCTGGCACATTGCCTAACCTGCGCAGTACATGAAAATGCTCTTCCAGTCACCAAGCATTGATAAAGCAGAAGATCCATCACTACTTTTTACCAAAAAAAGAAAAAAAGAAAAAGAATGTTATGACTGACCATCTTTACCCATCACCCAGAACTTGGTATTTCTGGCAGCGTATCTCTGTAGAGGACTTTAGATGAACGATCATCTCAATACTTTCGTACCACTATTCACATAGCCTACTAATAATTTTTGTAGAAAGTAAAAGCATGGCTTCTTCTTAAGAAAGATGAAGGGTTGATGGAAGATGAAATACTTATAAAAGGTTTACCTTAAATATCTCTGGGGAAGAGACATACATTTAGATTTTGATAAAGACACAATATTTATAAGAGGGTTTATTCTGAATCAGAACATTAATGATAACAGCATTAGTAGCAGCTGTTACTTACATGATATTTATTCTGGGCCAAGCATTGTTATCAGAGTTTTAATATATGAAGTCATCAATCCCTATAGCAAGCCTATGAGATAGGTACTATGATAGCCATTCTACAGATAAGAAAAGAAGCACAAAGAGGTTAATACACTGCCAAAGGTTTTTCACTCAGTGAAGGGCAAAATTTCAATGCACATTGAGGTAGTTTGTCTTTCAAGTCTGTGCTCTTAATCAGTATACTCTTGGGGTCTCTTCACAAATGTTATCTCTAATCCATAAAATAACCTTACAGGAAGTTAGTACTGTGCCTGTTTCACAGATGGCAAAAGCCATACTCAAAGCCTATAAAACTAGTGAGTGGCAAAACCAAGATTTGAAGCCAGGAGTTTAACCTGTACTTTTTCCAACTAAGTCTCCTCGCTTGATGAATTTCACAGGAGATTAGCCTGAATTTACATGAATGTTCAACAAGTAAGAAAGAAAACATTTCTTTTTAAGTCTAAATACTGACCAGATAATGGCAGTGAAAATTCATCAATGAACGAGTGTGAGAGCCCTCTGTGTACCCAGCTTCTGATGGGAACACAGTAAAGCATTAAGACCAACATGTAAGAAATAATTGGAAAACCGTGTTTTCTGTTGAATTGGCTTTAATTACATGCAGGCATACTTCAGAGAAGGGGAAAAAAGAATGTGAGCAAGAGTTGTAAGGGGAAGATTTCCTGAGGGAGGTGGAGGTCGGGTGGAGCCTTGAAGGGTAGTAGAATTGGATGGAGCTAAAGAAAGAGGATTTGAGGTGGAAACGGAAGCAGAGTAAGTAAAGCCAGAGACCAAGCTTGGGTGTGGAGGCTTAGTGAGGACCCTGGGACACAATGTCTGTGTTGGGGAGTCTGAGAAGTGAAGTTGGATTCTTGGGCAGGAGAACAGCATTGTGAAATGGGATGAAAGCATGTAGAGCAATGAGTGCATTTGAGGACCCAAGGGGAGAGTTTGTCTGTTAATGGAGAATCTGTCCACAGAGTGGCCAGCACACAGAGGGTAAGCAGGACTGCCCCCCATTTCCTCTGTGGTTACCCCATGTCTCAGTGACTGATCATTGAATTTCCGCATTTGTGTATTTCCCAGAGAAATGAAGGCGATCTCTTCCACCGGCTGTGGCACATCATGAATGAAATCCTGGATCTGCGGCGGCAGGTGCTTGTGGGGCATCTCACCCACGATCGGATGAAGGATGTGAAGCGCCACATCACCGCCCGCCTGGACTGGGGCAACGAGTGAGTACTGGCCACTGAGGGGGTGGTCTCTGGTGGCTGAACACAGCAGATGTGACTGCAACACAGGTGTGAGCCACTATGCAGTCCTATCTCTGGAAGACACCAGAGGAGGCTTTTCCATCTTTCCGCTTTGGGGGGCTTAGTGCAAACTCTCACTAGTAGAGTCAAGAACTGCATCCTCTAGGGCTGGTGGGGGTCCCAGGACATTGTCGGTTCTCTACTGCCCTGTGTGCTCTGACAGTGTGCAAATGCTCATGAAATACAAAGTATTCACTGGGGTCAATCAGATATGGCGTCTGCTAAAAATTCATCTTGTTTCAAGGCTTTAGGTTTGGCATGTGAATTTCCTTCTAAATATATTCCTCTTCTTTATTGTGGCAGTAGGTCGTTGGTGTAATCTGGAGGGATACGCTAATGCTAATAGCTTCTGTTAAAAGTCTTAGGACAGGTACCCTGGGTGGGAGGGGGCGTGCTCTCCTTATTGCCCTGATTCTGCCTGTGTATACATATTAGTCTCTTTGAGGAGCTACTTGGGAGAGCTCAGTAAAAAAGCTGCTCTTGACCAAGATTTACTTTTAAATAAAACTGTGAGTGACTAATCTACAATAACAGCCAAGCACTTTAAATAGTATCTCTAATCACTTAAAGCTCTGATGAAGGCTGATTGTGCTAAGTATGAATGTTAATATATGGGGGAGAAATTAGAATAAACCAGCTTTGACTATGATGTTAGTTAGGCTTGTATGGGCTTAAGTTTAAGGACGGTAAATGGTCCCTCGGTATCCTACAAGGTCATAGCCTCCCTCCGTTTCCTCTCCCCAAATCCCCATTTGCTATTTGGACCTTCAAAGGATCTTAGGGCAACAGAATAAAAGAAAAGCCGACAGAAAAAGGAAAAGGCAGTAAAATGTGCACCACAGATAAATTTGCCTCTTGCTGAATCTGGAAAAACTGATCTGAAACGAGAGTGTGCTTCCTCTAACCATAGAAAGTCGCTTTATCAGAAGCCAGTTTTGTTTCCTGCCAAGATATCACATACTACAGGTATGAAGACGTGGACCCACTAACACATTTTAAACCTCTGTCTCATCCAGAGTCCTTCTGGTATTTCGTTGAGTGAGCTGTGCCATTCATCCTTTTACCGACAGTCGGGAGAGCAGCCCTAATTCATTTATCTCAGGGAGATTTATTCATTCTGGGGAGTCAAAAACAAGAGCAGGTTTGGAATGCAGCAAGACATTGTACTCGGAACTCTGCTTTTTTACAATGGGAGGCAAATTCCAGAGCCCTCCTTGACTTCAGTTTCCTCACTTGTCGAAGGAGTAAGTTGAGCTAGAAGAGATCCAAGGCCCCTTTCCACTCCAGGGCAACATGATTCAAAGCACATAGCATTTCCTGAGAGAGATGATTTGCCAGCCACATGCATGGAGCCTCCGGTCTCGCTGTGTGAGATGGGGTAGCACTTTGAGGGGTAGATCTGAAGACTTTTTTTTTTTTTTTTTGCGGTACGCTGGCCTCTCACTGTTGCGGCCTCTCCCGTTGCGGAGCACAGGCTCCAGATGCGCAGGCTCAGCGGCCATGGCTCACGGGCCCAGCTGCTCCGCGGCATGTGGGATCTTCCCGGACCGGGGCACGAACCCATGTCCCCTGCATCGGCAGGCGAACTCTCAACCACTGCACCACCAGGGAAGCCCCTGAAGACTGTTTGACCATGACTTAGGCTGCCCATCTTTCATGTGTTTTTTGTTTGTCTGTTTTGGGAAAACTTTGAGCTTTCTCTGAATTATATTGGCTCTTAGTCATTGTGCTGATCCTCCTTTAAAAGACTAGTTTGTAAATAGGAAGAAAGTTGGATGAAGTTAGCTTATCAAAAATAGCTTAGAAATATAGAGCAGGCAAGAAGATGATACTTTTTCAGTTTTAGGAAGGAAGATGATGACATAAAGAAGGGAAAGGAGGGAAAAACATTAATTATGACTGAATCATGGCTCAGTTTGGACTCATGTAAGTTCTAGCTTGTACTTTGGGCAGCTCTTTGGCTAATTTATGGTACGTTGGTAAAACATTGATGCATGAAAGTGAGCAATGTAATTTATTTAGATCATCCTCAAATTCATGAATTTTCTGAGGTCTCATTCTGTTTCCTTTGAATTTCTTTGACAACTTATTTAAAATGACTTACAGTTTACAGATTGTGCATTTACTGTATTCCTTTAAATATAGTTTTCGTACTGAATGGAAAAGCAAAAGTGGAAAGCAAATTCAGATAATTCTCTTGCATATTAAACTAAGTTGTTCTGCAAAATTGTCTGTCAGCATGTAGATCTCAGGATGAACATAAGTGAAAGGTGTTCAATCTCAAGTTGTATGTCAAACTGTTGAAGAGTGGTGAAGAGAAGCCCTCTAGATGGAGGAAGCTTGGGGGGAGGGGAGGGGATAAGCCATCTTGTTCCCTAAAGGAGATAACCCATGGGTTCCCTTGAACCCATCAGAAGAAGTGTTCTCGCCTGGAAGCCTCGAACAGACTTAAAATAATAGCACCTGTCTCAGTTCTCCGTAGAGTCCTGTGCTGTCCTTTGATTTTCCTGTGGTAATGATACAGGAGGGAGTACCCATTCATTCTTCCTTCCTGATGTCCCAAAGCAGTTCAGTGACTGAGTTAATATAAAACTAACCCCCCACCCACCCATTTCCCTTTCTGGCTTCCCATGTCCTAGGTCCTCTCCTTCCATCCTGTTCCTTCCCTCTTTGCCTCATTTCTTCTTGTTTTTTAGAGCACTGTCCTGATCCTCTTCTGTGAGCTTAGAAACCTCACACAGTGGGAGGGTTATCCTAAGGATATACCTAAGAATTAACAGAACAAAATAGAAACATATCAAAGTCTCTTCACACAGCTAGGACTCCAGGAAGCCAGCAGAAGTTGAATAATCCAAGCCTTATGAGAGGAAAAGACTTGCAGATCACCAGCTCCTGGGGCCCCAAAGCTGAGGAAGGTTCTGGATCCCACACCTGCTCCAGAACCTCTGCTGCTGGGGTTGGTCTTAACTCAGTCATTCTGCAGTGATGTAGATCACTTGTCCTTCATGTTTCTCAGATGGTTGATGCTATGTGAATTTCTAGGTTCTCATTGACAGCCAGTATCCGTTATTCATGTTCAAACTGAGCATTTTATACCAGCTGCTCATGAGCTGCTGGCCAGTCCAGGGATTATTTGTCCTTTGGTCAGGTGCCTACCTGTGGGCCAGTCAGGTGTGGCTCGGGAAGGGGAGATGGTCAGATGACTAAACTACTTCAGCTGCCCCCTGCCCCTCCCAGAAGAAAGTATGGTAGGGCAGCTCCTCATGGAACGTGACATGGGGAAGGAGGTGAGTGCCATGATTCACATGTGGTTGTATGCAGGCACACTGCAGAGATAGGTTTGGCTCCAGACCACCGCAATAAAGCACGTTCGGCTCCAGACCACCACAATAAAGCAGGTTCGGCTCCAGACCACCGCAATAAAGCAGGTTCGGTTCCAGACCACCGCAATAAAGCAGGTTCGGTTCCAGACCACCGCAATAAAGCAGGTTCGGTTCCAGACCACCGCAATAAAGCAGGTTCGGTTCCAGACCACCGCAATAAAGCAGGTTCGGTTCCAGACCACCGCAATAAAGCAGGTTCGGCTCCAGACCACCGCAGTAAAGCACGTTCGGTTCCAGACCGCCGCGATAAAGCAGGTTCGGTTCCAGACCGCCACGATAAAGCAGGTTCGGTTCCAGACCGCCGCGATAAAGCAGGTTCGGCTCCAGACCGCCACGATAAAGCACGTTCGGTTCCAGACCGCCGCGATAAAGCAGGTTCGGCTCCAGACCGGCGCAATAAAGCAGGTTCGGTTCCAGACCGCCGCGATAAAGCAGGTTCGGTTCCAGACCGCCGCGATAAAGCAGGTTCGGTTCCAGACCGCCGCAGTAAAGCAGGTTCGGTTCCAGACCACCACAATAAAGCGGATATTGCAATAAAGCAAGTCACAAAATTTTTTGATTCCCCAGTGCATGTAAAAGTCATGTTTACACTGTACTATAGTCTATTAATGTGCAATGGCAATATGTATTAAAAATATACATATCTTAATTTAAAAATACTCTATTACTAAAAAATGTCAAAACAATTAAGATAGTGACATCAAAGATCATTGATCCCCATAACAAATGTAATAATGAAAAAGTTTAAAATATTTTGAGAGTCACCAAAATGTGACACAGAGACATGAGGTGAACAAATGCTATTGGAAAAATGGCGCAAACAGGTGTGCTTGACACAGGGTTGCCACAAACCTTCAACTTGTAAAAAAACGTAATATCTGCAAAGTGCAGTAAAAACAAGGTATGCCTATATCCTCTTTCCTTTGCTAGATAATCTTTCCTCAGCAATACTCACCTGGTGTCTTCTGATATCTTACGTTGTAGTGCAGTGGTCCTCTCTTGGGACGGGATGGAGAATGGGGAACAGACCCTATCAGAATCCCCTGATGAGGTATAGCAAGGGGGATTTATTAGTCTGCTCAGGCTGCCATAACAAAATACCACAGACTGGGTGGCTTAAACAACAGACATTTATTTTCTCATAATTCTGGAGGCTACTAGTCCGTGAGCAAGGTACCAGCAAATTCAGTTTCTGGTGAGTACTCTGTTGCTGGCTTGCAGATGGCTACCTTCTTACTGTGTCCATACAAGGACAATCTCTGGAGTCTCTTCTTCTTCTAAGGACACCAGTCCTGTTGGATTAGGGCCTCACTCAAATGACCTCACTTAACCTATATTATCTCCTTATAGTCCCTCTTTTCAAATATAGTCATATTGGGGTTAAGGCTTCAACATACAAATTTTGGGAGGACACAGTTCAGAAACTAACAGGGAGACATGGGCATTTTGAAAATGAATTACCGAGTTTGTGCTTTGAAAGTTCAACAAAAATTAGAGAATGGGAGTGTGATTTTTAAGTTTGTTAAAGAGAAACATAAGTGAAGAAAAGTGAGAAACTGTTTTAGTATCTAAAAGCCAAGTCCTACCGTCAAGAGGGCCACAGCCTTGTAATCTTAAAACCAACAATCCCTCAGGGTGGCTGGGGAAGTACCTGGCTTGAAGTATGTGCTGAATTAATAACAGGTTTTTACTTATGAAACCTCTAATGAGGTTTTGGGCAGGTCACAGAATTTTAGGATTTTTTTTTTTAACATCTTTATTGGGGTATAATTGCTTTACAATGGTGTGTTAGTTTCTGCTTTATAACAAAGTGAATCAGTTATACATATACATATGTTCCCATATCTCTTCCATCTTGTGTCTCCCTCCCTCCCACCCTCCCTATCCCACCCCTCCAGGCGGTCACAAAGCACCGAGCCGATATCCCTGTGCCATGCGGCTGCTTCCCACTAGCTATCTACCTTATGTTTGTTAGTGTGTATATGTCCATGACTCTCTCTCGCCCTGTCACAGCTCACCCTTCCCCCTCCCCATATTCTCAAGTCCATTCTCCAGTAGGTCTGTGTCTTTATTCCTGTCTTACCGCTAGGTTCTTCATGACATTTTTTTTTCTTAAATTCCATACATATGTGTTAGCATACGGTATTTGTCTTTTTCTTTCTGACTTACTTCACTCTGTATGACAGACTCTGGGTCCACCCACCTCATTACAAATAGCTCAATTTCATTTCTTTTTATGGCTGAGTAATATTCCATTGTATATATGTGCCACATCTTCTTTATCCATTCATCCGATGATGGACACTTAGGTTGTTCCCATCTCCGGGCTATTGTAAATAGAGCTGCAATGAACATTTTAGTACATGACTCTTTTTGAATTATGGTTTTCTCAGGGTATATGCCCAGTAGTGAGATTGCTGGGTCATATGGTAGTTCTATTTGTAGTTTTTTAAGGAACCTCCATACTGTTCTCCATAGTGGCTGAACCAATTCACATTCCCACCAGCAGTGCAAGAGGGTTCCCTTTTCTCCACACCCTCTCCAGCATTGATTGTTTCTAGATTTTTTGATGATGGCCATTCTGACCGGTGTGAGATGATATCTCATTGTAGTTTTGATTTGCATTTCTCTAATGATTAATGATGTTGAGCATTCTTTCATGTGTTTGTTGGCAGTCTGTATATCTTCTTTGGAGAAATGTCTATTTAGGTCTTCTGCCCATTTTTGGATTGGGTTGTTTGTTTTTTTGTTATTGAGCTGCATGAGCTGCTTGTAAATTTTGGACATTAATCCTTTGTCAGTTGCTTCATTTACAAATATTTTCTCCCATTCTGAGGGTTGTCTTTTGGTCTTGTTTATGGTTTCCTTTGCTGTGCAAAAGCTTTGCAGTTTCATTAGGTCCCATTTGTTTATTTTTGTTTTTATTTCCATTACTCTACGAGGTGGGTCAGAAAGGATCTTGCTGTGATTTATGTCATAGAGTGTTCTGCCTATGTTTTCCTCTAAGAGTTTGATAGTTTCTGGCCTTACATTTAGGTCTTTAATCCATTTTGAGCTTATTTTTGTGTATGGTGTTAGGGAGTGATCTAATCTCATACTTTTACATGTACCTGTCCAGTTTTCCCAGCACCACTTATTGAAGAGGCTGTCCTTTCTCCACTGTACATTCCTGCCACCTTTATCAAAGATAAGGTGTCCATATGTGTGTGGGTTTATCTCTGGGCTTTCTATCCTGTTCCATTGATCTATCTTTCTGTTTTTGTGCCAGTACCATACTGTCTTGATTACTGTAGCTTTGTAGTATAGTCTGAAGTCAGGGAGCCTGATTCCTCCAGCTCCTTTTTTCGTTCTCAAGATTGCTTTGGCGATTCGGGGTATTTTGTTTTTCCATACAAATTGCAAAATTTTTTGTTCTAGTTCTGTGAAAAATGCCAGTGGTAGTTTGATAGGGATTGCATTGAATCTATAGATTGCTTTGGGTAGTAGAGTCATTTTCACAATGTTGATTCTTCCAATCCAAGAACATGGTATATCTCTCCATCTATTTTAGGATATTTTTAAAATACAAAAGTGAGAAGGCTTTGGTTGTATAATTGGAAATGCCATGCAGGAAGGCTTCCGTATTAGAGAGAGTAATGATGTGGAAGGGATGTAGAGCAAAATATCCTCAGAGAATTAAGTGTGTGACCTGGAGTGGGATAATTGAGGGGAGTCTGGTAGAGAGACATCATGAAGCCTTTGGGATAGTTGTGATGGTTACGGAGATGAGTAGAATTATACAGCCTTGACATCAGTGTAGTAAGGTGGATGCCTGGAGAGGAGTATGTTATCAAGGTCACTAGAGGGAAACTGGCAAGATTATACTCATTTTCCTCTGTCCATGGTAAGACATCACAAATCTGATACCATACTTGGTCCCACTGAGGCTGGATATAACGTTAGAATATTTCTTAGCATAGTAATTCACGTATCAGTCACAATGAAACCTGACGTAAGAGATTAAGCCATTTTTGCTACCCCAGGCGTAGACCTATGCTGTCCTAATTTCTGTCCCCTGCCTTTACTGAGTTTCTCCTAATGACTGACCCCAGAACTTGCTATGAATAAGGACCATGCACGTGTTGCCAGAGATTCCCATTATTAATGTGTTAGCTCTGGATATAACTAGGAATTTTGGTGCCAGGTCAAATCCTAAAGGCTACATTTCCCTCTCCTCAACTCTGTTTCTAGAACAAAATTATGTCTATCTCTAGTTTCCACCCCAGTACAAGGAGGAAGAGTTTCTGTGGTAATAGCTTGTAGGGTGCTGAAGGTTCCCCACCATAGAGTACCGAGGCCCCCAGTGGCAGGAGTGCTCCACCAAGAGTGCCAGCCCATTCCTACCCGACCCCATTTACTTGCCTTTGTCATCTTCCGTTTCTCAAGTTATGACCAGTGTTCAGCCTAGTCACTTACTCCAATCACAGTGAGAGGTTAATATAAGGTAAAAAATATGGGTGAGAGAAGCATGGTGGGTGATATATCGAATGTTAGGGAGATACAGTAAAGATAATTATTTTTTTAATTTATTTTATTTTATTTTATTTTTTGGGGGGGGTACACGGGCCTCTCACTGTTGTGGCCTCTCCCGTTGCGGAGCACAGGCTCTGGACGCGCAGGCTCAGCGGCCATGGCTCACAGGCCCAGCCGCTCCGCGGCATGTGGGATCTTCCTGGACCGGGGCACGAACCCGTGTCCCCTGCATTGGCAGGCGGACTCTCAACCACTGCGCCACCAGGGAAGCCCAAAGATAATTATTTTTAATATATCCTATCAAGGTAACTCTTCCGCCAAATGTTTGCAATCTGTTTTCTAGACAACTGGGACTGGACCTGGTGCCTAGGAAAGAGTACGCGATGGTGGATCCAGAGGACATCAGCATTACTGAGCTCTACCGATTGGTAGGTATAGGAATCCTTGGCTCACAGCCTCACTGCTAATTTTGTGGTTTCCATGACACTCTTCATACTTGCTTGATTTTGTAAGAACAGGATGTTCCCGGTTTAATTTGGAGCAAGTAAAGAGAATTGAGAGCTGAGGTGACCATGCCCCAAGTACAAAACTGAGATAATTTACCCACCTCAGAACGCCCTGACGTTCCTACTGAGCCCTCAATGCCCAGGCACTAGGAAGTAAAGACAAAGAAGTTTTAAGTTTTATTTTGCAAATCTTTGTACTTTGCCTAGTCTAGTGAAATCTTTGTATTTTGCCTAGTCTAGTGGAATGGTTACAAGTCATACATATTTATCTGTTCTGTTTCAGGATATTGTTGTGACTAATGGTTTCCAGTTAGTGCTCACCAATATGTTAGCTCCCCTCCCTGCCCTGCTATCACTGTATGCACAGACTCCTGAAAGTATCCCTTCCTTGGTCTCCAAATGCTAGACTTATCCCCCACCTCTCCCAAACCCCAGGCCATCCCTAAGTGCTGAAACTTGTTAATAATCCTGAGATATTTGGTCATCTTGCCCATTGTGGCCTCACCCATTACTTGAGTTTTTTGTCTAGTTACATGGTAGGTTGAAGTTCAGTTATTTACTTGGCATCTAGGTTCCCCGAATCTGGTCCCATCTGCCTTGTATTTTTTTTTTTTTTTTTTGGCTGCGTTGGGTTTTCGTTGCTGTGCGCAGGCTTTCTCTAGTTGCGGTGAGCGGGGGCTACTCTTCGTTGCGGTGTGTGGGCTTCTCGTTGCGGTGCTCTTCTTGCAGAGCACGGGCTCTAGGCACATGGGCTTCAGTAGTTGCAACACGCGGGCTCAGTAGTTGTGACTCACGGGCTCTAGAATGCAGGCTCGGTAGTTGTGGCACACAGGCTTAGTAGCTCCGCAGCATGTGGGATCATCCCAAACCTCTAGAGTGCAGGCTCGGTAGTTGTGGTGCATGGGCTTAGTAGCTCCGCAGCATGTGGGATCTTCCCGAACCAGGGCTCGAACCTGTGTCCCCTGCATTGGCAGGCGGATTCTTAACCACTGCCCCACCAGGGAAGTCTCTAGCCTCGTATTCTTTATTTTTCTTTGCGGTACACGGGCCTCTTGTTGTGGCCTCTCCCGTTGTGGAGCACAGGCTCCGGACGCGCAGGCTCAGCGGCCATGGCTCACAGACCCAGCCGCTCTGCGGCATGTGGGATCTTCCCGGACCAGAGCACAAACCCGTGTCCCCTGCATCGGCAGGCGGACTCTCAACCACTGCGCCACCAGGGAAGCCCCCGTAGCCTCGTATTCTTAATATTTGTATAAAGTTTTACCTAATTTCTAGATACTCACTGAGCTATTTTAAAACCTCAAATCAAAGAAGCCAGTATCCCAGGCGTTTCTTTGCTTTGCTCTAGTTACCACTGCATCTTACCCCACGTTCCAAGGAGGAGTGACTGTGGAAAATAGCTGACTCCTTTTTGGAACATCCTACCTCTCTGGGGATAGCTTCCCAAGCTTAGAGTATTCTTCATAGAATTGCAGATTATTCTTCATCTGAAATTATCTGAAAAATGTGGTGGAAAAAATCATCAGTAAACCCATCAGGTGTATGTCTGATTTGAGAAAGCAGTTCTTAATACCGCTTTCAGTTTTCCCCTTCATCATCAATCTGTTCAGATTATCTACAGCTCATTATTTCCATTGGACTAAATTCCGTTTCTGTGGAGAATTTCCTTTGCTTTACGTTGAGCTTCTTGAGGGTGATGTTTCATGCCGCACCCCTCTGTGGCATCAGTGCTAAGCAGGGTATCAGGCCCAGAGCAAAAACACAGTTGAAGTTTGGTTGGAGGGAGGAGGGCAGAGATGGAGGAAGGGCACACAAGGAGAATATTCGCAGTAAAAGTCACCACTAACTCTTAGCTTATGCAACAAACAAAATCTCTAGAATTGATTTGTCAGCGACATCCTCTAATGGGACATTTTTATTATAGTTTATTTAACTGTTGGGCATCAGATTTTGTCTCTCACTTTTGTTTTAATCTCTCACTCAATTTGAAGTTTCTTCAGAGTGGGCACCGTGTCCTATATTGATACTTCCTCTGTTATGTCCAACATAATCTCGTTCAGTGATTTGCACTTAATAAGCAATCACTTAATGATTTTGATGTTACTACGGTATTATGAGAAGACTATGGGCATAGATCCAAAAAACTAGGTTTAAATTTCATCTCTTCCTTCCACCAGCTCTCTGATCTTGGACTTACTGCTAAATCTTTCAGAGCTTCAGTTTCTTAGTCTATTAAATGGAAAAATAATTCTAACCATGTTTGTTAGGAAGGTTAAATAAGAAATGCATGTAAAATGCCTTTCCTTGACAGACAATGTTTGCAAAGCACCTAAGCATTCAGTCAGTTTTCATTCCTTTGTCATCTTTATTTCATCCTCATTAAGGAGGTAAGATGGCAAGAATAATGCCAGCCTTATGTGCTAAATCTTAAGATAAGATTTGGCTGTGTTCAATGAAATAAGTAAATAATAGAAGCTTAGACATGATGGAAATTATTTCTCCTTTACAGTATGCAAGCCCAGAGGCAGGAAGTCCTGGGCTTGTTTGTGGTTTCATGGTGTCAGAGCAAAAAAGGCTCCATCATCAAGGATACTTCAAAGTACACCATAGCTGCAAGAACTCTAGCCATGACCTTGCTCTCCAGCTTTAAGAAGGAGAAAGATTTCTCTCAGTTGACTCAACTATTTTAATGAGCCTTCCTGGAACTACCACACAATACTTGCACTCACATTTCATTGGCCATATTTAGCTAGGGATGTCAAATATTTGAGAAGCAACTAACAGTGTCTGTCACAAATATGTTTTATTTTCCCAAGTTTGATTTTGTATGCATGTGATTTTATCTCTCTTCTTTTTACTTAAAGTCATATATGGGATGGGAAATTTATTTCATCTCTTTGAACATTCCGATTTGTTAGTTGTGGCTGTTGGGAGTGTTATATTGATAAGATTCTGGGGTCTCTTCCAGGCTGTGATCGATTAGCAATGACTGCCATTGGAGGGGGTTTTTCATATTTTATAGCTCAGAACCTAGTCCACAGTCTTCATTTGACAGATGAGGAAAATAAAACATTGTAATTTTACATGAAATTGTAATTTCTCCTCCATAGTGATTGCATTTTACTGCTTCTAAAGCAAAGACAATAGCCCAAGAGAACCCCAAATGATTATAAGCTTCAGAAGGACATGTTTTTTCTTTAAGGCAGCTTCAAGTTCCTATTTATGTCCTGGCCCAGCGGTAATCAGGTTCTCTGTAGCACTGGCCCTTTTCTCTATGCAACCTAAACGTGACTGATTGTATTGACTTTGCCAGGGGGAGTTGGCAGGCACCACCACCAATCCCTTATGGCGAAGGTGGGAGTGGGGTGGTGATTTATTGTCACTCCTAGATCAAGGATCATGGCATGGCGGTAAAATGCCCCAACACAGGATGCTGGATTAATTGTTGCCACTTCTCTTTCTTTACTATGTCTTCTCCCCGTAATATTTGAAACACAGGTGTTTGCATCTTACACACTCCCTACTGCATCATTAGGAAAAAAATGTCTTGTTTTGGGTTTTTGATAGTCCTGTTAGCAGATCTTTCTCACCTGATTTTGTTCATCTAAGCAGTAAAATGCGCTAAACCTCACCGTGTTGACATACGTCCCGTTGGAACATACGGTTTACTGCCAACAACCAGAGCTCAATCCTTCTGTAGTAAAGAGGACTTTATTGGCTGGGTTCTCTGGTTGTTTGGGCATGAGGAGTATCTTTTTAGGAACCTTTCTTGGTTTTAATAAGATCAGGTTAGCTGCTTGCTTTGTGATACTTAGTGGGTAGGCCAGTGGTTCTCCAACAGAGAACAGGGTACATTTGGCAATGTCCGGAGACATTTTTGGTTGTCACAATTGGGGATGGTGGGGAGTGGGGAGAGGTACTACTGGTATCTGGAGAGTAGATGCCAGAAAAAGACGTTAAACATCCTACCAAGCCCAGGACAGCCCCACGACAGAGAAATTACCAGCCCAAATTGTCAGTAGTGCTGAAGGTGCGAACCCTGGTGTGGACCATTCACCCAGTAATTAATGCATTAGTGAGGGTTAATGATTTGTATCACTTTAATAAATCTTCGGAATGCATCTGTTTCTTTTCCTAATCAAAAGTCTAGTTAAACTGTGAGCACATGTA
Source organism: Grampus griseus (assembly GCF_964374135.1). Classification (NCBI taxonomy): domain Eukaryota; kingdom Metazoa; phylum Chordata; class Mammalia; order Artiodactyla; family Delphinidae; genus Grampus; species Grampus griseus. Next base: position 36,989,207 of record NC_139003.1, read on the forward strand.
GAGTCACTGCTAGGTGCCTTTGTAACCATACATTATTTCAGAGATGGATTTTTGTCTATGTGTTATAACTACCAAATCACAGTTCTTGAAGTGTGGACACACCTTTTAAATTTTGCTACTGCAATAATATATTCACAGAGAGATTTTTTAGCAGTTCCCGAAAGTAGTGAATTACCAAAAGATAAACAAGACATCCTAACCTATGTAAGTTCAGATCTGTCTCAGGCATGGAAGGATGGTGGGTGAGGAAGAGAGGAGATTTCAGTGCCATTTGTGAGGGCCCACGTCACACGTACAAAGGGTAGAATTAAGTGGGCTTATTACTAGCATGCGTGCAAAGACCAAGGCAGTAATTATACAAGAGATGCAACAATAGGTTTTTCACTCTTCTAGGATTTGCATCTCCCTGCACATGATTTCAATCAGTGATTCTCAGCCCTCATTGCACATTAGAATCACCTGGGGAGCTTTTAAAACTACCACTGTCCAGACCCCCATCCCCTAGAAATTCTAATTTAATTGTTCTGGGATGGGACCTGGGCATAAGTATTTTTTAAAAGCTCTCTTGGTGATTCTAAAGTGCAGCCAAGGTTGAGAACCACTGATCTAGATAGATTGGATTCTTTGCAGGAATAAGGGAGCTAATTTTTCTCCTCAGTTTTTAGTGAATGTCATGAATGATGCTGGGAACTTTGCACTGTTTGAAGTAAAGACCAGACATCTCTTTGAGGTCTGTTCTATTCATAATGTTTTTATATCTGTTTTTTCAGCTCTAGCCTTTAGTAGTTATTCATTTCTCCATAGCAGTTTGCGCATTGTTACCCTGAACTTTTAAGTAAATCAGTAAATAAGTTAGCAACTTCAGAAAATAAAAAGCTTGAGAAGTTAAAGAGATGTAGTTTTATGAATGCATTATGTTTCCTTTGCCCTGTTATAAAGGATTTTTAAAGCCCAAAATAGAGCAACCCTCATAGAAAAAAAAGAATTATGCTTTTTTCTAGTTAGAATATTTCTCTGCAGAAAGCCTTTTCTAGTAATTATGGCCAACACATACCACAATGCTGAGGTCAACTTTAAAAGAAAATGCACTTACTCTTCACTTTCACAGAGGCGTGTCCAGTGTACCTGCTGAGTATACAATAATTATAGATGCACTTGGTTAATTGCATTTTTTTAGCTGTCTACTTTTCAAGTCGTTCAATTTAAAAAATAAAAGCATGAAAAACTTCTGGTGATTTTATGCTGCTGCATCTATAATTGTACATGGCATTTCTTTGCATTCAAATCTTAGTTAGTCATTAGTTACTGAACTATACTTAGAAACAGAAAAAGATGGCTGATGTAGACATAGAGTTCTGTACCTTAACCTCAACAAAGGATATGACTCCTTTGGAGTTAATCCCTGAGCTATTAATATATTTTTTTAATTGTCAAGTGATCCACAAGAAGTAGCCTCTTTAGTAGTCTGTGTTATGAAAGCAATACTCTTACACATTCTTAGCACCTGTTCTGTTAATTCACAGCCTTTCTGTATGTTTTCCCTGTGCTCTTACCCTGAGTCAGTTCTGCTCACACTGTGGTCCAAGAACTAGCTGGACCGTGAACTGTTTGTAACTGGCCCAAGTACAAAAATGGCGAGTAAACGTTTAGAAACCTTTATAACATTTTGACATTGCCATGGCATTTTTATGATATTTTATGAAAATATCAATCTGCGGTAGGTTAGGCGGAAAAACCAACCTGGTCCTTCACTGCAGGTAGTTTGAGAAGTACTGTCCTAGATGGTTCATAATTCCCGCTCACTCTTTCGCTCTCAGCTAAAGTGTCATTTTCCCAAGAAACCTTCTCTGACTGCCCAGACACAAGTCAAATTCTCCATTCATCAGAGTTGCAGTTTTCTATCCGTTTGTGGGAAAATTTTGTTGATGTCTGCTCCCCCTAGTAGAAAAGCTCTATGAAGGCAGGCTGTTTCTGTGTTTACGCATCATTGCATTCCCAGTGCTGGGCTTATAATAGATACGTAACAAGTATATGTTGACTAAATGATCATTCTCATGTTCTCCTCACCCCTGGAACCATGGGTGATTCCTTTCCTTCCTCAACTTGTGGGAACTCTTACTTCCGGTCCCGCCTCCCAAGTATAGCCTAGGTTAGCTGTATTAAGGACGGAAATAAGAGATGGACACAGACTCTGTTCCTGCCTTTAGACCCCTCACTGGCTTTCTTAGGTCTGCTTCCCTGTAGCTCCGCAGCAAGTTAGAAACATTTTCTTGCTCTAGTGATTGAATATCTTTTGATACTGCCCGCCTCAGAAAACTACAAGTTTGAAATTTAGTATGCTTTAAAAGAATTTTTAATTATGAGAAATGTGAAGTCATAGCTACATTGTTCAGCGAAATGATCAGCTAGATACAATTTAGTCTGATTTTTAAAAGATGGTTAATAATTTGTTCTCACCCTGGGAGTTGACGAGGGACCGATAGCATCCTTTGAACTTCACGCTGCCTGAATCTACTCAGTGAGTTGATATCATTTTAACATTAATGATTAAGAAACAAATCTTAAAGCAGGATTCCTTGATGGTCTGCAAACTTCAGTTTTTTATTTTAGTGGTTGGGAGAAAATTTGGAATTTAACATCCAACTAGATACCAAATACACAACAACAACAAAAAGCACAGGACATCATAATCACACCATAGCTAACTAGCTTGTTGGGTTCCGTTATTTAATTCAGTCCATGCTGATCATGTTTTTTGGGGGGGTGTCATTCAGATGGAGCATCGACATCGGAAGAAAGATACCCCAGTGCAGGCCAGCAGTCATCACCTCTTTGTGCAGATGAAAAGCCTCATGTGTTCCAACCTGGGAGAGGAGCTTGAGGTCATCTTTTCACTCTTTGACAGTAAAGAGAATCGACCAATCAGGTAACTGCATGTGGAGATATGACTTGAACTTCTTAATGTTGGAATTGTGGATGTTTGCAACTGGCAGGCTTCAGGATATATGACCTTGTACATTTTTCCTCTATCAGCCTGTTTTCTCATCTGTAGAACTCTGTGAATTTCTAAGCTGCCTAACTTCTAGGCGTTTCCCCGAAAATTAGATGAAATGATTCATGCAAACGTTTTTTGAAAAACTCAAAAGGGCTGTGGAACCATAATTATTATTAAATGAAAGTATGTCATTGATATCAGGTCTGTTATTGGAGTTATTTTGTATTGATAATGCAAGGAGGACATAATATCTCTAAAATCTGAAGTTTGCTTATCAAGTTCAATACATTGTATTTTTCAAATTTTCAGTAAGCAATTATATTATTCTTACCCTGTCTGCATCAAATGATATTGAGAGACAACTAAATACTTGGAAACCTTCCCATGAGAGTTTCAGAGCTGGGAAATAATAAACAATTTTCACCTTCATTTTTCTTCTTTCTCTGTCTTACCTGTTGTAGTTCTCTTATGGCAAGTTTTCAAAATTTAGGAGAAGCTTACAATGGACGTTTTGGTTGTTATCCAAAGGTCTCAACTTTTTTTGAGACTTCTTGTATGTTTAAAAATTTTTAAGTCTTAAAGTTGAGCACAATCCACACCATCTTTTACATTAAAATTTTTAAATTTGAATTTGGAATTAAAATTGTACCACAACTTACACATAATGACCCAATTGTACCACACTTTAAAGAAATAATACTTACTAAAATAAACGTTGACAATTTTAAGCAACAATGAGCCACATATATTGTTTTGTAAATATAAAATAATCTTGGAGTATTTTCTGGTAAAAAAAAAAATCTTTTTCTAGGAAATATGTGTGAAGTTTATTTTTAGTGCATTTATAGCCATAAAATCTTTGGTGAATTAACTTATATGTTATTCATTACCTACTAGAAAGTATACTTTCTATTTCTTGACAGTGGACTATGTCCATAGAATTTTTTAATTTTTAAAATTTTATTTATTTTTGGCTGCATTGGGTCTTCGATGCTGTGCGCGGGCTTTCTCTGGTTGCAGCGAGCAGGGGCTACTCTTCGTTGCAGTGCGCGGGCTTCTGTTGTTGCGGAGCACAAGCTCTAGGCGCTCAGGCTTCAGTAGTTGTGGCACGTGGGCTCAGTAGTTGTGGTTCGTGGGCTCCAGAGCGCAGGCTCAGTAGTTGTGGAGCACGGGCTTAGTTGCTCTGCGGCATGTGGGATCTTCCCGGACCAGGGCTCGAACCCATGTCCCCTGCATTGGCCGGCGGATTCTTAACCACTGCGCCACCAGGGAAGTCCTGTGTTCATAGAATTTAAAGGTGGTGGTTTTGTGCAGCAAGGACAGGGTTTATGAGGTGTGGAAATAACAATGGTAATTCAGTTTCAAAATCGACTTTATATACTGTTGGAGAAAATGAATCAGTGAGTTAAAAAACCCTTCCCCCTTCCCAAATCAACACCACTAAAAAGGGAAGATAAAGGCCTGAGAAAAGGATTCAAGTTACAGCTTAGCACTGGCTTTAGACATGTGAAAGATTATTTAGAGGTAATGCCTGCTTACATATTGAAGTGTGTGTTAGAAAGCTTGGTTTCCAGGTAGTGTAGTTTAACCAAAGTCTTCATAACATTGTATAATGTATGGTCTCTAAAATATTTAACAAGCTATTGTTTGTTATGGATTGTAACAGGGAGAAATGAGGTCACTCTTTTGCTCATTCCTGTTCAGCTAAAGTTTTTGAGGAATATACATTCCCCTTTGCCACTCAAATTGCATTTATGTAGGATTAATATTAGCTGGTCTTTCAGTTTTGTCTTGTTACAAACATTTTCAGATTTTCTAAAATGTTCTTTTAGGTTTTGATCGACAGAATTCCCTTTCTTTTATTCCTGCTTACTTGGTGAAAGTAGGAAAATAACCTGGCTACAGAAACCCTAAAATATTGTTTTTGTGGTCCCTAGGTTCAGGCCGGGAGCTGGGCCTTTTACCTGCTCTGGATGTGGTTGGGCTGCCTTACATGCCTGCCTCCCTCCTCTGCCCTCCCTCCTTCCCCCTCCTGGTTTTTTCCCCTCCACCCTCTCCCCCTCCCCTCTTGCTTCCCCTCTCCCTCCCATCTCCTTTTCCCTCTGTCGCACACACCTGATACAGAATGACCCTAGGAGAAATCAAGCCTGAATTTCTCTCCCCTGCTTCTACTCACTGAGTTTGGCCATCGGCTCTCACCTCCCAAACTCATAATCACTATAAAGGTGATTGACAGAAGAATGAGTAAGAGTGAAAACACCCGCTTACTAGGTGTTTGGAACCATCTCAGATTTCTTTTCTTGACTCTCTGAGGCCTCAGATAGCACAGCGATTATTCTTTTAGGGAGTGTTCAAAACCTTGCTATGAGTAGCTCGGATTCACGCTGCACAGGGTGGTGTCACCATTACCTTTTGAAGAGGCCTTAGGATGCACAGATCTGAGGACTGGGCTTGATTCTTGTCTCTGCAGTTGACTGCTGCTGCCCTGATCCTTTCACCTACCTCTGTCTTTTCCTTCATCTTGAAACTGGTGACAAGTCTTGCTTCCCTCACTGCTTCTGGCGTAGCTGATGAGTGTAAAGTATTTGCATCTTCACAGAAAAAGGTATTATAAATGCAAGATATGATTTTTGAGGCATTGTTGTGTTTCTTCTTATGTGCAACAATGAATGCAGTGTGGGATGTGGGGGTATTTTAAAATCAACTCGTATTACTTTTTTAAACTTCTTACTTTAGAAAATTTCAGATGTATAAAAAAGTAAAATAGTATCGTGAAGCTTCACGGACCTGCCACCAGTGACAAGAATGATTGACTCAGGGCTGATCTTGTTTTAACCACATCCCTTTCTAGTCCTGCTCTTTGCCCCCAGCTTATGGGAGGCAAATCCCAGACATCAAATTTTCATATGTAAATATTACGGGGTGTACCTATCTGTTAAAAAAAAAAAGAAGGGCTTCCCTGGTGGCGCAATGGTTGAGAGTCCGCCTGCCAATGCAGGGGACACGGGTTCGTGCCCCGGTTTGGGAAGATCCCACATGCCGCGGAACAGCTGGGCCCGTGAGCCATGGCTGCTGACCCTGCGCGTCCGGAGCCTGTGCTCCGCGATGGGAGAGGCCACGACAGTGAGAGGCCTAAGTACTGCAAAAAAAAAAAAAGGTGCTCTAAAGAAATTGCCACCCACAAAATAAATATTCCCTTAACATCATCAGTTATCCATTTCCAGTCTATTCAGAGTTCTGCTGTTGACTGATGTATATTGTTTTACAGATTCCAAATTTGGAATTTACGTGATCCAAATAAAGTCCATCCATTGCATGGCTGATAAGTTTGCCAGTCACTTTGCAGCTGTATTTTCCCTTTCCCTCTCCCTCTTAAATTCCTTATAATTTATTTGTTGAAGAGAATGGATAATTTGATTTTTTTATTTCTTTTTCAGCATTCAAAGTCCAATCCAAACCATAAAATTTACTAGGCAAAAGATGGTATAGTTCAGGGAATGCGTTTGTTGTTAAATAGAATCATTAGTGCTGTAATTTACAGAAAATAAAATACAATCGAAGTGTAATCTTTATGGTGTTGCCCTGACCATTAATCACAGGAAATTACCTTGTCCAGGTACAAGTGGAGGGGCCAACATGTACAAACCCTGTAGAAGTTTGATTAGGAAAGATAGATGTTTATTCCTCTCACAAGGCAGACAACTGGCTAGGACTTTTTCGTTTAACTTACCTCCTCTAAGAAGCAAACAGCCAGGATTTTATTGAGCACTAATTACCTGCCAGACTTTGTTCTAAATGCTTTAAATATATTATCAGCACTGATTGTATAGGTGAGGAAGCAAGGCACAGAAAGGTTAGGGAACTTGCCTAAGTTTACAAACTGGCCAGAGGCAAAGCACAGAGTTGCAAGCCAGTGATCTGGCCCCAGAGTTTGCCCTGTGAACACCCTCTTCCTGCGTTGGCCTCAGCCACGTTCCTCCTCAAGGGCTTCAATATTTGTCTGAACATTTCCATCATTGAACAGGATTTTATTGCCCAGAGAGAGATCTTCAGAGACTGATAGCCCTAATAATAAGTTGTTATAAATTATTGATAGTGATAACACTGAAACTAATATAGGGCCTCAGAAATATCCTATGCTATAGAAATTGGTTTTTCAAATTGAGTCCTTCTCAAGATACTTTAAGAATAGCAAAAAAGCATCAACTCTTACTGTGTGCCAGTGATCAGAATCTTAGATTCAGTACCTGGAGATGTCAAATGCAAAAGGAGTCAACACATGAAAATTACCCCCTCTAGTTCACTGTGTGGAGAAATGAAGCACATGGTATTTCCTCAGTACCAGGAAGCGTACGTTTTCTGACAGAGACTTAAAACAATTAGTCATTGATGTTGAGCTGTGTTTAGAAAGCCCATTAATATTATTCGAAACAGCTTCTGCCTGAAGGTGACCTAGAATATTAAGCCTCTGATGCATGTTTCAGACACCTGTTACTGTACCAGAAAGATGCAGGCATATTCTGACAGCATCTTGCTAACATACACCTACCCTGTACTTCTTTTCCTTTTTTCCTTCCTCATTTGTTCATGTAACAGCATCTGCCCAGACAGAGCCCCTGGCAGGTACAGCTACTTTGGACTCAATTATCATCAGAAATAACATACGTTAGTTTATTTGAGTGAGTTTTGCACACTCTTTGACATGATTTCTCACCATAAAAGGTAATTTCTTAGTTAAAAAAAATGTTTGCCAAATTAAGTTTTATATGAGTAAAATATTTTTAGAGAGCATCTATCTGGTTGAAAGTTTATAATTTCTCCAGGCTGTAAAGGTATAGCTAGAAGAGTCAGGGAATCATTTCCCTAGATAGCATCTGTAATTTCATTTTATTCCGTTCTATTCAGTTTATTTAACTAACACTTATATGCCATATAACACAACCATGTGCCAGACACTGTTCTAAGCTGTTTAATAAATATTAACTTATTTATCCCCTGTAACAACCTTACGAGGTAGGTAATATTAATACAGTCTTCGCTTGGTATCCGTGGGGAATTGGTTCAGGACCTCCCTCAGGTACCAAAATCCACAGATACTCAAGTTCCTTACATAAAATGGCATAGTATTTGCATATAACATGCACACATCCTCCCATATACTTTTAATCATCTCTAAATTACTTATAATACCTAATAAAATATAAATACTATTTAAATAGTTGCTTTTTGAAACTTTCTGGAATATGTTTTCCTGAATATTTTCTATCTGCAGTTGATTGACTCTGCGGATGCAGTACCTACAGATACGGAAGGCTGACTATATCCCCATTTTTTATAGATGGGGAAAGTGAGGCACAGAGCGATTAATAACTTGCCCAAGGCCACACAGCTGGTATATAGTGGAGTTGTATTTTAACATGCAGTCTGATCAGGCATCACTGTCCTTAATCACTTTTCTATACCCATTCTCATAAACTTCGATATTAATAGTAATCTGTTTTCTTCCGCAACCAATTTTTTACTCACCAGTGTATAGCAAGGGGTCTGTTGAGGGTTTTTCCTTTTGTTTTGTTTTTTTAAGAAACTGAAGTGGAAGAGGCTTGAGCTTATTAAGAATTGACAGGAAGGATCCAGTAACCTGGGAGAGGTTACACTCATGGGAGAGGGGAGGTCATTGCTGGATCAAGGTCCCTTAGAAGACATCAGGAAACAACCTTGAAATTGCAGGTGGGAAGATGAGCCAAGGACTGGAGAAAGGGCGAAAGGGCAGAGAGTGGATGTGCATAAACTGGGGTATAGGACTGGGAATATCAGGGGAGAGGGGATTTGTATAAAGAAATCAAACCACAGGTTTGGTTCCAGACAACTGAAATAAAGTGAGTATCACAATAAAGCAAGTCACAGGAATTTTTTGGTTTCCTGGTGCATACAAAAGTTATGTTTACACTATACTATAGTCTTTGTGTCTGAAAAAAAAATGCATATCTTAATCAAAAAATACTTTATTGTTGGGCTTCCCTGGTGGCGCAGTGGTTGAGAGTCCACCTGCCAATGCAGGGGACACGGGTTCGTGCCCCGGTCCGGGAAGATCCCACATGCCGCGGAGCGGCTGGATCCGTGAGCCATGGCCGTTGAGCCTGTGCGTCCAGAGCCTGTGCTCCGCAATGGGAGAGGCCACAACACTGAGAGGCCTGCGTACCGCAAAAAAACAAAACAAACAAAACAAAACTTTATTGCTAAAAGATGCTAACCATCATTTGATCCCTCATCTTTTTTGCTGGTGGAGTGTCTTGCCACCAGCAAGACATATTGATGGTGCTGACTGATGAGGGTGGTTGTCACTGAAGGCTGGGGTGGCTGTGACAGTTTCTTCAACTAAGACATCAGTGAAATTTGCTGCATCAGTTGACTCTTTTTTTCCATGAACGATCTCTCTGTAGCATGCAATGCTGTTTGATAGCATTTTACCCACAGCAGAACTTCTTTCAAAAATGGGAGTCAGTCCTCTTAAACCCTGCCTTATCAACTAAGTTCATATAATATTATAGATCCTTTGTTGTCATTTCAGCCATCTTCACAGCATCTTCACCAGGAGTAGATTTCATCTCAAGAAACCAATTTCATTGCTCATCCTTAAGAAGCCACTTCTCATCCTTTCGAGGTTAAATATGAGATTGCAGCCATTCAGTCACATCTTCAGTCTCCACTTCTAATTCCAGTTCTCTTGCTGTGTCTACCACATCTACAGTTACTTCCTCTACTGAAGTCTTGAGCTCCTCAAACTCATCCATGAGGGTTGGAATCAGCTTCTTCCAAACTCCTGTTAATGTTATTTAGACATCTTCCCATGAAGCACAAGTGTTTTCTTAATGGCATCTTGAACGATGAATCCTTTCAGAGGCTTTCAATTGAGTTTGCCCAGATCCACAAGAGGAATCACTATCTATGGCAGCTCTAGCCTTACAAATTGTATTTCTTAAATAGTAAGACTTGAAAGTCGAAATGACTCCTTGATCCATGAGCTGCAGAATGGATGTTGTGTTAGCAGGCATGAAAACAGCATGAGTCTTGTTGTACCTCTCCATCGGAGATCTTAGGTGACCAGGTACATTGTCAATGAACAGTAATATTTTAAAAGGAATCTCTTTTTCCAGGATACTAGGTCTCAACAGTGGCCTTAAAATATTCAGTAAACCATATTGTAAACAGATATGATGTCATCCAGGCTTTGTTGTATCATTTATGGAGCATAGGCATAGTAGATTTAGCATCATTCTTAAAGGCCCTACAATTTTCAGAATGGTAGATAAGCACTGGCTTCAACTTAAAGTCACCAGCTGCATTAGCCTCAAATAGGAGAGTCAGCCTGTCCTTTGAAGTTTTGAAGCCAGGCACTGACTTCTCCTCTCCAGCTATGAAAGTCCTAGATGGCATCTTCTTATGATATAAGGCTGTTGTGTCTACCTTGAAAATCTGTTGTTTGGTGTGGCCACCTTCATGGATTATCTTAGCTAGATCTTCTGGATAACTTGTTGCGGCTTCTACATCTGCACTTGCTGCTTCACCTGGCACTTTGATGTTATGGAGACGGCTTCTTGCCTTAAACCCCATGAACCAACCTCCGCTAGCTTCAAACATTTCTTCTGCAACTTTCTCACCCCTCTCAGCCTTCAGAGAATTGATGAGAGTTAGGGCCTTTCTCTGGATCTGACTTTGGCTGAAGGGAATGTTGTGGCTGGTTTGATCTCTGTCCAGACCACTAAAATTTTCTCCATATCATCCATAAAGCTGTTTTGCTCTACCTTTCATGTGTTCACTGGAGTAGCACTTTTCATTTCCTTCAAGAACTTTCCCTTTGTGCAGTCACAACTTGGCTAACTGGTGTGAGAGGCCTAGCTTTCAGCCTGTCTCAGCTTTCCACATACCTTCCTCATGAAGCTTAATCGTTTCTAGCTTTTGAGTTAAAGTGAGAAACATGCGGCTCTTCCTTTCATTTGAATGCTTGGAGGCCATTGTAGGGTTATGAATTGTCCTTATTTCAGTATTATTGTATCTCAGAGAACAGGGAGGCCTTAGGAGAGGGAGAGAGAAGAGGAACATCTCATGATGGTGGAGCAGTCAGATCACACACCCAACTTGTATGGGCGCAGTTCGAGATGCCCCAAAAGAATTGCAGTGGTAACATCAGAGATCACCGATCATGGGTCACTATGACAAATATAATAATAATGAAAAGGTCTGAAATATTGCTAGAATTACGAAAACCTGACACAGAGACCTGAAATGAGCAAATGTTGGAAAACGGGCGCCGATAGACTTGCTCTTCACAGGTTTGTCACAGACCTTCAATTTGTAAAAAATGCAATATCTGTGAAGTGCAATAAAGAGAAGCACAATCAGATGAGGTCTGCTTGTACTTAGCATCATGTGCTACAAGTGTTTCTTTCAGCTTGCATTTAAAATTGGATGTTGTACTATTTGGTGATAGAAATAGTCGTAGCGTTTATGTTTTTCATAGTCTGTGCAGCTCTGGATGTGTGTATTCTTATCTTTCCTGTGTTGACATATTAATATGTCAGTTAATCTACAATAGAGTATAAGTTACATGGGCCAATGAAAATGACATAGTCCACTTGTTGACTATTTCCCTTACAACTTTCAGTACTTTGGTTAGTGCTATGTTCTAAGTTTCAGGACTGATCTGTTATCGTATTTCATTCTCATCAGAGGATATATTTAATAGGACCTAAGTTCCACCAGTGAGCCCTCAGCCTAGTATAGGGCTGCTTATATACGTGTAAGCTGTTGGCATAGGCTTTTATTTGAGAAAATAGCACAGAGTAGTACTTCTCTAAAAAGTCTTATCCTGGTGATTAAATACAAAAAGGCTTTTCATAGTAATTAAGTTCAGATAAAGTTGACTTTCTTGCTGGTACCTTATTCACATACTTGACTGAAGTTATGTGCTTTTTCTATCATCACACAGTTAAACTCTCCATTTTCATTAAATGCTTCATTTCCATATAAATTTTATATTGCCTAAAATTACCTTCTTTTTTAGTATATTCCAGTTCTGTCATTTACGAAAAAGTAGTGAATATTATTGGTGAGGCACAGATATTTTTTTTTATATGAACTCTTTCTGGACTATATCTGAATTTCTCTCCATCCTCAAGACTCAGATCTTGTATCTTGTGCAGATACCACTCTATAGTATGTAAGTGGCCAGGCTCTAGAGTCAGAGGATCTGCCATTGCCATTCAGTAGCTACATCAGCCTGGGCAAATTAATTCATGTCTCTTACGTCTGTAATTTATCTGCTAAAAGAGGATAATAATAGTACTTCTCTCATGGGATTATTTGAGGATTACATGAGATAATGCATATACTTTTTAGTCTAATGCTTGACACCGGGTCATTGGTCAGTAATTATAAGCTATGATGATGATGATTAAAAACGGGAACTGTACTTTAACATAACCAGAAATGATATGTGGTGTTTGGTCTTGAATTCTTAAAGAAATCATACAGTCTAAGGAATTATTATTAATTTTTAAGGTATGTGTTATTATAGTTATATAAGATTTAGAGAGACTAGTAAACAGGTCGAATGGCATCAAGGATATGATTTGCTTTAAAATACTTCAGCAACAGGAAAAAAAAGAGAGAAAAACAAAGAAAGAGCAAAGGGATAGGCGGAGCGGTGTGACAGAATTGAATGGTTGTGAATTCCTTGTGACAGGCCTGTGGGTGTTTGCTTTACCTTTTAGCCTATAGTATGTATGGTTAATGAATTACCTCCTTAAAATTATCAATGTTTTATGCATGTGGGCAGGAAAGCCATGAGGGCAGGCATTTTTTTCAATCTCTTCGAAAGAAGACGGGTTTATTAATCTGGTCTAGTCACTAGCCCCATACATGGTTTGGATTCCATTCTGCCTTGAATAATAATCCTGGGTTCCTTTGAACTGACAATGATATTTTTGGGAATGTTTTTGGCAGAACTTAACAGGAATGTTTTCTGAAGGTCTAGGGCATTCAGTATTATAATAACACATATATTACAATAGTATTATCTTTAAACCATAAGCTTTGACTCATATATAAAACAAAATAGGCAACTTTTAGAGGATTAATGTTCTGTGAGAGGGAATACCTTATATGCTTAAGCAAAATCCTGTGTCTGTATAAGGACCAGCTTCCCCAAAACTCTGAATTAATAAAGGTTTGTCCTAAAAAACAAGATCCTACTGTATAACACAGGGAACTGTATTCAATATCCTGTGATAAACCATAATGAAAAAGAATGTATATATGTATAACTGAGTCCCTTTGATGTACAGCAGAAATTAACACAACATTATAACTCAACTCAACTATACTTAAATAAATTTTTTAAAAAATAATTTAAAAAACGTAGAGATTTGTTCTCCCAAAGGTGAGGAAACCACTCACCACTCCCTTGTTCATTCATTCACACATCACACAGTGCACAGGAGTAACAGTTGTGTGCGAGCAGCGTGAGGCCCTGCTGGAGACCCAAAGGTGACTCCTGGAGCAGATGGCAGAAGGGATCCAGGACACATGTGAAGGCAGCTATTTCGAGAAGGAGGAAGGTCCCTTCTTCTACCAATGTGGGAGGGAGGGAGGGAGGGCGCTGAAATGGGTGTAAGATATTGAAATGGAAAACAGGGACTGGGTCTGTGGCCTTGATCTTTTATAAGGAAAGTGGGGAAACAAGATGAGCTGCTGCTGGAGAGCAAAAGAGAAAATGAAAGGGAGTTCAGGGCTGAAAGTGAGTTGCAGGAACAAGGTCAGCAGCCTTTGAGCAAAAATGTGATGGGAAGTGAGTTAGTGATGAAAAATGGAACTGCTGAGTGCAGGACGGGACCTCCAAAGAGAGACATCTGAAATTGGTGGTGAATCCTGGCTCCCCAGTTAGACAGCTTTTGCCAGGTGTGCTCAGAAAAGAGGTATCAGGTGGTAGAGTTGGAGTCTGACACATCACAGTTGGAAAAAACTGAGACTGGGAATCTAGCAGGAGGAGGAGAATTAAAGACATTACAACGGTAGCTTCCATTTGGTCTCTTCAGAGGCTGATGTGATCTAATTGCCTTTCATTTTTAAGAGGAAATTAAAGAATTAGGGCTTCTTTTGAAAAGACTTAGTTACTGGGAAACTTTTTAAAGACCTTACAGAAGGGAGCTGTTGGTGAGAGTAGTTATTTAGCCCACTCTTGGAAAAAATGCTAATATTTTTGTGTCTATATTATAGTACATAACACAGTTAAGGGACCACATATGATTCTTTAATCCTCTGAGCACTGTGCTAGAATTTCTCATTTCATACCTCATTTACAACTTATTATAGTGTGATCACACAAATTCAGTCTCTATATTTTTACATAAATTAGGAGCATTTGTTGTTTTGAACGTAGAAAGATAGTTGGCGTAAATCTCTTTTTACAGTTTTATGTTATAAAATTAACTCAAAATTATAACCTCTCCAAAGTACAGCAATAATGGAGGCGAAAATGTCTGACTGGCCATGCATGCAGGGAGCACAACTCTATTTGAGAACAGAAATAGAAGAAGGCATTCAGAGGTCCTCCTTGGACTGTGGCAATATCAACAATTCCATGTGGCCCAGAGTGCTTCCTGCTGTGTGTAGACATGCTGGCACAGAGTTCCCTGTGGGTGTCTGTACATCACTGACCCACAGTGACCTTCCCTCAGGCTTCCTCTTTAAAGGCATGAGTGCTTTCCACTCTCCCCCTTCTTTGCCATCATTTGATTCTTCTAGCAGGTGCATGAAAATTGGGATTGTTGTCACTTCGAAGTTAATCAGATTCTGTGGTTTGCTCCCCCTTTGGTCACACTTCTGTTGCATACAAAAAAAAAAATTAAGATGTAGTGATGCTAATAGGAGAGATTTTAAGAAATGGACCAGGAGGAGGATCTAAATTAAAACAAAAACAAGCAAACAAATAACTTTATTCATGCTGAGAACACCCAGCGTAGAAGTGATCCACAGTTTTTCTCTGTAGCATTTTAAGAGCCACACAATTCCAATTACTTTTGAAATTTTAAATTACTACATTATTATAAGAATAAGTGGCTGGAACTTTAAAGTGGCAGAAAACCAAAAACTCATAGAGTAAATGTATTCAGAACTGGCTTTCTCATCCCCTTTAGCTCTAAACACTTACTCAGCCAATTTGTCTCATTGTACTTAAACAGTGCAGAGTTTTAGAAATTGATCAGAAGGGCTTTCCACCCCTATTCCTGTGTTTTAAAAGATGAGCAGATGGGTGTTCTTTTCACCAGGATTCTGGTCGTCTCTGTCTGTTCTCCTCTGCCCTGTGTCTTCTGCCTATAGAGAATTCAGATTAATTTAGTTTTCCTAAATTCACTACCAGTCAAATCACGCTCACACATAGCAACCCACCTTACAATGACTTCTTTGCTCTTCATTGCCATTTGTGCTGTAAGGTGATTCACCATTGACAAAGGAATTACTCATGATACGGTCCTCGTTAGTTCCTTTTCTGAAGATAAGACTTTACCCTCTCCTTATCTTTCTGTTCCCAGCACCTTGCAGAATGCCCTACACAGACTGGGCATCGATGCAGTTAAAGGAAGTTTACAAGTCTCTCACTGTTGTTGAGGCAAAGTATTAAAAGGTTGTGTCATTATTGTCTTAATTTTTTCTGTCTTCCTTCCACTCCGGTGGGGATGTGCTTATTAATAAGAGAGAACTCAAGGTTGAGTGCATCAGCAATGGTAATGGATTTGTTTCAGGTTCTGTGTTAATCAGAACTCTGCTGTCAGACATGTCTCTAGGGGAGCATCATTTGCAAAATTCTGTCCTGCTAAAAAAAAAAAAAAAAGTAAATAAAAATTAGCAGATAAATTTATGGACAGTCCCCGACTTACAGTGGTTCGACTTAGGATTTTTTGACTTCACAGTGGTGTGAAAGCAATACACATTTGCTGGAAACTGTACTTTGAATTTTGATCTTTCCCTGGGCTAGCCATATTCGGTACAATGCTCTTGTAAAGCTGAATGATTTTATCAGGACGTAACCCTGTAAGTTGAAGAGTATCTGTGTAGCATCTTCTCCTAAGTATTTCCATTTAGAGATCTTTGACTACAAGTTAAACAGAGACTGCATCTTTTTATTTCCATTGGGCAACAGAGGTTTCACACTATTGCTGTTGAATTACTGATCTTCATTTATTCAGCAAACAAGTACTGCTGTCCTCGGGGAAAGGCACTGATCTGGGCATTGGGGACACATAAATGAATTTAAAAAAAAAAATTCTTGCCCTCCCAGAACTTACATTCTATTGATGTTCAAAATACTATTAAGCTTTAAGTCAAGAAATATTTTTAAAGGCTAGAGTTTCTCTTTGTATGGTAACCAGTATTGCTGTTTTTGTTTCACCAAAAATACTTGTGGTGTCTAAAGCAATGCTTCCTAAACTTTTCAGTGCCTAAAGTTCATTTTCAAACTTAAAAACTATGGAGCTCTACAGAAACTAATGTACTTATCCTCATACACATGAACATTTGCATATCAGTGTAGAGGCTTTGTAGCTCCCTGATTAAAAAGAAAAAGCATTTGACCTTTAGAAAGTCCAATTGCATGGGTCATCTTGTTAATAAATAGTATTTAATGATGATTTAGATACTTTTCTTTTTTTTAGATGGAAGTATAGTTGATTTATAATAATGTGTTAGTTTCAGGTATACAGCAAAATGATTCAGTTATACATGTACATATTTTTTTTCAGATTCTTTTCCATTATAGGTTATTATAGTTCCCTGTGCTATACAGAAAATCCTTATTGTTTATCTATTTTTATATCTAGTGGTTTGTATCTGTTAATCCCATACTCCTAATTTATCCCTACCCTACTCCTTTCCCCTTTGGTAATCATAAGTTTTCATTTTTTTAAGTTATAATGAATATAAAGAATCTATCAGTAAGCTGTTGAAAGGGATATTTGATTTTGGCTTCTTTCACTTTAAAAATTAGAACAGTTTTTTTAGATAATAAATGTATGAAAGACATTATACTTACTGTTTTTTCAAGGCTTGAATTACTTAGACTTTTTTCATTTAGTCTGTTTTCGTTAAGGTTTCTTTGCCTTTGCAAAGAACTGCATGCTTCAACCCAGCGTAGTTATAAAGAGCTCAGGTTTGCTTTACTTTCAAGATTGCTTACTACAGATACTTTCTAACAAAAGAGGCATTGTTAAAAAGGTCAGAATAAGTACTGTATATAAATCAGAGCGATTCCTCCCTCATGAAATGTCAAAGGTATAGTGTTTACCATAATCAAATTATGTAAATTCCAAGAACAATAAGCATAAGACATCCTGCCTGTAAACAGGTCTTCTTATTTCACAGTCCTTGTTTCTGTTGACCAGATCCTATCATCACCTACTCTTAGTTACTTCTCTAAGAAACTTGTTTTCTAGTGAAATTCTTAATGAGTTCTCTAGAGGTAGACATAAGCAAGTTTTTTCCTGAGTAGCTCAGTTAAACAGTTTAGCTGTTTCTAAGGATTTTACTTGAATTCAACAATGAGATTTTTAGGGTCTCAAGTCTTTAGAACTTAGAGTCATTATTGTTTTTCTCAAATCAACAGTTGATCCAAATCTTTTCTTTAATTCATCCGTCAATCAGTAGGTGATCTGTACATCACTTATTTATAACTTTAGAAAGCATTGCATTCCTTTTTCTTTGAACTTTACCTTCCCAAAAGGAATTCTGATTCAGTTAGCTTTATTCTCTGAAAAGAAAAGTAACATGAAGTGGTTTTAAGTCATTCTAAGTAGTAAGAAAGAATCAGCTTGATGTTCAACATTAGCAATAGAGTTGACTGTAGTTTAAAAAATTATCTCCCCTTTCATCATTCAACTAAAGCAAAATCCTTTATTGTCCTGACAAAGCCAACCCATTAGTTGGTTGCTTAGTCCTTCAACCTCAAATATTTGTAAAGCGAATCTGGACTTGGGTATTAATATTAAAAAAGAAAACTCAGAGTCTTTCTGCTCTTTAGGTAAACTACTGTGGCAACCCTGGTATCAAGGATCCTTCTTGTTTCATTTCCCTTTAATCAGAAGAGCTCATGACCCTTGCGTTGCTTTCGTTTTAAAGTTAGAAAGCACATTAATAACTTTATCTAGGAAGACTTGCTTGAGGAGTTGCTTTCATTTATTGCCAAGGAAAAACTTCATTTGTATCAGTCATATGGTTGGGAGAAGAAAGGCGAGAAATCGTTGACCTGAAGATATCAGGCATTTGTTGCCTGTTTTCTGGTTGTATATGACAATCATAAAAGACAGTCAACAATTCTGACTCATTAGTGCCTAGGCATTTGGGTCAAAACAGTGGTTGTTAAATATGACTGTGTCTTTAAACACACAGGGAGCTTTTAGGTCCATAGTAAGTCAGGATCCCCAGGCTAGGGCCTGGGCTTTATACAGCTCCCAGGAGAATGTTGTACACACCCATGTTCGGAGATGGCCTGGATGAGAGCCCCTTTTTCTGTGCCATGGTGAGCACCAAAACTCTTGGTCTAGTGGCTACCCCAGGGCAGCTGGCTCCTGGGGGCGTTACTATGACAATTTAGAATGCTCCTTGAGTTGTCCTTTGCCACTCGTTCTAGGAAAGAACACAGTAACAGTTCCCTGCACAGATGGTTGGAAGTGTCTTACACTGTTAGTCAATCAGAAAGCATTTGAGAAAATGCAGGAGGAGCAGTGAAATAGAAGCACTGAGATCACCTTCTATTTGTGTACTGTTGCCTTTTGGGTAGAGGGCCTAGAGTCAGCGCAGCTAAAACATTCTCCTACCTCTTCTCACTATTCTCCTTCTGTCTTCTCGCTCCCACTGTTTCCTCCCTGACTGCTGGTGCATCTCCCTGCACTACTATTCAGTGTAGAGTAGATATTAATTGTCCTCACACACAGCATAGTTAAATTTAAGACAAGGAACTTGGCTTTTTCAAAGACACTACTATTTTTTGGTATTTACAATTGTTTTATAAAGTGTAAGCGTAGGACTTCCCTGGTGGCATGTTGGTTAAGAATCCTCCTGCCAATGCAGGGGACACGGGTTCGAGCCCTGGTCTGGGAAGATCCTACATGCCGTGGAGCAACTACGCCCGTGTGCCACAACTATTGAGCCTGTGCTCTAGAGCCCGCGAGCCACAACTACTGAGGCTGTGTGCTGCAACTACTGAGCCCATGTGCTGCAACTCCTGAGGCCCATGTGCCTAGAGCCTGTGCTCTGCAACAAGAGAAGCCACCACAATGAGAAGCCCGCACACTGCAACGAAGAGTAGCCCCACTTGCCACAACTAGAGAAAGCCCACACACAGCAACGAAGACCCAGCGCAGCCAAAAATAAATTAATTAATTAAAAAAATAAAAATAAAAAAGTGTAAGCATAAAAGAACTAGACAGTTCTTTTTCCAATTAGTGTACCAGAATACGACCACTGAAGTGTTTGCTCTCTTTTGTTACTGTCACTTTGTGTGTGTGTGTGTGTATGTGTGTGTGTGTGTGTGTGTGTGTGTGTGTGTGTTATGCGGGCTTCTCACTGTTGTGACCTCTCCCATTGCGGAGCACAGGCTCCGGACGCTCAGGCTCAGTAGCCATGGCTCACGGGCCTAGCCGCTTCGCGGCATGTGGGATCTTCCCGGACCGGGGCACAAACCCGTGTCCCCTGCATCGGCAGGCGAACTCTCAACCACTGTGCCACCAGGGAAGCCCTGTTTCTGTCAGTTTTGGAGAACATAAATTTATTTCAGTGACTTAACTGTTCAAAATGATTTTGGAAATATTCTTTGTAATTTTTTGTAGATTAATCAGACTTCAACCCAAGATATTATCCAATCACGTATTTTTGGATAAAGTGTACAGTGTGTAACTTCCACAAACATTAAACCACTAGGCAGTTTTGTTTCTTGTGAGAGGGGAGCTATAGAGTGATAAACATGAATCCATATAGAGAAATACAAAAATCTCCTTGGCGTTGGTCATTCCTAACTTTAAGTGCATTGCTCTTTGAAGGCAAATGATTGTCCTAGGAGTGCCATATGGGAGAGCCACTTTATATGATTAGTCAGAAGGCTGGGAGGACCCTCCCACATCTGGCCTGGAGGCCTCCAAGACCCTAGGTAGGGCCTTTCCTACAGGACAGCTGCTTCTGAGTGTTATGATGATAGGAGGAGGGGGTGGGAAGATAGGAGCATCCTATCCTGCTGAGAAGGGGAAGGAGAAGCCATTAGGGTCTTCAGAACCCTACTGTGCCTCCCGTATTATTTGCATCACTGGTAAAAAGTTTTCTACCAAGCTATGCTGTTGAAGTACACCCTTTATTATCAGAGGTTGTTTTGAGTACATCAG
This sequence comes from Grampus griseus, assembly GCF_964374135.1. Taxonomy (NCBI): domain Eukaryota; kingdom Metazoa; phylum Chordata; class Mammalia; order Artiodactyla; family Delphinidae; genus Grampus; species Grampus griseus. The sequence goes on from NC_139003.1 coordinate 37,009,625, forward strand.
AAGGTCAGTAGTGCAGCTGAGCAGGTTCACAGACATAAACTCCCTAAACACAGATATGTTCGTGGCTTTATTTTTTTTGGTCTGGCTTCATGCATTTTTAATTATTATTTTTGTATTTTATTGAAAATATTCATAATAAAATCCTTGGTTCACGTGACATGGGTAGGCTTGTTCTTTTTGTCTGTTTTGAGGTGTTCTGTTATTTTGAAAACAGCATAACATTGTGGTTAAGAGCTGAAACTTTGGAATCAGACCCTGGAAATTAATTTCCTGGTTCCAACCTTGACTGACCGTGCAACTTTGGCCAACTTACCCAATATCCCCAAGCTCCACCTTTCTCATTTGTAAAATGGGGATGCGAGGGGCTCCTACCTTATAGGGTGGTTGGGAGAATTAAATGAGAAAATCCATGTAAAGCATATATAAATACACCAGGACAGGGTATATTTTGACTTTCACTATTTTTCCCCAGGGATATCTGGGGATACTCTTGCACATTCTTATTTCATTATCTTGGTTCTCTCAAATCCTTTGTAGAAGAAGGCAGGTTATAAATAATAAATAATTGTGATTTTTTGTTCTTTATTTCCAAAGAAAGAATTTGAGATTGTTGATTTATAATATGGTGAATTATAGTGGCTCACACAAGGAATTCAGGTGGACACTAAATTTCTCTGGCAGTGATATTTCCTCTGGGAGGACATGACACTATAACAGGAAGTCAAATGATGATTTTTCTCTGCTGGTAATAATGTCAACTCTCATTTCTTAATGTGTCTAGAAGTGTTCTATGTGCTTATTCACTCTTTGCTGATGAAGAAGGCAGTATTTTCATTTGAAAACATATTATGTCACCATAGATATTTCCATTACTATATGTTTACTGTAATAAAGACATAGGATATGCGTGGCAGAGTTAAATGGCATGATCTAGAATCTGGAGGGGCTGTGAAGTTAATTTTGTGACTCTCACATCTGGTGGTAAGGTGCCATTGATTGAAATGTCTCTGGAGAATTTCATACATTTCACTACTGTGAAGTAAAAGATATTATAGGGAAGAGAGCAAAAGTTGCTTCCCAATAATTTATATTTTGCTGTATTTTTTCCTAAAAGATTGTATTTGTTCAGTCTTTAAACACTAAGGAGGTACCAAATCGTTGGCTAGCAGCTGGGAATGTAAAGGTTAATTGTCATGGGCCTGTATTCTAGTTAGTCACAGTGTAATGGAAAGAAACACATACCTCTTATGATTAGGGGGAAAAAAGTGTAAATGATGTAATGTAGGTATGCACATCTTATAATAGGACACTTCTTAAATTCACAAAAGCTAGTTCTGTTTTCTGATGAGGTCCCACTCTTTGACTTACAGTAGAGAGTTGAAAATACCTTTGTGTGTGGCCACAAAAGTCTGTGAGAGAATTTTGGAAGATGTGCCGGAGTGAAATGTCATACACTCGTTTAGTCCCCCCGCCTCGAAGGCAACAGTTTGGCATTTTCCAGACGTGTGTGAGCGTGTGGGTGGTATTTATTGTAATCTGAAGATTCTGAAATGTGTTGCTGTAGTTCTTTTTTTTTTCTCTGAAACCATTTGCTGATTTAGTGGTTGCTGTATCACCAAAGCTGAAGGGAAATTGATTGAGTTTGTATACCAACAACTTTCACCAAATGAATAAAAAAGGTTTTATGTGATTGGCCATAAAAGGTTTTTTTTTTTCCTTTTAAAAGAAGTCTGGTTTTTAAAAAATTGCACATGACTTATTTCTCCATAGTACATATTCAGTCTATTTTTATCTACCCTTTAAGGCATGCTTAAGCTAAGGGATATGGCTTAGTACATATTGGTATTCTTTCTGTAATAGGATATGATAATAATTCTTGCATAATCAGGATTCTGTCTAGACTAGTGAAATTAAAATAGTGACAGAGCAAAAGGAGTGTCTGAAATAGAATGCTTTAGGAAACATTATTTTACCAGAAGATTGATGAAATTTGTGAATATGGAATGGTATTTTATATCAGTATTAAAGTTAAGGTCTCCATATGTAGAATGCCATGTTGACTTTTATATATTAATATTATTGTTATTTATCATTTTTGACTGACCTGTCAGAAGGTAAAGTGACATTTGTTTTAAATGTTTCAGTAGGGATAAAGAAAAGCCTCAAACATATAAAAAAGAGCACACGGTCCATCATCAGGAGGGGGAAAATAGTCACACTGCTTGCGTTTGGGGCTAAAATACAATCAATAAACATTATATGTTAGTAGGTGACTGATGACTAAGAAGGAAAACCAAACACTGGTCTTAAACCTCCGGAGTTTTGACCAACTAAAGCCAAATACTTAAATCTTTCTGGAGGTTTGCATTTGTTTAGTAAAATAATTTATTTCTCAAGTCATTTTTCTAAGTATGTTTCATTGAAAAAACTACCAAGGAACAATTTCAAACCAGGGATGGCTTTGAAAACCTGCTAAATCAGGGTTTCTACTTCTTCCTTTCCTCTTACCCCAGGAAGGACGTGGGGTCCCTCTTGGGACCAAGTTTGACTGAGTCAGTGGAGTCGCGGAGGATGAATGACTTCTCCCTTATCTCAGTATTCTGTAAATATTTGCTCAATTATTCTATGAAGCAGAGAAAGAATTTATTCTATAGCATTCAAATGAAGGACGAGCGTTTTGAATTGTATGTGGCATAGAATTCCTACTCAGCCACACACCAGCTCTGCAATCTTTTTTTATTATTATTTTTTATTTTTTTTATACAGCAGGTTCTTATTAGTCATAAGTTTCATACATATCAGTGTATACATGTCAATCCCAATCACTCAGTTCAGCACACCACACACACACACACCCCGCCACTTCTCCCCCTTGGTGTCCATATGTTTGTTCTCTACATCTGTGTCTCAATTTCTGCCCTGCAAACCGGTTCATCTGTACCATTTTTCTAGGTTCCACATATGTGCGTTAATATACAATATTTGTTTTTCTCTTTCTGACTTACTTCACTCTGTATGACAGTCTCTAGATCCATCCACGTCTCAACAAATGACCCAATTTCATTCCTTTTTATGGCTGAGTAATATTCCATTGTATACATGTACCACATCTTCTTTATCCATTCGTCTGTCGATGGGCATTTAGGTTGCTTCCATGACCTGGCTGTTGTAAATAGTGCTGCAGTGAACATTGGGGTGCATGTGTCTTCTTGAATTATGGTTTTCTCTGGGTATATGCCCAGTAGTGGGATTGCTGGATCATATGGTAATTCAATTTTTAGTTTTTTAAGGAACCTCCATACTGTTCTCCATAGTGGCTGTATCAATTTACATTCCCACCAACAGTGCAAGAGGGTTCCCTTTTCTCCACACCCTCTCCAGCATTTGTTGTTTGTAGATTTTCTGATGATGGCCATTCTGACTGGTGTGAGGTGATACCCCATTGTAGTTTTGATTTGCATTTCTTAATAATTAGTGATGTTGAGAAATGTCTATTTAGGTCTTCTGCCCATTTTTGGATTGGGTTGTTTGTTTTTTTAATATTGAGCTTCATGAGCTGTTTATATATTTTGGACATTAATCCTTTGTCAGTTGCTTCATTTGCAAATATTTTCTCCCATTCTGAGGGTTGTCTTTTCGTCTGTATGGTTTCCTTTGCTGTGCAAAAGCTTTGAAGTTTCATTAGGTCCCATTTGTTTATTTTTGTTTTTATTTCCAGAACTCTAGGAGGTGGATCAAAAAAAGATCTTGCTGTGATTTATGTCAAAGAGTGTTCTTCCTAATGTTTTCCTCTAAGAGTTTTATAGTGTCCGGTCTTACATTTAGGTCTCTAATCCATTTTGAGTTTATTTTTGTATATGGTGTTAGGGAGTGTTCTAATTTCATTCTTTTACATGTAGCTGTCCAGTTTTCCCAACACCACTTATTGAAGAGACTGCCTTTTCTCCAACAGCTCTGTAATCTTGGGCAAAACTATTTACTATTTCTCAGTTTTCCCAACTATAAAATGGCATAATAATAGTACTGACTTCCTAAAGGCATAGTGAGGATAAAAGGAATTAATCCATGTAAAGTCCTCAGCAGAGTGCCCATTCTCAAAAAAATACTGTTTTCTCAAAAAAATAGTATTACCTAATAATGACTATTTTAAAGTGTAATTCATTTATCCCAAGGTGAATTTTTGCACATTTCCTTTTAGTACATATTAAATTTGAAATAATAGTAAATATTCTTCCATTCTGAATAGAGTTTGCAGTGCTTTGCCATGAATTATAGTAAATGACAATTGGATAAGATTGATTTAACTCTGCATCCGAGGTTGGATCTGTCGTTTCCAGCCTCCACTTCAGAATTATTTCCTATTTGAACTTTATAGTCTTCATTTGAGAATCCTTGCAGCAATTTATATTCTCTTCATTCACATCTCATCAGCCACTGCTCTGTGGAACAAGACATAGGTAATAAGTGTGGAAATGACCCCGTAGAAATGTGTATTGGTTGCCCTTTCTCATGTGAGAGATCAGGGATAGGCATAATATAAGAAAAGGACAGGGTGAGCCAGGTAGTTGAATCTGTTAAATATATCTATCTAGATTTAGATGGCAAAAGAGAATAAAAATGTTCCAAAACAACCATAAATTCAAATCCATATGCTTCCTTAGAAATCTGATTATGGTCCTCATTTCTCCCCCTGTAGGGGAGAAGGCTGATTTTGGATGACAGAGCCATTATTTACGGCAAGGACCAAGTGGATAAGCTTGGAGACTTGGAAGGGTCTGAACCTTACTAATGCCCTACCTTCCCTTTCCCTGCTTGATGCCTAGGCTGAAGCTACACTGACCAAGTCTGTACCCTGTGCTAATTTCACATTTTGGGGATGTTGGCTGTGTGTTCTCTTCCTGAGGCAGCCAGCCATTTGATTCTATTGTGGGCACCAGGGTATTAAAATTCAGAAGCTTGTGGTAGCTGGTAGATTAATTTGGGAGCAAGGGTGATATTCATTTTAGTTTTTTGAACATAAATAGTGTAACACATTATCTTGGGTATAAATGGTGTCCACAAGTATTTATTGACTTGAATTAGTGGCTGATCAACAGCATTATTTGTGTTTGCATTAAACCTAGGTGTCACTGTATTTTCAATGCAAGTTCTATAGACAGTGCGAGGTCTTCTGTTCCTTTGTGGACCAAAGAAAATTCAAGTTTCATTTCTTGGTCTCTCCTTTTGTGTCTTGGATTATAGGTTTATAAGAGCATAAAATATTAAGCCTTCTAATGAATGGTTACCACTCAGAATGGTGCCCTTGTATAATGTTTATTAAATACTATGACACAAAACATGAAAAAAAAATCTTAGGTACAAATACACAAAACACATTGTCACATGTTTTCTTTTAGTGTACTTTTTTCTACTTTTTAAAATAATGATATCACTGATATAGAAGCTTATTCTTTTCAAAGTTAATTTTTTGCTTGCATATATATTTATGTTTTCTGCTTTTGCACTTGCCTCTTTGCCAGTTTTGTCCGAAGTGAAGCAAATGTTTATTGTCTTGGGTTCTCTCCTAAATTATATCTGCAGTTCTGATGTCAAATGAAAGACCTAATAAGTTTTGAGTTTAACTCTTAGGATGAAGAGCAGCTAGAAAGGTAATGAGTCCTTACATATTAAATAATTTTCAAAATATTAAACTTCTTTTCTCTTGTAGTGAGAGATTTTTCTTGAGGCTGAATAGAAATGGACTTCCCAAAGCCCCAGATAAACCAGAACGACAGTGCTCTCTCTTTGTGGTAAGTGGATCTTGTTTTATCCAGGAGGCAGATTCTTTCTTAAGTACTTTATCTTATTTAAGAGAAATAAGTTACTGTGAGAGAACATAGTAGATTTGCTTAAACTTTGTAAATAACACATAAATTACAGTAGTGCCCCAAAATCTGAATACCAGCATTCACAGTCACACCTTTGTCCCTTAGTGTGTATTAGAGCCTGTCACACTATGGCCAAATCCCAGTGGTGATAGGGCTCAGTATGGCAGGTGGTATTTAGTATGTACTTAATAAGTGTTTAAAGAATGAGTAAGTGAGAGACTGAAATAAGAATGGGCTTTCCTTTTAAGTCTTATTTGACATCATAGACTTACAGTAAAGTTGATTGTAGTGATATTTTAGAACAGGATTTGAACTTTATGCTTCTGCTACAGAAATTCCATTAAGAATGTCTATGTTTATCTTTGTCTTTCTTCTGTTATTTGTGAAGATTATGTGCTACGTATGCCTTTTAAATGCCTCTGCATAAATTATGAGTTCTAAAATGACCAGACTTTGTTTTTTGGTAGGATTTGGGTAGCAGTGAGCTAAGAAGGGACATCTACATCACCGTGCACATCATCCGAATTGGTAGGTATGATACTTGGTGTGACAGGAGCACGACAGGGAGAATTGCTGAGAGGTCTCTATGTAGTTGTGATTTATGTGATGTCTAGGTCAGAAAGAAGTCAAGGCCACATTTGAATCGAGTAATTACAGAATTTGGGAATTGTTCCCTGGTCTCCCCAGACTTTCATATCACCATAAATAGATTTTGTTCTCTCTCCGTATAAGTCATTAGTTAGTTTGTTGTGTTTCATTTTGTTTTATTGGACTCTCTAAACATATTTGATTCAAGCACTTGGTATTTGTTTTTTTTTAATTCTAATTTCTGTTAACAGCATAAATTAAACTTCTAGGAGCTGGATTTCCTACAGGTTTATGAAACCAATTGGCATTTTCCAAAGTACAGAAGGCTGCAGAGCATTATTACAGAAAGTGCTATAAGAAAAGAGTTATGAAATACTGAAAACTTTGCATATATTTTTCACTTGTATAATTTCATCAGCTTATTAAAGGGTCTGAGAAGTCCTACAGGGAAATATAAGAATGCTTCTCTAATTTTGTTGACCCTAGCTTTCTCCAAATTTGATTTGACTGTGGAAACATTTATATGATGTAACATTTATTAACATCTTGCAGAACACACTTTGAGTGTTCTACAGTGAACTTGCACATCAGAGCCAAAATGTGGTCACTAGTTTTTACACATATAAGGCATCTAAAAGCAAGCATTTTATGGCAGAGGAACTATATGGTGTAGCCTACATCATTTTTCCATTACAGCTAACCAGCCGATACTGGAAATTGGTTCCCGCTTCCTCATTAACTGTGCTACATGACTTGCTGGGGATACTTCTGCAGGATCGTGATGTCTCACCATGCGGTCCTGCACAGTGATCTTTATTTTTATAGTTTTTTATTTTATGCACATGATAACCACATTGTGCATTGAGAGAGACTATAAAACATGTCATTTCAACATAGATTTTCTAAGTATTTTTTCTCATAAAAATCTGTTCTGAAAACCCATTTCATTTTATCCTGTTTTTATATTTGAGGGACAATAGAAATAAATAAAAAAGTAAATGGTTTTTGGTTTTGTTTTAATTTCCTTTTTATAGATGACTATGGGGTGGGGTGGAAATTGGAAAGAATCTTTCAAAACGTTGGAAAAGTTGTAATGCGTGTTGCTGTGTATTTATGAGATAAAGCCTCTGTTCCCAGGATGGCAGGGGTGCAGTTTATGTAATTCTTCGTGTTTTTTAAAAATTTATTCAAATTTATAATAGCAATTGTTAATGTAAAATGTGGTTCTGGATATCTTCATGTAAACATTGCTAAAATTTGAATATAATCTTCTACAGCATTGAGAAAAAAAGTAAACCACTTTAGCTTTCAGAACTTTTAAAAAGGTATCTATAGGTTTTCGGTGGTAGAAACACACACGGTAGAGTGACCACATGCCCTGCTTGCCCATGGCCTGGGCAACTCTGTCCTTCACTCCCAGGATAGAGCTGAGGAAACCACTTCACAGTATTACCCATCACAGGGCTGCCTTTCAAATACCTGGCATTTGATTTTGTATTTTTTACTAAGATTTTTATGATCATTAAGTCATCAGAATGAATGTTGAATTAGAAATTATCTACCCTCCTTCCCTGAGCTTTGGTCAAATTAATTCTTTATTGACATTACTACAAAGACTTGTCTGATGATTACTCCATAAGACTGAAGGTAAGAAACTCTAAGAAAGACTAAGACTTAGTCTGCTGCAGTGAAATTAAGGAGTGGAAGATTCTTGTCCATCAGGGACAGATACCTCTTAATTTTTCTAGAGTATTCCTCGTACTGTTTAATGGGAAAAGGGCATGCTGACCCTCACTGGCTGCAGAGAGCAGGAAGTAATAGCACCTGCCTCAGAATTTAAGCCCTGATCTTTGATTGGAAAGAAGGGGAGGAAACAAAGAGAAATAAATAGTTTCCCCACGCCAGATTCGTGAATAACTGTATGATTTCTATTCAGCAGTGATTAGTTCAACTTACATCAAACCAATGGCCATTCATAACTCTGAAGGACAGACTTGAACATTAATATTTACATCATTTACTTATCGGCTCAACAAACGTAGGAGGTCTTTCACCACCATTCATTTGTACCCACCACGCCTTTCAATAAATTTAGGAATGGCTATCCCTGTCTGAACACGAATAGTCATTCCTGGCTTTCACCGTAAAACAAAAGCATCTCGGGGCTTCCCTGCTGGCGCAGTGGTTGAGAGTCCGCCTGCCGATGCAGGGGACACGGGTTCGTGCCCCGGTCCAGGAAGATCCCACATGCCACGGAGCGGCTGAGCCCGTGAGCCATGGCCGCTGAGCCTGTGCGTCGAAGCCTGTGCTCCACAACGGGACGAGCCACAACAGTGAGAGGCCCGCATACTGCGATTAAAAAAAAAAAAAAAGCATCTCTAACCTATTTTCTACCACCAGGAACACCCATCCCTCTTCATCAGTATATTAGTAATTATTGGAGCTGTCAGCATATTCATCCAACCAGTAGCCCTAGCTGTATGACTAACAGCTAATATTACGGCCAGGCACCTACTAACTCATTTAATCGGAGGAGCAACGCTAGCCCTAATAATCGTTAGTTCTACTACAATCTTCATTACATTTATTATTCTTATTTTGCTTACTATTCTTGAATTCACAGTAGTCAAGTTTACGTATTAACCCTATTAGTAAGCCTTTACCTACATGGTAATACCTAATGACCCACCAAAACCATGCATGTCACGTAGTAAACGCCAGCTCCTGACCCCAGAAGAGCCCTCTCGGCTCTTATAGTATCCGATCTAGCATATGAATCCATTTTAGCTCAACATTCGTATTATCCTTAGGCCTGTTAACCAATATATTAATAATATATCAATGATGACAAGACATCATCCAAGAAAATATGTTTCAAGGCTATCACACATCAATCATCCAAAAGGGACTTCGATAGGGAAAAATCCATTATTTCAGAGGTCCTCTTTTTACTGGTATCTTCTGTGCTTTTTATCACCTTAAGTGGTATTCCAGCTTTTATTTATAAGCATTTCTCTAAAGATGATATATTGCAGAGGCAATTCTCCTTTATCACTGAAGAATGAAAGCTAAATTGGATGTTGCCATTCCTTTTTTTTTTTTTTTTTTTCTATTTAACATTGGATTTGGGGAGTGCTAGAGTCATGCAGATGTGCTCTTGGAGAATTTCACTCAGATGGAAACAACTTACGGATCCGTTACCAAGCATCTGGAAACAGACTTACAGACTTTTTTCATTATTTTTCCTCACATTAACTTGCTATATTACAGCTCCAGTGTGTTTTTTGCTTTCAGTCTTCAAAATAACCCACTGGTAATTAAATGCAATGATAAATTAAAACAGTATCTCAACCACACATTTAAAAATGTCTAACAAGTTAAACAAGTTGAAACTGTGTCAGAGTAAAAAACATCCCTGGAGATTTCAGCCTGGGTACGGAGTCAGGAAAGAGCGTGCTCATTTGATCACCTGTGCTTACTTGCTATACCTTCAGGGAATCTCAAACTGCTTCCTTTCAAAGGTGAAATATTTGAAAAGGTTTTTAAATATGGCAATTTTAAAAAGTAGAAAATGAGATAGGCACCACTACTGCCTTTTTTGATGTGAGCCTCCTGGGATGCCTTCATGAATGCTTGGGGGAAGGTACCCAGACATAGGCTCAGCTCCCATCTTCATGTTTTATAGATAACAGGTGATGGCCAGAGTTTACGCTGCGTGACCTTGGGCATGCTAGGTGGTTGGAGGGGAGAGTCCAGAGCTGAAGCAACATCTTCAGTTGCCCCAAAGCTGTGTCTTTTCCATCACCCAGTTACATTTTATATGGCCTACTTTATATCTATATGTATCTCTATTTAAGGTGGATTAATCAAATGGCTCCTTGGGCCATATGTGCTTTTTAATTGAACAGGTCGGATGGGGGCAGGAGAAAAAAAGAATGCCTGTAGTGTTCAGTACCGGCGACCCTTTGGCTGTGCGGTTCTTAGCATTGCTGACCTGCTGACAGGAGAGACAAAAGATGACCTCATCCTGAAAGTGTACATGTAAGAAGCTTGCACGGGCTGGGGGCTGGGGTGGGCGCAGAGGTACATGGGGACCCTACGTGGCGAATCCTGCTTTTCGTGGGTAATGGAAGAGCCAGGGATGGGTTGCGTTCATTCCTCAAAAACTCAATAATCTGTAGGTTCACTACAAGTGAGCCCACAAATCAACGTTTGCCTGTCAGAGGAATTATGAAATCAAGAACCAGAAAATACAGACAGTTTATCAGTTGGGTGGACCATCTACTGCATAGAGTACTTCCCGTGAATTTAAAGCCTAACATGTCTTTACCCTCAGAGAGTTCATTTGTCCTTGGAAAATGGAAATCGTTTTTAATATAAATTAATTAGAATTAGGAAAAGGAAGTTCAGGTCAGGTGATTTCCCTCTTACTTCGTGTATTATTAGTTTGCTAGGACTGCCCTAACAAAGCAGCGTAAACAGTGAGGCTTAAACCACAGGAATTCATTGTCTCACAGTGATGGAGGCCACAGATCCTGGATCAAGGTGTTGACTACATTGATTCCTTCTGAGGGCTGTGAGGGGAGAATCTGTCCCCTGCCTCTCTCTCCTAGTTTCCGGTGACTTGTAGATGCGTCACCTGATCTCTGGCTTCATCATCATATGGCTCTCTCCCTGCTTGTGCGTCTGTTTCGGTGTCCAAATTTCCCCTTTTTATAAGGACACAGTTATATGGGGTTAGGGCCCACCCTAATGACCTAATTTTAACTTTATTAACTGTGTGAAGACCCTATTTCCAAATAAGGTCCTCAGAATGTGGGTTAGGACTTACATCATCTTTTGAGGGTCAGTGGGAACAGACACAGTTCAGCTCAAACACTCACTTAATGTATTCCAAATCCTAAGTTTTTAAAAATGCACATGGTTTTGGATCACCCCACCCTGAGCACCTCCCCATAGGACTGAAAATTGAGAGTTGACACACAGTGACATCCTCAGAGCAGACCCATGGGGGGCTGAAGGATGGGGGATCTGCTCTCCACATTCCCGATTTGAGGACCACACGGCTGACCTCCTCTGAGCGAGCTTGCTTTAGCTTTCTGTTCTGGCTGTTGAGTCGATGTATCCAATGTGTGCCAATAGTTTTTCCATATGTGGAGGGAACGCACGTGGCACACTGCCTGTGGGACATATACTTCAAATTGCTTTTTGACCACAGCTGCAGGGTTTCATGGATTTATCCATCCTCTACCCAGTGCCCCTGGGACCCGTGCCACACATTTGCTAATTAGTTGACAAAGATTTGCTTACAGCCTGTGGTTTAGGACTGGAAACTCTCTTTATCTCTTTTAAGAGCAATAAAATCTGTGACCTTGATTTTAAACTTGGAAACTTCTAGTGAAACTAGTGGGTAGTAAAGCACGCTATTCTTTTTATCATATGGTCGGGCTTAAATCCATGATAATCCCCTTTCTAAACTCTACGGATGTTCATAAAACATAATTTAATTGCAATAATACTAATGATAATAGCCACCATTTACTTTGTGCTAACTACATGCAAGGAACCGTGTTAAGCACTTTGCATGTGTCATGTCACTTTATCCTCATGACAAACCCATGAAGCATTTGCTGTTGGCTCCGTTTCCACATAAGGGAAGAGAGAGGCTAAATAACACCCAAAGTCACCTGGCTAATCAGAACAGGAACCAGATGTGAAGTCAGGACTGTCTGACTCAGAACCTGAGCTCTCATGTTACAAGGTTGTATGTTTCCTGGTGTTATTTCACACCACTGTCTAGTGATGTGACAGTGATGCTGTTAGCTGGCATTGCTTTTCAAGAAAACTAAAATTCCTTACAAGCACAGTCTCAGTGTTTCTTAGAGTGATCTTTCCAGGTGTGGGTAGCAAGTGTTGGATTTATCTCGCTACTGGGAAAACTGAGGGACCTGAAGTTCCATGCATCCCCTTTGATTATGCAGCCAGCAAAGGAAGACACATAAATTCCAGTTCTGTGATAGACACTCACGCCCATAAAAATAAATTGTACTGCTCTTTGTGGTTGTTATTGTCTGTTTTTTCATAAATATCAAATAAGGTTTGGGGTTGTTCTTGCTGCAAGAGAGATCCCTTAAAAATTCCAGTTCAGCAAATTACAAATCTGTTCCAGGAAGGATGCTAGGCAGTCAAAACAGTCATTGTAGATTAAGAAGAAACTACGAATATAGTGAAACATTTTAGGGAAGTGCCTGTTAGAAACAAATTGGAAGAAATTTCTATTTGTTAAGGTGACCGAATCCCTAGCCCATCTAGGACTCAAAACAGAGAACAATAACAAATACCTCATTGGAGCCCGGAAGATATTTCAGTCACATACTTTAGGAGCTTTTATTTTATTAGGAGTTTTGTAGGTTAAAAGCATGACTTCTGAAGTTATGACTTATCTATCTAATAAGAAGCAAACCATCTTTCTCCCTTCCCAACTGAGTTGAACTAAGAAAACTGGGGACAGAATGTAGTACATGGCAATTTTGTATCTTACAACTGGGCAGGTGGAATGGTTTCATTTCATCTTAATTTTCCAGCCTTCTAAGAGTCAGTGGTCTGTTTGGTATCCTACTGTTAACTGGTTCAAAAACAGCCTCCATCCTGTTCATCCTGGAAAAGCTGATAGTGATGAAATAAATAAATATGTAAACAAATTGTGAATTATTGGCTATAGACAAGGTTGTGAGGAAAAGGACTCTATACTCTGGAACATTTTGATTGATAGTGTATAGAACCTTTGGTATTCAGGACTCTTGGGAGGGAGCCTTTGTGGCTAATGAAAGATAGTAGTGAATTCACAAACACATCCAGATAAGAGAGGCTTTCCCTAGCCTAATTGGGGGAGGCCCAGCAGTAAGGAGATAGCAGACCCAGATATTTACGAACCATCAGGAGTTACCAGTCAGAGGGAGATCCATCCAGTCATTCATGCAGCTGGTATTTTTTAAGCACCCACAATGTTCAAAGTACTCAAGGGAACACAGATATCTACCAGTCCTAGATTCAATCCTCAAGAACCTTCAGTGTCTCCTAGGTGAATGTACCATGGATACAAAGATAGCATGAGTCAGTGACTGACAAGAGCTGAAAGACCAAGGTACAGATGGTTGTCAGAGTGAGAAGATGGAGAGATGCCTTTTGGCCTACAAGTGGAAAATCTGGAAGGGTTACCTTAATTACCCTTCGGTAAATCCTGCCAGCCTTTTGCCAGTGCCAGTTGTGTTAACCTCAATTGCATTTTGCTTGATTAGTTGCATTTTGATGCTAGCCAACTTGGTCATGATATAATAGGTGGAGACTCGCTAATGAGAATTAACATTTTTTGAGCATTTACTATATGCCAGGCATTATCCTAAGCCCAAGCTTGTTTAGTGTTCTAGTATTTTACCCCCATTTCACAGATGAACAAATCAAGGCACAGAGAGAGTAAATAACTCCCCAAAGAACATAACTCAGTTAATAGTGAGGATTCGAATCCAGGGAGTCAGACTCTTAGTCAGTACTTCCTTCCAGTGTATGCATTGTTCTCTGAGACTGGGGGAATGGGGAGCTCTCATAATCTGAATTGTTCATCCCAGCCACTTCTGGCATGAAGTAGTTGGTCATGCATTACTGGAAATGGTCATTCCTGCTCATCTTGAGGCAACTATGCCAAAACTGACAGTCACTTGCAGTGGGTTGTTGAGGTCTACAAGGAGGTTTCAGGAAGTACATTATAGTGGTTATAACAAAAAGGGCAGGTGTGCTAGTAAGGTCATCTCATGCATCATCAAAACTTAACAGAGTGGTCATGTTTTCATAGGTGTAATACAGAGAGTGAGTGGTACCAAATCCACGAGAACATCATCAAGAAGTTGAATGCGCGTTATAATTTGACTGGCTCCAACGCAGGTGAGTAAATAGATCTGGCTGAGTCCCTACACTTTTCATTTCAGGTGCTTTCTTTTATTTGTCTGTGAAGAAGAAAACGATCAGCGCTTTGTTTTTTTCTCTACTCCCTAAAAATGCTCAGTCAGCATTCTGGTATGTCTCCTTTTTCTACGATAGACTTGTAGCTGTAACTCTAAAAAATATATTCTGTTGTGGTTTGAATCAAGGTAGAGTATCTGCATTTGCTCTATAGTACCATGTCTTGGGACCTCCAAGTTGTTACTGATTGCTAAAACCCAAAGGACAAATATGCCTGATTTCATGACTGCTGTGTGGAATGGGTTTGATAAATAGGAATTTTTGTCAGTAAGGTCCAGGGCAAACATGCTTCACTGCCTATAGCTGCAGTTTTATGTATAGAAAAATGTGTGCATGCCTGTCCAGCAGGAACTGAAATGTGCTATAGCATTATAAGTTATATATAATACATTATGTGTCACATAGTCTTACACTAGTAATATACTATAGATTGTATTATATTATATAGCATATCTAGATTATATAGTATATAGAGTGATGTCTTAAAGTTTGATCAGTAGACAAAAACTCGGTGAATATCTTTTGCTCCCTATCCCACCTTCAAACCCATGTTGAAGCAAAATAAACTATGCAGTTGTGTGCTTTAATTACATAAAGAAACCTCAAATCAAATTAGCTGGTATTTGAACTGAATGCATTGCTTTTTGTGGCTGATTTTTAAAGTCCCCTGAATACAGATATTTGTGTGATAGTCCCACTTGCCTGGCAATTAGAAGAACCTGAGTTTAAATTTAGACCACCTTTTTTTCAGACCTGTGCACATCTTGCCAGGCCAAAACAACCCACAAAGAAAAAGTAACTGCAGACAGAAACTTTGTGGTTCGGTCCCATGAGAGCCATAAGTATCCACAGCTCACACGTGGCAGCGCTTCAGGCCGCAGTGAATGGTGAGGTCAGTTTTTTCTTCCCTCTCCCAAGAGCTGGGGAGGTAACTTGGCTTTTCTTTGATTCACACGAAGTCCTACATCTACCACTAAATAAACAGAAGACTTGCACTTACTGTTGAAGGCAGAGGAGTCTCTGAAGGACCAGGAGATTTTAGTAGTGACTATAACATGAAATAATACGAATACTTCAGAAACTGCTATGTACACTTGTCTTCACTTTTTCTGTGAAAGAATTAAAATAGTGCTTATTGTGTAGGGACCAAATGATTTATCTTAAATGTGCCTTCAATAAGATGGTAGGGCTGCTGCTTTTTAAAAACTTACCTTGCCAAATTCATTGGCAAACTTCTAGCCAAATCCATTAGTTTTGTTCAGACCTTTTGGTGTTTCTTGATACCGTGAACTATATCATGAACTGTATTCTGTACCTGTGCTGTCCACTTTGATAGGCACCAGCCACCTGTGGCCATTGAGCATGAGACAGGCTACTACAGCACTGGGACTGAGGCGTGCAGTAATTGTAAATTACATACTCGATTTTGAAGACTTGATACATATAAAATGAACATAAACATCCCTTTAATAATTTTTATGTTCGTTATATGTTCAGAGATAACATTGTGGATATATTGGTTTGAATAAAATATATTACTGAAGTTAATTTTGTTTCTTTCTACTTTTTAATATGGCTACTAGAAAATGTTTAATTTCATAGGTGGCTCATCTCATAGTTCAGTTATGCAGTGCTGCTCTCATATCATAGTTCAATTATGCAGTGCTGCTCTAGACTTGATTTAAAGAGTTTTCTTTTTGAGTTCTTTTGATGCCTCACAAACATTCATTATGCCTTGCTCCTTTCCTTCTGCCCACTAACTTTGGGTGGAGAAGTCTATAACCATTGTATATCTTTTTCTTTCTCCCCATGAGTCCCATTACTCTTAATTTGCTTGCATTTGCCTCCTATGTGAATAAATAAATATAAAACTAACCCTGACCTTCTGACTTTTCCCATATATTCCCTTCCCTCCTTACCATCATTGATTCAGTCTTGACTAAGCAGGGTGTGTTGGCCTCCTCCAATATACTTCTTTCCAAACTCCTTGTCAACTCCCAAGCCTTTCCTCTTTCCAATATGCCTTAAAATCCTTCTGTTATTGGGTCATTTGAATATATCATTGTCCAGACCGAGGTGATACCCAGTTGCCTCTTGAATCATGGTGAATTACTCAATGACGGGCTTTGACTTATACGTCCATATAGATTCCCTTAACATAACTGACCCTGTATCCCATGAGATCAGGATACCAGTCAAGCCAAAGCATAAATTTCTCTCTACTTACATATGGGAGTCATCTCAGAGAGTATAGCCCCAAGAGCTTTGCCTCTGGAAGTGGGATATCCTAAGTTTGAATCAAGTTTTACTGGGATAATAGTAGTGTCTTCCTCTAAGGGTTATTGGAAGGATTAAAAGAGAAAACATATGCAAAGCATGTAGCACAGCACTTGATACATAATAAGTGTCTATTCAATGTTAACTATTATTATTTTTTACTTACTTTGGAGTAATCATCTAGAATATTCTACCCCTTCCTCTTTAGTCAAGTCTCCTTGTTTCATTTTCTCAGATTGGATCCTGATTTGATCTTCTAAATGGAGACTTTGAGAATAATGCAGCTGGATTATTGACAGGTTGAATCATTGAACTGACCCTTTCTACTCTGTGTTTCTAACATCTCATCGGTGCCCAGTTGACTGCTAACATCTCTTTCCAGGTCTTCCTTCTGATTACATAGATTAACTCCAGGAAGGAAGGGCAGCACATTCTATTTCCTTGGGAAGTCCTCCGAGTGCTTAGACATGCTCCACGTGTTCCATGTGCTTTGTCACTTTTATTGACCAACTACCTGACCACTTATTCTTCCTGGAATCCTGTGTGAGGCTACCATAAAGTGAGATCCAAGCCATGTTATTCCCTGGGTGTTACCTGTTGTGTTTGCAGCCATTGTGCTGAAATGAAAAACTACTTGTGCATCTTTGGAAAGTGTAAAAGAAACCGTTAGACTGTAGAGCCCTGTCTACCAGGTTTCCTCTCCTTTTGGCAGAATCAGTCCTCCATTTTGCTGCCTACTGTTTGATGCTTAGATTTCTCGGCAGCCGAATGTATACTCTTTATCCTTGGCTTTTACTGCAAAGCCCCGTCTGCTCTCCTGTCCTTAAGACCCACCCGTCTCCATCCTCCTCCTTTCAAGCCTGAGTTCCAGCCAGCGGCATGCAGCCAGCATCTACCTGCATTGTATTCCTTTGGTCTCCTCCTGGTCTCTTCTAGCTCTCTCAAGGCAAGGCAAACCCAGCCCTAAGCTTCATCACTCCAGAATACTGCTCCAGAGAGAGAAAGCTCAGAAAGAAACTTTTAAAAATTAATAAATTAGCCCTTTACTCTTTCCATTTAAGTTTCCACTCTTCAGTCTTGGTGGGTCATTGTTCTGTTGTCACCTGTCTTGAGGGAAGGCAGTTATAAAAACAGCAGATAGGGTTTTAGGAGCTGCTCGGCTTTACTATTGAAAGGGAGGCATCTGATAGCTTACTTAAGGGGGAGGCAAGGATATACAAAATTAAAGTTGGAAATTGGGGTGCCTGATGTTTAAACTATCACAGTGGTGAGATACGTTGACATTTTCTCCTTGGACCATGGAGTAGTCGATTAAATGGAAACAGTGCAGTCAAAGAGAATTTTCAAGAGAATTGAGTTCACTCAACAAACTATTGTTTTTCCCCTGCTTTCCTCCTGCTGTTATTTGGTCAGTGTACTAAAAAAAGAAAAAAATAACAACTTTGAAATCAGTTTTAGAATCAAATTCTACCACCTACTTTCCAGGCCTTTTATGCTTCATTGATGTCCTCCTATCTCTTGGAGTTGTAATCTTGTCATTTTAATAGATAAAAGGATTTGTCTAGATAACTGGGTTTTTTCCCTCTAACCTAAGACTTACATAGCGAAGGTACATTAACCACTATCTTTATTGAGATTAGAAACTGGGAGAAAATTTCAAGTGATTCGTTTAATTTTTAAATATAAAAATATAATTGAATTAACAAATCTGTATGGTTAGATTTAGTTACGTTCAGTAATTCGAAATTTCCAAAGTTGTACTCTGTGGGAATTTTAAAATCCAAAAATCATATTGTGAGAGTTTGAAATTCTAAAAATAGTCATTAAAATGAGCCTGGTTTAGGTTTGTCCAGCAACTTGTTATTGTAAACATCACCTCTGATAGACATTAGCAATCGAATTCTAGGAATGTGAAATAAGACTGAGCCGGTGTGATTTACTGAGACACATTCAGTTCTGCGACTTGAAATAAATTGTGTAAAAATCCTTGGCTCCTGTTCAGTATGTACTAAGAGAAAATTCAGAATCTTTTCATGTTATCTGTGTGTTTATGAAATCCTATTTCCTGTAGTTTGCACATGTAACTTACAACTAGCAGAAATCATATTTGCTAATCAGGTCAGTTTCTACAATCTGCTTTTCGCCTTAGCAACATGAGTGTTGTGGTTTCATTCCTGCCGAGACTGTACATTTTAACCCCCATGGAAGGTTAAAAGGAGTTACCTGGATAAGGAGCCCACACATAGAAGGAGGGCAGTTTGACTCTGTGGAGGAAGCGAACAGTGTTCTTTATTTAGCTGAGGTGAAAGGAGGCTTTTGAGAGAGTTAGACTGCATTTGGGGAATTGAGCATCACATAGTCAGGTGGTCGTTTAATTCAATAGTATTGAACTGGTGTAATTCTTAAAGATTGTGTCAATGCTCCTGATTTTTTTTTAATAAATTTATTTATTCATTTATTTATTTTTGGCTGTGCTGGGTCTTTGTTGCTGAGCACAGACTTTCTCTAGTTGTGGTGAGTGCGGGCTACTCTTGGTTGCGGTGCGCAGGCTTCTCATTGTGGTGGCTTCTCTTGTTGTGGAGTGCAGGCTCTAGGCTCACGGCCTTCAGTAGTTGTGGCGTATGGGCTCAGTAGTTGTGGCAGGCGGGCTCTAGAGCACTGGCTCAGTAGTTGCACACGGGCTTAGTTGCTCTGTGGCATGTGGGATCTTCCCAGACCAGGGCTCGAACCCGTGTCCCCTGCACTGGCAGGTGGATTCTTAACCACTGCGCGACCAGGGAAGCCCAATACTCCTGATTTTTGAACACCACCTTTAGAAACTTTGCTTTCTAATATTGTTTAAAGAAAACTGGTACTTATTGGCACCACCTATTGGCTAGACATATAGTGTGTGGTCTTTTTGCTCACTTTTGGAATTTTGTAATTATTAAACCATGCTCTCTTTTTTATTCTTTTAGAGTTTTTAATTTTCAATTAATTTTACTTTCAGAGAAGTTGCAAGAATAGTACAAAGAATTCCTAATTTCTCAAAGGTTAACATTTTACTGTAGTTGCTTATCCTTCTCTCTCTCTTTCTGTGTGCGCGCGCACACACACACACACACACACACACACACATGCTTTATATATATATGTATATATGTGTGTATAATTATATATCTGTGTATATTATATAGACTCTTTATATAGTAATTTAATATTACTTAATTGGTATAATTCTTAAGGGATGCATTAATGCCCCTGATGTTTATATATATATGTATATACATACACATACAGACACATATACATATATATACTTGTACATACATATATATCACACTTATATACATTTTTTCCCCACCTGAACTATTTGAGAACAAATTGCAGGAATTATTCCTCCTACCCCTGCTTACTCCGTGGCACGGCAATATAACCACAGTACAGTGATCAAAATCAGGAAGGTAACAGTGATATAATACTCTTATCTAATCTGTAGATCTCATTCAGGTTTTGGCAATTTTCTCAATGTCCTTTATAACAAAACAAACTCAAGCTGTGTTGCATGCAGTTGTCACACCTTTTTAGTTTCCTTTAAACCATTCTCTTTTAATGACAGTGAACAAAAAAGATATAGTTGAGAATATGATATTAAAATATGCTTTAAGATATTTGCAAAGCTGCATGCAGTACTTTAAAAAAAACCACGCAAATTCAAATCCAAATTATAAGCTAATGGAAGTATTGATTAGAGCCTAATTTTATTCTCTAAATTACTTATATTTTGCTAATTTAGATATAATCACTAGCAATACTGTTTGGAAGATTTGCTGCATAGAAAAAATTTGCAGTTTATAACAAGTATTTCAGTAAATTAAAAGAATCAGATATTACATTACATTCAAATATGCTGTGCTCTCTATATATTTTTAAAAGTTATTTTTAGGCAGTGGTTTACTATATGCTTCATGTCTTGAAAAAATTGCAAGTAAGTAATAATAGCTACAGTAGAAAGCAAACAAACAAACAACCTTTTTAACCTTGACATAATCCTCAGTGTATGCCACTGAAACGTTGATATCCCAAATCCGAAATAAAGATGGAAACTTTAAGGTGAACATTCTCCTTTGTTAAAAAAGAAATGGTAATTCTCTCTGCGTGGTCTCATCCAGCTTTCACTATGTGCCAACGGTCCCTCTTCATCTCTCATTTCTGGTCAATAAATTTCTTTTCTGGTTGAGACTTGATGAAAGTAAACAACTTCAGATGTCACTTATGTTCCTTAGTTTGACATTCCATGACTTACTATGTATTACTTCAGTCATATTTTCTCAATAACTGTTAGCCATAGGCTAACTACTTCTTTAAAGAAAACATAAAAGCCTTCCCAAAACTTTGAAATAGCAGATTGTGGACCAGCAGTTAAAATCACAAGATTATTTGCTCATACTTATCATACCTTTTACATGTTGGAAAGTAGGCATCCCAGTAGATAGGGTTACCTGTTCAAAGATCTCGAGGACATGATCTTCAGAAGGTTAAGCCTGTAGTTATACCCTTTGATTAATCCTCCATGTTGTCAAAATTGCATCCTTTAAGAGTTAAGTATGTCAACGAAAAAATTGTCAATCTAAAAAGGGAATGGAGAGGACCTTCAAGATGGCAGAGGAGTAAGACATGGAGATCACCTTCCTCCGCACAAATACATCAAAAATACATCTACATGTGGAACAGCTCCTACAGAACACCTACTGAATGCTGGCAGAAGACCTCAGACTTCCCAAAAGACAAGAAACTCCCCACAAACGTGGCTGTGTGGCTGACATGGTCTTGGCGCTCCAGCTGAGTGTCAGGATTGGGCCTCTGAGGTGGGAGAGCCGAGTTCAGGACATAGGACACCAGAGACCTCCCGGCCCCACGTAATATCAGTCGGTGAGAGCTCTCCCAGAAATCTCAGTCTCAACGCAAAGACCCAGCTCCACTCAACAATCAGCAAGCTCCAGTGCTGGACACCCCAGGCTGAACAACTAGCAAGACAGGAACACAACCCCACCCATTAGCAGAAAGGCTGCCTAAAATCATACTAAGTTCATAGACACCCCAAAACACACCACTAGACGTGGTCCTGCCCACCAGAAAGACAAGATCCAGCCTCATCCACCAGAACACAGTCACCAGTCCCCTCCACCAGGAAGCCTACACAACCCACTGAACCAACCTTACCCACTGAGGGCAGACACCAAAAACAACAGGAACTACGAACCTGCAGCCTGCGAAAAGGAGACCCCAAACACAGTAAGTTAAGCAAAATGAGAAGACAGAAAAACACACAGCAGATGAAGGAGCAAGGTAAAAACCCACCAGACCAAACAAATGAAGAGGAAATAGGCAGTCTACCTGAAAAAGAATTCAGAGTAATGATAATAAAGATGATCCAGAATCTCAGAAATAGAATGGAGACAATACAAGAAACGTTTAACAAGGACCTAGAAGAACTGAAGAGCAAGCAGACAATGATGAACAACACAATAAATGAAATTAAAAATTCTGTAGAAGGAATCAATAGCAGAATAACTGAGGCAGAAGAACAGATAAGTGACCTAGAAGATAAAATAGTGGAAATAATTACCACAGAGCAGAATACAGAAAAAAGAATTGAGGACAGTCTCAGAGAACTCTGGGACAACATTAAACGCACCAATATTCAAGTTATAGGGGTCCCAGAAGAAGAAGAGAAAAAGGAAGGGACTGAGAAAATATTTGAAGAGATTATAGTTGAAAACTCCTCTAATAGGGGAAAGGAAATAGTCAATCAAGTCCAGGAAGTGCAGAGAGTCCCATACAGGATAAATCCAAGGAGAAACACTCCAAGACACATATTAATCAAACTATCAAAAATTAAATACAAAGAAAAAATACTAAAAGCAGCGAGGAAAAAGCAACAAATAACATACAAGGGATTCCCCATAAGGTTAACAGCTGATCTTTCAGCAGAAACTCTGCAAGCCAGAAGGGAGTGGCAGGACATATTTAAAGTGATGAAAGGTAAAAACCTACATCCAAGATTACTCTACCCAACAAAGATCTCATTCAGATTCGATGGAGAAATTAGAACCTTTACAGACAGGCAAAAGCTAAGAGAATTCAGCACCACGAAACCAGCTTTACAACAAATGCTAAAGGAACTTCTCTATGCAGGAAACACAAGAAGAGGAAAAGACCTACAATAACAAACCCAAAACAATTAAGAAAATGGTAATAGGAACATACATATCGATAATTACCTTAAATGTAAATTGATTAAATGCTCCAACCAAAAGACACAGACTTGCTGAATGGATACAAAAACAAGACCACACATATGCTGTCTACAAGAGACCCACTTCAGACCTAGGGACATGTACAGACTGAAAGTGAGGGGATGGAAGAAGATATTCCATGCAAATGGAAACCAAAAGAAAGCTACAGTAGCAATTCTCATATTAGACAATATAGACTTTAAAAGACTATTACAAGAGACAAAGAAGGACACTACATAATGATCAAGAGATCAATCCAAGAAGATATAACAATTGTAAATATTTGTGCACCCAACATACATGCACCTCAGTACATGCAAATACTAACAGCCATAAAAGGGGAATCGACAGTAACACAATCATAGTAGGGGACTTTAAGCCCCCACTTTAACCAATGGACAGATTAACAAAGATGAAAAATAAGGAGACACAAGCTTTAAATGATACATTAAACAAGATGGACTTAATTGATATTTATAGGACATTCCATCCAAAAACCACAGAATACAGTTTATTCTCACGTGCTCATGGAACATTCTCCAGGATAGATCATATATTGGGCCAAAAATCAAGCCTTGGTAATGGCCACAAATCAAGCCATGGTAAATTCAAGAAAATTGAAATTGTATCAAGTATCTTTTCCAACCACAACGCTATGAAACTAGATATAAATTACGGGAAAAGAGCTGTAAAAAATAGAAACACATGGACGCTAAACAATACGCTCCTACATAACCAAGAGGTCACTGAAAAAATCAAAGAGGAAATTAAAAAATACCTAGAAACAATGGACAATGAAAACACGATGGCCCAAAACCTATGGCATGCAACAAAAGCAGTTCAAAGAGAGAAGTTTATAGCAATACAGTCCTGCCTCAAGAAACGAGAAACATCTCAAAAAAAAAAAAAACCTAAACTTACACCTAAAGCAATTAGAGAAAGAAGAAGAACAACAACAAAAAAACCCAATGTTAGCAGAAGGAAAGAAATCATAAGGATCAGGTCAGAAATAAATGAAACCGAAAATGAAGGAAATGACAGGCAAGATCAATGAAACTAAAAGCTAATTCTTTGAGAAGATAAACAAAATTGATAAACCATTAGCCAGACTCATCAAGAAAAAAAGGGAGAAGACTCAAATCAATAGAATTAGAAAGGAAAAGGGAGAAGTAACGAAACTGCAGAAATACAAAGGATCATGAGAGATTACTACAAGCAACTCTATGCCAAGAAAATGGACAACCTCGAAGAAATGGACAAATTCTTAAAAAAGCACAGCATTCCGAGGCTGAACCAGGAAGAAACAGAAAATATAAACAGATCAATCAGAAGCACTGAAATTGAAACTGTGATTAAAAATCTTCCAACAAACAAAAGCCCAGGACCACATGGCTTCACAGGCGAATTCTATCAAACATTTAGAGAAGAGCTAACACCTATCCTTCTCAAACTCTTCCAAAATACAGCAGAGGGAGGAACACTCCCAAACTCATTCTCTGAGGCCACCATCACCCTGATACCAAAACCAGACAAAGATGCCACAAAAAGAATACTACAGACCAATATCACTGTTGAACATAAATTCAAAAATCCTCAACAAAATATTAGCAAACAGAATCCAACAGCACATTAAAAGGATCATACACCATGATCAAGTGGGGTTTATCCCAGGAATACAAGGATTCTTCAACATATGCAAATCAATCAATGTGATACACCATATTAACAAATTGAAGGAGAAAAACCATATGATCATCTCATTACATGCAGAAAAAGCTTTTGACAAAATACAACACTTATTTATAATAAAAACCCTCCAGAAAGTAGGCATAGAGGGAACTTTCCTCAACATAATAAAGGCCATATATGACAAACCCACAGCCAACATCGTCCTCAATGGTGAAAAACTGAAACCATTTCCACTAACATCAGGAACAGGACAAGGTTGCCCACTCTTACCACTATTATTCAATATAGTTTTGGAAGTTTTAACCACAGCAATCAGAGAAGAACAAGAAATAAAAGAAATCCAAATCAGAAAGAAGAAGTAAAACTGTTACTGTTTGCAGATGACATGATACTGTACATAGAGAATCCTAATGATGCTACCAGAAAACTACTAGAGCTAATCAGTGAATTTGGTAAAGTAGCAGGACACAAAATTAATGCACAGAAATATCTTGCATTCCTATACACTAATGATGAAAAATCTGAAAGAGAAATTAAGGAAATACTCCCATTTACCATTGCAACAAAAAGAATAAAATACCTAGGAATAAACCTACCTAAGGAGACAAAAGACGTCTACGCAGAAAACTATAAGACACTGATGAAAGAAATTAAAGATGATACAAACAGATGGAGAGATATACCATATTCTTGGATTGGAAGAATCAGCACTGTGAAAATGACTCTACTACCCAAAGCAATCTACAGGTTCAATGCAATCCCTATCAAACTACCACTGGCATTTTTCACAGAACTAGAGCAAAAAATTTCACAATTTGTGTGGAAACAAAAGACCCCAAATAGCCAAAGCAATCTTGAGAAAGAAAAACGGAGCTGGAAGAATCAAGCTCCCTGACCTCAGACTATACTACAAAGTTACAGTAATCAAGACAATATGGTACTGCCAGAAAACAGAAATATCAATCAATGGAACAGGATAGAAAGCCCAGAGATAAACCCACGCATCTGTGGTCAACTAATCTATGACAAAGGAGACAAGGATATACAATGGAGAAAATACAGCCTCTTCAATAAGTGGTGCTGGGCAAACTGGACAGCTACATGTAAAAGAATGCAATTAGAACACTGCCTAACACCATACACAAAAATAAGATTAAGGACTTAAATGTAAGGCCAGTCTCTATAAAAATCTTAGAGGAAAACATAGGCAGAACACTGTTTGACATAAATCACAGCAGGATCCTTTTTGACCCACCTCCTAGAGTAATGGAAATAAAAACAAAAATAAACAAATGGGACCTAATGAAACTTAAAAGCTTTTGCACAGTGAAGGAAACCATAAACAAGATGAAAAGACAGCCCTCAGAATGGGAGGAAATATTTTCAAATGAAGCAACTGACAAAGAATTAATCTCCAAAATATACCAGCAGCTCATGAAGCTCAATATCGAAGAAAACAAACAACCCAATCCAAAAATGGGTAGAAGACCTAAATAGACATTTCTCCAAAGAAGATATACAGATTGCCAACAAACACATGAGAAAGGATGCTCAATATCACTAATCATTAGAGAAATGCAAATGGAAACTACAATGAGGAATCACCTCACACCAGTCAGAATGGCCATCATCAAAAAATCTACAAACAATAAATTCTGGAGAGGATGTGGAGAAAAGGGAACCCTCTTGCACTGTTGGTGGGAATGTAAATTGATACAGCCACTATGGAGAACAGTATGGAGGTTCCTTAAAAAACTAAAAATAGAACTACCATATGATCCAGCAATCCCACTACTGGGCATATACCCTGAGAAAACCATAATTCAAAAAGAATCATGCACCACAATGTTCACTGCAGCACTTAAATGTCCATCTACCGATGAATGAATAAAGCAGATGTGGCACATATATACAATGGAATATTACTCAGCCATAAAATGAAACGAAATTGAATTATTTGTAGTGAGGTGGATGGACCTAGAGTCTATCATACAGAGTGAAGTAAGTCAGAAAGAGAAAAATACTGTATGCTAACATGTATATATATAGAATCAAAAAAAAAGAAAGTGTTTCTGAAGAACATAGGGGCAGGACAGGAATAAAGACACAGACGTAGAGAATGGACGTAGAGAATGGAGGGGGAAGGGTAAGCTGGGACGAAGTCAGAGAGTGGCATTGACATATATACATTACCAAATGTAAAACAGATAGCTAATGGGAAGTAGCCACATAGCACAGGGAGTTCAGCTCGGTGCTTTGTGGCCACCTAGAGGGTGGGAGGGAGACGCAAGAGGGAGGGGATATGTATGTGTATAGCTGATTCACTTTATTATACAGCCGCAACTAACACAACAATGTAAAGCAATTATACTCCAATAAAGATGTTAAAAAATACTAATCTTAAAAAAAATAAAAAAGAAATGGAAAATTTTATTTGGGCCAACCTGAGGATTATAACCCAGGAGACAGTCTCTCAGAGAGTTCTGAGTACTGTTCTGAAGAGGTAAAGGGAGAGGCCAGTATGTAAGTGATATATTACATATTTATCTATCTATCTATCTATATACACACACACATATATATATCAGTATATATATGCACTATACATATTGCATATACCCCCTTGACAAATGGGTATATGCAATTAAGCATCTTGGTAGAAGGTTACTGCTGCTCTTGAGGTAATGATGTCTTAGTCAATGGTACTTTTCTAAGTATGGGAAGATGCAAGAAATTGGGTTCATAAAATTTTCTCCTGAAAATATCTAACTCTGTGAAGGCCAGTTCTGCTAGTTTTCCCAGAGCACAGAGTACCTCATCTTTATCTTCACCCTGTGCTGTAGGTCAGCAACTGCAGTGGCTAATGACTTGATTATTGTAGAACAGGATGGTGGGCAACATTCTTTATTTTATAATTCTTTCCCTTTCAGTCTTAATTTCAACCAAGGTTTGGGGAGCATTTTGTGACCAGTTTGTCCCACAGTGCTAGGAATGCTCATTCCCAGGAAAGGCGAAGATTTTGTTGATGGGCCACTCAGTGTATTATTACTGGTCTAGGTCCTGTTAACAGTAGCAAAAATCTTCTTGACCGCCTGTCTTACTAGTCTGTTGTGGTCCAAGACATGGTTCCCTCTTGTTGCATCTTCCCATGTCTATCGTTACACTGTTTCATTCCTTGATCTTATGGGACTATATGTTTAGTCAATTGTTTCAGATCTCCTAATCATCATTAATTTTATCTGAGGCTCAATCATGCATTTGGTAATGCAGGAAACAATAATCTTGTGAAATAGACAAAATAGAAGTAGGATAGCTAGTAACATTAATAAGATCGTTAGTAAGTATTTAAGCTAAGAATTTCACTTAGGTTCAGCCCAGGTTGTCTGACCAGTTTGTTCTTCACCAATTGCTCTCTTTAAAAGCAATAATATATTGGCACTATACATAAAATTCACCAAAGATATCTACACACACAAGGCGAGTGTTGGGTACCTTACAGGATTGAGAAGGGAATGTTATCTTCTAAGGAGTTACGTGTCTGGCACCAGAAGAAGAAAAATTGATCTTCATGGTTGAACAGGTATTTCTGCCATTGGGGAGGTCTTGTTAACACATAATGCAGATGCAAAGTGCAAGATAGAGGGGAGGGCAGAAGCCCAAAAGGGCAGAGAAAAATTTTATATTTAAAGTTTTCTTGTCTTGCCTTAAAATATGAATTTTTATTCCATCAAACAGTTAAAATGGTCAGCAATAGGCGTATTCACAAATTGAATAATACTGGCTGAAAATCAGAAATCAAGGTGTGATTCTTTAGAAAGGAGAGTAATTTTTTTTTAACCTTTAAATTGGCTTTTAAAGTGCATCGGTAAGAGGAGATCCATCTCCAAATTTGAGCAGTAGCAACATTAATTACATAAGTGTCTAGGTTTTCAATATGAAAATGTTAAAGGTCTTTTTAAAAAATTTTTCTTTTATTGGGGTATAGTTGTTTTACAATGTTGTGTTTCTACTGTACAACAAAGTGAAGTAGAGTTCCCTGTGCTCTACAGCAGGTTCGTATTAGTTATCTCTTTTATACATATTATTGTATATATGTCAATCCCTATCTCCCAATTCATCCCACTTCCTGCCCCGGCTTTCCCCCTTTGGTGTCCATATGTCTGTTCTCTACATCTGTGTTTCTATTTCTGCCTTGCAGACCAGTTCATCTATACCATTTTTTAAGGTTCCACATATATGTGTTAATATATGATATAGAATTATGCCATAGATTTAGTGGAAAACAGTTTAATGGTAGTGGAGTTTAAAGAAGTTTGAATAAGATTAACTCCATTATTAAAATGATCATGGGGAAGGTGATGATGCTGGTAGTGTTTATAATTTTTGACTTTGCTGCAGAGTTCATAGATCATAGAGATTTTGTACAAAAGGAGGAGGAAGCCAATGCTGGGAGGATGGCCTTAGTCACACCACGTAAGTCACCAAACATGTTTTTTAGGCTAAAACACTTCTGAGGCTATCTGCCAAACTGTATTTTTTTTAAAAAAGCAAATATGTTCCCTGCGTTTGAACGCTTATAATTGGAAAACCTCTGGCGATGGAAAACTTTGTTCTTTGTAAACTGATGCTGCATTTACATATATTGAGACATGGAACATATCCATAAAGTTGTGTAATTCTCTATAAAATGCATTCTTATATCCCAGTTCTTAGTTTGTTAGATCAGATCCTTAAGAATTATTTTAAATGCCTTTGTTTAACCAAAAAGAAAGAAAGAAAGAAAGAAATATTAAAGAACGCTTGTCCTTTGGGTAATCTGGTCCTGCTGGAGAGAGGCTTTGAGCAGCTTGGTGCCCTCCTTCATATAATGAACACACATTTCAGTAGGCCTAGAGTGCTGTCACAGCTCACACTTTATTTCTTCATCTAACCTGGCCCATTTCTACACTTTCATCTCTTCCTAATGCTTCTGGGTTTTCCTCAGTTGACTCATTTTCCAACTGTCTTGTCTCACTTGAACCACACCTAACAGACATTTGGCTTCCTTTCTTCCCTCTGTTCCAGAGACCCTCAGACCCTGTCTCTGACCTCCCTGTATAAACACCTCGCCTCATCCCTTCAGGATTTTACTGTTTGATGCAGCCAGGACGTACCCCTGAAAGTTATATATGCTTCTGGTGTTTTATTTTAGAAGTCAATTACCTTACCTTATAGACACAATATAGAATATTCCAGTACCCAAAGCAAAAATCAGATGACAGATTTTGTAAATCAAGCACCTAGAAGGCAATAGAAGTAAAAATTCTTGCTCTGATAATAATGAGGTCTTAGGATTTAAGAAAAGAACAAATTTTACTGAAGATGAATTTATGATAGACTCTAATAATATCATCTTTAGGATGTTTTGCTGACACCTCACGACGTTAGTAATTTTGTGGTTCAAGTTTAGAAGTCCTAGCAGTTACGTTTTACCCTTAGCCCCCTACCTTCCAACCACAAAGTATGCAAGTACTGTCAAGAAATAGTGTTTTTAGAGTTTTGCCCCAGAACAGCAGCACAAGGAGCTGCATGAAACCGCTCAAAATTAGCACAGCTGTAACTGGTAAAGATCTTTTTTTTTTTTTTTTTTGCGGTACGCGGGCCTCTCACCGTTGTGGCCTCTCCCGTTGTGGAAAACAGGCTCCGGACGCGCAGGCTCAGCAGCCATGGCTCACGGGCCCAGACGCTCCGCGGCATGTGGGATCTTCCCGGACCGGGGCACGAACCTGTGTCCCCTGCATCGGCAGGCGGACTCTCAACCACTGCGCCACCAGAGAAGCCCAAAGATCATATTTTTAAAAAGCATTAAAGTCTGAAAAATTTTTAAGTGCATACAGCAAATGAAGAAATACTTATTCAAGAATAATACTAAATCTTATGCTCGTTTCGGCAGCACATACACTAAAATTGGAACGATACAGAGAAGATTAGCATGGCCCCTGCACAAGGATGACACGCAAATTCGTGAAGCGTTCCATATTTTTGGGATATATGTACATGTATAGCTGATTCACTGTGTTATAAAGCAGAAACTA
Organism: Grampus griseus; assembly: GCF_964374135.1. NCBI lineage: Eukaryota > Metazoa > Chordata > Mammalia > Artiodactyla > Delphinidae > Grampus > Grampus griseus. The sequence continues at coordinate 37,040,414 of NC_139003.1, forward strand.
ACACACCACTGTAAAGCAATTTTACTCCAATAAAGATGTAAAAAACAACAAAAAAGAATAATACCAAATCTTGATAAGAACAGAGAGAGTGGGTGACACTTGTGTCACAACCCACTTCCTCCCTCCCACCTGCCCCTGCTCAGTGTGATGGAAGTTCTCCTCTAGGCACTTGTGGCCAAGAAGATGGGGCTGCTTCTCCCCTCAGCTCTCAATCAAGGGCTACTGTATCTGACCAAAAGCTGAAGGCCTCCAGTGTTTCTCATCTCCATTAGGTCTGAGTTGCAGAGGCTGAATTCCTGGCAAAAGTGGCTAAGAGGTTGGGGGCTCCCTTCTACCACCCCACCCCACTCATAGGGCAGGGGCTCCATCGTAGACATAGCAAGCCAAGAATATGGGGGCATCAGTTGACCTTGCCCCAGCTCACATACTGGGTAGAGGTTCCACAGGAGGAGACCAGAGGTTACTGGCCCAGCCTAGCACTGGCTCATAAATCAGAGGTTTCACTCTAAAGAATGGACCCACCTCCAGCTCTGGAGCGGTGGGTCAGAGACTTGGCCCAGGGGAGAGGCCATGAATAAAGAGAGAAAACTCACAAGCTCTGCTAAACGGAAATGATTTTATTTGAAATAGAGTCTGCAGAAATTTAAGCCTACAGGAACTCTTGAAAACAGTGGAGATTTTGGGGGGAAAAGTGTTTTTTCTCAGAAAAGAAAACAAAAATGAACAGAACCTCAGAAAAATCCCACCAGGCACAGCAACATGTATAAAATTAGAGTACCAGAAGGAAAGGAAAGAGAGAAAGGAGCAGGAAACATATTTTTTTAAATATTGACAAAAAACTTTCCAAATTTGATGAAAACGTTAATCTACACATCCAAGAAGCTCAATGACTCATCAGTTTCACTCTTCCTCTTTCCAATCCCATTCTCCAGGCAACCCTAAGAATACTTTCTTAAAACACAAATTGGATCATGTTTCCTTTACTTAAAATTCTCCAATGGCTTCTTGTTGCATTTAGAATAAGAGTAATTAATTATGGCTTCTGTGACTACTGCTTATATTTCCTGCCTCCCCTCCAGCCTCATTTGACTCCTCTTGCTTCAGACACAGTGGCCTTCTTCCACTTTCTCCATCACCCCAAGCTCTTTCCTGTTGTAGGACCTTTACACGGGCTCTTTTCTCTTCCTGGTGCATCGTCTCCCCATGTTTTTTTTTTATCCATTACTAAACTGTTTTCATTTATTTATTTATTTACTTTTTTTTTTTTTTTTTTTTTTTGCGGTACGCGGGCCTCTCACTGTTGTGGCCTCTCCCACTGCAGAGCAGAGGCTCCTAACACGCAGGCTCAGTGGCCATGGCTCACGGGCCCAGCCGCTCCGTGGCATGTGGGATCTTCCCGGACCGGGGCATGAACCCGTGTCCCCTGCATCGGCAGGCAGACTCTCAACCACTGCGCCACCAGTGAAGCCCTATTTTTTACATCTTTATTGGAGTATAAATGCTTTACAATGGCGTGTTAGTTTCTGCTTTATAACAAAGTGAATCAGTTATACATATACATATGTTCCCATATCTCTTCCCTCTTGTGTCTCCCTCCCTCCCACCCTCCCTATCCCACCCCTCTAGGTGGTCACAAAGCACCGAGCTGATCTCCCTGTGCTATGCGGCTGCTTCCCACTAGCTACCTATTTTACGTTTGGTAGTGTATATATGTCCATGCCTCTCTCTCGCTTTGTCACAGCTTACCCTTCCCCCTCCCCATATCCTAAGTCCGTTCTCTAGTAGGTCTGTGTCTTTACTCCTGTCTTACCCCTAGGTTCTTCATGACATTTTTTTTTTCTTAAATTCCATACATATGTGTTAGCATACGGTATTTGTCTTTTTCTTTCTGACTTACTTCACTCTGTATGACAGACTCTGGGTCCACCCACCTCATTACAAATAGCTCAATTTCATTTCTTTTTATGGCTGAGTAATATTCCATTGTATATATGTGCCACATCTTCTTTATCCATTCATCCGATGATGGACACTTAGGTTGTTCCCATCTCCTGGCTATTGTAAATAGAGCTGCAATGAACATTTTGGTACATGACTCTTTTTGAATTATGGTTTTCTCAGGGTTTATGCCCAGTAGTGGGATTGCTGGGTCATATGGTAGTTCTATTTGTAGTTTTTTGAGGAACCTCCATACTGTTCTCCATAGTGGCTGAACCAATTCACATTCCCACCAGCAGTGCAAGAGTGTTCCCTTTTCTCCACACCCTCTCCAGCATTTATTGTTTCTAGATTTTTTGATGATGGCCATTCTGACTGGTGTGAGATGATATCTCGTTGTAATTTTGATTTGCATTTCTCTAATGATTAGTGATGTTGAGCATCCTTTCATGTGTTTGTTGGCAGTCTGTATATCTTCTTTGGAGAAATGTCTGTTTAGGTCTTCTGCCCATTTTTGGATTGGGTTGTTTGTGTTTTTGTTATTGAGCTGCATGAGCTGCTTGTAAATTTTGGACATTAATCCTTTGTCAGTTGCTTCATTTGCAAATATTTTCTCCCATTCTGAGGATTGCCTTTTGGTCTTGTTTATGGTTTCCTTTGCTGTGCAAAAGCTTTGCAGTTTCATTAGGTCCCATTTGTTTATTTTTGTTTTTATTTCCATTTCTCTAGGAGGTGGGTCAAAATGGATCTTGCTGTGATTTATGTCATAGAGTGTTCTGCCTATGTTTTCCTCTAAGAGTTTGATAGTTTCTGGCCGTACATTTAGGTCTTTAATCCATTTTGAGCTTATTTTTGTGTATGGTGTTAGGGAGTGATCTAATCTCATACTTTTATATGTAGCTGTCCAGTTTGCCCAGCACCACTTATTGAAGAGGGTGTCCTTTCTCCACTGTACTGTCCTGCCTCCTTTATCAAAGATAAGGTGACCATATGTGCGTAGGTTTATCTCTGGGCTTTCTATCCTGTTCCATTGATCTATATTTCTGTTTTTATACCAGTACCATACTGTCTTGATTACTGTAGCTTTGTAGTATAGTCTGCAGTCAGGGAGCATGATTCCCCCAGCTCCGTTTTTCATTCTCAAGACTGTTTTGGCTATTTGAGGTCTTTTGTGTTTCCATACAAATTATGAAATTTTTTGTTCTAGTTCTGTGAAAAATGCCAGTGGTAGTTTGATAGGGATTGCATTGAATCTGTAGATTGCTTTGGGTAGTAGAGTCATTTTCATAATGTTGATTCTTCCAATCCAAGAACATGGTATATCTCTCCATCTATTTGTATCATTTTTAATTTCTTTCATCATTTTCTTATAATTTTCTGCATACAGGTCATTTGTCTCCTTAGGTAGGTTTCTTCCTAGATATTTTATTCTTTTTGTTGCAATGGTAAATGGGAGTGATTTCTTGATTTCACTTTCAGATTTTTCATCATTAGTGTATAGGAATGCCAGAGATTTCTGTGCATTAATTTTGTATCCTGCAACTTTACCAAATTCATTGATTAGCTCTAGTAGTTTTCTGGTAAGATCTTTAGGATTCTCTATGTATAGTATCATGTCATCTGTAAACGGTGACAGCTTTACTTGTTCTTTTCTGATTTGGATTCCTTTTATTTCCTTTTCTTCTCTGATTGCTGTGGCTAAACTTCCAAAACTATATTGAATAATAGTGGTAAGAGTGGGCAACCTTGTTTTGTTCCTGATCTTAGTGGAAATGCTTTCAGTTTTTCACCATTGAGGACCATGTTGGCTGTGGGTTTGTCATATATGGCCTTTATTATGTTAAGGAAAGTTCCCTCTATGCCTACTTTCTGGAGGGTTTTTAGCATAAATGGGTGTTGAATTTTGTCTAAAGCTTTCTCTGCATCTATTGAGATGACCATATGGTTTTTCTGCTTCAGTTTGTTAATTTGGTGTATCACATTGATTTGCGTATATTGAAGAATCCTTGCATTCCTGGAAAAAACCCCACTTGATCATGGTGTATGATCCTTTTAATGTGCTGTTGGATTCTGTTTGCTAGTATTTTGTTGAGGATTTTTGCATCTATGTTCATCAGTGATATTGGCCCGTAGTTTTCTTTCTTTGTGACATCCTTGTCTGGTTTTGGTATCAGGGTGATGGTGGCCTCGTAGAATGAGTTTGGGAGTGTTCCTCCCTCTGCTATATTTTGGAAGAATTTGAGAAGGATAGGTGTTAGCTCTTCTCTAAATGTTTGATAGAATTCGCCTGTGAAGCCATGTGGTCCTGGGCTTTTGTTTGTTGGAAGATTTTTAATCACAGTTTCAATTTCAGTGCTTGTGATTGGTCTGTTCATATTTTCTATTTCTTCCTGATTCAGTCTTGGCAGGTTGTGCATTTCTAAGAATTTGTCCATTTCTTCCAGGTTGTCCATTTTCTTGGCATAGAGTTGCTTGTAGTAATCTCTCATGATCTTTTGTATTTCTGCTGTGTCAGTTGTTACTTCTCCTTTTTCGTTTCTAATTCTATTGATTTGGGTCTTCTCCCTTTTCTTCTTGATGAGTCTGGCTAATGGTTTATCAATTTTGTTTATCTTCTCAAAGAACCAGCTTTTAGTTTTATTGATCTTTGCTATCGTTTCCTTCATTTCTTTTTCATTTATTTCTGATCTGATCTTTATGATTTCTTTCCTTCTGCTAACTTTGGGGTTTTTTTCTTCTTCTTTCTTTAATTGCTTTAGGTGCAAGGTTAGGTTATTTATTCAAGCTGTTTCCTGTTACTTAAGGTAAGATTGTATTGATATAAACTTCCCTCTTAGAACTGCTTTTTCTGCATCCCATAGGTTTTGGATCGTCGTGTCTCCATTGTCATTTGTTTCTAGGTATTTTTTGATTTCCTGTTTGATTTCTTCAGTGATCACTTCGTTAATAAGTAGTGTATTGTTTAGCCTCCATGTGTTTGTATTTTTTACAGATCTTTTCCTGTAATTGATATCTAGTCTCATAGCATTGTTGTTGGAAAAGATACTTGATACAATTTCAGTTTTCTTAAATTTACCAAGGCTTGATTTGTGACCCAAGATATGATCTGTCCTGGGGAATGTTCCATGAGCACTTGAGAAAAATGTGTATTCTCTTGTGTTTGGATGGAATGTCCTATAAATATCAATTAAGTCCATCTTGTTTAATGTATCATTTAAAGCTCGTGTTTCCTTATTTATTTTCATTTTGGATGATCTGTCCATTGGTGAAAGTGGGGTGTTAAAGTCCCCTACTATGAATGTGTTGCTGTTGATTTCCCCTTTTATGGCTGTTAGTATTTGCCTTATGTATTGAGGTGCTCCTATGTTAGGTGCATAAATATTTACTATTGTTATATCTTCTTCTTGGATTGATCCCTTGATCATTATGTAGTGTCCTTCTTTGTCTCTTCTAATAGTCTTTATTTTAACGTCTATTTTGTCTGATATGAGAATTGCTACTCCAGCTTTCTTTTGGTTTCCTTTTGCATGGAATATCTTTTTCCATCCCCTCCCTTTCAGTCTGTATGTGTCTCTAGGTCTGAAGTGGGTCTCTTGTAGACAGCAAATATATGGGTCTTGTTTTTGTATCCATTCAGCCAGTCTGTGTCTTTTTGTGGGGGCATTTAATCCATTTACATTTAAGGTTATTATTGATATGTATGTTCCTCTTCCCATTTTCTTAATTGTTTTGGGTTTGATATTATAGGCCCTTTCCTTCTCTTGTGTTTCTTGCCTAGGGAAGATCCTTTAGCATTTGTTGTAAAGCTGCTTTGGTAGTGCTGAACTCTCTCAGCTTTTGCTTGTCTGTAAAGGTTTTAATTTCTCCATCAAATCTGAATGATATCCTTGCTGGGTAGAGTAATCGTGGTGGTAAGTTTTTCTCCTTTATCATTTTAAATATGTCCTGCCAGTCCCTTCTGGCTTGCAGAGTTTCTGCTGAAAGATCAGCTGTTAACCTTATGGGGATTCCCTTGTGTGTTATTTGTTGTTTTTCCCTTGTGTGTTATTTATTCCCTTGTGTGTTATTTGTTGCTGCTTTTAATATGTTTTCTTTGTATTTAATTTTTGACAGTTTGATTAATATGTGTCTTGCTGTGTTTCTCCTTGGATTTATCCTGTATGGGACTCTCTGTGCTTACTGGACTTAATTAACTATTTCCTTTCCCATATTAGGGAAGTTTTCCACTATAATCTCTTCAAATATTTTCTCAGTCCCTTTCTTTTTCTCTTCTTCTTCTGGAACCCCTATAATTCGAATGTTGGTGCATTTAATGCTGTCCCAGAGGTCTCTGAGACTGTCCTCAGTTCTTTTCATTCTTTTTTCTTTATTCTGCTCTGCAGTAGTTATTTCCACTATTTTATCTTCCAGGTCACTTATCCGTTCTTCTGCCTCAGTTATTCTGCTGTTGATCCCTTCTAGAGTATTTTTAATTTCATTTATTGTGTTGTTCATCATGCTTGTTTCATCTTTAGTTCTTCTAGGTCCTTGTTAAATGTTTCTTGTATTTTCTCTATTGTATTTCCAAGATTTGGGATCATATTTACTATCATTGTTCTGAATTCTTTTTCAGGTAGACTGCCTATTTCCTCTACATTTGTTAGGTCTGGTGGGTTTTTATCTTGCTCCTTCATCTGCTGTGTGTTTTTCTGTCTTCTCATTTTGCTTAACTTACTGTGTTTGGGGTCTCCTTTTTGCAGGCTGCAGGTTCGTTGTTCCCGTTGTTTTTGGTGTCTGTCCCCAGTGGCTAAAGTTGGTTCAGTGGGTTGTGTAGGGTTCCTGGTGGAGGGGACTAATGCCTGTGTTCTGGTGCATGAGGCTGGATTTTGTCTTTCTGGTGGGCAGGTCCACGTCTGGTCGTGTGTTTTGGGGTGTCTGTGGACTTACTATGATTTTAGGCAGCCTCTCTGCTAATGGGTGGCGTTGTGTTCCTGTCTTGCTAGTTTTTTGGCATAGGGTGTCCAGCACTGTAGCTTGCTGGTTGTTCAGTAAAGCTGGGTGCTGGTGTTGAGATGGAAATCTCTGGGAGATTTTCACCGTCTGATATTACGTGGAGCTGGGAGGTCTCTTGTGGACCAGTGTCTTGAAGTTGGCTCTCCCACCTCAGAGGCACAGCACTGACTCCTGGCTGCAGCACCAAGAGTCTTTCATCCACACGGCTCAGAATAAAAGGGAGAAAAAGTAGAAAGAAAGAAGGAAAGAAAGAAAGGAAGGAAGAAGGAAAGAAAGAAAGAGGATAAAAGAAAATAAAATAAGTAAGGTAAAATAAAGTTATTAAAATTAAAAAATAATTATTAAGAAAAAAAAATTTTTTTAAGTAAAAAAAACAACTACAACAACAAAAAAAAGCGGACGGATAGAACCCTACAACAAATGGTGAAAGCACAGCTATACAGACAAAATCTCACACAGAAGCATACACATACACACTCGCAAAAAGAGGAAAAGGGGGAAAAATAATAAATCTTGCTCTCAGTGTCCACCTCCTCAATTTGGGATGATTCGTTGTCTATTCAGGTATTCCACAGATGCAGGGTACATCAAGTTGATTGTGGAGATTTAATCCGCTGCTCCTGAGGCTGCTGGGAGAGATATCCCTTTCTCTTCTTTGTTCGCACAGCTCCCGGGGTTCAGCTTTGGATTTGGAGCCGCCTCTGCGTGTAGGTCGTCAGAGGGAGTTTGTTCTTCGCTCAGACAGGACGTGGTTAAAGGAGCAGCTGCTTCGGGGACTGTGGGTCACTCAGGCCGCGGGGAGGGAGGGCCACGGAGTGCGGGGCGAGCCTGCGGCGGCAGAGGCCGGCGTTACATTGCACCAACCTGAGGCGCGCCGTGCGTTCTCCCGGAGGAGTTGTCCCTGGATCCCGGGACCCTGGCAGTGGCGGGCTGTACAGCCTCTCCAGAAGGGAGGTGTGGAGAGTGACCTATGCTCGCACACAGGCTTCTTGGTGGTGGCAGCAGCAGCCTTAGCATCTCATGCCCGTCTCTGGGGTTCGCGCTGTTAGCCGCGGCTCGCGCCCGTTTCTGGAGCTCCTTTAAGCAGCGCTCTTAATCCCCTCCTCTCGCACCAGGAAACAAAGAGGGAAGAAAAAGTCTCTTGCCTCTTTGGCAGGTCCATACTTTTCCCCGGACTCCCTCCTGGCTAGCCGTGGTGCACTAACCCCCTGTAGGCTGTGCTCACGCCGCCAGTCCTCTCCCTGCGCTCTGACCGAAGCCGGAGCATCAGCTCCCAGCCCCACCCACCCCGGCCTGTGAGCAGACAAGCCTCTTGGGCTGGTGAGTGCTGATCAGCACCGATCCTCTGTGCGGGAATCTCTCCTCTTTGCCCTCTGCTCCCCTGTGACTGTGCTGTCCTCCGCGGCTCTTAAGCTTCCCCCCTCCACCACCCGCAGTCTCTGCCCGCGAAGGGGCTTCTAGTGTGTGGAAACCTTTCCTCCTTCATGGCTTCTTCCCACTGGTTCAGGTCCCATCCCTATTCTTTTGTCTCTGTTTTTCTTTTTTTGCCCTACTCTGGTACGTGGGGAGTTTCTTGCCTTTTGGGAGGTCTGAGGTCTTCTTCCAGCGTTCAGTAGGTGTTCTGTAGGCGTTGTTCCACGTGTAGATGTATTTCTGATGTATCTGTGGGGAGGAAGCTGATCTCCATGTCTAACTCTTCTGCTATCTTTCCCCTCTCCCGTCTCCCCATCTTTTGCATTGCCATTTTTTTCTGTTTCCAAGCTTGAATGTTACTCTCTCAGAAATGCCTTCTATAACCACTTTGCCTTTATTATTTTTATCTCAGTCTCTTGTTTATCTTCTTTATAACAGTTAGCACAATTAAAAGAGGAAAACTGTGGTAGGATACTCAAGAAGTTGTAAACATTGATTAATTCTAGTAAACAGAACTCAGTAACTGAGGTAGGGAAGTACATTTTCCTCCATAATAGAACCTTTTGTATGTATGCATGTACTACTTAAAAAATTTTTTTTACATTTAGTTAAATTTAAAATTGCCCAGTGTTTATCAGACACTCAGTATCTGTTTCACAAATGAATAAAAAACACAATTATCAGTTGTTTGCCTCAAGTTTGTTTCTTTGGTTTCCTAGTACCAAATAGGAAAAAGAAAATTAGAAGGTAAAACAATTTACTGTGTCGTAAGGAGGTTGCATTATTTTCCTAGCTTTGAGATTTAAGGCCCTAATTTATGTGTCCAACCCTCACTGTTGGACTCTTAAATGCTTTGGAGTTTTTCACATTTATAAGTAATAATGTGTGGAACGTCTGCTGTATTTTGGAATATGTCTTTAAAGTAAAACCTTAGAGTGGGGGAGGGATAAATTGGGAGATTGGGATTGGCATATACACGCTACTGTATATAAAATAGGTAACTAATAAGAACCTACTATATAGCACAGGGAATTCTACTCAATACTCTTAATGGCCTATATGGGAGAAGAGTCTAAAAAGTGAGTGGATATATGTATATGTATAACTGATTCACTTTGCTGTACACCTGAAACTAACACAACATTGTAAATCAACTACAATAAAAATTTTTTTAAAAGCCTTAGAAATGGGATTATTAAGGGACAATGTGAGCTTCTTAATGAATTTTGCCACATTAACAAAATAAAAAGCAGCTGAGATTGTCATTTTGGAATAAAACTTGGGACAGTTTATTGAGGACATCAAAGAAAGATATCAAGATTTTTCGAAGGTTTGGAACCTGTAGATTCAGAACTTCAGTATTAATTAATAAAAGTGGGAAAAAGATGAAGAAATTGTTTGGGGATTGAGTGGAAGAGACTGGTTTTAGAATGTAGGTTTACTTTCACAGTCTCTGTGTGCTCACGATAATTGCTGAAGTTCTCATGCTCTATAATTACCTATGATATTAAGTTTAATCCCTCTCTAATTCTCACCTAGACTGTTAAATGTATCCGTAATATGTATCCTGCCAAATCTTCCTCTGTTGTACTGCCAGAATCCTCTTTCCCAAATAAAAATCTGTTCTTCATCTCACGCCCCATTTCAAGTTTTATTGATTCATCAACTTGTGATGCCAGCTTGGCCCCTTCCTGTGGTGTTGCAAGGCAAGCTTCCAAAATCTGGCCCAGTCTCCCTTTCATTGCCTCTCCCTACATTCTGCCTTCAGCCCAACATAACCCTCTTTGGATTGTGGTATTAGTAGCCACACAGAGTTGTGATACTGTAAATGTTCATACCCCAGAAGTGAATGCCTTTATGACAGTTTTATTAGAAATCGAACTAGTGATACAGCCTTCAATAATTTTACTAGGCATCAGAAGATCTCAGTGATTTCAAAACAAAACAGGGCAAAGGCATTTCTTTTACCCATTCTATGTGTTTCTGTCTTTGCTCACAACTCCATGCTGTATTTTGTGTGTCCTCTCCCTACTCTGTTCTTTAAAAAAATGACCTTCTTTGATAAGTTATTCCCTGCCTTTTTTCATTTAGATTTTGCCATGTTATATATGATGATTTTTTTTCGAATCTTTTTAGTCTTGTTCAAATACTCCCATTTTCTAAAATGAGTTTTCTTAAACTTTAGAATATTCTGGCTGAGTTGAGATAAAGAGCCTAATTCAGCGTTCTCTATTTGACACTTTATTTTGAGAAAAAGTAGATGAAGCAATTTTTTTGGTCTTTTCTTAGCATGTGGATATTTTTAAATGCTGAAAATGGAAAGAAAAGACCATTTCAGTTTGATCATCAAACTTCATGAAAATTCTGATTGAGAAAATTAAATGAGTAAGGATTAATAGATATATGCCAACTGTATTCTTTGTTTCCTCCCCCATACGTCACTTCAGGGATTTGTTTGTTATTAGTTTGGGTTTATAATGTGACCTTTGGATATCCCACTTGTGAAAATATTTTTGCACTATTAGCACATCTATTCTTAGCTCAGATGTTTTTAACACATGTATTTTTAGAACATATACTTTAGTATTCTACGATTTTTCTTCTATACTTGTATAGAAACTCAGGAGAATTAAAAAGAAAAATGTAATTGTGTAATGTTAAGTACTTTTTACATTTAAGTCAGTTATTTAATCAATATTGTGACTTTATTTTATACTTTAATTTGGCACATTTGCAAATTTTTTGAAACAAAGGACAGTTTTTGAATTAAATATTGATGAGATTGATAGTTCTTAAATACTATATAAGTAGAGTAAATTTTTGCTCAGTTAATTAATTTACCCATTTACAATTACAATTTAATTGTACACTGAAGACACACTAGTATATATTCTTCAAAGACTGCTTGTGTTATTGTAAAACAATAGGGATTTCAAGGATTTTAAAATAAATTGGCTTTTGAAACATGGTAGACTGACTCTTGTAATCTCCCCTTCAAACACATAAAAATGCTGGATAAATTACAACTAAGACGTGGTAAGAAATAGAAAATGAAGCTTCAAAGAAAGGAAGGGACATCTTGCTGACGTTAAGAGGGAGCTCCATACCAGAAGTGTAAACACTCAAATAGGCACTCCAACAGGAAAGGGGGGTGTGAATATAGGCCCTGATGACTGGGGGCTTAAGTTTTAAATGTCTCATGGAAGTCAAGACATGATTTGTTATATCTGCTCCCTCTCCCTCATTGCTGATTATTTCACGATTGATTGTTGTTTTTACTATCATTTTATTGTGACTCAACTTCAGTGGGTGTTGCTTTTTTTCATAGGAATCCTATGCACCGTGGGTGTGAAAGTGGCAGTATGGAGTGATTATACATTTACTGTTTTCAGGCTACTCAACTGGGACCAGTTACTTACCTTGGATTTTATAGCTATGGATTTTTCCAAACTACTGAGTTAATTTAGCTTAAGCTTGGAGTTTCTATCTCCCCAGAGAATCATGTACCCTCATCACCTTTTTAAAACAGAGAACAGTTCTTTCAAGCCCAGTGTTAGAGGACTTACTTCTAAGCATTACTTGTATATTCTCTAAGCTGTATCTCCTAGAAGTTCAGATAATAAACTATCAGGAAAAGACTAAATAAAAGGTAGAAAAATAGGTTCATAATGAAAAAGAAAACATGAAAAAATGAACAAGGAGAGTTTCAAATTCATGCATCAAAAAAATATTGAACATCTGTATGTCTGCATTATTCAAGGCACTAGTAATACAGCATTTAGGAAAGCAAAGACAAATCTTTGTCCTCTTGGTGCTTAGCTTCTAGTGGCTAGAAAGAACTAAATAGAATTTCTAAAATTGTTTTTAAGGAAAATTAGTGCACTGCTTAAATACCAAATGAGCACAAACTGAAAAGAGAGAGAATAATGTGATATAACAGCAGTGGCAGTGGTAGTGTAGTAGCAGCTGCTAACAGTTTTGAGCACTTCCTTTATACCAGGTATTGCCCAAAGTATTTTATGGAGTCGGTATCATTATCATCTTTATTTTAAAGATGTGGAAACCAAAGCACAGAGAAGTTAATGCTGAGACGGGGTCATGATGCTGTATGATAGACTTCTTAAACTGCACACTTAATCACAACATGTATTTATCAAATATATTTGTCACTATTTTCCATTTTTGTGTTGCTATACATTTGCAGTTAGGTGTTAGTTGGTTCACTGGTGGCAAAATGGCTGATCTAGTCTAAACTTAATTTTGCCTGCTACTTAATAAAGCATGCTGTGCTTGCCTTTTTTTATGTAAAAGTGCAGAATTTCATGAATTTCAAAAGAATCATCTTATAGAGTGAGTTAGCTCCGATTCCTAAGAAATTAGAGTTACCAAAAAATCAACCACATTTGGTTTAACAGATACCAAGCCTTTCTTTCCTGTAGTTCTGCTCCGTAAGCTGAGTTTAATCATGAAAAACTGTTTTGTGACTCTAGATTAATTAATGACCATGCCTCTGTTTAAAATTAGATATCAAATCTTTGTAATTGGGTCTTAAACATCTAGACTGATTTTTAAAAGTTTTGTTTCGTGATTGTTTCTTCTAATAAGAGGAACATTTCCCCCTTAGCCATTTCATTTTTGGGATTTATATTAACAGCCAGAAAAAAAATTGATTGTGGAACATTATTGATCTATTTTGTGAAATTAAAAATTTAACGTAATTTTTAGCTTATTGGTTGTCATAACTCCCAGTTTAAAAAAAAAAATCTTCCCTGCACTTTCAAATTCCCTCAATCAGTCATAATTTTTCCTTATTTTAATATTCCTATCATGCACTTAACCCTTGCTGCTTCATATTCTACTTACGTGTGTGTGTCTTACTTTCATTATTGGATGATCAGCTTCTTTGGATCAGAGACCCTATTGTGTACACCCTTATTTCTCACCCTCCACCTTCCACTCAAGCGGGAAGTTACTGCCTGGCCCAAAGTGGGCAGTTTGAATTGCGGAAGGAGTAAGTTAAAGTGTGCAGATAAAATTTTAGAAGTTGCTCCAGCCCCAGATGTAACAGGTAAGGCGAGGACAGTGAAGTATGACAAGAAAGAGAATAGGAAGAAAAATACTGCACTGTGAACATACCTTGTATCATAAGCTACACTCCTGAAAGGATAGGACTAAATCTCAGGTAATTGGAATGGGCGAATATTTGATAAGTCTCCCCTTTGTAGTGAAGAATAGTTTCTTTGTCTTCATACATTATTTGTTATTGTCTAGTGAGTCATTTAGCCAACCTGTTCATTTTAGTCGAGATATTTAAGAACCACTATAAAAACAGGATCAGGAGTTTCCCTGATGGAAAAATAAATAGTATTGCAGTGGCTCTTGGTGGGCTGGTCCCTGTAGATTCACTACTATGTCATGTTTCTTTGTCTTCCTGAAAGTACACCCCCTCTTTGATGTTTCTTTGTTAAGTGTTGTGGTTTTTTAATGGAAATTGAATTGATGATTTGGGAAGAGCCAAGTACATTGTGGTCAAGCCCTTGGCCCACTTGACCTTTCCAGTTCTTGATTCTCGGTGAGTTCTTCATTCTGAAGAAATTGGGTCACCTCAATAATACCTTCCCCTCCAAATTGATATCAGTAGGCCAGACAAATGAAATCATTATGCCTAGGGCTTTCATCTATATCTTTCTAAACCTTCAGATTGAAAACTACCATATCTTCTAACTGAATTTTAGAATGCATTCAACTGTTGAATGCCTAATTTTCCTTTTTCCCCTCTACTATTTTGTCTGTTTTCCCCCGTCACTTCCTCATTGCCTTCCCTTATCCATTAGCTGGCTCCTTTCTGTCTGTTGTCTTCTACTTGGGTCCTCTCTATCCTCTTGCCTTCTCTCATCTCAATGGCTCTGGCTATCTCGAGAACATTGATGCATTTCTTTGTTCATGCTTACATCTATCTGTCTTTCCACAAAACTTATTTTTTCTCTATTTCCTATCTTTAATTGTCTTTAGAATCCACATTGACTGAATGCCTTTCTTTTCTCATTGTCATATCCTCTGCGTTCAACTTATGTAAAAAATAAAATAAAATAAATCACTGATGGTTAAATGAATTCTGGCTCCAATAGAGCAAAACAAGAATTCTGGTCAATTTCCTTCCTCCAGTCTCTACCCTGAATAGCATGATCTCTTTGTTTTTTCATTACTGTTTAGTTTTTTTCTTACATTGTACATACCACATAAGGTTGCTAGTATCTCTAATCAGGTCCTTTGATGAGAAGTTCTAGTAAAATGATCTGTCCTTGCAAAACATCACAGGACCTCAAGAATTTTGTTTAGTGCTTGTGATTCTCTATGTGAAAGCATTGCTTATAGTGTCCTGGGGTACTAGAACAGTGTTCTACCCAGCAGGAGGGATGGTTATTATATACTGTGTCTGGCACACACTGCTATTCTACAGATATCAGCTTCTGCTGATGTTCATAATGATGATGACAGTGTGGGTGAGTGTTTTGAAGGCAAAAGGACAGAAGTAGGAGGAGAACAGAGACACCAGTAATGAGGTGGGGGTACCGGGAGAGCGTGAATCAGGAAGAAATAGCTGCTGGGACAGATGGATTATAACATGTGTTAGTTTATCTTCAGTCACCAGCCTCTGGGTTTTAAAAGGAACCAGTAGTACCACATCCAAGTTGTCCGCATCCAACCATCCAGATGACTCATTCTCCCCTGTTTCATTCCATGTGGCTATCAGAGGACTGACACTCCTCCACTCTATCACCCTCAGTCATCCATCTCGTGTGGGCTGGGGGCAGGGAGGGAGCTAAAGGATAGTTAGGTGAAAATAGGATGAAGATTTAATTAAAGTTCCTGAGTGCCTGCCAGATTTAATCTAATTCTCACAACTTTCTGACACCAGCATTCTATTAGATCCACACACCAGAGGACACAGTGATGCAGCCACATCCTGCCCTTCTTTTCTTATGTCATTGCCTTTTTGGGTATGCCTCATCTAGGTCAGATTTGAACCCCAGGAAAGGCTCCATCTTCTTTCCGAACCTAGTACTTTTTTATAAAAACAAATTTTCCTGATGTTTTACCCACTCAATTGAAAAGCAAGCAAACAAACCAACAACACACTACTTTTGTTGTTGTTTGTTTCTTCATTTTACTGAAGACAAGTGAAGGAAGATTCCAATCTAGATGCATGGCAAATGTCTTGCATTTCTGTTGCATCCCAGCATGATTGTTGCCATGCTTATGGTGTATGTTTGCAGATAACATTGTAGTGCTGTGCATTAGGAATTGGGAGTGACTACTTCCACAATTGTATGTATGTAACTGAGTGAAAAGGGTGATAAGTAATGATGTAGATGGAGGATCTTTGGAGTACAGATTTATCATTCTCTTGATCCACCATCCAAATTCATTTTAAAATTGAATTCAGGTTAATGATGATTGAAAGTTTTTAAAAAAATAAGTCACCTTTGACTGGTTTCATTTTCTATCACTAACGTAAGTGAGGGACTTTTTTTTTTTTGTCTTTTTTGTTTTAAAATAATAGAAGAGAAAAGGAACAGGGAATTAAAAGACTGAAAGAGAAACAGCATGTTGGAAATAGGCAAACATAAGTATTCAAAAAGATAGGGCATTAATTTTTTCCTGTAGCTAGAGTTGGGAGAATAAGGTATGAAAAACGTATCATTCAATGTCCTCAGTATATCCCGCTGTGGTAATGTCAGTATAATTGGGGTAACAAAAAAATTTAATTTTACTATTTTACTGACTAAATTCCCTCTTGTTTATCAAAGTGGCCTGCATCCTGCTGAATTCTGCTCAGTAGAAAATAATGTGATTATGAGTTTCTACTGTATATAATATTAAGAATATAATGTTGGTTTTATTACAATCACCTTTCTTAAATTTTTTTTTAAAAATCTCTGAATATCCTTAAGATCCTTGAATTTTTATGTGTTTAGCTTTGTGTTCATGTTTATGACATTTGATTAGTAATTATTCACAGGCCTTATAGAGTTTTAAAGAAATTAGAACTCCCTTTTTAAGATCAATATCTTCCAGGGCTGGATAGCCCCTGCCATTTGCTAGGCTGAGGTTGGTGCAGGGGTATTTCTGTCTGGCGGGGTGCTGGAGAAGCGGGTGATGGGACTGGAAGCCAGACTTCCTCTTCTTAGTGTTCTGTTCAGGTTTTTTTCTAGCTTCTTGGAACCTTCTTTGTAAGTGGAAAAACTCAGGTAGTCAAGTTGGAAAAGTGTTCTCTAGATGTTTGTCTTATAGATTCCATTAATTTTGTCTGAATATTAATCTTCAGTTTAAAACAATGATACCATAGATTTGGGCTTGTTGAAACAATTTCAGTTTCTGTTCATGCTGTTTCTGTCCTTTTTTTAACTCTGGTCTCCTTTGTTTTAGGTTTAGCAGTTTCCCTACAACTCTTGCATGGAGACATTGAACAAATCAGAAGGGAATACTCATCAGTATTTTCTCATGGAGTATCCATCACCCGGAAGTTGGGTTTTTCTAATATTATTATGCCTGGTAAGTGACTTGGGATGCACTACATGATGAAATATGGCTACTTTGTCTGCTTTTGACGCTTGAGAAATTTTTCAAATTGTCAGCTTCAAAGAGTTCAAATGGGCCATGCTTAAGAATAAAATGAGATATTTAATTCCTTTTTAAAAAAATCTTTACATTTTTATTATATTAGGG
This sequence comes from Grampus griseus, assembly GCF_964374135.1. NCBI lineage: Eukaryota > Metazoa > Chordata > Mammalia > Artiodactyla > Delphinidae > Grampus > Grampus griseus. The sequence goes on from NC_139003.1 coordinate 37,057,487, forward strand.
TGGATAACTTGTGGGGGTCATGGTTGCATTTCATTATGGCCATAATAGGAAAACTGAAGTTGAATACAGAAAATATTTTACCCTCTGGTGGGAAGTGTTACTGAAGTCACTTAGGGGAAATCCTTACAGGTTTTGGCAAGAATGGTTATTAAGCAATGGTTAGCCTTTTTTGGAGGCTTTTTCCACCAGAGATATGTGTGTATGTGTGTATATAAATCAGCAGCCATATGCAGACGCTATATGCATTTCTATACATCTCCTCTTTCTATTTGTATATATAAATCAGATCTATATTAGCAACCAAAAGAGACTCCAAAAAAGTGTTTGTTTCTGAGTGGAAATGGTAGAAGTTAAGGAGATTCACACCAACAAAGTAAATGCCAAGTAAGTCTTTCTCAGGGCTCTACATCCTACTTTCCACAACCAAGAAAAAAAAAAATAGACCAAATAGTCTCAAATTGTCGACAGTAGTTTTAGAAATGGGATCCTTTAAATCACTGTTTAAATCCCATGTGTAAAAAGCAAGCAATGGAAGTTGCATCTGACAGGCCTCTGGCACAGTTATGAGACTGATGGTAGGACTGTTGTCCGTAAAGACCTAACATGATGCAGAAACTGACTGGCATTGACTGTCGCGGCATTTTGTGATCTCCTGACGGAAATGCATTCATGCAGGAAAGCCTAAGAGAACAGCCTGGAAAGTTTCCTGAGGTGGCCTGACCTAGCTTAGGGACCCAGTCTGCCTGAGCATCTTCTGTTAACTATTGTCGAAAATGACTGTCTACAGCACTGTTTACTTGGTGGCATGTTATTCAGTGGCTCTTGCAACCATTCATTATTTCCTTCAGTTGCTATAAATAGCTGGTATTTCCTCTTTAACAAAAAAGAAAAAAATTTCATCCCACTGGGAAGCAAATTGATGGGTAAATCTAATATAAAAAGCATATTTTAGAACAGAATGCAGCCAGCTGCTAAAAGAATTCCTCAGCTTGGTCTCTGAGCCGCATCATTGAGAAATGGAAAAATATTAAGCAACATGACACTTCACTGGCTGAATAATTGTCTGGGGTGTGCTGTGCTCATGCAGCTCTTGTCTGGCTTTAATGATGAAAATGAGCTTTCTGTGGAATAAGTTTCACTTCTGTCCCTTTCTCATACCACGTTATGGCGAGGTTCATGCTGACCAGGGAATCATCCTCCTAGACACATGTCTGCAGTGCCCAAGACTGCAAGAGATTTTTTTTAAAGCACTTTCTTCTTTTTCTTCTCTCATTTTTTCTTCTTTGGCTTTTGAGTCTTTCAAATTAGATGGAGAAGGGAAGGATGTGTGTATTAACTTAAACAGCTGAAAGCAACTTTACAACTCAATGGAATGTTTTACATTGGCAAACATAACAGCCATTGTTTTGTTTTCCTTTGTTATTTTTTAGAATTTTGACTTGTCAGTTAATTCTCACTGGTGGCTCTGATGAAAACTTGAGCTGAGTTTTCAATAAGAAAATATATGTGAACAGCATTTCTGATCCCAGTGTTATATTGACAGTCTGCTAGGATGATGGGGTTTTTTGTTTGTTTTCCTTTTGTTTTTCTAGACTTGTCCTTCAGAGTTAGTATTGTGAATAGGGGTCAGGATGGGTGAAGCACGTGTTTATACCTACAGGACCTTCATTAACTTAGTTACTGCCTTTCTGCAGAATGAATTATCTGTGGTCCTGACACTAACAGGAACGTACACAAAACTCTTCTTGAGGATCACAGAATGTCATCAATGCCAAACTCTATTTGGGATGGGAAAACCATGTAAACAGAGATTCTCCCCTTGGTCTGGCTTTTGCATGGGCTGGTCTCGGGAATGTCACCTGGTATAAGGAGACTACCTGCCCATGTGCTTTCGGCCTGTCATGAAGTCCTCCGAACCCTTCCTGTTGCTAAGGGTCAGTCATTCAGCACTTTATTTCTTAGAGTACCCAGTTTCCAAAGAAGAAACGTTACCCTCTGTGAAGCTCCATCACTGCCACCTACGAACCAAATAACTCTACAGAAAGTTCCATGGTCTGGCCTCTGAGCCCATGAGAGGGAGGGCAGTGAAAATGTTTCAGTCAATGCTCTCCAGTTGAAATACAGTGCGAGCCACAAATGTAATTTTAACTTTTCTAGTAACCATTTTTAAAAAAGTAGGAAGAAAGAGATGAAATTAATTTTAACAATATATTTTATTTAACCCAATGCATCCAAAATATCGTTTTAATAGGTAATCCATATAAAAAATTCATAATGAGTTATTTTACACTATTTCAACCTAAGTCTTTGAAGGCTGGTAACTACTATACATTACAGCACATCTCTTTCCAGCCAAGTCACATTTCAAGGACTCAGTTGCCACATGTGGCAGTCGTTATGGGATTGGACAGCCAAGCTTTAAATGTCTTAACAGACTGTACAAAGCAGAGCTCGAGCCGTTGCTGAATATCAGGAAGGACTAAGTTTCCATCCACCAGACGCTTTGGAACAAAGCTGGCTGATGTGTCAGGAATGTCATGGGAGGTGAGGCGGTGTCCTCCTCCCACCCTAAGGGTCCATTCTTATTCTGAGTTGATGCTTCTTTCTAGGCAATCATCATGGTCTCCCTACTTTATCTTCCCTACCTGTACCCTCTCTCCTGGAGACTTGTTGTCACATATCAACTGGTAAAACTATCCCTCTTTGTTAAGGAACACTTAATTAATACCTTCCATTGCATTCACTTTTAATACATCTTGGCAGTTCCTAATCCTAAAAAGAATTAAGGAAAAGTGGTGGACTGATAGGGGAGGGAAGGGTTGAGATTTGGAGGCTAGAGGCTCACACTGAAAACGATGAACAGAGCCTATGTTTCAAATGGTTGCCAGCAGTAGTAGCTGTGATAGTGATTTCCAGATTTGTTTAAGTTTATTTTACAAGTATTTTCCAGAGTAAGCCTCCTTTTCCTTTGGTCTTTAGGCAGTAGTTCAAATAAGTCAAATTTCTATTTGGTTAAAGTTGACTAGATAGTGATTTATAAGACTGGGGTAAGAAGAATGTTGTAGAGATGTTTGCCTCCCATTTAAGAAGATATATAATTTTACTCTTTTAAATATATATATTATTATTATTATTTACCACTTACTGATAGAGACATGTACATCACCAGATGGAATTGCCTCAAATAATCCTTCTTTTGGAGAAAGCAAGTGGGACCCTGCTTTATTTGATGTTCCCTAAAAATATATCGTAAATCTAACCAAAGGTCACCACGCCCCAGTCCAAGTCACTGGACCTCCATATCATATAGGTGCAACTACTCTGCTTAGATCTGAACCCCTGATCATGTCACCAAGGAGTGGTGGTCTTTCACCCAAGGAATGCCACAGTGACCAAAGAGAGGGGGAGGCGTGTCACCCTGAGGTTGGATCCCAGCCCCAGATCACATTGGGGAAGAGGCTGCTGCCCCCAAATTATAAAGTTTACATGCCCCACTTGCCCAAGGGTGTAGGGTTTCCCCAACAGACACTACCAGAAATGCATGCGTTGTCCTAGAGTATGAAGGGCAGCCCATCCCTGCTCCTGTCTTTGTGCACCACTGCCTGGAAAGTCCTTCATGGCTGCTGTTGTATCATTTGCTTGATAGTCATAAACATAAATTAAAAAGCTACCCCCTCGAAAGCTTAACATCTCAGAGTATTCTTTTAAAATAAAGCAAAACAAAAACGAGAACAGATATGTTTTACTGAAGTGTACTCTATGTGAGAAATCCAAGGTTAATTTTTCATCCCATGCATAAGTTTTCCCTGTGTGTGGTCTGCCTTGATTTCCTGTTACTTGTGAATCTTGCCCCTATCCCTTACCCTGCCCCTCCCCCCCTCCACCGCTGCCCTGAAGGTATCCTGAAGTAGTAGAAGCCTAGGTGTGAATGGCATATTATATTAGTTTCCTATGGCTACTGTAACAAATCGTCACAAATGGGGTGGCTTAAAACAATGCAAATGTACTATTTTACAGTTCCGGAGATGAGAAGTTTGCATGAGTCTCACTGGGCTAATATCAGGGTGTCAGCAGGGCTGCATTTCTTCTGATGCATTCTCTAAAGGAGAATGCATTTTCTTGTCTTTGCCAGCTTCTGGAGACTCCCTGTACTCTTTGGCTTATGGCCCAACATCATTCAACCTCTGCTTCTCTCATCATATCCCCTTCTCTGACCCTGACCTTCTGCCTCCCTCTTATAAGGACCTTTGTAATTATATTGAGTCCACCCTGATAATCAAAGAAAATCTCCCCATCTCAAGATTGTCAGCTTAATCACATCTGTGAAGTCCCTTTTGCCGTGTAAAGTAATCTATTCACAGGTTCCCAGGATTAGGACCTGGACATCTTTGGGGAGGTAACGGGGTGCCTGCTACACACATGAAGGGCCATCCAGCTCAACCATGTGTCCAGTGCCTGAATGTCCTCCTGAGGTCCCTGAGGATGGTTTTCCGGCTTGTACTTGAGTATTAATAATGGCCAAGATCACACCATCACATCTTACATCTTCTCTCAAAATGACCTCTTTCATGTTGAACTCGTCTCCCTCTACCTTCTATCCATTGGGTTGAGTTTCTCTGCTTGTAACCTCAACATTTTAAAATTCAGTTAACTCTCGTCTCCCTCATCTCTCCTCTGATGGGTCCCTTCTCCATATCATTTATGGTCTGGATGATACCGTTTCTGTCTGTCTCTGTCCTAGAAATGAAATCAGTGCTTCATAATTGGTCTGACCAGTCAGGGTGGGACTGTTACCTTCCTTGCTCAAGGCACTAGTCTTTTGGAGACAAAGGCTGAATTGCACTAGCTTATTTGATGGATGTTCTCATCCTATTGAATTACATTTTCATGGGTAAAGCAGAGATACGGATAGTACATTGGGCATGATTCTTAATCTCTATAGTTCAGTTTCCTCATCTGTAAAATGGAAATAATAGGGCCTTTCTATAAGGTTAATATGAGGATTTAATGAGATATTCTACTTGTAGCACTTGGCTATAAGTACCTGACTACTGTCTATCTGCTACTATCTACTACTAAACATCATCGTCATCATCATCATCATCTAAGTTCACAAAAACCCGGAGTCTTTTATGTATGTTCTTTTGTTTTTAAGAAGGACAGGAACTTTTCTTTTCCAGTTCCAAAAATAACAGCAAATATCTAGCACAGAAAAGGCACTGGACTAGCCCCTGTGGCTGGGGACAGTGGTTTACTTGACGTGATGAGCATGTCCTCTATGCCTTTATCCAGTTCATTCATAGGACAGAATCAAGGATCAGGTTTTCAGCTACTGATAAAAACCTCTTGCCTGTTGAGATCAAGCCATAAATCAACCTCATTTGATTGTAGTCACTGAACTCTTTTTGAGTTTGTTCCTATTGCTGTGGCCTTATGTCTATCTCGTCTACAGTGATGTTTTGAGAAGCCTTCACATGTGTAAAGGCTTCCCAGTCAGTGGGCCTGTGAAACAGAGAGAAGTGTCAAGCACATCAAATTTACAGAGCAATAAATTTAAGATGTGCAAGATATTAATAAACATTGTCAGGCAAGTAGCTTTTCACGATTGGTGCTATGACTCCATTTCATACTTAGTTTATGATTTCTCTCCTAATTACCCAAGGTGCTTTCTTAACACCATTTGGGCTTATTAGTTTTCTCCAGAGCCAACCTCAAGTGTATTGACTTTAATTAGCACTTGTTTCAACTTTATCCTTCTGCGTATTTTGGCAAAATGTGGCACCTTGCAGTATTAGAACATAACAAGCTGCAGATTCCTGGGGGGACACAGGCAGAATGGCATTCAGGAGAAATGTTCTTGTCATGTATTCTCTTTTCAAAGAAATCTTATTTTAGTCTAAAAGTTTTGCAAAAGATAAAGAGGGTTACAGGGACAGGGACAGTGACAGTTAAAGAACAGAAAACTAAAACATATGTATAAGGTGTTTTAATTTATGAGTGTGTTACAGTCCAGAACTTCTTTTGTAAGTCACAGAAACAGCAAGCATGACATAATAGTCTCGGCCCTCCTACTGCCTCTCCCATCCCTACCTCTCTGCCTTTACCCCTTCCCCACTTTCATAACACAGAAACTTGAGGCCCCAGGGTTTATCTTACCCTGTCTAGACTAATGTCACAGAAAATAGACGGTAGCAGAGAAAGACTTGAATCCAGATCTCCTTATTCCAGTCTTCCTGTGACCCTACCTTTTTTTAGGCTTATTTGAATTCAGAAGAGAGAGAAGAATCCAGCAAAGTTATAAGCTAAACCAGCTCTAGGGGTCCATTTGGGAAGCAAAGGCCATTTTTAACTTTGGTCCCCTTGGAACACACCATAGCTTCCACAGATGTCTCATCCTCTTAGTGAGGGCCTCTCTCATGTGACACCCCCTCTCCTCCATTCAACACCCCATCTCCTCTTACTTTTATCCATGGCACTTAGCATTATTCAGTGTGCTCTGTGTTTTACTTCTTTGTTCAAGACCTACTCCTACTAGAATCCCTCCACAGGGAAGCCATTTTTGCTTTGTTCACTGCTGAATGTACTGGGCCTAGAATAATATCTGGCACATAGTAGGTGCTCACGGTATATTTGCTGAATGAATACATGAAGAAAGAATTTCCTGGCACTGGCAGTATGTTACTGTCCCCCCACCCCTGTTCTTCTGTAGGGCCAGCCTGCACACAGAGGGGGGGGAGACAGGTTGCCTTGCAAACCTCCCTCACCACCCCCGCTCCCCACCCCCCGTCTTTGCTTAAGTCAGAGTTGCTGGTCCTTCCAACAGCTGAGAGTTGGAAGTCCCCCTCCCAAGAAACATTTCCTCTCCATTTTGCGTGACAGTTAATCCCCATGTAGCTTGGACAAGCTAATCACTCATTACGAGAAATTTCTAAGGTAAAAACTCCTGTAGCTGTACTTCCCATTAATCAGTGTGTGTTTTATAGTCTGTGTGTAAGCACGGCCACTCATCATGTGTCACCTCCTCCAAGAAGCAAAGGAATTTTACTACTGTTAACTAACATCTTTTGCTCTGAAGTACCTTGATTTTTGTGTTGTGTTTTTACCTGCCGAGTCTGTTCGCGGGAAAACTATTGTCAAGAATTTCCTCTCGGATTGTTGAAATAGCACGTGTGCAGACCATTAGCGTTGCAGACCTGTTTTGAGTTGAAATTGATGGCTTCAGAGGACAAAGTTTGTGAGCTTATTTATTCTATAATGTAGTTGTTAAAATAAATAGCATTGAGAATGTGTGTTATGTATGTATGAATACATATATATAAAATGATAACTTTATAGTAATTAGATGAATTGAGTTATAAAAAAACTAGAAAACTTGTAAAATTTACTGGACCATTTTCTCTTAAAATTTTTTTTTAATGGATATGGTTAAAACAAAAAACCTTCAAAGCATACACATATACTTTTACATGTGTTGAAATACGTTGCTTTTCTCCTAGAATTCCAAGTTCATTGCCTTTCCAGGTTGATTTGTATGAGTTGTGTGAGAGTACTGAGAAATTCATAAGACAGAGACCACTGTATTAGTTGTTTCCACTAATGTATTCCTTATATACTCTTTGTAAAGGGTGGGTGAGACGTCATCCCTTTTAGAACTTATTCAGTTTCTCTCTTTTATGGCCCATCTGTTTCCTGTTCCGCCAAAGTCATTTGCAAATGATGTTCTCATTAAAAGTTGGTCTTTATGTAGGAAGGTGACCAGGCACACCTGTATTCCTCCATGTTTTTGAAAGCTAGGGTACTTTCTTAGAAACACTTTGGTCAGGAAGTTTGAGAAATTTCCCAGGTGTGGGCATATTTGTATGGTTATTGTTCCTTCCGGTGATTTACTTTCTTAAAGAGAGATTTTTTATTAGCAAAAAGATATATTGCGTTTGGGCCTTCAAATGTTGGAAAGCTATGTTAAGTAAACTCAACCTTGCCAACCTCACCAACATTTACCTTCAAAGACTTTCTAGCCACACTTGGTTTACTTACTTCTCATGTCCGTATCCACTCACTGCTTACCCCTAATTTAATTCTCAAAGGAGAGATCAAAGCGTGCTGCCGAGCGTGTTCGCCTCACGCTGCTAGCTGGCATTATATTCTGTTTTTTTCTTGCAGGAATAAGAAAGGGGGGCAAGATGAAACAGCATTCAAGTTTATAAATAGCTAACGGAGAAACAAAAATAGATGATATATGTGTACATAGACTATGTCAGTTTGAATCCGGGGCCCTTCTCATTTGTTTTATAGCTTGATGGCAAGAAATATTAAGCCAAGTGTGTCTGTATGACTGACTTATTCTACATCTGTTCATAAACACTACTCTGGATTCTTCCAGTAGTGAGGTCATTTCATCCACGAATTTTGGGAAAGATTTAAATTGTAACTGTACCCTTCGCAGTCCGATCATTTTCTTCCACTTAGGTATTTCTTCTTCTCTAAATGCTGTGACTATAACGTATTAAGACTAGTTTCTTTGAGCCACCCCTGCTAGGCTGTCATTTTGTAATCGCACCTCATAAATGAAATGAGGGAAATATTGAAAAATGGTGAAATTTGACAACACCTTCCTACCCAGGCCCAGTACTGTCCTTCCTAAATGTGCATCTTCTAACTATTGCTAACTCAGACTAGCAACTCTATTGCTAACTCAGACTAGCAACTCTATTGCTAACTCAGGCTAGCAACTCTATTGCTAACTCAGACTAGCAACTCTATTGCTAACTCAGACTAGCAACTCTATTGCTAACTCAGGCTAGCAACTCTATTGCTAACTCAGGCTAGCAACTCTATTGCTAACTCAGGCTAGCAACTCTATTGCTAACTCAGGCTAGCAACTCTATTGCTAACTCAGGCTAGCAACTCTATTGCTAACTCAGGCTAGCAACTCTATTGCTAACTCAGGCTAGCAACTCTATTGCTAACTCAGACTAGCAACTCTATTGCTAACTCAGACTAGCAACTCTATTGCTAACTCAGGCTAGCAGAAGCTGGCCTTTGCTTTTCTTGGATGTTGGTAGTAAGGGTGGGGACCTTTTTATAAAAGTATAAATATTGTATATTTTACTTTTATATGTATGCTATAACACTATTTTTATGAACTGAAGTTTTTCTTGATAGAGTACTTTATTACACTTTTTACTATATATAACATGGTTTCAATTTTCCTCTCCTACTAGGTGAAATGCGGAATGATTTATACATCACTATAGAAAGGGGAGAATTTGAGAAAGGAGGAAAGAGTGTGGCCAGAAATGTGGAAGTTACGATGTTCATTGTAGAGAGTAGCGGCCAGACCTTGAAGGTACGTTAATGCTGGATTCTTTTTGGTAAAACAATTCCACATCCTTGCTTTGGGTTCATCTTTAATGCGATCAGCTAATTTCTGATTTGCATTATTTCCAATCTTATTTTTCTTTTCCACCCCTGTGTAGTTTTTTCTTAAATTATGAAAATGCCTTTTAGAAAAGAAAGTAGAAAAAAAAAAAAAAGGCTTTTACAGTTTGTTTGTGTCAGCCATGTCCTCCTAACAGCTATTCCTTAAATGCAGCATTTTTATGCCATTTCATTTTTCCCCTTTCATCTGTCATAGTTTTGAAGATGCATACTTTTGCTTTTGGCAATTGGTAAAACAAAGCAAAAATCATAGGTCATCCTATGTATTTTCATTTTAACCAAAATAGGGCATGAGGATTAAGCTCTTACTAATTGGGGTTATAATATCAGGTTCCTTTATGGAAGAAGTGTTTCATGTGAGCCCGGGGCGTAGTGAGTTTTACAAGAAGGCACAGAACAGGCTTTTGGCTGTAGCAGGTTGAGAATTTCATCATGTCGTTGACTCCAAATTGGGCACACAGTGGCCCATCTCACTCATGTCACTGAGGTCCTCCCTTAGCCGAGTAGACCCTGGGAGACCAGCCTCAGGATGAAACAGACACAGCCTGTCAGCAGAAGCAAGTGTAGAAACAGGCCCGTAAAGAACTGAGGAGATAATTTCACCTGAAATGCTATTTGGGGAGCAGGCAGATACAGCAGAGCAATTGCTCTGCTCCTCCCCACATCATCTTGAAATGAAGCTGTCTTTAACCTGCATATTTCCTTTATTAGGATTTTATCTCCTTTGGCTCTGGAGAGCCACCAGCTAGCGAGTACCACTCCTTTGTGCTTTATCATAACAACAGTCCCAGGTGGTCTGAGCTACTGAAACTTCCTATCCCTGTGGATAAATTCAGGGGAGCGCACATCCGCTTCGAGTTCCGGCATTGTTCCAGTAAGTGTCTGGCAGGATTGTCTCCATGGCTTTGTTGTGCTGGGTAGTCTGCTAACTGAGCTGAAACAACAGTGTGGGCTAATCTGTAGAAAGTGTGTGACAAACCAGAGACCTGCACAAGAGAGAAACGAAGGTGAGTGAACTCCTGGGAAGTGAACGGGCTCACTTCTCGAAGAACCAATAACCTCTGTGGAAACATAGATGCAAGAGGGGAAGGAAACAGAATACCTATGGAAATCTACAGGGTTCTTCTTAAGTTGGTCACTTTCATAAAACCCAGTCCATCACTCTCACAGTCTGGAAAGACTAGATAGAAAGAGAAGATGCAGCAGTAAAGACCTGACTGGCTCAGGTGGTTTTAGGCAGTCCTGACCCATCTGCTGTCTCTCCAGCCAAGAGCTGATCCAGCTCTCAGACAACTCAGGGGAACCCTCGGGGACTTTCCTAGGCATGTGAAGTCACTAGAAAAGCCTCTGATTGGCTCCAATTCATATTGATTTGCATATATCTACATCACCATGCATCCTCAAACAGTATTCAAATGAGGATCAAGTAATGTCAACTCAAACAGGTCTTAGAGATGATGTGAAGTAATTTCCCCATTTTATAGATCTAAAAAACCCAAGACGTACAGACGTTACAGGATTTATTCATGTGGACATTACTTATCCATAAAGTTATCATTTCCTGTTGTCTCTATTTTAATTCTTTTGCATTCATTACCACCCTCTGAAGCCCCCACTCCCTGCCTCCACCAGCCCCCAGTCTAGGGATAGTCTGGTTTTCCCTGTGCCCCAGAAGTGTGCACTTCTGGTAGTGTACATTGTGACCAGAGAAGGTTCTGGTGAATCTTGCTTCAAGAGCAGTATAATAATCAAGAGAGGGACTTCCCTGGTGGCACAGTGGTTAAGAATCCACCTGCCAATGCAGGGGACGTGGGTTCGAGCCCTGGTCTGGGAAGATCCCACATGCCGTGGAGCAACTAAGCCTGTGCGCCACAACTACTGAAGCCCGCACGCCTAGAGCCCATGCTCCACAACAAGAGAAGCCACTGCAATGAGAAACCCACGCACTGCAACAAAGAGTAGCCCCCTCTTGCTGCAACTAGAGAAAGCCCATGTGCAGCAACAAAGACCCAACACGGCCATAAATAAATAAATAAATAGATAGATAGATAAATAAATAAATAAAATCAAGAGATAGAGAAGAACCACATTATTGGGGAAGCAGCAGGCTCCTCTCCAGTCTGAAAGGAATGGAGGCATTGCCAGTAGATATGTGCCTGTTACATCGCCTGAGTGCTATGTAACTCGCCCAAGATTCAGGGAGAGGAGAAGGACTTTGTCTTGTTGTTGGGACTTTGGAATGTTTTGGAATTAGCTCAGAAGCTCCACAAGTTATGCTTTTGTGGATGTTTCAGAATATAGGGAGATGGCTAGCAGGGTCTTACCATTCTTCCAAATTCCTGGAAGAGTTTCATGGGTAGGATTTAAAGTGAGAAAAAATAAAGGACTTTCCATGGTGCCACACCATTCCTTCCACCAATCTTTGTTATAAATTCTCACTTGGGCCTAAGATGAGCTTTGAGCTTTAAGGAAGAAGAAGAGGAAAATAAAAGTGAAATGGGAGAAAAAGGAGGAAGAACATTTGGAGAAAGTTACTATAACTCAGAACTTGGAAACTGGACTAAAGGTGATTTTCAGTAGAACCTGTTAGATCTCTGCCATCTTGTCCTTGTACTTCAAACCTTGTCCACAGGGTTTTGTTTTGTTTTGTTTTTAATGTTTGTTGTTAAAATTCAGAAGAAACAGCAACATGTAAAGAAGAAAGAAAGTCCCTACAAACAATCAGTGTAGTCATTTTATCACATGAACTTCCAAGTGTTCTTTGTGTGTGCATGTATTTATTTTAAAATATTTGTTCATGAAACAAATATTTATTAAATACCTGCTGTATGTCAACCATTTTACTGGGCGTTGGAAATACGTCAGTGAACACAACAAAATACCTCCTCTCATAGATCTTTCACTCTAAAGAGGGAAGACAGACAACACTTGAGCAAATAAATCTATAATATATCGAGTAGGGTTAAATACAGTGAAGAAGACTAAACTGGAGTCAGGTGCTAGAACGCAGTGGTGCTATGTTGCTGTTTTACATAGGGCAGTCAGGATAGAGCTCTCTGATAAAGAGGTGTGTCAACAACAACATAAAAGAAGTGAAGGTGTGAGCCTTTGGGTATCTGGGGAAAAAATATTTCAGGCATATAGAACCGTAAGTATAAAACACTTGAGGTTGAAACATGGTTGGCATGAAACATGGTTGGCACTGTCAAGGAATAACAAGGAGGCCAGAATGAGCACGTGAGAGAGTTTGGAGGTGAGAACCAGAGAGGTAGCAGGGCAGCCAGATCCCCTGTTGTCTTTTAGGTCATGGGAAGGACTTTGGACTTTATTTGGAGTGAGAAGAGGCATTAGAGGCTTTAGTTTGGAGATAAGTCTGGCTGCTATATGGATGATAGATTGTAGGTGGGCCAGATGGGAACAGGCCATTTAGGGGGCTTATGCAGTCCTCAAAGTAAGAGATTTAAATGGTTTGATTCTTGTCTACAGATTTATTGACAGATTGGATGTGAAAGAAGGAGAAAATTCAAGGTTGACCCCAAGATTTTGGCCTCATTATGAAGTGGTCATTTAATGAAGTGGGGAAGACAACAGGAAGAATCTGTTTGGAGAGCAAAAATCAAACATTCCATTTTAAATATGTTAAGGCTGAGAAGTCTATTAGACGTTCAACGTATCAAGTAGGCAGTTGAATGAGATCCAAGCTGAAGACTTACACTTGACAATGAGAACATATAGTTCAGTGGTGTGCTGTAAATATTTAACCAGCACTCAGGGTGATGGAGAGGGGAGGGGAAGCCCTAAATTACAGCATTTGCTGATTCCATGGGGTAAATACTCCCACCATGGTCAATTTCAAGCTGCCAACATGACGTCACTGATCTTGGAGTTGGGGAAAGATGTACACTGCCAGCTCTTGTGAGCCAGTACAGGCCAGCTCCAGCACATCACAGATGTCGAAGATTTTCAAAGCCATGAGACTGGTGAGATGTCTAAGTAAGTTTAGATAGCAAGGGAAGTCCAAGGATGGATCCCTGGGGCACTGACACCTTTAGATTTGGGGAGAATGTAAAGTAGCCATTATGTGGATTAAGAAGGAATAGCCAGTGAGGTTGAAGGAGAATCGAGGAAGAATAGAATCCAGGAGACTAAATGAAGAAAGTTTTTCAAGAGGGAATTGATCAGATGTGTCAGGTGCCAGTGATAAATAAGATAAGGACAGAGAAATTATCACCTGATTTGGCATCATGGAGGTCACTGAACCTGACAAGTTGTTCTAGTAGATTTGTGCTGTTGAAAGCCTGGCTGGAGTGAGTCAAAGAATAAGCTGGAGAAAAGGAAGGGCAGGCAGTGAGTATAGACAAATCTTTTGAGAAACTTTGCTATAAAGAATACAGGTGAGCAGAGAAATGGGATAGTAGCTATAAAAAAAAGTGGGTCACCAGAAATTGGTTTTTTGGTGGTGTTCTTTTTTAAGATGAAGCATTTAAAGCATGTTTGTTAGAGAGAAATCATTCAGTAGAGAGGAGAAACTGATGTAGAAGAGTGGGGACAGCTGTAGGAGCAGTGTCCTTGAGTTGGGGAAGGAGCAGGGGACCCGGTGCGCAAGGTTAAGAATTCGCCTTGGGTAAGAGCAGTTTAGACCTAGTACAGGAAGACAGATGCAGGTGGGTAATAGGTGGATGCTAGGGCATGTGGGAATTCTCTCTACATGAGCTGAAAGTGAGGGAAGTGTCGAGGTATTGGAGGCTTGAGAGGAGAGGAGACTGGATGAAATTATTGTCTGGAAAAGTAGAAGAGTGAGTTTATTAGGTAAATGTAGGAAGTTTGCCTATCCCGGGGTGCTTCTGTGGTTAGTGCACATTAATTAAACTTAGATTAGTGTAGGCATGGAATGAGCCACAAATTGGATTTTACAAGGGTGCAGTGTTATTAGTGGAAGTGTGGAGGGGGGAGGGGTTGAGGGTATTTTCAAGGAAGTGATTAGAATGATGGACCACAGAAATGGGAAGTTGGAGTGGAGGGGATGGAGGGATGGGTCAATAAACTGGGGGTCCCAGGGGGCAGAATTGTTGGAGTTGAGGTACAAGAAAGAATGAATTGAAAAGTTAGGAGGTAGAATCCATGAACTCAGGGTTTTTATTAGTAAAAGGGGATCGTGTTATGCATATTATACATAACAGTCCATTCAGTTTATTAATCCTGATCTAATAGCTCAGGACAAAAGGCCATGCACTTCAAACTTTGTTTGGTGTTTATTTTTATTTTATAGCAGAAGGCAAATAGGGGGAAACTGTTGCTTTGTTCCTTATCTTTGCTAATTTTATGCATCTTGGATTCTTTTTATCTTTCTGAATTGAATACCAAAAACCACACCAAAATGACAGTCAAATCAACTTAGAAAATTATTTGTAAATAAGTCTTCCCTAAATCATAAGTTCCATACCCAGCATGCTCATTGACATAGAAATCTCTTCCCAGAGATCTTTGCTGTGACTTTTGTTTAACTTTAAAGAGTACTGATATTTCCCCAGTTTACCTCTGGGGTTGAAATCAATGATTTAAAAAGAAGAACCGTTGCTATAATCACATTTTCAGGGATGTCCTCGTGCTAGGGGCCTAAGCTAGCCAGCCAGAATTACTACTCTCTGTGCAGGGTTCCATGTCCCTGTGGTTAAATGCCAGAAGCAGCGTGTTTGTTGCTAGAGCCTCTTGTCTAATCCTCAGGATCACCATATCTGACATCTCTAGTGAGGGTCTTACTGCATCCCAAAGCTGGACTTCTCTATCAAGTATAACCTCTACTTACGCACTTGTGTGGGAGAGAATAACTGTCCAGCCCATAATGGCTGCCAGCCCTGCAACTCTTCCCTACACGTCTAAATACAAGGAGAGGGTCCAGTTGAACAAACCAGGTTCTTTCCATGCTTTCTCCATTCTTGGAGAAAAGGAAGGTGTGTGGAAAGAACTGCAGTGGTACTGAAGAGATCTAGAACAGGTTACCTGACATTGTAAGATCTCAATTTCCTTCTCTATAAACAATTGCCAATGACCCTTGACATTTCTAGCTGTTGTAATTCACAATTAGGCCTCTGAAAACCTCATTGCCTCATTTCTGACTTCCAGAATACTACTGCAGTAAGCTCTTATCAAACTATAGAATGCTGTTTATGTCTTTCAGCATGCCTTATTCCAAGGAGGTGGCTTCCGTAGGGCTCTGTGTTTGCACATGTGGCTGTAGGGAGAGTTCTGTCATGGACCAAAGCAGAGCTGAGAGCCTCCCTTTCCAGGAGGAGTAAGCAAAATATTGCATTTCACATTCATTCATTCACTCGTTCATTTGTTTACTGTACATTTACTGAGAACCTACTATGTTCTTGGCATTCTTTGAGAGACCAAGCGTAGAATAACTTAATTAGACAAGAATCCTGCCCTCCATGGTGCTTATGTTCAGGAGTGGAGGGTAGGTTGTGAGGAGAAGAAACAGGAAATCCACAAATTAAAAAAAAAACAAAAAAACACCATAATTTCAGATAGTGAATCCCATGAAGCAAATTAGTCAAGGAGTGTAACTTGCAGATTATAAGGCAGGAATATGGGGTTAGAGGGTGGCTACTGTACATAGAGGTCCCATCATAAAAGCTGCTCTTCATTGTGTAAAAGGAGCTGGCGTGTGTGTGTGTGTCGGGGGGTATATTTCTTGATGATCACGCATCGTCACAGTCTATATATCTGAACACAGTTGTATAAGCATACACTTAAATAATTGACTGATTTTCACAGGGAATTATACTCAGTATCTTGTAATAACCTATAAGGGAAAAGAATCTGAAAAAATATATATATATATGACAATCACTTTGCCGTACACCTGAAACTAACACAACATTGTAAATCAACTATACTTCAATTAATTCAAAAAAATTGACTAATTTTTTTTCCCCTACAGCAAAGGAGAAAGGAGAGAAGAAGTTGTTTGGCTTCTCCTTTGTCCCCCTGATGCAGGAAGATGGTAGGACTCTTCCAGATGGCACTCACGAGCTCATTGTGCATAAGGTAACGTCAGTCAGATGCTGGGGGCAGCTGTGAAAAACAGGGCTGAATTATTAGCTCACTGTCTTATCCTCACTGTGGAAAAGAGAAAAAAATGACTGCAAAGATACTCTTCTGGAAGATTGCTGACAGGGAGAGTGACTTTTGAGAATATTGTCTCTATACTCTGTCATATTCTAACACCTATTTTAAGGATGATTTATTTTTTCATCTTAATTGAAGTGTAGGTATTTGGGTAAGTCTATAGGGTGACATTAAAGTCCTTTCTCTTGCTGTGATAGGATTAGATAAACCTTACAAATAAATTTTTAAATACTCCCAATACCTGCTTTCTTATCTGAAGATCTGTATACCCCCAGAAGCAAATTAAGCAAGGTCAGCTTTACATTTTTCTTGTCTGCTGCTCTCCCTAAGCAAGCAGAGAAATGGCTGTTCTTTGTCATGACAACTTTAGTGGTTGTTACTTTCTATTTTTTGCATCAAGAATTGTCATTAAAAGCATTTGGAATAAAGGATAGTGTAGGAGGCAACAAAAAGAAAACTCACAAAACAAGAGATCCTTAGAAGTTATCAGAGAATACCAGTAATAATGAAGTATAGAATAAAAACACTAGCAACTATGAAAGAGAGAATTAAAGTACATGATCTTCTCCAAAATATTTCTCCTTTGCGTTTCTCTGTTTCTGTAAGCACATGCTATTCCAAGCTCTTGTCAGCTCTCACCTGGGCTAACTAGTCCTGCCGACCTGCACCTTATCTCCCTCTAGTCCTTTTTCCAGCCAGCCAGGGCGACCCATCTAAGGTGCAGATCTCACCAGGCCCCTTTCTGATATAAACCCACTGAAAAGCTCCCCATTGCCAAGAGGGAAAATTGCAGGCTTTTAGCATGTGTCAGGCTGCCTCTTCCCTATTGCTTCACCTCTCAGCACTTCCGGTCGTCTACCTAATGCCATAGCCACATCAGCTCTTTCTGGTTCCTCACCTCCTGCCTGCTGGTTCCCCCTGCTCCACCTGGCACTCCTGGCACACCTGCCGCCCCCTGTCTCCCCGCAGCTGACACCTCCTCATCCACAGAGGCGCACCTTGGCCAGAACCTTTATTCAGGAGAATGGTCCCCACGCCGCAGCCCCCTGCTCCCTGGATTTCCAGCTGGCTAAGTGCGCTCCCATGAGTTCCCTGGATATCTGCACACACCTCTTACCATTGTCCTCATTACATTGTCCCATGATTGTCTGGTGATCCCTTGACTTAACTCTGGTAGATATATGAGCCCTTCAGGAGCAACAGCTGTGTCAGAGGGGTTCTGGCATGCGGCAGATGCGCGGTGAAGATATACTGAATGAATGAAGGAGATTACAAACAAAAACTTTCTTTACCTTTGGATTATTCTAGTAAAATCAGTGTCCCTGCACAACACACCTGGCAGTTTTTGTTTGTGTATGTATATGTATGTGTATATTTCTTGAATCGTTTATTTTCTAATTGTTTGTTCAACACATTGACTGCAAACCGCAGGGCAGGCCCTCTTCTAGTGACTGGGAATATAGTGGCAAACAAAACAGTTAAAGTCCCTCCATTGCTGACACGTACATGCTCTAGACTTCAAAAGTGGCTTAAAGGAGCTCACAGTGTTAAAATACAAAGAAAAAATATTTTAAAACAGAGTAACCACTAAAGCAAACAGAGGAGCTCAATGCACTAGACACCTGAGAATCTAAAATAATCACCTTTAGGTCTGAGGCCCCTTTATGTGATATGGGTAACATGACAGCCAATGTCTTCAGCTACAGTTTTCCAAAAGACATTAATGGTACTTGATATGGATGTTTGTGATCTTGCCTCTGCATACCATTAAATCTTCACACAGAAAAGGCAAGAGCTAAGGTTATCATTAGCTTCCTAATAATATTTAGAAGAATAAATCACTTCTTTATGGCATTTCACCATGTGGGCTCTCTCACCTGTGGGTCAGAGGGTGCTTTTTGGGCAGGTGCTAAGTTTCCAGTCAAGTTCAGGTTGACTTCCTCTAAACTAGTATGAGTAACACCAAGATTCTTACTTGCTAATTAGAGATACCCATATACTTAAAATGCCAGGAGGACAAGTAGCAGAGCTTCCTTCTCCATGTGAGCATTTAGGAGTCCAACTGGTATTGATTCCGAGACAATCATTCTACTCCATTACCAGGGGCCTGTTTTGGTGCCTTTGGCAGAGCCATTTTTCTCAGAAGTAGAGCTTTGAATCATCTCAAGCCCTTCCACAAATTTTCACTGAATCCCAGAATTACAATCCATAAAGCATTATGAAAATTTATTTGAGCGTCAACAATTTAAACGGCAGGTGTTCCCAATGATCTTTCTCCATCACAAAGGAGGCTGAGGATGGTATCTGTAGATCATCTAATTTGAGGCAGACCTACATTGTGTAGATCCATCAGGAAGCATTAGCTCCACAGAAAAACCCTAAGTAGCTGAGTTGTCTTATGATTAGGGTTATTGTTGCTTAAAGAGGTATGGAATACCTGCCAAGCATAACATCTTAAGTTTTTCGTTTAGTTGATGCCATGGTTTTCTTTTTCATAGCACTGAGCCGAGAAGTTCAGTTTCAGCTTAAGGCCACTTGCAGGTTATGATTATAAAACCATATTATGAGCATAATGCTTATCCTTCCTCTGCCATGGCAGGAAGGAGCACAGCCTCCTGATGATTGCAGCCTGGAATTTATTAATTAAAGAAAAATTGAACGAAAAAAACAAAGTTAGGGAGACGAGTGGATTTCAAATTACTGGGTAAAAAAAATGGCCCATTTTATAAGTGGTGTTGAGATGACCACAGTGCGTGTTAGAGGGAAAAATAAAGAGCTGGATCACTACCTTGCTTCTTATACCAAAGCAATTTCCAGATTATATGTAAAAAATAAATCTGTAAGAGCCTACATACTATGAGTGAACATTTTTAGAAAGTTTAGGTACAGAGGGCCTTTCTAATGATGCCTCTCAAATGTTACAAACCAGGTACAAAAAAATGTGTAACTTTGTCTAAATAAAGTTTAAAACCTTTTATTGATAAAATCATCATAATCAAGGCTAAAAGACACACGATAAACTGAAACATGGTTGCAACACAGCTTACCAAGGGGGACTATTCCCAGTTTACCAAAAGTTATCACAAATAAGTTAAAAAGAAAAAATTTGCTAAATGTTACAAACAAGCTATTCAAAAATAATAAATGCAAGAATATAAGATAAACATATGAATAATCAAAGAACTGTAAGTTAAATAAAGAATGGGAAATCTTTTGGCCTATTAGGTTGGTAAAGACTTTTAAAACTGAGAATTGGCAAAGAAGATTAAAGGGAAACGAACACTCTTTTGCATTCATAGAGGGAAATGTGAATAGTATTGTCTTTCTGTAGGACAGTTTGGCAATACAATATTTTAAATGTGTATATCCTTTGGCTCAGCCATTCCACATCTTGGTATTTATTGGGAGAAGATAATCAGATAAGGTAAGCAAACATGATTCAACGATGATCAACACAGATTCCTTAAAATATGGAAAAACTTGAAAGTAAACTAAATTACCAATAACATAGGTCTGGTTAGATACATGAGTTAGTTATATCCATATAATGAATGAAATACTACATAGTTATTGAAATAATGTCTAGTGGAAATTTTTATGTGCATAGAAAAATGTTTATAATATATTGATAAACAGCATTTTATATATGCATACATTTAGTGTAAGACCATTTTTATAAAATTATTTAACTGCATGTCCACATGTATATGTGTACATAGCAATGCTTGGAAGAATGTCCTAAAATATTAACAACGACTTTATTTTTACATTTCTTTCTTTTTTTTCCTTCCTTTTCAGTGGTTCACACCAAAGTTTTCTCTTTTTTTTTTTTTACATCTTTATTGGAGTATAATTGCTTTACAATGGTGTTAGTTTCTGCTGTATAACAAAGTGAATCAGCTGTACATATACATACATCCCCATATCTCCTCCTCTTGCATCTCCCTCCCACCCTCCCTATCCCACCCCTCTAGGTGGACACAAAGCACCGAGCTGATCTCCCTGTGCTATGCAGCTGCTTCCCACTAGCTATCTATTTTACATTTGGTAGTGTATATATGTCCATACCACTCTCTCACTTCATCCCAGCTTACCCTTCCTCCTCCACGTGTCCTCAAGTCCAATTCTATGTCTGCGTCTTTATTCCTGTCCTGCCCCTAGGTTCTTCAGAACGTTTTTTTTGTTTGTTTGTTTTTTTAGATTCCATATGTATGTGTTACCATACAGTATTTGTTTTTCTCTTTCTGACTTACTTCACTCTGTATGGCAGTCTATAGGTCCCTCCACCTCTTTACAAATAACTCAATTTCATATCTTTTTATGGCAGAGTAATATTCTGTTGTATATATGTGCCACATCTTCTTTATCCATTCATCTGTTGATGGACACTTATGTTGCTTCCATGTCCTGGCTATTGTAAATAGAGCTGCAATGAAGATTGTGGTACATGACTCTTTTTGAATTATGGTTTTCTCAGGGTATATACCCAGTAGTGGGATTGCTGGGTCATATGGTAGCTCTGTTTTAGTTTTTTAAGGAACCTCCATACTGTTCTCCATAGTGGCTGTATCAGTTTACATTCCCACCAACAGAGCAAGAGGGTTCCCTTTTCTCCACACCCTCTCCAGCATTTATTGTTTATAGATTTTATGATGATGGCCATTCTGACTGGTGTGAGGTGATACCTCATTGTAGTTTTGATTTGCATTTCCCTAATGATTAGTGATGTTGAACATACATTCATGTGTTTCTTGGCAATCTGTATATCTTCTTTGGAGAAATGTCTATTTAGGTTTTCTGCCGTTTCTGGACTGTGTTGTTTGTCTTTTTGATATTGAGCTGCATGAGCTGCTAGTATATTTTGGAGATTAATCCTTTGTCAGTTGCTTCATTTGCAAATATTTTCTTTCATTCTGAGGGTTGTCTTTTCATCTTATTTATGGTTTCCTTTGCTGTGCAAAAACTTTTAAATTTCATTAGGTTCCATTTGTTTATTTTTGTTTTTATTTCCATTTCTCTAGGAGGTGGATCAAAAAGGATCTTGCTGTGATTGATGTCATACAGTGTTCTGCCTGTGTTTTCCTCTAAGAGTTTGATAGTGTCTGGCCTTACATTTAGGTCTTTAATCCATTTTGAGTTTTTTTGTGTGTATGATGTTAGGGAGTGTTCTAATTTCATTCTTTTACATGTAGCTGTCCAGTTTTCCCAGCACCACTTATTGAAGAGTCTGTCTTTTCTCCATTGTATATTCTTGCCTCCTTTATCAAAGATAAGGTGACTAAGTGTGTGTGAGTTTATCTCTGGGCTTTCTATCCTGTTCCACTGATCTATATTTCTGTTTCTGTGCTGGTACCATACTGTCTTGTTTACTGTAGCTTTATAGTATAGTCTGAAGTCAGGGAGCCTGATTCCTCCAGCTCCGTTTTTCTTTCTCAAGATTGCGTTGGCTATTCGGGGTCTTGTGTTTCCATACAAATTGTGCAATTTTTTTGTTCTAGTTGTGTGAAAAATGCCAGTGGTAGTTTGATAGGAATTGCATTGAATCTGTAGATTGCTTTGGGTAGTATAGTCATTTTCACAGTGTTGATTCTTCCTATCCAAGAACATGGTATATCTCTCCATCTGTTTCTATCATCTTTAATTTCTTTGATCAGTGTCTTGTAGTTTTCTGCATACAGGTCTTTTGTCTCTTTAGGAAGGTTTATTCCTAGGTATTTTATTCTTTTTGTTGCAATGGTAAATGAGAGTGTTTCCTTAATTTCTCTTTCAGATTTTTCATCATTAGTGTATAGGAGTGCAAGAGATTGCTGTGCATTTATTTTGTATTCTGCTACTTTACCAAATTCATTGATTAGCTCTAGTAGTTTTCTGGTAGCATCTTTAGGATTGTCTATGTATAGTATCATGTCATCTGCAAACAGTGACAGTTTTACTTCCTTTCTGATTTGGATTCCTTTTATCTCTTTTTCTACTCTGACTGCTGTGGTTAAAACTTCCAAAACTATGTTGAATAATGGTGGTGAGAGTGGGCAAGGGCAACCTTGTCTTGTTCCTGATCTTAGTGGAAATGGTTTCAGTTTTTCACCATTGAGAATGATATTGGCTGTGGGTTTGTCATATACGGCCTTTATTATGTTGAGGTAAGTTCCCTCTATGACTACTTTCTGGAGGGTTTTTATCATAAATGGGTATTGAATTTTGTGAAAAGCTTTTTCTGCATCTATTGAGATGATCATATGGTTTTTCTCCTTCAATTTGTTAATATGGTGTATCACATTGATTGATTTGCATATATTGAAGAATCCTTGCATTCCTGGGATAAACCCTACTTGATCATAGTGTATGATCCTTTTAATGTGCTGTTGGATTCTGTTTGCTAGTGTTTTGTTGAGGATTTTTGCATCTATGCTCATCAGTGATATTGGCCGGTAGTTTTCTTTGTTTGTGACATCTTTGTCTGGTTTTTGGTATCAGGGTGATGATGGCCTCGTAGAATGAGTTTGGAAGTGTTCCTACCTCTGTTATATTTTTGAAGAGTTTGAGAAGGATAGGTGTTAGCTCTTCTCTAAATGTTTGATAGAATTCGCCTGTGAAGCTATCTGGTCCTGGGCTTTTTTGTTTGTTGGAAGATTTTTAATCACAGTTTCAATTTCAGTGCTTGTGACTGATCTGTTTATATTTTCTGTTTCTTCCTGGTTCAGTCTCAGAAGGTTGTGCTTTTCTACGAATTTGTCCATTTCTTCCAGGTTGTTCCAGGCATATAGTTGCTTGTAGTAATCTCTCATGTCTTTTGTATTTCTGTGGTGTCAGTTGTTACTTCTCCTTTTTCGTTTCTAATTCTATTGATTTGAGTCTTGTCCCTTTTTTTCTTGATGAGTCTGGCTAGGGGTTTATCAATTTTGTTTATCTTCTCAAAGAACCAGCTTTTGGTTTTATTGATCTATGCTATTGTTTCCTTCATTTCTTTTTCATTTATTTCTGATGTGATCTTTATGATTTCTTCCCTTCTGCTAACTTTGGGTTTTTTTGGTTCTTTCTCCTATTGCTTTAGTTGTAAGCTTAGGTTGTTTATTTAAGGTGTTTCTTGTTTCTTGAGGTAGGACTGTATTGTTATAAACGGCCCTCTTTGAACTGCTTTTACTGTATCCCACAGGTTTTGGGTCATCGTGTTTTCATTGTCATTTGTTTCTAGGTATTTTTTGATTCCTCTTTGATTTCTTCAGTGATCTCTTGGTTATTTAGTAGTGTATTATTTAGCCACCATGTGTTTGTATTTTTTACAGCTCTTTTCCTATAATTGATATCCAGTCTCATAGCATTGTGGCCAGAAAAGATACTTGATACGACTTCAATTTTCTTAAATTTACCAAGGCTTGATTTGTGACCCAAGCTAGATCATAGCTTGGGTCACAAATCAAGAATGTTCCATGAGTACTTGAGAAAAAAGTGCATTCTGTTGTTTTGGATGGAATGTCCTATAACTATCAATTAAGTCCATGTTTTTTAATGTATCATTTAAAGCTGTAATTCCTTATTTATTTTCATTTTGGTTGATCTGTCCATTGGTGAAAGTGGGGTGTTAAAGTTCCCTACTATTATTGTGTTACTTTTGATTTCCCCTTTTATCATTGTTAGCATTTGCCTTGTGTATTGAGATGCTCCTGTACTGGGTGCATAAATATTTACAATTTTTATATCTTCTTCTTGGATTGATCCCTTGGTCATTATGTAGTGTTCTTCTTTGTCTCTTGTAATAGTCTTTATTTTAAAATCTATTTTTTCTCATATGAGACCCACTACTCCAGCTTTTTTTTGATTTGCATTTGCATGGAATATCTTTTTCCATCCCCTTACATTCAGTCTGTATGTGTCCCTAGGTCTGAAGTGGGTCTCTTGCAGACAGCATATGTACAGGTCTTGTTTTTGTATCCATTCAGCCAGTCTTTGTCTTTTGGTTGGAGCATTTAATCCATGTACATTTAGGGTAGTTATCGATATGTATGTTCCTATTACCATTTTCTTAATTGTTTTGGGTTTGTTATTGTAAGTCTTTTCCTTCTCTTGTGTTTCTTGCCTAGAGAAGTTCCTTTAACTTTTGTTGTAAAGCTTTTTTGGTGGTGCTGAATTCTCTTAGCTTTTGCTTATCTCTAAAGGTTTTAATTTCTCCATCGAGTCTGAATGAGATCCTTACTGGCTAGAGTAGTCTTGGTTGTAGGTTTTTTCCTTTCATCACTTTAAATATGTCCTGCCACTCCCTTCAGGCTTGCAGACTTTCTCTGAAAGATCAGCTGTTAACCTTCTGGGGATTCCCTTGTATGTTAATTGTTGCTTTTCCCTCGCTGCTTTTAATATTTTTTCTTTGTATTTAATTTTTGATAGTTTGATTAATATGTGTCTTGGGGTGTTTCTCCTTGGATTTATCCTATATGGGACTCTCTGCGCTTCCTGGTCTTGATTGAATATTTCCTTACCCATATTAGGGAAGTTTTCAACTATAATCTCTTCAAGTATTTTCTCAATCCCTTTTTTTCCCTCTACTTCTTCTGGTACCCCTATAATTCAAATGTTGGTGCATTTAATGTTGTGCCAGAGGTCTCCGAGATTGTCCTCAATTATTTTCATTCTCTTTTGTTTATTCTGCTCTGCAGTAGTTATTTCTACTATTTTATCTTCCAGGTCACTTATCCGTTCTTCTGCCTCCATTATTGTGCTATTGATTCCTTCTAGAGAATTTTAATTTCATTTATTGTGTTCTTCATCATTGTTTGTTTGCCCTTTAGTTCTTCTTGGTCCTTGTTAAACATTTCTAGTATTTTCTCCATTCTCTGTCCAAGAATTTGTATCATCTTTACTATCATTACTCTGAATTCTTTGTCAGGTAGACTCCCTATTTCCTCTTCATTTGTTTGGTCTGGTGGGTTTTTACCTTACTTCTTCATCTGTTGTGTATTTCTCTGTCTTCTCATTTTGTTTAACATACTGTGTTTGGGGTCTTCGTTTCACAGGCTGTAGGTTCGGAGTTCCCATTGTTTTTGGTGTCTGCTTCCAGTGGTTAAGGTTGGTTCAGTGAGTTGTGTAGGCTTCTTGGTGCAGGGAAGTGGTGCCTGTGTTCAGGTGGATAAGGCTGGGTCTTGTGTTTTTGGTGGGCAGGACCACACCCTGTGGTGTGTTTTGGGGTGTCTCTGAACTTATTATGATTTTAGGCAGCCTCTCTACTAATGGGTGGTTTTGTGTTCCTGTCTTGCTAGTTGTTTGGCATGGGTTGTGCAGCATTGTAGCTTGGTGGTCGTTGACTGGAACTGGGTCTTAGTGTTGAGACAGAGATCTCTGGGAGAGCTCTCGCCGATTGATATAATGTGGGGCCAGGAGGTCTCTGGTGGTCCAATGTCCTCAGCTTGGCTCTTCCATCTCAGCGGCTGAGGCCTGACAGCCAGCCAGAGCACCAAGACCCTGTCAGCCACACAGGTCAGAAGAAAAGGGAGGGAGGGAGGGAAATAAATAAATAAAATAAAGTTATTAAAATAGAAAAAAATTATTAAAAATAAAAAAGGTAATAAAAAAAGGAGAAAGAATGAAGAGAGCAGCGAAACCAAAAAACAAATCCTCCAATGATAACAAGTGCTAAAAACTATAATAAAACAAAAACAAAAAACGGACAGTCAGAACCCTAGGACAAATGGCAAAAGCAGTGCTATAGAGACAAATCACAGAAAGAAGCATACACATACACACTCACAAAAAGAGAAAAAGGAAAAAAAAATTATATATATATATAAAATTAAAAAAGGACAAGAGCAGCCAAATCAGTAAACAAATCTACCAGTGATAATAAGCTCTAAATACTAAACTAAGAGAAACATAAAACCAGGAGCAAATTAGATGCAGAAAGCAAACTCCAAGTCTACAGTTGCTCCCAAAGTCCACCTCCTCAATTTGGGATGATTCGTTTTCTATTCAGGTATTCCACAGATGCAGGGCACATCAAGTTGGCTGTGGAGATTTAATCCGCTGCTCCTGAGGCTGCTGGGAGAGATTTCCCTTTCTCTTCTTTGTTCACACAGCTCCCGGGGTTCAGCTTTGGATTTGGTGCCGCCTCTGAGTGTAGGTCTCCTGAGGGCATCTTTTGGGAGGTCTGAGGTCTTCTGCCAGCATTCAAGAGGTGTTCTGTAGGAGTTGTTCCACACGTAGATGTAGTTTTGATGTATTTGTGGGGAGGAAGGTGATCTCCATGTCTTACTCCTTCGCCATCTTGAAGGCGCCCCCAGCTTCAGTCTACTTGAAAGCAGTGGCCTCTAAAATCTCAGCAATGGCAGCAAGAGAGGAATCCTCTGCAGTCTCCTCTCTGAAAAGTAGGACACCGTGCCATGTGTCAGTGCAGTATATGGGGAAATCCATGGGTGACATCAGAGTGTCCTTTTTGACTCAGGGGTCTGTCTGTCAAGCCAAAGAGCCGTCATGCACAGCACCATCCTCTTCTGAAAATTCCTGCATCCAGGCTTCACATGCAGAGCTCCATCAGAAGGATCCTGAGTGCCCCCCAAATCCTGCCTGGCTTCAGCCCCAGTGACCTCTCTGAACCTATTCCCTGTCTTCAGAACAGTCAGGGTTAGCACTCAGTTTTGCTGGGAGAATAAGTGCATGCAAAATGCCTGGCTTCGAGCCCTTACTGAAACCAAGCAGGACCCAGTGGGACTCCTGGACACAAAAGTATTTTTACATTTCTTAAAGGTTTTATTAGTGGGCACATATCATTTAAAGACATTAAAATCTTCATTTTGAAAAAGTAAAAATGAGAAGAGACAGAAAGTTGTACTTAGCTTTGTTTTATACCATTTAATTATGGAGATTGATCTAACTAAAGGCCATTCTTCTGTCATAAAATCTTGACAGTATTGTTAATGGGAAGGTTTTGAAGAAACATTAATTGTCTCAGATCTTTATAAACCATATCCATGTCATTCATTGACAGATACTGTCTATGAAATCTAAGGTTGATGAAAGACGGAAAAAAATGCTTTTAAATAAAGTGTCCTTAACTCCTTGTAGATATGACACAGAGAATAACTGTGGCTCATAGTAGGCTATTTAGATTTAAAATCTACTTGCTCCTTGTGTAAGGTATTAGTTTGAAAGACTCAATCCTGTGGTGAGCCAAGAAAAAAAGCTGCTGTGTTGAAGACTGTTTAATAGCTTAATTTGGGCCTGAGATAGTCTCCCTCTGTGACAATGGCTGGACTCCTCTTCTGAGTGTGTTTTAAGGAAATGGTTCTCACAGAGTTAACAGTCAGTAGTGTGGCAAGGACCTGGACTCATCCTTTATGGCAAGAGCTAAAGAATTCTAAGGGCAAAGCTCCGTTTCAAGGTCTTTTTCACCTTTACATGATTGATAATAAGTTTGGAGGAGTGTTCAATGGAGATAAACTCTGAAATCTACAAAAATCTGAATGTTACAGCTTTAGGAAGGTAAGTGAAAGAACTTGATTAGTCAGCATTAAAGATTTTGTGCTTCCAGAGTCCCGTTTCAGCTCTCAGAACATCAGTAATATATCCAAGTGTTTGATGGCTAAACCCAAAACCTGTCTTTGGAATTGCTAACCTGCTAGTAACAGTATCTAATCTTACTAAGTTCTGTTATTTTGCTGCATTCCGGTAGGATTGTTGTCTTCCTTAACTTTGTAGGGATATTTTTGGCTACCCCCCCCCCCCGCCAGCTACCTGCTGGAAAGCACGTTAAGAAAAGTTAAAGTTAAGAAAAGCAAGTTAAGCTCATTGAAATAATGAGCTTAAGATAATTCATTTTCTGGAAGTCAAGTCTCTTAAGGAGAATAGTGTGAGAATCCAAAGAAGGAGGGTAGAAAGTTAATAGCTGTGCACTCAAGTCTCCATTCTGACTTACTCCAGTGAAGGATTTTTAGTTCTTAGAAGTACGTTCTAAAATACCGTCAGGGGCTTCCCTGGTGGCTCAGTGGTTAAGCATCTGCCTACCAATGCAGGGGACACGGGTTCGAGCCCTGGTCCAGGAAGATCCGAGATGCCACGGAGCAACTAAGCCCGTGCACCACAACTACTGAGCCTGCGCTCTAGAGCCTGTGCTCCGCAGCAAGAGAAGCCACTGCAATGAGAAGCCCGTGCACCACAACCAAGAGTAGCCCCCACTTGGCGCAAGGAGAGAAAGCCCTTGCGCAGCAACGAAGACCCAATGTGGCCAAAAATAAATAAATTCATTAATTAATTAAAAATAAAATAAAATACTGTCAGGTCTAGGATGGATGCATAAACAAGTAATAATAATAATACAATCTACCTTTAAAGAAATTGGAGTTTTGCAAATTCATTACTGTTGATTAACACCACTATGGCTCAAGTGACCCAACTTAGCCAGCCTGGGGTTTTGCTCGGTAGAGAATCTGATCCCTTAGAGTGGGATCTATTGCTTCTGAGCAAGAGAAGGGCCAGATAAGAAGTCAGCTAAATAGAGGATGATCATGTTTCCTGGTTGGAAAGGGATTAAGTTAATGTATGGCCTAGATTGCAAGAGTCTTTTATGTGTTTGTTGATTTCACTTTTGCTCCCTAAAAGTTTGTTCATAAACACTTTGTGGCTCATATTTTTTCCCTGCAACTTTTCATTTTCTTATGCTACATCCCAGTTCCTCACCTAGTCCATGGAAGTCCAGCACAGCCCCTCTGCACTTGTTACCGTCTTTGAGGTAGATTTCTCAGATTGAGTTGCTCTCCACTTACCCTTTCCTAGAGTATGTTTATATTTATAAGTAAAATGAAAAACATGAGAGGAATCTGAAAAATTCAGATAGACTGATAGGACATCTTGCTCTCCAGAGAACTCTGCATGCTGCTCCAACTATTCTGAAAGAGACGCCTCTGTAACCATGATCAGTAGATCTTAGACAAGCCTGAAACACATCTGTCCACCGTGGGCTTGGGCATAGGAGAATCGGTCATATAACCCTTGTTTTATTACGCACTGTGAGAGAAATTAAATAGTAAACACCTGCAAAATTAAATGAAAAAGTAGATAACCTGGTAAGTTTAGCATGAAAGCATGCCAAACTGAACACAGAAGCTGAACAGGAAAAAAAAAAAAAAAGGCTAAAAAAGGCTAAGATGGGGGAATTCCCTGGTGGTCCAGTGGTTAGGACTCTGCACTTCCACTGCAGGGGGCATAGGTTTGATCCCTGGCCGGGGAACTGAGATCCCACATGCCGCCCAGCAAAGCCAAAAAAAAAAAAAGTCTAAGATAATTTCATAAGTGGACTTGGTCTTAACACTGAAGGCTATTAATGTGACGTGCAGGAAGCCCTTTCATTCTGTCTCAACTGAACCCTTGGCTCTCCTGCCGAGAGAGCTTCCTGTGTGGCCTCTGGAGTAGAGGGCTCATCTTCTGAAGCCTTGTGTCTAGTGTCTGGACGTCTCTAAATGCCCCAGTGCCTTTAAAGATACTGGTTTTCCACCCTCTTGTAAAGAGCTTCCCTGCCCTCCATAAGGCTCATTCCATACAGTGCTGCAACTTTCTACCTGTCCTAGTTACTGCCTTCTACCTGTATAGATATTCCTGGCCAGCAAAGAAGAGGGGAGGATGGGGTGGTGGGTGGCTGTTCCCTTTCCTACAGTCAGCCTAGCCCCTAGTTCAAAGTTGTCTCCTCCTTTTGGTTGACCTGTCCAGTGCCCTCTCCTCTTATTTCTTGGTCACTTCCACTCCAGCGACCTTCATTTGTGTTCTGCTTCACTGTGGTCTCTCTTGGCCATCCTTCATCCCCAGCCAGCAGGACCTCCCATGTGTGCTAAATAAATACTGGATGCGTGCATGCGTGGGTGCACGGACGGATGCACGCACGGATGAATGAGGTCATCCAGAGCCACTTCTAATCAAAAATCGTAAATTCTTGATCTCCTGACCACAACCTTTCAACCTTCCAATTTTCTATTAATACTCTACCTATTTTTCAGTCTTATTCTGCTCCAATAAACCCCCCCTGACTTCACTTTCTTCTTTTTATTATTCAGACTATCCCTTAATCTTTAGTTCTGCTGTACCTGCATGGGAAGTAAAACCCAGCCCTAGATCAGTCTGTCAACATTGCCCCCTCCTCTACTCCTCCTTAGGTGGTTACACATTAATTAGTGGAGGGAATTATACAGTTCCTATAGGTTAGCATCAGCCTGATGGGTATAGAGGCAGGACCATCCACACTGCAGGCCAACTAATCAGCTCCCCCTCTCAGTCCCCACAAGAGCTATCGACAAGATTGTGCCATTCTGCCTACCTCACCGCTTCCCGTGTCCTTAACAGAGAAAACAGAAGCCATCAGACAGGAACTTCCTTAACTTCCTGTGTTCTCTCCTCTGCCGTCTGCAAACTAATCTGCATCCTTCCCTTCCTTCCTGCTTCCTGTCTCAGGGGATGGGGCAAGACTCCTTCCCTCCAAGGCTGATTCTTCCACCTGCTTCCCTCAGGATCTTCCTCCCTCCCGAGTCCCCTGGGACCTTGCTTCTCTCAATGTCTGCTTTTGCTCCTGCAGCTATGTTTCCTGTCTTCTGGCAGTAGTCTCAGATTTTTTAACATGCTCAAGCCTCTTTCTTTAAAGACAAACAAAATTGTAATAGCTACCACACTGCCTTTTCCCTTCCCATCTCAGCCACCTGCAGGAAAGGCCAGTCTTCACTCACTGTCTCTACTTCCCGCCACTCTCTTCCATTTGTTCCTCAGGCTATTTCTGTCCCCGCAGCTCAAATGAAGTTTCTCCCTTGAGGTCACTAACATTAACGCGGGGGCCAACACTATTGGACCCTTTCTAAATCTTTCCTTATTTGACTTCCCTGTAGCATGAAACACTATTGATTACCCTTCTTGAAAATCCCGTATTCCAGTGTTCACCTTAGTTTCATCCTTCTTCTCCTTTGAGTACTCTTCTCTCTTATCTGCATCTTTTTTTTTAATTTTACTGAAGTATAATTGATTCACAATGTTGTATTAATTTCTGCTGTACAGCATAGTGACCCAGCTATACACGCAGTCTTTTTCATGTTCTTTTCTATTATGGTTTATCACAGGATATTGAATATAGTTCCCTGTGTTATACAGTAGGACCTTGTTGTGTATCCATCCTATATATACATTAGTTTATATCTTATCTGCATCTTAAATGTTGGTGCTATCGTGGATTTAATCCTTGGACACCATCTCATGCACTTCTGTGGATTAACCTGCCGCATCTCTGCTGCTGACAGCCAGCTATGGGCTTGTAGCCCAGAACTTTTACCAGCCTACTGAACATCTTCAGTTCGGTTCACGAGAGATGCCTCGAACTCAGCTTGTCCAAAACTAAGTTCTTTATGCCATCTCCATCGTCTCCTGAGGTGAACAGAACCCTGCAGTTTTTCTTGACTTCTCACACTCATCCCCATATCTAAATGCTTGGTTTCACGACCAGTCGGTGCCACCTCCCCTCCTTGGTAGTACTTTTTTTTTTTTTTTTTTTGCGGTACACGGGCCTCTCACTGTTGGGGCCTCTCCTGTTGTGGAGCACAGGCTCCGGATGCGCGGGCTCAGTGGCCATGGCTCCGCGGCATGTGGGATCTTCCCGGACCGGGGCACAAACCCGTGTCCCCTGCATTGGCAGGCGGACTCTCTACCACTGCACCACCAGGGAAGCCCTCCTTGGTAGTAGTTTAATCTAGGGAATTTAAACCAGGTGTCAGAATCACCTTGAGTTTTCATTTAAGATGTTTACGGTAGTCCCAAGGCTTTTTTGCTACTGAAAAGAATCACGGCCTTTAGCCACACTAAACTACATATAGCTGTCTGACTACACCTGTACTTTGTAAAACAGTTGTTTTTTAAGTTATTTTAGACTCACAGAAGAGTTGCAAAAATAGTACAGAAAATTCCCATATACCCTTCACCCAACTTCTCCTTATGTTAACATCTTACATAACCATAGCACATTTATTGAAACTAAATTAACCTTGGTATAATACTGTTAACACAAAACTTATTTAGATTTCACAAGTTTTTCCAGTAATGTTATTTTTCTAGTCTAGGATCTAATCCAGGATCCCACATTGCATTGAGTTGCCATATCTCCATAGTCTTATATATGTACGGTTTTCCTCCGGTGTCTTTCTATGTATCGTTTCTTCCACATAACCTGCCTTTCTCTCCCTTACCTGCCTGGCGAGCCTTACTCTTTGCGACTGAGGTCAGATAGCCTCTTTCCCATAAGGTTTCCCCTCCCTTCCCTGGCAGAGCTGGAATCCAGGGATCTTTATCACAGCTTTGTAATCAGTATTAACAGATGAATGCAGAGGTCAGGCATGGAATGCCCTCACAGACAGGGACTGTGTTTATTTCCTTGTTACATTCCTTATACCGAATTAAAGGACTGTCGAATAGTAGGACTTTAATAAATGTTTAGTAGTGACATTAAGGATGACGAAGCATATTGAAAGTATCCCCAGAAGAATGTATTTTGCTGCCACAACTGGTTCGATTAACTGGCAATATATCGTTTCAACTGGATTGTCTAAATTGCTATCATTTTTAATTTAATTCTCTACTTCCTGCAAATTACAGGCCCCTTAATTTGATTAATATACTATGAATCTCTGTACCAGTGTATTTCTGAAGAAATTTTTAATTTATTTCTCTCAATCACATAGCTTGCATTATTGCAGATACCACATTTCTGGAAGAGTGTCTATGACCATTGCATCTCTTTCTTGTGCCTAGGACAGTGGTCAAAAAGTAGCCTGGGGTGTGATGCAACATTTAATGCTGTACCAACTGATTTTAATTCTGGACAAAGAAATAGACTGTGACCATGCTATATAATCTCACAGAAGACAGAGGCTACTCCTGCTGCCACATAGCCTGCATTTTAACTCTTCTGTAAGAATCTGAGGGAACACATCCCTCCTGTGAGATCTGATTCATGTCGAGTAAAGCAAAGGGCTGGCTTTATTCTCCCTCTTCTCTAATTTGTAATAAATTAACTTCATGCCATTTTAAAATGACTTGCACAGATCCCAGCCTTTCAAAGCAAACACAGAGAATTGTCCTTTCCTACGACAATGACATTGTTTTGTTCCCACAATCCAGTAGCAGCCTCAAGAGGCTGTGGTCATGTCGCCTTGTCTCTCCTAGACAGAATGGCTCAGTGAATCGTTCCCTCATCTCTCTGTCATCATACATCTACCATAACGCCAGGAAGACTTCAGCTGTGTCTGTGTCTGTCGCAAGAGGACAGGGAGGACAGTCCTTATTCTCATATCCATATTGCCTTGTTCCATGCCTGCACTGGATTTGATGAAAAAAATCGTCCCTATGCCAACACCAAATCAGTTGTGTTCCAAGTGTTCCCCGGAATGCAAGTGATCCACATTTAACCCTCCATGTAGTTTAGGGGTGTGACTGGATTCGACTGCAGTGACAAAACCATCTATCAACTACATGCAGTGTAATTTTGTGCAAAACTGCAGTTTCTTGCTGTCGAGCCTACATTGCTCAGATTCCCAGGCCTTCAGACACCCAGCCACAACTCCTTTGTACTGTTTTTCCAATTAAAACACAGGCAGCGCCATGCTGTCCTTTACCAGCTCCATTTCCTTGATTTCATGAACTCTTAGCCCTTCAGCTGGAAGGAGATTGCTCATTCCTGTTTGTTTTCTCCCGTCCATGCTGTGGTTCTCACAGTGCAGACCCTTCTCCCACCCGGCAGAAGAATCGAGGGATTCACTGCTGACTCTTGCTCATTCCCTGGCTTCTGCTGGTGAGCTGTGTATTTCCTCTTAAGAGTCTGGACAACCTTTTTGGCTTAAACCCTTGCTGACCACTGCCCCTGCCTTACAGGCCCATCTTCTGGAACCCATTTCTATTCTTCACTGATCTTCAACCTCATTTCTCTTCCATAAATCCTCTCTCATCAAGTGACTGAACGAACGATCTCTATCTCACCTGTTGTGTTTCCAGTCTCCCATGTCATGCCTTCTCTGCTCTTACCTGCCCCTCTTCCCCACTGCATCCGGATCACGTGATCCCTTTTGCTCCCTGAGTGGTTTCAGAACGTCAACTAGCCATTTCACTGTAGGACTCATAGCCATTTCATGTATGAAACTATTTCAGATCCACAGACCACTCTAAGCTCTCTCCCAGGGTGTCTTCCACAAACATACCTTTTTTTTTGAAAAATGAACTTTTGGGGGGGGTCTTTCTTAGACATACCCACCATTCAGTATGTTATCTATAAATTGATACATTTTAAATTTGTTATAGCAAAACTCAAAACCTGGTTAAAACAAGAGTCTTTGGAAGAGTCATTGTTGTCATAACTACTGTGTCGTATAGTAGTTGTAAGCACAAACTTTGGTACAGATCCTGGCTCTGATAGTTACTAATACTGTGATATTGAGGAAATCACATAAGCTCCCCAGGTTACAATGTCCAGCCTCATAGGATTATTATCAGAATAAGAAAATACACACAGAGTGCTTAGCCTAAATGGTGGTTGCTTGGATTGCCTTTAAAAGCTGCAGTGTTGTGTGATGTGTTATGGGTGCATGCTGAAAACCTCAGAGGACAAGAAAAGATAGGCCATGAGATTTTCTCTGCAGGCCACTTAAGTTCTTTGGAAATAGATTAAAACTCTAACCCCATACCTAGCGTATGGCCTTGACTCTTACTGGACAAAAAAACCAGCTCTGAACTCCTGGTAAATATTATAGTAAAGGGTTCACAGAGACCAAAGAGTAATTATGTACTTTTCTTTACTGAATTTAAGGGTAGAATTCCTACCCACCCACCCCCCACTTGCTCCCCACACCAACAGCAACACACACAGCACACACATATGCACACCAGTATTGTTGGTGCAAGGTCTTCAGATAACTTTTGTGTCCAGAGTAATGTTTGTATTAGTTACTGTGTTTTGCATTGAGTAAGGGTGATAGAGTTTAGCTGTAAGAAGCTCTCAAGGTGTCACATCTCGGAATCAGAGAGACTCCGATGCTGAGGTCTTGGTCCCCCAGGCTGGGAGAGAAGTGCAGTGAACTAGAAAAGGTGACACTGACCTGGCCACAGTGACTGGCCCCAGTGAAGGCAGCCAAGGCTTCTATTCACGGTGCCCGCTATGGACACGACACAGCAGTGACTGGTCCCTGACTGCCAGTTGAACTACATGAGCTCAGCAAGCAGGAATTCTAAGGGGCTTCCAGAAGTGCTCAAGAGCAGGCAGCTAGTTAGCTGGAGGGAAGGGAGCTAAGAGATCTATCTATAGGGGCAGGATTTCTGTGAACAAATGGAGCATACCAGCCCAGGGCATACTCCAGCTTCTGGGGAGGAGGTCTGGAAATAGCTAGACAGTGTCTAGACTGGGTTTGCATGAGACTTCAGTCCCAATAGGAGGTATGGTTCGACAAATGGAGCATAAGTCAGGCTGGGGATGGCAGACCAGAGCATGTTTCTGACCCCATAGACCAGATCCAGGCAGGAAATAGGTCCAGTATGGGTTGCTGTGACTCACGTTATAGCTTGCTGTGCTCCAAGCCCTGATACCAAGAACAGGATTGAGGAGAGGGGACGGTGACCCCAAGTTCCAGAACATTACTTTCCCTAAGCACTTTTTCTCAGGAAAGCATCTGAAGTGTTCACTTTATAATTATTCTTTAAACTATATATGCATTCTTCTGTCTAAATGAAATATCTTGCAGTAATAAGAGAAAGCATTTGGAGTCATAACATGAGAAGAGAGTTATGGAGGCTGTTTATTGTGTGTGTTGGTCCTCCCGTTACTGGACAGGTGTGCTGGGAAGAACATCGTGTAATATTCTGATTCTGTTTCTCTCAACTTGTTA
This sequence comes from Grampus griseus, assembly GCF_964374135.1. Taxonomy (NCBI): domain Eukaryota; kingdom Metazoa; phylum Chordata; class Mammalia; order Artiodactyla; family Delphinidae; genus Grampus; species Grampus griseus. The sequence goes on from NC_139003.1 coordinate 37,093,927, forward strand.
GAGAGGTCTTTCTTAAAGATTTATTATTAAAATTTTTTTGTAACTCACACAGAGTAGTCTAGAAAACCAGAGGGATTCTGTGCTTAATTTCCTACCTGTTCCCAAGACACTAGCCTTGAAAATATTTAAAGAAATAAGGTTCCTATGTTTATACTCAAAATAAGCTAAGCTATACCATCTCTGTATCTGTTACAATATTTTTTCTCAGAATTTTAATATAAAATCACCTTCATTATAAAAGCAGTATATAGATAAATAAAATAAAAACACCAGACTGTCATTACCCAAACAATGTCAACTGTTCACCCCTTAGTGTATATCTTTCTGAATGTTTTTCTGAATGGACTTCGTTTACCCAAATGATACATATTTTTAATAGACTTTTTTAAAGAGCAGTTTTAGTGTACAGTAAAGTTGAGAGTAAAGTACAGAGATTTCCCTTCCACCCATTGCCTCCACACATACGGAGCCTCCCCCATTAGCAACATCACTCACCAGAATGGTACATTTTTTACCAAGGGTGAACCTACACTGACACATCATCATCACCCAAAGTCCATAGTTTACCGTAGGGTTCACTCTTGGTTTTGTATATTCTGTGGGTTTGGACAAATGTATAGTGACATGTATCCATCATGATAATATCATACTGCCTTAGAAAAATCTGTGCTCTGCCTGTTCATCCTTTCTCCTACTCCCAAAACCCCTGGCAACCACTGATCTTTTTTACTGTCTCCGTAGTTTTGCCCTTTCTAGAATGTCACATAGTTGGAATCATACAGTATGTAGCCTTTTCAGATTGGCTTCTTTCACTTAGTGATATGCATCAAGGTTCCTCCATGTCTTTTCATGGCTTCGTAGCTCACTTCTTTTTAGCACTGAATGGTATTCCATTTTCTGGTTGTACCACAGTTTATCTGTTCATGTACTGAAGGATATCTAGATTGCTTCATTATATATATTTTTTTAATTTCCTTTTTTCAGTTAATGACTTTTCCAATCATTAATTTTTCTTTAATCTCATCTAGAACTTAGTCAATGTATACATTTCAAAAAAAAAAAAATCCTTTTCAGCAAGTTTGTCCAAATCCAGGACCATTACATTGTATCTGGCTATCTATCTCATAAGTCTAGAACAATCCTTTTTTTCACAAAACTTGACTTGAAGGTACAAAGCCAAGCATTCTACAGAAAGTGCTGCCTCTGGCTTTGTCTGGTTGCTTCCCCCTAACATTCAGCATGTTGCTCTGTCCCTCGTATTTCCTGTGAAGTAGAAGTTTAACCTGTAGGTGTAACAGATTCAGGTTCCACAGCTTTGTAAGAACACATTGCAGATGATGATGTGTTTCTTTGCATTGCCCTGCGTTTGAGGGCTGACAACCCAGTCCCCCCACGGGCATCTGTCCTGACAGACATCTGTCGTGACAGACATCTGTCTGTCGTCTGGCCAGTAGGAGGTAACCTGTGTGGCATCATATGAATGTTCATTTCCCCATCAACAGTCTTCCTGCTGGTTTTAGCACTTAGCGACAATCATTGACTAAAATAAGAATTACACTAGGAATATGAAACTGTATTTTTTAAAACCTATAATTCCTTTTACATTTGTTGGCTGGCATTTTCTGTAGAGACTTCTCAACATAGTGGAGCTATTAGATTATCCTGAAATACAGAGTCCTTTAATTGCCAGTTTTCAAAGTAAGGAGTTGTTTAATATCCGCCTCAGAGAAGATGTGGGAAGAATGTAAGCACTTTTTTTAAATGCGATGGTCACTGCAGTATGATTTCTTGAGCACTTCCAATGTTTCAGGCTCTATGATAAAGGCCTTATGTAATCTAATTCTCATGACGGCACAATGAGGTTATAGAGAGAGAAAATGGAAATCACAAGAGGTTAAACAACTTGATACAGTTACTTGTGTGGGAAGTAACAGAGATAGGATTCAAACCCAAATGGGTCTGAGTCCAAAATCCGTGCGTAATTCCTCTTAGACATTTTTGTTGCATTTTACTTAAAAGCCAAATTCTATTTGTAATAATATTTGGAATATTTCCCAGTTCATAAACACTAGAGATGGATATCATGCTTAATAATTCTCATGAGGTCTCTTCTCTCCCCTATCCCATTTTTTAAAATATTTTTTGCAGTGTGAAGAAAACACAAATCTTCAGGATACTGCCCGCTACCTCAAACTTCCTTTTTCCAAGGGCATTCTCCTTGGGAATAATAATCAAGCCATGAAGGCCACAAAGGAGTCTTTTTGGATAACATCTTTTCTCTGTTCCACAAAACTCACACAAAACGGTAATTATAATACTGTTTTATTTGAAAGCCCTTGTATTTAAGTAGTCATGTGAATTTTGATAGGATATTCAATAAACGTCAATGTTATGTATAATAACTTTGCACTAGAAAAAATGTTGATCTTTCTGTTTGTGATTTCCAATAATGTGAAAACAGTTGTGACCCAATGATCTCTTAAATGCATGTAGTTTAAGGACTATAGAATTATCCCAGTATTGGAACCCAAGTACACAACTCTTCAAAATAAACCGTCAAACCCAGCTACTTTAAAAAAAAAAAAAAAAGACCAGGATTACCACCACCTTAATTTCTCTTGCTTTATAGCTCCATAGACAGTGCTAATTGCAGACTTTAGAGTGAAGGCTGTTTTTTGTTTAATTAGGTGGATATTGCTTTTCTATTCTAGCATTACTTTTTATGTCAGTGATTGTTTAGCAAGTTATGATTAATAAAGCAAGCTCTTCTCCTTGGCAAACTGTCGTGAAAACATTGTCTATAATGAAGGAAGCAAATTAAACATTTTTGAGTTCTTCATGGTTGCCATGTAAGCCTTCTGGAAAGCATCCTGAATGCCATATTAATAAAATCAGATTCATTATGTTGAAGAGAATCACTTCATAATAAGGCACAGCTCTTCCTTGACTTAGGATTGGGTTACATCCCGATAAACCCATGGTAACCTGAATAAGGTAAGTAGAATATGCATTTATTACACCTAACCTACAAAACATCATAGCTTAGCCTAGCCTACATTAAACATGCCCAGAACACTTCCATTAGCTTACAACTGGGCAAAATTATCTAACACAAAGCCTATTTTATCATAGTGTTGGATATCTCATGTAATTTATTGGATACTGTCCTGAAAGTGAAAGACAGAATGGTTGTACAGGTACAGAATGGTTGTAACTGGTGTTGGTTGTTTACCTTCGAGATCACGTGGCTGTCTGGGAGCTGGGGCTCAATGCCCAGCATCGCAAGAGGGTATTGGACCTGTGTTAGCATGTGGCTAACCCAGGAAAAGAGCAAAACTCAAAATTCGAAGTATGGTTTCTAAATGATTTCATATCACTTTCACACCCATGTAAAGTCAAAAAATCTTAAGTCAAACCATCCTAAGTCAGGGCCCTGTATTGTGTCAAAAAATGCTCCTGTGCTTAAACTTTTGTGTTATTAATTCTTTCTTCTGTGTCACATAGTAAGAAATATATTTCTTTTCTTAGAACATGGAATGAGAAAAGAAGCAAATTGTGGCATTGTTATAATGACCACTTTTAAGATACCCCTCAATTTGTCATGCATTGCTACTGTATTTACGTAGAAGTTGGCAAATTGCAAATGATTCTTTCACATTTATCTTGGGTTTTGTTTCTCCCCTTCCAAAAGTATTTTTGGGAAATATTTTTAAAAATCAACTACGTAATTCATTTTTAGTAAATCTGATTGAAAGTAGCTATTGCCAAGTCATGTCATTATACCAGACTTTATCAGTATTCAGTGGTTAATGATTTTTCTTAAATAAAACCTTCATTGACAGATCTCTATAATGACTATAAAGCATTTACCTCAGGCATTTTTTGTGGGAACAGTGTAACTCCATGGAGGTTATGAAGATAATAAAATCAACATGTTAGTGACTCCCTTCAGTGGAATTTTTATTCATCCCATGTGGATTAGTTGTGTGTCTGTTATAGAGTCTAAGTTCACATTTAATTGATTGTCTCCATTAGACTATTTCAGCTTGTATTAGTTATCTGTTGCTGCTGTAGTGATTACTGTAAACTTATTGGCTTAAAGCAACAATAATTTATTATCTTACGATTTTGGAGGTCAAAAGTCTGCAGTCAGTTTCATGGGGCCTAAATCAAGGTGTCGGCCGGGCCACATTCCCTCTGAAATCTCTTGGAGAGAATCCTTTTACTTACCTTTTCTAGTTTCTAGGAACCACCTGTATTCCTTGGCTCCTGGCCCCTTTCTCCATCTTCAAAGCCAGCAGCATAGCATCTTCAAATCTCTCTGACTCTAACCATCTTCCATCTTTTAGGAACCCCTGTGATTAGAGTGGGCCCACCAAATCATCCAGGATAATACCCCTATTTAAAAGATCTTTGGGCTTCCCTGGTGGCGCAGTGGTTGAGAGTCCACCTGCCAATGCAGGGGACACAGGTTTGTGCCCCGGTCCGGGAAGATCCCACATGCTGCGGAGCGGCTAGGCCCATGAGCCATGGCCACTGAGCCTGCACGGCCGGAGCCTGTGCTCCGCAACGGGAGAGGCCGCAACAGTGAGAGGCCCACGTACCGGAAAAAAAAAAAAAAAAGATCTTTAACTTAATCACACCTGTAAAATCTCTTTTGCCATGCCAAGATAAACATATTCACAGGTTCCGGGGATTAGAATACGGACACCTTTGGGGACCATTATTCTGCCAATGACACAAATCTAACAATAGATTATCTGCTGTCAGAATATTCAGCCCTGCATCCTTCACTTTTTCTAGTTCTAGGGTTTAGGATATTAGAATTGTGAACATAAGACAGAGGGAACAAAATCCTGATAATTAGAAGCTGCTACTTTGTAAAAGCAGAGAACATTTTCAGGTAAATAAACTATTCATGAAACCATTATATTAAACATCTCACTATATGGAAGGCAATGCTTGACTCATTGTTGAAGACTAATAAGTGCTTGATTATCATTTTGACATTGATTAACCTTGTCAGTGTAAGACAGCTCAAAATGAAGCAGGAAATGAATAGTGTGTTTCAGACATGGGAAGGAGGAAGGAAGTTAGTTGAGCTTTCTGAAATTTACATGCTAGACACATGTCTCTGTGTAGAAGTAATCCAGTTCCAAATTGGAATTAAATTGCTTTGTATTCATTTTACTTGACTTGGAAAGTTTACAGTTCCCATTACCATTACAATTGGGCATTTAGTAAGTGATGTGGTCTCTAGGAACAGTTTCCTAGAGCAGATTTGCATTTCAGGGTTTCTAAAGTGTGTCTGCACACTCTCTGTGTTCCAATGTCATTCTTAGATAGCATACCGAGGCCAGAGCACTCAGCTAGACGTCTGTGATTGCTAAATCAAGTAGATATTTTAAGCTTCTTAAAAGTGGGGATCAGAAAAGGAATTACTTTACTGTTTGTCAGCTTCCTTGGACTGCTAAACACAACTGTTTAAAAAGTTATGAGAAAATAAAAACAGTGCTTAAATTAAGTCTAACATTTGTGCAGGTACTGACTGCCCTACGTCCCTTTCCTACCCCCAGTGGTGGGTGGTTTATTCAGTCTCTTCCTGAGATTGTGATTTAAAAAAAACAAAAGTAGGGATCATGCCATCTACCTATTTTATAGCTCTTGGTAGATTAGGCATACAGTCAGTATACATGTAAATGATAATTGAATGGAATTTATAAAATTCACGTTTTTCAGAAGTAGGTCCTAGCTCCAAATTTGCAACTAATATATCTTCAAATGGCTAAAATAGAGGCCTAAGAGATGACAATTTTGACTTGATTCTGAGTTCTTGGCATACATGAGGTTTTTTTTAAGTATTTAATTTTTTTATTTTAATTCTGTAACAATGACATTTTGCTAAGGAAAAAAAAATGTTTCATCACACAACAGATCTTTGTTTTGTTTTGTTTTTGTTTTTGCGGTACGCGGGCCTCTCACTGCTGTGGCCTCTCCCTTTGCGGAGCACAGGCTCTGGACGCGCAGGCTTAGCAGCCATGGCTCACAGACCTAGCCACTCCGCGGCATCTGGGATCTTCCCGGACCGGGGAACGAACCCGCATGCCCTGCATCGGCAGGCGGACTCTCAACCACTGCGCCACCAGGGAAGCTCTGACCAATCATTTTTTAAAAGGTTTCAATCATACCTCCAGGGTGTCCGAGTTAGACATGAATATTTAACATTTTCAGGATTTTCTGTTATGAAAATAGTCATAAATCTCTTTTTCACTGTCAATATTGAAAAAAAATTCCCTCATTTTTCTCGTTCTGAATCCGCCTCCTCCTCTTACCCCTATTTGTTATAGGCAAATATTTTCATTTAGTACCAAATTTCTTTCTTTTAAGTTGTTTGTAAAGTTTTTCTTTTGAATCTGACTTTGGTAGAAGTTGCTTCTATTTCCTCTTGAGATTCTTATGCTTTTTTCGCATCTTTATTCACTACATCATATTTTCTTTCTCATCATAACTACTCTTCCTTGATCTCTTGGATTGTGTTTGTTTGGTTGGTTTCTTGTTTCCACATTGGTCTTTCTGTCTCTCAGCAAGTCCCATTTGGGTTTTTCTTGAAACAAGTGCTTTGAAGTAGAAAACCCCTCCTGGCTTCTCTCTTGGCCGTTCTAGTCTCTCAGCCCCACTGAGTACCAGGAGACTAGCCCTGCCAGGTTCCCCTGCCCGGGGCACATCCTGCTCGCACGTGCCTTGTCAGTTCTCACTGCTTTCATTGGCCTCCAGACACCACCGTCTCCCTGATCCCTTTGGAGACCAGTGAAGCTGGACACCATGTTCAGGACCTTCTGCCCAGGAATGATGAGGGAAGGATTTATTCCCTCACGAGGTGAAGAGGTTTCCTGAGGGCCCTGCTAGACTCAGGACCCACGTGTTATCAGTTCAGGGAAAGGAGGAAATTGAAGAGCTGGGCCAGAGTCTAGGATGGAAGATGATCATGGAGTCCAGGAACTGGCCCTCTCAGGTCCAAAGTCTCACTAGATGGTCTGACAATTGACTGGCTTTGTCATCACTGTGCAGGGACCTTCTAGTCATGCCAGGTTTGGGCCACATTGTCAAGAAGACCTTCGTTTCCGAGTGGAATTTGTTGCTAGGCAGAGTGCTATATGCTGGGGGCACAAATATGAATAAAGTGGGTTCCCAGCCCTCAAGAATCTCCCACTTTAATGGGAGGAGGCAGAAAATCATTCAGCCAGTATTTACCAAGTGCCTGCTATGTGCCTGCCCTGTTCCAGATGCTGGCACTATGTTAGGGCCAAACTCGCACACTCTCTTGTTCTGCTGGAATTTACAGTCTAGTGGGGGCAAAGACAGATAGCTAGCCTGAGAACTGAAGGATAAGTAGGAGTTTGTAAGTCAAGGGCATTGGGAAGGGAGAAATAATTAGAATACACTGTAATAAATGCCATTCAGAGGGCTAGTGGGAGGGCCTGGGAGCCTGCAACTTGGGTGACCAAGAGGCAATGTGTGTAAGAATTCAGCGTTTACAGTAGAACACTTTCGTGTTCTCTATCAAGGCAACTAATTTTCCTTTTCTGTTTGGAAAGGTGATATGCTTGATCTTTTGAAATGGAGAACCCACCCAGACAAGATCACAGGCTGTCTCTCTAAATTAAAAGAAATTGACGGCTCAGAGATAGTAAAGGTATATGGTATTTTGTTATCCCTCTCTTGGAAATTCATGGGTTAAAGAATATTTAGAGGGGAAGGACAGAGGATATTTTATTTATGCTTTTACTTCTTTATCCAACAGTTTCTGCAAGATACACTGGATACCTTGTTTGGAATTTTAGATGAAAATTCCCAAAAATATGGGTCTAAAGTGTTTGATTCTTTGGTGAGTTTAAATTCACTTTAATTGTCTCTTAATTTTGACTTTCCTCAAGCTGTAAATGTGCACATAATAGCATGAGCTTACTTGCAAAGAAACCTTCCCCCTCCCCTCTACCAAAAAAAATCTTGCTTTGTGTTCCGTTTTATAAAGCTCCATTTTTTTTTTTTTTTTAGGTTCACATAATAAATTTGCTGCAAGATAGCAAATTTCATCATTTTAAACCTGTAATGGACACTTATATTGAGAGTCATTTTGCTGGGGCACTTGCACACAGGTAAGGCCCTTTATCTTGTAATTGGTGTAGAAGCAGTTTCTTTTGAGCTTTTTAAAGCAGAACCAACTATATAGGAAAACTTAAAAGGGAGTGTAGGAAGAAGTGAAGCACAACCACTGAAGTGTCTCTTGAGACAGTTTCCTCCTTTCTCACACACCTTCTTTTAATGGCTGGAACTTCTTTTGAGTAAAAGGGGAAAAAAAAGAACTTCCTGAATTCTATTCCTGAAACCTAAAATGTAAGGTATTTTCTTCTTGTCTCTGTTTCATTTGATATTCTTTAGTCTAAAATATCTGGTTATTTCACTTTGGCTGTCGAGAGCCCCATTTAATCACCAGACTCCTTGATGATTCTAGATGTCTTTAAGAAAGAAATATGATGGGAAAAGGATCTTTGCCATCATACCATTTTAAAGTCATTTGTTCATTCATCTGTTAATATTTACTGAGTGCCTACTGCATACCAGGCACTATGCTTTGTGCTGATCATATGAAGACCTGGTCCCTGGCTGCAAGCAGTTCAGTCATTGGACTCTGCCCTTCGTTACCAGCTGCCATTTTAACTGCTGGTGCGTTCCTGTCAGCTCAGATAAGGCAAGCAGGCTACAAGTGAATGAATAATGACATGCTTTAGCTGGTTCCTGCCTCCACGTAGCCCAGGTGATAGTTGCCAGAAGGTGGCAATGTCCCTCTTTCTGTCCTATCATGACATCTTCCCGGTTTGGGGCCTTGCTTAAATACAGCCCTGAAATGTACCCCAAAGTTCTATCTCCCCATTACACTCTTGTCATTGCTATTCTGCCAAAGTTTTTACCTTATACTTTAAGCACCTATGGGTATGTACATGCACAATCATCTGTTCCCAGAGGTGTGTTTAAAGAACATGGAATCAGGGTTTTCCCCATCTATGTATTGTATAAAAGATAGTAGGTAATCAATTAAGCGTTTGATCCCGTTCCTTTGGGTATTCCCCACCATGGCCTGGTAAGATTTACGCCTCTGACGTTTAAATGAATGGAGTCATTTTTGCAAGACTTGACCCTCTGCCAACATGAGTTTTTCAGAGGGTGAAATGTAACAACAGGGATAGTTTTGAAATGTTGGCCCGACTTTGCCCCTTGGCCTAACAATTTGGGCTCTGGTGTGAGGTGGTCACCGCCTCCAACTGAGACTATCCTTGGAAGCTAGAGAAAGAGGGTGTAATTTCTAAATTTCAGGTTGGCCAGGAAGGCAGCTAATAAGTCCTAATAAGACAAATAAGGCCTGTGGAATCGTCTTGAGCTATGGGTGGCCAGAAACTCACCGACAGATCATCTTCAAAATAGCACTCCCAGCAGCATCTGCCTACTGGCACATCCATAGATTCTCTCCCGACAGAAAAGAGGAGCATTTTTAAAAACTGCTCTGTTTCCTAGAAACCAAGAACTGACCAGTGTTAACGGTCACACAACTGCAATCTTGAGAATTTGGGGGGGTGGAGGTTAATTCAATTTTTGTTTCTTAAAACAATGAGACTTGGGTTTTCTGGAAATTACTAAGGCATACTTTGACAGTAAGCCTCATTCTTCCCACAGGTCAGAGAATTGGCTTGATAACTCCATGGGGGTGTGCTTTAAAATGGAGAGGTATTACCTTCATCCCTCCCCACACCCTCTTTTGCCTCCAGCCGAATATTTCATCCAACTGTTTACGTAGTCGCTGGGGAGGAAATCCCAATTAGCAGTTGTCCGAGATTGACCATGACAGTCATATTCAGGCACTCCCTTGGCCGGAGTCCTTTTCTCAGATATTTGTGTTCACCCATTGGAAGCACTGCCAGCAGGGCTGATGGAATATGTCCAGATTGAAAGGAATCTTGCTGGGAGGAAGTGTTGTTTCTCTCTTCAGCTTCAAAAAAGGGGTAGTGATGTTGATAGGCAGACTTTGTAAAATTATTATGTTATGGCAGTTTGACAGAAAAATGTGAGAACTGTTGGGAAATGAAGCCTCCTCATGATAAACATAAGCATTTGATTTGTTGGCATTTAATTGAGAATGAGAGCAATTCTACCTTCTGCACGTCTCCTTGTATTTTAGAGATCTCATCAAAGTGCTCAAGTGGTATGTGGACAGGATCACAGAAGCAGAGAGACAAGAGCACATCCAGGAGGTGTTGAAGGTAATGACACGCTGTCAAAAACAGATCACCGTCTAACAGTGCTGTTGCGTGGTGATGCCTAAACGAATTGGTTTCCTCTACACAGACAGTAACTGGTGATGATGTATTACTGACATTCCAATTCAAGGATCTTAATCAGTTTATGGCTACTCCAGAGCTGATGAAATTTGAAAGGGACTTTGCCAAGCTTGCCCACTGGAACCTGCCTGGCATTGAATCCTTACTCCTCTGGGCTCTGAACACTTGAAGTCTAGGATTGGCAGGAGGAAGGGTTGAAAAGAAGACTGCAGATGGGCAGTTAAGCTTAGAAGTTCCTGGCTCTTGCTTCCACCACCCTGACAGAGACCATCTGAGGGCCATTTGTCTTAAGAGAGGATAATAGGATGGCTTAGCAGGGATCACAGTGAGGAAACCTGAGGTTTTACTGGCTATCATGGTTTAACACTGCCCATATCTCTGGGCCCTGTGTGCTCAGTATATATGGAGATGTTGATACCTTACCTGCAAACATGTTTGTAAAGAATATAGATTCTTAAAAGGATTGTCCATAACAGCTCTGGCAGTCTTTTGATTTCTATAATTGAGTATACCCTATTTGATGTCAGTAGATAAAAGTAAACAGGTGTACATTTTAAAAAACAAGCACTTTACTCATTATAAATTTGTCATTTTGGACCAATTGAAGTTAAAATGCAAGTGGCAAGAGTACCAACCAGCAAAGCAAAATAATTTTTGAAAAACAGATTTGTTGATGAAATTTAAAAAATCATCTGAGGATCAGAAACATTTAATGTTCATACCTCTCAAGAATTACATAGAATTTAAAAATTATCTATACGTTTTCTCTCATTAGGCATCAGAGAAAAATGGCTCTTTCCCTACAAGTAAATACTGTTCAGAAATCTCACGGGGCCTTAGTATTTAAGTCAATATTTTAAAAGTCTAATGTTGTGCTATGGTTTTTGTGCTGTGTCTTTGTCAAATAAATACCTTTGGTTTCCTTTGAAACTAATGTTTTAAAACTTTTGTTTTAAGGCCCAAGAATATATTTTTAAGTATATCGTTCAGTCTCGAAGGCTGTTTTCCCTCGCCACCGGCGGACAGAATGAGGAAGAATTTCGCCGCTGCATTCAGGAGCTCCTCATGTCAGTCCGTTTTTTTCTTTCACAAGAAAGCAAAGGGTCTGGAGCATTATCTCAATCACAGGTAATTTTTTTTTTCATCTCTGCTGAAGAGAGGAAAAATGAGTCCAATTTATTTATTTTTACACAACCGCATAAGTGAATATTTTCTCCATCAGCAACCTGTAGCTCCAGCTTATATTTGTAGCTTAACTGAGACTTCTAAAAAGTCCCTCAGCTTCCGAACGCCAGCAGAGCAGAAGTTAGGTTGTCTTTCCTCGGACTGTTCTCCCTCTGAATGGAGAGCCTGTTGGTTTGCACCAGCCTCCATTCCAGTTTCTAGAACACATACTGATAGAGACACCCTGTCACACCGTCAGCCAAGGAGAAGGAATTTCGCTCTAGCCAATCTGCTGCAGTTGTTTTCCCCAGGCCTTGTGCTGCTTCTTTTTTTAGTTCCCCGAGCAGGGATGGAACCCGAGCCCCGGCAGTGAGAGCGCCAAGTCCTAACCACTGGACCACCAGAGAACTCCCTTGTGCTGCATTTTAATCTGTGGACTTGAGACTCATTATATTGGTCTCAGCTAAATTGCGTGTTGTTTTGTCTTATTTAACTTGACGCTAATCGTCCTGGGACTGATCTGCTATGACCAGTGCTGAGCGGTTGCTGCCAAATTCTATGACCAGGAGTAGCTGCCCGTGTTTTGTTTAAGAACAGGATCTATGCACTTTCCAAATAGCGTGGCCTTGAACATGTGCCGAGAGATAGTTCTGAATATCTTTCTCTACACTTTCTTAATCCTTCTTGTACATGTTTAATTCTAATAACTTGGTTTAATAACTTGTCAGATGGAGAAGCAACCTCTTTACCACCATCCCCTGGAGACTTGAGACTTATAATCACTGAGAGTTGGGATATAAAATGGGAGATTAGGAGACAAAACTAGATCCCTAAGAGTATTGTTGTAATTTGGTGTCATTTGACATTTGGAAGGCGTTATATATAATGGCAAAACACTAGAAATGTACCACCCCCCCCAATAATAGAGCCATGTTTTTCTGACTGTTTGGGGGCTATTCTTGTTACTTTCTTCTTTGCAGAGGTGGACTCATCTTCCATCTGGTTAAGGATACAGGCTCTTTTAATGTCATTTTGGCTTCTCTTGTCAACAGTACAATCACTGCACGTTAGGAAACTTGCCAGAAGCCTCAGTGTCAAGTTGCCCACTAACCAGACCCTACTTATCAGCCATTGATATTTGAAAAGGATACTGTAACAGGTTAACATATATTCCTTTAGATGAAAGTTCTCAGAAGTTCACTACTTTTACAAAAGCTATTGAAAAGTTGAGTTTTCATTTTGAGATTTTTCTGAAACAAAACAAACCTTTATAAGTTACAGGGATAAAACTTACTTAATCCATAACTGAAAAATATTCTCTTACTCTTAAGAGTAACTTTAAGTCATGGTTTCTTAATGAGATGCCTTTGTAGGGACTCAAGAGATTTTTCTCTTCTTTAACCTTGGAGAAATATTCTTTTACCTTAGTTGTGTTTCCACCGAACCCTAGCAGTCACCCTGAGATGATTTCGGCTGCTGAGGTACAACCACAATATAGAGCAGCCTCCTTTTCTTTGTTTAACATACTGAACTCCAACTGCTCTTGATTCTCTGAGTTCTACCCCTCCATCAAGATAGTAAAACAACTTTAGCACCTTCAAAGAATCATATTTGATTCTTCTTTTTTGGCCCTTAGCTTTTTATCAAGAGATGATATATAAAATATATAATAGTTTCTAAATATCTTCATAAACTCTACTGAAGTCGTTCTCTATTATTTTATGCAGTATCCTATACTTGAAAATTTTGAAATGATAATTTTATTTAGTTTAATGCTAAGAGAAAATTTATACAAAATAATGAAGCAGTTAGTTTTCTTCATTAAGCAATGAGGACTTTGTTCCTTTATGTTTTGGGAGAATGCTAAACACTTCTTCCCATTCCAAGTCCCCCTTTGACCCCACACTTTCTTAGCTCTCTCTTCCAAGAAGGAAGGTGTCACTAATCTGATTGATCCAACAGTTAGGTTTCTGTTGCTGCATAACAAATGACCACCGTGGCTTTAGATAACACCCATTTATTAGCTCAAGTTCTGTAGGTTGGAAGGCTTGGTCAGGTCTTGGTCCTACAGCCAAAATCAAGGTGTTGGCTTTGATGGCTTATCTGGAGGCTCTGGGGAGGAATTCACTTTCTAGATCTTTCAGGCTTTTGACAGGCATCAGTTTCCTTGTGAGTGAGATTCCCATTTCCATGCTGGCTGTCACCCAGGGGTGGGAGGAGGATCTGGGTGCTCTCAGCTCCTAGAGGCCACTTGCATTCCTTGGTGTGTGGCCCCTCCATCCTCGAAGCCAGGCACAGTTTGTCAAATCCTTCTCATGCTTCAAATCTCTGAGTTCCCCCACCACGAGCCAGAGAAAACTTCTGCATGGGAACAGCATCAGGGGACAAAGTTCATGGAGATCATCTTAGAACTCTGCCTACCATGTCCAGAGCCAAGGTTACCCACTGGTCCTTAAAGATTCTTGCCTGAAAGACAAAAACCCAGTATCCTTGCTCCATTTTGCATTTTTTCCATGTGAGCTACAACTCAGAGCAAATTCCATCTCCTGGAGGTAGAATAGCCATCCCAGCAATCCTTCAGGTTGGATCAATGGATGGCTGCTCTACAGATCTGGCCATCCTGGTACTAGGACGTTCATTTAGTACTCCTGGCCTAAGCCCAGCCTGTTAATGACTCTGTCCTTAGGAGCCCTGCCCTGGGCAGGACTGAAGGCTTAGTCAGCTATATACAGTGGATCTTGGTTTCCCATTCCAAGGACAGGTCTCTACCTTGGAAACCCCAAGAAAAGAGGAATGGCGGAAGGAGTTGAGGCCCAAGACCCTGCCCCAAGTTCCTATTAATTATCTTTCTCTATTTGCCTTGGCTACCAAGAAGGTCAAAACAAAATCATGTTTTTATTTTTATTTTCAGTAAAAATCTTTAGCTTAGATAGCTATTACAGCTGTCTTTCTGCCCTCATCACAACGTCCTTGTTCCTTTATCCTTTTTAATAATTGTATCTTACACTGCAAGCACATTCAAATACCTTTTTGAAATAAAGAGGTATAAATAAAGAATTGATGGATAAATTAAGGGATTCCTGAGGAAAGTCAACTTAGGTGACTTTAGTGACCAGAAAGCTGGGCTCATTTTATTTTAATTTTTTTTACATTTCGTCTGTATGACTCAGCTCTTTGCAGAGTGAAATGTAGGCTATATAAATATAGTCTTTACCAGGGAATATCAGGTTATTAATTTTAAGTACATTCAAGAAAATCTATAATTTTTAAGAGTCAAGGGGAAAACATAGCTGTTGACCCCAGCACCTTAAGCATTCTGATGATTCTGGCATCAAACACAGGTCTTGGCTCTTCTACAATTTCTGCTGCTGCTATACAGGTAAATACCAAACTCCATGAATTTGAATTTAGTTCTGTGTTTGAATCATCAGCACTTGTAGACTTGACCTACCTTCCCCTGGTGTTAGATCTCAATGGTAAACCCACCAGCCCTTGAACCTCATATTACAAAATGTAATACCTTCCTTCACCAGGTGTTTGAGGCTGATCGACTTTTCCTTCCACTGCCCTCCTTTTGTGGAATTTTAAAAGGCTGAGTTTGTTTAGATGTACAATCCTAGACCAGTTTTTTTTTTTTAATTTTTATTTATTTTTTTTTCAGAGACTTAATCGTTGCTTTATTTGACTATTCTGAATTCCTGGTACATCACAAATGCAATGAATTTGTTTAAAAATTGATTATTCAATATTTTTAAAATATTTGTGATATAAAGTGGGGCTAAGTGTATTTTATTTTGTTTACTTTATTTATCTTTTTAATATCTTTACTGGAGTATAATTGCTTTACATTGTTGTGTGAGTTGCTGCTGTATAACAAAGTAAATCAGCTATACGTATACATATATATCCCCATATCCCCTCCCTCTTTCATCTCCCTCCCACCCTCCCTATCCCACCCCTCTAGGTGGTCACAAAGCACCAGGCTGATCTCCCTGTGCTATGCGGCTGCTTCCCATTAGCTATCTGTTTTACATTTGGTAGTGTATATATGTCCATGCCACTCTCTCACTTCATCCCAGCTTACCCTTCCCTCTCCCCGTGTCCACAAGTCCATTCTCAACGTCTGCATCTTTATTCCTGTCCTGCCCCTAGGTTCTTCAGAACCATTTTTTTTCTTTTAGATTCCATATATATGTGTTAGCATACGGTATTTGTTTTTCTCTTCCTGACTTACTTCACTCTTTGACAGACTCTAGGTTCATCCACCTAACTACAAATAACTCAATTTCATTTCTTTTTATGGCTGAGTAATATAACATTGTATATATGTGCCACATCTTCTTTATCCATTCATCTGTCGATGGACACTTAGGTTGCTTCCATGTCCTGGCTATTGTAAATAGTGCTGAAATGAACATTGTGGTACATGACTCCTTTTGAATTATGGTTTTCTCAGGGTATATGCCCAGTAGTGGGATTGCTGGGTCATATGGTAGCTCTATTTTTAGTATTTTAAGGAACCTCCATACTGTTCTCCATAGTGCTTGTATCAATTTACATTCCCACCAACAGAGCAAGAGGGTTCCCTTTTCTCCACACCCTCTCCAGCATTTATTGTTTGTAGCTTTTTATGATGGCCATTCTGACTGGTGTAAGGTGATACCTCATTTTAGTTTTGATTTGCATTTCTCTAATGATTAGTAATGTTGAGCATACTTTCACGTGTTTGTTGGCAATCTGTATATCTTCTTTGGAGAAATGTCTATTTAGATCTTCTGCCCGTTTTTGGATTGGGTTGTTTGTTTTTTTGATATTGAGCTGCATGAGCTGCTTGTATATTTTGGAGATTAATCCTTTGTCAGCTGCTTCGTTTGCAAATATTTTCTCCCATTCTGAGGGTGGTCTTTTTGTCTTGTTTATGATTTCCATTGCTGTGCAAAAGCTTTTAAGTTTCAGTAGGTCCCATTTGTTTATTTTTGTTTTTACTTCCATTTCTCTAGGAGGTGGGCCAAAAAGGATCTTGCTGTGATTTATGTCATAGAGTGTTCTGCCTATATTTTCCTCTAAGAATTTTATATATAGTGTCTGACCTTACATTTAGGTCTTTAATCCATTTTGAGTTTATTATTGTGTATGGTGTTAGGGACTGTTCTAATATCATTCTTTTACATGTAGCTGTCCAGTTTTCCCAACACCACTTATTGAAGAGGCTGTCTTTTCTCCATTGTATATTCTTGCTTCCTTTATCAAAGATAAGGTGACTATATGTGCGTGGGTTTATCTCTGGTCTTTCTATCTTGTTCCATTGATCTATATTGCTGTTTTTGTGCAACTACTATATGTCTTGATTACTGTAGCTTTGGAGTATAGTCTGAAGTCAGGGAGCTTGATTCCTCCAGCTCCATTTTTCTTTCTCAAGATCACTTTGGCTATTTGGGGTCTTTTGTGTTTCCATACAAATTGTGAAGTTTTTTGTTCTAGTTCTGTGAAAAATGCCATTGGTAGTTTGACAGGCTTACATTGAATCTGTAGATTGCTTTGGGTAGTAGAGTCATTTTCAGTGTTGATTCTTCCTATCCAAGAATATGGTATATCTCTCCATCTGTTTGTATCATCTTTAATTTCTTTGATCAGTGTCTTATAGTTTTCTGCATACAGGTCTTTTGTCTCCTTAGGTAGGTTTATTCCTAGGTATTTTATTCATTTGTTGCAGTGGTAAATGGGAGTGTTTCCTTAATTTCTCTTTCAGATTTTTCATCATTAGTGTATAGGAGTGCAAGAGATTTCTGTGCATTTATTTTGTATTCTGCTACTTTACCAAATTCATTGATTAGCTCTAGTAGTTTTCTGGTAGCATCTTTAGGATTCTCTACATATAATATCATGTCATCTGCAAACAGTGACAGTTTTACATCTTCTTTTCCGATTTGGATTCCTTTTATTTCTTTTCTTCTCTGATTGCTGTGGTTAAAACTTCCAAAACTATGTTGAATAATAGTGGTGAGAGTCAGCAACCTTGTCTTGTTCCTGATAGTGGAAATGCTTTCAGTTTTTCACCATTGAGAATGATGTTGGCTGTGGGTTTCTCATATATGACCTTTATTTTGTTGAGATAAGTTCCTTCTATGCCTACTTTCTGGAGAGTTTTTATCATACATGGGTATTGAATTTTGTGAAAAGCTTTTTCTGCATCTATTGAGATGATCATATGGTTTTTATCCTTCATTTTAAGAGGGTGTATAGCGTTGGTTGATTTGTGTATATTGAAGAATCCTTGCATTCCTGGGATAAACCCCGCTTGATCATGGTGTATGATCCTTTTAATGTGCTGTTGGATTCTGTTTACTAGTATTTTGTTGAGGATTTTTGCATCTATGCTCATCAGTGATATTGGCCTGTAGTTTTCTTTTTTTGTGACATCTTTGTCTGGTTTTGGTATCAGGGTGATGGTGGCCTCATGGAATGAGTTTGGGAGTATTCCTCCCTCTGCTATATTTTGGAAGAGTCTGAGAAGGATAGGTTTTATCTCTTCTCTAAATGTTTATTAGAATTCTCCTGTGAATCCATCAGGTCTGGGGCTTTTGTTTATTGGAAGATTTTTAATCATAGTTTCAGTTTCAGTGCTTGTGATTGGTCTGTTTATATTTTCTACTTCTTCCTGGTTCAGTCTCCGAAGGTTGTACTTTTCTAAGAATTTGTCCATTTCTTCCAGGTTGTCCATTTTATTGGCATATAGTTGCTTGTAGTAATCTTTCATGATCCTTTGTATTTCTGCAGTGTCAGTTGTTACTTCTGCTTTTTCATTTCTTATTCTGTTGATTTGAGTCTTCTCCCTTTTTTCTTCATGGGTCTGACTAATGGTTTAGCAATTTCGTTTATCTTCTCAAAAAACCAGCTTTAATTTTATTGATCTTTGCTCATGTTTCCTTCATTTCTTTTCCATTTATTTCTGATCTCATCTTTATGATGTCTTTCCTTCTGCTAACTTGGGTTTTTTTGTTCTTCTTTTTCTAATTGCTTTAGGTATAAGGTTAGGTTATTTATTTGAGATGTTTCCTGAGGTAGGATTGTATTACTATAAACTTCCCTCTTAGAACTGCTTTTGCTGCATC
This sequence comes from Grampus griseus, assembly GCF_964374135.1. Classification (NCBI taxonomy): domain Eukaryota; kingdom Metazoa; phylum Chordata; class Mammalia; order Artiodactyla; family Delphinidae; genus Grampus; species Grampus griseus. The sequence goes on from NC_139003.1 coordinate 37,112,594, forward strand.
CCATATGTTTTGGGCTGTCGTGTTTTCATTGTCATTTGTTTCTAGGTATTTTTAAATTTCTTCTTTTGTTTCTTCAGTGATCTCTTGGTTATTTAGTAGTGTATTGTTTAGCCTCCATCTGTTTGTATCCTCTACAGTTTTTTTTTCCTGTAATTGATATCTGGTCTCATAGCACTGTGGTCAGAAAAGATACTTGATATGATTTCAATTTTCTTAAGGTTACCAAGGCTTGATTTGTGACCCAAGCTATGATCTATCCTGGAGAATGTTCCATGAACACTTGAGAAGAAAGTGTATTCTGTTGTTTTTGGATGGAATGTCCTATATATATCAATTAAATCCATCTTGTTTAATATATCATTTAAAGCTTGTGTTTCCTTCTTTATTTTCTTTTTGGTTGATCTGTCCATTGGTGGAAGTGGGGTGTTAAATTCCCGTACTATTATTGTGTTACTTTCGATTTCCTCTTTTATGACTGTTAGCATTTGCCTTATGTATTGAGGTGCTCCTATGTTGGGTACATAAATATTTACAATTGTTATATCTTTTTCTTGGATTGATTCTATTTTAAAGTCGATTTTGTCTGATATGAGAATTGCTACTCCAGCTTTCTTTTGATTTCCATTTGCACGGAATACCTTTTTCCATCCCCTCACTTTCAGTCTGTATGTATCCCTAGGACTGAAGTGGGTATCTTATAGACAGCATATGTACAGGTCTTGTTTTTGTATCCATTCAGCCAGTAGATGTTTTTTTGTTGGAGCATTTAATCCATTTACATTTAATGTAATTATCGATATATATGTTCCTATTACCATTTTCGTAATTGTTTTGGGTTTGTTATTATAGGTCTTTTCCTTCTCTTGTGTTTCCTGCCTAGAGAAGTTCCTTTAACATTTGTTGTAAAGCTGGTTTGGTGGTGCTGAATTCTCTTAGCTTTTGTTTGTCTGTAAAGATTTTAATTTCTCTGTTGAATCTGAATGAGATCCTTGCTGGGTAGAGTAATCTTTGTTGTAGGTTTTTCCCTTTCATCACTTTAAATATGCCCTGCCACTCCCTTCTGGCATGCAGAGTTTCTGCTGAAAGATCAGCTGTTAACATTATGGGGATTCCCTTGTGTGTTATTTGTTGTTTTTCCCTTGCTGCTTTCAATATTTTTTCTTTGTATTTAATTTTTGATAGTTTGATTAGTATGTGTTTTGGTGTGTTTCTCCTTGGATTTATCCTGTATGGGACTCTGTACTTCCTGGACTTGATTGACTATTTCCTTTCCCATATTAGGGAAATTTTCAACTATAATCTCTTCAAATATTTTCTCAGTCCCTTTCTTTTTCTCTTCTTCTTCTGGAACCCCTATAATTCGAATGTTGGTATGTTTAATGTTGTCCCAGAGTTCTCTGAGACTGTCCTCAATTCTTTTCATTCTTTTTTCTTTATTCTGCTCTGTGGTAGTTATTCCCAGTATTTAATCTTCCGGGTCACTTATCCATTCTTCTTCCTCAGTTTTTCTGCTATTGATTCCTTCTAGAGAATTTTTAATTTCATTTCCTTTGTTGTTTGTCATTGTTTGTTTGCTGTTTAATTCTTCCAGGTCCTTGTTAAACATTTCTTGTATTTTCTCCATTCTATTTCCTAGATTCTGGATTATCTTTACTATCATTACTCTGAATTCTTTTTTAGGTAGACTGCCTATTTCCTCTTCATTTGTTTGGTCTGGTGGGTTTTTACCTTGCTCCTTCATCTGCTGTGGTTTTCTCTGTCTTCTCATTTTGCTTAACTTACTGTGTTTGGGGTCTCCTTTTCGCAGGCTTCAGGTTCATAGTTCCCGTTGTTTTTGGTGTCTGCCCTCAGTGGATAAGGTTGGTTCAATGGGTTGTGTATGCTTCCTGGTGGAAGGGACTGGTGGCTTTGTTCTGGTGGATGAGGCTGGGTCTTGTCTTTCTGGTGGGCAGGACCGCATTCGGTGATGTGTTTTGGGGTGTCTGTGAACTTATGATTTTAGGCAGCCTCTCTGCTAATGGGTGGTGTTGCGTTCCTGTCTTGCTAGTTGTTTGGCATGGGCTGTCCAGCAGTGGAGCTTGCTGGTCGTTGAGTGGAGCTGGGTCTTAACATTGAGACAGACATCTCTGGGAGTGCTTTTGCCAATTGATATTATGTGGGGCTGGGAGATCTCTGGTGGTCCAATGTCCTGAACTCGGCTCTTCCACCTCAGAGGCTCAGGCCTGACACCCAGCCGGAGCACCAAGACCCTGTCAGCCACACAGCCAGGTTCGTGGGGAGTTTCTTGCTTTTTGGGAAGCCTGAGGTCTTCTGCCAGCATTCAGTAGATGTTCTTTAGGAGTTGTTCCACATGTAAATGTATTTTTCATGTGTTTGTGGGGAGGAAAGTGATCTCCTTGTCTTACTGCTCTTCCATCTGGAAGGTCCTCTCCTAGCCCAGTTTTTAAAGTATGCCTCTCAGGGTTTTATGTTAGCATCTTTTTTTTTCCCCTTAAAATATAATTATCAGGTTTCTTATATAAAGAATACAGGCAGTTCTGGGTTTTCAGTATATCTTGAAGAAACCTAAGGAGTTGTTCTAATGACCTTGTTGTTTTGCAGGTGATGAAACTGAAACCTACGGGGTTAAAAAGATTTGTCCAAGGTCACAGAGTTTATTAGAAGCCAAACTAGTCCTACATATAATATAGGTCTTCTGATGCCTTCTGATGTCCTATGTTTTTTTCTTTAATCATAAATTGAGTGCTTTAGAGAATTAATGTGTTTGGCTTCTTAAAAGTAAATGAGATTTAAATGAGCACTTCACAAAGCTTCTCCAAAAAGAATGAAACATAAATAATTACAATCCAGGTCTTAGTTGAGCATTCTTTCCATTTGATCATGCTGCATTCTGCTGATTCTCTGGGCATATTGTCCATCATCTTGCTAATGTCAGTAGTTTTACAGAATTTCCCAGTTTTTACTCTGTTGTACCTTTGCATATTTTGAAAAGTTGCTCTATTTTGGTACACTTTTTTTTTTTCTAAATTTTGCCTTTTAACCTTTTTAGTCTTTTTAGTTTCAGTACCAGAAACATTTTACATTCATTTTTCTAGCATTCAAAAATATTTGTCACAATCTTAAACTCACTGACATTTTATAGCTGATTTCTCAGGTCGTATCTGGGAATTGATTTAAATTTCATCTCTTTAAGGCTGTGTTTCTGAGCTCCTTCCCAGCTGTGTACTCAGAGCTGTTGAAGCTCTTTGATGTCCGGGAAGTGGCCAACTTGGTACAGGACACCCTGGGCAGTCTGCCGACCATCGTGCACGTGGATGACGCCCTGCAAGCTGTTAAACTGCAGTGCATCGGCAAAACCGTGGAAAGCCAGCTGTATACAAACCCAGGTAAGGTGCTGGGTCTCTTGGATGAAACAGTGTCTCTAGAAAGCCATTATTTACATTTTGTCGTTATAGGTCAGCAGAAGCAATTAAAAAAAGAAACTAAAAACTACTTTCTCAAAAGCATTGTTTATTTGGATGGTAGAATAAGTTTATTAAATAGTCAGATACAAAAGTATGGCTCTTCAAACTTTATTTCTAGAAAGAATGAAAACTCTAATGATTAAATTATTAATTCTAATCATAACAAGTTGTAGTATAGGGCATGCTTTTTTTCCTTGCTTTAGATTTTTTTTTTAACATTCAACAAAATTTAACATTTTTCTTTCAGAGATGCTTACAGAGACCTGCTATGATCTTTGTTTATTTGTCTCTTTTGTCCTTAAAAGTTTTCCATCAATTTGTGTTCTGAAACTGGGTGAAAGTTTCAGTGTATTGTCGTTTTTTATTTTATCCTAATAGCAAGTGACTAATTACTAAACTGATTTTGTCATAATATCTATTATTAAATCCCATTGCCTCTTGTTTCTTCTGGTTTTTTTTCTGAAAAAAATAATAAAATACCAGTCTCATTTTAAAGTTTAAGAAGTTTCTGTCATTATCACTGAATCACAAACTTTTAGAAATTCTTCTGAGAATTATGTTTTCACATGAATGCAGATATGTGTGTATAGTGCAGTATTTTTTAAATGGTGTTTAAAATATATTTAATAAACCTTTTTTACATTATTTTATTGTAAAACATTTTAAACATACAAAGAAGAATAGAGCATAATATGAGTAAATCTCAGCAATATCAGATATTTGCTCTAGGTCTTTTAAGAGATTTGTCATTATAGAAATATTCAGGCCCTCTTGTATATATTCGCTTCCTTCATAGAAGTTTCCACTATCAGAGATTCCATTTCTATTTTCTATGCCTTTATTCTGTAGCTATAAAAACATATTTTTTTAACCTCTTGAAAATATTTTCATCTTTTAGTCTTATATGATGACATTATGTTGAATGTCATTAAGTAGAGTGCGTCTTTTTGACTAATATTACACTTTTATATTTATCCATGCTATTAGATATAGCTGCAGTTCTTTTTTACTCTTGTATAGTATTCCACTGAGTGTGTGTGTGTGTGTGTGTGTGTGTGTGTGTGTGTGTATAATGGTTAATTTATTTTTTCTCCTGTTGATAGACTGTTAGTATGTTTCTGATTTTTTTTCCTGAAATAAACAATGCTTGAATCAACATGAGAGAAAGTTCAACCTTCTGATTTTTCCACATAAAAATACATCTCATCCTGGAAAAGAGATGTTTCTCATGGTAGTTTTCAAACTCTGTCCCTGAGAGCCCTAGAGGTTCTGCTTCAGTGGTTAGGCCTTCCTCCAGGGTTAAGGAAAGGTGGTGTGAAGTGGAAGGGTTAAGGTCCAGACCAGGCATCCCAATTTGACTAGACTTTCAATTTTTTTTTACCGAACTGAGAAGAGTTCATTCCCCTCTCAGAAGAATAGATGACTTTTACCATATTTCTCCCTCACAGGCCAGATAATTCTTTGTTAGGTTAAAATCTGACACCAAAAGAGCAACATGAAAACATGTTGAAAACGGTTTTCAAATATACGGAAATTATTTGGGGGGATTGTGTTCATTAATTGCCCCTGGGAGATGTGTTCTGTCTGTGGGCTCAGTTTCTTATTGATTACTGATGCTCAGGAGGTGGTAGAGAAATCAGAACTTAGGAGAAACAAAAAGTAGCTGCTACAAGCCGGAAGAAAAGATACCAGCTCTCTGTGGGAGGTGATGAGATTATTTAGGGGGCCAGGATAGAGGGACTCAAGAGACCAAGGATGTGTGGACCCTGGAGGGTCCGTGCTTGTGATCTGGAGGAGAGACTCAGAGCCAGTGCTGGGCTTTAGTGATGGTGACACTGGTGTGGAGGAGGAGGGGGAGGTGGGGGAACCTACCTCTCATGATATGTGGGACAGTCACCATGGAGGATAATTATGGAGAAGCATAAACTTTTGGGAAGCAAAGCAGCTCCCGATCAATGGAACACTTAGAAGCATGTGCAGATGTTAGTAAGAGGGTCGACTTCTGTCAGTGCCCCAGGAAGATAGAATTAGCTTGCTGTTTAGTGACTCACTACTGAGGAAGATAGACTGTCGTCATGTATAAATGGCAGGGCGCATCTGGAAGGAGGCCATCTTCATGGAGAAAAACAGCAGGCATTTCTGAGAGCCTTCCAAGGCTCAAACTACCCTCTATTTAAATCACATGGGACCCAGCAATAGTGTTAGCAAACCTAGGAAGTACTTCTAGTGACTCTGAAATTCTAAGTCAGAAACTGTGGACTTGGGGGATAGATGGAGCACATCTGTGTAGTCCAGTTGAAAGATGAGATACTGGAGGCAAAGATGTGCAGTTCAAATCATTGGCTCCGTAGACCGTGTCAAAGAATCAGGTAGGAGGTCTTGGCTGGTGGTTAAGAGGAGAGTGTGAACCCTACAAGGGCCATGGCAAATCTCACAAAAATGAGCAGATTCTGTCTAATTGGAAGAAGAAAAGGGACAATATAAAACTGTAACTAAGGGCATTGTGTGGGTGCAGAGAACCATAGTAAGAGAGGCTCTGGTAGAGAACAGCAGGTAAAGGGATTAAGTCTAATACATTTGACCTCTACTTAAAAAAAAAAAAAAAGTACACACACTTCTTAAAACAAGGAAAGGAGTTTTTATAAAGGGAGTTTGGAATTTGGTTGCCCCAGTTTTGTCTTATTTCCCCCAAAATACCTATAACCAAATGACAGAGAATGGGTAAATATTACCTAGGAAGCATAACCAAAAAAAAGAATAACATCACCAAAATATGGTGAAATCAGACTCGTGTTTTACATATAGTTTTGGCCTCTTAGTTTCCTATTGATGCTACAACAACTACCACAAACTTAGTGGATTAATGTAACTCAAATTTCTTATGTTACATGTCTGTAGGGCAGAAGTCCAAAATGCTTCTCACTGGGCTAAAATCAGGGTGTCAACAGAGTGACGTTCCTTTGTATAGTGTCTAGAGGACAATTCGTTTTCTTGCCTTTTACAGCTTCTAGAGGCCACCTGCATTCCTTGGTTTGTGGCCCCCTCCTTCATCTTTAAAGCCAGTAGTGTAGCGTCTTCACATCTGCCTCTGACTCTGTCTAGCTGCTTTCACTTGTAAGGACCCCTATGTTTACATGGTGCCCACCTGGATAAACTGCCTATCTCTACATACTTAATTTAATCATTTCTGCAAAATCTCTTTCATCTAACGTATTCTTTTCACATAACATATTCACAGGTTCTGAGAATTAAGATGTAGATATCTTTGGGGGCAGCCGTTTATTCTGCCTACTACATATGGGTAAAACAAACAGTTCAGAAGCAGTGTCATGGTGTAGAAGGTCAAAAACACTCAGAAGTCTATGAATTTTATTTACTTATTGAAAGTAAAATAAATGGAACACGAAGTGCTGCATTCATGTAAGTACACACATCTTGGCCAGATGGAAGTTACAAATGACACTTTTCTGATTAAAATTATAAATCTGAACAGGGCAAAATAAAGTAGGGATAAGTATGTTACAGGGTATCAACTGGCTATGTATTCAGCTGAAGACAAAGTACTTAATTCTTGACTGCCGTAATGACAGTTCCATTTCTCAGGACATGGCGTATGGCAAAGATAATTGCTACTCTGAGCTGGATTCTGATTAGCAAAGATGAACTGGTTAGTGATAGAGAAGTGAGAAGAATCTGCGAAAGTGACCTCATTTTCTGGGGGTTCATATTAGCTAGAAAGGAATGTGGAGCACAATTGGCCCACACGTTAAGAAAATAAATTTCAAAACATTTTGGAGAACAAAACTGTAGATGTTACAAGCCCCTAGGAAAGAGAGAAAGTTCTGAAAGTTGGCTTAGTACTAGAATCCTATATTAGGGTTCTGCAGAGAAGCAGACCCAATAGTGTATGTTTGTGTGCGTGTGTGTATGTGTGTGTAAGGAGATTTATTATAAGGCATTGCCCCATGTGCTTATGGAGGCTGAGAAGTTCCAAGGTCTGCAGTTGGCAAGCTGGAGACTCAAGAAAGCAGATGGTGTCATTCCAGTCTGAGTCCCAAGGCCTGAAAACCAGGAGAGGTGATTGTATAAATTCCAGTCTAAATCTGAAAGCAGGAGAGGATGGACTTCTTAGCTGAATGACAGGCAGAGAGAGTAAACCCTCCCTTACTCCACCTTTTCTTGTATGCAGGGCTTCAGCGGATTAGATGAGGCCCACCCACATTGGGGAGGACAATCTGCTTTACTTTGTCTACCAAATCACATGTTATTCTCATCCAGAAACACTCACACAGACACACCCAAGATAATGTTTAACCAAATATCTGGGCTCTCATGGCACAGTCAAATTGACATATAAAAGTAACCATTACAAATCCCAAGGAGAAAAAAAGTGGAGGAGACACACAAAGGAAGCAGCATGGTTGCAGAATACCTCTAGTTGAACTTAGATTAGAAATTAATACATACAGAATACAAGGTCAGCACCACAAAAGGGAATGAAAAAAGCGATAGGAAGGTTCAAGCCATCTTGAGTTAAGGGCCAAGGGGCAGCCTCAGGGCTGGAGGCATTCCACAGCCAGGCAGGACTGAGTCAACCCCTTTGAGCTGCACCCTCAAGGTGAGAGTCTAGGGCATCTGGCCAGACCTGAAAGACTTAGCTCAGATTTGGAATTTAAGCAGGTTGTTATTTGATGTCTAAATCATGTGGGGTCCAGTCAGACGTACTTAAGGTATAAAAGTTGAACAACTGACTTTTCCCTTTTTCCCCACAATTCTATTCTTCCTGTTTTTTGAAGGCCAGGAAAAGGTCTCAATGATGTTAGAGAAGACAGCTTTAGCAATGGCAAAAAGAGTAGATTTGAAGTATAGAGGTTGGGGCAGGGAAGTGTGGAGAGCGGGAGCAGAGGGATGGTTTGAGCAATGGGGGTGAGAGGGCAGGTGCTGAGTCTTCTCAGACAGCAAGGTCAGGCTCTGGGGGACCGTGGTTTTGCATCAGATTTGCACTGGGCTCCGTTGCTTGTCACTTGAATTGTTCAGCAGAGGTCTGTAGTCATTGCTGAGCTATTTGCTTGCTAAGAAAAAGTCATATACATTTCTGCTTTGGGATAATTGAGCAGTTTATCAGGAAAACCTCAGCGCAGATAATAGAGGTGAGCATAAGTGCACTGAGTGTGTAATGACGAGACACATGACAGTGGTACTTTCTTTTCCTACAAAATAAAGAATCAGATTTCTTAGGGTAGGGATTTCTTAAGAAAGCATCCAAAAGTCATTTTTTTTCCTTTTCACCAGAAACTCCTCGGTCCCTGTTAGCTCTTTTGTGGGTTTGATACAAGGCTGCAATGAAAGTAAAGGAGAGAGGGAGGAAGGTGGACTATTAGACTATTTTTACAGTTTATTCTGGGAATGAATGCCTCCACCTCCCCATTCCACCTCCCATTTTAGGCCATAATATAAAGGAAGGATGTGTGATGGTTTATCTGTTAATTTGACAACTTTAAGAGGGAAATATTACTACAGTTGACGGGTGCCTGGTAGCTTTTATTTCTTAGAACTATAGTTAAAGCGTAATTGAGTATTGACTTCTCTGGCACTGCAAGTGATTAAATTTCTTTCACTTTTGAAAATGCCATTTGCTTAAAGCTTTTCTATTAGCCAGAGCTTGCACTGTAGTAGATGCGCCTTACAAAGATGAGCAGAGCTGCATGAATAAGGGCTGCACTTTTTCCCTAGAAGTAGAATGATAATGCAGGACCACTGGAAGAAGTGTAAAGACCTTAGTTTTTTTAATGTAGATTTCATGTTGGTTAGCCAATATAAAAATAGGTTTTTTTGGGTTTTTTTTAAATCCCCTGAGACCTCAAGAAAGCCTTTGTTAAAATATCCTTAGTGTTTTGCCCCCTCTAGTCTCAATTCCTTCATCCACTCCCTGCTCGCTGCCCTTATCTGTGTTTTCCCCCAGGTCCCCTTGCTCAAAGTGGAAAAACTTAGGAGCGAAGGCCTTTCTGGGTGGCCTCCACCATCAGGGAGCTCTGAAAGCACTTGCTGAGAGTTTCATAGTTTTCATAGTTGTTCAATCTCTATTCTTGGCTTTTATTAAAGATTGGCACACATAAAATTTTTAAGGTGTATATATTAGTTAAAACCATGTTAAAGTGCAGGTTCTTAAAGAAGTACTTAGAAAGGGGCTTGTTTGGAAAAGAATTTCCACATCTTTCCCTAGAAGAGAAAACGATAAAATTAGGAGTTTTAGGTAATGCGCCACTCTGAACATAGAACTTAAGGTGAAAAATATGCATCGCCAAAATCGTAGCCAACCCTAAGTTTTATCTGTGGTGTTTGAAAATAAAGGTAAATGTACATATTTTGGGCTACTCACCATCCAATTTCAACTTTGTTCTCTGACCTTGTTTCTGATCTCTTCAATACTGATTGAATGAGCAAGCACGTTTCTGGAGAAAGGGGGGACCCCTATCTTTTCATTTCTTATCTGTCACTCAATCACATATGCACAGATTTCCGGGGGGTGGGGGAGTAGAGCCGGGATGTGTGTCTTGTTTCCAATGCCACAAGCAGCTGCCTTGGTTTGCGTTGAAGTATGGTGTTAGGAATAGCTGCTTTCTCCTGGGCGCCCAGGGCGAGTGCCAGCCCATGGAGTTGCTGCAAACTGGACTGTGATAATGTGATGTGCAACCTAGTTATTTCCCATTTAAGCTGGGTTAAAACACGAACACAGAAATGTCAGGTCCATTTCAGTTGCCTGTCAGATCCAGTAGAACTCATGGTGTAGCTCATTCATTCATTCAACAAATGTTTATTGTGAGCAGACTCCATTCCAGGTATTAGGTTACAAGTAATGTAGCAAATTACAATACAGTCTGTGTGGCAACGCTCTCCACCTAGAGACCTCAGAGTCGTTCCTGAAGCCCTCTTCTCCCTTTGCCCTTCGTCTCCACCTACCACCACCACTGCTCTTGGGCCTCCACAGCGTCTCGCATGCCCAGCCATTTCTCCCCTCCCCAGCTCCCACCTCTCCATACAGACTGCCACCTGCTCTGACCTGCCTCAGTGGTTTCTATACTTTTTCCCCATATCTCCTTTCTCCTGTCCATCTGTGTAGCCATAGCTCCCTTTCAGAAACTCATACCAGATGATGTCACTCCCACCCAGTTCCTTTATTCACATCCCAGTTGTTTTATTCTGTTTTGGGGGCACACTCCAGGCCTTGTGATCTGGCCTGGCCCACCTGCCTGGTCCCATCTCCATATTTCTTCACTCTGCTTGGAACCCACTTTCTCCTCTTCCTTTCTGAACCTAGTTGACCCCCATGCACCCTTCAGGGCTCAGTTGAACTCTCATTTCTCCAGAAATCTTCTATCTGTCTCACCCACCCCATTATTACTCTCATTCTTTGGCTTTTTACTTCTTGGATAACCTAACACATCTGTAATAACTAAAGAATTGGTGATTTAGTTGTTTAATGTCTGTCTCCTACCCTCATCCCAGAAGGAAAGCCTCAGAGAGCAGGGGCTATATTTATCTTGATGACAGTTTTATCTTAGCTTCTGTAACAGTGCCTGGTACATAATAGTTGCTTGGTAAACGTTTCGTGAATACTAGGTACTGGGTCATGGCTAGGGATCAGGATGGAGCAGCAATAGCTATTGAATAAATGATGTGCATTAAAGAAGGAAAGTTTTATTACAAAAGCAACTTTTGAGCTAAGGTTGAGCATGAACATGACAACAGAACAGTGTTCAGTGCTGGAGTCCCAGACCAGGAGCAGAGCACAGTTGACAAAAGTAAAAAGTACACCTAAGGCCAGACCTCCTTGTGCTGGTAGCCCTGTGGCAGGCATTAAAAGAAATACGAGACTTCTAACCTCACTCCCAAAAGAGATCAAGAAATCACTAAGAGAAGACAGGCAAACACAGATAAAGGCACTTTCCCACTGATGGATACTTTGCATTCCTTAGGATTTTGCTTTAGGTGCGGGGTGTGGGAGGGGATTGAATCCACTGGGTAAGAACAACACAGAGAGATCATCCTTAGCCCTGTATTTTGTTTTCTTCTGTGATCCTGACTTTGTCTGCATGGCATGTAGCCCCTAAGTCATCTGTGATCCTTTCCATTCTGAATGTTGTCTGTCCTCTAATGTCTGAAGGGCTTGTTTGCAGGTTCTGTTGCTGTAACATTGGCAGTTCAATTCCTGGTGGCTTTGATGACAAAAACCTAACCCAGCTCTGATTTCAGGGCTTCCTGTGCGGCTGGTGCTTCCCTGCAGCCAGCAGCTCTGCTACATGCAAAGCTGTGCCCCAGCTGGACCTCTTGCCCACCTGATTTACCATCTCCCCGTCCTGAGGCTGCCACAGAGCAGCTGCTTAGGTGTCCTTGCTGATGTCCAGCCCACGCTGGGACAGTTTGTGGAGAGTGGCCAGCAACCCTGCATGCCACCACAGGACTCACAGACCTCACTCCCGTGGGGACAGACGGCTACAGGGATTGTTGTCGAAAGCTTTGTTGATAGAGGAGGCAAAGATGACGACTTTCCTCGAAATCAACCACAAGGAGGAAATTCATCAGCATTTTTTAGCTGCTTCTCCTCCTTCCTAGCCCCACGCCCACTGGAAATTGCTATCAGGAGCTGGCTTTATCCACTCAAGTGTGTACAGGCAAAACAGAAAGTGAGACACAATACAGTGAGCTTTATATGAGATACATAATATGAATGTTTTGACCCTTTCAAGGATAGGAGCTGTATAACGGATACTGTTGTTAAATGTTTAGGAAGTTAGTGTTTGTTCAACTATGGGTTTCCTTTTTTCTTTTTTTAATTAATTAATTAATTTTGGGGGGCTGCATTGGGTCTTCGTTGCTGCACTCGGGCTTTCTCTAGTTGCAGCGAGCCGGGGCTACTCTTCAATGTAGTGTGCTGGCTTCTCATTGCGGTGGCTTCTCTTGTTGTGGAGCACGGGCTCTAGGAACATGGGCTCAGTAGTTGTGGCGCACGGGCCTTGGCACTCCATGGCATGTGGGATCTTCCCAGACCAGGGCTCAAACCCGTGTCCCCTGCATTGGAAGGCGGATTCTTAACCACTGCTCCACCAGGGAAGTCCCTTCTTTTTCCTTTGAGCCTTCTTGATGAATCCAGGTATTTTCTTTTAAAGGTAAGCGTTAGCATTTTAACCAGTCAGCTTGTTGGGCATTTACCCATCCATTCTATCCTGTGCATTGGCTGATACTGCCCTACTAATGGAGAAGCAGCAAATCTACACACCACACATGAATTATTTGTCTACCTTACTTACTTTTTTGGCAGTAGAGATTTTCTTAACAGTTGGCTGCAAATTGAATTTTTAGACATCAAATCCCACTGGCTGCAAGAACATATCAGATAAGCTTTATCTTCCTTTCTAATTAAGCATCACTAGACAGTGACTCCTGTCATTTAAGCTTTCAGTTTCCTTTTCTTGGTTCTTTTTCTCAAGTAATTGATTTGTAAATAAGTATTTAAGTTCCCTGATCACGCTTCCTGTTGAAAGGAAGCCTGCAATGAATTATTTTACAAGTTTGGGTTTAATACTCCGCGTTCGTTTTCTTAAAGTGAAGTGTGCCTGTGCCTTATGTGTTTTGTTTTGATGGTGAACCTAAGGCCATACCTCCTTGTGCTGGTAGCCTGGTGGCAGGTGTTAAAAGAAATATGAGACTTCTAACCTCACTCCTAAAAGAAATAAAGAAGACAGTAAGAGAAGTCAGGCAAACGCTGCTGAAGGCCCTTTCCGAATCATGAACACTTTGTTTGCATTTCTTACGATTTTCATTAGGATACAGGGTCATATACTTTTTCACCTATGGATATACCTTATTTTATTGTCTAGGAATCCAGTGCATGGTTAAACTGAGTGGGTGAAATTGGCCATCCTTGTCTTATTTTTGATCTTAAGGAGAAAGCATTCATCCAGTCTTCTACTATTATTATGTTAGCTAATGGCAGGCATTTCATTAATGCCCTTTATCAATTTGAGAAAATTACCTTCTATTCTTATCTTCCTGACAGCTTTTATCATTAATGGATGCTGAATTTTGCATTTTTCCTACATCTACTGCTAATATGGTGAATTACATTGATTGATTGACTTTCAAATGTTAAATCAATTTGCATTCCCAGGATAAATCCTATTTAATCATTGTGTGTGTGTGTGTGTGTGTGTGTGTGTGTGTGTGTTATGTTAAAATTTTATAAGGATTTTTGCATCTGTGTTGATGAGAAATGTCAAATCTGTAGTTTTGTAATGTCTTTGGCTAATTTCGGCATAGATAGTGCTGGCCTCATAAAATGAGTTAGTTGTATCCCCTGTTTATTCTATTTTCTGGGAGGATTTGTGCAGACTTGATACTCTTTCTTCCAATAACTGCTTCATAGAATTCATAGAAGCCACCTGAGTCTAGAATTCTCCTTGTAGGCTCTTAACAGCAAGTTCAGTTTCTTTAATAGGTATAGAGTTATTTAGATTATCCACTTTTCCTTGAATGAGTGAAGTGGAATTATAATTTATTGCAAACTCTTTATAAGACACATGGTTTTTTATAAACCAAAATTAATCCATTTGAATTGTTGCACAGATGACATCTTTTAGAAAATCAAGCAGAGCAGGACAGGGGCTGGGGCATTTGTAAGTACACATCTCGTAAATAATATGCCCATTATTGGCCCCCAGTAGGCACTAATTTTGTGCTCATGACATCATGTTGAAAAATAAACCTTCAGGACAATAAGCGTATTCACTGTTACTTTTTCAAAAGATTGAAATATATACTGCATAAGTCAATTTTTAGATTACTGTTACCTTACTATTTCAAATACTAATGCCAAGTTAGAGATCGAGATAAGACTTCCATTTAAGGGAGGATTGACACATGTGTTTATTATTCACAGACTGACTCACTGAAACTTATTTGTAGCCCCCGAATCAGTACTGTGGCACTTTTATGTTCATTCACGGGCATGCACAGAGTAGTGAGCACTTTGAGTTCCGGGATGCACACATTCCCAGCTGAGGTCGAGCAAGGCGATGCTCTGCTTCCGTTTCCACTCACGTGGGGATGAGCAGAGGGCAGAGGCAGCAGAGGGCAGGAAGCTCTAGCTCTGGGGCCAGTTTAATTCCCAACTCTTATCCCTGTTAGTGGGGCTCCCTCAGGCAGGTCACTTCACACTTCTGAACCTCGTTTTCTCTTTTGTAAAATAAAGAAAATAGAATCTACCTTGATGAGTTGATTTTAGGATTTCAGATTGTAATCTCTGTGAGGTATACACAAGTACCTATATATTTCTCCTAGGAGAAATGATTCCCTTTTCGCCATTTCACTGTTCCCAGTGACTTTTTAGGAACGAACTACCATGCCTAAGAGGAGATCAACTCTATGTATCTTTCTTCCCTGATGAAAGTGAATATGAATATGAGCTTTAGATGTTAAACAAACCTTGCTTTTAAGATAAACCTCATCTGGTCCTGAAGTAATACTTATTTTATATATTGCTGGCATTGATTTGCTAAACTTTTGAATTGTGGTTTCGTATCTATGGTCAGTAAAGGAATTTTTAAAAAATATGGAATCTCACAAGTTCAGGAGAGTGGGAGAGGAGATGGCAACACATAAGAGATATCAACAGTTTTACAAAGTCTGACAGCAGACAAGAGAAGGCTGAAACACAGACAGGTTTATGGAGTTGGAGCAGAGCCAAGGAACAAACTAGTTTATAGCACAGAATTGCAGAAAACTCAGGATGGTATCAGAAAGGATCAGGAATTGAAAATATGAGGTATCTCTGAAGATTAAGGGTGCTAGAAATTTTTTAAATCTTTAGGAGGAATATTTAGTATCCCATCCACCCTACCTCAATCCCTCCTCTATTTTAGCAAGAAATGGAAAGTTTACTCTCTAGAGTAAGTCAATGAGACATGCCTGGATTCAGAAGAATCAGACAATGCTAAATTTGGGGGTTGAGGCTCCACACTGTAAGCAGATTAAACAGAGGGACCCCTACCAGCCACTTCCCCACCGGCCACTTACCGTCTTGATTCCACATTACCCAGAAAATGATGGGTTCATGCTCCCCAGAGAGGAGATTAGCAGATTTCTCTCTGGAGAAACTGACCAGCCCAAGAGCAGACATCTCAGATTCTGAAATTTGGGGGTCCCCTGATGATGGGGTCCCCCATCTGCATGTCTCGCCTCCTTGTGGTGAAGCCTCATCAGTCCACAAGCTTACCTAGGCACACAGGTATTTTTTTTTTTCCCAGTTAGCATTTCAGTACCTCCCTTGAAAAGATGAAGGGACAATAAAAGATCACCAAATACTGGAGAAAAACCTCTAATGTGAAAGGCAGAGGCCAAAAGGAAGAAACAAACAAACAAAAAGAACTTGAAAGACAAAGATAATTAAGGGAGAAAAAAAATCAAAAAGTTGTCTCTGATTTCCCCAGAGAGAGAAGATAGTGTATCCATGAAACAAGAATGGGAAGCTATAAAGAGATCATTCAGAGAAATAAAGATGAATGGCTGCATAATGAAAATGCAACACCTCTTGTTTGAAAGTTATTAAGAATTTCATGATGGCTGCAGCAGAACATTACACCAAGTGTCGACTGAAAAACAAAAAAACAAACAAACAAACAAACAAAAAAACGCACAACCCCAGAGCTGTGAGTTAAGTTTTATTTGGAGCAAAATGAGGACCATAGCCCAGGAGACAGCCTCCCAGATAGCTCTGAGGAACTGCTCTGAAGGTAGCAGGGGAGGTCAGTATATATGTGATTTTGGCGGGCGAAGGGGGATATGTGCAGTCAAGCACACGTTTTGGTAGGAGGTGGCTGCTAAGCACATGTCTCTGTTAATGATTTTAGTGCTTTTCTAGATATGAGAAGATGTAAGAAATTGGGCTCATAAAATCTTGTGAAAAATATCTAACTATCTGAAGGCCTGTTCTGCCAGTTTTTCCCAGAGCACAGAGTGCTTCATTCCTGATTTCCACCCTGAACTCCTTTCAGGGTGTGTTGAGGGTCAGCGACTGCAGTGGCTAGTGGCTTCATCCTTGTAGGGGCAGATGGCGAGAAACAATTTTTCATCCACACAAGCGCGGGGCCTTTGTGGGCACAGGGATCTGTGTGACTGCACAGGTTGTATGGCCACAACACTGGACTTGGAAATGGGAAGGACACTTGGAGATTAAATATATGATAGTGTAAATAAGAAAATTGAATAGAGGGGTTGGAAGGTAAAGTAAGGAAATTGCCCAGAATTTTAGACAAAAGATGAAAAAAATATTCAAGAAAAGTAGAAGACAGCTGAAGAGATTCATGACGTGAATGTAGTCAGAGTTCCAGACAGAGGACAGAAGAAATAGCGGGAAAGAAATAATCCTAGAAATAATTCAAGGCAAGTTCCCAGCTCTGAAGGACATGGGTTTATAGAGTTAAAGAGTCAAGGCAAGTCATATAGTCATGAAAGTTTCAATTACCAAGAATAATTTCCTGAAAGCTTTCAGAGAGAGAAAAACAAAAATACAACAAAAATCTGATCTTGGACAAAGGGTTGGAAGTCACCATAACAGCAAACGCAAAGTGTTCATTTAGCCAGAAATTGTAACAACTCTTTTGAGAGGCTGGGAGAAGAAAAGGGGGTGAAAAAACTAAATTCTCATCTACCATATTAGGAAGTCAGTCGATGATCCATCTCAATGAAAAATTTGGAAATAGCAAGAGAAGTGTGCCGTTTAGGTATTGGGAAGTAAGAAAAAACAAAAAACCCGAAAAAACACCTATTTCAATAAAAGAGTCAAAGGTCTCGCAAGTGCAGGAATCATGGGTTGGGGAAGAGACTACTGTTTTTCAATATCAACCTTGTAGAGCTAGTACCTTTCTAACTACATGTATTAATAATTTAGCAATTAAAATTAGATTAAAGAGTAGATAAGGATTTGCACGAGGTTTGCACGGGACTCTTCCATGTGACACTAATGCTTCTTCTCCTTCCAGATTCCCGGTATATTCTCTTACCTGTCGTGTTACATCACCTCCACATGCACTTGCAAGAACAGAAGGACCTGATCATGTGCGCTCGGATCCTTAGCAACGTATTTTGTCTCATCAAGAAAAATAGCTCAGTAAGTAAATACAGGTTATAAGATGTAGTTCCCATCAAATGGCTTCTGGAAATAAAATTTTAAAAGTCTTCAGATAAACCACACCAAAGAGTCATCCTTTGAGACTCTCACTTTTATTTCCAGCTGCTTTGGACTTTTTACTTTTCTTCTAAAGGAATGTTTTTTTAACCTTGTGGCATCGCTGTAACCCCAAATAACCTGGGTTTCCTAAACTTGTATTTCAAGAAAGAACTGAATACCCAATGAGAAAAATTAGAAATCTCAAAGCCTCCCACATGTGTCTTTAATCTTGATGAATGCTCTGTGGCGAGAATAAATTATTGCTTGCAAAGACAGCCTGTTTGGGCCCATTATGTGAAAGATTGCATGATGATGGTCCAAGCTTGGCCGTGAGCCTTGGGCCCAGCCCCCTGGAGATAGAGAAAGCAAAGGAGAGCCTCAGGAGCCTGGGGGTATCTTGCACCACAACTGTTACTCACCCGACAGTAATCATTCAATTGTTATGGCTTTAGGAATTCCTGTCGTGTTCCTGACTCTGGAGGCAATACAATTGCACTAGACAATGCAATGTCAATAGAGAAAAACCACATGCTTGCTTATAAACAGGGACAACTCGGAGTATGCATGTTCATGGCTCAGGGCTCTGATGTGAAGTCAACATATGAAGTATGCCCTATTCAGTTCTGTCAATCTGCATCTGTTCACTAAGGAGCCTCATCTGTAACAAGCTTTACAAAGCAGGGTTTGGCAGTGAGTGCTAAGATTCATTTCTCTGTCTCCCTTTTACTGCTATGCTACAGTTTCCCCATTTTTGTTCCTCTGACTTATGACCTTCTGAAGAGCTCAGCAGTCAGCTGACATGGACTTCCAGTAGAGGTGGTGGAGATAGGGCCCCAATGCTGTGGGAACAGAGTTGGCCCTTGAGAGAAAAAGGCCAGAAGCTCTGTGTCTAAAAGTGTAGTACGATAGCACAGGGAACTCTACTTAATACACTGTGGTGAACTAAATGGGAAGGAAATCTAAAAAAGAGGGGATATATGTATAACTGATTCGTTTTGCTATACAGTAGAAACTAACACAACATTGTAAAGCAACTATACTCCAATAAAAATTAATTGAAAAAAATAAATAAAAGTATGGTATAAGACACCTGCATGGGAAGGACCATTGCTTTTTACACACCCAATTGAATAAAGCATAGCTACGCTGGGCCTAGTTAGAATGTTTTTGCTAACTCTTAACTGCTGAGAGTTAAAAGTAAGTTCAAAAGTTCACTGCAGAAAACTGAAAACATCAGGTGATAGTAGAGGTGATTTTTTTTTTTTCTCCCATTGTTAAAGTTGCAGTCAATTTTTGTACTTATCTGATAAGGAATTCAGAGCAGAAACTCTGCTCTGGGGGAAAATCCTTAGTAGTTTTCTTACAAGTGTAAGAAAGTTTATCATAAAATCCTAGCCAAAAAGCTCTTTTAAACTCATACTTTCTAAAAGTTTTCTTTGCAAAGGCAATCTCCTTGGTACAAAGTATTTATAATCATAGTGCTTCGTCTGGTGCAGGTATAATAACTCAAATCCACTACATACAGTCAGTGCAGAGCAATTTGCATTTCTCACTCAAGTCCTGGGGGCTTAGACAGTACTAATTTTGCTTTGGGGAAGCAGTCCCACCATGACCAATGACATTAAGTCCAGTCTGTAACTAACTATTCACCCAGACTGAATGCTGTTTGCTAACCTTTACATGTAGGGATTTTAAAAAATCATTTTTATAGAAATAGTCATTTGCACTTAAAATAGAGTTTTGGAAAATGACCTGTGCAACTCCAGTAATGAGAAGAGTAAATGTAAGCACAAACTGAAATCAAAAAATTATGGACTCTTAAAACCAAGAGGGACGTTTAGTGAAGAATCAGGCCCAGAAAGGCAAACTGACTTGCACAGGGACACACACCATGTTAGTGACATAGCTGGTGTTCTGAATTAGTCTGGGGTGCTTTCCAGAACATCACTCAGGTGTATCTTGTATCTCAGGTACCCACTGCACAGTGGAGTTGCATGCTCTTGGATAAGCTGTTAACATCTCCGTGCCCTTTGTTATCTATAAACAAAGGTCATTCACTTAGGTGAGTTAGGAGAGGTCCAGGTCTGTCAAGCTCTCGAGTTCTCTGACTCTTTGATTCTATATTTGGAAATGTGCTTTTTCCCCTTTTCCAGTAAAGAGAGGTTAATATATACTTTAAGCCACAATTTCCTGAACACATTATTTTTTTTCTTAAGGAAAAATCTGTGCTGGAGGAAATAGATGTGATAGTGGCCAGCCTGCTGGACATCCTGCTGAGGACCATATTGGAGATCACCAGTCGACCACAGCCATCCGGCTCCACCATGCGTCTCCAGTTCCAGGATGTCACGGTAAGGCCGTAAAGCAAATGGCACACCAAACAGCATAGTTGTGCTTGTTAAAGCCTCAGTTGCTTTGAGGCTGGGTTGCTGTTTATAAACAGCATATAAGGTATTTTTAATATAAGATATTTTTAATTACAGAAAGGCCAAATTGGCACAGTTTATTTTCACTTTGCCCAATTTAAGTTAACCTGGTTCTAAATCCCCAGTCTTCTTGATAACTTTTCATTCTTTTTTTTCATCTATCAAATTGCTTGGGGAAGTGAGAATAGTGAAATAGAGCAATAGCAGCTGGGGGTCCTGAGTTCTGATTCTGAATTTTTCACTATGACTAGTAAGAATCTTAATTTGGGGTAGGGTGAGGGGGCTCAGTTTCCTCAGCTATGAATTGAGAAAGTTTGACTTGGTAACTTCTAAGATGTCTTCAAGCTCCACTATTATGAATCTAATATAACATGATTTATAAGAAATATTAAGACATAATTTATGTGATAGTTCATTTGTGTATATATTTATACGTGTGTGTGGAGAGCGCGAGAGAGAGATACGTAAATGGATGGATTGGTACATAAATTGATTTCCATTTAAAACTCACATTCAATTGATCAAACTTTTTTTTTTTAGGTCTGATTAAGAACATTCTTCCAAATACCATTTGCAAAAATGGCAGTAGATGCTATAGTTTTCACATATAGATTATTTACAAAAATGTCAGCATTTTGCCATTATTTTTACAAATTGTGCATTAGAGAACCCCTGTCTTAAGAACGTTTGCCTAGCCCCTGATGAAAATAATTTTTGTTTTTACTTAAAAAAATAAAAAGTCCACCCTGGCTCTCCTGCCAGAGTTGAATGCTTAAGGATGGCCATCTTGCATTGAATTTTATTTTCTCTGCTTTCAGAGCTAAGATTTACCTGATTCCTCCTGCCAAGCCCTGGGTTTGGGAAGTAAAGTTAAATTCTTTCTTTTAACAAACTAAGGTTAAAGAGAGTATGAAAAAACTTCCTAATATGTGTAATAGCTGTACTGCCTCATTAAAAGAAAAGAAGAGCAAGCAGTTAATTTCTCATGGTCTGATGGAATTTCATGTGTAAAATGCTGCCTACCTCATAGGGTTGGCTTTGTGTATTTAGCTATTATTTGGTTCATAGTAAATGCTCAAAACGTCGTTTTTTCCTGAAAACCACTGGAGTTCATTATGGGTTTGAAAGTTTGGGGGGTTTTGTTTTGAATTTTTTTGTTCTGTCTTTTCATGTTTTTCTGAACTTTTTATTTTGCAATAATTGTAGAGTCACGTGCAGTTGCAAAAAATAACATAGATATTCCACGTGCCTTTTCTCCAGTCTCCCCAGTGGTAACCTCTTATCGAACTATAGAACAGTATCACAACTAGGCTATTGACATTAATCAAGATGCAGAATATTTCCATCACCCCAGGAATCCCCCATCTTGCCCTTTTACAGCCAAACTCACTTCCCTCCCATCTTCACCTCCTTCTTAAGCCTGACAACCACAAAATCTATTCTCCATTTCTATAGTTTTGTCATTTTAAGAATGTTGTATTTGAGTCACTTCACTGTACGGCAGAGATTGTCACAACAATGTAAATCAACTCTACTTCAATTAAAAAAATTAATTAAAAAAATATTGTACGTGGGCTTCCCTGGTGGCGCAGTGGTTGAGAATCTGCCTGCTAATGCAGGGGACACGGGTTCGAGCCCTGGTCTGGGAGGATCCCGCATGCCGCAGAGCGACTAGGCCCGTGAGCCACAACTACTGAGCCTGCGCGTCTGGAGCCTGTGCTCCGCAACAAGAGAGGCCATGATAGTGAGAGGCCCGTGCACCGCGATGAAGAGTGGCCCCCGTTTGCCACAACTAGAGAAAGCCCTCGCACAGAAACGAAGACCCAACACAGCAAAAATAAATTAATTAATTAATAAAACTCCTACCCCCAACATCTTCTTTAAAAAAAAAAAAAATGTACAAATAGAATCATACAGTATATAACCTTTTGTGATTGGCTTTTTTTTTTTTTTAAGTCAGCATAATCCTCTAGAGAATCATCCAGGTCATTGTGTGTGTGTATCTATATATAATTTGTTCCTTTTCCTTAGTCAGTAGTTTTCATGGTATGGATGTACCACAGTGTGTTTAACTATCCCCGTTGAAGGCCATCTTGGTTGTTTCCAGAATTTGGCTGTTACTAACAAAGCTACTATAAACGTTTGTGTGCAAGTTTTTATCTAACCATAAATCTTCATTTCTCCAGGTTAAATACTCCCAAGAGTATGACTGCTGAATTGTATGGTTGTTGCATATTTAGTTTTGTAATAAATGGCCTAACTGTTTTCCCTAGTGGGTGTATCACTTTACATTCTCATATACACAGTGTATGATGAATGATCCAATTTCTCAACACCATAGTCAGCACTTGGTGTTTTCACTTTGAAGAGTGGAGAGGGGATGGGGGCGTTCTGATAGGTAGGTAGTGACATCTTATCATGATTTTGATTTGCATTTCCCTAATGGCTGATGATGCTGAACATCTTTCACATATTTGCCATCTATATATCCCCTTCAGTGGGATGTCTTTTTATGTCATTTTCCCATTTTCTGATTGGATTGCTTTTTACTCTTGAGTTTTGAGAGTTCTTTATATATTCTAGATCCTTGTCCTTCATTGAATATGTGGTTTACAAATATTTTCTCCCACTCTGTAGCTTGTTTTTTTCATCCTTTTAACAGGTCTTTTGTAGAGCAAAAATTTTTCATTTCAATGAAGCCCAATTTATCAATTTTTCCTTTTACAGGTCATGCTTTTGATGTCAAGCTGAAGAACTCTTTTTGTCTAGCCCTGTATCGTGAAGGCTCTCTCCTAGTTCTTTTTTCCTAAAAAGTGTTAGAGTTTTCTATATTACGTTTAAGTCCATGAACCATTTTAAGTTGATTTTTGTATTAGTTATGTCAGATAATTTTAACATCTCTATCACCTCAGTGTTGACATCTCTTGTCTTTTTTCATTCAATTTTATATCTTGATTTTGGGTATGATGAGTGATTTTCAATTGAAATCTGGACATTTTTGTATTATAAGACTCTGGATCTTATTTACACCTGTTTCAGGTGGCCTTATGTCACGTGACTTGGCAGGGTAAGGGGTTGGGTGCCAATTCATTATGGCCAGATAGAGGTAGAAGTCCAGGTTCCTCGCATTGTCTTCACTGACACAGACCAGTTGTCATGAAAGTCCCTGCTCCCTATCTTGCTGTCCGCTCTGGAGAGAGATGTTGGGTGCCTCATCACAGCCTTGTGAGGATGGAAGTCCTGGCTCCCCATTTGGCTTTTGCAGGTGTGAGAAAGGCCAAAGTGTTTTGTAGAATTCAGCTGCAGTAGAGCAATGACTGCTAAAAGTTTTTTCTTCTTAAACTGCCCATTTCCTGATCCTTTGGCCCAAGAGAATAGGCTTTTGGGGGGAATTTTCTTTGCAGTAGTTGGTGTTTCAAGACGGCCAGCTTCTTCGGCTCCAGGGGTGGGATATATGAGGCAAAAAGAAAACCCAGAGAACTCAGCACTATGTCCTTCCTTGGGTCCAGAGTCTCTAGCCAGTCTTTTCTTTCCACCTTCCAGAGTTGTATTCTGTTTGTTTTATATATAATGGAGGGGTTTTAGTTGTACTTGGCAGGAGGAATTGGGAAAAACATATATACTCCACCTTCCCAAAAGCAGAAGAAAGACTCCTTCATTTTGGTTTTGATGGTAACATTTCAACTGCTTCCTGGCAATACAGCTCGAACACAATTCTAAAATTATAATGGCAGAGCAAACAAAATCATAGGAAATGCTCCATGTGGTCAAAGACTGCCCGAGGTGAAAAGCTAGAACACTTTTTCAAACTGCTTTGTATCCATAGGCAGGGTTGAAACTACCAAATTTCTCTGGGACATGCATGGCCTGTAGGGCTTCACAGTGTAATAATCAGTGCAAATTAAGAGACTTGAGAAGGCAATGCATGAAGCTCGTGGATGGATTTGGGCAGGCAGTTTGATCGTCCGGTGTGCTACAATTTTAGGAAAATCACATAAAGTGAAACCTTCCCCCACGTAGCTCTGTTGTGCCCCTTGCTGTGTGAAAAACCAAGCTCACTCTAGGTATGTGGGATGAAGTTTGCGAGAAAACATGCACTTAAATTGTTTGGCACCTTAGTTTTATGCTTTAAGGCTCTTTTTTTTTTTTGAGTCCTCAGGCAGACCTGGTTTGAATCCTACTCTTCCCTTTGATTAACTACGCATGCTCTTGGGCAAGTTACCTAGTATCTTTAGCCTCTGTTTCTTTGCCTTTAAAATAGAGAAAATAATTTTACTTATCTCAAAGTTAGTGTGAGGGTTTCATCAAATCTGTAAAAGTGTTTAAACAATATCAGTACATTTTAGCCGTTAGTAATTGTGGTAGCAACAGTGGTCCGTAATATTATTATTATTATTACAGAAGTAATACCTGTGTTGTTGTTGTTATTGTTACCGAATTAACCAAAATCAATTACATACTCACAAGTATAGAAAAGAAAGGTGGCTTTAATCAGAATGCCGGCAATCTGGGGAGATGGTGGACTCAGCATCCCTCAAAAACCACCTCTGAAGATTCTGCTCAGCCATGAAAGGGTTTAAAGGGAAACAGGGTAGTAATCTCAGTTCATCACTGAGATGCGGGTCAGAGTCATTGCCATCCCCAATGTGTGCAGGCTTGTCAACTCCCTTGTGATCTTCCTCTGAATGTTATCTTGTTCATACAGTGTGGTCACACATTCTGTTCAGGAGATTACTGAAGGGAAAGCTAGGGAAGAGATCTGGTCATCTGTTAATTACTTATTCTTCATTTCTACTTCTTTGATGTACGGAAAGAACTGACAAGTTAGGCAAGGTATTGTGTGATTAAAAGATTTGAAATGTGTGCTTGGGCTGGAGATGAGTAGAGCATGGAGGTCCCTGGTTTAAAAGTTAGTTACAATATAGCTTTGCTAAAGTGACAAGAAAAGGGGCTTCCTGCTCTTATAGCAAACAGGGCAGTTTCCTGTAAAGAGCGCTTGCATTATAATGAATTCTATGGTGAGAAATATGTTCTGGTCATTGACAAGGTCATTTCTCTGGGCACTGAAGACCTGTCTAATTTCTTCATCATTTTCTCTTATTTAGAGAACAGGCTTTCTGAATAGGGAGTCTTTACATGGCAGTCCTACCCTGAGCACCCTTCAGTCTTTACAGAAAAGGTGCCCACAATAAGCAGACATAATGTAGGTAAAAGTCGGTCCCACAGTGTGTCGTGGTGAAGTGTTTCAGCTCTCTGTGAGTACCACGGCTGTCACCCTGCCTCCCAGTAACACCAACAGGATGACCGGCTTCCACTCTTGTCATAATTCCAGATAATAGTAGCCTTATTTTTACTATCTAAAAGGATTGTACTTTTTGTTCTTCTACCAACTGCTCTTTTAGGTTTAAAATACTCTCTCTAGCTGGAAAAAAAAAAAAAAAGGCAGCACCATTGTAATCGGTTCCTTTCAAACATCTAATTGTATGTGGAAGCAGATTTTATAAAGGGGCATACATGGCTGTTTGTTCACACCCTCAAACTAATTGGACTCCACAGTTCCTTACAAGTGATAAATGCTTCTTTTCTTTGCCCATAATTCTGTTCAGCACCATTTATAGTGCGGGTGACTCAGTTCAGCAGGAGCCACGTCTAAGATATACTCTGCATTTATTGAAAGTTTTTGCGCACCATGGGCTGTGGTTGGGGGAAGGAGAAGAAGGCAGGAGAATTCTGTGAGATGTTTCTGGGGAAAATTGTGGGTATGTATAATAGAAGGTTTCTTGAAGACTGTTGTAGCCGTCTAATAATCTTCTTCACAGTTATTGGTGGAAATGCCCAGTGTGCTCAATCTAGTTGTAAAATGGATGTAAGCCACTATAGCATAGAGTTCTTTCTGATGGTGATTTGTACATTAAAAAGTTCCAGCACTAAAATGAAGTGAATCTTGGCCAACAGCGGTTTTTTATTTATTCTTTTTAATAAATTGTGAGTCTAGGGTTTTCATGTAGACACTTAAAAATCTCTTAGAAACAAAGTTACATTACGGGTAAAAAATATTGGACGTCTAGGCCTCTTAACAGGGTTAAATGTGCTTGGAGTTCCTAAATTGATGACGTGAATAAATAAAATGACATTGTACAGTAAATATTGGGATTGACAACATGTCTTAATTGTGCCAAGATTAGATATCAGGATGACAAGTTGTTTGCATTAGGCGTAAACCAGATGTGACAGATATAAATAGGATATGGATTCAAAGAGGTATTCTCCTAGGTATGGTGACTGTAAAGATTTAATGAAAGTCTATTCACTTTTGAATAATTTTTATTATTGCTTAAATTATTAAAAATAATGTCATTTAAGATATTTCACTATTCACAGAATGTATGTTGAAATAAATAAGAATATTGATCTAGTAGCTGCATTGGAGACAGTGTAGATAGGATGTAGAAAAACTAAGAGATGAAACATTGAATGCATTTCTACCAACTAGATTTACATTTTCATGTCAAGACATAAGACAGGCTAAAAGGTACAGACATTGGTTATCAACAGACAGATTCTTATATACCTATCTGTATTTGAAATATAACCCCCAAGCTCAGTTATATTTCCTCAATAAAATAAATCAGTCTGAGCAGCAGGAAGAAGAGCCAGAGATACCTAGGTTAACACCCCAGCTTCACCATTTTCTGACTGTGGAACGTGGGATAAATATGTTATTAACTTTAACAGATCTCACTGTAACGTTAAGTTAATAGTGTCCACCCAACAAGGCTCTAGTGAGGGATAAACTTGATAATATAATCAAAATACAGCAACTTACACATAGTTCCATAAATGATAATATTGTCATAATGTCTTATTTTTTTAAAGTTTAGAGATATAATTGACATGCAAAAAATTGCATGTGTTTAAAGTCTACAGTTTGATAAAATTTTGACATAATATACATACCTGTGAACCTTCATCACCATCCAGATAATGAACATGTCTATTACTCTTGCAAGTTTCTTTGTGCTTGTTTGTATTCCCTCCCTCTTGCCCCTCTTCATTACCTCATCCCCAGGCAACCACTGACCTACTTTCTGTTACCATAGATAAGTTTGCATTTTCTAGATTTTTATATGAATGGAATCATACAGTATGTGGTTATTGTTGTTGGTTTTTTGGGGGAATGGTGAAGGAGGAGGGCATTTTGACTTCTTCAATATAATTATTTGAGTTTCATCAGTGTTACTCTGTTTATCAGTAGTTCATTTCTTTTTAATGCTGAATAGTATTTTATTATATGGATATGCTATAATTTGTTTATTCATTCACCTGTTCGTGAGCGTTTGGATTGTTTCTGGTTTGGGCTTTCTGTTCTATTTATCTATTTTTCTGTTTGGACATCAGTAACACAGTATCCTGATTACCTTAGTGTTATAGTTTAGTCTCGAAGTCAGGTAGTCTAAGACCTTTAAGTTTGTTCTTTTTCATAGTTGTTTTCACTATTCCAGGTCCTTTGCACTTCCATATGAATTTTAAAATCAGCTTGTCACTTTCTGCCCCCCAAAATACCTGCTATGATATGGAGTGGGATTGCATTGAATTTATATATCAATTTGGAGTGAGTTAACATCTTAACAATATTGAATTGCAGTCTATGAACATAGTATATCTCTCTATTTATTTAGGTCATCTTTAATTGCTCTCATCAAGGTTTTGTAGTGTTCAGCAGATCTTACATATATTCTGTCATATATATCACTAAGTAGTTCATATTTTAATGGTATTATAAATTATATTATTTTAAATTTCAATTTCTAATTGTTCATTTTCATTATGCAGAAAATTGATTTTTGTACACTGAACTTGTATTCTTAAACATTGATTAACTCACTTAAGTAGTTCTAGTAGCTCATTGTAGATTCTGTAGCATTTTCTTTGTACACAAATATGTTGTCTGTGAATAAAGACAGCTTTTTTTTTTTTTTTTTTTTTTTTTTAACATCTTTATTGGGGTATAATTACTTTACAATGGTGTGTTAGTTTCTCCTTTATAACAAAGTGAATCAGTTATACATATACATATGTTCCCATATCTCTTCCCTCTTGCGTCTCCCTCCCTCCCACCCTCCCTATCCCACCCCTCCAGGCGGTCACAAAGCACCGAGCCAATATCCCTGTGCCATGCGGCTGCTTCCCACTAGCTATCTACCTTACTACGTTTGTTAGTGTGTATATGTCCATGACTCTCTCTCGCTCCGTCACAGCTCACCCTTCCCCCTCCCCATTTTTTTAAAATTCCTTTCCAATCTGTATTTCTTTATTTCTTGTTCTTGCTTTATTGCACTTACTAGAACCTTCACTATAATGTTGAGTAGAAGTGGTGAACTGTTTAAGTCTTGGGATGTCTGAAAAGTCTTTATTTTGTCTTTGTTTTTGAAAGAATTTTACTGGGTAACAAATTCTTGGTTGATAGTTGTTTTCTTTCAGTACTCTAAAGATGTTGCTCCACTGTTTTCTAGCTTGTATTGTTTCCAGTGAGAAATCTCTCATATTTATCTTTAGTTTGTATTGTTTCCAGTGAGAAATCTCTCATCCTTATCTTTCTTCCTCTGGATATAATGTGTCTTTTTTTTCCTCTCACTGGTGTTAAGATTTTCTCTTTATCACTGGCTATCAGCAATTTTACTATGTTGTGCTTTGATGTAATTTTTTTCATGCTTTGTATGCTTAGGGTTTGTTGAAATTCTTTGATATATAGGTTTATGCTTTTCAAAGAATCTGAAATTTTTTCCCCTTATTTCTTCAACTACTTTTTCTGACCCCTTCTCTTTGAGGTCTGCAATTACGTATATATTTTGCTACTTGAAGTTGTCCTAGAGTTCACTGTGCTTTTTTCTTCTCTTTTAGTTTTTTTTTTTTCCTCTGTTTCATTTTGGAGGATATCTATTATGCTGTCTTCTTCTATATTGTCTGTTGACTGAAAAAAAATGCACAACCTAAAAGTTGAGAATTATGTTTTATTTAGTGGACTTACTGAGGAGTATAGCCCCAGATGGCAGCCTCTCAGATAGTTCTGAGGGACTGTCCCAAAGAGGTAAGGGAGGAACCAGGATATATAGGAGTTTTTACTGAAAAAAAAAAAAAAATGTAGTCGAACATCGAAAGATTATTGCTAATCACAAAAAACAGACATCTCAAGTAAATGATTTTAGTGCTTTTCTATGTATGAGAAGATTCAAGAGTCTGGGCTTATTGAAATTATTCCTTTGATATCCATCTTAACTATCTAGGACCAGTATCCTGTTTTCTCCATCCTGAATTCCCCTCAGGGTGCACCATCAGGGGTGGCTGTAGTAGATGATGACTCAACAGCCTTTGTTTACTGAAACGGCAGGTGACGTTCTTTGTCCACAGTCTAATCTGACATTAGTCCCATTCAGTGAATTTTCATCTCATACATGACAATCTTCATCTCTAGAAGTTTAATTTGGTTCCTTTTGAAATCTTACATGCCTCTAATTAACATGTTCAGTCTTTCCTCAAGCTTCCTGAATATATAGAATACAGTACTAAAAACTATTTTAATGTCCTTGACTGCTAATTCTATTATGTGTGTCATTTCTGGTCTGTTTCTATTGATTGATTATTTTCTCTTCTCATTTGTTTCATCATTTTTTTTCCTATTTCTGTGTAAGCCTAGTAATTTTTTATTGAACGCCAGACATTGTAAATTTTACCTTGTTGGGAGGTGAATTTTTTTTTAATTCCAAAAACTATCTTTGACCTTTGCTGTGGGATGAGGATGGCAGTTTCTTGGGGACGTTAGATTGTTCCAGGTCTTGCTTTTGAACTTTTTTAGGTAGGATCAGAGCAGCATTTATTCTAGGAGTAATTTTTCCCCACTACTGAGGAAAAGAGTACTTTTAGTACTCTAACTGATGCCCTGATGCCCTATTAGTAGTGAGGATTTTTCAGTCTGACTGGTGAGAATAAACACTATTCTCAGTCATATATGAGCACCAGTCATGTATGAGCTCCCAGTCCTTTCAAGTAGTTTCTTCCTAGCCTTGGGTTATTTCTTCATACACATACACTAAAATATTCATGATTGTGCCCTTAAATTTTCTATTTCTTGTGTTAAGTATTAAGGATTCCTTTGTGCATTAACAAAGTAATATGTTGAGCTTAGAGGGTATTTCTGCTAGCCCATACTGGTTAGTTCTTAAATATTTGCCCTAAAAAATATGTAGGGATAATTACTTGTCATATCTGTGTGTTGCAGATGATTATCCACATGCAAGGAGCCAGCTTGCATCTCTGGTTACCCTGACATGGCCATTAAGTAGCATCCTCAGGCCTCCCGTGGCCTTGGTGGGGATACGTTTGACTGTCCTGACTTAGCTGCCTCTCTTGGTAAATCCGATTACTCAGGGCTTTTAGTCTCAGATTTTACATGTGAGCCTGTAATCTTTTTCCATGTAAACTCAAAGAAACCAATTCCCAATTAAACTGAATTTCTCTAAATGCACAGTCAATTACCACTGATTACTTCTCCTGTTGTGCTTGTATTGTTTTAAATGTAACTAAAAGTAGATAAATTCTTTGCTGAGCAAAAAAGTTTGCATTGAAAACATATATTTTAAGTTAGAAATGCATCAGGAAATACAAGTGATAGCAATTTTATAAGTCTTCAAATCTATGGATGCTATGTATATTTTTTCTTTTTCATTATTAATTTTTAAGATTTGGACTTTGTAGGAGTCAATCACGTAGCACCCAAGCACAAAAGAATCACAGTTAACTTAAACTGTTCTTAGACTTGTGATTGCCAAGGGGGAGGGGAGATGGGGGAGGGGTGGGTTGGGAGTTTGGGGTTAGCAGATGCAAACTAGTTTATACAGGATGGATAAACAAGGTCCTACCATATAGCACTATATTCAATATCCTATGATAAACCATAATGGAAAAGAATAAGAAAAAGTGTGTATATATATGTTCTGTATTACAGACTCATTTTACTGTACAGCAGAAATTAACACAACATTGTAAATCAGCTAGACTTTAATAAAATAAATTTAAAAAAATAACTAAACTGTTCTTAAAAGGAGATTGAAACAAACATTATGCAATGTATGGCTTTTTTGACACCCAACAAGTCAGCAGATGAACACTGATGAGCTGGAGAAGGTCATGTGAGTTCAAAAATGGAGCATGAAGGTACAGGAAGAGCTTTGGAGTAGAAAACCGCAGGAATAACTGCAGCTCTGCCAGTTTCTAGCTGTGTGACTTTGGGCAAGTCTTTTAGCCCACCAAACCTACATTTTACTTTCTTTAAATTAGCATTCCCTGTGTTGTACAGCAGAAATTAACACAATATTGTAAATCAGCTATACTTCAATAAAAAGAAAAATTAATATTATACCCCCTACCTTATAACACTGATATGAGGCTCAAACAGTATAATGAGTGAAGACATAGTAAATGCTTAATAAATGGTCAGGAGCCTCAGTACATTATCTTCTTTAAGTGTGTGGAGTTACTTCCCTACTGAAAAGCTTCCACCCAAGTTAAAAAAAAATCCACTCTAAATTTTATTTTTTCATTATTTATTTATTTATTTATTTTTGGCTGCGTTGGGTCTTTGTTGCTGCGTGCGGACTTTCTCTAGTAGTGGTGAGCGGAGGCTACTCTTCATTGTGTTGCGCGGGCTTCTCATTGCAGTGGCTTCTCTTGTTGCAGAGCATGGGCTCTAGGCGCACGGGCTCAGTACTTTTGGCATGCGGGCTTCAGTAGTTGTGGCACATGGGCTCAGTAGTTGTGGCTTGCAGGCTCAGTTGCGGCACAGTAGTTGTGGCACACGGGCTTAGTTGCTCCACGGCATGTGGGCTCTTCCTGGACCAGGGATTGAACCCGTGTCCCCTGCATTGGCAGGTGGATTCTTAACCACTGTGCCACCAGGGAAGTCCCCACTCTAAATTTTAAAATGCATGTGTACCAAGTAAATGGTAATCATTACAGGGAGAAATTTTACTGTAATATTATGGTTAATTTAGATTAAGACAACATCATAGGGTAAATTTGGATCATAGTGGGTTTTCTTTTCAAGTGTTCTATTTGAGATCAGTTGAAGGTAAGTTACTGATGTTTTTTTATGTACTTAGTAAAAAACATGCTTCCTTTTTTTTCTCTCAGGGGGAGTTTGTTGCTTGTCTCCTGTCCCTGTTACGGCAAATGACAGATAGACATTATCAACAGCTTCTTGATAGTTTCAATACGAAAGAGGAACTAAGGGTAAGTGGCATTTTTTAAAGTGTCTAATATATCTTTTTAGTTTCTCTTGTTCTTATTCATCATGGTTCAGATGGGTTTTTGACAATTGCTTTACCTGATTCCATTCAATTCTGTTTTTTATCAGATTTATGCACAGATTTGCTCTTCTGTCTTGATTCTTTAAAATTTCTGTACTCAAGCCAAGCAATTAATTCTTACTTTGGACAAGCATATAGGATTTGAAATGCCTGCCATCAAAGTCCAGTAACCTAGAAACAGAATAACAGAACTAATGAGACAAAAGCAAATAGACTGAGTCTAGTTAAGTGGACTTAGAAATATTGCCTTAATAGCAGATAAGGGAGTATGTATTACAATATTAGCTGATTTCATCCCTCTAAAAACACAGTGAGAAGTTCTGGCTACAACATTCTGACTAGGGAGGCAGAGCTGTATTTGCCATTCTCTGTGGGCTTTGGTCTAATCAATATGCTGTGCTACTCTGACAGTGACATTAAATGGAAGATATTGATGCTGGGTTTGTAAAAATCCAATCCTTGCTAAGATTTAGGTGACTTTAACACTTCCTTCATGGTGTTCACTAAAACCTTAGAAACTGATTGTCCTCAGTCACAGGAATGACCTATCTTCTGTCCGTATTTACTTTTATTTCTCTTCCATCGCTTCAGTTTCTAGACAGCTTCATACATAAACCATCAAAATGGAAGGGTCACTTAAGTGCTGTTGAAACCATACTCTTTCTCGGATGGGACTTGAACCCAGCCAAAACTCAGATTGAGACTCGAACCCACGGTCTGGGACTTGAACCCAAGTCACCCGCAGATTGGGACTTAAACGCACCGTCTCTGACCTAGGAGGGGACTTGAACCCACTGTCTTTTTTCTTTTTAACAACTTTATTGGAGTATAATTGCTTTACAATGGTGTGTTAGTTTCTGCTGTGTAACAAAGTGAATCACTTATACATATACATACATCCCCATATCTCCTCCTCTTCCATCTCCCTCCCACCCTCCCTATCCCACCCCTCTAGGTGGTCACAAAGCACCCAGCTGATCTCCCTGTGCTATGCGGCTGCTTCCCACTAGCTATCTATTTTACATTTGAACCCACTGTCTTTTAATTGAAACTACTCACCTGGTATCAGGACCTACTGAAGCTCAGGTTCTTTTGTCTCAGAAGAGAAAGAAGTCAGCATGAGGCAAAGCTATAGGCAAAGAGTGAGTTTATTAGCATAGGATGCTTGTGAGAGATAGAAGCTGGCCAGCAAGGGAGCATGGCCCCAAGAACAAAGAGGGCTACACTTTTATAATCAAAGAAAAAGTGGGGAGGGGAGAAGACGACCTTCTTCCTCATTTTTGGGTAGATGTCAAGGCTTACATCATTAGTTCCTCCTTTGACCCCCTATGGTCTAACCGGTACTGTCATGGCGCTATTTAAATCATATGTGTATTAGCAAAAGGGTATTAACATATACTTAAATATGGTAGTTCATCTCAGATTTTGGTATAATGTCCCCCTTCACCTGGTTTCTTTCCCCTTTCACCTATATTCCTGTCTTGGCTACATGCAGATTGCTAGTCTTCAAGGACCATTAATTCCCTGACTTCGTGTAACATGATTCAGATCCCATACCTACTCTCTTGTGTTTTAACTATCAGGACTTGTGGCTTGAGTGTGCCTGGCCCTTGAATGCACCTGCTCTTCCTAAAAGGTAGTATAGATTGTTGCTAGGTTACTGGATTATTTTGTTGAGTGGTCATTAGCTTACAACAGTCTCCCAGACTTCTTTAAAATTCCCTTCCCTAGTGGGATTGCTAAACAAACTATTTAATTATCCTACTCTATCCCTATCACTTGGGGATGGAGAATTATAAGACAGTGGTTATAGGCACCTATAGGTTATAGGTGTAACGTTTGCATGATTACAAGCCTTCATAGTGCCTTAGAGGAAGATTTCTAGATTTTTTTCAATATAGATAACGCATAGGGATCACTTATCTTTGACTTTTAACTGTTGTATCATCTCAGGAGAATCTTTCAGTTACCTTGGATCAGTTGACAAGCTGAGTCATATGAAACAAAGAATAGGTTTGGGCAGATGTAATCTGACAGTTGATTAGCATGTGCCCAAGCCTGAAAATATCATGTTTTTCGTGCTTATATTTAATCTTGAGTTTAGAATTAAAAATGGATAAAGATCTTAGAACTTACCCACTTACATACAGAAACCCATATGGTTAAAAAGGAAAATAATCGTGCAGTTATTAATTTTCATCACAAGTTGAATATTTAACGCAGCTGAGGAACCATTAGGTTTTACTCAAGAAGTCTACGACTTCGTATTTCAAAATTTCACATAGGAAAAATTACGTATTTTCACAGGTCCTGGGAATGAGAAAAAAATAGTAGAAAAGCATAAGTTGAAAAACATGATTTGTTTAATCTAGCTATTGAGTTTTATGCTTTAATAGTCATATTAACAATAATAAAGCAAATGAAAGTAATGAATAAAGTGTTTTATGTGGCTTTCCCTCATTTCAGTCAGCCACACACCTTTTCAAGGGACACATGTTTCCCACTTCAAAGTAGCCGGGCCTAAAAAAAAATAAGAAAAAAACCTGGGCCTTCAGGCCAAGGAAATTTTTTTAACAATATTAATTACTCTATCTGTCCTTCAGATTGAGCAATTCCGATGTACCAAGTGCTACCAGCATTATTATGTAACCAGAAACAAAAAGGCCAGTTCCTATAGGGGGAAGAGTCAAACTGGTAATGGGCGGTAACATAGGCAAACGAGAGTGGTGAAGACACAGAGTAAGCACACAGTGCTTTGGAGCATCTAGGGATTGCTGCCAGCCCCAACTCAAGGCTAGAGGAAAACTCCCCAAGGGAGGTCTCAGCTGAGAGCTGGGTGGGCGTGTGCTGTCCATCTTTGGCTGAGACATTCAGATCTCTCAACTAAAACATCACCTGAATATCCTTAACTGACAGACCACAGTTGCCATTCCACCTTTATAACGGTTATTAGAATCTGGAATATTTTTGTTTATTTGTTTATCTGTATCCCCAACTCCTAGCTACTAGGTTATAAACTTCTTGATGTCTGAAACGACGGCTGGTTCACTGCTGTATCCTCAGATCGCAGAACTTGCCTAGCATGCTGTAGGCATTCAGGCAACATTTGTAGATTGATAGACCGACTGTACAGTGTGAGGAAGAGAGATGTAAGACATAAGGCTCTGTGAATGTGCATAGACTTTATTTTGAGGACATTGGAAAACTATGGAGGGTTTTAAGAAGGGACAGACACGATCACATTTGTGTTAAGAAAGACCTATCTGGTTGCACTATTGAATTATCGAATGTTTGGTGAACTTGAGCATTTTCAATGCATTGGTGAGGGTAGAAGCCAAGATGTCATGGACTGAGGAATTTTAAAAAAAAAAAAGAAAAAGATATAGTGGATGTAGACAGTGTTTCAAGAAGAGGAGTATAAGGTATCTACTGAAGGAGAACTCGGGATGTCAGAGGAATATTTATCATGGAGGAGACTTAAACATATTTAAATAAAAATGATCAGAGCTGGTGGAGAGGGAGACACTGAAGATAAAAGAGGTCCTAACTCACAGGGGGAGGTCTCTAAGAAAGCAGCAGGAGGGACCTAATTAGCCTTGACTGGGAGGAAGGACTGACTGGGAGGAAGGACACCTTCCCCAGTGTAAGAATGGAAGGGGGATAACTGGAGTGAAGGCAGACTGGAGGGCATTTATTTTACTAAAGGCTAATTAGTCAGCTGGTTTTAATCTGTATTTTAAAAGTTCAGATACCACCTTTTAACAAGTAAAGTTTTCCTGTTCTCAATTTTCTTGAAAGTCAAGTATCCATATTTATGGTACTGAAATCTATGTTACAAGATTTTCTGAAGATGATAGCACTGATCTCTAGTCCCTTGTCTGAAGTCCTTCTACCAAATGTATTGCAGAAATCAGAATTTTTGAGATTTCAGAAAGATAATATGGCACATATACTGTATAGTATCATATAGCACCTCCAGTAGAATTGGGGGTAGCAACTACAGCTGACCCTTGAACTATGTGTAGTTGAAAATCCACATATAGCCTAGCGTCAGCCCTCTGTACACGTGGTTCCTCTCTATCCATGTTTCCTCCACATCCATGGCTCTGCATCCACGGATTCAACCAACTGCAGATCGTGTAGTACTGTAGTATTTACTATTGAAAAAAATATTTGTATAAGTGAACCTGCACAGTCCAAACCCATGTTGTTCAAGGGTCAACTGTATAATCAAACATCTCAGTATTTCTGCAGCTAAATAAAATATTCGCTCTAGGTGGGATAAATAAAGACTATGAGTAGTTTGGGTAAGGTTTTGCTGCCAAATGTATTATAAAACCAAAAATCTTAGAGGACTGTGGGGTTTGGGTATTGTGGTAAAGGAACTGACGACCTCAAACAGCAAACATTTATATAGAACTTAGTACATGTAAGGCACTGTTCTAAGAGGCTGATTAATATTAACTCATTTAATCCTGAAAAGAACCCCATGAGGTAAGCACTATTATTATTATTTTATTATGTCAGTTGCTTGACTCAGTAAACATTTGTTGAGCACCTTGGCTAGATGTTGGGAATATCAAGACTAATAAACCGATCTCTGTTAATGCCTTAATGTTATCGGGGCATCTAAATCATAAGTTGTAAATGAGTGTGATATGTATAAGCAACAAGAGTGATAATGGCTAACAGTTACGTAGTACCTCCCCAGCCCCACTCCCTCAGCCATGAAGCAGATGCAGCGCTAAACTCTTTTCTTGCAGCATCTCATTTCACTACCCCTTGCGATGAAGATTGATACTATCATCATTCCCAAGTAATTGCGAGGGCTAGGAATTCTATTAACGTCTCAGTTCTTTGCTCAGGCAGCTAAACTCAGCTTTTGCCTACACTTCAATAAACTTCCCTAAACGAAAATCTTTGCTATCAAATTGTATAACATTTCCTTTGTCAGCTCTTTAAAAGTAATGAGGTAGTTCTAGTCATGAAGTGAGGACGTCTAAAAAGGCTAAATTGGCAGAGGGAGAGTTTGGGATTTGGGGGGGCAGATTTTTTTGTATCTACATTTAGGTTAGAAATTGAGTAAATAAGGGAATGATCAGTAAGGAAAGGTACAACTTAATAGAGTGATATTAATGAAAAATGATAACTGTTATTGGGATTAGACACTAAAAATCCCACATAACCCTATTGGTTTAAAGTAATAAAGCGTATGTCCTCTTTTCCTCCACACACATGATTCTGTTCCCCAGAGATAGTTGCTGTTAACACATAGGGGTGTATCCTCATAGACTATTTTCTATGCTGTATCCTCACGCGCATTTTTTAATGGAATCATACTGGTTGCACGTCTTTTCACACAGTAATATACCATGGACGTTATATAGCCCAGTACATTATTCATTCTTCTGAATCTCATTATATGATGATCCATAATTATTTCCCTTTTAGTGGGCATTCAGGATGTTTCTGATTTTTGCCATTAGAAAGGATACTGTGGTGTACATCTTGATACATATATCTCTATGGATTTGTGCCCTTATTGCTGTAGCATGAATTTCTGGAAGTAGAACTGTTGGATCATGGGATATATACATTTTAATCTTAATTGATGCTGACAAATTATATATTGAGATTTTCAAATGAATCTTTTTTTGGTTGTTCTTTATGCCTAGCATCACTGCTTTTTTTCTCTTCTTATCAATTCAAAGAGAGATTTGGCCTAGCGTTTCCCCATGGGTCTCTAAGTCAAAATGAAGGTTGAAAGTGTGTAATTCTCAAGTATCTGCTAAGCCTAGTGCAGTTTTAAACTTCATTCTTGCTTGGAGAACCTGGGTGTCTCCAGGGTTACTGTTGGAGTGGCTTCCAGCATTGTGAACAGTAGGCCATTTCTTCTCCTTGGTCCTCAAGTACTTGTGAGTCACAGCGTCGCCTGAAGTGTGTAGGAGCGCGGACCTGAGCGCTGGTCCTCTGCATTGTTTCCTTCCTTCTCTAGAACATGCCATTATTTTAGAAATGAACAAAAGCAAAAACTAAGCAGTGATTAGGGTTTTTTTTTCCTTCTTCTGTAGTCAGTAATGTTTTATTCTACACCTACCTTCTACTGGGGCCATATCCCTGGCATTTTATGCATATAGAGAGCAGTAAGACTCCTGTTTTTTGTTGATTGTGACTTTTCATATAGAACTGTGGTGATCTTGCTCTAAGCCTGACAGTGTACATGTTCTGGAAGTTATGTACAACATTATTATTACCTTTCATTGTCTCCCTTATACTGGCCCACTAGCTTTCAACAATCATATCTGATCAAGTCTCAGGCCAACTTTAAAACTCTGAGGACTTTACATTAACTGCAGGACAAAGTCCAGTCTTTTCGTCAAGTCTTCCTTAACTTCAGTCTACCTTCCATCCTCGTTGTCCTCCATCCCTTTCCAAATACCTTTCATTCCAGTCACTTAAGATTACTACGATTACGTGTATATTCCTAACAAACCATATAGATAATTTTTAATTCCTCTGGGTCTTTTTTTTTTTTTTTTTTTGTCTACCTGAAATGCCTATTCCACCACACCTCACGTCCATTGCCTAATTTGTACCCCGTTAATCCCTTCCCTGATTTCAGCTCCTGCAGTAAAATCCGGCCCAGGTATCACTTTTTTTAAATGAAGCCTTCATAGACTGCAGTCCCCCTCTGTGACAGCATGTGCAACAATACATGTTATTATTTGTTGTTTCCTTGTATTCTTGATGACTGTGGGCTCTCTGAGAGTAGGGGCTCTGTCTTTGTGTCCTAAGCACAGAGCCTGGAACATTAAATCTTTGTTGAATGAATCAACCCTCATAATAAATGTCTTTCTGCTTCAGAAGCCATCTTTTTCCATACAGTTATTTCAACTTATAGTCTTTATTTTATTACAGAAAAATAGTTCTATAGTTCTTGAGGATTGAGGACCATTTGAGAGTTATTTTTGCATGATGTACTTAAATAGTCAATTTTAAGGATATTAGTTTCAATGTGATAACGATTATTAACACTCTTTAATTGAATTCAGACCTTGCATCAAGGGTGTTACACATTTGAAATATTTGGCAAAATTTTAAAATAAGATTGACTATAGTCTAAATCATAAGTAAAGGAAATGTGTATCTAGAAGGCTCTGTCCCATTCATTGCTCTTGACATAAGGAGACAGTGTCGCAGGCTGTCTACGTACCTCATGATGCTTTTTTCCCAAATCCCTTAACTCAAGTTTCATGATCTCAAAAGGCCTCCTTCTGTGCCTCCCCAGTTCTGTTTCATACACCTGATTTCTGTCTGTGCTATTCTGGTACTATAGTACATGTAAACACAAAACAATGTGTTATATATTGTAGTCAGAAAATCTTTGTAAAACCAGAATTTGATCCTCTTACATGTCTGCATAAAGCCCCTCAGTGTCTCCACATCGCCCTCAGGATAAATTTCCAAACTGCTTACCAGGGAAAAGGTATGAGATTTATTTACCTTGTATTTATTTATTTAGCTTTGATTTGTCCCTATTTATCATTATCTTTCTATTTATCCATCTTTTTAAAAAATTTTTTTTTAAATTTTTGGCCGTGCCACAAGGCATGTGGGATCTTAGTTCCCCACCCAGGTATTGAACCCCCTCCCCCTGCATTGGAATGCGTGAGTCTTAACCACTGGACGGCCAGGGAAGTCCCTATCCATCTTTTATTTATCCCTACTTACCTACCAGCCCCATTTCTTGCCACTCCCCTTTGCAGCCTGGGCAACCTCTGTCTTGAGTCTGAGGCTTGGAGGTGCCCTTCCCTCTGTGTGGAATACCTGGCCCTCAGATGTATCCTGGTTTGTACCACGTGCATAAATAGATTAGCATTTGTCTCTCCCACAAAACTCTGAGCTCCAGGAAGGCAAAGGTCACATTCAACTAACTTAACTCTGGTGTGGCATGTTGCAGGCATTCCATAAATATTATTGCATGAATAAATGAAAGAGTATATTTTACCCCACTAGGTGTCCCCAGCATCTTACACAGCGCCCGGCACATATTAAAGGACCCGATATTTATAAATGAATAAGTGTTAATGATAATGTAACATCATAACAACTGCTCCGGCTTTCTTTTCTATTTGAATGTGAGACTTTTTATTGTTTTTGAAGGTTTTCATATGAACGTTCTTACTTGAACCTTTTACACTGCAGAAAAAGTGTTTTTGTAAAATAACACCTCCCTGTTTGTCTTTTTTTATTTTGAACCCTTATTTGAATAATTACCGGAATACAGTTAAGTAACCATGTTGTGCTATTTGAAGTAAACAAACAGAAAAGAAACTGCTCCCAGGCGGCCAATTTTGAAATGATGGCATATGAAACACTTATTTCTGTGTGCTGTCCAAACAGGAGTATTATCACACCAGTATTCTTTTTCTAGATTATAAAAAAATCTGTTATTCAGTTATCGTTATGTGTGCAAAATAATTTCACATATCTATGCAGAAGTTCTTGTTTAGTGAAATAATCAGAGCTGAAAAGTACTCAGAACAGACAAGGAAATACCATTGTATTGGGGGAGGGAAGGGAGGGGATGCTGAATCTAGCGTTCAGGTCTTAGTGCTTTAAAACATTGGAACTGAGTTTGAAATGTAACCTGTCGCATGGCAGCTGACAAGAAATACTTGCTGAACTAAATTACATGTAAGTACCACAGTGGAGGGTGTTTGTGTTACCATCTGCTAAAACGTTAGCCTACAGTTGAGAAATAAGAAACATGTTTGCATACTGTATGAATAGATACGTGATCATATTAATTATTTTTAATCTTCTCCTCAGAGCTCAGTTCCAGAGAGGTTAAATAAATTAACAAGGTCACTGAGCCAGTTAATGACCGAGGCAGGATTACAATCTAGATTTCCTGATTCTCAGTATAATGTTCTTTTATTTTCATTGTATGGTTTCTACAAATGAATGTCCTTGGTTCTGTAAAGGTAGATAAAGCTTGGAAACCTACTTGAGACACTGAAAAGTTTTCTTCAGGGAAATAAAGGTTGATGTCAATACATAAGCATTGGCACAAGGTCCCATGCTGGCACGCCTTTTATTATATTTTGTGAGATAAGTGGGAATAAAAAAATGAGACGGTACAGAAACAGGTTGTCTGTCTCCGCTCCTATACCTGGAATAACGTCACCTTTGTCCCCTGCACTACGAAAAAATGATCCAAGTTGCTAGCCCAGAAGATAGATATCTTGCTTCCTGCCGCCAATTTTTCAGCCAATTTTTTTCTCAGTGCAATGGACATCACACTCTCCTATTTCCCCCCGCAAAGGGTGCTGCCTCCAATTTCCAATTCCGTTAAAAGATTGGAGGAGAAAAGATGAAACATCAGTATTTTAGAATTTATTTAAACTATTCCTAAGTACTTGTAGACTGTGAAAAAACAAGCAACTCACCACCTTCATGATTTTTTCTTTAATATCTATCTAAGCAAATGCAACAAGACAGGAAACTAAAGTGAGCTGTAACACTTTGAAAGGTAAATGCAAACATCATTTTTCTCAGGGATTATATGTGTTCATGTCTGGGAAACTCAAAAGAGTCAACCAGAAAACCATTTGGAATAAGTTTTAGAAATGCATTAAAAAGGGCTTCTCACAGTTTTAGTGAGCTAATGACCTCCTATCCCAAGGGAGGGCTAGAATGGGAGGTGTTTCCCAAAATTATCTGACCCCGTAGTAGAATACATTTGGGAAACTGGTGATTCTGACAACACAGGGAGGATCTGTCTGGCCATTTAAAGAAAGATGACCTATTGGGCATGTTTGCACATGGCACGTACTACACATCAACGTATGTGTGCTGAAGCCAAAGAAGCTAAAATAAATTCTTGTCAAAATATTTATGGGTTTGATCAAAGCTGTTAGAATATGTAAACACACACACACAGCTCCCACCTGTTTCTTAGTTTTCTAGTTTCTATCTTTCTGTCTTCTGATGGTATGAGTGACAATCGTAATCTTATGTTCAAGCAGCTTACGTGCTTAACATAATGTATTGTTGGGTT
This sequence comes from Grampus griseus, assembly GCF_964374135.1. Taxonomy (NCBI): domain Eukaryota; kingdom Metazoa; phylum Chordata; class Mammalia; order Artiodactyla; family Delphinidae; genus Grampus; species Grampus griseus. Next base: position 37,155,133 of record NC_139003.1, read on the forward strand.
TGATAAATAAAACTCATGTGTTTGGGGTGTTTTTCTAAGCAAAACCATACTGTTGCCTTCAATCAGATTGTTAAATATATTTTCCTAGCAGTACTTAAGTTACAAAAAAATTTTTTAAGTTTTCTAGTTAATAAATCTAAATGATAGCTAGATTGAGCCAATCTCTTTTGGAGTAGGGCAAGCTCCATTTTATTCATTACCTACGGTGTGTTATCTTCTTGATTCCTTGTTAAATATAATGTGCTCCAGCACTTTGAACCTATCTCTTGTAACGTTTTAAGAAATATTTCCATGCCTGACAATAGCTTCTTGTCAAGAGTGTTTCCAGGTGATCTGTTTAAAGATAACATCTCCGTAAATACCACTCCCCCTGGTATGGCATCTCTGTGAAGAATACCTTGACACTCTCTTAGCTTCTAAGGACTTGTCACTGGGCTCAGCTTAGCGCACATCCATTATTTCTATTTATTCTGCATAGGACCCTCAGATTCTATAAAACTGCATGCATCCCATTAATACTGCATCTTCAGAATGCCCTCTAAGAAATATGGGATTTTTGCTTAAGATGCTTTTTAATGAACATAAAATCATCTTAAGCAAAACATTTCTCAATTTTGACACCCACTTAAAGGAAAGCAAAATCGAACCAGGACCATTTACAGTTCTCTTGAGTTGAAAAGTTCTGAAGTTTAGGACACTGTAATAGAAGAAAGAAAATACATTTCCCTGCTAATCTTCTGTTAACTAGTTTTCCATTTTATTTCTAAAACCTACATTTTTGGAGCTTGTGAAGAAAAACCAAAAGTCATTTCCACTGTGCATGAGAAAGAGAAGGAAAAAGGAACATTTGGGAAGGGTAGCAAACCAGCTGGGTGCTAAGAATGGGAAGGGTAATGATTCCCTCTCCTGGGTAAACTATTGAAATAGGGCTCCCTTCTCTGTAATTGCTTTGGAAATGGTAACAACAGCACTGTGTGTGTGTGTGTGTGTGTGTGTGTGTGTGTGTGTGTGTGTGTGTGTGTTGACAGTTATAATAACTCAGTAAAATTGTCTCTTTCCTCCTTATCCAAGGATTTCCTGCTGCAGATATTTACTGTGTTCCGAATATTGATACGCCCAGAGATGTTCCCAAAGGACTGGACTGTCATGCGCTTGGTGGCTAACAAGTAAGACATTTACATTGATAATAACTGCAGCTCATTGCATGGGGGAGAGGAGACTGCAAAACAGTCTTTTCACTTTGGTCTCAAGTTTGAAACCTCCAAATCCTGGAGTTCTTTTTCTTTGCCTCTGAATTAATTTCTCACTCATTTTTTGGTTTTTTGCTTGTTTATTTTTTGTTTTTTTTTAATGATTACTATTTGTTTTAAATAGGTAATATATTAACATAGTTCAAAATCAAACAATATAACAGAGTATGCCTTGAGAAGTCCCCCTCCCATTACCTTATTTATCACCTACCCCCAGCCTGAAGTAACCACTTTTATTAGTTTCTAACATGTCCTTCCATTGTTCCTTTATGCAGAGCCTAGCAGGTAGCACAATAGATAAACTCCCTTGCACATCTCTCTTTCACTTAAATCCTGGCAGTCTTTCCGAATCAACACATAGAAAGTTCCTCATTCACTTATGGTTTCTTTTTCTTTTGTAGCTGTATAATATTCTATTAACTAGACGTACCATAGTTTATTTAACCAGCCCTGTTGCTGGACACTTGAGTCGTTTCTGATCTTTCTTAATTCATTTTAACTCAGCAGAATCCATTAAGCATCTCCCATGTACTGAGCACTGGGAATAAGATATGACCCTTGAGTGGGACACATGAAGATTGAAGATCCTGTTATACACCTGAGAAATGTGACCAGCAGAAGGCTGAAATAGTGCTCTGAAGGAAGTTCAGAACTAGATACAGACATATGGGAAGTTATTGATGTAAAAGTGAATCTCTGAGAGTTGATTAGATTAGCTTGTATTAAGTATATCGGGGGGCGGGGGAGGTAGAATGATCTGAGGTCAATACTTGGATGAATAGGAGTCAGGAAAGGAGAGTAGGGGATGGTCAGAATGGCAGGAGCTGTTCCTGGAGGGCACAGTGTCATGGATTTATCTGCTGTCACCCTTCTTGCCTCTAGTATCTCAGGATACAAAATGAAGATGAAGTTGTTTTAGGAAAGTGGCCTGATCTCCACACTTGTAGTTTACCCTATTTCATAAGCATTCTTTCCTTCAAGCCCACATATGCCTGCCTCTCCTTCTTCCTTTTCTCCCATCCCCAGCACTCCCATGCTTAGGGTGAAGGTTAGATTCTCCAGGTATCTATTCATAGGCCAAGGATGCTGTATGTCCTCCCCAGATGCCCAGATATGATGGTGGTAACAGCCTCAGGAAAATAGGGTTTGATTTTGATTAGATATGCCTAATATGGCTTCTGCTGCAGTATACATTTATAAACGGGGAGGTGTTAAAATGCTGTGTTAAAAACTTGGTGAAGTAACAAACAGTATAATATGGCATATTATATTTTACATAAGTACAGAAACAGCTTTTCCATTTTGAAGACTAATTGAGACTCCTGAAATAGCTCTCTTTAGAGTTTAGCATATTTAGTTTGATATCTGTGAGTAGAATCAAATATCTCTTCATCTGGATGTCCAGATGCTACAGATTTAAGTGGGAGCCGTTGGTCATGTATCTGCCCTTATTACCAAAGAGCAAGTATTCCGGGTACCTGGCAAGGGCTATGGAGTGGTCCAGGGAGCCACATGGGAAGGGGTCCAGGCTGCTGACATCATCATCATACAGCATCATCATTTGGCCATTCTGCCTGCCCTGTGTGCAGAGGGATATTTTGAGTTGAATTAGAATTTTCAGTGGGGGACTTCCCTGGTGGTGCAGTGGTTAAGAATCCGCCTGCCAATGCAGGGGACAAGGGTTCGAGCCCTGTTCCGGGAAGATCCCACATGCTGCGGAGCAACTAAGCCTGTGCTCCACAACTACCGAGCCTGCTCTCTAGAGCCCGCAAGCCACAACTGCTGAGCCTGTGCTCTAGAGCCCGTGAGCCACAACTACTGAAGCCCACACACCTAGAGCCCGTGCTCCACAACAACAGAAGCCACCGCAATGAGAAGCCCGCGCACCGCAATGAAGAGTACCCCCCCTCGCTGCAACTAGAGAAAGCCCACGTGCAGCAACAAAGACCCAGCATAGCCAATAAGTTAATTAATTAATTAAATTGAAAGAAAACCAGCAGCTGTTATTAAAAAAAAAAAAGAATTCTCAGTGGCAGAAATTCAAACTGAAAGTAAATTTAACATTTTGTTCCTTTTGTACAAAGGCGGTGCTTGAGCTTCTGAAAACCATGGCAACCATGTGGCTTTTGATATGAGATGCCATCACGCTCTGCCCCACCTAAAAATCTCTACTCCATTTAGGAAGACTTTATTGTCACATGAGTGGGTAGAAGACTTGGAAGTCTAGATTCTGTTTTTAAGTAAACATATGATGTTCAAGAGTTTCATCTATAATGTTAACCAAATAGGAACATGATTTTGTTAGAGATGAGCTCTGTGTAATGCATTTAAACAGAAGATTAGTCCCATAGCAAACCCAAGAAAAAAGGCCATAAGCGTTTGCTGAATGCAATAACATCATTCCATTGCCACCCAAGTCAGTGCCGATAGGAATCTGGCACTACGTTTCCACTGGCGATGACGGGCTGTGGCAGATCCAACCTGATTCACAGACCAGGACCCCAGGGCCTGGTAAAGCACCTGCCAAGTTGGAACAGACCACCTGCTCTTTGCTGTTCAGTTTCCCTCTCCTCTCCTCATTTAACTGCCATTTCCCATTCAAATTATGAAAGCCTGTGGGATCTTTCTTGTGCTCTAAATGCAGTGTAGTTCAGAGATGAGCCTTTGGCTGTTTGTGCCTTATCTGCAAAAAATATTAACCTCAGTAATATTGGTAGAAAAATAAATTTCTGAAAGATGTTAAAGATATTTTAAATATGTTAAAGAGCACACACCAGAAGGAAAAAGTTTTTACTTTGTTAAACTGTATAGAAGCAAGTTGCAGAAGCTAGATCTAGGTCCCTGAAGTTGACCACCTTTTCTTCCATGATACGAACTTTCTTAGACAAATATTTGATAAGGGCCCCTCAAAGAGGCATTTCAACCTGAACTCCCACTTTTACTACCCACTTGTTTGCTTAATACGTGTCAAATTTATAGTAACTGGCCGAGAAGTCATCATTGCCCTACACTTGAACTCAACTGAATAGCTCATCCTGCAAAATATGTTATGTTATGTGCTGGTCCTTTCTTCCTGTGTTTTCAAGTCAGTTAAATGCCCTTAACTTTCTTCCATCAACTGTGCTGTCCCAAATCCTGTAGCTTCTCTGCTTTATGTGAAGTCCTGCCGAAAGCTGTGACTACAGACACCTGGCGATTAGTATGGTCTTTTGTTTATTTCTACCTGAATGTCTCACATTGTGTAAGGTAGTAAGTGCGTCCAGGCTAAATTTCACAAGGATAAGAAACTTGACTTCTGCCTGCTTGCAAAGCTCTATTGTGCCTGTCCACTGTAATTTCTTGGTAGGATGAGGACAACTGCTCAATCTGAGAAAGAGAACATAAGGGAGATGAAAATTAAGTACCAAAAATACAGGACACTTTGAGACAAGCTTCTCTCCACCCCCTTCCATACACATTGCAAAATACAGTACAAAAATAAAGTTACAGCTTTATACATATTTTCAAGGAGATAAATCTTGTAACAGACTTACTTACAGAGAAGAGTAAAAACTCCCTGGCCCTGCAGCTGAAATTTCAGGCCCTTATTTTGTTTATCTTGTGTGCATTTGGCTTCAAACATATACTTTTTTGTGTGTGTTTTTTTCCCACCAAACACTGAATTGTTTAGCTGATTACTGCCTTCACCAGTTTAGCGTTCAAATGAGATCTGTGTAGCAAATAAGTGATTTATTGAATCAAAGATTTTTAGGGAAGGTCATCCATTCATTCATTGACCTATTCATTCAGTACATATTTTCCAGTGTCTAACGTGTAAAAATAAATGTCATAGAGATAAAAAGCACAGTTCTATGAGAGGGGTTATGAAAGGAACTTTGTTCTGGACTAGGATAGGAGGAGTTTTTTTGAAGGAGTGAAACTGAAGCTGAAATCTAAAGCAGGAGTTAACAGGCAGATAGCAAAGGAAGACTGTTCTTATCAGCAGGAATAGCATATACAAAGGCCCTGTGGTCAGAGTGAAGATGGCACATTCAAGGAGCTGAAAGACTGTGTGGCAGAAATGTCAGGAGGGAAGGAACAAGTAAAAATGAGGTTGGAAGAAGACAGGGTCCAGATATTAGGGGGTAGAGAGACAAGAGAGAAACCAGGAAGGACCAGTTAGGAGCTTAATACAGCAGTCCAGGTAAGAGATGATGATGGCTTGAATAGGTAGATTGCAATGAAGGTAGTGAGAAGATCAATTCTGAAGACAGAGATGATAAGACTTGCAGATGACTGGCTGTGGGCAAGAGAGAAAAAAATTTGAAGATAGCTCTTAGAATTTTGGCCTGAACAGAAGGACAAATGATGGTGCCTTTCACTTAGATGGAAGATGCTGAGAGAGGAGTAGCGTTAGGGGTGGGAGAGGTGAGGAATCCTGTATTGAACAGAAGTTTGAGATGCTCCTAGATACCCAAGTGGAGATGTAGGAGAAGAAGCTGGACATGCTTGTATGGAGCTCAGAGAAGAAGTCAAGGCTAGAAACATACATTTGAGGGTCATTAGCATTGGGTAGTATTTGAAGCCATCAAACTGAATGAGAGCACCCTAGAAGAAAGTATAGATTGAAAAGAGAAGACTACTTAAGCCTGGGCCCTAGAACATGCCAACCATTCAAAGGCCAGAATGTTGAGAAGCAACGAGCAACAGAGACTGAAAAGGAGTAGCCTGTGATGAAAGATGAGAACCAGAAGGGTATAATACCGTATGAGGAAAATATTTCATGAAGGAAGGAATATCAAGAGCTGCTGGGAGGTTGGAGGATGAAGACTGACAATTATCCCTGGGATTTGGCAGTGCGGTGTAGATATTGGTGACCTTGACAAGTGCTGTTTCATGGAGTGTTGGAGATGAAAGTCTCATTAGAGTGAATTTGCGAACAGATGGGAATTGAGAAAGTGAAAGCAATAATTATCAGCTCTTTAGAAGATTTTGCTGTAAAAGGGAGCAGAGAAATGGGGCTATATCTGGAAGGAGATATGAGTACTAGGATTCATTTCTAAATTTGGAATATTATGCATGTTGGTTCACTGATAGGAAGGGCACAGAAAAGAGAAATATTGATGGTGCTAAAGAAATCAGGCCCAAGTGAAGGAACGGTATCCTTGGATAGGCAAGTAGGGATGAGAGCAAGTATTTCTCATTGTGCCTGTCTGTCAGCTTTCCTAAGGGGTGGCACCTGTCCACCATCGACTTGCACTGGAAACTAAATCAACTGTGTAAGCATGCAGTTTAGTTCATCTGACGTTGTTTTTTGTGGTGAAACTTCTCAATGAAGGAAGCTCACCACACTCAGAGTAGCACTGATCTAGTGCACACAAGGAAGCTTGGCCTTAGCTAGGAGCATTGATACTTTTTCCATAGTAACAGGAAGGAAGACAGAGTATGTGACACTGACCATGAAAAGTTTTATGTTAGAGTAGCTGATCTGTTGAACACCCATTGTACTATTGTTTTTTGTTGATGGTGGTGTTTTTCTATTAGGGTAATTATCTTTAAACGCTTTTACTGTCCAGGAGGAAAGATAGTGATTTTTATCAAAACTATATATTACTGAGATGAATGTACCAAAAACTTTGATAGTTATAGCAAATATTTACACAAGAATTGCCTGCACACTGCATCTCCAGGTGAGTTGTGAGGAGCTGGTAGAGAGAATGAATACATGAGGAAAGGCAAGAATACATTAAGGTTTAAGCCTAATAGGTCAGAAAAACTGAGGCTTTTGTGACATGAGTGATTTTTTGCCAATACTGCCTGGAGGAGGAGGTCAAGGAATTTTTAAAAATTCTTCCATTTCAATTCTTGTTCTTTCTTTTTACCTCACCCTCACTGCATGCTTCCTTCACCGAAAGCAAAATTACTGATCCTTTAACTTCTTCCCCATTTTGGCAGATTCTGTGCTCTCCACTTGGAGTGCCTTTCTCCATCAGCTTTACCTGTCTTAATTTCAGTCTCTTCTTCAAAATATCTATAGAAAAGTATAAAAAGTTCTACAAGCTTTACATTTTAGAATTATCTAGTACAGCAAGTAATTATTACAAAGCATACATTTAAATACAGGTTTGAGGCTATAGTCATTCAACAAACACTGGGCTAGGCCCTTGGTGATGCAGTGTTTAACAAGGACAAATTCCCCAAATGTCATTGCTCTCCAAGTTCCAACCCTTGTTTGTCTTCTCTTCCATCTGTAACACCAGACCTCAGAATGAACTGTCACATGCATCAGAATCACCTGGCTGGGCCCCGGTGCGATCTCACCAAGCCGTAGGCACTGGTGAGGCCCTAAAGTCTTATGTGTCCTTCAGGTGTTGCTCATGTACTGACATTTGAGGACCACTAGCTCAGATCAGTTTCCCTGATGGCTGTCCAGGATTTTTATCTGCCCTCAATGTCTTTGTGGTGATTTCTTCTGCCCTCTTAACCTGCCAGGTTGTAGGGAAATTGTCGTACTCCAAATTTAGATCTCCATAGCTTTTCAGTGCGCAAACATCAGCCTTGTTGATGCCAAGTTTATCCAAAAGGTGCTTCTCTCAGTCCATTTATAATTTATGGAGATGGGCTTTTGCTTCAGCAGATTATTAGGTTGGAGTAGTTTTCAAAAGGACAGTTTATAGGAGATGAAGTTTCTATAGGAGGCATAGCGTTGCTTAAAAATTACTTTCTAAATGCCAGGAATGAAGTGGCAACTGGAAAACTTGAAGAAAGCTTTGATTTCTTTGCACCAGTTTCTCTTTTATGTATACATTTATCATGCTGTGCCATAGATTAGGGTTGTCAAAAGTGATCCTTATGCCTGCATTTCTGTAGCAGACATCAGTATTTTGACCGTTTGTAGTAAAAGATTGCAAGGGCTTTCTTAGCTGTTGAGTTGGAGTGCTGAGATTTAAAATGTTCCCATATTCAGAAACTGAGTCATGAGTAAAAGAATAAAACCAAAGGAGCCACACGGTTTTGGATAAATTAGAACAAGTAAAGAAAAATCCTTAAACGCTACAGGTATCCACTACAGTGAAGGAGTAATAATGTATATATGCCTTTAGCTGGCTTGGAGACCTGTGTGCCAGGAAACTGTCTTAGTGCTGAGACATAAAAAGCTTTGGGAGCTGCCTCTGTGACTTGGGCTGAATGTTATGAGCATAAATTAAAAGCAATTGAAGTAGAGTCATTTTAAGATCTTTCTAGCCCTGAGGAGTCTTATTTTTGGAGGTCTTACCTTTCATCATATCAAACATTAAATAGACCCACATGCCACATGCCAAAATGAAAAGCAATTTCTACAGTTTGCTTTTTAAATTATTGGCCTATGGAGTAAATCATTTAATTCCATTTACCTGTGATTTCTCAGCACTTCTGTTTACTTAGGAATTCTTGTTAAGTTATAAAAAGTAACCTCTAGTTTTTTCAATATAAAAGAAGTTGCATGAATATTAAATTAGACAATTAATGAAAATGATAATGTTGCATTCTGTGGACATGTTATGAACCTTCTTTTAGTTTTTATTTTGCAGTTTTAGTTTTTGATTCCATAACACTTTTTCAGGGCTCAAGATTTTCCAAAGGCCCTGCGCCCTGTACCTCTTGTGCCTGATGATAAAGCAGCCTTGATAAGATAAGAGGGTGAGGTGTTCAATCCAGAGCAAGGATGCAAGACCCATTAAAGAACCACAGTAGTCATTGGCCTAAAATTCTAGAAGGCAGGAGAATGTGAAGCAGTGTTGTTTGGAATGTGCTTCTGACTCAGACCTACCTCTCTAGAGCCTTACTCTTCAAGGGGTGGATCGTGAATCAACAACATTAACATCTCCTGGAGCTTGTTAGGAATGCAGAACCTCAGGCCCTATCCCAGGCCTGCTGAGTCATAGTCTGCATCTTAACTAGATTACCAGGTACCCATGAAAGTTTGTCTAACTTTTAAAAGACTAGAGCAGTGTTTCTCAGTTTTGGGTGTACATAGACTCTTCGGGGAGCTTTACCAATCCTGATGTCCAGGTCGCACCCCAGCCCAGTTATTAAATCTCTGGGGGTGTGATCCTGACATCTGTGTTTTTAAAGCTCCCAAGTGATTCCAGTGAGCGGCCATCTTGAGACTCACGGGTCCTTCGTAAAGCCAGAGAGGCTCCATATTGTTTACCAGCAAGCACAGTTCAAGAAGCCGTGGATTTTTTTTTTTTTTTTTTTTTTTTTTTTTTTGCGGTACGCGGGCCTCTCACTGCTGTGGCCTCTCCCGTTGCGGAGCACAGGCTCCGGACGCGCAGGCTCAGCAGCCATGGCTCACGGGCCCAGCCGCTCCGCGGCATGTGGGATCCTCCTGGACTGGGGCATGAACCCGCGTCCCCTGCATCGGCAGGCGGACTCTCAACCACTGCGCCACCAGGGAAGCCCGAAGCCGTGGATTTTGTATATGTGTTTGGGACCCAGCATATAAATAACAAGTGAGTAATCTTTGCCATGGAATAATCTCTCTCACTTGGAAGATTGAGTTTGGTGGTTCCTTTCTGGAGCATTGGGCACAATAACCCAAATCCCAGATATGTCATGTTTCACTAACATTAGAGGTTATTGTTTCTGAACAACAATCCAAGCTAGAGTTGTGGGCCAGAAGGTGGTTTTTGATGTAAAACTCAGATGTGGTGGGACTGTGTGTGTTTCTCCATTGGATGTCAAAGCAGAACGTTTGTTAAGGATGCAAATTTTTCTTTTTTAAACTTAGAAGCTAACACAACATTTTTACTCAACTAGGCTCCAATATAAAATAAATTTTTTTAATGTAAATAAATAAATAAATAAACTTAGAAGCCCCACAATCTACTAGATGCTGGGCAAAGAGTCCCTTCCTTTCCTGATAGCATTTCATTTTCTGACAAGTAAGCTTTAGTTTCATATAGTAAGATTTGAATTAACTACTTGGGAAACTTAGCATTATTGATTTCACCAGTGTCTGGACAATTGCCACTTTACACACCTGTTACTTGCAGGTGATTTGTCTCTTTGATAGGAAATTCACTGTTGATATCTGCCATTTGAGAGGGGAGAAGAAACCACAGGACTTCTCAATCTCATAGGCTTTACTTATACTTAATTTTCATAGGATGATTCACTGAAAGATGTAAATGACATATAAAAGGCACATGTATGTAACACAGTGCTTGCTCATGGTAGAGCAAGTGCCCATGAAAATGGTGATTTTCTTCTCTTTCCTCTTCTTACCTTGAGCTTCCACATTCAACGATCCAACTCCTTAGCCTCGCTAATCCTCTCCTGCCCCACAAGGAGACTCTAATAGTGAGTTTTCCAGCAGATTACAATAATGAACATTTAAGTTCTTCAGAGACTATAAATATTCTTGTAATTAGTAAATGCTCTTCTAATCTATATTTTACTAGTAGGACAACCAAGGTGTGAGGTTGGTGGGGGACTTTTGTTTTGTTTCATGTTGTTTTACCTGTAGGGTCAGACGGCTATATCCTTCAGTTACAAATCCCGTAACGAGAGCTGGGGTCTCATCACATCACAAGCACTTACTTATGCATGCGTCTTAAAAAAGGCCAAAGACATTTTAAATATCAATCATTTATACGTTGGTGCTTGGTTTTGAGTGGTTTGGGGAGTGACCTATCTTGTTTCAATATAATGCTGTATCTAACATTAAATGAACCAATTGGAAATACATTCAATTTTGAATATATACTCTTGTAGCTGTAAAAAGGAGCAGATTTTGAACAAAATGGATAACTCAAGAGTTAACCAAGAATACTCACCAAATCTTCCTTTTTTAATCTCCCTAACAAAATACATATGACTGTATATGCCACCTCTGACAGGCTTTCCCTAATTTCTCCAGCTCAGAGATGCCCCATTCTCTAAATTGCTGTAACACTCACTGTCAGTTTCACATAGCTTAGTACTGGGTTATAGACAATTTCACAGTCTGTAATGGTTTCTTTAGTGGCAATCCTGTCACCATGAGAGAAGGAATCTGACTTCCATAGCTCTTACATGCCCCCTAACACCTTAAACGGGAGAGAGCAGGAGAAGATATCTAATAAATACTCAATATGGTCTGTCGTTTTATCCTATCCATTTCATCTTTGGGCTCCATCTCTTTTTCTGTATTTTTTAAAAGTCTGACTTTCTTCCATGTTAATAAAATATAGAATATTATAGGTTTACTAAATCATTTTTGCTTTGGAAATTTACAAATTACAAAACATGAAGATATTAATATAATTCTGAGTCATATGAATTCATAGATTTTTCTGCATATCAGTGATGGATTTCTTTTCCTTCTTTTTTTTTCCTGGGCATCTGTTCTCTTTTTTATTTCAAATATGAATTATCTAGTATAGTTCCACAGGCTTACTGAAGGTTTTCTTCTTAGTTACTTTATTCTTGCCTGATAAATGATTTTTACTAACGTGGTTTCCAACTTAAAATGTATTCTCTTTTATCACTAGCGTTATTATTACAACAGTTCTGTACCTGTCAGATGCACTTCGTAAGAACTTCTTAAACGAAAACTTTGATTATAAGGTGAGTATCCATTTAGATGACTATCCTACTTGGGCTAAAAGGTTTCACATTGTCCCTCAGGAAATTACCTCAAGTATTTTTCTCTTAGTAGTAAAGTTATTCTGTCTGCCTCAAATTAATCTTGGGCCCTATTAGTTTATGAATAATGTTAGACGAGTTTTTCATTACATTTTTGAACAAGTTAGGTCTATAAATATGTTTATCAACCTGGTGGAAATCATAGTGCTTAAGAGGAGAGAAAGTTCTTTATTGTTACTGTAAATTTTAATTCTTATTCTTTTTGATCCCTATGCATGCATGACAAAAAGAACTTCGAGCATAATGTTTTTAAGACATCTTTTAAAATAGAGTTTATGTGAAGAATGTATTTACAAAGTAAACCCTTTAGTTCCTTTACTTCTCCTTCTTCCCATTTTTTAGACTGAATTAGTGAAAAGAAATAAAAAATGAAAGATTAGTAAGATTCTTTAAGACAGATCTCTATGTAAGTCTGCAATGTAATGTGATATGCATGGGTCTCTAAGAATTCTCGATACACCATTTTTAAAATGGGAAATGATAAATAAAAATGGGCAGTGCCTATCCTGGTTTCCCTTTTTAGTGGTGTTTTATGTTTTTTACATCTTTGTTTCTTATTCTTTTAAAAATAACCTCTTTTATATTAAACATTTAATAAAATGTCCTTATTAGGTAACTAGGAAATACAAAAAGTACAATAGAAACCAGTGAAATTTTAATGGTTCCATAATATGTCTTTATACTTTACAATAAAGTATCAAAATTTCATAATCACAGTGCTACTTTGTAATATTCAAGTTGTTTCTACTGTTTTATTCTTATAAATTACTCTTTTTATGTGTATTCTTACAAAATAAAAGTTGGCATATATTCCTAGTTATTCCTTTGGATAAATATTTGTAAGTGAAAATATTGTTAAAGACTGTACCAATTATATTTGATTGCCTATATATACGCCAACACTAGAAGAGACAATTTAGGGGGGCAATTTGATAAAGGGAACAATTTTTTTTTGCTTTAATTTACATTTCTTACTAGTTATGTTATTATTCATTAGTTATTAGTTATTAACTAGTTATTAGTATTGAATAATTATTGACTAAAATTCGTATTTTGTAAAGAATATGTTCTTGATTTTTGTTCATTATTTTGCTTGGAGTGTTATATTCTTTTTTATTTGTGAGAGCTCTTTATGTATAAAAGATACTAACTCTTTATAATATTTCTCCTATTTATCTTTAATTTTACATGGTGTCAGTAGAAAAGTAGTTTCCTTCCATGATGTCCTCCATGTTTTTGGTTAGGTTTATTTTTGGAAATTTTATTCTGATCTCTTTCTGATGCTGTTTTTAGTATAAGAGAACGTAGAAGATTTGTCTTGGTAGGGAATTTTTATATACTCTCTGAATTTAAAGCAATTAGCATATCCAAAAGAGTGTGCGTATCTTTTTTTTCAGTTCTACATGAAAAGGGGTTCCAAAAATGAAATCACACAGGAGTAAAGTAATCCAACTTATACCTCAGCCTCCTTGGAGACACGCAGACGTGTTATAAGAGAAACAAAACATCTGCCATTTAGCATGTACCAGAGAGCTCATGAAGCTTGGGATACAACATTGAAGCAATACAATAATAGATAGTATTTATTTAGTTAGTTTACTTCTTTGTTATAGAAAATTTCACACATATATAAAAGTAAAGAGTATAGTATGATGAATCCCTCGTGTACCCATACCCAGCTTCAACTATTACTAACTCATGGCCAATCTTATTGCAACTATACCCCCCATTCACTTACCACTTTTGAAGCAAATCCAAGGTATCATGTCACTTCACCTGTAAATATTTTTGTAACCCCATAGTATTTAAATATCTCATTCTCTTTTTAGATCTGGGATTCCTACTTTTACCTTGCAGTCATTTTTATAAACCAGTTGTGTCTGCAGTTAGAGATGTTTACACCTTCCAAAAAGAAAAAGGTGTTAGAAAAGTAAGTACCAGTGTATAATCGGGTAAGAATATGAGGCAAATAAAATGTGGTGCCTTTTAAAGAGTATTTTAGTTCAAGTGATTCATAAATCAGATCTCCATAACTAGAAATCATAGTGGAGAGGCATTGACCAAGAGGACAACAAGCAGTCCTTTCTGGAAATTTCACTATTTTGACCTTATTTAAACATTTTTGTCCTCAATCTTTCAGGATTCAAAATTACCATAGAAGCAAAAAATTATGAGACAAATCTGTTTTACTAAAGGAGTTATATGAGGATTTGAATTAGAGGCATCAAGACATGTACATTGTACAAAGTTCCAGTTATAAAATGAATAAGTCATGGGGATGGTGGGAACAGCATGGTGGGTACAGCATGGATACAGCATGGTGACTATAGTTAATAATACTGTATTGCATATTTGAAAGTAGCTAGGAGAGTGAATCTTGAAAGTTTTCATCAAAAGAAAAAAAATTTGTAACTAGTTATGGTGATGCATATTAACTGGACTTATTGTGGTGACCATTTTGCAATATATACAGATATTCAAATTGTTACATTATACACCTAAAACCAATATGATGTTATATCAGTTATACCTCAATGAAAAGTCACCTGCATTAAACATCTTCAATTAAAAACATATTGCCTTTTAATTCAGAATGATAGATTGTGTCCTAAAGAGACACAGATAACTTCTTTGTTCTGGAATCTTTTTCACAGGTTTGATTTTTGTTCTATTTCAGGTATGGTGACATGCGGGTAACGATGGGTTGTGAAATTTTCAGCATGTGGCAGAACCTAGGTGAGTGATGAAAAAAGAAGCACCTCGATTTTTAGCTTATCACTGTCCTTTTAAGTGAACAAATGAAGAAGGCCAATTTACCAATGACAGCATTTGAAACCAAATGTCTAAATCAATAGAGAAATCTATAGAGACTAACTGACACTTTGGCATTGAATAAGGTTACAACTAATTCTGTAAATTGGTGTCTGTCTGAAAAATCACCTTTCTTTTGTGTGTTTCATTATTACTGAATGACAAATTTTATAATCTAACATTGTTCCAATAATACATGCTATTCTAGCAATGAGCTAACCTTTCAGAGTTTGGAATTGTAGCAGCTCAAAATTTCTAGAACTCTGAATTGAGGCTCTGAATGACAATAAATTTAGAATAAACTTTATGAAACATTGACTTGAACATCTGTACTCTTAGAAACTTAAAAACCAATGACCTATATCATGAAGAGTATAGCCAAAGGATTTTAAAGCATCTGCAGTTGCTAAGAAACAATTAGATCCAATTGTGTTAATCTGCCACAGCAGATAGGGCATATTATCTAGCAAATTGGTTGCGTAGAAAACAACAATATTTAGAAGATAAACTGTTTTAAAATCTCATTGACATAGGGTTTCTTTATTGAAAGTCATAACGTATTTAATTTAGTATTTTAACTGTGCAAGTTTATAGTATTCATTTGCTGTTACTGCATTGTAGTTCCTCCTTGTGATTTATTAAAGTGATGGACCTATTTGAATTGAATATATAATGACCTGAAAGTATTATATCTTTCCTCTTGGGCTCATCCAAGCACAACTTGGAGATGGCAGGATTTGTTTTCTGTAAGTGAAAATAGAACCATTATCATTTTACTTCAATTCATGTTACAGAGTGATTTTTGACCAGGATATCCCTCAAATGTACAATATATACAAGGCAATTTGAGGAAGCCTTGTTATATATAACTGAGCCCAGTGTTCAATGCTTGCTGATAATTTCAGGGAAAAAAAAGCGAGTTAGCATCTTTGAAAGTAACCTCCAACTGTCTAAAACCAGCCAGAAGAAGCCTAGGAGGTATCTTTAGATTCAGCTCAAAAATAACATCAGGGCTTCCCTCGTGGCGCAGTGGTTGGGAGTCCGCCTGCCGATGGAGGGGACGCGGGTTCGTGCCCCGGTCCGGGAGGATCCCACGTGCCGCGGAGCAGCTGGGCCCGTGAGCCATGGCCGCTGGGCCTGCGCGTCCGGAGCCTGTGCTCCTCAACGGGAGAGGTCACAGCGGTGAGAGGCCCGCGTACCGCAAAAAAAAAAAAAAAAAAAAAAAAAAAAAATCAGTTTGTCTTATTTGAAGAACACTCCTCTCAGTCTTCATATTTCATTGATTCTTTATGTGTTTGTTTTTCAAAAACAGATCAAGACCCTTGGAATGTCCCTATTGCATTTGGCATTAATTTAAAAAAGTGTTTTCCAAAGAATGCTACATTGAAATGCTGTTGTGGTTTAGGCTCTTGTTGGAGCTCAAATGATAAGACCAGGACAGGCTTCCCTGGTGGTGCAGTGGTTGAGAGTCCGCCTGCCGATGCAGAGGACACGGGTTCGTGCCCTGGTCAGGGAGGATCCCACACGCCGCGGAGTGGCTGGGCCCGTGAGCCATGGCCACTGAGCCTGCGCGTCCGGAGCCTATGCTCCGCTACGGGAGAGGCCGCAACAGTGAAAGGCCCGCGTACCGCAAAAAAAAACAGAATGATAAGGCCAGGACAGATTCGTTTAAGTTGACAGAATGTTAGAAAACATGGCAGGTTAACCTCTTCTAGATAAATCTCAGCATTGCCCTGTATGGTTATTTCCACATAAATCTTTCTTCAAGCCGTCATACTTGTTCCCTTAGGCCCATGACCCATGGCTTGCTGAATAAAGCTGGCACCTTTTGTCTCACTAAAGAAGTCATTGTGTACTTCATGAACTCTTCTCCTCTATTTTGTCTTTAACAAAAATATTTCTACCCCTCTGGGTTTTATGTTATGTCTTAGTTTTCATCAGAAATCTATAGAATGTGAAAAATCTCTGGAGCATACTGGTTCCCATAACACGTTATGAGGTCAGTGCTCTTAGAACAGTGATACTCAGTAGACAGCATCACCTGGAAGCTTGTAAGAAATGCAAACTCTCTAACTCCTCCCCAGACCCACTGGAATAGAATCTCTGAGAATCTCTGAGACGGGCAGAGCAGTCTGAGTTTTTACAAGTTCTCCAGGTGATTCTTATGCACTTGGCTAAAGATTAAAAGGTACTGCTTTAGACAACGCTCTCCCCTTCCTTTGTTTTTCCAGCCCTAAAGGCTAGCTCTAGCACTGTGTTAGAAAAGACTTATTATACTCAAGTACAGATTCCCAGCATGACATAGTTCAAGGATAGGGTGAGTGTACATCTTCACTTCATTCCTTTCTGCATTATTTCCCTAGAGTTGCGGTCTGAGACTTCCAAAACATCAGGTGAATTTTAAAGGTCATTGCTACTATACAACAACTGGAATTGGAGAATGTTTAGAAATGTTAAAACCTCTTTTCCAACATATATTTTTATAAATATGATATGATAATAAAAATTAAGTATTCAGGGTATTTTGACACCTTTGTAGAGCTTAAGTCAGCTTGTTACGTAAGAATATCAAAATACATTAGTTATAATTTGGTTTACCTATAAATATGTCATATTGAGTATTTTGAATGCTAAAGGAAAATTTATTCAGATAATTATAGATTTTCATTTTTAATGGAACAGGCCGATAGATTCAATTTAACATAATCCATAAAGCACTGGCCATGTGCAGGTTATTTTGAGGGATAAAAGAAAAAATGGTCCATGCCTATTAAAAGCTTAGTTTTTAAATCTGATATTTTAAACTTTTTGTCCAGTTTGTGTGGAGCAGTAAAAAGCTTGATAAAGACATATTCACCATGTTTTCGTAAAGCAAGTAAACTGTTATGATTTCATAATTTAAAATCCCCAATAGTTTTTAGTAGATACAAAAAGCACTAAGTTTTGGAAAATAAATTGAGTAGAGGAAATTCCCAGAGTCACTAAATACACAATTAGTTGAAACTTTCCAGTTGGTCTCATTTAGAAACACAAATTTTACTGGACAATATATGAAAATCAGATTTTGGTCATTGGTGTTTACCTCAGAAGTGTGGAAACGCTTCCATATGCTAGAAATAAGTTAGTTTTTGCGTTCTGCTGAGGACAAGGAAAAAAGGGGCATATATAATTTAGGGACTAGTCTACTTTTAAACATAAAGCTTTTTTTTGATACAACATGTATATCAAGAGTTCATATATCATCGATACATAATATAAATATTGCACTATACATACAAGTTTGCATACAGAAATTTATAGACAAAACATAAAGCTTTAGGATTTTCAAATCTGATCATTATAGCTCCTAGATTTACCTGTGAGCAGTGGTTCATATGGTAATTCTGTTTTTAAGTTTTGAGGAATCACCATAATGTTTTCCATAACAACTGTACCATTTTCCATTCCTACTAACAGGGCACAGGGTTCCAGTTTCTCCACGTCCTTGCCAGCACTTATGTCCTGTTTTTTTTGTTTGTTCTCGTCTTGTTTTTTGTTTTTTTTTTACAGTAGCCTCCCTAATGGCTGTGAGGTGGTATCTCATTGTGGTTTTGATAAAACAATTTATTTTTGAAGAGTAAAACAAATAATGATAAGTGAACACCTTTTCTTAGGTGTGTTATTCCTCAGTATTTTCAATTTATTAGTTGAAGGACTAAAAAATATTCTGTTGCAGTGGGAGGGGAGTAGAGGATAAAATACCTAGGAATAAATTTAACCAGAGGTGAAAGACATGTACACTGAAAACAGTAAGACATTGTTGAAAGAAATTGAAGGTGGCATAAAGAAATGGAAAATTATCCCATGCTCATGGAAGAATTAACATTGTTAATATGTCCATATTACTTAAAGCAATCTACAAATTCAATGCAATCTCTCTCAAAATCCCAATGACATTTTTCACAGAAATAGAACAAACAATCCTAAAATTTGTATAGAACCACAAAAGACCCTGAATAGCCAAAATAATCCTAAGAAAAAGAACAAAGCTGGAGGTAGCACACTCCCTGATTTCAAATTAAACTAGAAAGCTGTAGTAGTCAGAACAGCAAGGTATTGGCATAAAAACAGAAACACAGATCAATGGAACAGGACCGAGAACCCAGACATAAACCCACACATGTATGGACAATTAATTTACTATAAGAGAGCAAAGAACATAAATGGAGAAACTACAGTCTCTAATAAATGGTGCTGGGTAAACTGGACAGCAAAAGAATGAAACTAGACCACCATCTTATACCATACACAAAAATTAACTAAAAATGGATTAAAGACTTGAATGTAAGACCTGAAACAATAGAATTCTGAGAAAAAACATAGACAGTACACTCTTTGACATCAGTCTTAGCAATATCTTCCTGGATATGTCTACTTAGGCAAGGGAAACAAAAGCAAAAATAAACAAATGGGACTACATAAAACTAAAAAGTATCTGCACAGCAAAAGAAACAATCAACAGAACAAAAAGACAACCTACCAAATGGGAGAACATATTTGCAAGTCATACATCCAATAATGGGTTAATATCCGAATATATAAATAACTCATACAACCCAACAACAACAACAAAAAACAATTAAAAAATGGGCAGAGGATCTGAATAGACATCTTTTTCAAGGAAGATATGTAGATGGCCGACAGGCACATGAAAAGATATTCAGCATCACTAATTATTAGGGAAGTTCCTATCAAAACCACAATGAGCTATCACCTTACGCCCATTAGAATGGCTGTCATCAAAAAGACAAGAAATAGCAGTGCTGGACAGGATGCGAAGGAAAGGGAATGCTCTTATACTGTTGGTGGGAATGTAAATTGGTGCAGCCACTATGGAAAATAGTATGGAGATTGCTCAAAAAATTAAGATTAGATCTACCATATAACCTAGTAATGCTACTTCTGGGTATTTATCCAAAGAATACCAAAAAAAAAAAAAAAACACTAATTTGAGAAGATATATGCACCCCTATGTTCATTACAGCATTATTTACAATAGCCAAGATATGGAAACAACCTAAGTGTCCATCAACAGATGAATAGATCAAGAAGATACTGTGTGTACATACAATGGAATACTACTCAGTCATAAGAAATGTGAAATCTTGCCATTTGTGACAACCTTGAGGATATTATGCTAAGTGAAATAAGTCAGACCATATGATTTCATTAATGCAGAATATTAAAAGTAAATAAATGAACAAACAAAATGAAACAAAAACAAACACATAGATACAGAGAATGGATTAATGGTTACCAGAGGGGAAGAGAGGTGGGGGAGGGTGAAATGGGTAAAGGGAGTCAACTGTATGGTGATGGATGCAAACTAAACTTCTGGTGGTGAGCTTGCTGTAGCATATACAGAAGTCAAAATATAATGTTGTACGCCCAAAATTCATATAATGTTATAAACCACTGTTACCTCAATAAAAAACGAGAGGGGGGAAGGCATGAATTTTCTCCCCCAAATTTATATGTTTGTACTTATACTTGCAAGGATAGTCTACAAAGAAAGAGGTTATTCTTTACTGCTGTGTCCCACCTTTGCCATTCATCATGCTGCAAGGTTAAGTTTTTTCTTTCTATTTTTAGTTGAACTAACATTCTTACTAAATATAAAGTGGGCTTCTCTTCCACATTTGCAAACACAGTGTCTTGTAACTGCTGTAGAAAAATCAATACTTCCCTAACAGGCTGCTCTGTGTGAATAAATATACAACAGCCCAAGTAGCAGGTGCCCTAAATACTTCAAAACAAGACCATGTGGCTGACAATTAGAGATGGGAAAAGTATACTAAATCTGTGATTTAAAAAGAAATAATCTAAATGAAGTTTATTTTACCATTGCTATACATAGCTCAAGATTTTGCTTTGCGGATTGGATAAGAGTAAAATTTTCTATGGTGGAAGGCTTGTACGGGTTGCACAGATTCTTTGTTCCCAAACTGTTTTCAGTAAAGAAGGCTACCCTCATACATTCCTGTACAATGATTTAAATGTGGGTATGGCTTCTCTACTGTCCTAGAAAATCAGGCTACAAAATAGAGCATATGAATTTTGTTTGCATTATGATTGAAACAAGCCAACTGTAAATGACATGTTTTAAGACAATCAGGAAAATTTTAATATAGGCTGGTTTTAGATTAATTTGAGGAATTACTGTTTGCCTTTTTTGAAGGAGTGTTAAAGGCACTATGATTCTATATTTATAAAATGACCTACCTGTTAAAGATGCTTACTGATGTTTGTACAAGTAGAATGTTATGATGTCTCTGACTTGGTTTAAAATTTCTCAGGGAAAAAAATAGTTGGGTTGATAGGTGAAACAAGGTTAGCAAAAAAATTTTGATAATTATTGAAGCTAGATGATGGTTATGTGGGGATTTATTTTACTAATCTTTGTAATTTTGTGTACATTTGAGATTTTTCATAGTAAAAAATTTTTAGAAGAAGAAAATCACATTGTAAAATGTCTATAAATGGAAAACAGTTTTTAAAAGGAGATTCAACCATACTCAGTGAAATAGTGGTAAATAAAATAAGTGCATGCTAATGATGTTCTTTGTTAGAGAGGTCAAGGGATGCCAGACTCAGGAAAGATTAAAAACAAAGATCCGGGGCTTCCCTAGTGGCGCAGTGGTTGAGAGTCCGCCTGCCAATGCAGGGGACACGGGTTCGTGCCCCGGCCCAGGAAGATCCCACATGCTGTGGAGCGGCTAGGCCCGTGAGCCATGGCCGCTGAGCCTGCGCGTCCGGAGCCTGTGCTCCGCAACGGGAGAGGCCACAACAGTGAGAGGCCCGCGTACCGCAAAAAAAAAAAAAAAAAAAATAGAAACTCTTGAGATTTAACATGGATGACTAGGATAATGGACTGAACTCAACACTCATATGCTAGACAAAATCATCTACGTCCAGCCCACCCTCCACCTTCCTTTCCTCTGAATTATTGATACCATACCTTGGAGCACTTGCTAAACACCATTTTGAGCTCACTATTATCACATTGTAGTCTTTTCAGAAAATTGTTTATTTTTTGTTTGCACCAACATTTAAATGTTTATTTAGGCTGTATGTTTATTATATAAAAAAGCAAGAAAATTATATAATACAGATAGGAACCACCTTTCTTCATATATAAAAATCACCAGTAATATCATCACCCAGAGATAACCACTGTGGTTAGTATTAGGGGATATAATCTTCTAGACTCTTATATATATTTTCATTTTAAATGAAAGATGTACCTGTGCATACTGTATAGTACCTTGCTTTTTCAGTTAATTATATTGAAAAACTTGTGTTATTCTTCAACCTCATTTTTAATGATTGCATAAGAATTTTAATGTGTGAATGTACAATAGTATACATAACCAATTCCCAATGATTTATGTAATGTTTAATTGTATCTTATGGCTTTTTTTAAACTGTGAAAAGGGTAAATCCCTAGTTTTTTAATTAAAAATAATGAAGAAATATTAACATATGGAAATGTACTGTTTATATATCTGTTTAGGGGAATATTTTCTTGCTTGAGGAGACAACTGTAATTGAATGTATTCTTGTGACGACAGTTTTAAACAAACTGTATAATACTAATTTTCTGAAATCTTATTCAAACTAAATATACTGAAACATAAATATTGTATTCAATTTAGGAGAACACAAGCTTCATTTCATCCCTGCCCTGATTGGCCCCTTCCTGGAAGTGACCTTGATACCCCAGCCAGATCTCCGGAATGTCATGATTCCTATTTTTCACGATATGATGGACTGGGAGCAGAGGCGAAGTGGCAATTTTAAACAGGTAGGCGGATGTGCTCCTCGGAGCAGCTGGAAGAGTTTCAGTTCTCTTTGAGCATCTCTGAGCCACTGCATTCAACTCTGAGTTGCGGAATGAGCACCGAACCAGATTTCAGCCTGGGCTGCCTACTCCCAAGCTGCGTAGCCTCGGACACCTCTCTGGTAGTGTGTTTCACTGGGTCTCCGAGAAGCCCTAAAAAAACATTTCATTCCCTTTCAGCTAAAAAATCCTGTGATTTCCTAGGTCTGTATTTAAGAACTGGCAGAGACGTTATTTGCTCCCAGCTGGACACAACACGGAGGAATCAGAAGGTTAATGATTCTTAAAATCGTTGACCTCTCAGTTGTCTGCCCATTGCATTTGGTGAATGGCTTAGCTTTGAACATTTGATGCACAGTATGTTTTATTGCTCTTTGCTTGAAGCATTGAGAATTAATTTAAAGGGAAAAGCAGTAGAAATTGTTGTAAAGGAAATTCTGAGGAGATGAGCTTAACATTTCTCTTTGACATAGAATCTAATAGCTCTGCTCCAGTTTTGGAAAGACAGACGTTCTTATTCCAAAACCAGTTCTCATAGCAGAAATCAACTGCTTTTGCCATGCCAAGTCACTCCTATTGGAGACAGCAGACCTACTATCTCTTCACACAGTCATTGCACTCACCTATGTGCACTCTCCTGTGTGAAGGATCTTTCTTGCTTCTCCAGATGAAGGCCTTCTCAAGTCTTAGAAATGATTGTCAACTGTACAAGCAAGCTGAATGCATACATAGGACCCTCCTGTTGCCAAGAGCATGGCATTTCATCTGTATCAATATCTACATTTACTTTCAATAAAGCTAATACCTGAATGAAAGGCTATTTAAAAATTGTATTGGGGAAGACCCACTTTTCTTCCCTTTTCTCTTTATCCCCTTATTGAAATTTGATTCAAAGGGAATAATTGTGTTTAGTCCCTTGCCAAAGTCAAATATCCCTCCCTACCCCTAGTTGTTTAACTCTCTCTGGCCAGGCAGAGATTCTTCATTTTCTGTCTCCTCTGTTGCCTCCGACAGATGAGGGATATTTATTTCTGCCTTCCTGATACTGAAGTCCTAAAGGATTTATGTTCTTGAAAATATAAATGTTTTGACTACAGTTTTCAGGAAATATGTCCTTTCTCTCTCATGCTGCCTATTGCTGACTTAGAATATGTCTATGGATCTACCATCTGTACATGGTTAGGACAAATTCTCAACTTTAGCAAAGATTTAGTGCGACCTCGAGCTGTTTTGAGAAAGAAAATAGATACAAAACACATCAAAGATTTAAATGAATGTTTGTGGATATGGTAGTTTGCTGATGTTCTTATATATATCATGATTAAAAAAAAAAATGAGACTTGCCAGTTTTTACAGCTCCTAAATAAAGAATTCAAACATTTAAGCTGGGCTGCAGGCATTTGTGTTTGAATCAACAAATAGAAGTCTTTGGCGACAGCACATGCTACCCTACCGGGAGTTTGAAGTACGTGCCTGCATCTGAATTGGCCCCCTAGAATTCCAAGGGGGTGTCTCCTGTTAACCACAGCTGATAATGTCGCTTTCACAAAATTTACTATGGCTTTTTCCTGTGCAGAAATAAATATGTTTCAATATGCCTAGAAAATCCTACTTGTGAAAGGGAGGAAAGAGAGTAACATTTGGGTCTGTTTCAGGTGGAAGCCAAGCTCATTGACAAACTGGACAGCCTGATGTCAGAAGGCAAAGGTGATGAAACATACCGTGAGCTCTTCAACAGTATGTGAGTAACATGTTTATCTCAAGTGGATTCTGTTCCGGGGATTTGGTGTCAGTGCTAAGCAGCTGAGAGCTACAAAGACAGCTTGGGTCTCACAGGAGTGCTTTGTCTTTGTGGAGTGTGAAATAAAGGATAATTGCTTAACTGGTGAATGGATCTTGTTATGTTGATGATTAGACATATCTCCTTGTATTAATCTCTGATTAGGGCAGGTTGCAAGTGTTATATAACAAATTCCACTCTTTTCGTGCCTAGTAATTTTTAAACTGGGGCTGCAAGATAATGATTTTAAATAGGGTCAAGAGTGAGAGAGGAAAAGACACAATAGTGCTGTGATTGTTGTATTTGTGCACAGTGCTTTCCGAAACGAGATATCCTTGGTTGATTTGCTGTTGGGAAAATTAACCTAGTTTGCATCTGTTCTTCAACAATTGATTTAATTCATCGATACTTATTGCTCATTCAGCATTATTAATTTCTTCCTAAATGTTTCTTATTAGAATATCACAGAAGCAAGTCGTTTTTAGTATATTCTGTGATTAGGATTTGTATGGAGGATAGAGAAATAATATTGTAAGGAGACTTTGAGGTTATCTTACTAAGGAAAGAATGTGATCACTATCATAAGATGAAGTGCTTATACCAAGTATTCATCCACTGTGTGAAATGGCCAGAGAGGATACATAAGAAGGTTCTAGTGCTTTAGGATTTTAATTCTAGCACTTGTTTCCTCTACAGCTTTCTATGGATCTTAGTCATTTTCAAACCTTTTATACTTATGAAGTGTTTCTTTTTGAAGGAAGAACCAGTTCTTTGTGCTTGGGAAATGTTTGCAGTTCTTTCATAAGTGCAAAAACAATTTAGCAATACATTTTTCTATCACAAAATACGCTTTTACTTATATTTACACCCAAGTGTCACCTAAAACTAAATATTAATGCTTTAGTACTGATAGCCAAATACAAAATTCTGTAATTCGTTTTATGATCATAAATTTAGGGCAGTGGATACATTAATATATAGTAAAATATATAATATATTTTAATATATATTGAAAAGTATTACTAGTGACTGATAGATTTCAACTTGCCTGATTCAAAATCATTCTTGAAGCTTTTAAGAAAATTATATTGAAAGGAAAAGCCAAGAAGGGGTACACAGATTTCTTGTGGTAGTGGTGGATGATAAAATACATTCTTTGTACTGAGTCCTGAACAACGCCATTTTCCTCTGATACCGTAATTAAACTGGAACTTTTAATAATTATTCACCAAGCCCTCGTTCATTCTAGTGTACAAAGCATCTGTCTTTCGTGACAGCTGGAGTTTAGCAAGAATTCTGATTAAAACCTCATCCAATATAATAAATTGCTTTTGAAAACCACTCTCAGTTCAGTTACTAGTCCTTGGTTTGAACAAAGAACTAAAATGAGAAAGCATTCAGTAAAATGAATCTCTTGAGATTTGTGATTAATTATTTATGATAAATTCACAAGATTAATAAACACTCACATAGCTCCATAGTGCCTCTTATCAACTTTAATAAAGGCCTGATAGCATGCAGTTTGGATTGCTTGTGTGTAAATATGGCTTTGAAATAGAAGATGTACCTTGACGTTAAAATCAAACCAATAATTACAATATTAAGCCTCTATAATTAGGACTATTTTAAGGTGCCTGATTCATTCCATGGAGATTTTTATTCTTTTGTTGATTTTTAACATATTACTAGAAATATTTTTCTTTCATTACTACCTGGGCTCAGAAAAGAAAGTGAAAATCCAACTATATTTCAGGAAACAATAAAATGCTTTTCTGGCAATAGAAATCACAATGAATTAGTATAATCACAGTGAGTCACTGCACACATTATGAATTAGGAACACATGCCACTATGGTACAGATTCTCATTTGTTCTCTGTATTTCATGTCTAAAACTTCTTAAAATTTGTTCAGAAGCTGAAAGGAGCTCACTGCTTCCTGAAAATGTAGTATGTACTTGCCAAAGTAGCCTCCTTAGAATGAGACTGTAAATTTATATAGTAACTTCCTTCCTAAGAACTCATCTTTCGCTGACCCTCACGTTATCTGCATTTACCCACGCTACATCTTTTTGAAATAAATAGGGGTCAGGATTGATTGTTTTTGATAATGCTGAAATTGTGGATCATTGCCGTCCATGTGATATTCAGAATAAGGTATCAGAATGAAATTCTGCTTCCCTGGATCCACTTCATTCACTCATTCAGCTTCATTTATTGAGCATCTCCCTGTGCTAGGCGCTCTTCTAAGGCTGAAGATGCAGCAGTGACTGTGCTGTAGGAGCACACAGTGGGGTACCAGTAGCCTTGGGGGTTCTAAAGGGGCTTTCCGGAAGAGGTAACCTCCACCTCAGTCCTTTACTGTGCTCTATCGTGTGTTGCTCTAAATAATTCAGTAAGACTCCAAATCATTTCATAGATCTTTGCTTAAATGTGATCACACATTTAATTATAGTTTGCAGACAGAGGATTAGCTGTGTAGCACATACTTAGGTATCTAACGCTTCTCTTTGGATTAAGAAGAGTGTGCACCGACACAGGTGTTTCATATAAGTGTTGGCCTCCACACAATCCTGTTAGGCTACAGAGAGAGGTAGACTGAGGGTCAAATTCTACACCCTTCATATTCCTTCACAGAGTAAAAGCCTGTTGGGCAGGGTGTCATCCTGCAGGACCGTGGCTTATCCTGCTGTTCAATGTTATGGAGTCCCATTGCCTATCAATTAGCAATAAGAAATCACCTTGGAGTGGGGGGGGGGAGATAAATTAGGAGTTTATCCTAATTTATCCTAATAGACATACTTCTGTATACGAAATAGAAACAAGGACCTACTATATAGCACAGGGAACTATATTCAATGTCTTGTAATAACCTATAATGAAAAATAATCTGAGAATGAATATATATACATATATATGTATATATATATATATATATATAACTGAATCACTTTGCTGTACACCTGAGACTAATACAACATTGTAAATCAGCTATACTTCAGTTTTTAAAAATGGTTTAAAAACATTAGAAAAGAACGATGCATAGTTAATGCTCTTTTGACATGTATGTAAAGTCTAGTGCATTAGTTCATGTAGCAACCATTCATCATTTTAGTGCCTCAGAAAAAGAAAAGAAGAAATCACCTTTCACTGTGATTAGATGAGTTCCCTGTGTGCTCACCATGGGCACATCAGCCTGATTATAGACCAAATAGAAATATACCAAATTATAGATCAGTGTCACCCAAGTTATCTAGAGAGACTATTCTCTTCTTGTCCGATAGCTTCTCCCTATCAATGTGTATCAGGTAAACTGGGAGGGCAAGCTTCCCCACAGAAAGAACTAGCCTGGCCGAGAAAGCAGATGAACTGGGTTCTAGGCTTGGTCCTGATACTTGGGTCTTGCGTTAGTCAAGGGAACAGGCTGTGCAGAGCTGTGCCTCTTTTTACAAGAGGATTCTGTAGCTCAGATTTCTTCCTGCAGCCAGAGACTGTGCAAATTAATGAAACTCATGCCTATAAAAGAAGTCTCTCTATATTTTTAGAATTATTACCTAACTTGAGTTCTTTGTTTTTCAGCCTCTAAAGTATATGAGGTGTGGGCTGTCACTTGGGAAGATTTCTCCATCATCCTGCATTGCTTTGGCAGGCAGATTTTCATTTGAGTACTTGGTTCAATACCAGTTTGGCATTTAAGCTTGAAACAGGTGCTTCTCAGAGGCTTTTTAAAAGAAAACACGTTTAGAACAAACTAGGGGACCTTTCCCTGGGGGATTAGTCAGGGCGAGTTCCATCCCTTCGTGTGCTATTTCTTCCCATCTTCCCCTCCTTAATCTAGGAAACAGTTCGGAATAAACCAGAAAAACAAATGATCAGGGATGCATAGACACCAGATGAGGAGATAAGACAGAGGGCTGGGCACTGGAATGGTAATAGCAAGAAGCAGTGGGGAGTGGGAAGGAAGATTGAGAGAGAACGTAGCCACAGAGCAAAAAAAACAGCTTTGATAAAATAGCTTTTTTTCTACGAAGCACAGTATAGGAGAGGCTGAGATGGTACTTGTACGAAATGGTTTCTCTCTATTTTATTCCTGAAACCAAGATGAAAGGGGAACAACATTTTAGAAATAATGATCATTAAATTCAGGAGGGCAAAGTATCCTCATATTGTCATGCCTATGTTCTTACTTTTTTCTTTTGGGGAAAGTTCAGTCGTAAAGGTTTTTGCCAAGTATATGGTTAATTTGCCGAGAGGTGGGAGTCAAAGTAAAACAGAGTCTAATTATTATGATTGTTATTGTTTTGTGTTTACATAGCAGTGCCTCTGCTCCAAGGTGCTTAAGATTAGGGAAAATGTAGGAGGAGAGATGTGGTTCGGTACTTGTCATCAATCTGCTGTAACAACCGCATAGAAAATCCTCTGTGATTAATGACAAAATGAATGAAACTGTTGAGTGAGTGCACAGATAGTACAATATGTATTGAGTGGGCAAATGTTAAGTGAAAGGAAAAAACGCAAAACGTCATACCGTCTGTACAAGGATTTTCCTGTAGCAGTTGCATTGCAGTAAAATTGCTTGGATGAAGATGCATTCCACTGAGAGGTAGGAAAACATTTTTATGTGAATAAAGCAAGATCTTACTTAAAAGTAAACTTAGAGGCACTCCTGTTTTCGCTTTTCGCAGTGTGGTTTGGTGTGGTGAGGTGCAAGCCTCTGTTAGTGGAAGAGAGAAGCTAGGAAACAATGTCTTTGAGCTGTGAGGTGCTTGCATATTTTGAAAATATGATTTATATGCATGTGTTCGTATTTGATGACTTGGATAATGAAAATCAATTTGCTTTGTCAATGCTTCCTGGATTAGAATTCCACTATTTGGTCCCTATCCTAGGTAAGACATTGTTTGCAAATTGTGCTACTTGTGAGATGTTGCAGTGGTTGCTAAGGCATTTAAGGTATTGATGAAAGTAAAATGGTTGTCATGGTGACTGATAAAAATAAATGTTGAAAATGCCCTGGGTTCTTTCTTTTCCAGTCTACTAAAGAAAATTGAGCGGGAAACATGGAGGGAGAGTGGTGTTTCGTTAATCGCCACTGTAAC
This sequence comes from Grampus griseus, assembly GCF_964374135.1. Lineage (NCBI taxonomy): Eukaryota > Metazoa > Chordata > Mammalia > Artiodactyla > Delphinidae > Grampus > Grampus griseus. The sequence goes on from NC_139003.1 coordinate 37,184,600, forward strand.
TCGTCTAATGGAGAGGTTGTTAGATTACAGGTAAGCCGAGCCCACCCCCCGCCCTCCCGGTTTTCCAGATATGCCGCGCTCCCCTTAGAAAGTCTGAGAGTTAGAATACAGTCGACATTGCCCTTGGGTTAATCACTCAAAGAATTGATAATCAGACCGTGGAACCTTGAGCAGTAAAATAACAGACCTCTAACTAGCTGGTTCCGAGTTTTTTCTTTGCTTTTCCTTTTTTATGTTTTGTTGTACGGGTTTTGACAGTTCTTTTAAAGTCTCAGTGAATTGAAACAGTCCTGTTATTAAAGAAATCTTTTTTCTTGATGTTTAGACTCACCCATTAGAACCAGTAGATCCATTCGTCTTAGGGTGACGACAGTGAAACCAACAATTGTACAACCATGCTGCTTTCTTAGAAAAGGAGAGGGGGGATGAAACTCACACCGTTAGCTTTCAGAGTCATTTTTTGATTTGGAAATGATCTAAACTGTTGAAGCAGTTCATCCCACTTAAACGCATGGTGTTTTAAGAATAAACGCTTCATTCTCACTGCTGATGGCCAGGCTTAGCAGATCCTTCTCACCCCAAGTAAGAGGTGTGTAATAACACACCTTCACTCCTCCCCTTCCTGGAGCCCCCGTCTATTGAGAGGGAGCACAGTCCACCTGGCAGTGAAATTCTCAGCGACACTGGTGCTCAGCAGGGTCTGACCGCCCCCCTCCCAAGCTCACGCTTCCTGGGGCACTGCCTCTATTCTGCTGAGCCTCATCTGAACAGCAACTTGCAAATGCCTCTAGTCTCTGACAGATCCTTTTTTATTTTTTCTTCCTAAAAGAACAAACTGTGTTCACCCCTAGGAAGGAAGTTCTGTGTTCTGACTCTTGCTTTTTGTTTTTAGGGACTGCATGAAAATGGGCGAGGTAGATGGCAAAAAGATTGGCTGCACCGTGAGCCTCCTGGTTCGTAAACAATTTCCCTTTTCCTCCTTATATCCTAACGTTTGCTTTTTCACAGAAATACTATGTTTTGTTTATCAGCTACCATGTGTCTTTATCTGGGTGTTTCTTAAAAGAGTTTAGATATGTTTTTGCTTCAGGTTGAATTAAATGCCAGAAAATTCTGAGCTTCGAACACTGCAGAATGTTCCCACTGTAAAATCCCAGAGTGACGCCAGGCTTCTCCTGTTGCATCGCTCCTCTGCCCTGGAGTCTTTTGTTGCTCTCCTAGGGAAAAGCATGATGTCCCTGGAGAAAAGTCTTTTCACTTTTGTGTAGACAGTTTCTTTCTGCCCTTCTTATATGTATTCTAGGTTTCAATAAATATTAATGTTCTTTTCTGAACAAATGACAGTTTCCTATTTAGCACATGAATTTTCACTCTCTAGCTTCTTTGCAAATTAAATCCATAATACTGCTGTTGTTAAGTTGTGGATTATAACTAGGATGACCACATAATTTCTCACCCAAACAAGACGTTTTTGAGAATAAAAATAAATATTGGGTAAGGATAATAGGCTACACCAGAACAGTTCTAGGAACACAAAATTTGTACTGAAATGTCTCATAACTAATTATCAAATAGAATGGTATTCTCACTACAGAGCAAAAGAAGGATTATACATTCACATTCCTTTTTCAAATTTTAATGTAGTATAAATTGATGCTTTTGATAATTTACCTTAATCAGATTTAAAATACAGGAATGCGTTGTGACTGCTTTGGTTCTAAATTAGTGAATATCATGGTTTGTTTTTCTTGTTTTGTAGAATAGATGAAACCTCACCATCTATTCTAAGTACTTGCACAGACAGAATTCTAACTCTTACTCTGATGCACATGAGTCTGTCACATGCCTTTTTTTCTCTATTTGTCTGCACCTTAAAATTTGTTTTGTCCCCCATTCTGATTCTGTCCTGTCTTAGCTCATCGATTTCAGGTTTTTTTGTTTTGTTTTGTTTATTCCCCTCACAGCCCCACTTCAGAGCTCAGGATTTTTTGCTTTCTTATGACTGTCTTTTTAATCTGTTTCACTAATTTGTTTTCTCACTGTACTACATCTCTGAGTATATGACTTTATCCTTTTTTACCACGCCTACCACTTCCTCTTCATTTTTGCATTTAATTGTTACACCTCCACCTCCAATATCAGTTGCTAAAAATAGTAAGACCTGATCATCCTCTATCAGGCTACCTCTTGTTATGCAGTTTCTTCTGTAATTTGTATCATCAGACCCAACAGTAACCTGCAGGCCATCAGGCCAAGCTCACTGGGTCAACCCATTATCTCTACTCTTAGCACTTATTTCTAACCTTGAGCACAGTCATTTCCACTTTTAAATTTCCTTTCTGTGCTTTCCCAGCTTTTTGCGGGCCTTTCACCAGGGTCAAGGTCCTCAGCCTGATCTCCTTCCACGTCCCTGCTTATACATCAGTAACTGGGGAGAAAAGCCAAGTGCTCTGTCAGCTTCAGGTTTTCTCAGTTTATCTCCTTAATCTTGGCTCTACCCCAACTCCAAACACAAAGTCTCATAAATAGCCTCAAAGGAAAGCCTTTACCTTTTTCCAAAGGAATCGTCTTCCATTGTCTCCATCTCCTTTCACAGCGTCCTCTGTTTAGAGGTACACGAATAAATGTAGACCCTAGGTTCATTTCCTCAACCGGTATAACAGGAGAGATCATTTCCTCGGATGAAAGAATGAATACTTCCACCTAAATGTGTTTATTCTAGTTTCCCAGTAGGAATAAGCCAGAGACTTAATAAATAAAATCAGTGGCCCCGTCAATATCCACCTGAGACAATGAATTTATCTTGCTAGTTTTTCACTGACCAAGAATAGTCCTTATCAGACTTCCCTGGAGGCGCAGTGGTTAAGAGTCCATCAGCCAATGCAGGGGGGACATGGGTTTGAGCCCTGGTCCTGGGAGATCCCACATGCCATGGAGCATGCACCACAAGTCCATGCACCACAACTACTGAGCCTGCGCTCTAGAGCCCGCGAGCCACAACTACTGAGCCCGTGTGCCACAACTACTGAAGCCCACGTGCCCTAGAGCCTGTGCTCCGCAACAAGAGAAGCCACCGCAATGAGAAGCCTGAGCACCGCAACAAAGAGTAGCCCCCGCTCGCCGCAACTGGAGAAAGCCCGCGCGCAGCAACAAAGAACCAACACAGCCAAAAATAAATAAATTTATTTTTTAAAAAAAGAATATCCGTATAGAAAATGCTAACGCTTTGAAAGCTGTTCTAATTTCAACCAGCACCCGACTACTTATTATTAAAGGACAAAATATATAACTTTGAAGCTAATCTTTTTAGCTTCTACTCCATATGGAAAGTTTTTGATTTCTAGCTGCAATATAGTTCTTTTTAACCACTCCCTCCCTCCTAGAGATTTTTCTTAACTTTTTGGAAAGATCAATTCCAGATTGTCTTCGGGAGAGCTCTGGCTTTCTTTACAAGATCAGAGTTAAACTGTAGTATTAGGCTGGTAAAAATGGGTAATCTTTGACATGACTAATACAAGGAAATGTAATTATTGTTTTGTTCTTTGTGTCACTAGTTTTGCCAGACACATGTGAAAGATTCTCATCTGCTGACTGGAGAGAGCTTTTCTTTTTTTTCAAGAACTGTTCATTTACAGAGTGATCACTTATTTGGTTCCCAAAGAAATACGCTTCTTACCAGAGAGCTATTAGAACAAATTATCCTTTAATAACATAAAAGCCTGCTATGAGGTTGTTAAATTTATGTTTATGGTACAACAATTCTTGCTAATTAAAATGATTTTGGTTATAGTAGAGATATGAAGAGCATTGTTTACTTAGCTTTTTAAAGAATGCCAAGATCTACAAGGCACAAGACGAAAAGGGGAAGGATAATGGTATAAATTGGAAAAAATATTTTTTATGATGCGTTCAACTAAATGTCAGTGTCTCAAGGTTAGAAGAGTCCTCATACTGAAGAATGGACACCTGTTAGGTAGTGGCCAGAAAGTACATTGACAGAAGTTCCTCAGGCTTTGAGCCCAAGTACAATTTAAGCAGCCACATTGGCTAGTTGGTCCATTACCAAAGCACCTCTCTAGCTAATCAAATTCAAAAACGTTTAGAATTCCTGGACTTTCCCCCGCTAGAAAAGCCTGTCACTGCTTCAAGTCAGCAGATTTATCCCCCCATCACTATTCATTTTCCCTTCTTCTACACACCAAGTAACATCTGTCAAAATAACAACAGCAAAAAAATAAAATAAAATAAATAACAACAGCAGTAGTTATGATAGCAGTTCAGATGGCTTTAGCAGGGATTTCAAAATGTACAATGATCTGCTTTCTAAAATTGCCTTATGTAGAGTCTCACAGCATCATGCTTTTGCTGGACTCCAACTTCTTACACTTTTGCTCGTATGTTTACTAAGTTCAGTGAGGACTAATGTACTGTCTGATGTGGAAAAGGAGTGTATGTGGATGCCTATAAAGTGTACCTTTAGAATGGCAATGTAATGTGTCCAGGTAAGTCAGAGTTGACTTTTTGGTGACAAATGTTAAAACATTTTAGAGAAGTTTAATAAGATCCAAATACCTTTTTTTAATAAACCAAATATTTTCAATAAGCATAGCCCTGTAACAGTAATTTGAAATAAAATCTCTTATTAATCCCTTTATGTTGTAGTCATAAACTGGAAACCTTTAAAATAAGTTTAAAATTAAAGAAATTATCCTTTGACTATCCATGATCAAATTTAATAAACAGGTTAATCTCTTACATATTTTTAATATTTTTAGTTGAATAGGCTGATTGTCCACTGGCAGTTAAACTAACAAAAAACAACAGAAAGTAACAAATGAAATGTGAATCAGTGGTAATAACATCCCTCCAGGAATTACCAGCCTATTCAATAAATGATAAGTAATGTTTAATACAGACAGTGCTGAGTTAAAAATATGTCACTGGGTCTCCTTACTTAATTTTTTAAAGACATTTATACAGAAAAATTCATCTGTTCTCTTGGTTCAAGATATCAAACTTCAAGCAGAGTAAAAGGCAGATACTTGACAACCTAATTGTTGAGGAATTATCCATGCTTGTACTCTTTTTTATAGAACTTCTATAAGACTGAACTGAACAAGGAAGAGATGTATATACGCTATATCCACAAACTCTACGATCTGCACCTCAAAGCACAGAACTTCACAGGTAATTGTGTCTTTTGGCTCAGGTTGGGGGAAGTGGGCAGGTCACTGGTATATTAAAAACTCCTCTGTTTTTTGAATTAGAGCTGAGGACTCAAGCATTTCTCCTTTAAAAGTGGAATTTATTTTTAATTAGATTTATGTTTCTAAGTAGTCTATGTTTTTAATGTATTGGCTTTTTTTTTTTTTTTTTTTTTTTTACTATATCTCTTTGTGTAGTTTTTTAGAGGTTGCTTTTGGAATTATAAAAAGCAACTTTTCACGGTCTACTTAAAGTGAGTATTTCACCACTTCAAGTTAAATATAGGAACTTTACCACCTCCCCACTTTACATTGTAGTGTCATAGGTATTACATCTAGGTACATTGAAAACTCCATCGGATAATGTCATAATTTTTAAGTCATATCTATTTTAAAGAATTTAAGAGGTTAAAAATAATCTATTATATTTACTCAGATATTTACCATTTCTGTTGGTCTTTCTTCATTCCTGAAATTCTCAATTTTCCTCTGTTAACATTTTCATTCAACCTAAAGAACTTGTTTTAGTATTTCTTTTAGAGCAGATCTAATAGTGAAGAATTCTTAGTTTTCCTTCATCTTTATTTTACCTTCATCCCTGAAGGAAATGTTTGCTGGATAGTGTCTTTGTTTGGACAGTATCTTTGTTCCAGTACTTTAAAAATGTTGTTTTACTTTCTTCTGGCCTCCATTGTTTCTGATGAGAGATCTGTAGTCATTTACATTGTTCCCCTGTATGTAATGTGTAATTGTCTCTGGTTGCTTTCAAGATTTTCTCTTCGGTTTTCAGCAGTTCAGTTATGACATATATGGGCATGGTTTTCTTTAAGTTTATCCTGGTTGGGTTTGCTGAGTTTCTTGGATCTATAAACTTATTTCCTTCACCAAATTTGGGAAGTTTTCAGGCATTATTTCTTCAAATATATTTTCTGCACTGATTCTCTCTTTTGGGACTCCAGTTTTATGGATGGCCAGTTTTATGACCTTTTGGTATCATTCTATAAGTTTCTCAGACCCTGGTTTGTTTTTTGAGGTTTTTTTTTTTCAATTTTTCTTCTTTCTGTTTTTCAGATTGGATCATTTCGCTTCATCCATTTTCAAGTCCTTTGCTTCTCCTCTATCATTTCCATTCAACTATTGAGCCCTTCCAGTGAAATTTTAGTTTTTGTTATTTTTATTATATAATTCTAAAATTCTTATTTGGCTGTTTTTTTAATAGCTTCAATTTCTTTGCAAAGAACATGTATCTTTCTATTTATTTCACTAGTGTTCACTTTTTCTTCAAGTAGCATGGTTGTAATAGCTATTTCTTAGTATTTGCCTATAATTTCAACAACTGAATCATCTTGGAATTGGCATCTGTTATGGCCTTTTCCCTTTGAGATTTGTTTAGTTTTCCTGGTTCTTTGAATGTCAAGTAATTTTGGATTATATCCTGGGCATTTTGAATATTATGAGAGTTCATCTTCTGGAGAATATTGACTATTTTTATTTTAGCAGAAAATCAGTTAGTTTCGGACCTCAAGTCCTGAGCCACCTTTTGAAGGTCAGTTTAGTTATCAAAGCCTTTGCAGCACATTCCTGGTCTTTCCTGCATGTATGTCACCCAGGGAGAGTCTGGGACATGGACATTTATCTATACCATAAGTCATTTATCAAAATCTTTGTTATGTTGATTCTAGTTCATTCTGCACATGTGCAGCTTGGGGGTGAGCCCAAGGAAGTCATACACAGAATTTAAAAATTCCTTCCTCCATCTCCTTCCTCTCTCTGATATTTCTCACTCTTCCCATCTCCCAGGGGCTCCTTTTCCTAGTACTCTCACTTGATCCAAGCCAAAGCACTCAGAGCCAAGGCTTGATCCTCCACACTATGATGTACTATGTACAGTTGGTCTCCCTGGGGACAAAGCAGTGAAAGAAAAGAGAAAAATGGAAGCTGTTGCTGCTGCCACTGTGATTGCCCCTATTGTCACACTTCAGGTTTACAGCTTTGTCCCCGGGACTCAGAGTGGACCAGAAGAGTCAAAAGTACTCCATCCGGGCTTCCCTGGTGGCGCAGTGGTTGAGAGTCCGCCTGCCGATGCAGGGGACACGGGTTCGTTCCCCGGTCCGGGAAGATCCCACATGCCGCGGAGCAGCTAGTCCCGTGAGCCATGGCCACTGAGCCTGCGCGTCTGGAGCCTGTGCTCCGCAACGGGAGAGGCCACAACAGTGAGAGGCCCGCATACCGCAAAAAAAAAAAGTACTCCATCCCCCAGAAGGTCCTCTTCCCAGTCCTCTGACTAGAGGAGCTTTTCTTGGAGCTTTTTCTGTCTGTTTCCATTTGCAGTTCCAGGAGGCAGGGAAGGCTAAGCCAGGAGATAGAAAAGGCAAAAAATAAAAACAAGGAACTCACCACTCTGTGGTCCTTCTTTTGAGTATTGATTTTACTGTCCTGTCTACCTTCTCATTTACTGTTCAGAATTCTCCAATAGTTGCTTTACATATTTTGTCTGGGGTTTTTAGTTGAATCAGTGGGAAAGATACACGAGAATGTGCTTACTACATCTTAACAAGAATGAGCACCCTTTAATTGGATTTAGGAACTACAAATCTTAGTCTTTTGCCACACTGTTCTTCCAAAGAACTCCTGAATCATGGTTCCTCCCTCAGCTCTAAAAGAGTAAAGGAACCTTTCTGAAGTGGTGCTCTTGTTCCCAGAATTTAAATATGCCTCTAGCTACAGTTCCACTGTATCACTTAAGAGCATCACTGTTTACATTTTTTTTTTTTTTTTTTTTTTTTTTTTGCGGTACGCTGGCCTCTCACTGTTGTGGCCTCTCCCATTGCGGGGCACAGGCTCCGGACGCGCGTGTTTACCTTCCTTCACTTCCCTCATCAACTCTATGACTCAGCACTCCCTGCCATGGGCTGAGTTGATATTTCCAACTCTTTTCCCACTGCAGTTTTTTCAGATTTCCATTAAAACATTTAGCATGTTGTTTTTATTCATAGTTATATAAGGTGTATATATGTGTGTGTGTGTGTGTGTTAATAGGTACATAGGTAGGTAGTAGAGAGATCTTTAGTTGAAGGATAAGTTCCTTGAGGACAGAAATGATGTTTTCTTCTTAGTCTTCCCAGTTCTTTGACTAGTGCCTAGCAGTGTGAGACTTAAATAATTGCATTACTAATGAATGCACTCAATGAGATTTTAATACCCTGAGAGCAGATTTCTCTCTTTCAATATTGCTAATTCCTTAATCACTGAGGAAGCCCCAGTATCTCTTCACACAGATGTGCTGATAGTTTTGATGAAATAAACTAAGATTTTTGAGCTAACTCTGTTGTCTGGGAGTTTAAGTGGTCATTTTAAAGTAGTTTGTAGCCAATTTTTGAGAGAAATGGTGAACCTAGTTTATCTATCTTTGAAAACAACCTAGTAGACTTCTTTTATTTTAAAGTCCATAAAAAAAAGAAATGAGAGAGGGAAGTGAGGGCAAGCTCTTGCAGATATGTAACAGATACATTTTCGTTTTCTGAAAATCCAAATCTGTCTATTTTGGAAACGAATAAATTTTTTTCTTTAATTTGTTTACTCAGCTTGCAGTTTTTATGTTCCCCAAAGTCATAAGAAATAACTTCTTTTCCTATATAACATTTTTCTTATTTCTCTTCTGTCCTCATTTTTGTGTGTCCTTGGAGAAAGGGAAATTGATGGAAAAACTTCTCTATCTTTATAGGATGCAGTTTAAATGGCTTAACCCTTTCCAGCCCTCTGTGACAGTGCCCTCCATTACTTGATTCATCTCCACTCTTCTCCTGTGTTATTTCTTTTTGCATATTGGTGTCCTCATTGTACACATCTCAAAACAATGGAATGAGATAGCCCATATTTAATTATGTGATGATGCCTTTTGTTCAGAATTATAAACACTTTTAAAAACATTGTCTATTGGAAATTCTGGATGTGATTCATCCTTCTCTTTTCAATATGTAGTATTGTCTTCTAAAGATATAGAGGAATAAGTATACAACATATAATAAAACATTTACAATTTGTTAATGTATTCAAACAACCTTAGTAGTCTGTTGTTAACACCTCAAAGGCATACATGTTTCCTTTAATGCTTCCTTTACACACACTGTTTACCTCAGGTATTCATCATGATTTTCCCGAATCAAATTCTGAAACAGGTGTAATTTGTTTTCACACCCTTCCCATGTCACCATTCCGTCATTTTTCAGCTTCCTCTGCTGGCACACCAATGCTTACTTGTTTTTCCACACTTCCCAGGGGCAAGTCACCCACACGTGACCTTCCAGCCATCCCCTGGACCTTCCCAGGGCAAACATGATTTGGAAAGCAGTTTAGGGATTAGAAACTCTTCATTGCTCCCCCTTTTTTATTGTGGTAAAATATACATAACATAAAATTTACCATCTTACCTATTTTTCAGTGTACAGTTCGGTGGCATTAAGTACATTCACATTGTTGTGCAACCGTCACCACCATCTGTCTCCAGAACTTTTTCACCTGTCCAATCTGAAACCCTGTACCCATTAAACAATAACTTCTCATTTTCCCCTCCCCCAGTCCCTGGGAACCACCATTCTACTTTCTGTCTCTGTGAATTTGACCTTCATTGCCTTTTAGGTACCACCCTGTGGTCAGCTGCAGGCTTCAACTGTGGGGAGTGAGGACCCTCAGTCCTCACCCCTCCCCCTTTTCACTGTGACATGGTTAGTCTTAAGGGTATTTTTTGAGTGCTCAGGGAGACACACAAGAAATTTGAGAGACAAAGATGATAATTCCTGAGCTGCATCACTAAGAGAAAATAGGAGTTATTTAGTAGTTAAAGCGGAAAGGCTTGAAGGAACAGGCTGTGAAGGACCATAGGTGTCAGTTGGTGTGATAAGTGAGGGGAACCTTAGTTTGTTCGGATAACACGAGCAAAGAGTGTGGATGGAAAAACAAAGACACACGTGGGGTTTTCTTAGGTGCTTGGCATGATAAGAATATGTGGGTAATTAAAGATTAGGAAATTATCTCAGGAGGCCTCAGAGAAAAGTAGAAGGCTATTCAAATACAGCACAGCTCTGATGATCTGGTTATTATCATCACCATTCTTGTCCTCTGTAAAGCAGTCTTCCATGGCAACCTACGTTGTGGCAATTCAGCTGTTTCTGCATCCACTTATTAACCAACACCCTTTAGCGGATATTCCCTCTCTCCATCTCACCACAAGAAAGGGTTTGTCCAGTGCCCAAGCAAGAGAAGCCACCTCTGTCCCTGGTGGGCAGCTGCCTCTGGGTCAGGATGCATCTTGTTTCATTCAGCAAAAGCTGATAATGGGGTCAAGGGGGCTGGAGGCTTCTTAGGAGAGACAGTGGTGGGCTCCTTCTTACCTGCAATAAGTGGAGGAACAGTGGGAATATGTGAGCGGAGGGACCATATCATGGGCAGCCTTCTCTGTCACTTTAGGAAATATAAATTTGTTCTGTTAGTTACTTAGAGTCATTGGCTAGTTTTAATCAGGGGAGCAATGTGATCATTTGCAGTGAAGGAAAGTCATATTGGTAACAGTGCACAAACTGAATGCTGGGGGATAGGAGACCGCTGGCGGGTGATGAAAGCTTTTGCTACAGTCATTGAAGCTGCAGGACTGAGCTCACCAAAGGTAATTAAAGAGGAAGAACCGCCAGAGCCTGTGCCTTACAGGACTTCTACACTTGGGAGAAAAGAGAAAAGTGATAGGAATCTAGCTCTTTATCGCAACTCTATGTGATACATTGAGATAGCCAAATCATAGTACTAGAACTTAACATGTTACTTAAGAGCTTTATGTGTAGTTACCCTTCAAGCAAATAAGTGAAAAAAAGAATTATCATTTATGGATATTGTGGCAAAAGCTCCTACTGTGTCTTTTGAGACGTGTGTGGAGGTGGTAGTTAAATAGATAAATAACATAAGGGTTTGTTCATTTTATTCAATGCAGTAAATGAGTTGGCTGTTATAGTGTTCGATGATTATTATTATAGTCCTTCATCGGTGACAGTGAATTCTGGTTCCTATTCTTGATGTATTTGGCCATATTTATGGTTCAGGAAAAGAAGAGACCTGCCGAATAGCAAGTATTCTGTTAAATACACTACCTGTCAACTATGCTTAAGCCTGTGGGTCACCATTTTCACACATGTGTATAGAATGTCATCTCTTTTCATGTTTCCCCAAGAAATTCCAACCACACCAAACATGTCATGACTTTAGTAGCCATTACTGAAGATTTGTTGGGACTAACCATGGGGGTCATAGCACACAGCCTCCGCAGTTTGTTTTCCCTCTCTGTCTCACACACACACACACACACACACACACACACACACACACACACACACACACACACACACACACACACACACACACTGTTTATCCAATACTTTTACTCTTTCTTGTCCTTCCTCTGTTGCTAGATTTCAAAAATTTTTCTTCTCTGAGCTCGGCTCCTCTCTAGCTTTGCCCCTCCCAAATTCTGCCTGTACCCCGACCCCCCCCAACACACACACACACACACACACACACACACACACACACACACACACACCACTCTCAGATTTTTCAGCTTTTATTATCCAGGAGAATTTAGCTATCATTTTTTGCTTCCTAAGCATGCCCTTTGGAAGATGCCCATAGTCCCACTCCAAGGGATTTACCCGTGAACTTCCGAGCAAACAAAGGCATGTCTCCCCTGCCTACATCTTTGAACCAGCTACAGAGATACCCTTAAACATTTTTATTTTTATTATCATATGCTGGTAGCATATGAACGTTATGGGGGGAAAAAAGGAGGGAAGGAGAGAAAGAGAGCATAAAGAGAACCAAAAGATCAAACACAAATCTCTGATAATTCCATCTCCCAGGGGAACTCATCATTCATTAACCTTCTGTTGCATATATTCTGGACATTTTTTTCTTTAGTATCATGACATTCAGAAAATAGTTATTTTCTCCAGTTTGTCCCAAACCAGCCCCGTTTGAAGGGAGGTTCTTTGGGGTCCTGTCTCGATCATCACCTTCCCACTTGAATTTCAGAGGCCGCGTATACTCTCCTGTTATATGATGAGCTGCTGGAATGGTCTGATCGGCCCCTCCGGGAGTTCCTGACCTACCCCATGCAGACAGAATGGCAGCGCAAGGAGCACCTGCACCTCGCCATCATCCAGAACTTTGACAGAGGCAAGGTAGGTGGCCCCGCCCACCCGTGGCATCTCGCAAGGTGATTGTCACATTTCTTTTAGTTCATTGATGTTCACCTCTTCAAGCAGGGGCCCTCGAATTTCAATGTGCATTAAAGACTCCAAAGAGTTTATTGAAATTAAGATTCCCAGGCCCTACTCCTGGACATTCTGATTAAGTAAGTCTGGCTTGAGGCAAGGGATTCTGCAATTTTAACAAGGACTCCAGGAAATTCCAATGTGTATGAACATGGGACCCCACCTTGAGAAACACTGATCTAGAGGTTTTGACACCCAGGCATTTTATTTTCTGAAAAACCATTATCACACCTCACTCAGCTCCCCAGATTGGCATGTAGTAATCTGCCTCCTTCCACTTTCTTTTTAAGGTAAAATAAATGAAACTAAATTTGTTTACAGCATTTTATGGTATCCCGTCATATACTGAGAGTTGCCATGGGGTGCTGAAAACCTCCCTGAGCTAATAAGGCAATTCAGCACATCACCTCCCTGTCCCCTGCTCCCTCTTCAAGGGTTTGTAGTGCTCTTGAAGAAAAATAATTGTGAATCTGACCCCAGTTGATTTGAACACTTGGATGCTTTGGTGATATGTGTCTTAGATTTACGTATGTCTTCCAAAGTGCCAAGGTTAAACAGGAAATTAAAATACAACCAGTGGCTGTCATTCTCTTATAAGACATAATTGGGTACACCTAAAAATTTGATGAAAGGGAATTGCTTCTTTCCTATCCTCTTCTATTATTTATCAAACTACACTGACATATCGTTCGTTACGTTAATAGCAAAGAAATGCCTCTGTGCCCTCCTGCAGTAAAGTTTCCACCCTTAAGATAAGCTGTTACAAAACCTCTGGCTGCATCTCTTGGCCCATTCTCAGGAGCTTGTGCTGGATCAGGGCTTGGAGACTATGGCCCATGGGTCAAATGGTTCACTGACTGTTTCTGTTTGACCCACAATCTAAGAATCACTTTTACATTTTTAATTGGTTGAACAAAATCAAAAGAAGAATGATTTGACATGAGAAAATTACATGAAGTTCCCTTTTCATTGTCTGTAAAGTTTTATTGGAACCCAGACAAGCTCATGTGTGTCTATACGGATGTGTTTTCATGATTTAACAGCAGTTGAGTGGTTGTGACAAAGGCTGTATGGTCCACAAAACCTAAAGTATTTACTGTTTGGTGAATAAATTTGCCGATACCTGAGCTAGATCAAAGAATTTCTGCATTTCTCCTTAGAGTAACCAGCTGGGTTAAACCCTCACAATTTCCAAGTGAAATTGGGCCAAACAAGGAATCCACTGTGCCAGTTGTGGATAATTGGGCCTTAGGGGTCGGTGGCAGTTCCCCCCACCCCAGCATTGAGGGCCTGTTTATTCGTCTCCTTGACCATTGTGGAACAGCAGTTATTTCAAGATGATAATTTTGTTTCTTTGTTTTTTACCTATAAATTATTACTTTTTTAAAAAATTTTTATTGAAGTAGAGTTGATTTACAATGTTGTGTTAATTTCTTTGGTACAGCAAAGTGACTCAGTTGTACATATATTTTTTTTTCATATTCTTTTCCATTATGGTTTGTCACAGGCTATTGGATATAGTTCCCTGTGCTATGCAGTAGGACCTTGTTGTTTATCCATCCTATATATACTAGTTTGCATCTGCTAAACCCAAACTCCCACTCCATCCCTCTCCCACCCCCACACCCTTGGCAACCACGTCTGTTTTCTGTGTCTGTGAGTCTTTCTTTGTTTCGTAGATATGTTGATTTGTGTTGTATTTTAGATCCCACATACAAGTGATATCATATGGTGTTTGTCTTTCTCTGTCTGACTTACTTTGCTTTAGTGATAATCTCTAGGTTCATCTGTGTTGCTACAAATGGCATTATTTCATTATTTTTGATGGCTGAGTAATATTCCATTATATGTATGTATGTGTATATATATATATATATATACACCACATCTTCAACATGATAATTTTGAAATGATGCCAGGAAATGTTGTTTTTGTGCCATATGTTAATGACTTGTGGTGGGTTATCATTTCCCACTCTCTAAAGATTTTTAATAGTTAACACATTAATTACATGCTGTTTTCATGCATAAAATTGCAGTGGTACCTTAAGGGTAGGTTATAAAGGTTAAGAAGTAAGGCTTGATCATCTGAAAGCAGTCACCTCCTGACCTCTGGGTGGGAGTTAGTAAATGTTGTGAGATCATGAACATTTATGTCATTCACTTGTCCACAGTGTTGGGAGAATGGCATCATCTTGTGCCGGAAGATTGCAGAGCAGTACGAAAGTTATTATGATTATAGAAACCTGAGCAAGATGAGGGTAAGGTACCTGGATGCATCCTAATCGGGTTACGGAATCCTTTTTTGCTTAGCTTTCCAATATGGCGCTATGAAATTAGCTTTGTGATAGTCTTGATATGTCTTGCAGAAAGCTTTTTAAAGATGCCTTTCCTCTGAAGCATACTCCTCTATTTATACAGAGAAATAGCACGTTGATCTGCGTGATTTTTCTGATTAATATACAAAAAGGGAGCCCTTGATCTATTCTAAACACATCTGACATATGAAATATAAAATTTAACCCAAGATAAATACTTTCAGTTTGTTGAGGAAACTCTCCACACTATTAGAAGAGCTTGCCACTTGCACACAAATCTCTGTAACAATGTACCATTCTTAGTCCCATAATCTGCGCAGCAAAATAGTAAAAATGACTAGCTGACACGTTTTTAACTATTTGGGGGTTAACTTCTATAGGTGTCAAATCTTTTTCACTTCAGAAATATGTTTTTATTTGCTAAACTGAAACCAAGGTCTTAGTACCCAAGAGCCCAAGGAGTTTAATATTTTGTGTCCCTGAACAAATGTTTTATACCTTCTTTTATTTCAAATTCATGCAAGTCTCTCTGGTACTCCAAGTCCTATTCTTTAAAGTCATGAACATTTGGTGTCATCTTGTAACACTTAAGCTCTTCAGGGTTTCTAAAACAGGATCATCAGCCTTTATATATACATTTTTTAAAAAGATGATGATGTTTCCTTTTAATTCTGAGGTAGCAATTTAAGAGATGATCTCGTAAACCTTTAACAGCTCAAAATCCCTTATACCACCAGTAACTTTTTCAGCTGGCGGGAGCTGGCCCTGTACTTTGGGCGTAGTATTTCATGTCAGCAGTTCATCGATATTTCTCCTAACATCAAAACCAAGGAGGAAAAACCTTGTTTTAACTTCAGTTCATCATGCGGGCGCTGGCAGGCACTGCAGTTTTATATAAAAATGTTGTTGTGCTTCTCTTGGCATCCTGTCCCTGGAATAGAATCGAGGTTACAATGTTTACCCATTAGAGCCCTTGGGTGCCATAGTCACTAAGATTTTTATAAATGCAAAGCATTGCACTTCATGCCAACTGCTCTTTGGGGGGCTGTTACTGGGGGCGGGGGAAGGGGGAATGTTTTCAAGTGAATTATTAGTCTTTCTGTGGAAACCCTGGGGATGATAATACCATGAATGGGGAACCATAAGCTTTATGTACTTCGTAGTTCCAACCTTGTCAAAGACACATTTAAGAGCTTTCAGCCCAGACAGCACTTTGCACTATGGGCCCCCTTTGGTTTGGTTTATTGGTTTATCCCTGTCCAACCTGTACAAGGTTGCACCTTCCAAATGTCCCAAATTACCATGACCCAGGAAAACCAAATCCACAGGTGCGTACGAGAATTCTCCAGAATTTGCCTCTAACAGTTCATGTTAATTTTTATCTTACTGTGAAGAAAATATGTCCTCGATAGACCAGGTGCGTAGAAATCATTCTCTCTGGTAAGAACATATAATAACATACTCGATCCTTTAAAGCAGGGGTCGGGAAACTGCAGCCTCTGTGCTTCGCAGAATTGAGTAATTGTGACAGGGACCATGTGGCCTGCAAAGTCTAAAATATTTATCGCCTGGTCATTTACAGAGTAAGTTTGCTGATCCCTGCCTTAAAGCACAGAAAGGGAGTCAAACCTTCTTTTCTGCAAACTGAACTAAATGATGTTCTCCTTTTTGTAGAAGAAATATCCTCTTCTATAAAGTGGTAGAGCTAAAAGATGAGATAAAATGATTAAAATTTCCCCTGTTCTTTGCTAGATGATGGAAGCCTCTTTGTATGACAAAATTATGGACCAGCAACGTCTTGAGCCAGAGTTCTTCAGAGTTGGATTTTATGGGAAGAAATTTCCATTTTTCTTAAGAGTAAGTAATATACTATTTAATTTGCTTTTATACTTCCAGTATAGATATCCCAATCAAGCAAACTAAGATCTGAATGACATTTTATCCTTTTAAGACAGGGTAAAATAACGTCATGAGATTTTCTTTTAACTTTGTAGTTTGCAAACACACTCATCTAGTAATTTCCCAAGATTCCAAACAATCGTTTGATTTTTCTTCTTAAGTTTCTAAGCTTACTATATCTCATGAGCAGTCTCTGGCAATTACAGTTGCTTCCCCTGTGTGATAGAGAGTCTCTCTTCAGAATGCGGTTTCCGTAGAGTTAGCATTCAATAGAAGTGGCTGGAGTTGCAGAAAACATAGCAGTTTCACATTATACGCAAACTCTTCCTCCAGAATCACGTGAAGAGCATTGTTTGGCCTAGTCGATTCTGTGAAAAGCTAAATGGCACCCAGCAAAGAGATGCAGTTTATTGCTAGTAGAAACTATTTCTACAAAGGAAAAATTTCCAGACTCTCTAAGGTACCTACTGGATAGTAAAATGCTTGATTCCATTCTCACCGTTGTTCACACTGTACCGAGTAGTCTCTTATGTGCTTGAATACTTACATAACATTTCGATAAGTAACATCGCACTTACACTTGCTTGCCTAAAAGCATTGGTTGGGAGAGGGAATTCACCTCCCCAGGCAACTAAGGAGAAGTATCTAGGATAATTTTGTAACACTGAGTGAATTCGTTACAAACTTTAAATCTCAATATACAAATATTTTGGTATTTGTGTTGCCCTAAATACCTTGCTTTAACTGTCAGTACCTATGGATAGATACAGGATGGGGGTACTTGAAGGCGAACAGAGAGAAGAAAGATTTGACTTCATTTTTTCTTTAATAATCATTAACTTACCTGCCTTTCAGAATAAAGGTTTAATATATATAAAACCTTTATTCATACATATATATAAAATACCCAAACACCATAGGCAAAGATTGATTTAGTATTACGTAGAACGAATGCTCAAATAACAAATCAGTCATCTTTAGCTGATTGAAATGACCGTGTATTTGGGTGCCACGCAGACATAAGTAAAATCTCTTTGTTGGATTAAAGAGGAGCCACGTGACGTACCCGGTCACATTGTTGGCTCAGGAGATGGACCTGCCTGAAGACAAAGGAAAACTTGATTCCAAATAAAAAATAGTGGCAAACTCAGAACACATGCTGAATTTGAAAGACTACATCTTGAAAATGGACATGCTGGTCCTAGGCTGTGATCAGCCACTCCCCACAGAGTACACAGGGCCTGGGTCCAAGTTCTGAGGGGAAGGAAGGACGTTCTAGAGCTGTGAGGAGCACAAAGGGCCGAGACCCCACAGGAGGGTCCAGACATGACTCTGCTGCTGCAGATCCCCTTCCTCTCTTGGTTCAAAATCATGCAAAGATGATGTTTTCTTATCGTACTCAGGGCTACCTAATCCATTATGCACAGTACCTACAGTGTTTAGAGACCATATTATTCTTAGATGGCCCATAAAACTGTTTTAATTTCTTTTAAAAATCAGAAGAAAAAAGTAAACTTTTTTTTTGATTTTTTTTTGATGTGGACTATTTTTAAAGTCTTTATTGAATTTATTAAAATATTGCTTCTGTTTTTTTTTAATGTTTTGGTGTTTTGGCCATGAGGCATGTGGGATCTCAGCTCCCCAACCAGGGATGGAGCCCACACCCCTTGCATTGGAAGGTGAAGTCCTAACCACTGGACTGCCCGGAAAGTCCCAGAAAAAAGTGAACTTTTAGGTTAAAGAAAATGTTATAGTATATATTATAATGTATATTATACATTAGATTATTATTCATCTATTTGTCTTTATACCAAATGAGTCATACAATATGATTTTTAATATTTTTTATAGAGAAAGCAGCCCACAAAAGTGTTGTAGCCCTGATCAAATTCTGAATTCAGCTTGCAAGTGTATTATGAAGTATCCTAGATGTCTATCTAGTATGTGCAATTAGTGTTAATTAATAGTGTAAAATCAGAAGCAGTTTAGGAGCCATAATTTTAAAGGGAATTTAGCAAATTAGAGGACTGCATCGGCTAATAAAATGAATTTTGTTGAAAAGTCCATTGGAATAAATCAATCTCTGTATCACTGTTCTTTCGAAACAGTTTTTCTAGAAATAAATGGCATTTCCTTCAAAATGAAAGAGAAGGGTCACCCTCTATTGGTTTCTAAAGAGCACTGTACCCTTTGGAATCATGAGGCTAGACCTTTTTTTAGGAAATCAGATTCTAGTCTGTTCTTTGATTTAAAAACAAACAAATGTCAACATTAAAAATTTCCTTTCATTGTTTGATCAATTTCCAGAAAATGTTTAAAGCTCAAATAAATTAATATATTTATATGATTGTATGGTCAAAGTAGGGTTTTTTTACCATCATGGAAAATGGGTTCTTTACTGACAATGTTTTATATGCATAGAATATGTTTGAATAATGATTTGTCTAAGGAGAATGACTGAGGTCAAGGATGGGAAAAAGATTTACTTTTTATTGTATGCCCTGTGCTATTTGGGAATTCTTTATACCACAGGTATGTATTTCCTTTAAAAAAAAAAAAAAGACGATTAAAAAAAAGTAAGTATTAATAAATATGACCCAGCAATTCCACTCCTAGGTATGTATAATCAAGAGAATTGAAAACATAGAGCCACACAAAGACATGTACACGAGTATTCATAGCAGCATTATTCATAATTGCCAAAACAAGGAAATTGTCCAAATGTCCATCCACTGATGAATGGATAAACAAAATATGGTACAGCTATACAATGGAATATTCAGCAATAAGAAAGGAATGAGATAATGATATATGCTACAAAACGGTTGAACCTTGAGAATATTATAAGTGAAAGAAGCCAGTCACAAAAGGCTACGTGTTATGTAATTCCATTTATATGAAATGTCCAGAATAGGCAAATCTATGGAAACAGAAAATAGATTAGTGGTTGCCAAGGACTGAGGGGAGGGGAACTAGGGAGTGACTGCTAATGGGCATGAGTTCCTTTTTGAGGTAATGAAAATAATCTGAAATTAGATAATGCTGATTGTTGCACAACTCTGTGAATATACTAAAAGCAACTGAATTGCATACTTCAAAAGCGTGAATTTTATGGTATGTGAACTGCATCTCAGTAAAGCTGTGGTTTAAAAAAAAAAAAGCATTGATGGAGGAAATGCTTAATTCCTCTTTATTTCTCAGAAACTCAAATATCAGACACAAAATTTATGTTTATTCCAAAATGATTTCTTAATACCACTGAATGACTTTACACTTAGAGGAACTCCCCTGATTTTACAAATTGTTGTGATGTATAAGCATTTTTTTAGAACTGTTTCAGTTTTTTGAGTATTCAGATATTTATTTGGGGACTTCTGTAAGATGCAGGAAGGTATGTATTATCTTATTTTATCAAGCAAATTTATTATCTTTTTTAAAAAGTTTATTTTATATTGGAGTATAGTTGATTTACAATGTTGTATTAGTTTCAGGTGTACAGCAAAGTGATTCAGTTATACATATACATACATCTATTCTTTTTCAGATTCTTTTCCCATACAGGTTATTAAAGAGTATTGAGTAGAGTTCCCTGTGCTATACAGTAGGTCCTTGTTGATTATCTTTTGAGTAGAAAAAAAACAAATAATACAGCATCAGAAGGTATAACTTCTATCAAGAAAGTTTTAAATATAGGATTGTTTGGGGGGGGGGTCTTAATTTCTAGGGAGTCTGTCTTAGCTTGTGTTTTTCAAAGGGTCGTGATTTAGTGAGAGGCTTGTGGGGAATTGTGGCAGGTTCTCAGCACCCAGTCCTGCTGTTGTTTCCTCTGCGTGCCTGCAGCTGCTTTTTCTCAGCTGCAACCCCGAGCCCTCTGCCCACGGGTGGTTTTTAACTTCCTCACTTTGGCCCAGACTTCTTCCTTGGGGCATTTGACGCAATCACAGACGCAATCACAGAAACCTCACAGAGCTGAGAAACACTGAGACCCTTGGGCCTTAACTCCCCAGACCACAAATCACTGTATTTCTTAAAGATCTGCAAGGCACGTTATCCCACAATCTCTCTTGGTCTCAGTAGCTCCTAGGAGTTTTTCCTGGATGTACCAGGCCACATTCAGAACAGAGAGAGCTCAGGCCTTGGACTCAGACCTGAGCTTAAATCTCATACAAAGTATGTAACCATTTTGATCCTCGGTTCTCAATTATAAAATGGGGGGCGGAGGTAACAACCTCTCAAGTTTATTTGAGTTAAATAAGGTATGTGCAGAGAGCCTAGTCAATGATTGTGCTCAACAATTATAATTTCATTATCATTAAACTGTCAGAAAGAGTTCCTCCTTATCGATAAACGAATCATAAAGGCACTTGTTAGAAACGTGCCCATCTTTCCAGCTCTGTAGCCTCCATCAAGGATGACCTTCACCATTCTTTCCTCAGTGAGAGAGAGTCCTAACCACAGAATGTTTATACATATTGTAAGAACAAAACCAAAAACAGACAAAAATTTAGCAAGACCTTAAAAGTCCCAAATCTTAGCTTCAGCCAGTTAACAGGATTCCTGGCTACAGAAGGCTGAGCTGAGTTGGGGATGGCAGGGAAGCATCCGGTGCCAGCCCTGTTGAGAACTGGAATGTAGACAGGCCTAGTCTTCCTTTATACGGAAGGATCTAGGAATGAACGTGTTAAGGGCGATCTCAGTGACCTTTGTAGAAAGAGTGCAGTAAAATGTATTTTTAGAGATTGCACTCAGTTTGCTTTCTTCCAGATTGAAAATTTATCCACTTAACTTGATATCCAGTTTATGAAAATAATCTGTAACACATGTGTTCGCTAACATTGGAGGGAACAGGATTGCTTTGTTTTGCGCTTCGGTGCTCTGAGAATCAGACGCCCCTTTGCACCTCATGCAGGTGAACCCAGAAGAGTGAGGCATGCTACCGGAACTTATTAAAAGCAATAGGGAGTTATGCTCATGACCTTTGCTTAGCATTTTTAATATTTGGGTAAATTCTTTAGACTGTTTCAGTGTATTTTTTTGGTTATAGTCTGTTGATGTTGGGCCTATGCTTAGTTACCGCCAGTGTCATTTATTTTGGCTTCTCTCTGTAATTAAAGCACCCAATTATATGGTCCTAATTTTTTTTTTTTCTGATTTCACCTCCAGAATAAAGAGTTTGTGTGTCGAGGGCATGACTACGAAAGGCTGGAGGCCTTCCAGCAGAGAATGCTGAACGAGTTCCCCCACGCCATCGCCATGCAGCATGCCAACCAGCCCGACGAGACCATCTTCCAGGCAGAAGCTCAGTGTATCCACACCTAGAAGGGCTGGATTCCAGTTAGATCACACGGGCCTTTAGCTGCAGAGCATTTTCATGCAGGTGGTTCAACTACCGATCCCTTTTCAGTAGCTCTGTTGTTACGCTCCCTCTTTCTCATCGTCTTAATTTTAGGTTAGCTCCTTCCAGACAGAATTATGATAGTTATTCTCATGATTTAGTTGAAAAGAAATCCCTTAAGGATTCTGTTAAAGAATTTTCCTCCTTTTAGTTACCACTTTTCTGTATCTCAGCCCTGCTTTTAAAGCTCCTTTTTAGGGATTTCCCTTAGAATAATTTTCCTCTGGCATCCCCTGTAGAAACTACTTGAATTCAGTTCAAGGAAATGATAGCACTATGTTTATTGGGACATATCATTACCCCGTTTTCCCTTGCTATTTTTATTCTGGATGGAAGGGAAGAGAGTCCCCCCGCCCCCGCCCCGTATCTTCCAGGGACTCTTAGCCATGGCATCCTGGACAGCACTTCATCATTTAATAATTGCCGTATAATTGACACTCCCATTGTCTAAACATGAACAACTCAACTGAAATTACACAAGCATTAGAGGCAAAGGGAATTCACCCCAGCACTCTTTTCTGAATTCCTCTGTCTTTTTCTGAAACTGATGATCTTAAAGAAGACCAGAAACTCCCCCTGAAAATTACAGATGCCATTTCAAAGTAGAAACTTAAATGCACCAGAAGCAAGAAGTTATGTAAGGAAAACATTTTGCTATCCTTCTTTGATTGAGAAGAGAAGAAGGTAAACATACAAGTAAATACGATAGCCTTTAAAGTAGTTTTTAAAAGTATCAACTACAACTAAACACTCTGCTTGTCAATACAAGACTTGAGAGAGCGGATACCACAAATGTGGGAAGGCTGGAGACAGGAGCATATGCGTTACTATCAGTACTGGTTACTGTCTTTGGTTGCATGGGTATTTGTACATTGTTTTACAAACAAATTTTAAAAAGACCATACATGCACTAAAGATCAGAGTGTCTCATGACCCAGGATTAAAATTAAACCAATCTTGAGTATGTGAGATCCAAGCCATTCCCACCCACCCCCAACCAAAGAGAAAAAAAAGTCAATGATAAATAAATTCACAGGACATAGAAATTTCAAACTGATACTTTGTCAGAATCACCTATGTAAAACTACTTGAAGGCTTGAAGTTTGAGAGGTGATTTGCTATGAACCGAGTTCTTGGCGCCTTCTTGGCAGTTTTGACTTGGCTCCAGATAGAAACACCAGATTGTTCCCCAGCCTCTTCTCTCTGCCACAGCTCAGCTCGAGCCAGACTGCCACAGAGTTTGCCAAGTCAGGTTCCCTCCTTGACTCTTGAATCCTAGATTTGCAGATATATGCCGTGACTCCCATCCCGGACAGCCAGGAGGTCCTGCAGAGAGAGGGTGTCCCGGACAACATCAAAAGTTTCTATAAAGTGAATCACATCTGGAAATTCCGCTACGACAGACCATTTCACAAAGGCACTAAAGATAAAGAGAATGAATTCAAGGTACTAGGTCGTTCTTATGACACGCGGTTTCCTCAGATAGACTGTGAACTCCTGGGGGCAAAATGCTTGATAAATATTTACTCAGAATAGAGTCAAGTGATAAAGCTGGAAGGGACCAGAAATCATGTGGTCTAGTTGTTCTCAAACTCTACCGTGTATCAGGGTGACATGGGGTGCTTTCTCATCAAGCAGATTTCTTAGCCCAGGAATTCTGACTCATTGGGTCATAGAGGAAGCCCTGACGTTTATGACGATTCTAATGGCAGTGGTCCTCGGTCCAGTTTTTGAGCTTTCATGATTCATCTCAGTCCTCTCATTCATTCACGTTTAACCAACTGTGGGAACCTCAGGATATTTATTCTCAGTTACAAGAGACTGCCGTGAGTAAAGGATACTGAAGGAACAGGGGATTCTGAGACAGAACCACTGGGGAGCCTGCTGGTGCAGTGGGAGAGTTCTGTGCTATCTTTTGCTGCATTTTCTTATTAGAATGGTGTGTAACTAGAACTTCTGAGAGGACCCAGAATAAAAACAAACCATAGACTGTTTGCACGGGTTGAGTCCTCCATCCTCAGTAGTTCCGATATGCCTTGCTAATTCTCTCTCAGCCGGAAGGGGCAAGGTTTCTCACAGCCACCCTGGGGGAAAGGGGCAAGATTGTTCCACCGATAAATTATAATCTGCTCTTTCCTTGTTAACAGGGACAAAGTGAAACCACACAGATCCTCAGTTAGTCAGTATTTCCCTCTAAACAGAGAATGTAAAATGAATGTAGGATTGTGGGTGACTTGGCTTAGCTTCTTTCATCACAGCGTCTCTACTTAAGCTGGGAGATGTTCTCCTATCAGCTATGATTGTCTGATGTGAACTTGCCTTGTCACCCCTGCCTAAGTGTCAGTCCCCAGTGCTCCCAGCAGCAACTGCAGGAGTTACTCACAGCCAAGTGATCAGAGGGAAAGCTGGATAGTTTTGCACTGTTATGATGGGACTGAGCAAAGCATAGTCCTTTGGGCAAGGAGGTTGATGGGTTAAATATCAAGGCCAGGAAACCACTGGAAAATAGCACTAGGATGTTATTGAAAAGATCCATGACCATTTTCTAATCCTTTTGGATACCTTAATTTTTCTTTTGCCCTTCCAAAACCAATTAAAGATCATTAATGTGTAATAGAGTTTTCATTGCAAGTTTCCAGTAGGTAAAAAGTCCAAGATCCACCAGAGTTGGACAGATGACTTGCTCAGAGTGGCGTTCTAATTACCCCGGACCCTGCACTAGAACCCGCACCTTCTGATGCCATCTCCATTGCTTTTTCCGCTGCACCACATTTCCTCTTGGCCATCACGTTAAATATTTATCAGTGTTGTAGCAACCCTCCTAAAATAAATAAATAAATCTGGCTCCTCACTCCTGTGCTCACAGCCCTCAGCATCTGGCTCCAAACTGCCCTTGCACTCACCCACCCTCCCTGTCAGCTCCTGCAGCACCGAGCTTCTCCCTCCATCTCCTGCCATGCCCTTTCACAAGCCGCCCTTTCACAAGCCGCTCGCATCTCTGCGCCTGCTGCTTCCTGCTGCCTGCACTGTCTCCCCCGCTCTCTGCCTGGCAAACTCCTACTCGCTCTTCAAAATTCCGCTCACGTGTCACCTTCTCTGAGAAGCGCTGTCCTCCTCCCACAGGGTGCTGGGCACGCCTGCTTTCTCCTCTGTTTTCCCCCAGCACCTGGAGCATTCCTTTCTCCTCTCCCTGAACCCTTCTGGATCTGCTTACCCCCCTGTCACCAGCAGAGCACGCGGGGCCCCTGTCACCAGGCCTCTGCCCTATTCATTGCAGTAGGTCTTGGCTGGCACAAAGAAATACTTCCATTTGTTGTTGTTGTTGAATAAATGGCACTATTTCAGGGATTTTGTCAAGTTTATTATCCACGCAGGAATACGCTTTGTTTAAGTAAGAAACATGAGGCAGAGATGCAGAAGCCTCCAGAAGCCTGGTTGACAAAAGAGAAAGTCGTCATCAACAGCAGCTCTTACCAAAGGCAGCCATGGTTTCACGTGTCACGAGGGTGCTCATCCTGGCCAGGGGAGCCCTGGCTCTTACATACAGATCCTCCTGGATCACAGCAGTGAATATCGGCACGAGAAAACGTGGCACAGTGCCTGTAGCAACGGAGAAGTCGGAAGTTCTAGTGCAGGGGTCCTAGGGGCAGCTCTACAGGTGATGGGAAGGTAGCTTTGAGCAGGTCACATGCCTCTTGAAGACTTAGTGTTGTCATCTTTAAAACAGAAAGATCAGGCTGTGTGATTCCTAAAGCCCTTTCCTCCTTGAGGATTCTGTGATTCTAATCCCGTGTCGAATAGCTGATACTATTACTTACCTCTTCCAAATAAAAATGGCTAGACCCCTTGCAGAGTAGAGAGAGTTTAAATTAGAAACTTAGAGGAAATAGTAAAAAAAATAATGTGATGACCTGTTTTTATATTTTTAAGCATGCTGTCTGGAGTAGATGATTTATTCTACACAGAAAAAAGTTTCAGATGATATACAATGAACTTTACATAAGCTTCAGTGTGTCTTACTGAGATAGCTTTCTGAGTGCAAAGGGGTTGATGAAGTACTGGAATGAATACTAAAGAAAAGCTGACAAAACCGAAAACTTGATAAAACTGAACGGCAAACATTAGTCATAGCTCAGTAACTAGAAAGAAAGGTAACTTGGGGACTTAATTTGTTTTGTATTTCGTAGAGTCTCTGGGTGGAGAGAACATCATTATACTTGGTGCAGAGTTTACCCGGAATTTCCCGCTGGTTTGAAGTGGAGAAGCGTGAAGTGGTAAGGATCAGAGCTTATTCTCAAGAACTTTCTCATCACCTCATCAGGTGTCAGTCTGTATATTTATTGCTTCTGCTTGGGACTCGAAGTCCCTGGAAACACTCATAGTAAGTTAGTGAATGTTTGTGATATTTATTGACCACTGTGACCAAAGCTGGAAGGGGAACATTACCATTGACCTAGCCCAGCCAGCCAGAGGGATTCCTCAAAAATAGCAATGACTGCAGCATGTCAACACCTCGGGCCCTTGAGTTAGAAGAACTGAAATTCCAGCTCTCCTAACTACTCTAGCTATGTGACCTTCACTGCTTACCTTCAGTGCCAGGCCACTGGAAGAAAGTTACCTACATTAACTAATTTAATCACCATACTAAAGCTACAAGGTATGTATTCTGTTTTGTTTGTTTTGTTATACACATTTATTTTACTTTCGGATTCCCCATATAAGTGGTAGCAGAGTATTTGTCTTTCTCTGTCTGACTTATTTCACTAAGTATAATACCCTCTAGGTCCATCCACATTGTTGCAAATGGCAGAATTTCATTCTTTTCTATGGCTCAGTAATATTCCGGTGTGTGTGTGTGTGTGTGTGTGTGTGTGTGTGTGTGTGTAGATATATATATATATATCTCAAATCTTCTCTCTCCATTCATCTGTGGCTGGACCCTCAGATTGCTTGTATATCTTGGCTATTGTACACAATGCTGCTAGGAACATTGAGGTGCATGTATCTTTTTGAATTAGTATTTTCATTTTCTTTGGCTATATAGCTAGGAGTGGCATTGCTGGATCATATGGTGGTTCTGCTTTTAGTTTTTTGAGGAACCTCCATACTATTTTCCAAGGTGATTGAAGCAGTTTACATTCCCACCAGCAGTGGACTAGGGTTCTCATTTCTCCATATCTGAGGTATGTATTCTTATCCCCATTTTCACAAGTTTTGACAAGAGGTTAAAAGCCTTTGCCAGAGGTTCCATAGCAAGATATTGAAAAAAGATAAACTCGAACCCAGATTTTTCTGACTCCAAAGCCAGCTATGTTTATCACTTCTAGCCTTATAAGGCAACACGAAGCCAGTGTCAAGCCCCGGCACAGTATTTGACACACAGTACGTCCATGCTGTCACAGTTCACAGTAGAAGGGATGCTGCTGTGTTAGTCTCCCTGGGCACCAGTGGAGAAATCAGCGGGTGTCATTATAGAACCTGGAAACCACAGCAGCCAAGAAGCCTTCGGGTTGTAAAGCACGCCTCCCAGCTCCAGTCCCCAGTTGTGGAAACAGAGAGAGCAGTTGCCGAAGGTAGCCACATCCGGACTGAGACCCCGCCCCGTGCTTGGGCTGCTCTTCAAGCTGCCAGCACCTTGCTGTCAGCCACAGCCCTGCAATCTCAAGCATCCCTTCTCCCACCCTTGGTATGTCCATCATGTCTCGGGCCAGCCACTGTCCTCTGGCTAATAGAAAATGTGCCAATTGTGAAAATACCATTTAACCCCTTCCTTTTTTTAAGTAACAAGTCCACTCTGTCAATGAACAAGAAAGAGCAGTTCTTGCCCAAATTGTCTTCCAAGAATGGCTTATCCTACCTGAAATCTCTCTCAGCATTGAAACCACCCTCAGCTTATCCTATTCAATCACACTAAGGATTTAATGGCATCTTCATTTTGCTGGGTGGAAAAATTCATACAGCTCCCTTAACAAATTGAACTCAGTCCAGCAGATTACATCAGTGTGGTTGTGTTCTTGTCAGGTCTGAGTCAAGGGTCCACAAAGCTGGTTGCTTACATGGTGGACCCTGCAGCCTTCGCGGAAGAGGAGAGGCTGCTGACATCAGTGCTCAGAAAGTCTTATTGTTTTGCTTCCTGCTGAATGGCATGGGCCCAACCCACAGAGATGTTCTTAGTCATCCATGCTGCATTAATGATTCAGAGAGCTTTGTCAGCTGCTTGCTACCGAGAGCATTAAATTCTGTGACACTCACCAATGTTCCTAACCTTGGAAATATTATATACACACACACATACACCCCGCTAATAAAAAGCAGCGTGCTGATAACGATTAAAGGAGCATCACTAAACACAGCCTTTCAAACGTCAGCTGCCTACTTCATTCGAATATGCAATCTTATATTCTGTCAAACAGAACAAACCCAACTGGGCTATTCTGTTCCCTGAACACAGCCCACTTCTGACAACCTCATGTCTTTCGCTTATTCCCACTGCCTGGCATGTCCCCACCTTCTATTAAAGCTGGTTTACTGCTTTAATTCCTAGTGTGGAAGGTCCTGAAGATCTGGGCACAGAGTGGGTACTCAATACATATATGCCACACTGAATTGAAATTCCTTATGTGCCATGCCAGAATCTGAAGGATTCTGAATACCAAAAGATGTTTTCACATCTTGAGGATTACATAATATACTATATGCACCCTATGTTACCTTTCTAAAATCAGAAATATTCTGAGTTCTGAAAACATGTAGCAGCAGAGATTTCAGATGAGACTGCGGGCCTTTATTCTCTAAATCGTAACCCCAGAACATATTATTGAACATATTCTCCCATTCTTTCAAAGATGATAATGCCTTTGAACAATTGTTTCCTCAGTAATTGTTTTTATTGTTTTCAAAACAAACAGGATCTTTATTTTTTTGATTAAAAAGTAAGCTTATTTAAAAATTTTTAAACACGATGAAAAAGCTATAAAATAGAATGTACAAATAATGATTTTTTAAACTCTAAAGATAATGACAATATCATCACACTTCACATCATATCCATCAGAAAATCGTGTGGCTCTATGGTACTTTCAAAATTACCCAGGATCCGACCACCCCTCACCTCCCTACTGATAGTGCCATCTAGTGCCCGATTTCTGCAGTAGTATAAGAGGTCACCTTGTGCCCTTCTGCCCTCCCCCTGCTGCAATCACTTCTGTACACAGCCCCAGTGTCCTTTTTAATCTAAAGTTATATCAAATAAAAATAGAGAAAATATATAACGAACCTGGTTTACCCATCATTTTATTTCACCAGCTATCAAAAAGGCTAATTTTGTTCCATCTACACCTCCCTCCATTCCCTTTCACACTGGATTATTTTGAAGTAAATCTCAGACATCATTTCAGCTATGTAAGAATATTTTAGTCTGTATATTAACCAAAAACATAACCATAATACCATTATTCCATCTAAAAATTTTAACAATAATTCCTTGATCATAAAATATCCAGTTTATTCACAGTTCTCCAAGTCTTTATTTTATAGGTTTTTGTTTGTTTTTGTCATCTGTTGTTTGAATCTGGACCCAAATAAGGGCCACACATTGAAATTGGTTGAAATACCTCCTAGATCCTATTTGATCTGTAGGTTCCCCCGAATTAATTTATTTTCCTTGAAGTTTTTTGGTTGAAGAATCCAGGTTGTTTATCCTGAAGTGTTTCCTTAAGTATGGATTTTGCAGACTGTGAATCAGTGGGATCATTTAACATGTTTCTTCCTATTTTTTTTTTGTAAATTAGCAGTTAGATCTAGAAGCTTGATAAGATGTTATTTTGTTTTTATTTTTTATCTTTTCATTTTTTGCAAGACTACTTCATGGGTTGTGTTATATGCTCTGGTTGGCAGCCAGTGACGCTCGTTGCCCCCATCCAGTCATCTCTTAAGGGTTACAAAATGGTGGTATTTTATCGTTCTTTCTTTGTTTGTTGATTGGAATACTTCTGTAAAGAGAAACATGCCCTCATCACCGATTTGATTACCCTAAGGTATAGGAAAGGAAGGATAATGCTCTATTCTTTCCTTTTATTTACCAGTTTTCATGGTTTCTTTTTTTTTTCCCACACCACGAAGCTTGTGGGATCTTAGTTCCCCGACCAGGGATTGAACCCTGGTTCCTCACACAGAGGGCACCCTCAGCAGTGAAAGTGCAGAATCCTAACCACCGGCCCACCATGGAATTGCCCTGCCAGTTTTCAAAATAATAATTTGGTTCCCTAACGCCCTTTAAAAGTGACCAAAGAGGCTTTTGTTTGGTTAGTTTGGGTTTTAGTATCAGTAGTAACTCATGGATTTAAACGTGTTTGTTTTGTTTCAATCCATTGCAATTATGACTCATCATTTTTCAAATTGTTCCATTTTGCCCATTGGGAGCCTCTTCAAATTGGTTCCTCAGTCTTTTTGACAGTATCCAAGTTGTCTTTGTTACTGAGCTAACACACAGGACCGGTTTGTCAAATCAAGCATAGGAATCAGCATCAAGCTTTACTAATAACTTTTAGGCAATCAGGAGGCTCAGATGAAGCAGAGAGACATCTGAGACCTCAAGTCTTGTCCTCCACGTCCTTCTTCTCCACGTCAGTAATAATCCTGATTAAGAGACAGAGTGTCCAAGTGAAGTTCACAGAGTTCCTCATACAAAGGGCACGTTTCAATTATGAAATTTAAATTGTGAAATATTCCATTTTATACTCCAGAGAGTTGTCAAGCTTCTCTGGGACATTCTCTAGGGACGTGTGCCTTATGGACTCTGGGTTTATTTACTGTAAGCAATCCTTTAGCTGGGGACTTCCCGCTAAGGGCATTCCATAGATACCACTTCTTCCTCCTAGCAGTTAGTCTTTTTATTTGAAGGTTCAATTGACAAGGAGATAAGACCAGGTCACCTGCTTTCTTTTCTGTTCCCAAAGGACATCCCTCCAGTAAAGAGAGTGAATGGACCACAGGCCAGCTGCTCTAATGCCTTCCTCCAGCTGCCTTCCTTGCTTACTGGTATGGCTGGGTAGTCCAGGCTCACTTGTACAATCCTGCCCCAGACCCGAAAGCAACCATTTCTCCAATGACTCCTGATTCTTTTTAGTGGTAAATGGGAATTAAGGATCACAAACTGGGAATAAAGGAAAATAATTCCTTGAAGAACATTTTTACACATTATTCTTTGCACACTTCTTTAATCATCTCCTTAGAATAATTTCCCTAGAAGTGAATTGAGCTATCAAAGGGTCCACAGTATAACCTTTGATTCATTGATCAGCAATGGCATGTATCAGTTTATGCCCTGTCTGGAGTATATAGCTGTTCTTGGGAATAACCATTTTCCCAGGATTCTCTTCAGCACTGGCTGTTGAATATTATTATTTTTTTATTTTATTTTATTTTTATTTTTTGCAGTACGCGGGCCTCTCAGCGCTGTGGCCTCTCCCGCTGCGGAGCACAGGCTCCGGACGCGCAGGCTCAGCGGCCATGGCTCACGGGCCCAGCTGCTCCGCGGCACGTGGGATCTTCCCGGACCAGGTCACAAACCCGTGTCCCCTGCATCAGCAGGTGGACTCTCAACCACTGCGCCACCAGGGAAGCCCTGTTGAATATTATTTTAAAAGTTCCAAATAATAGATCAAAAATGATCACAGTAGGGTTGATTTTTTTTGGCATTTGTTGAGTGCTAGTGGAGATGATATGTTTTCATATATTTATTGACTCTTTTTTTGCGAATTTACTGATTATATTCTTCGTGTAGTTTTCTTCAGTATTTGAGATATATTAATAATTCAGCTGAAATATATGTTGGAAATATTTTCAGAAGTTATTATTTGTTTTTTGTCTGTGTTTATTGTATCTTGTTTATTTTTTAAATTTCTTCATATTAATAGCATTCGAATCTATAATGTTGAGCATGAATTTTTTTAGCTATGGTCAAAAATACATAAAAGTCACCATCATAATCATTTTTAAATGTATAGCACAGTGGTATTAACTACAGCACGTTGTTGTGCACCATGCATTGAACAACAATTTCCCTTTCCCCTCCCCCCAGCACCTGGCAACCACTGTTCTACTTTCTGTTTCTAAAATGTTTTGTTCACTTTTTAACTTTCAGTTCATCAGAGCTCTCAGACTTCTTCTTTATGATTTAGCTTTTGTGATCATAAAACAAAAGTTTAATGTCCTAAATAATTGGAAAATAAAATCCTGTTTACCACCACTCAGGTAAAGAAACAGAACATTGCCAGTAGCACCCTATAGGCCTCCCATGTATCCTTTCCCAATTGCTACTCCCTCCCTATCATAATTTTTATGGTATCCATTCTCTTGCTTCGTTTATTACCTATATATGCCTCTTTAAACAAGTCAGTTTAGTTTTGCCTGGTTTTGAACAGGCATACCTTGGAGATGGTGCTGGTTCAGTTCTAGACCACCACAATAAAGCAAGTCACACAGATTTGTTGGTGTCCCAGTGCATATAAAAGTGATGTTTATACTATACTGCAGTGTTTTGTGTGTAATAGCATTATGTCTAAG
Organism: Grampus griseus; assembly: GCF_964374135.1. NCBI lineage: Eukaryota > Metazoa > Chordata > Mammalia > Artiodactyla > Delphinidae > Grampus > Grampus griseus. The sequence continues at coordinate 37,217,297 of NC_139003.1, forward strand.
AAAAAATGTACATACCTTAGTTTAAAAATACTGTATTGCTAAAAGAATGCCAAAGCAATTACAATAGCAACATCAAAGACCACTGATCACAGATCACCATAACAAATATAATAATGAAAAAGTTTGAAATATTGTGAGAATTATCAAAATGTGACACAGAGACATGAAGTGAGCAAATGCTGTTGAAAAAAACGAGGCCAGTAGCCTTATTCAACAGAGGGTTCCGTGAACCCTCAATTTGTAAAACAACACAGCATCTGTGAAGCACAATAAAGCAAAGTACAATAAAATGAGGTATGCCTGTATAACAGTGTCATACTATATATATTCTATTGTAATTTGCATCTGTCACTCAGTATTATTTGTAACATTAGTCCATGTTATTATATGTGACTTGTTTGTTTTCATTGCTGTAAAGTATTCCATTGTATCCTACAATATGCTTATGCATTCTATTCTTGATGGACATACAGGTTTTGGAGATGATTATGAACACTTTTGTACATGTTTCCTGGTACACATACTTTTCCTCAGATATATGTCTAGGAGTAGAATTGCTGGATCATAAAATATAATATATAGATATCTTCATCTTTAATACAGAATCCCAAACTGTTTTCCAAAGTGATTGAACCAATTTGAACTTCCAACAGCAGAAACTGAGAGATTCAGTTGCTCACATTCTCACTCTCATTTGCTAGTGTCATATTTATTTTTGCCATACTGATGAGTGCTTAATAGTATGTCATTGTGGTATTATTTTTCACTTCTTTGATCACAGATGAGGTTCAACACTTTTCATATGTTTACTGGTCATTTGGGTTTCTTCCTTTGTAAAGTGGCTACTTCTTTGCCCATTTTTAATTCAGCTGTTTGCCTTTCTCTTAAATGGTTTATAAGGGTTCTTTATATATTCTGGACATAGGCTCTTTGACGGTTTTACATGTTACAGATATCTTCTACTTTCTGGTTTATCTTTCCTTCTCCTTTATTGTGTCTTTTGATGAATATATATTCTTAATTTTGACATAGTCAAATTATTCTAGTACTTTTCAGTGTTGGTTTAAGATGATCTAAGTGACCTTTAAAAACGTTCCTTAACTGAAAGAACCAGTATTGAAATGTGCTTACAGTAAGCTTGAATTATTGTACAGCTGAGAGCTTAGCAGGCCTTCTCTTCAAAGAGAACGTCAGTGACAATAACAGTCACAGTGCTATACATTTGAAGAGCACTTTCATCATTTTCACAATTAGGCCTCCCATAACCGAGAATTGTTAAGTCATTATGATTCTATTTGGCTCTCCTTCAACAAATAAATCCTGCGGCATATATGAGTATCTTATTTTCTATAACTCCCAACTGTGTGGCATCCTGTGCCACCTTATGGTGCTGTTATATATGCATATGGGGTTCATATGGGCATATGTTCCATCTTCCCAACCAGGCTGAAATCTCCTTGACATCAGAGGATCTGTAAATGCATCTTTGTATCTCCTGTGGTACTTTGCATTTAGTATCTAGAAAGACGTTATAATATGCAGGGCCCTTGAACACTTAGCCTTCAAAAGAAAAGAAAAACAAGTTTTAAAAGACATGCTTGAATTTTCTTTTAAGGTTTAAATTGATTGTTGCATTGCTAATATGTAGTTGATTAGTGCTGATTATCCAAACCACATTTCAACCAATGAATAGAATCACCTTCTCTTCCCAGACCTTACAAACAGCTAATTTGTCTTCCACATCCTTGTCTATTCTACTATGGCCCCTGGTAGAGATATTGATGGGAGCCAAGGGGGAGCACAGATAATTCAGAACACGGATAATCTACTTTGTCTTTCTTTTTTTTTCTTTTCTTTCTTTCTTTCTTTCTTTTTTTTTTTTTTTTTTTTTTTGGCCATACTTCACGGCATGCGGGATGCAGGATCTTAGTTCCCTGACAAGGGATCGAACCTGTGCCCCCTGCAATGGAAGCGTGAAGTCTTAACCACTGGACCTCCAGGGAAGTCCCTTGTCTTTCTTCCTGAATGTCACAAAATCCAATATATATTTATGCTCATTTGTTCTCAGGTAGAAATGAGTCCTCTTGAAAATGCAACTGAAGTATTGGAAAATAAGAATCAGCAGCTGAAGACTCTGATTAGTCAGTGTCAGACAAGACAGATGCAGAATATTAATCCCCTGACCATGTGCCTGAATGGAGTTATAGATGCTGCGGTTAATGGTGGAGTTTCCAGGTATCAAGAGGTGAGGATTAGATATTGTCATTTGAAAGTTTTCATATGTGATTTCTTAAGGTTTCAGAAATCTTTTTTCAAAATATGCACACATCACATCAGCCTGCTATCATAGGGCTACAATTAACACAACCAGATTTCTTTGTTAGATAGAGCAAAATACAGTAATTTGTGATGCACACTTACTCTGTTTCCCAAAATGTGATATTTTGAGGATAAAAGTGTGTGTGTGTGTGTGTGTGTGTGTGTGTGTGTGTGTGTGTGTTTTCTTGGATGAATAAAAGAAGTGAGGGTATCGGGATTGTTTAATGAATGTCTACCTAAACCCATTTCCCTGAGCAAAGAGTGGTTCTTGGACATAAAAAAATTTGATCTTGTTTAGAAGATATTTTAAGTGGATTTTTCATCTGCTGTCTTAGTTTTAAACAGAAAGGTACAGTAGCTTGGAAGGTGAGGCCACCATCTTGATCATTCTGAGTCTTAAGGCAATTTATTTTAAGATGTAATGTCATAAAGCTTATTGATTTGGATTTGCTATTTGTTTTACCAAAGGTACAAAGTTTATACAATCTCTGATCTCCTGTTAACAATCATTTCCTTATATTCCCATCTGACCAGCTAACCGTACTCAGAATCACTGTCTGTCCCCCAAAAGTGGTGTATAATGGTATCATTTCTTTAAAGATGACTTTAAAAAACAACAACGGTGTCTTTCACTTCCTTTGTAACTCTCCTGAAGTAAACTGACTATCCCTTCTCTTACTAGGCATTCTTTGTCAAAGAATATATCTTAAGTCACCCTGAAGATGGAGAGAAAATTGCACGGTTAAGAGAGCTGATGCTTGAGCAGGTAAGGGGAGCAGAAGCCCATCACCTTCCCCCTCTTCGTAGATACATACTTGCTTAACTGGAGACCCATCTACATGGTTTTCAACATCAGTGATCTAACTGAAGCTAGCAGTCAGGGGTTACAGATTCACTTGTAATGTATCCTAACTTGCTAATTTCTACGTTTTCTTCCCACTTTAATGCAAAACAAAACCAAAAACCAATGAGTAGACTATGGCAGCCCCTTACAACAAACAACCTCACGTCATCTCTTGGAACGTTATTTGAATAGTCTCCCCAAAGACTTGATGCCAACTTTTCACTCAAGATTTTGGGATCAAATAAGTTCAGGCTAACTCAAAATGAATAAATAAATGAATGAATGAGATTCTTACTTAAATATTAGAATAAGGAAGTGGGCAGTCAATACCCTTTGCTTTAGAAGTATCCCGTTGTGCAGACTAAGCCTATAGATTATATGATATGGACAAAACTAGATACAACCTCATCATTTTCAACATTACAGAAGCATAGTTGGTTTTTACTTCTTTGGTTCCATCAAGTACAAAGAACCAGAGTGAAAAATCTGTTGCCTGCTGTGCCCCTTTTGATAGCTCTTGGCCTGAAAATGGTTTGAAAACCTCTGAGGTGGGAGACATTATGGTTGGGAGGCTGGGTTCAATAGGAAATTTTATACCCGTGAAAAATGGAATATGTACGATAAAATGTGACAAAAGCATCTCTCTCCACTTGATAATACCAAATTAAAAAACAAATAAAACATGCTGTTTGGGATTAAGAAATGATGAGGTTGTATCTGGTTTTAGTCCATATTTTATGCTCTGAAGGCGTAGTCCACAAAACTTAATACTGAAGGGAGAGAAGTGGCCATGGACAAGGGCCATGGCTGGAAGAGGGTCAGTTGTACAGATTCTGAAAAAGAGAGAGGAATTACTTACAGTTGACCTGCAAGGAAATATAGAGTAAGTTAAATTCTCATTGTGGCCCTGGGGGTGACGTAGATTCTCGAAATGAAGTGAGCAGCTTAGGTTATCCGGTACTGAGGATTACGGAACGACTTTAGCCTTTTTTGATTTTTAAAAGTCTGTATTTTACCAGCAGTCTCTTATGAGTGATTTGCCTCACCCCAGGATACTTTCCTGCTGTATTCAGTCTTACTGAATTCTTTCCCTCGAGTTAAAATCAAAAGGGTTAAGAAGTCTCTCAAGAAAAATTAAAATTGAGGGACCTTGGTTTCCTCCACATTCTGCCTGATTGTGTTCATGGGGCCTTGTGGAAAGAGCTATGGCCTAGGAAGCATTAGATCCTATCATAGGCCGTGTAGTGCAAGTGACTGCCATGTGACCTTGGGCAAGTCACATGTCTTTGTGGGACCATAGGAAGGGGGTTGGGCACCGTCCTCTGGACCTCTGTGAGGTAGTTCAGAGAACTGTCTAGTAGACATGGAGATGCACTGCCCCAGTGCCCCTTCTGGAAGGGAGTTGTGGCCCTACCTGCTAGAAGACACCTTAGGCTCTCAGGTCCTCCGGCGTTGCCTCTGCTGCAGAGAGCCACGTAGCCTAAGATCTCCACCTTCCTAGATGACCTGCGTCCAGTGACTGGGGAGGAGAGACAGAGCCTGGCCATTTGGGCCCAACATAGTACAACTGTGACAGACTGTTAAAGGTCCAGAGCTCCCCTGGGGTTGGCAGAAGGCTGCCAGGCTGCCATCCAGTTCAGTTCCTTTTTTGGTCAAGTCCCACTTCTGCCCCTCCCTCCCTCCCTCCCACAGGCAGTGATCTCAAGGATTCACCCCAGTAAACAGCCTAATCTCCATGCTGGAGCCTACTTCTGGGAGAACCCAACCTGCGACGTTATCTGCACAAAAGGGAGGGCCCCTCCCAGCTAGTGTCTAAGATGCAAAGGACTGAGGCATCTACACTTAGGCTCAGCTCCTCCATCCCTCCTACCCTCCCCACAGAGACCGAGCTCGCCCTTTATGCCTCAGACATACGCTCCACTCAAGCTGTTCCTTTCAAGCTGTCCTTGATGTTTATTTCAAGGTATTTTTATCTTTATGCAAATGTGCTGGTGGCAGATGGGCATCCAGAGCAGAAGTTACCGCAGTTCTGACCCCTTTGGAAGGTGCTGGATGCTCTCACCCCCCAGAGTCAGTACTGTCTGCCCTAGCTTTCAAACTTGAACCTTCACGGGCTGTAAAGATAAAGTGCCATTGTGGTGACATGTGATTTGTTTTCCTCTCAGCCTCTGGAATTTGTTCTTTTGACCACTATAGCATGGGGAATTTTTGAAAAATGTAAAAGACAGCTGCTACTCAAATCAAAGGAATTAAGCACTTTTGATACCTGTACAGAGAAAACTTGCATGTTTATATTCATCTTGGTTTAGGTTCTCACAGCAGGAAAACTTTTTTAAAGATAGGAGCTGTTCCTTTTTGCATTAGAATAAGTGAACAAGAATACTATTTTTTTTAACAAAAACAAGAAGCATTGCAACTGTTACGGAATTTCCGTTCACTTGTCCCTTCCTCCCTGACAGATTTTGAAAATCTGAGAGAGGGAGGGAGAAGAACCTGATGGGAGAGAGAAGGGAAACGTGGCAGAGAGGGCGCCATCCAGAAAAGAGGTCCCTGGGGGAGACCCACCTGCCCCTCCTAACAGGCAACCCCCATTCCCTGCCCCATCCTGAGAAGTGCAGGAAGGGGCCAAAGAAACACTTAACTGTTTTAAAATGGTGGTTGTTATAGGTCGAAAATCATGGGAAAGAAACTGGAGGTAGTAGGAAAATCAAGTCTTTGGAATCAGAGAGACCTAAGTTCAAATCCTCATTTGTCCTGTAGTACATGCAGAATTTTAGTACATGCAGGATTTTAGTACATGCAGAATTTTATAGTACATGCAGAATTTTCTGATCCTCGGTGTCCTCCCCGGTAAACTAAGGATTGTTGCTATCTTGTCAGATTGAGAGACTAGCAATATTGCATGCAAAATGCATGGTACCGTGCTTGAATCCCCTAGCAGGCACTTAGAGGAGGTACCCACTGATGTGGATTTTCTCCTTCTGTTACTATCAAGGCACAGATTTTGGAATTTGGCTTGGCCGTGCATGAGAAGTTTGTACCTCAAGATATGAGACCGCTTCACAAAAAGCTGGTCGACCAGTTCTTTGTGATGAAGTCCAGTTTAGGAATACAGGTAAGTACACAAAGTGTCCATGGGGGGGCAGTCTGACCTCTGCCATTTGCTTTTTGGTAGAGGGACGGTGAAATATCCAATAGTGACATCTTTTGGTTTTTCTACCAAACTGCACCATTTTACCAGAGAGCCCTCAAATACTAAAATTGCATTAACTTCTGTTTGTCACTCTCAACCTTTATGAAAACAAAAAAGTAAATGAGAGAAAGCTTAATAATAATGAAACTTACCTTTATAAGTTCCCTATAGAAAGACTTCATGACAATTACAATGCACATCTAGTGCAGCGAAATACCTCACGAGTGATTTTTGCCCTTGTAATTACTATTCTGAAATATTTTCTTTACTACCTCTTTAGGAATTCTCTGCTTGTATACAAGCCAGTCCAGTCCATTTTCCTAATGGAAGCCCTCGCGTGTGTAGAAACTCAGCACCTGCTTCTATGAGCCCAGATGGTACCAGGGTAATTCCTAGACGCAGGTAAGTCATATTCTGAATTATCTTGACACTTTGGCATCCCCACAAGATGATCTGGAATGATTCTCTTGTTCTTTGCGGCACAATTTGTCAAATACGCAATTTCTTAATGAAATAATTAACCCTCGAGGCAGCTGCAGACATCTGCCACTGGTAAAACAGCAACAGCATGAGAAATAAACTCAGACATTTGATCATATCGAGGCAAACAGGAGACAACAAAATGGGATGTGCATATTTTTTTCCCCTTTGGTTTTATACCATGCCAGCATGTGATAAAGTACAATTCAGAGACTGAGTTAACAACCATTTTTTTTCCCCCCAAAACAGCCCATTAAGTTACCCAGCTGTCAACCGATATTCTTCTTCCTCACTGTCCTCACAAGCTTCTGCTGAAGTAAGCAATATTACAGGGCAATCAGAAAGCTCTGATGAAGTCTTTAACATGCAGGTACTTGATTAGCTTTTTTGTCTGGTCCTGTTTATTCCCTTTCTGTCTCAATCATGAGTGTTTCCGTTCACTCTGCTGTGCTTAGGAACAGACCTATGAGCGAGCACTTGACTTAAGGACAAACCTTTAAACACTCCTGTTGCCTTATTGGTCTCTGGAGTCTACAAAGATGATTCTCTCAAAGCTCCCCCATCCACTGTAAGAAGACCTGAGCGAGCCATGGGAAAGCCCGGGCAGGCCGTGAAGGGGGGCACTTTGAGCTCTGCCTCTGAGTCGGGTCTTCAGTTAGGACTCCTGGAGCTTGTCACCACTGACCTCTTAGCATTTCTAAGTGTTTTGTTTTTTTCCTTTTAAGAAGATATGGTTTAGGGGCCCATTGTAAGATCTCTCCACTTAGGTACATGTTGGAAATTTCCCATAATAACACATTTTTTACAAAATAAAAAACATAGATTTTAGGGATTTTAGCGTCAGTGTAACTCTTGCAACCAAAATTTGTATTTAAATTTGGCTGATAGGTGTTGATAGTAACTCAGTAAGATTCAGCGGAAATTTTCCTCACCACTGTCTTTGGAAAAGGGGCATAATACGTATTGCCAAATTCATGCTTTGAACACATTACATTGGAGAAAATTCAAAGGTGTGTTCTCTGCCTTTTAGAAGCGCTCACCTATTGACCTGCCCGAGGCTGGGAGTCTTTGTGCTTGTGCTTTAGTCAGGGAGCCGCTGCTAACTGCTCCTCAGTCATAGGATGTATGTAGCTGAAATGAACACAAATGCAGTCCTTTGGCAGGAGTCAAAATCGCAGATTCTTGATGAATTCAGAGGCATCCTCATCAGTCTGAGTTAGGGAGATTTTTTTCCATGTTTCTTACTGGACTTTTTTTTTTTTCTAATTTGAAGAAAGAACTGATGATTTTGTTTCAAATGTGTCAGCGTTTTCTGCAGCCTCTAAGCCATGTTTGATAACAGCTCCCATGTTTTCCAGCCAAGTCCATCTACCTCAAGCTTGAGTTCTACTCACTCTGCCTCGCCTAATGTGACAAGTTCTGCTCCGTCGAGTGCCAGAGGTCAGCGCCAGGGTGTGGGGTGGACTAAGGGTGCCCAGAGAACCTTCCAGCCCCCAGGAGCTGTGGTGGCCCCCGCATGCTCAGGCTCTCTCCTCCAAACGGGCCCAGCCCACCACCCTGATGAGCCTTTCTCTCCTTCTCTTGCCAGCTTCTCCTTTGTTGTCTGACAAACACAAACATTCCAGAGAAAACTCTTGCCTGTCCCCGAGAGAGCGGCCATGCAGTGCCATCTACCCGACACCTGTGGAACCTTCTCAGGTAGTTCTTGTGGGATGGAAATTCTAGAAAACGAGGAAACGTCTGGTTGTTGCGTACGTCTCTCTGCAGAACCTCACGGTAGCTGCCAGAGGCCACCAGATAGGCTGTGTTGACGGGTCCAGCTGGGTGAAGAGCACACCTCTGCCCTGCGCCTGTTGTTAGGAATTTCTGTGTGAGCCATGTGTCTGATGTGGATACGTGGGTAATTGCCTGAGCAGGAAAGCTGATAGGGAAATGGGAAATGATTTTACCCACCTTGATCAGACTAATTTCGTTGCTGCTACTTGAACATTAGGAGGGGTGATTGGGTAAATGAGTTGGGGGGTGTCTGTCTGCATGTGTCTGTAACAGAAATTTGGAGCAACTTCTTACATTAGCCAAAGACCCTTGAGGAGACGCATGGCTGCCCAGCCGCGTTTCTTTTTGCCTCTACCTAACTCGAGAGAGCTGCCATGGATTCCTTGCTGAGGTACCCAAGAGTGAGGAACATGTCTTTTTACCTTTGCCATTCTTCTTTGATGCACTGAGGAGGAAGCTGAATCCTAGGGCCTCCCCTGCAGCCCTCAGGAATAAGGCACGTGGCCCTCACCACCCACCCCAGACTTGGTTTTGCAGTGATCTCTGTTAGTCCGAGTGAGAGCAGGGCCAAGGTTTTGACCCTCTGGGCCCTTCAAGTGCTTTGAAGGAGGGTTTCAAAGATAAGATTCATGTGGAGCCCTGAGTTTTACCGATTATTTGGGGAAAACTTGGGAGCAGAGGATAATAGTTATTTATCCTCCAGCTCGTTTCTCTGTTTTTCTATGCCATCCTGGCAGAAGTCTGTAGCTACATCTGGAAAGGGATGAGAGTGAGTGGGGTTTGGCTTGATGGGTTTATCTTTGCTGATTGTGTGATCTTCCCCAAAGTTCCAGGATACCTCATCCACACGACACTGATGTCTCGCAGAAATTATATCTGCGTGCATTTGGCTGGACCAGCTAACTGGTTTAATTTCCCTTTGTCACTTGATGTTGCGTTTGTTCCATCTGCTCCTGGAGAGCGTGTCACCAGCATGCTGGTTAGCATGAAAGACTTGCTGCTTAGCCTCTCGAATTTTCTGCTTTGGGTCAAATTTGAAACAGTGTGCATGTTGCCAAAATTTCAATAATACACATTGCTCTGGTGCTTCTACTTTTAAGGACTTTGCGCCTTTTTGTTTAATATGTTAGGTAGAACCATGTAAAACTGGCATTTTTGTGGGTTAAAAATTGTAACATATTGACCATTTCATATGTTTTAACCTAATCTAGGATTTAAAATGTAAGGTCCATTCACTAGAGATTTTTTGAGCTAATAGTCCTCCTTTAATTCTTACTTGCATTTCGTATTGCCAGTCTAGCATTTGTATTTACAAAGAGCACCATAACTTAACTGCTTACTGTTTATTTTTTCCTTGCATTTTATTACAAAACCTATTTGCCATTTATATTTGAAATCTAGTATAGACTTTTTGTGTGTGTGTGTGGTACGCGGGCCTCTCACCGCTGTGGCCTCTCCCGTTGCGGAGCACAGGCTCCGGACACGCAGGCCCAGTGGCCATGGCTCACGGGCCCAGCTGCTCCGCGGCATGTGGGATCTTCCCAGACCGGGGCACAAACCCGTGTCCCCTGCATCGGCAGGCAGACCCTCAACCACTGCGCCACCAGGGAAGCCCTAGTATAGACTTTTAAAACACTGTTTGAACCCTAAGGGTCTCTGCCCTTTTTCCCTTAAATATAATTGAATTCTTTGTTTCTAGCCTCATCACAGCATATAAAAACATTTTTTTCAATGAAAAGGTTCAGTAATAAGATAATCATCTTATTTTCTAGAAGGTCTCACATGTTAGCATATTGCATCATAAAAATAGATTCTTGTGCCTTTCCAGAGGCTGCTGTTTAATCATATTGGAGACGGGGCCTTGCCACGCAGTGACCCAAATCTTTCTGCGCCTGAGAAAGGTAGGTATAAAGCCAGCCCCTTCATCAGTCCTGGAATGTGTAATGGTTTGTTTTGTCCTCATTTCCTCCAGTCTCCCGTGTGTCTGTGCGGAAGGCAGATCTCCAGACCTTTAACGATCTGGACTAATTTGCTCTTTAGGAGATGAATGAAAGACAGTTATTTCTGATGCGTTCTTCACAAACTGTGTTCTTGTAGGATTTAACAGCAGAATCTGAGCAAGGTAGGGACTCCTCTGTTTAATGACTTTTGGTGTCATTCAGTGAGTCACCGAGGCAAGGCCTGCGCTACCTGAAACAAAGTGGCCAATTAGGCTACTTGTTCAGCGCAATGAAAGAAAGCACCTTCTCAGATCGATTCCCTGGTCCCACTTTGTGTCTGCCTTACAGAGTTCATTCTGCCAGCTCATCTGTCGTTTGCGGGGACTCAGATGCTCTTTAAGAATTGCAATCCCGGGCATGATGGAGTGTGCCCTGCCTCAAGGTCACCTGAAAAAATGAGAAACAAACACATGCCTAGCAGTTCATAGCCAGTTAGCATCGGTCTGTGCAACACAGCAGAGGAAGAGCAGATGAAATGCGACTTCCTCAGCCAGGGGGGCAGGGCTGGCAGCAAGGCACCCGCTCACCTCCCAGGGTCAGGCCTCAAAAAATCAGAGCAGTCCCCGGGCCAGTGAATTAAGTCACTAACGAAATATCCTTGTAAAGCGCATTGTAACTGTCTTTATTAAGAGCTCGACTGCATCATCATTTGAGTACACCGATACATTAAAACTTTCCTTGCGAAATAGAAATCAGCGGAACTGTAGCCAGTTATTTTAAAACACACATTTTGCTTTAAAGTTACAAGTCAGATATTGATCTTTGTCGGGAGAATTTAGGAACGTGGTCTTTTTCTCACCTTTTATGCCAAAGAAAACCACAAAGCACATTTAAAAGGACCGGAGGAAAAGTATTTTACGAGTGGTAGTTCCATCCAATGAAAGTGGTAATATAAAGAATGGTAAAATGTTGAAATTCTAGATATGTCCATCAGGTGGCAGTGTCTGTTCAGGCAGCAAGCTACTGGAAATCTCTAAAGGCTTGATGTCGTAAACCTCATCACAGAGCGGCTACTTATAACCTTGTGTGTCTTGCCCTGGTTCCTAACGGGTTTGTTCCATATTTCTGCATCTTACTGAAGCATGGAGCAGGCAGATTACAAAAAAGGAATGATACCGTCAGTACTCCAAATTATTTTTTTAGGACATTCTTCACTATAGCCCATTGACTTTAGAAACAAGGGCCAACAGGATGGTGTGGCGTGGCTGTTTCTTGCCACTAATTCTGCCAGACAGTGGAGATATTAGCGTGCCACTGCCTTCCCCCTTTCAGGGTGCCACTAGTCCAGAAATTTCTACTAAAAATCAAGTTTTACAATAGTCTAGTGACTACACCTTCCATCTGTTATCCAGCATCTAAACAGATCTATAATTCTCAACAAGTTTCCACACTCTCGTGTAGAGATGTATAGTTCTGTTCGACTGCTTGAGGGAAAGAAAGAGACCTGCTATCACCCAATTAAATATCAACTATAACTGTGAGGTAGGCAATTAAGTAAAAGTTCGGTATTTAGGAAGTTTGTTGGTTTTTTTTAATCCAGTTGATTTTTTCATTCTGGATAATTCTGACTTTCTTCTAAGATTTAGAGTGTTTACAGGGCCAAGTAGACCATGTGTTTTTAGCTGTGTTTTTCCCTTCCAGCTGTGAATCCCACCCCTAGCAGCTGGAGCCTGGACAGTGGGAAGGAAGCCAAGAACATGTCAGACGGTGGGAAACTTATCTCTCCCCCTGTCCCTCCAAGACCCACACAGACTGGTGGGTATTTGAAGCACTTAACAATCACTTTCATAAAATAACTTTTATTGACTACTCCAGCTTGTCCTGAATTCCTCAAAAAGGTAGGCATTTGGTGTCCTTAGTAGTAGCTATATAATTTGTTTGTAGTGTTCCCCCTCTTTCCTGAACTCCTGTTACACTAAGTCAAGCAGTGCACCATTCCTAATAAACCCCACAGACAGATTTTGTAGAATGTTCTTTTCCTACATGCCATCCTCAGAATTTAGGGGGTACCCTAACCTTGCTGAGACACTAGCATTTTTTCTATGCTATCCTGAGTCACCTCATTCTTATCAACCTTTACTAAGTCTAGCCACTTTCTTCAGGACTGATGCCCCAGTTTCCAGTAGCCCCTAAATAGGATTGACTAACTGTGATTTGGATAGGCTTATGGAAAACAGTGCATCCGTAGTTATCTGCTGCTTAGACACGTCTGTATTCAAGGGTCATATTTCTCAAAGGGTTCATTCAAGGCACTGAATCCCCTAGGGTGTTGGTTTAAGAAGCAAAATTCTTGGGCTTAACCTCAGACCTACTGAATCAGAATTTTACTATTTCTGGGCCAAGACCTTAGAATCTGTATTTTACCACACCTTTCTAGACTTGAGAACCACTGAAAATTATGCTTAAGAAACTTCCTTCGTGAGTTTATAACAATACTAGTTCCCCTTTCCTCCTGAACAAGCCGTTGCTTGGTGACCTGCATATGGGGGCGGTTTTTAAGAGGGGCTACCCTGCTTTACTTATCCTATCCTGGTGATGGGGAGAGACTTTTCAACACTTAACATATATTTAGAGTAGTTTTGAAGCTTTACAAATACAACAGCCTAAAGGCAAGAGAAAATATGACACTGTGTTTTTCATGGATTTTTCTGGCTTGATTGTCCATGTTTCATTTGCTGTATTTTAGCATCTCATCTTTCTAGTTTCTTTTTTCACTAAGAAAAATGACTCTCTTTTTAAAATAAACTATGTGCTGCCCAGTTTGTTTTATACTCGCCAAAGCAAAAAGTCACCAATAGATTTGGAAAGACATGTGAGATCTCCAAACAGAAAAAGAAATAACTTTAGCCTTAATTGATACTCTGCATAAGTAGGTCAGTGCGACCATGAGAGTTTAAAACTCATCAACCAGTAATTGGTATTTTATTCATGATGTCCATATTTTCAGGCAACCTCCAATTTAAACCTGGCGTGTACCTAAAGTTGGGAACTCAAAAAGCGTTTTCTAAGGAACAGCAATATTCATGGTATCTAGGTTCCTGCTCATTCAGACTTGTAGACAAGGACACTGATTGATAGAACTACTTTAGGTCTTTCCAGAGAAACATCACTGTAAACATGCAGTACGCACAGGGGCTACTGCGCATCCCACAGTGACGGTACCGGGGAATGCCTAAGTTGAGAGGAAGAGGGTCCCAAGTAATAGTAAACCTTGACTTCTGCCAGACATACCAGTCCCAATCAAGATCTGCTTCTCTATACGTGCATGTTTTTCTTCCATACTCATCACCCACAATTGATGCCGTAGGAGAACTAACAGTGGTGATGGAACATGGCACACGCGGACAGCATGCCCTAGCGTGTAAGATGGAGGCCACACAACCCCACAGTGTGGGGACCGGCCACTCTTCCTGGTCCCTTAGGCTCAGAGTACACGGACGACCGTACCTCTTCCCAGTTAACTTGGCAGGGCTGCCTTCCCTTCTACACTGATTGCTGTCATGGTCTGTCCTCATGTCATCATGTGTGGTCACTGTTGGGGGGATCTGTAACTGTCTCTCTTCCCTTCAGCCTTTCTGTAGTTTTCTTATGAGTTACAGCCCTCACTGTGACATCTGGGAGAATGGCAGCTCATCACAGAGCAGCAAACTCTGAGCTCATTGAAACCTCTGTAGGCAGAATTGGGAAATCTGGCTTATACGCACCATGTTGACGGTGTCACGGCAGGCTTTTAGTATGTGTGGTTATGCTTTAGAGAGCTGGATTTGACCCACAAGCGCACACACAGAGCAGTACCATCAAACAAGCTGTGTCCCGGGTGTAGGGCTTGAAAATCTGGTGGGAGAAACAAAGAGAGGGTTCTTCTTGGCCTTGATGATAAAATCCATAGGCTACCACCTCCCAGAGATAAAGGGAAGACCCGAGGACAAACATTAGGGAGAAAAATGGAAAACTTCTTACCTCTTGTATGATATGGCCAAGGCTTTCCTGTCCATTTCAGGAATATTGGGGGATGGAAGGGGAGGCTGATGTCAGTATATTCCTGGGACCTATTTTAAGCTGTCTGGATGACTTGGGTCTTCCCGTTCCTGCTCAGGGCCAAAGTCAGCAGTTATTTCCCGAAGTCTGCTCCCTGGCACCTCACACCTAAAAGCACCTTTTGAAATAGACCAAGCAGCAGAGAAGCATCTGGACTTTGAGGAAGCGGGAAGGACTTTGGACCAGCTTGGGGTCCTGTCACTGTGGTTAAAGCATCATGTATACACTGGTGACTTTTCACTAATTACCCCATGTCTTGGAGCTGCCATCCTTTGTGAAGAATCTGTTTTGGGTGGGCACCATTTAGTCGCTCCCCACCCCCTTGCCTAGACCCTTGTGCACTAGATCATCTATATGGGTATGTACACACAGAGGGCTTTTGCAGGTAGTCAGCTGTATGGTTTTCTGAATTGAAATGATCTCTCTGTCTTTACAGCTTCACCAGCAAGACACACGACGTCGGTATCCCCATCGCCTGCTGGGCGATCTCCATTGAAGGTACAGGCTCTTGTTTAGATTGAGGCTAGAGATTGGCCCCACGTTACTTTTTTCCCTGGTACATCAATGAGGTGCTTTCATCTGCACAGACCAGGCAAAGAACCTATAAAGAAGGGGGAGAGGAAGATGGGTAAGAAAACAGCACTAGGCTTTCCCTTTGGGGAGCCTGCCATTTGTTTTCAGATTATTAGGCTTTTTCTCCAAATGGTGGCAAGAGAATGTACAAACTAGAGTGAGAATATACACTGAATTCAGAAAGAAATGGTCCCCATGTATCTCCTAGGGCATTTTCAGCCTGGTCTTTTGGTTTAAGGGACATCAAAAACAAACACGTATATTGAAAAACAATCATCAAGATCTACTAACTATTCTCCAGTGCCTTTTTCATCAGCCTCACCCATTTTGAAAACGCCAAAGCCAACTTTTCCTCTTGTAATATTTTACACCAAGGTTTCCGTTTACATTAGAGATACATACTTGATCATGAAAAACAAGGCAGTAAAATGAATTTTAAAATCTCTGGGAAACAAACTGGAAAGGTTTAAAGGTCAGACATTTGATTTGATACGTAGACATAGGCTTCTTAACATCTCTAAACATACAGAATCCCTCACGAAGGTAAAGAATAATATTTAGGGATTTCCCTGGTGGCGCAGTGGTTAAGAATCCGCCTGCCAATGCAGGGGACACGGGTTTGGTCCCTGGTCTGGGAAGATCCCACATGCCGCGGAGCAACTAAGCCCGTGTGCCACAACTGCTGAGCCTGTGCTCTGGAGACCGTGAGCCACAACTCCTGAGCCTGCGTGCCACAACTGCTGAAGCCCGTGCGCCTAGAGCCCATGCTCCACAACAAGAGAAGCCACTACAATGAGAAGCCCACATACCGCAACGAAGAGTAGCCCCCACTCGCCACAACTAGAGAAAGCCCACGCGCAGCAACGAAGACCCAATGCAGCCGAAAATTTTTAAAATTAATTTTTAAAAAAAGAATATTTAGTCTGTATCCAAATTGAATCAGACTGGCTGCAAGGATTGTCAGTCCATTCAGAGGTAGGTGTTCAGAGCTGCTATGCCAGAGGCTACTATGAGGTTGAAGTGAGTGTTGAAAGAATGATTTTGTACCTGAATGACTTAGGATTTACACATTCCATGTCCTTTTTGTTGATGAGACATTTCTAACTAATGTAAAATAAAAGGACAAATTAGCTTCTACAAACACATGGGATCACATTGTGATCCCATACATCTGTGGTGCTAAGGATTGTTGCTGGTAGAAATTGAGAATCGGGAAGGAAACCCCCCCCAAACGGAGAAAATTGCAAAGAAGTGTGATTTTGTTCGCATTGCCAACATTGCTGATGTCAAAATTTGCTGGTGGGTGCAAATTATTTGCTAGTTTGGTTGTCATTCTGTAGAGCAGCTATTAATTGTAAAGTACATGGGACTGCATTCACCCTGAGCCATTGACTGTCATCTTGATGTGATGGGAACAAAAGCAACATGGTGTTTCCGCATCGTTACACTTCCCCTTGCTTGCAAAGAGCCCCTCGTGTTGCTATGGAATTCACACATGCATTTTTTAACTTGATTGTGTAGAGTAGTAATAAGACTAGGAATTGATTCTTAAAAAATAGAAAGAATCGAAGGGCTGAAAATGTTCAGGTAGTCACCAAATAGTTAGCAAAGTGGTGTATACTGTCTCTCCACAGACCTGCCTATGTTCTTACCGGCCATAGGTAGCTTCGTAGCCGTATTTTTACAAAATAGGTTTGAAGAGAAAATGGGTGGAACATTTGTGTTGTAACTCCTGGGTTACATTAGAGGGCGTAGTGCTACCAAGTTACAAGCTTTGCTGTGCTTAGAATGCAGAAAACTCCTTGACTGATAGTTTTATCAGCAAATAAATGATGGAATTAACCCTGTGAAGACTCAGCTTACCTGCCTTATTTTGAACTTAGTGTCTAATTTTTAACAAAAAATTGCAGTGAATTTGGATCTCTTAACTAGCCATGCTTAACTTTAGGCTCCTGCTAAATGAAAGGATTTGTATCTACTAGCATTGTTTTTGTTTCAAAAGAGAGAGAGACCAAGGTAAAGTTAGTCTAGGGTAACATTTCTTGGTTTTATAGGCCGTTTATGTGATACATGAAAAAAAATGGTCTATGGTCAAATAAGTTTAGGAAACACTGGGCTGAACAAAGTCATTTAGGTTGCTTTATTATAAGACCTTAAGAAGCTAATATGCTTTGAATGGACTCAAGGAGTACGTAGGGGGCAGTATTTCCCGGTGGAACCCTTAGGGAAGTAGCACATTCCAATGCCAGCGGGGCTAGACAGCGAACAAATGAGTGAAGGAGGCCAGGAGGCTTCAATGTGTTGGGGTGGGAATGGTGGGAAAGTGAAGAATTCATGCCCCATCCAAAGGGGACAGCCCTGCTCAGCTTCAAAATAATATCTCTAGTAAGAGAAAGTGAGCAGTTGTTGCTAGAACTTCCAGTGGTTCTGCTGAGCTAGAAAGGGAAGTGGTATCTCCAACGGGTTTGGTTTTGTTTTGGTTTTTGCCAGTTTCCTATCCTTCAAACCATGGGACTAATGATATGCCTCTGCATTTTCTCCCTGAGTACTTTTATCCTCTTTCTGTCCTGACCGTGATAAAGAGTAAAGTGGGCAGTGAGGTGAACCGAATGGACTGGCGGCCCTGGCAGATAAATGCCTGATGTATATGTGCGGTTCTGAGGCACGCCAGCACTCAGATTTGAGTCTGGGTGTCTGCATGAGTTTTCCAGGGCCGGCAGAGCAAAACCCCATGGACTGGGAGGGCTTCAACAACAGAAATGTATTTTCTCACGGTTCTGGAGCCTACAGGTCCAAGATCAAGGTGCCACCATTCTCGGTTTCTCCTGCAGCCTCTCTCCTTGACTTGCAGACGGCCACCTTCTCCCTATGTCCTCAGGGTCTTTTCTCCGTGTGCATGCGTCTTTGGTGTCTCTTTGTGTCCAATTTTTTTTCCTAAAAGGATACCAGATTGGGTTGGGGTCCATCCTGAGGGCCTCAATTTCACTTACTCGTTCTTTAAAGGCTGTATCTCCAAATGTAGGCACATGGGGTGGGGGGTGGGGGTCAGGGGATAGGGCTTCAACCTAAGGATGGGTGGGGGACACAGTTGAGCTCATCACAGTGTCTGTCAGTGACTCTCTGCTGTGTCTCCCCCACCCCTCCCTTTCCACTCCGCACAGGGATCCATGCAGTCTTTCACCCCCTCTCCGGTGGAGTATCACTCCCCAGGACTCATCTCCAACTCCCCCGTCCTGTCCGGCAGCTACAGCAGTGGGATTTCGTCCCTCAGCCGGTGTAGCACGTCGGAAACCTCAGGCTTTGAAAATCAGGTGAACGAACAGTCGGTGGCGCCGGGGTCGGGGTCAGGCCACAGTGGGTCTGAAGAGCTGGTGCGCAAGGAGAGCAAGACGCCGCCGCCGTACAGCGTGTACGAGCGGACTCTGCGGCGCCCGGTCCCGCTACCTCACAGCCTGTCCATCCCCATCACGGCGGAACCGCCCGCCTTGCCCCCCAAGCCTCTGGCGGCGCGATCGGGACACCTGGAGAATGGGACCAGGAGGACGGACCCCGGCCCGCGGCCCAGACCCCTGCCCCGGAAAGTCTCCCAGTTATAAGAAGTCCCTTTTCTATTTCCCTGCCATGAATTCTCTGCCGTTTACAAGAAATAAGAGGTATGGTGAGAAGACATTTAGTGTAGGCACTTTAATAACTTACTCAGATTTGTCTTTAGATGAATGGAATTAAAACTCACTTGTTAATAGAATGTTGCACAATATTAAAAGTTACTGATCTCAAACGCCAGGTGTTCCAAGTATGGCTGAATTTTCATTACAGCGTTTCTCATTTGGAAGTGATAAATAGTAATAAAGCCTTCTTTTGTATCTTTTTATGTTCACTTTTTTTACATAGTTTAATCTTAAAACCAATAGAATACTGTCGAACAATACGAAGCGTGATAATGTTGTATACTTTTTACTGAATACTTGATACTTCAAGAAAGCTTATTAAGTCTATGTACATCCTAACAAACACAATAGTCCTTATTTTAGAAGACTTCTGTAAATAAGGTGAGATTTCTGGCTCTTTCTATGAACAGACTGATAAGTGCACATCTTCAGAATTAAAAGTTAAAGCAAGCTAGTGAGACAGTAAACTTAAGGGGTTGCAAGGATTGGGACTGGAAGCGGTTTTGTTCTTGAAGCAAAATACTTCTTTAAGGTTGCTTTTGACCTTGGCTGATGTCTACATTCTTAAAACGCTACTTTACCAATGGGTTGGTAAACCCTTTAGTACCCTGGCACCATGGTATCTACTGTATTTCTTTTCAAGGTACAATTTACTTCCAGAGTTCCAATCGGGTAGATGAAGCAAAAGACCCTAGGAGAAATGTTTACTTGAATTTTGTGCTTCCTCACTTGATGGTTTCCTCTACCAAATTTGTCACTAAAGAAGAACAGATGTTCATGTGTTAAGTAGGCACAAATTAATGTGTCCCATTAACAAGAATTCAGGAATCAATACAGGACAGCAGTAAATTAATAGAGTAAATGAAGAAACAGAGAGAAAACATATTAGCATGATTAAATGGCAAAAGGACTTTGAAAAGGCAAGGGCATTAACTTTCAATCCTGCACAAAATAAGGAATTCCTCACAACTCACCATGATTACTGATGGAGCTTGTCTTCTTAGCTAATCCTGTTGTCCTTTTGTTGAAGGAGGGTGGCCGTAGACCACTCTAGCTTGAATACTGCAACACAGCATCTTAGATCTAGATAGGGACGCTCATGCCACAGTCATAGGAGTGTGAAAAAAGCACCTTGTATGTGGTAACGTATTTTGTATCTTTGTTTTCTTTACTGACTGTTTATAACACTCAACTGACAATAGATATGAACTGTATTTTAAATCATACTGTTGAATATTTTCCCTCTTTTGTTGGGAAGCTCAATTTAGTTTAACTGTGTATGTTTTTGTTGATAGCTTACCTGGAAGGCAGTGACAACTTTTTTATATTCCCTTAATGAAACCATTCAGCAGGTATACGCTGTTGAGGCTGGTTATAGAGGTTTTCTATAATAAATGTTCAAGTATTTTTGTACATAACTGGTTAATTTTAATAAGAGATACCATTATGTGTAAAAAAAAGTAAACATAAAAGCAAACTGTTGTGGATGCAGTATGATTGTTATAATTATGCCAAATACTTTATGTACAGAAAAAAAATATTTGTACATATGTGCTTCTAACAATAATTCTGCCATATTGACTTTACAATTTTGAATGTCAGAAAATTAATATATGTTAAAATATTTATGTTTAGTGAAATTATTCATAATAGAGAAAAGGAACATGAATTTTAGCTTTGTATCTTGCAAGTTTTTCGGTTGAAAATTTCTTGAACTAGCTTTTGCTTTTGATGATAACACTTTGTGTTTGTAATCACATCCTTAAAAATATATATATATATATATATATATATGAAGATCCGTATTTCTGTTGCTTTAAAGAAGACTTCCTTCCATTTAAATAAGGTGACATGCATAAGATAACAAAGCTTCTTTGATTTCCTTTTCCTCTGTAATTTAATAGATTCCTTGACTAGTGCTTGGGCACAGTATAAATCAGTGTTATTTGCTCTTGAAGCCATTTAAAAAAAATTTTTTTTTTTTGGCAATGAACAGTTGATCATGTGTGTGTATTTCTGAAGCAGCTATATAGCAGAACATTTCAAGAGATTCTGTTAGCCTAGATGTTCATGTTGGTTGCTGCTGAATGGTAAATATTAAATAAAATTACCTGATTAATCTTGACATTTGTGTTTATTCCTGTCATCAGCATATCTTTACCTGGAACAGAAGCTGTGTAAATAACTGCCCAGTGTACAAAAGGAATAGTTAGTTGAGTGCTGCTTTTGCCAGTTGGGCAAACTATCTGCCTGCCTGCTTTCCTCCTGATTTTCATAAAATGACTGATTGATAGGAAATACATTTAACGCTGCAAAATCCACTGACTACCACGTCTGTTAATAAACCCCGGCTTTTAATTTTGTGAGATGCGTCAATGCTATGTTAGATTTACAACATTTATGTCACTCAGTGCTAAGCAAGCCCCTGTCTAAAGCCTCTGTTCCATTAAATACCAAAAGCCATTTAAAGGTCATGTCCATGTCTTCCTGATTATTTCTCAACATTAAGTGATTTTTAGAGCATTTGGGGATCATTTTCATTACCACTGAACCCACGAGTCTTTCGATTCTACAAGCCTCATTACAATATGAATAGCTTCTTTTCCTACCTTAGTAGTCTTCTCTTCAGATTGATATTTTCTCTACAAAACAACAAAGAACATAACAAGTTACACAGCTTTGCCTTTATTTGATCTTTACACATTAAAAGATGGCTTTATCATCAGAATAAATAAATTCTTAGTTACTGAATGAAATAAACTTTGTCCTCATTACATAAGGATACCGTTCAAAAGACTTGAAAATTTGACAGAATACCAATCCCCCAACATAACTATTATTTTTACATATTCCTTTTGTCTTTTTCTTTATGCATATATGGCATAGTTTTCCTCCTTTGCTGAGTGCTGGTTTCCCACGTATCCCAACACAATCTAATGATAATACAGGGCTGAGATCACTGCCCACTGCCATAAGGGGGAGCACCACCTCAACAGAGCTTTGGCAGTGTCTTAGAGAGGCAAGGGCAAAAGCAGATTTTATCGAAATTCTGGAGTTTTGTTTAAGGTAGATCTTTCAATGAGCAGACCTTAAGATTGGGTAAAGATCATGATATAATTGTTGAGGGTTGGTTAGAAACAGCAGGTTTGAGGGGTTCTGTTAACTGATACTTTCTATTGACAATTTGATGGGTCTGTTGAGAAATTACGTTATGAAAAATAAACTTATTTACCTGGCAGAGAGACTCCTGGAAGAGTAAAGTTATGCCAGCAAACATTGGAATAGTGAGGTCATGTTCATGTAGACATAAGCTGTATAGAGTAGATGGTTTCAGTTTTCAACATGTGTATTTTACATAGTGCTAATCACGGTGTACCTGGATGGACTACTCTTATTTTTTGTTTAACGTTACAGTAAGTATTTTCATGTTATTACATGTACATAAAAAGCGAAGTATATATTCCCACCATTTAATTAGCCATTCCCCTATTAATGGACATGATATCGTTTCCACTTTTTCACTACTACAAATAATACCACTGGGACTCTTCTGACATACAGCTTTTTCCATGTTTTGGTTTACTTCTTTAGCATGGAGTCCTAGACTAAAATTGCAAAGGCAAGGGAAGGATGATTTTTGTATTACCTTGCATACTGGCAAATTATTTCCCAAAAGAGTTGTACCAATTTTAGTGCCACCAGCAATATTTTTCCAAGATTGGATATTGATGGAGTGATTTTTTGCCGTGTGGGAAGAAAATATTGCTGCCTTACCTAAACTTTGAGAAAATGTTACTAAACCAGGTAAGTATTTTACAGAATTGTGTGTAAGGAAGTTGATACCCTACAAAGAAAATGAAAAGGAGAAATGAGACAACATTAAAGTAACAGGCACTAACAGTATAGCGTCTACTGAAAATACTTCATCTCAGAGAAGAGCTTGCTAGGAAGGCATTTTAGATTCTCTATTTGTATAGAATACTAGAAAATCCCCAACATTCTGAACACAAGTACCATCTCACTTATCCAGTTTACCCCTGTCATTCACAATCAGTGAAGAAGCCAAAAACCTAGAAGTGAGGGCACTGACCTGAGCAACCATAATAAATGCCAGAGTGCAATGTCCCAAAGAAGATGAGGCTAATGAAATGCTTGATGTGTTTCAATTTACCGAGAGGAGATTATACTTTTGTAAGATAGTTGAGGGATGGATAAGAGAGGTACCTGGCAAGCTATGCAAGTCAAGGGGGAAAAAATGAACTCCAGAAAAAAAAAAAAAAAAAAAGTTTAGATAAGTAACGTAATTATAGTATACCATGGGGGTCAGCTATACGTAATATTTACATAGTCATGGAAATGCAAAATATATATTGGTCTAACTCCAAATTATATTGGAAGGATGAGGGTAAGGAAGGAATCTGTGTATGTGGAGAATAACAAATTCTCATCTTCCATATAGGGATGTCAATCAGTAATGCCTAAAATTTAAATACAAGCAAAAAGTAGCAATTTAATATACTTTAATTTAGATAAAAGAGCAAAAGTTAAGAAATAACTTGAAAATGATGGCCCCTCTGGAGTGAAAATGGCTGCAGGACAGGAATGTTGCAGGAAACTCCTGTTTTTCACAATGGTTTAAACAACTGTATGCGTATTTGACTGATTTATTTTAAGAGATTTTTAAAAATGATTTCTACAACATTCATTCAGATACCACTACACTGGTTTCACTTATTTTTTTTCCCCTCCAAATCCAAAACAGATGTGGATTTGGAGCTCTTTGCGAAGCACATGCAGAGTTTGCCAGGAGATTTCTACTTCAAAGGCATGGATGTGGCAGATAGTAGGAAGTGAAGGGGAGGAGTTTCTGGTCCTATATGAAACTCCTCTGGGAGAAGTGGTTGGCAGTAATACAAGCAAATTTTAATTCCATTCATGAGTAAAGCCCATCTGTTAAGTCATTTGCAATAGGTTTAAGGGGCTGGCTCCTCTTTGTTCGTTAGCAGCAGCACTAAGCAGCCAATAGAAACAACTTTTAGACAGGTCTGAAAAGAATTCTGCACATATCCCCAGTTTACAAGTTCCATTTGTGTCAATAATGTGAATTTTCTCATCCTGAAAAAAGCACACACAGGTCTTAGCGTGACTGACTTGGGAACAAGAGGCGACAGTCCCACATTATTTCCCTCCAAGAGGGAGAAAATTAGCTTATTAGAAAATAATTAATTCTTTTAAAAAAGGTAAATACACAGCATTAAAAGAACTTCAAGCCTGTAATGAAACTTGGCACAGGGTCTCCTGGTACATCCATCATCCCTCCCCTCACTGTACCTCAACCTCTTGCCTCACCACCTACAACTCACCCAAGTCCTTGTTCCAAACCCAGAAGAAGGGGCTCCCCTCATCAGGATTATGCTCTCTACCCATGAGTTGACCCCACCTCACCTCCCTCTGAATCCTTCCATATCTATGAGGAATCTATGAGGGGGAATCTGGCTGTGACTTTTGATCGAATTAATGCAACTGATCTGATGGCTGGGCCTGAAGACAAGAACAAATATAACTAAATGTTTACCAACTTCAGTTAACTTTTCTTTTCTCCCTTTTTTATTCCTCTTGGTAACGCAACTGTCTGAGCTTAAGAATTTACAAGTTGGCATGAAATTTCAAAACTTATGTAAGAGAAAAATATAGCCAAGATGAAAGAGCAAACAGACTAAAAAAACATTTGCACCATATATGACAATGTTAATATCCTTATGAAGAATTCACCTAAATTGATTTTTCAAAATAATAATTAAGACTGTTAAGAGACATAAGTATTGGAAAGGAAGGGAGAAAATATGCTAATAGGCAAATAAATAATTTACAAAAAATGAACCATAAACAAACATAGTAAAATAACTAACTGAACTACTAATCAAAGAAAAACAAATGAAAACAACAATAAAGTAACATTTGTTACTTATGAAATTAGCTATATGTATAAAATGACAGCACCCAATTCTGGGAAGAGTATGGTGATAAGTTGTCCTCATTGATCTAGCTGGTGGCACTAAATTAGGATAACCTTTTTGAAATGCAATTTGGCAGTATGGATCCAGAATCTAAAAAATGGTCATGTCCTTTGAGCTGTAACTCATGACTGGAAATCTATGAGAAGAAAATAATTCAAAATGCAACATGGGTATATGGAGAAACAACAGGCAAAAATTTAAAGTCATAGAAACGTTAGTATGGAGATGGCTACATAAAATATAACATCCAATCAAAAGAATGGGGGGGGTGGAGTCAAGATGGCGTACTAGGAGGATGCAGAATTCACATCTCCTCACAACTAGGGCACCGGTGGGGGACCACGGACACCTAAGGGGACGGGAGGAAGCCCCAGCAACTGGGTAGGACGTGGGGCGTGGGGAGAGTGAAGAGGGAGGAGAAGCGGAGGCGGGATGGGACTGGTGCCCCTGAGGGGTGGGTGGGGGAGGGGAAGGGATCCCACGCCCAAAGGGGGAAATTGGGGAACCATTGGGAGGTCAGAGGATCAAAAGGCACCATGGCCATGTTTCCCCTGTCCACTTGGACACCCAGGAACCTGTTGAGATCCCGGGCCTGATCCTCTGCCCACCGAGGCCCCCTCCATCCATGTGGGTCCTAAGGGAGTGGGAGGGAAGGAAGGGGGAGCAAAAGTAAAGGCCAGACCTCCAGACCAGGACCCCTGAAGGGTGGTTGGGGGAGGGAAGGAGTTCCTACACCTACCACCCATGGTTAGGGGTCCAGTGGTGATGGGGGAGACCCTGGGGGAGACAGTGGGGGAGGGAATGAAGGAATGGAAGGGAATGGGGCCTGTCCACTTAGGCACTGGGAAGCCTGTTGGGCTCCTGGGCCTAATCCTCTGCCCTCGGAGCCTCCCTCCTGCTGCACAGAGCCCAAGTCCCGCTCTTACACCCCCTCCCAGGACCCTACTTCTACACTCAGAGACACCCTCCAACAAGCTGGGCCTAAACCCCACCTACACACCCTCACTCAGAGCCCTACCTCCAAACTCCAGAAACCCACTGTCCAGAGGCCCTCCTTTCAAGGTGCTGCCTCTCCCATTCTGCGCAGGTCCTAAGCAGAGGCCCCACCCCATGCTCAAACGTCACCCTCCAACCCACCTAGGTTCCACCCCACCCAAAACACGGGCCTTGCTTAAGTTCCAACCCCCACCTAAACTCTGCCCCCATAACCAAGGCTTTTCTTCTTTTTTTTCTTCTCTTTATTCCTCTTTTAGATTGAGGTTATATTTTACCTTGTTGATTCATTGTTGTTGATTCTTTTATATTTTTCTTTTTCCTAATAAGCTTATTTTTCTAATTTTATTTTATTCTTTATACTTTGTTAGTGATCTCTCCTTTGGCTTGTTCTCCCCCCGCCTTTTTTTTCTTTCTTTTTTCTGTTGTGGTTCTATTTTACCATGTTGCAATTGTTTCAATTATACTTTTATTTTTCCTAATGTATTTTTTATCTAATTTTATTTTGTTTTTTATTCTTTGATGTTGTACTGCTCCTTTTTTCCTTTCTTCCATTTTGTTTTTTTTTTTTACTGCACCACAAAGCTTGCGGGATCTTGGTTCCCAAGCCAGAGGTTGGGCCTGAGCTCCTGTGGTGGGAGCTCTGAGTCCAAACCGCTGGACTAACAGAGAACCTCAGAAACCAGGGAATATCAATAGGAGTAAGGCCTACCAGAGGTCCTCCTCTCAGCACCAGGACCCAGCTCTATCCAACTGCCTGCAAACTGCAGTGCTGGATGTCTCAGGCCAAACAACCAGTAAGACAGGAATACAGCACCATCCATCAAAAAAAAAAAAAAAAGAAACAACAAGAAGTTTGTTACAGAAAAAGGAGCAAGGTAAAAACCTACAAGACCAAATGAAGATGAAATAAGCAACCTACCTGAAAAAGAATTCAGAGTACTGATAGCAAAGATGATCCAAAATCTCAGAAACAAAATGGAGAAAATACAAGAAACATTTAACAAGGATATAGAAGAATTAAAGAGCAAACAAACAGTGATGAACAACACAATTACTGAAATTAAAAATACTCTAGAAGGAATCAGTAACAGAATAACTCAGATAGAAGAACGGATAAGTGACCTGGAAGATAAAATGGTGGAAATAACAGCCAGGGAGCAGAAAAAAGAAAAAAGAATGAAAATGAAAAGAATTGAGGACAGTCTCAGAGACCTCTGGGACAACATTAAATGCACCAACATTCGAATTATAGGGGTCCCAGAAGAAGAAGAGAAAAAGAAAGGGTCTGAGAAAATATTTGAAGAGATTATAGTTGAAAACTTCCCTAACATGTGATAGGAAATAGTCAATCAAGTCCAGGAAGCACTGAGAGTACCATAAAGGATAAACACAAAGAGAAACATGCCAAGACATATTAATCAAACTATCAAAAATCATTAAACAAAGAAAAAATATTGAAAGCAGCAAGGGAAAAGCAACAAATAACATACAAGGGAATCCCCATAAGGTTAACAGCTGATTTTTCAGCAGAAACTCTGCAAGCCAGAAGGGAGTGGCAGGACATATTTAAAGTGATGAAAGGAAAAACCTACAACCAAGATTACTCTACCCAGCAAGGATCTCATTCAGATTCAACGGAGAAATTAAAACCTTTACAGACAAGCAAAAGCTAAGAGAACTCAGCACAACCAAACCAGCTTTACAACAAATGCTAAAGGAACTTCTCTAGACAGGAAACACAAGAGAAGGAAAAGACCTACAATAACAAACCCAAAACGATTAAGAAAAAGGTAGTAGGAACATACATATCAATAATTACCTTAAACATAAATGGATTAAATGCTCCAACCAAAAGACATAGATTGGCTGAATGGATACAAAAACAAGACTGGTCTACAGACTGTCTACAAGAGACCCACTTCAGACCTAGGGAAACACACAGACTGAAAGTGAGGGGATGGAAAAAGATATTCCATGCAAATGGAAATCAAAAGAAAACTGGTATAGCAAGTCTCATATCGGATATAGCAATTCTCATATAGACTTTAAAATAAAGACTATTACAAGAGACAAAGAAAGACACTACACAATGATCAAGGGATCAATCCAGGAAGAAGATATAACAATTGTAAATATTTATGCACCCAACATAGGAACACCTCAATACATAAGGCAAATGCTAACAGCCATAAGAGGGAAAATCAACAGTAACAATATAATACTAGGGGACTTTAACACCCCACTTTCACCAATGGACAGATGATCCAAAATGAAAATAAATAAGGAAACACAATCTTTGAATGACACATTAAACAAGATGGACCTAATTGATATTTACAGGACACTCCATCCAAAACCAACAGAATACACTTTCTTCTCAAGTGCTCATAGAACATTCTCCAGAACAGACCATATCTTGGGTCACATATCAAGCCCTGGTAAATTTAAGAAAATTGAAGTCATATCAGGTATCTTTTCCGAACACAACCCTATGAGACTAGATAACAATTACAGGAAAAAACTGTAAAAAATACAAACACATGGAGGCTAAACAATATGCTACTAAATAACCAAGAGATCACTGAGGAAATCAAAGAGGAAATCAAAAAATACCAGATACAAATAAAAATGAAAACACAATAACCTAAAACCTATGGGATACAGCTAAAGCAGTTCTAAGAGGGAAGTTTATAGCAATACACTCTTACCTCAAGAAACAAGAAACATCTCAAACAACCTAACCTTACACCTAAACCAATTAGAGAAAGAAGAACAAATAAACCCCAAAGTTAGCAGAAGGAAAGAAATCATAAATATCAGATCAGAAACAAACGTAAAAGAAATGAAAGAAACAATAGCAAAGATCAGTAACTCTAAAAGTTGGTTCTTTGAGAAGATAAACAAAATTGATAAACCATTAGCCAGACTCATCAAGAAAAAAAGGCAGAAGACTCAACAGGATTAGAAATTAAAAAGGAGAAGTAACAACTGACACTGCAGAAATACAAAGGATCGTGAGATAATACTACAAGCAACTATACGCCAATAAAATGGACAACCTGGAAGAAATAGACAAATTTTTAAAAATGCAAAAACTTCTGAGACTGAACCAGGAAGAAATAGAAAATATAAACAGACCAATCACAAGCACTGAAATAGAAACTGTAATTAAAAATTTTCCTACAAACAAAAGCCCAGGACCAGATGTCTTCACAAACGAATTCTATCAAACATGTAGAGAAGAGCTAACACCTATCCTTCTCAAACTCTTCCAAAACGTAGCAGAGGGAGGAACACTCCCAAACTCATTCTACGAGGCCATCATAACCCTGATACCAAAACCAGACAAAGATGTCACAAAAAAAGAAAACTACAGGCCAATATCTCTGATGAACATAGATGGAAAAATCCTCAACAAAATACTAGCAAACAGAATCCAACAGCACATTAAAAGGATCATACACGATGATCAAGTTGATGCAAGGATTCTTCAGTATACGCAAATCAATCAATGTGATACACCATATTAACAAATTGAAGGATAAAAACCATATGATCATCTCAATAGATGCAGAAAAAGCTTTTGACAAAATTCAACACCAATTTATGATAAAAACTCTCCAGAAAGTAGGCATATAGAGACCCTACCTCAACATAATAAAGGCCATATATGACAAACCCACAGCCAACATCATTCTCAATGGTGAAAAACTGAAACCATTTCCTCTAAGATCAGGAACAAGACAAGGTTGCCCACTCTCACCACTGTTATTCAACACAGTTTTGGCAGTTTTAGCCATAACAATCAGAGAAGAAAAGAAATAAAAGGAATCCAAATCAGAAAAGAAGACAAAAAACTGTCACTGTTTGCAGATGACATGATACTATACATAGAGAATCCTAAAGATGCTACCAGAAAACTACTAGAGCTAATCAATGAATTTGGTAAAGTAGCAGGATACAAAATTAATGCACAGAAGTCTCTTGCATTCTTATATACTAATGATCAAAATCTGAAAGAGAAATTAAGGAAACACTCCCATTTACCATTGCAACAAAAAGAATAAAATACCTAGGAATAAACCTACCTAAGGAGACCAAAGACCTGTATGCAGAAAACTTTAAGACACTGATGAAAGAAATTAAATAAATTAAATAAACAGATGGAGAGATATACCATGTCTTGGATTGGAAGAATCAACATTGTGAAAATGACTATACTACCCAAAGCAATCTACAGATTCAATGCAATCCCTATCAAACTACCAATGGCATGTTTCACAGAACTAAAACAAAAAATTGCACAATTTGTATGGAAACACAAAAGACACCAAATAGCCAAAGCAATCTTGAGAAAGAAAAATGGAGCTGGAAGAATCAGACTCCCTGACTTCAGACTATACTACAAAGATACAGTAATCAAGACAGTATGGTACTGGCACAAAAACAGAAATATAGATCAATGGAACAGGATAGAAAGCCCAGTGATAAACCCACACACATATGGTGAACTTATCTTTTATAAAGGAGGGAAGAATATACAATGGAGAAAAGACAGCCTCTTCAATAAGTGGTGTTGGGAAAACTGGACAGCTACATGTAAAAGAATGAAATTAGAACACTCCCTAACACCATACAATAATAAACTCAAAATGGATTAAAGACCTAAATGTAAGGTCAGACTCTATATATAAAATTCTTAGAGGAAAACATACGAAGAACACTCTGACATAAATCACAGCAAGATCCTTTTGACCCACCTCCTAGAGAAATGGAAATAAAAACACAAATAAACAAATGGGACCTAACGAAACTTAAAAGCTTTTGCACAGCAAAGGAAAACATAAACAAGACCGAAAGACAACCCTCAGAATGGGGGAAAATATTTGCAAATGAAGCAACTGACAAAGGATTAATCTCCAAAATGTACAAGCAGCTCATGCAGCTCAATAACAAAAAAACAAAGAACCCAATCCAAAAATGGGAAGATCTAAATAGACATTTCTCCAAAGAAAACATACAGATTGCCAACAAACACATGAAAGAATGCTCAACATCATTAATCATTAGAGAAATGCAAATCAAAACTACAATGAGATATCATCTCACACCAGTCAGAATGGCCATCATCAAAAAATCTAGAAACAATAAATGCTGGAGAGGGTGTGGAGAAAAGGGAACACTCCTGCACTGTTGGTGGGAATCTAAATTGAAACAGCCACTATGGAGAACAGTATGCAGTTTCCTTAAAAAACTAAAAAGAGAACTACCATACGACCCAGCAATCCCACTATTGGGCATATACCATGAGAAACCTAATTCAAAAAGAGACGTGTACCACAATGTTCACTGCAGCTCTATTTACAATAGCCAGGACATGGAAGCAACCTAAGTGTCCATCGACAGATGAATGGATAAAGAAGATGTGGCACATATATACAGTGGAATATTACTCAGCCATAAAAAGGAATGAAACTGAGTTATTTGTAGTGAGGTGGATGGATCTAGAGACTGTCATACAGAGTGAAGTAAGTCAGAAAGAGAAAAACAAATACTGTATGCTAACACATATATGGAACCTAAGGAAAAAAAAAAGATTATGAAGAACCTACGGGCAGGACAGGAATAAAGACACAGACATAGAGAATGGACTTGAGGACACGGGGAGGGGGAAGTGTAACATGGGACAAAGTGAGAGAGTGGCATGGACATATACACACTACCAAATGTAAAATAGATAGCTAATGGGAAGCAGCTGCATGGCACAGGAAGATCAGCTTAGTGCTTTGTGACCATCTAAAGGGGTGGGATAAGGAGGGTCGGAGGGAAACGCTAGAGGGAAGAGATATGGGGATATAAGTATGCATATAGCTGATTCACGTTGTTATACAGCAGAAACTAACACAACACTGTAAGGCAATTATAATCCAATAAAGATGTTTTTAAAAAAAGGAATGGTATATGCTAATTTGAAAAATGTATTTAAGGAATAGGAACAAGAAGGAAAAACTAATAGTGTTTGAAATGAAAAAAAGCAAGATTTAAAGTATATGCACACTGGTGGTATAGGAGAAGGAGATAAGATGGCAGAGTAGAAGGATGTGAGTTCACCCCTTCTTACAGAAACACCAAAATCACAATTGCTGAACAACCAGTGACAAAAAAGTGCTGGAACCTACCAAAAAAGATACCCTACATCCAAAGACAAAGAAGAAGCCACAACAAGACAGTAGGAGAGTCACAATCGCGATAAAATCAAATTTCATATATGCCAGGTGGGCAACCCACAAACTGGAAAACAATTATACAACAGAAGTTGTCCCACAGGAGTGAAAGTGTGTGTGTATAGCACAGGGAACTCTGCTAAATACTCTGTAATCATCTAAATGGGAAAAGAATTTGAAAAAGAATAGATACATATATATGTATAACTGAACCACTCTGCTGTACACAGGAGATTAACACAACATTATTTATATTGGAGTATAATTGATTAACGAAGATATAAATAAATAGAAGTATATGCAACCTATGATTACAGCAGTGTTTTCAAAGATGCATACTTAAAAAATACACCAAAGTGATACTAGTAATAGTTGTTTTAAGGAGTGAAATTATGGGTGACGTCTTTATTTTGAATTTTCTAAATTTATGAACAAATAGTTATTTATATATATTTTTAAGTTTCAATGGAATTAGACGAGAAAGCCAAGGAACAACCAACTTAGAGTATCATCTAGAAATGGGTAAATTCTGGATCAGGAGAAGCAGGAGCAGCCTCAGGCCTGGATCTGGTCAAGTTCATCAATCTCCCAGAAGTGAGTGGGATAGACTGATTCCTCCTACTCAGTAATGCTGGGGTCCTCTGGCAATGGGGTGTAATCAGGATATCTGGGATGCAACTTAAAGGAGATGACTGGGGAGAAATAGAGTTAAGAGGCAAGAAAAAGGGGTACTGGCCCACAATAGAATCAGTGCACCACGGGCTTCAAGAAAAAAGATGTGTAAGCAGAGGAGGAGAAGTACTTGGGGAGGGGAGCAGGAGAGTGGTGGCCCAGAACAATAGACTGGAAACAGAAAGAAAGGAGTGTGGTTGGGAAAAGTGACAAGCAAACCAGCGCAGACTAATGGAGCTCCTCAAACGCCAATGTTGCTCCACTATGAAGTTTTCACACATTTTTTGTAAAATGAGAAAAATATATTTGGCTTATATACTAGCTTAAATTTCCAATTGTCTTAACTTGCGAAGAACTTTTCTTTGTGGGATCTTCTTTATCTAGGGTATTACAGTATTCTGTTTTTGAACTGTTAGTGGTAGTAGATGAGGTTTTTTCCCCGCAATATCTTTACTTGCACAATTAAAAGGTAACAACCTTATCACTGTCCCCCCATTTTTTTGTTGTTGTACTGCTTCATGAAACCTCAAAGGCTGAGAAGTAGGGTAAGAGGAGTGGAGGTGGAAGCCCAGTTCTCTGAGTGGAGCATTGTTTGGGTGTGGGTAGGTGACTAGGGGCTGGGGCTTCCATTACTCTTGATGAAATAAGATGGGACAGATGCAGAAAATACCTTTTTTTATTTTCTTCTTGGACGCATGGCATGTGGGATCTTAGTTCCCCGAGCAGGGATCAAACCTGCATCCCCCCTGCATTGGAAGCTCAGAGTCTTAACCACTGGACTGCCAGAGAAGTCCCCAGAAACTACTTTTAATACTCCTAATCCAAGAGTCAAAAGGACGCAACTAGAAATTACCATACTAAGTGAAGTAAGTCAGAAAGAGAAAGACAAATACCATATGATATCACTTATACGTGGAATCTAAAATTACCATATGATATCACTTATATGTGGAATCTAAAATATGACTCAAGTGAACTTATCTATGAAACAGAAACAGAATCGCGGACAAAGAGAACAGACTGGTGGTTGCCAAGTGGGAGGGAGGTGGGGGAGAGATAGAGTGGGAGGTTGGGGTTAGCAGATGTGAGCTTTTATATATAGAATGCATAAACAGTGTCGTACTGTACAGCACAGAGAACTATATTCAACATCCTATGATAAACCACAATGGAAAAGAATATTAAAAAAGAATGTATCTATCTATCTATATATATAGATATATACATGTGTGTAGCTGAATCACTTTGCTGTACAGCAGAAATTAACACATCATAAATCAACTATATACTTCAATTAAAAAATTCAAAAAATAAAAGTCAGGGCTTCTCTGGTGGTGCAGTGGTTGAGAGTCCGCCTGCCGATGCAGGGGACACGGGTTCGTGCCCCGGTCCGGGAAGATCCCACATGCTGCGGAGCGGCTGGGCCCGTGAGCCATGGCCGCTGAGCCTGTGCGTCCGGAGCTTGTGCTCCGCAATGGGAGAGGCCACAACAGTGAGAGGCCCACGTACCGCAAAAAAAAAAAAAATAAAATAAAATAAATAAAAGTCAAAATTTCAGAAATGAGCTGATTAGTTATCACCTTGACCTCATGTATTTAGTGAGATGTAGCCTCTTAATAGTAATTTTATGTTATTTAGTAAGTTTCAACCTGTTTTACTTCTTCCTCTCTACCTCATCATGCTCAGCTGTGATTTCAAAGACTTTCTAGACTAAGATCGTGGGGTTCATTTTGAACCTTGAGTGCTTGATTGCTGCAGATTTCAAGTCAAAAGCACTTGAGCAACCTGTTGAGGGGGTAATGGCTCCCATATTCCTGCTACTGGCTTTTAAAGAACATTCCCATATTCTTTAAATTGGTGGAAGGCTGTGTGTTATTCAGAAAATTTGTTCAAGTCAGACGCATAAAATATTAGGAACACTGGTGGCACAGTGGTTAAGAATATGCCTGCCAATGCAGGAGACACGGGTTTGAGCCCTGGTCAGGGAAGATTCCCACATGCTGCGGAGCAACTAAGCCCATGCGCCACAACTACTGAGCCTGTGCTCTAGAGCCCGCGAGCCACAACTACTGAGCCCACGTGCCACAACTACTGAAGCCCATGTGCCTAGAGCCCGTGCTCTGCAACAAGAGAAGCCACCACAGTGAGAAGCCCATGCACCGCAGTGAAGAGCATCCCCGCTCAGCACAACTGGAGAAAGCGCATGCGTAGCAACAAAGACCCAACCCAGCCATAAATAAAATATATATATATATATATATATATATATATATATATATATATATATGTATTAGGAACATAGTGAAGAAACTAGTGGGCTGAAGGGTGGGGGCTGGGTGACAACAGTAACTATGCATTTATTTTGAGGTGCTGAAATTGTCCTTGACCTCCTATGTGACTCCTAGCAATGCCCACCAGCTGCCTCAGGCAAGACCATCCACTCATTACCACCCGTGAGTGACACTGAGCAGTCAGTTCCAACTATATTTAATGAGGATGCTGAGGGCTCACTGTGAAAGGCAGCTAATTCTCTTATTTGGCCCTTTATGAGGGGTGAAAACATTAGCAGAATGAGGCCCATGTCCCTCCCCCTAGCAGTTTCATGATCAAGATTAGATGTATTGGGGTAATTAAAAAATATTTATTGAGGGCCTACTGAGGGCACAAACTTACAGGCATACAAAGAAGTATAATCATCCGCATTTTCCAGGAATTTATTCTTAATTGAGAAAAAATGGAGGTATGTATGTTAACTAGTAAAAAAAAAATCACAAGAAGTGCCATGGAGAGCATGCACAAGTGATTAATCACCAAAGGAGTGGCAAGGCCCATAGATGCAGAATTTACATGATATATATCCCATTCAAAACATAGGTTCAGGGCTTCCTTGGTGGCGCAGTGGTTGAGAGTGTGCCTGCCGATGCGGGGGACATGGGTTCGTGCCCCAGTCCGGGAAGATCCCACATGCTGCGGAGCGGCTGCACCCGTGAGCCATGGTCGCTGAGCCTGCGTCTGGAGCCTGTGCTCCGCAAGGAGAGAGGCCACAACAGTGAGAGGCCCGTGTACCGCAAAAAAAAAAAAAAAAAAAAACATATGTTCAAATACCCTGTTTATCAGACTGTGGTGTTGATTTATTTCCATGAAAACACTGGAACTAAGTTTGTCTAGGGCTAATGATCTTGACCTGTTTTGTGTTTTCTTATTCCTAGAAAAGGGCGATCAGCCAAATGGCATGAATCTGACATGCTTGATGTGAGGCAGTGATACTCCCAAGTATGGTCCTGGGGACACAGAAAATAACAAGACAATGTGTCCAGCTTGTAGGAGTCTCTACCCTGATGGGAAGGAAGAGAAATAGACCAATCTTTAAACAAAAGATGATTTTCCTATTGGGCAAATAACTACCAGCACTCTCTAAAATTCTCCTTGATCCAGAAATTGAACTTCTAAAAATTTATTCTAAGAAAATACGCTTATCAGAAATGTACACAAATATTTATGCATATCATTGCAACACTGATTATAATAAAAACTTGAAATATTCTAAATGGCTAACTGTAGGGAATAGCTTTAATAAAATATGTATACACTAATTCTCAGCAGTTATTAAAAATTATGATGTGTATGTATTTTTTTTTGACATGGTAATATATTTATAACACTGCTAACTCAAAAACTATGATATAAAATGTTTATTTTTAAAGGGTAGTACAGGGACTTCTCTGGTGGCGCAGTGGTTAAGAATCCGCCTGCCAATGCAGGGGACGCAGGTTTGATACCTGGTCAGGGAAAATCCCACATCCCACATGCCACGGAGCAACTAAGCCTGTGTGCCACAACTACTGAGCCTGCACTCTAGAGCCCGCGAGCCACAACTACTGAGCCTGTGCGCCACAACTACGGAAGCCCACGTGCCTAGAGCCTGTGCTCCACAACAAAAGAAGCCACTGCAATGAGACGCCCATGCACCACAACAAAGAGTAGCCCTGCTCGCCACAACTAGAGAAAGCCCGAGCAGCAATGAAGACCCAACACAGCCATAAATAAATAAATAAATACGTTTTTTAAAAAAAGTGTAGTATAATATATACAATATAAGCCCATTATCAAATAATTATTTACACATACATACTTGGAAATATATTCTAGAGTATATGCCCAAAAGTTAGTATTGATTAAATCTAGGTAGAGGAATTTTAGGTTTGGGTTTTTCTCTTTTTGCTTATATGTATTTTACATTTTTCTATGATTGATTTACTTCTGTAAAAACTAACTAGCTAAAATGATGAATAAATGATAAGGCATGATGAGGCCTATAAAAGAATCATGAGGAAGATGCTATGGTAGTTTTGAGGCATTTAACCTAGAGTGAGGGGGTACTGGAGTAAAGTGGGACAGAGCAGACATCACAGAGGTGGTAGCTCTTGATCAAAGACTTGAAGAGCCACCAGGAATGACATGACAGGGAAAAGACATTCCAGGAAGAGAAACCTGCACAACAGAGACCTGGGAGCAAGCATGTAGTGTTTAGGGGATGCTAAGTGGACTCTGACTGCAGGAGCACCTGGTAGCAAACCAAGAGTAGAGAGATGGAGCTAAAGAGGTGGGCAGGGACAGATTATGAAAAGCATGGTTTGTCATGCCAGGGATCTTGGGACATTTTTTCTAGTGGTGATGAGGAGCGTTTAAATGATTTCAAGCAGGAGGAAAGCATGCTCAGACTTATGTTTTAGAAAGATTGCTGTGCAAGATTACTCACAGTGGTGAGGAGGATAGACTGGAAGAAGCAAAGAATGGAGGAGGCTGGAAGACCAGCTAGGGGCTCCTTTGGGGGTTTGCAGGAAGGTCAGACTGACCTAAGGCAGAGTTGTGGAGAAGCAGGAAGGACAAACAGAACAGATCTGTCTGCAACAGAATACATCTGAGAGAGAAATCTTTGGCCTATAGGGTAGGTGAAGATGTTCCTGAGGATGAGAAGGAATCCAGAGGGTGGATGAAAAGGAGGGATGCCTATTCATCTCGAACTCTTGATGCTGAATATAGAACAGTAGAGATGTAGCAGGAGTTTATACAGTTTACTACTAGTGGCCCTCTTTTATCCATGTAGCAGGAAGAGACTTATTTACTGAGAGTAAGGACAGTGAGTTGGTAAAGTAGGCCTGAGGAGAGTTGCGAAGTTTTGGCCAAATTTGTTAGAGTCAGTGATGCTTAAATACCTATAAGAATCACCAGGCAGTGGAGGGCCCACTGAAATTAGAGATCCTGATTTTGTGATAGCACCAGTTGGTGCAATTTTGTAACTTTCTCCAAGGGCATTCAGTGGCCAAGGTCTAGCTCCCAGGAAGGCGGATGAAAGTTGCCTTTATCCTGGTTCATCATAGTTGAGGATTAGTAGGGCATGAAAGACCAAAGCCCAAAGACACATGTAAAGCAAAGGGTCATTGGGCTAGGCCAGGCAGGGAAGGAAGTAAAAACTTGTGGAGGTCTAACAGACTTGGAGGAATGTGACTGGAGGTTTAGATAAAGCCAAAGAGAGGATGTGGAAGGAGTGAGAACTGGAAGGAGAGGAAGTGGTGGGCCAAGGGTAGAGTATTGGGGATTATTTCAGAGCAGTTCTGGGGGATCAGCAGTCCATAGGATGCAGTGGAAGGGAGTGGTTGATGTTAAGGAGAAGTGAAAGTCAGAAATCAAAACACAGCACAATATATAACACTAATGTTTGTTCTAATGTAGATTGCTGTAATGGCCCTTGATGCAGTCTTTCTTGGAATACTTTACTTTTGATGTTTTATTATTTGAAGACTAATACAATTTCCTACCCCAAATATACTATTGCTCATGTCTTTAGAGAGCTTTTATTTTCCATTGGTCAGAATACTCAATTATTCCTCCTATTCTGTAGAGTCAGAATTTCTGGGAGGCGGGAGTGGCGGGGAGAATGAGGTAGAGTTTCCTGGCTCACTCACTGATACACACTGTAGACTTCTTCAGACCTTAACCTACATTTGGGAAGTTTCTTTATAACACCTTGATAGATTCATCACAGGAAGTTTTGGACTCTGGGACCCTTGTTTGGAATTGCTGAAAAACTCTTCTTCAGTGGAAATGAGCCAAGTTTTCAAACATTTCTATCTCCAAAGACCTGACAGTGAATCCAATGAACTTTTATTGACTCAAGCCCATGGAGGTACAATCTCAGAGGTATCTCTCTTCATGAACTGGTCCTAAGTGAGCCCCTCCACCTATATTTTTAGTCTCTAGATGACAATTTGCCATTTCTTTGTACCATCTTTTCTTATGCATTTCTTCATGCTCCAGTGCTTTCTTACTGACTAGTCATCACTTCAAATATGACCCCCCAGAATGTTGATATTCCACTAAAAACAGCAATAGGAAGATGAAAATGTTTGTTTCCTCTCCTTATTAAAAAAAAAAAAAAAAGCCCAAAGCAGCTTAGTTTCAGAGCCTTGGGAACCCCATGAGATATAATGATCCCAGAAACATCTGATCAACCAGATACATGCATTA
Organism: Grampus griseus; assembly: GCF_964374135.1. Classification (NCBI taxonomy): domain Eukaryota; kingdom Metazoa; phylum Chordata; class Mammalia; order Artiodactyla; family Delphinidae; genus Grampus; species Grampus griseus. Next base: position 37,256,625 of record NC_139003.1, read on the forward strand.
AACCCAGGATGTGGTGCCCATAAGGCCTGAGTGGATTCTGAGTAGCAGAGGTGACCACAAAAGGCCTCAAAGATTGGATTTTACATTAAGCTTCTTTCCTATTTTCTACCATGAGGTGTCCAGATCATCTGTGTCACATTTGGAATCACTAGCTTAAATGCTGAGATCATTTTTCCCCCATGGAACTACAGCCATAAATCATGGTGTTAATCAGACAAGACAGCACTGGAAAGAATTAAAGACTCCTATTTTCCTTATCAATTACAACCAGACCACACTCCCTGAAGCTGTTCAGAAGACAGACTCTGAAAATAAAGCCCTGTTTTTACTTTGACCTCTGGGTTTCCCTGGTCTTAGTGACTTATTATCCATTCATTCACAATTATTAGGAGCCCAGTATATGTTCATATTAATACAAACAGCAGTTTCAGAATATTTTAATAATTAAAAATGTTAGCTAAAAAGCAATTAATTACCCCCAGTGGCTGCTAGGATATAAACTAGTATCAACTGAATGCTTGCAATAACCCAGGCACCGTTCCAAGCATTTTTCATTTCTATCATCCTTATGAGGAAATAAAGCACAAAAAAGTGAAGTCATTTACTCAAAGTCTCAGAGCCAGTACATAACAAAACTTGAATTATCAACCCAGAGATTTCCCATGCTCTTGACTCTAATGTTCAATTGTTTCTTCCCTCTAAAGAGCAGACAGGAAGAGTTTCCTTGTTCAATAGGACATTCTTCTCTGCACTTTATTGTAACAAGAATTGAGTTAACTGTGGAAAAACTGGTAAACTTTCACACATTAGCTGTCCCCTGATTTGGTGAAGGTTGCTAAACTAGTATCCATTTTTTCCTTCTTCCTTGAGGACTAGAACTTGTTTCTTTTAGCTGGGCTCATGGCAAAGACATTTCTCAGCCTCCTTTTCAGCTAGGAGTAGCCATGTGACTAAATTCAGGGCAATGGGATGTGATCATAAGTGATGTAAATTCTGGGGCAAATGCAAATTCTGGGGCAACTCTAATGTAAAGACAAGTTGCTTGCCCTGGACCACAGCCTTTCCTCCTTACTGCCAGTTGGAAATGGGATGAGCTATAGCAGTGGCCTTGGGTCTGGAGATGGAAACCACACACTGAGAGCAAAGATTACTAGTATGGAGCAGAGCCATTTACCCATCCTTGAATATTTGGATTATTATGTGGGGAGAAAGGAAAAAAAAACATCCAATTTAATCCACAGAACTTAAGCAGCTTAGGCTAAACCCTAACCAGCACATGTAGAATTTAAATTAGAGAATTGATGCAAGTGTGTCAGTAAAATTAAACCGTGTTTGCCAAGCGCTTCTTGTTGGATTTTTATACTGCGGCAAGCAGCCATAGGTAGAATGGGAAAAATCAAAGCAGATGCCTAGCATATTTTTACATATACAGGAAAGATTATTTTCAATGAATCTTCTTTATATGTGGATGCATGGGTTGAAAATACTTTAACTCCAGGAACATATGATGCCTTAAAAATACTTTTGAAGATTACACTCTCCCCCCACAATCTAGGCTGATCTAATTCATACCTCAAACCATCTAGACTAAGCCTATAGTTACAAGTGACAGCAAATCAGATATTTATATGTGAATTTGACTTATATTGAATCTCTGTCACTTAGCCAAGAGAATTTTATCTAAAGCATTCTTTTAAAGTAGACACAAAAATTTAACAAATAGTCTATGTATTTTTTGTTTGGGGAGGAATAGCAACCCAGAATCCAATTTCCATTCCCAATTGTGGATGCCTCCATTGTGGGTAGTATTGGTAGGAGGTAGTACTCAGTTTCCCACTATATAAGCCAAGAGTGCTAGACCTTATTTCTCTCTGCTCCCTGGAAGAAAGAGGTCTCTTTAACTGGATGGATCGTCTCAGAATTTTGAGTCTTGGTCTTGTGACACAAAGACAAAGGATACATTTAGAATTCATTCAGGCTTGCTTTCAAAGTGGCCCAATCTACCAGTCATACCACAGCCCCATAACCCTTTCCTGTGCCTTCTCTAACTTTCCAACACTGATCAACAGACTGTCTTATGTTTTTAACCTGTTTCCTGAACATTCCCTTGACTCTCTCTCTTAAGTAAAAAGTTGACACCTCAGGACATCGCCCTTGCAAGTTACAGCCCTGTCAAGTGGAGGCTGTTTTCTCTTATACCCCATGGACTTCTGGACCAGGACTTGGCTTAGGTGTTCTCCTTAGTCCTTCACAATTTACTCCAGCAGGAGTCCAACCTCAGCATTTTATAAACCTTCTTCCAAGGTCACAAATGACTTCCTGTTGCCAAATCTGTGGCTATTTCTCTGTCTTTGCTTTACCTGATCTCTCCCAGCGGGCAAAGCACAGTTGACCATGACACCAAAAGCACGAGCAACCAAATTAAAAACAGTTAAGTTGGACTTCGTCAAAATTAAAAACTTTTATACTTCAAAGTGCATCACTAAGAACGTGAAAAGACAACCCACAGAATGAGATAAAATATTTGCAAATTATATATCTGGTAAGAGACTGTAAGAATTCTTACAATAATAAAAGACAAATACCCCAATTAAAAATCTGCCAAAGGATCTCGCCAAAGAAGGTTGACAAATGGCCGATTAACACGTGAAAATATACCCGACATCAGTAATCCTCAGAGAAATGCAAATCAAAGCCACTTCACATAGACTAGGATAGCCATAATCAAAAAGACAGACAATAACAAATGTTGATGAGGTTGTGGAGAAACTGGGGCCCTCGTTCACTGCTGCTGGGGAGAGTAAAATAGTGTAAATAATAAAATAGTGAAGCCATTTTGGAAAACAGTCTACCTGTTCCTCAAACAGTTAAACTAGAGCTACTGTATGACCCAACAATTCCACTTCCAAATATACCCGAGAGATCTGAAAACACGTATCCACACAAAAACTTATATATTAATGTTCCTAGCAGCATTATTTGTAATAGCCATAAAGTCAAACAACTCAAATGTTCATCAACGGATTAATAACAGATAAATAAAGTGTGGTATACTTATGTGATAAAATGTTATTTGGCAATAAACAGGAAGAAGGTATCAATAATGCTAAAACACGATGAATCTTGAAAACGTATGTGAAAGAAGTTAATCATAAAGGACTGCATATTGTATGATTCCAATGACATGAAATGTCCAGAATAGGTCAATTGATATTTTGGTGGGATAAAAATATTCTGGAATTAGATAGTGATAATGGATGCTCAAGTGTCTGAATTGTGTACTTTAAAATGGTAAACTTTATGGTATGTGAATTATTTCTCAATAAAGCTGTTATTAAAAAAAACCCTCAGTTGACCACCCCAGCCCTCCTGAAGCACTCTGGCTCCCAGCATACCACCACCTCCTAATTTTCTCTATGTGGCTGTTCTTCCTCAGTCTCCTTTGCATGCCCTACATTCTCTGCCAGGTCTCTAAAAGGAGATTTCAAGCTCATCCTAATTTCTCTTCTCTGTCTTTCCTCTCTCCCTAGAATATCCTCAACCCGTTCCCATGGTTTCATATAGCACTTTTATACTAACATCAGCATTTCTTTTCCAAGTTCACGATTGCTTGATCAAATAGCCTACTTGAAATCTCTTCTTGAATATCTTAGAAGCATCTTAGGTTTAGTTTGCCAAAAACCGAACTCTTGAAGCACACGAAATACACAAACTCTACTGGGAGCAAAACTATAGCTTAGGAGAGCTGCTAGGAATTTGAGTAGGTGACCACTGGGGAGGGAGAAAATAGAGGGATGCACCATAAAAACGGACAAGATGTAGACAGGAGACATTCCAAGGTCAATTTGTGCCCTTGAAATCCTTGACTGAATGCACAAGTGCTTTAGTTGTATCTGATACGACTTATGCATTGGGAGAGTGTGTGTGAATCCAGATAAGATATAGCCCTCACCATACTCTATCCATAATGAAGCACATAATAAAGCCACAATCTCTCTTACCCACAGGGAGGAGACAGAAAAATGTGGAGAAAGTCTTACGGCAAACAAACAAAATCAGCCTGGTACAAGTCCATCATTTTTCTGCAAGCAAGGCCTTGTGACCTAACTGTATGTTATAGCTTGGGTGTCCAGGAAACAGCCTCTGGGAAAGAGATTTGGGTGCAGGATTTTATTGGGGAACTCAGGAACAATGTTGTAAGGGGTAAGGGAAGCAAGATTAGGCAGAGGGAGAAGTTGAGCTGAGATAATCTTGCCAAAGAGCCTGAACTGATCCCATGGGGACCTCTGTAGCAGAGGTCATGTAACAGAGCCAGGCATTTGCCTTTGACTAAGGGCAGTTCCTGGGGGAGGTGGGAGAGCACATCTGTGAGCCATCCCTGCCCAGACTCCCAGCAGCTGGGGAAATGAACAGCTTAGTCCTGAAAAGGACCTGAGTCAGGTACAGCAGCTCCACTACTCTGCCTGTTGTCTCACTGCCTCACTGCCATTATTATGCTATGTCACCATAGCTGGAGCCAGTTATCACAGCAAAGCAAGCACTTCAAGCTTCAGAATTCTTTGATGTGCAGCGATTCATTGACTGGATAAAAGAGAAAAGGGCTTAATTTACTTCCTTGGGTTTGGAGCAAGAATGGAATTGTTTAGATCTCCACCAACTGATTTTGGAAAATTGTTTTCTGGTTAGGGGGCCATAAATAAGTTGAGACGTAGGCAACCTTGGATTATACTGATAGATGAACTGTAAGTTCTGTGCAGGGCTGCTTGAAGGGGCCTGCACTAAACAGCGTTAACATTTCATAGAGCATAATATGCTCTACCCAGGAAGAGAAATGACAGCAGATGGTGAGGTCAGCTTGTTAGCTATATTTATCTAATTAAAGGCTTTACACACATTGTCAGGTAAAAATCAGCTGTCAAAGAGTCCACCTGGTCATAATAGATCATCATTACTAAGTCTGTTCTAGCCACTGCTGCCAAAATCTTTATGATCACATAACCTCAATTAATTAAGAAAACAACTCAAAAAACTGAGCTTGGCATTACTTTCCTGAACAGGAATGAAGTGATGACTGACAGCAAGGAGGGGGACGGGACGGAGCATGTTTGTCATATGGATATACCTTGATTCTAGAGCCAGGTACCATTACAAATCAGGGAGCTATGGTCAACCTTCTCTGCTGAGACTGAATTTGATTATGATGTGTATTGTGGGGGCAGCAAAATAATGATGAAGACAAATGATTCTGGAGTTCCCATTTGCCCTCTGAAACCAAATGCAGTTCAGGGTGTGGTCTTGACCTTGACTTTAGATATCTTCATCTAAAATATCAATTTGCATAAATCCATCTAGTGAAATTAGCCTTGACTTGTCAAGAGAGAAACCTTGATACCTGCTCTCTCTTCAGAGAAGCAAGGAAGACTGATTATGCATTTTCATTTGAAAGGAATTCCAAGCATCAATGGAATGTATTTCATCAATTCTTTTTCTTTTTTTAATTAATTAATTTATTTTTGGCTGCATTGGGTCTTCGTTGCTGCACACACGCTTTCTCTAGTTGCAGTGAGCAGGGGCTACTCTTTGTTGTGGCGCATTGAGGTGGTTTCTCTTGTTGCGGAGTGCAGGCTCTAGGTGTGTGGGCTTCAGTAGTTGTGGCGTGTGGGCTCAGTAGTTGTGGCTCACAGGCTCTAGAGAACAGGCTCAGTAGTTGTGGCACACAGGCTTAGTTGCTCTGCAGCCCGTGGGATCTTCCAGGACCAGGGATCAAACCCGTGTCCCCTGCATTGGCAGGTGGATTCTTTTTTTTTAACATCTTTATTGGAGTATAATTGCTTTACAATGGTGTGTTAGTTTCTGCTGTATAACAAAGTGAATCAGCTATATGTATACATATATCCCCATATCCCCTCCCTCTTGCATCTCACTACCACCCTCCTTATCCCATCCCTCCAGGTGGTCACAAAGCACAGAGCTCATCTCCCTGTGCTATGCAGCTGCTTCCCACTAGCTATCTATTTTACATTTGGTAGTGTATATATGTCCATGCCACTCTCTCACTTCATCCCATGTTACACTTCCCCCTCCCCGTGTCCTCAAGTCCATTCTCTATGCCTGTGTCTTTATTCCTGTCCTGCCCCTAGGTTCTTCATATCCTTTTTTTTTTTTTTAGATTCCATATATATGTGTTAGCATACGGTATTTGTTTTTCTCTTTCTGACTTACTTCACTCTGTATGACAGTCTCTAGATCCATCCAGGTCTCAACAACTAACTCAGTTTAGTTTCTTTTTATGGCTGAGTAATATTCCATTGTATATATGTGCCACATCTTCTTTATCCATTCATCTGTCGACGGACACTCAGGTTGCTTCCATGTCCTGGCTATTGTAAATAGTGCTGCAATGAACATTGTGGTACATGACTCTTTTTGAATTATGGTTTTCTCAGGGTATATGCCCAGTAGTGGGATTGCTGGGTCATATGGTAGTTCTATTTTTAGTTTTTTAAGGAACCTCCATACTGTTTTCCACAGTGGCTGTATCAATTTATATTCCCACCAATAGTGCAAGAGAGTTCCCTTTTCTCCACACCCTCTCCAGGATGGAGAAAATTTACTGTTTGTAGATTTTTTACCGAAAATTTACTGTTTCTCCACCCCTCTCCAGGGTGGAGAAAATTTACTGTTTGTAGATTTTTTGATGATGGACATTCTGACCGGTATGAGGTGATACCTCATTGTAGTTTTGATTTGCATTCCTCTAATGATTAGCGATGTTGAGCACCTTTTCATGTGTTTGTTGGCAATCTGTATATCTTCTTTGGAGAAATGTCTATTTAGGTCTTCTGCCCATTTTTGGATTGGGTTGTTTTTTTGATATTGAGCTGGCAGGTGGATTCTTAACCACTGTGTCACCAGGGAAGTCCCTCATCAATTTTTTTTTAATCAGTTGATTTTTTTAAAATTAATAAATTAATTTCGGCTGTGTTGGGTATTCGTTGCTGCATGCCAGCTTTCTTTTGTTGTGGCGAGCGGAGGCTACTCTTCTTGCGGTGCGTGGGCTTCTCATCATGGTGGCTTCTCTTGTTGCTGAGCACAGGCTCTAGGCGCACAGGCTTCAGTAGTTGCAGCATGTGGGCTCAGTAGCTGTGACTCACGGGCTGTAGAGAGCAGGCTCAGTAGTTGTGGCACACAGGCTTAGTTGCTCCACGGTATGTGGGATATTCCCTAATCAGGCATCGAACCCGTGTCCCCTGCATTGGCAGGAGGATTCTTAACCACTGTGCCACCAGGGAAGCCCCATCAATTCTTAGAGATATCAAATAATTGGTAAAATTCAACCCTTTGGTATAGCTTCTCTACCCTCTTACATGACCCATACCTGCATTTCAAAAGCAATTTACTAGTGCAACAGAGCAAAAACAGAACACATGTATCTTATCTGTGCATTCTGCCAATGCTGTGGACTGTATAGCTGTTTATAAAACACATACCCTAGTATTTTAAATACATGCTGGTATATTTTTGTTATTATATGTATTACAATGTGCAATTTGTCAGGAGTACGCCAAAAGAATTTTTCTTAAAATCTATGCAGTTGAAGCAAAGAGGAGAGACATTAATGCAAACTATCACGGGAGCTGTACCTATCCATTAATACACAGTCCACCAGAATTTTCAAACATCAAGGAACTAAAAAGAAGTAAAGAGAAATGGGAGATCACGTAAGGGTAATATGCCTAGAAACATGATCTGGTTTCTAAGATGGGCAAAACTCCTTTTGAAGTCAAAAACAATTTTACTTCCCTAGAAAACAAAGGACTTAGTTCCCAAGGAATATTATATGAAATGATGTTAGCTTAAATTAGCTCTCAGTAAGTAGAAAGTAAATACGTCTATAATTGGCTTTGTCATATAAAAAAAATCACACCAACTCAGACCTTAGAGCTCTGTAGATTATATTTTCCTGTAAAGCAAATTTCTGAGCCTCTGGGCCTGTTTTAACCCCATTGGGATGGTTTCAATATTCCCAGTGAAAGTTTTACTGAGAAGTGATGGATGATTGTAAGTAAAATATTGAAGTTTACCTAATACTTTCCAAAAATGACTTCAAAGATGTAACATACTCAACAATTCTTGTTGCTTTTAAATTATTTTTTTGGTCATTATGTGGGAACAAACTTGAAATGTTCAAGGAAGTAGCTTAGCTCTATCTTATTTGACCAAAAATCAATGTTACATATTAGGAACTGCCTATTGAACTCTTGGCTCTTTTTCTTTTTTATAAGTTGGATGTGTTTAGGAGAGAATTATATCTCTGACATTACTGAATTTAAAAATCCAACTTGACTTATTAATAGTGATCTTGGAAGTTTGCGATATTATAAATTGGAACTTTGTTAAGACAATTTTTTTATTGTAGTTGATTTACAATGTTGTGTTCATTTCTGCTGTACAGCAAAGTGATTCAGTTTTATATATATATATATATATATATATACACACACACACACACGTTCTTATTTTTTCGTTTTTTTAAATTTTATTTTATTTTTGGCTGTGTTGGGTCTTTGTTGCTGTGCGTGGGCTTTTCTCTAGTTGTGTTGAGTGGGGGCTACTCGTTGTTGTGGAGCACAGGCTCTAGGCATGTGGGCTTCAGTAGTTGTGGCGTGCAGGCTCAGTAGTTGTGGTGCACAGACTTAGTTACTCCGCGGCATGTGGGATCTTCCTGGACCAGGGCTTGAACCCATGTCCCCTGCATTGGCAGGTGGATTCTTAACCAATGAGCCACCAGGGAAGCCCCATACATTCTTTTTTATATTCTTTTCCATTATGGTTTTTCACAGGATATTGAATATAGTTCCCTGTACTATACAGCAGGACCTTGATGTTTATCCATCCTATATATATACTAATTTGCATCTGCTAAACCCAAACTCTTAATCCATCCCTCCCCCTCCCGCCTCGGCAACCAAGTCTGTTCTCTATGGCTAAGACACAAATTTGAATTCCATGAACTTCCAGTCACCTAACTAATATACGAGCCTAGTTCACCCCATGCAGAATCCCTATCTCAGGTCAACATTTTTGTCCTCTGTAATTGTTATTATGTTCTATATAATTGTAATTATACAATTATAATTAATTAATTGTAATTAATCTAAATCTAACATTAATTTAGCAATTACTATGTATCAAGTACCGTGATAAAACTTCCTATCACCTAGGTATCTTCTCTGTTCATTAACTGCTCTCTTTCTCTGAGATCTAACTTCTACCTATAGAGACAAACCCCAAGACCACATTTATACCACACACCACTGACCATCCAGAGCAGGTATGCATACCTTATCCAAACTCAGCCAATCAAAAATCTTTGCAAGAAATTTAGAAATTTGGAAATGGCTTTAAGCTTGCATGTAGAACTGTGAGGCAGCACTGTGTGTGGAAAAGCCAAGATAGCTCATCTGCCGACAGAAGAATGAAGCTAATGGGCTGATTACAGGTATAAAAAGACCACGTGGCCACAGAGTTCAAGATATACAGAGAGACAGACATGGAGGGAAACAGAGTGGCTGCCTGATGGCTCTCCCAGTCTGGATTCCATCATACATGACTGTACTTCCTGCCTTGTATTTTGTGAAATACCTCTGTTAAAACTTAAGAAAAATTTCACATTTTTCCTATGCTGGTTTGAAGTAAATGTCTTTGATTCACAGACACAAGAGCCTGATTCTCCAAGCAGGAGGTTACATGGCCCCAACTGCAGAGGCCAGAAAGCCTGAGTGTCAGGGCACCATGATATTTATGCACCCAACATAGGAGCACCTCAATACATAAGGCAACTGCCAACAGCTATAAAAGAGGAAATCAACAGTAACACAATAATAGTGGGAGAGTTTAACACCTCACTTACACCAATGGACAGATCATCCAAAATGAAAATAAATAAGGAAACAAAAGCTTTAAATGACAAAATAGACCAGATAGATTTAATTGATATTTATAGGACATTCCATCCAAAACCAGCAGATTACACTTTCTTCTCAAGTGCACACGGAACATTCTCCAGGATAAATCACATCTTAGGTCACAAATCAAGCCTCAGTAAATTTAAGAAAACTGAAATCATATCGGGCATCTTTTCTGACCACAACGCTATGAGATTAGAAATGAATTACAGGGAAAAATACGTAAAAAACACAAACACATGGAGGCTAAATAATATGTTACTAAGTAACCAACAGTTCACTGAAGAAATAAGAAAATACCTAGAGACAAATGACAATGAAAACATGATGATCCAAAACCCATGGGATACAGCAAAAGCAGTTCTAAGAAGGAAGTTTAGAGCTATACAAGCCTACCTCAAGAAACAAGAAAAATCTCAAGTAAACAATCTAACGTTACACCTAAAGGAACTAGAGAAAGAAGAATAAACAAAACCCAAAGTTAGCAGAAGGAAAGAATTCATAAAGATCAGAGCAGAAATAAATGAAATAGAAACAAAGAAAACAACTGCAAAGATCAATAAAACTAAAAGCAGGTTCTTTGAGAAGATAAACAAAATTGATAAACAATTAGCCAGACTCATCAAGAAAAAGAGGGAGAGGACTCAAATCAATAACATTAGAAATGAAAAAGGAGAACTTACAACAGTCACTGCAGAAATATAAAGCATCCTAAGAGACTACTACAAGCAACTCTATGCCAATAAAATGGACAACCTCGAAGAAACGGACAAATTCTTAGAAAGGTATAACCTTCCAAGACTGAACCAGGAAGAAACAGAAAATATGAACAGAACAATCACAAATAATGAAATTGAAACTACGATTAAAAATCTTCCAACAAACAAAGTCCAGGACCGGATGGCTTCACAGGTGAATTCTATCAAACATTTAGAGAAGAGCTAACACCCATCCTTCTCAAACTCTTCCAAAAACTTGCAGAGGAAGGAACACTCCCAAACTCATTCTATGAGGCCACCATCACCCTGATACCAAAACCAAACAAAGATACTACAAAAAAAAGATAATTACAGACCAATGTCACTGATGAATATAGATGCAAAAATCCTCAACAAAATACTAGCAAACAGAATCCAACAACACATTAAAAGGATCATACACCATGATCAAGTGGGATTTATCCCAGGGGTGCAAGGGTTCTTCAATATATGCAAATCAATCAATGTGATACATCACATTAACAAATTGAAGAAGAAAAACCATATGATCATCTCAACAGATGCAGAAAGACTTTTGACAAAATTCAACACCCATTTATGATAAAAACTCTCCAGAAAGCAGGCATAGAGGGAACCTACCTCAACATAATAAAGGTCATATATGACAAACCCACAGCAAACATCATTCTTAATGGTGAAAAACTGAAAGCATTTCCTCTAAGATCAGGAACAAGACAAGGATGTCCACTCTCACCACTATTATTCTACATAGTTTTGGAAGTCCTAGCCACGGCATTCAGAGAAGAAAAAGAAATAAAAGGAATACGAATTGGAAAAGAAGAAGTAAAACTGTCACTGTTTGCAGATGACATGATACTATACATAGAGAATCCTAAAAATGCCACCAGAAAACTACTAGAGCTAATCAATGAATTTGGTAAACTTGCAGGATACAAAATTAATGCACAGAAATCTCTTTCATTCCTATACACTAATGATGAAAAATCTGAAAGAGAAATTATGGAAACATTCCCATTTACCATTGCAACAAAAAGAATAAAATACCTAGGAATAAACCTACCTAGGGAGACAAAACACCTGTATGCAGAAAACTATAAGACACTGATGAAAGAAATTAAAGATGATACCAACAGATGGAGAGATATACCATGTTCTTGGATTGGAAGAATCAATATTGTGAAAATGACTGTACTACCCAAAGCAATGTACAGATTCAATGCAATCCCTATCAAAGTACCAATGGCATTTTTTAACGGAACTAGAACAAATCATTTTAAAATTTGTATGGAGATAAAAAAGACCCCGAATAGCCAAAGCAGTCTTGAGGGGAAAAATACGGAGCTGGAGGAATCAGACTCCCTGACTTCACACTATAGGACAAAGCTACAGTAATCAAGACAATATGGTACTGGCACAAAAACAGAAACATAGATCAATGGAACAAGATAGAAAGCCCAGAGATAAACCCATGCACCTATTGTCAACTAATCTATGACAAAGAACGCAAAGATATACAATGGAGAAAAGAGTCTCTTCAATAAGTGGTGCTGGGAAAACTGGACAGCTACATGTAAAAGAATGAAATTAGAACACTCCCTAACACCATACACAAAAATAAACTCAAAATGGATTAGAGACCTAAATGTGAGACCAGACACTATAAAATTCTTAGGAGAAAGCATAGGAAGAACACTCTTTGACATAAATCACAGCAAGATATTTTTTGATCCACCTCCTAGAGTAATGGAAATAAAAATTAAAATAAACAAATGGGACCTAGTGAAACTTCAAAGCTTTTGCACAGCAAAGGAAACCATAAACAAGACAAAAAGACAACTCTCAGAATGGGAGAAAATATTTGCAAACAAATCAATGGACAAAGGATTAATCTCCAAAATATATAAACAGCTCATGCAGCTCAATATCAAAGAAACAAACAACCCAATCCAAAAATGGGCAGAAGACCTAAATAGATATTTCTCCAAAGAAGACATACAAATGGCCAAGAGGCACATGAAAAGCTGCTCAACATCACTAATTGTTAGAGAAATGCAAATCAAAACTATAATGAGGTATCACCTCACATCAGTTAGAATGGGCATTATCAGAAAATCTACAAACAACAAATGCTGGAGAGGATATGGAGAAAAGGGAACCCTCTTGCACTGTTGGTGGGATTGTAAATTGATACAGCCACTATGGAGAACAGTATGGAGGTTCCTTAAAAAACTAAAAATAGAATTACCATATGACCCAGCAATCCCATTACTGGGCATATACCCAGAGAAAACTATAGTTCAAAAAGACACATGCACCCCAATGTTCATTGCAGCACTATTTACAATAGCCAGGTCATGGAAGCAACCTAAATGCCCATCGACATACAAATGGATAAAGAAGATGTGGTACATATATACAATGGAATATTACTCAGCCACGAAAAGGAACGAAATTGTGTCATTTGTTGAGACCTGGATGGATCTAGAGACTGTCATACAGAGTGAAGTAAGTCATAAAGAGAAAAACAAATATCATATATTAATGCATGTATGTGGAACCTAGAAAAATGGTACAGATGAACCGGTTTGCAGAGCAGAAGTTGAGACACAGATGTAGAGAACAAACGTATGGACACCAAGGGAGGAAAACCGCGGTGGGGTGGGGATGGTGGTGTGCTGAATTGGGTGATTGGGATTGACATGTTTACACTGATGTGTATAAAATTGATGACTAATAAGAACCTGCAGTATAAAAACAAACAAATAAAAAAACAACTTAAGAAAAATTCCACATTTTTCCTATGCTGGTTTGAAGTAAATTTCTTTGATTCGCAGACACAAGAGCCCGATTCTCCAAGCAGGAGGTTACATCGCCCCAACTGCAGCGGCCAGAAAGCCCGAGTGTCAGGACACTATGTCAATGCACACAGATGTCTCTAAAGAGGGTTTCAACATTTTTTTTTCAAGTTCTGAGTCACAACTAATATTCATCACTGAGCAGAGAATGAGTCCTTGTTGAACCTTCAGTGCTTAACACAGAATAATTTGTTAATTTAATTGATAAGTGTTGTCATTTAGTCAATGAGTTTCAGAACCTGAAGGGACTTTCCTATAATTTCCCTAGCAGATGGCCACCCAGCCTCTACTTGACTCAACTCACCCCCTCATGAGAAATTGCATTCTCTCCCTGAGGAGCTTTGGGGCACTTTGACAGAACAAAAGGCTTTCTTGCTGCAACATTAGCCCACTAAAGTCTAACTCTTTGGCAAACCAGTCTCTCTCTGCCCAAGGACAACTCTTCATGTGTTTGAATACAACTTAGTTGGCTGGGTGCCAGACTATATATTCCTTCAAACATTCTGTGTGCCATGGATCCAGGACCCCTTAGTACTCTGAGACAAGCTCTAACGTCATCTCCTCCACAGTGTGCTCAGAACCGAAGTGAGGTTCTGGTGTGCTCTGAGAGGATCTGGAATATCATATACAGTTAGGCACATTTTAAGAGAGACCATTATTTACAATAACCTGAATTCCAGACATATATGCAGCTTTTGAGTGCCTTAACCATTTTTTTTTTGATGTACTGATTTTATTTTAGTTATGTGTTTATTTTTATTGTGGTAAAATAAGTGACATGAGATCTACACTTAACAAAAATTTCAGTGTACAGTACAGTATATTAACTATAAGCTCAGTGTTGTACAGCAGACGTCTAGAACTTTTTCATCTTATATGACTGAAACTCTAAACCCATTGAACGGCAACTTCCCATTTCCTCCTTCTCCCAGCCCTTGCAACCACCATTCTATTTTATGTTTCTCTGAGTTCAACTATTTTAGATACCTTATATAAGTGGAATCATGTGGTAATTATATTAATGGAAATTATATGTAATTACACAAGAAAGGAAATTCTGTCATATGCTACGACATGGATGAAGCTTGAGGATATTACGCTAAGTGAAATAAGCCAATCATAGAAGGACACCCAGGACAAAATTGCTTCATTGGTGAATTCTATCCAACAATTATAGAAGAAATAAATATAATCTTTCTCAAACTCCTCAAAAAAAATCTAAGAGGAGGAAACACTCCCAAACTCATTTTATGAGGCTGACGTTACCTTGATACCAAAGACAGATAACAACACTGCAAGAAAAGAAAACTATAGACCAATATTTCTGATCAATTAGATGTAAAAATTCTCAACAGGATACTAGCAAACCCAATTCAACAGCACATTAAAATTATCATACACTGTGATCAAGTGGGATTCACCCCGGGATACAAGGAGGGTTCAACATGTGCAACTCAATCAGTGTGATGCATCACTTAATAAAATGAAAGATAAAAATCACAATCATCTCAATAGATGCAGAAAAAACATTTAACAAAATTAAATATCCATTTATGATAAAAACTCTCAAACTGGGTATACAAAGATCATACTTCAACATAATAAAGTCTATATATGACAAGCCTACATTATACCAGATGTTCTATGATCTATGGCTAGAACATTATACTCAATAGTGAAAGATTAAAAGCTTTTCCCTTAAGATCAGGAACAAAGCAAGGGTGCCCACTCTCACCACTCCTATTAAGAATAGTGCTGGGGGCTTCCCTGGTGGCGCAGTGGTTGAGAGTCCGCCTGCCAATGTAGGGGACACGGGTTCGTGCCCCGGTCTGGGAAGATCCCACATGCCGCGGAGCGGCTGGGCCCATGAGCCATGGCCGCCGAGCCTGCGTGTCCGGAGCCTGTGCTCCGCAACGGGAGAGGCCACAGCAGTGAGAGGCCCGCGTACCGCAAAAAAAAAAAAAAGAATAGTGCTGGAAGTTCCAGCCAGAGCAATCAAGCAAGGAAAAAATAAATAAATAAAAGGCATCCAAACAATCAGGAAGAAGTAAAATTTTCTCTATCTACATATGAAATAATCTTATACAGAATATCCTAAAGCCTCCACCAAAAAACTGAGAACTAATAAACCAATTTAGCAAAGTTGCAGGTTTCAAAATCGATATATAAAAATCAGTTGTGTTTCTATACATTAGCAATAAATTATCCAAAGAAGAAATAAAAAAGCAATTCCACTTACAATAGCATCAAAATAAAAAAATACTTAGGGATAAATTTATCCAATGAGGTGAAAGATCTATACACTGAAAACTATAAGACATTAATGAAAGAAACTGAAGAAGACACAAATAAATGAAAAGATATTTGTGTTCATGGATTGGAAGTCTATGGCACCTCGCCTTTTAAAGAGAAAAGTGTCAAGTGAGAGAGAGGCATGGACATATATACACTACCAAACGTAAGGTAGATAGCTAGTGGGAAGCAGCCGCATAGCACAGGGAGATCAGCTCGGTGCTTTGTGACCGCCTGGAGGGGTGGGATAGGGAGGGTGGGAGGGAGGGAGACGCAAGAGGGAAGAGATATGGGAACATATGTATATGTATAACTGATTCACTTTGTTATAAAGCAGAAACTAACACACCATTGTAAAGCAATTATACTCCAATAAAGATGTAAAAAAAAAAAAAAAGAAAAAAGAAAAGTGTCAAAGAATTTGTGGCCACGTTATTAAACTGCCACAATTGGCCCAGTGGCCATAAGTATTTACATTCCTCCCACATACAAAACATACTCTCTGTCAAGAACTCACAAAAGTCCCATGATTCTACAATATTAAGTTCAGGATTGAGGTCTAGGATGTTGTTATCTAAATCAGGTCCAGATGTGGATGAGACCCCTGGGGTCCTCAGATATGATTTTTCCTGGTTTAAAAACCTGTGAACTGGGGCTTCCCTGGTGGCACAGTGGTTAAGAATCTGCCTGCCAATGCAGGGGACATGGATTCAAGCCCCGGTCCAGGAAGATCCCACATGCTGTGGAGCAACTAAGCCCGTGTGCCACAACTACTGAGTCTGTGCTCTAGAGCCTGTGAGCCACAACTACTGAAGCCTGTGAGCCTAGAGCCTGTGCTCCGCAACAAAGAGAAGCCACCACAATGAGAAGCCTGTGTACCGCAACGAACAGTAACCCCTGCTCGCTGCAACTAGAGAAAGTTCATGCACAGCAATGAAGACCCAACGCAGCCAAAAATAAATAAATTAAATAAATAAATTAAAAAAAAAAAAAAACCTGTGAACTAAAGGGACAAGTTATCTGCCCCCTATATAGCAAACATACAGAGGCAGGACAGGTCTAGAATTACTGTGATACTCTTGATCAAAAATAGGGGAACCAAAAAGAAAAAAGAAAAAGAAGGGAACCAATAAATAAACAAGTGTATATTGTACAGCACAGGGAAACATAGCCATTATTTTGTAATAACTTTAAATGTAGTATAATCTTTAAAAATATTGAATCACTATGTTGTACACCTGAAACTAATATAATGTTATAAGTCAACCACACGTCAATTAAAAAAAGGGGGTGGTGGGGAGAACCAGAGGCACACAGCAGTCACTGGCCCATAGCAATTCTGAAACCAGTCAAGCCCATGTTGCCAGTTCCTTGATCAGGGTCTTCTTGGAAGTGGATCATCATGATTCTAGGTTCCATACTTTGGGTTCATGGTTTCACTTTCTATGTCATCCTTCTTTTCCCAAAATAAATCATCCAATTTTGCATCTGTTAAGTATTCTCAATTTGCTTCATGCCCATAGAAGTTCATGGGTTCAAAGCCCTCCTTTCATTTTATATTATTTCTGTCCCTTTTATTCCAAGCACATATAATTTCTTTAAAAATTATGTTTCCTGTTTATCCATTTATATTTCATTAGACATACCTAGAAATCTCTGCTAGGAAGCCTTTCTCTACTTTGGGCCTCCTCTGAGCCTGCTGTGGAACAATGCCTTTAAGGTTCTTAGGTTTGTCTATCATTACATTCAGCTGTTCTTCTTAGAAAGCCTATGTTTAATGGAGAATGTCTGTAAGGCACACCTTTAAGATCCCTAGAATATTTGGGGTTTTTTTGGGAAAGAGTCTGTGAGGTCCCACCTTAAATTTTTGTGAGTTTTAAACACAGGTTTATAAATCACACCCTGAGTACTGTCTTTTCCCCATGTTCCCATTTTCCTGACAGCAGCTAGGATCTGATCTTTCTCCTGAGGTCCTTTCTTACTTTGAGAACACTACTACTTACTAGCTGGGAAAACTCACTTGTGTCTTTTTCATTTTTTTCCAAACTCTACTCTTTAGTGTATCCTTCTTTTATCACATTTTTAAACAGGCAGATAGATGAAGCCAGGAGATACCTTTGATATTCTGCACAGAACGCTCTTCAGCTAGATCACTGAGTTCATTAGGTATATTTTCCATTTTCTATATTACCACAGGTGACAGTGTTACCAAACTTTCCACTAAGAGTTAACAAGGATCCTCTTTCCTTCAACTTCCCAAAACATCTCTCTCAATTTCCTTCAATATTTCCCCTCAGTCCCCCAATGTCCATCAAGCTTCCATCTGCTCCCTGGCCCCAAAACCAATATAACATTTTTAGGTTTTATTATGATAGTCCCCCCTTTTCAGGTACCAAGCTACCTTCCAGTTACTATTACTGAATAACAAAAAACCCTAGAACTCAGAGGCATTTTATTGTGCTCATGGATTCTGTAAGTGATGAATTCATACAGAGCATGGTGAGGATGGATTGTCTCTGTTTCGTGATGTCTGGGACCTCAAGCTGCGGAGATGTAAATAGCTGGAGGTGATTCAAAGGACTGGGGACCAGAGTTCTATGGAGACATCTTTACTCATGTCTGGAGGCTTTGTGCAGATGGCAGGAAGGCTGGACTCAACCAGAACTGTCAGCTAGAAAACTTACAGGGAGCTTCTGAAGCATGATGCCCTCCAGGTAGCTGAACTTCTTACATGTGGCTTAGGGCTCCAAGAGCAAGTTTGCCAGCAAACAAGTTTCAGGTTTTCATAGATCATTTAATGTCGCTGCTGAACTATATCGTTGAAATCTTCAAAACCTACACAAATTCAATGGGAGGGGTATATACTTCACCTCTTAATGGGAGGAGATTCAAAGAATGTGAGGCCATATTGTAAAAGCTTTCTAAACAACCACAAGCTTATTTTATGTTATCATGTTTACCATAGTTCAGAAATTGAAGTCTTCTTAAGTTTCTTTACTTGACTAGCACATACTCTTATTTTTAAACACAATTTACTAAAATCATATCCAACTACTTATGAATAGAATAAGATGTCATGAATTGGAATTTCAGATGAACAATAAGTATCATCATGTAGCTGGAGGAAACAGTTCAAATAACTTTAAGGAGCTGCTGAAATTAGATCTTGACTCAACATTAACCTCAATAAAAATGATATACGACTTGGGGAACAATTGTATTTAACCTTATGAAGTAAGATCAATGCAATTAAAATGAATTTTCTCTTTAGACTGCCATATGACTGTGCTGTCTCTTATTTCATTTGCCTTTGGTTGGGGTAACAGAAAAGCAAAACTCTCAGAGAAAAGACTATAATTTGGAGCAGGTAATTTTAGTTGCCAGGACCAACATTTTTTATTTTATTTTATTTTTTTTTACTAAGAATCAGTATGCAAATACAAAGCTTAGAATATTCTAATTATGAATAACTCACAAAGATGAAATAGTTCTTAGAACTTCATCCTCTTAAATTATGAGTAAGATGGTTTTTGTAGGGAAAAAGTTACTATGTTTTCCCTACTCCCTAAAATTCCCTACAAGAATTTTAAATTCAACCATAATATGTGTATGTTTTTACTCCCTTTCATATATATTCCATACTTATATCAAAAAATTATATCAGGGAAAAGAATTTTATTTTCTCTGTATGAATATTAGAAAATAAGACGTTCTTAGATACTCACTGGAAATCTATTTCCAAACTGGTTATCTGGGGACTACTTACATTTAAAAGGGAAGAAAAATGGTGATTTGGTGCTTTAAAAACCATAGATAAATTTTCAAAATCACTTTTACTGAATTCCAGTTAACAAATTAAATGGTAAAATTCTTAAAAGACCAAAGCTGTTTTTGAACCTTTAAACTGGTCTTCAAACTTGGAAAAATATGATATATGAAATTGGAAATGAATTATGTAATCCATTTTATTTTGGACTTGTGCAGTCAGAGGCAAACAATTTTGGATTAAGGAATCACAAGCACAAAAATTGGCAAAACCTTATCGTGTATTTTGTGAAATTTATTTTTAACAGATTATAAAATCTCATGGAGGCATACAGTTCTAGTGGCTGTTTCTGTGAAATATGTAAGGCAGGAAAACTTTCCCTTCTTCCCTTTGTAGGGGAGCAAAATTTGCCATCCCAAAATATGTTTCTTTGACATATTAATTATTTTAAGCTGGTTATTTTCTAAGAAACAACAGACATGGGAAAAACTGATAACCAGGTAGGAGTTACCATTTTGTAAGAAACACTTATAAGAGAAATCTCCATTTGTAAGGGTATCTCCCTCCCTGTTCCTGGAAGAGGAGGAGAACTGAACCTCCAGGAACTTAACAATGGAGAAGGCCAGGACTTACATCGGAATAACAAACTTACCCTCATTTACTGTGCTTTTCCTGGTAACCTCCCTAACTGACTCCCCATTCTCAACATCCTCTTTTGTCTGTAGCTGAGGATGGTATTTAATGTGAGGGTTTCAGTCATTTTAGTGAGTTACTCAGTTTTCCTGAGTCTCTCCCATGTATACGTGTCATTAAACTTTAGTTTGGTTTTCTCCTGTTAATCTGTCTCATGTCAATTTAATTCATAGACCAGAAGAACCTAGAAGTGTAGAGGATAATTTCTCCCTTTCTGACACCTTCTAGGTTATTTGGCTGGCCTAATAATTAATTTGACATAATACAGATTGAAGGAGAAAAAAAAACTTTGTAAATGCTGAAGTCCCATAAAAATATCAGACTCAAAGGCAGTCAGGCAATTGATGCTTATGTGCCATCCTGAGCTAAAAAATGGAAGAGGGCTCTGGGGCTTCAAAGGGAAAGAAGACAAATCAGAGGCAGATGACAAGAGCAGATGTTTGGGAAACAAATGTATGCCCAGCCATGCCGATGAGTCTTTCTGATATAAAAAGTTATCTTTGGTACTAGCTTTCTCCTGGTACAGGCCCTCTATCTAAATTCTTTTAGGCAGTTAAGAGAGAGGCAAAGAGACTTTTCCTGAGTCTGCTTGGTCTTAATTGCCTTTAGCTCAAAAGAGTCCACGTGCCAAAGTGGTACATTTTGGAGTGGCGTATGCTGCTCCCCCTCTCAGGTACCTGTATTAGTTTATGCTATATCACCTTAGGTAGGTAGATAATATTGGGTTACGTGAAGAAGAGAAGTAATGAGGTTTGCTAGCACCTTCACAAAACTGAATTTAAATTTCATACTTGGGTAGCCCAAGAAGTAATGTGAAACCAAAAAGACAACTGCTACATTATAAATAAGGGGAGAAAATTGAAAGCATGTAAATGCTAACTGGGAAATGACCAAGCACATATGTATTTCCAGAAAAGATTACAGTAAGCATAGCAAATGCATAGTACTCATGCTGCCACTCCCTGCTCCAGAGCCTGTGGGAGACATCTCTAATTAATCATCCTTTCCTGAGAAACCCTGAAACAGTCTCCCAATGCAGAGCCCTAGGTAGTTTCTGCCTGTTGTTTGGCATTGACATTCAGATGAAACCTATCTGTCATCTCTGAATGAAATGGTCATAGTGATCCCAAACTGAAAATGAGTCATGGGCATACTGATTTGATTTTATCACTTGGAATATAGCAAGTAGGAACCTCGAGGCAGGGCTACCGCGATCCTCAGCCATGACTTGACTACTGAAAAAACTCCAGCTCATTCTCAGAGGCAGCACTGAGCAGGGGTGAACAAATGGGCCAGTTAAATCCTAGCTCTGTATTGATCAGCTGAATTTTCACATCATCTGTGAAGTAGGGATCATGATACCTATTTCTCAAGTTTGTTATGAGGATTAATAGAGACAGACCATGTAAATTACCTTAAAATAGGTGCTTGCTAAACATCAGTTCCAAATTCTAACTGCACAATTTTTAAAGGGACATGGAGGGAGGCCCAGAGCAACACATCTGAAGTGGTTAAAAGGGATGGAAAGTAAAATAGGGAAGATGTTAAAGTAATCAGAATTGTTTGTGGCACATAAGTGAAAAATATCTGTACTACTCGACACAGATAGTAACAAGGTTTTCAACTATTTTGAGACTGAAAACTCCAGCAATGTCATCCAAAGTATGGTACATGTATCAGCAGTGGTCCGTGACACCATTGATGGCAATGAAAAAATTAATCAATGGTCGATCTAAAGAAAAAATGGGAATTTTTATTCGAACCAAACAGGATTATAACCTGGGAGAGAGTCTCTCAGAGAGTTCTGAGAACTGGTACAAAAAGATAAAGGGGGAGGTCAGTATCTATGTGATTTTGGCAAAGGAGTACATGCAATCGCAGGAGAAGATTGCTGCTGCCACTAGGAACAGATAGCTTAAAGGTTTAGTGCTTTCTAAGATGCAAGAATCCAGGTTCATAAAAAGTAGCTCCTGAAAATATCTAACTATCCGAAGCCCTGTTCTGCCAGTTTTCCTAGAGCACAGAGTGCTTCATCCTGATCTTTGCCCTGAATTCCTTTCAGTGTGTATTGTAAGTCAACGATTGTAGTGGCTAATGACTCGATTCTTGTAGAACTGAATGGTGGGCAACATTATTCCACAATCCCTTCCCTTTCTATCTTAATTTCAACCAAATTTGGGAAGCGTCTCGTGACCAATTTGTCCCATGGTGCTGGGAATGCTCATTCCCAGGTAAGGCAAGGATTTCATTGATGGGCCACTCAATGTGCTATTACTGGACTAGGTCCTGTTAACAGTAGCCAAAAGCCTCTCAATCACCTGTCTTACTAGTCATTTATGGTCCAGGAAATGGTTTCCATCTAGTTGCTTCTTCCTATATCGAAAGTTACACTATTACAATCATTGATCTTAGAGAACTATGTATTTGGTCAATTGTTTCAAGTCACCTAATCATTAATTGTATCTGAGGCTCAGTCACACATTTGGTAATGCAAGAAACAATCTTGTAAACTAGGCAGAATGCCAGTAATATAGCTACTAACATGAATAGGTCATAATTAAGTATTTAAGCTAAGAACTTACATTAGGTGAGGCCCCGTACCTCCTTAGGTCATCTAACCAGTCTGTTCTGCACCAGTTGCTATCTCTAAGGGCAATGATATATTGGCATTTTACATAAAGTTTACCAAAGATGTCTGCCTATTTAAGGTGAGTGCTGGGTCATTGTAACCCCTTACAGAATTTAGAAAGGAATATTATCATCTAAGGAGTTACATGGCTGGCACCAGAAGGAGAAAAACTGATCTTCATGGTTGAGCAGGTATTTCTGCCATTGAGGAGGTCTGGTTAACACATAATGCAGATGCACAAGGCACACTAGAGGGGAGGGAGAGAACAGGCAAGGAAAAATTTTGTTTAAATTTTTCTTGCCTTGGCTTAAAATGATGACTTGTAAGCTACCTGGCTTTAGGTAGGCCCTGAATGGTAATTTTAAACACAGCCTTTCAGCTCATGCAAAGCAGAGAATCCTCTAGAGGTAACCAGGATCCTAGGGAGGGGCCCCTTTGGAATTTTTCTGCTCCATCAGGGTGGAGATTTCCTGGCAGGCTAGAAACCTAGGATATGTTATATAGTTTGGGGGTGACTTTTGGGTCATGACAAGCAATACTGGTTACTGTTTAAGGCAGTCACATCAAGTTTGCCTTTTGTGTGCATTGAGAAAATGAGAAAATAAGACATGAGCCACATAAAAATATAAATGGGACGTAAAATTGGCAGAAATTTTAGAAGTATCCTCTGTGGTAATGACTAAAATTTGGCCAAGAGTGAACTAAAATGTGAAAGAGAAAAAAGAGGAAGGCAAAAGAGAAAAGAATGTAGGGAGGGAGACCCTCATTTAGGTAGCCCAAGGTTTCCTTCTCGGGGCCCTGTTTTTGACATTGCAATGCCTGCCCCCCAGCTCTAATCTGGAGCTGAGGCCGGAAAGAAACTGAGGATGAATCTAAGAATTCAGCATGGTCACTTTAAACGATTACCAGATCATATAATGCAATTGCTTTCTCTCTTTAATTAAGAGACAATTCATGCTTTACAATTTAGTCTCTTTTGACATTTAATTAGGGCTTCTCATCTGTAAAGGGTGAGAGCTATCAATCAAATCAGAACAGCAGCAATGCTCATTCCCACATAAACAGCACAAAGGTGGTTATTGCCATAGCCCATCCACTTTAACCCTATGATCATTAATCAGGCAGATTTTTTTCCAGCAAACATTTATGAAGTACTTTCTCACCACATACCACATTACCTTGGAGTCTAATAGGGTTTTATCTGTTTCAAGGTAAGTAAATGGGAGACTTATAACACAATATGCCCAAACTAGTGTGCTAAGTACTCTGATGTAGGTAAACAACGTGCTATGAGTTGTGGAGGGGATTGAGGAAGGCTTCCAGAAAGGAGGGGATAGCTCTGTTTAGTCTTGAGGGATGATTTGGGACTAGCTGGAAAGATGAAGTGGGCGAGGAGTTCTGCCCAGTTGGTGTAGCTTGTGTAAATGCAGAGAGACCCAGGAGAACGTGGTGCTAATTGTAAGATGTGAATAGACCATGGGGCTGAGCACAGGGTTTGTTGGAAGAGCAGCAGAAGAGGAGCCTGGACTTGGACCATGAAGGGCCTTCTGTGAAATGCTAAAGAGTTTGGACTTGTGAAAGAAAATGCATCCAACAGTTAAGGAAATGATTTTACTCAGGCAATTTCAATAGAGAGAATATTCATTAATGAGGACGGTCTCAGAGAGGGAGAAAACAAGGTTTTATAAAATAGGCAAGTCCCTGAGGAAAGGTGGAGGTGAGTCTTATCTGGGACCATGCGAGGCCAGGTTAGTCCTTCAGTGAGTCTTTTCTCAGAACACAGAAGGATCACAAGGATAGGAGGGTGGTTTCTCTACCGCTGCTGCCTTGGGTAGCATGGAACCCAGACAGAGTTCAGGACTGTCAGATTTGAGCCTGGTTGTACCACAGAGGATATTCAAGGTACTCAAGGTTTGTAAGCAGGAGGGAGACCTAATCATGTGAGTGCTGTAGAGCAACAGTACAAGCAACCCAGCTGCCATTACTTGCCCCATCAGAAAAACTTGCCTTTGGCCCCTGTTCCTTGCTTTTGAAACTGAGTCCCCCTAAAACTGAGCTCCCCTGCAAAGTTTAAGATTAACCTCTCTATCAAGAGAAGTAATGATAATAGTTCAGCAATAAAACAATCCTAGTTCCTCCTCAAGGAATATAGCTAACAATCTGACTCATATCTTTGAGTTGTTCTGAGAAACTAAGATGCTGGTCCAGGTAGAAGATGGTGACCCCAGACTGGCTGGAACCAGAAGGTTGATTATTAAGATTCCCGAAACATCACTCTGTTACCTCACTACCAACGGATCAGAAGAAAGCCATGGACCTGGCAGCCCTCACCCCTAAGTTTGCCTTTAAAAATCCTTCCCGGAAAGCCACAGTGGATCTCAGGTCTTTTGAACATAAGCTGCCTGTTCTCGTTTGGAGCCTGCAATAACGCTGTATTTGCCTTCACTACAGCCAGGTGTCAATAAATTGGCTTCACAACAAGGCAGGAGAGCAGAACCAAGTTCAATTCAGCAACACTTTTGTCTTTGACATCATCTCTGGGTTCTCTGGATCCCACTCCAAGCAACATGTCTTAGTTTGATGACCAGGGGTCTCTAGTTCCTACCTCTTGCCCTGAGACTTGCACACACCTGAAACTTCAATGCCTAACAAAATCACCACCACATTTTGGCCTGTTCTCTTAGAGAACATTATCTTTTCACTCCCCTCCGTCTCACACCTGGCCAGAGCTTCTAATCCATTCCAGGAATGTCTTGGATCAACAGCCCTTCCTGGGTAAAGAAAGTTATTGGCAAATCCTGCATTGCTGCAGCAACCCAGCTGCTCTCCCAACAGTTGGGGGCATTGTCCCACAGACTGGGCAAGGGCTGGCTCTTGGGATCTAGACTCCAGCTCCTGTAGGTTGGTGTGTAAGCAGAAGTGTCTTTGGACCCAAGAGAAAGCACCGTTTGAGTTGGGTTGCTCAACTCCCAGCCATTCAAGCCCTGAGCCACACAGTAACTGGGGTTTGCAAACCTTGGTTTCTATGAATTGGCTTGAATAATGAGTCTACTTAATCCATTAGCCCTGAAGTGAGAATCAACAGATAAGATTAACATTGAACCATAAAATGGTCTGGGGGGTGGGGAAACCACTACAAGTTACATGGTTATGAAATTGTGTTATCAGACAAACAAGTTCAGCTCAGATGTTCTGCTTCAAAAAAACCCAAAACTAATAAAATGCAAGTCACTTCTGATGTTGCTGAAGTTTGCCAAGAAATAATCCAACAAACACAATATGCAGCTCTGACAGACATCCAAAAGATATGTGGAGAAAGAAAGACCTCAAAGTAAATCCAATTACGATCTTGGTGGCTGGGGTATGTTTTCTGGTTCAAATTCATAGAAAACTAAATATCCTTATGCACAAGCATGTTTTTAGGAGACAGATATCATATAAACAGCAGATCTTAATCTCTGTAACAAATGGTTTTAATGTAGGTGGTTAGGTTTGTACTAATACTTGAGTTTAAACAAAATTAAACAGAGCCATGAGACAATACTTTGGATTTATAGACCATTATTCTTAAGACAACTCCCTTTATTCCTGGGTGCTTATAACATCAATGCACTTCTGTCTGATATAATTTTCAAAGTAAAGCATAAGGTTTACCAATTAAACCCTCTTCCTCTCCTAGTAAGATTTACTAACATTTTCCCTCACAGTAATCTTTTGCAATTACATAGTAATTCTATATAAGGTCCTCCAAGTGTTTTGCAAACATTAATCAAGCTTTGCAGTACCCCAGCAAGGAAGAAGACCAGCATCATACCCAGGAGTCCTCCTCCTGCAGAGAGGGTGATTGGAATGACATTTGTTCCTGTCACTCAGAATCAGCACATGGAGCTCTAACCTGTGCGAGGAGAGGATGTGCTGATTCTGCCAGAATTACAAATGACACTATGATGCCTCTGCTGGCTCCAACGGGAAGATGGGGTGACTTTTCCTATTAAATCATTTCACTTTTATAAAGATTTATTTTTATCTAGGATTATAACTGATCTGATTTTTCATTAATGTTTTGAAATCAGCTGAAATTCAATGTTCTACCTATACTGTTCTATTCATATATATTGTTTCAGTAGCACCACTTTAAATTTTATGCAACCAACCATTTGATAATGAGAAATTACACAGAGCATAGATAGAGAAGTGTCTGCGTTTAGATACACATGGATCTCATCCCACCTTTGAAGGTACATATATAACCTTAGCTTAAGAACAACAGGCACTTAAACAACAAGGATCAACTGTACAGCACAGGGAACTATACTCAATATTTTGTAATAACCTATATGGGGAAAGAATCTGAAAAAGAGAGATTCTATACTTCAATTAAAAAATAAATATAAAAAAGAAAAATAAACAAAGCAAAGCAAAAAAACAACAAACAAACAAACACCAAAAAAAAACAGGCACATGGAGAAATGAAGAAAAGAAGGTACTAACTGGATAAGTCGATGACCCTTCTCTAGCCATGAGATGTGAACTGGAGAGATCAAGATGCTTAAACAACTAGATCCTTAATTTGTTTAGCTAAGTTAAAATTTACATGGGAATTCTTTTTTAGCTTTCTTTCCAATGTTATTTTACCAGTTATTACGGTGGTCACCCCTGGCCCAGGAATCTAGGCTGCCTGTTTCTCAGGAGACAGACAACACAGCTGGCCTAATCAAGCTACCAGCACAGTCTTGGCATCTAACCCTGGAGGAGCCTGCTTCACCTTCCCATCCCCAATCCAGGCTGGGGTCCTTGACTGCTGTTAAAGCCCCAGCAGTGGACACAGTCTGTTAAGTATGATGACTTCTTGGCTCTCAACCTTGACTGTACCTCATAACCTCTTGGGGAGCTCTTTGAAAATACTTCTGTACCTACTCCCCACCAATTAAAACACAGTCTCTAAGAATGAGGCTGGCTGTGGGCATTTTAAATGTCCCCAGGTGATTGATACCTGCAGCCCTGGTTAATGCCCCTTGGGGGGCAACTGTGGAGCTTCCCAGGAATCAGGTGAAGCTGCTAAGCTTCCCCTGCAGGATAATGACTATGTGACCAATTCTCAGAAAGGTCTGCTGTTAAAACCTTTTAAAGTCTTTGTGCTTGTCATGCTGCCTTTTACAATTTCCATCTTTCTCATGTTGTAAGTACCTGGCTGTTGGCTTGAAACATTGGCCAGTAGTAGGGAAGGACTGCCTGGGCTGAATCTGTTCTCACCTTTGAGGTCAAGTTATGTTCCTGCTGATGTATAATCCTTGGGGCATTGCCTAGTGCCCATCTCAGGCTTTGTCGGCCACCCCCATGATGATATTCCAGGCTTGGGTGCCTAGAGCCCTTGTTGAGCCAAAGGAGTATTGCAGAGGGGAATGAACTTAGCTTTGAAGAGCAGAAGGCAGATGCTGTGGTAATATAGGTCAATGGGTCAAGGGATACACACTATAAATACAGTTTGCAGAAATATTGCAAAACAGGTCAGCTGGGATGATCCCAAAAATGTTACCTAGATTAGCTTTTAGTGAAGTAAGACATTTTTTACTCCTATCCCGTACATAAATCTTTTGATAAGTCAGATTTTCTACATGAATTTTAATGGAGGAAGATGTACAATATTAGTTGTGAAAAAGAGGGGACATTTTGCTTCACAGCTGTTTGATACTCCTTTTGGTTTTAGGTGGTGCCACTGAAATGGCATTATGTATATGTTGAATTATAATTTTTTCTATTCTTTTTCAGTTTTCTTAATATTCAAAATTCTTTTAATTCTACCTTCTGATTTCCCAAGGTGGAAGACTCAGTTTGGTGTTACTAAGTCTGTAACATCTTTCTGGTACTGATAATATCTCTTTCTAACAAAAAATTTAGGAAGCAGTGGTAACCAGCTGGAATTTAAGAACAGTTTTTATGTGTATTTATCTTTTCCTCATGACAAGCAATACCGTTATCCAGTTTACAGTAGTGATTTAGAGCTTCATAAATTACATTTAAGCAAATATGAGTTGATTTAAAGAGATAATAATAGAGTTAGCACACATACATAGCAAAAATTGTGAAGGGGATATATAACTTTAGCTGAAAAGAATCTCACCACCACCTTTTTTAAGAGGGGATCATGTTTTTAAAACAAATATCATTGCCAGCTTGATCCTAGGACAAATGTAAAAAGCATCAGGTCTAACTTTTAAAAAGCAATTAATACTTTAAATTTAAATGCACCTTAGATGTATCATGCACACCTATCCCTAACTTTGTTTTCAAGTAGAAGCCCTTAATAGTGTCATATTTGACCATGCAAAAATCCAACAAATACTGGCAAACTGAATTCAACAACAGATTAAAAAGATCATATACCATGATCAAGTGGGATTCCAAAGTTGCAAGGGTGATTCAACATGCACGAATCAATAAATGTGATATATCATGTTAATACTGTACAATGAAGGATAAAAGTAACATGATCCTCTCAATAGAGGCAGAAAAAGCATTTGACAAAATTCAACATCCATTGATGATAAAAACTCTCAACAAACTGGGTATTGAGGAAACTTACCACAACATAGTAAAGGCCATATATAGTTAAGTCCACGGCTAACATCATACTCAATGCTAAAGTGCTGAAAGTTTTTCCTCTAAGATAAGGAAGAAAATCAGGGTAACCACTCTCACAACTTTTATTCAACACAGTACTGGCAGTCCTAGCCAGAGCAATTAAGCAAGAAAAGAAAGTAAAAGGCATTCAAATGGCAAAAGAAAAAGTAAAATGTCTCTATCTGCAGATTACGTGACATTTAATATAGAAAGCTCAAAAGACAATACACCCCCCAAAAAAACTGTTAGAACTAATAAATGAATTTAGTAAAGCTGCAGGCTACCAAATCAATATAACATTATTCACATTTCTATATACCACCACCAAACTAACAGAAAGAGAAGCAAATAATTCCATTTACAATATCATCAAAAGCAATACCTACAAATAAATTTAAGCAAGGAGGTAAAATATCTGTATTCCTAAAACTATAAAACATTCATAAAAGAAATTGAATAACACAAATAAATGGAAAGATATTCTGTGCTGATAGATTGGAATAATTAATACTGCAAAAATATCCATACTACTCAAAACCATCTACAGATTCAGTGGAATCCCTATCAAAATTTCAGTAGTATTTTTCACAGAAATAGACAAAACAATCCTAAAATTTGTATAGAACCACAAAAGAACCTGAATTGCCTAAGGGATCATGAGAATGAGGAACTAAACCTGGAGGTATCACACAGAGAGATAAGAAAACAGAGTAAGCTCCTTTACATCAGCCTTGGCAATGATGTTTTGGATTTGACACCAAAAGCAAAGGCAACAGAAGCAAAATAACCAAGTAGGACTCTATCAGACTTAAAAGCTTCTGCCCAGCAAAGGAAACAATTAACAAAATTAAAAGGCAACCAAGAAATGGAAGAAAATATTTCCAAACCACATCTGATAAGTGGTTAACATCCACAATATATAAGGAATACAACTCAATAGCAAAAAAAAGCAAATAAATCAATTTAAAAATGGACAAAGGATCTGACTAGACATTTTTCTAGAGAAAACATACAAATAGTCAATAGGTACATGGAAAGGTGCTTGACATCACTAATCATCAGGGAAATGCAGAATAAAACCACAATGAGCTACCACCTTATACTTGTTAGGATGTCTATTATTTTAAAAAAGATAACAAGGCAAGGATGTGGAGAAAGGGGAACACTTGTACGCTGTTGGTAGGAATGTAAACTGGTACAGCCACTATGGAAAAGAGTATAGAGTTTCCTGAAGAAATTTTATCTAGAAGTACCATATGATCCAACAATTTCACTTCTGGGTATATATCCCAAAGAAATGAAATCATCTCGGAAAACTATCTGCACCTTCATATTCATAGCAGCATTATTCACAATAGGCAAGGTATGAAAACAACCTAAGTGTCTGGCAACAAATGAATGGATAAAGAAAATATGATATATGGGGGAAAAAAATGTGGTCAAACTCATGGAAATGGTAGAAAAGTGGTTGCCAGGGGCTGGTGGATGGGAGAAATAGGGAGATGTTTGTGAAAAGGTACAAATTTTCAGTTATACAGTTATAAAACAAATAAGGTCTGAGGATCTAATATATCACACGGTGACTATAGCTGATAACACTATTATATAATTGAACTTTTCTAAGCGAGTAGAACTTAAATATTCTCACTAGAGAAAATATTCTCACTAGAAATATTTAAGTAGAACTTAATATTCTCACTAGTGGAAATTGGTTCAAGATGGCAGAGTAGAAGGACATGCACTCACTCCCTCTTACGAGACCACCGGAATCACAACTAACTGCTGAACAATCATCCACAGGAAGACACTGGAACTCACTAAAAAAGACACCCCACATCCAAAGACAAACGAGAAGTCACAATGAGATGGTAGGAGGGGTGAAATTACATTAAAATCAAATCCCATTACTGTTGGGTGGGTGAATCACCAACTGGAGAACAATTATAACAGAAGTCCACCCACTGGAGTGAAGGTTCTGAGCCTCATGTCAGGCTTCCCAACCTGGGGATCAGGCAACGGGAAGAAGAATTGCCAGAGAATCAGACTTTGAAAGCTAGCAGGACTTGATTGCAGGACTTCAACAGGACTGAGGGAAACAGAGACTCCACTCTTGGAGGGCACACATAAAGTAGTGTGCACATGAGGACCCAGGGGAAGGAGCAGTGACCCCATAGGAGACTGAACCAGACCTACCTGCTAGTGTTGGAGGGTTTCCTGCAGAGGCGGGGGTTGGCTGTGGCTCACCATGGGGACAAGGACACTGGGAGCAGAAGTTCTGGGAAGTACTCCTTGGTGCGAGCCCTCCCAGAGTCGGCCATTAGCCCCACCAAAGAGCCTCTAGGCTCCAGTGCTGAGTCTCCTAAGGACAAACAACCAACAGGGAGGGAACACAGCCCCACCCACCAGCAGACAAGGGGACTAAAGTTTAACTGAGCTCTACCCACCACAGCAACACCCAGCTCTACCCACCACCAGTCCCTCCCATCAGGAAGCTTGCACAAGCCCTTAGATAGCCTCATCCACCAGAGGGCAGAGACCAGAAGCAAGAAGAATTACAATCCTGCAGCCTGTGGAACAAAAACCACATTCACAGAAAGACAGACAAGATGAAAAGGCAGACGGCTATGTACCAGATGAAGGAACAAGATAAAACTCCAGAAAAACAACTAAATGAAGTGGAGATAGGCAACCTTCCAGAAAAAGAATTCAGAATAATGATAGTGAAGATAATCCAGGACCTCGGATAAAGTATAGAGGCAAAGATCGAAAAGATGCAAGAAATGTTTAACAAAGACATAAAAGAATTAAAGATCAAACACCTAGAAAGAATTAAAGAACAAACAAACAGATGAACAATACAATAACTGAAATATAAAATACACAAGAAGGAACCAATAGGAGAATAACTGAGACAGAAGAATGGGTAAGTGACCTGGAAGACAGAAAGGTGAGATTCACTGCTGTGGAACAGAATAAAGAAAAAAGAATGAAAAGAAATGAAGACAGCCTAAGAGACCTCTGGGACAACATTAAATGCAACAGCATTCGCATTACAGGGGTCCCAGAGGGAGAAGAGAAAGAGAAAGGACCTGAGAAAATATTTGAAGAGATTATAGTCAAAAACTTCCCTAATGTGGGAAAGGAAATAGCCACCCAAGTCCAGGATGCACAGAGAGTGTCAGGCAGGATAAACCCAAGGAGAAACATGCTGAGACGTATAGTAATCAAGTTGACAAAAATTAAAGACAAAAAAAATTATTAAAAGCAACAAGGGAAAAATGACAAATAACATACAAGGAAACTCCCATACGGTTAACAGCAGATTTCTCGGCAGAAACTCTACATTCCAGTAGGGAGTGGGATGATATATTTAAAGTGATGAAAGGGAAGAATCTACAACCAAGATTATTCTACTTGGCAAGGATCTCATTCAGATTTGATGGAGAAATCAAAAGCTTTACAGACAAGCAAAAGCTAAGAGAATTCAGCACCACCAAATGAGCTGTATAACAAATGCTAAAGGAACTTCTCTAAGTGGGAAACAAAAGAGAAGTAGAGGACTTACAAAAACAAACCCAAAACAATAAAGAAAATGGTAATAGGAACGTACATATCGATAATTACCTTAAATGTGAATGGATGAAATGATACAACCAAAAGACATAGACTGGCTGAATGGATACAGAAACAAGACTCATCTATATGCTGTCTACTAGAGATCCACTTCAGACCTAGGGTCACATAGAGACTGAAAGTGAGGGGATGAAGAAAGATATTCCATGCAAATGGAAATTAAAAGAAAGCTGGAGTAGCAATACTCATATCAGATAAAATAGACTTTAAATAAAGAATGCTACAAGAGACAAGGAAGGACACTACATAATGATCTAGGGAATCAATCCAAGAAGAAGATATAACAATTATAAATAGATATGCACCCAACATAGGAGCACCTCAATATATAGGCAACTGCTAACAGCTATAAAAGAGGAAATTGACAGGAACACAATAATAGTGGGGGACTTTAACAGCTCAGTTACACCAATGGACAGATTAGCCAGACAGAATATTAATAACGAAACACAAGCTTTAAGTGACACAATAGACCAGGTCGATTTAATTGATATTTATAGGACATTCCATCCAAAAATAGCAGATTACATTTTCTTTTCAAGTGCACACGGAACATTCTCCAGGATACGTCACAACTTGGGTCACAAATCAAGCCTCAGTAAATTTAAGAAAACTTAAATCGTATCAGGCATCTTTTCTGACCACAATACTATGAGGTTAGAAAGCAGTTACAGGGAAAAAAACTGTAAAAAACACAAACACATGGAGATTAAACAATGTTACTAAATAACCAAGAGTTCACTGACAAAATCAAACAGGAAATCAGAAAATACCTAGAGACAAATGACAACAAAAACACGACGATCCAAAACTTATGCGATGCAGCAAAAGCAGTTCTAAGAGAGAAGTTCATAGCTATACAAGCCTACCTCAAGAAACAAGAAAAATCTCAAACAATGTAACCTTACACCTAAAGGAACTAGAGAAAGAAGAACAAACAAAACCCAAAGTTAGTAGAAGGAAAGAAATCATAAATATCAGAGCAGAAATAAATGAAATAGAAACAAAGAAAACAACTGCAAAGATCAATAAAACCAAAAGCTGGTTCTTTGAGAAGATAAACTAAATTGATAAGCCACTAGCCAGACTCATCAAAAAAAGAGGGAGAAGACTCAAATCCATAAAATTAGAAATGAAAAAGGAGAAGTCACAACAGCCACTGCAGAAATACAAAGCATCCTAAGAGACTACTACAAGCAACTCAATGCCAATAAAATGGATAACCTGGAAGAAACGGACAAATTCTTAGAAAGGTATAACCTTCCAAGACTGAACCAGGAAGAAACAGAAAATATGAACAGGCCAATCACAAGTAATGAAATTGAAACTGAGATTAAAACTCTTCCAACAAACAAAAGTCCAGCACCCGATGGCTTCACAGCTGAATTCTATCAAACATTTAGAGAAGAGCTAACACCCATCCTTCTCAAACTCTTCCAAAAATTTTCAGAGGAAGGAACACTCCCAAACTCATTCTATGAGGCCACCATCACCCTGATACCAAAACCAGACAAAGATACTACAAAAAGAGAAAATTACAGACCAATATCACTGATGAATATAGATGCAAAAATCCTCAACAAAATACTAGCAAACAAAGGATCATACACCATGATCAAGTGGGATTTATCCCAGGGTTGCAAGGATTCTTCAATATATGCCAATCAATCAGTGTGATATACCATATTAACAAATTGAAGAAGAAAAACCATATGATCATCTCAATAGATGCAGAAAAAGCTTTTGACAAAATTCAACACCCATTTATGATAAAAAAAACTCTCCAGAAAGTGGGCATAGAGGGAACCTACCTCAACATAATAAAGGTCATATACGACAAACCCACAACAAACATCATTGTCAATGGTGAAAAACTGAAAGCATTTCCTCTAAGATCAGGAACAAGACAAAGATGTCCACACTTGCCACTATTATTCAACATAGTTTTGAAAGTCCTAGCCACAACAATCAGAGAAGAAAAAGAAGTAAAAGGAATACAAATTGGAAAAGAAGTAAAACTGTCACTGTTTGCAGATGCCATGATACTATACATAAAGAATGTTAAAAATGCCACCAAAAAACTACTAGACCTAATCAATGCATTTGGTAAAGTTGCAGGTTACAAAATTTAGGCACAGAAATCCCTTGCATTCCTATACACTAATGATGAAAAATCTGAAAGAGAAATTAAGGAAACATGCCCATTTACCATTGCAACAAAAAGAATAAAATACCTAGGAATAAACCTACCTAGGGAGACAAAAGACCTGTATGCAGAAAACTATAAGACACTGATGAAAGAAATTAAAGATGATACCAACAGATGGAGAGATATACCATGTTCTTGGATTGGAAGAATCAATATTGCGAAAATGACTATACTACACAAAGCAATCTACAGATTCAATGCAATCCCTATCAAATTACCAATGGCATTTTTTTTTTTTTAACAGAACTAGAACAAAAAAATCTTAAAATTTGTATGGTGACAACAAAGACCCCGAACAGCTAAAGCAGTCTTGAGGGAAAAAAACGGAGTGGAGGAATGAGACTCACCTGACTTCACACTACAAAGCTACAGTAATCAAGACAATATGGTACTGGCACAAAAACAGAAATATAGATCAATGGAACAGGATAGAAAGCCCAGAGATAAACCCACGCACCTATGGTCAACTAATTCATGACAAAGGAGGCAAGGATATACAGTGGAGAAAAGACAGTCTCTTCAGTAAGTGGTGCCGGGAAAACTGGACAGCTACATGTAAAAGATTAGAATTAGAACACTCCCTAACACCATACACAAAAATAAACTCAAAATGGATTCAAGACCTAAATGTGAGACCAGACACTATAAAATTCTTAGGAGAAAGCATAGGAAGAACACTCTTTGACATTAATCACAGCAAGATCTTTTTTGACCCACCTCCTAGAGAAATGGAAATAAAAACAAAAATAAACAAATGGGACCTAATGAAACTTCAAATCTTTTCCACAGCAAAGGAAACCATAAACAAGACAAAAAGACAACCCTTGGGCTTCCCTGGTGGCTCAGTGGTTGAGAGTCGGCCTGCCGATGCAGGGGACACGGGTTCGTGCCCCAGTCCGGGAAGATCCCACATGCCGTGGAGCGGCTAGGCCCATAAGCCATGGCCACTGAGCCTGCGTGTCCGGAGCCTGTGCTCCGCAACTGGAGAGGCCACAACAGTGAGAGGCCCACGTACCGAGAAAAAAAAAAAAAAAGACAACCCTCAGAACGGGAGAAAATATTTGCAAACAAATCAATATACAAAGGATTAATCTCCAAAATATATAAACAGCTCATGCAGTTCAATATTAAAAAAACAAACCACCCAATCAAAAAATCGGCAGATGACCTAAATAGACATTTCTCCAAAGTTGACATACAGATGGCCAAGAGGCACATGAAAATGTGCTCAACATCTCTAATTATTAGGAAAATGCAAATCAAAACTACAATGAGGTATCACCTCACACCAGTTAGAATGGGCATCATCAGAAAATCTACGAACAACAAATGCTGGAGACGGTGTGGAGAAAAGGGAACCCTCTTGCACTGTTGGTGGGAATGTAAATTGATACAGCCACTATGGAGAACAGTACGGAGGTTCCTTAAAAAACTAAATATAGAGTTACCATATGACCCAGCAATCCCACTACTGGGCATATACCCAGAGAAAACCATAATTCAAAAAGATACATGCACCCCAATGTTCAATGCAGCACTATTTACAATAGCCAGGTCATGGAAGCAACCTAAATGCCCATCAACAGACGAATGGATAAAGAAGATGTGGTACATATATACAATGAAATATTACTCAGCCATAAAAAGGAATGAAACTGGGTCATTTGTAGAGATGTGGCTGGACCTAGAGACTGTCATACAGAGTCAATTAAGTCAGAGAAAAATATCGTATATTGATGCATATATGTGGAATCTAGGAAAATGGTACAGATGAACCTGTTTGCAAGGTAGAAATAGAGACACAGATGTAGAGAAGAAATGTATGGACACCAAGGAGGGAAAGCATGGGTGGGGGTGGGATGAATTGGGAAATTTGGATTGACATATATACACTAATATGTATAAAATAGATAAGTAATAAGAACCTGCTGTATAAAGAAAAAATAAAATTCAAAAAAACAAAAATCAAAACAAACAAATAAAAAGTGAATATGTGACTTGATGGATGTATTAATTAACTTGACGGGAATTCTTTCACAATGTATATACATTTATCAAATATATCAAATCATCACATTGTATACTTTAAAAACCCTACTATTTTATTTGTGAAATATACCTCAGTAAACATGGAGAAAAACTTCTGTGTAAAAACAAACTAAATAATCATATCTTTTTGCAGAAAATGAAGTTTTTTTTAAGTTTTGCATTTTTGTGATATTAGACATTGAATTGAATCAAAGAGTATACTTCATAGCAAGATCACTCTTGGAATTTATCCCAGAGTAATGAAAATTTATGTCCTGCAGAAGTCTGTACATCAGTGTTCACAACAGCATTATTTTTAATAGCCCCAAACTGGAAACAACTCAGATGACCTTCAACAGATAAACAGTCAAACAAGGTTTATATCCATACAATGGAATACTACTCAGTAATAAAAAGGAATGAGCTACTGCAAAAACCTGGATGGACCTCAAGGTCATTATGCTGAGTGAAAAAAAACCAATCTTAATAGGTTTACTCAGTGTGATTCCATTTATGTAAGAGTCTTGAAATACCAAAACCATAGATATGGAGAATGGATTAATGCTTGTCAGGGGATGGGGAGAGGGATTGGGTGAAAATATACAGCGATAGCAAGAGGGAGTTCTTTTGTGGTGATGAAAATTTCTCTACCTTAATTCTGGTAATGATTACACAAACCTATACATGGGATAAAACTGCATAGAACTACGTGCACACGCGCACACATGCATGATTTCAAGTTAAAAGAAAGTGAGGGGGGCTTCCCTGGTGGCGCAGTGGTTGAGAGTCTGCCTGCCGATGCAGGGGACACGGGTTCGTGCCCTGGCCCGGGAAGACCCCACACGCCGTGGAGCGGCTGGGCTCGTGAGCCATGGCCACTGAGCCTGCGCGTCCGGAGCCTGTGCTCCGCAGTGGGAGAGGCCACAACAGTGAGAGGCCCGCGTACCGCAAAAAAAAAAAAAAGTGAGGGAAAACTCGCTTTTCCTCTCTTCTCAACAACACTTCTGACACCCAGTGCTTGGGGTTCTTCCCGACCCCAACCAATTCTCCAACTGACTGGGTACCAATTAGGTGTCCTACAATTCAATTATGCACAGGGAATTACACGACCCCACAGGTTAAGGGTTCAGTCTCCTAAAACTGCTCCCTCCTTCAGATGCCAATGCCAAGTACTC
Source organism: Grampus griseus (assembly GCF_964374135.1). Classification (NCBI taxonomy): domain Eukaryota; kingdom Metazoa; phylum Chordata; class Mammalia; order Artiodactyla; family Delphinidae; genus Grampus; species Grampus griseus. The sequence continues at coordinate 37,295,234 of NC_139003.1, forward strand.
AGTTCCCAGGTTGCCTACAAATTGGTGTTTCCTATGACCCCCTCCTCAGGTTCAATAATTTGTTATAATGATTCACACAACTCAAAGGAAACACTGACTTACAATTACTGGCTTATTATAAAGGATATGATAAAGGATACAGATGAACAGCCAGATGCACAGGTACAGAGGGTGACATTTTGTGTCCCTGCCCCATTTCTCTGCAGGATACTCCTGCATTTTGCCCTGACCGGTCTGCAACAATGTTGGGATAAGAGTGACACATTTCCCCTTTCTCCCTTGAGAAACTGATTACAAACACAAAATAAATAGGCTTCAACCACAGTGAAACTCTGATCCTCCTTCCCGATGGTTTTTCTTGTTTTCTTTCTGTGGCCTTTGTCTAATCAGGCCCTCAGCGTGTGGTCACTCTGAGATTGGAAACAGGTGTTCTCATGCAGTGACTCTCCCCCCACCCCTTAACTAATTCAAGAATTCTTTTCATCTAAAATCCTGGGACTTCAAACTCAGAAATTGTGTCTGAAGCAAAAATAGCAGATGGAGCTTAATATCAAGACAGATTCTCATCCTTTCAGGTGGTTCCACTTGCAAAACAGAGGGAAGAATCTGGAAATGAGCTTCGTTTTGTGGAGTGAATTGTGCTTTCCGTGTTCTGCAGTTGCTAAAACACCAGAATGTGCTTCTTGTGGCAGTTACCTCTCAGTACACCGGAAGGTCTGAGGTCTATATTCACATATACATCAAGAGGAGAAGAATTAAGGTTCATACCTGGATAACTCAGGTCTTCGCAAACCCTTCTTACCCTTCTTACCCCTCAGGCACAGGTGGCTTAGGGCTTAACTCGGTTTACACTTCCTATGTGGCTCCATAAAACCATTAGCGTCCCTGGTACCTGAGGAGCATTGGCATTTTATTTCCTCCGTGGTGAACACAGATTGATCAGGAACCCCACAGGCATGAGTGTATGCAAACCAACAATGACTTTGTTGTAGAAATGGTGTGCTGTATACTGACGGCCTTGTGATCCACTTGCTGTTTTCTTTTTTCTTTTTTTTTTTTTTTTGCGGTACGCGGGGCTCTCACTGCTGTGGCCTCTCCCGTTGCGGAGCACAGGCTCTGGACGCGCAGGCCCAGCGGCCATGGCTCACGGGCCCAGCCGCTCCGCGGCATGTGGGATCTTCCCTGACCGGGGCACGAACCCGTGTTCCCTGCATCGGCAGGCAGACTCTCAACCACTGTGCCACCAGGGAAGCCCCAGTTGGTGTTTTTTTAAAGAGTTTTGGTTCTTCTACTTACACACGGCCAGGAGTTAGGCTACTAGTTCTGGGACTGTTTTTCAAAGGCTACTCTCCCTGATTGTTTTGCTGACACCCAAAACAAAACTTTTTCTAACGATGAGGTAGATATTTAGAAAAACAACAGTGTGAAGCATCAGCCTACTCTCAAGGGACACTGGTATGCAATTGAAAACAGCTTCTACCCTAGAATCTGCATAGATCCGATGCTTAAAGACTGATGCTTGGCGCTTATTGAACACCTTGATGTCAGTCATCACACATCCAGAAATGTATATACCGAGAGGCTTGCTTTCTAACCCGAAACAAAAAGATGAAGGGCCTTGTATTACTTTTCTATTTCTGCCCTAACAAACAACTGCAGCAGCGTAAAACAATACAAACTTATTACCTTATAGTTCTGTAGGTCAGAAATCCGATATAATGGTCACTGGGCTAAAATCAAGGTGTTGGGAGGACTGCATTCCTTTCTGGAGGCTCCCGAATAGAATTGGTTACCTTATTTTTCCAGCTTCCTGAGACTTCCCACGTTCCTCAGCTCACGGCCTCCTTCCTCCATTTTCAAAACCAGCAAGATGGGTTCCACTCACGCCCTCCGGTTCTCAGCAGCTGAGAGTGGTTCTCTGCTTTTAAAGACTCATGTGAGTAGATTGGTTCCACCTGCAAATCCAGACTACTCCCACCTTCTCCAGATCCTTAACGTTAACAATTCCTGCAAAGTCACTGTTGCCATGTAAGAAAAATTCAAAGGTTCCAGGGAGTAAGATGTGGGCATCTTTAGGGGGCATTTATGCTGCCTACCACAGGCCTTTATACAGAAGCATGCCAGGCTCATTGCATACACCATGTGTCTTAGTTTGCCCGGACTGCTATAACAAAGTGTCATAGACTGAGTAGCTGGTAAACAGCAGAAACATATTTCTCACTGTTCTGGAGGCTGGAAGTCTGAGATAGCAGCGCCAGCCTGGTCAGAGTCTAGTGAGAGCCCTCTCCTGGGCTGCAGACTGCCAATTCCTTATATCCTTACATGGTGAAGAGCAGAGAGAGAGAGGAAGCAAAGCTCTCTCCTGTCTTTTCATAAGCGTACTAATCCCATTCATGAGGACTTCACCCTCATGAACTAATTACCTCCCAAAGGCTCCCCTCTTAATATCATCACACGGGGGGGTTAGGATCTCAAAGCATAAATGTGTGGGAACACAAACATTCAGTTCATAGCACCATAACGACCTCCTAGTGCTCCTGTTTTACCTAAACACAGGTAATTGAGAGCTTACAGGATGACTGCAGTCTACTCTCATCAGCTGTTACTGTTGGAGATTTACATTCCAAATCACGCACAGCCTGATGAAAGCCCTGTTGCCTTGGTGACAAAGCTGTGACCCTTCTCTCAACAGTAAAATTTGGGGCTTTTTAGATCATGTGTTGAGAAACACACGATGCACAATCCAAGAGGAAGAGGAGTTTACATTCATTACGTTTCTACTCTTAAAAAAGTCTCACCTTTACGAACTGTATCTCACAGGTGCCTCTGTCTTCTGCCTCAGGGTTGAGTTTGGACAATGGGATGCACTGGCAGATCAGAGGGTTTGATGAGAGCTCGAGGAATATATTCTGTCACTCTCCACCCCTTTGGGGCTCAGTTGGGCGGTGTCCGCTTTCCTCTCCCCAAGATGTCAGGGTCTATTGGGAATCCCCTCTCCTGTTCCCTGCCCTTGGCCTTGGAGGCCTAGGAGTTGTCATGGCTCCCATTGCTGATCCTGCCTGTCCCTGCCCACACCTCGACAAGCACTTCCTTCATTAAACTCTCCTCCATTATCCGGTTTAGGTGTGCCAACCTTGTCTGGCCAGAGCCCTGTCTGATACACCTGGGGCGCCAGCATCTCATGATCTTGGACACGTTACTTAACCTTCTCAAACCTCAGTATTTCATATCTGAAATGGAGATAAAAATAGCTACCTCATGGGGCAGTGATGATGACTGAATTATTTAATTCATATACATCTTAACACAGTCTTTGGCACATAGTAAACATTTAAATGTATTTTTTTGCCAAAACAAAGGAAATGGATCCTCTGAGGAACTGCAAGTTCCATTTGGATCCAAATATTCCGCCAAGTTATTTCTTAAAATGCACTTTTTGCTCCAATGAAAAAGTTATTTTGAGCAACTATTAAACTAAGGTCTTTGGATTCACCAATAAACAATTGCTAGTGATGTTGCTGGAGGTACCCAAACAGTCCCCACCTACTAACTGAGGGACGTTCAAATTCAAGCATCTTTACTTTATAACTTGATGCTTCTGAAATTTTCTAGTATGATACTGAGATTCTGCTTTCTAGTTTTCTGGATATAGAATGATTTAAATAATGTAAGCAGAGAACTGTGATGGTAGAATAGGTAATATTTCTAATGAAAGTCCGTCTATAAGTCAGTTCAGATGCATTAGCTGCTTCTCAGCTTACAAAGAGTTTACATCATGATCTGCTTATAAGTATAGGAATATAAATGTAGAATTTTTAAAAGCACACTCAACATTTACAAGGCGATGCTTATCATGGAATCAGGAGAAGGACGAAATTGCAAAAAACTACAGCAAGTCTTTAGTATTTTGGTGCATAAAGAAACAAGTTCAGGGCTTCCCTGGTGGCACAGTAGTTAAGAATCCGCCTGCCAATGCAAGGGACAGGGGTTCAAGCCCTGGTCCAGGAAGATCCCACATGCCGTGGAGCAACTAAGCCCGTGTGCCACAACTACTGAGCCTGTGCTCTAGAGCCCACGAGCCACAACTACTGAGCCCGCATGCCATATCTATCAAAGCCTGTGCACCTAGAGCCTGTGCTCCACAACAAGAGAAACCACCACAGTGAGAAGCCCACGCACAGCAACGAAGAGTAACCCCTGCTCCCCGCAACTAGAGAAAGCCCGTGCGCAGCAATGAAGACCCAACACAGCCAAAAGTAAAAATAAATTTTAAAAAAAAGAAACAAGTTCAGAGACAGGTAGATTTGGAATTGGAGCTTCTCATGTCACCTTTTCAGATATAGATGGAAAAACTAATTTAACAGCTGGCACCAGACCATTTAGGCAGTGTTGCTATTGTTGGTTTAAGACTACACACTGAAAGATCACCCTCAGAGGAAGATAAGGCCCTGAGGGTGTGATCTATAAGAAGACTGAACTGCTCTGAATAAGAAATAACAGAAATTTGGTGGTGAGGGAAAGCAGAGAAGGGAAGGAAGCAAAGGTGGGGTTAGGAGATACAAGAGGAAAAAGCCATGTTAGATGGCTAGAGCTGGAAAAAGTTAAAGTTGCGTGCCTTGCTGCTGTGGTTTAACCACCAATTCCCCAAATCATCGATAAAGACTGCTACACACTCAAATTCCTCACCTGTGAGATTTTCTCAAGAAGGAAATGGGGCAGTTGTCCACATCTGGGTCAGCACTCAGCAGAAAAAAGTGGAGTAGGAGTGAGGGTGGGGACCAGACAAAAGTGACACTAAGAGTTCAGCAGAAGTGGGAACTCAGAGCAGATACGTCCATAGAAATGTGAGTTCTAAGATCTTTGTGAAAATATCAGGGAAAGCATTAGACTTCCCACAGGGCAGAACAAAAAGACTTAGACCAATTTTATTTAAATCTGAAAGGGCAGGATGACCTCAGCTGATATCTGAATTACAATTTATCAGGGATCCAAGTGAAAAAAATAGAAATATGAAATTAGAGCTACTGGTGTCTATGTTGAGAGAGCTGTATTCTTATTGTTAGTATTTTCTGGAACCCATATTTTGGTAGTTCTTGCTGAATCCATACTAAACAGAGAGTAAGAGCTTCAAGTCTGTTAAAAGATCACTCAAATTTTTTCTTTGATAAGAGACAGCCATTGCTGAAACACTGTACCAACAGCGGGGAAAATGCAGTTCATGGCATTAGATTTACACACATGAAGCCTTTAAAATGGTTTATTTAATTAGTTGTTTACTGTCAAGCATCTATTGACTTCCAAATCTATGCTGGCACATTGAATGAATACAAACCATTGCCTTATTCTGTGACAGATCACCTTTTAGGGGTCAACTACAAAATACCACATGGCATCAGTGTTCACTCTTCAAGAACACTCTTTTCAATAAAATAAAAAGACACATGCACAGCATACACACAAACATACACACACCCACACACACATCCTCTTATTTTCTGAATCAACATGTTTTACAATGATCTCCAAAGCCATGTAGTTTGCATTGATCATAACGGTTGCTAAGCTTTTGCAGTTTGCAACGATCATAGCCTCTTTGTGGACATTTTGTGTGGCTTAAGACTTTTGCCCTGGGCTTACGGCTTCACATTTTCGTCCAAGCGAAGAAGAGCTGTATGTAACATTGATGTTCTAGGCCACTGTCAATTAAAGAACCCAGACTCTGTTGGGCCACCTCCAGTGGAAGTGTTGATGTTGGAAGATTTTCCATACTCACCTCTTAGCTTGTGAAAGGATATAAATGATCAAATATGACCTTGTTTGGAAAAACAACTGACTGAGCAATTTAGCAAGCGTTTCCCCAACATGATGGAGACCCCTCATGGTGAAAGTAAATTTTTCATTGTCATTCACCATGTTTCCTTGACCTCATTATATGAAAGTCACCTCACATCTATCAATCACCTGTTCTCCTGAAAACCAGTGTGCCCAGGGAGCTTATAAATAAGTGAAGAGACAAAGCAGGCAAAGCCTATATATATATATATATATTCAGAATAACCTATCTGTGATGTCTTATTTTATGTGTCAACTTTTCTGAGCCACAGTGACTAGATTTTGGTCAAATGTTATTCCAAATGTTTCTGTGAAGGTGTTTTTTTTGGGGGGTGAGATTAACGTTTAAACTGGTAGACTTCAAGTAAAGAACATTACCCTCCATAGTGTGGGAGGGCCTCATCCAAAAAGTTGAGTCTTAATAGAACAATGACTGACCTCTCCTGAGCAAGAAGGAATTCTGCCAGCAGACTGCCTTGGGACTCAAACTACACTCTTCCCTGAGTCTCCAGCCTACTGGCCTCCCCCATCAGACTTGCCAAACCTCCACAATCACATGAGCCAATTCCTTGAAATCAATCTCTCTCTCTCTCCCTCTCTCCATACACACACACACACACACACACACACACACACACACACACACACACACACAGTTGGTTCTGTTTCTTTGGATAACCCTAATGAATATACTACCAAAGCCATTTTTATATTTTAGTAGAAGTAACACCCACAACAAAAGTCTTGGCCTAGAATTCACACTTACTTTGAAGAATTATTCTAGAGAAAAATCTGGGTGTTATATATTGGTTTTTAAAGTATTCTAACTAATCCTAGCTTCAGCTCAATCTTCTGAAGCAAAGGTTGCAGCTATGAGCCATTTCATTGGCAGTACTTATGCGACAAATATTTTTGGAATACCTATTTCATGCAAAGCACTGTTCTAAATGTTGAGGATAAAGCAGAGGATAAAGAGACCAAAATCCCTGCTTTCATGGAGTTCATATCCTAATGGAAGGAGATAGAAAGGAAACAAATTTATATTAGTCAGGTGGTGATAAGTACAGAGAATTGAACTAAAATAGTTACCCTGCTTTAGGCTGGAGAGTGATGAGATAAGGTGTGTTTGTAGGATTTTATATGGAGTGTTTGGAGTAAGTGCCTTTTTTTTTTTTTTTTTTTTTGCTGTATGCAGGCCTCTCACTGCTGTGGCCTCTCCCGTTGCAGAGCACAGGCTCCGGATGCACAGGCTCAGCGGCCATGGCCCACGGGCCCAGCCACTCCGTGGCATGTGGGATCTTCCTGAACTGGGGCACGAACCTATGTCCCCTGCATCGGCAGGTGGACTCTCAACCACTGCGCCACCAGGGAAGCCCAGTAAGTGACATTTTAGCAGAGATCTAAATGAAGTGAAAGAGAGTCATGCAGATTGATGAGTGGGAAGAGATCCCAGCACAGAGCGCATCAAGGGCAAGCGCTGTGGGCAGAAATGTGTCCAGGGTATTAGAGAAACACAAGGAGGGCAGTGTGTCTGGAGAGGAGTGAGCAAGGGAGCGTGATAAGAGATGAAGCCAGAGAAGTTCCCAGGACTTGATCATGTAGGGCCTTGTGGGTCATGGAGATGACTTAGGATTTTGTTTGGAATTAGCTGGAAAACAAAGGGAATGTTTTGAGCAGACGCTTTACATAATTGAACTTAAGCTTTAGCAGGCTCCCTTAAGCTACTCTGGAGAACAGAGTACGTGTGTATGTAGAGCATTTGCAAAGGTTAGAGAGAGAAATGGTGGATGAAGGGGACTAGTTGGAGACGATGGCAATAATCCTACCAGGAAATGATGATAATGGAACAGTAGAGTTGGGTATATTTCAAAGGTAGAGCTGACAGAACTGAAAAAGAAAGAGAGGAGTCAAGGATGACTTCATGTTTTTTGACTTGAACAACTAGAAGAATGGCGTTGACTTTATTGAGACCGAAACGTCTGGGAGAGGAACAATGCGGGGGAGGGGTGTGAGTGGAGGCACAGGAGAATGCATTAAGGATCTGGTTTTGGACATGTTGCATTTGAGACGTCAATTAGGCAATGAAGTACAAGTGTCAAGAAGATAGTTAGGTACATGAGTGTGGAGTTCAGGGGTGAGGTCTCAGCCCAAGATATATATTTGGGAATTGTCAGTGTTTAGGTGGTTTATAAAGGCCATGAGATTGGATGAAATGCCCCTGAAGATAAATACAGAAATTGAAAAGTCTGAGGACAAAGTCTTGGGACACTCCAGTGTTTAGAGGTCAGAAGAAGAGCTCCGTCAAGGCAAGGAGACTGAGGAGGAGCGGCCAATGATGTAGAAGAAAACCTCAGAGAAAGTGAGGTCTTGGAGGACAAGTGAAGGAAGTGTTTCAAATAAAGCAAAGTGATCGACAGGTCAAGTATAATGAGGACAGAGACTTTAACACTGGATTAATCAATGTGGAGGTTTATCAGAATCTTGTTAACAGGAATTTGAGTACAGTAGAGGAAACAAAAGCCTAATCAGAGTCTAATTCAAGAGTGACTTAGAGGAGAAGAGTATAGACAAAAATATAGACAACTCTTTTCAACAAAGAGTTAAAAGGGAACAGAGAATGGAGTTCTGGAAATGTTAACTGGAGAGGGATCTAGGGAGGGTTTTTTTAAAAATGTTTTTTGGATTTTTAATTTTTTAGGTTAGAGACTTAACAACAAGCATATAACCTAATGGGGATGATCAGGGTGGGGGGGCAGGGGGCAACTGATAAGGCAGGGGTGAAAAGGAATAGAATCAGTGCACAAGGTTGGATTAGATAGGGAAAGAGGCAAAGATGCAGAGAGGCTGGTAGATTTGGTGGTGGAAGTGTGGGGAAGCTCTCCTTTAACTGGCCAATTTATTTCAGTGAAATAAAAGTGGTAAGCCGAGAAAGAAGATAAGTGGAGAGATGTTAAATGCCAGAAACTTTCTTTTCTGGCAGTGGTTCTCTATTTTCCGTAGTTGAATTTAAGGAATTGGGAGAAGGAGACTTTTTATCTAATCCTTTACAAGCAGAAGGTGTTTACAGTTGAGAACATCTTTGAGTTTACTTTGGAAAGAGATTGACCAAGAACACCTGCCAGCTTTCTCATTGCCTAACCTGCCTTTCACTGTTCCAAGCCCCAGGGTCTGTCCGGTGTCATTACTAATGGGAATACAAACTTGACTTTTTCTATCTCAACCTAGATAAGAATTTATGAGTGGTCCTGTTAGCAGTACCTTTCTGATGAATAATAACTTTTTTGCTCAAGTAAGGTCTGAGCCTTTGAGCACGACTGTCATTTAGTATACGTGTTGACCAGAGATGTGCCCACTCTGCCCTGGAAACATACACAGTGTGTCACTGATATGTCTTTATGAAATTCCAGCAGGCTATCATTTTCTAGCAATAAAGATGGAAATATAGCAGCACTATTCACAATAGCCAAGACATGGAAACAACCTAAATGTCCATTGACAGATGAATGGATAAAGAAGATATGGTATATATATATACAATGGAATACTACTCAGCCATAAAAAAGAATGAAATAATTCCATTTGCAGCAACATGGATGGACCTAGAGATTATCATACTAAGTGAATTAAGTCAAAAAGAGACAAACACCATATGATATCACTTATATGTGGAATCTAAAATATGACACAAATGAACTTCTCTATGAAACAGACTCACAAACATAGAGAACAGACTGGTTGCCAAGGTGGAGGAGGGTTGGGGGAGGGATGGATTGGGAGTTTGGGATTAGCAGATGAAAACTATTATGTATAGAACATATAAACAACAAGGTCCTACTGCATAGCACAGGGAACTAGATTCAATATCCTGGGATAAACCATAATGGAAAAGAATATGAAAAAGAGTATATACGTATGTGTAACTGACTCACTGTGCTGCACAGTAGAAATTAACACAACACTGTAAATCAGCTATACTTGAATAAAATAAATTTTAAAATGGAAAAAAAAGAATTTATGAGTAAAACTTGTTACAGGTGCTGCACTGGCTCTTGCTACTTGTTCCTTGTTCTCAAATGAAAGTCTAATCCCCAAAGGAGTTAAGAACACCTGCTTTGGAGTTATTACTAAGCACTCATTTTTAAAAACTCATTTCTCCTGACAACTTACAAAGAAAATAAAACAAGTACCTGTTGAGTACTCACTGTATGCATGGGACTAATTTTTTATAAGATCCGTGAAGTAAAAGAAGCAATAATTCTCTGACTCAACTGCTGAAGGTAAATTTCTTAAAATTCTTATAACTACTCATATAACTGCTCATCCTTGAAAAAGTATTCTACTTGATCGTTAAAATATTATTAAGGGGTAACATTTTGATGTGCCAGAGGGTGCTTTAAGGTTCAATACCAGTATTTTTGTTTCTTGGAAGATCCTTTTTTCCTTTTGAATTTCTATATTGAATTCAGGGCTTTCCCTTCCTGGGGCTGGTTCCACTATAACAAGTGTGGGAAAACAGGGAGGAGGAAGGAAACTAACATTTAGCATCCAATATCTGTCAGGCATTTTCAAGGAGTTATTTAAATTTTAAAAGAATATGGTGAGACATGTCTTTGAGTTTCTATTTTGCAAATTAGAAAACTGGTACAATAAAAGTAGCTCTAAACCACTGGCATCATGGAGAGTTGTTAATTAATTACAGTGCCTCAGAAAATTTTCGAAATAAAGCACTGCCGCATTACACTGCAACATGCCGTAAGCCCTCCTGAATAGGAAATCTGCCCACTGTGTCTTGGCCTGGCATCCTGGCTTCGAGATTGTTCTACTCTACCAGCCCGACTTAATCAAGGTCATTGAAAACTATCCCCATCTTGCCAGGTGTAAGAGGCTGCTCCAGATTGGTGTTATCAGCAAATTTATTGAACTTATGCTCACTTCCATCACCCTGTGGATGACTCTGGCCCTCAACCAGCCATTATGGATGGACACCCCTGGATAAATGTCCTCAGGATGACAAGAAGTCACTGATAGCTCCTCTTTGATTGCAACTCTTCAGCCACTTGACAGCCCAGTGATCTAAGCTATGTATTACCAGCTTGTTGAAAAGAAATGTCATGTGAAATGGTACCAAAAGCCTTACTGAAGTCTGGATATATTATATCTCTTACTTCTCCTTTGTCAGTGTGTCAAAGAAAGAAATTAAACTTCCTTGGCTGGTTCCTTCCTAAAGATATGTAGGTGACTACTCAACACCTCTTATTTTGTTAATTTGCCAGTCAATGGATTGTTTGTATCTTGCCACAAGTTGAGGTTTTTGCATGACAACTGCAAGCATCCCTAACACCATGTTCTAAAAATCTCTGGACACTTTCAGACTGTCTTTCATTAAATTTCTATTCTGATTCTATGAGGTATAGGAATAAGCCCTTAGGATCCAGGGAGTAGTGAAAATATTCCCTCTGTCCATTCACAAGTCCTGTATTTAAGGTCATTTCAAAAAAATAAGTACTGGCCACTAGAGAAGCGTTGTCCAGTTCTGACTGCAATATCGCAGGACCAAGAAGAGTTCTTATTTGTATGAAATCAGTCAGTTTTGTGAGATGAGGAGGACTGAGCATGTGAGTGTATGTGTGTGCACACGAAGGATGGTACGGAGGAAAAAGAGCCATCCTTTTTCAAGGAAAGGTGAATTCTTTCTTACCACGATGCCTTGCTTTCTTCCCTTAAACAAACTCAGAAAGATTTTTCCTCCAAATTTTCTATATCGCCAATGAGTATAATTCAATCCACAGAATAGAAAACTAAACTTAATGCACTTCTATTTGGAATGATAGACTTGGTTTTATGTTTTCTATCATCCCCACCGACAAGTCATCTCTTTTCTGTGACATCACTCCCCCCCTCCTTGTTACCAACTTTTTTGACTTCCTATTCAACATCCTCGCATTTCTGGTGGAGATCATTAGGTGCTGGATTTGACACTGAAGCTACTCTTTTCCATCTCATACCTCCCGTCACGCTGTTCTGACTTCTGGGCAGGGCACAGAGCAGGCCTGATAAATATACGACACTCTTCCTCTGTGAACATAGCAGACATAAAAAAAAAATAAATCTTAGCATTCTTTCCTTCTAAGACTAGCGGAGGCCACAGCAGTCTTCCCAACATAATATTCTAGACCAGGAATCAGCAAACATTTTCTATAACAAACTAGACAGTAAATATTTTAGGATTTGCGGACCATACAGTTTTTTGTTGCAGCTACTCAACTCCGCCCCTGTAGGGTGAAAGCAGACACGGACAATAAGGAATGAATGAGCCTGTCTGTGTTCCAACAAAGCATTATTTACAAACAAAAGACTGGCTGGATTTGGCCTATGGGTTATAGTCCTGTGGTTTACTGGCTGTAGTTTGCAGGTGCCTGCTCTAAATACCTACCACCAATCAGAGTTGCCGTCTGAAGATGGGACCTACATGCTGTTCCTGGGCTGAAGTACCTGATGCTACAACATTTAAGTGCTGACTCATTTCACGTGTTGATTTCCACCTGAGGAGCTGATTTAACTTAGTTTGGGGCCCACTGCTCTGAGTGTCTTGAAGTTAAAAGTCACTTTGGGACCAAGGAGAACAAGTTTCAGGCTTTACTCATTCTCTAACTTTGACATTGCTGGGGCTAGCATTGGATTTCTTTATATTCTTTTTCAAAGATATGAGAAGAAATGACATGAATAGCTCAAAGTCATTGCCTTAGAATAGGTACTATTACATATATAGCAGTTCAATCACCAAAAGCTTTTCCCCGTAGGTTTACAAACAAGAAAAAAAAAAACCACCAATAAACATAAATTACATTACAATGGGATAGGATGAAATCAACTGCAGCCTAGCAACCATCCATTTTATCTCAATTATTTATGAGATTTAAAATGTGTGGAAGTAGTTTAACGGTCCTATTCCTGATTTCTGTGGGCTGACTCCTTAGTCAAATGGATGTTTGAAGAGAAGGTAGGTAGATAAGGCTTTGAAAACCTAATGGGACATTTCAGGCAAAAATTAAAATAAAATAAAATTTAAAAATAATAAGAGATTAATTTTTCTCAGAAGAATATTGTTTGAATAGAACTTATCTTTTATTGTCTTCTAGCAAGGATAATTAACAAACCTCTTAGAACTGTTAGATATTATTATGTAGCACATCTTTATATTTTAAAAAGAAAACTGTGATTTCAATGATAGAATGTTAACATGGGCCCTCTCTTAGGAAGTTATTTAACAGAATTCATTCTCTTCTCTCAAGCTGGCGCTTATCCCCTATGTGATTTTTACTCTTGACATCACTGCCAGCAGAGGTCATAAATGTCCGCTTCCCAGATTATTATCCAGAAGAAAAAGTACAAAATACCTCATTTGATCCTTCCAAGTCTGACATTAAAAGAAAAGACAAGCAATCTATTTTTATATCCACTCATTACCTTCAAACTCTCTTTAATGTAGCTTTATCAATTTGGACAATAAAATCTCATTCATTTGTACTTCATCACCTTGGAATATGAGATAATTTGGGCAGGGTTAGCTTAAAGATGATCTGTTCAATATTTATGGGAAAATAAAATTATTCCAGCTGCTGATTAATGCAAATAACTTACCAAAGCAAGCTTAAAGTTCAACTCTTTGGTAGACTCTCAAGGTTCTCTCTGAATTAACCAGAACATACTTCTTCAGCTTCATAAGCCAACTCCATGTAGCTTCTGCCACAGCCAAAGCCAAAGATCGTCCTGTATTTTCCTTTTTTATGCCCACTTTGTACTGTTCTCTGTATTGGGAATGCCTTTTTCTTCTTCTTCTAGTTCTCCATTTCAAAATTCTATTCTTCTTTTTAAAGCCAAACTGAAATGCCACCAGCATTATGAAGCCCTCTCCAATACTGCAGCCAAGATGAACTCTCCTCTAACATTCTGGAACATGGTGGTGTAGTGGGAAGTATAGTGGAGTGTGTTGATCTATGTGTGTGGCTGTGTCACTGACAGTGACTTCACAAATAGGTCTAAACCTCTGACTACTTCTTAATGGTTTTTCATAGCCATGCCTGAACATTTGCATGTTGATATAGATATTTTGTCCTCAATTACTTTCCTTTAGTTTATACTTTATCTTACTGTTGGGCCATTATGTTAAAAGTTTAAGAATGCTCTATATAAGTAGGTTATATTATCCATAAATTTTCAGTGTATGCAGGGGATATTAAAAATTTTTTTTACTGTAAAACAAGTGTGTTGGGTCTTGATAAACTGAGAACATCTGAAAGAGATTCTGGAAAGATCTGTTCCCCTTTCATTAATTTCCATTTCAAAGAATACCAGACACCTATTTGCCCAAGCCAGAAATTTTGGCAACATCATAAATTCTTCCTTCTGCCTCCTCTCTTCAGATGATTAATTGCTAAGACTTGTTGGTTCTACCCATGAAGAGTCCTGTCATCTCCAGCCCTACCACCACAATTGCTGTAGCTCACCAGGGTCTCGTTATCTGTGAACTAGATTATTTCAACTCCATCCAATTTCCTGAGGATCTGATTATGTGATATTCCCATTGAAAATTCTTGGCCATTCCCTATTGCACATAGTATAAATACTCAGCTTGTGAGCGTGACAAGTAAGACATTTCATGATATTACCCCATGTCCCTATCTAGTGTCATCTATCTAGTCTCATCTCTTGTTCCTCCAGTTCTCACCTTGCAGTTTCCACTCCAGCAACATGAATTACACTTTGATTTCTAACCTGCCTGCTCTTATAATCCTCAGTGACTTCACATGTTACTTCCTCTATGCCGCCTGGAAACCCCTTCTCTAAAAAAATCCGACTTTTTCTAAAAGCAATTTTTTAAAATTGTTTTTTAAAAGCAATTGCCCTGTATTGATCTGTGTATGTATTTTGTATCTGTATTGCTATAGACAGTAAACTCATTGAGGGTAAGACCTATCTATATCTTTCCCTCCATACAGCCTCAAACTCAGCACAGTGCCTAACAATAAATGTTTATTGAATAAATGAATGAATGAACAAATGAATACATTTAACTTTCACTGAAATAAGTTATTATGTATGTTTGAAATAATCACCACTGCTTGAATAGTCTTCCTTTTAATAACTCTGTTATTGCGTTAAGTTTTCTCTTCTGGGTCTCTTTTAATCCTGCCTTCTTACAGTTTTGCTAAGTTTGCTCTGTTTTCTTCCATTTTGCCATATTCCAATTTAGTTGATTCTTTCTTTTGTATTTGTGGTCCCGTTAATTTAATAAATGATAGGATTATGTGCTTCTACAATTATGTGTAATTAAGTTTAACTCAAATAAAACACTCACTTCTTTAATATGAACCATGCTTACTAAGAATCTTTCTTTTCATTCTAACAGAAATGAGATTAAAAGAGGGATCTAAATCTTCTAGAAAACACAGAAGTCTCTACCTGGGTAATTTTAATACCAGATTTACAGTTTGAAAGAGACAGCACAGTCAACATATTATATAAATATATATCATATATAATATTCAGGGCAATATTGTTTATAATAATAAAAACTGGATAGATAAAAATGTATTAAACTTTAGTGCATATAGTTAATGAAATACAGTGCGGCAGTTTAAAAGAATGAGGTAGAGCCCTATATACAGTATAGAGAGTTTGAGTGATACATTAAAAAGATGGAGAACAGTAAATATAGTATGATTCACTTTCTGGGCATAATACAAGGTATATGCATATATATGGTAACATTTTTCTGGGGGTAACAAGAAACTTGAGAGTGGTTATTTAGAGGAACAGGAGTGTTTACATGTGTGTTGGGGGGATGTTGGTGATGAAGGGTGTGGTACAGAGGGAGATTTGACCTCTAACTTTCTATTTTACTGGAATTATTTAATGCACATTTTAATTTTTATAACAAGAGTAGAATTATGGGCCATTTTTACTTGCTTTTGTGTCTCTATTAAAATATGTATGAACATTACATTAAAAATGGATATTCTCAAGTGATAAACTTTATTGTGCACCAGAATCACCTGAAGTGCTTATTACAAAGCAAATTCCAGATTACTACCTCAAACCTCTGAGTTAAAACCTCTGCATGTTGGGAGCCTAAAAAAATGAATTTTTAATGGGGTCTCAGGTGATTCTGGTACAGGCAGTCTGAGCAATATACTTTGAGAAATACTGCAGAGCAACTAATTGATACTTCACGTTCATACCTCTGCAGGTCTTGGATATCTTCACCAGCAGTAATGATAATAGTACGTTGCTGTGAGGATAAAATTAGAGAGTCCATGTAGATCTCTTAGTACAGTGCTTTGCACACAGCAAATGCTTATTAGGGTTGGGAGCTATCTGTCGTTTGGTTTGGTTTGGGGGTTTTGTTGTTATTTTTGTCGGCCGTTACTAATTTTAGTTTAAAGATTACTGGAAGGAAACCAACCTATTTTTAAAAACTGAGACGAGAAAGCGTACTCTGAGAAAAACTGTTCTTTGAGAACCTTTAAAAAAGGCTTAGTGTTCTTTCCTATTCTTCACTGACAACAACCACTTTTTCATTAGGACAGCAGTTATATTTAAAATCATGTTTATTTAATGCTATTATTTTATTATAAAGTTTTATTTTTCAGTTTAAAATAGAATCTTTCACAATGTTTTTGAAGTTAAGATTTATGCTGTGAGGGAATATATACCTTAGAAAATGAAAAATCAATGGCAGAATATAATTTGATTTATAAGAGTGTGGTTTTCTTCAAACTTTTCAAAATGTGTTACTATGTGAAGTGGGATACACAAGACTCCGGGGAGGGCCTGAGTCGATTCTCTGCATTATGATTCATACTGTGTTTGCCATTTCTCTGGCCTGGAAAATGTTTGTAAGTCCTGTGGTCAAAAGGAAGACAGGATATATGCTGGCAAACATAGAAGTCAGCCTCTCATGCTTCACGTCTGCCAGAAAACTGACTTAGCAAAACACAGCGGACAGCACAAAGAAGAGCCAGGCAGATTTAGAGCGAGTTGTAAATCCTGATCAGCTAGTTCCACTTAATTCCATCTCTGATGACGTATTTTGGAGCCCTGGGGACAAGCGGAAAAGTCTGCCACATAAAACCCAGTTGATCCTTCAAGGCATTGCTCAAATGTCATAGCTATAAACAAAAAAGGGGCACAAGCCACCCCTTTTTCAGGGCATTCCAACCTTTTTTTTTCCCACAGCTGCCTGGGATCCCTTTTAGTGGTGCCTTACCCGAGGCTGCCCTCAACAAAGAGCTCTGCCTGGGAAGAATCTTGGTTTCCTCATCAAATGTTAACTCTACTAGAGATTTGGACCAATCTGATAAACGATATGCATAAAAGTACCAGTAGCTGAATTGCATTGTAACAGGAACCCTTTGTTTCCTTAATCCAAAGATTGAACTAAGACGGAAATTTCAAGCCCTAAAGTCAGTTGGTAGTGTTAAAAAACAAAAATTAAACTGAGCAAATTTTAAAGATCTAATTGGATTTATTGAATGATTCATGTATTGGGCAGCACCCCATCTAGTGAACAGAGGGACTCTACGGAAAGGGAGAGATTTTTAAAGGCAAGGCAAGGAAGCCATAAACAAAAATGTTTATTTCAGGCTTAGGTAACCTACCTACGGGGGATGGAAAGGGTGAATGTGGCAGATTACCTCATCATCCTTTGGGGAATGGAGAGGGCCCATGTGACAGATTGCGTCATTAGAGCTGACCAGAAATTTCCACACCAACTGACCAATTAGGATTACATTCCTGAGGAAGGTTGTAACTGCAGTTAAGTTAGGTATTCAGTCTTGATTTCAGCACAAGTGAATCCATTTGGGGCCTGTTGTTTCTTTGTTAACAATTTCCCCCCTTTGATCAGACTCTCAGCTTAACCGAGAGATGTAATCAAAACTTAAGGCTTTCATGCCACTCTCAGCTACTGCTCTGAAGTTCAGCTTTGTTTTCCCTTGTGTGGTATTCGCAGGTCATGATGTTTTTGCTTAATCCCTGTGATATTCACAGGTCATGGCTTCAGGTTCAGCCTTTAAGCTGGTCAACTTCTTCATTCCTTTTCTGACATTCCAGTTTTGAAGAGATCATTGCTTGGTAGTTAGTGGCTGTGAACACACATTTAAAGCTGTTGAGAGAATACAATGCACCAGGGAGATTATTATGATTGTAATAAGCAGGATAATTCCCAATGTTTGCAGTGCACTTCGGAGCCACGTCCCCAAGAATGAAACCAATCAAAAAAATCAAAGAAGTCAAAGAAAGACCTCATTGAAGGAGTCACTTTTTTAAGCCAATTGGCTTACTTAGTGACCTTATGTAATTGCATTTCACTTTCCAAGGAGCGTTAATCCAGGTGCAGTAGGTGGTGTTGGCCACAGCACAGATACCTCCTTATCCACTAGAAGATAATCAAGTGCTATCCTATTATTAATAAGAGCTTTCGCCAGAGAGTCTAAGGATTTTTGGGGGACAGTTATTGCTTTAGCAGCAGATTCTGGAATGTTTTCAAGAGTTAACAATAGATTCCTGATCATAGCCTTATTTACATTTACTCCTAACCAAGGAATTAGGGATCTGTCAAAGGAAGCTAATTTTGCATCATGAATGCCTCCTGATAATTTCTGTTTGAATCTGTGGCTCAGGACTGGAAAGATGACAGCCATGGAGGTAGTTTTATTTGGGTTACTTTTGCCTTGTGTTCCTTTCTTTTCCCAAGTTTGGGGTGTTAAGCAGAGACAGGGAAACAGAACAGGGGGTCTCTAGCATCATGAACAGATCATAGTTTCTAATGACAAGTCTAGCAGTATGGAAGGTTACTCCCCTTAGCAATGGCCTGGGAGATATGAACAATGGCATTATCTTTCCAGGCCAACGCCAGAGTAAAGAAAAGAAAGAGAAGAGAATGTTTCATGTTTGGTTAAAGTATCAAGTCTTGATCTGATGTCTTGGGAGGAAGCAGTCTACCTTGATGTCAGATTCTTCTCTTCCTAGTCAATTTGATTTAGAGGTCGCCAGCATTTAGATGTGACCAGATTTCAAGAGGACTCTTCTTTAGCTGTGAACTGTGTACCCAAAGCTCGAATCCCAGAAGTTTGACCGCCATCTGGGTGGTGAGGAGAATATGGTGTAGTCCTTTCCAAGGAGATTCAAGGGCAGTGTTTGCTCTTGCCAGTTCAGTTTTACAACCTTAAAATTATCAGACTTGTACCTGTCAAAAAGTCTATTTCTTGCATTTCTCTGAAGATGAAACACCTTTGTAGGAACACTTTTCCAAAGAATCAGAGTAGAATAATAACTCTCTGTAAATGACAAAAATACCTAAAATACCCATTATTAAAGATCTGATGGAATTGACAAGGAAATTTATTTATTTATGTGACACACAATGTTTTTAGATAATAACTGGAATTACATCTGGCAACATTATACCAGGACGTATCAGATTTCTAGGAATTTCATAGTTTCTGAAATACTTATAACATATACCTATATAAATACAACATGAAGAAGGATTTGTAGTACTTCTCATTAGGCAATGCTTCCCATGTAATTTAACATATCAAATAAGCCTAATTAGTTTAATATCTCTCTTTTTTATAAAGAGGGAGAACAAATCTTTTAAAATCTTCCAGGGGTCTTCTGGAAATTTTCAAAGTTAATTTAAGGTCAAAAAGATTTCATTTAGAATTTGATTTGTGGGAAGGGTGTCAAAAATGTCAAAAAAGTTTTATAACACTTGATCAAATAGGATCATAGGTTACTGTGAAACAATACTTAGTTATCTCTTCAACTAAAATAACAGTTAAAGACTTCATAGCAAATTTAAAAGCTTACACAGTACTGAGCAAAACCTAGCTCTTTTAATATTAAGAGGATTGGGTAAATTCAAGTAATACAAGATCTAATAAAAACAACATAAAACATAGGTGATTATTTTGATTAGACACAAGATCTTTTTTTTTTCTAGGCAGATTACTTAAAGGTAAAGAAAAATCTTCCATAAGATCCTATTATCAAGAGAAGAGTTTAAAAAAGAAAAAAAAAAAAGAAACTTTGTCCTTTTAACAGAGAGAAAAACAAATTCCAATTTTGTATCAGATGACTTTTTTTTTTAATTTATTTTTTGGCTGTGTTGGGTCTTCGTTGCTGCACATGAGATTTCTCTAGTTGTGGCAAGTGGGGGCTACTCTTTGTTGCGGTGTACAGGCTTCTCATTGCGATGGCTTCTCTTGTTGCACCGGCTCTAGGTGTGTGGGCTTCAGTAGTTGCAGCACACGGGCTCACTATTAACAGCACGCAGGCCCCAGAGCGTGCGCACTTCAGTAGTTGTGGCACACAGGCTCTAGAGCACAGGCTCAGTAATTGTGGCGCACAGGCTTAGATCCTCCACGGCATGTGGGATCTTCCCGGACCAGGGATCAAACCCATGTCCCCTGCATTGGCAGGCGGATTCTTAACCACTGAGCCACCAGGGAAGTCCCCATCAGATAACTTTTGATATTAAAACTCATTTACTTAATTAAATTTATTCCAATCTTATCCGGTCCTCACCACACATAAAATTTCTTTTCCTTATTATTTCTAGTCATTTTAATGACATATATTAGAATTATTAATCCTTAGAAACCTTTAGTTTCTAGTGAAAACTAAGAAGTAATCAATTATGAACTTTTACATTAGCATTCTGTGGATTGGCAGATTATACTTTTATAGTTTCTAGAAACATGCTTCTCGGCATGACATTAAACATGTTTGCTAATAAACCAAAATATCTTTAATTCCTCTGTAAAAGGAAGTAAAACATGACTAAACCTATGTTCAGTAATTGATGTTTCAGTATTTTATCTTATTTGGAAGTGATCTGGATATTCAACGACTATCCATCATTTAAGTTAATTTAGCAAAACTTTAAGGTTTCAGCGTACCAAAAGGATTTAGGAAAACTAGTTTCAAAAGTTCACCTAGAAACTTTTGTCTCCCTTACACTCATTTAATTATTCTCAAAAATTATGTTTAGACCACACACAAAACTTCATGAGACATTAGACAAAGTCAGTTATCATTCTAGGTTATTTTTCTGGCAGAAAATTTTGTAAGAGATAACGTGAACTTATTTGACTACCAAATCAGGTAGAATAAAAAGTTGTATGCCTGCATTATATTCAATGTTGGCAGCCCTAAAAACATACCCCCTTTAATTAAACCAACAAAGTTAAACTAGCTTTCTTTTTTACTAAAGTTTATCCCAGATCACGTAAACTTGAAAAGCATTTGAGTTAGTTTTAATACTAAATTTATAAAAGCTCTTAATTTGTTCAACCAATTAAATAGAGCTCCTTACAAATTTATTTTATCAGTATCATCTGAAGGTAGAAAAATACCACACATCTACAACACGTTTGTAGACACAAATGAACATACAGACAAAGGTAAACAGAGATCTTATAGTTTTTGTTTTAATATTTTCCTTGAATTAGGTTTTTGTGCGAGGGTGCTTCTATAGCAGTTCATATTTCATAATAGTCCCCTTTTCCCTTTTTCTTTCCTAGAGCTATATTTCTAGTTATGTAAAGTTTTATAAGATAAAGACAATTGATCTCAGTTCCTCAAAGAACTGGGTTGTAGCCTGGGTGCTAAAGGGCTGACACACCCACCCACCTATGTTGGAATATTTCTCTCTGGTTACATTTAGCTAAGAGGAGATGGTCACAAAATTTTTTTCTTTCAGCCTCTGAATATCAGTTTTCAATTTGGCCAGAATTCTGGTTATAAAGTTATGAAATCCTTTTAAATATCTTGTCATGTCTCAGCTGGGACAAGCAATGGTTATTTCTAGCAATATTAAACAACCTCTTGGACTCAAGAGGTGTCTCCCAAAAGGGTGCAAAACATATTGTCTTTGCAAGATCTAGAGTCACTCCCAGAGGTAGCCAAAAGAAAGAACTGGAAACTTGCATGGCCCAGGCAGGCAGAAAGCCAAGTCCAGGTACTTAGGATGTAAAACAAGACAAGCAAGAAGGCAATAACTATCCCTAGGAGAGAAAGGATCAATAAACAATGGGTTTGGATTTGGAAAGGGAGGGACAGTGTGAAATTTCCCTCTCACAACTGGGCATTACAGACAGAGATTTGGGAGAACTTGCTCTGGTAAGAATTCTTACTTTTGCTGGCTTCTGCCAGTTTTCCCAGAGCCTTCTGCAGGCTCTGGTTTTTCATTAATTTTGATTTAAGAGTCCCTTGGCTGTTTAAGGGAATAATGTGGCAGTTTATTAGAAAATTCTTCAGAGTCTCATCGACTCTGGGCAGGGTCCATACAGGGGTCCCCTTTGAAGGTAGAAAGGGGTTGTCTAGAAGGTCATTAACTTCACTGTTAGAATGTTACTCAAAGGAACTCTAGTTGAGGAGTTCTACTTTTTTAAATAAAGTAATTTACTATACCAGTTCAAATTGTCCTGGAAAAAAAATCATACCCTTCTCGAAAGAGAGCAATTTACTGGCTTCTTATCAGCAAGCTCGGGCTGAACTCAAATGTCTTTTGAACCTGACAACTCATAAGTGAGTGATTTCTTGATTGATTTTTAGGCTTCTAACAATGCTCTTTGGTGTTCCCAATCACTCCCTGAAATGTCACTAACCTTGGTTCTAGGGTACTGGGAAGCCTATTAGAAAAGGTAATCTAGAAAATGGGGTTCTTATAGTCTGAAAGAGTTAGTGTAATACTAGAGAGCAAAAACTTAATTGCCTCTCATCTACAGGTGTCTTAGATTCTTAAATGTTCTTCAAATTGTAGCAACCTGTCAATAAATAAAGCAAAGATATCAACAGGCTAAAGAACCTAAATAATGGAGTTTTGTTATATTCACAAGCAAGATTTATGTCTGATGATATACATTGTTAATTAAATATGAAAAGGTTTAAGAAAATATGAAAAATGGTA
Source organism: Grampus griseus (assembly GCF_964374135.1). NCBI lineage: Eukaryota > Metazoa > Chordata > Mammalia > Artiodactyla > Delphinidae > Grampus > Grampus griseus. The sequence goes on from NC_139003.1 coordinate 37,318,044, forward strand.
GATATATCTAAAAGCATTTTGCATTGACATTGTTTAGCCTTATGTATACTTTTGTATAATACTATATATATATATACACATATATATTAGATAACAAAATAAGTGAACAGTTATTATTTCATTGTTTAGAAACGGAAAGAAACTATGTTCTTTCCTCTTGAATATTCTTGACAGAGTGTGAAACAGTCTTTCAGAGAATAATTACTTTTTTTCTAGCATTTCTAAAATGCTTAGGTAAACAGAATTTAAAGTTGCTCTCTAATCACTAAAATACTTTGAATGTGTTTTGAACTGTGTTGTTTCCATTAAAATCTGAAACTACACAGCTGGAATAATGTGGAGCAGAATGCTTAAAAACATCTGCAGCAGAAAGTTAACCAAAAATTCTGTTATGAGCTACCAATGACAGATATGCACCTATTTCTTACAATCAAGCACTTCAAGGTAATCATCTCCCTCTTAAAATACTTTTTTTTTTTTGCGGTACGCGGGCCTCTCACTGTTGTGGCCTCTCTCGTTGTGGAGCACAGGCTCCGGACGCCCAGGCTCAGCGGCCATGGCTCACGGGCCCAGCCGCTCCGCGGCATGTGGGATCTTCCTGGACCGGGGCACGAACCTGTGTCCCCTGCATCGGCAGGCGGACTCTCAACCACTGCGCCACCAGGGAAGCCCTTAAAATCCTTCCTACAAGAAGAGATGTGATCACATACTGCTGTGAGCAGAAATATCTGGGCATTTTCCCCCCTTGGCTGACATATTAAATAATAAGAAACCAACATGACATTACAAATGAGAGCTTCTTTATCTGCTTCCAGGAGTCCAGGCCAACCAGCCTGCCTGATAGTCTGGAATCATTTTGATGCAATTTACAAACACTCCTTCCTGGGAGAAGATGAATTGAGGTTAGCACTGAACAGCCTGAGATACATGGCAGCAGAGCTGAACACCATCGTGCTTGTAATGTCTTCCTGTTAAAGGTATTTTGTCTGTTCTTCTCCTTTCTTCTTTGGCATTTGGGAAAAACCTGGTGGATGTGTTAGTAAAATATTTTGCAGATTTTAAATGTACCATCGATACTGTCAATAAGTCCTCCACCATGCTCTAAACTGAAGTAGGGCTCTTGTCCTTAGCTGCACCTTAGTCTGTGAATATTTTTCACCAGGTAGCCCATTCTTTCCAAGTCCCCACAAACCAGGACAGATTTCATAAGAAGTTCATCTAAGGGCAGTATCAGACATCCACAAAGATATAAAGTTTTCTCAAAAGAATAAATTGGTAACGTTTTTAGAGAGGAGGTTGATAAGAAAAGAAAATGGCATTGCAAGAGCATAGTAATGAGAAGGAACACGGTAATGAGAAAATGGCTGAGACTCAGGTTCTTAAACTATTTTTTGAGCCACTGATCCCTTTGGCATGCTGTGAAGGCTACAGACTCTCCTTTTCGGGAAAACTTTCAGATGCAGGGAGATACCGATTATTTTCCCATGTAAATTCACAGAACTGCTCTTCCCCAGGCTGAGACTCTCCTGAGGGTGGATGAACTTGGCCCTGGCTAAAAGTGTAAAGTGGGCTAAATATGTTTTGGGTGCTCGGCAGGTCTTCTCCTTCCACATGCACCTCCCCCTCCCAGGTTCCGGTGTCCATCGAGGCCCCTCGTTTTGATGTCCTGTCCAGGCTTAACCTCTCTGAGCAACACTCCATCTTTATACCCTTTCCCTCTCTTCTCACCTTTCCCACCCCCTCAATTCTTTTTTTTAAAAAGATTTATTTATTATTTATTCATTTAATTTACTTTTGGCTGCGTTGGGTCTTAGGTGTGGCATGTGGGATTTTTCGTTGCGACGCGTGGGCTTCTCTCTAGTCGTGGCATGTGGGTTTTCTCTCTCTAGTTGTTGTGCATGGGCTTAGTTGCCCCACAGCATGTGGGATCTTAGTTCCCTGACCAGAGGCTGAACCCGCATCCCCTGCATTGTAAGGTGGATTCTTTACCACTGGACCACCAGGGAAGTCCCTCCCACCTCCTCAATTTTATATGCTCCTCTCTCAGGTTTTATTCTCATAGATTAGAAATTCTTAAGAGTGGGATTCACTTTCTAGCAAGGCATATCAGATTGGGGAGACAGCAGTTTTTTGAATCACATCCATCACACACACACACCCCCCAAAAGATGTGTTTCCATGCGCATGCTGGGGGAGGGGTATCCCTGGCTTCTACTGCTAGTCCCCACTGAAAATTAGTGAAGGGAACAAGAGTCGTGATGATTGCCTTGTGTGGAGGACTTGTGTAGAGTCAGAAACAAAGCCCTGTGACCTCACGAAAGTAACTGGGGCTTGTTATTAATCAATGAATTTATACTAAAGTGTGTCCAAAGTGGAATCCATTTTATTTAAAACAGGATTACGTTTTAAAAATAGAATTGATTTGGGCTTCCCTGGTGGCGCAGTGGTTGAGAGTCCGCCTGCCGATGCAGGGAACACGGGTTCGTACCCCGGTCCGGGAAGATCCCGCATGCCGCGGAGCGGCTGGGCCCGTGAGCCATGGCCGCTGAGCCTGCGCTTCCGGAGCCTGTGCTCCGTGGCGGGAGGGGCCACAGCAGTGAGAGGCCCGCGTACCGCCAAAAAAAAAAAAAAAAAAAAGAATTGATTTCAATGCTAGGAATTAGGATAGCACAGGGAGGCCAACATGGCACTTTTCCATTTAGTAAGAGGCAAATGCCTACCCCCTCACATCAACCTGAATAGGTGGAGTTAGCCATCAAATATGGACTCACACAATAGACTAGCCTTTCTTAACAAGAGAAAAAAGCCAAAAACAAACAAAACCCCTGCCACAACCCACACAACAATGAGCTCCAGATTATAGCCCTAAGAATAGCTCTTCCTAGAGTAGAGGTACAATTTGGAGAGTTCCAGCCAATACACTGATATGTACCTAGGAATGGAGTATGACCAGAGAAAAGCAAAGTGTGAGGGAGAGGAGTGGAAGTGAAACCACGTACCTCAGATTGGAACTTGAACCCACAAGGCTGGGGCTTGAACCCGGCCAAAACCCAGACTGGGGACTTGAATCCACACAGCCGGGACTTAAACCCAGCCCAAATCCACAGTCTTCCAACTGAGATCACACACCTGGTTTCAAGACTTAATGAAACTCAGGTTCTTGATGTCTCATCACAGACAGAATTCAGTGAGAGACATAGTGATAGGTAAGTGGATTCATTTAGAGAGAAACACCCTCCACAGAGTGTGCGCCATCTCAGAACGTGAGAAAAGGCACAAGGGTGTGGCGTTGTCAGTTTTTATAGTGGTGGGTAATTTCATAGGCTAAAGAGTGGGAGGAGTATTCCAGCTATTTTAGGAAGGGGTGGGGATTTCTAGGAATTGGGCCACCACCCACTTTTTGATCCTGATGGAACTGTCATGGAGCCTGTGGGTGTGTCATTTAGGTTGCTGACGTGAGCATATACTGAGGCTCAAGGTCTAGCGGAAGTCGACTTGTCCGCCATCTTGGACCCATTTGATTCTAATTAGTTTATGTCATGTCCTCGGGCTATGTCATTCTTTCAAAGGTTGTGCCCTGCCTCTCTCCCTCCTGTTTCATTACCCCTCAGAGATTTTACTCCATATTGTCATGGGAAGCAGAAGGGTGATGGTCTGTCTTCTGTAACTGCTTCAAGGCAGAGTAGGGGAGTCGACCCTGCCTGTCAGGGAGTAAAAATCTCTGGATGCCTGATCTAGGGGCCCCAGGGGCAGGGCAGATCCCTGTTTTAAGTCAGTATGGGCTGGAATCCTCGCATAGCCATCATCTTGTTGTAGAACTGTTGTAATTGTTTCCATTGCCTTTCTATGAATCTCTCTGAAGATGAAGCACTTTTTATAACAGCATCAGAGTACAAAAATATCCATAAATGACAAAAGACTTAAAAGGCATGGTTAAACCTCTGATTACAGTGTAATCGATAAAGAAACTTGGTTACAATAACCACAATTACGAACGATTACATTGAACATACCAAATAATCCTAGTTAAATATTTCTCTTTAAGGTACCTCAGGGGACCTCTAAAGTACCCCAAAGTTAGCTGGAAATCAAAAGAAACTTAATTGAAATTTGATATTTGCGAAGTTTGTCAAAAAAGTTTGAAACACTTGGTCAAATAAGATCATAGGTTACTGTGAGACAATACTTATTCCTTAACCAAAGTTAACCAAAAGCAAATTCAAGTCACTTAGAGGCAAAGAAAATCTGTTGTCAAAAGCATCATTTCAATAATACTCTGGAGGGAGAAACCAAATCCAGTCTCGTTCTAGCCCATTCCAAACAAAATCCATTTACCCAACTAAATTCAATCCAGTCCTAGAAAATCCTGATAATGCATAACTCTTTTCAGTATTTTTCATTCTTCACACCTTTTTTTTTTTTACTAAAAACACATATCGTACTTCTCTTAAAAGTTTTTTTCATATATACACCACCAAACGTAAGGTAGCTAGCTAGTGGGAAGCAGCCACATAGCACAGGGAGATCAGCTCGGTGCTTTGTGACCGCCTGGAGGGGTGGGTTAGGGAGGGTGGGAGGGAGGGAGACACAAGAGGGAAGAGATATGGGAACATATATATATGTATAACTGATTCACTTTGTTATAGAGCAGAAACTAACACACCATTGTAAAGCAATTATACTCCAATAAAGATGTAAAAAAAAAAAGGAATTCCCTAACACCCAAAAAAAAAAAAGTTTTTTTCACACTGTGTTACTTTTCTTGTTGACAAATTTGTAACAGAATAAGGTCTTATTTGACCTCTGATAAACCTAGGTACAACAGAAGTATTATACTTAACATGGATGACTCTAACATGTCCATATTAATCAAACCAACAAGCTTAAGCCACGTTCAATACCAGATATCAGTTTAGTACTGAATATTTTCCAGATGACATGAACCTGAAATTCATTCTGGCCAGATTGCTTTTTATTTCTGAGTATTTATATAAGCGCTTAAATTTTTAAAAGCCAATTAAGTAGAACTCTTTTACAAAATAATTTTTGGCAATACCATACAACTACAACGCACATATAGATACATATGAACACACAAACAAACACAGAGGCCACACAGTTCCCATTCCAAAATTCAGCCCTGAGTCAGGTACAACATACAAGCTATCATTTACAAGGGGTTGGATTCAAATTGGGCTTCTAGGAGGTGGAACAAATCAAGGTCACCTACCTAGATGGCTAAACCCTTTTTACTAGTTTTTACAGAAAGGATACTTAAGATTTCTATTGATCCTTGACAAGTCAAGTTCTAAATTTACTTTAAAATTTGCATTTAAAAAGGTGGCAGAGATATGCGTTCCAGAGAAGACCAGATAGGACATTTGCATCTCGAAGTTACAGGCAAGTTCCTCCTAGGATGACTGTTTCCCCTTTGTTTAATATTTACAAGCCTCTTAAGATAAATAGGGAAGGTCTGGGGAGTGGTAAAAGGATTGGTGGGTTTGGGATTATTTTTGGAGCCACACCTCTGGTCCTATATAGACTACATTTGTAAAACAAGGACAGTTTTGTTTTCTTTTTCAAAGAATTGGGTGGTTACCTCAATGGTATTGAAGGACTGACATACTCATTCACCTCTGTTGGAAAGTTTTACTTTTCCTCATTTAGCTTAGGGGAGAAGGCCTCTTCCAAAATTCCTATCAGGCTCTGAATATCAGCTATGGTCAGTTTACGCAGACCAGTGGCCTCCTATTTTGATAATCTACTTACAAACATTTTTAAGGATCTTCCCCAGGTTTAAGAAATTTCTACCTTACATTTAGACACTATATAATCCTTTTTATTTAATAATCACCGGCTGGATATCTTTGGCCAAGCCCGGAACCTCGATATTCCACATTCCAGGGTCTACTAAGGCTTCTATTTTAGCTTCAGATTTTATCTGTTCCTTTTTGCTTTTTGTTAGAACCATTTGGTGATGAGAGTGGTTCCCCTGCCCCTCGAGAAACAGAGTGGCCCCTAACTTAGTTAATAAATCACTTCCCATTAAAGGGATGGGACAGTCAGGCACAAACAGGAAGGAATGTAAAAACAGCTGGCCACTGACCTTGCATAAAAAGGATTCCAGGAAAGTGTGCCCATGTCTCTTCCCTGACAACCCCATTACATATTCCTTATGATTGCTAAGGTTTCCAATCCTTTGGGTGAAGACCAAGAAGGTTGCACCAGTGTTTATAAGAAATTCTATCACATTGATTTGCCACATCAATGACCACCCCTAGGCTCAACATTAGTTATGTAGATGGTATCTCTAGGCAGAGCCACTTTCGGCCTTGGGTCCCTTCAGTCTTCTGATTGCAAAACCATCAATGGCCGAGGGGCTGGCATTGCTCTCTGGCATCTGGGGCATTCCCTCTTCCAGTGACCTGGCTGTTTGCAAAGGACACATGGATCACAATCCTCCCACCAGTGCCCCTTTTGTCCACACAGGGTCCACTAGCCTTGTATGGATACCCATGGGCCTTGTGGTCTGCCAGGGCCAGATTGGCCCAGAAAAGCTGGCTGGCATTTGGGTCGTCTCTGAGCGGACACAGACACTGCAATCATTTGGCCATTCTGCATATTTCTCTGGGTGTGTTCAGCCTTTTTCGTCATATCCCTATTACTGCAAACCAAATAAGCCAGTTGGAACAAATCATTCATTGGATTCTGAGCACTAGCAGTTGCTTTCTGAATTTTGCACCTGAAATCTGAGGCAGACCGGGCTATTAAATGCAAAGCCAAAAGGGCCTGTACCTTGGGGGAGGAGGGATCCACATTCGTTTGGGATCCATGGCCCTGTAGGGTGGGTCAGTTAATGTCTGCTGTGTCCTTTTCAGAGTTATCTCTCCCGAACTACACATGCCTTAAATTCCTTTTGGGTTCCATTGTCTAGATAGAAGGCCATGAAAATTTGAACATAAGGTACTTAACTCCATTTTAAATTTCCTAACTCATATTGTGGCCAAACCTGATTACATAACCTACTAAGTTCTTTCCTTTTAATTCTTGTTGTCCAAATCTTTCCCAACCCTGGTGTATATGGCCCAGAAGGGTATTGGTTGGGATTGATGCAGCCTGACCCATTTCAGACAAGCCTGAGGTGACATCTCTAACTCCCGGGCTATCAAAAGTTCTACTCTTAAGTCAAAATCCACCGTGCAATTTAGTCAAGATTTGCACTTACGATTTTAGATGCTATCCCTTCCAAGGTAGTCTCCCAACCAGGTTTTAGTGCCCCAAAAGTTGCAAAGAAATGGCACAGAAGACATCCCCAATGGTGTTGATGATGAGCTGGAGTTGGTCTAGCTATAAGTTGGGAATAAAGGGTCAGCACTTGTAAGGGTCAGAGGAAGGGGAGTAAAAGCAATAAAAAGTACACCTTGGTAGTCACACAGGTCTTCTGGGGTTAATAGAAGAAAGAAATAGAGCAGGAATGAACAAGAATACAAGAATGTAGGAGAAAAACCTCAGAGTCAAAGAGAAGAGTATAGAGATTAATAATTCCGTCCTGGACTTACTGTTGGATGTGCATAAGTATACGGGGTTGACCCGCTGGTCAAAAATGTGCAGACATCGGCAGAGCGTCTTCCCCAGTATGCCTGGCTCATGGCATCCCACGGGCCTCTTTAGGACCAAGACCGATCTCTCAACATTTTCTTACCTTATCACTGTCCCTTCGTGGTTGCCAGCTGAAACCGTGCACCTCAGACTGGGACTTGAACCCACGTGCCAGGACTCGAACCCAGCCAAAACCCACAGTCTTCCAACTGAGATCACACACCTGGTTTTAGGACTTAATGAAGCTCAGGTTCTTAATGTCTCATCACAGACAGAATTCAGTGAGAGACAAAGTGATAGGTAAGAGATTTATTTAGAGAGAAACACACTCCACAGAGTGTGCGCCATCTCAGAACGTGAGAAAAGGCACAAGGGTGTGGCGTTGTCAGTTTTTATAGTGGTGGGTAATTTCATAGGCTAAAGAGTGGGAGGAGTATTCCAGCTATTTCAGGAAGGGGCGGGGATTTCCAGGAATTGGGCCACCACCCACTTTTTGATCCTGATGGAACTGTCATGGAGCCTGTGGGTGTGTCATTTAGGTTGCTGACGTGAGCATACACTGAGGCTCAAGGTCTAGCGGAAGTCGACTTGTCCGCCATCTTGGACCCATTTGATTCTAATTAGTTTATGTCATGTCCTCGGGCTATGTCATTCTTTCAAAGGTTGTGCCTTGCATCCTTCCCTCCTGTTTCAGAAGAATTAACTAAGAGGAGATGGGGAGGGCAGGGAGTGTGCTGATTTGTATTAAAAATTTGAAAGAGAGGTTGACTGGAGAGTAAGAGAAATAAGGGATGTGAGCCTAATACTAATTTTTCTCAGAGCTGGCTATAACTTGACTGGAATTTATGGAGGTTTAAAGCGCTTTCTCTATGCCTGCTCCACATTTTTTGTATGGCTTATTTTTTCTTTCTGGTTTATTTTTCCCCCCTTTGAATCTTGTTAACTTTAGAGTTTCTTTAGGATTAGTAAGCCAAATAAAAGTTCTTGGAGTAGGATTTTTGGGGTGAGAGTTTAAAGGATTGATGAGCATTTCATGTGACATCCATACAGAGTAGTGTAAGGCCAACTGGCCCGAGGCAGGGGAACACAATCAGATTCACAGGTTGCATCAGACCGAAATTGTCCGGACCATCCAGTTCCAGAAACTACCCTGGAGATATTCCGGACCACCCAGTTCCAGGAACTGACCTGGGGACTTTGAACCCAGCCCAGCCTTCCCGCCTTTCGAGGGGGCGGGACTAACGGTTCCCCCGGATACCCGAAAAGACCACCAAATAAGGAATACCCTGCGCCCTCCCAGATTCACCACACCCCTTTCCCTTCTTCCCCTATAAAATCTTGCCCAATGCTCGCCCGGGTGCGACTTCTCTGGCCCCTTTCTCTCGGACCAGTGAACCTCGCCCGGGAGTGCTCCCTAATAAAGCTCACTTGAAGCTTTCCTCTGTTTCGCGGTGCCGTTTGTTAAGATCCGACCTTACAAGTAGTATAATGGGAATGTGGTCACAGTGAAACAGGAGGGTAGTGGGCAGGGCACAACATTTAAAAGAATGACATAACTGTTGAGGACACGACAGAACTGGTTAGAACCGATTAGGCCCAAGATGGCAAAAGATTTGACTTCCGGTAGACCATGAGCCTCATTATAAGTTCACTGTAACACTTTAGCATAAGCTAAATGACACCCCCACCACCACCAGGACAGTTCTGAGGCCTACCATACAAGGCCAAAATGTGGGCGGTGGCCCAATTCCTGGATATCTCCACCCCTTCTCCAAAATAGTTGGAATAATCCTCCCACTCATTAGCCTATGAAATTACCCAGCCCATAAAAACTAACCATCCCATATTTTGGGGCCTCTTGCCTTCTGAGATGGTCCACACTCTGTTTGTGGAGTGTTTCCCTCAGGGCCACTCTTGCCTTTTGAGACAAACCACAATCTGTCTATGGAATGTGTATCTTTAAATAAATGCATTTCACACCTATCACTTTGCCTCTCACTGAATTCCTTCTGCGCCGAGACATAACCTAAGCTTCATTAAGTTCTGAGACCAGGTGTGAGATTTTAATTAAAAGACAGTGGGTTCGAGCCCCAATTTGAGTTTTTGCTGGGTTCAAGATCCATCTGAGTTGTGCGGTTTCTACAGATTTGATTTTATTGTCAAACCAGGAAGAGCCCTTGCCTGAATACAGGATATCAGACCTTGAAGCAGGAAGGAAGGGGGCAGGGCACAACATTTAAAAGAATGCCATAGCCCGAGGACATGACATAAATGGATTAGAACCAAATGGGTCCAAAATGGTGGACAAGCCAACTTCCACTAGACCTTGAGCCTCAGTATACACTCACTGTAACACATCAGCAAGCTAAATGACACACCCACAGGCGCCGTGAAGTTCTAAGGCGACCATAAGGATCAAAAAGTGGGTGGTGGTCCAATTCTTGGAAATCCCCGCCCCTTCCTGACATAGCTGGAATACTCCTCCCACTCATTAGCCTATGAAATTACCCACCACTATAAAAACTGACAACCCCACACCCTTGTGCCTTTTCTCACCTTCTGAGATGGTCCACACTCTGTCTGTGGTGAGTATTTCTCTCTAAATAAATCCACTTCTTACCTATCACTTTGTTTCTCACTGAAGTGTTTCTGCAATGGGACATCAAAAACCTGGACTTCATTAGGTCATAAAACTCAGTTGGAAGACTGGGTTTTGGCCGGGTTCGAGTCCCAACCGAGTGGGTTCAAGTCCCAATCTGAGGTGCACGGTTTCAACCTTGCACCACACTTGCTAAACTATAATTTTCAAAAAGGTAGAATTATGACTCTTAGACAAATAAAGAATGAATACATGTCAAATATTTTCTTTAACTCATTAATTGGTAAATGAACTAGAAAGATGTTAAAAACAGTTCAGAAATGTTTTGGGGGCTTCCCTGGTGGTGCAGTGGTTGGGGGTCCGCCTGCCGATGCAGGGGACGCGGGTTCGTGCCCCAGTCCAGGAGGATCCCACATGCCGCGGAGGGGCTGGGCCCGTGAGCCACGGCTGCTGAGCCTGCGCGTCCGGAGCCTGTGTTAAAAATAAGAAATTTCCATCCCCTCCTTCTTAAAACATTTACTTTGGAAAACCTTTAATCAGAAGTACTTTCTCCTCTCTTTGAAATGTATAAAATCCTTTTCAAAAGTAGATAGGCTTTATGTCTGCTTTATGACCCAGTAATCCTTTCTGAAGGACATGGGAGCCATCTCTTTGAAATGCAAACATTAAGAGACAGCGCCGCTATCTCCTAATTTCTGTGGAAAGTGGAAGCCTCACTTATTTAGTCACCTTGCTCCAAGTTGCAGAACTCCTCCTGTCATGAAGCCACAAGAGGTTTGTGTTTCCTCTGAATAAAACCAATTAGCTAACATGGATGGTCATCCCAATTACCAGGTACAGCTAAGATGAATTATGTGTCACAGAAGGTGCCGTCCAGCCCTCTGAGTTGAGAACTAGTTACTGTTTATCTTGAGAACATATATGTCAAGGGTTGTATCTGTTTGGCTCCAGAAAAAAAAGTAAGTCTTCCTTCTGTCTTTGCAATCAATCTGTTAGTGGATTGAATGTGATGTGCATCACATTCTTGTTTGATGCTTATTTGATAATAAAACTGTTTTCTTTCTCTTCTCTCTATGGAGAGGTTTTCTGGGTTGGCAGATTTCACTTAAACTATGTTTCCCCAACAGTCTGTAACCTTAGGCAAGTTACTTTTAACTGTAAACCATGCCTCAGTTCCTTTGACTATAGAATAAGCATCCTAATAGTACTATCCCTGGAGTCACTGGGGAGATTCAATGAATTAATACCATAAAGAACTTCAGGCAGAACCTGTGGGGAAGAAGTGGAGGGCTCCCTGCCGCAAGTGCAGAGCTCGGCCACCGAGAGCTCCACGTGCCGGCGCAGGTCCTGGAGCTGCAGCTCCGAGGGAGGAGCTCACGTGGGGCCTTCCCTGGTCTGTAGCTGCGGTCCCTGCAGGGCACATGGAAATCCCAGGCAGGGCAGAGTTCTCCCAGGCACACCCACACTCTGGGGATGGCCCTGGAGAAGGAAGGGTGAGGGGTGGCCCAGGTGGGCAGAGGAGCAGCTCCAGGCGAGGGTGAAGGGGGCCCGGGGGCCCGCCCTCCATCCCTGGACACGGATTCAGACAGAGACAGTGTATATTGAGCGCCTACCCTGTGCTGGGCGCTGTTCAAGGTGAGTCCTTGTCTTAAAGGGACAAAACCACGCAAGCAAATAATAAAATTTGAGGTATTGGTGAGGGCTGCAAAGAAGACAAAATAGATAATGTGGTGGATGAGCAGCTGGGCTGTTTTAGGTAGTTGGGCAGGGGACTATCTCCTGCTGGTAACCACTAAGACACTGTTCAACACTGTGCTGTTGTCCACTTGAAATGAGGCTGGTCAACACTGAGATGTGATGTCACACTCACACTGGATTTCGAAGATTTAGTTGGAAAAAAATGTAAAATACATTATTAATAATTTTATATTAATCATATGTTAAACTAATAATATTTTGGATATATTTGGTTAAATAAAATATGTTTTTACAATTTCAAAAAAAACCCCACACAAATGCCTGTTATAAATCAAGTACTCAAAACACGTTGGCTGTTAATATCATACAAAAGTAATCACTATAGCAGCTTCTGGAGTTGATGCTCCAAGACATACCTGCATTAGAAATAGATCCTGGAGGCCACAGTGTTCTAGATATAAGTATTGATGGGGATTTGACAGGTAGAACGGAGAATGTTGCCACTTATCCAACGTCTGTGCTTTGCTGCATGTTGGTTAACTGTCTATCCAAGACTTATGGACAGTTCTGGACATATGTTTTCACATATTCTATACCTTAACTATTGATTATATATTTTTTAAAGGCCAGGACAGAGTTTTTATTCTTACTTGTCTTTTCAAACTCATCTAATAACTCAATATTCTCCCTGGTTCCAAATTACCCCTTTTGGTTACCTGCTGATTCTACACTTAGCCATTTCTGTTTTAGCTGCATTTTCAATATTCCAGTCTTGTATTTTTAGCAGTTCTCATTCCATTATGTTTCTATTTTAATTTCTTCCCAACGTAATTTTTTTAAAAAATGTATTATTAAATAGGAGGCGAGGCAATTTGAAGGGGAAAGCAAACTATTTTAGTGATAATACAATAATTATACTTTTGTAACAAATTATCCCTGTGGGTTCTATGATAAATTCTAAAGCAATAAAGTATGTTAGCTGCAAAGACTTGCAATAAAGCCAGTGCCAAGTGAATGGAGGTTGTTCCAGCAGTTGTAGGTCAGTGTCAGGGCTGAATTCAGTTAACGGGAGGCAATCCCTTAACATTTTAGCTGATAGGGCCACATTAGAAGTGCTGTTGTGTGATCACATTTTAGTGCCTATTATGTCTTGATTAAGACTCCCCTGGATACTCCTTTTTAATGGAATTTGAGGAATTAAAAATGGCTTCACAAATCACTTTTTAATCTGGTGAAGTAAGCAGGGAATGAAAAACACCACGCTGTTATCTTCAAGTGCAAAGAAAGTTGTAAATAAAGAAAACAAATTAGTGGCTGGTTCACACCTCATCAGCTACCTAACAACCTGTTACCAGTTAATTACACACCTTTAAAATGCACGTACAAGAGAAATTATTCAGAAATCAGTTTCTCTAAAGGGGAGGATGGCAGACAAGTACCATATCAGAAGAGGGTATATTTAACTATTTAGATAACCAACCATGAATGGGGAAAAATTTTTTTTTTCCTCAAGGATTATAGTCCTGAAAGTGCCATCTATCAGTGGTTTAGCTTCTGTGGCTTCCACACCAACAATTCACTCTGGACAGATAAATATTTGTTGAGCACCTCCTGGGAAATAGAGTCTCTAGTATCTCTTTGGGACCCACTGTAATATTCTTGCTCTATCAGTAGCACCCACTGGTTGTTTACTATGTTCAGAGCCCAGTCCTGAGCAATGTGAGAATTAGACCACAGATGACAAAGCTAAACATCACCATTGCCAAAAAGTTTGAACAGTCTGGTTGCATGATTTTTACTGCACAATATCCCTGTTGCCTCTTGTTGTAGCATTAGTGTAAATAGAAAGCAATTGGAAACCATGTACATTGAACAAAAAATAAATTTGGGATGGAAACTGTTGGGGACGATTATGTTATCTCGTCTATATACACAGCCTTGTTGAGGGACTTATATGTGTCTGTGTTTGATTTATTTCTCTAAAATTGTTTTCAATAAGTAAAAGACTCCAAAATATGGCTTCATAAATACTAACAAAATTATGGAGCTGTCCTACAGGAGATTGGTCTGCACACTTTATCTGGAATCATTCATTTTCTTGTCCTGTGCCCCTAGTTACCCCCTGTTAAACCAGGATAATCATAACCTACTTCACTGGGTTGCTTGGATGCACAACTGACAGAAGTAATTTCAATGCACTAACCCTGTGGTAAATGTTAATTATTATTTGCCATGGTATTTATGGATAGTGAACCATGACATTGGTTTGGTTGGCTGATCAAATCTATTTCCTATAGCAGTTTAGTGTAACTTATGATCTAAATTCTTAAAGTGATAATATGTTATTCATCTAATAAGGGTCAGTTGCAAATTAGCCTGTTTTGAAATTGGAAGTATATGCAGTTTGAAATCAATTAACTCCACAAATAACTTTTAAAAATATGTTGATTCTATCTGTATTATATTCACTTGGAAGTGATTATTTACATGATGAATATTCAGATCTTTTAACATTAATTCATCTTCCGGCAACTTAATTCTTCCCTGGGTATTACAGTCAAAAGACAATTAGTCATTTTCAATTTAAAATATATATATACACACATACGTACACGCACATATACACACACACACTCATACATATATATTCCATAGTCCATAAATTATTCAAAATCATTTTGGTAAAATTCTCATGCTTATTTGCCCAAAGACAAATAGTCAGGTAAAGGGTATGATTAGTTTGGGCAGGGTGCATGGATCTTTATTAGATCCTAGTCTGAATATTGTGCACATCCATAGAAAAATCTCAGAGAGTAATGACCTCTTTCCATCCCATGTAGGTCAATTTAAGAATGCTGTTCTACAACCTTCCCCATTCCTGCTGATAAACTTCCACTGAAGCATTGAAAAGATGAGTTAATTTGTATGATACGGTTCATCACATAATAGTGGACAAGATACTGCATCAAGTTTAAAAGATTGGATTCTCTTATAGTTACATCTTCACTAGATTATTTTTGCATGTTACAAAAGTAATACAAACATATAAAACAAAATATGTCTACTGGCGGACTTCCATAACTGCAGCCCTCTAAGATAACTACTTTATATATATGATTTTTTAAAAAATACATTATATGTACTCTATTCTGAAGCAACCCCTTATTTATGGAAATGTAGGGTATTCCCAAATTTTTCTAACAATACTAGAAATAAGTGTCCTTGAACATATATCATCAAATACTGTTGCCAGTCTTTCACTGATTAAATATCTAAAAGTAGAGTCACTGGGTTAAAGAGTAGCTGCATTTAAATTTTAATAAATATTACTAAATAGCCACCTAAAGAGTTTATAACTTACACACTCACTCACAAAGCAGGAGTGTGCCTATTCCAGCAACACCTTACTTGCTCTGGGTAGTATCACTCTTTTAAGTTCTTGCCACCCTCTTAGATAAGGAGATTTGAGGCCATTATGGGATTGAACATTTATTCACATGTTTTTGGTGATTTTACTATCTTTTCCATTAATTGTTGTTTACCCTTTACCTTTATCTCACCCCCATTTTCTTATTCTATCACTTTGGGCAAGTCAATCTCCCTGAGGCTTTGTTCACTGTCTATACATTGTCCAAATGAGACACATTCAAAACCTGTGCATTTTGCTTGTCCCTTTCTCTCTTGATTTTGTCTCCATCCCATTCTGAAATGTATTGTTAAACGATAATTTTCAAAAAAAAATAAAAGTAAGAATGATGACTCTCATGCAGCTATAAAGATGAACATGTGTTAAAGATTTTACTTTACTCATTTGTTCAGGGACACTGGCAGATGTTATACCAGTTCGAAGAAAAGTCAAAAGGCACAAATCTATATGGAGTAAAGGAATGGAATAGCAAATGGAGGAAAAAGTGTTTTTTTCCTGAGGAAAGAGGGAAGTCAGTTGAAACTCTATCAGAATATGGCAGTCTATCAACTTTTTAAAAGTTTTAAAATAGCTCAAAGACTATGAAAGGCTAGCATCTGTTAATACAGAAAGCTATGCTATATGCATATAATGCATAGTTTCCATCGAAACACAAATTTTTTTCTACAATTTCTCCCCTTTTGATCAAAATTAATCTCAAAAGTTTATTCTTGATTACAAAATAAGATTTCCCAACAGCATATTAAAAGGATCATACACCATGATCAAGTGGGGTTTATCCCAGGAATGCAAGGATTCTTCAATATATACAAATCAATCAATGTGATAAACCATATCAACAACTGAAGGAGAAAAACCATATGATCATCTCAATATGTGCAGAAAAAGCTTTTGACAAAATTCAACACCCATTTATGATAAAAACGCTCCAGAAAGTAGGCATGGAGGGAATTTACCTCAACATAATAAAGGTCATGTATGACAAATCCACAGCCAACATTGTTCTCAATGGTGAAAAACAAACATTTCCTCTAAGATCAGGAACAAGACAAGGTTGTCCACTCTCACCACTATTATTCAACATAGTTTTGCAGGTTTAAGCCACAGTAATCAGAGAAGAAAAGAAATAAGAAGATTCCAAATCAGAAAAGAAGAAGTAAAACTATCATTGTTTGCAATGACATGATACTATACATAGAGAATCCTAAAGATGCTACCAGAAAACTACTAGAGCTAATCAATGAATTTGGTAAAGTAGCAGGATACAAAATTAATGCACAGACATCTCTTGCATTCCTGGGCTTCCCTGGTGGCACACTGGTTAAGAATCTGCTTGCCAATGCAGGGGACATGGGTTTGAACCCTGGTCAGGAGGATCCCACGTGCTGCGGAACAACTAAGCCCGTGTGCCACAACTACTGAGCCTGCACTCTAGAGCCTGTGAGCCATAACTACTGAAGCCCACATGCCTAGAGCCCATGCTCTGCAACAAGACAAGCCACCTCAATGAGAAGCCCACACACTGCAACGAAGAGTAGCTGCTGCTCGCCGCAACTAGAGAAAACCCACGTGCAGCAATGAAGACCCAATGCAGACAAAAATAAATAAATACATTTATTTAAAAAAATAAAAAAGAAATCTCTTGCATTTCTATACACTAATGATGAAAAATCTGAAAGAGAAATTAAGGAAACACTCCCATTTACCACTGCAACAAAAAGAATAAAATATCTAGGAATAAACCTACCTAAGGAGACAAAAGACCTGTATGCAGAAAACTATAAGACACTGATGAAAGAACTTAAAGATGACACAAACAGATGGAGAGATATACCACGTTCTTGGATTGGAAGAATCAACATTGTGAAAATGACTATACTACCCAAAGCAATCTACAGATTCAATGCAATCCCTATACAACAACCAATGGCATTTTTCACAGAAATAGAACAAAAAATTTCACAATTCGTATGGAAACACAAAAGACCCTGAATAGGTAAAGCTATCTTGAGAAAGAAAAACGGAGCCAGAGGAATCAGACTCTCTGACTACAGACTATACTACAAAGCTACAGTAATCAATACAGTATGGTACTGACACAAAAATAGTAATATAGATCAATGGAATAAGACAGAAAGCCCAGAGGTAAACCCACACACATATGGTCACCTTATCTTTGATAAAGGAGGCAAGAATATACAATGGAGAAAAGAAAGTCTCTTCAATAAGTGGTGCTGGGAAAACTGGATAGCTACATATAAAAGAATGAAATTAGAACACTCCCTAACACCATATACAAAAATAAACTCAAAATGGATTAAACACCTAAATGTAAGGCCAGACACTATAAAACTCTTAGAGGAAAACATAGGCATAACACTCTGACATAAATCACAGCAAGATCCTTTTTGACCCACCTCCTAGAGAAATGGAAATAAAAACAAAAATAAACAAATGGGACCTAATGAAACTTAAAAGCTTTCACACAGCAAAGGAAACCTTAAAAACAGACGAAAAGACAACCCTCAGAATGGGAGGAAATATTTGCAAACGAAGCAACTGACAAAGGATTAATCTCCAAAATATACAAGCAGCTCATGCAGCTCAATATCAAAAAAACAAACAACCCAATCCATAAATGGGCAGAAGACCTGAATAGACATTTCTCCAAAGAAGACATACAGATTGCCAACATATAAAAGGATGCTCAACATCACTAATCATTAGAGAAATGCAAATCAAAATTACAATGAGGTATCACCTCACACAGGTCAGAATGGCCATCATCAAAAAATCTACACACAATAAATGCTGGAGAGAGTGTGGAGAAAAGGAAACCCTCTCGCACTGTTGGTGGGAATGTAAATTGGTGCAACCACTATGGAGAACAGTATGGAAGTTCCTTAAAAAACTAAAAATAGAACTACCATATGACCCAGCAATCCCAATACTGGGCACATACCCTGATAAACCATAATTTAAAAAGAGTCATGTACCACAATATTCATTGCAGCACTATTTAAAATAGCCAGGAAATGGAAGCAACCTAAGTGTCCATCGACAGATGAATGGATAAAGAAGATGTGGCACATATATACAATGGAATATTACTCAGTCATAAAAAGAAACGAAATTGAGTTATTTGTAGTGAGGTGGGTGGACCTAGAGTCTGTCATACAGAGTGAAGTAAGTCAGAAAGAGAAAAACAAATACCGTATGCAAACACATATATATGGAATCTAAAAAGAAAAGTTCTGAAGAACCTAAGGGCAGGACAGGAATAAAGACGCAGACATAGAGAGGGGGAAGGGTAAGCTGGGATGAAGTGAGAGAATGGCATGGACATATATACAGTACCAAATGTAAAATAGATAGCTAGTGGGAAGCAGCTGCATCGCATGGGGAGATCAACTCGGTGCTTTGTGACCACCTAGAGGGGTGGGATAGGGAGGGTGGGAGCGAGACGCAAGAGGGAGGGGATATGGGGATATATGTATACATATAGCAGATTCACTTTGTTATACAGCAGAAACTAACATAACATTTTAAAGCAATTATACTCCAATAAAGATATTAAAAAATACTTTAAAAAATTAACAGAAATAGAAACAAAATAAGATTGTTGTTAGTGGATTTGGTCTGGTTGTTTATCTGGTGCAGCAAGAATACTATACCATACAGGCCTTCTTAAATTGGCTTTGCTGGAGGTTTTCATAAGGAATCTCAGAATGAACTTTTAAAAGCCTCTTGTTATGTGCTATTCTGAGGTCAGGAGGCCAAAGTAAGAACTCACCACCAGATTTCACATGCACTACCTATAAATGTGGGCAAATTCTTTTCTTTTCCAGTTCTCCCAAATATTCTAAGATTCTTGGGCCTATCAGGAAGTAAACTTCCACATTCACCTGGAAGATTGGGAGCCCTGTAAGCCAAGTACCAGTCCAGTTTACCCAAGAGAGCTTTGTAAACATTTGTTTATAAAATCTAAAATGTTACTTGCTTAAAATACATGGTCATCATTTGACTAAATTAGCATCATTCTCAAATATAACAACTGAATATCCACATACAAAATAATAAAGTTGGGGGCTTCCCTGGTGGCGCAGTGGTTGAGAGTCCGCCTGCCAATGCAGGGAACACGGGTTCGTGCCCCGGTCTGGGAAGGTCCCACATGCCGCTGAGCGGCTGGGCCCGTGAGCCATGGCCGCTGAGCCTGCGCGTCCGGAGCCTGTGCTCTGCAACAGGAGAGGCCACAACAGTGAGAGGCCCGCGTACCGCAAAAAAAAAAAAAAAACAATAAATAAAAAAAGATAAAGTTGGATGCTTTTCTTACATTATTCACAAGATTAATTCAAAATAGAACGTAGACCTAAATATAAGAGCTAAAAAAATAAAATTCTTGGAACAAAATATAAGGTAAATCTTTGTGACCTTGGGTTAAGCAAAGGCTTCTTAGATATAACACCAAAAACACAAGTGACCAAAAAATAAAATAAAATAAAATAAGATGAGTTGGACTTCATCACAATTGTGCTTCAATGGACACCATTAAGAAAATGAAAAGACAACCCACAGAATGGGAGAAAACGTTAGCAAAACATATATCTAATAAAGAACTTGTATCTAAACTATATAAAGAAGTCTTACAACTCAATAATAAAAAGACAAGTATTTCAATTTTTAAATAGGCAGAGGATTTGTATAAAGATTTCTCAAAAAAGATATAAGAATGGCCAATAAACACATGAAAAGATGAACAATATCATTACCCATCGGGGAAATGTAAATCAAAATCACAGGGTGATACTAATTCACATTTATTAGGATGGCTATAATCAAAAAGACAGAAAATAACAAGTATTGACAAAGACGTAGAGAAATTGGAATCCTCATACACTCCTGTACATAATGTAAAACGGTACAGCCACCATTTTGGAAAACAGTCTGTCAGGTGACTGTGTGTTTATACAGTCACCATAAAAGCAGTTAAACACAGAGTTACCATATGACCTAGCAAATCTACTTCTAGGTATGCACTCAAGAGAAGTGAAAACATATGTCCACACAAAAATTTGTACATGAATGTTTATAGCAGCATTCAAAAAAATTGAAAATGACACCAAATGTCCATCAACTGATGAATGGATAAAGTGTGTTATATTCATACAATGGAATAATATTTGACAATTATAAGGAATGAAATCCTGGTACATACTACCACATGGATGAATTTTGAAATGTTATACTAAGGGGAAGAAGTCGATTACAAAAGATCACATATTGGGCTTCCCTGGTGGCGCAGTGGTTGAGAGTCCGCCTGCTGATGCAGGGGACGCGGGTTCGTGCCCTGGTCCGGGAGGATCCCACATGCCGCGGAGAGGCTGGGCCCGTGAGCCATGGCCGCTGGGCCTGCACGTCCGGAGCCTGTGCTCCACAACGGGAGAAGCCACAGCAGTGAGAGGCCCGCGTACCGCAAAAAAAAAAAAAAAAAAAAAAAAAAGATCACATATTGTATGATTCTATTTATATGAAATGTCCAGAACAGGCAAATCTGGATTGGTGGGTTTGCAGGGAAATGGGGAATTATTGCTCATGGGTACAGTGTTTAAAGGTGATAAAATTTTTCTAAAATGTATATGGTGATGGTTGCATAATATACCAAGGACCATTGAAGTATATACTTTAAATTGTATGGTATGTGAATTATACCTAAAGCTGGATAAAAAATAATAACTAAAATTATGACCTATAACATTATACTGTTGTCTAATATTAAGCAAAACTGTAGCAGGACTCTGATAAATGGAAATACATCATGGACAGTGACGGCATTGACAGATCTCTAGAAATGTTTCATTTAGGTTTTAATTTCTGAAGTGGTTGTATTAACAAGCTTTTACTCATATAAATTTAACCTACAGTAGGCTAGCCATCTCTTCTGATTTGACAACTCTTTCTACGTGACTCATCAATAATAACATATAAAATAAACCTAATTTTTTTTCTAGCACCTCTCTTTTTATAAGGTGAAAGAACAAATCTTTTTGATTTTCAAGGAGCCCTCTGGAAAATCTCAAAGACAGTTTTAGTTCTCTGAGGTCCTCAAGAAGCTTGATGATCCCAGAGGGGGTTGGAGACCACATATACCTGACTCCTTTAGGACAAAATTACTCTTTTTCTCAAAAAATGGAAGTACATATGCAGCTGTATTTCTCTGAAGCGATGACTCCTAAGTATAGTCTAAACCATATAGTATTTATAACTTTTACCCCAAGTTGCTAACTTCTATTTCACAGAGGGAACTGGGGAGTGGATAATTGTCTGCCACGCACCAGCATTCTGTAGCAGAGGCCATGAACACACCTAACACAGTTTTCTAAGCCACACACATCATTTATATCTGCCTCTCAAAGTGGTGAAAATGAGCACATCCATTACGGACTCAAGAGATAGAGTCATAACAATGAGAAGTAGATGGATATTAACTTAAAATTATGATTAGTAATCAGTATTTCAGTACTCTATCTTACTGTCTTAAGATACTTACTATCATATGAAAGTCCATTAATTAACTCAACTTAGTGTCAGCCCAAGGTTTTAAGTTACCTAGAGATCTTAGAACTTGTCTTGAAACTGACATATGACAAAACAATTATTGTTGACATAAGTTTATCAGAATAATAATTTAATCTGGGTAAACACAAATTTACATTTTTCATAATCTTAAACATTAAGTAGAAGTAATGTTGTTTATTCAATCAGCAAATCTATTTAAGATTATGAAGTACATATCCAAGTAGAAATCTATACTTAGGTATTATGCTTTTTAACACTGACAAATCATAGATGACATAACTTTTTTTTTTATAAAACCAATAATATTAAACTTGTCTCATTAACTAAATTATGTGAAAGTGAATTCTTAAAATATTTCTGGGCTGAAAACTTTTAAAATCTGGCACATTGAAAGTATGAGAAGTTCAATTTCCTTATTTTAGCAATATTCTAATTATATAAATACTTATTTCTTTAAGATATATATATATATATTTTTTGCATTACGCGGGCCTCTCACTGTTGTGGCCTCTCCCGTTGCGGAGCACAGGCTCTAGACGCACAGGCCCAGCGGCCATGGCTCATGGGCCCAGCCGCTCTGCGGCATGTGGGATCCTCCCGGACCAGGGCACGAACCAGTGTCCCCTGCATCGGCAGGCGGACTCTCAACCACTGTGCCACCAGGGAAGCCCTCTTTAAGATATATTTTATAATTTAATTTATTAGTACTATTTGGAGTAATAAAATACTATACACTCACATGATGAGAGGTAAAAGCCTTTCTAAATTATAGTCACATACAAATATACATAGCGAGAGGGAGAAAGCTTATAGCTTTCATTCTAAAATTTTAGCCATGGGTCAAGAGTAAACATAGAAATATAAAACTCACCAGTGGGCAAGAAATTCTTAATTGATTTGATCTCAAAATAGGCAAACAGAAAAGACGAACACACTAGATTCTCTGTTGTTTCGCAGCCAGCTGAGTTCTCTATTAACTATTAATCCATTTATAGAGATGGTCAAATGATCAGGTCATAAAACCAAATTTTCAACAATTATTGGGAAATAACTTATTGGCCCCAAACAATCCAAACACAAAACATCAAATTGGTAGAGAGGAAAATTAAAACTAGAAAAGCAGAGAGGAAGCAAAGTTTTATTTCCATTTTGGATTCACATTTGGGAGCCAAGAGAAGGCTGCCATGGGCGTAGCTGCCCATGGAGTGTACTTCCCTCCTTATGAAGTTTTCCTGGTTCTGGTACATGAATCCACTGAGCATCTCAATGGAACCTCCAAAACTGTTAAAAGATAATTTTCTGGAAAAGGTAAAATCATGACTCTCATATGGATTTAAAAATGAGCATGTGTTGAAGATTTTATTTTACTTATTCAATGAGGGAACCAGGTAGACGGTATAACTGGTTTAAAGGAAAAGTCAAAAGGCACTAATTTCTATGGAGTAAAGGAATGGAGGGAAGTCAGTTGACACTCTTCCAGACCAGACAGAATGTGAATGTGTATCAACTTACAAAGAGTTGTAAAATAGTGCAAAGATTACGAAAGACTAAAACCTAATAACCCAGAAGGATATGCTGTGTGTAGATAATGTATAGTTTTCCACTGAAACACAAATTTATTTTTTTCTACAGTCTGTTCTTCTGGATGTCTTTATATAGCATCTGTTCATGTCTCCTGCAGACCCCATAAATGTTTAATTGCTCTTCAAATAAAACCTTGTTCTCATATGACTAGCAGTTGAGAAAAGATTCCTACTTATGTGGTAAATGCAAAGCAATTTTATTAATAGTTTTCTCCTTTATATGATATTGAGGTACTGGTTTAACTGATTTTTTAAAAATTTCTCTATTAGTTGTTTTGGGCATCCTTTATAGATAATATGCAAAAGAAAAGAGATTGCTCACAGTTGGAAATCATTGAATTTATAGGCCAAAGTGGAAGGGCCCAAAGCTCATTTAATTGATTGATTGATTTAATAATCACTTATGGATTGTTCTTCATGTGCTAGGCACCATGCTTTAAGCTTTCAAGAATTTAATATTTATCAGGGGCAATAGACAAGGAAATAATCATTTCCAGATAGTGGTGAGAATATTATAATGCAGATATATAAATGGTGTCTTGAGAGCACAGCCTGGGAATCAAAGTCACCTAAGACACCTAAGCTCAGTCCTCTAGGAGTTATTTAGCAAGGTCAAGGTTGCTTATAGAAGGTTTCAGGCAAAGTGAGTAAACAAGTGCATGGGTTGGAAGGCAAGAAAGCAGGTAGCGTTGTGAAAATTATGATTCCCTCCGTGTAGCTGGAGCATAGAGTTTGAGAGGAAGGGATGGCAAGAGATGAGGCTGGGAGGGAAGCAGGGTCAGCTGTGGGATGAGCCAATTGTGACAAGCTGAAGAGCTGGCTGTCTGCTGCAGGTAAAGCATTTTAAGCTAGAGAGTTCCAAGAGCAAATCTGCATTTTAGAAAGAGGTCTTAAGCAGCAGGATGGGGAAAGGATTGTTAACGCTAATGTTTTCCAGTGTATATTCTATTAATACTTTAGCACAGATTTTTTTTTTTTTTTTTTATAGCGGTACGCGGGCCTCCCACTGTTGTGGCCTCTCCCGTTGCGGAGCACAGGCTCCGGACGCGCAGGCTCAGCGGCCATGGCTCACGGGCCTAGCCGCTCCGCAGCATGTGGGATCTTCCTGGACCGGGGCACGAACCCGTGTCTCCTGCATCGGCAACCGGACTCTCAACCACTGCGCCACCAGGGAAGCCCTAGCACAGATTTTTTCTAACTGATTTTCAGGTTCCCCCCCTGCAATCTTTGTTTACAATGTTTGGTCTGTAGCCAGTTTTTCTGCATTTTGAGTGCAAGGCTATGACTTTGTGGTAGAGGATGAATGAAAAGAAACGAAGGGGAAAAAAATGATGCTATGAGGCATGAGTCAGCGAACTAAGGCTTGTAGGCAAAAGTTCGTTGCCTGTTATTGTAAATAACGCTTTATTGGAACACAGCCATGCCCGTTCACTTCCATAGAGCCTATGGCTGCTTTTGAGTCCCAACAGCAAAGTTGAGTAGTTGTGAAAGTGTGTCTGGAATGCAAAGGCTAACATATTTACTATCTGGCCCTTCAGAGAAAAAGTTTGCTAATCCCTGATACAAAGAGTTAAAAATTTGTATGTTAACTTATTTAGTTTATTTGATCATTTATTATCTATTCCCTGATTCAAAAGGATTTATGCAAATGTGTGTGGCCAGTCCCATGAAAAATTTTAAACCTTGAAAGCTGTGCTGGTAATACTACTTATCAAGATGACTATATTAACGCCATGTAGAAGAGCATTTGCATGACATTAATTCTTCTCGACACCTTCCAAGAAGAAGGAGCAGAAAGATCTGGTTTATATGCTATTGAGCTTGATTTATTTTTGTTCAAGGAAAGATACTTGATTACAGATACATTTTAAAATATTCTGCATAACTTTTAGGACCTTGAATTTGAAAATCTCGAGTTTGAGGATTGAATATAATGTTACAATTTTTCCTGGATTCCTGGTGTGATGTCTCTGGCCTTAGCACAATGCCTTATTTGTGGGAGAAATACACAGAAGTATTTTGTCATTGACAAATTTTAGTCACCTCTTAGAGTCCCTATTCTAAATGAGACTACCTTGGACTGCACTTACAGAGAGTACGGGACTCAAAGAGGTCAGACACAAACACTTCACAGCTAGTGTCCCACAAGCTGCCTGCTCAGCCATCCTTAGCTAGAACACCTTGAATATTTGAAAATTCAGAAAAGCAGCAAAAACCTGTCTCATTGTTAAATCTTCTGTAGTGCCTCAGTACTCATCTTGGGAGACTGTGACACATGCATCAGTAGCATTTACTTAATAAGAAACTCCTTTGACGAGTTTAAGGCCAGAGAACAGTGATGTTAAAAAAAAAAAAAAAGTGTATTTCAGTCCTTGATTGAAATTATCCAACATTTTGGGAAAAGTCAATTTGCATAACAGTTGGTGTTTTACCTCCTGGTGTTAAACCCATCTTGCCTATGCTGTCTTTGTGGATCTGTTAATCAAGTTTCCTGCCTTCTCTAGACAGCAGCCTAATTGTTTATGTCCTGCAGAAACCCCTCACTGAGAAAGAGATTTAATTTGTAGCTGAATCTAATATTTTTATGCAGTATGGGAAAACACTATCACTTGTGTTTTGTCAGCCTCATCATTAGTCTCCTAATAGAATCCCTTCCTTTGATCTTAATCTGACTTCTCTTTTTCTATTCCCTCTGTCACAACTTTTGGTTTTGTTCTTTGACCCAGAATACCCTTTCCTGCCAGAGAAAAATCATCATCATCACTGTAAAGAAGTATTGATTGTTTGCCCACGGGGTGCATTTCATTGTACCGGGTGCTGTGGGATTTTTTACCAGGTTTCATTAGCTTTCTTCCCTGATGTAGCAGAAATAAAATAAAATAAAATAAAGCAACAAAAAAACCCCAAAACTACACACACAGACACAAAACCTTTACTTTGTGTCATTCCTTGTATTTGAAGAAAGTGAAAAACAGGAATCCAAAGTGTGAACCAGACATTAATATGGATCTCAAAACTAGGTGATTTAATTAGAAATGTATTCAAGCATGTAAGTATATTAGAACTGATCTTCCACCCTATTTGGTTTTCTGTTTCTTGCCAGCATGACTTTCTCTTCCATCTACCCTTTTCCTTTTTGCCCCATCTGGCCTTCTGACAGCCACAGAATGAGTGTTAGCTATGTACTATTATTTGACATCCTTCTTTTTATAAAACTGAATTTCTTTTGATAAATGTCAGAAGGGGACACACATTCTTCAGTAAAATGAGCTAAGCCTAGAACAGATCTGCCACTGCCACCTCCCCAGTCATCTCTTTGCTTCTGACAAATACAGTATGTCCTGAGCTTGTCTGTCCTTGGTGACCTTAAAGAAATGGAAAAGTGATTCCATCATTTCTGATTTCATCACTGTGAATTGTCACAGATGGCAAGTTAGAAATGATTAAAATGTTTACATATTCTTCCTTCATTGCTGTCCTCTCTGGACAAATGTATGGACGTCAGAACAAAGCAATGGGAGAGGCTTTCTGGTAAATAAGACTAGCTTGCATTTTGGTTTGGAAACTTTTAATACTGTAAAGATTCTATTAGTTTTTATTTCCCAAATCCTTTTCAAGTCCCAAAAGAGGGATTGATTTTAAAAACAGCCAATTCTTCATCATTGAATTCCCCTCTATATGAACCACATTGAAAAAAAAGAAAATTCCCATAAAATAAACTTTATTCCAGTGGAGGGGAGGAAGAATATCTTTTTCCTCTACCTTTCTAAGTTCTCTGTTGGGACGCCTATAACAAAAGAAAGATTAACAAGGAAAATGCATAGCATTTAATGTAAGGTTTATGTGTCACAGGAGCCTTCATAAGGAAATGAAGACTCAAAGAAATGATTAAACCTGAGTGTTTTTATGCTGGGTTTGATGAAGAGTGGAAAATCCTGGAAAGACACAACAGGATAAAGAGTATGGGCCGTACAGTAAAAGGGGTGGCAGCGGGTAGGGGTGGGAGTGGGACTTAGAAAGGGCTGTGCGTTCAGATTCCTCTCCTTGGCCTTTTATCTTTGGAGATAAGGATACTCCTTTCCTCCAGGTATAGGGAGCGCCCTTCTCACATGAGCGTTTTATGACTTGCTTCAGGGGAAGGTAAGAAAGTCCTTCCTATACATGCCTTTTTTCAAATCTCATCAGCTAAAAATATCTAATATGCTAAGCTGCTGTATATTGGGGGTACCCTGTGTAGGGTGTCAGCTCATAGAAAAATGCACAACATAAGAGTTGTGAGTTAAGTTTTATTCAGGGTCTTACTGAAGACTATATAGTCTGGGAGACAGACTCTCAACTCTGAGGAAATAGCTTTGAAGAAGTAGGAGAGGAGCCAGTTTATATATGACTTTTTTTGGTTAAGAAATACATGCAGGAAAACATACATCTTGGTAAAAGATTACTGCTAATCACAAAGAACAAATATCTCAAGTTAATGATTTTAGAGCTTTTCTATATATGGAAGGTGCAAGAATCTGGGGTCATTGAAATTCTTCTGAGGTACGCATCTAACTACCTAAGGACTTGTTTATCCGAAGTACAGAGTACCTCCGGCTGTTTTTCATCCTGAATTCCTCTCTGATTGCACTGTTGGTCATGACTGCTGTGGGTTATGACTTAACCATTGTAGAACTGGGTGGTAAGCAACACTCATTGGTTCTTTGTTCACATGGGGAGGAAGAAATTTTCCTCTGTCCTTCTAGATTCTTCTGGCTGATCTAAGAATTAAATTGACATGAGACAGATTAAAAGGAGAAAATCAAACAAAAGTTTAGTAACATGTATGCATGGAAGAGACCCAGGAAAACTGAGTGACTCACCAAAATGGCCAAAATGCTCACTTTACATACCATCTTCAGATAAAGACAAAAGAGAATGTTGGAGGTAGTGGTTCGGGACTTCAAAGGGGAGGAAGGCAATTCCCATGAAGATGAAAAAGCAAATCTTTGGTAAACAAATATTTGCTGGGCCATATGCAGAGACAATGGGACATAGAAAGAATTTTACAGTCTTTGCTCGGTTCTTCCCTGTCTACCACACCTAGTTCATACTATAGTTTTCTATGGTGATAGCTGCCTTCCTGGAACAGGTCCTCTATCTTATTCTTTTAGGTATCTAGGGGGAAGGTCAAAGTTTCTTCCTGAGGCTTTTGGGCATTGATTGTTTTCAGCTCGAAATAATCTGCAAGCCAACAAGGCACTTCAGGGTGGCAAATTTTGCTCCCTGAACCTGTCCTGAACCCTCTCACCCGTGAGTCATCAGTCTTTCTCTAAGAACATAATATTATTGTTAGTTGTTCCAATGTCAAAACTGCCCTGGAGCAGAAACAGGAGATAAAATGAGTATGTTCCTATAGTGATATAAGATATTATCTTATTTTCAGGTAGTTAGTCCTAGAAATGAGAGGAAGTCCTTCTTTCTCAGATCTGCCTGAAGGTCTGTTATGGCGCATTGCCTTTCTTTGAACTTCAAACTAGGAGTTTCAGTGTGTGAACTAAAAATGCCACCTGCCATATCACTAATAGATGTTGCAGCCATCAAGCCATCACATTACAGTCGCCCTGATGGTGAGCCCTGAGGGAACTCAGGATGGACGCAGGATTTGTACCCCCATCTAGCAGTCAGCCACTGCAGCCATCCCTGATGGTATACCCTGAGGAGACTCAGGATGAGAAGCACGGGATACTGGCCCCAGATAGCTGAGGTGCATATCAAAGGGTTGATTTCAGTGAGCCCAGACTTTTGCATCTTCCCGTACACAGAAAACCACTAAATTCCTTAACTCAAGATATCTGGTTTTCTTTAATTAACAATCATCTTCCAATGTTTCAACTACCTGGTTTTTGTTGCAAAAACTCCTATATTTCCTGGCTTCTCCCCTTGCCTCTTCAGAGCAGTCCCTCAGAGTTATCTGAGATACTGTGTCCCGGGCTTAAGTCCTCAGTTTTGTCCGCTGAATAAAACATAACCCTCAGGCTTCCCTGGTGGCGCAGTGGTTGAGAGTTCACCTGCCGATGCAGGGGACACGGGTTCATGCCCCAGTCCGGGAAGATCCCACATGCCACGGAGTGGCTGGGCCCGTGAGCCATGGCCGCTGAGCCTGTGCGTCCAGAGCCTGTGCTCTGCAACGGGAGAGGCCACAATAGTGAGAGGCCCGCATACCGCAAAAAACAAACAAAAAAAACCACATAACCCTCAACTTTTAGGTTGTGCTTTTTTTTTTCAGTCGACAAATGTTAGCTATGTGAGAAAGAGTTCAATTAGACTTTACAGATGAGTCATTCAATGATCATGGAATGAAATGGATCATTCATCAATTTATTCCTTTAACAAACTGTTGCTAATCTCTACTGTATGCAGATGAGGGGTTAAGCATGGACTACGTGGAAAACTAAACAGACAATGTTTTTGCCCTCATGGGATTTGTCAGTAGACAAGTAAGTGAATCTACAGATTATAATATTGTCATGAAGGAAATAGGAAGATGTAAAAGAAAATACAGAAGGCCTACTTTGGATAGCAGTATGGAATGTCAGAAGGCTTTATTCTACTTAATAATTCAATAGCATATTTACAGATATTGATCATGTATTGAGCATCTACCACATACTTAGTACTTTTCTAAGTGCTTTAAATGTGCTAATTTATTTAATCGTCACAACAATTTTATGAGGATTGCCTTGTTATTCCAGATTACGATGAGGAAACTGAGGCACCGAGAGGTTTAGTAATGTGCCCAAGGTCACCAAGATAATATGTAAGAGGCAAGATTTATCCTAGTTGGTCTAGCTCCAGAGCCTGGCCCTTAACTACTATTGTTATTGCAATTCATGCAACAATTATTACATAAATTACTTAAAGTATTGAATATTGCGCTAGGTAATTGAGATACAAATATGTATTAAAATGGTGCATTGCTCTCAAGAAACTCACAATTTAGAGTGGGAGACAGAATGAGAATTACAATGCATTGGGACAAATATAATACTAGAAATATGAACAAATTACATTATGAGCACTGAGGATATAGCAATGCTATGGTTAGTGTTTATTGTTTTCTTATTAAAACAAAAAACTAATAGAGACAGTAATCCATGGTGAACTTTAGAAAGGGCTGCTGAATTTGTTACTAGGGCAAATGGGAAGTTAAAGCACTGCTAGTGACTCTTTCTAAACTTGTGGAAATTTGTTGGTCCTTATAAACCAAATTCACTAACCCTCAATGATGCTAGCTTTCTCTCTACCCCTGACATACAGAAATAGACTTTGGAAACAGGAGGGAAACAACTGTGTTGAAGTGGGCAATTCAATACTATACTTACGTTCTAAGTTATAAACTATTGTTTGATGAAATTTACTTTTCTTTCAGCAGCAGTCTCTTTATTCTTCACTCTTCAAGCCTTAATCCACAACCCCAATCCCTGCCTAACATCCCCTCATGAATATTTCCCAGATGTCTCTTAGTCACCATGTTCAACCCACGGTATTGATGTCTTCCCAGGCTCCTATGCTTTGAAGCTTCTCTCCTTCACTCTGTATATTAGTTTCCTAGAGCTGCTGGAACAAATTGCCACAAACTAGGTGGCTTAAAACACCAGAAATTGGGCTTCCCTGGTGGCGCAGTGGTTAAGAATCTGCCTGCCAATGCAGGGGACACAGGTTTGAGCCCTGGCCGGGGAAGATCCCACATGACGTGGAGCAACTAAGCCCATGCGCCACAACTACTGAGTCTGCACTCTAGAGACTGTGAGCCACAACTACTGAAGCTCACATGCCCTGGAGCCCACACACCGCAAATGCTGAGGCCCACGTGCGCCTGGAGCCCGTGCTCTGCAACAAGAGAAGCCACTGCAATGAGAAGCCCCCGCACTGAAACGAATAGGGGCCCCCACTCACCACAACTAGAGAAAGCCCGTGTGCAGCAATGAAGACCCAACGCAGCCAAAAATAAATAAATTTATTTTAAAAAACCCAGCAGAAATTGACTTTCTCAGAGTTCAAGAGGCCGGAAATTCAAAATCAAAATATCAGCAGAGCCATGCTCCTTCCAAACGTTTTGTGGGAGGATCTTACCTTGCCTCTTGCCTCTTCTGATGGCTCCTGGTGTTCCTTGGTTTGGGCAGCATAACTCTGATCTCTGTCTCCATCTTCACATGGCCCTCTTCACTGTGTCTGTCTCTTACGACAAAGATTCTCTCTTTTACCAAACTCTAGTCAGGCTCCTTTAAGCCATCTTCTTGACCAGGCCTCTACCTTGGTCTATTAAAACTGCAGGCTTGGGCTTCCCTAGTGGCGCAGTGGTTGAGAATCCGCCTGCCGATGCAGGGGACACGGGTTCGTGCCCTGGTCCGGGAAGATCCCACATGCCGCAGAGTGGCTGGGCCCGTGAGCCATGGCCACTGAGCCTGCGTGTCCGGAGCCTGTGCCCCGCAATGGGAGAGGCCGCAACAGTGAGAGGCCCGTGTAACGCAAAAAACAAACAAACTGCAGGCTCAGCACAAATGATTTTTCCATCCTCCCTTCCCACCTACACACAAAGACTTGAATAAACACTAGTGTAATTTCTAACAGTTCAAGGTTGAATTCCTAGGATGACCAGTCCAGCCCTCTTAAATTCCTGCCTCAGAAAACTCAAGGCTGCCAAAAGAATTTACTGTTTGTTCCAGCCAACGCCTGAAGATAGGGCCTTTTCTCCCAGGCTCTGTGTGAGAGTAGGAGCCTAACTCTGATAAGTGCCAGTTAACAAACCCAGATGAATTTCACATGGACCAAATCTCCCTCCCACTTCACACTTTTTATAAATTTCTGCTTCCTTGACTCTTCTCAAACCCCTACCTTTCTCTTTCCCTACTCCTTCATTCTGCCTTTAGAACACCCAGTCATCTCTGCACAAATTGAATTCATGAAGGAGCCTCTTCCCTTTTATGATAGTTTATTACCGATTAAAGTCTGTCCTTACAACTTTAGCTACTGTCTGGCTTTATCTTTGATATTTACAAGGACACGCTCATTGTATACAGGGCACATCCTAATCCAGTAATGTTCTCATCACAATCCTTACCTTATTTACTTCTGCAAAGACCCTTTTTCTAAATAAAGCCTTATTCTCAGGCTCTGGGTGAACAGAAATTTTAGGGGGACACTATTCAATCCACTGCACCCTCTATATCCAGTTAGTCACTGTGGCAAACTCTATTAATTGTCCACCTACTATCCAATGCCTATTTATTCCATGCTAATTTTTTCTTTTTCCAAAAAGACATTGTGATCAGCCCCTAGTTATGGACCATGGGCAGTCTTAGGCAATCAAGGCCCTCCTGTCCCCTACTTCCCCAGCCTCCAATGCAGGTGGAGGCTGCCATGTGAGCCAGCTCTGGCCAACGACACCTAGAGCTGGCTGTGAAAGAGAGGGTTGTTCAATAGCATGAGGCAAAAACCGAGAGAACTGAGAAATGTCCCTGATATTGGTATATGGTCAGGCCACTCAAGATGGCTGTTCTCTTGCTCTCTGTACATCCCCTGCCCACTCAGTGTCTGCTTCACCTACACCCGACACACGTGACTGATCTTCCTACATACTTGCCCCAGGTTCCAGTTTGTGATTGTTCTTATCAAAGGGGCAATGAGGGGCGTGCCCCTCTACTGGTTTCTCTGGTAACTAATGAGCTTACCTGACCCAATTCCCCTATAACTGGAGATCTCCCCTTTCCCCCGGGAGGGAAGCCTGCCACCATGTCCTGCCTACCTTCCATGGCGCGGGATGTGGGTGTCGCTCAAGGACCTTGCTCCAGACGTGTAAGTTCTCCCCCATCCATTAAACTACCAATGTCTCTGTTGCTGACTCCAGGCTCTTTCTTTGATCTTGAAGCTGGGCAAGCACAGGCCTCCTGAGGCCTGTGGGGTGCAGCCCAACAACTGGCGATTTTCTGCACCAACACCAGCAGCCACCTGCATTTACTTGAGTAAAATAAGTCCCTATGTGTTAAGCCCTAGTCAGCAGAAATTCTGTTTATTGCATCCAAATTCATTTCTAATTGATTTGTTCACCAAGCTCAGTTAATTTTCTTTTTGAAATATCTCTCCTATTTATTGCTTCCTTTCCATTCAATCAAATCTTCATCGTTTCTCACTAGACAATTATAACATCCTAATTAGGCTCCCAGCCTCCCTGCTTTATTCCAGACTCATCTATTCCCTGTGGGTCCACTAGAGTAATTGTTCTGAAACACAGATCATGCCCTCTGCTCAAAAATGTTCCTCAGCTCCCAATTACTTAGAGAATAAAGTCTAAAATTGTCAGCATTAATGACCTGGCCTCAATCTATTGTTTTCTAGTCTCATTTCACTTCCATATCCTCACTTGCTCTACCTTTTGCGCCACCAAATGGCTTTCCCAGACGTACTATGTATTTTCACATCTCAGCCTGTCTCGTCCATCTGGAATAATTTGCGGGAATCTTATTTATCCCTCAGAATCCAGCCCAAATATATCCTCCTCCATGAAGGCCTGTAGTCATCCAGTAGGAATTAATCCTTGAACTCACATAAGATGTTGTTCCTCTATTTCAGGCAGCTGCCAGCTTTGGAATGCTTTACTTTCAGAAAATTTGCATTTACACAGCTAAATACCAGTTTCCTATGCTGAGTGTACACTTTCATCCTTCACTGATAAACATTTCACACCGTCACAAGGGCCTTCTACCTGACAGCCAAATGTTTAATCTTGGCAGCTTCATCATCCCGTCCCTTTGTAATGCGCATGTAATTATTTGAATATCCTAATGCATTTAGTCAATATTTTATGAACATGAAAGTGATACTACTAATGAAAATATAATTGGGACCAACAGGAAAATCATGAAATGGGCTCAGATTTGCTGTATCTTTGGCTTTAATCAGATACCCATTTCACTTAAATTGGTCCACCATGTTTAATTGTGAAGAAATGGTTCAAAATTAGAGAACATGTAGAAAATGTGGGAGTATATTGTTGAAGGTTATGACTTGAAGTCCAGGTCTAGTAATGGGAGAAATGGAGACGTATTTTAAATGATGGATTAAGAACAAGCTGCAAAATATTGTGCAATTATCCAAAGGCACGGATAATATCACAGGTCCTTACAGCTGTTAATCGGAATACAACTTAGTAGAAATATTGTACTTTTATCAAGAAAAAAAAATGAGAATTTGTGCTTTATTTTTTGTTAATTAAAAAGGTTTAGAAGATACAGACCACAAAGTCAGCATCACATTTTCTGCAAAATCTCCATTAGCAAGCCCTTCTCCCCAAAATGGAAATAACTTTTTAAAAAGAACATTAAAAGCCATCTAAAGGAGACAGTGAACTCTAAATTGAGGTAAGAAATTACTTTAGAAAATTACTTTTATTGTCTCTAACATTTAATCTATATTTTTAATTTTTTAAAAAATGTTAAAAATAATCATGTACACATGCTAGAACACTTAGGGATAAAATAAAGTGCACATTCGTATCATAATCACACCTTGCATAACATATCTAGCCCTACATAAAGAGAATCCCTGCCCCCCCATAGCTGGTACATCTGTAGCTCAGCTCCTGTATGCACAGTACAAGGGAGATATTAATTAACTGGGCTCCAAGAGGACAAAGAATTCCTGATCAAATAAGTTTAGGAAGCCCTTTACTAAGTCCCTGTCTTGGAGATTCAAAATACATAATAGCATATTAAAGAAGTCCCACATTTTAAAAACTCCATTTAATTTTCTTTCCCCCTCAGCACCCCTGTTAACAACACTTTCCCAACAAAAGAACACAAAACCATATTAAAAACGGAACAGCTTTCCTTTAATCGTAATTTAGGAAAACTAAATGATGGATTTCAGGGAAAGAAAGATGCCTTACTTTGACTTTTCTGCTGTGCCTAGCACAGTGTTTAGTACAAAAGCTCTCAACAAATGCTTAACAATTAACTTGAGAGGAAAAAAAGGAAGACAGTTTGGAGTGTTTGGAGCTCTGAAAAAGCTTTAAAACCGACTTGACTTCCACCGAATGAGCTTCTTTGGTGTGTGTTCAGTAAAATATATACAACATAAAATTTACCCTTTTAACTTTTTAAAAGTGTACAATTCAGTGGCCTTAAGTATATTCACATCATTGTGCAACCACCACCATTGTTTCTTTCTAGAACTCTGTGCCTATATAGTATGGGAGGAAAAAAAGTTTTCCTCTACCCTCTTAGGGTCCCTGGATGGGTCTGAAAATTAAACTGACAAAGATAGATTAACAGAACAAGAGCATACAAACTGATTTAATGTAACTAATTTAATGTAATGTAAGCACATGACATGGGAGCCTTCATAAGGAAATGAAGACTCAAAGAAATGGTTAAACCTGAGCGTTTTCATGCCAGAAGTGATGAAGAAGGAAAAGTTGTGGGAAGATGTGATAGGACAAAGTGAGCCAAGTGTGGTAAACTGGGGGAAACCTAGCAAGGCCAGTTAGTTCAGATTCTTCTCAGTGTCCTTCCTTCTTAGAGATACTTGACTTGCTTTTGGGGTCTCATATTTTTATGGACTCCCGTATGTACAAAATTAAATTGGTTTTCTCCTGTTAATCTGTCTTATGCCAACTTGATTATTAGACCAGCTAAAAAAACCCTAGAAGGGTAGAAGGAAAAGTGTTTCTCCCCTACAGTATCTATATACTGAAGGGGAGCAGAACATGCCATCCCAACGTATGCCACTTTGGCATATTAATTATTTTGAGCTGAAAGCACTTGAGAAGCAACTGATGCAGGAAGGGATCTCTCTCTCTCTCTCTCTCTTTTTTTGGCTGTGCTGCTTGGCATCCGGTATCTTAATTCCCTGATCAAGGATCGAAACTGTGTCCCCTGCAATGGAAGCACAGACCACCACTGGACCAACAGGGAAGTCCCACGAAGGGATCTCTGATCTCCCTCTTTCTACTTAAAAGTGGATCATAAAATTTCCCATGAGAGAGGTACCCTCTCTGTACCAGGAAGAGAACATTCTTATCACTGGAGACTGGGAACCTACACCAAAATGGATCTATACAAACAAATCTACTAAAATAAAACAAACCTATTAAAATAACTTCCATTAGTTTCCCTCATATATTTTCAAGTCACTGTTCCACAATTTACTGCCCCTACCCCAAACCCCTTTGTCTTGTCACATCTGCACGATTTCTCATTCTTTGTTTAAAAAGGTACTTAAGTTTTGGAACCTAATGGTTTATTCCAGTCTTCATTTTCCTTTTGAAGATTTCCTGTGTACATGAAAAAATATGAAATAAAATTTGTATGTTTTTCTCCAGTTGATCTGTTTTGTCAGTTTAATTCTTAGGCCCAGCCACAGAGCCTACAAAGGTAAAAGGAAGTTTTCCTATAATACCACATTTTGTTATCCATTCATCTGTTGATGTACACTTGGGTTATTTCTACTTTTTTTTTTTTTTTTTTTTTTTTTTTTTTTGCTGTACGCGGGCCTCTCACTGCTGTGGCCTCTCCCATTGCGGAGCACAGGCTCCGGACGCGCAGGCTCAGCGGCCATGGCTCACGGGCCCAGCCGCTCCGCGGCATGTGGGATCTTCCCGGGTCGGGGCACGAACCCATGTCCCCTGCATCGGCAGGCGGACTCTCAACCACTGCGCCACCAGGGAAGCCCGGGTTATTTCTACTTTTTGGCTGTTGTGAATAATGCTGTGTAGAGCAAAGATGTTGCCCACCATCCAGTTCTATAAGGATAAAAGGTTCAAGTCATTAGCCACTGCAGTAGCTGACTGACAGTGCACACTGAAAGAAATTCAGGATGAAAAACAGGATAAGGCAGTCTGTGTTTTGGAAAAACAGACCCCTTAGATTGTTAGAGATATCTCTGGAAAAATTTTTAATGAACCCAGATTCTTGAATCTTCCCATACATAGAAAAGCACTAAAATCATTATCTGAGATATCTGATCCTTGTGACTAGCAATAACATTTTACTGAGATGTATGCTTGACTGCAAGCACTCCCTAACCAAAATCATATATATATGGCTCTCCTCCTACCTCGTAGGAGCATAACCTCAGAGCTGAGAGGCTATTTCCCAGGCTATAGTCCTCAGAAAGGTCCCTGAATAAAACAGAAACCCACAACTCTGGCATTGTGCCTTTTTCTTTGTAGACAATTTTTATGAACATTGGTGTGCAAGTATCTGTTTGAACTGCTTTCCATTCTTTTGGGTATATTCCTGGAAGTGGAATGGCTGGATCTTATGTTTAACTTTATGAGGAATCACTATACTGTTCTCTACAGTGGCTCACCATTCCCTTCGGCAAAGCACAAGGAGTCCAATTTTTGTCATCCTCCTCACAAACACTTGTTATTTTCTCCTTTTTGATAAAAGCCTTCTAATGGGTGTGAAATGGTATCTCATTGTGGTTTTGATTTGTATTTCCCTAATAACTAGGGATGCTGAACATCTTTTCATGTGCCTATTGGCCATTTTAATATTTTCTTTGTCCAGTTTTGAATTCCAACTAATCATCTTTTTTTTAAAACATCTTTATTGGAGTATAATTGCTCTACAATGGTGTGTTAGTTTCTGCTTTATAACAAAGTGAATCAGCTATACATATATCCCTGTATCTCGTCCATCTTGCGTCTCCCTCCCACCCTCCCTATTGAACCTCTCTAGGTGGTCACAAAGCACTGAGCTGATCTCCCTGTGCTATGCAGCTGCTTCCCACTAGCTATCTTACATTTGGTAGTACATATTAGTCCATGCCACTCTCTCACTTTGTCCCAGCTTACCTTTCTCCCTCCCCGTGACCTGAAATCCATTCTCTACATCTGCATCATTATTCATGTCCTGCCCCTAAGTTCTTCATAACCTTTATCTTTCTTTCTTTTTTTTATATTCCATATATATATGTGTTAGCACATGGTATTTGTTTTTCTCTTTCTGACTTACTTCACTCTATATGACAGACTCTAGGTGCATACACCTCACTACAAATAACTCAATTTCATTTCTTTTAACGGCTGAGTAATATCCCATTGTATATATGTGCCACATCTTCTTTATCCATTCATCTGTTGATGGACACTTAGGTTGCTTCCATGTCCTGGCTGTTGTAAATAGAGCTGCAATGAACATTGTGGTACATGACTCTTTTTGAATTATGGTTTTCTCAGGGTATATGCCCAGTAGTGAGATTGCTGGGTTGTATGGTAGCTGTATTTTTAGTTTTTTAAGGAACCCCCATACTGTTCTCTATAGTGGCTGTATCAATTTACATTCCCACCAACAGTGCAAGAGGGTTCGCTTTTCTCCACACCCTCTCCAGTATTTTTTTTTTTTTTTTTGCGGTTCGCGGGCCTCTCACTGTTGTGGCCTCCCCCGTTGCAGAGCACAGGCTCCAGACGCGCAGGCTCAGCAGCCATGGCTCACGGGTCCAGCTGCTCCGTGACATGTGGGATCTTCCCAGACTGGGGCACGAAACAGTGTCCCCTGCATCGGCAGGCGGTCTCTCAACCACTGCGCCACGAGGGCCATTGATGATGGCCATTCTGACTGGTTTGAGGTGACACCTCCTTGTAGTTTTGATTTGCATTTCTCTAATGATTAGTGATGTTGAGCATTCTTCCATGTGTTTATTGACTATTTGTATATCTTCTTTGGAGAAATGTCTATTTAGGTCTACTGCCCATTTTTGGAATGGGTTGTTTGTTTTTTGATATTGAGCTGCATGAGCTGCTTGTATATTTTGGAGATTAATCCTTTGTCAGTTGCTTCATTTGCAAATATTTTCTCCCATTCTGAGGGTTCTCTTTTCGTCTGTTCTTAAGGTTTCCTTTGCTGTGCAAAAGCTTTGAAGTTTCATTAGGTCCCATTTGTTTATTTTTCTTTTTTTTCCATTTCTCCTAGGAGGTGGGTAAAAAAGGATCTGCTGTGATTTATGTCATAGAGTGTACTTCCTATGTTTTCCTCTAAGAGTTTTATACTCTCTGGCCATACATTTAGGTCTGTGATCCATTTTGAGTTTATTTTTGTGTATGGTATAAAGGAGTGCTCTAATTTCATTCTTTTACATGTAGCTATCCAGTTTTCCCAGCACCACTTATTGAAGAGGCTGTCTTTTCTCCATTCTGTATTCTTGCCTCCTTTATCAAAAATAAGGTGACCATATGTGCATGGGTTTATCTCTGGGCTTTCTATCCTGTTCCATTGATTTATATTTCTATTTTTGTGCCAGTACCATACTGTCTTGATTACTGGGCCTTTGTAGTATAGTCTGAAGTCAGGGAGCCTGATTCCTCCAGCTCTGTTTTTCTTTCTCAAGATTGCTTTAGCTATTCGGGGTCTTTTGTGTTTCCATAAAAATTGTGAAATTTTTTGTTCTAGGTCTGTGAAACATGCCATTGGTAATTTAATAGGGATTGCACTGAATCTGTAGATTGCTTTGGGTAGTATAGTCATTTTCACAATGTTGAGTCTTCCAATCCAAGAATGTGGTATATGTCTCCATCTGTTTGTATCATCTTTAATTTCTTTCATCAGTGTCTTATAGTTTTCTGCATACAGGTCTTTTGTCTCCTTAGGTAGGTTTATTCCTAGGTATTTTATTCTTTTTGTTGCAATGGTAAATGGGAGTGTTTCCTTAATTTCCCTTACAGATTTTTCATCATTGGTGTATACGAATGCAAGAGAATTCTGTGCATTAATTTTGTATCCTGCTACTTTACCAAATTCATTGATTAGCTTTCGTAGTTTTCTGGTAGCATCTTTAGGATTCTCTACGTATAGTATCATGTCATCTGCAAACAGTGACAGTTTTACGTCTTCTTTTCCAATTTGGATTCCTTTTATTTGTTTTTCTTCTCTGATTGCTGTGGCTAAAACTTTCAAAACTACGTTGAATAATAGTGGCGAGAGTGGGCATCGTTCTCTTGTTCCTGATCTTAGTGGAAATGGTTTCAGTTTTTCACCATTGAGAACAATGTTGGCTGTGGGTTTGTCATATATGGCCTTTATTATGTTGAGGTAAGTTCCCTCTATGCCTACTTTCTGGAGGGTGTTTATCATAAATAGGTGTGAAATTTTGTCAAAAGCTTTTTCTGCATCTATTGAGATGATCATATAGATTTATCCTTCAGTTTGTTAATATGGTGTAACACATTGATTGATTTGCATATACTGAAGAATCCTTGCATCAACTTGATCATGGTGTATGATCCTTTTAATGTGCTGTTGGATTCTGTTTGCTAGTGTTTTGTTGAGTATTTTTACATCTATGTTCATCAGTGATATTGGCCTGTAGTTTTCTTTCTTTGTGACATCTTTGTCTGGTTTTGGTATCAGGGTGATGGTGGCCTTGTAGAATGAGTTTGGGAGTGATCCTCCCTCTGCTATATTTTGGAAGAGTTTGAGAAGGATAGGTGTTAACTCTTCTCTAAATGTTTGATAGAATTCACCTGTGGAGCCATCTGGTCCTGGGCTTTTGTTTTTTGGAAGATTTTTAATCACAGTCTCAATTTTAGTGCTGTGATTTGTCTTTTTATATTTTCTGTTTCTTCCTGGTTCAGCCTTGGAAGGTGGTGTGCTTCTATGAACTTGTCCATTTCTTTCAGGTTGTCCATTTTATTGGCATATAGTTGCTTGTAGTAATCCCTCATGATCCTCTGTATTTCTGCAGTGTTAGTTGTTCTTTTTCATTTCTAATTCTATTGACTTGAGTCTTCACCCTTTTATTCTTGATGAGTCTGGCTAATGGTTTATCAATTTTGTTTCTCTTCTCAAAGAACCAGCTTTTAGTTTTATTGATCTTTGCTATTGTTTCCTTCATTTCTTCATTTATTTCTGATCTGATATCTTTATGGTTTCTTTCCTTCTGCTAATTGTGGGTTTTTTTGTTTTTGTTTCTCTAATTGCTTTAGGTGTAAGGTTAGGTTGTTTATTTAAGATGTTTCTTGTTTCTTGAGGTAGGCTTGTATTGCTATAAACTTCCCTCTTAGAACTGCTTTTGTTGCATCCCATAGGTTTTGGGTCATCGTGTGTTCATTGTCATTTGTTACTACATATTTTTTTTGATCTCCTCTTTGATTTCTTCAGTGATCTCTTGGTTATTTAGTAGTGTATTGTTTAGCCTCCATGTGTTTGTATTTATTACAGATTTTTTTCCTGTAATTGATATCTAGTCTCATAGCGTTGTGGTTGGAAAAAATACTTGGTATGATTTCATATTTCTTAAATTTACCAAGGCTTGATTTGTGACCCCAGGTATGGTCTATTCTGGAGAATGTTCTATGAGCACTTGAGAAGAAAGTGTATTCTGTTGTTTTGGGATGGAATGTCCTATAAATATCAATTGAGTCCACTTTGTTTAATGTGTCATTTAAAGCTTGTGTTTCCTTATTTTTTTTCATTTCAGATGATCTGTCCATTGGTGAAAGTGGAGTGTTAAAGTCCCTTACTATGATTGTTGTACTGTCTATTTCCTCTTTTATAACTGTTAGCAGTTGCCTAATGTACTGAGGTGCTCCTATGTTGGATGAATATATATTTATAATTGTTATATCTTCTTATTGGATTGATCCATTAATCCTTATGTAGTGTCCCTCCTTGTCTCTTGTAACATTCTTTATTTAAAGTCTAGTTTATCTGATATAAATATTGCTATTCCAGATTTCTTTTAATTTCCATTTGTATGGAATATCTTTTTCCATCTCCTCACTCTCAGTCTCCATGTGTCCCTACGTCTGAAGTGGGTCTCTCGTAGACAGCATGTAGATTGTTCTTGTTTTTGTATCCATTCAGCAAACCGGTGTCTTTTGGTTGGAACATTTAATCCATTCACATTTAAGGTAATTATCGATATGTATGTTCCTATTACCATTTTTTTAATTGTTTTGGGTTTGTTATTGAAGGTCTTTTCCTGCTCTTGTGTTTCCTGCCTAGAGAAGTTCCTTTAGCATTTGTTGTAAAGCTGGTTTGGTGGTGCTGACTTCTCTTAGCTTATGTTCGTCTGTAAAGTTTTTAATTTCTCCTTTGAATCTGAATGATTACTCTTGCTGGGTAGAGTAATCTTGGTTGTAGGTTTTTCCATTTCATTACTTTAAATATGTCCTGCCACTCCCTTCTGGCTTGCAGAGTTTCTGCTGAAAGATCAGCTGTTAACCTTATGGGGATTCCCTTGTGTGTTATTTGTTGTTTTTCCCTTGATGCTTTTAATATTTTTTTTTGTATTTAATTTTTGATAGTTTGATTAATATGTTTCTTGGCTTGTTTCTCCTTGGATTTATCCTGTATTGGACTCTCTGTGCTTCCTGGACTTGGTTAACAATTTCCTTTCCCATACTAGGGAAGTTTTCAACTATAATCTCTTCAAATATTTTCTCAGTCCCTTTCTTTTTCTCTTCTTCTTCTGGGACCCCTGTAATTTGAATGTTGGTGCATTTAATATTGTCCCAGAGGTCTCTGAGACTGTCCTCAATTCTTTTCATTCTTTTTTCTTTATTCTGCTCTGCAGTAGTTATTTCCACTATTTTATCTTCCAGGTCAGTTCTCTGTTCTTCTGCCTCAGTTATTCTGCTATTGATCCCTTCTAGATAATTTTTAAGTTCATTAATTGTGTTGTTCATCATTGTTTGTTTGCTCTTTAGTTCTTCTATTCCTTGTTGAACATTTATTTTATTTTCTCCATTCTATTTCCAATATTTTGGATCATCTTTACTA
This sequence comes from Grampus griseus, assembly GCF_964374135.1. Taxonomy (NCBI): domain Eukaryota; kingdom Metazoa; phylum Chordata; class Mammalia; order Artiodactyla; family Delphinidae; genus Grampus; species Grampus griseus. Next base: position 37,361,286 of record NC_139003.1, read on the forward strand.
TCACTACTCTGAATTTTTTGTCAGGTAGACTGCCTATTTCCTCTTCATTTGTTTTGTCTGGTGGGTTTTTACCTTGCTCCTTCATCTGCTGTGTGTTTCTCTGTCTTCTCATTTTGCTTAACTTACTGTGTTTGGGGTCTCCTTTTTGCAGGCTGAAGGTTTGTAGTTCCCATTGTTTTTGGTGTCTGCCCCCAGTGGCTAAGCTTGGTTCAGTGGGTTGTGTAGGCTTCCTGGTGGAGGAGACTTGTGCCTGTGTTCTGAAGGATGAGGCTGGATCTTGTCTTTCTGGTGGGCAGGACTGCATCCAGTGGTGTGTTTTGCGCTGTCTGTGGCCTTATTATTATTTTAGGCAGCCTCTCTGCTAGTGAGTCAGGCTGTGTTCTTGTCTTGCTAGTTGTTTGGCATGGGGTGTCCAGTACTGTAGCTTGCTGGTTGTTGAGTAGAGCTGGGTCTTAGTGTTGAGATGGAAATCTCTGGGAGAGCTTTAGCCATTTGATATTACGTGGAGCTGGGAGAACTCTGGTGGACCAATGTCCTGAACTTGGCTCTGCCACCTCAGAGCCACAGGCCTGACACCCGACCCAAGCAACAAGACCCTGTCGGCCACACAGCTCAGAAGAAAAGGGAGAAAAAGAGAAATAAATAAATAAATAAATAAAATTAAATAAAGTTATTAAAATAAACAATAATTATTAAAAATAAAAAAATAAAAAAGAAAGAAGAGAGCAACCAAAGGGAAAAAAAATCCAGCAATGATAACAAGCGTTAAAAACCATACTAAAAAAAAAGAACACCACCCCACCCCCAAACAAACGGACAGAGAGAACCCTAGTACAAATGGTTAAAGCAAAGCTATACAGACAAAATCAGACAAAGAAGCATACACATACACACTCACAAAAAGAGAAAAAGGAAAAAAATATATATATCGTTACTCCCAAAGTCCACTGCCTCAATTTTGGGATGATTCGTCGTCTATTCAGGTATTCCACCGTTGCAGGGTACATCAAGTTGATTGTGGAGATTTAATCCGCTGCTCCTGAGGCTGCTAGGAGAGATTTCCCTTTCTCTTCTTTGTTCGCACAGCTCCTGGGGTTCAGCTTTGGATTTGGACCCGCCTCTGCGTGTAGGTCGCCTGAGGGCGTCTGTTCTTCGCTCGGACAGGACGGGGTTAAAGGCGCGGCTGATTGGGCGCTCTGGCTCACTCAGGCCGCGGGGAGGGAGGCGTACGCATGCGGGGCGCGAGGCGTACGCATGCGGGGCGAGCCTTCCGCGGAAGAGGCCGGCGTGACGTTACTCCAGTCTGAGGCACGCCGTGTGTTCTCCGGGGGAAGTTTTCCTTGGATCGCGGGACCGTGGCAGTGGTGGGCTGCACAGCTCCCGGGAGGGGAGGTGTGGATAGTGACCTGTGCTCGCACACAGGCTTCTTGGTGGCGGCAGCAGCAGCCTTAGTGTCTCGTGCCCGTCTCTGGAGTACGCGCTGGTAGCTGCGGCTCGCGCCCGTCTCTGGAGCTCCTTTAAGCAGCGCTGTTAATCTCAACGAAGAGGCAAGAAAAAGTCTCCTGCCTCTTCAGCAGCTCCAGACTTTTTCCTGGACTTCGTCCCGGCTAGCTGTGGAGCACTAGCCCCCTTCAGGCTGTGTTCACGCCGCCAACCTCAGTCCTCTCCCTGGGATCTGACCTCTGAAGCCCGAGCCTGAGCTCCCAGCCCCGCCCGCCCCGGCCGGTGAGCAGACAAGCCTCTCAGCATGGTGAGTGCTGGTCAGCACCGATCCTCTGTGTGGGAATCTCTGCGCTTTGCCCTCCGCACCCATGTTGCTGCGCTCTCCTCTGCGGCTCTGAAGCCTCCCCTCTACCACCCCCCGTCTCCGCCAGTGAAGGGGCTTCCTAGTGTGTGGAGACCTTTCCTCCTTAACAGCTCCCTCCCACTGGTGCAGGTCCCATCCCTATTCTTTTGTCTCTGTTTATTCTTTTTTCTTTTGCCCTACCCACGTACGTGGGGAGTTTCTTGCCTTTTGGGAGGTCTGAGGTCTTCTGCCAGCGTTCAGTAGGTGTTCTGTAGGAGTTGTTCCTCATGTAGATGTACTTCGGATGTATTTGTGGGGAGGAAGGTGATTTCCACGTCTCACTCCTCTGCCATCTTGAAGGTCTCCCAACCAATCATCTTTTAACACAAGATCAGGGAAAGCTTCAGCTTGTCATTGATCATATGGACATATAAAATAAGTTATATAACACTACTTTTTTAAATATAATTTTTGGCAGATGATTGAGAAGGTATATGAATAGAATTTATTACTTTTCTTTCCCTTTTTTCCAGTTCCCATCTTACCTTGTGTATGGTGAGTAACCAGGTTTATTTGAAGAATGTGACAAAGAAGAATCTAAGAAAATAATTTTATGATTTTTCTGGATTATTCAGTTTCTTGTAGATTTTCACATTTTTTAAAAAAATATATAAAATATTTCAAGCTTTGTAAATTTTCATTTAACCCAAGACTTTGTCAGTTTTTCTCCTTCATATCCCGTTAGGAAACCCCATCAGGATGAATTGTGAAAGATTTTGAAATGGGCGCCATTACTGGGTGTCCTTTCAATGGACTCTCTGACGTTGCCTGGCTCTCCCTTCAGGTTTTCTGATTCTCTTGGGGCCTGTGCTTTGAACTGTCCTTGATTTAGCTATTTTGTAACTCAGAACATTATAGAAAACCGCCTGATAGTAAAATGCAAATAATTCTTGTTCGTAGACATGTAAATAAATTTTGTCATAGAAACACAACTGATTTCCTCTCTGTAGTAAAGATGATTCTAGCATTATAATTTAGTGCCTATAGGATCTATTTTTTTGCATCTATTAGCAAATTTACTTCAGGATTCCTGATTGCCTTACATATGTCTGTTCTGATTCTTTTTTGAACAGGTTGCAATATCTTACTGGTTCCCTTGAGGCAGGAGATAGTTGGGCCTTAGGCTGAGCTGTTGCGCTTTGTCCCCTGTGGACAGATACTCCAAAATAGCAGGAGCGGAGAGAAGCTGCACCCTGCCCAGATAAAAGATAGAGACCACATGTTTCTCATTTTCAAGGTCAAGGATATCTTCCTTGCTATACATGCACAGAGAGGCTCCTTGGAGGTCAAAAAGGGAGTGATGTCAACCTATTCATAGGCCTCTTCGCTAGAATCCTTCTTGGCTAAGAGATGCATGCACACACACACCCTGAGATAAACCAGATATGAGCTCAGAACCAGGCAAAGCAAGATGATTGGTCAAAGGAAACCTGGAAGAAATGCCCCATATAAGTGATTCAAACTACCACGAGGGCACAACTCTCTCTCTGAGCCCACCCGTTTGTCTATCCACATGTACTCTTTTTCCTCCTAATAAACACTTTACTTATTTTACTACTTTCCGTCTCTTTGTAGGAATTTATTTCTACAAAACTGACAGGCGGGGGCCCTGTCACTGGTCACTGGTCTAGTGGCTAGGATTTAGCTCTCTCACTGCCATGGCCTGACTTGAATCTCTGGCCAGGGATCTGAAATCCTGCTTCATGCCACTTCATGCAGAGGCCACCGAGATTACCCTCATTAATTAATAAGTTAAATAAAATCTTTAACATATGTTCACTTAGTATTTTACCGTTTTGAAAATCATCCTTTAACAACCTTCTTATTATCAATAGTGATTATGTACTTAGTTCTCTTGTCACTTTAAGTAAATTTTTAATGTAAGGAACACTTTACCTTTGAACAAGTTCAGTCTTTTCCACTTATAAAATAGTCAACATTTATAAAGTCAATATTGCCTATTTACCTATTAATAAGATAAATGCTTATTAATTTTAAGAAGCTTTATTTAATGTCCTCTCATCTTCTCTCCCTCCCTGCCCCGCCAAAACATTCTAATTGTCTGCTGCTTATCCAATCTAGGAGTCATTTCCCTTTTTGACCTTGTCTACAAGGTCACTCAGCTAGCAGATTAAGGAAATGTTGTAAAACAGTTTATCTGTATAGCTGGAGTTAACTATTATGTTTATTCTTTTCTTATAGTTTCTGTATAAATTAGAGAAATTCAAACTGGGTGAGAATACAATTAGTGCTGGCCCTGCCTTAATTAATATTTTATCAATGACTGTTATGCCCATTGCCGGGATGATTTAAATTAATTCTTATTGAACACATGCTGTTTTTTAGGCACTTTTACTGTACCATCTAATTTATGAAATATTATATTTATCTTGTGTTCAAGGGCCAAATTAAGATCTGTAACTGAAAATTACAGGGAAAATAATTTCACTGAATATAAAAGAGCAACTTTTTAGTAATTAGAGCTCTCTGAAAACAGAACAATATATTTCATGAGGCAGAAGATAGCAGAGTGGCTAAGAGCATAAAGTTTGATGTTAGGCAGACCTGTGTTTGTGTGTTCCAGGTCCATCATACACTAATTTTATGACCTTAGGAAAGCTTCTTTTTAGTTCCCTAATCTGTAAAATTAAAAAATAATAGTAGCTACTTCATAGTGGGTCTTTTTTTCCCCTTTCTTTCCAAGCAGTTAACAATGTCCTCACACCTTTCCTTCTATAGAGTATGCCTTTACCAAGTCTCTGTCCATTCTGTTGAAGTGGATATTCTGGTAGAACGGAAGGCAATTTGGTACTAGGATTGAGAGTCAACTTACTAAGATTTTTTATTAATACTTCAGAGATAGGTCGAGAGGCAGCTGGAACTTCCTGGGAATTTTCATCGATGAACATTGGAGGAGACTCCAGGGTCCAGTTTGGGTTAAGCTTTGATGAGTCCACTGGGAGTCTAGTCACAGCTTGAAGCTCCTCCTAGATCTTTGGGTTCCAAAGATCTTTGAGTAGGAGAAATCTTTACAGACTTCTAATAGCCTCCTTCACATCCTCAGGAATTTAGGAGTTCTCAGTTTATTTAAGATTCTAGTTAATTTTAGTTATTTATGCTCAACGATAATCTCTGTGCTTCATATCTGGTTTACTTTGAATTTTTAATCTAATCTTAGTCTTGTACAGTAAAATACAAATAGTAACTCTTGTGTATTTGGGACTGATTATTCAAGTCATTATTTCCCTTTCTTTTTAATTTTGCTCAATTTCAAAAATTATCTCCCTCACAGAAATCAAATAGGTCACTAAAAAGAGATAAACTTAGACCACACAGTTTAATTTTATATTACATGATGGAAAGTATTAGAATATTTTAAACATAATTTTCAATTAACTATGTGTTTAATCAGTAATTCATTACTTTGTCCTGTGTTAGCATAGTAGTGTTTAGGATACGCTTATATAGTTGAAAGAAATAGTAAAGTTTAATTAAGTAAGAAGTTATTTTGAAAGAACTGAGTTGTTGAATTGAATTCAGCCTTTTCTTCTTCTAAATTGTTTTCTAAGTTTGGTGGAAGAGTAGATTATTGAGATTCTGAAATGCTTATATTGGTTTTTCTATTAAAAAACCCTAGTTTTCACCACTAATTATTAATTTACAAGTTAAAATTAACCCTAAGGATAAAAGAATAAACTCAATGTTGATTGCTAAGACTTTTTTTTTAGGGTTCTGATATTAATCTCCTCTCTGGTCTTGGACAACTCACTGAATATCTGTGTAAAAAGATGCTTTTGGGGGGTATTTTCCCATCCTTTTTTTCCTGGGAATTGCTCTTGACATTCATGGGGTGGATCTCTGACAATCATGTTTCCTCTACAAGGGCCTGACCAACTGGTATAGCTGATTGCAAGACAGGCAAGCTCTGAGTTGTAAACAACACAAAATGATTCTGGCATATTTTAAAAGAAGAAATAATTATTTCAAGAATTTAAGAATGCTCACAGAATCCCTGAGAAGACCTGAAGAGCTGGGCTTGGGAAAAAATGAGCAACAACTAAAGAAGACAATAACATAGAAAGGACAAAGTCATGCTGCAGAAAGAACCTGGGTAGAATATGACTGCTGTCATTGCCCTGTAGTCATCAGTATATCACCAGATACTGGAAGCTGCTACTGTCACTACGGCCACAGAGAACTAGATTCTAAGGTTATTAGTGCCACAGTTATTGAAAAAAAATTCCAAATTGTTTGTATCACTTGCTCCAGATTCAAAGTTCCAGACAAGAGGATCTGCCTTTGACCGAGTGAGTTCAGTTCAAGGGAAAGTTGTAGAAAACTCCATTTCTGCCCCAAGAAAGATACAAGTCACATTATCCAACTCAGTTTTACTGTGGTTATTTATCACTTGGCATAGGAATCAGAAGGGAGAACGATGTGATGAATTGGTACCATAAAGTCCAAAATAATTGAGGCAGTCAGTCGTCCTGGGCTGGTCTCTTGAATGATAGAGATGTAAACTAGGGGGCTGTGGAATAAATATCTTCTACCTATCATGTGGCTGGGAAGCACAGAAAATACATCTGTAGAAGCAGAGAACAAAGCAATTTATTGAGAGATGCAGAGTCAGGACAGAGAGAGAGTTCTGCTGGCTTCTGTTTTCAGCTGCATTATACTAACCTTGGTTTCTATGAAATTGCATTCAATCTTATACTGTCTTTCATTTTTGCTTAGGCTAGCTCAAGTTGCTTTTATAATTTACCAAGGGTCCTAACCAATATACTCTCTGAGTTTCATTATTCTTATCCATAAATGGCAATTTTAATACTTGTCCTATGTATCTCACTAGGAGAATAGCATGAGATAATAGAGACGGAAAGAATCATAAACTCTTAAAGAGTCCATTTGATACAATCCCCAATAAGTGGTTATCCAGTCTTTTTCCTTGACAGGAAATCACTATTTCTGGAGGTACTCTTTTCAGAGTTCTCTGGTTGCTAGAAAATGGGTATACATATAAAATCAAAATTTTCTTCCCTGTAACTCCATCTCATTTATCCTAATTCTATCCTCTTGGGTGTTAAAGAATAAACGCAGTTTCTCTTGTTCAGGACAGCCCTTGAAGTTTATGAAGATAGCTATCAAATTCTCACCTAAGCCTTTTCTTCTAAAGGCTGAATATTCTCATGTTCTTTAAGAATATGTCATGATTTCCCTGCATCAGAGTGCCTACAATGACCAAGTAAGTTTGGATATATGCGTTAGAGAGAGAAAAAATTTTGATTAAGGTCTGCATCATTGAAAAAAAAAAAGACTTTGTTAATAAGGCAATTAGTCTGTGTATTCACATTTTTACAGTGATTTCAAATTCCCAACAGATACTTTCATGATTAAGGAAATAAATAGGAATTCCAGGAATCATATGTTAATATGTATTTTTTAATGTACTTATGTTTTTAGATAATGATGGGTGACCATAATAATAAGGAGTGCATCATTTTTTGATAATAGGGTTATTCTAAAAGTTTTAGAGGTTTTCTGTAAAAATAAAGAGAACAAGTGCATATTACAAGAGTATATATTTGAATAACATATAAAAATGATCTCTACCTGATAATAGAAAAATTGAGATGAGAAAATTAATACCAATAATAAACACCAAATGAAGCTGACTAAAAATTGAAATGTATTAAAAAGTTATCATTCTTAAAATAAAAAAATTAAAATACAGAAAACATAAATTGCCCTGATAATCTTAATCTTTGTTTTGTAACAAATATTCTAGATGTAGAAAATTTTATTTTGCCTTGACACTTGTTGAATTGTTCAGAGTGTCTAAAAGCATCTTGAAGTTGAGTATTATTGCACATATAACGTCATATTAGCATCCTTATTTATTTTTATTTTGTCTGCTTGCCTTGCTTTTGGAAATTGATATTGCTTTAGATAATTGAGATATTAGATCAGTTTCAAATTTCATGCTGGAGTATTTCATAACAATTCATATTTTTGCATTTCTTCTATTAAAGTATTTACAAAGATGACTTCTGGTTCTGGTGAAACTGAAATAGCCTCATTCCACCCAGGTCCTCCTTCTTAGAATGAAAAAGCCTGGGCATAACTCAACAAACAAGCATAGGAAGTCTCTGAAGTCTCAAAAGAAGGTGGACAATTTAGACACCTTGGGACCTGAGGACTGAGATGGCAGTGGGTTCCCTGAGTTTCCTTGCTGCCTCCCTTAGATCCCAGACAAGGCCTTGCAGAAGCTTCCAACCTGGAAGCAGCAACAGACATATACCTAAAAAGCTCCAAGAAAAGCCTGTTTAGCCAAAATTTTCCATAATACCCGCCCTACTCCAGTCAAACAACAATGGAAAAACCACACCCCTCTCTCTCTGGAGGTTTCATGGAGGCCAAGCAGAAAGCTGATTTTCCACCGCACTCACTGGAAGCAGGCAGCGGCACTCTGCTTCTCCCACAGGGTGGTGTTGACTGGTTGAGGGGACAGCTGTTCTCAGTCTGGCAGAAGCAGGTCTTCCTCAATTCCCTGCCAGGATAGTGTCAGCAGGGTCCAGCAATGAGCTGAGCTTACATCCACTCTTGGCAGCAACCAGACTTAATGAGGCAGTAGGATGCAGGTTTGTCACAACTATGTCTCAATTCACATGCCACCCCCAGTGCCAGCATCAACAAGACTGAACAAGAAGGCGTGACTCAAGTCTAGTCACATTCCACTTTCTCCTCCAGCCCCCCATTCCCCCATGGAAGCTGTGCCTTAGCCCAATGGGTTCTGAGCCTCCACTCCCAGAGGCAGGGCTAGTTGGCCCTCTGTTTACGGCCCTCTCCTCCCCTGGTGTCAGTGAGGCTCAAGGAGGAATTGAGAGCTGAGATTCCACTCAATTCTGCATCAACCCAATGCTGTCAATAGGGTGTCTGCTTCTCAGCTCCCTGGTGGCACCCCCATTAAGAGGTATCTAGATGGCGTGAGTGCCTTACTTCTACGGTGAAGGTGTCAGACTCAACCATGACAGGCAGTGTGAATGAGTGCTCCACTTTTGCCTGGGTGATGTTGGTGGAGTCCAGTGGGGGACTAAACATACAAAATCCCCTGGCTTCCTGCTATATGTCAACAGGGGGGACTGTCTGTTTAAAAAAGAAGATTAAGTGGGATTCAGAGTCCTATAATAGCCACAATATCCAAGATATAATTGAACATTACCCATCATACCAAAAACTAGGAAAATCGCCACTTGAATGAGAAAAGAAAATCAACAGATGTTAAACCCAAGATGAATTAGATGTTGCAGTGATCTGACACAGATTTTAAAGCAGCCATTATAAAAATGCTTCAATTAACGACTATAAATTATCTTGATACAAATGAAAAAAATATCAGCAAAGAAATAAATGTTATATAAGAACCAAATGAAAATTATAGAACTAAAAAAATAAAAACAAAATAAAAAACTTGTTAGATGGGTTCAACTATAGATTGGAGATAACTATGGATTGAATTGGTGAACTTGAGGACAGATCAATAGAATTTACCCAACCTGAACAACAGAGAGAAAATCAACTGGGACAAAAAAATGGACAGAGTCTCAGGAACCTATGGGCAATAACAAAAGAGCTAACATTTGTGTCAGTGGAGGTCCAGAAGGAGAGGAGAAAGAATGTGAGATTTAGAGAATATTTGAAGAAATAATAGCTAATAACTTCCAAAATTTGGCGAAAGGCATAACCCTACTAATTTAAGAGGTTGAACAAACCCTAAGTAGGAAAAAAAAAAAAAGAAAAAGAAAAGAAAAGAAATCCATGCCAAACTATCCCAATGCTTCTGAAAACTAAAGACAAATAAAAAATGTCTGGAGAGCAGCCAGAAACAACACACTATTTATAGAAGAACAACAATTTGAATGAGAGCAGATTTCTCATCTGGCAACAATGGAGGCCAGAAGGAAGTGGCACCACATTTTTCAAATACTGAGAGATAAGAATTGTCAATTCTATATCTGGTGAAAATAATCCTTTAGGAATGTGGGGGAAATAAAGGTATGCTCAGATGAAGGAAAACAGAATTTGTCAATTATGAATTATGCATTTTAATCATGTGCAGTTTTAGCCATTGCTTCATCATTTTGTACTGATTATTCCTACTAAATCTACAGTTCAGTGCTTTTTTTTTTTTTTTTTTTTTTTTTTTTTTTTTGCGGTACGCAGGCTTCTCACTGTTGTGGCCTCTCCCGTTGCGGAGCACAGGCTCCGGACGCGCAGGCTCAGTGGCCATGGCTCACGGGCCCAGCCGCTCCGCGGCATGTGGGATCTTCCCGGACCGGGGCACGAACCCGTGTCCCCTGCATCAGCAGGCGGACTCTCAACCACTGCACCACCAGGGAAGCCCCAACTGTTCAGTGTTTTTAGCTTTCAGAGTTACCAACAAGATATGGATCTTGTTTATTTTCCCTTTTAACAAATTTTTACTGTGTGCAGTTTTATTTTGAATTTTTCTCCCCATAAGTAGGTATTATGGATTTGTGGTTTGTAATTATTATATGGCTAATTCATGAGAAAATTTAAGCAATTCTTTCAGATATGTCAGAATTGTCAATCAAAAGCAAATTAAAAAACAGCAAAATGTGAGGCAGGCCAGGGTCCTCCAGGTAACTCTTTCCTTCCTTCGTGGGTCTAAGTACTTGGTTGTTGGTGATTTCTTTTGCAGTGAAGAAGCTTTTTAGTTTATTGTAGTCCTATTTCTCTATTTTTGATTTTGTTTCTTGTACCTTAGGAGTGATTTCCAAAATATCATTACCAAGGCCTATGTCAAAGAGCATTTGTCCTATGTTTTCTTCTACGAGTTTCACGGTTTCAGGTCTTAACATTTAAGTCTTTAATCTGTTTCAAGTTAATTTTTGTGAATGGTCTAAGACAGTGGTCAAATTTTATTCTTTTACATGTGACTATCCAATTTTCCCAGCATCATTTATTGAAGAGACTGTCTTTTCTCCATTGAGTACTCTTGGCCCCTTTGTCAAATACTAGTTGATCTTGTGTGCTTGGGTTTATTTCTGGGCTCTTGATTCTGTTCCCTGGGTCTATTTGTCTGTTCCATATTGTTTTAATGACTATAATATAGCTTGGAATCAGGAAGTGTGATGTCTCCTCCTTTGGTGTTCTTTCTCAGGATTTCAAAATTTATAGTGTATAGGAACACTACTAAGTTTTGAATGTTAATTTTGTGCCCTGCAGCTTTACTGAATTCGTTGACTAGTTTTAACAGTTTTTTGATTGAATCTTTAGGATTTTCCATATATAAAATCATGTCATCTGCAAATAGAGAAAATTTTACTTCTTCCTTTCCAATTCTGATGCCTATTGTTTCTTTTTCTTCCTGACTTCCCTAGCTAGGACTTCCAGTACTATGCTGAGAGTGGGCAATCTTGTCATTCCTGATCTTAGAGGAAAAGCTTCCAACCTTTCACCATTGAGTATGATGTTAGCTGTGGGCTTGTCATATATGGCCTTTATTATGTTGAACTATATTCCTTCTATGCTTAATCTGTTAAGATTATTTTTTATCATGAATAGATGTTGAAGTCTGTCAAATGCTTTTTCTGTTTTTATTGAGATGATCATGATTCTTTTCTTTCATTCTATTAATATGATGTATCATACTGATTGATTTGCATATGTTGAACCATCCCAGGGATGAATCCTACTGGTTCAAATATCTTAAAGCAAATCCCAGATAGTATGTCATTTAACTTCAACACACTTCAGAATGTTTCCCCAAAGAAAATGGACATTTTCCAACATAAACACAATGCCATTATTACACCCAATACAATATCAATATTTCTTTGGCATTGTCTAATACCAGTCCATACTCAAATGTCTATGTGTGTCTTAAAGTTTTTTAACTGTTGTGATGTTTGAATCACAACAGTTGAAACTAAACAAGGTCACACCTTTCATTTTGCTGCTATATCTCTTTAATCCAGAGCTCTTCCTCACCTCTTCTCTCTCCTTTTTGCCCTGTTACTAACTTGCTGCAGAAAGTGTCAGTTGTTTTATAGAGTGTGTCACATTCTAGACTTTATCTGTTACCTTCTTTGTGGTGTCATTTAACTTGTTCCTCTAATCCTCATGTTTCCTGTAAGCCTTTAAGTGGGAAGTCAGTTCTAAGGCTTGATGAGACTGTTTTGTTTCTGGTTAGCTTTGTTTTGTTTAGGGAAGAACACTTCATAGGTGTGCTGAGTACTTCAGATGGCATAAGATCAGGCAGCACACAATGGAGTCCCTTTTGTAGTGATACTTAAGAGTATTAGGCTGAGGTAGTGACACCCTGATCTCCATTGTAAAGTACCTTATTGACCTTCCATTTAATGGTTTAATCCATTGATGATTGTTGCCTGAATCATTTATTTCACAAAGGATTGCTAAATGGCAATTTTCCAATTCTGGTATTTCTTTCTATATTATAAAAATCAACTTACCCTCAACAACGATTTGGCTTTCTGAAATACAATTAAATCAGGAAAGGTAGTGTAAGTTCTAATTCTTTCCTTTCAATTGACAATTTTATTTTAATTTTTAAATTAATTTATTTTTTATTTGTTTATTTTTGTCTGCGTTGGGTCTTTGTTGCTGCATGCAGGCTTTCTCTAGTTGAGGCGAGCAGGGGCTACTCTTCGTTGCGGTGCGTGGGCTTCTCATTGCAGTGGCTTCTCTTGTGGAGCACGAGCTCTAGGTGCACGGGCTTCAGTAGTTGTGGCACACGGGCTCAGTAGTTGTGGCTCACGGGCTCTGGAGTGCAGGCTCAGTAGTTGTGGCACACGGGCTTAGCTGCTCCGCGGCATGTGGGATCTTCCCGGACCAGGGCTCGAACCTGTGTCCCCTGCATTGGCAGGTAGATTCTTAACCACTGTGTCACCAGGGAAGCCCCACAATTGACAATTTTAGAATAAGGGGTGTGTGCCCTAGTTACTTGCAGTAGTGTCCAGTGAATTGTTTTGTTTTTGTTGATTTTTGTCTCCCTCCTTTGGAGCATCATTAAGAATTCATGGATTTTTATATATTCAGTATGTTTCAAACAACTGTATTTATTACTTGTTTTGATTGTCCCATCTTTGACCAAAGAGATCCTTTGATTTTGGTTTCTGTTACGTTTTTTTTTTTTTTTTTTTTTGCGGTACGCGGGCCTCTCACCATTGTGGCCTCTCCAGTTGCGGAGCATAGGCTCTGGACGCGCAGGCTCAGCGGCCATGGCTCACGGGCCTACCTGCTTCGCAGCATGTGGGATCCTTCCGCACCGGGGCGCGAACCCGTGTCCCCTGCATCGGCAGGCAGACTCCCAACCACTGCGCCACCAGGGAAGCCCTCTGTTACCTTTTGACACACTTATTTATTGTGAATGGATTCCTTGTTTTGTGTCACAAGATATCCCACACTTGTCTTATATATATCTTGCCCCAGACCTGAAATCAGACATTCCTCTGAGTGGCCCTGGTTTCTTTTAGTTGGAAATTGTATTAAAAATTAGAACCTAGTATTTATTTAGGTAATAAACAAAACTGTAATTGCCTGTTTTATTTTTATTTTAAGCTGACTTTTAAATTATTTATGTAAAAGGAGATGTATATCATTTATTATAAGTATACCTATAATTGGTTAATAACCATATACCAATGTTTCATTTTTCCAGATGGCACAATTTACATTCAAAATTTCCCAAAAACGTTTGAAATGAGGGATATAAATGAAATCTTAAATGTTTTTACACGTATTCAAAAAGAATATCAATTTAATCAGAGTTGCTATAGTAAAAGCCTTGAAAAAACTTTCAGATATGTGATGGGTTTGACATGAGCTGTCAAGTTTGAGTTTTAGCTTGGAATAAGAGAAGGGCTATAATTTCAGGTGTTAGCAAACTCTGATGTGGGAATGCATGATATTCAAATAAATAAAATGCAAAACGCTATTTGGCAGGAATTCTCAAAGTGAGGTCTGAGGACCTCTGGGGGTTTCTGAGACCCTTTTAGGGGATTTGCAAGGTCCTCCTTTTTTCAACCATGATTTTAATGAGGGCCAGTTTTCCTCATAATATCTTAGCTATAACAACATATCACAAAAGATTGAATGCAGAAGCAGAATGTGAGCTTCCAACACTCTCTCTTAAGCCGGAGAGTAAAGAGATTTGCAAAAAATGTGAAAAAGGCCACTTTTCTCACTAATTTTTAAAAAAATGTATTCATTATTCAAAAAAATGTTCTTTATAGTAAACATGAAATGGGTTTATTATTTAAAAATGAGTTAATAAACATACATTTAAATTTTTTGTTTTAATTTTTAATACAGTAAATATCGACATATATAACCCACACAAACAAAAGCTCTTTAAAGTCCTCAATCATTTTTAAGAATGTAAAGAGATCTTGAGACCAAGAATTTTGAAAACCTTTATTCTATGATATCTTGCACTGTTTGCTTACTAATTGTAAGTATGTATGAATAGGAGTAGATTCAAAATATAAATGTATTCATAGAATTTATAAACTTTATTTCAAGTTAACTTTGTTTAAATATCTCCTTGAGCATTAGACATGATCTCTAACCACAGTTCAATTTTATACCTTAGGAATAGATGATTCATTTTCTTCCTGATGACATAAATGCCAAACAGAATGCTGCTCTCATCTAAGGAAACAACTCATTATGTTTCAACTCCACACATAAAGCCAAATATTCAGTTTATAATTTAACTGATGAATTTGAAGAATATGGGATGTTCTGAAGTTTTAGCCAGCTTCTTTTTCTTTAGAAGTCTTTTTTTTTTTTTTAAAGAGCAGTTTTAGGTTCACTGCAAAACTGAGGAGAAAGTACAGAGACCCGACACTTGCAGAGCCTCCCAGCAACTATCAACATCCCAGCATCATTTGTTACAACTGATGAACCCACACAGACACATCATTATCACCCAGAGTCTATAGTTTACATCAAATTTCACTCTTGGTGTTATCCATTCCATGGGGTTTGACAAATGTATGAGGACATGCATCACCCTGACAGTATCATGCAGAATATTTTCACTGCCCTAAATATTCTTTGTGCTCTGCCTATTCTTCCCTTCTTCCAGCATAACCCTTGTCAACCGCAGCTCTTTTTACTGTCTCCATTGTTTTGCCTTTTCCAGAGTGTCAGATAGTTGGAGTCATATAGTGTACTGTACCCTTTTCAGATTACCTCAGCTTCCTAAGTACATTTCATGAATCTTAGTGACAAAGTCTGATCAGACTTATCAACTCTTTTTGTATGTTTATTTACATTCCTTTATAATAAAAATCACACATACCTGTCTTTGTTGTTTTTCCACATACATTCCATTCCACACAGTCAGCTTCTGGTGGCCAGGAGCTCCATCTATTTAATTTGGGACCACTTAATTAATTATTAATATTAATTATTAGTGCCAATAGATCCCAGTCCAATTTACAAATTGGTCCCCACTGCTATTCCATGAGGGTGGTCTTCCAAGCTAAGTGTTCTTGGAATTAAGTCCTTAAGCATTAGCAGAGAAGAGCTTACCTTACAGTAATTATTTCAGTGACAAATAAGAAAAACTACAAAACTGCTACACAACCCCTTCACAGGAGAGCAATTTTATTCTCCTCAGGAGACTAATAGTTCTAGTTATCAGGACCGTTTAAGTCTCTGACTAGGTTTTTAAAACTTTAGAATTAGTTTTGAACCCAAAGTACCAGAATGTCTGGTACTTAGATTTGTATTGAATGATTTGCACAGAATAGTTTGTCAGTATCCAGAAGGATGATAAAGACAGACACAATCAAGGATATAATTGGCGAAGGGTTAAAAAAAAAAAAAGTAGTAGGTTTCACTTTCTTCGAAGGTTTTAATAACCCAGTTAAGAGTTTGTGTCATTTGAATGCAAAAGCTTAGGTATGAAATTCCAGTTTCTCCAAAGTAAAACACTTGTTCTGGGTTATTCCTTCTGGCTTGTTTAGAAGCTGTAACATCGAATAGTTTTCCCGTACCCACATTAGTAGAAAAAACGCCGAAAGGACGAGTCCAGAGGGGAGAGCCCCAATAAGTCAGCTTGCCACTGTAGCTGTGCACTCAAAACAACTGCTGGGGTCTCGGTTTCCTCATCTGTAAAACAAGGGGAGAGGATGAAGTCACAGTCTCACAGATTTTCAACTCTTTGTTGCCCTCTCTCAGCCATTAGTACAGCGCTGAGCTCAGGGCAAACGGTCAATAATAGCCTGCTAGGCAAGGGTTGTTTTTCATCCGTTTCAGATCCAGGCCGGGTTTTGGGCCTATCCCGCGCAGGCGTTCGGAAGTACAGCTTTACCGCTGGGGGCGGAGCTTCGCGAAGCTCCCGCGCTCCGGGGGCGGGGGCGGAGCTTGCCGCCGGCGGAGGGCGGAACCCACGCGGGGACTTCTCTTGGGCAGAGCTGCGCAGCGGGTGCGGAGGGCGGGGGTTTGGGGGCAGGTAGGGGGCTGTGAGGTTGGCTGGGGTGGGCAGGTGGGGTGCCGCTGCCGACCCTTGGTGGCCCCCAGGGCTTGGGCCCCTCAGCCCGGAGTTAGCCCCAGAGGGGACGAGTGTTGCTGGGAGGCGGAGGGCTGCTTGGCCGCGAGTCCTGTGGTGACCGCGAGCATGTGTGCGGGCGCGTGTTTATCTGAGGCCCCCGCGGGGCGGCCAACCCCGGACCCCTCCTCCTTCCGCCAACGCGGGTAGGAAACCGGAGCTCAGAGACCGGGACGCCAGGCCTGGAGGCGACGCGCTCCTCCCCGCTGGCCAGGCGCCCCTAGGTCGCGCCCTCTCTTCGTGCCCCCCACCAGAGGGGACAACTCCGGCCCAAGTCCTGGCCGAGAGGGAGCGCTGTGGAGACGCGCTGCCTTCTGTCTGGACACGTTGGGCGAGTGGTGGGAGTTCCAGAGGCTTGAATGTCAGGGTTTTAAAACACGTGTTTGTCTCTGTCATTTTTACTTTTAGGGTTTTGGCCAAATTGGGCGAGGGCACAAAGTAACCACTTACCCCTTCTCACCGAGGAGGAACGGGAGAAAGGGTAAGTAAGGAATGGTTAGGGGTGGAAGGAGCTAGGACTTTATCCTGAAAGAGAGCGAGCCAGAGAGAGAAGGTCTAGATCCAGAACTGCCCTTGGATCTTGGGGCCAAATTGTACGTTTTCAGCAGGAACCTAAGGCCCACCTTCAAGGGTCACAGGCTCCAAGTCGAAGAGGTTTTTATTTTCAGGTGTTTTGGAGTCCGTAAGTTGGCTGGGACTTTGACAGCTGGCATAGGTCCCTTTTAGCCACTTGACCTGGCAGAAAACTGTCATTACCCTTCACCTCTCGGTAGTTGTCTGTCTTGTAGTTGTCCTGTAGTTGTCTGCCTCAGGCCCCCATCTCTTAGCTAACTTGGAATAATCTCTGAGACTGTGAAATTAAAGCATCATGACTGTCCTTGATAATGAACAGGAACCCCTCCAAGGATCTTTACATTTTAAAAGGGGACTCCTGTAAAAATCCTTTAGGACTCCAAAGCATAAAGTTAATAACATGTTACAAGTGTTGAAGTTCTTTTGGGATCTTCTCTTAAGCTCATAGAGAAAGGTATTTTGGGAGGGAGAAATGACCAGACTGGGCATTTTCTTCTTGACTTTCCCTTTGATACCTCCTCACCAGCATTCTTTTCACTTCTGAAACGTTGCCAAACAGCATATTGAAGTCTTTGAAGGTTTGCTGTGATTTTTCAGTGTGGGCTCTTTTAACAGTTCTTCTCTGGAACTTTTCCATGATCCCTCCCACCCCTAGTATTAGTGAAATGAGACACAACTGCTCTCAGAAGTTTGGAAACACCTTATGCATCCTCTGTGTCCCATATAAAGAAATGTTTTGAATTAGTTAAAACTCAGGTAAGCCACAGGCAAGGATTTTGTAAATCACATTCTTGGATACTTACACAGGAAAACTGGAATTGCCCTCCATGGCATCTTGACATTGTCTGCCTGTGTCCTGAATCTTTATTATTTGTGTGTGCTCAACTGGCAGATGGCCACATAACTTCATTTCTGAAAAAAACAGGAAATAGTTGTTTATTGGTGATAGGTTCATTTATTGATTCAATAGATATTTTTTTTTTACCAGAGTGCTGAGCACTTTGATGTGAGTAAGGTGGTGAGAATGAGGAGACTGTTGGAGATGACCATTTGGGGGCAGGCCTTTTACCGGTTTTCTGTGGTTTTTCTGAATAGTTAAGTGTTAATGTAGAAGACATTCACTGTACTGCTGATGGTGGTTGCAGTGGTGTGGGAGAACAGCGTTATTTCCTGCCTTACTGATACTTTCAGAAATGAACGTTCAAGGATGACTGACCATGGTGATTTGTGTCCTGTAGTAAAGTTATAGTCATTTTCCAGTGTAATAAATGTATTGAACCAGCATTATAATTAGATGAGGATAATTTTTTGAATTGTTCCAGAAAAATGACCTACGATTAGAAAGCATGGACAATGTTAAGGATGATGCACTTAGGAAAATAAATGCTAAAGTAGGCTGTGCACTTGTGTGGGTTTCTTTATATTTAGCCTCACTTTTTTTTGTTTCTTTTAATTTTTAAATTTATTTTTGTAATTTAATTTATTGGAGTATAGTTGATTTAAAATGTGTTAATTTTTGCTGTACAGCAAAGTGAATCAGTTATACATATACATATATCCACTTTTTTTTTAGATTCTTTTCCCATATAGGTCATTACAGAGTATTAAGAGTTCCCTGTGCTATACAGTAGGTCCTTATTAGTTATCTGTTTTATATATAGTAGTGTGTATATGTCAATCCCAATTTTTTTTTTTTGACCCTGCTGAGTGGCTTGCGGGGTCTTAGTTCGCTGACCAGGGATTGAACCCCAGGCCCCCGGCAGCAGAAGTGCTGAGTCCTAACCACTGGACTGCCAGGGAATTCTCATAACCTCTTTTTTTTTTTAAATTGAAGTGAAACAAGTTGTCTTTTTTTGGTTACAAAAGTTATATAAGGTAAAAAAAAGTTACTTAAAATTAAATCTTGCAAGGTTATAAAAGGTAGAATGTGAGTCTCATCTGAAATCAGTCTCAGACGACCACTGCTGGGTAAAAATGGTAGGTTTCTGCCTTTTACCTTCATATTCTTGGCTATTTACCTCTGCTCTTTGTTCCACTCCAAATCCTGTGTGGAAGTAGCATGCCTTTTATAGTCTTTCAGATATGGATGTGAATCCTGACTCTTCTTATATTAGCTCTGCGACTGTAGGCCAGTTAAAACTTCTTTACCCCTAACTTCTCATCTATCAAGAGAGAACAATGAGTATACTAAAAAGAAAGTGTAAAAACAGTGCCTGGTACACAGATACTGTTAACTTCCCTTCCTGTTTCTCTGTCGGGTCACCCACTTTCTTTTGATCTTGCTTGTGATTGTGGAAAGCATTCTAGTACTTACTTTCCTAAAGGTGCTAAGCTTCCTGGGTATTTGCATTTTCACAGGTGATCACCTTTTCTGTCTGATCCTAGAATTTCTGGGACAAGGACTGACACCTGATTCCCTCTATCAGATCATTCCACAGCGGAAAGAGTGTCAGCTTGAAAAGTGAAGAGGAAGGGTTTCCATAATGTGTTTAAAAAGCTCTGACGCTGTTCCCACAGTGAGAAAGACATACTACCACATTTAGCTGAGTGTTTAAAGTTAGGATTTTTATTTCAGAAATGTCTTTGGTTTATAAGAATTACAATAAAAATTCTGATGCTTCATGTCCAAACTGTCATGATTTTGCCAAGTCGTGGGTTTAATATACAGCTAAGCTGTGTATTTAGTGTAGCTAATACTGTTCTGGAAGCCAAGAAAGACAAGTCCACAGACATCTGATTTCACACCAGACATCTGGCTTCACTTTGCTAAAGACTACATTTTGTCAGTAGATTACAGGCAATCAGCTGTACTGCTGTAGTTTGTGGCATTTCTATCATAAGCTGCAGTCTGTAGGATTTAGTATGATGTTTTATTCAAATGACAGCACACTGTAAATGAGCACCTGGTCAGATAAGCATATTTCCCACAGGTGTCTTCTAGTGTCATGGTTCTTACAAGTTAACAAGGTGAAATAGTTTCTATCCTTGGTGATTTTTTGTGGAAGAAAATATTCTTAAGGAAAAGCCTCACTTAAGAACTCCTTGTATTCCTCAAATTTTCAAGACCACTTTTGTTTGTCATGTTGAACAAATAAAATAACAAATAGCATTTAGATTTCCAGGCCAGGACTCCAAAGCTTTCCTAACTCATTGTGTGCCTTTGTGTATTAGTGATACTATAGACTGTAACCAACACTTATAATAGTGTTTTGGAGAATAATGTATTCTGAGTTGCAACCTAGAATGGCTGGACCACATCTCTCCATTTTGAGGTGGTCAGGGGTGTAGAAATACTCTGGAGAAATATTCCTGGGTTCTTGGGCCAGTTCTGTCATTGCTGTGTGACCTTGGACACAAATTCCCATCTGTAAAATGGGGTACTAATTATAAATGATTATTGTGAGATTTAGGGAGTGTTTTTTTTTTTTTGCCTCACCTCGGAAATGCAGGATCTTAGTTCCCTGACCAGGGATAGAACCTGCACCCCCTGCTGTGGAAGCATGGAGTCTTAACCACTGGACTGCAGGGAAGTCCCAGTGAGTGTTCTTAAAGTAGCACAATGCCTGGTACGAAATAGGTTCTCAGTAAATAGCACTTTCATTTTCTTTCCTCTAGGTCCTGGCCACGAGAACAAAGACTTCCCCTCTCTTATATCCCAGGCTTGTGGCTCCAGCTGGAGGGAATTACCCACTGAAGCTGGGACTTGGTAGTGGGGCTGGGAAAGGGGTATGGAGAATCATGACAAAGGGGAGGAGTGGTGAACTGAGAGAGGAAGGTGCCAGTGTTTTGCTTAGTCCATGGACTCAGGTTGATGAATTACTTGACTCAGAGAAAGAACCACCTTTATCTCTGACCTTTCTGCTAATCTTTTGTCAGCTGCTCCCTTGGAGACTCTTAGCTCCTTATTGCCTGCTTAGTCCAATGACAGATTTTCTCTTTGTCACCTTTGTACTATGTTAATAACCATATGTTTCTATTTTTTAATGGGTGGGACTTAATAATAGATGTCTGTACTTCCTTAAGATCTGGATTCTTTTTCTATACTTAAAGTTCTGTTGATCTTTTTTCCTTTCATTGGCCTACAGTTCATACATTAATTCCTTTTTAAAATTTTCTGTATGCTGTGTGCATTGAACTAGTGCTGAGGATAGAAAGTTGAAAAGTTACTTTCCTTGACCAAGGAGCTTACAGTCTATAGGACAGTGGACATCTTGACCAACAGTTCAAATATTGTGTGCTATTTGCTCTAATGGAGATACCTACACATGCAAAACAAGCCTAGCAGAAGCTCTTGATCCCTGACAGGAATGCCAGAGAAGGGCTTTAGCCGTGGTTGTTTGAGCTGAGTCTTGACAGCTGAGTAGGATTGGGCAGGGTGACAAGCAGCACAGAGCATTTCCAGGTGGAGCTAATAACATGAATAGTCGTGTGGTATTATGAGAGCACAGTGTGTTCTGGGAACCGTAGGCAGGTCATTATATTAGAGTGTGAAGGGCAAAGTCAGGAGTGAAAGGAGATGAAAGTAGAAAGCTAATTCAGGGCGCATTTCCCATCCCATGTGTTGTAGTGAGCCACTGAAGAAATGTCAATGGCCCGAAAGATCACCCTGAAAGCAGTGTGCTGGGTAGCTTGGGGTCCAGTGGGGTGGGGATGGGGTAAGATTGGGGGCCGGAGTGGACAGTGCAATTACTGTGGATGACAGGAGGTTGAGAGCACAAAGGCAGAAGTAGTAGGGGTGCTCAGAAGTGAGAATGTGTAGGAGAATATCTAGCAGGAGGGAGAGCTGGCTGGTCTTTGCGACTGTTTGAATGTGAAGGGAATGGGAGAGTGAGGCTGACTAGAATGCCTGCCAGGTTTCTGGGTAGTGGGAGGGAAAAGAGAAGAGGAAGCAGATCTGAGGGGGAAGGTGATAGTTCAGATTTGGACACGTTGTGTTTAACGTGCTTGTGGGGCATGTCATTGGTGAGTTGGAGGCATCTAGGGAGCAGTTGATAAGGTCTTGGAGCGTCACAAGAGCTGGGGAGGCTGGAGATACAGATTTCTGAGTGCTTGCCACATGGAGAGTGGTTGAAGGCATGGGTAAGGATAAAAGTGCTCAGAGGAACTGCATAGAAAGAGAAGAGAAAAAGGCTGAAAGTAAGTCCTAGAGGATATTAACATTTTAGGGACAAACCAAGAAAAAGAAAGATGTAAGGATGCTGAAGGAGAGTGGCCAGAGAGGCTGGGAGAAAAGAGAAAGCAAAACTTTTCAGGTTCTGGGCAGAGTAAACTGCCCTGGGTGAAGGGGTAAACAGGAGGGGAGGGAGTGGGGCTAGAGTAGATAGGCCTGGGTTCTTTCTCAGAGCTTCTGGCTTCATTGGTCTTCAGTTCAGAATTTTAAAAGCTCTGTCGAAAATACGAAAATATGGTTGCCTGTAATCAGTGTTCTTAGTCACACCTTCTTGTGAATGAAAATCAAGTTGTCCCTTTGCCTAATCTCTTGCTTAAAAAAAAATTCATACCTGATCTTACCTTCGGGTATCTCATTTTACCCCATTTATCCTATTCTTTCTTGGCCTAGGGTTCCACTGCTGTCTTGCTCTCAACATGTCTGGCCTTTTTGCATACATTATGAGAAGTTGAAAAATTTCAGAAGAGTGTCTACTAGGAGGCCAAGGCGGAAATAACCATACCAAACATAAAAAAACAAAAACAAAAACCATACAATTCAGCAAATACTTTTTAATATCTACTATCTATCTTCAAGGCTCTGGATACAAAGATATATAAATGGGAAGGATGAATAATATAGGGACCCTACCGTTAAGGAGCCCTCAGGCCAGTAAGAGAAATGGATGTGTAAATAAATGCCTTGTGCAGTATGTGCTATTTAGAGGTAGAGTTCAGGGTAAGATGGATGCCGAAAAATGGGCTTATTTTGGGTGATCCTGAAGGCTTCATGGAGGAGGTGATGCTTGAGTTAAAGCTTGCAGTGGAGTTAAGGTGTGGGGTGATGGGGTTCAGGGAGAGGAATCAGGGGAATAAAATATTCCTTGGTGGCTCCATGAAAGCAGCAGAATGGGTTTGAGTTTCCCATCTCTTCTTCCTTCTTGTTCTGCTTCGTTTATTGCAAGGTATCTTTGTCTTAGGGGATAAGGATGTTTTAGCTAACATGTAGGGATATCCACAGTTTCTCCCTTTGTGGCATAAACTTTCTGTGAATTTATCACTACTGGTTTATTATGTATTAGATGGCTAAAACAGACCAAAGCAATTAAATCAGAATTTCTGGGGGATGATGTCCAGGTATGGGTAATTTCCAAAGTGCCCTAAGCATTCAGAGTAGAGAACCACTGGCTAAAACATGGTACAGAAGAAAAGTGTCAGGTTTGGGGCTAAAAAAATTGTAGGTTGAATTCTTGCAATTCCTTTTAATAATAATGTGTCCTTAGTTAAGTTACATTTACATGCAGATGTGGTTGTAACAGTGAAATGTTCCATTGACTTTCTCTAGGAGTAGACAGACTAAGAGCTAGCCACCTTGTCCTGCAAGATAGTAACCATTTTATGGATGGGACTTAAGATTTCACCATCATGAGCATTTTGATACTATATTTTACTATGTTTGTGTAATGCTAAAAGTTGAAGACTTAAAGCAAAAAAGCAAATCCTTAAAGAAACAATGAGCAGTGGAACTTTTCGTAGTGTGACATATTAATTCTGTTTAAAATTACACAAATGTTTATTGTGATTAAGGTTGTAAAGTGTATAAATATCCTCAATGTCAATAATATAATTGTTTAGTGTTAACATGCTATAAATATGTTAGGTTTTTATTTTCAAAATCTGTACACTTAAAAAAACCCCAGAATTCTTTCAGAAGATAGTAAAAACCCCAAAAAGTACCATGAAGAGTCACAAATTCAATTATATTGCAGGTCTCATCATGTCTGTTAAGTATGCGGCGACATGTGCTGTATCTCTGTGCTGTGGAAAGCCTGGTGTGTTAGTGCCGGTCGTGTAATCGTATAGAAATGATCATTCTTACAGTATTATAACTTATTTTACTTGAGAAGTGGTGTCACTTAATGACAAGGAAACTGAATCTAAAGCCTAGAGACTAGGTTCCCGACGTGGTTTAAGTGCTAACTCCTATGTGGTAGTAGGTAAGTTAGCCTCTCTGAGCCTTTTATGTAAAATCTGGATGCATTTGTTCTCTGTTGCTTTGTACCATATCGAAAACTTTGTGGCTGAAAACAACAGTAATCGTTTATTATCTCATGGTTGCTATGGGTCCGCAATTCAGGTGGTTCTGGCTCAGGGTCCTGTGAGGTTGTCAGCAGATACCAGGTGGAGGTGCAGTTAGTGGAAGGTGTGCCTGGGGCTAAAAGATTCAGTTCCATAGTGGCTGGCAAGTCGGTGCTGGCAAGTTGGTTCCTCTCCACGAGCTGTCCTCACTCAGGCTTCCCCAGAGTCCCATACCAAGAGACCAAGTTCTCTTCAGTGTCCTGCAGCACCTTTACCCTAGCGCTGGGTACTTTGTTGGTGCTTACTTGGTATTTACTGAACTGAGTTGGATCCCTGGTGAAACTCCAGCCTTTGTGCCTCCCCTGAAACTTTAGATACAGAAGGTTGATTTTTGCTCAGGTGGTGGTGGTGGTGATGGTGGTGACTCCTGCCAGAACCATTCTTAAGCCTGTCTTATGGGTCCCTGTTTTGCCACTGGAGTCCTGAGCCTCTCCCAAATGACTCAGGTGTTTGGGTCTGCTAGTGCTTAGCCCTGCCTCGTCTTTGATGAACAGAGCAAACAAGCACACACACCCCCCGCAGTGGTTCCGTGTGACTGTTTCAAGATCTCAGTGAACTCCTGCTCAGTTTGGTAACTCATAGCGTGTTTCTGACGTCTGAGATTAAAAATACCTAGAAGATAAAAATGTACGTCTTTCTTCCATGTAATATATCATAAAAATTAAAATTTTGCAATTTTATCCAAAACTTTATTCTGAGAGCCAGGTCTTTGTAATGGCACTTTGACACACACACTTTTATGTATCTTTCTGTTGAAAAATGTTTATAGCATTTACGGTCAACTTTTGAAAAATCATCTTGCTTGTGGCCGGAGGACACATTTTAAACACATTATCAAGTTCTAGTTTTGGAATCATGTTCAGCAAAGACATTTTTTAAAGAAGGGAAATGCTTGTAATATCATGTTTTGTATTTTAGGACAATTTAATTTCATATGATTTTCGCATTATGTAGACCAGTAAGTTCAGAGCATCTCAGGATTGTTTTCTCCTTTCTGTGCTCTCTTGTGGATTTTTCTGCAGATTTCCCTCTTTCGGAATTCTTTACCTTCTTAGCCACTACCTTCCTTCTGCATCTGTTGTCTATACTTAATTTTCTCCGTGTCTTTGGACTTAGTCTACCAATGTCATGTTAGATGCTGAGCAGGCTACGAGTGCAGAGCAGGATTGGGAGGAGTGGTGGGTGTGTGAGGCAGAATGTCTCTGGAGGTTAGGGTTGATGGCCAAGGGTGTTCTTTTCTAAACAGGTGAAAGTGCACCTCTGAAGCAATGACTGAACAGATTAGAGTTGCCACAGATAATTTACCTTAATTTTTAAAATATACTTTATTTTTTGGAGTAGTTTTAGGTTTACAGCAAAATTGAGTGGAAGGTACAGAGATTTCCCACATGCTCTCCACCCCTACCCATGCAGAGCCTCTCCCATTATCAACATTACTTCCCAGAATGGTACATTTATTACAATTGATAAACCTACATTGACACATCATTATGCCTAATGCTCATAGTTTACATTAGGGTTCACTTTTTTTATAATTTAAATTTATTTATTTATTTTTTTAATTTTTGGCTGTGTTGGGTCTTAGTTTCTGTGCGAGGGCTTTCTCTAGTTGCGGCAAGTGGGGCCCACTCTTCATTGCGGTGCGTGGGCCTCTCACTATTGCGGACTCTCTTGTTGCGGAGCACAGGCTCCAGACGCGCAGGCTCAGTAGTTGTGGCTCACGGGCCTAGTTGCTCCGCGGCATGTGGGATCTTCCCAGACCAGGGCTCGAACCTGTGTCCCCTGCATTGGCAGGCAGATTCTCAACCAGTGCGCCACCAGGGAAGCCCCTAGGGTTCACTCTTGGTGTGTACGTTCTGTGGGTTTGGACAAATGTGTAATGTCATGGATTCACTATTATAGTATCATACAGAGTAGTTTCACTGCTCTAGAGATCCATTGTGCTCTACCCATTCATCAGTCTTTCCTAATCCTTGGCAACCACAGATCTTTTTACTGTCTGCATAGTTTTGCCTTTTCCAGAATATCATGTACTTGGAATACACACACACACACACACACACACACACACACACATATACATATGTATGCCTGAATTTTTAGTTTGCCTGTGGTACCAGATTATTTACTAAGCATTTTGGTATTTTTCCAAGAGCTTATTTGTTTAATAGTTACTTTAATAAGAGTTTTATTAGTGTCAGATTAAGATACTAAATACCTATTATTTGGTTTGTTAAGTATTAACAATTTAGTGTTATTATCTAAGAGTAGTTTGAAGCACTTTATAAACTAATTAGCTTGTGTTTTTAATGAGTCTATTTTTTATGGGTAAGAGAAGTACTATAATCTGAACAAATGGGTTATGAAAACACATTAGAAGATTAATAGTTTGAGGCATATCTGGTGTATATGGCTGCATGACATTAATACTCTAAACATTTTATTAAAACTATTATTTTGAAATTAAAAAATAGGCATTAAATGTAAATTTCTAGACATTAAAGTGGTGATGTATAGTGACAAAAATATGGAATGGGGTTATGAAGACTTTTTATTCAAGTGCTAGCTCTACTATCAGCTATGTGAACATGAACTTTTGGTCTCTGAGTTTCATTTTCCTTTTGGGAAAATGGAGATTAAAGTGTACCTCATTGGTTAATTTTGAGGACTGTGTATGTAAGCTGTTTATTTGAAACCTATGTAAATTTTAACTCATTACAAAGAAATGTGAAGAATTATTTGGTTAATGAGTCATACTTGGTTACTGTCTCCAACTTAAATTTTTTTTTCTTTTTTTTTTAGTTTTGTAGAAGAGTCCTCAAGGGAAATAATGATTTGGGGTTAAGAAGGTAGTACTTCTGAAAAGATGCTTATTTATCTGTGCCTGGGGGCGGGTGCGGGGAACTGCATTTTTTTAATCTGAATTTATCTTACTGATTAAGCCTGCTTGTGTCTTCTTATGAAAGGTGTACATTTTGGGATATTCTGCTTGTGTGCTTGGCTCCTAATCATATTTATTACCTAGCTGCCAACTTGAAATGTTAGTCCTCCTTCCAAAAGCATGAATTATAGTGTCACATTCTGTATAGAGTCAGAGACACATTATTTCCTGGTTATGGTGAGAAAAACCTGGATTCTAAAGCTCTTATGACCAGGCTCTGTGTGGTTGAAGCCACTAGGGCAGGGTAGAGTTTGGTAGAGAGATTCTGGGGGGAGAGCGTAAAAATAGTCCTGTGAAGTTGAAATCCTGAGGCAGTTGGTGTATTGAATATAATCCTAGTTTTCAATCAGAATGTCCCCCTCTTTTATAATACGTAGACCTGTGGTCAGTGACATTCTAATGAATTAAAATTATAGAAAACTTTACACTTCTGAGTTTGAGAATGCTCAAGAGAGCTTAATTAATACAAGACAAAACTGTAATAGTCATTTCCTGTCAGGACAGTTGATATCTTTATTATATTGTAATCTCAACTTTTTGTGTCTCTACTAATGTACAATATTTTAAGAGGATTAATCTGACAAGTGTATAGGATCAGTTGGAAGGTAGAGGGAGTAATGAAAAGTAGACCAGTTGGGAAGCTGTAATTTACTTACAAGGTAGTGAGGATTTTCACTATGATAATTGTGGGAATAGAAAGTAAGAAATGCACAGAAACCATAAAAGAGAAGAATAGTGAAACTTGACTATATTAAAATTCTGCACTGCCAAAAACAGATTAAAAAAACTATATCAAAAAGCAAAGGCAGGGCTTCCCTGGTGGCGCAGTGGTTGAGAGTCTGCCTGCCAATGCAGGGGGCACGGGTTCGAGCCCTGGTCTGGGAAGGTCCCACATGCCACGGAGCAACTAGGCCCGTGAGCCACAGCTACTGAGCCTGTGCTTCTGGAGGCTGTGCTCCGCAACGAGAGGCTGCGACAGTGAGACGCCCGCACACCGCGATGAAGAGTGGCCCCCGCTTGCCGCAAATAGAGAAAGCCCTCGCACAGCAACGAAGACCTGACACAGCCAAAAATAAATAAATAAATTTATTTAAAAAAAAAAAAAAAAAGCAAAGGCAAACTAGGATGATTTGCAATTCATATCATAGGAAAAGGGCTAATTTCATAAATATATTAATTCATATAATTGGAAAATTCATACTGTAGGAAAAGGGCTAATTCATAAATATATTGAAAATAACAACTCTGGGAAAAAGACCAACAATCAGAAAAATGGACAAAGATATGAAAGGATATGAAAGGCAGTTCATAAAAGAGAAATGCAAAATAAAACTTCAGTGAATACTCATTTTTCAACCTATCAAATTGGTAAAGAAACAAATTTTGAACACATGAGGTGTTACTAAGGGTATGGGAAAATAGACAATGTCATTATTGCTAATGGATGTAGGAATTTTTGTAGTTTTTGTTGAGACCAATTTAGAAATAGTTATCAAAACTTAAAATACACATATTATTTGATCCCCCTACCAGAATTTAACCCACAAATCTTGTACTTATGTGAAATAATGTATATTTAAGGATATTCTTGGCAGCAATTGGAAACAAGTGCTCATCCTTAGGGGACTGGATAAATAAATTATGGTACATGTAGTGAAATATTTAGTGGTTGTTAAAAAGAATAAAGCAATTTATGTACACTGAAATGGAATAATTATTAAGTCAAAAAGGCAAGGTACAGAACAGTGGGTATTAGGTTATTTTGGAGGAGACTAAATTAAGATATGTATTTTCTTGTATATGCACAGAGTATCTCTGGAGGGAGTTATAAGAAAATGGAAAATGCCTCTGGGGGTTGAAACTTGGTGGCTGGATAACAGGGATGGGAAGGAGTTTCATTTTCCACTGTATACCCCTTTTTGGATATCCTGAATTTTGTATTATACCCCCCGACCCCCTCCAAAAAAAAAAAACCTAAAAAAGGAAGAAACATCTTCGACTCAAAATATATTTCTGTAATACTTATAGCCAACTCTGAAAAATTAGGGAATAGAAAAGTGAATTAAAAAAGAGCTCTGGGGCTTCCCTGGTGGCGCAGTGGTTGAGAGTCCACCTGCCAATGCAGGGGACACGGGTTCGTGCCCCGATCCGGGAAGATCCCACATGCCGCGGAGCGGCTGGGCCCGTGAGCCATGGCCGCTGAGCCTGCGCGTCTGGAGCCTGTGCTCCGCAACGGGAGAGGCCACAACAGTGAGAGGCCCGTGTACCACACACACACAAAAAAAAGAGCTCTGGTTCATATATCTGATGAGGGGTTAATATCCAGAGTATATAGAAATTCTTACAACACAACAACAAGCACAAACAGTCCAATTAAAAATTGAGCAAAGGACCTGAAGAAACATTTCTTCAAAGAAGATATATAAATGGCTGATAAGCACATGAGAAGCTCAAAATCACTAATCATTAGGGAAATGCACGCTTGTTAGGATGGCTATTATTAAAAAACATAGAAATTAACAAGTGTTGGTGAGGATGTGGAGAAATTGGAAAATTTGTGCACTCTTAGTGAGAATGAATGCTACAGGTGCTTTGGAAGGCAGTTCCTCAAAAAAATGAAAATGTTTCCATATGATCCAACAGTTCCACTTCTGGGTATATGCCCTAAAGAATTTAAAGCAAGATCTCGAAGACCCATGTTCATAGCAGCACTATTCAAAATAGCCAGAAGGTGGGAGCAACCCAAGTGTCCATGGGCGGATGAATGGATAAACAAAATGTGGTATATGCACACAGTGGAATTTTATTCAGTCTTAAAGAGGCAGGAAATTCTGACACATGCTGCAGATGGATGAACCTTGAGGACATTATGGTAACCAAAATAAGTCAGTCATGAGAAGACAAATACTATATGATTCCATTTATATGAGGTACCTAGAATAGTCAAATTTATAGACACAGAAAGTAGAAAGTTGGGTGCCAGGGGCTGGATAGGAGGGAATTGGAGGAGGTGTTGCTTATTGGGTAAAGAGTTTCAGTTTTGCAAGATGAAGAGTTGTGGAGATTGGTTACAGAACAATGTGAATATACTTATCACTTGAACTGTATACTTAAAAATGGTTAAGACTGGGGCTTCCCTGGTGGTGCAGTGGTTGAGAGTCTGCCTGCCGATGCAGGGGACACGGGTTCGTGCCCTGGTCCGGGAAGATCCCACATGCCGCGGAGCGGCTGGGTCCGTGAGCCATGGCCGCTGAGCCTGTGTGTCTGGAGCCTGTGCTCCACAACGGGAGAGGCTACAACAGTGAGAGGCCCGTGTACCGGAAAAAAAAAAAAAAAAAAAGGTTAAGACAGTAAATTTTATACCATGTGTACTTTACCACAATTAAAAGAGATAATATAACTCCACCCCCACAACCCTGTGATATGGAGGTAGGGAAGATGAATATGTAAATAAATATCTGTGATTCAGAATATAATCTGTGTCCAAAATGGGTATAAACAAAGCTCTGGTGTAGCACAGAATGAGATGTAGCTAAGGGAGATTGCCTATGACTTTGCACAATAGGAGGTGATATCTTGAGCTGGTGTTAGAATGCAGTACTTATGCTGTAGAGAGGATGGAAAGAAATTCTAGGCTGAAGGAGTAGCACAAGTAAAGGCAAAAAAAGGGAAGGTGAAGGACACTATCATAGAACAGAACAAGATGATGCTGGAAAAGAATCAGGATAGATTCTCAACGTCATTGAATGGTGGGTCACAGAATTTGGACTTTTTCAATGTCTAGTCATGAAAGATTTTGAATTGAGTAGTATCATGGTCTACGTTTTAGAAAGGTATATTTTTAGAAAGGATAGAGGGTCATGTGGCAGGTAAGGAGATTACTTAGGAGCCTGTTGAGATTCTGTGGACTCCTTAAATGTAGCCATTTTGCAGGATTGTGCCTTTGCTTTACCACAGTGGCCATGAATCCCTCTCTTGTCAGACAAAATTGGACAAACTCTGTGGTTGACTCTGGGAAATGAAGATGTGGTCAAAAGAGGTTCCATGGGGGCTTCCCTGGTGGCGCAGTGGTTGGGAGTCCGCCTGCCGATGCAGGGGACACGGGTTCGTGCCCCGGTCCGGGAGGATCCCACATGCCGTGGAGCGGCGGGGCCCGTGGGCCGTGGCCACTGGGCCTGCGCGTCCGGAGCCTGTGCTCCGCGACGGGGGGGGACCACAGCAGTGAGGGGCCTGTGTACCGCAAAAAAAAAAAAAAAAGAGGTTCCATGGAGTTTGTAGGAAACCTCTGTGGGCAGAGCTGACCAACCAGGCATAGCTGTTTTCTTCTTGGTCTTCTGTTAATGTTGTAAAATATGTTGTCCCTTTGCTCTGAGAGTATGAGAGAGAGAGGAGAGGGAGGGAGGGAGGGAGGGAGAGAACCAGAGCACCTGAATTCTAGGTTGAGACTTCTTTGTTGTTGGTGGTGTGTCTTATTCTGTCTCTCAGAGTAAGAGAGGCAGTTGGAGTTTTGTCTTTTTCCTACCTGAGTTTGTCTCACTCGTTTCTTGTTTGGGGGTGTAAACCACTCTCAGGCCTACTTAATCCTCTTGCTGTTTTGTTTCTTGCCAAGGTGATTCCGTCTATTTCATTCTTAGTGTTGCCGGTTACATTCCTTTCCCAGTAAAAAGCCAACGTGTATGATTTTTACATAAGTGGCATATAAACCTTCCCTCCCCAGCTGCTTTTCTCCCGTCTTGTTTTGCTTCTCCGTTAAAGTATAGCTTGAGTCCTATTTGCCCTCTACCCAGAGGCCATCTTCTTAAAGTTTTTTTCCAGCCAATGGAGCAGAATATGTTTAGTACACAAAAAGCTAAAGACATTATATTTCAAAGTTTTTCCTTAAGTAAGTCTGTGTACAATATAAATTCATTGAGCCTTATTGATTTTCTCTGTGACAGGTGAGGTATCTAATTTAGTTGCTTTGTTGATGTTTCTCTGTTTTGTCTCTTCATGCTGTAACATTGTTCTTTCACTCTTTGAATTAAAGAAATATGAACTGAATTCCTAGAGTTGATAGAAACTGTATTCAATTTTTTTTTTTTTTTTTTTGAGGTACGTGGGCCTCTCACTGTTGTGGCCTCTCCCGTTGCGGAGCACAGGTTCCGGACGCGCAGGCTCCGGACGCGCAGGCTCAGCGGCCATGGCTCACGGACCCAGCCGCTCAGCGGCATGTGGGATCTTCCCAGACTGGGGCACGAACCCGTGTCCCCTGCATCGGCAGGCAGACTCTCAACCACTGAGCCACCAGGGAAGCCCTGTATTCAGTTTTAAAGATAGAATTTGTCCTTTAGCCAGATATTAGATTGCTCAGTTTGTTTTTCCTTGAACTCTTTTTCTTCCTAATTCTCAGGTGTTAAAGGCAATGGGATATACACATCTACACCATTTAGTAAGTGGGAATGGGGTGGATTCTGAATTCATTTTTCTTGCTAATTTTTCTCTACTGCTAGGAGCGGTGCAGGAAAAAAAAATAGTCTGAGAAAAAGTATTTTCTGATCAGCTTCTATTGAAAATACTTAATCAAAGTAGTCAAAAGGGAAAGAGAGGTTCTCAAGGATTGCTACTTGATTATGAAATAAAAAAATTATGAATGGCGATTTATCTGAAGTGTGATTCTCTCGGGGAAATTTTGCCAATCCATTAGCATTGATTTGCATATCGTTACTTTTAACAAATGTATGATAGGATCTGAAGATGGAAGACTACATTTGCTCTCATTCAAAATTTAATTTTATGATAATATCGACTACCTAATTATTATCTTTGCTTAAAGTATCTTTGGCTGAGGAGTCTGGTTGGTTTGAAAATGTGCTGTTGAGACCAGTGCCTTGGGGATTAATCAAGTGTGGTCTTGTTGGCTCACAGAGAGGGCCCATCTTGGCCTTTTGCCCGATACATAGTTTTGTTCTCAAGCAAACTAATATGGGTAAATTGGGGGAGAATTAGTCATTCAACTAGGCCCTACCAGTTGCAGGAGGTGACTGGGGTAGGGTGACAGTGGTTTCATCAGTTTTGTATTTGAAAAGCAGAGTACCCTTATAGGTTATGAATGTTTAAAATATATATGATGTAACTACTACGGAAAAAGTGGTAGTTTAAAATTAATTGCAGTTTTTGTTTAAAAAATGTGGTTGAGGGCTTCCCTGGTGGCGCAGTGGTTGAGAGACCGCCTGCCGATGCAGGGGACACGGGTTCCTGCCCCCGTCTGGGAAGATCCCACATGCTGCGGAGCGGCTGGGCCCGTGAGCCATGGCCGCTGAGCCTGCGCGTCCGGAGCCTGTGCTCCGCAACGGGAGAGGCCACAACAGTGAGAGGCCCACGTACCACACACACACACAAAAAAAGTGGTTGATTTTTAAGTACTTTGTTCTGTATTTGCTTTTATATTTGCTTCAAATATTACACATGAAGATTATGCTTTAAACACTGTAAAATGTTTTTCTAGTATTAACTAAACGATTGTGGGAAATGTTACACTTTAAAGGTCACGTTGATTTTGCAGCATTTCCAATTTTACATTTTACACATATCTTTGAATTGGTTTAGCTTCTAGTTGAGTGTTTTAAAGATCTGGGTAATAAATATGGAAGGGAAATTGCAAAAGGGTACAATGCTTTGGAATGCACATATTTTCCACCTTTCTTTTGTTTCAGCAGTGAAATGTCAAATTCTAACAGGCAACTCAAAGGGCTGAAAGGACAGCAGGACAATAAGCGTTTTCAATACTTGCTAAGTCCAAAGACAACTCTAATTATATTTTTCTGTTAATTGATATGATATAGAGATTTGTACTTTTCTTCCTTTTGTATCCTTTCCCAATTTGAAAATTTATTACAAATGAATGAGACTTAAGCATTTACCTTTTATATAGTGGATTGAACTAATTGTGTATTCAGACACTTCATATAAATTGCATCTCAATGCTATAATGGCAGTTATGGAATTAATAACTCATCCTGCTCTGTGTTTACTGGGAGTGGTGAATATTTACTGGGAGTGGTGACTAACTGGGAGGCAATGGAGAATAGTACTTAAGTGTGCAGGCCACCGGCCAGAAAATCTGGACTCAGCTCTGCTGCTTAATATCTGTGTGACCTTAGGAAGATTACTCAAATACGCTGAGCATAAGTTTACATCTGCATTTAGGGATAAAAATAGAGTTAGTGTAGGGATTATTTGATGTAATTAAAATAACAAAAATGTTTATTGTAATATCATTTATATAGTGATATACTATTTTAGACAATACAAAATGAATTTTCTTCACTAGACTAAAATTTTTATTTCATTGGTTTCACAAAATTGTTTTTTTACAGTTTTTCTTTCTTTCCAGTTAATGCTTCTTTCAGAGTTTATAGATTTGATAATAATTTGTGGAAGAGTACTTTTGGCTGATTTTGTATGAGTGGCCAATCACTCTATCTCTGTTAAAAATGAAGCAAAACCTCATTGTTCTGTTAGTCAAAAATTTTTATGCAACTGTTTAATATTGGTACTAGGGTTAACAACCAAGATGTAGCAAAATGTTGGTCTAATTTTGGCCAAGGAAAAATAACATTTAAATATTTCCTGGAGGATTCAGTTACCTACATCTCACTTCTAAAACTGACCTTTTCATCTATGATTTTATCATGGCTGTTTTTGCTAGACAAGAAGAAGTGAAATTGCCACCTTCCTTTTTAATTAATTGGGTAACAAGTTACTTGGCTAGGGAAAGGTCTGTGTGTTATATGCCTAGTCTTTTTGCAGAACAAAACTACATTAGGTTCTGAAAAACTTCTTCATTATTCAAAACTGATAGATATTAATTTAAATTGCTTTGAATTTCTATATGGCTCATATATTCTTATCTAGCTCATATATTCCCCCAAATCTATCAAAATTGTTACTGGCTTTTCTTTCTAAGCCATTTACTGTAACAACCATTGTGACATTCCCTAATATCATTTGATGTTGATTAGCCAATAAAAATAAGTTTCTTACAAAATTGGAAAGGTCAGGGAATTATTCTCAGGGCCACTGAGCTATTGATTAAGTTGGAAAGAACCTATCTCGTGACCAACATGAAAATAGTTTAATTTTATTTATTATTAGTGGTGCTTCTTTGCAAATAGGGTCGTACGTGTCTTTGCTGCTGAAAGCAGGAATGTATTAGAAATTTCCCCAAGTGTGTGTGTTGTCCTGTATTATCCAATTAGCCACGCGATGTGTATTTGTTAAATGAGCACAGGTATGAAGTAAAGATCAGATGAGAAATTTAAGTGTCATCATTAGACGTGAACATACTTTCATGAATATGTTAACCTTGCAGCCAAAGTCAGAAAGGTCTTGGAGCACAGGTGCAACAATGATGATGATGGGCGGTATCACGAAAGACAGGTAATTTTAGTTCTGGGAGAAACGGGCCATTCCATGGATTTCGGATATGGAAGGAAAAGGCTTGAAGTTAGTCTCATAGAATCATAGATAGTTAGAGCAAAGAACCTTAGAGGTAGTCTACTCAAGTAGATGAAATGAATTGCCCAGTCCCTGGCATAACTAAGACTTGAATCCAAGTTTTCTGATTTCTAATTTGGTACCTAGCATGGGAAGAGGAGGAAAGGTTTAGCTCTAGAAGAGGATGGGTGCTTTGTTCTTTGGGGGTGACACATGCATGGAGGTACTTTCAGATGGATTGGGTGGCTCTCAAAACAGCCTGCTCTGGTCACCCAATTTTTCCCTTACGCTCCTGACTGTCATTTAAAGGAATGGAGTGTCTGACACAGCCATACCAAGCTGTCTTTCCATCAACATTGTAAGTGGGTATTAATATAAACCACATCTAAAATGAAACAAGCAGTCAAAAAGTATTTATTTAGCACCTGCAAATGCTCAGTAAAATTCTCATATCTTCAGGGTGTATAGGGAGGAATGAGACATGGTGCTTACCCTTTCGTGGTTTACAATCTAGTTGGAGAGAATGGACCTTCTACAAAAAGTTAACTAACAATACTGGCTGGCAAATGTGGGTGTGGCTAGTACATGCCAGAGGAGTTTGGGGGTGAAAGATGGCTCTGTAGGTCAGAGTACTCATGTAATGTTTCCTGGAAGAGGTGAAAATTAGGTTGGTTGTTCTGTTAAATTAAACAAGGAGGCCATTAGACTGAGGTAGCTCTAATGCCGTGGGGTGACCTACTTAAGCCGAAATCTAAGCCTGTAGATGCCTCAAGGTTACAAAGTTGAAACCTAAGGACCACCAGTCACCAACGGCCAACTAGGCTTTCACCTATAGCCAATCAATTATTTCCTTTCTTTGCTTCCTCCTTTCCCCTGAACTCCTCTTGGTGGAGCACTTCTAACCACTTGCAGTTCGGCACTGCCCTATTTGAATTGATTTTTGCTCAGATAAATGCTTAACATTTTAATATGCCTCAGTTTATCTTTTAATCCTGCTCAGCTCAGTAGATCTTATAAATAATTATATGTGTTCACCTCTAAAGTTTTTGGATTCACCCAACTTACTGTTACAGAGCTGGGACTTGATTGCAGGTGTTTATCAGGTGTTTTCCAGTGAGTACCATTCCACAATCCCCATGCTGGTGTGCATAGGACAGCAGAAGGTTTCTGTCTGAGAGAATCCCATTTCTCCTTCTCATCCATGAGTGTATTCATCAGCAGATCAAATTCTCCCCACTGGTCTTCTGAATGTTGCATGAAGGAGGACCCCCTGGTTTCAGTTACCTTGTTCCCCTTTTGTTTCTTGGTAAAATAGCTAAAGTTGCTAGTTAAATGTGAGTTTGGTGGGGTTTTCCATTTAAGACGATCTTTTTCCTAAGACAATATTAAAGCAAGATGAGATATTTGTTGATAGTACATGAAAATATAGCAGCAGCTGGCATTTACAGTGGGCTTTTCTGTTTTTCAATTAGATTATTTTGGTATTCTGTGTTATGAATCGTTAGCTCGAAGATTGGTACATAAATAATGCCATTAAACATTATAAGAGAAATTAATTTAGAAACAGCTGCATCAGAGAATAAATATACTTCTCAAAACTTGTTGTTTTCTCTCTACCTGGATATTTCTGTATTCAAATGGTATTTCTCATTTTAGAAATAAACCAGCCAATAAACCTGACAGAGATGAATGTACAAGAAATAAACTAGAAATATGAAAGACATTAAGGACTTGAATTATAGAGTGTGAGCCTCAATCCACCACTGATTCTTTAAGGTGGTGATTTTTAACCTTTTTCTTTTCTTCTTATTTTAGTGTAGTGAACTCTTCTTCAAGGAAAATCTTTTTTAGAATTCTATTATTAAAAAAAACAGATAAAAGCAGAGTGGCTCAGACTGAAGCAGGGAGTCGGGGCTCAAAGCTCTGCTCACTTAGTGCCTGCTCCTTTTGGCCCCTAACCCTCTAGGGAATCCTCAGGACACCATGGAGCATGGATTGAAAAACACTGCTTTTAAAGGAAAAACAAGCTAAATACTTTCTAAAAGTAAGCTGTTAATTGAAAAGAAAATTCATAATGCCTTATAGTTGAATGGGTTGTGAAAAGTTATTTGATTCTTGTTACCCATCTTTACTGCCTTTAGACATGAGTGCTGTGCTATGATTTATTGAAGAAAAAAAGCATCCCCCCCCCAAACCTCTTGAAGTTACACACACACGCACACAAATTTTTTTTTAGAAAACCACTTTCTCCATAAATATCTTCAACTACCAAGTAGAACTATCAGGTGAGAGATGGGGATAATCAGATAAACATACGCACATGCTCACGTGTGTGCACACACATACACACAATTTGTTGCATGTGATTGGGTAATGCCTTATTCTCAACCCATGCATCCCCAACATCCATCACATTCTGAATCTAATGTTTAGATAGTTTACATGGACAGGAAATTTTGGTAATTCTTTAATTACCAAAATCGTTAATTAAAGAATTATTTTTAGTAATGTTATTGGAAATGTTTTGTTAATTTCATTAATAACACTGTATTGAATATTGAACACTTCAGTGCAAGGCACTGAGGTATGGCAGTGAACAAGAGTCCCTCCCCTCACAGAACTCACAGCCAATTGGAGGTGAGGATGGGAAAATCAGGTGTGATAAATACTACACTAGGGGGAGCATAGGCTTTTTGTGAGAACACATAGGAGGGGCATCTAATTCAGCTTTGAAGAGTCAGGGTGGACTTCCAGTGGAGTGACATCTAAGCAGACCTGAAAGATGCATAAGAGGTGGCCAAGACAAGAAAGGTAGGGAGAGTTATGAAGACAAAAGGGAGAACATGTATAAGGGCCCAGAGACAAGTAAAAGCATGACACAATCTAGAAATTGTGTGTTGCTGGGTTTGGCTAGAACGTGACGTGCTAACGAAAGAGTAGAAGTAATGAAACTAGGGACCTAATCATAATTAGCTGTGTATGCTAAATATAAAGAGCTTGATATTATGCTATAGGAAGTGGAAAGTTATTGAAGGATTTCAAGCCAGAGAAGTTATGATTTGTATTTTTTCAGGAGAGGGCCCTTTGGTTAACTACCATGTTGACCTTGGGGCAGCTGTTTGGATGATGGAGTCATTCTCTGAGAGTAGATGGGCCGAACATAGAATACTGTGTAGTTTGTCTTTCCATAACATCCCCACTTGCTTCTGTCTCTTACGAAATCCATCTTTATTTTATTTTTGTGGCCCTCACAAGGCTAGAGTAATTCAAAAGAACAATGGTTAATATTCAGTATCTATATAGATGCACAGATACGTCTTCACTCTTTCAGTATAGAAACTGGTATGATGCCCAGCACACAACAGGTACTCAATAACTGTTTATTGACATGAAAATACTGAAGGAAGAGATGCCAACTCAGTTCTCTTTTTTTGGTAATCATCACTCTGGTGCCCCGCCCTGGCCTCATGTTCTTTAGGTTTAGATAATTTTAACATCAGCTGTTTCTTAAACCTGCAAAGGTCCAATCATTGTATGCTACTGGTACTAATGATAATTACTAAAACTGTACGTTTTAAATAGTTCAGATTCACAAAATCTCCATTTTACGCTGGATCCCAAATTCACTTGACAGTTGGATGTGCTGATATAGTAATCAAAGAGCAGTGGAAAACTTTATTTAGTCAGGTCAACAATTATACTTTGGAAATTACGTAGAAGGATACTATGAATTGAAAAAAAATTCCCTGCCAGGAAACTGCATTTCTAAACGTATATCTGAGAATGATCACAAAGGAAAACACTATTTTGCATTTTATTAAACAACAGTTTATAGAATACTTTCATGGTATTAATTACTTATATGAAATTAAATTAGCATTACCCAGTTTACTTTTTGAGGCTAAATACTCAGTTCTTTTAATATTGCCCAATTTCAGAAGATAAGCAGATCCACAGGTATTTTTCAGTGGTTTATAATCATTACTGACCTTATTTATTTAGATGGTCACATTTTTTCATATTTAACCAGTAGGAACACCTTCAAGCAGGCCCCTGTGTCCTTTTGACGTGCTTCCATTGTTTTTCTGAGCACTTCGCGTAACAAGATGTTCCAGGCTCATTCTATACCTTGCTTGCCCAACCCTGGAATCAACCCTTTCTTGAAGAGCCCTAGTTCCCTATTGTGAGGAACGGTATTAGAACCTAAGATCCAGGTACTAGATATAGTCGTTGCTGGCAGGGTATCTTTGCTTTTATGTCTCCAGAGGGTTCTTCCTTGGCTCCCTGCTGTGTATTTATATCTCCCTTTTTCCATAGAGAGCACCCTGGCTCCCAGCTAACACGGGTTTCCCATTTGTTCAATGCTACAATGTATCTAAAATAGTTTCAGACCTGCTTCCCTCATTGTTTGCATTTCTCCTCCACTTACCTAATTTGAGGATATATAATTAAATACGATGTTCAAAAATTAATGGGATTAAAAGAGGGTGGGAGGAAACTTTTGGAGGTGTCTGGTATGTTTATGGAATATATTGTGGTGATGGTTCCATGAGTGTATACTTATCTCCAAACTCATCAAGTTGGATACATTAAATATGTGCAGCATTTGGTATGTCAGTCATACCTTAATAAAATAGTTAAAAAAAAAAAAAGAAAGAAAGATGATGGGTGAATTGCCATGGTGGACAATACAGAGTCAGTTTGAATTGCCTGCCTGCAGAATTTTTTTATATGAGAAAGAAATAAATCTCTTTACTGTTTGTGCCACTTAAAAAAAAAGTTAATTTGATTAATCCCTCCTTCATCTACCACAATTGATGCCTGTTTAATTCTCTGTCTTGCTTAGATTTTAAGTGTCTAGTGGGGGCAAGGACCATTTCTCTTTTCTCTCTCTCTCCTTCCCTCCCTCTGTGTGTGTGTGTGTGTGTGTGTGTGTGTGTGTGTGTGTGTGTGTGTACATATGTATTTTTATATATATATATAAATTTGTGGTGTAAATCAAGATTATTGCGATTGTTTTGTCCTGTGTTTCACATCTTTCATTAGAAACTATTGCTGAAGCAAAATAAAGTTTAATGTTTCTTTTCCTTTTTTACTTATGGAATGTTTCTCTACATCTTTGAGTTTTCCTCAGAACAGCAGAGGCATTTTTCTCTTCCTGCCATGTTTGCATTTCTGAAAAACCTTTAATTCTGCAAAATCATGTGCTAAACGTGATAGGGCTTCTAGAGGAAATGGGGTGAGGAACAGATGGTTGGAAACCAGTAGAATTTTGTAAACAGACCCGGCACCAAAAAGTGACAATTGTAATAAAAACAACAACGTGGTTATATCTCAACTGGCATTTATACCCAGCATCACAATCAGTCCTTGGCCTTAAATCCTGGTTTTCCTCCTTTGAATTGTTGGTCCTTAAAGTCACCCACTTCTAACAGAGACCAATTTCATCAAAGTTAAAAATCTGATCCAGGGTGTTGACTTAGTTTTATTTTAAACACAAGGGGAAATATTTGGATTTCTTCATCTGCACTCTCAACTTCCTTGGATAGCTTACCTTAGGGGAGGGTCTTGAAGACAGGAAATACGACTTTCCTGCATGTGAACTAACTTACATTAAAGAAACATCTGTTGTAGCAGAAAAGGCTAATGTTAATTTGCTTTAGTATATAAAGATAATATATACCCATTATTGAGAATTTAAATAATATGGAAAAGAACAAAGAAGAAAGTAAAAATCTCTTGACTGCCAGTAAATACTACTGTCATCATTTGTGTGCCTGTTGTTCCTCACCCCACCCTTTTGATGATGATGTGTGTGTATAAAATTTCACATAAATTAGTTCATATTATACTTATAGTTTTCCAACTTTTTTTCAATACAGAATGTCAAACAGTATAGCTATACAATGTCCTTTTTAATGATTGAAAATTATTTCACTGTATGCCTGTTGTAGTTTATTTCTTTATTTTTTCATGGACATTTAGGCTGTTTTCAGTTTTTCACCGTTGTAAATAGTGGCGTACTGAAAATTCTTGATCATATCTTTGTGCCCTAGAAGTGGTGTCTCTGCATCAGAGGTGTGTGTTCATGTAACACTTTAGTACATATTATAATATTACTTTCAAGAAAGGTTGTACCCATTTACACTCCCAGGAGAGCATGATAAATTCTATGCTCCTACACTGGGTAGTTTTAGTTTTCTGAATCTTTGCCAGTCTGATAGGTTAAAAAGGTGATATATTTTTTTTATTTGTATCTGTTTTATTATTAATGTGGTTGAACATCTTTTTATATCTTTATATACTATCCATATTTTGCTTTTGGTGAAATGCCTTTCATGTATTTTACTCACTTTTCTCTCAGAACATTTACCTTTTTTCTTCTAAGAATTGTATAATTTTAGCGATATTAAACCTTTGGGATTAATATATATTGCAATTTTTAATATCATGCTGATTATCTTATAACCTTATTTATGGGATGTTTTGATTTTTATGAAGTTAAATCCATCAATCTTTTTTCTTTTATGTTTCCTGGGTTTTATAAAATGTTCAAAAATGCCTCTTTCCACTCTTAAAATACTGTCTGCCTTTATTTTCTTTTGTTGCTTTTATGTTTTTATTTTTTACATTTAACCTTTGAATTATCCAGAATTTATCTTTCTATAATGAGTAAAATATCCACCTTTGGTTTTTTTTTTCTCCCTCCAAACTGTGGTTAGTTATTTCACATCATGTGTTAATTCAGGCTCCTCCCTATCAATGTGAACATCTCTGTCATATACCAGAT
Organism: Grampus griseus; assembly: GCF_964374135.1. Taxonomy (NCBI): domain Eukaryota; kingdom Metazoa; phylum Chordata; class Mammalia; order Artiodactyla; family Delphinidae; genus Grampus; species Grampus griseus. The sequence goes on from NC_139003.1 coordinate 37,403,800, forward strand.
TTCTTTGTGTCTTTGGATTTATTTCTGGGTTTACTATTGTATTAGTTATTTCTGCAAAACAAATTACCCTCAAACTCAGTGGCTTGAAACGTTTATTCTCTCTCACAGTTTCCACGGGTCAGAAATTTGGGAGCAGCTCAGCTCCACAATTCTAGTTCATGGTCCCTCTTAGGGTTGAAGGAAAGATTTTAACCGGAGCCACAGTCATCTGAGTGCTTAACTGAGGTGGGAGGGTCTTGCACCTTGCAGGTGGCTCACTCATGGCTGGTAAGGGGGTGCTGGCTCTTGTGGGGAGGGAGGCCTTAATTGCTCTCTAATTGGGCTTTTGCCAGGGTTGGCTGTCCTCAGGACATGGTGCTGGCTTGCCTAGAAGTAGTCATCCAGGAGAGAGAGGCAGGAGGAAGCTATCTGTTTTTTGACTAGCTTCAGTCATATAGCATCACTTCTGCCACATTGTGTTTGCTAGAAGCAAGTCACTAAGTCCAGCCCACTCTTAAGAAGATGGGAGTTAGGCTCCTCGTTTTGAAGGGAGGGCTGTCAGGGGTTTGCAGGAACATTTTTAAACCACCACAGCTCCCTTGACTGTTCCATTCATGTATTTGACTACTGCACTAATATCACATTAATTCATTTAAAGAGTCTAATATTGAATTGATGGAATGTTCCATAATACCATGCTCGACTGTATGTGAGAGCCATTGACTCTTATTGGTCAAGTATCTAATAACAGATTCACAAAATAATATTGATAATAATGTGGTGACATTTAAGTTGCTTTATTTCCCCAACTTCTGATGCTTCTTTGGAATTATACAGTAGGGATCATTGTATTTCATTGCAGATACCTGCTTACAGTATTAAACAGTTTTTTGTTTTTTACACTATTTCATATTTCTATGAGTAATTTTAAATACTTTGATAGGCAGATACATTGTAACTTCAGGGCATTGCATGTTAATGAAATTTCACAGGTATCTTAAACAGAATCTTCTAATATACCAGCAAGTAGGCAAAATCAAAATAGGTCATTTATGTGTGGGGAGCAATCTAAATAAACATCTCAGCTCCATTTGCTATAATGTTCACCAGGGGCTCATTGTGATCCCTGGACTTTCTGTGCAGCAGTCTCTTGAGTCCAGAGAGTGCTGTGCTCCATCTGCCTTAGTTCCCAGGCTGTACAGAAGGAGCCTCTTTGTACTCTGACCTCTTGACTGCCTTTCTTTTGTTGTTAAAAACATGTTGCCAGCCTGGCCTTTGTTGCCATTTCAACAAGTGCATGTGCCTGAGTGTGGGCTTACACTTGTAAGTTTAAAGGACCACAACCAGTCATTCCAAAGACCTTGGTCACTGTTGCTTTCACTTTAAATTGCGTAAATCTTCTCCTCTGGCTGAGTCTTTATCCAGTACTGAGCCTGCACTGCAACTGTTTGAGCGTCCCGTGGACATGCAGCTGCCATAGATGGGCCGTGGGCAGCCTTCCAAAACTTCCAACCATAGTTTGGACAGGCTTTATTTTTGACAGACTAATCAGAGCCTTAAAGTGTTTACCCTGCTGGGGGAGCCTGTGTTTCTAATTTTTAAATTTATCATTCTGTGAGAGTAGTATCAGTCCCTGGGCTGGCTGTAAGTTTTGCTGGTTACATTGTATTTCCCAGTCTTACTTTTTTGTGACCTTACCTTCCCATCTTTGCCCGTTGGCGGGCGGGTGGGCTTGGCTATTTTGAGAAACCTTCCTATTTCCTCTTCTCAATCCTGATCAAAGGAAAAGCCATGTTTTTGTTCCTTATCTCTTGATATGAATTTGAGTTAGTGTCTGGTTAAAGAAAGCAACACATTTGAGGCATGAGGGATAGGGGTCAGGATAGGATTTTCATGAGACCCTAAAATCACGTATTTAAAAAAAATTGACTATTCCACTTTACTGCTCAACCCATTGGAGACGCTTGTACCATTTAAAAATAGGGCAGAAGCAGAGATGTTGTGAAAAGTAATTAGGAGAAACGAGTATGAAGTAGTATTAGACAGTAGGCCAGGATCGGAGGTAGCAAGATAGGTCAGGGACAGCTGTGCTCCGGGAACTGTGTGTCATATGGTGTTTTAGGGGACATTTCCCCGGAAACTCATATTATCGCCTGGTGCTTACTTCCTATTATTCTTCTTGTTGATCTTGTGCCCTTCTTTTATAGGTTCTCAGTGTTATCATCTTTTCCTTATTTCCTCTGACTTCTATTGCTTAGTTTTGATTTTTGAAGGGTTTTGAGATTTTGTTTTTGGAAAGCATACTTTTTCCGTTTACAGGCTCTCAATTTTTTAAAAACCAATTTCACTCACAGTCTAAATGCTAAATAATGCTGTATTTTCTTTTTAGCTGTTCAGCAAGTATTCTGATGCTGGAAATACGTTCTTTAGCTAATTCAAAGTATTATTGCTTCAGGAATAAATAGGTTTATGGTGAAATAGTCCAAAGTCCTCTAATTACTTTCTTTGGGGTGTAGATAAGTACCTGGTCTGTTTCATTTACACATATATTTAAGTTGCTACATTGTTAGCTTAATATCCACATTGCCTTTAGCTTCTACTTAATGACAGCAGTTATGCTTTTCTATGACATTGGGAAAAAAATAGAGTACAGTGTTGAAATCTAAATTTTGTGGTTATTAGAGTTTAAATCTTGCCAAGCTTCTCCCTGCTAATGGTCATCATTTAATACGGTTTTCCTCATTTCATAGAAAGCTATTTTCTGTCCTGTTAATTTTTATGGTAAACTACTTTTGTAGAATCTATGGCATCTTAATAACTGAAATTTGAGATTGGGCCTTACTTGTAAATGCAGTCAAATGGTGTCTACATGGACTTAAAGGATAAGGATATAGGATTAGGGTGGCCTGAGCCAGCTCTTAGAGAGGGCAACTGTTGTGATGTGGATCTTGTTTTATATGGTTTCCAAAAACATTGGGACGGTGATTTCCATACTGCTAAGAAACAAAACAAAGGAAAATAAAAAATAAGCATTAAATCCAGTCTTATTCCTCACTGCTCTTAATATATCTCCTGTTCCCTGGTCTGGCCCGTATTCTCACTATCTGAAATAGGCCATTATGTACCTTTACTCTCATAATCACATTTTCCTCTTGTCTGAGAAATTTACCAAATGTAATTTATCCTTCTTTTAATTTCAACATTTTAATGAAAAATTTTAAACGTACAGAAAAATTGTAAGAATTTTAGAGTGAACATTCTTAAACTTACCACCTACATTCTAATTCATTTTTTTCTTTTCAGCTTTTTGCATGAATTTTTTTCTTGCAATTCAGCTCTTATTTTTCTTTTCTTTTTTCCCAATGTCTATTATATAAATTATTCCTCTGGTCCAATTTTGTTGCTAAGTCATATGTTTCTTATATTCTGCTTAAAAATAATTCTCAAAACACCTAGGACAGTGCTGGTGTTGGGACTCCATAATTCTTGTTATTTGGCAAACATCAGGAAAGATGATCATCCCTAACCCATCAAATCTGAGAACAAGATTAGATTCAAAGTAGAACAAAACTATCACTCTGGATATTAGGTGTCCCATTATTTAGAAGATAGGCTTTATAGGTTTTATTGTATGTAATGGACATCCTTAAGTCTCTTGCCCTTTTTTGATTTGTTATTGCTAGTCCTTTTCTTTGGACATGGCTAATGCTTTTATCTGAAGAAACACCTTTTATTTGATGATCTAGCCATTGTTCTCTAATACATTACACATAATATGTTCAGATGCTAGTTTTATGGGTTTTTTATTTCCCTTAATATTAATGCTTATTTTTTTAAAAAATGCCACACATCTGAACATTCTGAACTTCCAAAACACCCCTCAGAGTTTCTCATGTGGAAAAATTGTGGCTCAGGAAGATGAAGGAATTTGTCCAAAGTCACGTGATTGAATCATGATTTGTGCTGAGGTCTTTTGGATTCTCAGGGAATCCAGGGAAGTCCCACTATGTGGACTTTTATTTATTTATTTATTTATTTATTTTAACATCTTTATTGGAGTATAATTGGTGCTTTACAATGGTGTGTTAGTTTCTGCTGTATAACAAAGTGAATCAGCCATACCTATACACATATCCCCATATCTCCTCCCTCTTGCGTCTCCCTCCCACCCTCCCTATCCCACCCTTCTAGTTAGACACAGAGCTCCGAGCTGATCTCCCTCTGCTATGCGACTGCTTCTCACTAGCTGTCTGTTTTACATTTGGTAATGTATATATGTCAATGCCACTTTCTCACTTCGTTCGAGCATACCCTTCCCTCTCCCCACATCCTCAAGTCCATTCTCTATGTCTGCGTCTTTATTCCAGTCCTGCCCCTAGGTTCTTCAGAACCATTTTTTTTTTTTTAGATTACATATATATGTGTTAGCATATGGTATTTGTTTTTCTTTTCCTGACTTACTTCACTCTGTATGACAGACTCTAGGTCCAACCATCTCACAACAAATAACTCAATTTCGTTTCCTTTTATGGCTGAGTAATATTCCATTGTATATATGTGCCACATCTTCTTTATCCAGTCATCTATCAATGGACATTTACATTGGTTCCATATCCTGGCTATTGTAAATGGTGCTGCAATGAACATTGTGGTACATGACTCTTTTTGAATTATGGTTTCCTCAGGGTATATGTCCAGTAGTGGGATTGCTGGGTCATATGGTAGTTCTGTTTTTAGTTTTTTAAGGAACCTCCATACTGTTCTCCGTAGTGGTTGCACCAATTTACATTCCCACCAACAGTGCAAGAAGATTCCCTTTTCTCCACACCCTCTCCAGCATTTATTGTGTGTAGATTTTGATGATGGCCATTCTGACCTGTGTGAGGTGATACCTCATTGTAGTTTTGATTTGCATTTCTCTAATGATTATTGATGTTGAGCATCCTTTCATGTGTTTATTGGCAATCTGTATATCTTCTTTGGAGAAATGTTTGTTTAGGTCTTCTGCCTGTTTTTGGATTGGGTTGTTTGTGTTTTTGATATTGAGCTGCATGAGCTACTTGTAAATTTTGGAGATTAATCCTTTGTCAGTTGCTTCATTTGCAAATATTTTCTCCCATTCTGAGGGTTGTTGTTTTGTCTTATTTATGGTTTCCTTTGCTGTGCAAAAGCTTTTAGGTTGCATTAGATCCCATTTGTTTATTTTTGTTTTTATTTCCATTTCTCTAGGAGGTGGGTCAAAAAGGATGTTGCTGTGATTTATGTCATAGAGTGTTCTGCCTATGTTTTCCTCTAAGAGCTTTATAGTGTCTGGCCTTACATTTAGGTCTTTAATCCATTTTGAGTTTATTTTTGTATATGGTGTTAGGGAGTGTTCTCATTTCATTCTTTTATATGTAGCTGTCCATTTTTCCCAACACCACTTATTGAAGAGGCTGTCTTTTCTCCATTATATATTCTTGCCTCCTTTATCAAAAATAAGGTGACCATATGTGCATGGGTTTACCTCTGGGCTTCCTATCCTCTTCCATTAATCTATATTTCTGTTTTTGTGCCAGTCCCATACTGTCTTGATTACTGTAGCTTTGTAGTATAGTCTGATAGTATACTGATAGTATACTGTATAGTCTGATGTCTGGGTCCTCCAGCTGTCCTCCAGCTCCGTTTTTCTTTCTTAAGATTGCTTTGGCTCTTTGGGGTCTTTTGTGTTTCCATACACATGGTGAAATTTTTGTTCTAGTTCTGTGAAAAATGCCATTGGTAGTTTGATAGGGACTGCATTGAATCTGTAGATTGCTTTGGGTAGTGTAGTCATTTTCACAATGTTGATTCTTCCAGTCCAAGTACATGTTTGTATCATCTGTTTGTATCATCTTTAATTTCTTTCATCAGTGTCTTGTAGTTTTCTGCATACGGGTCTTTTTTCTCCTTATGTAGGTTTATTCCTAGGTATTTTATTCTTTTTGTTGCAGTGGTAAATGGGAGTGTTTCCTTAATTTCTCTTTCAAATTTTTCATCATTAGTGTATAGGAGTGCAACAGATTTCTGTGCATTAATTTTGTATCCTGCTACTTTACCAAATTCATTGATTAGCTCTAGTAGTTTTCTGGTAGCATCTTTAGGATTCTCTATGTATAGTATCATGTCATCTGCAAACAGTGACAGTTTTACTTCTTCTTTTCCAGTTTGGATTCCTTTTATTTCTTTTTCTCCTCTGATTTCTGTGGCTGAAACTTCCAAAACTATGTTGAATAATAGTAGTGAGAGTGGGCAACCTTGTCTTGTTCCTGATCTTAGAGGAAATGGTTTCAGTTTTTCACCATTGAGAACAATGTTGGCTGTGGTTGTGTCATGTATGACCTTTATTATGTTGAGCTAAGTTCCCTCTATGCCTCCTTTCTGGAGGGTTTTTATCATAAATGGGTGTTAAATTTTGTCAAAAGCTTTTTCTGCATCTATTGAGATGATCATATGGTTTTAATTCTTCAGTTTGTTAATATGGTTTATCACGTCAATTGATTTGTGTATACTGAAGAATCCTTGCATTCCTGGGATAAACCCCACTTGATCATGGTGTATGATCCTTTTAGTGTGCTGTTGGATTCTGTTTGCTAGTATTTTGTCGAGGATTTTTGCATCTGTGTTCATCAGTGATATTGGCCTGTAGTTTCTTTGTGACATCTTTGTTTGGTTTTGGTGTCAGGGTGATGGTGCCCTCATAGAATGAGTTTGGGAGTGTTCCTCTCTGCTATACTTTGGAAGAGTTTGAGAAGGATAGGTGTTAGCTCTTCTCTAAATGTTTGATAGAATTTGCCTGTGAAGCCATCTGGTCCTGGGCTTTTGTTTGTTGGAATATTTTTAATCACAGTCTCAATTTCAGTGCTTGTGATTGGTCTGTTTATATTTTTTATTTTTTCCTGGTTCAGTCTCGGAAGGTTGTGTTTTTCTAAGAATTTGTCCATTTCTTTCAGGTTGTCCATTTTCTTGGCATATAGTTGCTTGTAGTAATCTCTCACGATCCTTTGTATTTCTGCAGTGTCAGTTGTTACTTCTCCTTTTTCATTTCTAATCCTATTGATTTGAGTGTTCTCCCTTTTTTTCTTGATGAGTCTGGCTAATGGTTTATCAATTTTGTTTATCTTCTCAAAGAACCAGCTTTAACTTTTATTGATCTTTGCTGTTTCCTTCATTTGTTTTTCATTTATTTCTGATGTGATCTTTATGATTTCTTTGCTTCTGCTAACTTTGGGTTTTTTTTTTTTTTTCTTGTTTCTCTAATTGCTTTATGTGTAAGGTTAGGGTGTTTATTTGAGATGTTTCTTGTTTCTTGAGGAGGATTGTATTGCTATAAACTTCCCTCTTAGAACTGTTTTTCCTGCATCCCATAGGTTTTGGGTCGTCGTGTTTTCATTGTCATTTGTTTCTAGGTATTTTTTGATTTCCTCTTTGATTTCTTCAGTGATCTCTTGGTTATTTAGTAGTGTATTGTTTAGCCTCCATGTGTTTTTATTTTTTACATATTTTTTCCTGTAATTGATACCTAGTCTCATGCTGTTGTGGTCAGAAAAGAAACTTCATACGATTTCATTTTCTTAAGTTTACCAAGGCTTGATTTGTGACCCAAGATATGATCTGTCTTGGAGAATGTTTCATGAGCACCTGAGAAGAAAGTGTTTTCTGTTGTTTTTGGATGGAATGTCCTATATATATATCAATTAAGTCCATCTTTTTTAATGTAGCATTTCAAGCTTGTTTTTCCTTATTTATTTTCATTTCAGATGATCTGTCCATTGGTGAAAGTGGGGTGTTAAAGTCTCCTACTATGATTGTGTTACTGTCGATTTCCCCTTTTATGGCTGTTAGCATTTGCCTAATGTTTTGAGGTGCTCCTATGTTGGGTGCATAAATATTTATAATTGTTATATCTTCTGGATTGATCCCCTGATCGTTATGTAGTGTCCTTCTTTGTGTCTTGTAACATTCTTTATTTTAAAGTCTATTTTGTCTGATATGAGAATTGCTACTCTAGCTTTATTTTGATTTCTATTTGTATGGAATATCTTTTTCCATCCCGTCACTTTCAGTCTGTATGTGTCCCTAGGTCTGAAGTGGGTCCTTTGTAGACAGCCTATAGACGGGTCTTGTTTTTGTATCCATTCAGCCCGTCTCTGTCTTTTGGTTGGAGCATTTAATCCATTTACATTAAGGCAGTTATCAATATGTATGTTCCTATTACCATTTTCGTGACTGTTTTGGGTTTGTTATGGTAGGACTTTTCCTTCTCTTGTGTTTCCTGCCTAGAGAAGTTCCTTCAGCATTTGTTGTAAAGCTGGTTTGGTGGTGCTGAGTTCTCTTAGCTTTTGCTTGTAAAGGTTTTAATTTCTCCGTTGAATCTGAATGAGATCCTTGCTGGTTAGAGTAATCTTGGTTGTAGGATTTTCCCTTTCATCACTTTAAATATGTCCTGCCACACCCTTCTGGCTTATAGAGTTTCTGCTGAGAAATCAGCTGTTAACCTTATGGTGATTCCCTTATATGTTATTTGTTGCTTTTCCCTTGCTGCTTTTAATATTTTTTCTTTGTATTTAATTAAAAACATTAAAAAAATTTTTGGCTGCATTGGGTCTTTGTTGCTGCGCGTGGGCTTTTCTCTAGTTGCGATGAGTGGGGGTTACTCTTCATTTTGGTGCACTGGCTTCTCATTGCGGTGGTTTCTTTTGTTGCGGAGCACAGTCTCTAGGCACACGGGCTTCAGTAGTTGTGGGTCATGGGCTCTATAGTGCAGGCTTAGTAGTTGTGGCACACAGGCTTAGTTGCTCCGTGGCACGTGGGATCTTCCTGGGCCAGGGCTCAAACCCCTGTCTCCTGCACTGGCAGGTGGATTTTTAACCACTGTTCCACCAGTGAAGCCCTGTATTTAATTTTTGATAGTTTGATTAATATGTGTCTTGGCGTGTTTCTTCTTGCATTTATCCTGTATGGGACTCTGCACTTTCTGGACTTGACTGACCATTTCCTTTCCCATATTTGGGAAGTTTTCCCTTATAATGTCTTCAAATATTTTCTCAGTCCCTTTCTTTTTCTCTTCTTCTTCTGGTACCGTTATAATTCGAATGTTGGTGTGTTTACTGTTGTCCCACAGGTCTCTGAGACTGTCCTCAGTTCTGTTCATTATTTTGTCTTTATTCTGCTTTGTGGTAGTTATTTCCACTATTTTATCTTCCAGGTCACTTATCTGTTCTTCTGTCTCAGTTATTCTGCTATGGATCCCTTCTAGAGAATTTTTAATTTCATTTTTTGTGTTCATCATTGTTTGTTTGCTCTTTAGTTCTTCTAGGTCCTTGTTAATCGTTTCTTCTGTTTTCTCCATTCTGTTTCCAAGATTTTGGATCATCTTTATTATCATTACTCTGAATTCTGTTTCAGGTAGACTGCCTATTTCCTCTTCTTTTTTTGGTCTAGTGGGTTTTTACCTTGCTGTTTCATCTGCTGTGTATTTCTCTGTCTTCTCATTTTGCTTAATTTACGGTGTTTGGGGTTTCCATTTCACAGGCTGCAGGTTCATAATTCCCAATGTTTTTGCTGTCTGCTCCTAGTGGGTAAGGTTTGTTTAGTGGGTTGTGTAGGCTTCCTGGTGGAGGGAACTGGTGCCTGTGTTCTAGTGGATGAGTCTGGATCTTGTCTTTCTGGTGGGCAGGACTGCATCCCAAGGTGTGTTTTGGGGTGTCTGTGGCCTTATTATGATTTTAGGCAGCCTCTCTGCTAATGGTTGGGTTTGTGTTCCTGTCTTGGTTGTTGTTTGACATGGGGTGTCCAGCACTGTAGCTTACTCATTGTTGAGTGGAGCTGGTTCTTAGCATTGAGATGGAGATCTCTGGGAGAGCTTTCGCCATTTTATGTTACGTGGAGCTGGGAGGTCTCTGTTGGACCAATGTCCTGAACTTGGCTCTCCCATCTAAGAGGCTCCGTCCTGACACCCAGCCAGAGCACCAAGACCTTGTCAGCCACGTGGCTCAGGGGAAAAGGGAGAAAAAAAATGAAATAAAAAGTAAAATAAAATAAAATAAAGTTATTAAAATAAAAATTAAAAAATATTGTAAAAAATAAAAAAATAAGGAAGAAAGAAGAGAGCAACCACACCAATAAACAAATCCACCAATGATAACAAGCACTAAAAACTATACAAAAAAACCAAAAAAAACAAAACAGGCGGAACCCTAGGGCAGATGGTGAAAGCAAAGCTATATAGACAAAATCACTAAAAGAAGCATACACATACACACTCACAAAAAGAGAAAAAGGAAAAAAAAATATATATAAAAGGAAGAGAGCAACCAAATCAGTAAACAAATCTACCAGTGATAGTAAGCTCTAAATACTAAATGAAGATCAGCATAAAACCGGAAACAAATTAGATGCAGGAAGCAAAGTCCAAGTCTGCAGTTGCTCCTAAAGTCCACCGCCTCAATTTTGAGATGATTTGTTGTCGATTCAGGTATTTCAGAGATGCAGGGTACATCAAGTTGATTGTGGAGATTTAATCCACTGCTCCTGAGGCTGCTGGGAGAGATTTCCCTTTCTCTTCTTTGTTCACACAGCTCCTGGGGTTCAGCTTTGGATTTGGCCCCGCCTCTGAATGTAGGTCACCCGAGGTGGTCTGTTCCCTGCGCAGACAGGATGGTGTTAAAGTCGCAGCTGATTAGGGGACTCCGGGTCACTTAGGCCGGTGGGAGGGAGGGGTACGGAATGTGGGGCAAGCCTGCAGCGACAAAAGCCAGCATGATGTTGCACCAGCTTGAAGCACGCTGTGTGTTCTCCCGGAAAAGTTGTCCCTGTATCACGGGACCCTGGCAGTGGTAGGCTGCACAGGCTCCCGGGAGGGGAGGTGTGGATAGTGACCTGTGCTCGCACACAGGCTTCTTGGTGGCGGCAGCAGCAGCCTTAGCGTCTCATGCCCGTCTCTGGGGTCTGCGCTGATAGCCGTGGCCCACGCCCATCTCTGGAGCTCATTTAGGTGGTGCTCTGAATCCCCTCTCCTTGCGCACCCCGAAACAATAATCTCTTGTCTCTTAGGGAGGTCCAGACTTTTTCCCGGACTCCCTCCAGGCTAGCTGTGGCACGCTAGCCCCTTTTAGGCTGTGTTCACACAGCCAACCCCAGTGTGGACTTTTAAAATTGGGTTTCTTTTCCAGAACATGATTCACTTTATGTGTAACCCCATTAGATTTCTTTCTTTCTTTTATTTTTTAAAATAAATTTATTTATGTATTTATTTATTTATTTATGGCTGTGTTGGGTCTTCGTTGCTGTGCATGGGCTGTCTCTAGTTGCACTGAGCAGGGGCTACTCTTTGTTGTGGTGCTCAAGCTTCTCATTGCGGTGGCTTCTCTTATTGCGGAGCATGGGCTCTAGGCGTGCAGGCTTTGGTAATTGTGCCTCATGGGCTTCAGTAGTTGTGGCTTGTGGGCTCTAGAGCGCAGGCTCAGTAGTCGTGGTGCATGGGCTTAATTGCTCTGCGGCATGTGTGACCTTCTTGGCCCAGGGCTTGAACCCGTGTCCCCTGCATTGGCAGGCGGAGTTTTAACCCCTGTGCCACCAGGGAAGCCCAGCTTTCTTTCCTTTATTATTTTTGACTAGTTTTTCTTCATACTTTATTTTTTCTTGCTGTTTTGTCCTTTCTGCACATTTTTGAGTGAGAACTATTAAGTCACACAAGTTAAAAGATAAATAATTTCATGCTGGAGTTCACATTCTAAAGATTACCAATTATCTATTTTTATAGTATTTATTTATAATCTGAAAGGAGGAAGGTGGCCCTGTAATTTATTTCAAATTGGTATCCATCAGTTACTTTCCCAGATCTGCTTCCAGTGGAATCAAAATTGTTCTAGTTCATCAGTTATTATTTTTCCCTTGATTCAGTGTAAACGTATCCTAATGCTTCCTGCCTCCTATTGCACATGCTTATACTTTGTTTGCAGAGTGAGGTTATTGGTACCAGGAGCTCCTGGAGAGATACATGGAGGAGGGTAGCCTGATCGTGTGTGGTCATCTACTCATTTCTTGTGATCTTATCACAGGGCCTTTGGGAAGGAACTATGACTCAGTGTACCATTTTACTTTTGGTATCTTAGCATAGTGAGTAGCACAAAGTAGGCACTTAATGTAGAGAGAATGAAAATGTAAGCTCCACGTGGCCAAGGACCAAGCCTGCCTTGTTCTGCATTATGTGCTCACCCCTTAGCACAGTTACATAGTAGGTGATCAATAAATATATATTGACTGAGTCAGGAATTGGGTGTCAGATTTGTTTGGGTCCCTGCTCTTTTATTCTCTGATATTCATAGTTTGAATTTGCAAATAAAATCTTGATTTGGCTATCCAAATGTGCAGGCTGATTTCTATGATAGAAAGGTTACATTTTATATAAGATACTGCTTTGTAATTTATTGTTTTCCTCTTACCTTCAAACCTGCCACACAATTTTAAAATAGTTTTTATAATTAGGATGACTTGAGTTGTATTTATTCACCTGGTTGCTATGGATGAGTGACTTTGTATAAGCTAAAATATATGCAAATTTAAGAATGATTTTAGATGATTCATGTATGATCAAACCATAACAAGTTGTGAGAGGAAAGAGAGGTATTTAGAGTATAGGTCATTATGTGGTTGAGGTCAGTAGCACCAAAAAACCTTTTACTTGCAGGTGTTTTATACCAGGTGGCAAATATGATTTCAGTGAACTCTGAAAGCTTATTTAAAAATATTCTCAGTTTATGTACTTTAGCAATGAACCAGATGTGCCTGCTACTTAAGCAATAATTTTCTCAGGAGCAGTGTTTTGAACCTAAATGACTTGCATGGTTACTAGAAGAATTGAGTTCACTAGTTCACTAGGAATAAAAATTATTCCTTTTTTGCCAGGGATGGTCACATTATTATTGCTTAAAGGAAATCTTGGCAGAGGAAGTGGATGCTAGGTGCTTATTAGTATGGTACTTTTAAACATTTAAGGTGTGAACAAAACACCAGATCATCCCAATGGTTCTTTATAGAAAAAGAAATACATTAACTTTAATGAAGTGTGAATGCCATAGCACTTTAAACATTTTATTTGATATGACTTGACATAGAAGTATAATATTCATTTCTTCATTTATGTATAGCTTTAGTATTCTAATGATAGTGAGAAGCTTCTAAAAGCGTTTTATTATGAGGTAGAGGTGTGGTTCACAATTCGGGTAGGACAGGACTGTACTGAGACTTTGCTTTTAAGCCTCTGAAAATAGTGACCCCTTATCTGCAAGGCAGCTTTTATTTTCCCCCTTGGCTTGGGGCAGAATCTGCACACCTTCAGATTGGCACACCTCCCACAGCTCCCACATGCTCTTTGAGAATCTCTCAGTAGAAAAATATTTGTCCTTACCGTTGTGCAGGAGATGGCAGCAGTGCCCTGATGAGCAGTGGAGTTGTGAGTGTGAGAAGGGAAAGGGCAGTGGCTTTCAGGTCTTTACCTGTATTTAAAATGTCCTTTCACAGAAATTGCACTAGTTCCAACTTCCTCTTTGCTTCCCTTTTTAACTATTTGTTTAATAAAAGCAAAGTTATTTTTTCGTTTCAACATTAAAAAAAATCTCAAACCTAAAAGGCAACATAACATTTCTTCTTAGTCAATAATAATCTAAGTGCTTTTCTTAATTTTAGTACCTTTTCAACGTCCTGGAGAAGCAATCAAAAAATGTATAGAAATATAGAATGTTAACCCTAGAAAGGATCTTAGAAATTGAATCTAACCCCTTTCTTTTTATAGATGAGGAAACTGAGGACCAGAAGTGAGTTGATCAAAGTCATGCAGCTATTTGTAGACATAGAGAGGACACCACCTCAGGGCCCCTGACACTCGTTACCATGCTTCTTCCTGGGTGCCACAGTGACTGAATGGAGTAGCAGTATAGGGGGGAGTTTATATTGGAAAAGAATTGGAGGTGTAAAATTCTGGGAACCTGAATTTAATGCAACTTATGTTAATGTATTTTTCCCCTTTAATTTACATTGTAATCATGCATGCTACCTTACAACTGGGATAGCTGTGGCGTCATCGTATTTGAAGCTTTCCTAGTTTCTATCCTGCTGCTATCCCTAGTTATTTAGTGAAGGTGAAGGTCCATGCATGCAGGGCACAGGGAACAGCCAAGAGAACACATTATATTTTCATTCTGTCAATATATTTGCTACTTTTATTCTAAGAGCCACAGATATATAGAAGCAAGTTTTTCTATTTGTACTATCCGTTTTTTTTTTGAGTCTAACTCCTCTGGTTATCTAAGTCTCTTTGACCTGATTATTAAAATATATTTAAGCAAGCATAGGTTTGTGTGTTTAAAGCCAGTTTATTAATTACTTAAATAGTCAAGTGGTCAGGTTAGTTGTTATATGAATTGTCAGTATTTTTTTCCTGTTTGAACTGAAGTACTTACTATGGGTGAGTAGAAAGGTAAGAATTTCCAAGGCTCTTCAGACTTTCAAGATGTTTTCAAAAGCATGTAATATTCTGTCATAGTCTGAATTGGCTACATAAAAGAATTGCAGTCAGTTATAATATATCGATCGGTGCACAAACAGAGAATAATCTTACTTGTTCTACTTGGAGCAGCAGGGACTAGACTGCAAAAGTGTGGTTTGTTTATTGTGATGGGAAAGAGAGCAAGACTAGTTTTACCCCATAGTATCTATACATTGAAGTGACTTCTGAGGACCATCTTTCTTTTTTAAATATTAGAAACCAACTGAAGTTCAAAGAAGAAAATAGTTCATCATCTACTTTCTCAACATCTAGAATGAACCATTTTTAGCATTTTGGTAAACCTGCTTTTTTATGTCTCTCTATATTTTAATAATTATTCAAGTGACATATGGGTGTTTATTAAATGATTAAAACAATACTGCAGATAACTATTTAAAATGCTTTTATATGCATACATTTATATAGAAAATATATTTAGTGAGAGTTTTTAAATATTATACTGTATATGTAGCTGCCTTTATATCCTCTGCACTTAGCATTGGTGTTTAGCAGGCAATAAATAAATGTTTACTGAATTAAAAATTGAGAATTAACATGGTAAAGTTTGTGTATACTCCATCCAAACTGAACTTCTTTTAGTTTCTATAATAACCATATTTTATTTTGCTCTGAAGACTTCATACATGCTGCTCCTTTTGCTGAAGAGCCCAGGTCTCACCTCAAATGCCATTTCCTTTGAGAGACCTTTCTGAATCATTTTCTGATGGATAGACTTCCTTGCTCCATGTTCCTGTGCTCCAGAGACATTGGCCCATTTTAATGCTCATTTCCATTGGAAATATTTGTTTAAGGGCAGTCTTCCCTGGCACTTTGTAACTCCTTGAGTGCAAGGACCGTATCTCCTTTTCACTCCTGTATCCCTAGCACCCACCTTATGACCTTGTACTTATTAGAAGTTTGAGGAATTGAATCATGAGCATGTTTTTAGTACTTTGGAATGCAATCCAAGGGAATGACAAAATAACAGTGCTTGGATAGGTCACAACTACCCCTTGACAGTTTTCTTGTCTCCTTTCCTCTCCCCAGCCTTTGCCCATCCATTTTCAATCCTGTCAGTTTAACTTCCAAAATAGGTATAAGTTTGCCCATGTTGGTCCCTCTCCACCACCACCACCACCACCATAATCCATCCTACCATCATCTCTTGCCCTGGACTGCTAGAATAATCTGGTCTCCCTGTATCTATCTAGTCCTGTTCAAGAAATAAAAGACAAAAATTATAGTCTGTTACACAGTATGAATTAAGTATTGTTTTGAGAAACTGGTGAACTGGTCATTTGTCTTTTCCAGCCAGGAAGATTCTTCATCTGTTGGACTGAGTTTGGGTCCATTGGATCTTCTAGGGTAGCATATTTTGATCTCTCACTATTTTGTTTTTCATTGCTTGAGACAGTTTAAGGATTGCCTTAGCTAGGCAATCTGAAATCTGAAAATTAATCAAGTTACAGGGCTAAGTGAGGGTTGATAATTTTCTGTATTGAATTCATATGCAGTGATTTTTTTTTCTTGATTTTTCGTAGATTTCATTGTTGTATTAGTTAGGATCAGTCTGGCTGCTATAACATAGGCCCTATAGCATTGGCTTAAATATGATGGAAAATGATTTACCTCTTAATTAACAGCTCGAGTGTAAGCGATGCAGGGCAATGACAGTGTCTGCATGGTGCTGGGGACCTAGGACCCTTCTCTTTTGTTGCTTTGCCATCTTTAACTTTAACTACAACCACGTCCTTACCACAGGTATCACAAAATGGGAACAGAAAGTGGAGGGCATCCTTCTTTTAAGGGCACAGTGTGGAAGTATGTAATTGCTGCTCATATGCCATTCATCATACATAGTCACATGGTCACACTTAGCTGCAAGGGAGGCTGGGCAGCCATGTGTCCCACTAGAACTTCTATTATTGCAGAAGAGAACAGATATCAGGGCTTTAAGGAGCATCTCCACCATAGTCAGCAACAGGAAAGGATTTACTTTTGGAATGCTTATTTTTTTTCTAACTCATTGCTTTGTGAGGAGAAGTTTTCTATTGAAATTAGTAAGCTACTTGAGCTACTGAAAAGAGTTAACCTAAGTTAATGTATTTGCCTTTGGGATTTTAAGTCAAATTTATTCCAATGGTTATAGGGATGAGTGTGAAACATATTGAGATGAGGTTGCTTTTTCTTAACTCTTATTTTTCTTGGGCTGTTTTTATGTTTTTCTTTTTCACCTTATTGAGGCTAATTTCATATTTGTTTTCTTTGTGCTTTTAGGTATGGCACTGTCTCAAGGCTGGGTGAAGAGATACTTCAAGGCATTTTGTAAAGGCTTCTTTGTGGCGGTGCCTGTGGCAGTGACTTTCCTGGATCAGGTTGCCTGCGTGGCAAGAGTGGAAGGAGCATCAATGCAGGTGAGACTAATATGACTTCGTTCTTTAAAGCACATGCTTCACTGTTTCTCAGGCATTAGAAATGATATTTCTGTGTATTATCTCTATGCTGGAACTGAAAGGTTTTAAAAAGGCCTTGAACTGAAATTTAACATTGCTAAATTTCTTTACAAGGTCTTTTAATGTAGTCATATTAAAATCAGAGCAGAGGTGAATAAAATTAGCTATCAGATAGTTCTCTGTATCTGTGGCTTTTTTTTTTTGGAATTGTAAATGGAGATTCTAAAGAAATTTTACTACATGATACCATTTTTTGTGGCTGTGGCTTGAGATTTTAAGATTTTTAAGTTATCCATATTTGAATACATACTTAAATATCCTTTTAGGATCAAATTATTAGTACAGCTGCAAGATGGATTTGGCTCAAATTCAGTTACTCTATTGTTACACACACACACACACACACACACACACACTTCTGATAGGTAGAAAAGTCTAGAGCACTGATCTCAGATATTCTAGTGTATTCTTTAAGCCTGTTGCTGATTGAAAACATTAAGTGCTATTTACATTGAAAGAAATTTGGAGTGGAGATTTCCAAAAGTTATATGCAAATAGTCTTCTGGAGTAACTTAGAGAAAACTTGATTATTCTAAAATTGATGTCTGGAACCTAGCTGTTTAAGTAAGTTTATGCAACTAAGAAGAATTTGCATTTTGTAATATAATTTGTTTTTTTCTGTTATTAGCATGTATTAAGTTCATGCGTTGTGCTCAATATGTGTATAAAACACAAATAAAATGAATGTATAAGCTTCTAAAAGCTTAAAATTATACAGAGAATAAACAGCTTACTTTTTTTCTTTTTGTCTTAGAACTAGGTGAGGGCATAGACATCAGCTCTGAGGAGTTAGAATGAATTTGCTTTTTTAAAAATTTTTTGAATTTTATTTTATTTATTTTTTTATACAGAAGGTTCTTATTAGTCATCAATTTTATACACATCAGTGTATACATGTCAATCCCAATCGCCCAGTTCATCCCACCACCATCCCCACCCCCTGCCACTTTCCCCCCTTGGTGTCCATACATTTCTTCTCTACATCTGTGTCTCAATTTCTGCCCTACAAACCGGTTCATCTGTACCATTTTTCTAGGTTCCACATATATGTGTTAATATACAATATTTGTTTTTCTGTTTCTGACTTACTTCGCTCTGTATAACAGCCTCTAGATCCATCCACATCTCTACGAATGACCCAATTTCGTTCCTTTTTATGGCTGAGTAATATTCGATTGTAGATATGTACCATATTTTCTTTATCCATTCATCTGTCGATGGGCATTTAGGTTCCTTCCATGACCTGGCTATTGTAAATAGTGCTGCAGTGAATATTGGGGTGCATGTGTCTTTTTGAATTATGGTTTTCTCTAGGTATACGCCCAGTAGTGGGATTGCTGGATCGTATGGTAGTTCTATTTCTAGTTTTTTAAGGAACCTCCATACTGTTTTCCATAGTGGCTGTATCAATTTACAATCCCACCAACAATGCAAGAGGTTTCCCTTTACTCCGCACCCTCTCCAGCATTTGTTGTTTGTAGATTTTCTGGTGATGCCCATTCTAACTGGTGTGAGGTGATATCTCATTGTAGTTTTGATTTGCATTTCTCTAATAATTAGTGATGTTGAGCAGCTTTTCATGTGCTTCTTGGCCATCTGTATGTCTTCTTTGGAGAAATGTCTATTTAGGTTTTCTGCCCATTTTTGGATTGGTTTGTTTTTTTAATATTGAGCTGCAGGCTTCCCTGGTGACGCAGTGGTTGGGAGTCTGCCTGCGATGCAGGGGACACGGGTTCGTGCTCCAGTCTGGGAAGATCCCATGTGCCGTGAAGCTGCTGGGCCCATGAGCCATGGCTGCTGAGCCTGTGCTTCCGGAGCCTGTGCTCTGCAACGGGAGAGGCCACAAGAGTGAGAGGCCCGTGTACCGCAAAAAAAAAAAAAAAAAAAAAAAAAAAAATATATATATATATATATATATATTGAGCTGTTTATATATTTTGGAGATTAATCCTTTGTCCTTTGATTCGTTTGCAAATATTTTCTCCCATTCTGAGGGTTGTCTTTTCATCTTTTTTATGGTTTCCTTTGCTGTGCAAAAGCTTTGAAGTTTCATTAGGTCCCTTTGTTTATTTTTGTTTTTATTTCCATTACTCTAGGAGGTGGATCAAAAAAGATCCTGCTGTGATTTATATCAAAGAGCGTTCTTCCTATGTTTTCCTCTTAGAGTTTTAGAGTGTCCGGTCTTACATTTAGGTCTCTAATCCATTTTGAGTTTATTTTTGTGTATGCTGTTAGGGAGTGTTCTAATTTCATTCTTTTTCATGTAACTGTCCAGTTTTCCCAGCACCACTTATTGAAGAGACTGTCTTTTCTCCATTGTATATCCTTGCCTCTTTTGTCATAGATTAGTTGACCATAGGTGCGTGAGTTTATCTCTGGGCTTTATATCTTGTCCCATTGATCTATATTTCTGTTTTTGTGCCAATACCATATTGTCTTGATGACTATAGCTTTGTAGTATAGTCTGAAGTCAGGGAGCCTGATTCCTCCAGCTCTGCTTTTTTCCCTCAAGACTGCGTTGGCTATTCAGGGTCTTTTGTGTCTCCATACAAATTTTAAGATTTTTTGTTCTAGTTCTGTAAAAAATGCCATTGGTAATTTGATAGGAATTGCACTGAATCTGTAGATTGCTTTGGTTAGTATAGTCATTTTCACAATATTGATTCTTCCAATCCAAGAACATGGTATATCTCTCCATCTGTTGGTATCATCTTTAATTTCTTTCATCAGTGTCTTATAGTTTTCTGCATACAGGTCTTTTGTCTCCCTAGGTAGGTTTATTCCTAGGCATTTTATTCTTTTTGTTGCAATGGTAAATGGGCGTGTTTCCTTAATTTCTGTTTCAGATTTTTCATCATTAGTGTATAGGAATGCAAGAGATTTCTGTGCATTAATTTGTATCTTGCAAGTTTACCAAATTCATTGATTAGCTCTAGTAGTTTTCTGGTGGCATTTTTAGGATTCTCTATGTATAGTATCATGTCATCTGCAAACAGTAACAGTTTTACTTCTTCTTTTCCAATTTGTATTCCTTTTACTTCTTTTTCTTCTCTGATAGCCATGGCTAAGACTTCCAACACTATGTTGAATAATAGTGGAGAGAGTGGACATCCTTGTCTTGTTCCTGATCTTAGAGGAAATGCTTTCAGATTTTCACCATTGAGAATGATGTTTGCTGTGGGTTTGTCGTATATGGCCTTTATTATGTGGATGTAGGTTCACTCTGTGCCCACTTTCTGGAAATTTTTTATCATAAATGGGTGTAGAATTTTGTCAGAAGCTTTTTCTGCATCTATTGACATGATCATATGGATTTTATTCTTCAGTTTGTTAATATGGTGTTTCACACTGATTGATTGGCATATATTGAAGAATCCTTGCATCCCTGGGATAAATCCCACTTGATCATGGTATATGATCCTTTTAATGTGTTGTTGGATTCTGTTTGCTAGTATTTTGCTGAGGATTTTTGCATCTATATTCATCAGTGATATTGGTCTGTAATATTCTTTTCTTGTAGTGTCTTTGTCTGGTTTTGGTATCAGGGTGATGGTGACCTCATAGAATGAGTTTAGCAGTGTTCCTTCCTCTGCAGTTTTTTGGAAGACTTTGAGAAGGATGGGTGTTAACTCTTCTCTAAATGTTTGATAGAATTTACCTGTGAAGCCATCTGGTCCTGGGCTTTTGTTTGTTGGAAGATTTTTAATCACAGTTTCAATTTCTTTACTTGTGATTGGTCAGTTCATATTTTCTGTTTCTTCCTGGTTCTGTTTGGAAGCTTATAGCTTTCTAAGAATTTGTCCATTTCTTCCAGGTTGTCCATTTTATTGGCATAGAGTTGCTTGTAGTAGTCTCTTAGGATGCTTTGTATTTCTGCGGTGTCTGAGGTGTCTTCTCCTTTTTCCTTTCTAATTTTATTGATTTGAGTCCTCTCCCTCTTTTTCTTGATGAGTCTGGCTAATGGTTTATCAATTTTGTTTATCTTCTCAAAGAACCAGCTTTTAGTTTTATGGATCTCTGCTATATTGTTTTCTTTGTTTCTATTTCATTTATTTCCACTCTGATCTTTGATTTCTTTCCTTCTGCTAACTTTGGGGTTTTTTTGTTCTTCTTTCTCTAGTTCCTTTAGGTGTAAGGTTAGATTGTTTATATGAGATTTTTGTTGTTTCTTGAGGTAGGCTTGTACTGCTATAAACTGCCCTCTTAGAATTGCTTTAGCTCCATCCCATAGGTTTTGGCTCGTCATGTTTTCATTGTCTATTGTTTCTAGGCATTTTTTGATTTCCTCTTTGATTTCTTCAGTGATCTCTTGGTTTTTTAGTGACGTATTGTTTCGCCTCCATGTGTTTGTGTTTTTTTCCCTGTAATTGATTTCTAATCTCATAGTGTTGTGGTGTGAAAAGATGCTTGATATGATTTCAGTTTTCTTAAATTTACTGAGGCTTGATTTGTGACCCAAGATGTGATCTATCCTGGAAAATGTTCCGTTCGCACTTGAGAAGAAAGTGTAATCTGCTGTTTTTGGATGGAATGTCCTGTAAATATCATTTAAATCTATCTGGTCTGTTGTGTCGTTTAAAGCTTGTGTTTCCGTATTAATTTTCTGTTTGGTTGATCTGTTTGTTGGTGTAAGTGAGGTGTTAAAGTCCCCCACTATTATTGTGTTACTGTCGATTTCCTCTTTTATAGCTGTTAGCAGTTGCCTTAATATTGAGGTGCTCCTATGTTGGGTGCATATATGTTTATAATTGTTATATCTTCTTAGATTGATCCCTTGATCATTATGTAGTGTCCTTCCTTTTCTCTTGTAACATTCTTTATTTTAAAGTCTATTTTATCAGATACGAGTATTGCTACTCCAGCTTTCTTTTGATTTTCATTTGCATGGAATATCTTTTTCCATCCCCTCACTTTCAGTTTGTATGTGTCCCTACGTCTGAAGTGGGTCCCTTGTAGATATCATATATATGGGTCTTGTTTTTGTATCCATTCATCAAGCCTGTGTCTTTTTGTTGGAGCATTTAATCCCTTCACGTTTAAGGTAATTATTGATATGTATGTTCCTACTACCATTTTCTTAATTGTTTTGGGTTTGTTTGTGTATGTCCTTTTCTTCTCTTGTGTTTCCCACTTAGAGAAGTTTCTTTAGCATTTGTTGTATAGCTGGCTTGGTGGTGCTGAATTGTCTTAGCTTTTGGTTGTCTGTAAAGCTTTTGATTTCTCCATTGAATCTGAGTGAGATCCTTGCCAGGTAGAGTGATCTTGGTTGTAGTTTCTCCCCTTTCATCACTTTAAGTATATCATGCTACTCTCTCTGGCTTATAGAGTTTCTGCTGAGAAATTAGCTGTTAACCTTATGGGAGTTCCCTTGTATGTCATTTGTCATTTTTTCCTTCCTGCTCTCAATAATTTTTCTTTGTCTTTAATTTTTGCCAATTTGATTACTGTGTGTCTTGGCGTGTTTCTCCTTGGGTTTATCCTGTATGGGACTCTCTGCACTTTCTGGACTTGGGTGGCTATTTCCTTTCCCATGTTAGGGAAGTTTTTGACTATAATCTCTTCAAATATTTTTTCGGGTCCTTTCTCTCTCTTTTCTCCTTCTGGGACCCCTATAATGTGAATGTTGTTGCATTTAATGTTGTTCCATAGATCTCTTAGGCTGTCTTCATTTCTTTTCATTCTTTTTCTTTATTCTGTTCCGCAGCAGTGAATTCCACCAGTGTTTCTTCCAGGTCACTTATCTGTTCTTCTGCCTCAGTTATTCTGGTATTGATTCCTTCTAGTGTAGTTTTCATTTCAGTTATTGTATTGTTCATCTCTGTTTGTTTTTTCTTTAATTCTTCTAAGTCTTTGTTAAACATTTCTTGCATCTTCTCGATCTTTGCCTTCATTCTTTTTCCGAGGTCCTGGATCATCTTCACTATCATTATTCTGAATTCTTTTTCTGGATGATTGCCTATCTCCATATAGTTGTTTTTCTGGGTTTTTATCTTGTTCCTTCATCTGGTACATAGTCCTCTGCCTTTTCATCTTGTCTGTCTTTCTGTGAATGTGGTTTTTGTTCCACAGGCTGCAGGATTGTAGTTCTTGCTTCTGCTGTCTGCCCTCTGGTGGATGAGGCTATCTATGAGGCTTGTGCAAGTTTCCTGATGGGAGGGACTGGTGGTGAGTGGAGCTGGCTGTTCCCCTCGGGACTCATTTATTTTTCCAGCATCCAGAGGTACCTGCACTTCTTGGCCTGTGGCCCCTTCATCTGCAGAGTGGGAATTGGCAGGCCAGGTCCTTATCTCGCTGCCATCTCTCCGTTTCTCCCGCTTCTGCTGAATTTCCTTTTTTTAAATCGTAATTATTGTACTGAAAATCAGGTCTCTTCCTGAGTTCAGGTGGTCAATGAGATCCTTAGAGTGTGTGCTCTTTTGGTGAAGCTAAACTTCTAAAGCAGGGCTGTCTGAATATTTACTTCTGCTTTCATCATTTGAGGGTGATTTAGGGCCTTCTCTTGGGCAATGGATTCTAAGCTCAACCCTGTCTCTCAGGTTCCCTCTAGGGTGGGTCACCAGCCCCAAGCAAACTGTTCACTTGTGTTGAATGCAAAAATATTGTATTGCATGGGGTACAGCAGGCATAGGAGGAGGGATTTACAGGTGTATGGCTTTATTTCTAAATGCAATTTAATACTTTGAACACAGATGGGATTTTACATTTCCTACTTCTTCAATTGTGAATTCCTAGCAGCCTCGTCTTAGACCCAATTCTTAGGGAAAGCTAAACTTTCTTTGTTGAGCTTTTGAGTCAGATGCTTCATTTGAGATTAAAACTGCCTTCTCCATAGCAAATTAGCGAAATTCCTTTTTGGTCCCTTTCATCCCTTTGAACCCATCCACAGGTATTATCCTTTGGTAACAAATAATCATGTGAATAATGATTATTCTCCAGTTTAGTTAGTGCTATCTTGCTACACAACCCTCACTGTCCTTAGATGGATTTTTCCAGAACACAAAACCTCCTAACCTGGGATCTCATGACATTCCAGAGGATCATATGGCAATCATAGTATCCCAATCTTCATGTTTGTAGCCCAGTATATACCCACGGAACATCTATGTTCATGGCTTGTGCTCAGAGGAAAAAAACACAAGGAACCAACCATTTTATGAAAAGAGAAGGCTTATCCCCAGTGAAGAACGTGTTAAATAGTGTCATCCTTAAATGCCACGTCTGTTAACTAAATAGTAAGTTTGTTGAACATACATTAGAGTTTCTTACAGTATTCCTGAACCACTACCCCCAAGAAGTCAAATTTGTTAACTTGTAGTTTGTTTGGTAGATTATGTAGAATATCCTTGGCTACTCGTTACAGAAAAACAGCTTGAATTGACTTAGATCTACAGGGGAATTGATTGGAAGGCTTATGATGTACCTAGGAGAAAGGAAGGAGTGTGGCAATTGTCAGAGACAACTGGAACCAGGGATTTGAATGCTGCCAGGGTGCTCAGTCTTTTCTATTTCAACGTCTACTTCTGTCTGCATCTTGGCTTAGTTCTCTCAGACCAGCTTTCTTCTCAATGCAGGGCACATGGCAGCTGGCAGGTCTCATGCCTTTAGATGCCAATTTCATCACCGCCTGAGAGAGACTTCTCCTTATGCCTTAATTTCACTTTGAAAAATCTTGAGGAAGGACTGTGATTGATTCTTCTTGGGCCATATGCCCTTACCCATACAAATACAGATCAACTTTGGCCAGAAGATTAGGGTGCCATGACTGGCCCAGCTTTGGACAGGTGCACACGCCTAGCCTGTGGCTAGTTGGAGTGAGAAAATGACAGCGTATATTTGAATCACATTGTGGGCTTTCATGGTGAGGTAAGGGTGACACTTCCCAGAAGAAGAGGGGGTGCTATTTTTGGAATAAAAGGGGAAAGAATATTCTGGGAAGAAAGGAAAAAAATGTATGTTTATTATGGTTTGACCTATATTTTAGGAATTTTAGACCACTTTTAAGTATAATAGATAACTTGTTTACACTTTCATTAGATATCACTAAATCATACTTAAAATTATTTAGGAGCTGAAAGTGCAATAAGAAATATGGTGATTAATTAATTCAGCATAGTGGAAGAGATCTTTGCTACTATACAGCTTTTATAACTGAACATGTTTAGACCATGGGGTTCAGCAGAATTTTTGGCAAAAAATTTGAAAAAATTCTTGTCTTCAAATTTCTTTAATGATTCAAGTACTAAATAGTTGGCAGGGTGTGTGGAGCTCTCTGGAAGTCCCTGAGCTTCCTTCAAGGAGCACATCTGCTTTTATTGACTCTGAGGCCTGAAAATTATATCCAGGTTATTGCAGTTGGTTGATTTGTTGTGGAACAGAAGGAGTATTCTGGATCCATGGTGATGTCTTCTTGTACCAAGGCTTAAAAGTATGAAAGGAAGGCAGAAAAAGCAATAGGCAAGAAAGAAGAAAAATGTGAAGAAGAGGTAAGAAAATAAAAGATCAGTTGGGTGATGGAGAAAATTAGATAACTGGGACACTGAGCAGGAGACAGAGTGGCACAGAGGACCAGTGATGAACAGACTCAAGACAGAAAAGTGCTCCAGTGAAGGGGCTCACGGACCCCTTTCTGGAAACTCCCTTGGAATTGTACCCTCGAATGCTGACCCATCTCTGCTACATGTTTGTGTGTAGCACCGTGAGATTCATCATCCAGGTATCCATTCTAAATCTCAGTATTCATTAAAGGAATCTGTGTGCCATTTTGAGGGAATTCCTACTGGTATAGGTTATCAGTCTTGAGCATCATTCATTGCATAGTACTTTAGTTCCCCTGTGTATTCAGGTAGAAAGATCATATCTGGTCATTTCTGTCATTTCAAATATATGAGTAATTTTGTGACTCGGGGTCATTTTGAGATATGGAAAATAATAATAAGCACTGGTAACTGAGAGTTGGAATAGGGAGTCATTTATCAAATGGCTAGTATGTGCAAAACTATTTTAGGTGCTATAGGGGTGGGTGAATCAGTTACAGATTCTGTCTTCAAGGTACTCTTGCTTTAGCAGAGGAGGTTCAAGAATTACTAATCCTAGTTGACAGATAAATCTTCAGATGAGATTTAATACAGAAGATATCAAGCTGTCAGACAAATGTTTGGTCAGTGCCTGGTACATCCAGAAATGAAAAAACTTGATTGGTTTAGCATACTATTTTAGAGAATGGACTTGGAAATTTTAATTTGAGACAGAGTGGTACCAGAAGAATAATACCTTTTATGGTTGGACACTGTATTAAGTTTGTTTGTTACTGTGGCAACAAACAACCCCAAGATTTCAATGGTTTACTTAACAGGTGTTTATTTCTTACTCATGGGTCTGTAGATTGATTGTAGTCACTGTAGAGTAAGGGTTTGGATCAGTGTGCTTCCTGTGTCTCTCACTGGAGCCTCTGCTGAAGGAATAGTGACAGCTTGGGACGTGCTCTTCTTATGGGTGATAGCAGGACACAGGTGGGTGAGTGGAAACACTCAGAATGTCTTAAAGCCTCAGTTCAGAACTTCTACCCTTCTGTCCACATTCCATTGGTAAAAACAAGTCACATGGCAAACCCCAAAGCAATTAGTTGGAAGTATATTCCACCCACAGGGAAGTCATGACGAAGGTGGGGAGGGAAGGAGGAATTGTGAATAGGTAAGTAAATCTACCACAGCCACTAAGATGCCAAAGACACATGATTGATTTCAGAGGTAATCTAAAAAGTTGTATTTACCTTTGAGTCTACCTAGAATGACCCTAGTCTTTGTAGTCCAAGTCCGACAAAATTGGAATAGATTGAAATTCTGAGTCACTGAATTCTGGAATGGATTGATCCAGTTTAGATGCCGTTAGGTTGGAAATAGCCCAGGGCCAATTGGTTCATCACTTTAGTGTGGCTTTTTTCAAAGGTCACTCTGCAACTTGTAGACGTGTTATTTAAGGAAATCCAAGAAATGAAAGTTAGAATTTTATTTAAAGGACATATAATACCAATCCTTTGGAGTTTATTGAATAAATACTGTTATAACAACACGAAATTCACTTTGAGTGACAAATTTTACATTAGAACTCTTTTTATGTCTTTAAAAAAATTCTGTTGGCTTGAGATTTAATAGGACAAGCTCATTTTCAGGATTCCCTCTTATAAGAAATAATTCTTTACTTTTTAAACAATACTCAGTGGTTCTTTTTTGAGGTTAGGTTTTCCAATATTAATTTACAAATTCATTAGATATCTGACTAGAAGGATAGAGGTGATCAAACATGGGGAGTCACAGCTAGTTGAAGGTAAGTCATAAATGCAAATAAAGTTAATGATATAATTCAGTGGAAAATAGGATTCAGTTTATGAAATATTTGATTTTTTATCAAGTTATATAGGCATATCCCTTTTATTGGATGAGTTGTAACTTTAGCAATGCTCTGCACACAAGGAACACTAGCAGATATTGTTGGTTAATGATTATTCATACTGACCTATTCCCTTCTCATGCACATGAATCACTTCTACTGGTTGCTTGAAAGGTTACCATGAAAGTAGATGCACTTTTTTTTTTTTTAAAGAAATGCCATGTTACTCAACATTAATTTAACTCAGGAAACGAAAACTGGTATTGCATACAGTTGAAACTACAGAGGGAATTTATATTGGTGAGATGAAATTACTCAGATTAGGAGTTCAATCGCTTACAGAGACTTTTAGAGTAAAAAGTTACCCTAGGAAACGTTTAATGACCTCACACCAAAGTTTTAGATTTTATTTGAGTGAGAATGCCTGCAGCAGGGTCACTGGTTCTTATAAAAGGTGTATGCCTTCTACGTGTAAAATTAAGATTTAAGACATAAAAAAATAAGTGAAAGAAATAATTGTAAGTGACATTGTCCTGTTTTTGTTGCAGTTGCCACACAATTTTTAGGTAGTATGCCCTTTTCCTTTTACCATTTTTCATAGCCAGAAGGGAAAATACTTGAAAACATTACACAATACTAACTCTCTAGCTCAGACTTCAGGGAAGGATTTATGCAGAATAGATTAGAAAATTAGAGAATGTGAGGGAAAATAGAGTCTAATCAGCATTTAGGTCTTTATTCATCAATACCACACATTCATTGGTTCAAAATTGCCTTGACTTTCAGCTACCTGCAAATGATCTTGAAGAAACTCGTTTGTAATAAACCTCTTCGACTTCTACCTGGCTCTTTGCAGTCATTATCTTGTTCCCTGCTGAGTTTAAAATTAAAAGTTCTATCAAAAAAGCAAGCAAAGAGGCTGATGCTCTTTCTCTCTTTCTGTCACATTATTTTATTTTATTAAAAAAATTTAAAACCTATAGTGGGCTTAATATACAATGGTTATAGTGGTTGTAACTATTATTTTGACATTCTGAGAAGCTAGATACAAATAGACTCTCAAGAAAAGAGATGTACTGTGATTTATATGCCAGAATTTAAGGTGGATTACGGAGTTTTATGTTACCTCCTGAATTTTCGCTTCTAAGATGCTGGGAACCGCTGGGCACACATTTCCTGTGATGCTGACTGCTCTGTGCTCTTAGTCCCCTTGGTTGGCTGAGGCTGACTTTGAGGGAAGCCAGGTGTTAATGTTGGAAGGCTTTATTAGCTTACACGTGTGCTTTCTTCCCAAATTACTTTTCGCTCAAAAATCTCACCTGAGGTTTTTACCCCTTAGGATGTTATGCATTTTTATGTAGTTCTGCAACCTGTCATTAATAGAGAGTTTAAATAGATCAGTTTGTATTTATAGCAACAAACATATGTGATACTGAAACAGTGAGTGAGTGATAACTTTATAATGTCCCTTCATGGATTTTCTTCACGTCCCTTGATAGAATAGCAGTGAGCTTCTGTTCTATATAGCCAGGGTTAGGTCTGTTGTTTAAAAACAGACTTCACAGCACTCTCTCTTTTTTTAACGTTGAAGTAATTTTAGATTTACAGAAAAGTTTTAAGAGTAGTACAGATAACTCCCATGTGTTCTCTACTCAGATTCACCAGTTTTCAGTATTTTGCCGGGTTGATTTTATTCTCTTCCTTTCTCTTTCTTTCCTCTCCTCCCCCCATATATAACATATAATAGATAACATATAATATATGCATCTATGTTTCTATGTGTATATACTCACACATATGTATGTGTGAGTATATATACCCACAAACGTTGTTATTGAACCAGTTGAGAGTAGGCTGTATGCATCATGCCCCTTTAACAGTACTTCTGTATGCTCTGCTGAGTATACTCATGATGCTTGCTGATTGGTATAGTAATGATTTTTACAGATTTTTAAATTAAAAAAATTTTAATTAAAAATTTAAATTTAACATTTTATTCAGATTCATATGCCTAGAATTTTTGATACATTAAGAGATATTGATTCAGGTTCTAAACTTTACATTTGAGAAAACTGAGGCCAGACATTTGATATGATTTACATTAACTTACATAGCCATTAGGTTTTAGAAGTGATTTGAACTAACTCTGATAATGCTTTCCATTTTACTAAATAATAACCAATAAAAGTTGTGCTTTATCACTGTGCTATAATGCCTCCTGATAGTATTCCTGTTCACAGAGATATTTCGTTCCATTTTGTTTTGGTTTATTGAATGATGTAATTAGTAAGTTATTTAATTTGGAGATGGTTTCATAGTACATTTGGCTTTTTTTTTTTTTTTTTTTTTTTGCGGTACGCGGGCCTCTCACTGTTGTGGCCTCTCCCGTTGCGGAGCACAGGCTCCAGACGCGCAGGCTCAGCGGCCATGGCTCACGGGCCCAGCCACTCCGCGGCATGTGGGATCTTCCCGGACTGGGGCACGAACCCGTGTCCCCTGCATCTGCAGGCGGACTCTCAACCACTGCGCCACGAGGGAAGCCCAGTACATTTGGCATTTAAACAAAGATAAAAATTAAGCTTATGTTATTTTTTTTGAATTTTATTTTATTTATTTTTTATAGAGCAGGTTCTTATTACTCATCCATTTTATACACAACAGTTTATACATGTCAATCGCAATCACCCAATTCATCCCACCACCACCACTACCCCTGCTTCCCCCCTTGGTGTCCATACTTTTGTTCTCTACATCTTTGTCTCAATTTCTGCCCTGCAAACGAGTTCTACTGTACCATTTTTCTAGGTTGCACATATATGCATTAATATATGATATTTGTTTTGTCCTTCTGACTTACTTCACTCTGTATGACAGTCTCTAGATCCATCCACATCTCTACAAATGACCCAATTTCGTTCCTTTTTATGGCTGAGTAATATTCCATTGTATATATGTACCATCTGTTGATGGGCATTTAGGTTGCTTCCATGACCTGGCTATTGTAAATAGTGCTGCAATGAATATTGGGGTGCATGTGTCTTTTTGAATTATGGTTTTCTCAGGGTATATGCCCAGTAGTGGGATTGCTGGGTCGTATGGTAGTTCTATTTTTAGTTTTTTAAGGAACTTCCATACTGTTCTCCATAGTGGCTGTATCAATTTACAGTCCCACCAACAGGGCAAGAGGGTTCCCTTTTCTCCACACCCTCTCCAGCATTTGTTGTTTGTAGATTTTCTGATGATGCTCATTCTAACTGGTGTGAAGTGATATCTCATTGTAGTTTTGATGTACATTTCTCTAATAATTAGTGATGTTGAGCAGCTTTTCATGTGCTTCTTGGCCATCTCTATGTCTTCTTTGGAGAAATGTCTATTTAGGTCTTCTGCCCATCTTTGGATTGGGGTGTTGGTTTCTTTAATATGGAGCTGCATGAGCTGTTTATATATTTTGAAGATTAATCCTTTGTCCATTGATTCATTTGCAAATATTTTCTCCCATTCTGAGGGTTGTCTTTTCATTTTGTTTATAGTTTCCTTTGCTCTGCAAAAGCTTTGAAGTTTCATTAGGTCCCATTTGTTAATTTTTGTTTTTATTTCCATTACTCTAGGAGGTGGATCAAAAATGATCTTGTGATTTATGTCAGTGTTCGTCCTGTTTTTTCCTCTAAGAGTTTTATAGTGCCTGGTCTTACATTTAGGTCTCTAATCCATTTTGAGTTTATTTTTGTGTATGAAGTTAGGGAGTGTTCTAATTTCATTCTTTTACATGCAGCTGTCCTGTTTTCCCAACACCACTTATTGAAGAGTCTGTCTTTTCTCCATTGTATATCCTTGCCTCCTTTATCATAGACTAGTTGACGATAGGTGCGTGGGTTTATCTCTGGGCTTTCTATCTTGTTCCATTGATCTATATTTCTGTTTTTGTGCCAGTACCATATTGTCTTGATGACTGTAGCTTTGTAGTATAGTCTGAAGTCAGGGAGCCTGATTCCTCCAGCTCTGCTTTTTTCCCTCAAGACTGCGTTGGCTATTCAGGGTCTTTTGTGTCTCCATACAAATTTTAAGATTTTTTGTTCTAGTTCTGTAAAAAATACCATTGGTAATTTGATAGGAATTGCATTGAATCTGTAGATTGCTTTGGGTAATATAGTCATTTTCACAATATTGATTCTTCCAATCCAAGAACATGGTATATCTCTCCATCTGTTGGTATCATCTTTAATTTCTTTCATCAGTGTCTTATAGTTTTCTGCATATAGATCTTTTGTCTCCCTAGGTAGGTTTATTCCTAGATATTTTATTCTTTATGTTACAATGGTAAACGGGAGTGTTTCCTTAATTTCTCTTTCAGATTTTTCATCATTAGCATATAGGAATGGAAGAGATTTCTGTGCATTAATTTTGTATCCTGCAAGTTTACCAATTCATTGATTAGCTCTAGTAGTTTTCTGGTGGCATTTTTAGGATTCTCTATGTATAGTATAATGTCATCTGCAAACAGTGACAGTTATACTTCTTCTTTTCCAACTTGTATTCCTTTTATTTCTTTTTCTTCTCTGATTGCTGTGGCTAGGACTTCCAACACTATGTTGAATAATAGTGGTGAGAGTGGACATCCTTGTCTTTTTCCTGATCTTAGAGGAAATGCTTTCAGATTTTCACCATTGAGAATGATGTTTCCTGTGGGTTTGTCATATAAGACCTTTATTATGTGGAGGTAGGTTTTCTCTATGCCCACTTTCTGGAGAGTTTTTATCATAAATGGGTGTTGAATTTTGTCAAAAACCTTTTCTGCATCTATTGAGATGATCATACGGTTTTTATTCTTCAATTTGTTAATATGGTGTATCACATGGATTGATTTGTATATATTGAAGAATCCTTGCATCCCAGGGATAAATCCCACTTGATCATGGTGTGTGATCCTTTTAATATGTTGTTGGATTCTGTTTGCTAGTTTTTTGTTGAGGATTTTTGAAGTGATATTATATCACATATAATATTTGCAGAAAATTACAGATCATTAGTGATATTGGTCTGTAATTTTCTTTTTCTGTAGTATGGTTATCTGGTTTTGGTATCAGGGTGATGGTGGCCTCATAGAGTGAGTTTGGGAGTGCTCTTTCCTCTGCAGTTTTTTGGAAGACTTTGAGAAGGATGGGATTAGCTCTTCTCTAAATGTTTGATAGAATTCACCTGTGGAGCCATCTGGTCCTGGACTTTTGTTTGTTGCAAGATTTTTTTTTTTTTGTGGTACGCGGGCCTTTCACTGTTGTGGCCTGTCCCGTTGCGGAGCACAGGCTCCAGATGCGCAGGCTCAGCGGCCACGGCTCATGGACCTAGCCACTCTGCGGCATGTGGGATCTTCCCAGACTGGGGCATGAACCCGTGTCCCCTGCATCAGCAGGCAGACTCTCAACCACTGCACCAGCAGGGAAGCCCTGTTGCAAGATTTTTAATTACAGTTTCAATTTCATTACTTGTGATTGGTCTGTTTATATTTTCTGTTTCTTTTTGGTTCAGTCTTGGAAGGTTATACCTTTCTAAGAATTTGTCCATTTCTTCGAGGTTGTCCATTTTATTGGCATAGAGTTGCTTGTAGTAGTGTCTTAGGCTGCTTTTTATTTCTGTGGTGTCTGTTGTAACTTCTCTTTTTTCATTTCTGATTTTATTGATTTGAGTCCTCTCCCTCTTTTTCTTGATGAGTCTGGCTAATGGTTTATCAATTTTGTTTATCTTCTTAAAGAACAAGCTTTTAGTTTTATGGATCTTTGCTACTGTTTTCTTTGTTTCTATTTCATTTATTTTTGCTGAGATCTTTATGCTTTATTTCCTTCTGCTAACTTTGGGTTTTGTTTCTTCTTCTTTCTCTAGTTCCTTTAGGTGTAAGATTGTTTATTTGAGATTTTTCTTGTTTCTTGAGGTAGCCTTGTATTGCTATAAACTTCTCTCTTAGAACTGCTTTAGCTGCATCCCATAGGTTTTGGATCATTGTTTTTTCATTGTCACTTGTCTCTAGGTATGTTTTTGATTTCCTCTTTTATTTTTTAGTGATCTCTTGGTTATTTAGTAACATATTATTTAGCCTCCATGTGTTTGTGTTTTTTATGTTTTTTTCCCTGTAATTGATTTCTAATCTCATAGCATTGTGTTCAGAAAAGATGCTTGATATGATTTCAGTTTTCTTAAATTTACTGAGGCTTGATTTGTAACCCAAGATGTGATCTATCCTGGACAAGGTTCTGTGCGAACGTGAGAAGAAAATTTAATCTGCTGTTTTTGGTGGAATATCCTATAAATATCAATTAAATCTCTCTGGTCTATTGTGTTACTTAAAGCTTGTGTTTCCGTATTAATTTTCTGTTTGGTTGATCTGTTTATTGGTGTAAGTGAGGTGTTAAAAGTCCCCCACTATTATTGTGTTACTGTCGATTTCCTCTTTTATAGCTGTTAGCAGTTGCCTTAATATTGAGGTGCTCCTATGTTGGGTGCATATATGTTTATAATTGTTATATCTTCTTCTTGGGTTGATCCCTTGATCATTATGTAGTGTCCTTCCTTGTCTCTTGTAACGTTCTTTATTTTTACGTCTCTGTTATCTGATACGAGTATTGCTACTCCAGCTTTCTTTTGATTTTAATTTGCATGGAATATCTTTTTCCATCCCTTCACTTTCTGTCTGTATGTGTCTGTATGTGTCTGTATGTATCTGAAGTGGGTCTCTTGTAGACAGCATATATATGGGTCTTGTTTTTGTATCCATTCAGCAAGCCTGTGTCTTTTTGTTGGAGCATTTAATCCCTTCACGTTTAAGGTAATTATCGATATGTATGTTCCTACTACCATTTTCTTAATTGTTTTGGGTTTGTTTTTGTATGTCGTTTTCTTCCCTTGTGTTTCCCCCTTGGAGAAGTTCCTTTAGCATTTGTTGTAGAGCTGGTTTGGTGATGCTGAGTTGTCTTAGCTTTTGCCTGCCTGTAAAGCTTTTGATTTCTCCATCGAATCTGAGTGAGATCCTTGCCTGGTAGAGTGATATTGGTTGTAGGTTTTTCCCTTTCATCACTTTAAGTATATCATGCCAGTCCTTCTGGCTTGTAGAGTTTCTACTGAGAAGTCAGCTGTTAACCTTATGGGAATTCCCTTGTATGTTATTTGTCGTTTTTTCCTTCCTGCTCTCAATAATTTTTCTTTGTCCTTAATTTTTGCCAATTTGATTACTGTGTCTCTTGGTATGTTTCTCCTTGGGTTTATCCTGTATGGGACTCTTTGTGCTTCCTGGACTTGGGTGGCTACTTCCTTTCACATGTTAGGGAAGAGACTATAATCTCTTCAAATATTTTCTATGGTCCTTTCTGTCTCTCTTCTCCTTCTGGGACCCCTATTATGCAAATGTTGTTGCGTGTAATGTTGTCCTAGATGTCTCTTATGCTGTCTGCATTTCTTTTCATTCCTTTTTTCTTTATTCTGTTCCATTGCCATGAATTCCACCATTCTGTCTGCCACGTCACTTATCCATTCTTCTGCCTCAGTTATTCTGGTATTAATTCCTGCTAGTGTATTTTTCATTTCAGTTATTGTATTGTTCATCTCTGTTTGTTTTTTCTTTAATTCTTCTAAGTCTTTGTTAAACATTTCTTGCATCTTCTTGATCTTTGCCTCTATACTTTATCCGAGGTCCTGGATCATCTTCACTACCATTATTCTGAATTCTTTTTCTGGAGAGTTGCCTATTTCCACTTCATTTAGTTGTTTTTCTGGGGTTTTATCTTGTTCCTTCATGTGGTATATAGCTCTCTGCCTTTCATCTTGTCTTTCTGTGAATGTGGTTTTTGTTCCACAGGCTGCAGGATTGTAGTTCTTCTTGCTTCTGCTGTCTGCCCTCTGGTGGATGAGGCTATCTATGAGGCTTGTGCAAGTTTTCTGATGGGAGGGACTGGTGGTGGGTAGAGCTGGTTGTAGCTCTAGTGGGAAGAGCTCAGTCAAGCTTATGTTATAAGTGGGAGATGAAAGATTTTAAAGTTTGAAACTCAGGATGATGGAAGACACCCTATGTTAAACTGAAGATTATAGATTTTCTAAGAAGGAATTAGAATTCAGTTTCTGGAAAGACAGCAGAATAGACATCTTGAAAATATTTCCCATGCAGAACTCATTAAAAAGTAAAAATATTAAAAATCTTTAAAAATGCATAGTGACCTTGCAGGAAGGTAAGGGAAATGACCAGAGACGACACATAAGGGGGAATACATTCTAGAGTAGTAAGTACACATTAAAATAATCAGCTGTCTTCTGGACATTTGTCGTTTCCTGGTAACTTAGAGTTTTGGTTTTAATGGCCACATGGGGATCAGGTAGAGAGTTGGGACAGAAATTCTGAATAAATTCAGGATCATGGAAGAGACACATCTTTGGGGAACTGATAAACTAAAACCAGAATCTGTTATGAGAGAAAAATGGTCAAGTCTCTGAGTACAGGGTAAAAGCCCTAATGTGGAATTGAGATTTGAATTCTCTTTCACTGTAACTGAAAAACCCTAAACAGAGATAGTAATTTACAGTGGACAGGGGTTTAGGGCAGCCTCAGGCACCTGGCAGAAGCTATCAGCAGTCCTCCTGGGCACATGCAAAGTTTGATGAACATGATATCACAGTAAAAAATATCATACAAGGAAGTGAGTGCTTTAAACGAGAGTCAATAACAACCCTTGCTAGAATCAGACCTTAAAGACTTTAGATATTAGAACTATCAGCTGTTAAATGTAGTTTGTTTAAAGAAGTAAAAAAGGAAACTGAAAATATGAGAAAGCAACAAAATATTATTTAAAATGGTCAAGCAAAGTGTGCTTTAATATATTTTTTAAGATGTAAAAATGATATTGTGATTAGGTTAAAAATCCTTATCTTCTATACTATGAATCTAATAAAATTTGCAATGAAATATACATACGTACCTATACATATATATATATAAAATAGCTGAAATTTATTTTAATATTAGAGGAGGAAAAGTGGAGTGGGGTTACAGATGAAACAAGATTGGCCATGAGTTCATAATGTTGAATCTAGATGATGGATAACATGGTAGTTCATTGTTTTATTCCATCTAGTTTTTAAAAAACAGGTTTATACCCATTCTGAGTGACTTAATGATTTTTATTGAATTTGTAGCACTGTACAGTCATCACCTTTTAGAAAGTTTCCAAGATCCCTCATGCCTGTTTGAAGTTAATTCTTGCTTCCACCTTGCCTTAGGCAGCCACTGATCTGCTTTATAGATTTGCCTTTTCTGGACATTTCCTGTGAATAGAACCAAACTATATGTGGTCTTTTTGTCCGGCTTCTTTTACTTACCATAATGTGTTTTGAGGTTTATCTATGTTGTACCATATATCAATAGTTGGTATAATTTTATTGCTGAATAGTATTCCATTGTATGGATATATCACATTTTGTTTATCTGTTCACCAGTCGATGAACATTTAGGTTGTTTCTACAGTTTCATTATTATGAATAATGCTGCTGTGGACATTTGTGTACAGGTTCTGTATAAACATGTTTTCATTTCTCTTGAGCAGATACTTAGGAGTGGAATTGCTAAGTTGTATGGTACATTTATGTTTAATTTTTAAAGAAATTGCCAAACTAACACTGGGGTAGGAGGAAGTGTGCTGATTAGCACTGCCTGCACTCTCATTCTACCTCTTTGTTGCTGAGTCAGGGGAAGTGAAGGGACCCTGCCCAGTCTCACTGCTGCTGGGTGAGGCTGGAAGTCTAGGTCCCTGCTCAGCCCACCGACATGACGGTGTTGGGCCAGTTTTTCCTTTGGTGTTTGGCTGGATTAGGACAGGTATCATAAAAAATGGTTTTTTTTGTTGCACTTGGCCATCCTTTTCCAGTCTTTTGGGTAAGAAATAGGCTCTTCTTCAGGCTTTTTTGTCCTGACTATTGGTGGTTCCTGGTTGCAGGCTTCTCCAGCACCTCATCTAGGATGCACGGGAAGCAAAAGGAAAACCCAGGGAACTCACCACCGTGTCACTCCTCAAGTCCTAAGGTCCCTAGCCTCCAGTATATCTTCTTTACATCTTTCAGAGTCTTCCTGTATTTGTTAATTACTTCTGGGATGTTTTAGTTGTGAGAGAGAGCTAGTGATGAATGGAGGTACACCATTTTGGTTCTAGGCTGTATTTTTTCCTTTCCTAGTAGTCAAATGTGACTGAGTTCTGGCTAGTGAAAAAAGACCAGAAAAATGAGGTGCCATTTCCAGGCCTGACCCATAAAAGCCTTCTTTGTAATCCATGCTCTCTCTTCTGTCTGCTGGCTGAATGCAGAGGATCCAGTTGAGGACTTGGAGGCCACAGGAGATGGTGGATCTACAAGATAGAAAGAACCTGGGTTTCCCAATGACTGGGTGTAGTACTGGGTGTATTGTACTACACCCAATAGTGGGTGTAGTAAATCCACTCACTATTGTATTATAGACTGAGTTTTGGAGATTCTTTTTATAGGCAGTTAGCCTAGTTTGACTATACAACAAGACTTAATACTGTACCTTTTCCTGTCTGCTTTTTCTTTATCTTACACTTCTTTTAAGGCTAAACTCAAGTCCTATCTTCTTTACACAACTTTCCCTAATTCCATCATTCACTTATTTGAAATCCTACAGCCCTGTAAATTTAACTTATGATTATAAATTCTTTTTTATTGTCATCTAGTCATCTTAACTATGGGTTAATACTAATTACTTTGTAAGCTTCTAAAAGAAAGGGACCATATTTCTCTCACCTACCTGTTCAAGGGGATGGTGAATAACTGCATATTAAATTTGTTCTTTGAAGCATTAAAGTGCCTGAATAATTAAACCCTATAGCAATATGATAAAATGAAATTATCATCATTAAAATTTTTTTCCTTTAAATTTGAGGGTGTTTCTGCACTTTGCACCTGAAAAACTTTTTAGCTCCCTGATGGATCCATCATATTCTTTATAGCAGAAATTTTCAAACCTTTTTGCCCATGACTCATATTATAGGTTTTCATTGTACACACAGACACACGACTGAAACAAAAGTTTCATGTAACAGTGCTTAAACTGTAATTACCATCATTATGTGCAATGCCCTCTGATATTTTCTATTCTGGTCACAACCCATTAAATTGATTCTACGACTCACTCACTGGTCATGACCTGTAATATGAAAAATGCTGCTTTATTGCTGGAGGGAGGATTGAAAGGGTGAAGCTGCTCAAATTGAGCTATAACTAAGGGAGTGGAGCATGTTAGCTCTTGATTCTGAAATTTTAAATGTGCACTTGTCATAACGGCTTCAAGCAGTAAATGCAACACAAAGGATAAGGAGGCGCATGGTCTGAGAAAGCCCTTTTGCAGTTAGTGTGGTTCTTGGGCCTTTTTTATTAACACTACCTGTGTACCCGAGCCCTATTTCAGATCTTTGAAATTAGAATCACTGCTAGGATCTTGGAATCTGCATTGTGACAAGCCTGTAAATGCTCAAGTTTGAGAACTGGTTTTTTACAGAGAGCCCCAGCTCTTGGGTATGACAGATTGTTGGGGGATTTGCCAAAATGCAAACAACTTTTGCTTGAAAAATCCTGATTGCCTTGGTTTGTTAAGCTTTTGAATTCTAACTCTTAGTATTTTTTAAAAATATATTTTTTATTCCCCATCCTTTTGTCTATTGAATTATTTACCATATATCTGTGCTAGTTTTAGCTTATTTTCTTGTTTCTAATCTCATACCAGTTGTTTTATCAATTTATATTATTTTCATTGTAGATTTTCTTACTAGTTTATAAACTTTGTTTTTATTTCCTCTTCCTAATTTTACTTTTATATTATCTTTCTACTTTATTAAAACTTTAAAATGTGTGTTCTGCACTTTGTAGCTTTAAGAATGTTTTTTAATTTTTTAAGACATTTTAAGAATGTTAATTTTTTTTGCTTTATTTAGTTTACTTGTTTTACCAGCTAATTTTCTTCCTCCCTCCCTCCTTTGCTTCCTTCCTTCCTTCCTTCCTTCCTCTCTTTCTTTTTTACAATATAAACCATCTTTTATTTCTGTAGTTTTTAAAATGACCGATAGGAAGCACAGAGTGTCAGCTGAGAGAATGGCACATTCACTTAGGGTAGGAGACTTGTAGATTTTTACAGTAATAGCTTCTCATTGATTTGTATAGTTCCCCCCACATTGACTCTGGCCATGTGACTTGCTTTAACCATGGGGCATCAGCAGATGTTATTCAAGTGGAAACATGGTGAGCACTTGTGAACTGGGAACATGCAAGAAACTCAGGCTGTCCTGCTAGAGGGCACATTGAAGGACAAATGAGACATTCTGACCAACAATCCCCAGGTAAATACCTGACATATGACTAGGGCCATCTAGGACTTCCAGCCCCATTTGAGCCCCATATGGTTACAACCACATGAGTGACCACAGGAGAAAGCAGCAGAGGATCTGCCCCCACTGAGTGGAGCCCGAATTGCAGCATCATGATCAAATAAATGGTTATTCTTTTAAGGCACAGTTTTGGAATGGTTTGTCATGCAGCAATAGGTGACTGAAACTAAAATTGGTGTTATTAGTGAGGTGATGCCATAACAAAACCCTAAAATATGTTGCATTGGTTTTGGGACTAGGTTGCAGTTAAGGTCTAGAAAAACGGTAAAGGGATTGTTGGCAGAGGCTGGAAAAATGACAAACAACTGTTAATGGAATTTGGAGAGGTGGTGAGGAAACTGTTATTGGAGATTGGAATGATGATGATGCATTTTTATGGTTCTGAAACAATTTTAAAAACTGTCACTTACAGGAACTTAGAATACAGAAGATGTATGTACTGAATTTGCGGATCTGGCTTAAGGATCCAGGCAGAATGTTGAAATTGTCAACTGGCTTCTGATAGCTTTGTATAAGGTATGGGAAGAGAGAAATGAACTTAAAGCAGAAATTAGAGGAAATACAGGGTGTC
Source organism: Grampus griseus (assembly GCF_964374135.1). NCBI lineage: Eukaryota > Metazoa > Chordata > Mammalia > Artiodactyla > Delphinidae > Grampus > Grampus griseus. Next base: position 37,444,234 of record NC_139003.1, read on the forward strand.
CAGGAATTTCTGTATTGGAAAATAAAACTGTTTCTTTAGTCGTCTCTGGCAGGCAAAAGGTTCTTAAAGTAAAAAGTGGCCTGGAGTAAATATCAAGTACTCTTTATTAAGATCTTAGAAAGATTTAAGGTAGATCCTTTTATCTAGATGAAAGAGATGATAAGATGAAAAGAATCTTAAGGGTTTTATGCCCTAACAACCTAACACTTCCAAATTAGAGCAAGATCTAGTTTGAAAGATTAATGGATATAGTTTTAGGGGGAATAGAATGAACCTCAGTTAGATGCATAGGAAGTCTACAAAATTTTAAGAGATTAGAATTGGCTTATACTAAAAGGGATGGTCAGTTTAAAAAGAGGCCTCTTGGCCTCAATTTACTATGAGTAGGAGCATTTCTGTTTAAAAAGAACCCCAAAGCCCAGACGGCAGAGCAAAGAGCCATGGAGAAGAATAGATTAGGAAACCATTCCAGATAACAGAAATGGGCCCTAATTAAAAGAATATTCCTGTCCCTGTGTTAGGAGGCTCTGACAACATCTGCTGCTGGATTTTAGACCTGTACGGATAAATGACTTCTGTGTTTCTCCTATTCCCTTTCAAAATCTATTGTAGTTATCCTGTCCCCTGTCTTTCCATTGTATGTTGGATATTTGGGGGACAGACAATTTTTTCTTTTTGCTTTGTAAACTTCTGATTCAAGATGAGCTGCGTTCAAGTTGTACCCTCATCCATACTTGGAGCTGATGCATATTATGAGGTAATAAAATTTGATCCTTTTGCAAAAGTCAGAGGAGATGTTGGAAATCCTGGGAAGGGTTGCATGGGTTTGCGTGTGGGAGGGATATGATTCATTGGGTCCAGATGGCAGAACTTTGATAGATTGTTACATTAACATCCCCTCCCCTCCCCTCCCCCCAACTCCTATAAGCCATGCCTCTTGGTTCTCAAGCTCTTTTGTAGACTCCTACCCTGACTCTTGGCTTGGCCATATGACTTCCTTTGGCCAGTGGAATTATAGCGAACATGTCTACAGAGGTTTGTTAGATGCTTACACAGTGGAGCTTGTCCTCTGGGATCACTGCTATCTCTATGATTGCAGTTGCCTGAATGATCTCAGGTCACACTAGCTTACTAACCACCTGGTTAGTCATTTAGCATAGCCTAAATGCAGAGAATCAAGAGCAAACAGCTGATTACTGTTTTAAGTTTTGGAGTAGTTTGTTTTATAGCAGTAGATGAGTAATATAAGGATTGTATGCTTTTGTCCCTTTTATCTACCACAATGCTTTTTGATTCCTTTCAATAGATTGTTTTCTTCACAGTCGATCCCTTGAATTCTAATAGCTTTGATTTATGTAATTCAGAGGTCCCATGGACCAAAATTTCTCTTTATACCCACTTGTACTGCTAGAATGGGGGCTTTTTTTTTTTCCATATGATGCAGTATCAGGTTCAGCAATGAAGAGCTGAAGGATTTAAAATCCATGGTCTCATTTTCACAGATTTGTTTATAGATATTGTACACGTGAAGTGAATAGATTGCTGTGCACTGCACCTACTTGGGAGTTTGGCCTCTTTGGAGTTATGTACACCTGGGGAAATCATCCCAACAGCCTCCTAAAAACCTTTTTTTATTTGTTGAACCAAATTCTTTCTGTTGCTACACATCTTACTATGAACTTCTTTTTGGGTCAGGAGGGCACATCAGAGGGAAATGTGGTTTCTTCTGGGCAATGGAGAAGGATGTACTAGTGAATAAGAAGGCCTTATTCAGTTTTACGAGGACGTTAAAGATTCATCAGTATATAGATGTATCTTGGTGTCAGTACATAGATGTATCTATGTAGCTGGTTTAGATTACATATAGTAATCTGTCTTCTTGTTACTATGTAGAAATGTTTATTTATATCAATTTAATATTTCATTAATTATACATCATCTATTTCATTTTGTGATTAATTAGAACTATTAATTTGAATAGCTGTCTCAGTATGTTTTATTAGCAGGGAAACACCATACACATATTTGATGGTAGTGTTTTGTAGTAATTGCATTATTGCATTGAACCAGAAAGTTTGCAGATTGTAACCTTGCAGTCTAGTTACAGTGATGTGAATAAAGCGGATGCTTAAACACTAAGGAACTTAAGAAAGCAAACTTCAAAAATATTTGTAATAAAAAGATATAAGAATCAGATGCTTGGGGCTTCCCTGGTAGCGCAGTGGTTAAGAATCTACCTGCCAATGCAGAGGACACGGGTTCAGCCCTGGTCCAGGAAGATCCAACATGCTGCGGAGCAACTAAGCCCGTGCACCACAACTACTGAGCCTGCGCTCTACCCATGAACCACAACTACTGAGCCCGCATGATACAAATACTGAAGCCCGTGCACCTAGAGAGCCCATGCTCCACAACAAGAGAAGCCACCGCAATGAGAAGCCTGTGCACCACAACGAAGAGTAACCCCCGCTTGCTGCAACTAGAGAAAGCCCGTGTGCAGCAACGAAGACCCAATGCAGCCAAAAATAAATAAATAAAATAAATAAATAAATAAAATTGTGAAAAAGTATAAATAAAATTAGATACTCCTCTATTTAAAAAAAAAAGAATCAGATGCTTTTTTTCCTTTAAAAAGTTAATTGCTTCATTCTCTCTAAAGCACTGCATTTTGATTGAAGAAAACTTGGACAACATAGAAAAATACACAAATAAAAATAATTTACATCACCTTCCAGAATTAATTACTTTAAGATGTTATTGTATAATACTAATAGTTAAAAAGTACTGAGTGATCAGTGTGTTCTAGGCATTATAGTTTAGTATTCAGTTTAAATATAATAGTTTGTTTAATATCCCCGGAAATCCTATGATGAAGGTACTATTACTAATCCATTTTACAGATGAAGAAACAGGAGCAGAGAGATTAATCTGTTGAAGATTACACAGATTTAAGCCCAGACTTTTGACTAAAAGTTTGCATTTCTAAACCATTATAAGTTCTTCTCATACCTTTCTGCAGTTTTCCTTCCTCCTTCCCTCCCTCCTTCTCTCCCTTCCTCCCTTCCCTTTCTAAGCTGGATCACACCAATTTGTTTTTTTCCATTTATCACATTTTCATCTAATTTATTTTGCCAGACATATCCAAATATCCTTAAATATTTCTCTGCAGTGTGATTTTTAATGGCTTCTGGTATCCATATATAATATGGTTTAACCATTACTATTTTAATCAGTTTTCTATTATTGGTATTTAAGTTGGCTCAGTTATTCACCTATCATAAATAATATGAGCATCCTTGTACATATTTTTGATTATTTCCTTAGGATAAGTTTCTAAATATGACATTTCCAGGCCTAAGGATAAGACCACTTTAGATACATTTTGGCAAATTACCTTTCAGATAGTTTGTAAAGATTTTTATTTGTACAAGCAATATATGAGAGTGCCTGTAAAACTTTGATGTGTCCCTATATATACATAGAAAATATAATCTAAAGAATGAAAAATTAGCAACTCATTATTCTTCCAAGTTAAATTAAAATGGTATATGTCCATTTAAAAATTTTATTAATACAGCTTTAAAGGCTTTTTAAAAAAAGTTAAGAAATTTAGTATCTACAGAAATACAAATTATTTTTCAGTGAATAAAACTTCATGCAGAAATATCAAAAGGATGAGAAAATATTCACCTCAATTTAAAGTGAATATTTTTTAAAAGGCTCTTAAATCTCTGACTAAAATGTGATTCGAATCATATTTGGATTTTCAAGGGTGAGGAATCCCATTGCCTAGCACAATGCCTAGCAGAATTGGAATTCAGGAGTTTTTCAGCAATGAAGGAATGAATGAGTAAAAGAAAGCGTGAATTAATTTTTATAACTTCACTTCCTTAACAAAGGCATCCTTTGTTGTCTTTTAAGTTGGGCATATAAAAATATATCTCTGTTCCAGCTCATGTGAAACCTGTCCAAAGTCTACATGTGTGAACAAAGAGAGGCTGCCAGGATTATCTGGTCAAGGTGGAGTGACTGGTCTAGGCCAGAGCTCTAAAGTGACTCTGTGAAGCGGGAAGGTTTCTAATGGGGACTTCCTGGTATTGCCACATGCTCCTGTGGGGGCCTCTGGAAACTGGAGCAAGTGTGAGGAGCCCATTATTCTAAACTTATTAATAAAGTGTCATATGTAACTAGGACTGAATAAGTATACATTTCCTAAGATGCTTTATGATATGAATTTCTTCCCTTTAGCACTCAAGTGTAACTGAGTATGTATGTGTGAGTCTAGGTTTTAATCACCTTGCCAGGTTAAGGGCCCTGAGGTCAAAAGTTTGAATAATTTTTGAATTAGATGGATGGTCATTGTAGGGGGTCAAGTATTCAGGGCTATGGGTTATAAGTACCCTTTACCTGGAAAGAATGCTCCACTTCCAACTTAAAGCTTCATGCAGACTTGGGTACAGTATAGTCCATTTTATTATGCATACCTTGTAAGACAAGTCTGAGAACTCTAGAAGCCATGCAAACAATAAGACACCTGAATAGCAAGAGAAGGAAGATGACATTTTACACAATTTTATGCATGTTTTTTCAAAAGTATGGCATGTAATAATAATAATTGTTCTGTAATCAGAATATACTTATTTTACATGTACCTCATTGCTTGCTGGCTAGTGCTACAATGTTAGAAAGTTTACAATGAAGTATTATTTCAGTTTCTTCTCTTACTTTAACAGTCCCGCTCTGCCGCACCTCACCCCACCAATCAGTTCTCTAAAATAATGGTTCTTCCAAAGAAGTCTGGGGGCTGCTGTTGGTTCCTGTGGCTGCCACTGGGGACTGTCTTATTGAAAAGCACAAAATACTATTTAAACATTTTAGATTGAATATAGTCAGGGCGGGTAGTGCTCGTTATAGGTCTGAAAAGATTGACAGTACTGCTCCCAAAGATGTGAGTTTAAAACCGGGCTTTATTGGTAGACTATAGGTAGTGAATTGTGGCTGTGGACTTCTTTTGTTTTAATTAAAAAGTGAATGAGAGAATAAATGAATAAGAAATTTGTAGAAAAAATCAAAACCATAGTAATATCATTTATTATTTGGCTGTGGCTAAATCTTACAAGGTGAGAAATCTATCATGTCTCTGTTTAATTCTCTAGGGGAGTTGTATTTTCCTAAATCAAGACATATATTTCCCCCAAACTGTCATATGATTTGAACTTAGACACAAGCTGAGAATTTAGGATACCTTGATAATAATATTCGTTTTTAGGAGAAATAAAAATCCATCAGATTGATCAGAGAGAACGTTAAAGCTCAACTCCTGTGTTATATTTGTTTCAAAAGCAGGTTTGATATCTGCCATTTCAAGGTTTAACATAATTTATTAACATCTGTTGAATTCTGCTGACTTATATTGTCTTTCTTAGAGTGAATGATATAGTACTTTGGTCAGAGCAAAGCATATAACCTCTTTTTAATGTAACTTAAAGTTTTTCCAAAAAAAAAGATAGAAAAAGAAAATTATAATCTCATCAACCAGAGCTAATTTAAGATTTTTTTTTACTGTGTACCTTTATTTATATATGTATGTATGTTTTAAAAATGAAACTTAAAAACATAATGGATATAATATTTTGGGTTTTTTAAAAATTTTTATTTATTTTTCACTGCGTTGGGTATTCGTTGCTGCACACAGGCTTTCTCTAGTTGCAGCGAGCAAGGGCTACTCTTCGTTGTGGTGCACGGGCTTCTCGTTGCAGTGGCTTCTCTTGTTGTGGAGCGTGGGCTCTAGGCACACGGGCTTCAGTAGTTGTGGCTTGTGGGCTCCAGAGTGTAGGCTCAGTAGTTGTGGCGCACGGGCTTAGTTGCTCCGCGGCCTGTGGGATCTTCCCAGACCAGGGCTCGAACCCGTGTCCCCTGCATTGGCAGGTGTATTCTTAACCACTGCGCCACCAGGGAAGCCCAGGCATCATGGTTTTCTAGAAGATATTTTTCAATAGTTATGCACATTGAAATTTCATCTGGATTACTTCCTAGAGGCAGAACAATTGAGATCCAAAATAGAAGTATGCTTACTTTATTTGCTTAGCTGAAATGAAACAATGCACCAAGAATTTAGTAGTCGGTGCGGGGGGGTGATGGTGGTAAAAATTTCAGCCTGAGGACTTCCAGTTTAGTTCAGGCGTACCTCAGAAGTATTGCAAGTTTGGTTCCAGACCACCGCAGTAAAGTGAATAGCACAATAAAGCAAGTCACATGACTTTTTTTGTTGTTGTTCGTTTCCCAGTGCATTTAAAAGTTATGTTTACATTATTCTGTAGTCTATTAAGTGCAATAGCATTATGTCTAAAAATAACAATGAACATATCTTAATTAAACAATACTTTATTGCTAAAAATTGCTAACCAGCTTTTGAGCTTTTAGTGAGTCATAATCTTTTTGCTGGTGTAGGGTTGTGCCTCATTGTTGTTGCTGCTGATTTATCAGGGTTGTGGTTGCTGAAAGTTGGGTGGCTCTAGCAATTTCTTTTTTTTTTTCCCACAGCATGTATGTTTCTTTATCAATAGTAGAAATAGTAGACAAAAAAAAAAGTTGAAAGTTGAAATTCCTCCTTGATCCATGGGCTACAGAATGGATGTTGTGTTAGCAGGCATGAAAACAACATTAGTCTTATACATCCATCAGAGTTCTTTGATGACCAAATGCATTGTCAATAAGCAGTAATATTTTGAAAGGAATATTTTTTCTGAGCAGTAGGTCTCCACAGACCTTAAAATATTCAGTAAACCAGGCTTCCCTGGTGGCGCCGTGGTTGAGAGTCTGCCTGCCAATGCAGGGGACACGAGTTCATGCCCTGGTCTGGGAAGATCCCACATGCCACGGAGCGGCTGGGCCCGTGAGCCATGGCCACTGAGCCTGCGCGTCCAGAGCCTGTGCTCCACAACGGGAGAGGCCACAACAGTGAGAGGCCCGCATACCGCAAAAAAAAAAAAAAAAAAAAAAAATTCAGTAAACCATGTTGTAAAGAGATGTGCTGTAATTCAGACTTTGTTGTTCCATTTACAGAGCACAGGCAGAGTAGATTTAGCATAATTCTTGAAGGCCCTGTGATTTTCAGAATGGTAATTGAGCACTGGCTCTTTCATCTACATTGAAAATCTGTTGTTTAGTGTAGCCACCTTCATAAATTATCTTAGCTAGATCTTCTAGATAATTTGTGCAGCTTCTACATCAGCACTTGCTGCTTCACTTTGCACTTTGATGTTATGGAGCTGGCTTCCTTCCTTAAACTTCATGAACCAACCTCCGCTAGCTTTAAACTTTTCTTCTGCAGCTTCTTCACCTCTCTCAGCCTTCACAGAATTGAAGAGAGTTAGGACCTTGCTCTGGATTTGGCTTTGGCTGAAGGGAATGTTGTGGCTTGTTTGATCTTCTCTCTAGACCACTAAAACTTCCTCCATATCAGCAATAAGGCTGTTTCACTTTCTTATCATTTGTGTGTTCACTAGAGTAGCACTTTTACTTTCTATCAATAACTTTTCCTTTGCAGTCACAATTTGGCTAACTGACCTAAGAGGCCTAGCTTTCAGCTTTTCTTGGCTTTCCACGTCCTTTAGTCACTAAGCTTAATCATTTTGAAACAGGAGGAAAGGGGGCAGGGCACAACCTTTAAAAGAATGACATAGCCCGAAGACACGATGTAAACTGATTAGAACCAAATAGGTCCAAGATGGTGGAAGATTTGACTTCCAGTGGACCTTGAATCTCATTATATGCTCATTGTAATACATTAGCATATGCTAAATGCACACACCCACCAGCTCCATAACAGTTCTGAGGCTGACCATCAAAGATCAAAAAGTGTGCAGTGGCCCAATCCTGGAAATCTCTGCCCCTTCCCCAAAATAACTGGAATACTTCTCCCACTCATTAGCCTATGAAATTACCTGCCCCTATGAAAACTGACAAGCCCATACCCTGGTGCCTCTCTCGCCTTCTGTGATGGCCCACACTCTGTCTATGGAGTGTGTTTCTCTCTAAATAAATCCACTTTTTACCTATCACTTTGTCTCTCACTGAATTGTTTCTGCCATGAGACATCAAGAACCTGAAGTTCAGTAAGTCCTAAGACCAGGTGTGTGATCTCAGTTAAAAGAATGTGGGTTCAAGTCCCAATCTGAGTTTCATGGTTTTAATTTCTAGCTTTTGATTTAAAGTGAGATACCTATAACTCTTCCTTTCACTTGAACACTTATTGTAGGGGTATTGACTGACCTAATTTCAATATTGTTGTGTCTCAGGGAATGGGAAGGCCGGAGTGGGGGGAATGACCAGTCGGTGGAGCAGTCAGAACACACACAACATTTATCGATTAAATTTGCTGTTTTATATGGACACAGTTTGTGGTGCCCCAAAACAATTATAATAACAACATCAAAGATTACTGACCACAGGTCACCATAACAAGTATCATAAATGAAAAATTTGAAATATTGCTAGGATTACCAAAATGTGACACAGAGACACGAAGTGAGTATATATTGTTGGAAAAATAGAGCTGATAGACCCTTGATGCAGGGTTGAAACAAACCTTCAATTTGTAAAAACAAAATATCTGTGAAGCACAATAAAGTGAAGAGCAATAAAAAAAGGTATGCCAGTTTTTGAAAGGAAAAACATTCAGGGCAATAAGCAAAGGCTTAATCTTATCTTGAATCTTATGGAAAGGATGTTGTACTTGATTTTGTTTCCCTTTGTCCTGTTGTTGCTGTAGTCATCATTATCATCTTATTTGTTGACTGGTATCATGCACTGTTAAGAATGTTTCCTGGATCCTCTGATTTAATTCTCATATGAGAACCCTATGAGGTGGGTGGTACTGCAATTCCCCACTTTATAGATGTGGAAATCAGGTTTAGAAACGTTAAATAGTTTGTTTCAGGTAATCTGGCTAGTAAGCAAGTGGAGCCCAGTTTTGAACATAGTTTTCTGTCTTTAGAGCAAGGGCTATCCAAAAGACTTATCTAAGTTGTTTGATTTTTTTTTTCTTTTCTTTCTTTTTTTCAGTTATACATAAACATGTGTCTATTTTTTTCAAATTCTTTTCCCATTTAGGTTGTTACAGAACATTGTGCAGCGTTCCCTGTGCTATATAGTAGGTCCTTGTTGGTTATCTGTTTTAAATACAACAGTGTGTACAAGTCCAAAAGACTTATCTAAGCTGTTTGATTTTTAATCCTAGTGCTCCACAGTAGAAGCTAAGGAATTGATTGTGTGAGAATGTAAATCACTGAAGTAAAGAAAGGCAGAGCTGCTTTTGGGTTTATTTTCTTCTTTATGGGTAATCCCAATGACTAGCAGTGTTTTCCCCCTTGCTGCTGGAAATCTCTTTGACTGCAAGCAGGAACATCTGACACAGTCACACATTTTGAGATACAGGTAGAAACTCCTAGATTGGACAGGTTGTGGAGGAAAGGGAACCCTCCTACCTCGTTGGTGGGAACGTAAATTGGTGCAGCCACCATGGAAAACAGTATGGAGGTTCCTTAAAAGATTAAAAATAGAGTTGCTGAGTTGCTGTGTGATCCAGCACTCCCACTGCTGGGCAGATATTTGGAGAAAACTCTAATTCGAAAAGATACATGCACCCCAATGTTTATAGTAGCACTATTTACAATAGCCAAGACATGGAAGCAACCTAAATGTCCATCAACAGATGAATGGATAAAGAAGATGTGAGATATATATATATATATATATATACACACACAGACGTGCGTGTGCGTGTGCGCACACATACACACAAAGAAATATTAGTCATAAAAAATGAAATAATGTCATTTGCAGCAACATGGATGGACCTAGAGATTATCATACTAAGTGAAATAAGTCAGAAAGAGAAAGACAAATATCATATAATATCACGTATGTGGACTCTAAAATATGATACAAATGAACTTATATACAAAACAGAAACAGACTCACAGACATAGAAAACAAACTTATGGTTACCAAAGGGGAAGGGGCGGGGAGGGATAAATTAGGAGTTTGGGATTAGCAGATACAAACTACTACATGCAAAATAGATAAACAATAAACTCCTACTGTATAGCACAGGGAACTATATTGAGTAAGAATACATTCAGTTTTATATATATGGAAAATACTCTAAAAAAAATATATAACTGACCCAATTTGCCATATACCAGAAACTAACACAACATTGTAAATCAACTATACTTCAATTGAAACAAAAAAAGAAACTCCTAGATTAAATATTCTCTGAGGTTTCTTACTTCAGAAAACATTGTTATTTTCAGTTGGTTATAATTTTGACGTAATCTCTGGGAATCTAGGATTTAAAATATTAACAACATGACAAGAAAATATAGACTCTTTGGTTACATTGGGTTTCCAAAGTTTATGACTTTTAATTTAGATTTCATGTGTATACCTTTGGTTTGAAAAGATTGCTTTCTCTGTCTGAAGCAAACTGCCCTTCCACAGGGAAAAACAAGTTGTAAAATTTCCAAGAAATAACATGGTTTACTAATTTTTCTAAAATTGCATCATCCAAATGAAGTTTTCTTCATTTCTTATATAAAATTTTCATTTTGAAGTTAGTGCATTATTTTTCTTCTGAAAAGTTGTTTTAGAAAACTCAGGAAGTAAAGTGTACTTATTTTTTTAAAAAATTTTAATTGAAGTACAAACAACTATGGTTTTTATAGTGCTATAGGAACAGTTTCCCAATTACAGAAAGTTTCTCTTTATGAAAAGTGTTATTCATATTCATAAGTGTTATTTACACTTATAAATGAATTGTAAAGAAAATTTTATTCTGTTTTGATTAGCATTATCTTATTATGGCTACTAATAAAGCACTGTCCAACTTTATTCCTAATGCTTAAATTGCCTACTTGATGCAACACAAAAAATTTCTTACTGAACTTACTCATCCAGAGTATATTTTCTTGGAAGATGTATACATTGTTTATTTTTTAAAAATTAATTAATTAATTTTTGGCTGCGTTGGGTCTTTGTTGCTGCACGTGGGCTTTCTCTAGTTGCGGCGAGCAGGGGCTACTCTTCATTGTGGTGTGCGGGCTTCTCATTGCAGTGGCTTCTTTGTTGCAGAGCACGGACTCCAGAGCGCAGGCTCAGTAGTTGTGGCGCACGGGCTTAGTTGCTCTGAGGCATGTGGGATCTTCTCAGACCAGGGCTCGAACCTGTGTTCTCTGCATTGGCAGGCAGATTCTTAACCACTGTGCCACCAGGGAAGTCCAAGAGATGTATACATTGTTTAGATAACGTACATTGCTTGGGAAACATCTTAGTTAAATATGCTTTCAAACACCTTTAATCTTTTAAACTTCAAAGCATAGAAATACTATTTTCCAGCCACTGTTCTGGGATTGGGGATACAAAAATGAATAAAGTATGGTTCCTGCAACTGAGAAACTTACAGTGAAAGAGTCATATGTATAGGCTGATACCTGTAATAAGGTTTTAAGAGCTATCCCTGAAGTTTACCTAAATTGCTAAGGGAGCACAGGTGGGGGAATGATTAATTTAGCCTTGTGGAGGAGAGGAAAGGTAAAAGAAAACTATTGTTTCCTTTGTAAAAATCAAACAAGGTCTTCCAGGTGTTGACTAATGATTCTAATATTTTACTTCTTGAAATTAGACGTGCTTCCTTCTGGGTTTTTTTTCCCCTACATAAATCTTTTGTTTACAATGCATTACCTTTTGGTTCTAACAATTAACATTAGAAAAGTTGGTAGATGATTCATTCTGTAAGGGAAAGATGAATGCAAGTGTCAAGATTTGAGTCTATAGGGATTATTCGGTCCCTAACCATGGAGCACCAGGATGTAATTTCCTAATTTCTGCAAGGGAACTTCAAGTTTTGTTGTGTTTTGTTTTAAGGCTTCACAGAGAAGTCACCATCATCTGAGCTGGGCTTTGAAAGATAAACAGAATTTTTCCAAGTAGGGAAAAGGCATTCTGGGAAGAGGGAAAGTCTGGTGATAGGTGACTCGGAGAGAGAAGTTGAGAAGGACTCAGTAGTTTTCTAGTATGGGGGATAAGGTGAGTGGTGATACTGTTAACTAAGGAGGAGAGTATAGAAGTATATTCTGGGGCTAGGATGGAATATGGTCTCTGTTTTGGGCATGTTGATTTGGGGAGTCTTTGGAAATTTCATTAATTGATTTTTAAAAAATTCTTTCCACTAAAATTTATTAACATCCTTACTTGCCCACGTATCAAGAACACAGACATAAGAAATAATCTATTCTCAAAATGCTTATGGACTCTTGGAGAGAGAGAATCCAATAATTATAATATGTGCTTAAAACTGCTATGATAGCAGCAGTCACAGGTTTTGATGGGGAACTTCGGAGTTTTGATCACCTAATGGAGACTGAAGATGGGAATGGGGAGGAGAGATAAGGAGTGATAGGAAAGAATTCCTATGAGATTGCCTCATGGAATTCAAGTTTTTTTTTTTTTTTTCTGGATTTTAATCTTTAATATATAACATTATTGCTTTAGGACATGTTTTCCCTGAACCAGGAACAGAATGCTAATTATATAAAAATATACACATAGAAAAAGTAGTTCTCCATTTTCCCAGGGAAAAAACAGTAACTTCTAGAACACTCAAGTGTTTTGTTTTAATTATAAAAGTCTTGGTCATCTCATTTATTAGCTCTGTAACATACATATTTAAATTAAACATTATTAGACAACCATTACAACTTATAAATGTAAGGTGCCATTACTGAGTAAATAGAGTCTCCTGTGAGTGGATGTGTCCCTTCTCCCGCCCACTAACAAGGCAGTAATATGGTTAGTTTAATTTTATGAGTACATGATCCATCCCTGCAAACACTAATTCTCGTCTCCACCCTGTGCTTATCTGTGCAAGTGTATGAGCTGGTTAGATCTCACGGGCAACCTCTCTAACTTCAACAGCAAGATGAGCTGGGCTTGGGCTTTCAGTGCAGACTAATTGTGTCTGTCTGAATCAAGTGATCTGACCTATACTCGGTAGCAAGCACTCTTCGAACTGCTTCCTCAAAGGCCGCTGTGACATTCGTGGCATCTTTTGCACTTGTTTCAAAGTAAGGATGGTCGCTGTTGTCCCTGCACCAGGCTTGAGCTTCTTCTGCAGACACCTGCCGCTCGCTGATGTCAACCTTGTTACCCAAAATCACAAAAGGAAAGCTTTCGGGCTTTGTCACATCCGCATAATATATGAATTTTTTCTTCCAGTTTCTCAAGTTCTGGAAGCTTTGAGAATCATCGACGCTAAAAGTATGCAGGCAACAGTCAGAACTTCTGTAAAATGGCGTCCTCAGGCTTCTGAATCACTCTTGACCGGCCGTGTCCCAAATCTGTATGGTAACAAAATGTCCATCCACCTCCAAATCTTTATTTAAAAATTCCACACCTATTGTATAGAAGAGCTGGGTATCCAACTTATTAGACACATATCTGTTCATTAGAGAACTCTTCCCAACTCCACCATCTCCAAGGAGAATTACTTTAAAAAGCAGTGATTTTCCTGCCATTTTTAATCTCAACATCTCTGATTTCAGAACCCTTAATTGTTCAGTTCAGATATCATCATTATCCCTAGGGCTGTCGGGAAAGATCCACTTGGGCACGGACCGCAGGAAAAGCCGTTCACCACTGTGCCAGGGTCATTATAGGAGTGCAGGGAGTTTCTCGCGGCCACACGGAGGAAGCCCGGGAGATCCGGGCCAGCCTGTCCGGGTGCAGAGAGGAAAGAGAGAAGGTCGAGGACCCGGCGCGCAGGAGGCGTCGGCGGCACTGCCCGGGTCCAACTGCAGTTGCTCCCGTCCAGCACCGAGGGAACAACGTGGCGACGGGGCGGGGCCCTTAAGTGTTGTTTTGAAGTATGAGTTAAACAGGTTGTGGGAAGAGGGAAAGAGGGGGAAACATTTCAGGCAGGAATTTTGCTTAGATGATGCCTTGGGAGTGTGAGGAACTAACCTGTGTATAGGGAGCACTGCTTGTGGTTTAGTGTTAACTTGTAGGAACTATGTAAGTGGGGATTGGTAGGGTCCTGCAGATCATATGTCTCTTGATTTTTATGTTGAAGACAGTCATGTTGGTAGTGTCAGGAAGCTAGTGAAGGATTTTAAGTAGGGGAATGGCTTGATCAAATTTGATGCCCAGCAACCAGTTAGAATTATGTTCTAGAATTTCAGAAATGCAGTTGGGGGGTAGGGTATAAATTTAACTAGGGGTCACAATAATGGATAAAGTGCTTCCTGTTTAGATGTGGAGACAGGTTAATAAAACTGACATCACAGTATGCGAAGTGTTGTAGTATGCAGTGCTATGTATTGAGTATAGAGGAGGAAGTGATTTGGGACTTCACTTTTAACAGTCATAGGTATATGGGTGGTATTTGCAACTGAGAATATTGATGATCTTTTCTAAGGAAATAATATAAAGCAGAGATGAAAGAACTGATGGTAGAATTCCAGAAGAAAGCAGCTTTCATGGGATAATGGTTAAAGAAGAATCATCTAAAGCTATGATGTTAGCACTGTGGGCTACAACTGATTTGTAGGTTGCAAATCAATAATAGTGGATGGGAAATTAATATGGTTGGCTATAGACAGAATTTTAAAAATATGGATTAAGAGACAAAGAAAATATCAGGGTGTATGAAGTAAAGGTAATTATTATTTTGTGGCATTTTGTTCAGATGTGTGTATTCGTGCATGTGTGTATTGGGTAAAGTGTAAAATGTCTTTCTTATTAAGAGTTGTAATCACAAACTTTTGAAAAACAATAAAAGACACTAAGGAAGAGCAGTTGGAAATAATTAAATAACTTTTGTTCTTCACTACTCTGATGGCAAGGAAAAGAAATGGAGCCAGAGCAAGTGCAGTAGAAAGGAGATTTTCTCTTTATGTGCAGGTGGTCTCCCCCAGGCCGCCTTTGCCACAGCAATTATGTAGGAAGAGAAATACAAAGAAATAAGGGGAAAGGACTTGCAAGATACAGAACTCAAAGACAGAGAGGGAGAGGAAGAAATAGAGAATATGAATGGGAAATATGGGTGAGAAAGAATAAACCCCTATGGAAGCGTGACTTTCAGCTTAACCCTACTGTGTGATGGCAAAAGCTCCATACCCTAGCACCATGGCCCAACAAAGCCCCTTGGATTTATCCTGCCATATCAGCTCTGTTCCTTATTAGGGATAGAGCCAGAGGAGGAACCTAGGGAAAGGGTACAAAACCACCTCTAATTAAAGTTGTGATTTAGTAATATCAATTATAGAAGTTATTGAGAGCTTAACTATGGGCTAAGAACTATTCTAAGCACTTTAAATGCATGATCTCACCGAATAAGTTAATATTTGTAAAGCCCTCAGAACGATGTCTTGCACGTGGTAAGTACTCGGCAAATATTGGCTATTATTATTATTTAATTATTAATTAGAGAATAGTTACTAAATATCACCATTTTACTAGTAAGGAAATTGGAGTATAATAAAGTTAAGTAACTTAAGATTTTATAGTTATAAAGAAATAGAATCATGCACTTTTGAGTTGGAGGTGAGAGACTGACTAGTATAGGTGCATGAAGTTGTATGATGACTGGTGCTTGAAATATGATGGTAGAGAGGAGACAAGATGGGCCATAAGTGAAAGATATTATGAAAAGAAAATCCCTTTAGCTTGGTGACTGGTTGGATATGAAGTAAAAAGATAATTAAGATTTTAAGTTGGTTGACTGGGAAAATGGTAAATAAGGATGTAAGAAAATAAGGAAGAAAATTGTTTTGGTAGGAAATGATGACAAATTCCATTTAATCATGTTGAATTTTATGTCAGATAGTCAAGTGATGATTAGCAGGGAATTCAAAACTAAAGTTAGAGATATTTAGGCATTATCACATAAAGGAGTGGCAGAAGCTGTAGAAGGGTTTGAGACCCCCAAGGATAACCAGTATTTTTTGGCCACAAAAAATCTGGGGAGTCAAAAATAAGATCATGATAATAGCCCCCATGCAAAATTTCCACAGCTTTGCCCACATCTGCTTTGTAGAACCTACAAGTAATACCAGGAATCTTTAAAAAAGAGTATGTCACTACTGCTCCAGGGATGGGCTGTTGTCTGGCATGCACTGTTTTCCTCGCTCCTGCCCTGGTTGCTGTGGCTGTGTCTCCTCTTGCGGCCACCATCTGTGAAGGTGGAGCGCCTCAGCTGTGGTTTGGTACCTTTCCCACCACCGCAGAAATTGCTGTTTCCCCTATGACGTTCTCAGAGACCCTGGAGGGTCAATGGTGATAAAGCTTTCCTACTTTTTCTCATTCTTTTGTCCACCCTCAGGTTTCAGACTTGATATCCATTGGCTTTTTCTGCACCCCTGTCCAGGTGACAGGTATGTTGGCTTTATGGCTCCTCAGTCAGTTTTTTATGCCTAGATGATTCCTGACCTTCAGATGAATTCTTACACGAAATGTTTCTCAGTTTTTGCCCCATCAATCCTTAGGCACATCTAGACTTGTCTGAATCCTAAGGTGAAGGTTACTTATTAGGCTTAAACTGGAGCCAGGACCCTTGTTGCATGTTCTCTGGAGAAAAGAGAGGTCAAATAGGCAAATTCCCATATTTTCCAAGATTATCCCATCACTCGTTTCTTCTGGTCCCTTTACTTCTTCATGTGGGTGTTTTCCTGGTTGATTTGAGATTATTTCTTCTTTTCTCCAGATGGAATGATAATGTGTACTTACTGTGGAATTAGATCCTATCCGAATATTTTGTTGGGAGGTTTGATTCACTTTTTCCTTTTAATTCTTCTTACAGGTTTCCATGCTCTTTGTTGGAGTTTAGTAAAGATTTGAATATCTAGCACGTTTTCCTTTCAAATAAGTATTGGTAATGTATTTTTTTTTTTCTGGTTCTCTGTGAAGAATCCCAATGAGCCTTTTTGAAAACTCATCATTTGCAGTTATTTTAGAAGAGCAATTTGTTGAAAGCTACCATATTAGAAATGTTTTATTGCACTGCACTACAGCTATGAAGTGCAAGGAACCATGAAGAATGAAAAATACAAATGATAGATGTGTCTCTTTCATCTTATTTTTTAGCCTTCTTTGAATCCTGGGGGGAGCCAGTCATCTGATGTGGTGCTTTTGAACCACTGGAAAGTGAGGAATTTTGAAGTACAACGTGGTGACATTGTGTCATTAGTGTAAGTAAATCAGAAACATACTATATTCATATATAAGATTATTTATAATTATCTGATTTAACTAGTAATTCACTGTTTATACCATATTGTCAATTATTAAATTAATAGGTCCATTTAAAATATTGATATAATGCATTTTTCAAAATCAATTTTGAAATGTAACAGTGCTATAAGAAAGGATTTTTCTTTTATACTTAAAATATATCAGTTGACTGACATACCTGGATTTGGTAGAACGTGTTTAATGAAATGTTGATTAGAAATTATTATATTGATGATCTAGAGTACATGAACTTGGTATTTGGGTAATTTTGAAATTCCACATTTTGGAAGCAACTGTTAAGTTACTCTCATGGTTTATTAGCTTGTGTAGCTACAAAATATTTCTAGACGATGATAATTGTGACATGAAATTCAGTGGCATTTATATATATCGGTAATTTAACTGAAAAAAGGAAGTTTGGAAGACTAGTAGACTGGAGGCTTTTGTATGGGACCAAAAGGTGGCACTGTTTCTCTGTTAAAGTATTAAGACTGGTCCAGAACAAAAATTTCATAGTGTAGAAAAGGAATGTCAAAATGTACATAACTGACACAATGATAGTCCTAGTACATGCTTGAGATTTGTTTGTTTATTTTAAAAGTAAATTTACATTGAGAAGACTGCAACAGAACTTGCCTAATTTCTTCTGGTTTCAGCTACTTATAAAAATGTTTTAATATGATTCCCTGTTATGCCAGTTAGTGCTTAGTAATGTAGCAATTACTGTTACTTGTTTAGTGATAGTAAAAATCCTGTTTGGTGAAGACTTCCAACTTATAGTTCTGATTCTTGAATTGGAATGATTGTTTTTTGTTGGGTGATAATTTATAATTGGTAAAAGCAAAACGTTATCTACTGGTTCATACTTACCTTTGGCTAGTACTTTGTGGAAGTAGATATTTTCTAAATGTGTCTCAGTCAAACCTGTTCTACCAAGATTTGAAAACATATTAAGTAAATCTGGTAAGTAACTAATGAAATAAATTTGAGTGAAGTTTTGTATGGCAGCCATCCGAGGATGGGAATTAAATGCTTCTCATGTTC
Source organism: Grampus griseus (assembly GCF_964374135.1). NCBI lineage: Eukaryota > Metazoa > Chordata > Mammalia > Artiodactyla > Delphinidae > Grampus > Grampus griseus. The sequence continues at coordinate 37,462,567 of NC_139003.1, forward strand.
TTGAGTGCTTTCTTTAATATTAACCTACTCTTTGGAGTATACTTTTATTTTGTCATTCAGGGAACTGTTTCTGCAACCTCCTTAACAACCTTTCCATGCTGGGTTAGCCTGTCGTGCACTCATTATTCTTTTGCCTTTGGTTTGACAAGGTTACATCCTCGCTTAGTGGTGGAGAGGATACCCATCCAAGTGAAAGAGGTCACACTATAAGCAGATAATCGTGCAGTAACTTTTTTCTCTGAGAAACATACTGACTATCTCTAACCAAGTGAATTTGAATAGGTAGTTGGGGAAAAAAAAAAGGCTGCTTAAAATTCAGGGTTGCATGGGTCCATAACAGTACCCTAGCATATCATAGACTATGTAAAAAAGAGAACACTATTCATTTATGTAAATATTAAAGTAATTGATGTTTATTATATAAATTAATTTCAGAAATAGTGTATTCAAATTAAGGTTGATATACTGAATTGTAGCTACTTCGGTTGAACTGTATTTTTAATGAGTTAATTGTGCTATATCTCTGTCATGTACAAATAACACAAATTTTCTTTCATAATGCTTGTTGCTAGCAGGAACTATTTACATATATGAATGCTTAGTGATTGGTATCATGTTATTTAATAACAAATAATCATTAAGCAGTAATTGTTGCTTTCTTTTTATGAACCAAAAGTCTTATACTAAAATCTTCTTTAGCATGATGTAATATAGTAAAAGACACTGTTTAAAGTATCTTTTTAGTTTTAGAACAAAAATGCTTTCTAGACACATGTCCTTACATTAGAATATCCTATCTATGTAAGAAATGTGTGACTAATACGGAAATGCATGACTAAATTTTGAATTTATGGCTAAATATAAAATATGATAAATATAATATTGGTATTAATAACACATTTTATTGATATATAAGTAATCTTTGGAAACAAGGTAGTTTGACAGTTTATATTTTAAATTATCCTCGGACAGCATTTTATGTATTTAGAGTATGTGGAAATGCAGCATTTCTATGATAATATTATATATGCATTTCTGGAAAACGTAGTTCGTAAATTCATACTTAAGTTACTAGGGCTTATGCATGTTTGTAACCAGAGCACTAATGAAAATAACAACAATTCCAATAGCACCATTTAAAAGACACATGAACTTTCTAGTAAATAAACACTGCAGTAAATGTCGAATTTTACTTAAAAAAGGTGAAGGTAGCTTGATGGAAGACTATATAAGGAAGGGTTGAGGCTATCTATATTTACAAGGGCCAGGGGCATTATTATCAGAAGTTGCAAGTAGAGGAAAGATTGCAAGCTTTGTACAAAATGTACTGATCCCAGAGATGTATGCTCAGCTCATTGTTTTGTGTTACTTTGTTTTATTTATTTATTTATAACTTTATTTTTTAATGAAAACAAAGATCCCGGTTAACCTTGCTTTAAGCACTTCTAGGAGAAAGGTTGAATGTATAATACTGATTCCTTCTTACTTTGCTGCCTTTAGTGTACTTAGCCTTCAGCTGTTAATTATTAATGAGGCAAAACATTAATGATCTGGGAAGAAAATCAGATGTGAACCAGTGCAGCTTCTGCTTTGTACTGAAAATTCTTTCTCCATTCTTTCTCACCAGTTGCCTATGAGCTAATTCATGTTACAGGAACACAGGATGTAGCAGAGGAGACTTCTATTGTAAGAAATTTCATTCAGAGCTTATTGACCAAGGCCCGTTTCCTAAACCAAGGAAGGTCTGGGTGGGGGAAGTGTGCATATTGGAATACGCTTCTTTGCATCTCTTCCTTTTCCTGTCACTTTCTTTCTGTTGGTAGCAGTGGGGCTACTGTTTAAGCACATTATTCAGTAATGTTAAATCAAACGGTGTATTTGTTTGATAACGTTACTGGTCGCACAAAACATTATTTGCTGTCATCAAGTCCTCAGTGTTAGAGTGTAAGTAGGTGACATCATACTCTCTTAGTGGATTTGCAAACTAATAGTGGTGATTAAGGTGGATTTTCTATACCTTGGAATCGACTTTTCATTAACCTGTGTGATGGCCTTACTGCCATAGACTTAGCATAAGTAGCACTATTTTATAATGATATATCAATTACCATCCATTGGGACAGAGGTTCCTTCATAATAAAGTTTCAGATAATCACATTTAAAAGTGTTTTAACTTTTCACTTTGAAATGACTTAAAGAAAGGTTGTAAAAATAGTATAGAGAGTTCCCATATACCCCTAATTTTTTTTTCTGTTTTATTAAGGTAAAATTGACAAAATTGTAATATATTTAAAGTGTACACTGGGATGAATTGATATATGTATACATTGTGAAAGAATTCCCTCCATCAAGTTAATTAACACGTCCATCACCTATTTACGGTGAGAACATTTACTCTCTTAGCCAAGTTCCTTACATAATACAGTGTTATTAACTATCATCACCATGTTATACATTAGCTCCTCAGACCTTACTCATCTTATATCCCCCCAATTTTAACATTATGCACAACCACAGGACAATTATGGAGACCAGGAAATTGACATTGATATAATACTATTAACTACTCTACAGACCTTGTTTGAATTTCACTGGTTTTCCCACTAATGTCCTCTTTCTATACCAAGATCTTACCCAGAATCCTATATTTCATTTTTATTTTTCGTGTCTCTCTAGTCTCTTTTAATCTGTGACAGTTCCTTGGTCGCTCTATCTTTTTTGACCTTGACACTTTTGGAGGGTCTGGCCAGTTGTTTTGTAGAATGATCCTTTTCAGTGTTGGAGGGTCAGTCTGTCTCTGGTGAGGAAGCATTGCTGTTGATGGCAGTTGCCGGGGAAGCTGCAGCAGTGGCAACTGCTGGGGAGATGGATGAGACAGGGTCAGAGGAGAAGGAAGTTTTCAGGCACAGCTCTCTTCATTTCTTAGGACCACATACTTAGGTCATGACTAAGAGGTTCCATGGCTTCTAAAAGTCCACACAGTGAAGTTTATAGATGATAGGAAGCCAGGAGGTAGAGCTGTGAAGGTGGGGGAAAAGGCTATAGTTTGTAGTAGGGGTAGAAGGGAAGGAAATAAGGCTAGGGCACAGAATATTCTATATTGAGCCAGCATTCAGTTTTAGAGTAGAAGGTTAGGGTGAGGGAATTCTCATTTAATGAGCACCCCTGTATGTCAGGCCTTGCATTAAGTGCTTTGTGTATGCCATTTTAATTCTCATAACAGTATCTGGAGATAGTTATTATTTTATTTTTGTGGGTGGTAGACATATTTACTTTTTAATTTATTGTTTATTTAGGTAACTGGTTTATAACATTATATGTTTCATATGTACAACATTATATTGCTACTTCTGTATACACTAAATCTTGTGGACATAGTTATTTTTACTGTGATGAAACTGAGATTTGGCAGGTAAATGGCAAGTAATTGGCAGAGCTAGAATTTGAATCCAGGTCCATTTGACTCTAAATCTCTATTGCCTGATATAGTAGGCATATGTGGCTATTGAGCACTTGAAGTGTGGCTACTGCCGCTTGTTAAAATGTTAATATTTTGGATATATTCAGTGAAATAAAATATATTATTATAGTCAATTTCACCTGTTTCTTTTTCCTTTTCTAATGTGGCTTGTAGAAAATTTGAAATTACCTATGTGATACACATTACGTTTCAGTTGGACAAATTCTGTGTCTAAACCTTTTTCCATTGTACACTGCTGCTTTCCTGGAGTGTTTCTAAGGTGAACTAAGATGAGATCCTAAAGTCTGAGGTGGAAAAATACTGATGTATCTCCTATGAAGCAAAGCAGACTCCCAAAGACAGGAAAACACTGTGTTGGTGAGAGTGTTGGGATGATCAAGTTCAAAGGGAAAGGGAAAAAGACATGCAATCTACAAAGAGAAAAAAAAGTAACCACAATATTTTTTTTCTTGTAGCACTGAAGTCCCTTTATTTTAAAAAAATCATTTATTTATTTATTCTTTACTGGAGTATAGTTGATTTACAATATTGTGTTAGTTTCAGGTACACAGCACAGTGATTCAGGTTATTTTCCACTACAGGTTATTACAAGATACTGAATATTGTTCCCTGTGCTATATAGTAAATCCTTGTTGCTTACCTATTTTATGTATACAGTTTGTATCTATTAATCCCATACTCCTAATTTATTCCTTTCCACCTCCTTTTCCCCTTTAGTAACCATAAGTTTGTTTTCTATGTCTGTGAATCTGTTTCTGTTTTGCATATATTCATTTGTATTATTTTTTAGATTCCACATGTAAGTGATATCATATAATATTTGTCTTTCTCTGACAACTTCACTCAGTATGATATTTTCTAGGTCCATCCATGTTGCTGCAAATGGCAATATTTCATTCTTTTTTTATGGCTGAGTAATATTCCATTGTGTGTATGTGTATGTTTGTGTGTGTGTGTGTGTGTGTGTGTGTGTGTATCTTTCTACTCACATCTTCTTACGTATATCTCACCAGTTGTCTCTTGATGGGCATTTGGATTGCTTCCATGTCTTGGCTATTGTAAATAGTGCTGCTATGAACATTGGGGTGCATGTATCTTTTTGAATTAGAGTTTTTGTCTTTTCCGGATATATGCCCAGGAGTGGGATTGTTGAATCATATGGTAGTTCTATTTTGAGTTTTTTAAGGAGCCTCCATACTGTTCTCCACAGTGGCTGCACCAATTTACATTCCCACCCACAGTGTAGGAGGGTTCCCTTTTCTCCACACCCTCTCCAGCATTTATTGTTTGTAGACTTTTTGTTGATAGCCATTTTGATTGGTATGAGGTGATACCTCATTGTAGTTTTGATTTGCATTTCTCTAATAATCAGTGATGTTGAGCATCTTTTCATGTGCCTCACAACAGTTTTTAATATTTACTGACTTTATCATTTTCCAGTCACTGGGCTTAGTTCTACATTCATTTTTATTTAATCCTCATTAAAATAAACCCCAGTAAAGTAGGTACTGTTGTTATTCCTATTTTATAGATGAGAACATTGAGGTACAGAGAGGTAAACTAACTTGCTTGTGAACGTACAGCTGGCTGGTAAATGGAAGAGTGAAGGTTTGAAGGGCTTCCCATCAAATCCAGTGTTCTTTACTGTCAAACTATAAAGCCTCTGTATACTGTGGTGATGGTTTGGTTGAGGATACTTACTCATTCTTAGCAAAGAAGTCATGCAGACCCTTGTATCTCTGCATCTATCATATTATCCCCATTTCTGTAATGAAATTTCTGATACAGTGGTTCCTGAAATGTCTCTTTATTAATAGCAATAATACTTTATTACGAACATACAGTCTGCATACAGTTTTGACAGCTGGTTTGCAACATGGTAGACTAATTGCCATTTTCTGACTGTGATGGCTACGTCTGTAGCAGTAAATATGAGCAAAGAGTTATGAAGAATTGAGCCAGGGAAATAGATGACATAGAATAGAGCCCTTGGGGGCGGGGGAAAGGTGCTAGTTCCTTTGTGTCTTGAGCGCTTATAAATCTTTAAAGGTCCCTTGACCCACCAAGGGAAATTAATTGCAGTCTGCTAAAATACGAAATTCACGTTTTGAAACAAATGCCCAGGGCAATGATAATAATGAATAATGACCTATAATTGTATTAAAAGCCAGTTAATCTGTTGAGCTGGGAGAACATAATTGTGATTAGTAGTGTGATACTAGTCTATCTATACTTATTCCTAGTTTTTTTTTGGTTTAGAGCCAAATTTTTTTTTTGTTTGTTTGTAGTTAATATCGTACATTTCAGGAGCACAAATTTAGAAATAACATGACTTTCAAAGAAAGGTTCTATAGGTAGGAAGAAGTGCCTAGGTTTTTGTTTTTTGTCTTTAATTGATAGTAAAAGTGCTGGAGAGTGAAATCCTGGGCTGCAATTTGTTTTGATGAGAGATTTAGTTTTTGGCACTTTCAATTACACATAATAATTTGCATTCGTTACAAAGTATATTTACAAATAATACTTAAAAAATGAGATAGTGTAAGTATTGTTGCTATTGTCTGATATAGATTAAACTGATTTTATAAATACTCTTCAGAGGCATACAGAAAGTTGGTGCCCTTAAGGTAGTCCTTAAAAGCAATTTCCTTTCTTGAGTAGGATAAACTGCCTTCACAATTTTTATACATTTAATTATACAATAAAACATTTTCTTAGTTCAGGCTCAAATTATAGCATAGAAATGTTTCAGTGATCATAAATTTCAATTTTGAATTACTGAGATTTTATGGCAATGTAACTATAGGAGATATCCATAGCTTCTGCTCAACCCATTTCATAAATCTTATATGCTTTGAGAGATGACTAGAAGTTGTCAAAGAACAAAGTTATACATGCAGCATTCTTTGAAATAGTGGGTACTTACGTAACTTATTGTGAAAAAAAATCCAGTCTCTGTGAACACTATTACCCTATTTAAAAAAAAAGTGCAAGACAGCATTTACAATGAAGGTGCTCCCAAATGCTCCCAAATACACCTTTTATGTTATACATAAGGAGTCAGGTTGAACTATTAAGGAGAAACATTTGAATATAAGTTGAAATAATAATTCTAACAGAGAAATAATTGAAAAATTTAAGAAGTAAATGGTTTAGCTTTCAAGCAGAAGATAAAACACAGAAAAGTAAACTATCCCATAGGTATGTCAACCTGTGTTTAATACTTTTGGAACCAGTAAGATATGGATGCATACATAAAGCGAGGCCATTAAGATCACCAACATCTGATCTCCACTTTCAGGTACGATAGATTAGTTTATTTCAAGCTAAGGCCCATACTGAAAAAATGAGAAAGCTGTATTAAAAAGAGTATCTACAGGCATTGTAGTACTACCAAAGGGCAAAGAGCCCAGAGTGAAGAGAAACACACTGAGGTGATCCCTGTATTCAGTGCCACTTTTCACCTTGGGTTATTTGTCACTTAATAACAGTACGGGCTGTGAGGCTGAGAAGCCAAGCAGCGGCAGCTAAGATGGGGGATGCTGGGTGTAATTTTTGGCAGTTTCACATTGCTAAGAGGTCACAAACTAGAATTCAGGGAGGAAGATGCAGGACCCTGGTAAAACACTCTAAACTTTTAATTGGGACCCCTGAAGGGCTACATCCTAGGAGTTACAGAGAACTAGAAATAGACTATTAAGTTACAAAAATTGAAATGCAGCCTCTGATAAACTCCATTGATTTTAAGGTGATCTTCCTTTACTTTAACTCTCTGTCATTGCCAGAAACAAGAGACATCATGCAGAATCTCTGTAAGTTTTAAACACAGTACATGACATTCTATAAAAATAAACCATGCCTATCGCAAGCCAGGACCAAGATTAAAAAAATATAAAACAACAATCATTAGAAACATTCTCATAGTGTTCTAGCTTTTGGAATTATCAGACGTGGGCTATAAAATAATTATAATCAATATATTAAAAAATTGATGAAAAGATGGATTTCATTAGAGAATCAGAATCTAGAAAAAGAATTGAAAGGAATTCTAGAAATGAAAACTAGTATAACTGAAGTGAAGGACTCAATAGATGAGTTTAACAGCAAATTAGACACAGCTGTGGGGAGGATCGTGAACTGGTTGATAGGTCAGTTAGAAAATATCTAGGCCATGGGTGAGGGGAATAGCCTGAATAAATAAAGGCTAAGAATTTTGTAGAACTCATGAAAGATATCAACCTAAAGAATCAAGAAGTACTACAAATCCTATCAGGATAAATACAGTGAAAAACCACAATTAGGGCACAGGGTAGGTAGTCAAACCACTGAAAACCAAAAAAAAGAGAAACCTCTTAAAAGGAAAAAAAAGATATTACCTTCAAAGAAGCAAAAATAATAGCCGACTTTTCAATTGGGGGGATACAGGAGAGAACTGAATGACATCTTTAAAGTGCTAAAGGAAAAAAAAAAATCCCAACCTAGAATTTTGTACCTATTGGAACTATTCTGCAAAAATGAAAGAGAAATATACTCTTTTTCAAACAAACCCTCAGTACATGCTCCATTGTCTATAGGACTTTACTTACAAAATAAAGTATTAAGAATTTCAAGATAGCACCTGAAGAGCATTAATTAAGCCCCAAGTGTGGGGCTTTTCTGAGTCCAGGCCCATGGGTGATTGCACTGGTTATGTCCCTACGAAGCTGGCCCTGTGATTGGACCTAAGCAGGGCCAATCTGAGCCATTCCTGGAAATGGACGTGTAAATGTTAGGGGTGAAAATTTACATTTTTGTTAGAGTTGTTAAGTTTGAACAATAGGATCTGTTAAAAAAAAATGTAAATCTTTAAGGTTATGTTAGTAAAACAGGTGCTAAGTGTAGAAGGCAGAATTTTGGTCCACAAGATTCCATGCCGTAATGCCCAGGACAGTGAATATGATGAGATATTGTGCCCATGAATATGTTACCTTGTACTGACAAAGGGACTTTGTGGTTGTAATTAAGGTTGACCTTCAGTTGTCAGTGAGGAGGCTAGCCTGGGTTATCCAGGTGGGCCCAATGTAATCTCAGGAGTCCTTAAAAGCAGAGGCAGAGGAGGAAGTTAGGAACATGCCCTGGAACAAGTCAGAACGATCCAAAGCCAGAGAAAAGATTCGATGTGCTTTTGCTGGCTTTGGAGATTCAGGGGCCGTGAGCAGAGGAAAGCAAGCTGCCTCTAGAAACTAAGAATGACATTTAGCCAAAGGCCAGCAAAGAAATGAGGACCTCAGTCCCACACAGAATTGAATTTTGCCAACAACCTAATGATCCTGGAAATGAACTCTCCCCTAGTCTCTAGATAAGGGCCCAGACCAGCCGGCAGCTTGATTTTGGCCTTCTGAGACGCTAAGCAGAGTACCCAGCCGAACCTGCCAGACTTCAGTCCTGGAGAACGGTGAGATTATAAATGGCTGTTGTTTTAATTTTAAACCCCTTTGTTTGTTTTAATTTGTTAGAGTGGCAATAGAAAATTGTGTTAAGCAATGAAAAGATACAAACAGTTATACTACTACTGTTAGACTGTATAAGGAGATGAACTTTTACAGAAGATTCTTATTAAGCATTTGAAAAACACTTTTATTAAGTTACTTGCCTAACTAATTAAAAGTTATTATTTTCTTTTACATAAAACAAATTTGTAAGCCTCTACCTGCCAGTTCCTTGGTGCAAGAATATAGGAGTAGGCTTCAGGAAATCTTACTACTTTCAGCTGTTATCACTTATTAACTGGCTGAGTGACCTGGGAGAGGTTTTCTTAACTATGCTTAGGGTCAAGTCTTAGCACCTGCAAAGTAAGAGGTATAGACTAGTTGATTTCTAAGGTCTTTTCCATTTAAAAAATTGCATGAAAATAGTTTTAGAATCCAGATGGAATTGTTAGAGAGCTGGACATAAGAATCAATCCCTCAGAATATTGAAAAAATATTGTTCCATACTTTTGAAGCTGGAGTCAAATTTGATTTTTGTAAAGAAGAGAATGTACCATGTTGGTACATTAAACAGAAATTTTAGAATAGATAAGGAGACTTTGAACACCAGAGCTTTTTTAGTCAAAGGGATCAGATGAATAGGGCTTATTAAGGTTGAAATTATTGAAAATCAAAAAATTAAAAGTTGGCAGGTATTTTACAAGAGGATGAGCACAAAATCCTTTCCTTTCTGTTTAAAATTATTCAAAATAAGAAAGCTATAGAAATCTTATTTCTTTATCTCTTGTCGTTTATTCTGGGAGTTGAGTTTTTGGCTCTAATGGTTAATCTTGTTCTGGTTATCTCCATCTCTTTTGTCAACTTCAGATGCATTTCCCACCAGTCAACACTATGCACTTGTTCTTAGAAAAGAACTGATCCTAGATCCCATATTCTGTTTCATAGCTTAGGTCCCGGAAATGTGGAAGAAATCTCAAAATGAAACTTAAATATCACCTTATTTGATCTAAGGTCAGTAGCTACCTTCCCACTTTTTTTTTTTTTTTTCCCTTTTACAAAAAAAAAAAAGGCACTGTTTTGGAGAGGGGGTGGCAGTTCTTGGGAAATGTGTCTGTGACTGATAAGAAAAGGAAAGGACTTAAAGCTATAGCCCCCAAACTTTATCAGTGTTTTGGAGTTAAGGAAAATATTCTTTCCAAGAAGAACAGGAATACTTTTTTTTTTTCTTTTTGGTAATTGTTTATTTACATTAATGAGACGCCTCAATGACCCATTATTATGAAAGGTAACTCTGCATAATCTAGTGACAGGTTACTCACATTCGGAGGTCACATTGATATTTACTGAAGGCACAATAAGTATAGGTTGCACTTTATTAAAAATTGTATAGCTCTTGAAATTGCTGACAGAGAGGCTGACTCAGTTTGATTTGGCTACGGATATGATAATTGTAATACGGCTCACTGTGGTTTTTAGAGGTCATAAGTTACATTGCAAAGATTTGTGTATTTGGATTGCGGGAAAGTTACCGTGGCGTACTAAGACAATACAATAGGAAATACTTAAGTGTGAGTAGTATGTCTCACATAAATTGTACCATAGAATTAAATATGAATCATTAAAATATTCCAGGTTTATTAAAAATTTATTATTCTAAAGTATATTTAAAGAGCAGTAAGAACTTGAAGAAATAATAGGAAAGCTTTGCTAACAGTGACAGTGTGTTGAGTTGAAAGAAGGTAAATAATTTATTAACAAAAGGCATACAAAAAGACTTGTAGTAAATCAAGGGGGGAAATCAGTTAATAAAGAGGCCAGGGAGACCTTCAAGATGGCGGAAGAGTAAGACGTGGAGATCACCTTCCTCCCCACAAATACATCAGAAATACATCTACATGTGGAACAGCTCCTACAGAACACCTACTGAATGCTGGCAGAAGACCTCAGACCTCCCAAAAGGCAAGAAACTCCCCACGTACCTGGGTAGGGAAAAGAAAAAAGAAAAAACAGAGACAAAAGAATAGGGACGGGACCTGCACCTCTGGGAGGGAGCTGTGAAGGAGGAAAGGTTTCCACACACTGGGAAGCCCCTTCGCGGGCAGAGACTGCGGGTGGCGGAGGGGGAACTTCGGAGCCGCGGAGGAGAGCGCAGCAACAGGGGTGCGGAAGGCAAAGTGGAGAGATTCCCGCACAGAGGATCAGTGCCGACCGGCACTCACCAGCCCGAGAGGCCTGTCTGCTCACCCGTCGGGGCGGGCGGGGCTGGGAGCTGAGGCTTGGGCTTCAGAGGTCGGATCCCAGGGAGAGGACTGGGGTTGGCGGCGTGAACACAGCCTGAAGGGGCTAGTGCGCCACAGCTAGCCGGGAGGGAGTCTGGGAAAAGTCTGGAGCTAAGAGGCAAGAGACCATTGTTTCTGGGTGCGCGAGGAGAGGGAATTCAGAGCACCACCTAAACGAGCTCCAGAAACGGGTGCGAGCTGCGGCTATCAGCGTGGACCGCAGAGGCAGGCATGAGACGCTAAGGCTGCTGCTGCTGCCACCAAGAAGCCTGTGTGTGAGCACAGGTCACTATCCACACCTCCCCTCCTGGGAGCCTGTGTAGCCTGCCACTGCCAGGGTCCTGCGATCCAGGGACAACTTCCCCGGGAGAACGCACGGCGCGCCTCAGGCTGGTGCAACGTCACGCAGGCCTCTGCCGCCGCAGGCTCACCCCGCATCCATACCCCTCCCTCCCCCTGGCCTGAGTGAGCCAGAGCCCCGAATCAGCTGCTCCTTTAACCCCGTCCTGTCTGAGCGAAGAACAGACGCTCTCAGGCGACCTATACGCAGAGGCGGGTCCAAATCCAAAGCTGAACCCCAGGAGCTGTGCGAACAAAGAAGAGACAGGGAAATCTCTCCCAGCAGCCTCAGGAGCAGCGGATTAGACCCCCACAGTCAACTTGATGTACCCTGCATCTGTGGAATACCTGAAGAGACAATGAATTGTGCGAAATTGAAGTGGTGGACTTTGGGAGCAAAGATATATATAGTTCCATTGTTTCTTTTTGTGAGTGTGTATGTGTATGCTGCTTTGTGTGATTTTGTCTATATAGCTTTGATTTTACAATTTGTCCTAGGGTTCTGTCTTTTTTTCTTTTTTTGTATAGTTTTTAGCGCTTGTTATAATTGGTGGATTTGTTTTTTGGTTTGGTTGCTCTCTTCTTTCTTTTTAAATTACTTAACATTTTAAAATTTTTAATATTTTTAATTTTAATAACTTTATTTTTTTCATTCTTTGTTTTTTTCTCACTTTTCTTCTGAGCTGTGTGGCTGACAGGGTCTTGGTGGTCTGGCCAGGCATCAGGCCTGTGCCTCTGAGGTGGGAGAGCCAAGTTCAGGACATTGGTCCACCAGAGACCTCCCAGCTCCATGTAATATCAAACGGCAAAAATCTCCCACAGATCTCCATCTCAACACCAGCACCCAGCTTCACTCAATGACCAGTAAGCTACAGTGCTGGACACCCTATGGCAAACAACTAGCAAGACTGGAACACAGCCCCATCCATTAGCACAGAGGCTGCCTAAAATCATAATAAGGCCACAGACACCCCAACACACACCACCAGACGTGGACCTGCCCACCAGAAAGACAAGATCCAGACTCATCCACCAGAACACAGGCACCAGTTCCCTCCACCAGGAAGCCTACACAACCCACTGAACCAACCTTAGCTACTGGAGACAGACAACAAAAACAATGGGAACTATGAACCTGCAGCCTGTGAAAAGGAGACCCCAAACACAGTAAGTTAAGCAAAATGAGAAGGCAGAAAAACACACAGCAGATGAAGGAGCAAGGTAAAAACCCACCAGACCAAACAAATGAAGAGGAAATAGGCAGTCTACCTGAAAAAGAATTCAGAGTAATGATAGTAAAGATGATCCAAAATCTTGGAAATAGAATGGAGAAAATACAAGAGATGTTCAACAAGGACCTAGAAGAACTAAAGAGCAAACAAACAATGATGTACACCACAATAAATGAAATTAAAAATTCTCTAGAAGAGATCCATAGCAGAATAACTGAGACAGAAGAACAGATAAGTGACCTGGAAGATAAAATAGTGGAAATAACTACAGCAGAGCAGATTAAAAAAAAAGAATGAAAAGAATTGAGGACAGTCTCAGAGACACTACATTCAAATAAAGTCCTTTTAAGAAACTGGCTATAAGATTTAGAGAATGGACTTGAGGACATGGGGAGAGGGAAGGGTAAGCTGGGATGAAGTTAGAGAGTGGCATGGATATATATACACTACCAAGTGTAAAATAGATAGCTAGAGGGAAGCAGCCGAATAGCACAGGGAGATCAGCTCGGTGCTTTTTGACCACCTAGAGGGGTGGGATAGAGAGGGTGGGAGGGAGACACAAGAGGGTGGAGATTCGGGGATATATGTATGTGTATAGCTGATTCACTTTGTTATAAAGCAGAAATTAACACACCATTGTGAAGCAATTATACTCCAATAAAGATAGTATAAAAATAAAAAAGAGAGGCCAATTATCAGTGAAGGGGGGGTGTATTTAATGATTCTGAATGAAAGGTTAAACTGCTGTGAATTTCCGTTTAACAAAAAGGATGAAAAGCAATATGGATAATTAGACAGTAATAAGATCATACTGAAAAATATCAGAGAACTGCCTTAGGTGTTAGGGGAATATTGGCTAATGAACGTAACCTCCTGAAATTATCTTCGAATATTCACTTTGCTCTAGAAACAGAGGGAGTGTTGTTCTTAGTCATTTTCAAGGAGTTATGATTCTTTTGCACATTTATTTTTTTGTGGATTTAAAAAATGGTAGCAAATAATGAAATAGAGAATTTCTCATGAGAAAAATATCTAACATGTAATTTGTTAAAATAATGTAATTTTCACTATGTGTATATGTTATTGGTTAGTTGTTTACATTTGGGTTCTTATCTGTTTCATAAGAGAAACAACTTGAGAGACTGTCAACCTACTTGAATCATTTATAGAAATTCAGTACAGGATATTATGATTCTTAGAAGAAAAAATATTTCTTTAGACAATATTTGGGATTTTTACTTATGTGTTTTTAATAAGACCTTAATTGAGATACACTTCTAGTTAGCCCAATAAGATATATATATAACATATGTATAATTGTATGTATAACATATATATAAATAATTGAAATCTTATAAAGATGTTGGTAGATTCTTGGCCATTTTTGAAGCTTCTTATGCCTCTGAATTAAGAGAAGATCTTGGAATCTTTCTAGAATCAATATAAGGACTAATTTTATATGACCTCTGTACTAATGATCAGCTAGAGGGAATAATAACTATGATAATTAAGTTCATAGATGATTCCAAATTTAAAGATGTTGTGAATATAGAAATTGAGCTAATCTCAGCTCCTATGATGCTTTGCTGAGAAAAAGGTCATTTGATATATAGAGAACTATACTTTATAATTATAGTCTCTCTTTGTCACTGATATCTTATGATTAGCTTGGCTTTTCTTTTATTAGATAGTATATCAAATGCAGTTCTGCACTGTATATTAATGTCGAAAACCAATGAAAAAATCTGCTTTTCATAATGTTAGCAGCTTCCCAACAGGTTAATAGCTCAAATAGGTAATAACCCAAGGGGCAGTTAATGATTATCTAGCCAAAAAAGATTTGGACCAGATACCAAGAGACCTGGGTTCTAGGCTCACTCTGGCACTGTGAGACTTTATGTCAATTAATTTGTCAATTAACTTCTGTGGATAGGTTTTCCTTTTTAATAAAATGAAGGGATTGCACCTGATAATTTTAAGGTAACTTTTAATTTTACAGTTCTTTTCTCTATGATTTTATTTCCCACATGTGTAAGTTAAATTTATTTTATGATGGGAGGCATATCACAGCTTCTATTGGATATTTATAGTATTTTCTTATATTTAAATTATTGAGAGTTTGTTCATTTGGCAAATATTTTCCAGGTGTTTACTCTGGGTACAGAACTATCTACTGTGATACAGCAGTAAAGAAAATAGACAGGAAAAGCACCTTTCCTCATGGAACTTACTATTCCACTGGATAGATGTGTCTAGAATGAGCCAAATTGAAAAGAGACATTTTTGAAACTTGTCAAAAATGTAACAGGTGGGCATATTAGAAGGGAAGCTTGATATTCAATAAATCAGCAATTGTGCCAAGCATGGTACAGTGCTTTGCACTGGTTCCCAAGAGTCAGTTTGCCTACATGTTCCCATTCCAGCATTCAGCAACTTCATTTTTGTCGCTTGAAGTCAGTCATGGTGGGAGTGTTTATATCATGAAAACTGGCAAACACTTCACATCCAGGCTTACAGTTAAAATTTTTAAAATTATGCTATTAAAATGGTTTGGTGGTAAATGTTGTCAGGTGGCACAGCAGAAATAGCAGACATAATTTCTCTCCATAGTTTCTATCCGCACACCTGGTGTGTGAGTTTATTGAGCCACGTGAACAACTACTGATATGATACTGAAAGTAATGAGTTAGTGAAGGGAGAGGAGCTGAAAGAAAAATAGGTGTGAATTTGTAATCCGATTTTAAAGATGGGGTGGTCCATGCTTGACCAGAGAAGAAGCGAGAGTTTCAGAGATGGCATGTGTAACAGTTCTGAGGCCAGAGTTAATAGTTGTGTGGGAGAAGTGGTTAAGTAGGTTTGTTGATCTTGAACAAGGTGTCAAAGCTTCACTTCATGGGAGCGTAACAATGTCTGAATCATGTGTTAGCCTGTACCAGCCAAGTCTTAAACATGGCCACGTTTTCGCTAGCAGTGAAAAATGGAAGACCGTTCTTGAATTTTGTGACCTTATCTCTTAGTGATCCTTTGAGAGTTAAGGAAATAAAAAAAATCCTTTATAGTAGATTATAGGCTCTATACCAACTGAAGGCGTATAAAGTGTTGCCTGTGGTAAAAAATTTTGAGTATTGATACTGAATGTACCACAGATATTTATGTGATTTCCTCACCGTGAACTGCAAGTTACTCTTTTCATGGAGCAGGTTGACATAAACAGCACTGTGACTGGGTCTGCAAGCACTGAAGGAGCAGTGACTGTCTGTAACACCATGCTGCATTATGGTAGATGACAGTGGGACTCCTAACACCTAGTATGTGTAGTAAGCTGAAAGAGGCCAGTACAAGCAGGGAAAACTGGAAAAATCTTTTAAAAATGTGCTGAAGCTCTGCTTTAAATGAGATACCTGGATGTGTACTTCTGGGAACTAACAGCAGCCAGTGGACAGGCTGCCATATAGGGATCTGGAATAGAATACCTTTAAAATAGATGAGTACACTAACTCCAGTTATGTGAAGAGCGGTCACAAACAGCAAGCAAAGAAAAGAAAACATGTGGTTCAAAATTGAAAACACCTCTTTGGAAAACACAGTTGCTCTGTGCATGCCTGACTCCATTAGCTAGATTTGTATCAGCCTTTTATCAGTGTGGTACAATGAGATAGCACATAGTCAAGAAATGGAAGCTGGTATTCTTTGTTCCTCTCAATAATGTCATTTTGGAATACCAATAGTAGTTTTATTAAAATAAATGCAGGGTGTATATATATAGAATGAAATAAACATGCTGCCTAATCATTTTTCAGCACTGTAGTTTGGAGCAATAACTCTACAATGAAAATAACTATCATAATTTTGGTAGTTAATAGCTTAAGAAACTATCTCACAGAATTAAGTACTATGTACAGTTTAAAGCAATAAGTTTATTTTTCAATTTCTCATGGAAAATTAGCTTGAAAAGAAAATGTCATTAAAAATCTAATTGTGCCCTTTTTTACATGTGAAGTTTAAACAGATTTATAGTAGCTTGGAATATTGAAGAGATTACAACCAGAGAGTTTTGGTTGGTTATAATTATTGGAGATCCTGAAACTGTGGCTGACCTGTAACATAGAGGTTGAGTGAGCTTTGAAGATTTCATTGGGCAAAGTCAGACTTTAAATTCTGCAAGAATTTGAAATATATATTAATATATACTGTAGTTTTACTTTGAACTTAGTAATTTTTAAAAAATAGACCTCTTTCTTAAAATAAATTTATTGATTGATTGATTGACTGATTTTGGCCGTGTTGGGTCTTCCTTGCTGCACACAGGCTTTCTCTAGATGTGGCTAGTGAGGGCTACTCTTCGTTGTGGTGCACGGGCTTCTCATTGCGGTGGCTTCTCTTGTTGTGGAGCATGGGCTCTAGGCACGTGGGCTTCAGTAGTTGTGGCATGCGGGCTCAGTAGTTGTGGCTTGTGGGCTCTAGAGTGCAGGCTCAGTAGTTGTGGCGCACGGGCTTAGTTTCTCCATGGCATGTGGGATCTTACAGGACAAGGGCTTGAACCCATGTCCCCTGCATCGTCAGGTGGATTCTTAACCACTGCGCCACCAGGGAAGTCCCTGAACTTAGTAATTTTTAACTTCTCATGAGTATAAAAAGCCCTGATATTTTAGTGAGTTACCAATCTTGAATGGCAGACAACAACGCAAGAGTTGAGAAGTGAATTCTTTGAGCTTTTTCAAATGTTTTCTTAAAACTATTTTTTAAGAGACATATGCTTGAATGGATGATACTGTCTTTAATGTGGAGTTGTGTTGTTCAGAGTATATATATGTCCAAAACAAAAGCAAAACCTAGCATGGCTACCTTAAAAGATTAGTTACAATATGGGTTGAGCGGTGAACATAGGACACTGTTTATTGAGGTCATAATTTTAATATGTTTGGAGGTTGTGTTTTTTGCTACAAGCAAGTGATTTTATTGGACATGGCATAGAACGAGATGGATGTATATAACAGCCCAGCTACTGTTAACTTTTTTTAATTCAAACTTTTAAATTTTCACTGATGTTTCAAGAGGTGGAATAAAAGAGGTAATACCCATGGTGAGTTATAGTTTGGGTTTTGCTTCTAACTAGCCAGAGGACCTGAGTAAGCAACCTAATCAGTTAGGACCTTAGTTTCTTAAGTTATACCATCATGAAGTTGTCCTGGGTGACCTCTTCTTAAACTTTACCCTAATGTGATTCAGAAGGGCTGGTTTTGACAGAACCTTTCTGAATCCTGCCCTTATTCCAATTCCAGTGTTCATTCTCTAGGTCAGGGCTGTCCAATAGCAATATAATGTGAGCTCTGTGTAATTTTAAATTGTCTACTTGGCACATTAACAAAGTAAAAAGAAATAGGTGAAGTTAATTTTAATAATATACTTCAGCTCAACATAGTATATTCCCAATATTATTTCCATATGTAATTAATATTAAACTATTAATGAGACATTTTACCGTGTTTGAAGTGCTAAGTCTTGAACATCTGGTGTGGGTTTCAGAGAACACATCTCAACTTGGACTCGCTACTTCCAGTGCTCAGTAGCCTCACTGAGGCTCATGGCTGCTGTATTGGACTGTGCACCTGAGGTGGCTGGATCCTCATAATCACTACCCATCAATCAAATTTAGGGACTTTGGAGTCACCTTTAATTCCTTTTGTTTTCTCCCCTTTTCTATTCAGTAGTGACAGACTTGCACTTCCTAGAATCTGTCAGGATTTAGAGCTGAATGGGCACATTTTCTCTTTATTTTCAAACATCCAGAAAGAGTAACCTGAGTTCTCTTCAGTTCCTTAACTTAGGAAATCAGACTTCTGTGTTCAGTAATTGACAGAAACTCCTTGAAAAAATTCCCAAACCTTCTCAGTGCTAAATACAATGGGCACAATATGAACGCTTCCTGATGCCATAGCGAACTCAGGCGCTGTAAATACTTCCTCCTGGAAATTTCCTTGTCCCTCATCATATTACACTCCTTTCTTGGTTCTTCCTTGAGTTCTCTGTTTTGCTGATTCTTTTCTTGGATCTCTTTTCTTTTCCCTTTGCCCTCTGTCCTTGACTTCTTGCCTGAGAATCATGCCTGTACTTTTAGCTATTTATTGGACATATCTATATGATGATATTCTGTGGATTCTCCCAACCTAGCCTTTGCTCCATACCAAACTTGTTTTCTTCCTCCGTGTTACTATTTTGGTTCTTGACATTTTTGCCATATTTGGTCACAAGTCAAAGTTAGAGACTTCACCATAATCTTTAACTTCTTCCAATTTTTTTTTACCATCTATATGCAATTAGATACACAATCTTTTTGGGTCTACCTGTGAAATACATTCTGAACATTTTTCTTTCTTCTTTTTTGCAGTGTTTCACTTCATGTCCCCCTCACCCTTGCTAAGATCCCACCTGGTGCCTCTTACTTTGACTCTGTTTCCTCTAATACATTTTCGACATCGCTACCAGAGTTCTTACCAACACAGTTGGATAATACCGTTTTCCTGTTTGAAACTTACAGCAATTCCATTTGTCCTCTTCTTACGTGGCATGTAAATCCTAGGCTACTGTTCTATCTTTAACTCTAGACATTCTCTTCAGTATTTTCCTCTCCTCTGAAAACCTTTAAGCCCTAAATTTAAAGATGAGATTTTAGTCTTCTTGATGATTAGTGGAAGAAACTAGTCATCAAGTGTGGATAGTATGGCCTGACAGCATTCATATACTCATAAGAAATGGGGAAATATATGGTATGCTTATGTGATACTCGTAGCTAGGTTAACAAGCAGATTTCTGTATTTCCCTGTACAAGAAGCCCTGTATAGATATTTCAGTTTCCGAGCAGCAAGAATTAATAGCATCCTGGAAACAATGAATGATGTATGTCTTACTTACAGATATACTTTCTGTACTTGGAAACTAATGTAGAGAAATAGTTAAGGTTCGCAGCTTGGCTGAGTTTTACAGGAAAACAGTAGATCCCCTGAGGTAATACTAATGTAAGTAGAAAGTAACTGGCAGTTAGTACATCTGGTTGGGTTGAGAAAGAATGACTTTAATTGTTACCTATTTTCTAATATTTTTACAATTGGTTGTCTTCTGGACTCTTTATTCTCCTAGCATATTTCATTTGAATGAGATGTTAGTTCTTTATAATGCAACGTGTTATTTCATCCAGCCCAATCCTATTATTATTAACCTCACGTGCCTTAGCTGGCAATGGGCTTCCCTTAGGCAGCATAGTCATTGATGCTGTGGGAGGAAATGGATAAATATTAATTGGAAGGTGTTGCTTCTGGGAGACCTTAAAGAAGTACTAAATATGCTGAGGAAGTCATTTTTGCTGCTATTTCATGCGAGTTGGTTTAAAATCTAATTGCTTGATTTGAAAGAAAACTAGAGGTCAAACAGCAATGAATAAATTGTCAACAGGAAAATTTTTGCATATAGTGAAACTGTTTTGCCCTTGTCTCAAAAGGAAAACAAGGTAATAGCCAATCATTATATTTAAAATGGTAATTAACCTTCTCATCTCTGTAATTTCAAGCAAGTCTAGACATGAACTCAGGATTCAGCATATTGTTTTAATGTAAACATGGGTCATCAGTGAAAACTTATTCTCTAAAATCACGAATATTGTGCTAAAGTATGAGCAGTGTGACTCATAAGTAGGAGAAAAAAGCCCCAAACTGTAACTGCAACAAAATATTTCCTTGAAAGTAAAAATGATCTCTTCTTTAAAAAAAAAAAAACAGTCACTACCATTTATTTGGCACATACAATCTGTTACACACTCTGCTAAATACTTCATAAACATTATCCCTCTTAGTTCTCAAATAATATCATGAAGCAGCTATTGTTATTTTCAGTTTAGAGGTTGAGGCCTAGAGAAATAATTTGCTTGGTTCCATTTACCTAGTAGGTGACAGAGCTGGGTTTATCTCAAATATGACTCCAAAGTTTAAGCTCTTTGTGCCATTTTGCTGTTAATTTTTAAGGAAAAAAGATGTGTTTTTCCCCCCAGACTGTGTGCCAGGTTTCCTGTGGAGGATTAAGCATGAGGACGTTAAATGAATAAAATGGTTGACGTTCAGGTAGTCCCTCTCCCGATACTTATGGCTCTATTACTGGGAAATTTAGATCCCCCATGATTTCCTTATCACCACCACGTGCTCTTCCTCCTCCAGAGACTAGGGTGTAACAATGAGAATGATACATTGTACTCATCCTGGGCTTTATATAGTCATTGTTTCATTTGAACATCACAAGAAGCCCTTGAAACTAATTCCTGTTTTACTCATGAGGGCGTTGAGGCTAAGGGAAGTCAAGGAACCGGCCCACATTCTCAGCTAATAATTGGAAGAGCTGTCTGGAATATTATAAAAATGATCTTTTATGGAACTATATAGTTCTGGACTATTTATATACAGTTGGAAGTTGTAGATTAGAAGTGGTTGAGGGCTGGCTTTGTGTCAGGAGTTCTAAATGCTTTGTATATATTATGTCATTTAATCTTCCCAATGATGTGTGAGGTAAGAACAGTTATTTTACAATAAGGAACTTGTGGCCCATGGAGGTCTTAACTTGCCCAAGGTCATTTAGTAAACGTGGGAGTGAGGATTTGGACCAGAGCCTTCTCACCTCAGGGCTGTGCTCTTGGTCGCTTGGCTCTTCTGCCAAATTCGTAGTCACGTAGTCAGCCAGCCAGTCCATCTGCTTCTATAACAATGAACTCTATAGCTACCACTCAATTCATAGCTAGTACTCTCATTTCTAAGTTGAAGCTTTCTTGGGATGTAGATAAGATATTTTGAAGTATTGGTAAATAAGTGCTTATATAAACACAAATACAGTACATTTAAATGTATCTCAAAGCCATTTTATACAGTAACAGTAAACACTTTTTGCAAATTAGTTATTGCAGTTGAGGTGTGTTTGGCTAAGTCAAGTAATGGAATATTTTCTAAAGTTTTTTGTTTATTTTTAACTTAAAAAGAAGGTTTATAGTTTGCAAAGATCAATGAGGGTTTCTTTTCCCAGGTTCCCTCCCCAATTACTTAACCCTTTCTTAAAATGCTACTGAATTTGATGATTTTTCATGTCCTTTTGGAGTGACATCTTCTCCACAATTAAACAAAACCAAGCATATACATCTTGGGATGAAAATCACTATTAAGGGCTGTCTCTGGCTGAAGGAGGGGTTTGATAACTGTTTAAAAGGCTGAGTAGAGCTTGGGGTAGGGGGTGGAGTGTGGTGTCTCACGTGTAGCCTGGAGTAGCTCAGGTGGGGGAATGATGAACGTCACAGACTTGTCTGACAGCACCTGAAGTCATCAAAAATGAATTGTAAGGCAATAAAAATCCTAACGATTTAAAAGGTTCTGCCACAGGGGTCAGAGAGCCAGGTATAGCAGGAGGGACAGGTCTTATTGCCCTTTTGAAGGACAGGTAGGTTGGTAGTAAAAGTTACATACTTGGCTGTGCTTTTATATATTCCTAACATACCTTTGACTGGGCAGGTGGGGTCCACATAAAATGATGAGGCTAGATTGACTTAAAGCATAGATCAAGCACAAAACATCAAAGGAAAAGTTAGTAATAGCAGCTAATACAAAACACTTGTATAAGCCAGGCATTGTTCTAAGCACTTGATCTATATTAATTGATTTAGTTACCATAAAATTAATGTAAGTATCAATAATTTGATGTCTATCTCACGTGGCAACCCTATGACCTGTATACTATTGTTTTTATGTCCATTTTATTAACATACAGCAAGGTTAAGTAATTTGCTCAGTTTACACAGTCTAGTAAGTGGTGGAGGCAAGAGTCAAAGTGGAGTAGTCTGCCTCCACAATCCATGCTCTTAACCTCTGTCATACTGCTTCTCTAGAGGAAGATAGAAATGAGAGAGTGCCAAAAAGTCACAAATGTGTATATGATACAGAGTGGTACCTTTACTACCAATTATTTTAAGTATCAATTGGAGGCCTCCATGCCTGAGGTTACACTTCTGTTTAGAGTTTTGAAAAACAAATCATGTAGATCATCTGAAGTAAAGAAGTGGCTTATCCCAATATATCAGATGGGATCTTTGTGAGAAACAGATGGTACGTGAATGAGGGTGATGAAGAGAGGTTAATGAAGGGGCTGTTCACAAAGGGGTTGGCAGGATTCAACTGGGAAGAAATACTGAAGCACTCAAGGACTAGTAACAGTGGGAAGTCATGACAGCCTTATGCCGGAGGGTCAAGGAGAGGAAATGGAATTACCTGTACTGGTGAGAGCTGGAAGCATGGGAGAGGGGCCAGTGGACAGGAATCGGGACCTTGAGTGACTGAATGTAGTGACTCCCAAAACAGCGTCCTGGTGGGAGGTCGGGGGTGACAAATTCCTCACCTTCTCTTTTCTATTAGCTTGTGGTCTCCTGCAGGTGCCTCCCATTGGCTGAACCCAGCTGGAAGCTAGAAGTCAAGGAAGCTTGGGTAATGTAGTTCACAGACATCAGCCTCTGGGGTAGAAGTCAGAAACGATCAGGAAGTGGATCTGGAGGGCAGCAGATTAACCAGTGTGCTATTTGTTATGGGTTGAATTGTGTCAACCTTCCCCTCACCCCCCAAAAAAACCAAAAAAAGAAAACCAACCAAACATATGTTAAAGTTCTAAACCTCAGTTTCTCAGAATGTGGAACTTATTTGGAAATAGGGTCTTTACAGAGGTAATCAAATTAAACTGAGCTTGTAAGGCAGAGCCCTAATCCAGTATGATGGTTATCTTTATAAAACGGGGAAATTTGGACACAGACATACACAGAAGTTGTTGACACAGGGAGAAGATGGCCATCTATAAGCCAAGGAGTAACTGCAGCTACTAGAAACTATGTGAGATGCCTGGAACGGATCCTTCCCTAGCCTCTTCAGAGGGAATATGGCT
Organism: Grampus griseus; assembly: GCF_964374135.1. Lineage (NCBI taxonomy): Eukaryota > Metazoa > Chordata > Mammalia > Artiodactyla > Delphinidae > Grampus > Grampus griseus. The sequence goes on from NC_139003.1 coordinate 37,486,313, forward strand.
GTGCTGACACCTTTATTCACACTTCTGACCTCCAAAACTGTGACACAATACATTTCTGTTGCTCTAAGGCACCCAGTTCTTAGTACTTTGTTACAACTGCTCCAGGAAACTAATATACTGTATATCATGATAAAGTTTCTTATTGACCAACTTTATTTTTCATTTCTTTTAAGTTTATATAGAATCATAGAGTTCAAAGACTTTAGAAATGAGCTAGTGTAAAACACTGATTTTTGGAGATGAGAGCCTTGCCCAAGGTCACGAAACTTCATTGGCAAGGTCAGAGCTAGGGCCATACAGGTAAAGTGTGTATCTAGACATTGTATCACTGAATTTTTAGGTAAGAAAAGCCTTGTCACTATAAATTTACAGGTTTCAATATCCTAATAATTAATTTTGGGGCATTAATTAATTATGCCTTGTTGGTATGTTCCTAATTCATTTTTGAACCAACATTTTCATGTTAATATGAGGTAAACAACAAACAATATGATAAACATCCCTGTAGGTAAATCACTATTACCAGTTCTTGTTCTGCAAAAATCATGTTTGCATGATAAACAACAGAGCATCAAAAAAGCAATTGCCTGTGTCCAGAATAAGTGAAAACTCAGTAGCATATCTCAATAGAAAAAAATTTCAGTAGGTTGGAGAGGTGTGCTGAAGTCAATGTATAAACAAAGACTTCAAAGTTAAAAAGACTTCACAATAAAACCTTAAGCTATATGTTGGGAGTAAAAATGATTACAGCCCTTTAGGGAAGCAGTTTGGCAATGTGCAGAAAGAGCCTTAAACTTTCACTTTGCTATATTATATAATTTTGTGTATATATATATATATATATATGTATATAAAATATACACTTTTTTCTCCCTTAGGATGCTATCTGCTTTTTGTTTGAACACTGTTCTGGAAAATTTAAAATATATACAATCTTGTTTCATCTGTAACTCCCATCTACTTTGTTACCCTGTATAATTTTGTTACAAATCCCAGACATCATATTGCCCTTTGATTATTGTTTTTGATAAGTAGTTCAGTTTTGAGGAATATATTCTAATACAGGAATTTGAAATTATTGAAAAACTTTATACCCATTGTGTTCCTTACAGAATTATTTGTAATGGTGGAAGAAATTGAGAGCAACTATCTGGCACTAAGGCAAAGTATAAATTGTAAGATGTCCATTTGATGGAATGCTATATTAAAGTGAAGCCTGTGAACAGTTGTAGGTAACATGAGTAAAAGCTTACATTTAAATGATGAGAATTGAAAAAGTGGATAGAATAAAATAAGCAAGGAAAAACTTGGCTTGGAGAAATCATGAGAAGGAAATAGACCAAATATGAAATAATGATTTACTTGGATCACAGTGTTGCAGGTTATTTTCCCTTTTGTCTGCTCTTCAGTATGTTCCATATCTTCTATATTGATTAATTAGTTTTATGATGGGAAAAATACAATAAACTTGAATTGTGATTTAAAAATAAGGAACATCATATTCGGCTTTTGATAATCATACTACCTGGCTCTAAGCATTTATGGTAATTGTGGGACCTAATTATAAGAACAGATACCGTCACAAAAGGATATTAATAGGATTTTTCTGGATTGCAAAATTTGCAATTGACTGCTCTCTTTCCCTCCTTTTCTTAGTTAACTTTTCTACCTTTACCACTTAAAAAAAAGGAGAGAAGGTAAACATTTATTAAATCTCCCACAAACACCTTTATTTACGAAATTCAAACAAAAAAATGATAAAATACCCATTTTTCTAACTTCTGAAATGTTGATTGGCCTTAAACTTGGTTCTCATTTCTGATTGGGCTTCCTCTAATTCCTTGTACGTCTTGAAATTGCCACTAAAACTTGTAATCTCCAATGTGTTTAGCTGTATTTGTAGAAGAAATATTCCTTATCTCATAGGATTTAGATAGTAGCAGTTAAAATGTCTTTAGAAACTCAGTTTACATGCCCACATGTTTATATGTTTATTCTGTTTGCTTTATTCATTGCAATTGAAATATATTGAGTTACATTTTATATCTGAGTTTCTGGCTGCTTTCTCTCCTTTACCCCCTCTACCCTTATGCTGGGGTGACATTTCAGCCCATACAGCTGAATTGTAACATGAAGCATTTTGCCTGGTTTCTAGCTGCCTTTTTGGAGCCTGTAGAGCTGCAGTAAAGCTATCTTAGAGCCATGCTATGAAGCATTTTTATTTCACTGAAATCTATCAAAACTTGATTAGAATTCTCTGATGTTCCAAGTCAGCTTGATTTCAACGATGCCTTCTAGGTTTTAGCAATTTCCTTTATTGCACCACATTTTATCTTAGAGGGGACTGCACACCTGCAATCCTCCTATAAAAGGGCCTCCTTGCATTGAGCTCTTTGTAAGGGAGTTCCCTGTGACTTTCTGCTCAATAAAGGGGATATGTTTTAAGAAAGAAAACTACATTTTACCATATGAAATATAATAATGATGATTAATAATAATAATAAAAGTAATAGAAACTTTTGCCTGTCATTTTGGTTGCTGTGACAGAGGGAAAAATATGAAAATACAAATGGCTCTTAAAACTTTTGTCCAGAAGTATCACAAGTCACTTTTGCTCATATTTTATTGGTCAAAGCAAATGACATGGTCACTTTTAAAGGTAAGTGGAAAAGTATAGTGAGTATACAAAAGAATGTTAAGTATTTGTGAGTACTTTCATAGGTATGATTGGTTGATTAATTTATTTAGCTAAACTGAGTCCTTTTGCTCTTCATTGTTGTATTACCATGCCTGTAATACGTACAAAACAAACAATATCTCAGCTGTCCTGGAACCAACATTCTTGTGACAGCACTATTCTGGAAATCAGCTTGTCAGTATTAATCAAGAATCTTAACCATGCTTCTGTCTTTTGGCCCCATAATTCCACTTCTGGATTGCTATGGTAAGGTGATATTCTTAAATACAAAATTATGTGTAATGATAAATATTGTAACTTGATTTGTATATACTGAAAAATTAGAAACAAATGTCCAGTAGGGAAATAGTGAACTATAAAAAATTTACTCATAGGTTATTCTGAGCTCATCAGTTAGTATTGAAAACAGTTGTTACATTTTAAGTGGCAACTTGGTGACCATTTTAGCCTCCTGTGATTAAATAAAGCAGGTAACATAACTGATTTTGGGCTTGGACTGGCAAGATGGTGAGGACTTTAAATTATTAGGATTACATAGAAGGATTAGATGTCCCCAAGTATGAGTTTATGGACAGGGGGATGAGGATTATGGAGAGAAGCTAGACGTTTTAAATTCTAATAGGATATTGAGTCATTCATGTAGACATATCCTGAAGGCAACTGGAAATCTGGGATCAGAGATTGGTTGGAGATTAGGACTAAAAATGTTCTTTGGGGATTCATCAGTATAGAAATGTTAATTGAACTTGGGGAAGTAGATGAGCTACCAAGAAGTGAATTAAGAGGAAGAGGAATGCAGGCAGAGAATCAAAGGTAAGTGGTGGCGGGAGAAAGGATGAAACGGATCCTGAAGAAAGTGATGAAAAGATCAGAGGGACTGGAGAACCAGAAAAACATGCAGTTTTGGGAAATTTCTAAGGAAAGAATTTTTTTGGAGGGAAATAGAGCTGAGAGGCAAAGGAGAAAGAGATTGGGGGGGTAATTTTATTGGTCATTTCAAGCAGTTTTTTTTTGGTAACAGGGCAGTACGTGGTAGGTTACTTATTAAAATAGAAGCATATCATACTATTGATGGTAATAATGCCATTCCATAAAAATTGACCAAAGTTTTTTGTCCATTTTAAAACTATTTTTAGTAAAAGGCCCAAGTGATTAAGCAGAAATAATTTACATCTTAATAGACATTTACTCATGCAAAGAAAAAGTACTCATACAAGGAAAATTCATACAAAGCTTTATGCTAACCAAGTGGTCAAAAATACCAACCTTATTCACATATTGAAAAAATAATTGGTATCTCTGAGATCAGAGCAGATTAAGTGGTCTGAAAGATGTAAAAGAGAAAAGCAAAAGGTGAGAAATCTTAAAAATCTTTTAGGCAAAAATATCTGGGTAGTACGGTTCTTTTCAGCAACTCAGTGATTTGTATGCTATATCTTGAAGCAACTAGAGGACATGGTGACCATTTTTCATGACACAGAGTATTTTCTTTGTTTGCTTTAAAGGACATATGAGTGACATTTGAAGACTTTACAATAACTTTGTGGGAAGAACTAGGGCATTTGCAATGAGAAAAATGTAGTTTTGCCATGTACAAAAAAATGCTATAAGCTAGTAAAATGTAACAGCATACTGTATACCCAGAAGGGCTGCTGTAACACTTGTATCTATGTAGATCTCTTTTATCCTCAAAACTTTATGGTTTTAAATGAGTACAGGTTTCTTAGGTAGTATGGCTGGAATGTATTTAAATTTTTGTTGATGGATTCTATGTTCTTCTCCCACTATAGAATCTAACGGCTAGATTTCTATAGTTTCCTCCTTTTCTTTGAACACATTACGAAAGGCTAAATATTAAGAAGTAAAAATTAGCAAGATATGCTTGGTATCACTGGTAAGGTTTTAGAATATTAGGTTTTTGATTAGGGAAAGACTTGGATTCTCTCTACATTTTACCTCACTTTTGCAAATGAAGAATTTGAGGCACAGGAAAATTAAGTGTTCTAGTCCTACTAGAACCTGGCCTTATCTGTCACTATTAGATATTTCCAATAGACTCGGCTGTACCTAATTTTACAATATCAGTGCTAAAATGCTGGTGTAACTAGGTCGAGAATTTCCTCATGAGTAATGATGAACTCACTGATGTGGTTTCAGTCAGGAACTGAGCAAGCCATATCCATAGGGCAAGTACCATTTGTTATCTAAAGGAAGGGAAGAGAGGGAAGGACAGCTCCTAGGTAGGGGACATGGAGTCTGTGATAGTAAGAAACGTTCAGGACTCAGAGTCAGAGGGCCTGGGATTCAGATTTGATGGTGCCACTTACTAATGGTGTGACTTTGGGCAAAGTCCTAAACTCTGTAAAGTTTCTTCATGTATGGGATGGGAGTCATGATTGTTGCCATACTTACTTCATAGATTAATTGTGAAAATCAAGCTATTGTGAGAAAGAATCAAGTTTAAGTTTACCAGTATTCACGACTACTGCTACGTTCCAGGCAGTACTGCAGACCCCAGTAATAAAGGAGACAATTAAAACTTTTGTAACATATTATGAAAGGCCAAAAATTAAGTAAAGTTTACCAGGAAATCTGATCGATATCATTGATAAGTATTTAGAATAATAGGTACTTTTTCCAAGTTACAAACCTGACTATTCAAGACAGGACTTTGTCTCCTTTTATGCTCAAGGAGATTACAACTAGTTGTAGCTGTGTGTTGATGGAGATTGTTGTTATAATAAAGCAGTTTTACAAACTGTTAATATTAGATTGAAGATGGGAAATGAATGTCAGCAGTATATCAAAAAGGAGGAGGAAGATTATTTGCTTAGGAAGGATGGGGGTAATTCTTTTTTATTTTTCATTGTTTTATTTTAAACCATACCTTTTATGCTGTAACATCTTTCTTGTTCTTCTACTAGAGACCAAAGCACTATTACTACTCTTTGAGTCAGCAAGAGATTGAATAATTGTGCTTCAGTCAAGGACCTCATCTTTTATTTTTACCTCTAAAGGATTATTTGGCTTCACTGAGATTTAGGGTCTCAATTTTAAGGTCCATACATTGCTGGCAATCTTTATGGACTATACTGGCACTAATATTTAAGCAAATGATGACCATCTAATGTTAGAGTTTCTGATTCTAAGCTATTTTTCATTTATAATTGTGTTAAATATTTTTTAACAACAACAACAAAAATCTTGTAAATTAAGAATTGACACATACTTACTGATCACATACCTTGTTAAATCCCAGCTAATTAAAATCATATTTTGTCCCAAGAATTAATTCTTAATAATGAAACTGTACAAATATTAAAATTCTAGCAATAGTTTCTAAAAATGTTTCTTAGAAAAGATATAAACAACAGATTCTTTTTTTTTTTTTTTGCGGTCCGCGGGCCTCTCACTGTTGTGGACTCTCCCGTTGCGGAGCACGGGCTCCGGACGCGCAGGCTCAGTGGCCATGGCTCACGGGCCTAGCCACTCCGTGGCATGTGGAATCTTCCCAGACCAGGGCACGAACCCGTGTCCCCTGCATCGGCAGGCGAACTCTCAACCACTGCGCCACCAGGGAAGCCCTTCTTACTGTTTTTGACTCATTAGTTTTGGAAACAGGTATTTCATTTTCTGGTAGGTATATGACTGAGCATAAATTGTCACTTGAGAATTACTTCAAAGCAAAATTGTTTCAATTTATTGTTATAAAATTGTCTTTGTGTTGAATATATGAATGCATACAGTTCTTATTGAGTATCCAGACACATTTATTTATCAATTGGTAATATACATTTTTGAGACATAACACTTTACATTTAAAAGTTTGGCATTTAATTTGGGCTGAACTTCCCAAACCACAAGGAAATACTCATTGATTCATTATTTAGCAAATATTTGAGTGCCTACTGTATATTAATCACTTACAAATGAATGTTATTTTAGAGAGCTTTTTCTTTCCACAACTTAAAAGAACAGGGATGATTGGGCTTTACGGTGTGAGAGTGATTTGGGGTTGGCTTGAGACGTTGGTAGGAGGTAGCCAATCAGTTAATACCTGCACTGCTCAAAATCATCCTGTGCACTAGTGGCAGCTCCCCTCCAGTCTTTTTTTCTTGTCCCTCACTGACTCAAGGGCAGATAGTTGAGTCTGTATTAATAGTAAGAGTCATCTTTGTTTCATCATGTCCTGTAGGTAGCCTTCACCTCTATATGTACTTTATCAGTTTAAGGCAGGATTTGACATCAAATAAAGCTACAACTTAATTTGAATACTTTTACAGTAATACCTGTCATAACATCTATTTATATATGTTAAATAGATTCACAAATGTGTCTATGAATCTATTACTAATGAACTTTTTTTTTTTTTTTTTTTAACCGTATGCGGGCCTCTCACTGTTGTGGCCTCTCCCGTTGCAGAGCACAGGCTCCGGACGCGCAGGCTCAGCGGCCATGGCTCACAGGCCCAGCCGCTCCACGGCTTGTGGGATCTTCCCGGACCAGGGCATGAACCCGTGTCCCCTGCATCGGCAGGTGGACTCTCAACCACTGCGCCACCAGGGAAGCCCCTGAACTTTTTGATCTTAAACAACAGAAATTATTTTCTCAGAGTTCTAGAGGCTAGAAGTTGAGATCCAAGTGTTGGCAATGTTTCTTTTGAGGCCTCTCTCCTTGCCTTGTAGATGGCTGACTTCTCCTTGTGTCTTCACCTGGTGTCTCCTCTGCGCACAAGAATCCTTCCAAATTTCCTCTTCTTATGAGACCAGTCAAGTTGGATTCGGGTCCACCCTAATGATTTAATTTCATCCTAATTACCTTTTTTGCTTTTTTAGTTTTTTTTACTAATGGGCTTTTATGGAGATCATTGAGGGACTGTTTTGATCAGGGAAAATTCAGAGGAGTAGATCTATTGTAAAGGTGGGGAGAAGGCATAAAGGAAACAAGCTAAAGGATTAGATGCTTTGAGTTTTTATGGCCATAAAATGAAATCAGCCAAGAACAGAAGTATTGTGCTCACCTGTACTGTACAGATATCACTTCCAATTGTTGTAGCAACAGACTGTTACCCATGATAACGACAATAGGGTGAGAAAAGTCAAATGCAAATTAAGTAATCAGAATTGGAGCAACATGTGGTTTAGTAAGTGCTTCCCCAGATGGGGGATTTGTTACAGATAGAGCCTCAGGCAAAGTAATAGTCCCTTCCTTCATTATTTTTGAGTACCTGCTATGTGTCAGGCACTGCTCTAGGTACTTGGGATAGGTCAGTGAACAAAATGATATGGATCCCTGCCCTGTGAATAATGTAAGAATGTAGTATCTCCTAGAAGTATCTTCCTTCCTCAGACCCACTGCCCATTAGTGACTAGAATTGTTTTAAGTCTGTATGGAAAGACACTAGTTTTATATTTCCTGTGACCTATATATTTTCTCTTCTGCTTAAGCCTTCCTTTAAAAAAAAGTATTTACTGATTTCTTATGCTACTAGTGGTATGTCCAGAGAAAATGTAGGATTTCTTTCTTGATTAAGTAGTATTCAGGCATTTTGTTTTGGCAATATGGTGTTTCAGTCTCTAATTAAGCTCTATTAATTTGTGGCCTTTACGCAATTGGTCTGTTTAATAGCATTTCTTCCTTTAATACTAAATAAGTTTGCATTTCCTCCTCCTTTCTTTCCTACTTTATTTTCCTGTTGTTCCTTTTTCTTCAATTAATTCTGTTTTCCAACCTCTACTCTTTCAGCACTCCACAAAAAGGATCATCTAATTTGAGCTCTAAAACTTATTTGAAAATGCTCATAATATCTTGAGTGTGCTTGAACTCCTGTTCTCTATTTGTACTTTAAAGTTTCATTATTCTTAGTCTTCAAATTTGTGCTTTTTATTTGCCATGACCTTGTATGGTATTGCTCCTCTGAAGCCTAAAGTGCTTTAAACTAGTGTGTGTGTGTGTGTGTGTGTGTGTGTGTGTGTACGTGTGTACGTACATACACATGTTTGCCAGCGCATTAGCTGAGCTACAATAAAAATGTGTGTGTGTATTAACAGATATATGAATATGCAGGTTATTTTAAAACATAAGAGAAAGGACCTTATAATTAATGGAAAAAAACAAATTCGAGTCAGATAGTAGGGAAACAAAATTAAATAACAAACTTAAACTTCTCCCAAGTGATGAGGGAACTGGTTTTTTTTTTTATAAAACGGCGGCATTTAAGAATTACTTTCATAGAAATTAAGGCTATACCTTTAATATTTACAAAGAAGTAATTTAAAAGCTTATTTAAACATTTTTTTATCTTTCAAAGTTGGTTACTGTCAAGATGCACACACAATATTCTTTACACTTAAATTTTCACATCTATAATGCATTTAAAAATTTCCTTCCTTTATAATTAGAAAATCAAGTCACTCACCTTCTAACTCCCCCACTTCTTTCCATTGTGCCTGTGTAGAAAAAATTGAAGATAAGTTTTAGAATGTTTACAATGATTCACACATTTAAAAATGGAGGGAAAATGGGTAGTAGCTGAACACATTTGAATTAAATATAATATTGGGCTGGCCAAAAGGTTCGTTCGGGTTTTTCCATAAGATGGTTCTAGTAGCACTTAGTTGTCTTTTAACTCTTTCAAAACAATTTTGTTAGATTCTATTGTGACAGCTGTGCATTTAAAAAAAGACATCAAAATTGGTGAATTTTTGTGTAACCATTTTAATATTGAAGATAGAAGGAAAACAACATTTTCGGCATATGCTTTATTATTTCAAGAAAGGTAAAAGTGCAACCAAAATGCAGAAAAAGATATGCGCAGTGTATGGAGGAGGTGCTGTGACTGATCGAATGTGTCAAAAGTGGTTTGTGAAGTTTCGTGCTAGAGATTTCTCATTGGATGATGCTCCGTGGTCGGGTAGACCAGTTGAAGTTGATAGCGATCAAATTGAGACATTAATTGAGAACAATCAACGTTTACCACGCTGGAGATAGCCGACATACTCAAAGTACCCAAATCAAGCGTTGAAAATCATTTGCACCAGCTTGGTTTTGTGAATCACTTTGATGTTTGCGTTCCACATAAGTTAAGCGACAAAAACTTCTTGACCATATTTCTGCATGGGATTCTCTACTGAAACGTAAGGAAAGCATTTTGTTTTTAAAACTAATTGTGATGTGCGATGAAAAGTGGATACTGTACAATATTGTGGAACAGAAGAGATTGTGGAGCAAGGGAAATTAACGACCACCAACCACACCAAAGGCCAATCTTCATCCAAAGAAGGTGATGTTGTGTATATGGTGGGATTGGAAGGGAGTCCTCTATTATGAGCTCCTTCTGGAAAACCAAACAATTAATTCCAACAAGTACTGCTCCCAGTTAGACCAACTGAAAGCAGCACTTGATGAAAAACGACCAGAATTAATCAACAGAAAACGCATGATCTTCCATCAGGATAACGCAAGACCGCATGTTTCTTTAATGGCCAGGCAAAAGCTGTTACAGCTGGGCTGGGAAGTTCTGATTCATCTTCCGTATTCACCAGACATTGCACCTTTGGATTTCCATTTATTTCGGTCTTTACAAAATTCTCTTAATGGAAAAATTTCAATTCCCTGGAAGACTGTAAAAGGTACCTGGAACAGTTCTTTGCTCGAAAAGGTAAAAAGTTTTGGGAAGATAGAATTCTGAAGTTGCCTGAAAAATGGCAGAAGGTAGTGGAACAAAAGGGTGAATACATTGTTCAATAAAGTTCTTGGTGAAAATGAAATATGTGTCTTTTATTTTTACTTAAAACCCAAAGGCACTTTTTGGCTAGCCCAATAGCTTTTGAGACCTTAATAATTTCAGCCTTTTCAGTGTTGTGTCAGAACATTTGAAAAAGTAGATTGTGAAGTCCCACTTAGATATTTTGAGAATTCTGTTGTGTGAAGCTTGGACTGGGAAGGAATGTAAAACAGTACACTAAGATGTCCTCATACTGAGAACTGTTCAGAGGAGACTTGATACATGTTTGAGCTCTACGTGCTCAGGTTTCCTGGGAAGTAAGGTTTACCAGGTTTCCTGGGAATTAAGTTCACACCATTAAGCTCTCCATGATTGTGTCCTCTGCATCCTTTACTAGCCCACTCAGGTTTCCTCCTCTGGTGACCGTGGTCATAATACTGTTTTTGAAGGTAGCCTGGTACTTGGAGAGACTCACAAAATAAATTATTCTATTGTATTTGAAAAATGAGCTATGTTATGGGGATAGGTATAAATAGTTAACAGAGGAAAATTTTTGTTTAATATAGTGTGTGGTCTTGTGTAACTCGCACTTTCTAGGTTTTATTTTCTCACTTTTAAAAGGGGATTGAATGAGATAATGTTCAGATCTCCATCTTAAAAAAATTCTATGCTATTACATGTATATATTTTCACTAACTGATTTAAAAGTTTTGTTGGATGTTCTGGAAAGAAAAGTGAAGTGAAAAACCCTCAGTACTTCCAAAGCATATGTGTAATTGAGACATTCTAGATGGTTGTGTTCCGCTTTGATGTTCTTGTCAACATAGAGGCTTTTGTTCTGTTGTATTTAAATGGTAATTATAACTAGGACCATGCCAGCTCAGTTTGGCTTTTCAGTTCACAGGATTTGCTTGGGTAGCAGCGGTTAATTATATGGGAAAACTTAAGGTTAAAAACACTTTTCCTTCTCGCATATAACTGCTCGCATATAACTTTAGAAAATTTTGTTAGTATTTACATTCAGCATTACAGTGTTATGTGCTTCATTAGATGCATCCAGTCCTACTTTATTTGTACCAGAGTTTTTTGGTTGGTAACTGGCAATTTTTTGAGGTAGCTACACATATATTGCAAGGAACATCTGGGCCTTCTACTTAGCACAGGTCACTACTGAAGATTAGAGATGTACCTTGTAGCCATCCTTAATCTGACGGATGGTTTCAGGGTTATTTCGTCCAATATCCTGGCATTGATGAAAATTTATATTGGGAGCAGAGGGCCATTAACGGGGTAAAATCCAGTATTTGGAAGGTCTAGAAAATCAGTCAACTGTAAATGATGAAGTTCTCAAATGTATGTCTCAAAAGCAACTTCCAGTGATTGAAACCAATTTTGAAAAGGCAAAAACTTGAAATAGTTTCTGATAAAACTTCTGGTAGAAAACATGCAATAAGACTATCTTGGGACTGATTTGTGGAACATGGTAGGTGGCTCCCAGAAGGGAATCTCTACTCTGCAGTGAACACTTAACTATATATCGTTAGATGTTCCTGAGATAACTAGCTCAGACGACAGTACCTGCAGAGCTCTTAAGCATTTTCACCCTGCCTTGTGTTCTAGGTAGCTGTGTACTTGTCTTTCTCTGACGTAATATGCAGACACAGGTTTGCCCTCCACAGGTGGTCAAGTCTGGGAGTGCAGTTTTGAGGAGGTGTGAGAATAGTTGAGTCAGAAAGAGTGCCTGAGATGGGGACCCTAGGGTGATAGAATGGAGATTGGAAGGGGTGATTGGGAAGAATCACTTTTGAAAACTAGAGATGAGAGGATTAGCTGTGGAGTATGCAGATGCAATAGCTGGGCAAGGAGATAAGCTCCAGGGGGAAGCAGTTCCAGAAGAAGAGTAGATACGGGGGTGCAGGATAGCATGGTTTGAGATGAGTCAGCCCTGGGTCTAGGCATAGCAAGGCTGTTTCTAACTGCTGGACCCCACCTTGATTTGATAATGTGTCCATTGCTTCTTTGTTGCCAAATAATGTCCTCATAAGAGTGCGAAGCTCCTCTGGGGGCAAATAGTGTTTCCTAGTCATATTTTATCCTATCGTTGCCTAGCACATAGTGGACAAATTAAAAAATTGTTGAATGTAGTTCATATTTTCCAAGTGGGGAATAAGGGTTGTAATTTCTATTTTATGTGTGTGTGTGTGTGTGTGTGTGTGGATGAGAAAGTTATTATTCAGTAGCTGATTGCCTTACTGGTGAGCATCTGTCTTCTAGGAAGATGAATGACCAAGCCTACACATTCTTTTCACATTGGCCTTTGTATGCTTTTTGTTGGCTGTCAGCTTCATCCAGATTATAAACAACAACCTAGAAGACAAAGGTTTTATATTCCATTATCATTTCTTCTAGCCACACAGTTTTATGTGAATAGGACAGTCTAGTAAGGGAGAGGTTGTTTACCTTGAATTAGACTTCCCAGGAGATAGTTCTAGCTTTTACTTTTGATTAAAATTTGAGTTTTTGTTTTCCAGACATTATTATAAAAAGAACCATGTTTGGAAAGAGTGAGTATGGGACTCCTGAATAAAATACTAAACTAAAATGTCTTATTCTAATTAGTTTTATAAGTAGTTGTATAACTTTATTGTTTAAAATCCCTTTCTATGCTTAAAATTCTAATGGATTAGACTGTGTGTGTGTGTGTATTTATATATAAACAGTATTCTTTGAAACGACTAGGAAGTCACTTTAAAAATAATGAGACTTACCCAGTACTAAGAAACTCTGTGTTTTTTTGTTTGAGAGATACTTTAAAACATTTAATACTATCATAACTCATTATAATTGGCCTTTAATAGGTAAAGGATTGGTTTACCAATCTTGTGGATTGGTTTCTGCCTCAGGAATATTTTGCTTTTATAAATTCCATGGAATAACAAGGAACAAATTCATACATGATCATGTGAAATAATGTTAAAGAAAACTTAGGAGTTGAAAACTTGGAGGAACAGCTTTTTCTGGCATACATGCTGAGAGTGGTGTTGCATCATCAGAGATACTGACATTGTTAAGATCCTGGTGCTTTATGACATGTATATAGTTAATCATTCATAAGCAGGTCATATTCAGTTGTGCAGGTTGTGTATTGCATAACTATAGTGATGTATGTAGAGCTTACAAGTTTGTATGAGGCAGCTCTGAGGGTGAATAAGACAGAATATACTCCCTCACTTCTAAAGTCTACGTCCTAGTGGGCCAGATAGATAATAAACAATTAGATAAATAGATATTTCTGTCAAATATATCAGATAAAAATAAGTGCTATACAAATAATAAAAAGTGTGATGTGGTAGTGGCCTGATAACTAGTTTAGATTAGGTGGTCAGAAAGAAATAATAAAATGAAAAGAAACAATTTAAAAACCTTTAATAAGTGGCACAATTAAAATTGTTTTATATACATCTTTCGAGATTGTCATTTTTATACTTCTTATTGCTGAGGATACTGAGTCTGTCACAGTTCTTTGTTTTCACTCTGGATTTTTTCAAACTGTTTTAGCAGTGGATGTGTTTTTTAAAAGATCCATTTTGGCTTTTCATAAATAGAGAACAACTATGTAATTTAATGTCAAATTCTTTGAGTTTAACTCTGACAAGATTCCACGTATAAAACAGGGTTTTGAAAAATTTGAGTAACTTTGTGTTTTTACACAATAAGAAAAATTCTTTTTTAAGTATTCAGTGATATGTATATCTAAGCTTGAGAAGAAAAGACTTGGAAGATAACTTAGTCCTGTCTTAGTTAAAAATGCATCTTTATTTAACTTTTCTACTGTCATTATGAAATGTATGAGCAATTTAGTTTTTGTATTCTTACATTGTTTGCTTAAAACTGTTTTTTTAGGGGGTAATGTATTTCCTTCCAGCCTATTTTCTATCTTTTTTTTTTTTTTTTAAACCAAGTGTTTCCATGTTGCCGCTTGGGTTTTATGTCGATCATTTTAAATAGCTTCAAAATAGAAGATCAAATTGGTATGCCAATTTGATCTTTATGTAATCGTTCTCTTATTTTAATGATTTTTTTTTCTGGACTTTTGCTGTTATAAGTAATTCTGTGGTAGACATTTTGTGCTTACAGATTTTTTTCTACATATTGGATATCTTAAGGGAGATTGTCCAAATATGAATTTCTAAGTACTAATTCCTTTTTTGCCAAAAGATAATAAACATTTTTTAATATAAATTAAGGAAGTTTTGATTTTATGATTATTAAAAATTATGATTAGCCATTCTATGAGGGTTTTAACTAGAAAAAAACAAAGCAAAATTTCTGAAAGAGAAACTATACTTTGTTCTACAAAGTTTAGAACTAGAGTTTTTGGTATAGTTTTGATAAAGTCTGATGGAGGCAACACGTTAGGAGGGTAATCAAAGCTTGGAACTGCTTATGTTTATCAAAAAACAATTTTAAAGTTTAACTGATATATAATTTATCTGCTCATGTCTTAATTTCTGTCTTTGGGATCCTCTAAAACTTTCTAGTAACAAAAAAAGATAAAAGCAGATAGTTCTTCAGCTAATCCTCAACTGTGCAAGTCATTTCTTTCTCTTATGGTCTTCAATTCATTCTACCACACTTTTATGGACCTTCCACGCTCTTATTTCTTCTACTACATTTTATGGACTTACCCACCCAAGGGTCAGACTTAAAAAGTCTTAGATTGAAGATTAAGTAGACTGGAGATTAAGTAGACTGGAGCCTTTGTCCTCTTGCAGTTTGAACGTTATTTTTCTGGCCACCTATTGTGCGTGGATGGGTATTAGGATACTATGGTCTTTTGCCTATAAAGAGTTTACAGGTTAATAAAATTAATAAGTAAAATACTTTATATGAGAACCTGAGATCCAGTAGGCAAAGTGACTTGCTCATGAGGATACAACATTCTCCTTTTCCATTGACCAGTGATATCATGAAAAGGCCTAAAGTGCATTAGTGGTGGTTGTTACCAAGCAACGAATTGCGTTTCTTCTCGTGTTTATCTGTATTTTATTATCTAACAAAAGCACTATAAATCCTGGCCTTACACTATGGGAGTGCTGCATGTGTAGTAGCTGTTACTGAGATGGAGCATTTTTTGTCCTCAACATAAAATAGGGCACAGTAATTAAATTTAATAGTGTCTATTGTTTGTTTACTTTCTGGAGTAAAAGAGAAAACAATACAAATATTCATGAGCTGGTAAAGGTTCTTATTTTGTGCATCCAGCATCCAGAAAATACTTGGTTACCCTGCTTAGATCCTTTCAAACAAAGTTCAGGGACTTCTCTGCTGGTCCAGTGGTTCAGACTCTGTGCGTCCATTGTAGGGGGCATGGGTTTGATCCCTGGTCCAGGAACTAAGATCCCACATGCCATGCCGCAGAGGCGTGGCAAAAAAAAAAAAAATATATATATATATATATATATATGTGTGTGTGTGTGTGTGTGTGTGTGTGTATATATATATAATTTTTTTAATGAAGAGTTTAAAATAGAAAGTAGTGGGATAACTAAGTGACTAATTGGCTTAAGTAAGGATTTTGGCTTGAGGATGGAGTATCTGGTAATTTAGCAAGTTTTGGTGTAAAGTACAAAAATTTTATCTTCAATTACTTATCTCTTCCATAGGCTAGCAGCAACAGATACTCTCAGAGTTATAGAACTGTTATAAACCCAGATTAAAAAAAAAATTGGACCAGGTTAAAAAGCATACTCGATATCTAGCTTTCCCTAAAAATTTATATTTACATGCTTTAAAAACTTTTTTTTCCTACCAGGAAAGAAAGGAAGAATAATATTTTAGTGTGCACTGTTTTTAGATAAAATAGCAGTAGTTTTCGGACATATGTCATTTAGCTTATTTAGGAGGCATATTGCAGAAGTTGTGAAAATATCAAATACATTTTCCTCATCTGATTATTAATTTCCAATATCCTGACCTTATTATGTATTTTCCAATTTCACTTTTTTTTTTCCAATTAGAATGTTCTAATCAGGACCTCAAACAGGGCTTTGTTATTTATGAGATAAAGCCAGACAGACAGGAAGTAGAGTGACTTGAGTATAATGTGTTACCTTATGTTTGCTTTGTCTACATGTGGTTCTTGTCCAGGAACTCATGTCCATCCACCTAGTTTTAGAGCTAAGACCCTAAGCCTTCTGATGTGATTCTGGTCCAGCATGCTTTCCATGTTTCCTTCTTCTCTGTGAATTTGATTCTTGAGTCTGCATTTCTCAAAGTGTGAGCTGACCTGTCCATTAAAGAAACTTATGAAATTATATGCCATTATTATAAATGTTTGTGAAAAGCTTGAAAAGATCCCTGGGAAGGTATCATTTCTCTAAAGTTCTGTTGCCATTGAAAGGCAAGATTCAGCTGTTGAAGTCTCAATTTAAAAAAAACTGTTTTATCTGGGTTGAAGTTAAATTAGATGTGAATATTTAAATTCTTAATTCTTCTGGGCTATTGTGAAAGGATGATGCTTAATAAGTATGAAATCAGGACTGTTGTGTTAATTTTTTTTTTTTTTTAAGCTGACTTTCAGTGCTTTTGTTATCTACTAGGTAGATAGTATCCTGCTGCTCTTGATTCAGGTCCCATGCCTAGCACCATCTGTGAGTGCCAAAGCTTCCCTAGTCTGTGCATGGGAACTTTGCTTGTTCAAGCTGCCTAGTCAGCCTCTTCACTCAGGCCTTGCTGCTTTTGGTGACAGGTGAAAGACTCTGATGAAGTAGACTTTTAAAAAAGAGTAGGTTAATGTGTTTCTAGAGATCAGAAGAAGGGGCCCTTTTTGTGTGTGTACTCCAGTTATTAGAGAGATCGTTCTGTGTGCCTGCATGTTATCTTCAGGCACATTGTGGGAACTCAGGCCATGCTATGAAGAGTTTTCCCTGCACAAAGTACTGAATGCTGACACTTGAGAACTTTTGTGTCCTAACTTCAGTCTCATTAAAAGTAAGTTTTGAGAACATTAAAAGTAAGTTTTTGCCCATTTAGGATTTTAATTTCATTTTAAAAAAATGCTTTTTATGTTAAAACAATGCAATTTCTCACCTCTTTAGGGTAGCTAAGAGCTCTGGTAAATGAGAGCCCTGAGTTTGAGTCTGTCTTTAAGTTTGCTTGAAATTCTTAGCATGGGTCCCCAGCTTTGAGAAGACTACCTAGTATTGCCGTACCATTTAATTAACTAAGCAGAACACTTTACAGTAGTGGGTCTTAACCTTCTTCTAGGTCATGATACCTTTAAGAAGCTCTTAATTTACTTCAGAGATACATGCATGAGTGGATGTCTACACACACTCACCCCCACCCCCACGCCATTCATGTGTGTACCCGTATCACCATGCATCCCCATCCTTCATAGTTCCTGGAGATTCATAAATCCTCTCCTGAAGTGCATTGACAACCTCCAGATTAAGGACTTCCACAGGTATTACTTAAGTAAAAGGAGGAAAGAAAGACGGTGTGTGGTATTTTTTGCCCCCCCCCCGTGCATGGAAAGCAGCTTATTTATTCATTTACCTGTCCTTCTTGAGCATCTGTTCATCCATCTACCTATGTATGCACCCACCCATCTATCCATGTCTTATCGGATACTTTCTTTTTGTCAAACACTTTGTGTTTTATTTTTCCGCTTTTCCTTTCTTTTCTTTCCTCTTAAATCAGGAACTAGACTGCTTTCTAAATACTTGTAGAAAATGAAAGAATGATTCATGGCAACTATAAAGCTGTTCAGGTAGAGAATATGTACATATTTGTTTGTGATTGTATAATACTATACTTTTAAGCATTTACAGATTTGGGAAGGTTATACAGATAGTCATTCTAGCTGTGGCTTGGTTTATCATCAACTTTTTTGTACTTTGGAAAGTATTCCTTTGAACTTTTTGTTCTGCTCTAGTTTTAAAATAAAGCACATTGTCAGTAAAGCAGAATAAGATCTTCTTGTGTAAAAATTCTATCTCCAAGTGATAATGTAGTTTTCTATTAAATAGTAACAGTCATTATTATATGTACTAATGGACAAAATCAGCCTTTCTATTTCATTTTTTTGTCCTAGAAATTTCTTTTCCCTAGAATTTCTGAATATTTAGCATCTCCTTTAATAATGCAGTGTTCAATCTTAAGAACTCTCCTAATATTATCTTTCTGACCTGACTTTTTCCCTAAGAACAAAAAACATCTCATTCAGCCTGGGGATCATTTGACAGTACCGATAGAAAATGGTTTGAAACAAATTACAGAGCATCTTGAGTCTGAACCTCTGGCCCAACTCAGTCACTCAGAATTTTTTTAGAGGATTATTTGAGGTGAAGGTCCAGTGATATTTCTATTCTCAGCCACTAACGGATAAATGATAAAAGAATTTTAAGGTCTTTGCTAGTGAACTCTGTAAAGAGTTCCAGTCTTGGGTGAGCAGTGAAGTAAGGAGTTTGGATCTGAAAGGGAGCAAATGAAAAACTGTCATGACATTAAAGTGATCAGTAATGCAGTGAGACTACGAGCTGGGACTTTGTAACTAAACTGAAATGATAAAATGAATTCTGGCTCACCTGGGCTCATGGCCCAGATTAAAAAAGCATGTCTGTGCAATTGTGTGAATATGCATGTGGATAAACATTTTTATTATTAATTACTATTATTTATTGAACAGTAAGCCCTAACTGCTTTTATTTTTAAACGAAATCTCATTTAATCCTCATATTAAGCATGTGAGTATTTAGTGATACCTACATTTTGTAGATAAGGTACATTGAAGTAAACCCACATGAGCTAGAATTTTGCTGGAGTTGGTTAGAGAGGCAAACTGCTCATTAAAGGAAATGGGACCATCCACATGCCTTAAAAAGGAACATACAAAATATTTAAAATATCTAAGTAGATTATAGACAATTTAGACAGTACTTTGGATATTTGTCCTTTGTGCATTTTATAGTGGGCTAAGTTGCTGTGTGAGACACTTGCATTTTCATTTGCTGTCTGGTCTAGGAAACCTTTCTAATCCCAGGGTATTCACTCTTGGGATTTTAACAGTTTAGAGCAGTGTTTCATGTAGTGAGTTCAAGGTAAAATTTGTTATGGAAAAAAATCCCAAAGAAGTAATAAAATCAGCTGTCGTCATACTTTCAATTACTTAAAATACTTGCAGCTTGGTTTGAATGGTAAACAAGAGACACCCAGATTATATTGGTAACTGAAAAGATTGCAGAATCTTTCAAAAGCAGTATATTAGATCGTAAAAGGATCTAATATATATACATTTATTTAAAATATCTTGATATATTCAAGAAGCAACTACCATAAATATGTTGCTTTTTGCTGTAAATTTTTTGTATTATATGCTTATGTACACAATTTTCTACAGTCTAGAATGAGCTTCCTCCATCTGGAAAAAATTCACTTATCCTTTATGGTCCAGAAGATGCCCTTTCAGATACATTTAATTAATTTAAAAAGATTTTTAACCAGTTTTAACTGTTTGGATCAATTTATATAAATACCTGAAACGTTCAAGCAAACAAGCAACTAAGATCATAGTTCAGAGTCTTTGGGAACATTTGCTGATTCCTCTTTCTTTACTGGGTAAATTTTAAAGTAAAAAGGATTATGAATAATGATCTTCTAAATTTTAAAACATTGTGGAAATTTTCAAACATAGAGAAGTTGGAAAAATTTTACAGTGAATACCAGTTTACCTACCACTTATTTTAGCGAACATTTTTCAATTATGTATCTGTTCATCTGTTCATCTCTCTATTCATCCATCAATCAATCTTATGATGCATTTCAAAGTACATTGCAGGCATTTCCTCCTAAATACTTCAGCATGCATATCATCTAGAATTCAGTAATAGTCTCCATTATTTTTTCTTCTTGAGGTAAATTGAAATACAGTGGACATGCATAAATCTTAAGTGAACGTTTGCTGAGTTTTGACAGATACGTACACCTGTTAACCCAAACCTCTATCAAGATAATGTTACCATCTCCCCAGAAAGTTCCCTCTTGTCCATTACCAGTCAGCCTTTACCCTCACATGCCATAGGCAACAATGTGATTTTTTTCCTCTCCTGATTAGTTTTGCCAAAACATGAAATCTTTAAGGAATCAAAGTATGTAAATGTTTAACTGAAAAACATAGGAAGGTGACAAATTATTGTGTGAAATGATCTTAAGAATGACAACTGGGAAACCTGAGAGGGCAGTTGATGAAGGAAAGCTAGAAGGACTTCATGAAATGACTAATGACACAAATATAGGGCAATGCCAGAAGTACACACAACTAGCGGCCATTGAGCCTTGTAATTCCTTATAAGGGCATCAGACCATATAAACGAAAGTCCCTTGACAGAGATTTTTGCCTCTTAGTCAGCAAAAGTGACATAATTCTATGACCCAAATAAGCACATATTTTTACAAAGGTTATGAAGTTGAAATACGGCAGTTGTTTCAGGTGTTTTGCTTTTGTAATAGAGTTGGTTAATATCTGGCTTTTAAAATGATCTATTATAAAATGATGAAAATATAAAATTTTAATTGTACAATGGAGAAAAATATTTTGGAATATATAAAATCACTTTGTATTAAGAGTCTGCATTTAAAATATAATTTTAATAGTGTAGTTATACATCATACACAAATTATACAGGTGTAATGGATCAAAGGCATTAATCAGGTACTTTGTGTCTATCACTAATATATTTAAATTCTGAACTCCAGGCAATAGAGAAAGAAATCACCAATAAAATCTGTAAAATAGCACAGCCTAGTCTGGGAACTGATCCTCAGTTTATCATTACTTCTAGTCTCTAGCCTCTCTGACTTTTTGCATAAAGGCTGAATACTAGCTGATGGTTTGTTAGAAAATGATGGTATGTAAATTCTAACAAACCCCATACACCCCCCACCCTCCCACCTTCCCTCTCTTCCTTTTTTTCCTTAATTCTCTCCTTCTCTTTCTCCTTCCTTGCCTGCTAATTAAAAAGGTATTTATTGTGTGCCAACTGTGTAACACCGTATAAGATGCTGGAGATACTGTGATGAGTGGAAAGTATCTTAATGTAAATCAGATTCTACAGATGGTACTTAGATTTGTAAATATTAAATTCTAATGAATCAGAACTCCCTTTAAAAATAATCATGCATCTTAGAATTTGTCAGTAGGTTTTGTATTATACAGGACATTATGGTATACAGGATAAAGATAGATTCTTCGAAGTTGATTGAATATTTGTACTGTTGACGTAATTGTTTTCTTTTCACAACTGAAATGCTGGACTTGATTTATTGTGACACCTGCCCTGCCCCATCAACTCTTTATGCTCAATGTAGTCATCAGTACATTTAGCTATCTTTTACTTTAAAAAAGATTCACTTATGCCTTTACTTGTACAAATAGTTTTTTATATGTTTTAAAAGAACTATTCTTGGTCAGAGTTAGGAATTTCTTATGTGATCTCTCAATTTGCATAGTGTTAGAGAACAAAGTTCATGGAGCCAGAAGTCAGGAAATTGATTTTCTCCATCTTATTAGCTATGACTTGGGACAACTTAAGAGCTTAGTTGCTGTTATTAATAATGAAGTACTTTCCAATTCAGGCTGAATTGCAGAAAAGAAAAAAGTATATAAAAATAAAAGTATAATTACTTTAGCATGATTAAAACTTTTTTTATTGTGGTAAAATATACATAAAATGAATTACGTTAACCATTTTCAGTGCTATTAAACATACTCTCCTTGTTGCACAACTGTAACCCCCATCCATCTCCAGAATTTTTCATCCTTCCAAACTGATAGTCTGTACCCATTAAACAGTAACTCAGTAACTTCTCATTCCTCTCTCCCTGCAGCTTCTGGAAACCACTATTCCATCTTTTGTCTTTAGGAATATAGAACAAATGTTTTGATTAAGAATGCTAAGTTTTCTCTTTCCATTCGTCGTGGTTAAGAAGTGTTTTTCTTTTTAGTAACTGTATCTATCAGGGTTAACTACTAGAATATCTACATTCCAGGTCTAAATTCAGTTCTTTAAATTTTTTTTTTTTTTTTTGTGGTACGTGGGCCTCTCACTGTTGTGGCCTCTCCCGTTGCGGAGCACAGGCTCCGGATGCACAGGCTCAGCGGCCATGGCTCACGGGCCCAGCCGCTCTGCAGCATGTGGGATCCTCCCGGACCGGGGCATGAACCCGTGTCCCCTGCATCGGCAGGCGGACTCTCAACCACTGCGCCACCAGGGAAGCCCAGTTCTTTAAATTTTTAACATAACCTATAATTTTTATTTTACAGCTGTGGCAGGCATAACAAAAACACTTTGAAATAAGTGTGCCTAGGCAATTGTATAAATGCAATCCATTTAAAACTTTAGCCATTTATATGATATTAGGCATTTCATTTGATTTCCACCTGTGGTATGGCTTTGAGAAGTTTGCTTTACAATTTTTTGATATAATTTCAGGCTGAGAATATCTTTGCAATACAATAACTAGAAATTAGGTTATTTGAAGTGTGGCTTAATGAAGTGTAAAGGGTATGAAATGAAACATAAATAAAATGTAACCTAGGGAATATTTGTATAAAAGGTCTTTAGCTATTGGGCATTTTTATATTTATACTGTAAGTGTATTTTCGTAATACATAAAGGTAGTTTTACTAATGTTGGTATCATTTAGAACATTTTGTCAAGGTAATTAGATGATTGAAATTGTTGTTTTTTATTTTCTTAAATGAATTGGTATTTTCAGGCCAGCATTTGGTTCAATATATCGTGTACTAAAAGAAAAGTCTTAGTCATTTGAATACTCATAACTGTAATTATATTAAGAATTTCACTGGTATTAGCAGTACAAAGCTCAAAGGCACTCATTGTAACCTAATTACCAGGAATGACATTTGTTTAGTGCTAGTGAGATGTGAGTTTTTTGTGGTGGTTTTTTTTGGAACTGAAGGTTGAAGAGATATCAGGTAAAGTCCATAGTGGGGGGAACACGTGTTCCAAATTAACCTTTTTAAATCCTGGGATTCAATGACAGTGATGTATCTGGGTTATAAAATGTAACTCGTGGAATGAAGAAACAAAAATGTAGAGATTGCTAATTGGTAAATACTTATTTTGATCAAGACATAATTTCCTAGCATCGGGGCATTAAGGTTTTGTTGGGGATCTGAAATTTAGACTTTTTATGAGGGCAACTCCTCTTTAAGAAAGAAAATACAAAATTACGAATTGATATACAGAAGTTAAAACTTAGAATGAAAAAAGAAAACAGATGACAGACTTTTAAAAATGTGGCTAGTGGGGCTTCCCTGGTGGCACAGTGGTTGAGAGTCTGCCTGCCGATGTAGGGGACACGGGTTCGTGCCCCGGTCCGGGAAGATCCCATATGCCGCGGAGTGGCTGGGCCCGTGAGCCATGGCCGCTGCGCCTGCGCGTCAGGAACCTGTGCTCCGCAACGGGAGAGACCACAACAGTGAGAGGCCCGCGTACGCAAAAAAAAAAAAAAAAAAACGAAAAGGTGGCCAATGACATAATCATAATACTTAGAAATGTGGACATTTTAGAACTAATAACACTTTTAAAATACTTCTTAAAAATTTACATCTGTAGGATGTATAGTCTTTGATTGCCTCTCCCTGTGGCAAGGCTATTACAATATGATTACCTGGAAAGAGATTAGAAAGATGAGTTAGTCTTTCCTGTAGCCTGGCTAACAAATTTTTTTTTATTACTGATAGTTGAAGTGTATAAAACATGCAGCTTCACTCAAAAAAATACTCAGTTGCTTGTAGAACTGCTACAGGTTTGTGCTCTACAAAGAGAGTTTGAGAAGTTCTATTTCGTAGGAGTCCCATAAAAAGAAAAAAGAACTGTATGATGCATTTATAATTATATAAGCCTTATCAACTATACTACAATAAGAGAGAACTTCTGATTTGACTAGGCACTGACTAAAAACTGAATTCTCTGCTTATACTATTTCATGTATCATGAATGGAAGAATTTACCATAGACTAGCTTCTAGCTGTGTACATTTCAGACTTTTTCTCCTCCACTTATCACATACCTGTAGTTCTATTTTCCATTGGACACATATATGTCTCCATAGACCTCAGGCTCTGTACTTCCATTTAATGACTCCAGGTGAATTGGAGCAGTGGGTAAAAAGGTGTATTCCTTGAAGCCATTCCCACAATGGATCAGATGGCAATAATTAAGTACACATGGAAATAAGTGAGAACCACATACATATATTTCACTAAACCCAAATTGAATGTACCACCAATTTACCTTCCTCTTTGCTGGACCCCCAAGTTGCATACTGTGACTCATACCATTTGACACAAGAGAAAAGAACCCTGAAGCCTAAGCTTCATGCAGCAAATTTATGGTAAATCCACCTCTGTGGATTCTGTAGTGCTATTTCTACAGTGATGGAAATCTGCTGTCCAATATGGTAGCCATGAGACACATGTGGCTATTGCACACTTGAAATGTGATTCGTACCACTGAGGAAATGAATCTTTAATTTTTTAAAATTTTCTGAAGCCTTCCCTTGTGGCTTCTATTTTTTTATTTATTTATTTTTATACAGCAGGTTATCTATTTCATACATATTAGTGTATATATTGTCAATCCAAATATCCCAATTCGTCCCCCTGTGCCCCCCCCCCAGTTTCCCCATTGGTGTCCATACGTTTGTCCTCTACATCTGTGTTTCTATTTCTGCCCTGCAAACTGGTTCATCTGCACCATTTTTCTAGATTCCACGTATATACGTTAATATACAATACTTGTTTTTCTCTTTCTGACTTACTTCACTCTGTATGACAGACTCTAGTTCCATCCACGTCTCTACAAATGACCCAGTTTCTTTCCGTTTTATAGCTGAGTATTATTCCATTGCATATATGTACCACATCTTCTTTATCCATTCGTCTGTCGATGGGCATTTTGGTTGCTTCCATGACCTGGCTATTGTAAATAGTGCTGCAATGAACATTGGGGTGCATATGTTTTTTTGAATTATGGTTTTCTCTGGGTATATGCCCAGGAGTGGGATTGTCGGGTCATATGGTAATTCTATTTTTAGTTTTTTAAGGAACCTCCATACTGTTGTCCATAGTGGCTGTATCAATTTACATTCCCACCAACAGGGCAAGAGGGTTCCCTTTTCTCCACATGCCCCCAGCATTTGTTGTTTGTAGATTTTCTGATGTTGGCGATTATGACCGGTGTGAGGTGATGATACCTCATTGTAGTTTTGATTTGCATTTCTATAATAATTTGTGATGTTGAGCAGCCTTTCATGTGCTTCTCGGCCATCTGTATGTCTTCTTTGGAGAAATGTCTATTTAGGTCTTCTGCCCATCTTTGGATTGGGGTGTTTGTTTTTTTAATATTGAGCTGCATGAGCTGTTTATATATTTTGGAGATTAATCCTTTGTTGATTCATTTGCAAATATTTTCTCCTATTCTGAGGGTTGTCTTTTCGTTTTGTTTATGGTTTCCTTTGCTGTGCAAAAGCTTTGAAGTTTCATTAGGTCCCATTTGTTAATTTTTGTTTTTATTTCCATAACTCTGGGAGGTGGATCAAAAAGATCTTGCTGTGACTTATGTCAGAGTGTTCTTCCTATGTTTTCCTCTAAGAGTTTTATAGTATCTGGTCTTACATTTAGGTCTCTAATCCATTTTGAGTTTATTTTTGTGTATGCTGTTAGGGAGTGTTCTAATTTCATTCTTTTACATGTAGCTGTCCAGTTTTCCCAGCACCACTTATTGAAGAGACTGTCTTTTCTCCATTGTATATCCTTGCCTCCTTTATCATAGATTAGTTGACCATAGGTGTGTGAGTTTATCTCTGGGCTTTCTATCTTGTTCCATTGATCTATGTTTCTGTTTTTGTGCCAGTACCATATTGTCTTGATGACTGTAGCTTTGTAGTATAGTCTGAAGTCAGGGAGTCTGATTCCTCCAGCTCTGTTTTGTTCCCTCAAGACTGCTTTGGCTATTCGGGATCTTTTGTGTCTCCACATAAATTTTAAGATTTTTTTGTTCTAGTTCCGTAAAAAGTGCCATTGGTAATTGGATAGAGATTGCATTGAATCTGTAGATTGCTTTGTGTAGTATAGTCATTTTCACAATACTGATTCTTCCAATCCAAGAACATGGTATATCTCTCCATCTGTTGGTATCATCTTTAGTTTCTTTCATCAGTGTCTTATAATTTTCTGCATACAGGTCTTTTGTCTCCCTAGGTAGGTTTATTCCTAGGTATTTTTTTCTTTTTGTTGCAATGGTAAATGGGAGTGTTTCCTTTATTTGTTTCAGATTTTTCATCATTAGTGTATAGGAATGCAAGAGACTTCTGTGCATTAATTTTGTATCCTGCAAGTTTATTTAATCCATTAATTAGCTCTAGTAGTTTTCTGGTGGCATCTGTAGGATTCTCTATGTATAGTATCATGTCATCTGCAAACAGTGGAAGTTTTACTTCTTCTTTTCAAATCTGTATTCCTTTTATTTCTTTTTCTCCTCTTATTGCCGCGGCTAGGACTTCCAACACTATGTTGCATGATGGTGGTGAGAGTGGACATCCTGGTCTTGTTCCTGATCTTAGAGGAAATGCTTTCAGTTTTTCACCATTGAGAATGATGTTTGCTGTAAGTTTGTTGTATATGGCCTTTATTATGTTGAGGTAGGTTCCCTCTATGCCCACTTTCTGGAGAGTTTTTATCATAAATGTGAGTTGAATCTTGTCAGAAGCATTTTCTGCATCTATTGAGCTGATCATATGGTTTTTATTCTTCAGTTTGCTAATATGGTGTATCACATTGATTTGCATATATTGAAGAATCCTTACATCTGTGGGATAAATCCCAGTTGATCATGGTGTATGATCTTTTTAATGTGCTGTTGGATTTTGTTTGCTAGTATTTTGTTGAGGATTTTTGCACCTATATTCATCAGTGATATTGGTCTGTAAATTTCTTTTTTTGTAGTATCTCTGTCTGGTTTTGGTAGCAGCATGATGGTGGCCTTGTAGAATGAGTTTGGGAGTGTTCCTTCCTCTGCAATTTTTGGAAGAGTTTGAGAAGGTTGGGTGTTAGCTCTTCTCTAAATGTTTGATAGAATTCACCTGTGAAGCCATCTGATCCTGGAGTTTTGTTTGTTGGAAGATTTTTAATTACAGTTTCAATTTCTTTACTTGTGATTGGTCTGTTCATATTTCCTGTTTCTTTCTGGTTCAATCTTGGAAGGTTATACGTTTCTAAGAATTTGTCCATTTCTTCCAGTTGTTCATTTTATTGGCATAGAGTTGCTTGTAGTAGTCTCTTAGGATGCTTTGTATCTCTGTGGTGTCTGTGGTGTCTTCCCCTTTTTCCTTTCTAATTTTATTGATTTGAGTCCTCTCCCTCTTTTTCTTGATGAGTCTAGCTAAAGGTTTATCAATTTTTTTTATCTTCTCAAAGAACCAGCTTTTAGTTTTATTGATCTTTGCTATTGGTTTTGTTGTTTCTGTTTCATTTATTTCTGCTCTGATCTTTATGATTTATTTCCATCTACGAACTTTGGGTTTTTTCTGTTCTTCTTTCTCTAGTTCCTTTAGGTGTAAGTTTAGATTGTTTGAGATTTTTGTTTCTTGAGGTAGGATTGCTTAGAACTGCTTTTGCTGCTTCCCTCTTGGAACTGCTTTTGCTGCATCCCATATGTTTTGGATCATTGTGTTTTTGTTTTCATTTGTCTCTAGGTATGTTTGATTTCCCCTTTGATTTCTTCAGCGATCTCTTGGTTAGTGAGTAACGTGTTGTTTGGCCTCCATGTGTGTGTGTATTTTGCATTTTTTCCCCTGCAGTTGATTTTTAATCTCATAACGTTGTGTTCAGAAATGATGCTTGATATGATTTTAGTTTTCTTAAATTTACTGAGGCTTGATTTGTGATCCAAGATGTGATCTATCTTGGAGAACGTTTCATTTGCTTTGAGAAGAAAGTGTAATCTGCTGTTTTTGGATGGAATGTCCTATAAATATCAATTACATTTATCTGGTCTATTGTGTCATTTAAAGCTTGTGTTTCCTCATTAATTTTCTGTCTGGATGATCTGTCCAGTGGTATAAGTGAGGTGTTAAAGTCCCCCACTATTATTGTGTTACTGTTGATTTTCTCTTTTGTAGGTGTTAGCATTTGCCTTATGTATTGAGGTGCTCCTATGTTGGGTGCATATGTATTTACAATTGTTGTATCTTCTTCTTGGATTGATCCCCTGATCATTGTTTAGTGTCCTTCCTTGTCTCTTGTAACAATCTTTATTTTAAAGTCTATTTTATCTGATATGAGTATTGCTACTGCAGCTTTCTTTTGATTTCCATTTGCATGGAATATCTTTTTCCATCCCCTCACTTTCATTCTGTGTGTGTCCCTAGGTCTGAAGTCGGTCTCTTGTAGATAGCATATATATGGGTCTTGTTTTTGTGTCCATTCAGCGAGCCTGTGTCTTTTGGTTGGAGCATTTAATCCATTCATGTTTATGGTAGTTATTGATATGTGTGTTCCTGTTACCATTTTCTTACTTGTTATGGGTTTGTTTTTGTTCGTGTTTTTCTTCTCTTGTGTTTTCCACTTAGAGAAGTTCCTTTAGCATTTGTTGTAGAGCTGGTTTGGTGGTGCTGAGTTGTCTTAGCTTTTGCTTGTCTGTAAGTCTTTTGATTTTCTGTCGAATCTGAATGAGATCCTTGCTGGGTAGAGTAATCTTGGTTGTAGGTTCTTCCCTTTCATCACTTTAAGTGTATCGTTCTACTCCCTTCTGGCTTGTAGAGTTTCTGCTGAGCAATCAGCTTTTAACCTTATTGGGGTTGCCTTGTATGTTATTAGTCATTTTTCCCTTGTTGCTTTCAATAATTTTTCTTTGTCTTTAATTTTTGTCAATTTGATTACTATGTTTCTTGGCGTGTTTCCGCTTGGGTTTATCCTTTATGGGACTCTCTGTGCTTCCAGGACTTGGGTTGCTGTTTCCCTTGTTAGGGAAGTTTTCGACTATAATCTCTTCAGACATTTTCTTGGGTCCTTTCTCTCTTTTCTTTCTGGGACCCCTATAATGTGAATGTTGTTGCATTTAATGTTGTCCCAGAGGTCTCTTAGGCTGTCTTCATTTCTTTTCATTCTTTTTTCTTTATTCTGTCCCGCAGCAGTGAATTCCATCATTCTGTCTTCTAGGTCACTTATCCGTTCCTCTGCCTCAGTTATTCTGCTATTGATTCCTTCTAATGTAGTTTTCTTTTCAGTTATTATATTGTTCATCTCTGTTTGTTTGGTCTTTAATTCTTCTAGGTCTTTGTTAAACATTTCTTGCATCTTCTCAATATTTGTCTCTATTCTTTTTCCGAGGTCCTGGATCATCTTCACTATTATTATTCTGAATTCTTTTTCTGGAAAGTTACCTATCTCCACTTCATTTAGTTGTTTTTCTGGGGTTTTATCTTTTTCCTTCGTCTGGTACATAATCCTCTGCCTTTTCATTTTGTCACTCCTTCTGTGAATGTGTTTTTTCCCACAGGGTGCAGGATTGTAGTTCTTGCTTCTACTGTCTGCCCTCCGGTGGATGAGGCTATCTAAGTAGCTTGTGCAAGCTTCCTGATGGTGGGGACTGGTGGTGGGTAGAGCTGGGTGTTGCTCTAGTGGGCAGAGCTCAGTAAATCTTTAAGCTGCTTGTCTGCTTATAGGCGGGCCTGGGTTTGCTCCCTGTTGGTTGTCTGGCCTGAGGCGACCCAGCACTGGAGCCTGTATCACTCTTTGGTGGGGCTAGTGGCAGACTCTGGGAGGGCTCACGCCAAGGAATACTTCCCAGAACTTCTGTTGCCAGTGTCCTTGTTCCTGTGGTGAACCACAGCCACCCCTCGCCTCTGCAGGAGACCCTGCAACACTAGCTAGCAGGTAGGTCTGGTTCAGTCTCCTGTAGGGTCACTGCTCCTTCCCCTGGGTTCTGATGTGCACACTACTTTGTGTGTGCCCTCCAAGAGTGGAGTTTCTCTTTCCCTCAGTCCTCTCGACGTCCTGCAGTCAAATCCCTCTAGCCTTCAAAGTCTGATTCTCTGCGAGTTCTTCCTCCTGTTGCTGGACCACCAGGTTGGGAAACCTGACGTGGGACTCAGAACCTTCACTGCAGTGGGTGGCCTTCTGTGGTATAAGTGTTCTCCAGTTTGTGAGTCACCCACCCAGCAGTTATGGGATTTGATTTTATTGTGATTGCGCCCCTCCTACCATCTCACTGTGCCTTTTTCTTTGTCTTTGGATGTGGGGTATCTTTTTTGGTGACTTCCAGTGTCTTCCTGTCAGTGATTGTTCAGCAGTTATTTGTGGTTTCGGTGGTCTCACAAGAGGGAGTGAGTGCACGTCCTTCTACTTTGCCATCTTGAACCAATTTTGAATGTTTAATTTTATGTAATTTTAATTACTTTAAAGTTGAAGAGGTATTTGTGATTAATGGCTACTATATTGGACAGTATAGGTCTAGCATCTTTTTTATTGTTTTATGTAAAATTAGTGCTTATGTAATTCCCTTGAAGATACTATGTATTATATCATATTCTGCTTTACTTAGTTTATTTAGGTATAAACCTCCATTGTAACCTAAATTCTTTATTATATATGCTGTTGCCTACTGAGCAAAGCAGGCAATTCTTATATTTATAGAGAAGATTTATATTTGAAGATCTATTTAAATTAAACTGAAAAACAACTTTAAAGTGTTTCTTATGGTGGGGATATTTTGAGTCTTGCTGGAAAATTATCTTGAACCAGTCTTATTAAAATATTAAATTATGTGTTAAAATGTGTGTTTTCCAAGCAGGGGTTAAAACCTTTTGTATGAAGTATTGTCTTTTATTTTTCTCTTTGGAAATCCAATGGAGCATTTCCAAAGACAAAGGGAAAGTGGAATGTTTGGTTGACATGCTTAATATTACATTTGACTGATTAGTTTGCTAATCCAGGTGCTCCAAACCAGATTCCAAGATTTGGGCTAGATCTTGTCTTGCTATGACTTGGCATTTGACAGTAATTTATGAATATTTAAATTGGTAGAAAAAAGAGAAAGCATGACTATTGTTCAGTAGAATTATGTGAACTACCTCTATGGTGTATCATTACCTGTAAGTTTCTGAGATTTTGCAAATTTTATTTATTATATGCCTACCACAGGATCTAGCATTTTTGTAATTGTTGCTGCAGTGGTACAGGTGACCTTTCAAAATTTGTGTATAAAATTTCAATGTGTACTGAAGTGGGATATTTAATGATTTTCTGTTCATGTGCTAGTGACTTTTATTTGAACAGCTGAGGGTTGATAGAAATTGGGATTAGATATTTTCTGTACATTTATATGTTATAATTGTAATTAATATTTAGATTTAGTAGATTGACTTTTTTTAGTTGAGGTAAAATTCACGTAATATAAAGTTAACTCTTTTAAAGTATAAAATTCATTGGCATTCACAATGTTGTGTCACCTCTGTTAAGTTCCAAAACATTTTCATCATCACCAAAGGAGTCTCCCATATCCAGAATGGATATAACCATTGCAAATATTTCATATAAATGAAATAATACAACACATGGACCTTTGTTTCTTGGCTTCTTTCACATTTTAGCATGATGTTTTCAAGGCTCATCCGTATTGTAGCATGTATTAGTGTTTTAATTCTTTTTAAGGTTGAATAATATTCTATTTTGTAGATATTCCACATTTTGTTTTTCCATTCATCCATTAGAATAACTTTAAATAAATTAAAATAAATTTCAAATTGAAGTATAATTGATTAACAGTGATATGTAGAATAACTTTCAAATACAATTGAAACTAAGTCCTTAAGTAATTTTTCTTAATCAGTTCTAAACCTTGACCATAAAAACTCTTGTTTATAGTTAGTTATTCAATACTCTTCAGGTTGAAATGAAATATGACCAGTATTCAATTTTTACCCTCAGTCCCATTCCCATTCATTAATTTTTTACACACTGTTTTGTGCTAAACCAACCTCCTTTAAAATTAATTTTTAATGTTAATAAGATAGTCTAATGCAAATGCTCTGAATTTAGTCTGATGAATCATAGAATGATAAAGCTGGAAGAAAGATAAAACTTGATCTATGAGACTGATAATCTTTTAAACTATAATTTGGTAAGAAAGTAAACAATTAAATCAAACATCCTTCTTATCCACCAATCATAAAAGGAAAGTCATAAAAATCTCCAGATATTAAATTTTTTATATTCTCTTTCATATCAGTGAATATAGAGTTTTTTAAAAAAATGGTGAGCTTCACCAGAATTTTAAATTCTGTGATATAAGATGTGTTGCATCATCTTGTAAGGGCTCATTGTTTTTAATCTTTTGTTCCACTATGCTGGGCCTCACTTTTCTGTTCTAGAGATTGGTACATAGAAAGACATGAACATTGACTTTGCTTATGGTAAATTTCTATTCAGAAACCCAGGACTCATGACATGTTTTATTTGCAGAGCTTTAAAACTTTTCTCTTGGCATTTTTTTTGGGTCAGAACTTGTCTGTTTGTTTTTAAACAATTATCACTTGGTTACCATTTACAGAATTCTCAGTAGCATCTTAAGAAGTTGCTTCCTGTTGGATTTGTTGTCGCATATTTTCTTGGTTGTGGATTTTTTTTTAAGAGGCTGTGGTTGTGTCATATATGCTAGTTATAATTTGGCTTTTCAAAATGTCAAATGCCAGCTATATGCAAAATAAAGTAATTTACATTTTTATGACTGTACAATTAAGTTCATTTTTCAGAGTAAACAAAAGCCTCAAATGACTTCTTTTAGTCTAATTTGTTGACTTTGGTGTTTTGTCAGTGTGTGAGTAACAGGCTGTATCAATTTTCCATCCCTAAATAACAAGTTCCCACAAACTTGGTGGCTTAAAAAACATAAATGAGGAATGTCAGTTTCCATGGGTCAAGAGTATGGGTCCAGTATAGCTGGATTCTGTGCTCAGGATCTCACAAGGTGAGATCAAGATCTTACCTGGGCTGAGGTCTCATGGGGTCTTCTTGCATATTTGTGTTGTTGTTGGCATAATTCAATTTCTTGGGGTTGTCTGAGGTCCTAATTTTTTTGCTAGCTTTTGACTGGAGACTGCTCTCAGTCTTTAGAGGCCCTCTTAGGGCCTTGCTACATGACCCCCTCATGAGGCCCTTTCCTTTCAGGCCAACAGGAGAGCCTCTTTGAGGCTCTTACTTCAGGAAAGGCCTAGTCCCTTCTGAGAGCTCACTTGATTAGCCCAGAATAATCTCCTTTTGACACACTTAAAGTCAACTACTTTGTAATTTTAATTACATCTGTAAAATCCTTTTACCTCTATCATAAAATGTCATCTAATACAGGGAATTGACCATATTTACAGTCCTGCCCATACTCAAGGGATAGACTGTGTACACCAGGGAGTAGGAATCCTCTAAGATGGAGGCCATCTTAGAATACTGCTGACCACACAGAAGTTAGGTGACAATTTTAAAGTGTATCAGTATATGTTTTAAAAATTACCATGAAATACAAAATAAAGATAACACATCAAAAAAAATAGTAGACTATATATATATTTTTTCTTTCTTTCTTTTTTTTTTTTTTTTGCAGTACACGGGCCTCTCACTGTTGTGGCCTCTCCCGTTGCGGAGCACAGGCTCCAGACGCGCAGGCTCTTCCTGGACCGGGGCACAAACCCGTGTCCCCTGCATCGGCAGGCGGACTCTCAACCACTGCGCCACCAGGGAAGCCCAATAGACTATATTTTTAAGAGCAGCTTTAGGTTTACAGGAGAATGGACCATAAAGTACAGAGTTCCCATATACCCCCTCTCCCTCTACACAGTTTCCCTTATTATTCTTATTTTGCATTAGTGTAGTATATTTATTAAAATTGAACCAATACTCAAGTCCATAGTTTACATTAGGGTTTACTCCTCGTATTGTCCTATGGGTTTTGACAGATGCATACTATCGTGTATCTACCATTACAGTATCAAACAGAATAGTTTCACCTCCCTAAGGATCCCCTCTGTTCTACCTGTTCATCATTCCCTTCTCCCTCCCCTGAAGCTCTGGCAATCTCTGGTCTTTTTGCTATCTCTAATAGTATTGCTTTTCCAGAATGTCATATAGGTGGGATCACAAAATAAATAGCCTTTTCAGACTGGCTTCTTTCACTTAATAGGCTTTTAATGTCCCTCCATGTCTTTCTGTGGCTTGATAGCTTATATCTTTTTATTATTGAATAATACTCCATTGTATGGACGTACCACCATTTGCTTAATCCTGTAAGCCGCCCTCTAGGTCCTATTGAGACTTGCTTGGAATTAGCCTGTAGAGGTGTCACTGAAACTCCCTGGGAGGCCTCCTTTGGGTAAGGAGGAAGGGGCCTCTCTTTCTGGTTTCAGTGTGCTTTATTCTCTTGCTCCTGTGATGTGTGTGGAGGTGAGCCAATCCCTGAGGAGTGGACAGTATCCACTGGGAAGATGCTCATGGGGTGCTACTGAAACTCTCTGGGAGACTGCTGTTTGGGGACATCTGTGAGACTTGCTGGGGAAACTACCTGGGGTGCTGGTGGAACTTGCTGCAGTGGGCTTATGGGGGTGTGGCTGAAAGCTGCTGGGGAGTGAGTGCCACTGGGTGCCCCTATGCTAGTGGCTGCCACGTGAGCAAGAAGAAAATAAAGCATACTGGAACCAGCAAGAGAAGTCCTTTACTCGAGCAGTGTTCCTCTAGCACCGTCTACCAATAAAGCTTAATGTTATGGCTACTGGCAAAGATGAAAAGATACAGGGTCCAGCTTCAGTATCACAAAGCAGGACAGTGAAGGGTAGAAGGACAGTTTGGAGCTGACAAGCAAGAAGTTGATAACCGACACACTTTCTGTTTCTACTTTGCTGAGAGTTTTTTGTTTGTTTGTTTAAATCAGGAGTGAGTATTGAATGTTGTCACATGCTTTTCTACAATATCAAGATAGTCATAAGGTTTTGTCTTTTAATCTGTTAATATGGTGTTACATTAATTAGATTTTTAAATGTTAAAGGAATCTTGCATTCCTGCATAAGCCATACTTGATGTAATAGCATTTAAAAAAATTTTTTTATTGGAGTATAGTTGCTTTACAATACTGTGTTAGTTTCTACTGTACAGCAAAGTGAATCAGCTATACGTATACATATATTCCCTCTTTTTTGGATTTCCTTCTCATTTAGGTCACCACAGAGCATTGAGTAGAGTTCCCTGTGCTATACGGTAGGTTCTCGTTAGTTATCTATTTTATACACAGTATCAATAGTGTATATATATCAATCCCAATCTCCCAATTCATCCCACCCCCCCCTTTCCCCCTTGATATCCATACTTTGTTCTCTACGTCAGTCTCTATTTCTGCTTTGTAAATGAGATCGTCTATACCAATTTTTTCAGATTCCACGTGTATGTGTTAATATTCCTTTTTATATATAGTTGACCCTTAAACAATGCAGGAGTTAAGGACACTGATCCTCTGAGTAGTTGAAAATCCAAATATAATTTATAGTTGGCCCTCTGTCTCCCTGGTTCCTCTGTATCCCCAGTTCTGCATCTTTAAATTCAATAACTCGAATCTTACAGTAGTGTAATATTTACTCTTGAAAAAGAAGTCTGCATTTAAGTGGACCTGGGCAGTTCAAACCTATGTTGTTCAAGAATCAACTATATTGCTAGATTTGATTTGGTAATATTTTGTTAAAGATCTTTGTATCCATAAGCTATATTGGTCTATCATTTTCTTCTTCTGTAATGTCCATTTGGTTTTGGAGGTTTGATAGCTTCATAAAGTAGGGAAGTACTCCTTCTTCCTCTTTTTGAACAAGTTTATATGGGATTTGTCTCAATTCTTCCTTAAATGTTTGATAGAATTTGCCAGTGAAGCCATCTGGTCCTGGAATCTTCTTTCTGAGAAGACATTTAGTTATAAATTCAATTTTTGAGATTGATGATGGGCTTCTTTTTGAGTTAGTTTTGTACTTTGCATCTGTCAAGCAATTTATCCATTTAATCTGTTATCAAGGATATCGGATTAAAATTATTCTTAATATTCCCTTATTGTTTTAATATCTGAAGCATCTGTAGAATGAATCCTTTTTTATTTCTGGTATTCATAATTTGTGTCTTCCTTCTTTTATTCCCTGAGTCATTCTAGCTAGTAGTTTATCACTTAAAATTTTTTTTCTTTTAAAAAGCATCTTTGGTTTATCTGTTTTCAATGTCTTTGATTATTTACTCTTCTAAAAACAATTTCCTCTTTTCTATGTACTTTGTTTTTAAGTTGCTTTGCTTTCTCTAATTTCTTAAGGTAGAAATATGTCTTTTAAAGCTACAAATTTTCCTCTAAACTAGTGGCTCTGAAGTTTTGTTGTAAATGAAAATGATCTAAGAGTCTTTAAAGTATACTAATGGCTTTTTCCCAACCCCAGACACTATGATTTAATTGTTGAAATATATATGGTGTACAATGGGATATTTAAAAACTCCCTAGTGGATTCTAATGTGTAGCACATTCTGTGAAGCACTGCTCTGAGCACTACTTTAGCTTCTCCCACAAATTTTGATAGGTTGTGTTTTCATTTTCATTCACTTCAAGATATTCAAAAATTTCCCTTGTGATTGTCTTCTTTTCTCCATTGGTTATTTAAGCATACTGTTTGGTTTCAAAATATTTCAGGCTTCTCTTTTTCTTTAATTTTTCTTGATTTCTAGTTTAATTCCACTGTGATCAAAGAAAGTATTGAGTGATTTCAACATTTTAAAATTTACTGGACCTTTTCTATTCGGGCCTGTCATGTGATGTCTCCTGGTTAACTTTTCACACGCACTGGAAAATTATGTGTACTCTGCCATCACTGGATGGAGTATTCTACAAATGTAAATTAGGTCAAGTGTGTTGATGGTGCTAATCAAGTATCCTGTATACCTACTGATTTTTTTGGTCTTTTTGTTCTGTGAATTACTGTGAGAAGTGTGTTAATCTCCAGGTATTACTGTAAGTTTGTTTATTTCACATTTAGTTCTGTTAGTTGTTGCTTCATGTGTCCTGATACTCTGTTATTAGCTGCATATACATTAAGGATTGTTAAGTATTCTTGATGAATTAACTCTTTTGTCATAATAAAATACCCATCTTTATCCTTGGTAATATCACTTGTTCTCAAATCTACTTCCATCTTTATGTAGCTACTTAAGCTTTTTATGGTTAGTGTTTGCATGATAAATCTTAAAAAAATCATTTTTTAACGTCTGTTTTTATAATTAATTTGGGTTTAACTTAGCATGTATTGGGGCTCATTTTATTTAACTTAGCATATATTTGGTTTTGTTTTATTTACAATCTGACAATCTGTGCCTTTAAATTGAATACATACTAGCCTCACTCAGCTAGACTTCTGCGGGAGGAGTACCTACAGAAAATGGTTTGAATGGATATTTTCCCAATTTTCCTGAGTGTGGGACAAAGCAAGTCCCACTGTAGGTGCAGAGAGGAGAAGTTAATTTACTGCATACAATAAATGACTTAGGACATTAGGGCTTAATTCTTTTGGGGAGCCCTGCTAGAGAGGCTGGTTTAGGTTTCTGTATAAGGTAACTGCTTAAATCTGCCATACTGCTGTTTGTTTTTTTCTCTTTGTCTATGTTTTTGGTGTTTGTAATTTTGTCTTTTCTTGCAGCCTTTTGAGACAATAGAGTACATTTTATGTGCCATTTTATCTCCACTATTATATTGCTATATATTGTTACTTTTTTAGTGGTTACTTTGAAGTTTACATCATGGATTAATATATATTAGTACATCAATACCTTATGTATGGTATGTATTAGTAACACTTCATAGTATACTTTCAAATAATTTTATGCCTTTTCACTTATAATTATCTTACATTAGTATACTTCCAGTAGTCCCTTCCATCTTTTGTGCTATTATGGTCATACATTTTACTTCTACATGTGTATAAACTCCACAATACATTATTTTTGCTACACACAGTCAATTATCTTTTAAAGAGATTAAAAATTAGGAAAAAGTCTTAGGTTTATTACACTTATATTCTTTCCACTGTTCTTTATGCCTTTATGCAGATGCAAGTTTCTATCTTGGTATTATTTTTCTTTTACTTGAAGAACTTCTTTCAGTGTTTCCTAAAAATATAGGTATGCTGACAACAACATATCTGCCTTTATTTTTTGTTTATTTTTGAGAGACATTTGGGCTGGATATAGAATTTTAGTTTCATTAATTTTTTTTTTTTTTTTTAGCATTTTAAAAATGGCATTCCATTTCCTCTGGCTTGCATAGTTCCTGACATCATGTCTGTGGCATTTTTATCTTTGTTCCTATGTACGTAATGTATCTTTATATTTTCCTGGCTGCTTTTAAGGTTTTCTGTTACTGGCTTTTAGCAATTTGGTTATAACATACCTTGTGGGTTTTTTTTTTTTTCCCTTTATAATTATTCTGCCTGGGCTTTGAACTTCTTGGATTTGTAGGTAGATGGTTTTTATTAAATTTAGAACATTTTTGGGCATGGTTTCTTTAAAATATTTTTAACCCTCTTTTCCTTCTCCTTTTAGGACTCTTAATTACACAAACGTTAGCTAATTGATACTGTCTCACATTTTACGGAGGCTGTATTCACTTCTTTGCCTTTTTTTCCCTTCATATTTGATTAAGACAATTTATATTGCTATGTCTTCAGTTCCCTGATAATTTTTTTTCTTCAGTGCTTAATTGCTGATAATCCCATCCTGTGAAATGTTTATGTCAAATACTATATTTTTTACCTTTAGACATTTAATCTGGTTTGTGTTGGTATCTTCCCTCTCTTATTATTTTCCTTTGAGTCTTTAATCTTATCAAGCCTATTTTAATAGCTATTTTAAATTCCTTTTATGTTAACTTTATCTGTTAATTCTGAATCTATCTTTATTGACCGATGTTTCTCCTGGTTATAGGTAACGTTTTCCTGCCTTTTGCCTGTTTCTTTTTTTTTTAGATAGGTAATGAGTATTAGGATTTATATTTTTTAGCTGAATTTTATGGTTTCCTTTAAATAAGGTTTAACCTTTATTTACAGATCAGTTTAATCATTTTGAGGCTCATTTTCATGCTTTTTATATTTCCATGATCTATGGTACTATTTACTCTAGAGCTAGTTTAGCCTCACTACTAAGAGTGATAGAGCTTTCTAGAGTCTTCACAGAATGCCCTGGTTATAAACAAGATCTCTACATTCTGGAAATTGTTAAGTTTACAGCTCCCCTGAAATTGCTCTTTCCTTTCTTGTTTTTCTTCACTTGGCCTCTTGGAGTTTCACCCTATTCAGCACAGATGGGTACTCAAAGCCTGTCAGGATTAATGCCAATTACTGCAGCTTTTTTTTTTTTTTTTTTTTTTGCAAAGCTCCCCACACCTTTTTTTTTTCTTTTTTTTTTTTTACCAGACCCACAAATTCTGGCTATTTCAGCCTCCCCAAAGAGTAACTTTTGTTTCTTAACTTAGGCAGTCTCTGAGTTCTTTTTGGGTTCCCCATCCTATACCACAGATTGGACTTTGCCTTTAGGATAAAATATGGGCAGTCTTAGCCCCTCATTTGTTTCCTTTCTGTTATTTCGCAGGCCTGTATTGCCTTTTGTTCAATATTTGAAATAGCTTTATATATTTTGCTCACTTTTCTAGTTATATACGGAATTGGGAGAGCAATCTTGTAGCAGTCCAGCATAGTTACTTTTCCCACTTAAATTCATTGTGGTAAATGTAGTTGCTCCAAACCTGATTATTGAATCTGGTTGCTTTCAGAAGGAAGCTTTTGTGGTATATTATTTTCAGAGATTTCGAAGAATTTTTATAGATACCAAAAGATTATTTAATGAAAGTTATACCAATATCTTAAAATAATACCAACAGAGGTTTTATAGAGGTTAAGATACACTTTAGGTCATTCCTGCCCCCACCCCCAACCATTTTAGTGCACATTGGTTGTTTAATTCATTACATTGACAGCATCTACAGGTTCTTATAAAATTGGATTGGGACTCAAAATGAACACATGCTGTTGTAATGTTTCTTACCATAGTGTGTGTTGAATTATGAGAGTTACTCATGGTTATATGTTGCCCAGGAGGACTACTTAATGTGCTTGGTTATATAGATCTGCAAATTTTTAGCTATGGGCTGATATCCATATTGAATGATAAATTTATTATTGATGCATAGCTTTCTAGGCAGAGATGTTACACTCTAAGAGAATTAAAGATAGGAATTACATTTTTCTTATAGGATGGTTTCTTCAGCTTTAAATGAATGCTTTATATATTCACATTACTAATTTGTATAGCCAATACACAGAAAGAGTTGTTTAATTATTAGGAACATTAATTACAAATTTTTCTATTAAAAATACTAGAGAAAACATTTTGGGAAAAATATTTCCACGTAAAAGCAATTTAACTGACTGAAGCTTGTCAGCCCTTAGAAACATTTATTCTCAGTTATAAATGGCACATTTTTAAGCACCATTTTTATTCTAGCTTTCATCAATATATCATTTAGACAGAAAGCTGACGTGGATTTTTGTCTTGGCTTGGAAAGGTATTGAAGGCGAATTTGGTTTTAGTTACACATCCTATTTCTTCCACGTTCTGAGGATTGTGTGGCTGGAAAATTAAATTGTCAAATATATGGGCTTGGTGATCATTTATACGAGGTGCTTTAATTAAAAAAACTACTAACTACATACAAGGTAGTTCATTTATCAGCTTTCTTATCTAGAGCTGTCTCTAAATTTGAGAATGTTTTACTGGAAGATGCACAAGAAGTTATTGTCCCCAAGTTTTCCATTCACGTTTACTGCATTGTGAAATTTATAACTAAACTTTTGTATGAAAAAGATAAAACACACTGTCATCTCATCTTGTCTCGTACTTTTCAGTTAAAGGAGCAATGATATGCCTTCAGTTTTGTGACACATTGCACTAGAATTTTTATTATAGAGTGTATGTGACTCAGTGTGTGTTTGTGTATGTTTATGCCTGACTCTTAGAGAATAAAGTTGTATTTACATGAACTAT
The DNA here is from genome assembly GCF_964374135.1 of Grampus griseus. Lineage (NCBI taxonomy): Eukaryota > Metazoa > Chordata > Mammalia > Artiodactyla > Delphinidae > Grampus > Grampus griseus. Next base: position 37,527,914 of record NC_139003.1, read on the forward strand.
AGTGATATTTCTGTATATGTATGAACATATTGATTCAGTAGACAAGATCATAGGTGTTCTTTGTATTTGTTTACAATAATTCTCTCACTGAATATGTACCAGTTACTGACCAAACAGTCCTATAATGACATATTCATTACTGGTTTCAATGGCTAGTGGAGATAATTAGAAGTGTTGCAACATGGTCACTTATTGGACCGTCTTAAATGTGCTGTTTATGGTAAACTTACCATGTTTATACACATTTTGTACATATTGTGCTGTTTTCTGGTTTTGCTGGTAAGTTAGCTAAAGGCTGTTACTTAGCATTGTAAGGTAGAATGATTTATTTTTATGAGTATGAGTCAATTAATATATTTTCTTCTGTGGGATGAGCATGTTACTTAAATTTCCCTGAGCCTCAGTTACCTCATCTCTGAAATGAGGGTGAAATAGGTCCTGCTTAATGGGATTGTAGTAGAAATTAAATGAGTTAACACAAGTGAAGTTCGTAGAACAATTTTTGACCCCTAGCAAACTCAGTGAGTATTAGCTATTACCATCCTTACACTATTACTTTAGTTAATTTAAGAATTACTTAGCCAACAATCTTTTTTGTCCTTTTCCTTTACATCCCATAAAATTCACGCATGCTAAGTGTGGAAAACAATGATATTTCATGAATTCTGAGAGTTGTGTAGCCATCACCACAATCCAGTTTTAGAACATTTCCATGAACGCCAAAATATTCCTCATGCCTATTTGCAGTCACTCCTCTTTCCTACCCCCAGCTCCAGGCGACCAACAATCTGCTTTCTGCCCTTAATGGACATTTCATTTAAATGGAATCGTAAATTGTCTTTTGTGTCTGGCTTCTTTTACTGAACATAATGTTCTTGGGGCTCATCCATATTGTAGCAGATACCAGTATTTCATTCCTTTTTATTGCTGAATAGTATTCCTTGTATGGATGTAGTCCATGTTTAAAATTTATTCGCCATTTGATGGACCTTTGGTTTATTTGCAGTTTTTAGGTATTATAAAATGCTGCTATAAATATTCTTTACCAGTCTTTTCATAAACATATATTTTTGTTTGTTTTGGTAGATTCCTAGATGTGTGATTGCTGGATTGTGTGATAAGTTTATGTTGAACTTTTAAAGAAACTGTTAAAATGTTTTCCAGTGCAGCTGTAGTACCATTTTACATTTCTACCAGGAATTTATGAGGGTTCTAGTTTCTCCACATCCTTGTCAACACTTGTTATTTTCTTTTTAATTATAGGTGTTTTGTCACTGTGTAATGTAGTATTACATTCCCCTAATTTCCCTAAAGCATGTTCTCATGTGTCTTACACAAAATTATTCCCTCTGTCTGGAAGTACCCTGCATCTCATAATGCACCAGTATGTGGACTCAAAGACCTCTCAGGTTCTTGCCTCAGTTGGGAAATTCTGAAGGCCGTTCCCATTCAAGGTTCCAGTGGCTTTGACCGAAGCCTCCGTTACAACTGCATTGCAGTTCAACTTCTCTGTCTACCTGTCCTACTTTCTTCACTCCCTTCCAGATGTTGTTCCTGAAAGTGTTCCTCTAAATGCATGCAAATCTCACAGTCTTGGAGTCTGTTTCCCAAGGCATCTAACTACAGGGATATAGAGTTGACAGGAGTCACTAATTCAGAGAGAGTGATTGAGGGAAGGTAGTCTCTAGCTTAAAGTAATATTTGAGCAGAGACCTGAATAAAATGCGGAAGCATGCCAACTTGGTATCTGGAGGGAAGAATTTTTCAGAGAGAACAGTAAGTGCAAAGAAACTGGGCAGGACCATGCTTGACAGTAAGGAGGCCCATGTGGAGAAACCAAAGGAGCCAGATCCTGAAGGGCTTTGATGGTTATACCCTGTGTGGCCTTTGAAGTATTTTCAACAGTGGGATTCCATGATCACTCCAGATGCTTTGTGAAAATAGAATGTAAGGGGCTGAGAGCAGCAGTAAGGAGCCGGTCAGGAGCTATTGTAATGGTCCAGGTGAGAAATGGTTGTGGCTTGAGTTAGAGTGGTAGCATTGGAGTGGGCAAGAAGTGTCCGGATTCTGAGTATATTTTGAGAATATAATATTTTTGGTGGTTGGGATAAGGATGTGAGAAAAATGTGAGAGAAAGAGAGGAATCAAAGATGATTCTGAAGACTTTGGCCCGAGCAATTGGATGAATGCTGATGAGTGTGTTGAGACCTGAAAGGCATAGGAGCAGGTGGGGGTGGGTAGAAATCAAATTTCCAGCTTTAGACATATTACATTTGCTTGCCTATTAGAAATATGAGAGTAGATTGGTCTGAAAAGTTGGAATGCAAGTCTGGGTCCAGACTGAAGATAGAGTTTGAGGAGCTCTCAGGGTACACGTACAAAGTCGTGGATCTGAGTGAGTTCCTCTTGACAGGTGTTCAGATGCACCATGTTGTCTTTGTTGCAGTCATTAAACTCTGCTCTGGTATTGGTAAATACTGTGACAATAGTTAAACAAATGGGTGTGGCTGTGTTGTAATAAATCATTATTTATAAAAATTGGTGGTAAGTTGGATTTGGCCTGCAGGAAGTAGTTTGCTGACCTCTGAGTCAGATAGTGAATAGAGAAAGAGAAGAGATCTTAGCTTTTCACTTAGCGGGGCCCTGGGATAGTATAACACGTAGAGCCAGGGAGATTGGAAGGAAGACACTGATGTAGAAAGAAAATTCAAAGAATGTGTTTAGGTTACAATTTATGTTTACCTTAATTTAACTTACATTTGTAATTGGATAAATAACTAATGTAAAAATATAAATATGAAATATTTTAATCTCTTTTGGTCTTAGACATACTATTTCTTTAATGTTATACTTTATTAATCATTCTCTAGAATGTATGGGGTAGTATCATGTAAAATGCTCAGAATTCTTTAGACATTTGAGTGTGAAGCTCTAATCAAAATTTTTAGTGCATTGTTCCAAATACATTTTTTTTTTGTGGTATACTCTGATATGTGCTGTTATTTGTTAAGATGATGTGGTTGGAGTTTCCTGTTCCTGAATTTTCAGCCAGTCTTTTTGTTTGGGGCACCTACATATTCAGAAATAGTGAAAGTAGAGGAAGAGAGTTTGAAAATAACAGATAAATCCTTTAAATTTGAGCATTTTCCATGTTTAAGGACCTTTGGAGTCTTAAAGAATATTGTTGCACACTTCCTATTAAGTAACTAAAGAACAAACTGTGTAAGCACATGCGAACTCACTAAACTATAGTTGGTATAAGGAATTTCACAGACTTGTAGTGTCTTAGCTTAGAAACATGACTGATAAGATATTATAAGAAATCTTGGTTAAACTTGCATTTAATTTGTAGAATTGGAGTTCTTGCAAGCTATACCTGGTATAATTTTTTTTTTTTTTTACGTTACGCGGGCCTCTCATTGTTGTGGCCTCTCCCGTTGTGGAGCACAGGGTCCGGACGCGCAGGCTCAGCGGCCATGGCTCACGGGCCCAGCCACTCCGCGGCATGTGGGATCTTCCCAGACCAGGGCACGAACCCGTGTCCCCTGCATCGGCAGGCGGACTCTCAACCACTGCGCCACCAGGGAAGCCCATTGGTATAATTTTAATTTTTCTGATACTGCAGTAAGCAGCAGATACAGGTGAAGTAGGAATTAAGGAACTGCTTAGACATATCTTTTTGGAGTTTTGGCACCAGAAGTGATTCTGAATTTTTTGCATTGCCTACTGATAGACATTATGTATAAGGAACTCACATTATTATAGGTTACTGAATTAATTTAAGAAATAGCAATTGACATGACTCCTTCCGGGAATCGTGGGCTGCTATTTGATATTATTGTCTTTGTCAAATACGGAAGTGTGGAATGAACTTTATTTCTAGTGTGTAGGGACTTTAAGAATGAATTGATTTTTTCTCTCCAAATTTAAATTTTTTCAAATGGATCAGAAGTGAAGTTTATAGACTTTCTTTCTACCTCTCTTCACTGAGATAGTTAAGTGTTTGAGTTTTCCATGAACTCTGTTGTATGTACTAGATTATTCCTAAATGAAAAAAGAGTTCCAAAAAGCAGTAAAAATGGAGTTGTGCTCAAAAGTCATTTTTTATTTGTGGGCGAGGGCGGTCATAATTGGTATTCCTTATGTGCCTATTATATTTGACAGCATCTATATGCTGTCAAATATAATGTGTTCCAGATGAGATCATTAAGAAATAAAATTTTTCATTGTCATTACAATAGCAGTTGGGCAAGCCCTCTTTTGCTAAAAGGCTCTCAGTAACTCCTAATACTCCTAAGGCTCTCTGTAATTTCTAACACTCCTAATGTTTCAGCTCTTTGTGGTAACCAATTTTAATTGTATCACATGAACCTGATTTTTTGTGTACTGGTTATCTTCTCAGATGAATTTATGTCCTTTATTCCAAAATATTTTAGATTGACTAGTGTGAATTTATGTGGGCTTTTATTTTCTAGTCAAGTAGATAAAGTACTGTGAGATACAGCAAAACATGATGGGTAGGTCATGCCTCCATGGTAAAACTCCTTCTATGTTACACTGTCATTTGATATTTATTAGTATATGTGTTTGGAGTTGTTGCAGGTATGGCCCTTACAATAATATGCTGGTTAAAAAAAACAAAACATAAACCATTCAGAAGGCTTCAAAACAGCTAATTTTGCCCAAATATTACCTTACATTTAACTATGGTCATTTCACATTTTGAATTCAAGCTACTTTTTAAATCATAGGATCCAAACTTTTAACAGTAGTATGTGAAAAATAAGGGATCTTTCCTTGTACCCTTTTAGGGACCCTCTGCAGGATTCTTGGTAACCTGAATACAGAATTCTAGCTGTCGGACTTGGCTCTCAAACTCTTTGTGATTTGCAATAGCTATTTAACTTTTGTCCTGTTTTTGTTTCTGTTTTTGTTTTGTCCTGTTTTTCATGTGTAAAGAAATTTGTTAGACCAGATGATTTTATTGATGAATTTAAAACAGCACATACATTTTGAATACTTACTATCCAACAACTGGTATACTAAATATCCTAGGAAGTACAAAATAAATAAACGATAAACCATCTGACTTTAAAAATCTAACCTAGTTGGTATGAAAACAGCAGATAGTAATTTAAAACATAAGATTCATTACCAAAATGAATGATACACAATAAGGAAGAAAGTAGTATGGATTTGGATGATCAAGGAGGACTTTCTGGAAGGAATGGTGCTCGAGTTGAGCTGGAAAAAGTTTGGATAGGAGGGAAAGGATTTGTTGTGTTAAGATGACCCTAGAAAAACAGATGTCAATAGATGTAAATGAAGATAATGTGCTTAGTACCAGGAGGGCATTGGGGTTGGAACAGAAAATTCCTGTTGGGAAGGTAACAGGAAACAAATTGGATGTTTAGAGAGATGGAGGGTTTCGAATGCCACCTTGTGAAGTTTCAGTTTGATTTTGCAGTATACGGAAGTTTTAAAGCTTTTGACCAAAAAAGTGATAAAAGAAACATATTAAGGAAAAGGGTGATTGCATTTCATTATGTGAATAATCTATAGATATGGAAAAGCACTTGATATTAGGGACCAGGAATACCAGCTGAGGTGTTTTATAAAGGTCGTTTCGGAGCAGAAGGCTTTTGCTTTGTTTTGTTTTGAATACATGGGACATTTACAGGATGAGTGAGTGAAGGATTGCTCTCTGAATTTATTATTATTATTTTTAGACCATGAATATATAACATGGGAGACGGTCTCCCAGAGTACATGTTTCCTGGATTTTATTCACTGATCTAGTGTTTTGCACAAAGGCTCTAAATAAAAGTTGGTTTAATAACGAAACTGTAGTTTTCCTAATTCTATTCCTTAATAGCATTCCAAGTTGTTCCTTCCACCTGACCTTGTATGTAGCTATCTAGTCCATGTTTTACCAATTGAATTGCTCTGTATGACCGTGCCTCGCCTGGTGTTTTTCCATTTTAGTCTTCACAGTTACTTGAGGAATCTCCTCAACAGCAAGCAGTGGTCCACTGCTAGTCAGGGCTCATTTGTACAGAAGTGCTACAGGAAGTATAATCTCCAGTGTACCTTTGAAAGGACATGGTTGGGTAATTTTTCCCTTATTTATTGCTCAAAGAAGTACCTTAAAATTTGGAAGGGTATTGGAGCTACAGTTTTAATCCTCTCTATTTATCTGTATATCCTTTAATGCTAAAACTTTTGTGCCGCTACAGAATTCATTTATTTTTCTTTAAAGAACCATTTTATTCTACCTTGTGTTATTGTTAGGTGAGCACAGGTCTCTCTATTTTACCAGCATGTACACTCGTTGGGACAGAAAACTGGTTTTAACTGCTTTTGCTCCCCCATAACTCTCAGCACAGGTAGGCAATCAGAAAATATTTAAGATCCTATCCTTAATAATTATACATATTCACTAGAAAATTTTATTTTACTGACTTCATTTTAAATCATGTTATAACTTGGTGGATTACACTTGGAACATAAGCTAAATTTTATTGCATCTCAGTGAGATAATCTCAACACATGTCATCAAATCCTTAGAAAATAAAAGCAAATCTGTTCAGTCCAAAGTGAAGTTATTACATAAATTTATGTAAATATTTAAGAAAAACTAGACTAGCGCAAGGAAAGCAGAAAATACAAAAATAAAAACAGAACCTTTTTTTTTTTTTGACATTTTGGACAATGTGGATGGCCTTTGAGAGCATTATGCTAAGTGAAATAAGTTGGACAGAGGAAGACAAATAGTGTATGATCTCACTTATATGTGAAATCTCCAAAAAACAAAACACAAAAAATACTGAACTCATAAATACAGAGAACAGGTGGTTGCCAGAGACTGGGGGTAGGGTGTTGGTGAAGTGGGTGAAGGTAGTCAAAAGGTACAAACTTAGACTTATAAAATGAGTAAGTCCTGGGGATGTAATGTATACCACGGTGACTATAGTTAATAGTACTGTATTGTATTTTGAAAGTTGCTAGGAGAGATCTTAAAAGTTCTCATCCCATGAAAAAATATTTTAACTACGGGTGGTGATGAATGTTAACTAGAATTATTATGGTAATTATTTCACAATAGATACAAATATTGAATTATCATATTGTATACCTGAAACTAATAAAATGTGTGTCAATTATATCACAATTAAAACAAATAAACCCCACCCCCAAACAACATAAACCTTTCCTCATCAGAATATATTTGAGAAGGACTTAACAGAATAACTTTTTTTTTTTTTTTGGTGTGACTCTAAAATGTCTGTGTTATTTCTACTGGTGATCATTATGGAAATGAGAGTTGTAAAATTATAAAATGATATTAATAATCTTTACTACAGACATATTATTTCAGAGTAGAAATGCAGTCATGCCTCATGCCATATGCTTTCCAAAGATGTAAGCAGATAGGCTGAGAGCTCTTCCCCAAGCCTCCGTGCCTGAATGTTCCACGTCACTAATACCTCTCCGTTGAGCCATGCAAGGTACCTGAATGTAAATTTAGCACAAAGAAGGTACATTAAAAGTTACTGTCATTCAGACTACATATATAGATGGTTGATCACATAGAAAAGCCTGAAAGAGAACAGGATAGGAACATTTTAAATGGACAGTGGGGTAAGGTGGAGAAGGTCAAGGGTGGAAGGTGGGAGCAAGGGAATTACCACCAAGGTGGAGGTGCAGCAGCAGGGAGTGTAAAACTGGATTCTGGAAATAGAGGTCATGTCGTCATTGAATCTTTAAGTTGAACAGACTTAATAGATAATCTTGTTAAGAAATTACCCATTTCTGAATTGAACACCATGGCCTATAAAGGTTAAATGACTTGTTTACTGTTGTAGTTACAGTTGACCTTTGAACAACACAGGTTTGAACCGGTGGGCCCACTTACATGCAGATTTTTTTCAGCAATACTACAGTACTACGCACTCCTATGTTTTTGAATACTCTTCAGGGAAATTTGCTGCTGTTAAATTGTGAAATTAAAAAAAAAAGCAAGCTACATGATGTTGCCATAATCCCAATAATTGAAAAATAAGGTATATATGTGTAGAAAAAGACTGCAGGAATATATAATATGTAGACATTGTGGATATGCCTATTAAATGTGATTTGTAATTTGAAAAAAATTTTTTTTTCTGTAGCCTTAAACATAACGACTGGCATTATATATTGAATTATATTGTATTTATACAAATAATTTGCTAACCAATATTTCTCTATTCTTAGGGCTACATGATACATCAACATTAAATAGTTAGAATTATGGTTTATGTAAATTTGTTGAATAACATTGTTCAGGCTTGGGTCCAGATTGAATCACTATTTAATAGGTTTTATTTAGGAATGTTACAGAATAATGTTACCACAGTTGGTTGTGTATTTTTGATATACCAGAGGTGAAATTATATCATGCTTTCAATTAAGTTATTTTAAATAGGGGAAAGGTTAAAATGAACAGCAAAATAAAGGTATAATTTCATCTATAAAATACCATAAAACTGTACTGTCTGTATTATTTTCTTTTAGAAATATTGTAGCTGTACTGTATTTTTCATTAAAATGTGGATATTATTAAACATTTTTATTGAAGTATAGTTGATTTACAATATTTTGTTAGTTTCAGGTATACAGCAAAGTGATTCAGTTATATATATATATATATAATATATAATTGCAGATTATTTTTCCATTATAGGTTATTACAAGATATTGAATGTAGTTCCCTGTGCTATACAGCAAATTCTTGTTGCTTACCTATTTTATGTATAGTAGTTTGTATCTCTTAATCCCATACTCCTTCTTTATTCCTTTCTACCTCCTTTTCCTCCATGGTAACCATACGTTTTTTTCCTGTATCTGTGACTCTGTTTCTGTTCTGTATATAGATTAATTTGCATTATTTTTTAGATTCCATATATAAGTCATATCATATAATATTTGTCTTTGTCTGACTTCACTTACTATGATATTCTCTAGGTCCATCCATGTTGCTGCAAATGGCATTATTTCATTCCTTTTTTATGGCTGAATAATATTCCATTGTATATATATATCACATCTTCTTAAGCCAATCATCTATTGATGGACGTTTGGGATGTTTCTATGTCTTGGCTATTGCAAATAGTGCTGCTATGAACATTGGGGTGCATGTAACTTTTGGAGTTAGAGTTTTCATCTTTTTGAGGTATATGCCCAGGAGTGGGATTGCTGGGTCATATGGTAGCTCTATTTTTAGGTTTCTGAGGAATTTCCACACTGTTTTCCATAGTGGCTTCACCAATTTACATTCCCACCAGCAGTGCAAGAGGGTTCCCTTTTCTCCACACCCTCTCCAGCATTTATCATTTGTAGACTTTTTGATGATAGCCATTCTGACTGGTGTGAGGTGATACCTCGTGGTTGTCATTTGCATTTCTCTAATAATTACCAATGCTGAGCTTCTTTTAAAATGTGGATATTTCTTATACTAGCACATTCATTAACAAGAAGTAAAATGATTTTGCTGAAATGACTGTATGATACAGTATAAAGTAAAAATGAGTACCAGTAATGTGTGATCAGGCAAACAAAATTGGGCTACAATTTTTAAATTTAATTGACTGCTCTCTGATTTAAGTAGAAATACATTTCAGGTTACTGTGTATGGAGACAGAGAGAAAAAAATGTCAAAGTGTAGGAGAGTATGGAAGAAAAATAACTTATATCATTTGAAATTATGACTTGGTACTTTTAGTTTTAAAAAAAGTTTGAGCCATTTTCAAAGACTCCTAACTGTGGAATTGTCTTATAGTCTGTTATCTAGTGAGATATTTTTATAGTCTGTTATCCAAATAGTCTTTTGATTTGGTAGCTAGTGAAAGGATCTTACAGGATCTCAAAGGATATTAAAGTCCTTTGATATGAAAAGATCCTAATCTGTCAGGCTTGGATACTCTGAGCCAGATCATTTAGCACAACCTTTAGCAATTGCATCAGATTTTTTTTTTCAGTCGTCTCACACATGGAGACAAATGCAAAGTATAGAAAATTAGGACAGAAACAAATAAACAAAAGGCACTTAGAAAAAGTTGAATAAGGAGAATGCATTAGAACTCTAACTTAATCTATGTTTATTTTTAAGTTTTCTGTTATTTGTTTAGAAACATGATGATGAACACAGCAAATTTATTGAATACTTCCTGTATGCCATATCCAATGCTAAGTGCTTTACATGGGTTATCTCTGGTGGTCAGCCAGAGGCTGCTGGGAGAGGAACTTATTATCAAATCTAAGATGAATCCTTATTTTTATATACCACTAAGAAAGAAAAAGGTACTGTTACTTAAACTATGCTGTGATTGACTAAAATAAATCCTGATTCCAGAGATGACAGAATATTTTAAAAATTGTATCCTAATAAATGAAATACGTTGGTTGGTGGATGGGAGAGTGGGCTAGCAAACTGATCAATTGCTGATCCTTATCCTGAAGGTCAGTTTTTAACAAGGTTATTATCACTGAAAGGAGAAAATTTTGAAAATGTGAGAACAAGGCAATAAAAGACATTGGTGATTCAATTCAGAATGAAGTTTAATTGTCTATCTTGCATCTCTTGGCTATCTTTGGGTGTCTTCTTGTTGGGAAAAGTTTACATATATAGAACCCATTTATGTGAACAGAGAATCAGAGCAAAAAGATTCTGAGGGGACTGTGTATCTTCAGGTAGGGATACTTTTTTTATGTAGGCAGAGGCTAAGCTTTAATTTTCACTACTTGTAAACATTAGACTGTGAAGTTGTACCCTTGGCAGTCAGGAATGGTGATGGGAGGATTTTAAAAATAAAACAGTCAATGAACATTGAGCAACAGATATGTTCTTCCCAGAGGAATGGTCTTTCTAGACACACTGAACCTGTAAGCAATTCTTTCCTACATAAAATGTCAGGAGCAAAATTAAATAGCTACTTCTAGCATGCAGAGTTTACACACAGCAGATAGTCTGAGCAGAGCAGACAACAAAGTAAGTCTAACTGAAAATGTGTAATGATCTAAATCTTGCCTGTTACCTGGTACAAACTTGGGAAAGGTAGAGGGAAGGGAAGGAGAAATGGGAGAAGTTTCTTATAAGAGATAGTGTGAGAGGAGCCATTAAAGGGACTAGGTCACAGTAGAGAGCTATTACTTACAAGGTAGTTTGTGGAAAAATGGAAAAAGGAAGAAAGAGTTAATGTATTATAGTACTAGAGAGAGAGAATTGGTCTTTGTCTCCACTTTCTGGCAGAGCTGCTAAAACACTTGGAATTTTCTGAGTGGTAAGAGTGATAAGAACATCTTTTGTTCTAATAATAACTCTTGATGGGCCCTATCTAGCTTTTGCATAGGGCTGGTCAAAGGACAGCAACCCTTGACTGGAAACTTAGAACTCTGAGCCCCACCCAACAACCTCTGGCTACTGGAGAGAGAGGGACTGGAGATTGAGTAGATCACCAATGGCCGGTGATTTAATCAATCTTGCTTGTGTAATGAAACCTCCCTAAAATCCCGTAAATGACAGGGTTCAGAGAGCTTTGCACTTGGTGAACACACCCACATGCTAGGAGGGTGGCACACCCCTTCTCCAAGGGGATGTAAGTCCTCGTGCTTGGGACCCTTTCGGACCTCACCGTATGTACCTCTTCATCTGGCTCTCCGTTTGTATCCATTATAATAAGCTGGCAATAGTATGTAAAGCGTTTTCCAGAGTTTAATGAGCTGTTCTGGTGAATTGTTGACTCTTGCAGTAAGAGTCAATTGTGGGAACCCCCTGACTTTGTAGCCAAGTTGGACAGAAATGTGGGTAACCCGGGGATTTGATATTTGTGACTGGCATTTGAAGTGAAAACATTTTGTGGGGAACCTGACATTAACCCCAGGAACTTAGTGTCAGAATTGACCAGAATTGTAGGACACCCAGTAGGTGTTACAATTGGTTGGTGTCAGGAGGAAAAATACTTCTCATTTGATGTCACAAGCGGTGTGAGCAAAACCTGTTCAAGCGTAATAAGGGAATTACCAAGTTACAGGCCAAAAAGTCCAAGGAGGGAGGTAAGGATATAATAGGTTGGTAGGAAATGAGGTGAGTGGTGGCTAAGGAATGTAAGACAATAGGCTAGAATAAGTAAAAAATAGATTAGATGCTTTAGGAGCTAAAGCTACAAATGCTGGGCCCATAGCAGAAAATTCAGTTTATGGTAGCTCTTGTACATTTCCAGTGTGCAGGGAACATTGACCATTAAAATGTGGCTAGAAGAAAAAGAGGCTTCAGTGGCCCGGGTACCCTTTTTCCTAGTTAGCCAATATATGCATTGGCAAGGGTGCTTAAAGCACTGGAAATGTGTCTAATCAAGTAATTGCCCACGTGGCTGTGGAGTCAAGAATAAATTCTTGTCTGAATGCCATCTTGGGGAGCAGATGTCCAAAGGGAAAATGCAGTTTGCAGATGGGATATGCTGGACACAAGTGAAATCTAGTTGGTAGTGAAGAATCCATATATACAAAGCAAGGCAAGGACTGTGAAGCAAGCAGGCGAAGAACACTTGCTGAGCTTCACCACAAACCAGGAAGAATTAGCCTGAGATGGAAGCAATGCCTGTTGCAGTCGGGGATGAGGGAGCAGTGCTGCATGTCATCCTTAAGAACAGAGGACGGGAATCCCACCTAGAGAGTGGAGGCAAATGAAAGAGGGGTGTGGTTGATTGCTTAATATTAAAGAATCCTATCCAGGCTTCCTTGAACTCCTACTCTTATCTCACTATTTATGTGTTTGCGAGTTTCTTTTGTAAGGCTGAAGTTCTCTCCTTTAAAAAGTCTGGAGGTTTGCATAATCGTTCTTGTATAAGGCACAGACACAATGGGTTATCTACAGTACATTAGTTTGGTTGATTAACAAGAAAAATTTAAGACACAAAGCATTCTGAGTATAGAATCCTTTTAGATTTGAATAATTTTTTTCTAATTGTCCAGTCTAGCCTTGTTCATACCCAGTATGTTTATATTTTTAGTAATTCATCTTTATTAAATCTTTGTGATGCATTGTACTTCTTTTTCTTAGATGCAATCATTCTTGCCTTTTTGCTCTTTGATTTCATCAGCTTGTGAACAATTTAAATTACACAGCAACAGGAACAACTGATAATAAGTGTGGGACCAAAACAACCACCTTTGAGTGTACAACTCAGGGGTTTGGGGGGTGGGGAGAAAAGCGGTGTATGGTAGAGAGAGTGGCTGCCCAAGGGCGTCAGCCTGCATGTTTCACAGGGCTTCTGAACAGAAAGGGCCAGCTAACTGGGTATGAGGCAAGAGATCTGCTATCGTATTTGTGATGCTCACAAACCCTGCAGTTCCTCTACTCCTGTGCTTTCTAAAGATTCTGTTGTCTTTTGAGAATCTTTCACTTACATATTAGCCATAAACCATACTTGTTTTTTTTGGTTTTTTTTTGCGGTACGCGGGCCTCTCACTGTTGTGGTCTCTCCCGTTGCGGAGCACAGGCTCCGGACACGCAGGCTCAGCGGCCATGGCTCACGGGCCCAGCCGCTCCGCGGCATGTGGGATCTTCCCGGACCTGGGCACGAACCTGTGTCCCCTGCATCGGCAGGAGGACTCTCAACCACTGCGCCACCAGGGAAACCCCATACTTGTTTTTATTAGTAAAAATGAACGTAATGGGAGACATTAGTAACTGGAACTGAAATTATAGTAGATAATAGAGTTGCAAGTAAAAGTTGTAAAAAGGTCTCAAATTTCTAAGTAAAAAATTTTTTGTGATAGTTGAATGTATTTTGGTAGTAATGGTAGGGAGTGATAATACAAACTGATGATTGAGGTATAGTTTTTAAACTTTTACTATAATTAGAGTTTCACTCTTCCTAGTTCTGTGTGTATGAATTTCTGTTTTCTTTGTTTCAAAATGTGATACTAAAAGTACACACATGGAAATTAAAAATTTAGTCCCACTACAGTCCCGTAATCTCCTCTTATATTCTTCTGTTGGTAAGTCAGAATTCACATTTACTAGATTATTCTCTATTGCCATGGAAGTCATTTTGTTATATTTCAATTCCACTTCAAGAACAAGCCGCAGGAGCTAATGGACCGTAAGAGGGAAATTTGCTATTTAAACAACCATTATCTTTTATATTTGGCTAACATGAAAAGGGGAAAGTACAATTTTTCTGTCACACAGCATGAGAAGGTAAATGGATGGGAGTTAGAGGCAGAATTCACCTTAAGAAAATTCATACCTGTCTTATGAGTCAGAAATAATGTTACTCCCTCACAAGACAAAATTATAAAATGTGTCCATATCAAGCTATGTTTTAACAAATAGCGAAGGAGGGCCTGGTTGTAGGTTGGGTTCGCCAGAAGTAATCACTGAGATGGAATAGGGGTGCAAGATGTATGTCAGAAATCAACTGCTGTGAAAGGAAGGGGAAGCTACAGGATTGGGTAGAGAAAGAAGCCAAACTTCCACGCAAGCCTGACAAAGCCCCAGCCAGGCCAGTGGCAGGGGAGGGGTTTGAGGTGGTATTGCCCTCAGCATTGTCTCAGGTCACCCCTGCTCTGTGGAAGGATGTGGAATGCCCAGGGCAGGGCTGTCTGCAACTGAGCCACATGTTCAAGTCGGCTGACCTGGAGACCCTCTACTGACCACAATCCCCCCGAGCTCATCCTTGAAGCAGGATCTGGGTGACACATTTCTTTGTCTACGTGGGTCATCTTATTTCATGAATAGCAGGGATTTTCTGCAATTTTATCCTTAAAATATTTGTAATGCCCATAAAATATGTCACCTTTAATCAGCCAAGTGTTGCATAAGAATTACAATTTTTTTTTTTTTTTTTTTTTTTGGCCACGCTGTGCAGCATGTGGGATCTTAGCTCCCCGACTAGGGATCAAACCTGTTCCCCCTGCATTGAGAGTGCAGAGTCTTAACCACTGGACCGCCAGGGAAGTCCCATACAGTTCACATTTTTCAGACTTATTGATGATAAAAGCCCTTTTAATGTCCTTATTTTGTTTGAGTGCTTTTAGAATTATGTAGGCCATCTTTTGTCTGTAGCCACAGCATACCTTTTTTTATTTTACTTTTAAAATTTACAGCAGATTGTGGCCCTTCATAGAAAGTTAAGGTTTTTCTTAATAGTATATGAACATTTATGACCAAACATTTCTTTCTCTTTTAAACTTTTAATTTTACAATGATTTCAAACTTACAGAAACATTCTAAGAATAGGACAAAGAACTCTCATATGGTCTTTACTCGTATTCCCCTAGTATTAACATTTTATTACGATTGTCTTATCATATTCCCTCTCTTCTCTCTCTCTATCCCTTAACTCTCACAGATGATTTTGAAGATTTTGTTTTTCTTTTTTTTGGCTTGAGAGTAAAAGTTGCAGCCATGGTGCTCTAGTAATCTCTTAGTAATTCAGTGTTTCCTAAAAACAAGGACATTCTCCCACATAACCGTAATATAACCATCAAAATAGGAAATGCATATTGATATAATATTACCATCTAACCCACAGATCCCATTCATAATTCACTAGTCACCCCAGCGATGTTATTTATAGGTCCAGCATCCAGTATCATGCCTTGTATCTATTATCCTGCCCTTTGGTCTCCTTCAACCGGACTGTTCCTTAGTCTTGCCTTTTCTTTCATGATCTGAACGTTTTTGAAGAATACAGCCAAATTATATTTGGGTTTATCTGATGTTTACTCATGAATAGCTTCAGATGTTGTTTTCAGACAGAATTACCACAGAACTGGTGCTATGTTCTCAATTCATTATATTAAAAGGTGGTCCAGGCGTATCTTATACTTTTTCTGCCTCAGCCTTGGAATTTTAGGCTTTCTGGTTCCTTTGGGTGGAAATGACATTTAGAAACCAAGGGGTTTCTAGAGGGTTCTAGAGGTGTCATTGCTGTTAGGATATCTTTGCTTCTAGATCTTCTTAGTAAATAAACTTAGGAAATAGAGGTTTGTATGTATGTGTGTGTATGTATATATGTATGCATGTATGTGTGTTTGTATATATACGCCATATACACGTATATATCTCTATGTATGTATATATCTATAGATCTATGTAAAAAAATAGTTTCACACTGATATCTCCAACTCCAACCCCAAACAGCAGGATTTATTCTTCCTTTCCCATTTTTATACTTGCAGATTCCTTCTGCAGTGTTGAAAACCTTGGCTTCCATTATCCTAAGTATGTTTACCTACTTGCTCAATTCCCCCTGTATGTAACCAATCTCTTATTGATTGGTCACCTCTTTTGGCTTGGCCCTACCATCTCCAACCAGCACTGTTGAATATTTGGTCTTGGCTTTGGTGACCCTGCCAGCTAATTCTTCTGCCTCAAACAAGAGGAAGAGGCCCTGATGCTTCTTATGTTTTCCCGCCCTGTTATTAACTTTCCTTTGGATATAAAGTGCTATACGGTCTCTAAAAGTGATTCTACTCAGGGTAGCATTTGTTATGGGTTATATCAAAAAAGAAATTACTAAGTTAAAAATGGAATTCTCTAGTATTTTAATTTTTTAAAAATTGAAGTATAATTTACAATGTTTTGTTTCAAATGTACAGCAAAGTGATAGTTATACCTATACATATATATACTTTTTCAGATTCTTTTACATTATAGGTTATTACAAGATATTGAGTATAGTTCCCTGTGCTATACAGTATGTCCTTGTAAGTTTTTTTTTTTTAATCATTATTCTAAGGTATGAATGACAAGGCTTTAGTGCTTAGTTTACGATTCTATTGTGGGTGATAATGATAGCAGTGGGATATGTGCTAGCGGTTTCTGATATTAAAGATAGCTTCTGAATAAGAAACCGTCTATATCGTAAAGGCAGATCTTTCTTTGGTTTCTTTTGGATTTATTTCCTGGCAGCTCAGTAAGCAACAGCTATTGGCAAGAACAGTTTCTGTTGAGCCTTGTTTATTGGTTTGCCATAATGAGCACAGTTATTGAGTCACAATAATTTTGTGCTTTTATTTTCAAATAACAAAGTGTTCTTGTTTTGTGATGATACCAAGGAAAGGTAGTTTAAAAGCTAGTTTGAAAGGATCTGTAGCTTTGAGAGGTTATAATGTAGAATGGAGGCCTGGTGGTCAGAGGAAATGAGCCAAAGTTAAAAGCCTTTTCTGTGCCATTGCATCTGTAACCATCCTCAAAATACTCTGCACTTTATGCCACAAAACAGCCTCAAATCCTGTGTGTAATGTTATCTGCAGGAACCTCATCATTTCTAAAAACAGTTCCTTTATTCTTACAGTGTTTGAACAAGAAATACAACTAATAGTGTTTTATTTTTGCAGGACAACATATGGATATAGGGATTCTTCTCCTATTTTTGAATAAGTGCCTTGTGATGTAAAGAAAAATCAAATTTAAAATTAATGGATGGCAGGACAGAAACTGAAGGTGTTATCTTGGTTAAATCTTTTTTTTTTTTTTTTTTGCCTCTTTTATGGAGCAAGGTTATTAGTTCTTATTTTTCTTGGGATTGTTTTATACCTAATTTTCTTTTGAAGGATAAAATATAATTACTTGTCAGCTAAAAGTTAATGGGAGAGATGTTTTTACAAGTAGCTTTAAAGGTAGATCTTGATTATATTTAACCTGTAAGGAACACAGGGAGCGTACAGGATATGGGCAAAGCAGTTGATGTACAGTGAGTATGATTGTACAGGGAAGACAAGTGAGTAAAGGCTCACTTCATTCTTTTTCTTTTTAAATTTATTTATTTTATTTATTTTTGGCTGCGTTGGGTCTTCGTTGCTGCACGCGGGCTTTCTCTAGTTGCAGCAAAGGGGGGCTACTGTTTGTTGCCGTGCGCGGGCTTCTCATTGCAGTGGCTTCTCTTGCTGCAGAGCATGGGCTCTAGGGCTCAGTAGTTGTGGCACGCAGGCTCTAGAGCACAGGCTCAGTAGTTGTGGCACGCGGGCTCTAGAGCACAGGCTCAGTAGCTGTGGCACACTGGCTCTAGAGCACAGGCTCAGTAGTTGTGGCACCCAGGCCTAGTTGCTCCGTGGCATGTGGCATCTTCCTGGACCAGGGCTCAAACCCGTGTCCCCTGCATTGGCAGGCGGATTCTTAACCACTGTGCCACCAGGGAAGCCCTCATTCTTTTTCTTTAAATACATTTGCGTTTTCTCATGAGCCTTAGGATTTCTCCTGTCCTCGTCTAATGTAACTTTAGTTGTTGCTTATCCCATTCCCCTTCTCTTTGTTTCTGCCTCTCTCTCTGATACAGACTCACTCACATGTATATACACATACATTCGCACTTGAATCTACATAGTTGACATGTATAGAAATATTCCCAAATGGATCTCACACAGGACCTATGTATATAATTGGTGTGTGCTTTTGTGTATGTGTGTGTGTGTGTGTGTGTGTGTGTGTACACATGCACATACTGTTTGCAAGTAGTTAACCACTCAAAGTACTTGGCTTTTTGTAGGTATTCAGCTCAGTTCATTAAGTGAATAAATATGAGCTCCAAACCAGAAGTGATTGGAGCTCCAAACCAGAGCTCCAAACCAGAACAGGTGCAGATTGTAATAAATATGAGCTCCAAACCAGAAGTGATTGGAGCTCCAAACCAGAGCTCCAAACCAGAACAGGTGCAGATTGGGCAAAGGAAAAGGGCAAAGTCTCATGGAGACATCATTCATGCAGTGAATATTTATTTATTTGTTGTAGAGGTGGTTACTTCAGGTCACTTAGTAATTGTATGCAACAATTGTTAGCTTTTCTGCTCCTTTACCTCACCTTTCTGAATGGTACTTTACTTTTGATTGGTAGGGGGTGATTAACAGAGCTGGACAAAAATTTCACTGGGAAAAGTAAATCATGCCTTGGGTGAAGACATGATACGGGACCAGAATTTGTACTTTTCCCTCCTCTGAATAAGCTCTTCTTATTGCAGCCCATTTTCTGTCTCGTGATAGCCAAGTAACTCAGAATAGAGTCAAACGACTTTTGTATGATAGCAACCATAACAAAGCACTTAGGACATTCCCCTTTAAAAACAGCAGTAAAAAGATCAGACATTCTCTAGTTACAACTTTAACATTTTGCTATTTGCAGTGGTGCTGCTACTCCTGTCAATGACAGGTACCCCTTGGCATCTTTTTGGAGTATCCAACTCTGTGGTTGGGGACCCTTGTGGCCATGGGATAGTGTTCTCTGTGCCTTGTTCAGGATTTTTTTTTCTGATCTACTTTCCTAATGTGCCCTAAATGCTAAGAACAGGGATCTGTTTCTCCTGCTACTTGCCTAAATGTCAACATCTTCCTCTCATAGAGGGAAGTTGCTGTATTTTGAAAAAGCATAAGCAGCGGGAATCCAAGATTTGGGTTACAGTTCAGACTGGGACACCACCCACTTAAGTTCTTTTCCTCCCCATTCTGGTCTCTGCTCTAATACATCTTGTCATTGAGAACTTCCTGGGCCATCAAAACCCCTACCTTCTGCCTAGCCTGCCTTATTTTCCCATTAGCACCATTTGACATATTTTATATTTTACTTCTTTTATTATGTCTCCCCCATAAGAAAAAGCTCCACAAGGGCAGGTCTGCTTCAGTCCCAGTGCATTGCATATGGGAGGAATTTATTGAATATTTGTTGATGAATGAGGCCTTACAGAACTCACCCAATTTATCGAAGACTTCACTTCCTCAGGTGTAAAATGGAAGTATTTAGAAGTACTTCATGTGCTTTATAAGGTGTGCTTTATAAGGTGTGCTTTATAAGGTGTGCTTTATAAGGTGTACTTTATAAGGTGCTTTGCCATTATTAATAGTCAAGTTAGAAACTCAGTATTTAGTAAGCACAATCTGTATACTTCCTAACTTACTTAGCCAGGTTGAAAATGCAAAGGGACAACCTCAACTGCTGGCTGTCTTTGGCTTCAGTCCCCATTGACTCATGACTGATTTCTACTGTCTGTGGACCCTCCTTTGAGCCTGATGATTTAAGAATTTCCATAGCTCCAGGCCAAATGGAGCACTGACTGGCTGATGAGTCAAAAGATTGCTCCTTTAGTTCTTCCTGTCTGGGCAGTCAGATTAATTCAGATTGTTTATCCGTGATACAGAATCCTTCTGGATCTTTCTTTCTTGCAAAAAAAGAGGGATAGTGGTGATTGTATGCTACTGGGCCCAGTAGCAGCCCCCAAAATTGTTGTGGAAGTTCAGGGGAAGGAGAGATGAGGTGTGACTTAGAGCAGAGACCAACCTTGACAATGTGCTCAAGGTTGGAGATAACACAGCTGAAGTTAGTGATCTCTATCTGTTTTACTAGGAAAGATATATTTAAATAACTTATTATAACAAAGTACTTAATAGACATATAAATAAGGCCTATGAGAGGATAAACGAGGTGGTGATACTTAAATCTAACTGGACAGGTCGGGAAGACTTCCTTGAGAAGATGACATACGAAATTCATGGATTTGAACGTGTGGTAGTAGAAGAGGAGAGGACTTCAGGAGGGTCAGACTGAGGAAAAGAAAAATGAAAAATAGGCAGAAAAACTGAGTGCAAATTTTATTCTGTCTGTTGCTGAGGGCTTTTGGATGAGGGAGTTTCAGGGTGGTATTTTGATGTTTTAATCTTCCACTTTTACCCTTCCTGTGTTCTGGGGTTCTGGACTGAAGAATGATTTTTTCCCCCACCAGCAGGGAAATAACATGCTGCTTCATAGCTGGATGGATGCTTGGTAACCCTCCATGTCTGGCTTTTCCAGTGAGGGATTTGGAGGCTAAACTGTGTTTCCTACTCCGAGGAGCCTCAGTCCCAATTATCTCCCCAGTTGTAGGTTGCAAATTGGAGCAGAGGGGAGATGAGGAAGGCCAGATCTGATTTTTTAAAACCACACAAAATGATCATGACCGTTCTGCCTGGAGGTCCAGATTCTTCCTGGGCATGCATACTCACCTTTCCAATGCCAGAAATGGGAAGAGTAGAGGTAGAGGGAATCTGGGTTCCTGTCTTGAAGGCACAATAACTCCACCCACAAGGTTTAAACTGTGGCTCAGTGTGACAGATGTGACTCTTCCTTGGGAAGGAGCTAGTGAGGGGTTAGGCAGAGAGGATAGAAACTCTCCCACACCTTCCACTCCACATGTACACAGGTGGAAACCCTAGAGGGATAGAAAGGTTTTCTGTCCCTCCAATCCTCTTTGAGACTGACAGTCATTTCTGAGAGGTTACCTAATAGGTACTAGAACCTATTAAGTCAGTGGTCATGGAGTAGACTGAAGTTGACTTGCCCTGTGATAACTCTGTGTCCTTGGCTTTAGAACATTTGCTATGCATAAGTATTACTCAGATACTTGGAACTGTGGAGCCACATTTGCAGTTACCATTAATGAGAGGAGCCCAGTGATTCCTCTATACCATGAGTAATATTTTAATATAGAAACTAGAGTCCTTATTTGCATCAGAATTGATCGTTGTCTCTTAAGCCACCTTCTCTTCCATCTTTAGGGGAGGAGATGTTCTCTCTCCTGGTCAAAGTTACCTGTCCATCTGTGTTCTAGGTTTTCTCCTCGCCCAGCTCCTCAGGACTTTGATCCATTAGTTACTCCATTTCTTGCCTTTTTAACCACCCTCTCTGCACTAACTGCTTTTCTGAGCTTTTGAACATGTTGAAGTCTCTCTCATATCAAAACACAAAGATAGGGCTTCCCTGGTGGCGCAGTGGTTGAGAGTCCGCCTGCCGATGCAAGGGACATGGGTTAGTGGCCCGATCCGGGAAGATTCCACATGCCGCAGAGTGGCTGGGCCCGTGAGCCATGGCCGCTGAGTCTGTGCATCCAGAGCCTGTGCTCCGCAACGGGAGAGGCCACAACAGTGAGAGGCCCGTGTACCGCAAAAAACAAAACAAAACAAAAACAAAAACAAAACACAAAGATGAAAGCACCCCAAACCCTCCCTCAAATCTGTGCTCACTACTTTTTTGTTCTTTTAGGGTTTTAGAAACAGCTGTCTCTGCTTGGCCTCTCTACTTCCTGGCCTCCCCTGTGCTCTTCAGCCTTCTGTAGTCTTGCTGTTTCCCACACTCTGCTGGAATCACCTTCATAAAGGTCATCAGTGATCTCTGACTTAGCAGATTTTGTACTCAGTGCTTCTCTGAAATTATTCTTCCAGTTTGATTTTATGGAATGTTACTTACTTAAAAACATTCTTCTCTTTTGGCATCTGTGACTCTACCCTTTATGGCTTTTTCTCCTTCATGTCTGGCTACTCCCTGTTAGTGGACTTGCTCTCTTTTTCTGTGTCCTTAGTAGTGTTGTTTCCCCTTGGACCTTGTGGCCCTTATCCCTCTACAGCCTCTCTCTGAGCAATCTCAACCCCTCCTAAGAATCTGCTGCCAAACTCTGTAGCTTCAGCTTAGACCTTTCTCTTCACTTCAGACCCTGCAATCCAAATGCTTTCCCAGATACTTCCATTTAAATATCCTTTAGGCTTCTCATTCTTGATGTATTTGATAACAGACAATTTCCTCCTCCTTCATTTGCTATTTCAGTGGATGGTAACAACCTCCACTCCATTCCCCACTCCAGAATGTTGATAAGCATTTTTGACTTTTATTTAGCTCCCTGTAGCACAACCAGCATGGGACGCAGCATATCTTAGGCATGCAGTGGTATGTTTGGATGAATGAATGAATGAATGCATGACTTCATCTCTCTCATCTCTTTTTTTTTTAATATTTATTTTTATTATTTATTTGGTTGCACTGGGCCTTAGTTGTGGCAGCTCATCTCTTATAACCAGTCAGTCACCAAGTCCTGTCTCTTCTTTCTTTTATCCTCTTAACTTTTCTCTCCTATTCCTTTGCATTCCTACTGTTGTGGATCAGGCTGTCGTCTTCTCTCACCTTGGCTATTTCAACAGCCTAACTTTGACCTAATCACTGTTAATGTGTTTTCCTTTCTCCAGTTCATCATCTACCACATTACTGTCCATTAAAATTTGTTATGCAAGCCATATATATAGTTTTACATATTCTAGTAGCCACATTAAAAAATAAGGAAGAAGTGATGTTGATTTTGCTAATATATTGTATTTGACCCAGTATATCCAAAATAATATTTCAGCATGTGGCCCTATTCATATTTTAGTGTGCTCAATCTGTACAGACTCTATTCTTCTTGTCTGGAAGCCTCCTATCCTTGTACTGAACAAACTTTTTCATATAGTATTAACCTGAATGCTGTTTCCTTGATGAAGCCTACCTTGACTTATTCAGGCAAATTTCATCTACTTGTGACTTTCAAAGATTTTTGACCATACCTAGGAAGAGTATTTTACATGGTGACCCAGATATATGTATGTACACACACATATAGAGATAAATATATACTTCTATATTTTTGTCTATAGCTATACTGAAATCTGTCTCTATGTTTACATCTAAATCTGTATCAATGTAAAACTGGAACAAAAGTTTAAAACAGTGTTTTCTTTCACGAGGTACATTTTAGTGTTTTGTATCCTATGCTATTATATTAAAAAAAATGATTGTGACTATGTTGATTCCATGGCTCACAAAATAAGTCAGAATCCATGGTTTGCTGCTAGTGTAGACCCATGTTTTTCAAACTTATACAT
The DNA here is from genome assembly GCF_964374135.1 of Grampus griseus. NCBI lineage: Eukaryota > Metazoa > Chordata > Mammalia > Artiodactyla > Delphinidae > Grampus > Grampus griseus. Next base: position 37,551,608 of record NC_139003.1, read on the forward strand.
AAGTTTATTACTGCATTTACCAGGTTACACTAAATTTTATTTAATTTTTTGCATATATCTCCTCACCAGACTCTAAATCTTAAAAAAAAATTTTTTTAATTAAAAAAAAATTTAAAACCTTTATGTTTCTGTTGACAAATCCAATGCCTGGTGCAACATGCCTGCTCAGTATAAATATTGGATGACTCAAGTCCAGAAGTGTTGTTCACATGCATTGAAAGGCAATATTTTAACCATCCAAGTTAACTAGCTACGGCAGTTTGTACAGTGTTGTCTCAGCACTGGCTGACTGAAACACAAGCACCTGGGTGAAAACATGGTTCCCTTTATTCCTAGATCCACTTGTATCTGAACAAGGAGCTCAGATCTGTTCTCTCATTCTAGCACTATGGAAAGTGGATAGCAGTGAGAACAATTGATGTTTTTCACTTAGAATCAACTCAGATACTTAAAAGAAACATTTGGGTTTTTTTGTTTTGTTTTGTTTTGTTTTTTACTTTTTGTAAAGGGAGCTGAACTTAAGTTTGTACTCTGAGGTTAGCAATTTATGCCTGGTATTCTAAAAAATTTCTGGTGACATGATACAATCCCAGAGTATATCAGAGATATGCCAGATGACTCGTTTCTAGACCAGTTTTACTGCTAATTAAGGGGCTAACTTTTCTCTCACATACTCAAGAGTGTGAATGTATTTATGTCAAAATATTCAATAGCTGGACAAGCTAATTGGTCTAGGAAAACCTAATTGGGTATTTTCCATCTTGCATAATTCTGGTGCTTCTATCTAAGAGAGCCTGGGGAATAGCTGTTAGTAAAGGTATTGATTATAAGTCTGCTACTATTTAATAGCTGTGTATTAACCAGTTAAATTTCAAGGGACTAAAATTTTAAAGAAGAATAAAAATCTAAGCAGTTCGAAGTAGTCCTGTCACTACCATTTAGGTGAATAGTTTTGCTTTGATTACATTCTGAGCATTGCTGTCAGTCTGTGTGAAGAGGACCACATGACTGGGTTGCTCTTATTTTGACAAAAGATCATTATCTGGCTGGAACATGTCCTAGGAGCCAATGAATAAATAACAGGCTATTTGAGATTCTTTGAAGATATTAAGCATAATCTCATTTTGACTGTAGACGGTGTTTCTTAGTAAATGTTTAAAAACTTTCTTAGTAGGGCCTTAATATGACAACTAATAAATATATCGTTGGATAAATAACAGAAAAACGTGTTACAGTGAAGTACCTTCAAATTATCTACGTGCAACAATAAAGTATCATTTTTTTTCTTGATAAATAAATTAGCAGTGAGTGACTTCTTTCATGTTAATTTATGTTGAGAAATACAGAAGTTTTTGCTGGGGTTATTTTTACTATCTTCTGGTAATTCACTTTTGATTTTTATTCAGGTAATTTATAATGCTAAATTCTCTTGAAGAGAACAGTTGCCACTGGCAATATGTATGGATTTTATTTTTTGCTTAAACTTACCGTGTATTTGTGAATCTTGTTATTAATGTTAGGAAAAAATGTAACCAAGATCCTGGCTTGGAAAGTTGCTCATGAATGCTCTTTCATCTAAAAATTCGACTTAAACCGACTTGCTACTTTTCTTAATCTTAAAATGAGTTCCTGTTTATTTGATGAGCAGAGAGTTTGCAATTAAATGTTAAGTAATTTTGTTATTTAGAGTTTGATATGTACCATTTTGATATCTCTGGAGTTTTCTCTTCTTGAAGCTGAAAGCCTTCAGATACATATTGTTATGACTATTACCATTATTATTCAAGAAAGTGACTGGCATTTTGCTTGCCTTTCAGCATGGTGTCTTTCCACTATATTCACATGATTAGGGAACTACTTTTTGGCTCAGTGAAATATCAACAGTGTTTTTGTGAGATGCAGTAATCTAACGTGAGATTGTCTTAAAGTGCAACATTATGAAATTTTATTTCACCATGTAAGCATTATGGCCATTTTTAAAAAAAAAAAAATAAATTTATTTATTTATTTTTGGCTGTGTTGGGTCTTTGTTGCTGCGCATGGGCCTTCTCTAGTCGCGGCGAGCGGGGGCTACTTTTGGTTGCGGCGCGCGGGCTTCTCACGGCAGTGGCTTCTCTTGTTGCAGAGCACAGGCCCTAGGTGCGCGGGCTTCAGTAGTTGTGGCGCACAGGGCTTAGTGGCTCCGCGGTATGTGGGATCTTCCCGGACCAGGGATCGAATCCATGTCCCCTGCATTGGCAGGTGGATTCTTAACCACTGTGCCACCAGGGAAGTCCCCATTATGGCCTATCTTGCAGTTTAAAAAATGACGTGTATTTAAATACTTATAACAACTGTAATCCTGAAAAATGTATATATAATTTACATATTCTCATTATATCTAATTTATATACGCTCATTATGTAAGTTCTTTGACTAGAATATAAATTTGCCTTTACCTGTCAGTTTAAGTGGGAAGCTGACATTGTACATGGTCTTTCTTATCTGTGATATGACTTCTTTACTGGAAGGTTTATGAGAAGCTTTCAGTGATACTTTATTTTTAATTTCAGTCTTCTCTGACTTTGTACAGATGTCACATATCTTGTTCTTCAGTTAATAAACAGCTTGTATTCTACTGTCTCGTTAGCCTTTCAGTAAATGGGTTTCAAAATGGTCTCATTAGCCTTTTGATAAATATCATTTTAATTAAATATGCATAAATATGGAAAGATCTACTGTGTAACAATGCAGTAATTACGATGCATTCTATATTATTTTGTATTCTCATGGAACTGTGTACCTATTTCTCATGCAGAATAATTATTTCATTAAGAGTCTAGACTAACCTGTTTTCTGTGTTTGTAAAAGATCACAAGTCTATCAAGTAGGTAGCTTGAATTAATATGATTTCACCTTTATCAGAATGCTGAAGAAATTGATACTGTAACTTTTCATGTGCCAAGAAGTAAAGAACTCAGGTTTAATAACTGTGCTGATTCAGAAAAGTAATTTGTTGCTTGCAGGATTTTTGTAAATAAAGATGTTTTAATGTAATATTATAAAAACTTCAGTTCAGTTCTTCAGCTAGTCATTAAAATCATTGTTAAGATATTACAAAGGTATTGGTTAAGAAAGGAACTTTTGAGATAGAAAGACTTGACTTTGAATCTGAGATTTGCCAGTTAAAACTATAATGCCCTTGGGTGATTATAATAACAATACCTGCCTCCTAGGATTGATTGCAGACATAAATGAGATAATAAGACTTCGTAAGTACTAAAAGATGTAGATGATTATTATAATCACAATAATCAAAACCCTAAACTTTTGTCCTAAATATATTTAATTTTGCTGGAAATTTTGTTTATCAACCTTTGTATATGTGACAGTTACAAAATGTTGACTAGTGGATGAGTATACCAAGCTGTAAACTATTTTTTGGATGCCCTGAAGGACAATATAATCAGCACATTGAAAAATATTACATAGTTGACATTTAATAAAATTGAATTGAATTTGCATGGCTTTAGCTGGTATGATTGTCGTACAATTTTGCTTATTTCCTGATATGTAATTGTTTTGTAATTGTTATATATTCTCTGTCAAACTGAATTGTAAACAAAAATAGATTAGAAATTATTTTTCAGCTTCCTCTCATCTAAAAGTATGTAAAAAAATTTTTTTCCAACCACCAAGTATATTCAGTAAATGTTTGTTGGATTTTAAGCTGATACATTTTTAATGGATGCTCCCTACTCCCCTTGATATTAAAAGAAAATGGAAAAATAAGACAATTAACTATTCATGGAAGAATGACAAAATTGATTACGGTGTAATCATACTATGCATAGTATCATGCTGTTAAGACATACATTTATATATGTGGACAAGTAACTATATATGCGTAGAAAAAATAGTTAGGATTTATAGCCCATTGTTTATGTAATTACTTTTAGAGAAGAGATTGGAGAAGTGTAGAGTATATACTAAATAGGGTGTTGTGATTACAAGCAACCTAAAATGAGAGATTAAGCAAAGAAAGGGGGGGGGGTTATTTGATAAAGTGCGGATACATCACAGAGTGGAAAGCAGAGTTGAATAAGTAGGCCTCAGGAAGTAGAGAAATAGAAACCACTCCAGAGTTAAGTGGCAGAAAATTGTGAGCAGTTACTGTGGCAAGAGTGGGGTTTGAGGACTTCTTGTAAGTGACAGCCAACTAGAATTACAGAGAATGGGGGTAGTGGCAGTTCATCAAAGGAAAGGGTGCTGGGCATAAAGGGATGTTTTCCTTCTTATTTTAGATAAATCTTTTAAAAAAATAGCTTGAGATTTAATTCATATACCATATGATTCACCCATTTGAAGTTTATAATTGAGTGGCTTAGTATATTCAGAGTTTTGCATTCATCAGCACAATCAATTTTAGAATATTTGTATTACCCACAAAAGAAACCCTACTACCCCTTTAGCCATCATCTCCACACCACCCCACCTCTGCCCCTGGAAACCACTAATATGCTGTCTATCTCTATAGATTTTCCTATTCTGAACATTTTATATCAATGGAATTAAACAATATGTGGTCCTTTGTGACTGACTTCTTTCACTTATCACAATATTTTCAGGGTTTATCATGTTGCAGCATGTATCAGTACTCGATTTCTATTAATGGCTGAATAATATGCCATGATATGGATAATACCCCATTTTATTTATACACTCATCTGTTGATAGATGTTTGGATTGTTTCCACTTTTTGATTCTTATGAAAAATACTGCTATAAACATTTGTGTACAAGTTTTTGTTTGAATACTTGTTTTCAGTTCTCTTAGGTGTAAGGTCGGATCTTAACAAACGGCACTGCGAAACAAAGGAAAGCTTCAAGTGAGCTTTATTAGGGAGCGCTTCCAGGCGAGGTTCACTGATCCGAGAGAAAGGGGCCAGAGAAGTCGCGTCCAGTACTGGATGAGGGGGATTTTTATTGGGGTAAAAGCAGAAGGCGGCTTGCAAGGGGAGGGGGTGGTTTGCTATACAGGGTAATTCCTTATTTGGTGAGGATACAGCAGGGCCAGGTGTTGGTTGGTCTGTTGTGGGGCATAAGCCCATTTTCCCTTCCCGTCAGCCCCATTGTTTTCTGGGCAGGAAGTTAGAGTCTCTTGTTGATTCCCAGAACAGGTGAGGTCGTTATGTCCCAATGCCTCTCCTAGCTCATACTGGTCGATGTTTTCTCTTACCCGCCGGGCCTCCTTTCACCAGGGCCAACGGACCTTACATTAGGTATATAGCTAGGAGTGAAATGTCTGGATCATATGGTAACTCATATTTAAGCATTTGAGGAACTGCCAAGCTGTTTTTCAAAAGTTGTTGTACCATTTTACATTCTCACCAGCAGGGTAGGAAGGTTTAAATTTCTCCAAATTCTCATCAACATGTTAAATGTCTTTTTGATGTTAACTATCCTTAGTGGGTGTGAAGTGACATCTCACTGTGATTTTGATTTGCATTTACCTGATGACTAGCAATGTTTACTATCTTTTTATATGCTTATTGGCTATATATATATATTTTAAAGTAATGAGATAATAAATTTTTTTACTTTCATAATTTTTAACTAAAAATGTATCAGATTTGTCCATTTTTTCTTACCTTTACTTTTCATTCTTTATCATTTTTTTGTGAGTGTTTAACACAAAGTTAGTTAGTCCTCATAATTTCTCTGAGCTGAGTATTATACCCATAAAAAAATTGAGACTTAGAAAAAGTATGTAATTTGCCCAAGGCCACAAAGCTAGTAAGTGGTATAGGATTTGAAAGCAGGCTTGTTTTAAATCCAAAGCTTGATGTCTTAAACATGACATGATAGTACATCTCAAGTTATATATACTCTCAAGTTTACTGTGTTGTTGTTATTTTGTTTTACTTGCCTTCATAATCTCATAGAAACAAAGACAAATATCAAAGGGACCTCGTAGTTCATCAAATGCTGTTTTTGACCAAATGCATAAATCTGTCCACAGGTTTGCTAAGGCCTGGTTGTTTAGCTAGCATTGTATATCTTCTGCCTACATCAGAATCAACTAGGTTGTTTGTTAGAATTGCATATTTCCAGGCCCCTCGCTTCCCCCGCCAATTCATGAACAAGCCAGTTGAGTACCAGGCCTAGGAAACAAAATTTTAAGCAAGTAGATTGAGAACCACTACTTTGGTGGTAGACATCTATCTCACAAGGTCAGTATTTTGTTGGATGCTTTTTCACCCGTTTGCTGGTAGCTTTTATCCTTTGATCTGTCTCTACTCTTTGTAGCAACACTCAACAAGCCTATTCCCCTTTGATGCTTGGTAAGCATGGCTCTGGCATGCAGAAAGACAGGACATTTATTCTGCAGTTTGATCCAGGAAGTTCTGCTGAGTTAATTATTGAGTTAAGAATCTCTTGCTCAGCACCTTCTGAATAGATGGGTGACAGCACCACCTCTGCTATGCATGACCTCTGCTATGAAAGAGGCAAAACTCTGGTAGGAATTTTAAACTTTAACCAAAAATACTAAAATCTTCTCAATAGATCATGAGATCATGTTTGAATATATCTGATGTGAAAATTTCTTGGATAACAAAAGTCTAGTCTTAGTGATAACAGTTCTACCTGATTTCGTGTAAGAAATTTTCTGAACAGTGTGATAGCTACAGCTAATATCAGGTGCAGCATCCAGTGTCTTTGCACAAGTGATATCCCCTATACTTTGTTTTCTCACTTGAGTTGTCAAGCTAGGAGAGAATATTATTAAAGGGTCAGACTCATGTGTTTGGGCCCTGTTAGCTTTTGATTTATGACCAAAGCCATTTCACTTACATCCTTACTTGTTTGACTCTCAGGAGTTGACTGTCCTTTGGTTTTAACTTGATAAGAACTGTATGGATGTCATTCTTGCCTTTAACACTGTGAAAATGCAAGGAGCCTGATAAGTTGTGATTGTCAGATAAAGGACAATAATAATGTGGGGATAGCATGGACTTGGTAAAACTCATCTTGTACAATTGTTAAGTCCTGTCACTTTTTTCTAATGTTGGATTTTTTTTTTTTTTCCTCCTGGGAACTGGCTTCTCATTACCAAGTTCTAAAGCTTTTTCTTAGTCATTCCCCTAGGATGCATTTCTTTCCTTTGCAGTTTTTTTTTTTTATTGTCATCAGCCAAATTTAGGATCTTATCAGCTACAGAATGATCAATACTGGGAAAGGTTAAAAAGGTCAGATGTGAATTTATTACATGAGTATTCACTTGATTTATGCAGATGAATTGTCAACAGGTGACCAATTTACATTATTTGATATTCGTTTATAGGCACTTATGATGATGTCAAACTCTAGCCTGTGAGCAATTTTTAAAGACCTGCTTTGTGCTTAGTACAAAGCAGCTCCCGTTGAATAATTTGAAGTAACGATGATAAAGGTTTGGTTTTTTTTTTAGGAATGAGGTCTTTACTGATGACTAAAGTAGGAAGAGTCGGAGCAAACCTAGAATTAGAAAGAGGTATTTGCATTTTTTCCTTCATAATTAAAAAAGCAGGGGATAAAAAAGCATTTTGTAACTTTGAATTGATTCAAAACAGTGTTTTCCGAAGTGTAAGCCATTCTTGTGATATGTGAGTTCCTTACCTTAAAAGTGGGTTCATTTAAATCTGATGTATTTCCCCAGGTTCTCCATTCATGCTTAAGAGGTAGGTGATTTATGAGGTACTGTACTCAGCAGAGGAGAAATTAATTTGGCACAAAATATGTAGAACCAAATCTTAGCCTTTTTTTTTTTCTTGGTGTAAGAATTCATTCTACCCTTACCACCTCATCCTTGAAGGCGTTTTCCTTTAGTTCATAATCTTCACTAACCAATTTGTCTCCTGTAGGAACTTACAAGCATCAGCAAAGCTTATAACCAAAGTTGTCAAGAAAAATGGACAAGTGAAGATCTCTGTCTCAGTAGAGCTTTACAAGTGGCAGCACGTGGAGCACCAAGGAACCAGGAAAGGGATCCTAAATGCACTGCCTTGCCTTACTTTACAGCATCAAAAGGCAGTTTTCTCTCCTTTACTCAGTGTTTTTCTCAGGTTTTTTTTTTTTTTTTTTTTTTGCGGTACGCGGGCCTCTCACTGTTGTGGCCTCTCCCGTTGTGGAGCACAGGCTCCGGACGCGCAGGCTCAGCGGCCATGGCTCACAGGCCCAGCCGCTCCGCGGCATGTGGGATCCTCCCGGACCGGGGCACGAACCCGTGTCCCCTGCATCGGCAGGCGGACTCTCAACCACTGCGCCACCAGGGAAGCCCAAAGAAAGTAACATTATTTTTATTAATTTATTTTTTTCTCAGTTTTAATATTTTTACTGCCTGATATTTTCCAAAGATATTTACAAACATAGTCTCATCCAGTTATCTAAACACTGCTGCTGGGTAGGTGGTGCAAGCCTTTATTCCAGCATGCCACACCCCTGTCCTCCAATGTAATAACTTTTCTGATCATCTCTGATTTTTTTTCCTTTTCATAGAAAATCTCTTGTTTTCCTTTCCCTGATATATAATTTCAGTTAGATTTAAGAAATGTTTATTTAACAGCTGCTCTGTGAGAGGCTTTTGATCTCTTTTCCTCTGTAGTTAGTGGTTTTTTTTGTTGTTTTTGTTTTTTGGGGCATTTGTACCACTTTTAAGTGTTTTGGGGTAAGTCACTTAATCCTGTATAATGAGAAAACTGTATAATTTTGTAGGCCCCTTCCCTTATCAAGTAACAAAACAGATGGAATCCACACTTGATTTTTCACTTTTATCTTGACTAATTGTTAACCTTGAGTATGTAGATTTATGGGCTTTTTGTGAAAATATGTTCCATGATCTCACAACACTTGAAACAGGAAAATGAAAATGATTAGGAATTCTGACTGCTCGTACTATTGTTTATTTGGCTGTAGTCGTGTAAAACTTGTGTTTTTTACCATCCTCACTTGTAACTGTGTTCATGACCTCTTGGGGGTACTCATGGGGAAGGGGATGGCTATCATAGCTCAAACTTACTTATCTGTCTGCTACCCTGCCCCCACTCTCACCGTTTTCTTTATGAAACAGGTTTTGCTTATATTAAAAAACTCATCAGGGGGCTTCCCTGGTAGCGCAGTGGTTGAGAGTCCGCCTGCCTATGCAGGGGACACGGGTTCGTGCCCCGGTCCGGGAAGATCCCACATGCGGCGGAGCGGCTGGGCCTGTGAGCCATGGCCGCTGAGCCTGCGCGTCGGGAGACTGTGCTCTGCAACGGGAGAGGCCACAACAGTGAGAGGCCCACATACCGCAAAAACAAAACAAAACAAAACAAAAAAACCTCATCAGAAGAGATGACAATGTCAGTGATCATTTGAAAGCTTGTAGGCAGTCTGTTTACACCTTTATTAAGTTTTTAAAATAATAGACTTTATTTTTTAGAGCAGTTTTAGGTTTATAAAAAATTGAGCAGGAAGAACAGAATTACCATATACCTGCCCCCAGTGCCCCGACTGCACAGAGTTTCTCCTGTTACTAACAACTTGAATTTTCGTGGAACGTTTGTTATAATTGGTGAGAAAATACTGATACATTACTATCAACTAAAATCCATAGTTTCCATTAGGGTTCACTTGTTGTGTTATACTTTGCTCTATGAACTTTAACAGATGCATAATGTCATGTATCCATCATTATCATACCTCACTGCCCTAAAAATACCCAGTGTTCCATCTCCCTCTTGCCCTTCCAGCCCACTCCTCAACCTCTGGAACCCCTGGCAACCACTGATCTGTTTGCTGTCTGTATAGTTCAGCCTTTTGCAGAATGTCGTATAGCTGGGATCATATAGTATATAGCCTTTTCAGACTGGCTTCTTTCACTTAGTAATATGCATTTAGGTCTCCTCCGTGGCTTTTCAGGGCTTGATAGTTCATTTATTTTTAGCACTAAATAATAATCCATTGTATAGATGTACCTCAGTTTATCCATTCATCTGTCAGAGAACGTCTGGTCGCTTCCAAGTTTTGGCAATTATGAATAAAACTGGTGTAAATAAATATTTGTGTGTGGGGTTTTTTTATGGGCATATGTTTTCAGCTCCTTTAGGTAAATGCAAGGAGTGTATACTCTTTTCTGACACTTCAGAAAATTAGAATGCCTATGAATATTTTAGAGCTTTAAAATAATCCACATAAAAGAAAACATGCTATTAAAATGATTATGTGTTTGATTCTGAAAATACATTGTGATAAGAAAGTAATTAATTTTTGAAAATTACTGATGAGAGTGTATGTTTATATTATGTATGTAAAGTTATTAAAGCAGTAAAAAGTCAGAATAACTCTTTTGAAAACAGTGTTCCAGGGTTCATAGGTGTAGTTTTGGTAGTCTTTGTATGTATTGAATGTATTAATTTCATTTATTATGAGTCTAAGCCCTTTGTCATTCCTCAAAGACTAAAACCTGTCAAGTCCAGAAAAAAAACAAACAAACTTACTTTTCTCTCCCCCTTACGTTTTTTTTTTCCTTGAATAACTTTTTTTGGATATTCCATCATGAACAAATACTGAGTACTCTATATGCTGGGGATACAGCAGTTAACAGATGAAATTTTAATGGAAGAAACAAGTAAAATTCATAGTGCAGCAGGTATTTGCAAGTGGTCATGGGAAGATTAAAGCAGGTATGAGGGACGAGGAGTCGCTGGTGGTCCTGGGGTTGCTGCACTGCCCCCAGAGCCTGGTAGGGATAGAGATGACCTGGAAGTCTGGGGCTTCTCCGGGAGCTGATGAGAAGGGGGAATAAAGGACATAATAAGATTAGTTTTGATGATCCCAAGGGTGATAAACATGGTAGGATTGTGAGTGTTGCTTTGGGAGGGGGTGGGTTCTCAGTTTTCATTCCTGTCAATGGCTATGTAGACCCTGGGGAGGACTGGTCCTGTCTGTAACTGCTGGGCTCTCCTGTTGATTTGTGCTGATGGAGGCCAAGGAGTCAAGGGAGGTGATGTCTTATCCAAAGTACGAAAGCCCCAAGGATCTTTTTTGACAAACGTAAGTGAGAAGACGGGAGCTGGGGCAGGTGTGTGTGAGGCTTGATCAGTGCCTTGATCGGGTCACCAAAGTCCCATTTCCATAGCTCTTCACTACCTTCCTCGGTATCTGCTTTCTTCTGAGGCAACGGATATCACCTTACAGGTGGGCTTTTTCCTGCCCACCATCAGAAGGAGAACCAGAGATGGGTGTCCTTGTCTTTTCTAAGCCTCCATTATTTTATTGAAGTAATCTTTATAAACAAATTGTAACCCATAGTTTTTTTCATTGTTTTGTTTTGTAGTTGCTTGCAGTTTTTAAACACGAGGCCAGGACAGGACCCTCAGGCTAGCGGTCTTGCAATGCTGGCTTCCCCTTGCTGGTAAAAGTGGAGTGCTGAAGCTGGGGAAAAGACAGGCTGACGGCTCTCTCACCTAGAGTGGTGGCCATTTGTTAATGTACTCTGAGTTGCACACCTTGGAGACTGTCAGTTATGGTTGAGTAGTCGAAATCTAAGACATGCCACTCTGCAGTGCAAATTTGATGCTGACAGGCTCATCTTTAAAATTAGTGATTTTAGTTTGTTTTGAGTGTATGTATGTATGTTTGTTTTGTTTTGCTTTAAAGAAGAGTTTCCCAGGCTGAGCTTTTTTATTCTGAAACACATACCCACCTCTTTACACCTTTTTTCTGAACTTTAAATTCTGAGTATATGCCATATATATTTGCTTCCTGTGTCTTTAAAGAAGTGGCCTTACTTCGTGGACATGACTTGTGAATTCAGTCTCTGTACATATAGTCTCTGTGGTGAGACTATCTTTACGTAATGAACAGTCCATTGCAGGTGACTGGCAGTTATGGTGTATCTTTCTTACCTACTGTGCCATAATCTTCTTTTGAAGGGTGCCTTATGCATATAGTACCAAGTTGTCTGTGTACCATATCACCCCATTATCCTGACCACTGACTATAGGAAAACAGGCAAAGGCGCATAATCATGGAAGGTGCTGGACATAAGAACTCTGTTCCACGGGGTGGTCTCTACAGGAAAGTGAGCACAAGCCCTGTAAGATCGTTTCCCCTAAGGAGAGGGATGCAGTTAATAGAATGATGTAGAAGTGTGCAGATTTTCTGAGAGAAGGTAGGCAGCAGAATCCCGGAGGCTGTAGCAGCCATAAAGAAGACATTGCCATGAGATAATGGGACGAGGCATACTGAGTAATTAGTAGATTAGTGAAAGAGAGAAGCAGACCCAGAGGAGGAGTCCAAATTGACTTGCCATGTGACTCCTCAAGTCACTGTGTATTCCGAGGGCAGGTCGATTCTGCTCTCACTGCATCTTGTATCCTTTCAACAATCCACATCCTCCCCCACAAGCCACCCCCCAAATTCCCTGTCTTCTGAGTTTCTGGAGCTGCCTGAAGTCTTAAAATTGCTTACTTAAGAATAAATCAATTTTTGAAAAGTGATAATATGATTCTCAAATAAAGACCTTGCGTAATGACATAGATGGTCTAAAACAAGGCACAGAATACCAGATACAGAAGTGGAATATCTGAAAAAGAAGTGATATTATAGGTTTTTGTGATTATTTCTTACCATGTACAGATTTTATTTATCTGTAAGTAAAACTTACATAGTTTCTTGAGAGCTGTGATATAACCAGGTAATAGTTTAAATGAGGAAGAAAAGATGGCTGTATACTAAATTGCTTTAAGAGATCTCATTAACATACTGCCTTTTTGGTCAGGTTGCTAAGGCTCACTGATTGTGAATTTAGAGAAACTATCATCTTGATGGCAGTGTTACCAACTATACTTCATCTTCATTTAAATTTCTGTTTGTGTGTTAATGTTTGGTTATTTGTTTCCCAGTGGTAACTATTTCAAATACACATGTCAACCTTACAGGGGAATGATGTATGAACAAGGAAACAACCAAGCATTTATAGGTTTTTCAGTAGATATTTTCTGTGTAATTTCCATGTGATTTTGGGCTATTATGTTCACTGACATCTCCCGTGTGCCTAGAACAGTGCCTGATATATTGTTGGTAGTACTTGATAAATAGTTGCTAAATGAAGATATCCAACAGAGATAGGAATTTCTATAATGTAAAATATAGACTCATGTTAGAATCTGAGGGGAAATTAAAGATCTTAAAGCATGACTCCATGACTCCCTTCATAGATTAGGAAATTGAAGCCTAGAGAGGTGAAGTGAATTGCCCTAGATCACAACTAGTGGCAGAATGAAGGCTACTTTCTATGTTTCCAGACAACTTGATCAGTTTCACGTGGCCAACAGGAGGGTGGAGCTGGGGTTTAAACTCAGGTGTCAATGACTGTGAAGTCCAGTATCTACATAAGAGGTTACTGTTCACATTTCTGATATTTTTCTAAAGGCTTAATATGTCACCTTCTCTGTAGCTCTTTCTGTGCCCCCAAGTAGAATTAATTGCTTCCTTGACAGATAGCACTAAACACCATCTCTTTTCTAGTATGTATGACATTATACTGAGTCGGTTTTCATGGCTATGTGTGCCTTAAAGCCAGCAACCGATTCTTATTCCTCTTTGTTGCCCTAGAATTTAGTGTAATGACTTACATGAAAGATGGAGTTCCCTGTGTGTTGAAGTGTGTTGAGAGTTAGTAACAAATAGTATCCCCAAGGTTAGGTTTAGAGAGATAAAACTTTGATGAGAGGAATAGAATCTCATAGCCTTTCAAATACAGTGAATGCTTGATAAATGATAATATTAAATAATCATGGTTCTGTAGACATAATGATAGTCTCCTTGGTTTGAATGGCTTTTTGAGGAAGACTTTGTAATTTTTAAAGAATTCATAATAGTACTTTGCTATGGATGTCTTGGTTTCAATACTAACACTTGTGACCTGATGGTGTGTCCTCCCATTGTTTCAGATTCTCATCAATCTGTGATTAATGCAGTTTAAACCATTTCAGCTGACAGTGACACTAGTAATTTTAGACCTCTTTGAAAAATTGAATCTCTAGTATTGTTATGGATATCTTCCTTAGTAAGTGCACCAATCAATTTTATACACATTTAACAGAACATGTCTACCAAATCATCAACGAATTTTGAAAGGAATTATTTATTCTTTTGAACTTGAAACTTTTAGGTAAGGTTGGTGTTGATACAACATTTGAAAACATGAAGGAAAGCACATTTCCAGAGAATATTTTGATATTAGAAAATGTAAAAATCTGTAAAAGTTGCATTGTTTTGCCTGTGGATATTAAAAATATAATAGTATTTACTGTGTAATAATATTTCAAACCTATTTATTTTTTATAGCTATATCTTCTGAGACATGCCATGTTATTCCCTTAGGGAAATAGTCTGAAAGTATTTGATTCCTAGTCTTTATGTTAGAAACCACTTAGTTATATAAAAAAAATATTTAAAAAAGAATGGATAATACTAAAGTCAACAATTAACCATGTGCTGAATTCTTTAAAGAAGGTCTGTATTTTTGGTGTTGTCATTAAGAATCTGATCTTCTTCACAAAACATGATATTTTATGAATGTAAGAAAACTTGCAGTTCAAACCACCTGCATTCACAGATGAGAAAAAAAAAATTAAGAATGAGTGCATTCACACTTGAAATGTTATAGCCTGCTAAAATGAAAGCCTGGACTAGCTTCTAAATCTTCATATTCTTTGGCCAGCATATCTTCCAACATACCAAACTAATGGAAAATAGTAAAAGTCATCCAAAGAAATACTCAATAAGATTATATAATTTCATCCCTTTATGGCTTTATATTCTATATGTTTGTTTTTTTGTCATCCTTGCCAGCAAAAGACACAGACTATGATTTAAAGTTAAAAAAGGAATTTACTGGAAATTCTTAGAATGAGGGAAGTTCTCTCAGAATTGAAGGGAGACTGCATAATTAGGCTTGGAACGGGGAGGAATCAGGCAGATCCAAAGGTCTTGGTAGCAGGAACACTCAACAAAAATACCTAGGCTCCGTTGCTGACATGAATCAACTCTAATCACATCTTTGGTATGTGCATAGACTCTGTTTAGTAAACCAAGTCCCAAGAGATTGTGTTTTATTGACTAACCCTGGGTTTTGTGCTAACCAACCTGTACCAGGAATTGTGCAGAAATCTTCCCGAAGCAGCCTCCGAGGGACACCTTTGGTTTCCATAGTTGGAGAGCATGTACTTAGATTTATGTTTCCATCAGGACGATATAGTGGAGGAGAAAATTCCCCAAAAGGGAGTTGAAGTGATGTCAGGAAAGGGGCTGGATTCTGGGTTGCCACAAAATGACATATGTTCCCTTCATCCATCTGTCAGTGTCATCCATCTGTCATCTGCCAGTATGCTGGAAAGCTTGTTCTGTGTCTGATAAGATCTGCCTTTTCTGAATAGCATACTAAGTATTTTAAAAATGTGGTTATCTAGTATATACAGATTGAGACTATTTTAAAACTTTTTCTCTATTGCTTTGTCTCTGGTAGCATTTTAATTACTCAACAATACATTTTTTTCCCCCCATGAGTGGTCAGAGGAAAGAAGAAATGGGAATTCAAATCTAAGATAGTATCGGTTTTTGAATTTTATATAGAGCATTTGCTGCCCACAGTGAATAGAAATAATAGTTATAATTTATTTTTTACCTACTGGTTTATAAAGTACTGGATTTAAAGTACTTGATGGTCATTTTACCTATATATTCAGCACAAGAAGAATTTGAGATCAGAAACTTAGGTTCAGGAAGGTAATAAAAACACAGTGGAGCATGGTGTTTAAGTATGAGGTCTAGAATGAGATTCCCTGGGTTCAAATTCTGACTCTGAAACTTACTAGCTGTGTGACGTTGCACAAGTTACCTAACCTTTCTGTTGCTGGTTTTTATCTGTGTGAAGAGGGGTGGAAATAATAGGACCTATGTCATAAGAGTGACTGTGATAGTTAAAAGATACGATCTATAATAAGCACTTACGGGCATAGTAGCATTAATAGTCTGGCACTTAGTAAGCAATAAATGTTAGCTATAATGATTTGCAATTAAACTTTGTTAACTGTACTATTTGTTACAGTACACACACACACACACACACACACTCACACAGTTTTTGTTGAAGGGAAAAAGACCATCCAAATTGAGGAAGCAGGAAGAAACTAAAGAACTGGGCTTAAAAACAGTACTGTGCTCTTAGTGGACTTAAAACAAATTGATCATTATTACCCCCAAAATACTTATTAGTCTGTGCTGTGCTGCATTGTGAGGGCTTTTCATATTCTTTAAATTTTTAAAAAATCGAGGTGTAACTGACATATAACAGTATTAGTCTTAGATGTACAACATAATAATTCAGTATTTGTATACAGTACAGAATGATCACCACAATAAATCTAGTTAATATCCATCACCATGCAGAGTTACATTTTTTCCCCTTGTGATTAGAACTTTAATCCATTTTGAGTTAATTTTTGTGAATGGTTTAAGATATAATCGAGTTTTGTTCTTTTGCCTATGGCTGTTCAGTTTCCTCAACACCATTTATTGAAGAGATTCTTTCTCCATTGTATATTCTTGCCTCCTTTGTCATAAATTAGTTAGCTATATATGCATGGGTTTATTTCTGGGCTCTCTGTTCCATTGATCTGTGTCTCTGTTTTATGCTTATGCTGTACTGTTTTGATTACTATAGCTTTGTAATGTAGTTTGAAATCAGGGAGTGTGATACCTCCAGCTTTTTCTTTCCCAATGTTGCTTTGGCTATTTGGGGTCTTTTGTGATTTTATACAAAATATAGGATTGTTTGTTCTATTTATGTGACACATGCCATTGGAACTTTGACAGGGATTGCATTGAATCTGTTGATTATTTTGCATAGTATGGTCATTTAAAAAATGTTAATTCTTACAATCCATGAACACAAAATATCTTTTCATTTATTTGTGTCTTCAGTTTCTTTCATTAATGTCGTATAGTTTTCACTGTACAGGTCTTTAACTTCCTTGGTTAAATTTATTCCTAGGTATTTTATTCTTTTTGATGTAGTTCTAAATGTGACTGTTTTCTGAATTTCTCTTTCTGATAGCTTATTATTAGTGTATAGAAACACAGCAGATCTTTGTATATTGATTTTGTACCCTGAAACTTTAATTTGTTAATTCTCACAGTTTTTTTGTGGTGTCTTTAGGATTTTGTATATTTGAAATAGTGTCATCTGCAAGTAGTGTTAGTTTTACCTCTTTCTTTCCGGTTTGGTTGCCTGTTTCTTTTTCTTGCCTAATTGCTCTGGCTAGGACTTCCAATACTATGTGGAATAAAAGTGATGAGAGTGGACATCATTTTCTTCTTTCTGATTTTAGGGGAAAAGCTTTCAGTTTTTCACTGTTGAGTTTGTTGTTAGCTATGGGCTTGTCATATATGGCCTTTATTAAGTTGATGTACGTTCCCTTTTTGCCCACTTTGTTGAGAGTTTTTGTCATAAATGTATGTTGAATTTTGTGAAATGCTTTTTCTGCATCTCCTGAGAAGACCATATGATTTTTATTCTTCATTTTGTTATTGTGGTTTATCACATTGATGGATTTGCTTATGTTGAACCATCCTCATATCCCTGGAATAAATCTCACTTGATCATAATGTACAACTCTTTCAATGTTGTTGAATTCAGTTTGCTAATATTTTGTTGATGATTTTTGTATCTATGTTAATCTGTGATATTGGCCTTTAGTTTTCTTTTTTACTGGTGTCCTTGTCTAGTTTTTGTAATGCTGGCCTCCTAAAGTGAGTTTGGAAATGTTCCCTCCTCTTAAATTTGTTGGACCAATTTGAGAAGGATAGTTATTAACTCTTCTTTGAATGTTTGGTGGAAATCATCAATGAAGCTGTCTGGTCCTGTTTTTTTTCTCTTGCAGTGGGAAGGGGAGAGGCTTTTGATTACTTTTTTTACCTCCATGCTAGTAATTGGTCTCTTCAGATTTGCTATTTCTTCATGATTCAGTCTGGGAAGATGGTATGTTCCTAGGTATTTATCCACTTTTTCTAGGTTGTTCAACTTTTTGGGCATATAATTTATAGTAGTTTCTTAAGCTCCTTTGTATTTTGGGGGTATCAGTTGTGACTTCTCTTTCATTTCTGATTCTATTTATTTGAGCCCCCTCTCTTTTTTTCTTGGTGAGTCTAGTTAAAGGTTTGTCAATTTTGTTTACCTTTTCAAAGAACCAACTCAGTTTCATTGGTCTTTTCTCTTGTCTTTGTAGTCTCCATTTCAGTTACTTCCTTCTACTAACTTTGGGCTTTGTTTGTTCTTCATATTCTTAGAGTAGTTTTGAATGAATTATTAAAATAATTTACAGAGCATTATTTTATCTTTATTCTCCTTCATAATATGCTACTTTACACATGTGAGCTTAAGTAATATATATGTAGTTATAAAGCACAGTAAAAAGAGGAACAGTCATGCATCTGTCATAGAAAATATTACACCTCACATCCATCTGCCTGATTACCCTGTCTGATTCCTCTGCCTCTCTCACATTAGTTGGAGTTTGTGTTTATCATACTTTCTGCTTTTTTTAAAACAATTTTTATTTGGAAATAATTTTAAATTACACAAAAGTTGCAAGGGTAGTACAGAGAATACCTGTATGTATGTATTTAATTACACTTATGTATACACTGCACACATACATATGTAGAGTGATCATTTACATTCATCCTTTTCTCAGAGTCTTTTGAGAGTAAGTTGATGATATCATTGCCTTCCTTTACTGTTAAATATTTCAATGTGATTTCCTAAGAATAAGGTACGTTTTTATGACCATAGTAACTTAATATTGATTAATTTTATCTAACTTATGATCCATATTAGAATTTGTCAGTGAACCTGATAATGTACTTTATACATCTTTGTTTTTCTCTCTTGTACAGGATCCAGTAGAGGGCTGCATACTGCATTTGTTTGTCATGTCTCTTTATAATCTGAAACAATTCTTAAGCTTTTTTTTTGTCTTTTTATAACATTGACATGTTTGAAGAATACAGGGTTCTCCCTCTATTTTTTTTTTAATAGAATGATCCTCATTTAAGTCTGATGTTTCGTCACAATTTAGTTTCAGATTTCACATTCCCAGACAGAATACTATAAAAGTGATGTTTTCTTTCCAGATATTATATCTGGAAGCACCTGGTCAAAGTGTTGTCCAATTTCTCCTTTTTATAGTTACAAATGTTCCCCTTGTTGCTGGTGAGCAGGCAGTGAGGAGACATTCTGAGACCATGTATACACACACACACACACACACACACACACACACACACACACACACACACACACACACACACACACACACACACATATATACTGTTCCTAGTAAAAATTTCTCCTCTTGATTTAGCATCTGTTGATAATTCTTGCCTGAACCCAGTGTTATTGTTGTGGTTGGAAAATGATGCCAGCAGCATGTCCACTTTTACCCGTCAGCTCTCAGCATTCTATTCTATCAACCTTTCTTTCTTCCCCATTTCTATCTTTATTTATTATTTTCCTATTTTCCCCCCCAGCAATTTATAATTTTGAGTCCTTGTGACATGTCTTCTCATTCTTTGAGCATTTCCTTACTTTCTGGTGTAACAAGATGCTCCAGGCTCATCATGTACCTTCTCTGCTCAGCTCTGGAATCAGCCCTTTCTCCAAGGAGCTACGGTTCTTTAGTGAGGAATGGCATTAAAAAGCAACATCTGGGTGCTAGGTTTACTGTCTTTGTAAGTTGATTAAACTGTGGTTTTAAACCAGTTGGCAATTCTTCTTTTCAGCCTTAAGCCAACTGGTTATTTATTGAGTTTCTCTGACTTAAGATACATCCTTCAAAACCTATGACATTTTAACTCTCCTTGCCTTTTTGGTAGTCCTTTATGTATTTGTGATAGTATTCCTCATGAGTGTCAGGATTAGCCACCATGTTGTAGGACATCCAATAGCTGCCCTAGCGTGGCGTGAAATGAACAGCTGTGTGGGGTTAGTAATGATACCTGTCTCAGGCAGGTGAAATAAGCATTAATGATGTGGGGTTGTTGAAAAGGATGAAAGTGTTTTCAACAAATGAAATGTTCATGATAGCAGATTGTGTTTCGGAAGCTGAATAGTTTCACATAATCACTTATTTTTCTATATCCTTCTTGAAGTACAGGAAACTAAGGAAATAAAGAATTGTGCAAAGGCCACTCCAGGATATTAATACTATACTGAATTAAATTTTTAAAGTTCAGCAGTACAAAGGTTAGGACCTTCTCATTTAAAGTTTATCTTGGAACTTCCCTGGTGGTCCAGTGGTAAAGAATCCGCCTTACAATGCAGGGGACGCAGGTTCTATCCCTGCCAGGGAACTAAGATCCCACATGCTGTGGGGCACTAAGCCTGCACATCACAACTACTGAGCTCGTGTGCCTCAACTAGAGTCCGCGTGCCACAGCTAGAAAGAAGCCTGCGTACCACAACAAAAGATCCTGCGCCACAATGAAGATTCCCCCATGCCACAACTAAGACCCGACACAGCCAATAAAACAAATAAATAATACACTTTTTAAAAAAGTTTTATTTATTTATTTCTTACGGAATTTCCTGTTGATTTAACATTGTAACCCATAGAATTTATGAAATTGAATATGATTTAAATAAAAATACTCTGTATATAATGTTTATAGTTTATATAAAACATTTCATCCTAATTTGCAGCCCTGATTTGATACTTCCTCCCTAATATGATCTTGCAGTTGCTATTTAATCAATATAAAGAAACTGTCGGGAATTCCCTGGCGGTCTAGTGGTTAGGACTCAGCATTTTCACTGCCAGGGCCGGATTCAATCCCTTGTTGGGGAGCTAGGATCCTGCAAGCCATGCAGCATGGCCGCAAAAAAAAAAAAAGAAACTGAGACAGATTATGTAATTTTGCCAAAGTCACATAGCCATGTTCTGTATATGTAGTCAGGCCTTGCCGAGTTGAAAAAAAGGAATTGAGGTAGATTATTTTAAAAAATAGTTTTTATATCTTGGTTTTACTGTATCATATGACATAAAAACACTAAAGCGTAAGAGCAGGGAAGAAGCAAATATACCAATTGCAAGAGCTATTACAGTGCTATGATTAAGAATTAAATTTCAATTTATTCATTTTGACTCAGTCTTCGTCACCTGTTTCATGCCGTTAATTTTGTTAGTCCCTGGAGGAGGTTATTGTCTATTTAGGGAGACAGATTATTTGAATATAAAATAAGTGATGTGGGAGTACAAAGCAAATAAACTTTACCCATTGTGTGTGTGTGTGTGTGTGTGTGTGTGTGTGTGTGTGTGTGTGTGTGTGTGTGTGTGTGTGTGTGTGTGTGTGTGTCAGCACACAGGAAAGCTTCTTGGAGGAGAAGATGGCTGAGTGGGGCCTTGAAGGACAGGTAG
This sequence comes from Grampus griseus, assembly GCF_964374135.1. Classification (NCBI taxonomy): domain Eukaryota; kingdom Metazoa; phylum Chordata; class Mammalia; order Artiodactyla; family Delphinidae; genus Grampus; species Grampus griseus. Next base: position 37,573,089 of record NC_139003.1, read on the forward strand.
GAATTAGCCAGAGAATAAATAGGGCAAGGGTATTCTTGCAAGGGTATTCTTGCAAGGGATAGCATGATGGAGAGTTACCACGTGGTGTGTGCAGGGAGCTAAAATAATTACAGTAGGCAATGGAAGGTGGTTGCATGATGAGGCTGGAGAGGTAGATAGGAGCCAGATAATCAGGTCCGCATGTACTTGTAATATTTCATTTTGGGTTGGAGACACTTGAAGGGTTTTTAAAAAAGCAGGGGAGTGCCATGGTCAGATTTGTTAAATAGATTCTACTCTTGCAGCTGTGGAGGGGATAGGTTGAAGGGAGGAAGGACACTTCTGAAGTCCAGGAAAATGAGGAAGAAATGTGTTTCCAGTATATTTAGTTTGAGGTTTATGGTCTTATAAACTGGTTAGTTTACATAAGAAACACAAGGGTTATCTAGTTCTTAAGATCAGAAAGGGAGAATCATTATCTCTTCAAAAGAAAAATAGTTTTCTACATATTAAACTTTCAAAAAGTATTTCTCCCCTTCTTACATCAGTGTTTATATGCTTATCTTCATGTAAATTATGTGGGGATTTTGTTAAATCAGATTCTGATTTAGTAGTTGTCAGATGGGGCCCCCAAATTTGCATTTCTAACAAGATCACAGGTGATACTTGTGCTGTGTTCTGAGGACCATACTTTGAGTAGCAGGGATTTAGATAATATTTAGTGTTCAGATGATTGTGCCACCAGCAGTAGTTTTATAATAAATACAGAGGTGATCTTCATATGATTACTTTCTATGAATGGTCTTTGAATTCTGTGTGTGAGAGAGAGGTGGGGAGGAAGGGGAGAGAGGTGAGGGAGAAGCTGGGAAAGGGGGATCAGTTTAAGATACTAAGATGAGTGAAAGGATAGTGTGCCCCTTGGACCTGAGGTCTTCAAATTGGTACATGATTACTTTGCAAGGGACACACAGTTGTTTTTGAAGAAATCCCTTTCTAAGTCCTAAATTTCCATAGTCTGGCCTAAAACTGGTTCACCTGAGAAGGCATCTCTCTAGCAGGTTCTCCTTTAACTGCCTTCTCACAGTTGCTCTTTCATGTTGTAAGAAGAAATGCAGACAGGCCTCTCATCCATTCCTTTTCTTACTATGGTGCATTTTTCCAGGGTGGAAAATGCCCCTCGCATCAAGTAGAGGATCAGTTAGAAATATTGGTATTGGTATTGAGAAAGTGAATGACTTAAAAACACTAGGCAACAAATTCTTTTGCAACTCATGTGGTTTCCAATTTCTTTCTCAACTTGTAGGAAGATGTAATTGAGTTATAAGCTGATTATTAAAAATATATGTATGATTCATTATGTGATTTTGAGGAATTAACATTGCTATAACAAAATGCTGTCCCTTTTCATCTATTATTTAAATAAACAGGATTTTTTCAGTCCTTTCATAAAAAGAGAAAAGAATAGAACAAAAATTGATGCATAACCTTGTCTCATACTAGTAATAAGTAATGTTCATTCAGAGGCCTATGAACAATTAAAAAAAAAACTAGCCCCATCCATCTCATCAAGAAATGCATTTCCAATATATATTTCTAGTTTGAACTGTACAGTTTTAGGAAATAAAATTAAAAGTTTAGATGTAAGATTTTAAGGAATATTTTTATTGTAGAAAAGTATGATAGAGTGATCAATAAAAACTTTCAGAAATAAAAAAATGTATTACATAAGGGTAAAATTCAGTGGGGACGTAAGTATAAATGAGTTCAAGCAAAAATGTGAACCCTGTAAAATTTCTTACTATTAAATATTGTATTTTAATAATGGGTGATGGTGTGTATCAAACGTCTGTGACATTTAGATTCCTTTGGTACCCTTAAAAGAGTGATGTGATGGTTGTGTTTAAAAATGAGAATATTTGCAACATACTGGAAGTTACATTCTTTGCAGCTGTTCAAACTTGTGAAAAATTTTGAATGTCAACTGAGAAAGCGTACTGCAAAATTTTAGAGAATTCTTTTGGGAACATGGGGGGAAAAATGGCGTCTACCGCTTTGGAGCTTTTTCTCAGACCCTAACTTTCCTTAATAAGGCTTTTCATAAAATTTAGATGATAAAAGAATTGATCATACTCATTGAGAGCATATTAAATTGTTAGTAATAGAGAGCAGATTTCTAGGCTTTGGATGCCTGATGAACAAGTTATGATAAAGTTGATCTTCTGCTGTCAAAGATGAGTGTCCTAGACAACTCTCTCAGATGAACACTTCTTCACTGAAAGGTAGGAGTATCCCTAGGCAACACCAAATTTTCCTGAGAAAGAAATCTTTGGATCAAGGCAGACGTTTGAACAACTAAGCATTTTGTTGAGACTCCATAAAACAAGACAGGTATTTTAGGAAAAATTTTGTGATGGCTTCAGCTATACTTCATGATGCTGCAACTGCTACTACAGAATGTATAACTCTTAACAGTGAGCTAGCTGTGAAATACACTCTCAGATAATTGAATTAATGTATATAATTATATAGAAATCACTATATAATCCTTATTCAGTGTTCAAGAATGCTTGCAAAATGCAATAATTTTAGTTTTGATATGCTTACTGTTGAGTTTGTCATATTGGTATAAGTGAGAATGATAGGGACCAGATGTCCACATAGCCAATAAGTTGTGAAACTGGTATTTAAACCCGTGTATACAATACCATGTTTTTTCTACTACAGCAATTAGAAAGGCTTCCTGGTATTTTATACATACAGCAAGCTGGTTAAATTTAACACAGTTTGTTTACTAGAAGAAATTCTGGCAGTGTTACAGGATTTTGCTAATTAGTTTATAGTTTTAAAAAAAATCTTAAAAATTGAGGGCCCCAAAGAGCTTTTGTTTACGTGGATTAGATTTTTCAGTATTTAGCATATTAGAATTTAAAATTGGGAAAATTAAAAACTCATAAAAATAGTAAACCTATTATATATTAATATAAATAACTCTTTCCTACAACAAAAACACTTAGTGAGAAGAGTGGGACGTTTTTACATTTTTGTAAATCTCTTTAATGTGTAGCTTAATAGACACAGCTGGGTTCCCGTATCTACTCTTGCATTCAATCTGACATATGTTGTTTTGTTTGAAGTACATGAAGAAAATCTACCCTTACACAGATACGTACTTGGAAAACGGAGACCTTGTGAAACCCCTGAAAGGTTCTTGGGGATCACCAGAGTTCTTTGGACCACACTATGAGAAGTGCTGCTTTAAAATATTGTCATAAACATTATATTATACCTTCATAATTTGCACATGATAAAGTAGTACAGTTTTTGCATATGCGTTATTTTGATGTCTGCATTCGATTTTAGCTTCATGTATTATGGAAGACTTTTAACTTGTAGATGTGTAATTAAGTTTATGACAAAATTGTAATCCTAACCTGAAAACATTTAACTAAAATTATGGGGTATATTAGAATATAAGTTTCTATAAGATGGGAATTTTGAACAAGTGTTTATCTCAATCAGAAAAATCAATAGAAAAGAAATTAAATATATTATTATTAACTAACACAGTTGTAATAATGCCAAAGAATTCTAAACTTCAGGAAAGTGTTTATCCCATAAATCCTTTAATCTAGATCTCTATCCATCTGTCCATCTTTTTCAGTTCTTTCCAGCTTTCCCTCCCTCTTCTCTCTTTCATTTCCATCTTCCTCTGCAAAATTCATTCAATAAATATTTGTTGGAATCTTTAGAGGTTAGGGTAAGCACTAGCTTGTATAACAAAGAGAGGAAAATGGGTAATGGTTCAGAAGTTTATTTGTTGCTTCATTTAGTGAGCGTGTTTCTGTTTGGGGAGGGGCTGCTCATTGAGAGAGGTGGCCAGTCAGCTGGGGAGCTGCAGTTTGCACAGTTGAGGAACTGTCTAACGACTGCTGGCTCTAGGACCACATCATCTCTGCCATGATTCACACTGGTTAAGTGGACGGCTGGCCCTGGCTCTCGACACTCCTGAAAGTGGGAATTGGACTAAGATCTATGCTGCAGAAAAATCAAACTTCTCTGACTGATTCTGCAAGTAAAAACAGCAGAAGCCACAGCAGCCAGCCTGGCCTCTGCCTCACTGTGTTTTAACTCTGACTTAAAGTCCTGTCGGTGCATCTGCTGGGCAAGAGCTGGATTATGTGCCAAAGTCTAGCTGTCAGGGAGTTCAGGAAGTGAACTCTAGCCTTCTAGCTTAGCTTTCTAGTTTGACATGCATTAAAGAATGCAACTGGAATGGAGTTGAGGGAACCAATCTGTATACATAGAAAAAAAAACCCTAAAATGAAATGTTTTAAAATGTTGACAGTGAATATTTCTGGCTTATTAAATCAGAGCACCTACTCCTTCCTTTACTGTCTTGATTTCTGTCCACATCCATGTCAATCTTCTTCACTTTAAAAGAACTTTCACATTTCTCCCCTGGTTTTACTTACTGTAAGACCATAAGACTAACAGAATTGGTCATTTCCAGCAGCTGCAGGAAGACTACTTCTAGTCTGAGAACTTTTCATAGTTCTCATGGGGATGGGGGTCACACAGTGAACTGGCTAAAGGAGCCTTTCAGTGCAACTACTATACATGTTGAAATGAGTCTAGATCGTTCTCATTTTGCTGCCAGCTGTGGATGCTTTGGCTTTCTAACGCCTAACTGAGCTTGGGCATTACGGTATATCGTGTCATGGAGGAAATCAAGATGATTTTATGCTTTGTGGTTTTTTCTTGAGCAGGTCACAATTTCTTTTATCTCTTATGTTCTGCTGCCTGTTGAAGACTCTGTATGGCATATAATGGGAAAAGATACTTTCATTAATGCTTGGGAGTTGCCCTAAGTAACTGGTGGAGTAAATAATTTGTCCTCAACTCTGGGTGGCATCCTGGTCTTTGAGTGACAAGGGAATAGAGGGTAATAAGATAATGTCCTTATTGTGTAGGTGAGGAAAGGTGAAACAGTTGTTCAGGAAGGAAGCCAAATCCAGACATGCTGGGTGTTCAAATCAAATGGTTCTAGAGAGTGAGGCACCCAGGGGGTGTAGCAGAAACAGGCCAAATGGTTTTGTACTCTGAATAAAAAAGTAAGTGGTTGACAGGCCAGTAGAGAAAGGTTATCCAGAGCTGAGGTAGGGTGTCCAAAGGGTCTGGATTGCCTTACGGTAAAAAGCTTAGGGATTTTATGGACCGCAGAGATCAGTGAGTGTGGGGAGGGGTGGGCGTGTGTAGGAGTGGTACAGCAGTAATTCTAACACTGGCTGGTGCCTTTGCTTATCTTCAGTTTCCTAGTTCATGAGAAGATGAGTATGTCCCAGATGGTTAAAGGTACAGATAGAAATGGACAACAGCATTTATGTATATCTTTTCTATACATTCTTCATGATGACTCATGCTGTAGGAGGGTAAGAGACTTTTTTTTTTAACACATGGCTTACCTCATGACAGTCAGTTTGATGGATTTAATTACATTAATTTGTTTAATAAAAATATTTCGACATAATAGCTAGAGCTGGTGAATGTTACCAGTATTATAAATTAAAAAACCAAGTGCAACATTCAGACAAAACAAGTTAATTTAGTTGACACGATTCGGAGTAGTAAAAGCACGGACCAGCATCTGAAGGGATTTTAGGATTTTAGGATGCATTTAGGATTTTTAATGTGGCAATTAAACATGGTTAGGGGGCTGTGTAAATTAGCATGTTTTTAACTGCAGTTATGGTCATCTTAATCTGATATGGCTGACTTAATTTCATAGTCATTTGAGGATAGTTAATTCTGCTTTATAGTTGCTTACCAGGATAATGTCTCATGCTGTGTGGTGAGGCTTTGTAAATGAATCTAAAGAAAATTAAAAAATTCTTTTTTTAAGTACCATCTAACATTGCTGCCTCTAAGAGATTGTTGCTGCATGGTATTTAAAAAAAGATTTTAAATGTGTTTTATATCTTGTCAGTTTTTGAACAGAAAAACACAGAGGTGTGTGTTTAGCAAAAAACTTAAATACCACTTTGGGGCCAGTCTGTGTCCACATCTTTCTCAAGTGTTGGTGATTAATCCCATGGCATAGATGAGTTTGCAGTTTATGAAGTACTGTACCATTTAATAATAATCTTATGGTTTGTACATACATGCTTTAAAAAAGATTTGACATTTTAACAGATATTTTATCTTTTAAAGTCAAGATTCTTTTAATCCCAGCTAATACAGAATGTTAATTAATTTACTCATAAATAGCGTCATTACCAAAAGCTTGGCCTCTCTGTATACCGGTGCTGAATCAAATCCCAGAGACAGAGTTCTGGGTGAAGTAGAAAAAGATAGCTTTATTGCTTTGCTAGGCAAGGGAGACACACTGGGCTTCTGCCTTGAAAAACTACGTATCTCCACCCCAGAGGATTTGGTGAGGGGTTTATAGCAGTGGTTCAAAGTGGGAGTCCTGACAAGATTAGGGTGTGAGCAGGGCTTGCGCTCCTTTAATCTCACCTCAGGTGGTCATCTCTGTTTTTTTTAAATTTAATTTTATTTTTTTAATTTGCGGTACCCGGGCCTCTCACTGTTGTGGCCTCTCTGGTTGCGGAGCACAGGCTCCGGACGCGCAGGCTCAGCGGCCATGGCTCACGGGCCCAGCCGCTCCTTGGCATGTGGGATCTTCCCGGACTGGGACACGAACCCGTGTCCCCTGCATCGGCAGGCGGACTGTCAACCACTGTGCTACCAGGGAAGTCCCTGTTTTTTTTTTTTTTTAATTTATTTATTTTTGGCTGCATTGGGTCTTCCTTGCTGTGCACAGGCTTTCTCTAGTTATGGCGAGCGGGGGCTACTCTTCCTTGCGGTGCACGGGCTTCTCATTGTCGTGGCTTCTCTTGTTGTGGAGCATAGGCTCTGGGTGTGAGGTCTTCAGTAGTTGTGGCTTGTGGGCTCTAGAGCGCAGGCTCAGTAGTTGTGGTGCACGGGCTTAGTTCCTCCGCAGCATGTGGGATCCTCCCGGGCCAGGGCTCGAACCCGCGTCCCCTGCATTGGCAGGTGGACTCTTAACCACTGCACCACCAGGGAAGCCCTCAGGTGATCATCTCTTAATCTCGATGAGTTTCTCTGGTGCCTTTAATCTTGCCTCAGGTGATTTTTTGGCTGCTCCTCCCATGATTAGCAACTGTTCAAATCTGCCCTTTAGAACTTGGGGAAGGTCATGGAGGCTGGAGTCTTGCCTATAAGAAATGGTGGACAAAAGGAGGACTCAGTGCCCAGGCCCCATTCAGTTTCACTGCCTCGGAGCCCCATAGGGCCCCACTCAGTTTCAGTATTACTTATATGAGAGAAGTCTGCAAATTTTCAATTCTGTGTTAGAATGCAAACATTCTGGATTTGATATCAAATAAGGCATTATTTAAAGATGTTGAATGAATCAATTAGTGTAAAAAGGAATCTGGGTCTATTTATTCTATAACGGATTATATTTTATTTAAAATATGGCTCTGTGTGTGTATGTAGTGTGTGTGTCTGATTTTCTGAATTCTGTGTTAAATCCCATGTGGCTTAATTATTGTCCTTTGGAGTTTGTTTTTCAGATAATCATTGTTAAAAATACTCACGGAAACAAGTATTCTAAGAGTTGTAAAATTTTCGAACAGAATTAAATATTTTCAGATGATTAAAGACCTATTGATAGAAAAATAACTTGAAAAGTACTATTAATAAAGCTTAAACACAAATCTTTGAAATATAAAGCAAAATTAAAATAGGGGCTTCCCTGGTGGCGCAGTGGTTGAGAATCTGCGTGCCGATGCAGGGGACACGGGTTCGTGCCCGGGTCTGGGAAGATCCCACATGCCGCGGAGCGGCTGGGCCTGTGAGCCATGGCCGCTGAGCCTGTGTGTCTGGAGCCTGTGCTCCACAACGGGAGAGGCCACAGCAGTGAGAGGCCTGCGTACCGCAAAAAAAAAAAAAAAAAAATTATAATAGATTACACTGTATGTATGTTCTCCTTAATTAAAAAAATTTGTTTTGGGTATGTTTCAATCCTTCTTCAGAAGGAGGGTGATTTGTTGTATTACAAGATGTAGACTATACTTGTTCTATAGGTGAAAGTTTAAAAGGTTACTGTCAACATTTTTGTACGTCTTATGAGTGAGTAGAGGTTTTAATTTTTTTTTTCCTATTTTAAAAACTATTTTTCTGTTTTGAGTAGGTTTTCAAAAATGGTTTTTAAAATGCTGAAGGAAATTTGTGTAGGAAACTGAAGAAAAGCAAGAAAGTTTGGAAAAATATTGAACTAATAATTAAGAGGATGTTCATGGGTTGTGTAAATTAAGTAATATTACGCAGCACTGCAGTTTACATTGAAAAGTTTTGAAGACTCAGAGCACTTTGCATTTGCACAGTGCCTCTGGTTAAAGACTCAAAGTGTATGAATTACTTATTTTTATAATTTATGAAAAGAAAACAGTTTGCCAAACTTAATTTATGCATTAGTATTATCACCTACCTTATGTCCTCCCGGGCCAGGGCACGAACCCGTGTCCCCTGCATCGGCAGGCAGACTCTCAACCACTGCACCACCAGGGAAGCCCTGTTTATTCATTTTTGATATCAGAGATAGACTAGTTTTATATCTCTATTACTCATAAATCTAAAGCTCTACGCTCTATCCTTAACTTTATATTCTCCGTAAATAGTACCGCTTCTCACCACTCCAGTTACATGTCTACCTGTACCATCTTCCCACCTAGGATCCTACCAGAAGACTCTCTGTAGGAAATAATATTTGATATTCCAAATGTTTTCAGAAAAAGAAAGAGGGGAAGGGGGAGAAGGTGGAGGAGGAGAAGGAATATTATCAAAATTTGTGGATAAAACCAATTTTTTTCCATAATTAATGTAATACATATAACTGAATATATTTGTGTTTATGGAACCTATCATTATACAAATGATCATAAGATTGTCTTTTGATATATTGATTTGTGCAATCTCTTTTTAGTAAATTATTTTCGGTTTACATATGTATATCAATATACATGTTTGTTTTTAATATCCACAGCCCTTTTCCCATTAAATCAGGTTGAAGCTTATTACCATTACTACAGTTTTATGTTGGAGAGGAGAGTTAAACTTTTAAAGAAAAGTTAAATTCTTATTTTCTGTGTTCTAGGTAGACTGCTAAAATTTACAGTTGATGCAGTAGTCTTGAAATCCAAGCTGTTTGAGTTGCAGGAGCTGGACTGTATTTGATAGAAAAGGTCGTGTTTTTAAAGCAAAGCTCTGAAGATACCAGTGCATAAATTTATTTATTTAAAAAAATTTAAACAATAGATTGGAATGAAATTAGCTAAAAAATGAGATGATCTCATTATTATGTTAAATAAACATTGTCTTGGCTAGAAAGAGATTTGTGTTAGAAGTGAGATTCAGTAGACACAGTGGCCCTGTACCTTACTTTCCTTTCCTCTTCAGGATGAGGTGTGGGAGGGATGTGATAGAAACTCCTTTAGGTGAAGATTTGAGTAGGGGATATTTGAGCTTCGCTCTCTAGGTGAAAGCCAGGGAGATGGCAAGACTTACATAAAAGCGTATATGGTTCTGTATGACCATGGGTGTGGTAGCAGTAACATTGGAATGGGTGAATCCCTGCCCCTTCTGGAACTTTATGAAGCAACAATCTCATGGATGTGTCCCACATTAAAGTGACATGGGGTCAGTAGGGTAGAGATGCCTATGAGAGGAGCCTGGAGGCAAAGAAGATGTAATATTAATCCCCGGTTACCTGTGGATCAAGGGAGGCAGCTAGAACTTCTTAAATTCCAGGACAGGGAAGTTCGCTCAGAGAACCAGTGCTCTCTGTTATGATGAGGGGGATACAGCCAAGAATGGCAGTGTAGGGCACATGCTTGGAGGCCAGCGGGACTACAGATACATCTGAAAACCAGACTGCACAAACGTTGAGCAGGGCATTGCAGATCTGATGCCTCCCACTGATGACACAGGGTGAATTTGCCCCTCAGCCTGTAACCCTCACCTCAAGGACAAGAAAGATGAGGAGGCCTGAAATCCTGAATTGACCTTATACAGAAATTACTGAGGAAACCCAGACGTGATTAAGTTTATCTAGAAAAGACTAGATTATGGCTTCTGACTTTAGGTGGAACAGGGTCTTGAGCAATAAGTATTAAGTTCCATTGCAGAAAACAAAAATTCTATATTTGCATGAACTTGTATTTTATATAGTAATGCATATGCAGTATCAGTAATATACTTCAGAAAGTGGTGTTCTCAAAATGTGAGAGATGTGGTTGAGGGTATGCCGATGGATCCCTGAAACACTCGGGGGGAGGGGCGTTTATGAGGTCAAAATAATTTGCATAATAATACTAAGAATTTATTTGCCTTTTTTTACTCATTCTCTCATGAATGTACAGTGCAATTTTGCTGAGACTAAAAGACATGTGACATCACAACAGATTAATTCAAAAGCAGATATGAGAATCCAGTTGTCTCTATTAAGATTCGCAAAAATGTAAAACAATGCCACTCTTTAAACTCTTTTGGGGAAAATATAGTTAGTTTTAAACAAAAAAGTGTTATTTGTGTTGACATGTAATGGGTTTGCTATTGTTAATTCGTTTAAAAATAACAAAAGTTTTAGATTGTCAAATTTAGTTTCTAATATGTTATAACTCATGGATACAGTCCATATAAAAGAAAGGCTTTGGGGGATCTTTAGTAACTTTTTAAAATGTTAAGGGGTTCTAAATCCAAAATGTTTGACAATCATTGGCTTAGACTACAGCCAGCACCTGGATTGGAGGCTGGAATCTGGCACCTGTATAACATTGGGTATGTTTCTCAAATTTTTTTTTTTTAATAAATTTATTTTTATTTTATTTTTGGCTGTGTTGGTTCTTAGTTGCTGGGCACAGGCTTTCTCTAGTTGTGGCGAGAGGGGTCTACTCTGTTGCTGTGTGCAGGCTTCTTATTGCGGTGGCTTCTCTTGTTGCGGAGCACGGGCTCTAGGTGCACAGGCTTCAGTAGTTGTGGCACACGGACTGAGTTGCTCTGCGGCATGTGGGATCTTCCTGGACCAGGGATCCAACCCGTGTCCCCTGCACTGGCAGGCAGATTCCTAACCACTGCGCCACCAGGGAAGTCCCTTCTGTTTCTCAAATTTTGAGTCTTACTTTCCTCATTTATAAAATTGGGATAATAACGTTTAACTCGTGAGAACTTGTGAAGATTAGAGATATGAACATTGTCCACTCTAATATCCTGCCCATATTAAGTGCTCAACACTTTTTGGATAGGTGGATGATTAGATGGATAGTTATATTCCAGATGTTTTTGGAGACTTCTGTGTGGAGATAGCCTATAATTTTCTTTTCTACTTACTGTCTTTTTCTTACTCTTGAATGGGTTTCAAAGGTTGAGAAGATTATTAATTTTCTTTCCTAAGAGAAATAACCAAATTTATAGATACAGATGAGTCTATCTTACCCTAGCATTTTTGAACCAGTCATTCATCAAGTGTTACGTTTCCCTATGCCATATATTGTTAATTCTTTATTCTACATTTTCTCCTCTAACTGCATGTCCAGATTTTTGTCACCTCTATAGTATGCATATACTTTTTGTCTATTTTTTAAACACTTCTTCCATATCCTGCCAAGCATTACAATTCATGTAGGCTTTGTCATGCCTAAGGTGTTTATGCTCATGATTGCAAACATCTAGCTGATTGATTGCACTTATACGTTTTACTCATAAGTCTTGGTGATATGGATACATTTGTTGTCTTAATGACAGATAAAAAAATGCTACTTAAAAAATATGACACAGAAAAAGGAACTATTCCCAGTCAAATGCCATGTTTAAGTGAATGTCATTTCACTGAAAAGCTGAAGCCTAATCAGATTGAGTTTTATATTAATAAATCAAATGAAATACATTGAGGTACTCTGTAGCAGCCGTCTTGAAATACACAGGTCAGAACCTCCCTGAAGGGATGTTCATTGGATACGTGGTACAACATGGATGAAATTGAGATGGGACAGTGTGTCTGCATTTACTCATCTCAAAAGGATAGCTTAAAGTTTAACATCATAATGAAATAATTGATAAAATGATAAAGAATAGTGAGAGGATGCCTCTGTTTTTGCAGTCTCATGTTACTCCAGATACTCTTTTAGCAATTTTTATCTCTGACACCTGTTTGAAACTTACATATGTCAAAAGGAATATATATATATTTTTGGTTGGTCAGGAATGGAAGCAAAACTTGATGACAAAGTGATATTGGTGATGAATTGCTCCCATTGTTAGTTATCTTCCTGAATTGGTAGTTATCTACAGTGCAGTGGAAGAAAAATAGATGTCACCCTCATTCATTTTGATTTAATGGGTTGGTATAGAATACAAGATACAATTTTTTTTCCCCCCAGCGCATATGCAATAGTGAATTGAGTAAAAAATGTATTAAGTAAACTTTTTAGTCTTATATCAAAATCAATACCAGACGTTTAAAATTTTAAGATTATGATTTCCTCATCAATTTGTGTTGTACTTTAATCTCTTAGAATGTAATAGTTGGCCACCTAACCTAATAATATTTAACGTCATGATTGAACATATACAACCAATTTTTCACCTGTTTCATCATCCTGGACAATGACAGTGTTCATCGTTCTGTTCTAAGTAAACAGAAGCTCTGTGAGGTAGTGTAGTGTAGTGTGGACTGAAATTAAATTAAATTGGAAGTAGATCAAAGGTGTAAAAGGTGAAAATCTTCATAGTGACTGTGAATAAACTGTTAGATGTTTTGGATTATTTTTGAAAAAGTGTTAAATTCTGTTTCTATTTACTATAAAATATTCTGCAGAGAGGAAGTGAAAGAGTGAATGTTCCATGGTAAAGTGAAGCTGAAATCTCCTCTCCTAATCAATTAGCCACTTCATATAAAATATTTTTCTGTTGTATGATTACTTATGGAGAATAATCTTGTAAGATTCAGATAATTAATAATCTAGACCCTCCTAGTTGTGGGAGGAATATTGTCTCATTGTAATGTATTGAACATCTACTATGTACTTCTAGACTCTGGGAATCTAAGATGACCCTGCCCTCAAGGAGTTCATTGCCTAATAATACAGTGTATTAATAAGTACAAAATAATAAGTCCAGCAATATATCTATATATGCAAATTTAATGATATGGAATATATTTTATTACTTTAACAATTGGTATCAGGAGTTCCCCTTAAGAAGGAAATATCTTTGAATAAATAACATAATCAATTCACATGGAGTAGATGATATTTGAGGGGGGTTGGGTGCAGAAACTTCATTTTGATTTGGACTGGGGGGGGCGGGGGAGGGTTCTGTGTGACCTAAGGAGAGAAGAGGGAGAGGCCCAGGAATGGATTTGGGAGGGTGGAGAGTCTGACCCTACCTGGAAAACACCCGTGGATTTCCCTGGCCTGCCTCTCCTTCTGTTTCCCTTAGCAGTGCTTCTCTCTCCTTAAGTCAGGGACCGCCCTCTACTCCCCTCCCTGGCACTAGATGACCACCCTTCTTCTAGAGACATTGTTAGTTAAAGCCTATCACAGAGGTTTATCTGTTAATGTTTTAACACCTGCGTAGGTAAGGCTCACATGGCTCTATGAAAGCCAAGGCAAATTTATTTGCTTTACTAAAGTTTAGGAGGGAACGCTGATATTTAACGTTGGTAAAGGCACCTTGTTGTAAATTAACTGGCTGCATTTATTGACTTCTTGATCAAAAGTCTTTCAACTATTTTGTTCTCTCGTGTACTTTCCATCCCACTTGCCTGTATAATTCCTGGAGAGTAGGAATAACATTTCCTGCAGTTTTGTTACCATCCCAGTACCTAACATAGCAGCTGCCCAACATAGGTGCTCATTCATATATGTCACATAATTTATTATTCTTAATATCAGCAATTAATCTTTTTTGGTTGTGTTTTTCCTTAAATTTTAGAGAAAAATAGAATTGAGATAGTAATTCTATGTCTGATTCTGGAAATTAGGGTTCTAGGAGGCTCTTCTACTTTGATAATGTGGTTGTAGCTCAAAAATCATTCTTTCCCTTATGGCATACTACTAAGAATGCAAGAAAACTGTATCTGGGGGGAAACGCCTCTGATGTGTTCAGCATGCAAGACCAAGCTAATAAAGTATTAACTGGTACACACCAAAATCTGTCTACTTGGGAAGAAAATAAATAGTCGAAAGGATTTTTGATGAAGAAAAGATTTCTTTGCTAGTTTAAATTCATTCTAGGTAGGTCCTTAGGAATTTATGATGTGTATACATAAGAAGGAAAGAAAAAAGTATTCCTTGCTTTCAGGTATCAGAACCTTTAGATGGCAAGTCAGCTAGTTAGTAAATGTCAGAGGTTTAGTTTCTACAAGGAAAACATCTAGGGCCAGTGAGACATAGTTTAATGCTATCTTAATAGTTTCCAAAGACTATCCCACAATTCTAGTTCTGTTAATGATACTAATAATACCATTTGGGCATACTGAAAACAAATCTATGGACCCAATGACCTTATTTGTAGGGCAGATTCATGTGAACTATTTGCTATTAGAAAAATACAAATTTTCTCTAGTTTACTGATTAAAAAACTGCATTGTTTGGTTTCTAACATTCTAACATGGAGAAGTATGTGGAATTACAGTACAATTAGATGGATCGATAACTGGCTTGCTTCTTTTAAGAAAAAAAGAGCACCTACTGTGTTTTAGAGAATGACTGGGAATTTTAGCATTGAACAAAACATGATCTAGTGGCAAAATAAACATATAACTTTTACCATAATAAGTGCTTTAATAAAAATTTAGAACCAAATATTGTATGACAGATAAAAGTTCCATTTATGGGAGGAAAGTAGGGGGAAATTTCACAGGCAACAAATGAATTGGGCTCTGAAAGTTAAGTTGAAGTTCATCGTAGGAACGCCTTTCCCTTGTCATTCTCACTCCATTCCCTTCAAATAATATCCTAAAGCTTTGCCACCATTCTCAAGTTCAATTCCCTACTCCCCCCACCTCCCTCTACTCCCATGGAATTAACCTCAGGTTATTACAAGATGTGAAATTGGAGAGAAACTTCCTCAATTTCTTGCTATAGGACATATCTACCTCTGCATCTATAAATTTTTAAAAATTGAAGTATAGTTGATTTACAATATTAGTTTCAGGTATACAACATAGTGATTGAATATTTTTATAGTTTATACTCCATTTATAATTTGTTATAAAATATTGGCTATATTCCTTGTGCTATACACTATATCCTTGTAGCTTTTTTATTTTAGGGGTAGGGGATTAAGAGGTACAAACTATAATACTATCTCGCCACTCCCACCTTTCCTCTCCCCACTGTAACCACTAATTTGTTCTCTATATTTGTGAGTCTGATTCTGTTTTGTTATTCATTCACTTGTTTTATTTTTTAGATTCCACATACAAGTGATAACAGGAGTATTTGTCTTATTTCACTAAGCATAATACCCTTCAGGTCCATCCATGGTGTTGGAAATGGCAGAATTTCATTTCTTTTAATGGCTAAGTGATATTCTGTGGTGTGTGTATGTATATATATGTATATATATCACATCTTCTTTACCCTTTTATTCATTCATGTGTTGATGGACACTTAAGTTGCTTCCATATCTTAGCTAATGTAAATAATGCTGCTGTGAACATTGTAGCGCATGTACCTTTTCGAATTAGTGTTTTCGTTTTCTTTGGATATGTACCCAGAAATGGAATTGCTGGGTAATATGGTATTTTTTTTAAGTAATTTTTTTGGAGTATAGTTGCTTTATAATGGTGTGTTAGTTTCTACTGTACAGCAAAGTGAATCAGATATACGAATAGATATACTCCCTCTTTTTTGGATTTCCTTCCCATTTAGGTCACCACATGGTATTCCTATTTTTAGTTTTTTGAAGAACCTCCATACTACTTTCCATTGTGGCTGAACCAGTTTACATTCCCACAGATAGTGTATGAGGAATCCCTTTTCTCCACACCCTCACCAACATTTGTTATTTGTGTTCTTTTAATGATAGCCATTCTGAGAGATGTGAGGTGATATCTTATTATGATTTTGATTTGCATTTCCCTGATGATTAGTGATGTTGAGCATTTATTCATGTGCCTGTTAGCCATCTGCATTTCCTCTTTGGAAGAATGTCTGTTCAGTTCTTCTGGCCTTTTTAAAATCAGACTGTTTGTTTTTTTATATTGAGTTGAGTTGTATATGTTGTTTATATATTTTGAATATTAACCTGTTACCGGTTATATCATTTGCAAATATTTTGTCCCATCCTGTAGGTTGTCTTTGCATTTTGTTGGTGGTGCGTTTCGCTTGATGTGTAAAAAAAGCTTTTACATTTAATTAGGTCCCATTTAAAGATTTTTGTTTTTGTATCCTTTGCCTGAGGAGACAGTTTCCAAAAAAATACTGCTATGGTTTATGTCAAAGAGTGTTCTGCCTATTGTTCCTTCTAGGAGTTTTATAGTTTCCAGTCTTAATCTGAATCTCTACTTTGCCTGTTTCCTGCTTTTCTAGGAGAAAGAGGAACTCTTGTTTCTGTTTGAGGCTTGTCCTTGTGCTCTGGACCCATTTCTCTCCAACTGCTCGGAAACTGGTTTCATCAGGTTAACCCCTTAATCCTTTGTACCTTCAGTCCCTCCCTGTCTCCAGGCTCTTCTCTTTCAAACTCTTAATTCTTGTGTCATCCATCAAAATAAGTTACTTTCCTCCCCTGGCTTTTACATCCTTTCTACTTGCCCTCATAGCCAAATTTCTTTAAAAGGCTAGACTACATCCAGGCATTTAATTTCTTACTCTTCAACACATTGTTACCTGGATAACGCTCAGACATCTCGGGCTCATCATCTTTGAAAGTAAACTCCTGACCTTCCTTCTCATGCCTGACTTTCTGCCCGTGTTCCATCTCTGAGTTCATCCAGTTACCTAAGCAAAGACATGGAGCCATCGTAGACTGCCTTCTCTGCCTCTCTCCTCTCCCTCCTTGTCATTGCTAACATTTAGTGAGCATTTATTATGTGACAGGGACTTTTATAAACCTTCTACATCTATTATCACAGTTAATGTTACGATCATCTCCATGAGGTAGGTACTCTGGTACCTCTTTTACAGTTGCAGACACTGAAGTACAGCGTCAATCACACAAATTAAATTGTGGAGCTGTAATTCATATCCCAGTCAGACCAGAGCCCACATTCTAAACCTGTAGTATACTACAGCTTATAATCTGAACCATCATTGAGTACTGTCAATTCTGCTTTTTAAAAATCTCTTGAAACCATGTACTTTGTTCCATCTCCCTGTGACTTATCTAGTTCAGACTCTTGTGCAGGGTTCACTTGGAATATTGGGAGAGTTATCTTACTGCTCTCAGCCTCCAGTGTAGCTTTCTTTCCATCCATCCATACATATCACCTCTTAGAGTTAATTTTTAAAGTCACTTCAGTAAATTATAATTCTATCACTTAAAATACTCAATGGCCTCATAACCCTAAGGTAAGTTCAGACATCTTCCTGTAGCATTTGGATAACTCCATCTTCAACCTTGCGTGGTTTAGCCTTTTTCTTCAATTACTTGGAGAAAAATGGTTGTTATATTGAACACATAGATGGTTCAAGTCAGTTTGTGTATTAAATAACATACTTAGGAGTTAACAGATGTTCAGAAGCTTCTCTTACCCCCATCCCCCCTCCACTCTGCTCAGGTCTCATCTGAAGTAAGTAGTCCAGGACAGGGGTTAGGATTTGCAGTCAGACATGTGTTCAATTCCCATACTTGTCTCTAACTATATAGGCTCTAGCAGGAATTTCTATTTCTGTAATCCTCCATATCTTCATTTTACGATGATGATTATAATTCCATCCTTATTAGGATTTGGTGGAACAAGACATGTTGGTTCTTTTTTTTTTAAATTAATTTATTTAATTTATTTATTTTTGGCTGTGTTGGGTCTTCACTGCTGCACGTGGGCTTTCTCTAGTTGCAGCGAGCGGGGGCTACCCTTTGTTGTGGTGCATGGGCTTCTCATTGTGGTGGCTTCTCTTGTTGCGGAGCATGGGCTCTAGGTGCGCAGGCTTCAGTAGTTGTGGCATGCAGCCTCAGTAGTTGTGGCTCACGGGCTCTAGAGTGCAGGTTCAGTAGTTGTGGTGCACAGGCTTAGTTGCTCCGCGGCATGTGGGGCCTTCCCAGACCAGGGCTCGAACTTGTGTCCCCTGCAGTGGCAGGCAGATTCTTAACCACTGTGCCACGAGGGAAGCCCCTTATGTTGGTTCTTAATGTTAGGTTAGTGCATTTGGCTTTAATTGTTGAAATATAGCGATAGCAACATATTTAGAAGAAAGTGACTCAACACCGTGCCCTACAATCAAGGTTACAATTGAATAAGCTCCAGCAGTTTAATCTGAAGACAAGGAAAATGAGGCATGAGGGTATGTAATAGCTTCTTCCAAATTTTTGTAGGAATGTTTAAGGTGAATTTGATTTATTCTCTTGGTTCTAGGGAGTATATAACCTACTGAATGGGAATAAACTAAATAGTTGAGAGATAGATTTTCACTTAATATAAAGAATTCTATAAGAGAGCTGCCTTAAAACAATCTGCCCAGTATAGCAGGTGTTCTGGTGGAGGCCAGGGTTGTCAAATGGGACATTAGCCCTTTGACTAGCGATTCAGACCCATTAACCATTAGTCAGAACGACCACCAGCTAATCCGCCTGGTGCCCCTCATCTCTGCTGTTCTGTGAGTCAACTCAGTTTTTGCACAACATACTATTGTTCAGCATATCCCACCTGGGCCATTTACAGATCATAGTTTTGTGGTAACCAATCCCTGTAATAAGTTGCAGTCCTCAAATAATCAAGCAACATGCATTATTTCTCATTCTGTAGTTGCTTGCTGGCTTTTATATTTCCCCAAAGTGTTAAATCTGGCCTTTAGGAATCAACATTCTGTAAGCCCCAGGAGACGGTCTAATGTTGTCTGCAACATGGGGCTTATTGCAAACAGCTGCTTATTGCAGAGTGGTGGGGAGCAAATTGTACCTCTGGTGACCAACATAAAATAAACCTGAGTGCATCCAGCTCTCGTGGAGCACAACTGAAACAATTTGCTGTGAGTAGATCTACTTGGCATTTTTACCCGACCTCAAGTTAGTAATATTACACATTCAGTAATATTAGACTGGCCTAGGAGTTATAAAGGAATTGATTGACTCATAAAATTGGGATTACATTCTAGGTGATCCTATATGAATTTCCAATTTTCACGCTTAATATTTCTGTGCAGGGAAAATTCTAGGAAAAAACCATACGTGAGGGCTTCCCTGGTGGCGCAGTGGTTGAGAGTCCGCCTGCCGATGCAGGGGACACGGGTTAGTGTCCCGGTCTGGGAAGATCCCACATGCCGCGGAGTGGCTGGGCCCGTGAGCCTTGGCCGCTGAGCCTGCGCGTCCGGAGCCTGTGCTCCGCAACGGGAGAGGCCACAGCAGTGAGAGGCCCGCGTACCGCAAAAAAACAAAACAAAACCATACGTGAAACGTGAGATAATGAGGGTTTATGTTTGTTACTCTGTCTGTTCCCATCAGTATTATTCCTATTTAAAATCATGTATTTCTGGGACTCGAATGTTGTTTTGCCTCATTTTTTCCTCCAAAACCTTATCATGTGGTGGCTTCCTGATGCCACCACCCTTAGGTGGCACTTCAGTTTCAGAACTTTCTGGATTTATTTCTCTTATCAAAACTGTCAAGTATTTTATTTTCTGTTTCTCATGATCATATTTCATCCTTTCTGAGGTAATAGCTATCTACTTTTATTGACCCAATTATATCAACCCTTGCCTTATCTCAGGTAACTTATGCATTAACAGTAGTCTTGGGCTTCCCTGGTGGTGCAGTGGTTAAGAATCCGCCTGCCAATGCAGGGGACACGGGTTCGAGCCCTGGTCGGGGAAGATCCCATATGCCGCCGAGCAACTAAGCCCGTGAGCCACAACTACTGAGCCTGTGCTCTAGAGCCCGCGAACCACAACTACTGAAGCCTGTGCGCCTAGAGACCCTGCTCCGCAGTAAGAAGCCACCGCAATGAGAAGCCCGCACACCCTAACGAAGAGTAGCCCCCCAACACGTACACTAAAAAATGCAAATTTCTGTAAATATATATGCTTGAAATGCTGGAAAGTATAGAATCTCTGAGTGATAAAACTTGTCTTTTTTTCTTTATCTTTATTTTCATAAAAATTTCTATAATGTGAACATTTATATATAAATGCTTATATTGTTTTAAATCTGTAAAATTGATCAGTAAAGTTATTTTTCATTTACAAAAGTAATAAATTCTTGTCATAAGAAAATTTAAAAAGTAAATAAATTAATTAATAAAGAGTAGCCCCTGCTCACCGCAATTAGAGAAAGCCTGCGCACAGCAACGAAGACCCAACTCAGCCAAAAATAAATAATTAATAAATTAAAAAAAACACACACATGACCCCCCCTAAAAAAAGAATTAAATAAACAAAAGAAACAGTTGTCTTCATAACAGAAGGCATTTATCCAACTCTACTGATGGATGTCAGACTGTTGAAGGTGAAATTTAGAGAAAACAGAACCCATGCTCACATCAGAATAGACTGTACATGTTCTGCCCATGTACAGCTTCCCTTCTTTGCTTCCTTCCCGAAACATTTTTAGTCTGTTGCTGTGTGCTGAGCCATGGCTCTACACATTGGGAATTTGCTGAAAAGGGAAGAAGGAAAGTGTGGTAATAGAGAATAACAGGATTGCAGGCTTAGGGAACAATTTGGATACAGTGTTCAGGGAAAATCTCTCTGAAGAGAAATAACATTGAAGCTGAAGGAGGTAAAGGAACCAACCCTACGAAAACCAAAGGGAAGAGTGTGCTAGGCAGAGAGAACAGCATATGCAAAGGCTCTGAGGCAGGAAAAAGCTTGATAAGTTGCAAGATCTGGAAGGAGGCCAGTGTGTTGTGTGTTGGGAACTTTGGGCAAAGTTGGACGAGATGAGTTTGGAGATGTTGTTAGGGGCCACATCATTTAATAGGGTAGTAGGACATCACTGAGGGAGATTTTTTTTTTTTTTTGCAGTACACGGGCATCTCACTGTTGTGGTCTCTCCCGTTGCGGAGCACAGGCTCTGGACGTGCAGGCTCAGCGGCCATGGCTCACGGGCCCAGCTGCTCCGCGGCATGTGGGATCTTCCCGGACCGGGGCACAAACCCATGTCCCCTGCAACGGCAGGTGGACTCTCAACCACTGCGCCACCAGGGACGCCCGAGGGAGATTTTAAGTAGAGTGACAGTTCACCTTATAGTTTGATAAAGGTTCTCTGACTGCTCTGTGATAAATAAGTTGGATGGGGCAAGAATGGGAAAATGTACTTGAAAATATAATAGAGAAGCTGGATTACTGTGGGGATAGAAAAAAATGGAGAGAAGCAGACAAATTGAAATATCTCTTTGGAGGTGGATACACAGACTTGGTTTGGATTGGGTATGATAGTAGAGGGAGAGAGAGGAAACAAGGATGATGACAGGTTTTCTGGTTTGATCAATGAGTGGATGGTTGCACCATATGATGAAATGGTGAAGGTTCCCCTCTTTCAAGTAGTGGAAGATAAAGCTTGAAGAGGTTAAGTAATTTGCCCAAGTTCACCTACTCTTCTACTCTGCTTTTTCAAATTAAGCAAATGCCCAGACTAGGAAACTATTTGTGTGGGAAATGTTTTATTGTGTGTAGTGTTCTAAGAACCTAGAACTCATATTACCTATATCAAGGACTGGCATTTATATTATTCACTCAATCCAACAGATAATGAATTTTCTAGGTATCATTGGGTACAGAGTAGTGACACAGAAATGATCTCTGTCTTGCTGTTTTGGGGGAAGGTAGGCCATTAAGTGGTATAACCCAGCTTGAGATTGCTGTAGGGGTGAAGCACTGGTATGTGGGGAACCAGGAAGGTCTTCTCCATGAGGATCATTCCTTCTTGCAGGTGAATATTGAAGACTCAGTAGAAGTTAGGGTGAGAGATCAGGAAATAGTGTTCTAGGTGGAAGTGACAGCTCATGTTTAGAACTGGGACTCCAAAAAGTTCAGAGAACCTGAAATTAAAGCCATGTGGTTGAAAAACTAAGTTCACATAGAGTGGGGAGAGGTAAGGCTGCACAAGTAACCAGGACATGCCACCTCAAAAGTCCTTTTAAGGAACTTAGATGTGATTCTGTGGTAGCAGGGAAAGCATTTATGTCTTTTAGAGGGGGCATGAGTTTATAAAATTATCATTTTAGAAAGACTGTTGTAACTGTAATGTGGAGAATGGATTAGAAAAGGCTACAACCACTCAATAAATATTTGTTGACAATATTCTACAAATGTCTAGTGTGTATAATAGTTGCAAGGATTTTCAGCTTGGTTGCGTTTAACTGATGAATGATAATTTGAAGCCACCAAGGAGTGGCATAAACAGAGCCTCAGTAAGTTTCATTGCTATTTTATTCTGTTATTTGAATTTTCAGGCAGTTTGATTTTAGTGTATACATACATAAGTATTTTTTTCAGTTTGCTTGTTTTTTGCATTTTTGTCCTAGAAGGATGTTAAAGCAGATTAAAAGAATTATGTTGCTTTTTAGAAATGTATGTATCTTTTTCTACTTAAAAAGCATGTATTTACTGATATAAACATTCTTGGTAACCTAGCTAGAATTACAGTAAAAATTAACGTATTAAAAATACTTGGAGATATAATGCTCACTAAAAAAGGAATATAAAATTTTATTTTTGTTATAATTATACCATATATGTATAATTATAATAACATTTTTAGATCTATAAGATAATAGAGTACTTTAAATGTCAGTTTATTATGAATGTAAGATTATGTATGACTGTTATTCTTTTTACTATTGTATATACACAGTAAGCATTTAAAAGTGTGCCATATTTTAATGTACTTTCAAAACTCCTAATTGATAATTCCTGTTCATAGAATTAAATCCTTCCTAGAAGGGTCTTATAGGTCAAATCAAACCTCCTTCCCAAGTACAAATTATTTCTTGTCTACAATCCAGTATCAAGTTTCTCTTTTAACACTGCCTTTTAAAATATTTTGGTTGTTTAAAGTTCCTTTTTAATTACTGACCTAATCTCTTTCTTTGAAAAATCTGCCTCTTTGGTTCCAGCTCTGTCCTCTGTGGTTTTAAGGAAATGCTTAAATATTTCATGTGTTATAAAGACTTATTCATGAAGATTTATACTGGAATATTAACCCTGGGAGAGGATTTACTTCACAGCATAATGAAATAGTTATTTAAAGCTAGGTTCCCTTTTGTGTTTGTGTGTTCGGATGGGTTCATACTGGATGGAGTTTCATTTGGTGTGTATATATCTATTAATATAGCTATACTTTCTAATTACCGATTACAGTTTACATCTTCCTCCCTCCCTCCCTTCCATCCTTCCTTCCTTCCTCTGTGTGTTTTCTATTTCTTTCCACTAGAGTAAGAGCAATAAGTGCCTACAACACTGTCCTACATATAGTAAGCTCACATGAATATTTGTTACATGAATAAAAATGATTTAAAGTCTTTCAGTAAAATCTCCAGAAGATCTCTGAGATTTATTGGCTATTAGAATTATCACTGGGAAGTTAAGTTATGTTAAAGATCACATAGTTAGTTAGTAGAAAGTCATTACTAGAATATTATTATTCTGATTAATACTGCTAGGATGAATTCACTACTCCAAGGTATAATCTTAGAAAAATTCTTTTTTTTTTTTTTTTGTGGTACGCGGGCCTCTCACTGCTGCGGCCTCTCCCGTTGCGGAGCACAGGCTCCGGACGCACAGGCTCAGCGGCCATGGCTCACGGGCCCAGCCGCTCTGCGGCATGTGGGATCTTCCTGGACTGGGGCACGAACCCGTGTCCCCTGCATCGGCAGGCGGACTCTCAACCACTGCGCCACCAGGGAAGCCCATGAAGTGATGATCTTAAATTGAATTATAACATTCAAGCAGAAATGAGTACACATCCTAAGAGTACAGCTTGGTGAACTTTTCCAAGGTGGTTGCACATGAAACCACCACACAGATGAAGGTAAAGAACATTATCTTTCTCATGCTCCCTTCCTGTCATTATGTCACTCAGATAATTATTATCTCCATAGATTAGTTTTGCCTGTTTTTAAAGGTGTACGTAAGTTGAATTATATAGTATGTACTCTTTTGTGTCTAACTTCTTTCACTCACCATTATGTAGATGATGCTCATCCACACTGTGTGTAGTGGAAGTTCAGTTTTATTGCTGTGAAGTGTTCCTTTGTAAGGTGACTCCACAATTTATTTTTCAGTTGTACTGTTAATAGACATTTAGGTTGTTACCTTTTGGATACTACAGATAACTACTTAAATTTTCCTGTATATGTATGAATTTCTCTTGTCTATCGACCTCGGAGTGGAATTGCTGGGGACATAGGGTATATGTATGTCTAGCTCTAGGAGATATAGCTAAAGATTATTCTAAAGTGGTTGTATTATGTATTAGATTATGGTGAATATCAGAGATGTGTTGTGATGAAATAGGAATCATATTGGCAGAAAATATTCAGTTTTAAATTTTAAGAAATCTAAATAGTATATAATTTTTTAAAAAACAACTAGAATAATGTCTTTTATACTTTGTACCAACTTTTCAATTTGATATAGCGAAAACTTGAGTGGATAAGTATATTGTCTTGCAATAGTAATCTTAATGTACAAAGAGATCTGTAATGGAACTTAAAAAAAAAAAAGAATGTTCAGGGAACATATTAAATTACCAAAGAGGTACTTGATGCCCAGTACTAATGGTTTTTCTTGTCCTATTTATACTATAAAAAGTGACTCTTGGACTTGAAATCAGGAAAAGAAAAATTTGAAGATTTCAGTTCATTTGATATGCAATAAATTTTTCTTTGTTTGTTTCCCTCTACCAGAGTTTCTTGGTTATGTTTAACATGTTACAGACAATAAGCTGTGTCTACAGTACTCCGTATACAGAATGGTAGTATCAGTGATCAACCTATGCTCTTTGGCAATTATAATTGCTTTTTAATCCCAAATTAGCACTTTGGAGGGTATATGCAGGTCTCACCATGCATTTTAAAACAGGCATCCTTAATATGATTATTGAATGCTACTTCAGCTTCAGTTACATTAAGTATAGTGTTTGGAAAGTATTTTGATGTATTGCAGAGGCTAATTACTCAGTTTTCACCAAATTCCTTTACTATGCAAGTGTAGGCCCAGAAGAAAAAGTTGCTTTGAATTTTTTAAATGACATAGAAGAATGAAAATATCAGCAACTTTCATATCTTTGTTTCATGTTCAGTTGTACCGAATGGCTTTTATCTAGCTGAGAGAAGTGGTATAATATTTTTACCCCTCTTTATTTGTGGTTCTTTCAATCAGTATTTCTCCAGCTTTGATTGGATAAACCCTTTACTGAGTCTTAGTTTCATTATCTGTTAAATGAGGGCATGGGACTAAGCTGGCTCCTTCTAGAGCTAATTTCTCTGTGTGTGTGCTGTATATATTAATGCAGGGTATTAGATGTATATTTAATAAGTGTTGCTTAGGAAGGGCTCTCTGGTTTTCTTTCTTCTTCCTTACAAGTGAAAGGAAATATTTCAGAGAGAGAATAACTATCCTCCCCCTTCCAGATCTTCATAGCTGATGCTAAATGAACCAGGGAGGAGAGAGATCTGCTGATTCATGGCATTGAACTTGGAGTTCTAACCATTATAATTTCTAATGAATGGTGACTCAGGAGACTTCTTTAAAATGATACATTCTGACATCCAGTGACCTTTAAATTAATATTTCTATTATGTAACTCAGTTGCTTCTGTTTCCTGGAGGTAATAACATTAGTTTGTGCTGAGGTAGGTAATGATTTTGTTAGCAATTTCCTTTGTGGTAAGTGTTTTTACTATAATTCAGTTTGAAGGAAGGATTGTTTGTACAAGTAAAATCTAGAAGAACTCACCTGTAGTGTACTGTGATCAAGAAAAAAGGTGGTCATTAACTTCTGGGGCAATGTTCTTTTTTTTTTTTTTTTTTTTTTTTTTTGCGGTTCGCGGGCCTCTCACTGCTGTGGCCTCTCCCGTTGCGGAGCACAGGCTCTGGACGCGCAGGCTCAGTGGCCATGGCTCACGGACCTCCTCCCGGACCGGGGCACGAACCGTGTTCCCTGCGTCGGCAGGCAGACTCTCAACCACTGCGCCACCAGGGAAGCCCTGGGACAACATTCTTGACACTCTGGATGAATAGTCACATTGACTGAATTTATTTTGGTGAAAACTTGTTGCCAACTACAAATTTTTTTTAAATCACAAACACACACAGTGCTATGGCAAAGGAATGAGGCTGTGGAATCAGACCTATTGCTAGTTCTTTCATTGATGAGTAAGCAATATTACAAACTTGGGTTTCTTTATCCATAAAACAAGAGTAATAATACCTCACAACAGTGTACAGTAAGTATTAAGTGAAGGGATAACCTCATCAGATCTAATTTCTGTTGGGCCACTTTACCTTATCCACTATAAATGACATAAAAAACATGAAGAAATCTACTTTTGAGAAAGACAACTTGATAAATAGCACAAACAGGAATTTGCTTTATATAAAATCAGTGTAATGGATGGATCTGCTAAAAACTTTAAAATAAGTATGCTTGATGTTTTTTCATGGGAATAAATGAAAAAATAACTTCCATTGGACTAGAGCAAGAAATTACATAACCAAACAGGCAGAACCAAATATGAAGGTGTATATGAAAAAAGATCTAATTAGAAATTGAAGAATTGAAAAATGTTGTCACTAAAATTAAAATACCATTATAGACAGGATAAACTTTTTAGAAAATTCACTGTTAGAATTTTTGAACTGGAAGATATTATTGTGGAATCCATATCAAAATCAAAGGTAGATTAAAAAAATAGGAAAGTATAAAAATACTGAGACCAAAGAATAGGTTGAGAAGTGCCATTATAACTAAAAGTATTTGAAACATTCTAAACACACACTATCTTCATTTTTTTAATCTACTATTTTCTTTAAAAATAACAAGAGGAAATTATACAACTATGTGTGAAAACATTCTTGACATAAAAATTCAAGCGTCAGGTAAGAATATATTGAAGTAAAAAGTAAAAGTACCTCTTTGCTCCTTTTAGCCATGCACAGTTGCCACCCCATAGTAACCACTATCCATTTGGTGTATATCATTCCAGACCTTTATTCCTTTATTTACATGAAAATATATACACATGTAGAAATATATAATCTGATTTTTTTTGTAAGAGACATGAAATTGTTCATATTATTACACACCTTTTAAAAAAATCACTATTAAGGGCTTCCCTGGTGGCGCAGTGGTTGAGAGTCCGCCTGCCGATGCAGGGGACACGGGTTCGTGCCCCGGTCCGGGAAGATCCCACATGCCGCAGAGCGGCTGGGCCTGTGAGCCGTGGCCGCTGAGCCTGCGCGTCCGGAGCCTGTGCTCCACAACGGGAGAGGCCACAACAGTGAGAGGCCCGTGTAACCAAAAAAAAAAAAAAAAAAACCACTATTAAAAGTGTCTTTGTAATTAAGTGTGAGTGTTTAGAATAATAGATGGTTAGATATGGAAATAAAATGGTATGTAGATTATTAATTTTGATAGATATTGGCAATGTTGCCCTCCAGTAAAGTTGTGTAATTTTACATTCTCACCAACATTTTAAGAGAATCACTATTTTCTCATATTCTTGCTAATACTGGATATTATGAAATTCTTAAAATTGTAATTTCATGGCAAGGATATCCTGATTTTACTTACATTTCTTAAATTATTCATGATGTTGGAAATCTTTTAAATTTTTGTTTTTAATGTTAATTGATAGTGATAATTTTTACCTACTTGAGTTCTATTTATTAAATAGTAACCTTTGTCTGTTACATGTGTTCTAAATGTTTTCTTCCTGTCCATTTGCTATTTAGCTTGGGGTTTTTCTCTTCTATAAACATTTGGCCTTTTCATGATGTCCATTGAGTTTTTACAACTCTCCAGGGTTATATCATAGTATATGTACTTAGTTTATTTCTCCTTAAAATTGTTCTTATATAAAGATATGCATCATTTTATCAAATATGGTTTTAAATATTTAAGATATCCATTAAAAAGAGAAGGTAAAGGAGGCTAAAATACTGCTCTAGTTTTCTACCTTTTCTATTAGAAGGCCATTCTTGTCTCCCTTGCTTCTTGTACAATACATGTGTTAAAAGCTTAGATTCCAGAAGTGTATTAGTAAGTGTGAATCTCTGCTGAGCTTATGGGAGTTGGCTCATAACCTGTTCCTGCCACAGGGTGCAAGGACAAGGAAAGCTGCTTGTTAGAGGTCTATATAACATGAGTCCTTAAAAGTAGAGAGCCTTTTCAGACTGGGTCAGAGCTGGTATAGAAGAAGAGAGAGATATAAAGTATGAGAGACTTGAGAGATATAAAGTATGAGACATTTCTGGCTCTGCAGATAATTCATAAGTTTTTACTCTTTCAATTTCATTAAAATGAGTGTTTAAGGCTATCAGTTTTCCTCTGATCAGTGCTTTAAAAATATCTGATGTGTAGGGTTTTCATTATTATTTTTAAAAGACATTTTTTGTTTGTATTTACTCTTTTACCCAAGAATTGCTTTAAAAAAATGTTTTTTAAATTTCCAAGTAGGAAGGGGCTTTTACAAATCTGCTTAAGTAATTTCTAGTTTTATTTCATTGAAACCAGAGAGTGTTGCTTATAATATATCTCTTTTATAGAACTTTCTGACATTTTCCTTGTGACCTAATACATGATTAATTTTTGTGATGTTCCATATAGAGTAAGGTTTATTTTCTATTTCCAGGGGGTAAAGTTTAATATATATTCATAGAGTCTTCATAATTCTATTTGTAGTGTTACAAAGTGTTTTCACATTTTTAGTCCACCTGATCTGTCAGTAGTATGTTAAAGTCTCCTATTGGTTTTGCTCTGTCTGTGTCTCCTGTCATCTCTGAGATTTTGCTTTACAAAGAGAAATGCTGTGTTATTTGTTACATAGATATTCATACTTATTATATCTTCATTGAGTCTTTTGGTTTTTAATATTAAACAGTGTCTTCCTTTTTTACATTTAATAGTTTTTGTTTTGTGTTTTACTTTGTTTATCAGTGTTACTATCCCTGCTCATCTGTTTAAAAATTTTCGTGGTATATTTTTGTTTAACTCTTTATATTTAGGCTTTTCACTCATTTTCTTTTAGGTATATACCTTATATATTGTATAAAGTGAGGTTCTGCTTTATGAACCAGAATAGAAGTCTTTTCCTTTTAATAGGTACGTTAATGCCTCTAAAGTTATTGGAAAGAATGTTATGTTTGGTCTCAATTCTATCATATTATTTCATATTATAATCATTCTGCATTTATGGTATATTTGCTGGGTTTCTTTTACTACATGAGTTTTTATCTCTCTCTTATGTCTCTCTATTTGAACTTCTTTTCTAGCAGTGTTTTATTTTTGTTTTAGTAGTCACATTGTAATTATGGCTTTATTCTTAACTTAAAATTTTAACTCTTTAATGTCTGGTTTGTCAGCTTTTAATAGTATACCTACCTATTGCCTATACAAGTTTATTCTACTTTATTCTTTCCCTTTCCTTCTTATTCCATTGTTTTATCAGCATTGATTCTACTTTGTGAGAACATTTAGTACATAATATATTTGTGTATATCATATCGCATGTTATTTTCCTGTGTTTACCCTGTCTTTGTTTTATATATACAAATAAATATATAAATACACACTGTTAATTTTTGGCTTAACTTTCCCAATAATTGCTTAGTTGAATTAAATTCATCTTCTAATAGATTTCTCAAGGACTTGTGGACACAGAATTCTTTGAGTTATTACATGTTTAGAGCAGTTTTTCTATAGGCTTGATACTCAAAGGTAGCTTGGCTGGATATAAATATTTAGATTCCACTGTATTTCCTGGAATTTTATGAAAATGTTGCCCATTGGGACATCCCTTGTGGCACAGTGGTTGAGAATCCACTTGCCAATTCAGGGGACACGGGTTCGAGCCCTGGTCTGGGAAGATCCTACATGCTGCGGAGCAGCTAAGCCTGTGGGCCACAACTACTGAGCCTGCGCTCTAGAGCCCGTGAGCCTCAACTGCTGAGTCCACATGCCACAACTACTGATGCCTGCGCACTTAGAGCCTGTGCTCCGCAATAAGAGAAGCCACCGCAGTGAGAAACCTGCACACCGTGATGAAGAATAGCCCCCGCTCACCACAACTAGAGAAAACCTGCGCACAGCAACGAAGACCCAGTGCAGCCCAAAATTAATTAATTAATTAAAAAATACATTAAAAAAAAGAAAATGCTGCCCATCAGTACTTTGCACTGAGTCTTGTATTTGATAAAACTGTTGCCAATCTAATTCTCTTTCCTTTGTACATTATTTGAATTTTTTTGCCTTGATACCCTGAGAATTTTTCCTTTAATGTCTACTAGTCTTACTAGGAGTTGATCATTGGAGGTCCTTTTCCCTTGATACCCAGTGTCCCCTTTCAGTGTATAGATTCAGCTCTTTCATTTTTTAATACTTTATTGAAGTAGCGTTTCAAATATTAGTTCTATTCCATTAAAAAAATCTTCTTTAGGAATTCAATTGATATGTAAATTGGATTTTATTTTGCCTGTCCTCCATTTCAATCACTTTCTCTGTGACCCTTTAATTGTTTTTCTCAGTTTCGTTTTATTCCCTTAGTTGTTTCTGTTGTTTTTCTACTATCCCTTGTTATATTTTCATTGAAATCTATTTTTTGTTTAGAATTTTGTAATGTAGTTTCTATTTGTGGTATAGTTTTGTATTTTTCTTTTTTTTTTTTTGAGTTCAATCAACTCATTTGTTTTTCTGATCATGCATTTTCTCTTAGTTTTAAATGTCTGTTTCATCTACCTAAATGCTTGTTTGAGTATATTTAATTAAGGTTTGAGTGTTATGTTATAGTTTCCTTCTGTTTTGGCAATTTGTAGGGAGGGGATGGAATTTCTATCAGATGAATTGTTTGGCTTATCATTCTCAATTTTCTTTTTTATAGCAGTTTTTTTGTTTTTGTTTGTTTGTTTTTCCAGTGTGTTGGAATGGTTATGACATTCCTAGTTCAAGAGCACTCTCTTCTGTCATTGCAGACAAAGTATTGCTTCTTTACTGGATGGCATGTCTTTCGAATAGTTATGTGTCACTGGATTTTAAAATTTTGTTTTGTCGTAGGGGATTCTAAATATTTCCCCTTGCTTCTTTTCTTCTCTATGTATAGTTCCCAAAGAAACCTTTCCTTTTGTGCTAGCTCTCTTCTCCCTCCAACACGAAAGCTTTCTGAGGTTGCCTTGTCATCTCTAATATACCTTTTCAAGTCCCTTCTCTGTGTCAGTGCTTGTATCTAACTGTTGACTTTCAGTATTTTCACATATAGGATCGACTTTCTGGCAGTGGTTTTAAATCACATTCAGGTCTGCCATTAGCTCCCCTCTTATTTCCTTGTATTTCTCCTGAATTGCTGTTGGTTTCCATGAAGCCTGGTGGCAGGAGCACCAGTGAGAGCATGCTGGAATTTAATGTTTACGTTTATACTTACAAGTAATTGGAATTTGAGAGGTTTCTGTCTTCCATTTATGTTGAGTCACGAGTTTGTGTAGTTTTATTTGTCCTCCCTGTTTTTTTGTTTTATTTTTGTTTTTTCGGATATGTTGCGACTTTGAGATTTACACCACTCCCACTGCTTCGGCAAACCAGAATCTTCTGTATACATTGCTATCACTCAGTATCCTGTAGCAACTTAAATGTTTTAAAATTTTGCTTTGTATGAAATTCAAATATTGAATATATATGAAAACTTTCCAGAAGATGAGAAGATATTTTAAATAATTAAATCTATACATCATAGGCTTTATCAGACACATAGTTTGAGCAGGTTAGAAAAAAATGGATTCTGAGGTCTTACCAAGGTCTTACTAATGTAAAAATCAATGGCTTTTTGTCTCTGTGTTATTAATGTTTAGAGTCCCTAACGTGTTTTGTGGGACTAAATAATAAAACAGCGATCTTCTTTTTAACTGTGATTCACTGCTGATTCTTTTTGCTAAGGTTATCTGAAACAACTATCTGTGTTTAGTAAGTCCAAGGGCACGTTGAAGTTTCATGTGGAATAGTTACATGGGAATTTGCTGAAGCAATTACTCTATTTCCTAAGTAATTATCCACATCACTTCCCAAGCTATACATCTCTCTCTTGCTCTTTAGCATTATGAACATCCCACCCATTGGTACGCACATTTATTCTTCACAGTATCCAGCTGTTACCTACTCTAAGACATAACACACCTCTAATTTATATAGCTAAATCTTGCTTCACTGGGTCTTTTAAATCTGAAGCCTTAATTTTTTTGATGGCCAATTTTTTTGTATTCTTCAGACTTTGTAACGCTTTAAGAATCTGTGGCCCCTGAAATAAATTTTGTACCAATAAGGAGCAAGAAGGAACAGTAATTTTCCTACTTGGGAAAACTGAGTAATCTTGTAAATGCATTTCTAATTATCATTCTGTGAGCTCCTATTCATTTCTAGCTGCCATGGATTTCATTGTAACATATCATAATTGGTGTAATATAGTTAAAATTTTCTTGCATTATATCAAGTTTTAAAGCATCTTTAATATTCCTTTGTAACCTGCAGCTGAATTGAAAAGAACCCAGCCATATTGACAATTTTCAAAATAACTTTTAAGAGGTTATAGGAAAGTATTCTGAGAGAGCTGTTCCAGTGGTACTCTTTTTAAAACTAATACAAGTTCTCTGAGTAAGATTGGATCATTGTACTTTCATTAGTTCTCCTATGGCTCAGAGATCATCAAGTGGCTACCACAGTTTGCTTTTATATTCTCCAGCCTAGCAATGAGAAGATGGAAAAATATGAGTGGTTCCTGTGCTTAATAGTGCTTTATTCCTGTATTTATCTCCATATATCATATATGGCTATATTTACCTCTCCTCTCCAAACAGGTGATAATGTATGTAGTTAAACCCCATTTTCACATTGAGATCAGGAGCTTTTTCATACATAGACATCTGTAGAGTTCAGAATTGTTCATATTATATGCTCCATGTTTTTCTGCTTCCATTTCTGACCTCAAGCAATTTGTGGCTCTCTCCTTCTACCTCTGCACTTATCTTGGGTAAACCAGAGGACTTTATGATAGCATTTAAGTTATCAAGATAACGTAAGGTTGCTTTCTAGCTTCTAACTTATCTCTGAAAATAGTTAAATATTTTACTCTTGTATTCAGAAACAGTGCATTGATGAGCTAAGTTTTCCCATATTTCTTTAGCTTTTGTTTATTCACATATTGGAATATGGGATTTGGAATAGATTATTTTAGATAATGTCCGTAATAAGTACCAGTACCTTCTTTTAAAATAGGATAAGAAATACATTGCAAAAAGGTAAAGTTTAAACTGTAATGTCATTGTGAACCCAGAATGTTTACCATTTGTCAGCTAATTTAGGAGGATTAAAGAATTGCAAATTAACAATTCAGGTTATAGGGATCACCTTTCTAAATTTTTCTAAGTCAGTTTACTTGATAAGACAATAATCTGTAGTTGTCTATGTATAATTTAATATTATTTAGACTATGGCTTTTAGTGTTAATATTAACTAATTTAAACATTTATACTGGTCCTCTCCCCTCATATGCAAGATAATAGTAATCTTCATTTTCACCACTCTGTGAATATTATTACTCTTTCTAACTAATTTTGCTTTTCAGTAGAGCAATTTGGGATTAGACATTTGAAGACCAATACTTAACATGTTCATACTTACAGAAAAGAATAAAGCCATTTTTCTACATAAAACTGGGATTACCTCTTCACACCTAAGAAGTGTGTGAATACCTAAAATTCACACACAATTTTCCCCAAAAATGTTTTTGGTAGTTTTTTTTTTTTTTTCTGGTACTGAGACCAGTGAAAGTTTATAAGGTTGTTAAGTCTTATGCATCTTCTTGAATCAAATCCAGTGCTTTCTGTTTGATAGCTGTGACTGTGACAAAGAGAAGTGGCTCTCTTGCAGTGAATATTCTTTCTCTGGAAAAAGAAAAAAATAGGTTGGGAGTGTTTGCCAAAAAATCACTGTGTCATGTAGTGCTGAAGCCCTTGACTAGTCTCCTTTGTTGATGGAAATGGAATTAACCTTGGAGGAAGCGGTATCATTGGCCTCCTTTGTTTTTTCTCTCCTCTCCAACTTTTCTCTCCTTCTCTTTTCACTTTGCCCTTTGACTTCTGCTGTTCCATATTCATGAAGCAGGAATGTTACTGGAGACTAAATGTGGCTATGAGAATTTTTGAATCGGGCAGTATAGGAGACAACTGAAAACCGAGCCATCTTGTAACTTTTACTTCTGGAGGGAGATTATGTATTACAATTTTGGAATTATTATAACTTTGTCTAAAATGAAGAGATATTTTATTTACTACCTTTGGTTTTCATTAAAAACTGTTTGCTGTGGTTTTGAAAACTTAAAAACCTTCATTAAATTTAACAGTTATTGGCTAAGCACTCTTTTTTGCAGTCTCATTGTTAAATATGGATAATTCATGTTGTTAATTGCTGTGATGATGGACGAATTGCTTTTAAAATAACTAATACATGAAAAACTCTTAAGTAAAATTTTCTTCGTATCTGTATAAACTTGAAAGAAATTAGAAGTGAGGAGATAAGATATTTACTCTAACTTGCTTTGGGAGATTTTATGAAATGTAACTTAAAAAAAAAAGTACATAATTTAAGCACACCGTGTTTTACTGTATGTGACTTCAAGCAATAATAAATTAAAAATAGCAGTGTTGCTCACAGTTCAGGTATAGGCAGAACTACATTATAGTTTAAATTCAAATTCTAGTAGATTATTACTACGGTAAAATTTCACAAGGAGTTCAACCTTTCTAATAAAGAAATACAAATGAATCAACTGTGAGATGCTATTTTGACCTACCACATTGACAATGCTGAACAATAATATGTAGTATGGGCAGGGGTTCAAGGGAATAGAAGTTATATCCTTGTAGTGGAAATGTAAAATTCTTAAATCTTTTTGGAAGGAATTAGATGATATGCATTAAGATTTATATCCTTTGATCTAGTAATTCCACCTCAAGGAATTTTTCTTAAAGAAGTAATCAGAGAGCTACACAAACAATTACATGAAGTGTTTTATTACAGAAGGTTTCATAGTACTAAAGCATTAAAACAAAAACATAAACACTGAAAAATAATGGAATGATTAAAATTATTTTGGTAGGTCCAAATGATTATCACAATATGCATTTATTTAAAATGACATTTTGGAATTTATTTACTGATACAGTAAAATACCTATAATATTAAATGAAAAAAATAGAATAGAAAATTGTATTTATTTTGCTTGCTTTCACATTTGTATTGTTTAAAAATATATATTTATCTCCATACAAGACTATTGAAGTAAAATTTAGCAAAATGTTAAAAATTATTACTTATAATTTAAAGATAACAGTTTTTTTAATGGTCCCATTTTACGTACTTTCTTGAGTCTTTGAAAGTTTCTACCATTAACAGGTGTTATTTTAAAAGTAAAAATGTATTTGCTTGAAAAAGCTATCACAGTTAGCTCAAAGAATATACATCTTTAAAAATGCATGTAAATTATTTTGTGACTAAAATCTCAGATTACCATTTTTTCCTGTTGACTAAACTATTGTTGGATTTTATGCTAGTAAATTAATATTCACCAAATACTGCATTCTCTATGGGATAGCATTTGCAAAACTCATATATTTAGAGAACACAATTATGTCAGTGAAATGAAATTAATGAAATGGCATCCCACACAGGCACCATAATTTGCATATTAATTTCAGTTAATGTTTTTATGGATGTGACAGGCTTATTCTAGTCATATTTGATTAAAAAAAAAAAGATTGTGAAGCAACCAAATGTTGAACAATTGTTACAGTAGATTCACAGTATTCCAAAAAACAGCTTTAATATGTTATTTTTTGGCACTTTGACTTTGGTTTATTTACCTTTTATAGCTTTTTTTTTAAAGTGCAAATACATTTTGTCAATAAATAGGTAGTTGCTGATGCTGAGTAT
This sequence comes from Grampus griseus, assembly GCF_964374135.1. Taxonomy (NCBI): domain Eukaryota; kingdom Metazoa; phylum Chordata; class Mammalia; order Artiodactyla; family Delphinidae; genus Grampus; species Grampus griseus. The sequence continues at coordinate 37,609,436 of NC_139003.1, forward strand.
TTATTTTTTAATAATAATCACCCCCTGCCCCCAACACACATAACACCCCGGCAACCACCAATCTGTACTCTGTATCTTTGAGCTTGTTTTCTTTCTTTGTTTTGTTTTTTAGATTCTACATATAAGTAATATCGTAAAGTATTTGTCTTTCTCTGTCTTATTTCACTTAGCAAAATCCTATCAAGGTCCATCCATGTTTGTCACAATTGGCAAGATTTCATTCTTTTTTTATGGCTGAAGAGTATTCTGTGTGTATATATATCACATCTTCTTTATCCATTTATCCATTATGGACACTTAGGTTGTTTCCCTATCTTGGCTGTTGTAAATGATGCTGCAGTAAACATGGGGGTACATATATCTTTTTGAATTAGTGTTTTCATTTTCTTTGGATAAATCCCCAGAAGTAAATTGCTGGGTCATGTGGCAGTTCTACTTTTAATATTTTGAGGAATTTTCATACTGTTTTCCACAGTGGCTGCAGTAAGTTATGTTCCTGCCAACAGTGCACAGGGTTCCCTTTAATTCACATCTTCACCAACACATTATTTCTTGTCCCTTTGATAATAGCCATTCTATGATGGTGATGAGTTGATATCTTATGGTGGTTTTGATTTGCATTTCCCTGATGATTAGTGATGTTGAGCACCTTTTCATGAACCTATTGGCTATCTGTATGTCTTTTTTGGAAAAAAAATGTTTATTGAGATCCTCTGCCCATTTCTTTAATTGAATTTTTTTTTTGTTTTTGCTATTGTTTGACTTCTTTATGTATTCTGCATATTAACCCCTTATTGAATATATGATTTGCAAATATTTTCTCCCATTTGGTATGTTGCTTTCATTTTGTTGTTGGTTTCCTTTGCTGTTCAGAAGACGTTTAGTTGTCATCCCACTTGTCTGTTTTTGCTTTTTTTGATTTTGCTTTTGGAGTCAGATTCAAAAAATCATCAAGACTGATGTCATATGAAGCTTATGACCTGTACTTTCTTCTAGAAGTTTAATGGTTTCCCGTCTTACATTCAAGTCATTAAGCCATGTCGAGTTGATTTTTGTATATGGTATAAGACAGTGGTCTCATTTCATTTCTTTTGCATGGGACTGTCCAGTTTACCCAACACCATTTATTAGGATACTGTCCTTTCCCCATTGTATATTCTTCCCTCCTTTGTTGTAAATTACTTGATCTTACATGTTTGTGTTTATTTCTGGGCTCTCTATTCTTGTTTTTTCTTTTTTTTTTTTCTTTGATCCATGTGTCTGTTAACAAGAACCAACTTCTTTATAAGTTTTACAGCTTTTCTGTTTTTATTTTCATTAATTTCTTCCTTCTGACTTTGTTTTACTTTGTTGATCTATTTCTAGCTATGGAGTGGAATGTTTAAATCACTTTTTTTTTCAAAATTTATGTACGTAAACATTTAATGCTATGGATTTTCTTTAGAGAAGTGCTTTTGCTATGATCTATAAATATTAGTTGTTTAATAGCTTGTTTGTTAATTTCCAGGTGAAAAGGTTTTACATTATTATTAATTAGGGTTTTTTTGGTTATTATGTGGTGATCAGAGAACACTATTGGTGTATTTGTGTGTCAGTATTAATACACTAAAATATAGTATCAGTATTATTTTACTAATAGTAGTACAGGTGTACCTCGGAGGTATTGTGAGTCGGTTTCAGACTACTGCAATAAAGTGACTATTGCAATAAAGTAAGTCACACAAACTTTTTTGGTTTCCCAGTGCATAGAAAGGTTATATTTACATTATACTGTAGTCTATAAAGTGTGCAATAGCATTATAACTAAAAAGCCAATGTACATACTTTAATTAAAAAATACTGCTATTGAAAAAATGGCACAGATAGACTTTCTTGATACAGAGTTTCCACAAACCTTTAGTTTGTTAAAAACGTAATATCTGGGAAGTACAATAAAGCAAAGCATGATAAAACAAGGTATGCCTCTACTGGTATATTTCTTTTTTTTATATAAATTTATTTATTTAATTTATTTATTTTTGGCTGTGTTGGGTCTTTGTTGCTGCGTGTGGGCTTTCTCTAGTTGCGGTGAGCGGAGGCCACTCCCCCCTGCAGGTTTCTCATTGCGGTGGCCTCTCCTGTTGCAGAGCACGGGCTCTAGGCACGCGGGCCTCAGTAGCTGTGGCACTTGGGCTCAGCAGTTGTGGCACGTGGGCTCTAGAGTGCAGGCTCAGTAGTTGTGGCTCACAGGCTTAGTTGCTCTGTGGCATGTGGGATCTTCCTGGACCAGGGCTCGAACCCATGTCCCTTGCATTGGCAGGCGGATTCTTAACCACTGTGCGACCAGGGAAGGCCTATTGGTATATTTATAAATTTTTGGATTCAATTCTTATTACCAACCAGACTTTGAGTTCCTTCTTCAAATTTGGCACCCAGAGATTTCTCTCCCTTGGTTTCAAATTTGTCTATATCCCAAAATTCCCCTCTACCTTAGCATTTCATTGATTTGGAGGAGAAATTGATGATTCTGTCTGCATAATCCACTGTAAAATTGTGCTGAAGTTATGCTTGTATTTTCTTCAGTTTCAGGGGATCTTTACAGTGTAAACTAAAATTCTGCATGTAACCAGTCAGTTCGACTTCAGTGAATATTTATTGAGAATCTGTTATCTTGTGATGTACTATTCCAGTGGGTCAGGCATAAAGGAATTTCTGTAACAGCTTCTTATTTATTAGTAATTGCTCAGTAGATATCAAGTCCTAGAGTCATGGCATCCATGTTCAGGTCAATTATTCAGGCAAAACTATACATTGGAAGCCTTTATCTTAAATTCCTACAGGGATATTTCTTGGCATTGTTTTCTCTGGCAGAAATTATGAAGGTTTGGGCTTCCCTGGTGGTGCAGTGGTTAAGAATCCACCTACCAGTGCAGGGGATACGGGTTCGAGCCCTTATCTGGGAAGATCCCACATGCCGTGGAGCAACTAAACCTGTGCGCCACAACTACTGAGCCTGCGCTCTAGAGCCTGTGAGCCACAACTACTGAGCTCACGTGCCACAACTACTGAAGCCTAGAGCCTGTGCTCCACCACAAGAGAAGCCACTGCAATGAGAAGCCTGTGTACCGCAATAAAGAGTAGCCCCTGCTTGCTGCAACTAGAGAAAGCTTGCACACAGCAATGAAGACCCAGCGCAGGCAAAAATAATAAACAAATAAAATAAATCAAATAAATAAAAAAATAAAAATAAAGCTTTAAAAAAATGATAAAGGTTCAAAAATGAAGGAATGTACTTTTAAGTACTGTGAATGAAGAATGCTGCTTATTGTGCTTTCGGTTTTAACATACTTTGGGTTTTAACATAGGCATTTTAGGCTTAAGGATCATAACTGAAGGCATTTTAAGGTAAGTTACTCAGTCACAAAGGCAAAGATGAAAGTAAAGTTTTAGAAGTGTTTTACACAGCCTTTGAAAAGCCTTTCTATACTAATTACTGTACAGTTATACATCTCTTAATTAAATAAACTGCTATTGTTTTCCCATTATTCTTGGACTTTGAAGTTTTTGAGTCTAAGAGGATACTGAATTAATTCAAGGATTTCTGAATTTAAAGATTTAGGGCATAGTAACACCAGGGTTTGGATTTAGGACTACAATTTTGATTCACAGATTTTTTAAGGACTTATTTTTTATCACCCCCAGGATACGTTGCAAATACCTTGAAAAGCTCAATTTCGAAGGTAAATAATTTAGGAAAAGATTTTTGTAAGTTTTTTTCCCCCAGTCGAGAATATTTGCATTTAACTTAAGACATTGAGTACATTATCTCAGATCAGAGATCTGAGCAGTTGTGAGCTTCCAAAGAGTACTTAGAATGGATGGAAAACATCCTTTATAATTACTGTCATTTATTTAATCAGTGTGCAGTGATTAAATCATGTAAGGAAGCAGGATTTTGATTAAAATCCTTTTCTTTCAGTAGAGGTTATAATCTGCTGACACAGAGCCACTTGGGTGCTGACTTAAACTCTCATAGTATGGACAGGTGCTTATTTGGTATGATGGGGAGACAAACAAGGGTAAGTCAGAGCTAAAGGCCAGCATCACTTGATAGATTCTCCATCAGTGAACTTTCCTGGATTTATTAGGAGTGTCCTGGAATTTCAGACAAACTCTTAGTTGTTATTTTTTTCTTTGGGCAGACCTAGAGAGTAGCTTAGCATAGTTCATGTACATTTTGGTAGCCATTTTTTCTTGAAGGAAGCACAGATTTGTGTACCCTCCCATCCCCATATTTATTTATGTATTCTTTTATTCAGTTAATATCTATTGAGAGTATCATGGGTTCCAAGTACTGGGCTAGGCATCATGATACACATATGAATGATGTTATTTCTACTTTTTAGGATCTTATAGTCAGGGATGGAGAGAGGGAGAAAAGAATGTGAACAGTACAATATAGTGTGATAATTGTAAGCTCGGGGTGCTTTTGGAGCACATAGATGGGCCAAATATGAGAGGTCTAAGAATGTTTCCTGGAGGACTACAAACTGAATTAAGCTCTGAGGAATAAGGAATGGTGGGGCTTGGTGCTGAGAGAGTATGGATTACTCTCAATATACTATCAATTTAAGTACTCCAAACTTTTAGTATTGTTGGGTATGAAAAGTAGCAGTGGTAAGAGAGGAGGCTTGAGAGTAAACAGATCATAAAGGACCTTGTAAGCTGTGGTAAAGAGTTTGAACTTGATCTGAGGATGGTGGGGAACTGCTTAAAGGTTTTAGGAAGATTACTCTGGCTGTGTTTTGAGGCATGAATTTTGGGGTCATAAAACCAGAGGCAGAGAAACGAGTTAAGAAACTGATTAAACAACCTGAGTTGGAAATGCTTAAGCAAACACTGAGGCAGTCAGTTGGAGAGAAATGAAGAGATTAAAGAGCTAACAAGAATTTGGACTGATTGACTGTGGGATGAAAGGGAAGAGGCAGGCATGACTCCCAAGCTTCTGAGTTGGGTGAGAAGGTGGATGTATGGTGATGACATTGACTGAGGTGAATGAGTGGAAGGCAGTTTGGGGGCCTGGAGTTGTTCAGATTCATACTATAGAATTAGTGGCTGTCCTGAAATGACTACCTGAGCAGATGTTCTCCACTTGGCAGCAGTGTGCAGGCCAGGTGTGATCTGCTGTTTTCAAAGCTTCACATGACTTATGCCTGAGGATCAATGACTTGTCCTCTCTTTCTGAGTAGATGCCTTCCCAGGATGGAGGATGCTGTGGTGATGAGGGTACTTTTTAAAAAAGGCCTTTATATACAGAAATAAACAGTAATGAATAGCTTACGAGGGAGGAAAGAGTTTCATTTAATAGTACTTAATTAAAAATATAGATGAAAGAGAAAAATAGAAGCAATTTTCATATAAAGTCATTGTTATCACCTATAAAATGTTGCATCTGAAATATTACCCATTAGTTATTCCCTAATAAGCCTTGGGCATTGCCTGGAAGTGTGCCCTGAAGGTATGTTTTCAGCCAACGTTCTGGCCTTCCTTTAATCTGTTTGTTTCCTTTTTTTACACTTCATGCTATTTTAACTTTCTAGGAAAACTTAGGTTTTAAATGATCTACACTGGAACTAAAACTGTCTGTTTCTTAAAATAATACCTATCCCTATAGAATATAGTCTCCCTTGAAACAGATTATGAGATTATTCTTGAGGGCTGGTCATTGGGACAATCAAATATATAACATTGGTAGATAATGAGAATTTCAGTAGTTTACTGGTAACATACTCTTTTGCCTTTGCTTCCTTACCTCCTTCCCTGATCCATTCCCACCATCTCACCGGCAAAATGAGTCCTGCTTGGATCTGCTTTTCTGTGAAGTTTTTACTCTTTTGAAAATAGCACCGTATCACATTTGGAACATATTGGAGAAGGCTATAATATGTAGCACATTAGTATAGAAGGATATTCTACTTCTTGTGTAGAGGTGGCTTTTAGTGCTTGTGAGAACTTAAACTATGGTCTTTATGCCATAAAACATCAGGGTCACGACTTGATACTGCTGAACAGTTCTCTGGATTCTGTGAGGGTGAAAAAAAGAATGCTCTCAGCACTTCATCATTGAGTGTTACATGATTACAAATGATTCTGCACAAATTCTTGAAAGTGTAAGCATGCCGTCAGCCTTGCCTTCCCACAGACATATTTGGTAGCTTCCACTCAGATTCTCAGTCTAATGGAGTCTTACCTTAAGGCATATGGTGATTTTCTGAATACTATGATGGTATGGAGGGATATATTTGTTACCACAATGTGTGAACAAAATTTAAGATAATGATACAGAGAAATAATTGTTGTAGATGGCTAACCTCTGGCTAATTAGCAGACTAATCTTTGAGTTATTCAGTACAGTCTGGGTAACCCTGAATCTTGTGAAGAACAGACAATATATTTGCTCTGTAATTAGTTTGAAAGAATTATTTCCATACTTGAAATGTAAATAACAGCAGATATTTAATAGTCCTGCTTTAGTAATGAAATTTTTTTTTTTGCCGTACGCAGGCCTCTCACTGTTATGGCCTCTCCCGTTGCGGAGCACAGGCTCCGGACGCGCAGGCTCAGAATGAAATATTTTTAAAAGAGTCTATTAACTAAGAGAAATCTTTCTTAATTATGTTATAGTTAGTTGTGGTCAGTCCTCCATATCCATGGGTTCCACATCTGTGAATACAGAGAACTAATTGTACTTCGTTGTGTTATGTAAAGGACTTGAGTATCTGCGGATTTTGGTATCCACAGGGGCTCCTGGAACCAATTCCTGTGGATACTGAGGGATGACTGTATTTAGTCTTAAAGTGGTTTGGTAAGGTATTGCCTTCAAAAAGTACTGTCTTCCAAGTTTGCCACTTTTCTAGTTTCTTTTCTGTCAGAACTAGAAAACTATTTTGTGGTTTGATCTGAGCCATACCAGTGTTTCATAATAAATATTTTGGTTGAGGTTTAGTCATGTTGAGGCCTGATGTAGTTTTGCATCTGATCTGAGGCTTCTTGTGATAGCTTTTGGGGTAAAATCTTTCATGGGGAGTGGGTTCCCAGACCTTCCTTTCTCTGCTTCCTTCGGACATCCGTATGTACCTGCTATCTGTTACCACCAGACTTCAACCCCCTTCCCTTGTACTCAACCTGGAATATTGTTTGTGTGCTCAAACCCTTTGCTGGTCTTTGTAAGGAACCCGAGTACCCTCTTAGCTCTCCCATCTGTATTAACCAGGCAGCTTGGGGAAAGGCTGCCATCTGCTTTGTGGACAGAATCAATCTGTACACTGATATTCAGGCCCCTTAAAGGCCCTCTCCTGCCACCTGTGGCCCTCTTTCACACTTTAACTTATTAGATTCTGGCCTATATTGGAAAGCATAACTGCAAAATCAAAGCCAACATGGTTTCTATTTCTCTAATCCTCCGTAGTTTGGTCAAGTATAGTATTATAAGTACTGTTTATAGTCTGTAAATGCTTATTTAACATATTTGGTGCTCAAAGGGTTGGAGCAAATGAAGATTTTTAAAATGTAACTGCCTACTTGATATTCTTTAACAACAACAACAAAAGGAACATATAGAACCTATAACAAATTTTATTCAGCCTTTCCTGACATTTTTAAAGTTTGATTTAACTCTGAGAGGATTAGGAAGTAATGAAATGTTAAGTTCACAAACTTAAAAAAAATCTTATTTTTAATAGGTTTAAGGAACTGTGTGAGGGTCTTAAATTTTCCTTAATTTGACAACAAAATAAACAGCCTTTACTAACCTCATGAAATCAATGACTGACAGGCTTTTCCAAGCAGCCTTATAATGGTCTCTTTTGGGGCCATGATAATTAGACTTGAGAGATTGAAGATGAATTGTTGATTTTTGTGATTTTTTTAAAAGTTCCAAATTTAAGAGTTAAATAAAATCCCATACCCTCTTTGCTAAGAATGTTTGCTTTTAATTTTTAGACCTTTGAATATTTTATTACTAGTTTATTCCTCTAATTCATTACTACTTAGTTCTTCAAAATACTGAATATCTAGGGTCTCTTTGAGTGATAAACCTCAATTTACAGGGAGCCATGGAATATTCTTTGCATATTTAATGTTGGCTCTTAACATACAAATCTTGCATTCAGCCAAATCACATTGAGCTTGGCTAAATCTTTGTTTCTACATTAGGTGTGAATAATGATGCACTGACAATTGGAGTCTTCATTTATCTCTAAATCAGAATGGCTTTACATATTGTTGAATTTTGTGTCATATGTATCTCTTAGATGAAATCCTGGAGTGGGTAAAGGATTGAGGGTCTGAGGCCTGAGTAAGAATCTGGGTGTTCCATGTCCATTTAACCTCTTGAGCCACTTTTCACACCTGTATAAAGAGCCAACAATACTTTTTTTAAAAAAAAATTTTATTGGAGTATAGTTGATTTACAATGTTGTATTCATTTCAGGTGTACAACAAAGTGAATCAGTTATACATATACATATATCCACTCTTTTCTTTTAGATTCTTTTCCAACAATACTTCCGTTTCAAAGTTGTGAGAATTCAGAGATAATATATGTGAGGTCCATTACAAATGCTCCTTTATAATTGCTTATAAATATGAGGATATAATTTTTCTTACTTGAGCATATAAATATATGAGATAATACTATCAGATATACTCATTCATTTCTTCATTTCCCTTTCTTCCATCTTTTTAAAAAAATTTGCTTATTTTTTCTACTCCTTCATAAAGGAATTTGTTAAGTTGAAGTCCCTGGTAGCTGGAGTCTTTTAAGCTGTAGCCCTTCAGAATGGAGTCTTAAAAGAATAATAAGAACCACTATAGTGGTATAATTTTATTCATTGCTAAAAATTTGAAGAGTTTTGTCTTTTATCTCTATTGATGTGTTCATCCCTAAATGATACATTTAGATCACAACAAAGAATTTTACTTTGTTGGCTCTTACAACAATGAAACATGTATACTGGTCTTTAGATTCTTGTTCCTACTAACTTTTTGCCATGTCTTCTCTTTGTCTATAAATCTTTCAGTTAGGGTGGCTGGCCTGTGCTTTGAACACATCCGACACCTTCCAGACTTTATGTCTCGTATGCCTTTGCTTATACTATCCACCCTCTTGCAATTCCTTTCCACTCAAGGTACTTTCCTATCAGTAAGGCATGAGGCATGGTGTGAGTCTCACCTCCTCCACGTCTTTCCAGACTACTGTAGCCAGAGTGGTTATTCTGTTTCTTACATTCCTACAGAATGATTAGCTCTAACACTCATTTTTGCATTAGCTGAAAGCCTTTTTTTCCCCCTTTTTTTCTAAAAGACTGTAAGATACCTTTTCTTGTGTATTGTTTGCCTAAACTGACTTAGTGTCATTCTCTGAAGCACTAGTTGGTGGTGAAGAGGTAGTACCATGATCAGTTTAGATTAAACAGAGCTTAACTCTAAAGCTGGGTTGGGATGAATTTGGGGGAGTATACTACATTGTATATGCAAATAATCTGACAACATTCCACCCTCCACCCCTCTGCCCCAGAAAATGTCCATGTAAGTTTTTAAGAAACCTAAGACTCTCAGAAATAGTTTAAAAATCAAAGTCATTTCTTTTTACGAATGCATTATGTCCAGAATCCCACTGAAGAAATTTTAATTTAATCTTTGATACTTGAAAGGAAATGCAATGTTTATATATGAGTGATGATAACTGTGAAAGGGCTAACTTATTTAAAAAAAAAAGTATTGTTAGAGATTGGATTGCCTTGGGCAATACAGAGTAGTAGGCATATTTTGTCTTTGACCTTTTCTCACTTTGTCTTTCAGTATCTGTCCCTTTTTACCACTTCTTTCCACTTCCCTTCTTTAAACATTCTTTGCGTGTTTATTGTGTGTCAGTCTTGTGCTTTGTGCAATGAAGACAAGAATGAATAATAATTGTTCCTGCTGTCAATGGCTTTCATAGACTACTCTCCAGTTAGATAATTTTGTGGTCAAGTATCATTAAGTACTATGATTCAAGTATAAGCAGGATGTTAAAGAAACACCCATGTTCTATTTTCCTCTCACCTGTCAAGGCTAGTTCTCTATTTCTTGCCCTGTTGTTTGGACCTCCTCCATAGCAAGAATTTAATAAAAGAAGTTTTGTGCAAAACTGTTGATTACAATTGAAGATGGCCACTTTTCTGGTTGGCAATATAAAATAGGCTGTGATAGCATCACAAATGATTGCCTTTTATTATGATATAAAAAAGTCAATGCTGTTCTGAGGGAGAGTGACCATAAAAACAATAAGAATTGATTCTTAATTTTTCTATGGGTGGGTTTTGCCACTGTACTTTAAAAATATTTTCCTCTTGGTTTGCTTTGGGCAACTTCTAGTTCTTCTAGTGATTATATATGAGGGAATATGGCAGAATTTAAATGATAACCTAAATAATATAATATTAGGAGGTAGATTTGCTGTAAAAGAATTAAAACAAAATAGGTAAATAAAAAATAGCATATATGCCACACTTACTTCAGATTAGTTTTTACTAGCTACTCTTTTCAGTTACATTCCACAGGTTTCCGTCTTTTGTTTAGAAGAATCTATAGGATAATTTTATTAACCTCTATAGAGAAATAGGGTTATTAAAGTGGTCATTGAAAATACATAAATAATTTTGAAATGAGCTTAACTGACAGATTGATTAGAAGCTGGGGAACTTACAAAAGGAAGGAGGAGGAGAGCCAGGCTTTTCTTAGACTATGAATATAGGACAAGTGGGGATTATTTCACTTTATTGTACCTTTAGTTCTAGTTTCTCTCACTAGAATAGAGAACTACTCTTCCATTCCCTGAGTGTTATCCTCTCTAATCAATCCTCCACTCCTCTAGCAGTTATCTTTCTAGAATGCAAATCAGATCTGACAGTGCTACTGTATAAAGCCCTAAAACACCATCTGATAAGCTGTAGGAGATGCAGAATCATACTCTGCTCACTGTAACCAGTCCAGCCTTTTTTTCCAGTTTACCCCTCTTCCTGCCCACAACTCGTCAGTTGATATTCCAACCACATAAAATTCTGCCACTTTCCAGGCATGCGTTGTCGTGTCTGTATGCCTCTTCACATGCTGTATTTCTGACATGGAATACCCTTTTCTTCCTGTATTCTGACCAAGCTCTAATTTTCTTCCAAGTGTCACTTCTTTCCTGAAGCCTTCATTGACTTATCTGTTGGTCGTGGTTCTCTCTTCTCTGTGCCTGGTACACATACATAGCCTAGTTCTTGTTACACTGTATTTTGTTTCTTTCCTCAAACTAGAGGAAAAACTCCTGTAGTTGATTTTGCATATTTAACTCCAGCATGGGATGCAAAATCAGGTTCAATAAACACAGTAAATACTTGTTGAATATTGAGAAAGCTAAGATAGAATGAAAATAGCATTTTGAGTACTTCTGTGCTACTTGGTTTTCTTTACATTTCTTAATTTGCCATTTAACTTTGTATATGGTTGAAGAAGGATAAAATGGTCATACTTTATTTAACCATTAGTGTTTGGTTTCATGCCAGCTAGGGCAATTATCTCTCAGCTCCACGCCTGCCCTATTACACTCCACTGCAGAGATACAAAACGTGTAAAGCACGTATGTCAGACACCACTGCTAGCAAGTTTTCTGTCAGATACAGCCAAAGGAAGGCAATGGTGAAAGATGGGAGGGTGGGGGGAAAGAGCAGTTGTTTATTTCCTTTTATTGGACCACCGTACTTCAGCATGCAGCAGGAGTAGATGATGGCTGATGGTGACCACAGGTGGCTGGATGTTTCACTAGCGCTGGGGTTGGTTTCATGAGCATCTCTGTCTATACTGCTGTAGAGTAATACGGACTCCACTGAACAAAAACAGAGCAGTCCCAGTGGCCGCTGTGGCAGTGTTTCCAGAGGGTGAACAATGATCGTAGGCTTGTGGGCCCCAGCCCAGCATAGTAGAACCCTGGCTTTGCTTTGCAGCCCTGTTTTTGTTGTATGCCTCTGGTTATGCCCCCTTCTCCTTTCTGTTCTTCTAATCCCTTCAACATCTGCATAATAGATTTCCTGTATTAACTGCCCTATGCTTGAAATACATAGAATACTTCCATTCTAGTGGATAATAACCAGGAGTGGTCTCAGAAAACAGGTTTCAAGGATGAGAATTTACTTATCTGAACTGACTGGGATTGAACACAGTAGGGTCTTATTGCCAGTGGAGAAGTGCCCTGACATGCACTTTCAGTTACTTAAATTATCAGCTTTCTTACTGAAAGTGAAGTGTTCTCTAAAGTCAAAGCTTTGGGAAATCAAATGGAAGTTGTAATTGACTATTATGGTGGGAATAATGGCTTCTAGGACTCTTGGGTGGGTTGGCTGCTTTTGACTGCACAGAAAAATTTTAGCAAGGAAATGATGAGTTTAGGGCTTTAAACTCTCAATTCAGGTGTAGTGAGAGAAACAGAGCTCCATGATGGATTGTCCTGTCTTTTACTGTTGCAGTTCTGATGAAGCTGAAAATAAGACCCCAAATTTGACCCTGAAAGTTGTAGAATCACACGTTAAGTTGAATTCATAGCCTCCCAAGCTTTTTGATGTAAAAGATAAGAATTGATCAGGTAGACATGGGATCATGAGAATTGAAATGAATATACTTAGGTAAACTTAGATGAATCTGAGAATTTTAAGCCTCAGTTCTCTCTGTGCTTCATTTGCAGATTCACCTATGCTTTATTGTGGAAGCAGCCCCTCCTTAGTTCCCTGAGGGGGTTAATTTTTCCCAGCTTGAAGACCATATAATGGCCTCAACCTTGCTAGGAAAAAATCTAGGGAGAAGCATGGATGTATCATGTGTGACTCACAAATACTCCCTTTGTTGAGACATTGGGAAATGCATTGGTGAAGGGAGCACTCAAATCCTGGAAGAATTGTGGGATGCCTATGCTCTGATTGCCTTGGAATATGTTATGTGCCACTATTGAAATGGGCTGTCTCATTTAAATGGAATCATGGCATCCTGGAGTGACAGAGCCTGGGCATCTAGGTGTAACTGCCAGAGGTGTACAGTTACTGTAATGGGCAGAAGAGCCAGGATGACAATCAAAATTTTGTGACCCCAATGTTGTTATCATTGGTGGTGGCTAAACCATTAAAGTACAGCCTTTAGGGTACAGAAACTTTTGGGTCACGTGAGTAGAAACCTGATTTCATTCACCATCATGGCCTCTCACTACGTTTCCAGACCTGAGCCAGTTCACAAGTCCACAGCCCTTAAATAAAGTGGGAGAGCTAGATCCCTTTGAGGATAAACTGTTGCTATTGCTATAAATATATACTGAAAATCTTCCTTTAGGTTCTCCCTAGGGGGATCTCAGTTATTTACCAGAGTAACTGAACATTATGGAAAGGGAACCTCTCAGCTCTTTTAAGGATTACTAGACATGGCCCTTACTTGATACTAATCTTTTGAGAGAACCAAAACACTACCATCGTTCTTGGAAAAATGAGACCTTATGATGAGCAGATGATGGATTTATTTCGCTTCCTCCCTCCCTCCTTCTCTAGATTGAGTTTATCTCACTGTAGTTCCAGGGAGACTGTGTGTATCTACCTTATGATCATTGACCTAGTTCTTCAGTGTTTACCCTGAAGAACATCTACATTGTCTCTGAGTCATGGAATGAGGGATATTATGGAAGGGGGCCAAGCGAAAAGCCCTGGAAGTGTTGTCTCATCCAGGAGAGTAATCAAAAAATAATAACTGTATCACAGGAATTGCAGAGATTAGAGCCACCCTGAAATACTCAAGAAATGGAAAAGTAGAGATTTTTATCACATGCTCATTTTACTCACCTTGGCTTGTGCAAAAGGAGAGCAGACCTTGGAAGCTGTTTTATTATAAGCTGAATCAGGCTGTGGTTCCAATTGCAACTGCTGTTCCAGATGTGATGTTTTTACTAGAGCCAGTCATCTTGGTCTCTGGTCTTCGGTATAGTACACCTATTATTCTTGCAAATCCTTTCCCCCACCCACATCAATCAGCCAGGATTACAAGAAGCTGTTTACACTCACCTGGCATAGAAAGCAGTATACTTTACTGTCAGGGTTATGTAAAATCTGCTATTGTAATCTAGTATACCTTGAAGTTATTTTTTAAATGGCCAAGTAAGGGTAAAAAAAAAATTCATACTTTTCCCATTATTACTGTAAAATTTTAAACCAAAGAGCGTTTCTTAGAACCAATAAAGGGTGGAAGAGGAAGGTGTGAATTAGTGCTTAAAGTAGTATTTATTTGATTGACTTCAGCTAGGATGATTGTTCTTGCAGAATTAAAAAGTAGAGCAAAACTAAACAAAAACAAAAAGTTAACATGAAGTGTAATTTTAAGCTCCAGAATTTCTTGTCTTCTTACCCTTTCCCTCACCTTACCTTTTTAGACTAAAAATCAGAGGTGGTTAACAGTTTTTTTGTTTGTTTGTTTGTTTTGGTTCAGTGGACTCCTTTGCAATCTGGTGAAGTCTGGATGTCACAGAATGTTTTCAAATGCACAAAATAGCTTGCATAGGATTATAAAGCACGTCAATTAGTTGAAATATAGTCAACAAAATATTTTAAAATCTCCAGTACAGTAACACATGTATAGTAATAATAAGTAAAAATTAGTATTACTTCTAGTAAGTATTTTAATGTTGGAGTTACTGATGAGTATAACAATATGTCAAATTATCTGTCAAATTACCTGTGATTACTGGTCACAGGTACTCTAATACTACTGTCATTTATTGTCTGCATTCTTAATAGAGGGCAATTTAAACCTTTAGTTAGATGTGAGTGAAAATAAATGTATGGTCTCTTTTCCATTCAAATACATGGACCATCCCTTCACCCTCCGCTCCCTAAGTCCTTCTATTGAACTTTTTGGTGGATGAGGGAGGGGTACATGAATCTCACTTAAATCTGTTTAGAGCAGAAGCTGTTTATGTAACACAATGGCCCTGAAAAAAGGAATATTTATTATCTTTTGAATGTATTTGCTTAATCATATATTTTACCACAATGCTGTATTTACTGTATGGAGAAATAAAATACTCTAACATAATGGAAAGTGGAGACCAGAATGAGTCAATGTGAATAAGTAGTAATTCTTTGGTCAGTGAGTTACCACATAGTAAATTAACTCCTCTGATATACTAGATGGTGCTTCACGGACCTTTTGAAGTAAAACTATTTCAAGATTACGCTGTTTTCCTCCATTTTGTCAACTGGTTCAAGCCCATTTACTTAATGCTCAACTAGACTGCATAATATCTAAAATTTTTGTTTATTTCTAAAAGATTGAGTTTCTGCAATAATCTGCACTAATTGATCGGTGTGAAATTCTTACTAGAGTATTTACAAAAGTATTACTTTTTATACATTTGTCAGCTCACTCAAATAAAACTGCACATAATGAAAACAATTGCATTTTTGACCACTATATCTACGAAATAATTTCTGTATTTTCTTCTTCCTTCTCCACATTTTCAGTCCCAAATTATGACAATTTCACTAGCATTTGAAAAATTATTATGTTTATTGGATTATTTGCAGGTGGGGCTCTGGGCTTTGGTCTACAAATCAGTGGTTAATTTAATGATGCACTAGTTTATATTTAGCAAAATGAAGCATAACAGGCTCAGCTGAAAAAATGATTCTTGTTTTAACCAGTGATCTTCACACAGCTGTTTAAATACCATATTGTACTTGTTTTTTGCCTCTTTCCTTATTTAGGATGGCACATGGTACTTGTGTAATCTTTGCTTATTTTAAGCCGGCATAAAAGAATGGCTCTCAGCAAACCGGAGGCAATTTGCAAAACTAAGGGATATTCTTATGAATTCAGGCCAAGTTAAATTATTATTGAAGAATACAGCTTTTCTCCCCAAAATTTTTCCTGAGACTTTTTTTCATTATAATGTTATGTTTCAAAGTTTATGACAGAGGTACATTATTTCATTTGTTCCATATAATTTTCTTTCTTCTGTATAATGATACCATTAAAGTAAGATTGGCCTGGAAAAGTCAGATGTTTTAAAACTGTAGTAGTTCCTTTCTGTGTTATCAATGTTATAATATTTTTCTACCTAGAAAAGATTGTGGCTCTTTGTATACAGATGGAAATGCTGACTTAAAACATAACCAATAGATGGAAATTTAAAATAATTTTCTGTGACTTGTTTTTCACTGCTTCCTCATCATCTTCACTGCCTGTCTGATCCAGCCCCCAACTACTACACCACCAATAACAATCAGTTCCTTTCCTTTTATATTTGTTATCAGGTGTACCAAATAAAACTTTCTCGTACGATTTCATGATTTTATTCACCCTTATATTTATGTAACTTCTATTTTTTCATGAAATGTACTGTAAATATTATCAGATGGTACCATTTTATCACAATACCTTTGTGAAGTAGGACACTGTGCCATGTGTAGATCTTATATCTGCTTTTTTTTGTGGAACTCTTTGCTGTCTATTTACTAACAAGCATATGATCTTGTAGACAATGATCACAATTGAAATTGGAAAGATAAGGAATAGAGATGCAGGAACATACTTACAACTTCAAAGACTATGTTGAAGTACACCAGTGTAATTCTTCTACTTAGTAAAACATCTCAGTCTGCCTCTCTATTTCCTGGAATGTGTGGTGTTGCTTAAAATGCTCAAGTATATTCTGTATATTTATTCTGGATTCTCTGGATATCAGACCTGATTTTGGTTGATTGTACTCTTTTTTATTAGGTAGAATTGTTATGTTTTTGTCTTATTACTAGATTTAAATCTAACAGTTAGAAGCACTGTCCTAGGAACTGTTATACCAAGAAAAGTCGTACTGCTATGGGTTTTTAAAGAAAGTTAGAAATGCAATGAGAACATATAGGAAACAGCTATAAATAAGAAAAATAAATCTGTCAAAGAGTAAAGATATGCTGTGTAAATTATGACTATGGGTAAAACTTAAGAAAAACTTGTGACTTGATAGTTATTTTTTTGAATTAATAAACAATATAGGTAGAGTTACATTTTATAGTAATACATTAAATTTTCATACAGAATTAAACTTTATGTACTGTATATAGCACGTAGAATTTGGGAAACTGAGTATTACTCTGGGACCATCTATATTTTGACCTGCTGTGAGGTAGATAATCAAAGCTTTTCGTAAGTGTTTTTTTATAATTGAATATAGCATATATGATCATGTTTTGGACAAAATTCAGGACTAAAATACTGAAGTGAAATTAGAAAGAATGCAACCAAAAATCAAAACTCAGTGACTTGAAAGTAATGGTAAATGCTAATAAGAATAAAAAACCAAATGGTAACATTTATGATACAGCTCTCAGCCAAATAAGCAAATGTTTAAAAAAATTAAAATCTCTAAATTGTGAGCTACATCGATAAAAGACTATTTAGGGTTAAAAATTAGAATAAGGTGGGGGCTTCCCTGGTGGCGCAGTGGTTGAGAGTCCGCCTGCCGATGCAGGGGACACGGGTTCGTGCCCCGGTCCGGGAAGGTCCCACATGCCGCGGAGCGGCTGGGCCCGTGAGCCATGGCCGCTGAGCCTGCGTGTCCGGAGCCTGTGCTCCGCAACGGGAGAGGCCACAACAGTGAGAGGCCCGCGTACCGCAAAAAAAAAAAAAAAAAAAAAAAAAAATTAGAATAAGTTTTTGTAACATAATTTAAGATGATGGTATATGCTATTTCTTTTCCTTTTTTGAGTTTTCCATCTTATTCACATGTGAAAAATGGGCTGAAATGATAAACTAAGAACTAAATGAAAAAATGTATTTAAAAAAATGCTTCTTACAGTTAATCAGATTTTTAAATATCAGAAAAGCTCTTTTAATAATGAGCAATCAATTCCATAAGCATACATTTTAAAAGTATAATGCTAATATATACTGATAATTCATACAGTTTTCCTCTCCATTTTGCTGAGGGTAGCAGGCTGTTAATCCTGTTAACTTCTTCATTTTCACTGATTCAGCCTGAGGGATAAAAGTTAGGAGACATCAGCAAATTGATAGAGTAACTTGGTCAAGAGCTTGATCATTACTCCGTGAAATAAAAGACAGTTAGCATTCAACATCCAAATGTGACTGTTGTTTAGAGCATAGTTCAAAGAAATAGCCAGCTGTTTGTGAGTTCCACTTAAGATAAAAGACACGTAGCAACAGGGTGATAGGCCGTATCTCATTTGGCTTTTTCTTTCTAGATGCTGTCATGAGATTGTAGATTCTGATCTTAACGAGCCACCTTGAAACTAGTAATAAACTTTGGCAGTTTACTGGGCTTTGTCCAGTTCCCCAAAATTCACATCAAAATCCCTTTACACAACTGAGAATAATTGGCTCTATTTTTATCAAGCCCAACAAACGGCAAAAGTGCTAGATAACAGTTGTCATTTCATTCAATAAACATATGTTGGTAGCCTATTATGTGCTAGGTACTCTGATAGGAATACAGAGATGAATAACCCTTGGATTTTGCCCTCAAGGAGTAAGCAGATAATGGGGAAAACACACGCATGCATGCATGCACGCACACATACAGGCACACACATGTACTCTGTACAGGGTACAGTCCTGGGTTTTGAAGCCTGTGTAGGTCAGCATGTGGAAGAGAGGGGAAGGGGACCTATGTGCCATCATGTGAACAGGTGGAAGAAATATTAAAGGATTTTAAGTAGAAGAGTAATACTAATTTGTGAGCTGATACATTCTGTGAAGATCGAGTAATATATTTGAAACTGAAATTACCTCTGAAAATTCTAGATAAATTGATATAACCATGTTCCAGTCCCTTTGACAGTGTGTCTACAAAGATGAACGAAGTACATTTCTTGACTTCTCCCAACTCACTGTTGAATTGGGGGAGACAGATAATGCAAAACAAACCACAGTTCAATGTGGTAAGTGCTGCAGTAATGTTAGAAACAAAGTGCTAAGGAAAAACTTCTAGGTGATTAACTTTTTCTTTTTATAAATTTGCTTCTCTTAATGGATATTTTTAATGTCTTCTCATCTTTGAAAATCAACTTTGTTGAGGTAAAATTATATAAAATACAACATACCCTTTTAAAAAAGAGGTGAAAAATATGTAGGAACATTTTTCCTGGTGAAGAATGGATGATGTAATCTTATTCTTTGTAAGGAAAAGATTCGAATTTGTTAAGGCCCAAATTTGGCTTCCTGTGTTTTGATTTTTATCACAATGAAAGTAGGCCTATATTTCAGAAACAGGCCTTTTGCTTAGAAGGTAGTTTGGGGGCATCAAACTGAGGGACAGTTTTTAGCAAGAATAGCAATCTCTGTAGTTTTGACTGGGAGGGATAAAAGAAAAGGCTCTAATTTTTATGCTATTTTTAAAACAGTGAAGGGAAGAATACTTTTAAAAGATATCAATTATGAAAAGACATTAGTTCTAAGAGTATCAAGGGAATCAACAATAAAACACTTTTAGGTTTCTCCAGTTAATCAGTTAGGCTGAAGATTAGAAGTATTATTTGTCCATTATATACCTCTTTATGTATGAGACCCCAATAACTGAGTTATTACATTCTGAAGATTGGCTTGGCCACATTATTTTATCAGAAGAGCCTATCATTACAGCACCTCAGTCAGTAACCTCTTTTCTGAATTAAAGGAAAAAAAACAGTGTCCATCCCAGTATCATCAATATGATTCCCTATACAAAAATGAAAAGCTTTTAAGTGTTTCTGAAAATGGATTGATGCCGATGCCAGATAAAGTGAGATCTGTGCTAGATTTTTAAATAATTTTTTCTTATTAAACTTATAGGTGTTCACTTTGGAAAACTTAGAAATATAAAACAGAATGAAGAAGAAAAAGAAAAAGTAGTCATTACACACATTTTGATCTAAGTCAGTTTTATTTAAATAAGGACAGCATGGGCTTCCCTGGTGGCGCAGTTGTTGAGAGTCCACCTGCAGATGCAGGGGACACGGGTTCGTGCCCCGGTCCGGGAAGATCCCACATGCCGCAGAGCGGCTGGGCCCGTGAGCCATGGCCGCTGAGCCTGCGCGTCCGGAGCCTGTGCTCCGCCACGGGAGAGGCCACAACAGTGAGAGGCCCGCGTACTGCAAAAAAAAATAATAATAAATAAAAACAAACAAATAAATAAATAAATAAATAAGGACAGCAAAGTAATCCTTGAAAATTTGGCATACTATTTTATTGTACATTTCATGATATTTAGAGATCTATATATGCCTGAAATTTTTGATACTTTTTAGAAGGTATCTAAATCTTTCCTGCCCTACTCTTTCTTTCACCACTTTTCCTAGGAAACTGCTTCTTTAATTCTCAACTACTTTTTGTGTAAAACATTGCAGAGAGAGACCAATGGAATGGAGACCTCATCTAGGGTAGTGACAGTCTCAGAAGGAGGCTGTTGTTTCAAGGACCAAGTTCTGGGATTCAGTTCTCAGCTTTGCAGGTACTGAAAGTTGATTCTTCAGTGTCTAGAAGTTCATCAGTCTTTCTGGGCTAGACCCACCAAAGAAATGAATAAACCTGTATTTATTAATTAATTTTTTATTAATTTGCCATTCTAGTTTAGCCCTAAGGAAGTGGATTTTTTTGAAGCCCTGAAACCTATTGACGCTGTTCTAAGTTGCTGCCAAAATGCCAGTTCTTTTCCAATAATCTGGCCCTCTCCCTTGCTTAATTCATACTCTGATTTTTCCATAGCCAACTTCCCACTCTCCCCCCACCACCTCGCCACCCTCCAGAGACCCCATTTCATAGCAAAACAGAAGAAAACAACCTCCCAAAGCAGAACAATTTTTTTTTCTACATTCTTATAATTGTCATGGAGTTCTCCTGTTCTACTTCCTTTCACAATTAACATCTACAATCTGGAGCCACCTTCCTCATCAGGAGACTCTTTCTTTCTTAGACAGTCATACTTTCAAATTCTAATTTCTGGGGCTTTCCTTTTATAGATGTCATGTAGATCATTGTTCTTGGAGCACATGTTTTAAAAATTTTTTTATTTAAGGAGAACAGGAAGGGTCATGTTTAAGCTTTCTTATTTATATGTTCCTTCTATCATGCTTTATGTGTGCGTTATTTTGATTTTGGATATTGATGTCCAGATAGTTTAACCTCCTGTTTCCTGACTTTTTCAGAAAATATACATATATATTATATATATAATTGTAATATATTGAATAAGATGTGTATTTAAAATTTATACATAAATATATATTTATGTACACATATGTGTATATATGTATATGTGTGTATGTATATAAATGTATATACATTTTGACTCGCAATATTTATACAAATGACTGAACATTACATTTTGATTCTTTACAATTAATTCTCAGAGCATTAATTTCATTATCGTTTGTGGCACAACATTTACTGTTTTTCTCTTTCTCCACCCTACCACCACTAGTATGTTTTTGCTTTGGAAAAAGCTATCTTCATAAATACTATGGCATTTATTTTCTGTAATAGCTTTATCTGCACATTTTACTTGAACATTGATTTCTCATCACATGACAGAAATGGCAAGGTTAGCATTTCAGGAGAGCTTCCCTTCTGTTAACAATATCTTCATCCTCTCATTAGTTTAATTCATGGTACTAACCGAGACAAACTTTGACCATTAAATCCTTTTAGGCAGCACAGTTTCCCAAAGGCCATTCTTTGTTTTTGAATAATAAGTTTCTTCAATTCATTTTAGTGTATGAAGTTAATACTATATGGGAATTCATTTCCTTTCTGATGCAATAAACTTTCCATAAATGTGTGAGGTTAACTTTTAAGTTTTTTCTTCTCTTATATAGCTGATGGTTAGAGTATCCAATAGAATATTTTGTTCTCTTCCAACTAAAGCTCTTTTTTTTTGTGGGGGTGGGATTGTGGTTTT
Source organism: Grampus griseus (assembly GCF_964374135.1). Classification (NCBI taxonomy): domain Eukaryota; kingdom Metazoa; phylum Chordata; class Mammalia; order Artiodactyla; family Delphinidae; genus Grampus; species Grampus griseus. The sequence continues at coordinate 37,631,412 of NC_139003.1, forward strand.
GATAGTTGTTCCTGTAACTCTGTTTCTTCTATCACAACTTTTTCTTTCATTGTGCAGGAAAGGATGAGGTCTCTCCAAAAAGCATTTATGAAATCCCTGAAGAATCCTTGTGAAGGCGCTGAGATTGATTTTTTTGTTTCTTTTAAAAAAAATAAATACTCAAATTTGAGAAGTTCATATCTTCAGGAAGCTTAATATTCAAAAACTGTCTATTCAGTTCTGAGGAACTGCCTGTTATGCCATTATTATTTCTGACAAATAGATCAGGTACGGTTCCAAAGAACAGGAGAATCAAATATAAGTTACTTCTTCCCCAGATTAGAAGGGAGTCTCACAGAATAAAATACAGGATATTCTAACTTTGCATAGTCATGATCATAGAATTGAAATCCCCAAGCACTTTCTAGAGATAAGGAGAGGCATTGCAGAAATAAATGGATACTGGCTGCTTCCAAACAGCGAGTGTATATAAGTACATTAAAAAAATTTGCTTTATGAGGCTGAGCTTTTTAATTTATTCAGCCAAAGATCCATTGCTCCGATTTTTAAGTAATTTTCTTTTGAAGGAAGGACTGAGAACATATTCATACTTCAAGAGTTGCTAATGTTTACTGATTTGTAAATAGTAAATGTTTTAATTTTTCAGATTCCTGTACTTTGCTTAGTGGGGAAAAAGGCAGTACTTTGAGGATGCTTAGTAAGGAGCAGAGCAGGGCAATCAAAGGCAGAAGATGTTACTTAGAAATGCACTTGGGTTTTTAAAAGTTTGTATCTGGTTTCAAATTTTGAAACTTGTTTCAAAGGTTGAATTGTTTCAAATTTCCAAAAGATATTTATATAAGGCCATTTTTTGCTTTCTAAAACCAAGGGTGGAGGGCAAAGAAGGCAGTATAATCAACTCTCTTAAGGCTGGTATGATATGATTGGGTTTGAGGAGTGAATTTAGTGAATACTCTTTTTGGGGTTTAGGTCACTGAAGTCAAGTGAAAAGCTAGGGATGTTGCAGCCCAGTAATTATCTCGTAAGTGAGTCACACTGAGGGAGTTCTCTTTAAAATCTCTTCTATGTCGTGCCCTTTCCTGATATAGCAATATTTTTCTTTAGGACTGGAACTAGAAGTAATCAAATAAAAGGTGCTAAGCAGTAAAGATTTGGGCAGTTGTCATAATCTCCATCAGAGAAGCCAAAGAGAAAAAAAGAAAACAGTCTTTATTTCACTGCTTCTTTTTAGTGTGATGACTAAGCACATAAACATGTGTAACCTTGGTTAAATATTGAACATGGCTGTGCCTCAGTTTCCTCATTTATAAAACGAGGACAGTATAAAACCTCTTAGGGTATCGTCAGGACTGAATGAGCATATATACGTATGACTTTTTAAGGGAGGTGATATTTAATAAATTGAGAGCTGATGACAAACAAAACAAAACAAAAAACCCCCAGAAAACAATGTTGTGAAGATATGGAGGCAAGAGCGTTCGCGTGAAGAGTTTCTAATGTGTTCAGAAAACAAAAAGAAGACTCGTGATGCAAATGGGTGGCAGCCTGGGCGTGAGCAGTATGAGGTACGAATGGGAAGCTGGATGGGATCTGGTTTTGTAAGGCTCTGTGAGCCTGGATAAAGAATTAGGATATCATTTTCCATGCAGCAGGGAACTCTTGGAAGGTTTTTAAGTAGAAGACTGGCACATTTTTATAACTATTTTGATTAAGGCCTACAATAATCAAGACAGTGAGGTTTAATGGTGGAGGGATAGACACATAAGTAAATAGCACTGAATATTGTCCCGAGAAGTATACCTGCACAGAATTTTGACACACTGAATTTGACAAAGGGGCAAAAGCAATTCAATGGGGGAAGGATAACCATTTCAACAAATGGTGCTAGAGCAATTGGGCATTCACAGGTAAAATAATGAAATTGACCTAAAACTCACACCTTATAAAAACAATTAACTCCAAAAGGATCATTTGCACTTAAATGCAAAAGTATAAGAATTTTACAAACAAAAAAATAACAGGATGAGATCCTCAGGATCTAGGGCTATGCAAAGAGTTCCTAGACTTCATTACCAAAAACACAATCCATAGAAGGAGAAGTCAATAAATTTGACCTAATTTGTTCTGTGAAAGACCTGTGTTAAGAGAATGAAAAGATAAGCTACAGACTGGGAGAATATATTTGCAAGCCACATATCCGACAAAAAAACTAGTGTCTAAAATATGTAAATAACTCTCAAAATTTAGCTGTATAAACAGTCCAATTAGAAAATGGGCAAAAGACATGAAGAAACACTTCATCAGAGAGGATGTACACATGGCAAATAAATACATGAAAAGAGCTGCCTTTCTCTAATGGCATTATTAGCCACTAGAGAAAAGTAAATTAAAACCATGGTAAATTAATACTGCACACCTACCAGAATGACTAAAATAAGAAAGTGCAACACCAAATGCTGCTGAGGATGTGAGGAAAATGCATCACTCATACATTGCTGTGGGGAGGAATGTAAAATGGTGCAGCCACACTGGAAAACAGTGTGGTGGTTTCTTATAAGTCTAAACATCAGTTACTGTATGACCCAGCAAAAGCACTCTTAGGCATTTATCCCAGGGAAAATGGCAACCTACACAAAAACCTGTACATGAATATTCATAGTTGAACCTGTACTTGAATGTTCAACTTATATTCACACGAAAACCTGTATATGAATGTTCTAGCCCAAAGTGGAAATATTCCAGATGTTCTTCAAAGTTGATTTGTTACACTGTGACACATACGTCCTGTGGAATCCTACTCAGCAACAAAAAGGAATGATACATGAAGCAACTTGGCTGAATCTCTAGGCAGTTATTCTAAGTGAAAGAAACCAATCCCCAAAGGTCACATATGAATGACTCCATTTATATAACATTCTTGAAATGACACAGTTATGAAATAGAGAACATTAATGGTTGCCAGGGTTCAGGACCGGGGGTTGGGTGTGGGAAGAGGAGGGAGGTGATTGTGTCTATGAAAGGAAGACAAGAGGGATCCTAGTGGTGATGGAATCCCCCTATATCTTGACTGTTATCAGTGTCAGCATCCTGGTTGTGAATTTGTGCTGTAGTTTTGCAAGACGTTACCACTGAGAGAAACTGGATAAGAGGGTATGTGGCATCTGTTTGTATTATTTCTTACGACTGCATATGAATCTACAATTAACTCAAAATAACAAGTTTAATTACAGAAAAGCCCAATTATTTTAGCAGATCAGTAGAAAATATATGGCCTCCAGCCCTAGTTTTTCTGATTTAACTGGTCAGGAGTGCTATCTGTGTCTTGTACTTTTAGGAAGACTTTCAGGTGGTTCTGTTGTGCAGACAGGATTGAGGAGCTCTGCAAAGCTGCACACAGATCCCTCTGGGCTTTACATGTAGGATGTTACTCATGCCTTCTTTAGGCTGTGATACTTGTTGCAGGCATTCGACTCTACATGTCTGTGACCTGATCCTGGGGGACCAGTGTCACTTTCTCAGCTGAGACCACCAACTGAGAATGTTTGAGATCTGTATATCTATACATATGTTAATATTTTCCTCTTCAAAGTACATTTTACTCTGTTTCTTTCCAAGGTCCATTCAGCTTTTATTTCAGACACCTGTTGAAATAATTTCATAACTTGTAGTTACTGTAATTTTGTCAGCAAGGATGCAGGAACTGCTTATTCATGCTTGCATGTTGCTGTTTGTCCTTTTGTCCCCCTTTCTCTTGCATATGGGCCCTGGCTGGGCAATAAAATCCTGTGTGTAAACACAACATGTGCAAGTCTTTTTGCATGGCAGTTGCAGGAATCTATTTAAAAACAACAACAGCAGTATTTAATTCACATATGAGGTTCCTCTTTTAAGTGCCTGCTGCTTATGATCAGAAACCACAGTAAACTGTTACTTCATAAGTTTTATACTTTGTTTTCCATGAGAACTTCTTTCTTTTGTCTTTTTACAGTAGAGAAGCATGCATTTTTTCCCCTTTGCTTCAGCTACACTTTTAAAGAATACTCTGGCAAAACCCCACTGGTAATAGGTTTGTATTTGCTCCTGGAAATTCTAATCTCTTGTTTAATTACATTATTGACCACTTAATTCTGTGTTGCATTTTGAAGATTATTTATTTGATGCAGAGTTCAGCAGAATGCTTAACACATAGTAGGTGTTCAGTGATTGTTATTGAATAAGATTAACAATTGTTTAAGGGTTACTGCTGTGTATCAGCCCTGTGGACAGTTCTGTCTTCATGTAGCTTTCGATTTGGTGATGAGATATATAAATAATGAGAATGATTCAAGACTTGTTATACATGGCTCTACCATTTACTTACGGTGTGACCTTGAATAGTTAATGAATCTCAGTGTCTTACCTGTAACATTGCGATAATTCTTACTTCATAAAGCTACTGTAAAAATTCAAGGCAGTTGTACAGCATTCTGTACATCATCTATGCTCCATGAACGGTAATTTCTTCAGGTGACTCTCTTTTTTTTTTTTTTTTTCTTTTTTTTGCGGTACGCGGGCCTCTCACTGCTGTGGCCTCTCCCGTTGCGGAGCACAGGCTCCGGATGCGCAGGCTCAGCGGCCATGGCTCACGGGCCCAGCCGCTCGGCGGCATGTGGGATCTTACCGGGCCGGGGCACAAACCCGCGTCCCCTGCATCGGCAGGCGGACTCTCAACCACTGCGCCACCAGGGAAGCCCCCATTTTTTTCTTTTATCATTAGTGCTTTTTAATATCCTTTCTAACAAATCTTTGCTTACTCAAAGGTCATGAACATTTTCTCCTAGAAATTTTATAGTTGTATGTTTTACATTTAGGTCTAAGTTCTATTTGGAAGTTAATTTTTGTTCACGTGCACATTTGTGTTATCCAATCCCCTATTGATTGTTACTTAGGTTTACTAGCATAAACAACACTGATGACACACTGTCACGTATGGCTCCTTGTGGCTATATGGAAAAGTATCTCTGGCTGGTAAGGCATATATTCAATTCACTAAGTGTATGCAAATTGCTATCTACAATGGTTACACAAGTTTATACTCCCATCAGCATGGTGGGAGAGTCCCTGTTTCCTTTGTTTTTACTTCTTATGAATAATTATTTTTTCCTTCACTTCTAATCTCAGATTTTATATTACGTTGCTCTCAGCGTGCTTCCTTATGACAATCTGTGACTCTTTTCTAATTCACTTACTCTGATCATTTCTGGAGGGAAGGGGAAACCAGTACTCTTACCCAGTTCAAATTGTGTCTGAATTATGAGTACATAGGCTGAGAGGAAAGGCCTTAGGTTCTGTACCATTAGTTCAGTGCGTAGGTGTTATGATAGGTGTTTTGTCAACTTGACCACTCTTATCTCCATTTTCATTCTCATCTTTGGTTCTTATTTTTCATGATGTTGAACTAGTGACCTCAGATAAGGTAGGTATTTCTTTTTTTTTTTTTACATCTTTATTGGAGTATAATTGCTTTACAATGGTGTGTTAGTTTCTGCTTTATAACAAAGTGAATCAGTTATACATATACATATATTACCATATCTCTTCCCTCTTGCGTCTCCCTCCCTCCCACCCTCCCTATCCCACCTCTCTAGGTGGTCACAAAGCACCGAGCTGATCTCCCTGTGCTATGGGGCTGCTTCCCACTAGCTATCTATTTTACGTTTGGTAGTGTATATATGTCCATGCCACTCTCTCACTTTGTCACAGCTTACCCTTCCCCCTCCCCATATCCTCAAGTCCATTCTCTAGTAGGTCTGTGTCTTTATTCCTGTCTTACCCCTAGGTTCTTCATGACATTTTTTTTCCCTTAAATTCCATATATAGGTGTTAGCGTACAGTATTTGTCTTTCTCATTCTGACTAACTTCACTCTGTATGACAGACTCTAGGTCCATCCACCTCATTACAAATAGCTCAATTTCATTTCTTTTTATGGCTGAGTAATATTCCATTGTATATATGTACCACATCTTCTTTATCCATTCATCTGATGATGGACACTTAGGTTGTTTCCATCTCCTGGCTATTGTAAATAGAGCTGCAATGAACATTTTGGTACATGACTCTTTTTGAATTATGGTTTACTTAGGGTATATGCCCAGTACTGGGATTGCTGTGTCATATGGTAGTTCTATTTGTAGTTTTTTAAGGCACCTCCATACTGCTCTCCATAGTGGCTGTACCAATTCACATTCCCACCAGCAGTGCAAGAGTGTTCCCTTTTCTCCCCATCCTCTCCAGCATTTATTGTTTCTAGATGTTTTGATGATGGCCATTCTGACTGGTGTGAGATGATATCTCATTGTAGTTTTGATTTGCATTTCTCTAATGATTAATGATGTTGAGCATTCTTTCATGTGTTTGTTGGCAGTCTGTATATCTTCTTTGGAGAAATGTCTACTTAGGTCTTCTGCCCATTTTTGGATTGGGTTGTTTGTTGTTTTGTTATTGAGCTGCATGAGCTGCTTGTAAATTTTGGAGATTAATCCTTCATCAGTTGCTTCATTTGCAAATATGTTCTCCCATTCTGAGGGTTGTCTTTTGATCTTGTTTATGGTTTCCTTGGCTGTGCAAAAGCTTTGAAGTTTCATTAGGTCCCATTTGTTTATTTTTGTTTTTATTTCCATTTCTCTAGGAGGTGGGTCAAAAAGGATCTTGCTGTGATTTATGTCATACAGTGTGCTGCCTGTGTTTTCCTCCAAGAGTTTGATAGTTTCTGGCCTTACATTTAGGTCTTTAATCCATTTTGAGCTTATTTTTGTGTATGGTGTTAGGGAGTGATCTAATCTCATACTTTTACACATACCTATCCAGTTTTCCCAGAACCACTTATTGAAGAGGCTGTCCTTTCTCCACTGTACATTCCTGCCTCCTTTATCAAAGATAAGGTGACCATATGTGTGTGGGTTTATCTCTGGGCTTTCTATCCTGTTCCATTGATCTATATTTCTGTTTTTGTGCCAGTACCATACTGTCTTGATTACTGTAGCTTTGTAGTATAGTCTGAAGACAGGGAGCCTGATTCCTCCAGCTCCGTTTTTCTTTCTCAAGATTGCTTTGGCTATTCGGGGTCTTTTGTGTTTCCATACAAATTGTGAAATTTTTTGTTCTGGTTCTGTGAAAAATACCAGTGGTAGTTTGATAGGGATTACATTGAATCTGTAGATTGCTTTGGGTAGTAGAGTCATTTACACAGTGTTGATTCTTCCAATCCAAGAACATGATATATCTCTCCATCTATTTGTTTCATCTTTAATTTCTTTTATCAGTGTCTTATAATTTTCTGCATACAGGTCTTTTGTCTCCTTAGGTAGGTTTATTCCTAGATATTTTATTCTTTTTGTTGCAATGGTAAATGGGAGTGTTTTCTTGATTTCACTTTCAGATTTTTGATCATTAGTGTATAGGAATGCCAGAGATTTCTGTGCATTAATTTTGTATCCTGCTACTTTATGAAATTCATTGATTAGCTCCAGTAGTTTTCTGGTAGCATCTTTAGGATTCTCTATGTATAGTATCATGTCATCTGCAAACAGTGACAGCTTTACTTCTTCTTTTCCGATTTGGATTCCTTTTATTTCCTTTTCTTCTCTGATTGCTGTGGCTAAAACTTCCAAAACTATGTTGAATAAGAGTGGTGAGAGTGGGCAACCTTGTCTTGTTCCTGATCTTAGTGGAAGTGCTTTTAGTTTTTCACCATTGAGGACGATGTTGGCTGTGGGTTTGTCATGTATGGCCTTTATTATGTTGAGGAAAGTTCCCTCTATGCCTACTTTCTGGAGGGTTTTTATCATAAATGGGTGTTGAATTTTGTTGAAAGCTTTCTCTGCACCTATTGAGATGACCGTATGGTTTTTGTTCTTCAATTTGTTAATATGGTGTATCACATTGATTGATTTGCGTATATTGAAGAATCCTTGCATTCCTGGGATACACGCCACTTGACCATGGTGTATGATCCTTTTAATGTGCTGTTGGATTCTGTTTGCTAGTATTTTGTTGAGGATTTTTGCATCTATGTTCATCAGTGATATTGGCCTGTAGTTTTCTTTCTTTGTGACATCCTTGTCTGGTTTTGGTATCAGGGTGATGGTGGCCTCGTAGAATGAGTTTGGGAGTGTTCCTCCCTCTGCTATATTTTGGAAGAGTTTGAGAAGGATAGGTGTTAGCTCTTCTCTAAATGTTTGATAGAATTTGCCTGTGAAGCCATCTGGTCCTGGGCTTTTGTTTGTTGGAAGATTTTCAATCACCATTTCAATTTCAGTGCTTGTGATTGTTCTGTTCATATTTTCTATTTCTTCCTGATCAGTCTTGGCAGGTTGTGCATTTCTAAGAATTTGTCCATTTCTTCCAAGTTGTCCATTTTATTGGCATAGAGTTGCTTGTAGTAACCTCTCATGATCTTTTGTATTTCTCCAGTGTCAGTTGTTACTTCTCCTTTTTCATTTCTAATTCTGTTTATTTGAGTCTTGTCCCTTTTTTTCTTGATGAGTCTGGCTAGGGGTTTATCAATTTTGTTTATCTTCTCAAAGAACCAGCTTTTAGTTTTATTGATCTTTGCTATCGTTTCCTTCATTTCTTTTTCGTTTATTTCTGATCTGATCTTTATGATTTCTTTCCTTCTGCCAACTTTGGGGTTTTTTTGTTCTTCTTTCTCTAATTGCTTTAGGTGCAAGTTTAGGTTGTTTAGTCGAGATGTTTCCTGTTTCTTAAGATAGGATTGTATTGCTGTAAACTTCCCTGTTAGAACTGCTTTTGCTGCATCACATAGGTTTTGGGTCATTGTGTCTCCACTGTCATTTGTTTGTAGGTATTTTTTGATTTCCTCTTTGATTTCTTCAGTGATCACTTCGTTATTACGTAGTGTATTGTTTAGCCTCCATGTGTTTGTATTTTTTATAGATATTTTCCTGTAATTGATGTCTAGTCTCATAGCATTGTGGTTGGAAAAGATACTTAATACAATTTCAATTTTCTTAAATTTACCAAGGCTTGATTTGTGACCCAAGATATGATCTATCCTAGAGAATGTTCCATGAGCACTTGAGAAAAATGTGTATTCTATTATTTTTGGATGGCATGTCCTATAAATATCAATTAAGCCCATCTTGTTTAATGTATCATTTAAAGCTCGTGTTCCCTTATTTATTTTCATTTTGGATGATCTGTCCATTGGTGAAAGTAGGATGTTAAAGTCTCCTACTATGAATGTGTTACTGTCAATTTCCCCTTTTATGGCTGTTAGTATTTGCCTTATGTATTGAGGTGCTCCTGTGTTGGGTGCATAAATATTTACAGTTGTTATATCTTGTTCTTGGATTGAACCCTTGATCATTATGTAGTGTCCTTCTTTGTCTCTTGTAATAGTCTTTATTTTAAAGTCTATTTTGTCTGATATGAGAATTGCTACTCCAGCTTTCTTTTGGTTTCCATTTCCATGGAATATCTTTTTCCATCCCCTCACTTTCAGTCTGTATGTGTCTCTAGGTCTGAAGTGTGTCTCTTGTAGACAGCATATATATGGGTCTTGTTTTTGTATCAATTCAGCCAGTCTGTGTCTTTTGGTGGGAGCATTTAATCCATTTACCTGTAAGGTAATTATCAATATGTATGTTCCTATTCCCATTTTCTTAATTGTTTTGCGTTTGTTATTGTAGGCCTTTTCCTTCTCTTGTGTTTCTTGCCTAAAGAAGAACTTTTTGCATTTGTTGTAAAGCTGGTTTGGTGGTGCTGAACTCTCTCAGCTTTTGCTTGTCTGTAAAGGTTTTCATTTCTCCATCAAATCTGAATGAGATCCTTGCTGGTTAGAGTAATCTTGCTTGTAGGTTTTTCTCCTTCATCACTTTAAATATGTCCTGCCAGTCCCTTCTGGCTTGCAGAGTTTCTGCTGAAAAATCAGCTGTTAACCTTATGGGGATTCCCTTGTGTGTTATTTGTTGTTTTTCCCTTGCTGCTTTTAATATGTTTTCTTTGTATTTAATTTTTGACAGTTTGATTAATATGTGTCTTGGCGTGTTTCTCCTTGGATTTATTATTTATGGGACTCTCTGCTTCCTGGACTTGATTAACTATTTCCTTTCCCATATTAGGGAAGTTTTCAACTATAATCTCTTCAAATATTTTCTCCGTCCCTTTCTTTTTCTCTTCTTCTTCTGGAACCCCTATACTTAGAATGTTGGTGTGTTTAATGTTGTCCCAGAGGTCTCTGAGACTGTCCTCAGTTCTTTTCATTCTTTTTTCTTTATTCTGCTCTGCAGTAGTGATTTCCACTATTTTATCTTCCAGGTCACTTATCTTTCTTCTGCCTCAGTTATTCTACTATGGATCCCCTCTAGAGTATTTTTAATTTCATTTACTGTGTTGTTCATCTTTGCTTGTTTCATCTTTAGTTCTTCTAGGTCTTTGTTAAATGTTTCTTGCATTTTCTCTATTCTATTTCCAAGATTTTGGATCATCTTTACTATCATTATTCTGAATTCTTTTTCAGGTTGACTGCCTATTTCCTCTTCGTTTGTTAGGTCTGGTGGGTTTTTATCTTGCTCCTTCATCTGCTGTGTGTTTTTCTGTCTTCTCAGTTTTCTTATCTTACTGTGTTTGGGGTCTCCTTTTTGCAGCTGCAGGTTCGTAGTTCCCATTGTTTTTAGTGTCTGTCTCCAGTGGTTAAAGTTGGTTCAGTGGGCTGTGTAGGCTTCCTGGTGGAGGGGACTGGTGCCTGTGTTCTGGTGGATGAGGCTGGATCTTGTCTTTCTTGTGGGCAGGTCCACGTCTGGTGGTGTGTTTTGGGGTGTCTGTGGACTTATTATGATTTTGGGCAGCCTCTCTGTTATGGGTGGGGTTGTGTTCCTGTCTTGATAGTTGTTTGCCATAGGATATCCAGCACTGTAGCTTGGTGGTCGTTGAGTGAAGCTGGGTTTTGGTGTTGAGATGATCTATGGGGGATTTTTGCCATTTGATATTAACGTGGAGCTGGGAGGTCTCTTGTGGACCAGTGTCCTGAAGTTGGCTCTCCCACCTTAGAGGCACAGCACTGACTCCTGGCTGCAGCAACATGAGCCTTTTATCCACACGGCTCAGAATAAAAGGGAGAAAAAGTTGAAAGAAAGAAAGAAAGAAAGAGGATAAAATAAAATAAAGTAAGGTAAAATAAAATAAAGTTATAAAAATAAAAAAATAATTATTAAGAAAAATATTTTTTAAAAAAGTAAAAAACAAACAAAATGGACAGATAGAACCCTAGGACAAATGGTGAAAGCAAAGCTATACAGAGAAAATCTCACAAACAAGCATACACATACACGCTCACAAAAAGAGGGAAATGGGAAAAAATCATGAATCTTTCTCTCAGAGTCCACCTCCTCAATTTGGGATGATTCGTTGTCTATTCATGTATTCCACAGATGCAGGGTACATCAAGTTGATTCTGAAGGTTTAATCCGCTGCTCCTGAGGCTGCTGGGAGAGATTTCCCTTTCTCTTCTTTATTCTCGCAGCTCCCGGGGTTCAGCTTTGGATTTGGTCCCGCCTCTGCGTGTAGGTCGCCAGAGGGCGTCTGTTCTTCGCTCAGACAGGACGGGGTTAAAGAAGCCACTGATTCGGGGGCTCCGGCTCACTCAGGCTGGGGGGAGGGATGGGTACAGAGTTCTGGGCGAGTCTGCGGCGGCAGAGGCCAACATGACGTTGCACCAGCCTGAGGCGCGCCATGCGTTCTCCCGGGTAAGTTGTCCCTGGATTGCGGGACTCTGGCAGTGGCGCGCTCCACAGGCTCCCGAAAGGGGAGGTGTGGAGAGTGACCTGTGCTCGCACGCAGGCTTCTTGGTGGCGGCAGCAGCAGCCTTAGCGTCTCATGCCCGTCTCTGGGGTCCGCGCTGTTAGTCGCGGCTTGCGCCCGTCTCTGGAGCTCCTTTAAGCAGCGCTCTTAATCCCCTCTCCTCGCGCACCAGGAAACAAAGAGGGAAGAAGAAGTCTCGTGCTTCTTCGGCATGTCCAGACTTTTCCCCAGACTCCCTCCCGGCTAGCCGTGGTGCACTAACCCCTTCATGCTGTGTTCACTCCACCAGTCCTCTCCCTGCGCTCTGACTGAAGCCCGAGCCTCAGCTCCCAGCGCCCACTCGCCCCAGCGGGTGAGCAGACAAGCCTCTCAGGCTAGTGAATGCCGGTTGGCACTGATCCTCTGTGCGGGAATCTCTCCGCTTTGCCCTCCGCACCCCTGTTGCTGTGTTCTCCCACGCGGCTGCGAAGCTCCCCTCCTCAGACACCCGCTGTCTCCGCCGCAAAGGGTCTTCCTAGTGTGTGGAAACCTTTCCTCCTTCACAGCTCCCTCCCACGGGTGCAGGTCCCGTCCCTATCCTTTTGTCTCTGTTTATTCTTTTTTCTCTTGCCCTACACAGGTACGTGGGGAGTTTCTTGCCTTTTGGGAGGTCTGAGGTCTTCTGCCAGCGTTCAGTAGGTGTTCTATAGGAGTTGTTCCACGTGTAGATAGATGTATTTCTGGTGTATCTGTGGGGAGGAAGGTGATCTCCGTGTCTTACTCTTCCGCCATCTTCTCCCTCTCTCAAGTTAGGTATTAATACATATAATGAAGTGCCAAATTGTGTGAAGATAATTTGTAATATAGTTAGGAAGGCTATATAGTGTTAGGTGAAAATATCTGTGAGCATATGGTGATGTGAGCAATAACTTCAGTACCTCAACATGGGTCACACCTTAAAAGTCTTTTACCTAGTAAAGGACAAAACCACCATGTTCAAAATATACTGGAAAATGCTGTAGTATTCAGTTTGAAACTTTATGATTTTAAGAAAAACTTGTGTTGAACAGATGTTTCAAGTCTTAAGGGCTGTAGTATAAACCAGTTAAATTTACATGATGATTTTATAGGCTAAAATATTAGTTGTCTTCTCTCTGATTGAAAAGTTCATTCACTGCTACATAACAGAAACACCTGGACTAATCTCCACTCTGAAATAACGACTGAAAAAATAACATGTGAAAATGAAAGATTCCTTTTTTAAGTTTTCTTTGCTAAGTTCTTTGAATACTAATATTAGCTTTAAATTATAGAAACTCTCACCTGCATTAAATGTTGCTTCCATCTGGTGAGCATTATTTCACAGTGTCAGCAATTTAGTTTGAATCTGTCCTTGCCAGTTTTGGTGTCAAAACTGGAAAACACTGAGAAATCTTTGTGCACCTTTGACAAAGTCCTGATAGTTTCTTTGCTATGCATAATGTGTATATTGTTTTCCTCCTATTTCTTTGGCAGCTTAGTGTTTAAATTATGTAAGTATTGAAAAAAAGGGAAAAAAAATCACAGCATAGATATAAAGGCTATTACTTGATTTATGTGTAAGTTCAAACTGTTCTGCCTTGTTTAACAAAATGACTTTCACTGAACATAACTTTTTCCCCACCGTCTTTGATAGACAAATTTTTGTTTCTAAAGCCATATATTATACTTTCTGCTTTGCTCAGGACAGTTCAGGTTTATGCCTATGTTCTGGGTGTAATTATTGATAGCATGTTCTATCACATACTATTAAACGAAATGCTGGTCATGACCTACTAACTTGATTTCATGACCAGAACTGAGTTGGGTTGAGATTCATATCTTGATTCAGATATTCCCGGGTGTCAGTCTTAGCTGTGTGACCCTGAACAGTGGCTTACCTTCCATAAACTTCCATTTCCTTATCCAGCTCTGGTAAGGATGCTGTGAGGATTAAATGAGATCATCTGTATAAAGCACTTCATATAGTATCTGGTGAATGGAAGAACATACTGCGTGTTAGTTATTCTCATTATTTATTTATACTATAAGCACGATTTTCCTCTTCTAAAATACTGTTACACAGAATATAATTGATTAAAAGTTTTTGCCACATTATTGAGAAACCTTTTTAAATTATGGATAAAATTATATTCTTGTCAATCAGTAGTTTTAAAACATATCCATAAATGCTTTGTCAAATAGTAAAGTTTTTATACTACTGCTGTGAGGGAGGGAAATCTTTGGTTTTCCAGCTGAGTTGAGTTCCTCACTAAGTGGTCAAATGTAAGGGATGTCATTAGAGAAAATACATTATTTTGGTATTTCTTGCGCTGTTTTAGTTAGGATTCATTTGAATGTTTAAAAAAAATTAGAAAATTTTTCATCTTGTTTTGCATTTAAAATAATCTATAGCCTCTTGACATTGAAACATAGATGCCTTTTTGAAATATTAGAATCAAAAATTATTTTTGTAAAGCAAAAAGCATTAATATTTTGATTATCACTGAAACAATAAGCTGTTGACTTCATGTCTAAAATGAGGTGTTAAATTTATATCTGAGCAGCCTTTGGTCTAATATTCAATAATAACTGAGATAAATAGTCTAATTCAGATATTTGGCTTCTAAGTTTATTTTGCCTGTATCAAGTTACTGTTTTCTGAATTTCCGTGTGTTTCTTACCTGTGCATCATTGTCTGTATCCCATTCTACTTGTCATTACTGCTGTCTTACCTGAAAAGCAGGGCACGGTGAGGTATATGTGGCGAGTTAAGTCCTTTGACTTGTTAGTTTGACAAGCCTTGCATCCTCCACATTGCGTTTCATTCTGAGGAGGAATGAGTCCTCTTGACTTTGGCCATTGTGCTGTGAAAGTAGCTCATAATGGTTTGGATGGTTGTTCTATGAAGGTAAAATAATAAATACGTATCAGTATTATGGCAGAGTACTTATTACTGTGCCATATTCCTTTTTTTTTTTTTTTTTTTTGGCTGCATGGCATGTGGGATCTTAGTTCTCAGACCAGGGATTGGACCCACGCACCCCGCACTGGAAACGTGGAGTCTTAACCACTGGACTGCCAGGGAAATCCTACTCTGCTATAGTCTGTCCATTATTAAGTCATTTCTCATGATAGGCATTGCTATCCTCAGAATAGTTCTAGAAGATGACAGCGTTGAAATTTTAACTCAGTAGTGTCTGTTTCACATTATTTTAGGCTCCTCCTGGGAAGTTTGTGGAAGTGGTTTCTTAATAATACTCTCCAGATCACAGTAGTTAATTTAACCCTGGTGTTTTTCACTTTCATTAATGACATGTTATATGTCAATATCACCAAACCAGGCTAAGATTCCAGTACTCTGAAAAACAAGAAAAGGATTACAATTCAAAAAAAATGTCGAATTGGCAAGAACTAGTAACTGTAAACAGACTATAGCTCAGTAGAGATGCATGCAGTGTAATTCCCATAGGGAAGGAGACAAAGTGTACAAGTGCAAGAGTGAAAAATTAAGAGGCTGCCAGGCAATTCTCTTTTTCTCCTGCAGCTCTGGTCATGAATAAAGAATATAATGATATTCTTTATTATATAGAATTTGGAGAGAATCTAGAGGAATCCAACAGAAATTGTTAAAAGGTTTGAGAAATCTGTAAGTCTCAAGAACTGGGTTTATTTAGCCTAGAGAAGTGAGGTCTGCATAGGGACTTAATTACACTCTTCAAGTTCAGTGAAATCATAGACACAGAAGCCATGAGTTGTTCCCAGAAGAATTCTCTTTTGACAGGAACTTTCGAATGTGGTTGTTTTCTTGGTTTTCACTGTGCATAAAAGGATATCATATGAGTGATGATGAGCAGCTGTTCTTTCTTCACTGCAGGGAGACAGGTAAGAAAGAGCTTAAATCACCACAGGAGTGATTTAGGGAGACCTTTTCAACTATCCTTGGAAGCTGGTGGAGATTCCTTCAGTAAAGACTTTTTTTTTTTTCTAAAGAGTTTAAAATTTTTGTGTATGCTGCTGGAATTTAGGGAATGGATTTTAGACTGAAAGGAAGAAAAAAGTTGCATTGCCCTTTTTTCCTGGTTTAAAGGTAAATACACATTTTTTAGATCCCTTCTCTCTGAGCTCTGTAAAAGTGTGAGACACCTGTCGAAAATAAGCCTGGATGATAGACATGTTCATGTTATAATTTTAAGCTTTAGTTCAGTTTGGTAGAACCACTTAGGCACCTTCTGATTGTGAGCTAAGGCCCAGGAAGACCCTGATCTTTGAGAAAGAGGGCTTTCAGATGATGTAAGCTGCTGTGACACTGGTCACCTGCAAAGATCTCCTCATTTTCTTTCTCTGCCTTGTTTTTGTTGTTGTTCCTTAAAAGCTCTTTTCTGACTGAATCTCCCCAGATTGAAAAATATTATCTGTGCCTCTTCATTGCCTCTTTATATCTGGAAAAACATTCTTTTCCTTAGTGGCTAGTCTCACCTAGGTTTTAAGGGAGGGTTGGTTTCAAATTAAAGGGACATCATAATGTATGAAACGTAGGTGAGTAGCTCCTATGGGATCTTTATTTGGATTCCTTCCTTTCTTCCTCCCTCCCATGAAATCCTGCTAGGGGCCAGGTACTGTTCTAGGCACTGGGGATACAAGACAGACAAAACTATCTGCCCTGGAGAGGTGGATAAAAAGTAACATATACGGTGTGATAAACGGTGATACATGCCATTGGGGGGAACAAAGGAACACAAAAAGGGGATTATACAGGACCCAAAGTTCAATGTGAAATAGGTGTGTCAGGAAGGTCCCACATATCTACGTAGCACGGATATGTTTGAGCTGCCTGTTCTGGGCTTCAGCTTCTTTCTGCACTTGCTTGCCAGAAACAGGAATCAGAAGCTCGGCACATCACTTCTGCAGGACTGCGGACCTCTGATACAAGTAGAGCCTGAAGGATTGAAGTCATTTAGTGTTTTTTTCCAAAAAAAGTCCATTGTGTTTTAATAAACGCTTATTATGTTTAAAACTTACCTCTGAAGACATTGAAAACATCCCAATGGCTGTAAATACGGCCAGAATTTAACAGTCATAAAGCAGTCCTTTTATCTCTTTCAGTATATGGGAGAAATGTGTCTCCTCGCTTTATATTTCATCTCATGTTGTGTTTTACAATTGTGAGCTTTGCAAAGGTCACTCGGCAGTGGAGTGTGAAAGGATTCAACAGCCCCAGTCCCAGAAAGCCCACTTAATGCACATGATCCACTGATGGTGGGTCAATAGCATAACCTTTATATTAAAAAAGAAGCCTTGTAAGACAAAATTAAGAATGATATGGAATTACTGCTGTAAGCATAGGAAATGACTGAACTATATATCCTTGACCTTTTTTTATAGTGGTGAGTTGGGGAAGGGAAGACAATAAGAGACAAGGTATAGGTTAGGGCTTTGCAGTAATCGCTATTCTAGTATAAATTAGTAATTTGCAGCAGGTGTGTTTGAATAGGACGTGACCCAATTCAAAGCTTTACTTTTGAGCTGGTGGATATTAGGAGATATTTAACTGTGCTAATAGTTACTATGTTCATTAATATAATTCCAGTTCAATTGGCCTTTAAAGTGATGTAAAAGCTGGAGCTGTGGGTACAGAATTCTGTGGGTACAGAACACTTAAATTCACTTAAATTCAAAGACACAACAATCAAGGATAAGGGTGGCGGGTGTATTTTCTATTTCTTTCTCGAGCTCTGAAATATATAGTTTGATCTCTTTCCTAAAATTTCCAGAATTGGTCTTCTGAATTGTATATCCTTTTGAAATCACTGAAAGAATAACATGGGATACTTACATAGTGTTGTAATTTAATGTCCAGGTTCAGTTCAACACTGTCACCATTGCTTAAACTGTCCCTCAACATTTAAGGCTATTTAATTTGTCACTAACTTGTATTTCCAGGCTTTTCCCTACTTCTAAACAAATTGCCTAAGTCTGGGCAAACAGGAATTGCCTCTTTCAGAATACTTTCTGAAAGGAACTTTGGACAAAATTTAGTGTCCCCCACTACACATCTTTATTCCTACTTATGGCTACTTGTCTGCAATTGGAAGTGATGTCCTCTTTCTTTGAAACTCCTGTAGCTCTTTCTTAACATACATATCTCAGTGCCTCAGAAACAACAGTAACAACAAAAGCAATAAGAAAAAATCCAAAATAAATTGCAGGGAAATCTTCAAGTGACTCTTCGAAATGTAATGTGAGCAGTTTTCAATATGTTTACCTATGGAATGAATTTGATTATTGTGCTTATGGAAACCTAGATTCTATTTTGTTGAAATTTGGATAGTTTACATTTCTCAGCTTCATGGACCACAATCAAATGTTTCAGACTTGATAGATGCCAAGTGTTCTTTCTCTTGCTTTCTTGTAACTATCCCTCATGTAGGAGGTGGCCCAGTGAATTTGCCCTGTCTGTGAAATTGCTTGAGGACCATTTCAAAGGGCTGGCTTCCTTTGCTCACACTGGTTGGCTCTACATTTCTGGTTCTCTGTGATTGGACACAAAAGTTTATACACTTTTTAAAAGAATGATCATCTTTCCTCCTAACTCTGGACACAAAAAAATGTATGGCAGCTTTTAAATGCATGCCAACTTTGAACAAAACTGGCAAGCTGCTTTTGCAGTTTTAATATTCAATACCTTGAGGGAAATCCCTTCTGAACATTGCAGCCTTTTTTTTTTTCTTTTGTCACTTCACTTTTCAGTTTATTTCCAACATTATCACTTGTCTTTTTTTTTTTTAAGTTTTGAATTTATTTATACAGCAAGCTCTGATTAGTTATCTATTTTATACATATTAGTTTATTTTGGAAGAGTTTGAGAAGGATGGGTGTTAGCTCTTTTCTAAATGTTTGATAGATTTCACCTGTGAAGCCATCTGGTCCTGGACTTTTGTTTGTTGGAAGATTTTTAATTACACTTTCAATTTCATTACTTGTGATTGCTCTGTTCATATTTTCTATTTCTTCCTGGTTCAGTCTTGGAAGCTTATAGCTTTCTAAGAATTTGTCCATTTCTTCCAGGTTGTCCATTTCATTGGCATAGAGTTGCTTGTAGTAGTCTCTTAGGATGCTTTGTATTTCTGCGGTGTGCATTGTAACTTCTCCTTTTTCATTTCTAATTTTATTGATTTGAGTCCACTCCCTTTTTCTGATGAGTCTGGCTAAAGGTTTATCAATTTTGTTTATCTTCTCAAAGAACCAGCTTTTTAGTTTTATTGATCTCTGCTATTGTTTTTTTTGTTTCTGTTTCATTTATTTCTGTTCTGATATTTATGATTTCTTTCCTTCTACTAACTGTGGGTTTTGTTTGTTCTTCTTCCTCTAGTTCCTTTAGGTATAAGTTTAGATTCTTTATTGGAGATTTGTCTTGTTTCTTGAGGTAGTGTTGTATTGCTATAAACTTCCCTCTTAGAACTGCTTTTGCTGCATTGCTTAGGTTTTGGATCATCGTGGTTTTGTTGTAATCTGTTTCTAGATATTTTTTGATTTCCTCAGTGATCTCTTGGTTATTTAGTAATGTATTGTTTAGACTTCATGTGTTTGTGTTTTTTATGTTTTTTTCCCTGTAATTGATTTCTTTTCTTAATTAATTAATTAATTTTGGTCTTTTCGTTTTTCTTTTTTTTGAATTTTATTTTATTTTTTTTATACAGCAGGTTCTTATTAGTTATCCACTTTATACATATCAGTGTAAATATGTCAATCCCAATCTCCCAATTCATCACACCACCACCCTCCCTGCCACGTTCCCCCCTTGGTGTCCATACGTTTGTTCTCAATTGTGTCTCAGTTTCTGCCCTGCAAACTGGTTAATCTGTACCATTTTTCTAGGTTCCACGTATATGCATTAATATGCGATATTTGTTTTTCTCTTTCTGACTTACTTCACTCTGTATGACAGTTTCTAGGTCCATCCACGTCTCTAATAATGACCCAATTCCATTGCTTTTTATGACTGAGTAATATTCCATTGTATATATGTACCACATCTTTGTCCATTTGGCTGTCGATGGGCATTTAGGTAGCTTCCATGTCCTGGCTTTTGTAAATAGTGCTGAAATGAACATTGGGGTGCATGTGTCTTTTTGAATTATGGTTTTCTCTGGGTATATGCCCAGTGGTGGGATTGCTGGGTCATATGGTAATTCTATTTTTAGTTTTTTAAGGAACCTCCATAGTGTTCTCCATAGTGGCTGTATCAATTTACATTCCCACCAACAGTGCAGGAGGGTTTCCTTTTCTCCACACCCTCTCCAGCATTTGTTGTTTGTAGATTTTCTGTTGATGCCTATTCTAACTGGTGTGAGGTGATATCACATTGTAGTTTTGATTTGCATTTCTCTAATAATTAGGGGTGTTGAGCAGCTTTTCATCTGCTTCTTGGCCATCTGTATGTCTTCTTTGGAGAAATGTCTGTTTGGGTCTTCTGCCCATTTTTGGTTTGGGGTGTTTGTTTTTTAAATATTGAGCTACATGAGCTGTTTATATATTTTGGAGATTAGTCCTTTGTCCATTGATTCGTTTGCAAATATTTTCTCCCATTCTGAGGGTTGTCTATTTGTCTTGTTTGTAGTTTCCTTTGCTGTGCAAAAACTTTTAAGTTTCTTTAGATCCCATTTGTTAATTTTTTGTTTCTATTTCCATTACTCTAGGAGGTGGATCAAAAAAGATCTTGCTGTGATTTATGTCAAAGAGTGTTTTTCCTATGTTTTCCTCTAAGAGTTTTATAGTGTCCGGTCTTACATTTAGGTCTCTAACCCATTTTGAGTTTATTTTTGAGTATGATGTTAGGCAGTGTTCTAATTTCATTCTTTTACATGTAGCTGTACAGTTTTCCCAGCACCACTTATTGAAGAGACTGTCTTTTCTCCATTGTATATCCTTGCCTCCTTTTGTCATAGATTAGTTGACCATAGGTGCGTGGTTTATTTCTGGGCTTTCGATCCTGTTCCATTGATCTATATTTCTGTTTTTGTGCCAGTACCATATTGAGTTGATGACTGTAGCTTTGTAGTATATTCTGAAGTCAGGGAGTCTGATTCCTCCAGCTCCTTTTTTTTTGCTTCAAGACCGCTTTGGCTATTCAGGGTCTTTTGTGTCTCCATACACATTTTAAGATTTTTTGTTCTAGCTCTGTAAAAAATGCCATTGGTAATTTGATAGGGATTTCTTGAATCTGAAGATTGCTTTCCGTAATATAGTCATTCTCACAATATTGATTCTTCCAATCCAAGAACATGGTATATCTCTCCATCTGTTTGTGTCATCTTTAATTTCTTTCATCAGTGTCTTACAGTTTTCCTCATACAGGTCTTTTGTCTCCTTAAGGAGGTTTATTCCTAGGTATTTTATTCTTTTTGTTGCGTGGTAAATGGGCGTGTTTCCTTAATTTCTGTTTCAGATTTTTCATCATTAGTGTATAGGAATGGAAGAGATTTCTGTGCATTAATTTTGTATCCTGCTACTTTACCAAATTCATTGATTAGCTCTAGTAGTTTTCTGATGGCATTTTTTGGATTCTCTATGTATAGTATCATGTCATCTGCAAACAGTGACAGTTTTATTTCTTCTTTTCCAATTTGTATTCCTTTTATTTCTTTTCCTTTTTTGATTGCCGTGGCTAGGACTTCCAAAACTTTGTTGAAGAATAGTGGTGAGTGTGGACATCCTTGTCTTGTTCCTGATCTTAGAGGAAATGCTTTCAGTTTTTCACCATTGAGAATGATGTTTGCTGTGGGTTTGTTGTATATGGCCTTTATTATGTTGAGGTAGGTTCCCTCTTTGCCCACTTTCTGGAAACTTTTTATCATAAATGGGTGTTGAATTTTGTCAAAAGCTTTTTCTGCAACTATTGAGATGATCATATGTTTTTTCTTCTTCAGTTTGTTAATACGGTGTATCACATTGATTGATTTGCATATATTGAAGAATCCTTGCATCCTTGGGATAAATTCCACTTGGCCATGGTGTATGATCCTCTTAATGTGTTGTTGGATTCTCTTTGCTAGTATTTTGTTGAGGATTTTTGCATCTCTATTCATCAGTGATATTGTTGTGTAGTTTTCTTTTTTTGTAGTATCTTTGTCTGGTTTTGGTATCAGAGTGATGGTGGCCTCATACAATGAGTTTGGGAGTGTTCCTTCCTCCACAGTTTTTTGGAAGAGTTTGAGAAGGATGGGTGTTAGCTCTTCTCTAAATGTTTGATAGAATTCACCTGTGAAGCCATCTGGTCCTGGACTTTGGTTTGTTGGAAGATTTTTAATCAGAGTTTCAATTTCATTCCTTGTGATTGGTCTGTTCATATTTTCTATTTCTTTCTGGTTCAGTCTTGGAAGGTTATACCTTTCTAAGATTTGTCCATTTCTTCCAGGTTTTCCATTTTATTGGCATAGAGTTGCTTGTAGTAGTCTCTTAGGATGCTTTGTATTTCTGTGGTGCCCGTTGTAACTACTCCTTTTTCCTTTCTAATTTTATTGATTTGAGTCCTCTCCCTCTTTTTCTTGATGAGTCTGTTTTATCAATTTTGTTTATCTTCTTAAAGAACTAGATTTTAGTTTTATTGATCTTTGCAATTGTGTTCTTTGTTTTTATTTCATTTATTTCTGCTCTTATCTTTATGATTTCTTTCCTTCTACTATCTGTGGGTTTTGTTTGTTCTTCTTTCTCTAGTTCCTTTAGGTGTAAGATTAGATTGTTAATTTGAGATGTTTGTTGTTTCTTGAGGTAGGATTGTATTGCTATAAAATTCCCTCTTAGAACTGCTTTTGCTGCATCCCATAGGTTTTGGATATCGTGTTTTCATTGTCATTTGTCTCTAGGTATTTTTTGATTTCCTCTTTGATTTCTTCAGTGATCTCTTGGTTATTTAATAACTTATTGTTTAGCCTCCATGTGTTTGTGTTTTTAATGTTTTTTTCCCTGTAATTGAGTTCTAATCTCATAGCATTGTGGTCAGAAAAGATGCTTGACATGATTTCAATCTTCTTAAATTTACAGAGGCTTGATTTGTGACCCAAGATGTGATCTATCTTGGAGAATGTTCCATGCGCAGTTGAGAAGAAAGTGTATTCTGCTGTTTTTGGATGGAATGTCCTATAAATATCAATTAAATCTATCTGACCTATTGTGTCATTTAAAGCTTGTGTTTCCTTATTAATTTTCTTTTTGGATGATCTATTTATTGGTGTAAGTGAGGTGTTAAAGTCCCCCACTATTATTGTTACTTTTAATTTTCTTTTCTGTAGCTGTTAGCAGTTGCCTTATGTATTGAGGTACTCCTACGTTGGGTTCATATATATTTATAATTGTTATATCTTCGTCTTGTATTGATCTCTTGATTATTATGCAGTGTCCTTTCTTGTCTCTTGTAGCATTGTTTATTTTAATGTCTATTTTATCTGTTATGAGAATTGCTACTCCAGCTTTCTTTTGATTTCCATTTGCATGGAATATCTTTTTCCATCCCTTCCCTTTCAGTATGTATGTGTCCCTAGGTCTGAAATGGGTCTCTTGTAGACAGCATATAGATGGGTCTTGTTTTTGTGTCCATTTAGCAAGCCTGTGTCTTCTGGTTGGCGCATTTAATCCATTCACGTTTAAGGTAATTGTCGATATGTATGTTCCTATTACCATTTTCTTAATTGTTTTGGGCTTGTTTTCGTAGGTCCTTTTCTTCTCTTTTGTTTCCCACTTAGAGAAGTTCCTTTAGCCTTTGTTGTAGAGCTGGTGTGGTGGTGCTGAATTCTCTTAGCTTTTGCTTATCTGTACAGCTTTTGATTTCTCTTTTGAATCTGAATGAGATCCTTGCTGGGTAGAGTAATCTTGGTTGTAGGTTCTCTTTCATCACTTTAAACATGTCATGCCACTCCCTTCTGGCTTGTAGAGTTTCTGCTGAGAAATCAGGTGTTAACCTTATGGGAGTTCGCTTGTGTGTTGTCATTTTTCCCTTTTTGCTTTCAGTAATTTTTCTTTGTCTATATTTTTTTTCAATTTGATTACTGTGTGTCTCGGTGTGTTTCTCCTTGGGTTTATCCTGCTTGGGACTCTCTCAATACAGCCTTTGTTTATTAATTATTTTTTAGTGGGGAAGGCTTGATTTTGGGGAACAGAAGACTCTTAAGTTACGTTTGTATCTGTGATATGAGTGCCCCCATCTCTTCCATGCAGTTAGGATGCCTGTACATAATGCTTTGGTGCTTAATAGCAGCGTCAAATCCAGGGTTTGTAAATATTCTTTTGACAGCTTTGTACATACTTTTAATAGGTAAAACAGGAAATATGTTTGGAATTCCATTTTATATCTTAATAGCTTGGTAGATTTCTACATGAGCAGGATATATACACCTTCTCAGTTTTCTTCCTACCTAGAGATGAGAAAAATAAGGTCTTTTCTTATGCTGGTATTCTGAATTTATTACCACAAACTGGGAGGCAGGTGGGTGGTGGCGGTCTTTAAAGAAAACTTTCTAATATCTAATTATCAGCATTAAGTTTAAGTATGGTGTCATTGAAGTTTCTCTAAAATCAATGTCCTATGTCCTTTAACATTCTATTAGTTTGTAGCTGACAGTCCTGTAGAGCAAGTTATCTCACTCATCTCGCAAGAATATGTTTTGCAGCCAGTTTATTTTGAAAGATAACTTTAAACACTCCCTAACATGTATTATTTTAAAGATGGTATCTTATCAAGTCTTTGAAAGTGATTGGGAATGCCTACTTTGAAAATTGGGTGTCCTAAAATCACTGAGGCCAGGCTCCAAGTATCTGGGACCTCAAGCACCCATTGATGAATGTGTTAATGAGGACCTGTGACCATTTTCTGAGAGTGATAGTCTTCTTCTGCTTACCATTGGGATAATATCCACATACAGCTGTGAAGCTTTCATGAGATGATTGCAGCCTTCACTGTTGGCCAGCTGATGAGGAAGTTCAGTATGCCATTAATTGATTGCCAATTCTTCTCAGAGATCACAATTTCAAACTCTGTGCTGTTTTTTTCTTATCTGAACTCAGTCGTGATAAATAGCGATAGTATTTGTGAAATATTACTGAAGAATATGTAATCCATCCATTCGCTAGAGACTAGATCTTTTTCCTTAATTCAAGCCAGACCATCACAGAGCTACATTTTGCCTCCCTTGAGAATTGCTTTTACTGAGTTGTAATGTGGTGTTATGTTATTGGCCAGATTGAGGGTCATTATTAATAAGCATCCTCAGGAAAGTCATTACTGGATTCATCACAGTGGAGTGGGTAAGGAGAGGGTCCATACAACACACAGTGTTTGCTTTATAAACATTCATAGAAGAAAGTTCTCGAAGTTCTCAGTGTCAGGAGAGGCTGAACTTCTCGGGAGCAACTGTTGCTAAGAATCCTTTGACTAGTGTTTTTGTTGCCCAGCTCTAACTAAACTTCTGTTAAACTTTTCGTCAACTACACTGACCTCATTTTTTAAAAATTATTATTCCTTTTCCTTTATGCCAATAACTAATGGTTTTAAATGTTATGGTGTATTTCTGTAAGTGGTCAAAAATGCTTTTGGAATGAGCTTGGGAATGAATTAAAACAATTACACAAATGTATGCTTTGATTGTACCTTCTTCCTTGATTTTGTATCATAGTGACTTACTTCCTTACCTAATCTCCCTACCAAATGTGAGGTCTTTCAGGGTAGATATTGCGTCTCTCACTTCTTGATTGTGTAGAAATACTAAGAACAGTGCTTTGAATTAACTGGCTCTCCGTGAATATTTTTGCATTAAATAAATATGCATTTATTGAATCTAGATGCTATTGAGTATACAAATATGAATTAACTGTGGTCCATAGCCTTAGGAAATTTATGTACAATTCAGAGAGAAAAAAGGAAGATTGTGTTAAAAGTTGTCATATGCTGTAGAAGTCCTGGGGAGGAAAAAATGAGTTCCAATAGTGTGGGTCTAGAGTTGACATTAAGTGGTTCTGGAAGGGTGAGTGAGATTTTACCAGGGGAGACTACCTTGGACAAGTGGACTCTTAGCATTGAAAATTGAATTGTACGGGAAATTTACATAATTCTTATATGATCCAAAATCACTTTCGTTTTCCCTCAAGCTTCAAGGATTCTCCTTTAAGCTTGTGTTCTGAAATTTAGAGAATAAGCCCTTGATACCATGATTGTACAGACTTCAGTCCTCTCTAGTTCCAAACTGTAGAACCTTAATCTTTGCAGTTTGTCTTGATATATTAACCTCTTCCCTTCATTTTCTCATCATTTTAAAAGCTTTTCTCTGGACCTTCTCAAGTTTATTAGGTCTTTGCCAAGGAAACATTGTCTAAGCCATAATTTTATACATGGTGATTTCTGCTTCTTTTATAATTTTTGTTTCTATTTTTATTTTTCTCACAGTGCATCTTATTTAGAAGATCCTATGATTTGAGGGGTTGATATTCAGGTCATGGCACTGTATTAAAGGCCATTGATGGTCTCCATCCTGATGACCTTTTCAGCCTGTGTGCCTTCACTGGTTTCTCATAAGCCATACTGTTTCATGTCATAGGCTCAGCTGCTGTCTCTCCCTGGGAGGCCCTTTTTGCCTCATGCTGTCTATGCAAATTCCTCCCCATCCTTCATGATGCTCATTCACCTGTGAAGCCTTTCCAGATCCCTCAGCACAGTCACTTCATCCCTGCGTCTCATGACTCTAGACACACAACTCTATCAATCCTCAGATTGCAGGTAGTGATCTACATTTCTCCCTCTCTGTTAGACTTGAGCTCCTAGAAGGCCAGGGCTGCATTTTACTTGACTTTCTTCAATGGTTGGTAGAGTGAGTTTCTCTGTATTTGCAGTTTCCTGTCTAACCGTAAAGATGCACAGTCTTGCGGTATATGAAAAACCTCTTGACCTTTCATTGCCTCACAGAGCTTATCATCATGGTTGAGCTGGAGATTCCCCTCTGCACTTATCTGTAAACATGTTAAATAACCACTGTACTAGAAAGCGTCTCTAAGGAGCACTTGTTTAAACTACTTTTGTCAGAAAAGTTCCTGCTCATTACTGCCTTTTTTTTTCTTCTCCCTAAATTAATTATATGTGACTAATAGAGAATTAGGAAAATATTGTTAAATTTAAATTGTGGGTTTAAATTTAGTTTTTAGTTTTTTTAAAATAACTCTGAACCTGTTTTATCATTGATTTTGGGTGACAACAACTATATCCTGGCCACCCTCAATAATGTTAGGCAAAGCCCTCACCTATTTGTATGCTGCCAAAGACTTCCAATCTCATGTTAACCGGATTAAAAAAAATCTTTTCAGTGTGAAACTTGATGTGATGTTTCTCTGACTATGGATGCCCCCTTGGGAAATTTGAGTAGGTTGGTCAGATATCATGTTTCCTTATGGAAGTTAGGTTTTTCCCTCTGTGGTTTATGTGTATGTAGGTATCTGTGGTTGAGATTCACATACCAATAGGAAAAATGTATTCTAATTATTTTTGTATTTTGCTTATGTATGTGTTCACCATAAACTGGGTGCAAATTTATCTAATATCTGGTTCTGTCTTTTACCTTCAGTTATTTTGCAGATCAGAAGAAATTCTTAGTAAAGCTGTGGGAATTTACAGCAAGCTAGAAAGCAGGACTATTTGCAAATTCTTTAATTCCTACATCTGGTTTCCACAAATGGTTCTTTGGCTTTAATTCTCACTGATAGTTAGACATCTAGTACTCTCCTGATATTTTTACAAAGGTAGGCAATGACTCAGAGCCCTATGGTGAGATCATTTTATGATGTTTTCCCTATGCAGTGTATAATTAGGCAAATATAATTTTACTTTTGTGATTACATTATTATTATTTTCTTGCAAACATTTTGAGTTTTGGAAAAATATCAGGAAAAACTGCGTCTGTATTGCTTTATCCAGTTGATTTTGGATGATAGGAAATATGTCCAGCCAGTATGAATTATGTTAAGCACTACTGTGGTTTAACTGTGTGCTCTGTAATTCCTTGCTGCTCATAGTGTAGTCAGTGAACCAGCAGCATCTGTACACCTAGGATATTCAGAAATGTGGACTGTTTGGTCCCACTTTAGACTTATTAGCCATAATCTGCATTTTCACAAAATTCCAAAGTGGTTTCTGTGCCCATGAGAGTTTGAGAAAAGTTCCTCTAGTGCACATACACGTCACACATATTTCGAAGGTACTGAAATCTAGGTTCTTGTTACTCCTAGCAGTCTACATACCATCACATCAGTATCATCTGGGAGCTTATTTTCTATTCCTATCCAAACATTCAGGTGCAATCCCTGACCTATTGAATCCGAATTTACATTTTAACAAGATCCCCTGGTGATTGCTATGAACATTAAAATCTGGAAATTGATTTAGATTGCATCATTTTCCTGAAGCTAGCTTAACTTGAATTCTAGTTTTAGCATAAATACGTGGTATTCTTTTTTCAAAATGCCTCTTTAGTAGTCTTCGCTGGAACATGGCCAATTCAGTAAGTATGCCTATTGTCTCTGAATACACAAAGGAGGACTCTCCTGTGCTTCCTTAATAATTGACTTACACCTTCTGACATTTGTCCTTGACTACTTCTCTCTAAACTCTTCAGTGGATGGCTCTCCTACTCCCACCTATCCTCATGAAAATAGGAGTATGTCATATTTTCCCCTACCCATTATGCTCTCCAGAGCATTGTTATGCAAAATGAGTTAATGATTTCTCTTATGATAACACTGCTTCGTTTGCATTTCTTTTTCCATTCTCATTTTCCCCAGTCTCACCCCTGCTGTTTGCTCTCTTTCTGGGCATTTTTGCTCTTTCCTCAGTGGCAGCTCCTCTTTCTCTTGTTGTTAGCTGCATATGTGTTTAGAAGTTCTGTAGCTCCCTCGATAGATTGATCCTTTTGTCATTATAAAAGTGTCCCCTTTATCTCTGAACTAGGAGTGAGGACAGAGGGAAAAAGTCTTGGTTCAAATACCACAAACTCTTGCCTTTCTTGAATTTTCATAGATTTTCTGGAACAGATACTGTTTTCATTTGCTGCTTGCCCTTAGGACCATTTCCTGAAACTTTATATGTTTTTGTTCTTTAAAAAATACGTTTTACCACTTTCACTGGAGACCAGATCAGCAGAGCTTTTCATGCTGCTATGCCAGAAGTTGATCCATATGCCTCTTTCTGTAATTTGTGTGTGTGTGTGTGTGTGTGTGTTTCTTTCTTTTCCTTAATAGCTGATGAGTTTTACAAGCCTCATGAGGCAATGATTTATTCATATTTATTTGCCCAGTACCTACCACGATGCTTGAAATACTGCAGGTCAGTGATTCTCAAACATTTTCTATTTTAGACACAGTTTTGAATGCTGAAATGTTTGGTGGTGCATTTGAAAGTATTAAAAGGATCAAAACAACATTAAATAACTTAGCAATTATGAAGCATGTATTGGTTGTTTAATGGCATCCCGTAGTGCCCATAAAAAGAACCACAGTTGTCCTACCATTTTTATGGTCTCCTTCTAGTAACCTGTCACTTTCAGGGACGAGTTGCTTACTGCCTTGACTTACCTTCCTTATAACCTTATGAAATCAAGTTCATTTTTTTGTTTTGTTTGTTTTTAGCGCCACTTGACATCAACTGCTATCCCTGACTTGTAGCTCAGTATCTCTATTTATGTAATACTGAAAACCAGCATATTTTAACACTGTTCAGCCCATAGTTCTTTCTGCTGAACATGGATATAATAATACGTCCACTTAGTTTTGGCAAAAATAACTTTTCCCACATTAGTCAGATTGGATGAAACCTCTGAAGTTTATTAAGCCTACTGAGTATCTCTGCTGGATTCTTAGTCCACATTTGGTTACTGTTGGATAAATCAAAAACTAAATTGTGAAGTGTAGACTCTAAATGTTATAGAAGTCTTCCATGTAACCTAAGCTATAAGGCTTGGGACAGTTTCTTGACTTTCAATATTCCTATTCCTCATATCCTGTATATTTAACCAATAACTAAATTTTATTGCCTTTATCTTCTAGAGGTCTGTAAGACCTTAGGTTCAGTTCTTATCCCGACCTTTGAACACTCCTCAGTGGTTTGTAGTAATAGCCTTCTAATTTGTCTCTTTCTATAGTTTGTATCTTTTTTGGAAGCCCTCCTGTACTCTCCTACCCAGACCAATTTTCTTTAAGTACCAGTCCATCACACCATTTTCTTAATGCTCACCACAGATGTTTTCTGATATTTGTTATGAGCCATTCACTGCTCTGGGTGCTGTGGTTTTTAGTAGTAAACAAGCTAGACTAGGTCCCTTCCCTCTTAGGCATTCTGTTCTGTGTTGCAGTGGGTAGTAAACAAGTAAATAAAGGAGATTCTCACATTGTGATAAGTGCTATGCTAGTAAAGAGCATCATGAGGGGGTAACTTACGGGGAACACCTGAGGTAGGTGGTGAGTGAAGACCTCTCTGAGGAGATGTCATATGAGCTGAGACCTGAAGGATCGGGATGAGGTAGCCACGCAGGAAGTAGAAAGAGGGCTTCCAGGGAACACCAAGTGCAAAAGCCCAAAGAGAGAGGAGGGCTTGACCCATTTATGAAAGAGAAAGCAGGGCATAGTAGCTACAGTGTAATCAAGTGTTAAGAATGACAATATGAGATGATGTTGGAGAGGGTGGCAGATTATATAGGGCCTTGCTAAGTTATGGCAAGGAGTTTTTATTCTAAGAGCTCTGGGAAGTCACTGATGATTTTAAGATGAGTGAGATGACTTGTTTATAAAAGGTAAATATGGCTTCTATGTGGAGAATGCTTTAAATAGGGAAGAGTAGAACTAGGAGACTACTTAGGAGGTTGGTATCTGTTCTAGGCGAGTGATAGCGGCAGCTTATTCTAGAGGAGTGGCTTATAAAAGTGGAGAAAAGCATATAGGTGCAGGATACATGTTGGAGGTTGAGCCAATAGACTTGGCAATGCACTGAAAGCCTGACCTGTTTGTTGTTTATATGGTGTATAACGGACAAAATCCTTTGTGTTTTTCATGGTCTCTGTAACCTGGCCTCTTCATATGTCTGTTTATTTCCCTTTATACCCAAAGGTACACTTATTCTTCAAGTAAAAGTGAGTATAATATAGTAGTTTAAAGCACGTTCTGTGGTATCAGACTTTCTGGGTTCAAATCCTGGCTTTTTCCCTTCCTATGTGATCTCAGATCGGACACTCTTTGTACCTTAGTTTCTTCATCTGTAAAATAGAGACAATAATATTTCTAACTTATAGGGTTGTTACTAGGATTAAACAAGTTTATGTAAAGTGTTTGGAAAACCCTTGGCCACAGTAAGTGTTCAGTAGATGATTAGTGTATTCATTTCCTTGGACTGTTGTAAGACATTACAGCAAATGGGGTGGCTTAAAATAATAGAACTTCTTTCTCCCGTAATGCTGGAGGCCAGAAGTCTGAAATCAAGGTGTCATCAGGATTAGTTCTTGCCAGAGGCCATGAGGGAGAATTTGTTCCATGCCCGTCTCCTAGCTTCTGGTGGTTGTTGGCGATCATTGGCGTTCTTTGGCTTGTAGAAGGAGCTCTGATCTCTGCCTCCATCTTCACGTGGTCTTCCCCTTTGTGTCCCTGCTTGTTTCCCCTTTTCTTCTGAGGATTTGTCTTTGAATTTAGGGCCAATCTTAATTCAAGATGCTCTTATCTCGGCATCGTTAGCTTAATCACAAAGACCCCTTTTGCAAATAAGGTCACACTTAGTTTCTTGGGGTTGGGACATGCACGTATCATCTTGGGAGGGGGTCACCATTCAGCTCACTGCAGTTGCCTGAGACCACTCATAGGACCACCTTTGTGCCTATTCTAATGTTTAGTAAAACCTAGCCACTTGTAAAAGTCTGGTTTAAGTCTTTTTGTGTTGGTTAAATCACCTCTGTAAAATAGTTCCTACTCTATGCGATTTGCTCTCTTCCTCAAGTAAAATCAAATACAAAAATATTTTTGACTCAATATAAAAACAGCACAGGTGACTTGCTTCCAACAGGCTACTTATGTGCCTTGCCTTTTATTGATTATTCAGGAAGTTCAAGTCCCCTTCTCCACGTTCTATTTCTTAATGTTTAAGACAAATATTTTATTCTCAGGGAAAGTTGTTTCAGTGACCCAGAAACTGTTAGAAATGAATGTTTCTAATTCTGTTGAGAAGAATGAGACATCTTGAAAGTTGGACTGGAGGTAGAGTTTTAAGTCTAATTGCTGGGGGCAGGTTAGGCATAGATTCCAAGGAAATAGTTTTGGTCACAAAAAAACTACATTGTTGGTATATGTGAGAAAGAGTAAGCCCAATGCACATGAGCTAGAAAATGATAAAAGTGTTACGGGTAAGAGACCATATGCTTCATTATGTTTTCCTTCTTCACGTTCAAATTCATAGCCTAAAGATGAGAAAGCATTCAGTTAGAGATTTAATACAAATACATATAAATCATGCACTATTACAGAGCTTCACACCCGATGTGCGTGAGTCATGTGTTTCTGTATATGCCTAAAGAGATAAGTGGAATAATGTTTACTGAAGTATTCACAGTGCTTATCTCTGAGTTGGTGGGATTTCAGGTGATTTTTGATTTTTAAAATCATCAGTTCTGATAGAATTTTTTTTACAGTATAAAGGTGTCATTTTACAAACACAGTGCTTGTGATGAGAGACCCAAAGAGTTAGAGAGTGGCTGGAGCCCCCAAGCCACTGATCTCTATCTGCACAAGCATGTTTGTATGTTTACCCATGTTCCATACAAAGAACACAATTTTTTTCCATATGCCCCAGGGTAGAAAAGGTTGGGAAGCAGTGCATAATATATATGTTAAGACTTAATTATATTGCCTTGTGACTCACTCATGGACACACACACACACATAAACAGACACACACACACACACACACACACACCAGTCTAATTAAGGTCTATCTGATTGGTTAAAAGTGGACTCTTTATTATTAAAATTTCAGTGTAATTACTTGCTTCCCTCAGCAGTCTTCCACACGTGTTTTTGGAGTATGGGGTAGTTATGGGAAGTAGTTCAAGTTAGAAATACTAGGGGTGGAGGGACAAGAATTCTGTTCCAAAGCCGGTTAGAATTCATTCCAGAATATAACCGTCCTTTTTAACAAGCTGATGCCCCTCAGAAATATTAGAGTTTGTTGATAGAACTGTTTATGTGAGAGTGCTTTCCTGTTATTTGCAGAGGAAGAGGCATTCGGGCTGTATCCATGTCTCACTGGAGGGCGCTGCTCCATTAGTGGGCGATGTGGGCTTACTGACTTGCAGGCACTGACCTGTGGTCCCCAAGTCCTTCTGAGCAGATCCTCTGAGAGCCTCCATGGTATTCTTATAAATATGCACAGAGCAATTGCATTTTTCCCCAACACGAAGGAATTCACATGGGCTGGAAACTTGCCAAGTTTGATTCTGACACATGTCAAGATTAGAATGTTGTAAATGGAGAGGCAGAGTTGTGTCTTGGTGCTACCACTTTGGATCCGAGACTGAGGGGTGACCGGGGACAGAGCTGTAAATGCTGATGCGTGTGTGCTTTACATACTGATGGGGAATGTTGGTGTCTGTTCATGTCTGCACTCTGTTAATTCTCTAAACCGTTGTAGTGTTACTCTTTCTGTTGGGAATAGCAAGAAAAGCCAATCTCTCTGTATTCCCTGCTGCTGGGACATGTGCCTATTTGCTTAAAGACTGGTCTTTGAAATTCGGGTTGCAAAACGGTTGTTGAGAAAACAATCATGGCAGTCTACTTCAGAAAACCCTTCTCTCTTTTGAGATATAACTGGATTGGTGATTTGTGTGTTTGTTAATTGCAGTAAAGCTGCTACTGTAATTTAGAATGCTTGTTAAGAACAGTCCAACAGTCCTCTAAGGGACGATAGATAACCCGCAGTGTGTCTGGCGTTGGGAGCTGGTAATTATTTTACTGTAAATGAATCTAACCATAGCCTATTGGAAAACCACAAGAGGGACAGGCTTTGAGGGAGGAGTGTTAAAATCAAGGCTCTTCTTTATTGACGACATTCATCAGCCTAAATTACTGGCAATAAGGTTTCTAGAGAGGTTCAAGTAAAGAAAGGAAAATAATTAAGATTCTTTTCAGCTACTGTAAAAAATTCTTAGTATGAGTGCATCTTACTTAAGGATCATTCTAACCTGCCTTTTAATGGAAGTGTCAAGGTTTCATATTACGTAATGATGGATTTTGCTTTTTTAAAAGGCTGTCCTACCCGATCAGAGACTTGTAAATTTTTCCTGTAGGAATTGCTTGGCTAGTCTCACTAATTTTACATCTTAGAGCTACCTACCATGTCATATTTTGACTTTCATTTATTTTTTCTTTGTTGGGGAAAATAGGTGTAGGTAAAAACCAGGCACAAGTAATACTTTTTGGGTGGTATCGGCAGAGTATATAAAGGAAAAGCTAGAGAAGCACATTTTCTTCCCATGAAAAGACTTTCAAAATTAGGTTTTGGCTGAGGAAGCTCTAGGCAAGTTACTAATGTTTAACAATTTCAAGAAATACATATAGTACTTAAAGCAAAATGGAGTTTGTTATCAAACTGATGGCTCAGCTATATGCATCCTTCCAGCATTAGGTTCAAACCTACTTTTAGTTCCACCCTATCACTTCTCTTTATGCCACTCGTGCTCCAGCCAAGCATAACTATTAGTTCTCACACTCTTTAGTGCACCTTCGAGGTTTTGGGTGTGATTTTTTCCCCCAGCTTTGAATGCTCCTAACTTTAACTTCCAAATGACCAAAGCTTGGGACCCCTTCAGACGCAGCTCCCTCAAGAAGTGCCCCCTCATCAGAGAGAATGAATGTCCTCTATCTCTGAAGTCCCACAACAATGTACCTGCACCTCCTGTATCCTCAAGACAGAAGCTCATAAGCTCTATTCATGAGGACTCCACTCCCATGGTAAGATAGCTGTTTTTCTGTCCCCTAGCATGTCCTTTAATTTTGAGCTTATTACTCTGGAGTACATTTAGTTTTCCATATCTTCCCCATTAGGCTATGAGTTCCATCTCCTCCCATGCATTTCTTCTTCATTCCTACGGTTGCTTTGCTAGTTGAGCTCCTCCTCTTCTGTCATAGATGGCTGCAGTGACCCCTTTGTGCCTGTCCCTGGTCTTGTGCCCGTCCCTGGTCTTGTGCCCTTGAATCTCTTCTCCACACGGCCCTCTAGAAGTATCCATCACAGGGCAAATCTGACTGTGCCAGTCTCCTCCGTGAGACTTTACAGTGGTGTCATTTGCCGTGAGAACAAAGTCTAACCTCCTTAGTATGTCAAGTCAAATAAGGCCACCCATGACTTGACCCCGTCCATCTCTTCCAGCCCAAGTTCCCACTACTTGGGGCTTCACACCTTACGTTCCAGCAGTGCTGAGCTGTTTTTATTTCACAATAAGGCCTTTGATATTTTATAATTCTGAACTTTTCTCAAGGTGCTCCTTCTGCTTGTAATGTTCTTTGAGACATAGTTAATTTCTGATTATCCATCAAGACTCCATTATCACCTCCTCCAGGAAGATATCTAGATCAGTTAGCTGATCTCTGGGCTCTTATGGCATCTCAGTACATACTTCTGTATTATAATCTTAGTGGTCTCTTTACAGGGCAAAGGTTATTTCTTATTTATTATTGTATCCTCCATGTCTAGCATTGTATTTGGCACACAGTAGGTTCCCAGTAAGTGTTTGAATGAATGGATGGAAGAGCAGAGATTAAAAATACCCCATGGGCCGTATGAAAGACAGTAGTACAAACCTTGGCAAAGTCAAGACATGAGTTTTATGGCAAAGCTTCTGTTGATAGCGTCCAACTTAAGAGATGCCTCTGTGGGGATAAGGACTGGTAGTGTAGCTCTTGTGGAAGGCCTGTACTGATTCTGCATAGGTGTCCATTTGGGGCAGGTATATACTTAGTGATGAGAAGGTGACCTTTCAAGATTGAGACAGGTGCCTGCTGTTGGGGATGATCTTAAAGGGATAGCCTAGATTTTAGTTTTAGTTGGGACTCAGAAGTATGCTGGATTTTGAGACAGGAAAGTACTTCCCGGGGAATCAGTCTGGAACACAGTCTTGGAGGGTTGGTAAAGAGTTGCAGAATAAGGAAAGTAGTCACAACTGTATGGAAGCTTGGCTATTGCAAAGCTGGGCTAGAACGTTTAGTCAGTGCAAGAGGATTACTGAGCAAATGAGATGCTTTCTTGGAGTCTTTATATTCTTGCTGCCAATGGCCGGGCTTGGTTTGGATTCTGGCGTGTGTGGACAAAAAGGAGGGCTAAGTGAGACCTGTTGAAAAGGTTGGAGCTATCCTGTGAGAGCAAGCCGAGGCCAGACATTACAGCGAGCTTGGCCAGCCACTTTCTACTTTTGCTCATTCCCCATCTCTATTAACATACCAAAATTTTTGCAGTTGCATACATATCAGCCTATCAGTGCTTAGTTTGGGACTTTTACTACTTGTTAATAAGCAGTAAACAATGCTTGGGATTAAAATGGTGAACAAGACATAATGGTTCCTGTGGAGCTTAACCAGTGAGGTAAATGTACAAGGAACAAGCAATTTCAAATGTGATTAATCATACCAAAGGGACTGTGCACAGTGACTTGGGAGGACGTGGTTGTGATTTAATTTATTGTCGTGAATCAAGGAAGATTATTAGACATGACACTTAAGCTGAGATTCAAGGAATGGGGAGTTGGCTAGAAAAGTAAAGTGGATGATGTATAGAGGTGTCATCATAAGCAAAAGCCCTGAGGTAGGATAAAGAGACATGCGGCGGAAGGCCAGCATAGTAAGTGGGAGAGTTTACACTGGATGAGCCTGAAGAGATACAGTTAGGGGCCTTATTTAGAGGCTATGAGAAACCACAGGAAGGACTTTAGACCTTGTTTTAAAAGGCCTAGAAGTCCCTGGAGTGTTTTAACATCACCATGCTTATGTTTTAAGACGATTGCTCTGTCTACACTATGGAAAAAAGATCGTACGGGGGCAAAAGAAATGGAGTGTCTGATTAGGGAGTCTATTACTTTGTTCCAAGCGTGAGATGATGCTGGCCCTGATCAGGGTGGCAGTGGGAATGAAGTAAAGTGTATAGATTGGAAAGATGTGTAGGAATAGATATTTTGGCCCATTGATTAGATGTGGCCAGAGAGAGAATAATTAAGAATGACTTCTAAGCTTTGCACTTGAACAACTTGGTAGATGGTGGTACCATTTTTTTCTGATGCAGGTTTTGGATAGAGATTCAGTGCAGGATATTGTGCACTCAGGACACCTCAAGACATCCAAATGGGCAGTTGGTTAAATGGGCCTGATAATAAGATCGGATGACTCATGGAAGGCATCTGGGTGGATGCAGTTACCTGGCCAGTGGTTTTCAAAGTGTGATCCCCAGACCGGGAACATTAATATCACCTGGGAACTTAGACATGCAAATTCTCAGGCC
Source organism: Grampus griseus (assembly GCF_964374135.1). Taxonomy (NCBI): domain Eukaryota; kingdom Metazoa; phylum Chordata; class Mammalia; order Artiodactyla; family Delphinidae; genus Grampus; species Grampus griseus. The sequence goes on from NC_139003.1 coordinate 37,668,759, forward strand.
CCAACACTGACCTACTGTGTCAGAAAGTCTGAGTGTAGGGCCCAACAATCTGTATTAGTAAGCTTTTCACATGATTCTGATGTATGTGGAAGCTTAACAACCACTAGCTAAGGTAATGAAAGATAGACTGAGGGGGGAAAAAAAGCAGGTGTAGGGCTTATGTATTCAATATATTTGTTATTTTACTCCAAAAGCAGTTTAGTTTGTGATGAACTTTGTTACTCTACATTTGACCATTCCATCAGCTGGCCGTGTCAGTGGAGAATGCAACAGTTTTAACAGGAGCTATGTGGTCCTGAACCTGTACTTTACATTAAGAGTTTTGAACTTGTTCATATAAGGTAAGAGATAACTGCTCTTTTCAGAGATGCCCTTTTTGTATGTATAACATAAGCGAAATTCAATTGTTGTATCTTTTTGGAGGACTGAGGAAAAACTGCTCTGAGTAAGAAAATAAGCAGATAAATACTTGTGTTTTCATTAGATGGAGATCTCTTCAGGTCAAAATTACAGTCCTTAACTTGTTGAAATACAGGTATTGTGTAGAAGTTACTTAGATTAAACTCTTGACCTTGGAAAATGCTTTCCAAAAGGTAGGATGCTACTTGGTAAGCCTTTTAAAATTGCTTTTGACAGCTAATTTGCTCACATAATAGAGTAAGGTTTCTCCTCTTATGCTTCATATTTTTTAAAAGAGAATTTTTTTTCTTTATAATGAACTCTGATAAATAGATGAGTTAATTGATGGACTACATCTGCATAAAAAGAATTCAACTTGCTAAATACAATACTCATGACAAATGGAATGAATTTAGACTCTTCAGTTCTGGGACTGCATTCTGTCACTATGCTCAAGAATAATATGGAACATTATGAAAAAGTGAAAATCAGATCAGTAGAAGAGGTTTCTTTAAGGCAGCACTGAAGTTTATTTATCATAGTGGGAGGCAGGTAATGATAACTTTCAAGTAATGGAAGCTTTGCTATAGTACATTCACTTTTGACACATTTTCTTTGAATGAAGTTTTTTTTTTTTTTTTTTAAATGTAAAAGGCAAGTTGGCTTCCTCTTGCCCCCATTTAATGGGCAGCTACATGGTAGGCACTAGAAAAAGCAAACTGGTGGTTTTCAGATCAGTGGGGAAGATACATACACATACAAACACAGATGGTAGGAATAGGAATTGTACAGATTCAAATGCAAATACCAGTGAATGATGCCTGAGCTGAATCTTGAAGGACAAGAGTTAGCCAGTGTGGAGAAAGGTAGTCTAGAATCAGAATACAGTGTGTGGAAATGGCGGATGGATGGAGGTGTTAAAGACCATGCCATATTCAGGGACGTGTGGTTGTCCAAGATAGCATGATCAGAATATTGGGTGCTTTAGGAGCTGCAGCGGTGATGCTAGAGAAATAGCTCGATACCTGATGGCAAATACCTTCCTGTGCAACACTAAGAATCCTGACTTTGATCTTGAAGTTTTGGGTTTCCATATAAGGATTTCAAAATAGGAAGTCATACACTCAGATTTGTGTTTTAGAAAGATCTCTGCATAATATTTTGTTAGTATATTAGAAGGTACTAGCCTGAGATAGGCATGGCTGGCTCCTAGGTTTTGGCTTCAAGCAGTAAGTTTGACTATCTCTTTGCCCACTTTTTTCTTTTTCAAGCAAAGTTTGAGGCTTGTACAGGTTACAGGCTTGGGAAAAGACCCAGGAAAAATCACAGAGAAGTGCTGATCACACAGGAGGAAAAGAAGAACATGTTTGTAGATGTAGGTGTGACTCAGAAGTGAAGAGAGGGGACAGTTTCAAATAGGAACTAGTGGCCCACAGTCTCAAATGTTAGAGATGGAATAAGGGCTAAAGATTCTCTAAAGGGAGTGTCACCAGTGGGTTTGAAGAGTGCACTTTTGAGAGGGTTCTCCGGGTTAGGCAGATGTGGAATTGTTGAGAGCTGAGCACAACTTAAACGCTGAAGAATTAGAGTTGAGGTGTATAGTTGTTTCTTTAGGAAGTTGAGCAGAAAAGGAAGAAGGGACATAGGTAGGAAGCGATGTTATGTGAGAGGAGTGGTTTTCAATTGCAGGAGGCTTGAGCTTATTTATGTGGTTAGGTAAAAGTGCAGTAGGGAGAGAGATTAAAGATGCAGAGGAGAGAAGGAAGCATTGATGGATGACAGTCTTTGAGGGAAGTAGATTGGATGGCATCCAGCACCAAGGTGGTGGGTCAGTGATAGAAAAAAAATAGATGAGCTTGCTCTCAGAGAAGGTGCAAGTAGCCAAGGTATCCAAGGATGGTGTAGCGCCAGGTAAGCTTCTAAGGGCACTTTGATTATACTCTTTAGGAAAGCATTTCTGTGTGGTGGGTTTGTGTTCTGTAAGTCTTCTTTCAGATGAGGTAGTGGGGCTTAGCTGATTTAAACACATAATTCCATATTTTGATAATAGAATTCCATAATTTACCTCTTCTTTCATGATGTCAACATTGGTTAGTTTTTTTAAACTGTAATACACACTGTGAGAAATTTAAAATTTGTATCTAATATCATCATACACATAGAGGAGAAAATACAGAATTCACTGTAGGATACTTAGGATAATTATTTACAACAACCATTTTAAGTAAATACGTCTTTTTATTCTTCAACTATTCTTCAACTTCAACTAAGATGATATAAGGGACTCTCAGAAGAGAGAGGCCAAAGTATATATCAAACACATATAGTTGTTGTATTTGCTACTTGATTTTACAATTATTTGTGTAACTGCATGTTTTTCAAGATAATATGTACTTGATTTGGCTTAAAAAACTCATCATTTGTTCCGTCTTCTCCTAGGAATGATTTTTTTACACACAGATTGCATTTCTTTTTTTTTTTTTTTTTTTTTTTTTTGCGGTACGCGCGCCTCTCACTGTTGTGGCCTCCCCCGTTGTGGAGCACAGGCTCCAGACGCACAGGCCCAGCGGTCATGGCTCACAGGCCCAGCTGCTCCGTGGCATGTGGGATCCTCCCGGACCGGGGCACGAACCCGTGTCCTCTGCATCGGCAGGCAGACTCTCAACCACTGTGCCACCAGGGAAGCCCCAGATTGCATTTCTTAATGTTTATGTATTTTTTTTAGGATGATGAGACAATGTAAAAATACAAAAACTTAAAGGTTGATATTTGTTTTGACAAGGAAATGAATCATGTAAAGGTGTTTCTTATATGGACAAATGCTGCTTTTGATATAAATTTTACCTGAAAGCCTCCTTCATCTCCACAATCTCTGCCCTGTCATGTAATCAAATCATGCCTGGGTGCGTGATCGCAGACACTGGCAGCTTTGCAGATAGACGGAGCACACTCCTGATGCAGGGGTCCTGAGTCTGGAGTCCTCTCTTCCTCTGGTCCTGGCTTTTGTGCCTTGTGTGGTCACTGGGCCTCGCTGCACCTACTTTAGAAGCAGAAAAGAATGGGCAAGATTTGCAGATGCTTCCAAGTTATCAAGGACCAGCAAAGATAGCAGTTTGTACAGAAATTTGAAGTTTTATTCATATCTCTACCCTAGGGGTATAGTTACCATTTTCTTTTTTTTTGTTTGTTTGTTTGTTTTTTTCTTTTTTTGGTGAGGTTGAATTTTGAAACCAGCAAGTTACCACTGTATTTTCCCATTGCTACTACCACAAAGCTAAAACCTATTAGTGGAAGCCTGCCCTGGGCAAAACCGTGAAATAGGTGAAGGTTGTCTTAGATCTGCTTCCTCCCTTTTCTAACTCTGCCAGCTCCCAAACACCTAATACTTTTGAGTTCCTCCTGCCTGGGAGGCTTTACACAGTGTTAGTGATTGATTGCATCCTAATATCTTACATCTTCCAAGGATATCAGCTTTTAAGAGACTACCTGGGGGGAATAATATATAACACAAAGAAATAAATCTCTAAGGGCAAAATTTAAAACGTCTTTGGGGGTGGGTTGATGATTGAGAAAATTGGGGGCAGAGATCTTATAATTCTAAAGCTAGCGTATAAGTGACTGCTTCCTCTGCTCTTTTTGTAAAGCTGGGATTATTAATAATTAGTGCTAATTAAAAATTCCTTGAATTATCATACTTAAATATGATAATATACAGGCATGAATGGGCTGGCATTTCCTTATTCTTCTTTGAAGCAGATACTCTGTAATGATAGAAAGAATGAATTGAGACTATTTTTATGCAATGGCTCATGAACTCATAGACATGAGGGAATGATCCTTGTTTAGCATTTCAATTTGTGGTCTATCTTGGAATCATATTTTAATTAACCCAGCCAACACCTTTGTGGGTGATAAGTAATATCTATCCCTGGAGAATGGTATATAGAAAAAACGTAGTCTAATCTGAAAGCTTGAGAGGGAAAGAAGAATATTGCCCTTATCAAGTCTGTTAAAGATTAGGTTAAAGCGATAGCTCAAGGTTAAGTCTCCTGCTGAGAAGTTGCCCTGGTAAATCAGTGAGAGAATTGCAAGAAGAACATCTGAGCTTCTGGCCTCTTAGGGCATGGAGTCACTGTTTACTTTAAGGCCATGTTTATAATCACAGTTAGTGACCTCAGGAGACCAGCGCTCCTAACAGTGAAGCAGATGGCACGCTTCCCCCATTACCCTACAGCTCATGAACCATGATGCTAACCAAGTGGGATAGGAATGTTAAATAATAACACATTAGGCTGTGTTGAAATCATGGCATTGAATATATCTCAATAACTTTGTTTCCAAAGGACTTTACAGTTATATTTATAACCCATTCAAACTACTTAAAATTCCTCTCATTCCAAATCACTACACTTCTTTTCAATGCTTAAAGAAATTGCTATCTGGTGGGACCATACATATTCTGATGGTGAATTTGTATTTAGAAGGAAGAAAGGTTATCAGCTCTACCACTGGGTGAGGTCCTATTAAAGTTTATAGAAATATAGCATATTAACACTAAAAGGGATCTTGGAGGTTGGGAGGAAATTAATTTGTAATTGGGGTCCTTGGACCAAACTCATTATCAAAACCACTCAGATAACAGAGTATTAAATCAGTTAAGGGTGGCCTTTGGAGAAACAAGCTTTCTGGAACACTGGAAAGCTAGGGCAGAGAGATTGATCAAGGACACCTGGGCCCTGCTCTGCTTTCTCCATCTGGAAGAGGCTGTGACCTTCCCCACACTGAGTATGATTCAAGAACTAGGAAAGCTACTGTTTGTAAACATTCCTTTAAATGGAAACATGTCTATAGCAGCATAAGTTCTTTCTGGGTAAATTATTTTAACCAAATGTATAAAAGGGTAGTGACATGACAAGAATTTGGCTGTTTCACAGATCTGGCAGGAAGGTCCCATATCCTTGGCTAATTAAATTGGGACTTCGTTTACTCCTACAGTAGGCATATGTAAGTTTAATTAAACCTTGGTTTTACAGATGAGGGAAATACAGTTTATGGAGGAAAAATGACTCGTCTAAATTGACACATCACCTTAGTGCCAGAGCTGGAGATAGAACCCAGGTCTGTTGATCTTGCCGTAATCATCTATAGCCTCATGACTTGGAAAAGAAAACCCTGACCCCATTAAAACCATTAATTTTCTGTTCATGACACCATCAGATTTCTGTCATTTTGGTCTTTATTCATTAAGTTAACAAATACTTAGTAAATCCCTGCAGTGGTAGAGTGACCAAAACAGATCAAAGTCCTTGCCCTCATGAACCTTACTTTATGGTTGAGGAAGACGGACAATAAACTAAATGAGTAAGATGTGATTTAAAGTATGTTTAAATTTGTGTATGTTAAATGGTGGTAAGTGCCACGAAAAAAGATAAAATGGAAAAGAGGAGTGGGGTTGTGTGTGTGTGAGTGGACTGCTGTAATTTTGAATAGGGTGGTCAGGGAAGACCTCGCTGACTGGGTATCCAGTCGTTTCCTCAGTCATCATGTAGCGTCTACTCCTTAATGCGTACAACGTCTGTATTTCTCTTCCCATTTCCCTGAATAGAAACAGAAAGCTCCCATTGCATCTTTTCTTGACCACACATTCTCTCTGTCTCATATTCTAAGACATCCATTATCCTGCCTTGAGTCTGAAGAAATCAAACCTGAGTCCTCTCACCCCCACCCGCCTCTTAAGTCTTCCGTGATTCCTCATTAAGCACAGCCTCGCCACCAGGCGATCCAAGCCCTTTGTGACATGGCTGCATGTCCTCTTCCCGCCCACCTTCCCTCCTGCTTAGACAGGCCACTTTTCTGTTTTTGCTCATTGAATGCTCTTCTGCCAGTTGAAACTCTGACCATCTTTCACAGTCCACCTCAAACGATGTCCCTTTCCAGACAGTTTTCTTCCGATCTCCCCCCCCCCCCAAAAAAAAAGAGTTCCAGTTCCCTCCTTTAGGGTAAGAATTGGTCTCTTAATCAGCTTTTCATTAGCACAGCTCTTGGTACATAGTAACTGCTCCATGAGGGTTTGTTGAATCAAGTTGAATGATATTTATCAGTTTCCACTGAGAATCAGAAATCTCAACAAAAAGTTGAGATTGCAGTCTGGATTCACTGCTGCTCATGAAAATACACTGCTCATGAAAATGTAGCCAAGACATAGGAGAAAAAAATGTTTAATAGAATATATTTTAAACAGAAAGAGGCTTTCAGAAATATAGCCTGTTCTATGTTCAGGGACAGTTGGAGAGAATGAATTCCCGTGAACTTAACGTGGGAAGCAGGCTGTCAGCTAAGCCATGTGGAAATGACTCTGCCTTAAATGGTTTTCTGCTAAAATAAGCAGGATTTGAGAAATGTTGTCTATATCTTTAGGTTAGTGCTAAATTATCTCACAGCTCTCTGAAGCTCATCAAGTTAATAATTGTTTCCAATGATCTGTAAACAAGCTTGCTTTAAACAATTAACCCTTTTACTTATTTGTATAAAAGACTTAGATAACAAAAGATTGGAAGTTGATGGGGTCAATTCGGGATATCTGTGTCCTCGCCCATTGGTTCCTGCCTTGAGTATCATGCTGCACAGCTATGGGTACCAAAGACTTGCCCCTGGGAGATTTATTATTTTCTCCACCTGATCTACATTTACCACGACTTAGGAGCAGCTGCTTCACTAGTGGATGGAGTCTGGGGGTGGGTGGACGGTTGCTTCTATACACAGTGTCTTGGCAGTAGGGTGGAGGGGTAGCCTCCCTGTTGGCCACATGAATTTTCCCTGGATGCTAACCTTACTAGCTAATCTTCTCTGTAACTACTTGGTCAACTTCTGCTCTGTCAGTTTCGGTTTCTGGTTTGTAATTAATTCATGGCTACAGCTGGTATCCAGCCCTAAATTTCCCATCCATAACTAAACTCCTCTTGGGCAGAAACCTAAAAAAAAATTCCTGCTTCGAGGATTAGTTTCTTCTGGGCAAGTTTTCCAGAAGTGTACTTGCCAAGAGGGAACATATAAAACAAAACAAAACAAACAAAATCTCCATCTGCTGTTTCCAGCAGAAATGATTTGGAAGCATCTTTCCTACCTCAAGGATTAGACTGTTGGGCAAGCTAATAGACCCAAATCTGGATCTCTTCTCTTAGGTGAATGAGGCCTTTTAATCCTGCATAATTTTGATGATAGACTTAACTCAGTGCCCTTCTTCGATAAGCACCATTCTTCTTAAAATGAGATCTGTTTAAGAAGTCTCATTTTAAGAAGAGACAGGTAAAAAGCAATGAATTATTAGCCTTTGCAACTCCTTTTTTCAAGTTTTCTTTGTTAATATGTGGATATTTCACTCTAAGTGTTAGTACTTTATTAGTAATAGATGCAGTTGGGGATTTTTATTAAACTTCAAAGCTGAGTGTGGAGAATCATGACTGTATTTACTATGTCCGTCTGTTAATATACTATTACCGACCCAATCACCCTAGCCAGAACCTAAGGAATCATTTTTAGATAAAAACCTGTGTGTTCTACCTTTTAAATATCTCTTCTTATTAAGGTCACTAATGATTTCCATGTTGCTAAAATCCAATGGACAAATCTTAATTCTCATTTTTCTTGACTATAAGGTGAGGTGACACAGATGAGCATTCCTTCTTCCTTGAAATAACTTTCTTCACTTGGCTTCCAGTGAAGCCACACTCTCCTGGTGTCCCCCACTATTTCCCTAGTCACTCCTCAGTTGTTCTTTCCTGTTCATCTTCCTCTTTCTGATCTCTAATTACTGGAGTCCCCCGGTGCTCAGTGTTTGGACCTCTTCTCTAACAACACTGTCTCTTGGTGATTTCATCCAGGCTCATGGTTTTAAATACCATCTAATGCTGATGAAGCCCAAACTTGTATGTCTATTCTAGACTTCTCACCTGAACTGCAGATTCATATATTCAGTGGTCCACTTTCATCTCCATTTAGATGTCTGATTAGATTCCAAGTCCAAAATATCCAAGGCAGGGCTTTCCTGGTGGCGCAGTGGTTGAGAGTCCGCCTGCCGATGCAGGGGACACGTGTTCGTGCCCCGGTCCGGGAGGATCCCACATGCCGCGGAGCGGCTGCGCCTGTGAGCCATGGCCGCTGAGCCTGCGTGTCTGGAGCCTGTGCTCCACAACGGGAGAGGCCACAACAGTGAGAGGCCCGCATACTGGGGGGGAAAAAAAATCCAAGGCAGAACTCCTGATTATTCCTGTGAAACCTGCTTCTCCCATAGTCTTCCTCATCTCAGTAAATGGCTATTTTATCCTTCCAGGTTCTTAGGCTAGAAAACTTGGGTTTATGCTTAATTCCTCTTTTTCTTATACTCCTCACCTAATCTGTCAGCAAATCTTGTTGGTTGTATCTTCAAAATATACCCAGAATATAAATATTTTCCACTACCTCTACCTCTCCAAACCACCATCATCTTTCACCTACTTATTATAATAACAAGTGTCCCTGTTTTTGCCCTTGGCACCCCATTCTTTTCTCAAAACACAAGTCACAATTACTGTGTCATTGTTTTCACTCCAAATTCTTCAATGGTTTCCTATCTCTCAGTAAGTGGGAAAGGCCTTACAATGGCTTATTAGGCACTATAATTTCAGCCCCACATTTACCACTCTGAACTCACCTTTTTATGACTCTCTTTCCAATCATAATGTTCAGCACACTGGCCTCCCTGCTATTCCTCTCTGAGCAAACAAATAGGACTAGACTGTCAAATCAGACAAACGTGAATCAGAAATCTTACCCAGCGTTACTCTATTAAGTGATGTCAAGGATACAGGCAATCAAAGGGCTTAGGCAAACTAGAGAGAGGTCCAGGATATCAAGGGAAACTCTCAAGGTCCTTCCCACATTCGACCTGATCCTCTGGCTTAGAATAGACGAGATATCCAAGTGGGGTTCATGAGATTAGCGCAGAGAGAAGGAATATTGAAATTATGAAACATCTCCATTTTAACCTCTAGAGAGTTGTATCTGTATATGATACAGATATGATATATAGCTGATAAAATACTATACAAGGAGACATATCTCACAAATCTTAGGTTCTATTTACTATAGATAATCTTGAACTAGGGACCTCTGGCTACAGGCATTTCAGAGATTGTCTCTTCCTACTGGGTGACTATCATTCATCTGCTTATTCAGAAGTCTAGGTAGCAAAGGGTTTAGAGAGCTAACTGCCTTCTCTGTTACCTTCGTCCAGCCCTTCCCATCCCACCCCCCCACTCTTTCCTCCCACTCATGCAAGCACAGTCCTGCTATAGGTCATTGCACTTGATCTTCTCTCTTACTGAAATGCTCTGGACCCAGATATTCTCATAGCCTGCCCCTTACCTTCCTTCAACTCTGTACTGACCTTCTTGGTGAGATTTCAACCCCACTCCCAGATACATTGTTTTCCCAGCCTTTTCCCTTCTGTACTTCTTCCTGTATAAAATAGTATTATTTCACTTATTCATCTCGTTTATAGATCGTTTGTGGCATTAGAAAATAAGTTCCATGAGGGTTGAGATTTGTGCTTATTGCTGTATCCCTGGTTCCTAGAACAGGACCTGACAATAGTGGGTTCTCATTCTGTGCTTGTTGAATGGATTACCGTTTCTCCTTCCCTACTACCACTACTATGGTTGAGGACCTCATCATTTCTCACATCGATTGCTGCCGTCATCTCCTAAAAGATTTCTGGCATATTGTTTCCAACGTGATCTTTCTAAAACGCAAAGCTGCTCTGTGGTCATATCTTATTCCTGCTTAAAATTCTTCAGTGGCTCCCCATAGACTTCAGGATAAATTCCATATTTCTTATCATGACACCCAAGGCCCTGCTTAACTCTCCAACCTCACTGCAGTCTTTCTTTCACTCATGTGCTTTTCCCCTCATTTTGTTCCTGGAGTTTTGTGCCTGAAATGCCTATCTGAATCATCTGAATAACTGGTTCCCTGGTGACTTAGCCTAAGGCTCTTTCCTGTAATGTTTCACCTTAGTCCCCTTAGTCTGGATTAAATGTTCTTCTCCAATAGCAACCGTGCCTGTCTCTGCTGTAGCATTTATACATTACGTAATAATTGTCCTTAAATGTATGTCTTATTAACTAGACTTTAAGCTTCTTGAGTTCTATTCATTTTGTGTCTCTAAGACATTTGGTAATTTGATACATAGTAGGCCCCCAAAATGTGTTGACTGTGTGAAGCTCTAAACCACAGATAAAAGGGCATTTAGATTAAGTAGTAGCTTTAAAAAATAGTTCTGACTTGGTTACACAAGACACAGAAGACTATCTTCTTAATCAGATCTCATGGTATACACAAGGTAGTATACGCAGAGAGCAGCAACTAAGTAGGTAGCCCTCCGAGGGTCAAGTCTGAGAGGGAAATGACATTGCTGGAGTTGGTGAATGCACAGGGAATATTATGCCGTGCATTTACTTCAACGTAAATGAGGAGGAGACTTGCTCATCTTTACTCCATCCTTAAAGGCTCTGGAAAAATTGGCCACAATTAAATCCTTGTCATTTTATTATATAGGTCAAGTTAAGGAAGTTAATGGGAATTTTTGGACCCACGATCTTGTTATATTATGCTACGAGTCAAGTGTTAGGGGGCACATTTTCCACTGAGATTCACAACTCTTGACTTCTTAGAATCTTTATTCTTCATTCCAAGTATCCAAATTTGTCATTTCCAGCACCGCACTTTATCATCCCCATGTGTGTTCATGCTGAAATCAAAGATTAATAAATGATAATTTTTAAATTACTATTTTTATCTACTGATACACTAATTTAGGCTGGTATGTTTTTTATTAAACTCATACACAAGGGAAACCTTATTGATAGGGTTAATTGAAAATTTCTATATTGTACTGTATTTTTTAAAACATAATTTATATTCCTGTAATTTGTAATACCTGTTGCAATTGCATAGCTCTTTAGAGAAAACAATCCCTTCCTCATATATTTCACATAAAAACAACTAATTCTTATAAATATTTTTAAGTAATGCAATCCATTATGATTAAAATGTTTTGAGAAATAGACTTAAAAGATATAGAAAAGTATTGTTATGAAAAGATTCTTATTAATATAGATCTTCAATTGGCTTATAGGTGTTCCCCAAAATATCAAGTCTTTTTTGCTTCTTTAGTTAAACACAGTCTTTTTAGATCAAGTCAAAAAATGACCTACCTTACTACTAGTTTCTCCTCTGTAGAGAACTGGCCATGGGGCCAGTAGAGCTTGATCTCAGTATTGCAGAATTCAGGTTACAGTTTAGGTAAGCAATTACTTTGCTTCCTCAATTATCTGCTAGTAACCATAAATATAAGTATTAAAAAATGGAATTTTAACATGTTAATCTAAAAATATACTCTTATTCGTAAAGCCATTATTTCAGAGGGGATTGTTGTAAGTATGAGCCATTACATAGAAGATACACAAACATGAGAAGGTGCTTAGTGATTAATTGAAGGCCTTCATGCTGTTTTGTGAACATTTGTTAACAAATATTTGTATTTTACCCTTGACCTTCTTGTTTTCAATCGATTCACCTTTTTTCTTCTCAAGTATGTACATTGTACTTCTTTGTGATCACCCCACATTTGAGGAATGACAGGTTAACTGATCTTCAATTCATTTCTCCAAATATCTGCTTCATTCAAATTTGTGATAGAAAGAAGCATATAGGAACACATCTTATATGCTTCTTATCATTATTTTATTGATGTTCCAGCAATTTATTTATGAGCCTTCATGCAAAGTTGTGGGGTTTAGTAATAATACATTATAGTGCTGGAAAAGAAAACATGCTTTGTTTAGTTATTGATTCAAATGTCCTTTGGAAAAAGGTGTTTTAGAGATGTATAGGGCATATACTTTGTACCAGTGTAATCATTCACTGTGTTGTTTAAGCAAATAAGTTAGTTTAAATAAGCTCATAACAAGTTTTCAATTTATAGAGAAATGAATCAGTAGGACAATGAGAGGTGCAAAGTCTTAGAAGAATTTGCCTTGTATAATAATTGAAGAATCACTTGAGTAAAATCCCCACTGAACTAGCTTTTGTTGGACGAAAGAATGCAATTATATTAAAAATTAATACTTCAGTGTAATGTGAAACCAATGCTGCCTGAATTATTATGTGCCGAATTAGGTTGCTGTAAACAATAGCAAAATGGGTAACTGCAAATGAAAGCACTGAGTTATTTATACTTGAAGTAGCATGTTTAATGAGATGCAGTGAAAGCAGAAAATGTTTAATTTTGTAACGGGTGACCTGAATCAATCTGTCCTACAGAATGTCAGGCTTCGGATTAATTTTCAGTTAAAAGAAGGTAACTGAACAACCACCCTTATTAATATATAATATGGACTATTTTATATTACTCTTTTTTAGTAAGAGATATGACATCTTTCGGGGGAAATATTCTAAGTTCCACATGAAACACTGCCAGCCAAATTAAGTCTTTGTTGGTTTTTTTCATCAGAGAATCTGAGAATGATTTGTTTCTTTCTAGTTGGATTATATTAAGATCATAATCTAATAAATCCCTTGAAGGAAAAACTTGTTTTGGTATTTGTCTGTAATATAATTGTGTGAGTCTAGTCTACTTTTATAAATTACTGGTAGTTTAAGATGATTAAGTTAAAATGATGGACTCGTGTCATATTTAGAAAGATCTCTGGACTTGTTGATCTACCCAGATATTTTTTAGTTAAGTACCTGAAACTGCTTCTTGCCCTTGTGTTTTCCGTCTTTTAGAGGCATTACAATTCAGGTATTTTGAAAACTTCTTTCTCAGAGGGTGTGAATTCAGTGTATGATAATTTGGGCAATTCAGGGCAGAGAGCTGAATTATTGAAGGGCCATTTTGCACCACTTGAGGGGCGCTCAGTTTTATGAGTTTCCCGTGACAGATACAGAAAAACACTTTACACTTTTACTCAAATTAAAAAACTTTTCACTCTAGGCAGCCTGGTCCTCTGTGAACAATGGACATAAAGTGAACATCTGTGTGATAATGAGAAGCTGCAAGTATCTTTTAAAAGTGAAACTGCTTATTTGTAAAAGTGAAGTGCATTTTGTCTTAATCCTCCTTCAATGGGAGGTTTCCTTGATACATCTTATTCATTTGGAGTTGGCTTCCAAACTGAATTAGAAGAAGAAATAACATGTAGCATCTTATACAATGAACCAAAATGTGTCCCTAACATCACACTTGTAACCACTTTAGTGTTAGGAATGTTATCTTATTTCTACATCTGAGTTCTGCACAATTGTGAAAGTATGGTATTTTTAGAGAATATTGATTAGATTCAAACATTATCTTACAAATTCAAAAATTACTATAGTTCATTTGTGCATCAGTTGGAGATGTTTGGTTTAAAGGCAAAATGAAGTTTGATAAATGCCATTTTGTTATTCTGTAACTTTGGTAAATAAATGTTTTTGTATTCAAAAACTTAATTAGCAGAATACTTTAAAACAGGAAGAGCAGAAGCTATTTTTTTATGAGCTTGCTAGATTATTATCTAAATCAAGCACCTAACTCTTTTAAGTAAAAACAATCTCACTTTTCCAAAGAAACAACATGCAGTGTTGTTTAATCTCTGCATGCTTTAGTTTCCTTTCAGAGAGAAAATTTTTCATGGTTTATTCTTTTCAGTGACGAGGCTTTAGACTGTTAGAGCTATTGAATATCTCTAAAAAATACAAGAAAAAGGTCAAAAGCATTTATTGTTTCCAGAAACATTCCTTGGTAATAGTGGCTTTGAATAATAGAAAGCAGATAAAGCTAGTATGTGGGAGTTATTTTCTGGTTAGAAACAGCATATACATAGATAACCTTTTCTTGAAAAGAATTTTAATGTTTAGTTAAAACTTTTGGTTTGGGCAATGATTACTACAGATGCTCTCTGTACTCTGATTGTTCTAGAAATGCTCATGTTAACCAGAGCATGAGCTTTGGAATTAGTAGACTTCATTTCAAATCCTGGGTCATCTATCTGTGGCTCCTTTATTTTTTAGATCTTGGACATAGTGCTTACCTTTCTTGAGGCTGATTTTTTCTTCACTTGTAAACTTGTATTCATAATTCGTAACCCTCAGGGTTTTATTAGGGTAAAGTTGACATACATGTGAAATTTTTTGTTAATTATACACTATAATAATATTATTGGACTTCCCTGTTAGCACAGTGTTAAGAATCTGCCTGCCAATGCAGGGGTCACAGGTTTGATCCCTGGTCCGGGAAGATCCCACATGCCACGGAGCAACTAAGCCCGTGCACCACAACTACTGAGCCCGTATGCCACAATTACTGAAGCCTGTGCACCTAGAACCTTTGTTCCGCATCAAGAGAAGCCACTGCAATGAGAAGCCTGTGCATTGCAATGAAGAGTAGCCCCCGCTCTCCGCAACTAGAGAAAGCCCACGTGCAGCAATGAAGACCCAATGTAGCCAAAAATAAATAAATAAATAATGTTATTATTTATTATTATTAGAAGGTGCTCTATAAAGCTATCTCATAATGAGTCATTTTAAGTGGAGAATTTTTTTGTAAAATGAATGATCTACACCTTCCTTTCCACCATTCCTCTGTTCCACTAATTTTATACTCTGAAATTTTCAAGCACTGTGTTTAAAATTGTATCTGTCAACATTGCACTTGTAATATGTCAGAACACATTCTACCCTCATGGAAAATATGGTATTCAATTTGTGGTTGAATTATTTTCTTTAATTATGATATTTGCAGTACTTTTGGAAGAGAAATTAGTCTCTCAGTATTGGCACCCATGTTGATCACTATGGGAAGAAATGCTTTAAAAATGTATTGGTAATAAGCTTTGAAGTTTTCTTCACGTCTTTTGGTGCTGAAAAATATTCCATTGTTTGGATGTACCACAGTATGTTTATTCATTCACCTACTGAAGGATATCTTAGTTGCTTCCAAGTTTTGGCAATTATGCATAAAGCTCTTGTAAACATCTGCATGCAGGCTTTTGTGTGGACATAAGTTTTTATTACTTTGGGTAAATACTGGGGTACTTGATTGCTACATTTGCAGTCAACTATGATTATAAGGAAAACAAACTTTGATTCCAAGTTAGGCAAAATATTAATTCCCAGTGAAGTATCCCATTGTTCCCATTAGTAGACATATATTACAAAATAAATCTATCCAGTTATTATTTTGGGGGTTTTTAAAAATAAAAATGTGAGGAAATGGAAAAAAATGCACTGATGTTAGTGATTATAATAGTGGGGGTTGTTGGAGTGCAGGTGGAATTGCTTACATAACTAGAAGTTTTCATCAGTCTAGAATTACTTGATGTATTAGTTTGGAATATAGATTAAAAATAGGAAGTGGTTATATCTGGGTATGGGATTGTGGATAATTAAAATTTTTTATATCATATTACTTGAATGTCATTTGAGAGTTGCATATAAGTTTACTATGTAAATTAGCATTGATAAGAGCTGAAGATTATTTTCCAGAAACAAAGTATACAGACTAGATAAGCATTTGTATGTAGCTTGATTTTTCTTTTCTTTTTTTTCTTTTTGTCTTTTTTTTTTTAACACATTGGGCATCAGTTATCCAATAACCTAGTATTAGGTATACTGACATTCCACCATGAGGATTGAAGTAGTACTGTGAGTACAGTACTGGGCAGTGAAATGTCCCATTTCAGAGTGTCATCCATGAAATAGCATCCTTTTGTTCATTTCTGTTTACCAGATCAGAGATTGATAGGTGAATTAAAAAATGTTCCATAATGGCTATGGTCTATATTTGTAAGCTTTCCTCTTTGCAGATTTGCATATATTCAAAGGCTTTTAGGATCATTCCGGAATGCTTAGGACCATCCACTTTACTTTGAGATGAGAAAATTCAAACCAAACAAAGGCAAACAGATTTCTGCCCAAATGAGAACAGGTTAACTTACTTTTCTCTACCATTAATAGCCACCAAAGCAAAATTTTTCACTCAGAAATGTCTTCCAGTGAAGGTATTTGGGGAAAAAATGTTTAGCTCAAATCTGAGATAACTTGATACCTGTACTCTGTGTCTTAATGAATTTGTTCTAAATGATCTTGCTATCTGTGGAGTTACATAATTTCTGCAAATATTTTCGTGTGGTACTTTAGCATTTTGAGAAACATTGATTTAGTTGCTGTTGTTTAAACATTAATGTATTTCACCTAAGAGTCTTGATTTCTGGTTTTCTTTAAATGTTATATCAGGACATGCTGCACCTAAAACTCTGCCTGGCAGTGGTTTTGGGGGCTGAGTTATCGCAAGTCCTCCCGAGTTCACCAAGGGCGCCACTGGGCCTGTTCACTTGCTTATATTACTTGCCTGGCTTTTGAAAGCATTTGACTTCATGAGCTTTGGCCTAAATACTTGTCTGACTTTAGATAAAGTTGTTTGCAGCAGGTTTTGAGAGCCTTAATACAAGTTGATACATATTTTGTGATTCTTTGGTAACTAACTTTGACCCCAATTAGTTTGTGTGATTTTGCTGAAACACAATCTTTAGATTCCCCTGACAAAAGCTCTTGGAGGGGTTCCTTCCATATATCATTGATGTTGCTTTTCATGACCTTGGCTTTGCCTTTCTGTAAAGGGCTTTATTTTCTGGCAGTCCCCACAACCAAGCAGAATCACATCTAGCTTCTAACCTCTGAGCCTTGCGTGTTCTGATGTCTGGAGCACTCGCCCACCCTCGTTCCTCTGGCTTCACATTGTCCTCCTCCTCCCTGGACAGCCTTCCTCACACTCCCTCTTCTTAGCCTGCCCACCATGCCTGGCTGAGGGCACGTTGAGACCTGACAGGCGCCATCTTTGTTGCACTCTATACCCACTCACTGCAGGTGAATATTCATTTAGTAAATGATTCTTAAGTTTTTCTCGTGTCATTTATGAGTCATAGTTCCCTCTTGGCATTGACCTTTAGGTAGTTTACATTTGGGGAAGTGTTTCATTTTAGTGGAGGAACGATAGACCTCCCCCAACCATGTCCCACCGCATCGCCCCACCTCCTCCCCTACCCCTCCTCTTCTTGCTTCCTGTAAAAACTCTAGGCGAGACCTTTTATCACATAGAATTTTATTGGATTACAATGTCTTTTATCTTCCATATTCTCTTTCTTACCATATTTTCCACTTACAATAAAGTTGGAAACATTTGTAGAAATTAGAGGAAGCCTAGGCAACATTAGTAAAATTTGTGAAATTTTTTAATGCTCATCATATCATTTTTACTTTAGAAAACATTTTATGTAGACTCAAACTAAATCTTCGTTCTTGTAAATAATGACATTGTCGATCTTAGAAACTAGTAACTCTTTAAATATATTTCCAGCGAGACTCTAAGGTTTTAGAATAATAATAGAAAACACCATTTTCTGACGATTGGGACTTGGAAAAAACAAGTTCATAAATCTGAAACAATATCAAAAGATATCTCTGAATAATTATCTTCATATTGTGCCAATATTACTAATTTTAAATAGACTCTTCACAGGTTCTCAAAAATATAATTTTAATTTAAATGTTCAAAATGCCCAGGTTAGCGTTGGCTCAAGCCTAATGCAATGTTGGAGCCACGTATTATTCTTTAGAGGCTGGTATTCGTTTCCTCTCCTGCCCTCCATCACAAGTTATTCCCTGTCCTTTATCCCTTTTCCAATGGCAATGTCCACTAACCTTTATCTTCTCAAATCTTGTGACAGCTATTTAAAATACCCTTGTGACAATATTTAGGGTGCTTGCTCATCTGTCATAATACTTTCGTATCTCTGTAATGTTTGCCAAGTCTGAGTTGATACTGCTCAATTCAGAATTTTTTTCATTGGCATATTTCTAATGGCCCCATACCCATTCATAAATGCGGGTGTGTGCATGTGCATGCACACACACACGCACATTCTTTGACTTTCTCTTGTTGGTTGATGATGCTTACCTTTTACATGATATATGATCATCCCTACCACCAGATGAATAAACCATTGCTTCATTTGAACCCATTCCTGAGGGAGAGAATCCTTCATGTGAGTTTGAGATAGAGAGGAAGATCATTCTTCATACTCTTGAATGACCTACTTTAAGAAGCGATGAGGGCTTCCCTGGTGGCACAGTGGTTAAGAGTCCGCCTGCCAATGCAGGGGACATGGGTTCGAGCTCTGGTCCAGGAAGACCCCACATGCCACGGAGCAACTAAGCCTGTGCACCACAACTACTGAGTCTGTGCCCTAGAGCCCACGAGCCACAACTACTGAGCCTGCGTGCCACAACTACTGAAGCTTGCGTGCCTAGAGCCCATGCTCTGCAATGAGAGAAGCCATCGCAATGAGAAGCCCACACACCACAACAAAGAGTAGCCCCGCTCGCTGCAACTAGAGAAAGCCTGTGTGCAGCAACGAAGACTCAATGCAGCCAAAAATAAAATAAAATAATAATTTTTAAAGAACAGTGATTATTGGTAAGATTCTGAGATATGTTCTCTTCTTCTTTTGTTAAAGCAAATTCTGTTTCTCTTTTCTGTTCTAGTCATAGCTTTCACAGATATGAAGTGTTTTGTTAGAAGAGAGTATACTAGGTGGGCCTTCAGAGCAGATCTTGTATTAGGGAATAAGACACATGAAGAAAGCAGTGACAGAGTGGCATTACATTTTTAGATGTAAGATGGAAGTTCAATAGAAATAGTACTGTTCCCCCAAATGGACAGCTTTTATCTTTAGAAGCAGTTTGTAAATTTTTAGTAACAAGAAGCAGATGTACGGAGTTAAGTCTTTTACTTCTCTAAAGTTGAAAATTTTACTTCTGTAATGGATGTAAGCTCCCTGTCATATAGGATTATAGCCCAATACAGGAAGGACTTTAAGATCTGTTGTTGAAATGACTACTCTCCATGCAAGAATATCAACCTTAACAACTTGAGAATTTGCTAGTGCAGTGTTTGTTCCTGACAGTTTGCTTCAGTTATATTGCAGCTTTTAATTCTATAAGAGATTTAGATGGAGAATTACTAGTGATGATGAACACTTTCAGCATAAGTATTTCATAATTCAACATATTAATAAATATATATTTCATATTCAGCATAATAAATATTTCTGGAATGATTGAATGGCAAGTGAACAAGGCAACATCAAGCTTAAAAAATGGTCTTTCTTCTGAAGTGAACTGCTGTTTACTTGGCATAAAAAGAATAAGGCAGGTTTTTCAGTAACAGTATTTTTCACCTTTAGACACTTGAGTCAGAAGAAAAGTGCACAAAAAGATTTGTTCTAGGACCAAAAAAATATCATACAGTCCTCTTTTCTTCCCTAGTAAAATACAGCTTACTAAATATAACAAAATAAGAAATGGTTATGGAAGACAGGATGATAGGTTGTTTCTAAATAATTGAATCATTATGGAAGATAATAGTATGTCAGAACCCAAACTTAATTCATTGAGGAATATTTATACGTTTATTTCTCTGCTTTTTGGAAAAATTCTAGCATGTTCCTGTTCCTAGCCTCCCAAATTTGCTCTCCTTCAATCAGTAGTCATGGTCTAGCTGTGCTTTTGGCTTTGTTGAGTTGGAGGAGCATTTAGAGTGGTCATCTGACATGTCTGGAAATCTGGTGATGCACAAGGCCTTCAGAACTAAGAGAAATGGTTAAAAAAAAAAAAAATGCCCCAGCTAGCTCATTTGCATAACATGAATGGCTCACTATGTGAAATACAGCTGATGCCGGGCAGTTCAGGTGAATGAATTGTTCTCTGTGGCCTGTTAGATTTTTTTCTCCACTTCAGTAACTGCTTGGAAATGAAAATCATCTGGGCCCCTGGGTTGTGAAGTATTGTTGTCATGCAGTTCCCTTTTGTTTTCTTTTATGCTCGAGAGTTGGAGCTATTAAAGGCAGCTTCATTTATTGTTTAGTTGAATCAGAATGACTGCAATTCCACAAACAAATTGGACTTCAGTTAGGAGTGCTTTGTTATAAATAATCTTGGAAGAGATTGGATTCTTTCCTAGCTGATATACTTCAGCTGTATGTTAAAATCAAAATCTCAAAGGGATTGATTTATTGATGATCTGAGTGATAGCTGAGCTACACCTGTCCTCATCCTGCTCTCTTTTGCTGTCTCTAATTCCCTAGTGTATTCAGCAAAAGTTTATGGTAAGGGAAATAAATATTCTGTTTTCTGAATTATTCTTTTCATTTTAGCCTCCACTTAAAAAACAAACAAACAAAAAAACACCAAAGTAGTTCTACAGTGCACAGCCCTTTCAGTGAATACTTCTTCATGATCTGGAAAGAAAACCTGTTTCATAGATTGGTTAAGGGCATTTTTCATGGTTGGGTTAGGTGAATCATATTTTCCATATACAATGTTAGGACATTTTGAAATTTAACAATATGTTTTTTGCTACAGGCTTCAAATACCTAAGCAATACCTGTAAGCACCTCCTTTCATTGACTGTAAAAAAAAAAAATTTTTTTTTTTGTCCATTAAAGTGTATTTATTAAAGTGTCCATTAAAGTGCTTCAAGTTATTTGGTGCATAAATCATCTGGACACATGGAAAATCTGGTAGTTTCCTCCTTGGTGGAAAAGATATATGTGTGTATGTATGTATGTGTGTGCATATGGCATGTACTTCGTACTTACATATAAAGATAAAAGTCAAAACTGAGCATACATTTGCTTAGACCTTGGTCCTTAACTATAAATGCCATAATAAGTAGCACTTTGCTTCCTTGATTCATAAATGCTACTGTGGTCAGTTATACTGTCAGTAACAATCATTTCATGTAAGTAGACTAAGTTGGCATTAATTTTCTTATACATTGTTTTTTTCTTGCTAGACACTTTACGTGTGTTATTTAACTTGAAATAAATATTATCTCCTTTTTTACAGGTGAAAAAATTAACATTTAGAACTGTTAAGTGACTTACCCTTAAATCACACAGCTAGTAAGTTGTAGAGCGAATATTTACATCTCTGTCTATCTAGCTCCAAAGCTTATGTATTTCACCTTTCCTTTCTACTCACTGTCTCGTATAGAGATAAAGTTTTGACAAAGCAGATCATATTTTCAATTTGATACATGATAGAAAACAGTGGTGAATGTGTTTAAAGCGACCTTTTTTTTTCTGGAAAGATCTGTTTATAAATTAGAATTGTTATTTTCCTCAAATGAGGCACACCCATGGTGACTTGGAGTATATTAACATGTTTTAGATGAATACACTCTTATTCATAATATTCAAAAGCATATTAAATTAATAGTTTTAGAAAATAAGATGCAGGGCTTCCCTGGTGGCACAGTAGTTGAGAGTCCGCCTGCCAATGCAGGGGTCGCAGGTTTGTGCCCTGGTCCAGGGGGTTCCCACATGCCGCGGAGCGGCTGGGCCCGTGAGCCGTGGCCGCTGGACCTGCGCGTCCGGAGCCTGTGCTCCGCAACGGGAGAGGCCACAACAGTGAGAGGCCCGCGTACCGCAAAAAAAAAAAAAAAAGAAGAAGAAAATAAGATGCAAATGTGAATTAAATGTTTGTCTAATTCAAACATAAAAACATAAGGTATTGTTACCTTAAGGTGTTTCGAGCAAGAATGTGCACATAACACTGTAGGGTTGACCTGTGCTGATGTGCTGTTACTATTGTACCACATGTGTTTTAGGTGCTCTATGGTTTACCTTTTAAAAGCATTTAGTGTTCATAAGGTATAAGGTCTGATGTCTAATGTGCCGTTGATAAACAGTTCATTGTGGCAGAGACTTAGGAGTGGGGGTTGGAATGGGAATGATGATGTTTACTTTTTCTGACACGCCACTAGCATGCTTCAGAAAGAAATTTGGCA
Source organism: Grampus griseus (assembly GCF_964374135.1). Lineage (NCBI taxonomy): Eukaryota > Metazoa > Chordata > Mammalia > Artiodactyla > Delphinidae > Grampus > Grampus griseus. Next base: position 37,691,086 of record NC_139003.1, read on the forward strand.
AAGCTAATTGGAGAGACTACCAATACTATAAATTAGGTCCATAGCTTAGACTTGTGAGTACTAGCCTTTATAACAGACTTGACAGCAACACAAATCTGTTAAAAGAAAATGGAACTGTCCTTGACATGAAAAATGGGATTGTCATAGATACAACACGTTGTGCAGTTTTTCCTTTTAATTACTGTATGAGAACAAAATCATGTTTTGCAGCTGGTCCTTCTTCATTTTCATTTGCCTTGACTAAATCTCACACCTAGGGGTTTGAAACATGACAGACAACAGGTGTGACTCTGTATCTAATAAACCACTGTAGTTTCTGTCCTTCCTTTAAAAATTGGCTATGTTGTAAACATCTGTAATACTAATCAAGACAGCCTTTTTCCCCTACTTCCCATACCATGGTTAGATTATATGTCTGAATCAAATCACAAACTTAAGTTATTAAATTACTCTTGCTAGAAGAATAGATTTTAAAGGAATGATGAGTTTCAGTCAGTTAAGTGCAGCTGGCAAGCAGCCATTCATTATGGCCTAGTGTGACGTTGATTTTTGACTAGAAGAAATGGAAACATAGCAGTAACTGTGTATCCTTAAGGAAACATTATATATTATTGATGTACTTTGTCTCCTTAAAAGCCACTACCAAAACTTTATTCAAATTGAATTTTGATTGTACTGATAAGGAAATCTATTCATAGTCGAAGTCAAAACGTTCATTATTGTGAAAATAAGATGCTAATCCCAAACTATCACCTTAGCAACTATTTCTACCACTGTTATTTAAGGACACAAGGTGTTTTATTATACACAAGACCTCTTTTTTTAAAGCAAAAATTACAAAATACACTTAATTACATTTAGTAGGAACACGTGGGCTGACTCATTGTGCGGATTAAATAGACTATCGAAACAAAATCAGTTGATTTGGCTCATTTTTTTTCTCCTACATTTTCTCCAGTGATTACTGCTCTCATCTACTTGCCAAATTGATGGGAGTTGGCAGTAAAAAATAAGCAGTTGAAAATGTGGGAGATTAAGTTTTCTGAATTTCATAGAGGGTCATCAGAGGGAAAAATTACAAAAAGAGTTGGTCTTAACGGGTTGATAGGTTGCATTATGAATTGTCTGTTTTCAGTTACAATCACCTAGACCTAATTTTAGAACCCTTGCCTTAAGAGAATGTTATTTTTGTTTTCCATATTTTGATAAATACGGTAGTTTTAACAAAGAAGGTGTTCATAATTCTTGCATGATTTGTCTTGTCATTAAGTGTCAGAACCTTAGATTCTAATTGTATTAAGTCTGTGAAAATTAACAGTGGAAAGTGGTACAGTGTTTAATTTGCATAAATTAGGCCTTGTTGAAATTAGTGTCTAGGATATTGAATATTGGCTTCAGGGTCTGATCATACTGAATGCTGTACATAATGAAGTCTATTTGTGTAAGGCAAATAAATGAAGGGGGTGGTTTCAGGGACAGTAGGTAGTATTTAGTCACAGCTGTAGCTTGAATAGCAAACTGGCTATGGGATAGTGTTGAATTTAATGGGGATTTGAGCCAGTCATTCTCGTTCCAATTGGCAGAGACCTGGAATGAGTCCAAATTTGCGTATGAGGAAGATGTTCTGAGGCAGAGGCCCTGGAAGGGTTGCTGCTGCTTTGGACATAATGACAACAAGCCTGATTCATCTTCTTCAGCTAGGTTGGGGGGTACATCTTGATCTTCTCTACTCCTCCTCCACTCTGATGATGAAAGCTACAATTATTGCAATTATGGCAAGTATTACACGCATTCCCACTTAATTTTCAGAATAATTCTGAAAGGTAGTGTTTTTTTTTTTTTTTTTTTTCGGTACGCGGACCTCTCACTGTTGTGGCCTCTCCTGTTGCGGAGCACAGGCTCCGGACGCACAGGCTCAGCGGCCATGGCTCACGGGCCTAGCCACTCCGCGGCATGCGGGACGTTCCTGGACCAGGGCATGAACCTGTGTCCCCTGCGTCGGCAGGCGGACGCTCAACCACTGCGCCACCAGGGAAGCCCAGTTGTTATTCTTATTTTTACAGATGTGAAAATTAAGATTCAGAGAATTTAAAGAACTTAATCAAGGTCATTCAGCTAATAAGTGGCAAAATTTAGACTCAAACTAGGTCTGTCCGATTGCAAAACCTTGACTTTTCCATCCACCACCACTATTACAAATTATCAAAAAAAATTAGAATAATTTTTCTCTGTAACATGTCTATATTGGGTCAGCTTTCAGTTCAGCTTACATCATAAAAGCTATTTTCCCACATGACTATTTTACCTTCTAACAGATCTTTTATCACTCATATTCTTCTTTTAGGTTATTTGGAGTGGGGGCTTAAAAGACAGGCAGCTGCTGGATTCTGTTCCTAGACTGACCCTGGAATCACCCCTGCCCTGTTTTATCTGTCTCTACCAGCTTGCAAGTGATGCTTTTCTGCATCTCCAATCTTCCAGGCTTTTATAATATTAAGTTATTGAGTGTGTGCCATATATAAGGCTCTCATATATAGTATTAAATCAGTAAATCATGGAAGAAGGAGAAAAAGGAAGAGGAAAGAAGAAAGAAATTTGTTAGTTTGGGAAATTGAACATTTCAGAGACAGATTGGGTTTACTTCAGAAGCCACCTTACCAGTCCATCTCTGGTGTGCTGTCTGTGTTACTTTCCCACTGAGCTGAGGTCTCCCAAGTGATGGCTCCTGAGTTCATATACAACTAAGTGATTTTTCTTTCTTTTTTTTTAGCTTTGAGGCATTTTATTATAAAAAGCTGGTACTCATATACATAAATAAGAACTTAAAATTCATCATACATTTACTTCATTTTTTAGCTTGACCTTCTAGTAAATCTTTAGCTTCATTGATTTTGGCTGCTATATAAGGAGATCCTCCCTTGTCTGGGTGATTTAAAAGCATGATTCATTGATGAGCGTCTCTTATTTTTCCCTTATTGGCAGTAGGGCTTACACCTAGTATTAATGCTGCTTCCCGTTTTGTCATTTTGGGTTCAAACCCACCTCTGTAATAGACACCACTGAAGGCAGATTTTGGTAGACTTTGAAAAACTTGTTTTACTTGAGGCTCCATATGCTTCACGGCTTGCAAAGCGTAACAGCCTGCAAATCCTGCAGCAGCAATGGTCAGTCCAGCTGCTACCACTGTACTGGTTCCCGCTACCATGGGAACTACCATGGTTCCCCCTGGGCTCCTCTGCTTCCACTGGGAGCACAGTTCATCCCACCCCACCAACTCTACACCTTTCGATTTTTCTTTTTTTTTTTTTTATGAAAAAAGCCCCCCAAATGAGTCAGTATGGTGAATTAATTAGGAAAAAAGTATGCATTTCTGTGAGATTTGTAAGCTATTTTTATTGGTGCTTGTGAATGCTTTAAATTGAAGATTCTTTGTTCCTGACATTCTAAACTGCTTCTAGGTCCACAGAAACAAACACACTGGCAAAAATTCTACATCCTAACTTCTATCTAAATTTCATAAGAAGGATAATTGAAGTGTCGTTATGTAAATTCACGTTTTTTTGGTCTACACTAAAAACTGAAGAAAATAGCTGTAGGAATATTAGGCATGCATTCATTCATTCCACATTTATTATTTCTTTTGTATCATGTGTGATATTGAATCTTTTTGTGTGTGAAAATGATTTTGTTTAGTCGGGGTTTTTATTTTTGAGGAGTTTTTTCCGTTTTCCATTTTGAATTGTCTTACGATTCAACTTGACTTTCTAGAAGGCACTCTGAAATTTGGCAGTATTCCTTATAGAAGAAATTACTATACTTGACAGTTGTATTATATGATATTCTGTGAGAAATTCTCAGAGGAGTATCTCAGTTATTTTCAAAGTGTCTCCACTTAAAAAACTTTTTTTTTTTTTTCTGTGGTATGTGGGCCTCTCACTGTTGTGGCCTCTTCCGTTGCGGAGCACAGGCTCTGGACGCGCAGGCTCAGCGGCCATGGCTCATGGGCCCAGCCGCTCCGCGGCATGTGGGATCTTCCCGGACCGGGGCACGAACCCACGTCCCTTGCGTCGGCAGGCGGACTCTCAACCACTGCGCCACCAGGGAAGCCCTTAAAAAACTTTTTAATGAGCATTATAGTAGTATTTATTCATGATTCTCTGACTTACTTTATTTTGCTCATTTACTCAGTCATCGTTGATTCATTCATTTTCAGTTAATAAATATTTACTAAGCCCCTAACATATGTGTTGCTCTTGGCAGATGAAATGGATATATTTCCCTTATGACACTTATCCTGTGTTGGGGAAGACAGATTAAACAAAGAAACACACTAAGTTGACAACTGGTGTGAGGAAAAGAACAGTGTGTTATGAGAGACAGCAACTCACCTGAGAATGAGCAAGCAGGGAAGGCTTCATTGGGGAAGTAAAATTGAGCAGAGATCTGATGGATGCTGAAGAGTTATTTAGCTCCATCAAGATTTGGGAGAAACGCTATGTACATGTAGTTAACCCTCTGTATCCACAGATTTTGTATCTGGGGATAAGGAAGGCCGACTGTACCGTGTCATTTTATATAACGGACCGGAGATTTGCGGATTTCAGTGTCCATGAGTGGTCCTGGAACCAATCCCCCCACAGATACTGAAGGAGGACTGTACCCTAAGGAGGGAACGAACTGGCCTTTTTGGAAGAACCAAAGAAAACCTGTGTGGTAGTTAGAGTAAAGGCTAAAGTTATGCAAGATGGGGTTTGCCATTTGACGATTTTCATTTCCAGGCATGAAGTGAAGTTTGCTAAGCTTTCATGCATTGTTTATAGTAGTAGGAAATATATGATGGTGTAAATATCAGAATAATTTACCTTAACCATTTGAAAAATGGAGACAGCTTCGTGTTATGTTAGATGTCAGTTTTTAAATACTTGGAAAGGTAGACAGACCAAGTAATTTGATTGCTATAGGACTTGTGAACAATTCTTGGTTTTAGTTTTATAAATATTTTTCCTTGGGTTTTGCATGTACACCCATACACCACTTATTTAGCTGTTTTTCTTTTAAGGAAATCTTGTATTGTTTATTAAAGTGTTTAAGAAAATCTCTATCAAAATTTTTATTTACCTACCATATTATCTTTAAAAAGGCAGGGTGGAGTTAATTTCCTCATTTGCTTTGTGTGTTATCTTCTTGCAAAATGAAAACCCAAAGTCTTTTTCCAGATTACTGTTTTAAACTAAAGTAAAACATAAGACATACTAACCTATGGGTTTTTGGATGTGTACGAATGTGATTCTTTCAGGGACAGTGTGATCCTTGAAATAGCAATGTAACCTAAATATTTTATTAAAGAGCTGCTGGAAGTGAGCATATGTTTTGTTTGTGACTAGTATAATTCGTTTTGTATGTCACCGTCCAAAACTATTAACTCCTTTATTATGATATTTATTATTATAGAAGATTCCAGTTGCATTCTTTGTTAAACTAACTCCTCTTAAGTTCTGCCTTGTGGTACCAAGTGTTGTCTTGTTTTTGTCCCTTAAGGTGACTTGAAATTCTTTGTTGCTTCGGTGCAAAATTTAAATATATTCTCTCTTTATTCCTTCCAAACTCCAATATATTACTAGTTGACTAATCTGATAAAGTGGTTAAGGAGAATATGTTTATTGGTTAACGCTATTGTCTTGTACCTTAATTAATTCTTTCAGTATTTTAAAACCAAAGGAATAACAAATGCAATAGAATATTACTGTGAGTTGAACGTAAGCAGTCTAAAATCTGTATATATTTCATAACTTTTTCTTAATTTACGTTTCTTAAGTACTGTTTTAGGCTAGATATATTATCTTAAAAAATGGCATTTTTGCCATTCTGCTATCCTATCTGATTGCTGTGCCGAATTCCTCGTCTGAGCTCCAGACATCTGCATCTAATTATCTGCCTGACATCTCCACCTGTATATCTCAAAGGCATCTCAAACTCAGCATCATTGCAGACTGGACCAGGTTCTCTGCCAGTGTTTTCTATCTTAGTAAAGAACAACCACAACACATCCAGTTGTGTAAGTGCCATGTCTCAAATTTATCCTTGAAACCTCTTGCTACCTCATTCCTTATATTGCTTCCACCACAAAGATCTATTGATCTTATGTTCATCCACTGCCGTCCATCTCCAGTGACATTATCTGAGTCCAGGACGACTACAAGCATTGATTAACCTGTGTCTCTTCATCTACTCAGCTTCATATAACCTTTTGTCCCACTTGATCCAAAGTGATCTTTTGAAAATTCAAGTTTCCTATCATGTGAATAGCCTTCATTATCTTCACTTATTTTAAGATGAAGACCATAGTTATTAAGGTAGCCTAAATGTCCCCATAAAGTCCGTTATCTGCCTGCCTCTCTAGCCTCACCCTCCCCATTTTCATGTAACATTTGAAATAAAATAATGTATGCAAAAAAACCTATAAGTTGTAAAACAAACAAACAAAAACACCAAAAAACCAAACCAAACAAAAAACTGAACAACCACGAATCTGCCCCCCAACTTAAAACTCACTGCATCTCCCTGTGGGTGCCTCTTCATTATCTTTATTATCATTATGTCTTCCTGCTGAGATGTAAACACTATCCTGATATTTGTATTTTTATAAACCTTTGCTTTACAAAAACAAATAGCATGATCTGAGAGAGAGTGAGAGAGAGATTGATTTTCCTTACTTAGAGATTTCCCTTACCAGCAGTGCATTAAAACTGTTTTGTTACTGAATCTACTTGTATGACCATTGAAGGTCTCCTCAAGAGTTAGTCCCTATGTCACCTGAGGTGAAAGTCTTTTTCAGATTCCTTTGCTTACTTAGCTGTCTATATTCCAGCTTCGTTGACTGTTAATTTTTGTTCCTTGGTGATCGCTCGTTTTTCCCTTCCTCCAATCCCTGCCCATCATAGGGATTCTGTTGCTTTTGTCGGATCTCGCCTGCTTCCTGTTAACATCTGCCCATTCTTTTTTTGTTGTTGTTTTTTTTGTTTGTTTGTTTCTTGCGGTACACGGGCCTCTCACTGTTGTGGCCTCTCTCATTGCGGAGCACAGGCTCCGGACGCGCAGGCACAGCGGCCATGGCTCACGGGCCCAGCCGCTCTGCGGCATGTGGGATCTTCCCGGACTGGGGCACGAACCCGCGTCCCGTGCATCGGCAGGCGGACTCTCAACCACTGCGCCACCAGGGAAGCCCAACATCTGCCCATTCTTTACTCCCAACTCAGGCATTTCTTTTCCAAATAAAACTTTCTTTGTCCCCCTTCCTCAGTAACCCCAAGCCCAAGTCAGTTTCCTTTGTTCCAGATACTCCTAGGTCTGCATTTCCTTTCTTTAGATTGTACCTTATTTTGTAATTGCATAGTTGGTAATGTGTTTGATTACGGCCTCTCTCTCTCTCTCTCTCTCCCTCCCCCGCACCCACTCACTAAACTGAGGAAGGGGTATCATAGCATTATAATATCTTTAGGGCTTGACACAGAGCTTGGCATCTGAGTGGTGCACAGCAATTACTTAGTGAAAAAAGAAAAGAATGAAGAAATGAATGAGTAAACGTAACTCTACCTCAGCCTGAAGTTTCCTGTAAAACAGAGCTAGCATTTTCCCACATTCATTTTCTTTCAAGATAAGCTATGAAGTTTAAGGTTTCTTGAAATTATACAACACTTTTATAATATATTAATAGTGTCATCAAAACTATTTTAAAAATAAGGGTAAAATAAGTATTTGATCTCGTTGATCTTTCTTCTGCATTTCTTTGCTTTTCAATCTCTTTATTCCTCAGATCCCTATGTGATCTAGAGTATGGAGGACCTTGCTAATATTTGAGTTGATATCAGACCTCAGCAGGTACTTGTGAAGTGAAGAAGTGAATTATTTACAAGAAACTATCCTTCACGTGTATTAAATTGGTTGTAGAATGATCCAGTGTTGAAGAATACTGAGCACCAGGTACCCCACTTTCATCATTAAAACAATGCCCTCAGCACACCTTTCTCTTTCCTATGCCATCATAACAAATAAAGACCTTGTTACTTCATCAACTCATTATCGTTTGGTTTCTATTTGGTGAAATCTAAAGAGATCTTCTGTGGTTATGGTTAGAAATTTATTAAGACATGCAAATCCCCGTTTCTTAAAACTCAAAATAAACCATACGCTAGCCATCCTACACTATCCAGGGTCCTTTCTGGAATTACATCTAAGAGCTGAGAAAACGCAACACAGAGATTTTTACCAAAGCTTACATAATCTTCAGTTCTTTATGTTTGGGCTTTTTCTGAGCATTTCTCCAATGTAACATTTCCTGTATATTTAGACATAGTAAATGAAAAAATGCTTCTGATTGAACCTTATCAAACATTTGCCTTTGAAATGCAAAAGCCTAGTGCACCCTAATGGCATGGAGTATTCTAATATATGCAATAATTCCTTTTCTCTTTTAGTCAAACACCCTGGAAATTCCTCATTAAATCCTATTTTATCCCTCATTGAGGTCATTCCCCGTGATAAATTAAGCACTTAAATGACACATGTTATCCTAGAAAGATGGAAGATGGCTGGGAGGGGCCTGGGGTGAGGTGATACGGGAGCATTTGGAACACGTGTAGCACATTCAGCAGGACCTTTCCTATCAGAAACCAGGGAGGATTTCAACTCTAAGAAAAAGTGGTTTCCTTGATTGCCTGACTGTAATGTTCATAGCCAGAGCTGATAAAATCATAGCTGGTACATATGTATCACTATCCTAACCCATAGTTTAGATGCTTTTAATAATTGCAATATTTGAAGTACAAACTACTAGGTATAAAATGAATAATATTGTAACTCAACTATATTCTTCAATATAAAAAGGGAAAGGATTCTTAAAAAATAATGTTCAGTATTTTCTTTGAAACAGAAATTAAGCATTGCTTAAATCAATAGTTTTTTTTAAGAATGAGACATGTAATTATTAAGAATTGATTTTGTTTCCATTGGAATATATCTGTCATCAATTTGGAGAGAAATTATTTTATTATTTATTTATTTATTTATTTGCGGTACGCGGGCCTCTCACTGCTGTGGCCTCTCCTGTTGCGGAGCACAGGCTCCAGACGCGCAGGCTCAGCGGCCATGGCTCACGGGCCCAGCTGCTGCGCGGCATGTGGGATCTTCCCATACCGGGGCACAAACCCGTGTTCCCTGCATCAGCAGGTGGACTCTCAACCACTGCGCCACCAGAGAAGCCCGAGAGAAATTATTTTATAATAAAGGTGACTGAGTAGAAGAACTGAAGGTTTGTGTACTGTTGGTGTGTTGGCAAGTTGTTAGTATTTCAGATATATGACAAATAAGGGCTTAGTGTGACATTAATAGTAGGTAATTAAAAGAAAAACTGGCATTGCTAGTGCTTGTTGACTTACCTGTTTTGTACTTTAATGCTTACTGTTATGTCTTGGTCATTTTTGAAAGGTATAAATTATTTTACCTTTTGTTTTTACATATATCCATATTTTTTACAATGTAATAAATTGCCTCTTTCCTAAAATGGAGGAAGCCCTTTGTTAAATTTCTTTTTAAAAATTGATAGCTAACTGTAAGAGCAGAGGCTATATTTAATCATAGTCTTTCTTTTGTAAATAACTATAGAATGTTTATGCATTTTGGACAAAGCTTCAGGGGCAGAAAAGCTGCCCTTGCTCAAGTTAAGAAGTCTCATACAAAATTCACTGGACTCGCTCAATATATGGTCAGTTTCTGGGAATGGATACAGCTGTGAACTTCAACTTGTTCCCCAGTCCTCTGTACATCCAACACATACTTGAGAGCTGACCTGTGGATGTGCTGGTCTTGGTCATTTAGTCCCCAGGATCATTAGGAAGCTACTTTGGTTCTTGTGCTTGAAGCTCCATGCTGCCTGGCTTTTGGAAGATATTTCCAGATAGAGACCTTTTTGCTTTTTGCCTCCCCCCGCCCCCCTGCCCCCATAAAAGGAAAGTTCTTCTTGTGGAGTCTGATTTTTTTTTTTAAATGATAACCTAATGTTCTCCTGATACAAATTGATTGAAACAGACTTAGTTGTATTAAGTACTCTGATGCCACACACGTTGTATCCTGGCACACGTCCCAAATGCTCCTGTTCCCACCTTGACAGCTGTTTAGGTCTGTGGCTTTTATTTATATGCTGGCATCATGTGGCTAGTACTTACTCTTAAATTCAGTAGAAGAGAATTATTTTGTTTTCAATAAAGTTTTTTTTATAAAGTGCAAAGATGAAACTATTTCAACAGCAGATAATCTCTTAATGAAAGGATTCCTGGTTAACCCAAAGAAGCCAATCCTCACATTATTTCTGATAGATTTCTGTGGCCTAGGGTTATATTTCAATAGAAGTGGTTTAGGAATCTCTACATGCTGTTGAAACCAAAATTTGTCACGTTAGCCTCTCTAATAAATACAACTAATAAGAAAACAGATTAATAGTAGAAAGAAATTTTCAAAGTATTGATTCACTTGAAATGTTGTAAATACTAATCTGGATTAACTTTAAAATGGACTATGATGTGATATGTTTTTTTCTTGTACGTGCTAGAATTCTGCTTATAAGAATGCTTTATTGTTAACATATTTAAATGTAAAGAGATATGTATTGACAAACATACACACTCATCATCAGATGTCTGTTACATGCTTGCAGTATTAAAAGTGATTCATTCCTGACTTATGCAGAATTATGAGAGCAGCCTTATTGAAGGTTTCTATTCAGTTTTTGTCTTTTTAGGCAGTGACTTTATAGACACATATATGCTTTGGGATTCCTTTTTACCATTGTCCTTAGAGACTGGCAAAGGAAGTTGTAGGTAGATATGGTTTTGTTCAGAACAGGTTTCTAATATGCATTTTTTCCTCTTGGGTGCTAAAAAAACCAAAAACAAAAAACAAAAAAAAAAAACCTGGCTCTTACAGTAAGCCTAAAAGAAAACAGGTAGAAAGTGTATGATATATCCCACTTCCTTCTTTGCTTATTGATTTTTGGGAACATATGTTGACCAGAGGCAGAAAGTTTGTGGTCTCTTAACATAATGATTTGGGGAGCAACTGAAATGTAGAAAAAAGGGAAGAAGACAAAGAAGCAATGTTAATGGAATAATGCAGAATAGTGTGAGAAAATGCACACTGGTCTAAATGGAGTACTGCTGAGAAGGAAATAGTGGTGTGGCTCTTTGTACCTTGAAACTGGCAGTAGTGTCTGGTGAGTGCTGCTTTCTGTGCTACCAATGCCAGAGAAAAGATGTCTGGAACCTTTGAATGCTGCTTGCTCACCTCATCTCTCCTTCCCCTCCCTTTTTTCCATGTCAACATTTTCTGTGTGCTCATTTGCCCTCTCATCTATTACATTCCTTTTTTATCCTGACCCCTCCCGTTTCATCAGGGATATCAATTCACCAGTCAACTAACCCTTGGAAGTTGGCGTTTTCCAGTCATTTCCTCTCCACTGATTATTATCTTCACACATATCTTGACCCATATCTTGCTCATGTGGTTCTATGTAGTCCTGTTCCTTCTGTCCCATCACAGTATTGCTCTATTATTTCCTTTTCCTTGTAGCCTATTTTCTAAAAGGATGTTACAATGCTGTGGACTCAAATATCACATGTGATCATGCCCTTTCTGGAAAATGAACCAAAGATCATAACCAAAATTTGCCTGCTTTTTTTTGTTGGCAGAGTTAAAATTTCTTCCTTCACATTTCATTTACTTTATATTTAGCTAGAATTATGTTGATATAAAATGAAATTGTACCCTAACCTTCCTGTTACTGTGATAATCAAGTTGATCATCATATACCAGGAATTCAAAGAGCAGCATTGATCAAATAACTGAATGGCTCTTAACTAGCTGTTTGATGTTGGATTCCCTAGAAGCTGATGCTAAGATGAGGATTTATTTGCAAATAATAAAGTGAGAAACAAGTTAGGGAGTAATAAATGGGAAAGGCAGGACTGGGAAGGGAAAGAAGGGGTGTAATTTCAGGCAAAGTCTGTCCAAGTGCAGCTGAAGTTTAAAATTTCATGCAAGTTCTGTAGTATGAATTATGCCACTGTTCCAACCCAAGTTAAATGAACTGGACATTTATACTTCTATACCTGTCAACCACTGACTAAGGACCACAGGACTACAGGGTAAGGGAAGGTGGATGCTTGCCACAGTTGGACAAAAGGGCTCTAGTTAGCCTTAGGACAGAACAACATTTATGAGTGCTATTTTTTGAAGCAAAATTACACTGAAGTGTAAGAGGCACAATATGTATTATAATGTGCACAGGTCTTGTTGAAGAATTGTGATAGAATTAGATAATTTCTTTTCCTTTCTACTCCATAACTCTGCTCCTTTCTACACCATTTTCTTTTCTTGTCTTTTCTTTGGTTGCAACCCATTTCATTGATTGATTAGAGAAGGGAGGAGTATTTTCATAGCGCTACTGGATAACTGTGGACATTCTTCTTTAGTAATATACCGAAATTCAACAAGTGGTAATTGCTTAAAGATTAGTTAGTTATAAACATATTAATGAATTTTTTGTATTTTGTTATTTTAAAATCCATTGATCTACCATGCACTTTGAACAAATACTTTACCCAGGCATAATACTGTAACGTCAACTGTTGGTCATTTCGAAAATGTTAATTAACTGAGTTTCGTAGATTTTCCAAATGTTGATGCATTTCATTATACAGCATAAACAAATCCCATTTGTTAATATTACCACAGATCTAATCAGAAAAAATTGCACTGGGAAGCTTTTATGCTCCCAGAGGCCATTAGAAGTTTTTCAAATTTCTAGAAGATTTACCTCCCTCATTTTTGCAAAATACCTGCCCAATACCCAAGTCTGAAAAGTTGTAGGTTGTCTGTCAGTTGTTCCTTCAAGTAAAAATGGTGTTGCATGAAAAAAGTGGCTAGTTCAGCTGGCAACTAAAAAAAAACCACACAGGTGTGCTGCTCCTTGAAACACCTCTTACAGTTTAGTATGTAGCAATTGCTTTGTTTTTATTTACCATTTTATCACACAATAAAAAAAATTGAATCAAGGGTTGAGATATAACAGAATTAAGATTTTTTTTACTGCTTCATCAAGGGCATTCTTAAATGAGACAAGCTTTGTTTGTTTCTTTTAAGGCATGCAAGTATGTGGCAGTGAAGAGTATAATGACAACTAATACAGTTTGCTGCCATGGCAGTGACTTGTGCTAAGGCACCAGCAATTCTCCCATCAGTGCTTTTGCACCACACGGCAAAAAGGCAAATAACATCTTAATATTATTATGAAAATAATTTTGCCATCATGAATTCCTGGAAGGTTCTCAGGGATTCTAGGAGTCCATTGAGCAAACTTAATGAACCACTGCTTTAAGGAAAGCAACAACTCTTGGCATTCTTCACCTTGCCACCCCCTTTCAGCTAGTGTCCATTTTAATCTTTACACACAAATTGCAATCACCAATTAGTCCTTAAGTAATTTTGGAAGAGAGTACTTCACATACCTTCCTTCAACTTCCTTGTGTACTCCAACTTTGAACAAAGTTCCATACTAAAATATCATTAGCAGTTGTTTATTTTCTCTTGGAGATTTTCTTGTAGCAGTCTACTCACTCACATACAAACCATAGCTTGCTGAAACTACCAAATTAATTTTCCTTATCTGTTTCTGAGAATTTTATTGTATTCATTTTGCAAGGATATTTTTTGGTTCTGAAAGGATCAGAATAATGACAATCACACTTTGTGGTTTTTGAATGCTTTATCTTTCACAAAGCACTTCTGCATGTGTCATCTCTTTCAGGCCTAACACCAATCCTGGGAGGTTGGCAGGACATTGTCATTATCTCCGCATGAGTAATCCCAGGTTGAGAGAGGGGATGTGGGTTGCTTAAGGCCACAAGGAATGAGTGGCAGAACAAAACTGAGATGCTCTGTTTTCGATCTCCAGTTTCCTCCACTGTAGAGCACTGTTTCTTTTCTTGTAACAATTTAAAAGGCATTTCATACTTTTCTCCCTGGTCTATGCAGCACATTTCTGTTATCATTTATGTCATACGATGCCTGCACAGGCTGACTTTGATAAAAATACTGTGCAGCTGAAGAAATGGTGACTGCCATAGGCACTGTGGTCTCAATGGAGGCCTGATGCTGCTCAGAATTCTGCTGTAACCATGAAGGTCAATGCCTCTTTAACCTTAATAAATATCAGCCAACCCAGGTATGAAATTTTCACCTGCAAGGGAAACCTCAGAACACAATCAGTCAATGTGAGGCAAAACAGTACAGAGAATGGAGATTTGCTGGGTAATTAAGTATATTACAAAATAAACTTGACTGACTCATCTATAATCATATGCTGGGATTCATAATACAAAAGGCTGAAGTACATGGTGTGAGTTAATGAAAATGGGTTTTGACGAGTTTACAATAGCAAAGAGTGTTTGCATATTGTAAAAATTAATTAAACATTGGTTTATTATATTTCATTGTGGTCCTCCTTTTTGGCCAAGAGGGTTGAACTGGGCTTCTCAGCATTCATTTTGTTTAATTAGAACTTTTAAAGTCTTAAAAAAGAATTTGTTAGGTAATATTTTGAAACACTGCAAATGATGGAGAATAATAATACATATCCATATAGCCACCATCCAGTTTTCTCATGTTTTAGCATTTTGCTGTTTGCTTCTTTTCTTACAGAAATAGTGTTATGAGACAACTGAAGCTCTGTCTGTACCCCTCCTAGGTTACACTGGTCACTCCCCAGAGTTAATTATTATTTTGAATTTGCTATTCAGTTTTCATAATGCTTTTTATATTTTGACACATGTATTTGCATTGATAAATATCTAAGCTTTTTCGTGTTTTAGTACTTTAAAAATGTGGTATCATTATGTACATTTGGCAATAGTTTTTCCCCTCAACATTGCTTTTGGGATTATTCATTTTAACATGTGTAGCTCTGATTGAGGTATTCAATGCATAGTGTTCATTAATGACTATGCTGTAATTCACGTATACATTCTATGATTGATGGCAATTTAGGTTGCTTCCAATTCTTCCTATATGAAACAGAGTTACAAGAAACATTCTTATATATACTTCCTTGTGTATATGGTCAAGAGTTTCTTTAAGGTATATACCTACAAGTAGAACTGCCCAGTCTGGACAGTATGCTTCTTCAGCTTTACTGAGTACTACTGCCAAATTGTTTTCTTTCTTTTTCTTTTTAATTTGAAAAAAATCAGATTTTATTTTGAAACAATTTTTTTTTAATTATTTCATTTTTGGCTGTGTTGGGTCTTCATTGCTGCGTGTGGGCTTTCTCTAGTTGCGTCGAGTGGGGGCTACTGTTTGTTGTGGTGCGCAGGTTTCTCATCGTGGTGGCTTCTCTTGTTGCAGAGCACGGGCTCTAGATGCGCAGGCTTCAGTAGTTGTGGCTCGCGGGCTCTAGAGTGCAGGCTCAGTAGTTGTGGCGCATGGGCTTAGTTGCTCCACGGCATGTAGGATCTTCCTGGACCAGGGCTTGAACCCATGTCCCCTGCATTGGCAGGCGGATTCTTAACCACTGTGCCACCAGGGAAGTCTGAAACAATTTTTACTTATAGAAAAGTTGTAACTGTAGTACAAAAACATACTCACAAACCATTTACACAGATTAAAAAATGTTAACATTTTGTCCAGATCTTAACATTTTGTCTTTATATTGTGTGTGTGTGTATAAAGTATTTTTTTCCCCACCAGAACCATTTGAGAGTGGGTTGCTTTGACAATGTCTCTTCACCCTTTAATCTTTCAGTGTGTCTTTCTTAGAACTGGGAACCTTCTCTTACATAACCACAGTACAGTTATCAAGTCTGGTTTAACACTGAAAATACTTGTATCTAATCTGCAGTCCGTACTGCAACGTTGTCAGTTGTCCCAATAATGTCCTTATAGCAGTCCTCCCCCGCACCCCTCAGTCAGGGATGACATTGCGTTTACCTTTCACATCTCTTTATGCTTTTTTAATCTGGACGATTCTTTAGCTTTTCTTGATCTTTTGTGACATTGATGTTTCTAAAGAATAGAGGAAGTTAAAAGTTTCTCAATTTGTGTTTATCTAGTGTTTTCTCATGATTAGATTCAGATTATGCAGTTTTGGCTGGAATAAAACTAATGTTTTAGTGATGATGTATCCTTCTCAAGGATTAATCATTAGTATTAATAGAATTAACTATTTTGGGATGCTTTTGATATATTTTAATTGACTAACTAAAACTCTTAGCTCTTTTTTTGATATATATATATATATAAATGGAATTCAGATTCATATATATATTATATATTTTATATATTTTATATATATATATATATATATCCATGTGTATATAAATGGAAATCTGTTATTCAGGCTGGTAGTGCTAAATTAGCTTTTTTTCCCTGACCCAAGTAGCAAATACCTTGGAGAATTTCAGTGTTTAGTAAGCTTTGTTACTTTCCCCCCTATGAATAGCACTTTATGACATAGGCTAAACTAGACAAATATGCAGTGTTATGTGGATCATTATGCAATAAAGCTGCTAAAGTCACATGGGTGGTAAAGTTTGATAGTCTCAAGCCTGTGAAGCACATATCATGTAGACATTTTAAACATAAAGCTTTAATAGGAATAGGAAAGCCACT
Organism: Grampus griseus; assembly: GCF_964374135.1. Classification (NCBI taxonomy): domain Eukaryota; kingdom Metazoa; phylum Chordata; class Mammalia; order Artiodactyla; family Delphinidae; genus Grampus; species Grampus griseus. Next base: position 37,707,799 of record NC_139003.1, read on the forward strand.
TAAACCATTGTTTAGTTGCATACAAGTTGTTCTTCTGGACTTCTTTCATTTTTAATAAAAATTAAAAGTATTATTGTTGACATTATTTTGATTATTTGTTTCAAGAGTCATTCAGTTTCTCTACCATATTTACTTTTTTCCTTTGGAAATTAATAAGTAATTTATAGGGAAATACTTTGAGATGTTTTAAATATCCTGTTTGTAATTAAAGCTTTTCCCCTTAGATTTAGCATTTATTGATCATGCTTGCCTGAATCATGTTTTACTACTATAGTTGGAAAATTGTGACTTTCTAACTGAATTATTCCTTTGTTCTTTCTATACATAGTAACGTAGTTCTTTAGTTGAACTTGAATAGATACTTGTGAGCATGAATTCTTAGTCTAAATATTAGATTCAGGATTTATTTTGTGAAATTTCTTTTCCTATTAGCCATTTGTTGACTTCTGAGAATAGAAGTTAAAATGGTATTCCCATTGCCCGAATCAATCTAGAACTACTCTGAGATCACTTATTGATTAATTTATACCTCACTTCTATTAAGGATTAAAGAAAACTTTTCAAATTAAACACAATAAAACAGGACAAAAAAGGTAAAAATCATGATTAACTTAGTGGTACCGTTTAATCATTATAGTTGAACATTGAGTTCAGATCATAGAAAATAGGCAGCTAAGCCAAAGAGACAACCATATAAAATTAGATGTGATTTCACTGTTTCATAAGACAAAGCATCTTATGAGAGCTTAATAAAATATATAAGCAAGAATAGAAGCTCACTTAATTTGAATAACATATAACTTAATTTCATGTCACCAGGAGGGCTAATTTTTGTGTTGTGCTAGCTCTATTTATTGAAAATTTATGCACTGGTAAAAACAATAGCTCCAACCAGTGCAGACTTACTTAGAACTTTTGTTTCACACTTAGGGTCCTGGGTCTCAATTCCAGAGATTCTGGTTCATTAGGTCTTGAGAAGGGCCTGGGAACATCACAGGTGATCCTAAGATCACACTATGAGAAACAGTACCTCAAAGAAAAACGCAAAAGTTGTGATTTTATTGTGATCAAGTCAGTATTGCAGACTATATAAAGAGGCTTGTAAAATTCTTACAGTAGTCTCATATTTATAGTATAATAACTTTTAGAAATTCCTATTAATGAATACTTTGGGGTAGTAAATAAACAGCTAAATAGCTAAACTGAACCATTAGAGCATACACCAGTAGTCGATTTAGTAAGTCAGTAGTATAGTCTTTTACCACTCCAACCTAATACCCATACTTCCTTAGTATTTTCATAACCTCCTTATTTTTTCATTTGTTTATTAACTTCGTTAGTTTTAGTGGCTCAACATACATGACTTTTTAACTTGTGTACATTTTCCAAGTTGTAGAAGTGTTTGTTATTTCACCTTTTTTTGTTTTTGCGGTACGCGGGCCTCTCACCGTTGCGGCCTCTCCCGTTGCGGAGCACAGGCTCCGGACACACAGGCTCAGCGGCCATGGCTCACGGGCCCAGCCGCTCCGCAGCATGTGGGATCTTCCCGGACCGGGGCACAAACCCATGTCGCCTGCATCGGCAGGTGGACTCTCAACCACTGTGCCACCAGGGAAGCCCTGTTATTTCACCTTTTAAGCAGAACCTTAGGTGTTTGTTTGTTTGTTTTTTAATATTCATTATTTTGTATTAGAAGAGACAGGCCACCAATTTCCAAGATTTATTACTCTTTTGCGATAACTGGCTTTAGCCAGGGGCCAAGATTTCAGAACTGTTCATAGGAAAGTAATTTCCACTGGTGTCATTGCTAACTAAGTGAGTGACTTTGACATACATAGCTCTGGCCTACAACTGGTCAGCCTGAAATAATCAGAAACAACAACTATTTTAGTAACACTGAATACCAACCTTACAGTTTATAAAGTAGGTTTATTGGATATCTTCCATCAGCAGAGACTTTCACAATGGCTTTTGGGTTAATGAAAATATTTTAGGTATAACTGAATGTATAAGCCTTGGACTGTTCTGTGATTTCTCTTAAGATTGTATGGGAGACATTTTATTTGTTGCCTGGGATTTATTGCTGCAGTTCTCTTGAACACTGTAATGGAAATAACTGATAAAACTTCTGAAAATATGCTGAAAGTTTACCCCTTTGTTTTATTAAATGTAGCAAATGTAGCATATAATAATAGCACTGGTACATGCATTCTTCATTTGCAGCTCTTTCAGGAGGAAGACATATATTTTCATAAGAAATGTGACATTTATAAGGATTGTACAGCTTAAGAGGTGTGCACAGAAATTGTTAAGACTTGTAAAACATTGGTTTACCATGCCTGGTTGATGACCTGTTCAAGACAACTTTAGAACAGGAGCAGTGACTTAGTTCCCAGCCTGGAACATTTGTTTATATTTTGGTGTTTATAAGATCATAGATGCTAGGCTAAACTATTTTCACATAGGGAAAGGATGACTAAGAGAAAATTCTTATTATTGTGCTTATGATTCAAATTTTCTGTCCACCATAGTCCTTTGAACTTTACTGCTTATAAAAGTACAAAAAGGGGCTCCCCTGGTGGCGCAGTGGTAGAGAGTCCGCCTGCCGATGCGGGGGACACGGGTTCGTGCCCCGGTCCGGGAGGATCCCACGTGCCGCGGAGTGGCTGGGCCCGTGAGCCATGGCCGCTGAGCCTGCGCGTCCGGAGCCTGTGCTCCGCGGCGGGAGAGGCCGCAGCAGTGAGAGGCCCGCGTACCGCAAAAAAAAAAAGAAGAAAAAAAAAAGTTCAAAGAGGCAGTAGCATTTCTGTAGCTCATTATTTTGAAAAGGAAAGTGAGAAATGAAAAATACTGTTGTGTCTCAGCATTCTGAGATCCCGGCCCCAAGAGAAGTACTGAAGACCTTCAATTCATAGTAGAGATCTAAGCATGTCAAAAATATTATATTTAATTTTATATTAAATATATGATTTCCAGAGTATATGGAGAAGGTCGATAATTACACCTCTAATACTTTTTCTGCCTTGTATTACAATTTCATTCATAGTGGTTATTTTTCAGCTTCATGATTTTGAGGTGAAGGGTTTCCTGAAATTATTATAGTTTGATTCTAATTAGATATAACTGGCTTTGTTGTTGTTTTTAAATGGAAAAAGTAAAGGAAGTAGAACAATTTAGTTACAACTTTGATTCTGATCATTGGACCTTGGTTAGATGTACTTAGCATCCATTTCACTTTGCTTCTTTCCCTACAGTACTCCTATTTTCTTCATGCAGCTATTCTGCTCTCTTGTAGGCCAAATGCTTCAGGAGAAGCTGAGCCCTATCCCAGCTCCAGGAGTGGGATTGATTTGTCTAAAGCAAACACCATCTTTTGTACCTCTAAAAGTTTCGTCTGAGAAAGGTCAGGTGAACACTTAAGCCTACTGATGCTAAGTGCAGTGCTCCTGGCGCCTTTTTGGAAGTCATCCTAATCTTCACCTGGACACCTTCCAAAACTGATTCCCTTTCTCTCCTGCTGGGCTACTGGCTGCATCCCAGTACCAGAGGGAAAACTAGCTTTATGATAAACATTCATTGTGGATTAAAGAGCAGAGAAAAACATTCCCAGCCAGGAACATTGTAACTCCACTGTGTTTGTGTGTATGTGTGTGTGAGTGTGTGTGTGTGTGTGAAAAAGAGAGAATGACAGAGACAGGTATCAGTAGATGAGGAACATCTTGGTAAGAATGCACATTTGCATTTTTTTCTAGAAATTTACAAAGGGAAAGCTAAAATATGCCATTTGGGGTTTTACTTTAAAGGCCTGTATGAACCAAATCATCTGCATGCTTTTGATAAAATGTCTTTTTTCTGTTCCGCTCCCCCTCAAAGACGCTTATTTTTCTCACTGAAAAATTTCAGAATGCTAATGTGGTTGACTGGGTATAAAGTCATAAAGCCAAGCCTTCTGAAGTTGAAAGGCTTATTGCCTAAAATGATGTTCTTTTGATGATATAGTCAGTTTTCTAATATTTACATTTTTTGGTGCCTCATATGGTAGAATTGGACTTCTCATCTTTTGCCCAAAAGATGTTTGAATCTGAGAAACCATTTACTTGCAAATTTTGATTTATTAGAAATTATATCCTTAAAATTAAATTTCAATGCAAATGTAAAATGTGGGATACACTTTGAACCACTCCTTTTTTTCTTAGGGAAGAAAGAAAATACAGATATAGGTAGTCCTTCACATGTTTTTCTTCTCTTCATCTTGATAGACAACTTTTTAAAACAATGCTCTTAAAAAGAGAATACCTCAAAGAATATCTGCTTGGGGCTTCCTGGAAGGAAGGTGAGATGACAAAACTAGTGATGTGTGACTCCGCACTGCAGTGACAGAGAATATAATTGCAGCAAGGTCTCCAGAGTAATTTAGAGGTAAACTGGAATTTTCCAAGAGAGAGTGAAGTTACATTAGTGAAAAAGAGACAGTTGGGAGGAAATGTTATTTTAGCCACATATTCTGGTTGTACATAATTTAAAGAGTATCAATTTCAAGAGGACAATAAAAAAGAAATTATAGTAATCAAGATAGGAAATTATTAAGGGTTTGGGAGAAAATTTCAGCCAAGAGGGAATGTGAAGATTAGGTATAAATTCTCACAGCCTTGGCTGACAAGCTGATGAGCACATCTACAGATGAGAAATGTAGAAGGAACAAAAGGATGACTTGTGTGAGAGCCAATGTTAGGTTTGTATTAGAAAGAATAAAAGTAGAATTTGAACAGAGAAGTTTCTGAAAGGAGGAGAAAAGTAATGTTTTGCCAAAGTTTGCTTCTGAGGCTTCTCTGAAGATTGACATACTTCTCTTTCATAGTTGCCTGTTTGTGGGTAGTCTGATGCTTTCTGTATGTGACTTTTCTTTTACTATTGAGGGAAATAAGATGAGAATTCAGAGAGGAGAGAATATATATGGTTTTTGAAGTTAAACTAAATGGATGTCTTCTTATTTTGCCTATTGTGTGTAGTAAACTTAATCTTAGATGTAAAAATGGCTATACTCATATAGATAAGAGCATCTACCTAATTCCTGTTTGAAAAAATGAGTCTTACTCATTGCTAGCCATCTTAGCTGTGCCAAGGCCAGATAAGCACTGGATTTTGGGTCTGAACACGCAGATTAAAGGGTAAGTCTGTTAGTTAGCAGCTTTTTGAGTCTGAGGGAGATACGTAATGACTTTAAATAGAAGGATATGTTCAGAAGTATGGATGGGAGGCTCTCGAAGGAATGGAATGGCTCTTGTAGGTGATCTAGAAAGTACCTACAGTGCAGAGGAAATAGTACTTCTTTTTTCTGTTACACTTACAATGTCTCCGTGAGGAGGCAACCACAGACTCTTTTAACCAATAGTAAACTATGAAGAGTGGTGGGGACCATGACAAACTGATCCGAACGCCAGATTAAAGAGTGTAGTTTTTAACTTAAAGTGATTGTTGACATGTGAGAATGCAGGCCTAGTTCTGCCAGAACTTCCAGTTTTTGTTTTGTTTTGATTTTTAGAACCCTGAAATTTGCATTTTTTCAGTGAAATTTCACACGCACACACACACACACACACACAAACACACACGCATATGCAATTAATTAAAAAACAATTTTGCCACACTGGTGTGGGTCAAACAAAACAAGTCTTTGAGCCAGATGTGCCCTATGGCTACAGTTTAGATCTTCTTCTTTAATCTCTTTTTTCATGGATGTTTATTGAGATCCTGATAGGTTGCATGGCTTTGTACTAGACTCTCTTAAAATGTTGAATTATATTCCAAGAAATTCCTAATAACCTATATTTTATTTAGGTAATGTTTAAACCTTTACATAAATTTGGAAGAAAAATTATGGGATTGAAAGTAAGGTTCCTAATAGTACACATTTTATTGAAGCATGGGAAGGACTATAAAGGAAAGGGTGACTGATTTCGTATCTTTAATTTTGTTGAGTTGTTACCATAAACTTTGTCATCAGTGTTTCTTACAGAATTTTCTAAATAAGCAAGAAAAGATATGTTTTGAAGGTCCTACGGACAAAGGTAAAAAATGGTGAATATTTATTTTTAAAAGTCTCTTCAAAATAAAATCATTATCTCATTATTAAATTGACTTATGTATTTTTAAAAATATGTCTCTATTCTCAGGCTTACCAAAGTTAACTATTGATGATACATTTTATGTTGGAAAAATATGTATACTTACAACTCTTCATTATTTGTGTGATTCAGATCCTTCTATTTTTCCCACTATTTTTTAGCCATAGAATTGCAAATTAAGAATAATAACTTATTCTGGTCATTTGATAACTTTTTGGTTTTAGGGAAAACTCTAGAAATAGAGGAAGCTGCGATGATTTGAATCAAATTACCCTTGTAGGTGATTGTTTCTGGAGTGGGCACCTGTTACAAAGATCATCAAGCTATAGGTCACTGGTCCTGTGATACAGCCTGATTAAAAGATAGTAGTGGTTAGACAGATCAAGAGAAAGAGTTAACATTTGAGAGGAAGCTGAAAGAATGCCATGGAGTATCAGATGGCCATGAGGGATCATGGAAAGCCTAAACTTTATGATGAAACAAACTGTGGGTAAGATGAGGATGAAGACATTATATGAGAGAAATGAAAACATGCAGGATGTGAGGGGCAGGAGTGTTCTAGAAGAATCCAAGACAAAATAAAATTTCTACTCCAGGGAGCAGGCAGATGAGGAATAGCTGGACAATATTAATGCAATGAACCAGGACAAAGATCCATGAACCCTCGAGGCTGAAGTCTCTAAGCTCCCTTATATCCTTTCACTATCTGATCCATTCTTGTGTCAAGGCTCTTGCTTGGTTCTTCCATCACAGTTTTCTCTTGTCCCTAGGTGCTCACACTGGTCCTTCTTCAATTAATCCAATTTTCTCCTTCCCCTCACCCCTTTACTGTCTCCCACTCCCTTTATGCCGAGCTCTTACTCATTCAGCAAGTCTCACTCAAGATTTCTTTTCCTTCTAGAAACCTTTGTTGACTCCCTCCTCCTTTTTTTTTCCCCAAAACCATGGGATGTTTTTAAACCTTCCTGGAATTGATTCCATCTCTGTTTTTTGCCCCTCCCCTTCTTATGATCTCTCAGTTTTCCCCTCTTTCTACCCTGTCAGACATGTTTACAGCCTCCAAGCCTTCCCTTTTTTCCATCCCATCTGACCCAGTGTTCGGTCCCCATTATCTCATTTGGATCATGGGATTTAGCCTCGAAGTAACTTTCTAACTGCAGTTTTCCCTATCCAGAATTTCAGATCCTTTTTCATAAAGTAAAGGAGAAAATCATATCACCTTGCTCAAAAATTATCACTAAATCTCTAATTGATATTTAATTAACTCTAATTTAATTAAGCCTAATATTGCAGACTTTCCAAAGTGAGGATCTAGTCTCCTGTACCTTTTCTGACCAATACTCACCCGTGAGGATTCTGAGGGCACCAAATTAAACCACTGGCTGCTTCCAACTGTTTTCCTTCCCAGTACCGCTCTTCATTCCATGCCCATCTTCTGGCTTTCCTCCTCCCCCTACCCCCATAAATTGTTTTTAGCTGTCTTTTAGGGTGCTGCTTCTTCCATTCTGCCATGATTTGCTTGTGTTTTGTTTTTCATAACACATATAGTCTCACATACAAAAGGAAATAGAATAGAGCTTAATCTTACACTGCTCTTAAGCACAGTGATTAAGAGCACTGGTCCTGGAGCCAAACTGCTTGAGTTCCAACAGTTCTGTCTCTACTTCTTATTCTGAGGCTTCAGAGATGTTATGCAACCTCTCTTTGCCTTAGTGTTCTCATCTGTAAAAAGGAAATAATTAGTGCCTACCCTATAGGGTCGTTGACCAGACTGAATGAATGAATACATGGAAAATACATAGGATAGTATCTGGCACATAGTAAGTGCTTAATAAATATTGTTATTGTTATAGATTGTCAAAGTCAGAAACATTTTATTGTAATGGGAGGAATTTTTTTCGTAAGTCAGCAAGTATACAAAAAGAAATGTAACAGAGAGACTCATCACCAGCATTATAAATTATTTAATTGAGTAAAGATTTAGTGAATTGGTAAATTAAGGCATTCTCTGCTTCATTTTGGGCTTGGGTATTAAGGCAATAACCATAGAACCATTTTAATCTAATTTTGAACAGTTTCCTTTGGAGTTTTAAGAGTTTCATTAAAGAAATCTCAATGTAAGGATGGCTACTTTTTCTTAACACTGAATTTTCAAGCTCTTTAGAGTAAAGGTAAGATCTGTGCTTATTTTTTTCCATTTGAGCTTTTGATGTCTTTTCTCTCTTATATCACTTCCATTAATGAGAACGCCTTCCAAATCATGGTTTAGCCTGTCTACTTAATTGTGTTTCTCAGGAATAACAGGCTGTTTTTTAATAATTGCCTGAATGACTAGATTAAAAGCAAAGATGAGGACAAGTTGAAGAACTCACTTCAGTTTCAAAATGTGACTTCCAGTTGACCCTTGAGAAGTGTGCTGTGCAGAATGTGTTTGCCTAGACAGAAGCACTGGTCAGTTTTAGTCTGTGTAGTTAAGTATCGAAGGTATGCCTTCGGTGAGATAATACAGGCAATGTCTAATAATATGCAAGTTCTCGATGAATTTGGGAAAATGAGAGTGGCCTGAAACAGGGACTACGGATACCCTAGCAGATACCACGTTTCTTTGATCTTCTCTGGCGAATCTAATGTCATTCGTCCCCCTCACCTCACCCTCTTGACCACAGCCCCTCTACCACCAAGGTTCTTAGAAGCTGAGATGATACTTAGATGGCACAGACCAATTTATTCTGGGTTGGCCATCATAACATATTTGTCTCTCAGGGGTTTTTGGATGGCAGATGACAGAAATCTAAATCAGTCTAGCTTACATTAACAGTGAAAAGGGACGGATTAAGGGATTTGGAGGATGGTGTATTGATGCATGAAATGGGGAGGTCCAGGGGTAAAACTGACCTCAGAAGTTGAGGTACTCAAATGCTGTTGTCACATTCTTCTTCCTCTTTGTCCCAACTTTCTCAGCTATGCCTCTCTGTATTTATTTTTTCCTACATGAGGCAAGGTTTCGAGGGACACATGGTGGCAATTATTTTCAGACATACTTTGCCTTAGCTCAGTTCCCCAGAAAGAAGACAGTCTTTTTCTCTCATTGAACATTTATAAAATCCCAGGGAACAGCTCTAATTGACTTCGCTTTGCTCTTCTTGTCAACTGTTGGCTTAGACTCTGTGGATAAAGGTTCAAAGATCTGTAATTGGCTAAGCCCTTGGCAGAATTCAAGTATAGGGATTGAGAACCCTACCAGAACATGTGAATTGAGAATGGGAAGTCCACCCAAGGAGAGAGCAGAAAATGGGGATGGCACCAGGCAGACACAAACAGCAGATGTCCCTTGGTATTCACAAATCTGACATTGAATTGTCTTTTACTTTCAGCACCATTGCTCTGCTTTTTTACCTGAACCTTCATATGTGTAGTAGTCATATTCTTTTATAATTGGGTTTGACCATCATTTTATTTATCCATTGAGTGTATTAAAGCATCTGTATTGTTGTGACGGCAGGAGTAATACATAATTAGGGAACAAAAGTTGCTTGCTTTTTAAAGGAAAATCTGTGATGTATTCTTTTATAAAGTGAAATGAACCTTCTAGATAAGGGTTCCCAGACCTGACTCATCGTTACAATTCCCTGGAAATTTAAGAGAGAGAGATAATATGGTTCAATACAGCATGATAAAGACTGGGGGTATGAATGGTTAAGATGATTTAGTGATTATCCCAGTTCTGTTGATGATAAGAAAAAACAAGGACAACATTAAGCAGGATTTCAGTCTTCTGGTCTGGATTTTTGAAACTTTGAACCTCTCTTTGCTCAGTCTCCTTCGTTTTCATGTCTCCTGGAAGGTGAGCAGGGCTTTCCCACTGCTCTTTTATTGTAAGACTACCTACCTGTTTGTACTCTGGGCTTTTCCTTTCCTGTTTCCAGACTTATCTGTCTGGTGTTCTTGTCCCTCTCAATAACTTGATTGAAGCAAATTCTCTCAATATCCCTGAAGATCAAAAAAACTTTCTCCAAGAGCATGAGTTTCTAAAATGTAGAATGTTAAGTCCCATTGCATTCACCATATTGGCTAATGACTACTTTTACATGACAATGGTCGCCCATTTAGAGAAAAATTGGATGACAGAAAAATTAGTCCAGGGATGCTGTGATGTATCTAGTTAATTCTTACTCTTTAGAATGTGTCCTCTTGAGAAATTATTCTCCGTATCTCACAAAGGCTACTTCCAACGCTTTCCACTCTCTCTAAGCTCCAATACTCTGCTCTTCCTTAGTGGACCATCTTGCCTCTTCAATGATCTAAAAAGCAGCGAAGGATTTTGGTTTAACATCCTTCACCATCCCTCTTCTTCCTAAGAAATTTCCCTGGACCTTTTAACCTATTCCTTTCACCTTTTTCTCTGATCTTGTTTAAGAAATGATTTTCCCCTCACTCCTATATCTTCCATTGCTTCCTCTTCTCTAAGTCAATACACAGAATTCCTCCCCTTTATCTCAATATGTCTTCATATCTCAACCTTACCATTCACTATCAGATTTCTGCAAGGGAAGGGGGGAGGCAGCTGTGGGAGTTGCTGCTGAACTTTGCTAAATCTATATTTTTCCATACTTAATCTTTATTGTGAGTTCTCTTCCTTATTTTTAGCTGCCTATATCTAATATACCTTCCTTATTTTTAGGTATCTCTCAGCTTCTTAAACTGTGCTTATTCTACCTCATTGATGCCTCACGAGACATCTTCTATTTCATTTCAGCTAATGTATATGACCTCCCAGGCACAAGGGCAATACCTTGGAGTCACTATCATATTTTTCTATATCCCTTAATATTTATTTATTTTCCCAGTTATGTCAATTCTGAAATGTGTTCCAAATAACTTTAAGCTAAAATTAAATAGCAGTATATATATTATTTTGAACACACAAAATAATACATGATATACACAGTATAAATTTCATGTGTTTGTATATATGAGGCATAGTAACACAGTAAAAATTCATGAACCCATTATCCAGTCCAAGAACCAGATCATTGAATATTCCAAATTTTTCTTTTCTAATTTCAATTTAAGATTTGTGTTTCAATAACCCTCCAATTGTCCCCTTGTTACATAATATGCTTTAAAACTATATTTCTCTGCCAAGCTTCTGATGATGTGCCCTTGATCAAAAGCCTCAGCTTCCCCATTACTTTCAGAGTAAAATAGACTGTGCCTAATTCTCAATACCTTGTTGATCTGGCCCAACCTGTGATTCAGCTCCATTTTCTACTATTCCCATTGAATCACTCCATGCTTCAAACTCAAAGTGTCTTCCTTCCTTCTTTCATTTCTTCCTTTCTTTTCATGAACAAGCCACTGCTATTTTCTTTGCACACCTTTGCTCCTGTAATTCCACATTGAAGCAGTCCCTGGAATGTTCTCTGTCTTATCTCCTTTGGTTAAAATCCAATTCATGCTGTAGGGCCTATCTGAAATGCTTTCATATTTATGCAGACCAATCATACATGATCTCTGAAGCACTCATTCTCTCTGTCATTGCTTTGAAGTATTTGTAGTTTTCTTATATTTCTTTATACCCTTCATGTATTACATAAGGTCTTGTATAAAGAGTACACTTAATAAATATGTGTTAAATTAATTGTTGGAGAGAGTAACTGAACTGAATATTTGTTTCCTCCTATAAAAAAGGATATAATTTCTGCCTAAGTTAAATTTCTTATTCTGTCTTTTTCCTTTCATTCAAGGTAGGTGTAGGGAAGACCAGAGTCCCTATCCATATCTATACAGTTAGAGGACAAATCACAAGATTCTTAAGTTTTGGTATTTCCTATTTTGACTGGTGTACCAATTCTCACTCTAAGAAAACATTCTTCTTTGTAAATTTGAAGATTTCTTAACTGGGATTCTCCCTTCAATACTCACAATACTATAATAGTACAACGGCAATTTTTTATTTTCTTTTAGACTTTTCCTTAAATGGCAGTACTATGATTAAGAGTATAAGTGGATGCAATATTTCTTACATTTTACCAGTTGGTGAGCCTAGAAAAGGAAACACACATTAAAATGGGTGATACTTAACTATATTAGGCATAGAGAAAGGCAAATATTTCTTGCCTATGGCAGTAAAAAGACACCTTAATGGGGTTACAAGTAGGTTTGCAGATAATCCTTAGAGTCTGCCTGGTTGAGGAGATTTCTATCTAGAAACAGCAGAGTAGATTAGATGAATTTTATAAGTTTTTACAGCTTGCAGTTTATGTGTGAAACAAACACACCCAGCTTGAAAACTTCAAACTGACAAAGTAGAGAGAGCCACATAATTATGTTGGAAATATGCTCTATCTGTAAAGAAGAACTTTTTAATTTTTAAGACAAACATGCCACCGAAATCTCTAGTAATCTTCACATCAGGGGTCCCTTCCTATGGAACTGCTGAGGCTGAGGTAATTTTAATTAAGATGAGACGGGGAGTCAAGAACGTAAAAAACAAAGTCTCAGACAAAAGGCGTTACTTGGAAGGGAGGAAAAGGAGACGGGATTGATTGTTAGCTCTTAGAATCTGAACAGACAGGGAGAACATGAGGCCTCTCTCTGCAGATTGCAGCAGGGCTGATAGGCAGGTAGTATGGGGCCCAGAGACCAGGAACACTGGGTCGTTTTTCTCTACCTGACCCAAACCCTCAGGCCCACATATAAGTGTCCTCCTTACCTATTTCTGGGCAGGTTCTGGATGAGATACTTGTGCTTACAATAAAGATAAGTGGGGCTTCCCTGGTGGTGCAATGGTTGAGAGTCCGCCTGCCGATGCAGGGGATGCGGGTTCGTGCCCCGGTCCGGGATGATCCCGCATGCCACGGAGCGGCTGGGCCTGTGAGCCATGGCCGCTGGGCCTGCGCGTCCGGAGCTTGTGCTCCGCAACAGGAGAGGCCACAACAGTGAGAGGCCCGCGTACCGCAAAAAAAAAAATAAAAAAAAAAATAAAGATAAGTGAAGAAAGGCTATTTTATAGCTCAAATACCATTCTGTATTATCGCTAGAGTAATAAGGAAGTGTGATCTTTAAAGACTTGTTTAATACAATTATGTCTTCCAAAAAGTCATTTGCTCTTAAAGAATGATTGAACCATACTTTGTGTTATTATTGGAGGGCATCTTACTGTGATAAAGGTGGTAATTATTTATCTAGATAAGCAATCTTGTTGATTGAATATAGCTAAACCTTTGGCTTTTAGGCTAAGAAATACCTTTAGGCTTTATTGGTATACGAGTAAATGGAACGTGAGTATTAGTTGTACCAGTTTTAACAGCTGAAGTTACATACTAATTTTTGAGTTTAAATGTAGTTAGTGGTTGCTTACTTTCTGAAACTAACTTTTAAATTGATTAAGAAATTTGTGCTCTTTTCCTTCTCATCACTGTATTTTCATAAACGCTCTTATTTTTAAACTATAAACATGGAGCCAGCACCCCTGTGCATAAAGTGCCTCAAAGGATAATTAGATGCTTATAATGGTACTTGCTTTGAGATAGCTAATTAAAAATATCTATTGCTCCCAAGTCTAATTTTTTTGAGTAATGATCACATAGTAGCAACTATGAAAGTTAAGTTACAGCCAACCTCACTGAAGAAAAAAAAAAAAGTAAATATGTTGACGGTATTTTATATAAAGACCTAGAGAATGGCACCAGACCAGTCTTTCCATTTTCTACTCTGTATTCTGTGCCCAGCCTCTCATACGTGTGGACACTAAACCACCTACACTATGCTTCATTCATCTGATTTCACTCTATTTGTTTTCATTTATTTTATAACGCTTCCTTTGGCACCAGGGAGATAATTTTCTCCCTCTTTTCTACCTTTTGTTGAACCTCTGAAAGAAGGCTTTTGTAATTGGGCTTCACAGTTTTAAGAAACACTTCATAACCTGCCAGTAAAAATGTCAGTTCTCTGGGCCCGGGCATAATTAAATAAGTATCAGTGTGGTAATTCAGCCACAAAATAAAGTAATTTTAAAGGGATTATTAATTGAGTACTTGCTTTGATTTTGGAATTCTAATCAGTAACAAGCTGTGTTATGGACAAAATCTTTCTTGCTTTCACCATTTCCATTACTTGGATTTAAAAATATTAAATGAAACTGTGTCAATAAAATTTTTACTTTATTTTTCTGAATGATTCTCCTGAGAGAATCTTGTTAAAATATCAACAAATTAGGTAGGGACAAAATGTTTAGCTGTGAGTCTTTAAAAGCAAAGCTGAGTGATACAAGCAATGTATAAAACTTTGTTATGGACTCTGTTGGAAGCCGTTACTTCCTGATTGAAGACTGAAAAAAAGTGCAAAATTGAATTTTGGAGGCTAATCATAGTTTGTTTGGTAGGGAGTCCTTTGAGCTGAGAGCAGCAGGAGGAAGACAAGTGTGTAAAGTGATGGGTACTGTAATGATGAGGTGTGGATTAACTAGTGGTCATTCTGGGAAAGGGTTAGTTTTCAGAGCAAACTGAAGGGTGATGTAGTAAAATCAGTCTTCTAAAACAGAAAAGCTCCAGAGTTCCCTGGTGCTCTGGTGGTTAGGATTTGGCACTTCCACTGTTGTGGCCCGGGTTCAATCCCTGGTTGAGGAACTGAGATCCTGCAAGCTGTGCAGCCTGGCTGAAAAACAAACAAACAAACAAAAAAAAACCCAAAAAACAAACCAAAAAACCACAAATGACTCCCTAAAACAAAGAAAACAAACAAACAAAACAAAAAGCTCTGTCTTTTGCTAGGACTTAATTGGTTGGTTGTATTGTTTTAAAGCTACATTTGAAGTCTGGGAATGGTAAGGGTGAGCAATGACTTAGAACTCAACATAATTATCACTGACATTAATTGAGCTTTTATTTTGTTCTAGGGGCTACAGTAAGTGCTTTAGTCTATCAACTCAATTCTTACACCCCTGTGAAATAAGTCAGACCCCCATGAGGAAACTGAGGCACAAAGGTTACTTTATTAGTGGCTGAGCTGAGGTGTTTAACTCAGGCAGCCCAATTCCAAAGCCCGAGTGTTTGGCTACCATTGTATGTCCCTTCCGAGGGAAATTTAATTGATAGTGATGCTTTAAGTACGTTTCAACCCAGTGCTGTATCCTAATGATAGTTTTTAAATGGCTATTACTAAATGGAGAGATAGGGATTTGTAGAAAGTTTGACATTAGATATCCCATAACAGGGAGAGACACCCCCCCTCCGCCAAGGTTAACTCATACAATAGATTTTTCTTGACAATCTTAAAAATATTTTTTTATATTTATTTATTTATTTACTTGGCTGCGTTGGGTCTTAGTTGCAGCATGCGGGATCTTCGTGTAGCATGCGGGATCTTTCATTGTGTCATGCAGGCTCTTCGTTGTGGCATGTGGGCTTCTCTCTAGTTGTGGCCCTCGCGGGCTCTCTAGTTGTGGCATATGGGCTCCAGAGCACGCGGGCTCAGTAGTTGCAGCACTCAGGCTCTCTAGTTGTGGCGCATGGGCTCTAGGCCACATGGGTTCAGTAATAGTGGTGCACGGGCTTAGTTGCTCTGTGGCATGTGGGATCTCCCTGACCAGGGATCAAACCCGTGTCCCCTGCATTGAAAGGTGGATTCTTAACCACTGGACCAGTAGGGAAGTCCCTTAAAAATATTTTTTGTAGGGCTTCCCTGGTGGCGTAGTGGTTGAGAGTCCGCCTGCTGATGCAGGAGACATGGGTTCGTGCCCCGGTCCAGGAGGATCCCACATGCCGCGGAGCGGCTGGGCCCGTGGGCCATGGCTGCTGAGCCTGCGCGTCCGGAGCCTGTACTCCGCAACGGGAGAGGCCACAGCAGTGAGAGGCCTGCGTACTG
Organism: Grampus griseus; assembly: GCF_964374135.1. Classification (NCBI taxonomy): domain Eukaryota; kingdom Metazoa; phylum Chordata; class Mammalia; order Artiodactyla; family Delphinidae; genus Grampus; species Grampus griseus. Next base: position 37,723,791 of record NC_139003.1, read on the forward strand.
CAAAAAAAAAAAAAAATATATATATATATATATATATATATTTTTTTTTTTGGTAAAAGTTATTTTTTTCCAGAAACAATTAAAGAATGGTAGATGGCAAGTGCTGGTCTTCTTTTATGTACTTACTTGAAATGTTTACTTGATGTGCCCATCTGGCCCCTAAGAGTAACACCTCAGCAAAGATGTCTCCCCCGATGAGGCTTACTGTCTGCTTATTTGTTTTGTTCTATTTTGTTTTCTTGTTCTCTTGCTTGTGAGATGAGAATAAGCTTCTAAGGCTGTGCTCTCACTTGAAACAATCTGAAGATCGGAGTCACTGATTGTGTTACTACACACCAGAAAGAACATAAACGTAGACCCTACCTTTACTGCAGTTTGAGAAGCTGATTTGCGGGAACAAACGGAGAGACTGGAAAATTGCCTAGCAAGTCTGGGCTTATGTAGTTTACAGCTGGAAAGCTAAGGGGGACTTAACTTGCATGAAGGGATATTAAAAGAAACATGTTCTTGTTTGTTTCCTCAGGATGAATAGAGAAGAAATAGGCTTAAGTTAAAGCAAGCAGGATCTAGTGTTCTAGGGTAGAGGTAATGAAAAACCTCAGGATTTTACTAATAGTGAGATCTGAAGGAGTTTATTGATCTTTTAAAAATCACAATTGTGTAAGAATAAGCTAGTATATGGGGTAGTTTTAAAGCAGTTTAGTGTACCATTAGGAAAACAGATTTAGTGTCCTGGAGCTTCTTTGGAGATTTAACCCTATGTATTGTAGCTTGTTTTAATTGTACGTGCTTGAGTTGGGAGCTGTCTAGGCAGTTCTCTACTTAGAGTGATTGTGTTTCTAGACGATGCAGAAAGGCTTCCAGCCAGTTTTACCGGTGTTATTGTGCAATGGCCCTTAATGCAAGCAGGGCACAAATGAACTTGCCCCAGCTAGTCTGATTCCTGTTGCGAATCAAATAAGGCCCCCTCATCGGCAGCCTCAGTTTGTTCCCATGGGCTGCTCTGTGAAACTCTGGACAGGATTAGCCCCAGCTCCAGAGCTGCAGCAGCCGAGAGAGCGCAGAGCAGGAGCAAAATCGCAGGGTCCCCACACGGCTCCTGAGGGGATCTTCTTTTTCTAGTATAAAACCTCTGCGTTTTTGTTGTTGTTGCTGTTTTCTGTAACTTAATGTTATTTATTGTTTTGTACTAAAATAGTTTATAAATTTCGCTCGTGAAATCAAATCAAAGAGGTAAAGCTAGAAGGAGAAAAAAATGTGTTTGGCTAGCAGAAGAGACCTCTTTGACCTATAATGTCCTGTGACATTCAGTGGGACTGATTTCCCAGAGGAGTTGGTAAATTGGCTCTGTGGCAATTCCCATAGAGAAGTTCTAAAAGTGGCAACGACAATGCCCTTGAAGCAAATATATAGGCTGTCCAGTAAAATACTTTGAAAGGCTGCACTCATTTGATGTGTGAGGTCTTGATGTCTTACATGTATGTATTATATTTGATGTATTTATGAAAAGAATTCAGTCTCAGCACTATATAGTCACACCTCACATCCCAATCTACCCTCCAAATAAAAATATAAACAGATCTCCCAGCAATAATGACTACACTAATAAAAGGATTTTTTTAGCTAGGATAGAAAGACTTGATTGTGTCAGTTTTGTACCTTTGGTATTTGCTGTTATTCAAGTCACAGCTTTAAAGGTTTTTTTGTTTGTTTGTTTGTTTTTACATTGTGAAGAAATAATGAGAGAGCTCAGAGCAAGGACAGTTTGGTGCCAGTGAGGATTGATTCACACATAAAGCTCTTGCATGTCAGCAAAGGGCAAGTTGAGTGTTCGAGTGCTGCTGACCTGGTAGCTTGGACACTGCAGGACATTAGCTATTCGTCCAGAGAAACTTACTTGGGAAAATGAGAGTGCTACAACAAACTATTAAGGAGGTTTTCTCAAAAAAAAAAAAAAAAAAAAAAAAGAAAAAAGAAAAATCATCAGGGATCACTGTTTCACCCAGAATCTCCTCTAAAGCGTTCTGTCCTTACACTTATAGACAACACTTAAAATTTTATGTTGTGATTATTTGTTTTTATTGCCTTTTTTTTTAATGTCAAAAAGGACTTCTTCAAAGGTAAGAGCCTTGCTTTCATCTTTTTTTTTGCTTTTCCTACCTTGCGTTGCACCTGGTACAGAGAGGTGCTCAGAATACTTCTGTTCAATAAATATCTGACTCCCAAAATATCTCTGCAAAAACCTTTCTAAATTCTGTGGTCTTGCAGTTTTTTTGTCTGTTTGTTTTACCTTTTTCCTCTATTTGTTTCTATAAAAATAGGTCAGGTGGACTTTTAGAAGGCAGTAGTAGCTTGGTGGAAACTTGGAATGGAAAAGTAAATAGAATTAAATCTAGATTATTATTATTTTTTTCTTTTTACGTACTTTAAATTTTAGTTTTCTATTGTGGTAAAAGACACGTAACACAGAGATTATTATTTTTAGGTTAATTTATAGATGTCTCTGAACTATAGTGTATGCAATAGGTAATTAAACATGTTCTTCTATGTTTCCAGATTCCTTTAGCATCAGGCCTTTGGTAAGGATTATAATTGCATATTATAATTTTATTTCTATGAGAAAATAGCATCAATTTATATAATTCGGATCTAAGGTTGTTTGTTTGTTTGTTTTCCTAGAGGGATTCTAGCAGTTGACTCTGTGAAAGACTGGGGTTGGAATACTAGGTTCTTACTCTGTGATCTTGGGTAGGTCAGTTAACTTCTCTGAGCCTCGGTTTCTTTATGTTTAAAACAGGGGTAGCAAAACATACCTCATAGGCTGTTGTGAAGACTAAATGACTTACTTTATGAAAGTATTCAGCATGTTACCTGAATGGTGGTGGTGGCCAAGAAGTTGTGTGTATTTGTGTATGTGTGTGTGTGTGTTTTAATTACTTGTCATTTTTTAACCTAAATAGCAAAGTATAGTATTATAGAATTTTCATGGGAAAAAAGAGCTTATCAATCATTACAGTATTATTAGATATAGCTACTTTGTGTGCTAATAATCATAATGTATATCAGCACTATTGAATACTTAGTATGCATGGAAAGTTGTACTGAATATTATATTTTAATCAGATTTTTAAAAAATATGTGTTGTAATGCAGAGGTGACTATATGCTCTGGGGTTAATTAGAGACTAGAATGAGATTTTTGTTTTATGCCTTGCAGTTCATATTGTAATTTATTTAAACAGAAGGGGGCTATAAATTGCATTTTAAAGCAGATATCTCTCATGAGACATTTGCTTCACTGAGCACTGTGGACTTGTGAAAGTATTTTCAAAACTCCTCACAGGAGGATTTGTCTCAGTCATTGAAGAATTCTTGGACAGGACATAATAATTTCTTATCCACTAGAGAAATGATATTATTTTAGAATAATATTTTAAAATGCAGATCCTGTAAAAGATGATAGATGACTATTCTAAAGTGAGATTTATTTCCTTTCTGAGTGTAGACTGGAGTGGTTAGACTTTGAGAGCATGACTGATCCGTGAATCTCATCTATTCAGCAGTTCTATAGTGTATAGATCCTTGGCATTATTAAAGCAACCATTTACAGTTTATTTCTAACAAAGTTCTTACAATGGTAGTACGTGTAATGTGGTTCCAAAGACATGGAAATCATTTCCAAGAGAAGCTTTAGATTTTAGTGATTTTTCAAACAATTGGGAGCTATCTTTCGGGCATTTCATTGCTATGCTACTGATTGTACCGTGTGATATCCTGAGAATTCGTTTAGTTTTTATGCTTCTTTGTGTCAAACCCATGTCGCTCCTTCTAAAAAATGGAGAAGAGGAAGCCAGAGATAAAATATGTTACCTCATGTTTGACAGTGACAGAGGCAGAACAAGTAGCACTCCAAATCTAATTTCTTGGGTTTCTTTGGTTTTTCAATTTTAATTTTAAAAGAACCAATAGTTTTTTAAAAAGTAATGTAATCCTAGCCTATTTTTCCCCAAACACTATTACTTTTCTTCTTTTCTTTAAAAACATATGCCTTACCTTCCCTGACGACCTTATTTAAAATAACACCGTCCCCAGTGTTCCCTATCCTTCTGGGCCTTTTTATTTTTCTACATAGCACTATTGCTATCTGACATACTATATATTTTTCTTGTTATTATCTGTCTCCTTTATTATAAGAACTGTGCAAGAGTGGGACCATATATCTGTTTTGTTTACTGTTATATTCCAGTCCCAAGAATAGCACCTGACACATAGGATGCTGGCAATAAATATTTATTGCATGAATGAAGTCAAAACAAACAAACAAAAGAAAACCTATGCCTTGCTTTTTTGTATGATTGAGTAGTTCTTTTTATGAAAGCATTTGTTTCAAGAACAGTTCATCTTAAATATACCTTTAAACATTAGCCATTTCCTTTTCCTGGTATGTGTCTGAATATGTAGTTCTAGTTAGGGAGGTTTTAATTTTTACTTCTCATTTTCCAGATAGCAAATGGCCTTTTTGCAGAAAGTTAGGTTGCTTCCCCACGATTATCAGTGTTTGCAGTTTAGGGCAGGAGACCAGCTCTCAAGTCGTCTGTACTATACCTGGTCTCCCAAAATGGTGGGCACCTATGGATTTCTTTATTTGTTTGCTTACTTGTTTGCTTGTTTCTGCCCACCATTTTCCAAAATGAATTTCAGGAGGCCAGCTGTCTATGCATCCACAAAGTTCCATACACACTCATCTCTGTTTCTACTCTACTAATCGATCAGTGTTGGGTCAACTAGAGTTCAAGAGTAAAATCGCTTATTATCTCTTTATCCCGTTCCTATAGAGAAGTAGTCCATTTCCCCAAACTCCCTTCTTGCTCGTGTAATGTTTTCCTTTGATGCTATTTTTTTGGCTGCGTTTCACATAGTGTCTGTGAAGAGTCAATTCTACATATCCTCTTTACTGTCGATCATTAGAGGGCAGACACCTAGAACAAAGCAGCGACAATTGAATTGCTGGCTGGGTTCAGCAAGTGAAACTAACTGTGAGGACACTCATTTTTGCCCCGTTGGGTATATTTGGAGTAGATCAATTTAAATGATGGGTCTCCATGGGATAAAGGAAGGCACTTCTCTAACAATGAATTCTACATGATGGGAAACTCTGAGTGTGTGACAAATGAGGTTATTTTTAATTCTTGAAACTTGTCATCAGAGAATTATCAGCCAGGTGGACTTTGGGGCCAGCACTTCAGTTGATAGTTCCCTTTTCCAGACAAATTTAAATTCCATTAATGGATTTTAATTGCACTGACTTTTTCTGCCAAGAGTGGGGATCATGGAAGTTAATAACCTGGTGTTAAACGTCAGTAGAAATCCTTCATTTGGCTTCAGATTGTTTCTCAGTGACAATTCTGCTTTATCCTAGGAGTGATACATTTATCACATTTGAAACATGTTTTGTCAAGTTAAAGAAGCTACTTCTCTAAAGATGTGCTTTGAGATGAGTATCTAGTTTTTCATGTAGATTGGGTAGTGTAAATCTCCAAAACTTGCATGAAGATTGAATTCCTAAAATTGAGGCAATTGCCTGTGGATTTGACATGATAAATGTTGGTTGGGGACAACACATTGATTTTCATTATGTAGCTGTAGGACGTAGGCATGCTCTGCATATTCATTTAATGAACTGTTTGTGTTTAAATGATGTCTTTGGGCCCTCCAAGCAAATGTGCGTGATGCTAGGTTTTTCATATGAATTTCTTAGAAGAATAGATAAGAATTGTTCCTGAATATCTGAACAAGCTAAGATGGGAATCAAGACTGCATGATTAGGATCTGATTTTGCCCTTGTGGAAGAAAATATATAGGAAGTTTTTTTTTCCGCTGTAATACTATATTTTTGTTGAGATTGTTGTTGACTAAAGTAAATGTGAATTAAAATATTAATTGGTGCAAGGGTACTACATTTGATTAGCAATCATGCAAACATAGGGTTCTTCCTGTTGTTTGCCATGTCTTTGTGTCTTTTATCTGTTTGGTGAACTCCTAGTTATCTTTCAAGTTCCAGGTGGCACATCACCTCCATGAGGTCTTCATCTCTCTGCGAAGCAGAGTTGGTAGCTCTTTCTCAGTGATCCCTTTATTGCTTGGAATTGTCTATTATAAATATAGATATCTATTACAGCCATATCGTAATGTATTATAATTATTTTTATGTCTCTTTTTTCCAGCAGATAGTGAGTTTTTTTTTGGGCAGAGATGATGCCTTAGTCACTGTTTTAATCAGCTTCTTAATTAGGATCCCATATATAGTAAGTTCTTTCGCTGGGAAAGTAAACAGACAAAATTTCCTGTGTCTACCTTTAGTTCACTTGTAATAATCCCTACTTTGGGGCTTGAATTAGATTATGATGGTGTAAATAAAGCCAGTATGTCTGAAAATTTCATGTGGATATGTTAGATATAATAAAGAGACTGATTAAAGATCCACCAGGTTAAACAGTTATACTCTCCACTGCATCAGTAAGTCAATTTAAAAAGATTTTATTATACTTGATTCTGAAAAGGCATATCATGAATCCTGCTTTATTACTACCTAAATGTTATATACCTTGTATAGCCATTGGTTGGTTTTGAGAGGTTTTGTATGATGGAAAGGATATGGAAAGAATCAGACTAGAAAGAGATTTTAATCTTCTGTACTTTTCTCTGTAATTTGTAAACTTGCATTCCATACACGTCAGTAAGAATAACTCTATACATTTATTAAAACTTCAATATCTTCATTTATATTTAGAGGGGTAGCAACATAAAATTGAAAACCTGAGAGTTGTGAAGGATGTAAAGTCATCTTTTAATAAACTAAATTGCTCCTTCAAAGAGCCTATAAAACTGAAAAGCGTTCATTATAAATTTAATAAAAACTTATGAGTCCCATTTTATTAAAACTACACCCAGTTTCCTGAAGGTGCTGGATCTTTAGAGGTAAACCAGTGACACTTTATGTCTAGCAACATACATTCTGTGAGATAAGGTATCTACTGAAATGAGGTTGGTGGTTATAACTGGATCCCTAATGGATATCCATTCATGTTAAAAGACTGGAATTTTTACTTTAGCAGAGTTTGCAGCTTCTGATAATAATACACCCAGACCAGGTTAATGACAGTAGTAAATTACTTACTACTCTAAGTTCCTTGAAGAAACAGAACAATAGTGAAAGATAAAGCTTCTGCTTCTGCTAGTTGGTATGTTACATCATCCTATCATCCTGCAAAATTCTTAGTCAAGTCAAATTATATAGATTAACACTGTCACAGGATATTAACTTTCTAGTGATTACCATTGACCTTTCTTTTTTCCCTTCAGGTACAGTATTGTTTTTAATGTGTTACAGGAGAATCATTCTCTTTTAGTCTTGGGCTGCTTTTCATTGTTTTTCACTTCTACGTATTTCATATTTGGTTCTATTTTGCATATTCCATACACATATTTCCATATTTTTTAATTGATTATGGTTATATTGATGGAGGTGTTTTTAAAGCCCAAAAGGAAAAATGATGAAGTAACAGCCAGCTTGTCCAGTTACTCTTAGCTTTAGAATCAACTAACTTTAAACAGAGATACTTGCATGTTTAAATGAGAGAATTGAAGTATTTAAGTTAATATGCATAGGTTGTATTGATTTATTCAAAAAATAAGGCAAGGTTTCTGGTAAATGGTGGCAAACATTTTAACTGTGTTCATTCCAATTCCTTTCTTGAAACACATCCCACAAAGAAATAAATTAATTATATGATTGATTCTAAGGGCAGATCTGGAGCCATATTTAGAGGAATTGTCATGTCAGGCCAAACCGTCAGCCAGTTTATGCAGAGTAGAGAGAACATTTTCTTCCTCTTCTTCTTTTTTTAAAAAGAGTTATTTATTTTTGGCTGCGTTGGGTCTTAGTCGCAGCACGTGGGATCTTCCTTGAGGAATGTGGGATCTTTGGTTGTAGCGCGCGGGTTTCTCTCTAGTTGTAGCCTGTGGGTTTTCTCTTTTTACTTGAGGTGCGCGAGCTCAGTAGTTGTGGCACACAGGCTTAGTTGCCCTGCAGCACGTGGGATGTTAGTTCCCTGACCAGGGATCGAACCTGCATCCCCTGCATTGTAAGGCAGATTCTTTACCACTGGCCCACCAGGGAAGTACCCATTTTCATCTTTTTAAAAAAATGAGTAGAAGGAAAGCCTTGTTTATTCTCCCGTTAGTAATTGCGTTCTGGTGTCCTGGAGAACAAGAGAAGAGTACTTGCCCCAAAATGTATTAGAATCCTTGGAGAAAGTTTTTAATTAAATTCTAAATATCCTTAACCGTAGCTCATCTATAAAATCTTCATTACTCTGTTTAATGTCATCTATCTGAATTTCTAAATTATATTCAGTGTTTTTTCCTTCTTGTTGGTTGCTGTTATTACCGTAAGGCAGATATTTGTCTCCAAATCTCTTCTAATGTGTGAAAATTCCAAAATATGAGAAATCTTCTAATTTGAAAGTAATGATTTGGCAGCAAGAGAATTTTTCAGGGGAGCAAAATCATTTTAAACTTTTGAAACTTCAATTTCAGCATTAGGTCAATTTATCATTTGATAGAATGTAACAGTACTAAGTAAGCACATTGAATGCTATCATATGGTGTACTAGTTCTGGTGAATTTTTAATATGATTATTTTTCTTATCCTTCCAGCTGACATCTCCTTTAAAATTTCTTGGAATTGGGGTTTATATTTGAGAAGTACCGTTTTCATTTTTAACTGATGACATATTTCACTTTGGTTTGTTGAACCCCAATTCCATAATTATTTTTATCTTTTTAAAGATGTATGGAGATTTTTTTCATCAGATAATTAACTATATTGCTCTGAGATTTATTTTCCTATAAATGCTTAATTTACAAAGTAATTGATAGACTTATTGGAACTTATTGATGGCTGCTGTATTTCCTCAACCTTTTCAGTATTCTTCAGGTCATGTTAAAAAAAACCCAACTCATTATTTTAAGTAGTCTTTATGAATTCTAGAGAATGCATGGAAATTTAGGGTAGCTTTGTTTGTAATAGTGAAAAAGTGGAAGCAGCTGAAGTCAGCCTCAATAGGGGCAAAATAAATTGTGAAATACCCGTTCAATAAAATACTACACAGCTATGAAAATTAATGAGCTAGTTTGTATGTACTGTTAAAGAGAGATGTCTAAGGTATATATTAAGTGAAAATGAGTAAAATGTAGAATGCAAATAGTTTGCATTTATGTAAAGCTAAAGCTGTACAGATATGTAAATAACAAACATATATACAGAGAAAAATTTAAGTGATTTCTGAGAACCATTATCAATGGTTACTTCTGGGGAAAGAAACTAGGAAAAATGAGAATAATTTGCATTTTCATATTAATTTCCTGTTTTTCTTCACTGCTTTGATTTTTCTTTTTTTTTCTTTAGCCTCTGTTTCTATGCCTTTTTTTTTTTTTTAATGAGCATGTTTTATTTTTAAAACAGGAAAACTTTTTTTAAAATGTACCCATTTACTTAGGAAACAATGAATAGGAGACTATTCTTTTGGTGTCTTCCATAACCTTTTTTGAATGAAAATTGATTATCTTCTAATTTCCGATGATTGTCACGAAAGCTTTAAGAAAAATGCCACATTGATTTTCATTTAAAACTTCTAGTGTTGAGTAGGTCATTTTATTGAACTCTTTTTTTTTTTATTCTTAGTTTGCTTTTACAGTTTGATTCTGAAAATGAAGAGCAGAGCTCTGCCTCTGCTTGTAAGGTGTCCCGTGAAAGGTCACTACCCTAAAGCAATTTGTTCTTCAGAATGAACAATGTAATCTTTTACTTCATTCTAAAATATTAATTATCTTGATTAGTTAGTTCTTGTAAGGCCAGAATTAAGCTTGGTTTAAAAACTTAAATTTGATTGAACACTGCAGCATTCTATTCACATTGCCAGACTAAATTTATAGATTTGGAGACAACTCAGACAAACTTTTTTGAGTGTGTTAATTTTAATTTATTTCATATTTTTCTGATAACTTCTAAACCTTAAGTTCGTAATGTTCTGGAAGAAACATGAATTTTGAAATCATACATATTTGTAAAAAGTACTCATAGCATGGTTAAAATTAAAGTAAGTGAGATAACATATGTAAAGTACCCTGAAGAAAGACTTGGCCACATAACAGACCTTCAGTAATAATAGTTGTATGCATCTACTTTTAGAAACAAAACTTCATTCATGATAAAAATCATATACAGTGTAAAAGGTTAGTGTGGCAATTGGTAAAGTGATGCAATTAAAATTTTACCCTGATTTTTGACTCTTTACTTTGAACGTATTGACTCCTCTGGCTAGTGTTGCTTCTATGTTCTTCCAGCCTGTGTCACTTTTATTCCTTGTAACTTTATGCTTTGATGAAATTAGTCTTCAAAAGCAATTGATAAAGTCAGCTCGGTTTGTAATGAGATCACAGAAACTGGCATCACTTGAAACAGAACTGATAAGTTAAAAAAAATGTTTCTAGCCTCTCATTCCATCTTCCAAAGATATTAATGGGATTTAGGTTTCTACTGTCCTTATTACTTTAAATTAGAGAAATGCTGTTAATTCAGCAGATTTAATAAAAATCTTTGTAATTCTATATAAGTATAAATGGAAGCCAAAAATCTATTACTTGGTAAATCTTTCATACACTTTACAATGTAAGTTTTATGTAGTGCCAATTAATGTTTAAAAACTGACATAGTAAATAACATACCAAACATCAGCAGTTTTTTATTAAAATAATTTATTCTTTTTTAACAATTCACTAAAATGCATTATTTGAAGCTTATACCTACAAAAATCTATTTCTGCATTTGAAATATTACCTCTGAAAATAATAAGTAAAAAATTGTTTTAGTGCAGGGGGGCGCAGTTTAAGTGTATAGCAAAATAAACTGGAAGTTTGGTGTCTGCATGCTTAAATCTAATTATAAGTTGATACTGACTGGAGCTAGACAGTTATGTTCTGTATCAGTGATTTTGTGATTTAAGGTTGGAAATAATGGTAAATCTCCTGCCTCACAGAGTTGGTGAGAATAATTTGTAAATGAACTTTCATAAAGGAAATACTGCGTTTTTGGTGTTACTCTTTTATTTAGAAACAAATACTGAGTAATATTTTTATCAACTGCATATGGTTTTATTGGATTGTGAGATAAGAACTATTCATTCCCAAACATTTATTCAGTACTTGGTATTTGCTACACATTGTGCCAGCAGTGGGTATAGTGATAAGATGAGGTTCTGGCATTGACAGCCTAAAAGGGAGTGGAGCATTAAAAGCAAATAATTATGATATACAGTAACAAATGTGGTTAACAGATGTAGTGGGACAAAGGAGGAATTGATTCTGTTGGGGATCTCAGGAATTCTTCCTAGAGGCTGTGCTTGAAGCATGGTAAGTAAGAGTGTTAACAGCAAAATGGGATAATGGTGATCATAAGTAGACTGAAATTAGGTAAATATTTACTTCAGCGTTGAACAAATACTAAAGGTAGAAAGAGAACAATAGTCAGTTCATTAGATGTTTACTGAATAGCTACAAGTGATAAGTCCCTGTGTTGGCCACCGAGGGGCTACAAAGCTGCCAAGGTCTGGTGCCTACTCTAAAGGAGCTCACAGTCTGGCATGTGTGTGTAGGAGCTGTGCCCCAGGGCAGGGGTGGAGTGACGGTGCTGTGGGAACTTCCTGCTGTCTGACCAGGCCAGGGCGTAACTGCTGAATCCCAAAGGGCAGCTGTGAGTTTGTAAGTAATTCGCCCTCTTGAGTACTGAGTTAAAAATGGACTGACATGAGAGAGGAGAGAAATTTTAAGAAATTAATAGTATTTTTAAAACATATGTGACATAGTCTTGAAGGCTTAAAGTCAGTTAATGGATAGGGTATGGTTTAAATAATGGGAAGCTGACCCATAGTAAGGCCAAAGTAAGTGTCAAAGTAATAGGTACAAACCATGCTATCAAAATTATGCTGTCTACAGATACTATTGCTTATCTCATCTAGAATCTCTTAACTAGGTTTACCAGTCAACATATTTACTAAAGAGATTCCCTATTGATCTCTAAGTCATTGCCCATGTAAATGAGTTCTTTTCCTAATCTGGCCCCAGCTCTCTAGTCAAGATCTCTGGTTGTTGAGGACTTCCCGTGCAAAGAACTGTATTTAACACCCCTCTTTTTCATCTCAAATAATCACTCTTGAGAATTCTAAAACCTGGGTGAAATAAAAACTATTTTTTTCTTTAAAAAGGGTTGCAGATGTGTGCTCAAGGTTTTATTCTGTTTTTAAGAACATTTCTAGGTCTTTCATTGCAAATCTTTATCACACTTTTCCACCATTGGACATAATTTTGCTCAATTTTATTTTTACTAGGCCTTTAAATTTGTTGATCTGTTTACTCATTCTTTCCTCCCTCATTCCTGGAGTGGGAGAAAGGCACTCAAACTCAGATTGAAAAGCAAAGCTTCCTCCTATGTTCTTCATCTGTCACTCTCTGATTCTTACCAACTTCCTTTTGTATTTTAATTTCTTCCCTTTAGTCTTGAAACAGGCTAAATCCTTCAAAAAGGAAAAGAAAAAAAAAAAAGGAGGAAATTCCTTATACATATTTCCCCTCGCACTTTTCCTTTTTCTTTCTACCTTCATCTTTATTTTTTATTTATTTATTTAGTTTTCTTTTTTTTGCGGTACGCGGGCCTCTCACTGTTGTGGCCTCTCCCGTTGCGGAGCACAGGCTCCGGACGCGCAGGCTCAGCGGCCATGGCTCATGGGCCTAGCCGCTCCGTGGCATGTGGGATCTTCTTGGACCGGGGCACGAACCCGTGTCCCCTGCATCGGCAGGCAGCCTCTCAATCACTGCGCCACCATGGAAGCCCAGCCTTAGTCTTCTTACCTGCAGTTTGGGGGAGGAATATGGCAAAGAATTTTTTTAAAAAAAGGAATATCATTGAGAATGCAAAATAATATACTGTAAATTATATTAAGTCATTTAACAATATTAAACTGAAAACTTGTAAGCCAGGCTAGCCCTGGAAGAAAGTTGTGAGCAAGGCAATATGCCTTTGTTGCTTCTCACCCTTACCATCTCTACAAGGTTCTCTTATCTCTCATTTCAGGGTATGCTGTGGTCAGTTCATTTCTATTCTTCAAAGCCTGCTGTAAGGAAAAGGGAATAGCATGATTGATGTTCACTATGTGTCAGCCTTTTTATTAGAAGTTTTACATGTATTTTCATTTAGTTACTAAGGTGACAGTGAAACTTGTGACACCGGCCCTCCTTCCCCAGCTTCAAATTCTAGTTAGTCAAACTGCCTAGTCAAGTTTGTTATGAAATTTATTTACATCACATGAGGATACACACAAATACATATGTACCTACCTACCTAGGTAGATTAATAATCCTGTTTTGTGTAAAGAAGTAGTGTTCCCTCAGTGGTAAAGAGTTTAGCTTTTGAAGCCAGACTACTTGAGGAAACCAGGGCTCCAGAGATTGTCACCTGCCCAAGATCACATATCATTAGTGGCATATCTACTAAAAGGATTCAGACCTGCATGTGATTGACTCCAATACCCATTCTTACAACTCCTTTCAATCACTGCTCTCTACTCTTCTTTTCTGTTTATTCTGTTAGTACATGAAAGAGTGAAATATTTCCTAAAATCCTATATTTCTGTTATGTATGTCACATTTTATGCAAAACAAAAATTATTTTCACTTTTGGTGAGTCTAAAAGTACATTTGATGATAAATAAAGAAGCTCTGTAGTTAGAATTTGGTAATATGGTGATGCTAGATTTAACTTTACACTGGAGCCTGAAGGTCTAGTAGAATCAGAGAAAACCTTGTTTTTTCTTAGATGTCATTGTTTACCTTGAGCATGAAAAATAGAGCAAGTTGTTAGAAAGCTTAGAGGAATAAAAAATAATAACCATCTTGCTGCCCTGGAAGTAAAAGGAAATGATAAAGCATATACCTACAAGCTCAGTGATCAGTGATTTTAGCTATTGGCCAGACATTTAATTTACGTAAAAAATGGTGTGAGATGATGCTTTCAAGCGTGTATCTGCAGACAGTTTTTGTGTCATTATTTATTTTGATATACTGACAACTGGCCACTTTAATTTGCACTTGTAATACAACTGAAATTATCTCATGAACATATATATCAGCACCCCTCGCCCCACACTGGGTTGTCCTATAAACAAAACCTTATTATACTTGAACAGATATATTAAGGCTAATCTATGATAGCAGTTTGCTTGAATAAGCATTTAGACTGGGAAAGGCATCCTTTCATCTTAAAATGTATAGTGAGTCTTCGCTTCCCACCCTCAAGCCTGTCTCTTCTCCATCACTGGGCTGGGTTGGAGGTGGAGAAATCACCTTAAGCCAAGTCAGTGCAAGATCATAAAAGGTATGAAGAATGGCAATTCTCTGAAACGTCACTGTATTAAAAATATCATCCTTATTCTCTTACCTTACCTTTGCCCTAGTTCTTTGCTGATGGATGCCATCATTTCTTTGATACTTGTAGGGTTTAGGAGAATGTGGACCAATACATCTTTCTTCTTCTGATTACTTTCTATACGTGGGTTCTCAGTGATAGGAAAGGTAGAGAGTCCATGAATAGAGTGTAGCAACATTAAAGGAAAGCTGTTGAGAAAATATTTCTGCCATATTTATTAAGCAATAGCATGGTTTTCCTGGTCATTAATGTTGAGCTAATTTCCTTTCTGGCAGGCCCTTGCAGTATTTCATTTTTTTCATTAAAAAGGTGGGCTCTGTGAAAGCATTGATGTCTTACAACAGTCAAAATCGAAGCAGAGGACTCTCAGGTCTCTGGGACCACAGAGGCAAAGTTTCTGCTTTTGAGACAGGTTTCTCTTCTCTTTTTATCCCCCTTGAGATAAGCCTTGATTCTGAGATAAGCCTCTAGAGCTTTGATTAGAGAAATGGCCACAATAAAATGTGAATTTTCTCATGTTTTTTCAAGTAGCACACTTGAGTTTATGGTGCATATAGACTACTTACTAGAGCTCTCTCCCCTTTGCTGCTTGAGGGCAATTTTCTCTCCACGGTACTCTTAGTGTGACTAGGATAGCTGGCTGATGTTTGTAGGAAGCACTACTCTTAAGTCTTCTGGTGAAGGACTTCTCACTGGTTTGTACTGAATTCTCTTCAGTGGAACTGTTGATCTCTCTTTTCCATCTTGTGCATACCTGCCCACCCCTCCCCCAGTCAGTGTGTCAAAGTGCTTTGTCAATAGCATGGTACTATATAAATATAAAGTCAGAATGGTGCTTGAACACGAGAAACTGTTTTGTAAGCTGTTTTCATAGGTCTGGTCTTACTTGAAGTTAACCAGTTGGAATGAGGTTCTTGGCTTAAAAATAGGTTTAAAAATCAGAAATCTTCCTATTAAATGAGTAGCAATTATTCTACAGATTAATAACTAAAGTACAAGCTAGTGTGAGTAATGCCCTAAGTCTCCCTCTTTTAGGGGATGCCAGAAATGCCAAGTTTGTCAAGTGGCCACTCTCTGTGCCCTTTCCCATCACTCACACGTGCCTGAGTCTCCGTTACATCAGAAGGTTGACCCCTAGCTCCTCCCAGGACCAAATAGTTTTTTCCCTTGAGCTACAGGAACCAGCCACTTAAGGCAGATCCTGCTGGTGAGCACCATGAACTGACCTGAAATGCGGAATACCACCTTTATTTGAAGCCTTTATTAAAACAGCAACAGAGAATTTAAGTCACACCCCTAACCGAGGCTGACTAGAGCAGCAGAGGGAGAAAGAGTAGTAGAAGCTGGCAGGGGAGGACAAGCACAGGCTGCGACTTGTGTTCTCCAGAGGGACCCTGCCCAGCAGGCCCCAGCCCTTCCTGATGTAGCTTCTCCTTCTCTGACAGGTGTACATCAACCTGGCCTAAAATATTAAAAAACATTTTAATTTTTCCTTTTCAATGCAATATCATCAACATAGAGGTAAACCATATTCTGACTTGGCAGTATGGTGAAGTCGTTAAGACCCCAGACTCTGCCTGCATTTGCTTCCCGGATCTGTAGTTACTGGTGAAGTGATTTTGGACAGATGATTTAAGATCTCTGTGCTTCAGCTGCTTTTTCTGTAAATAACCCTCGTGAACCTTATAAAGAGAGTTGGGTGCGTTAGTATTTGAAAAGCTCTTTAAAACAATATCTGCCATATGATAAGCTCTTTTTAAGTGTTTGCTTTTATCATTGATGATTTCAATATAATCCTGAAAGAAGCCTAAGGCACTCTCTTCTGTCCTATTGAATACAGCATTCAATCACTCATTCAACAAATATTTATTAAGAGCATACTACGTGCTAGGCATTTTAGTCTGTCTCATTCCCAGCAGGCTTCATACTATGAGTATGACCCCAACCCAATTATATTATAGCAGTCTGAATTTCTGTCCCAATACTGCATTTGAAATCTAAGAGTGCAGATGGTTCTTATTCACACTCTAAAAGGTAAAGTGCATAATTTGGGCTTGGGTAGTATTGGCCTGAATGTCTGGGAGCTCTTGCTAAGTGACAGGATCATATTCAGCTGATCCTAATAGGGAGAGCCTGGTGGCCCTGTAGCCTCAGGCAGCAAAACTTCCCCCTTGTCTGCGTAGTTACTCTGCTGCCAGAGACTCGCGGATGAGTTAAGGGCTAAGACTCCCTTTAACCAGCAAAGAAAGGACCTAGTTTCCTTGGGACCCACAGGCTGTTGGAACAGCCCCACCTTACTCCCCTTCTCCTACATCATTTTATGTCACACATCACAGGTGTGCAGTGGTCTCCAACATTATTGTTTACTTGTATTTTTCCCATACTTTTTGAGTCTTTTTTTTTTTCCTATATAAAAGTGTACACATTTGGGGAAAAATAGAGCCTACTACTAATTCTACTCCCAGAGATAAGTGGACTAATTTATACTCTATTGGGGAGACAAGAAGATACTAAAACTGAAAAAAAAGGGTAGAATTACAGAAAATTGTAAGGGGAGATTTCCAAAACACATATGTGGCCTCTTCCCAGTGTTGCCTAGGTCTGACCCTGTCCTTGATACATGAATCCCAGGGGTTCTCGAAGAACTGGGCAGTAAAAACCGTTCTTAGGTTATATATTGAAATTGATTTCCTCATCAACCTGCCTGATAAAAGATGAGATACGGTCCTGGGTGCTTAAAACAACAGAGTGGAATGATATTAGGATATATAGTAGGCAGAAGAGAGGAACAATGAAGGCCTAAGTAGGCATGAGGGAATGAGCAGTCCCATGGCTGTGACTTCAGCTGTGGTGACAGTTGTGTGTCAGAAGCATATACACTGGCATCACTGTGTGATGTTTTCTTTAAAAAAGATACTTGTACCCTTTCTTTGCATCATGGATTCCTTTGGTGGGAATCTTCTATAGCCTATAGACCCCTTCTCAGATTAAATTTTTAAATGAATAAAATATACAGGATTACAAGGGAAGCCAGTTATATGTATAGAATACATTTATCAAAAATTTTTAAAATTTGTATGTACTATATATGTGCTTCTTCATAAATGTATTAAATCATGTGATCTAACATTTAGAGTAAAAATGATTATAATTTCAAGGTGGTGTTGAAAGGAAAAAATTACTTCAAGATATGTAGGTGACCAAGTCACAGGAATTGCTAATATGACTGTAGTGGTGTTTTTTTTTTGTTTTTGCATACATTCACAATAGGATGAAATGCTAACTTGGAGGGTGAGGTTAGCAAAAATAAAGATGTATATTTTTCTGGCCAGGCTTACAAATACCCCTGAATTCTCTGTGTGGACCCCTGGGTCCATGAGCCCAAGGTTGAGAACTCCTGTATAGAAGCAGCATGGAAGGCAGTACTGCCAGAGTGAGGGGTATTATGTTAGATACTATGAAGACAGTGGAAAATTCTGTTTGTTGATAGGCTTTATGATAAAGGAAACTTGTCCTCCATTTTGGATTTTTTTTTTTTAAATCAAAGGTGTATGAATTTTTAATAAGATATTCTTCAAACTTCAGGGCCTTTTCATTTTCTGTATTAGTACCTTGACTTACCTGTAAAATTTGTAGAACCCTATGATCTTTTTAACTTAAACATTGAATATGTAATATTGTAATAAGAGATCATTTAGGATTGTATTTTTCTTTTTTTTAGGACTGTATTTTTCTATTCTGACACACGCATATATGTGTGTATATATATATATATATGTAGTTCTCATTATAGTTTTTAGATTAAAGTGTATTCCCCTACATTTCAAAAAACTAGGCAGGCTAATCACTCATTTCTGTTTGTACTTATGCTATTTAATCTAAAATGTTTAGAACTATTGAAATAAATATTTGAATGAGCAAAGTCATTGGACAATAATCCAAAGGGATGTGGCAATCAGTTGGCTCTAATTTCCTTGCTATTCTTTTCATTAGGTTATAGAAACTGAAATTTTCTATTCTTGTTCTGACCCCCAAGAATACACATAAAGTGAGTTTTCAGTTTCACTAGTTGCTCTTTGCTTATATGTTGATTTTAATATATTTTTGTGTTTAATTGCTAAGTTCTTTTAGAAATAAATCCTTGGAGGTAATGTGCCAAGAAGCTCTAGATTTTTGAAATTTTGTTGTCACTTTTAGATCTTCATTCCTCCTGCCTCCTGACATCCAGACTGACTTCTCCCGGTTTATTTTATTTCCAGTTGCTAAATGCAATGAACACAGTCAGACATAGTCAGAAGGCAAAGGCCTGTGAGTTATGGGTGATTACTTTTTTGTATTAACAGTGCCTATGGAGGGTCTCATTAACACGCACAGCATGGGGAATTTTTGCAGCTACCACACACAGCTCAAAAAGCCCAACTGCAAAGCAGACTTGATTGTTTATGCCTCAGTATTTTTATTTGGAGCTTTAAAGGATGTTAACAAACTTCTTGGGGCAGGTGGAATGCCATATGGCACAGGGACTGGACCACCGCCATAGCTGTAGAGATTTATTGAAGCTTCTCCTTCTAGTGGGAGTGATATGAGCCCTTGGACTGTTTCCATTCAGTGATGACATTCATGTACAGATCGGCCATAAAGCTACTTAAAAGAGAACAAACCAGCAACCATCTAGAAAGAGACTTCTCGTTTTAATATATACTTATTGATAGTGCCTGAAAAAGAGCATCTTTGTTAACACTGTCTTTATTGGATTCAAACCTTTTTTTTTTTACATATTGACACATTTTAAAAATTTTATACAGATACTATTGTGGGGTAATCGGGGTGGTGGTGGGAGATACAGATGTACTGTTTTCCTATATACTAACTGAATACTCCTAAATTCAGATTTTATGACACACACACACACACACACACACACACACACACACACACACACACACACACACACACACACACACACACACACACACACACACACACACACACACACACACACACACACACACACACACACACACACACACACACACACACACCCTATGGATAGTCCTGAATAAGAGGCAGTGTCTGGGGCCTGCTGGGGTAACACCAAAAGTCACACTGCTCTTTGAGTTCTACCATTAGCACAGCAACCTTCCTCACCACAGTGTGTTTATGCCTTCCTTGAGGCAGGGTGGAAAGAATTGCCTTTGCAGTACTGCTTGCGACAAGTGCGTCTCGTGGTCTCTGTAGTAAGACCAGAAGCTCTAGAGAAGGAGAGGGCGGGGAGGCTTTTTCAGTGCTTGAGAGAGTGAATGGATTATATCCTTGTTTAACAGAATTTGGAGAAATTGAATGTTTGTTACTATGTCACTGACTTCAAATTAATACATATGTACTATAGAATACTGTACATAATTCACATTATGTAATATAGTTTTTTATAAATGGAGGCTGTCATTTTATGTGGAAATTGACACTGCAAATAATTTTAAGTAAATATTAAACATAGAAGAACATTTACTTATTGACTCCTTTTTCACTATTTTTTTCCCCCATTTCTCTTTGATTCCTAAGGCAGAATTATAATTTCTCTCAGGAATACCCCAGAATACTCTTTGATTCTTCATGGCTGCTCGTATACCTATAATAAGGAGTGAACCAAACATATGAAGAAAAATTGTTTCATTGGATATAAAATATAAGAACGTCCATTCATGGGCACTTACTATTTTCATAAATAAGCTACACCCCTTATGGTTTCCCTATTATTGTGACAAGAATGCAAACTGGGTGCTATTATTTCCATTTTATAAATGCAGAAAATGAGACCAAGAGAAATCAAGTAACCTCCTCAAATTCTCATGGGCATAGCTATTAAGAGGCAGAACTGGCTTTTAAAAAACCATTATCACTTGAACTCCAGAGTCCATCTTCTTTCCTTTATGTCTAAAATTCTGTCTTTTGTTTCATGGCAAATATTTCATAGGGATTTGCAATTTCCTGATTCAGGCACTTTGCTCTTTTGAGTTAAAAGACCCACAATGATCTCCAAATATGCCTCATAGAAGGAAGTGCTCTTTTAACAACAGCCAAAACTTAGAAATGAGAGGTCATGCTAATGAGAAACAAGACACAATATAGCTGTTGAGGAAAGTGCCAACACAACTTCTGGCTAAGTCTCAGAATATAGCTTCTGCTTGTCCCAGTTAAGCTTTGAATGCATATGTAGTCATTTCCCTTTATAACTCTCTGTGGACAGAGTTTGCAGTATCAGATGTGAGATGATAGAAGTGGCTCCCAGTAAAGTGAAGCCTAGGAAGCTATGGCCTAAAATATAAACTCTTTTTAAAAAAACTTGTTTCCTTACTGAGCTTGCCAATCTCCATAATTAGTCAGAGGCAATTAAGTACTTTAATTAGTTTGATCTTTATGGAATTTCCAGCATATTTTTTTTTGCAATCAGAACTAAATTTGAGTATATGACTAATACCCTTATAAAGTCTTATGTTAACATGCATCAAAACGGTTTACTTCCATTCCAGGTTGGAGATATTTTATTGGCATAATTTTCACATGCATTTCACAAAAACACAGTGTTTATACATTATTACTTATTTGGAATATCACATCATCCATCTGCAGGCAGCATGGGGTTAAGCAGAACATAATGGCTTTTCTTCATTTTTTAGTTCAGATGCAGCCACAAAATAAACATTTAAGATGCATTTATTAATACTTAATGTCAGCATTTAATATAAATATCATTTAAATTTCTGTTATAAAATAATAGTGAATATAAAAATTTATGTAATCTAGCAAGGCACCAGTTTAAGAGAGAGCTGCCAATCTATGTCTGTAAGATTTAGCATTCAAATCATGGTACAAATTAGGGTTGATTTGATTAATGAATTGCTGACTTCCAAATTTAAATTTACATAAGCACTTCAGAGAATCCAAACTATTTGGAAACTATACTGAGTTATCTTATTTTTCTTGTACTTGTCTCTGCTTCTAGGTCCATTAAGTATATCTAATGGATCAGGTTTTTTTTTTCCTTTCTTATTTGTGCCTAAATCCATTCTTAAAATGATGACTGTCCTCAACTCACAACACACTCTCACCTCTACCCTCCACTCCCAGTTATTTTCTCTGAGGAGCACGATTGATTTCTGTTTTAAGTTTTCATATCCCCTTAAAGTCATTTTCTGAACTACTTCATCACTGGGGATACTTTATGCTCTCTTTCCTAATTATAATTTTTCAAACTTATTATTTTCCTTTTCAATTGATAAATCAACTGACAAACTCTATCTTGAATCCAAGATGACTGCTTTCTTGAGTTTTCAAAGAATGTGAGGATTCCTTTCAGTGGAATCTATCACAGAGGGTGGGGGGACTGGACTCAGGTGCAGCCTGCCTCCTCTGTGATTGAATCATGTTGAGGCCTTGGCTTCCTTAGATCTAACAGGATCAAAGATGTGTAAACACCTGGTGGTAGTAGAACTAGAAAACAAACAATGGATTTAGTTCCATTAGTGCTATTAGCTTGGTAAATGGGAATTCTGTCCCAGAGTTCCACACTCTGAGTCCTGAAAACATAAAGGTGATGGGCACCTAAAGAGAACTGACTGTACTGAGAATGGGACTCGGAAGGAAATAAATAAGATTCTGTATTATATATTTCAGTTCTACACTCATTCCCTCTTCTGCCACTTAGGGGAAAGAAGTTTAAAAATCTCCTTTTTTTATGCTTATTTCTTTTCTTGAAGTAAGAAATGACTGTGTGTATTGAAATGTTTGTTCTTAAAGCTTTTGGATCCAAAGAATTGTGTTCAATACTTGTTCTATATGCAAGTAAGGTTTGAGCATATCTAAAGTGAACGATTAGCTAGTTACAAAATTTATAGCTATAGGTTTTAGCTGTAAGAGGTAATCAACAGCATGGAGGCAAGGATAAGAAGCCCTCAGTGTACTTTATTCTTCTGTTAGCTTTTATCATGCTATTGAAAAGCGTTAAGGGCAATTCTTTGTTATTGTTTGTGGCATGCAACTAGATTAAATAATGCTGGTCATTTGTTTAGGATTATATAAAACCTTTGCATTTATCCCAGTATCCACTTTCAAAATTGGAAAGTGCAACAGTGTGTTTTAGGGCAACAGAGCCTTCCTTTGTGCCTCTTACTGATCATCTGGGTTTGGATTCGTTGTCGTGCTGCCAAATATTAGCTGTGTATGTTGGGCCACAGCCTATGAATCAAGCTGGGGGCACCCATAGGATGTGTGTATTAGTTCCTCCATATCTCTTTTCCAAACCATTACCTATTTCAGCAATTCAAAGGGCTCAAATACATGATTCACTCCTTTCTCTAATCTATTTATTGATCACTTATGATATGTCAGGGAGTATGTAGAGGATTGTATGTATATAACAATGAACAGGACAGGCAAGATCCCAGTTCACAGAGGTTACATTCTATTATCCAAACATAAATAAGAAAGTATCAGCATGGTGATAGGGTGACAAAGGTACAAGACTATTTGTTAGAAGCATGTTTATAGTATGTGGTTAGGGGAACTGTTATCCATCCCTGCTTTGGAAAATCACATGAAGATATTGCTTTACTTATTCTCCAGCAAATCACAGCAGGGGAAATTGGACTCAGTGATTTTAAGACATTCTTGTTATGTGGATCTCAAACATCTGTGCAGATTGTTTATTGGCAATGAAAATAGTATGGTAATAAGGAAATCAGGTAATGTATACTCCTAATTATAGTTAAATAGGTCTACATGTAGTGATAATAATGGTAAGCTAATATAGTCATAATTGTAGTATAGAAAAATAGTATAGAAATAATGGTATAATATTTGGTGATTGTAAAATCTAAGTATCATTTTTATTTTTTCAGTAGCATCAACTAAGCACTATAATATGTTTTTTTGGTGTGCTGGATTTAAATTTAAAGAATAGCATTTTTTCTATCCTGTAAACATCGTAAGAACCTAATAAACAGTATATCAAAATTCTTCCTAATTTATAAAATGAAGCACGTGTCTTAAATGGAGCAGCCAGAATGAAAAAGTAGAGGTTTTGTCAATATGTGTGCATAATTGAATTGAAAGTAATTAGTACATTCATTTCAGCACAATTTTATTATTTGGTTCTGTGATTCATGGGAAAGATGCTTGCTGGTTCTTGGGAGTATGTAGATGTCTGCTCGCTAGTCGGAAATAGTAATATGAAGAGCACTTAGCATACTCAGTCACATACTATGTCCCTCTCATGGTATTAGGTGCTTTCTTGTTTCATTTGAACATCAGTAGGACCCCATTTTTACAATAAGAGAAAGTGAAGATCCAGGCAAATACACATAGGGAATGGGGAAGCTAGGATTCAACTTCCTGCCCTCTGATTCCAAGTACCTTGTAGGCCCTTTCCACTCTTTGTAACAGGAAACCCCATCTTCCTGTCATATTTGATGTACCCACATGTAAATAAAAGAAATCTCACAGGTACTTAACTTTCAGTGAATATTTTATGGCAAAAACTAATCTAGGTAAATTAAATTTATGGGTCATCTCCAAAGGTCCTTGTAACAATGATTTTAGTTACTTCATGGACTAAAGGATCTACAGTTAGTGCATAGCAACATTAACTGATCTTCAGTTTTATATTCTATTACTCTATTTGACATCTACACCTTTAAAATTTGGAGATGTGGAAAGACAGAAAGTAATAATTAACAGAAGGGCGAAGAAAAGAGGATAAATTTTTAAAAAGTAGAGCAGTTTGAAATTCAGTAATTAAACCAGGTTTTTGTTGTAGTAACAAACTTTCCCTGACCATTTTCTTATGAACTTTTCATGGGGTACTTTGAAGATTCAACATTTTTCCTATTATTGTTTTCATCCACATTCATCAGTGAACTTGAGGATGGATAGTCATCAAATGAAGTGCATATTCTGGATGAAAAGAATTGTATGAATAAAGGAAAGGATATTAAGGGGACACATTCTTACTTGCTCTCTAATTTTTACTATGTGTAGAAAATAAACTATATTAAACAATATTCCATAACTAGAAGAGAATCACTGAGAAGCCATAGGCAATAAGATTGTCCACACAATGGATCATTTATTTTTCTTTATGATTTTATATTATTTTTAAGCAGCATATTTTAATTTTCATGAATTAGCAAAAGGTGGGAGTATGATGCTTTTTTGTCCATCAACATTTGTAAGTAGATTTACAATATGCTGTAGACCCAACAAATGACATCCATATGACAAAACTCAATCTTCTGATCCTTTTTTTCATATATAACGCATATATGACACTTCAACAGTGAAAGATACTTTTTGATTGTAATGAGGCAAATACATTTCTTCTGTTGACTTGTGTAAAAATGTATTTCCCAATATAAAGTGAAATACTCTGCTTTTCATAAAAGAATATATTTCTTACACTGAAAAATATTCCACCTCTTATTTAAATTATTTTGTGCATTTTTGTTGTTAAAGTTCCATGCTGCAGATCCATACTGCATTTCTTCAGATAATTTCTGATATTATGAATCATGTGATCCCTAATGGAGTATGTACTTATGCATAAACAAATTATAGATTCCTCTTCACAACGAACCTAGGATGGTCTATACATATTTCTTTCCTACCCACCCCTATGTTATATTATTACTCAAAAGTGTATATATAGTACAACTTAGGAATTAAAAGAGTAGACAGTCTAGTTAAACTTCAGTGAGTTTACAATCTGTGCATCAGGGAAAGAAACTTCTGTGAAATGATTTGAAGTAACCGTTACAAGATACAGTTCAGATACGTCAAAAAATAAAACTAAAATGCATACATTCTGAGAATACTGCAGTGGTGATCATTATGTGAGGGAAAGGTTACCAGAAAGTGCTTGATGTTGCTATTTATTCCCCACCCTTTGCATTACACTTTTTTGGGGCTTTGCATTACACTTTTTGGGGGCTTATTTCTCATATAAATTTTTCTTTGGTATACAGTTTTACAGTTTTTTAAAAAAATTTTTACTTGAAGAAAGCTTTTTATGGCCAATAATTTTTAAGACAAAAATTTCCCTTTCTAAGTTGTTAATGATTTTTAAAGAGATTTAATTGAGATATAATTTACATATCATACAGTCTATTTACTGTGTACAATTCAGTGGTTTTTAGTATATTCACAGTATGTGCAACCATCACTAGAGTTTGTATTAGAATATTTTCATCACTTCAGAAAAGAAACCCAGGACCTGTTTGCTTTTACTTCCACCCTCTTCCCCTCATCCCTACCACCCCAGCCCTAAACAACCACATATCTTTTTTTTCTATGTAGAATCCTCTGTTTCAGACATTTTATATGTATGGAATCATATAAATGTGGTATTTTGTGATTGGCTTATTTCACTTAGCATAATGTCCTTTAGGTTCATTCATGTTGTAGTATATGTCAAAATTTCCTTCCTTTATATGACCGAATAATATTTCATTATATGGATTTTACACATTTTGCTTATTCATTCAGCCGTTGACATACATTTGGGTTGTTTTCACATTTTGACTGTTATGAATAATGCTGCTATGTTGGTATGTAAGTTTTTGTGTGGACATATGTTTTCTACTCTCTTGTGTATATACCTAGCAGTGGGATTCCTGGGTCCATGGTAACTCTCTATTTAATTATTCGAGGAACTGTTTTCCAAAGCAGCCGCACCATTTTACATTCCCACCAGTGTTGTATGAGTCTTCCAATGTCTCCATATTATGGACTGATTGTTTATATGCCCCCAAAATTCATATGACGAAGACTTAACTTCCCATGTGATGGTATTTAGAAATGGGGCCTTTGGGAGGTAATTAGGGTTAGACGAGGTCATGAGGGTGGAGTTTTCATAAGTGCCCTTATAAGAAGTGACCAGTACTTTTATAAGAAGAAAACCAGGTAAGGAATGATTAGTGCCCTTATAAGAAGATATGCCAGAGAGCTTGCTCTACCTCTCTCTGGATCCATGCACCAAGAAAAGGCCATGTGAGCGCACAGCAAGAAGAGAGCTTTCACGGGAAGCCTAACTGGCCCTCACCTTGTTCTTGGATTTCCAAGAACATGCTCCAGAACTGTGAGAAATAAATTTCTCTCATTTAAGCCTCTTAGTCTATGGTGTTCTGTTATGGCAACCCAAGCTGACTAATACACTCCATATTCTGGTCAACAGTTGTTATTATCTTCTTGATTATAGCAATCCTAGTAGGTATAAAGTGGTACCACATTGTGGTTTTGATTTACATTTCCCTAATGACTAACTGGTGCTGAGCATTTTTTTTATGTGTATTGATTGGTCATTTGTATACCTTCCTTGGAGAAGTGTTAAACCAATTAACACTTAAACCAATTTTTAATTGGGTTATTTGTCTTTTTATTATTTAATTGTAAGAATTCATTATATATTCTGAATGAAGAGTTGTAAAAGTTATTTATATATTATGGGCCAATTTCATTCTATAACTATCCAGTTATCCTAGTACCATTTGTTAAAAAGACTGTTCTTTTCCCATTGGATCGTCTTGGCACCTTTGTCAAAAATCAATTGACCATGGGCAGATATGTGGGTTTATTTCTGTACTCTCAATTCCATTAATATGTCTGTCCTTGTGCAAGTACCACACTGTCTTGAGTACCACTGCTTTATAGTAAGTTTGAAATCAAGAAGTAGGAGTCCTCCTACTTTGTTTTTTGTTTTCAATACTGTTTTGATTATTCTGGGTCCCTTGTGATTCCATATGAATTTTAGAATCAGCTTCTCATTTTCTACAAAGAAATGTTTGTTTTCTGTTGGGAATTGCATTGCATCTGTGTATCATTTTGGATAGTATTTCCATCTTAACAATGTTAAGGCCTCTGAACAATATATAGGTATATTTCCACTTATTTTGATCTTTGATTGCTTTCAACAATGATTTGTAGTTTTTAGAGTACATGTCTTGCACTTTTGTTCCTCTGTATTTTATTCTCTGTATTTTGTTCTTTATTCCTCTGTATTTTGTTCCTCTGTATTTTGTTCTTTTTGATACTACTGTAGATGGAATTGTTTTCTTAATTTCTTTTTGGATGGTTCATTGCAAGTGTGTAGAAATACAGTTGACTTTTGTATATCGATCTTGTATCCTGCAACCTTACAGAACTTCTTTATTCTAAAAGTTTTTCAGTGGATTCTTTAAGATTTTCTGTATACAAGATTATGTCATCTGTGAATAGTTACTTTTACTTCTTCCTTTCTAATCTGAATGCATTTTATTTCTTTTTCATGCCTAATTGTCCTGCTAGAACCTCTAGTACAGTGTTGAATAGAAGTAGCAAGAGCATATATCAGTGTCTTGTTCCTGATCTTAGAGGGATCTTTTTAGAGGAAAAGCATTCATTTTTCACCATTAGGTATGATTTTTAACTGTAGGTTTTCATAGATGCCCTTTATCAGGTTGAGGAAGTTCACATCTCTTCCTAGTGCTTTTTGGTTTGGTGGTGGTGGTTGTTGTTTTACCGTGAAAAGGGTATTGAGTTTTTCAGAGGCTTTGTCTGTGTATACTGAGATAATCATGATTTTTGTTTTTTCTTATTTTGGTTTGAGTTATTACATTAACTGATTTTCAAGATGTTGAGCCAATCTAGTATCCTTGAGATAAATTCCCTTTGGTTATGGTGTATAAATATTTCTATACGTTGCTGCATTTAGTTTGCTGGCATTTTGTTGCTATATTTGCATCTATATTCATAAGAGACATTTGTGTTTTTCTTGTGATATTTTTGTCTGGTTATGGCATCAGGGAAATACTGGCCTCATAGAATGAGTTAGGATGTATTCTCTCCTTTAATACTTTGGAAGAGTTTTTGAATACATGGTATTAATTGTTTATATGTTTGTAAAATTTAATGGAAAAGCCCTCTAGACCTGTGCTTTTCTTTGTGGACAGGTTTTTTTAAAAAACTATTTTAATTGCTTCATTTGTTACACAATTTATATTGCATATTACTTATTGAGACGATTTTAGTAGTTTTTGTCTTTCTAGGAATTTTTCCATTTCATCTAAGTTATCTAATATGTTGCCATACAATTGTTCATAGTTTTTTTTTTTTTAATAATCTTCTTTATTTCTGTAGGGTCAGTAGTAATGTCACCTCTTTCATTTCTGATTCTAGTAATTTGAATCTTCTCTCTCTTTTTCTTTTTTTTTTGAAAAGGGTAAATTTTGCTCTGTAAACTATGCTTTCATAAAGTAAAAACAAAAACTATTGTTTGACCTATTTTTTTCATTTAATCTTGTAAAGAAAAACTCTTATTTCGTCTGCTGCTCTCTACTATTACTACACTCACAACACTTCTGACACAAGATGTGTGGGTTTAATCTCATACTGTCCAATTCTCTGATGCCAGCTGGGTGTCCTACAATTCAATTCCATTCTGACACTATCTACCTGGAGTTAGTGTCAGATCCTACAAGTTAAAAGTTCCACAAGACTGCCCTCACTTCAGAAGCCAGTCACAAGTCCCAAGTTGTCACTTGTGCTTCTGGCCAACCAGCTATACATTGGGCTTCCCTCTACTCCCTCCTCAGGTCTGATAATTTGCTAGAACGACTCACAGAACTCAGGGAAACACGTACTTATGTTTACCAGTTTATTATATAATAAAGGATACAAATGAATAGTCAGATTAAAGAGTTACATACAGCCAGGTCTGGAAGGTTCCAGAGTGCTGGAGCTTCTGTCCCTGTGGAGTTGGGTGTGCCTCCTAACCACCCACCCACCTCCTGGCATGTAGCTGTGTTCACTGACTCAGAAGCTCTCTGGACGCTATAGTTCAGGGCTTTTTATGGAGGCTTCATGATATAGACATGACTGATTTTTAACTCAGTTTCCAGCCCTCTCCCCTCTCCAGAGTTCTAAGCTTCTAACCATGGCTTGGTCTTTCCAGTGCCCAGCCTCCATCCTGAAGCTATCGCTGAGCCCACCAAGAGTCACCTCATTAGAACAAAGACGCTCCTGTTACCCAAGAAATCCCAATGGATTGGGAGCTCTGTATCAGGAACTGGGATCAAAGGCCAAATAGTAGAATGAAAGATGCTCCTGACACTTTTTATCATCTAGGAAATTACAAAGATTTTAGGAGCTCTGACCAGGAGCCGGGGACAAAGACCATATCAGCACTTCAGGATAGATAATCGTATTTTCTTCATTTCAGAGAGGAAGAAATCAAAATGTGGAAAAACTTAAGGGGAAAGGCAGGATCTAGGGGAAAGGCAGGATCTTTTTCATTCAGGCTGAGTGTT
Organism: Grampus griseus; assembly: GCF_964374135.1. Classification (NCBI taxonomy): domain Eukaryota; kingdom Metazoa; phylum Chordata; class Mammalia; order Artiodactyla; family Delphinidae; genus Grampus; species Grampus griseus. The sequence continues at coordinate 37,753,664 of NC_139003.1, forward strand.
GTTTAATCTTTATCTCTTCTGGATGAAAATTGGATTTTAAGTTTAACTTTTTAAATTCAAAATTGTGAAAGCTTTTAATTCCTATTGCTTAGGTAAAATTTTCAGGCTCTTAAATATGAGTGATGGCTTCAAACACAGCTTTTTGTGCCATAAGCCAGACATATTAGTGTTAACTCAGCTTCCTGGGAGCTGACCTACAGCCATTTCTTGGGCTATTCTGACTCCTCTCTTTGAGTAGGTGCGGGAAGTTTGTAATTAGCATGGGAGTGGATAGGTACACACTTCAGGGTTTTCTTTTGAACGTGACTAAGTCAGGATGGGGGAATTGTTGGCTGCTTCAGTAAAACCTTTTCCTTGACCTTCTACAGGCCCCCACAGTGGATGAGTTGTATGTGGAAGCAAGAAGTTACTAGTGTGCTAGTTAATCCTAACTGGCCTGCAGAGTTGGAAAACATAGTATCAGGAGGACTCCGAAATTAAGGCAGTAGTTTCTTCTGACTTTATTTCTGGTAGATTAAAAAAAAAAAACAAAAAACAAAACACTTTTCAGTTTAATAGAGCTCATTATTTGCTTTTATAAAATGTAAAGGCTCCTTAAGGCAATGAGAAGCTATTAAGTGCCTACTGTATGCTTAGTATTTGTTGGCTTTTTATTATCTATTAGAAAGTCCAGCCCACTTAGAGGAATTCTTTTAATGTTAAACTTTATATATGTATACCTCTCCTGCTTTTCATCTTTCTCTCTCAACATTTATTGCATTGATTCCAAAACATCTTTCAGATTCTTTCCCAGCAATTTAAATTTGTGCATCTGTGCCAAGAAGGGATTATGTTTGTTGCCATGCACATGCTTTATGGGGCTATGTTCTTTTTTTCAATAATTCTTTTACCAGAGTCTTTATGAGGCTGGTTAATAGTTTTTCATACGGTAATAGAATTTTCTGAAGCAGAGAGAATGTAATTGTGAAATTTAAAAATACGCAAACAAGAGCCGGAAGATTTAGGCTGTGTATTTTCTGTAAGCACTGTGAACTTTGAAACCAGCAATATGTTTTTGCGTTGGGTGAGGTAATAGCTTCAAAAATATTACGTACAATAAAAATATAGATTATGGCTCTAGGCAGTGTGTGTGTTCCTGTGTGTGTGCATGGTAATATACCTTGAATCAGGAATCAGAAGACTACGTTTTGTTACTTGTCAGCTATAGGAAGCCATTAATCCCTGTTTGATTCAGTTTTCTAATTCCTGATACCTGCCTCACCTCATTTTTAACTGTGCAATGAGATTTACTATGTGAAAGGGCTGGAAACTGTAGAGTTGTTAAATTGTGAAATAGTATTGTTATAAGTCCGTGTGTTTATAGCCAGTTCACTGTTGATTGTAGTATCATTTTAATGAGACTGTGGTCAGGGTCCCAAGATTTTAAAAAAATCTTACATGAATGTGTGTATGTGTCTATAAGTTTTCTTTATGATATGAGGCAGGTAGAAAAAAATTGAAGGAAGATATTCCACACAGATGGACGCCCAGGGGAGGTTCATTTTGTGAGAAGTGTTGATGTTTAGAATTCTTTTTTTTCAGTACGTGGGCTTCTCACTGTTGTGGCCTCTCCCATTGCGGAGCACAGGCTCTGGACGCGCAGGCCCAGTGGCCATGGCTCACGGGCCCAGCCGCTCTGCGGCATGTGGGATCTTCCCGGACCGGGGCACGAACTCGTGTTCCTTGCATCGGCAGGCGGACTCCCAACCACCACGCCACCAGGGAAGCCCTAGAATTCATTTTAAGAGATGTTTAAAGTTACAAGTAAGCTTTGTTACATTAATATATTTAACTTCAGCGTAAGTTAGATGTTTTTAGAAAAGTTTGAAATTTTAGATTTGTTTATTTGTGGAGATGAGAAGATCATGAAATGCTAAAGCAGAGAAAGGCTGATTGCTGCTTGTGGTTCTCTTAAAAGTTAAAACAATCTTAGAAGCTCTTTTTGTCACAGTTCGTCTCCATTTTCTTGATAGATATTCTCTGTAATTGATAAATCTTAAATTCTTCTTACTCCCATTTAATATAAAGATTACATTTCAATCCTGGCTTGTTCTTCTGATAGTACGATAAACATCCCAGGAGGCACACTGTATCTGCTATTCCACTAGGGATTGAAAGTTACACTGTTACACCTGAAATTCATTCATTCTTGCCCTCTGATAGGGCACATACAGAGTATAGTTCACTATTTACCAACCCTGAGAAAAAGAATTACTGTGTATATCCCCAAACCATTGTGGTCACCGATGGTTCAAGCCATGTATAAAAATCACAGACTTTATCTGTGGTGCTTTTTTTCTGTCGTGCAGACACAGACTTAACCATTTGCATCATCTTTAGAACGTTTACTAAGTAAGTCATAATCAATGTGTAAGAGAATGAGTGTAAGAGGCCAAAGTTTGGATGAGTAATTCAGTGCTTTAGGTGACCTCAATTTACTTCTTGTAACAGCAATGTTTTCTCCCTTGTGAGCATTTGTACTCAATCCTTTGTAGATTATTATAGGATATTATTCAAACTCTTCTGTAGAAATTGTTAAAATAGGCATGACAGTGTGCCCCTGATAGTATGTATGTTGTAGCACTTGATCCACAGTGCTTCCATTGCAGGTATGTCCCATGTATTGTACAAATATTAGCTCATTTAATCTCATAATAACCATATGATGTGTTTATTATTATTTTACAGATGAGGAAACTAAGGCAAAGAGGTGTTGTATTAACTTTTCACACAGGTAGCAGAGCTACATGGTAAACTCTCTAAAGTCCAAGCTCTTAACTACTCTTCTATGTTCCTTTCTGGTCAGTTCATCAAATCATTCATTAAGTTAAATGATACTTAGAAAATAGGAGTTATCCTACACGTCACCAGTGGGGAAATTAGACCATGGGGCGTACCAGTCAACAATTGTGAGTGTTCGTAGCCAGTAGAGTGTCTGCCCCTGTGGGAGAGAGAGATGATGGCACCTTTCCAGTTTCTCAGTTTAAACTTTGTTTGGAATATTTCTTGTGGGGGGTGGAGATGTTAGTCTTGCCATTCTTTCTCTGATTAAGTAGCTTGAGGAGTGAGAGAGTTGGCTGAATCCTGCCTTGATTCGACTAGATACCAGGCACTACTCTGAACATAGGACACATAATGGAGATTAATACAATGTCAGAGCAGTTTACAGCCTAGTGGTGAGCACTGTGGCCTTTGGCAAGTTAATTTGTTGTGTGGATATAAGACTCTAGGTCTATAAAATGAAGGGATTATTTTGCTCATATTTTGTAATGTATAATACTTCTTAATTGTCAGTTAAATATAACATGAGTAAATGCAATAAAAATTAAGTGAGCATATTCCTACCTGATGTAACACTAATGCGTCTCAGTTAGATACTAGATTGTTTTTTGTTTTGTCTTTCCTTCTCGAATCAGTTACTAATTTTGTGTGTTGATATGAAAATTTTTATTCATGTAGAAAAGCTGGTTTAGAAATATCTTTCAAAAAGTCATTTTGTAAAAAATTTATCAGAAAAATGTACTATTTGACAAATAGACTTGTATTTTATCTAAAGGGAGAAGAAGTTTTCAGCTGCCATTATCTAATTATGTTAAATTCTGAAAAAGAAACTTCAGTTACTAAAAATCCCCTTTCTCTGACTGCAGCAATTTGGTAGTGATGTTAAGGCTCTGAGAGAAAGCTTTACTTCCAGGAGATTAGGATCTCCTGGGGCTTTTATGACTGAAACTCTCAGTTATTCTCTGCTGGAATTCTTACTGACTTCATGTATTGTTCATTTGTCTGTAGCATATGGTGCAGTCACAGTCCCTTAGCAGGTTACATTTCCCTCTTAGCCATATAAAGAAGAGTAGTTCTGTTGTTTACATAGATTATCGCACAGTGGTTTTTCCAACATTTTACCATGCATTCTCTGCCATTTTGTCAACTTCAAGTTGATTTTTATTAATTTAATGGTATGTTACTTTTAAAAAATACTCCACATACAACTCCACATTGAAGAAATGTTGATAGAGATAAGAAATTGCCTCCTAGAGTGTTTCAATTTGTAGATTAAATTTAATACAGATCTGATATTAGTACTAAATAAAGCTGTGAAGTTTCATTTCTTCTTTTTCCAGAGAGCTTGAAGTTGAGCGGATTCTGCTTAGGAACCAGCACCATGATGCTACTTGTATTACAAAAGTCCCTTACATTTTATACCGTTTAGCAAGCAGATTTAGCAAGTGACATACATGATTTCTTTATCTTCAAAACAGTCTCAGCAATGCTTGTGTTCAGAATATTGAAGAAATTCTTCTGGGCATACATTACTTTCTTGATTGAGATTAATACTGGTTTCTATTAAACCAGAAAAGAAATTACTGAATGCCTGTGCCCTTTTTCATCAAGCCCACAGTATTCACTCATTCTTTCCTTCAAGTTACTGATTCCTTGTTCTGTTTCCCACCCCTAACCTTACTTTATTCATTGGCCCTTATCTCTTAATTCTTGATTTAATATATTTGTTAGTTACATTTCTCTCTGCCTTTAGTTTAAGCTACCCGAAGTGTTTGTTGTTGTTGCCATTGTTTTGGGGAGCAGCAGGGTTATAATGTAAAAGGAAAACTGTTCATGTTGCTTCTTGTCTAAAGAGCATCTTAAGACATATGCTAAGCAAATCCCAGCTTGATCAGGAAATTGGTAAGTTTCCTTCAGGGTTTTAGGCACTTTTCCCCTCAGATTCCTTTATTACAAACTATATGACTGTAGTCTTTAAACATTCAATGTTCTGCAGTGTATTTATCACAAATGTTTGACTGATCATGTTTCTTTCGAGGCAGAAGAATCTTGAACCTTGGGAACGGAAGCAAGAAAGGCTGAAATTATTTATTCTCTACAGGTTGTCTGTGGTTCTCTCTGCCTCTCTGGACATTAAAGGCAAATATTTAAATAGTTGTTGTGATATGTATAAAATTACGAGAGTTGAGTATTTCACTTGCGATCAGTGATTCCCAACATTGATTTTATGTTACCCTATGAATTTCTAATAATTGTGAGGTGGTACAGTATTGAAAATGTCTGGTGGGAAAATTTAATATATGGTAATTTTAAATATAAATGTATGTCGTATGGTACCCTCACTCTCTCCCTCTCTCCCTCTCTGCTCCTTCCTCTCTCCCTCAGTGTATGTGTATGTTTCTGTCTGTCCATCAGTCTGTCTATCTGTCTTGTAGGCATATTTTTCTGTTCAGAAAAGGATTGTTGCAGTGCTTGTGAAAAAAGTTGATTTCATTCACTGCTGGATACTTAGAAAAGTTTTGGATTTTTATACTGATTCCTGGAAGTAAAAATGGACCTATGAAATACAGATGCATATCAAACACATGCTCAGAACTTTTCTCTTGCTCTCTGAGCAACCAGACCTTTTCTGAATAGCCTGATTATAAGATAAAATCACTGTCTTTTAGTACATTATGATCATGTGTCTGAAGCTTTGTTTTTCTGTTTTAAGAATCTTTCCAAGTACAAGAAAACAAATGAAGGTGAAATGATACCACTGGTGAACAGGAGCTAGGAAGGCAGTGATGGGAAACCTCAGACCCTGTTATTTGTTGATTTATTGATTGAAGTATAGTTGATTTACAATATTAGTTTCAGGTGTATAACATAGTGATTTAATACTTTTATAAATTATATTCTATTTAAAGTTATTATAAAATATTGGCTATATTCCCTATGCTTTACAAGGATATACTTGTAGCTTATTTTTTTATACATAGTAGCTTGTACCTCTTAATGCCCTAACCTTATCCTGCCCCTCCCCACTACACCTCTTTGCACTGGTAACCACTAGTTTGTTCTCTATTTCTGCGAGTCTGTTTCTGTTTTGTTATATTCACTAGTTTGTTATATTTTTTAGATTTCACATATAAGTAATGGCATACAGTACTTGTCTTTCTTTGTTTAACTTATTTCACTAAGCATAATACCCTCCGGGTCCATCCATGTTGTTTCAGAATGCAAGATTTCATTCTTCATAGGGCTGAATAGTATTCCATTGTATATGTATCTTACAACTCCTTTATCCATCTGTCTGTTGACAGACACCTAGGTTGCTTCCGTATCTTGGCTGCTGTAAGTCTTGCTGCTAGGAACATTGGGGTGCATGTATCTTTTTCAATTAAGTGTTTTCATTTTCTTTGGATATATACCCAGGAGTGGAATTGCTGGATCAAGTGGTAGTTCTATTTTCAGTTTTTTGAGGACCCTCCATACTGTTTTCTATAGTTCAGAACTTGTTATTTAGACATGCCAGTTAGTGGCTAGGTTTGTAGGATTGTCCTCCCTGGAGCTATCCTGTCTACATTCTCTACTTTTATGTCTATTTCCAGTGCTATCAATTTCTTCTGGAAATGGGTGCCCTAGGCTGTAGTTCTTAAAATGTACTCCCCTAAACTCTTTTATCATGGGCTCCTCTTCAGGCCTTAGCCTTCTTTCAAACAACTGTGTTTCTGGCCTTTATGTTCCTGACAGTTGTTGTGGGTTTTTGCCCCTGCCAGGATCGTCTGGAGAAACTACAGAAACAAACAACTCTGTTCTTAAATTGGCCTTGATCTCCTTGCCAATCCATCTGTTTGCTGCATATCCAAATTCCCCAGCGTGGAAGGTCCTTGATTTCTTCTTAGTTTAGTTGTTGGATCTTCTGTGGGGTTGGGGGACCCAAGTTAACAAAGAAAGAGACCTTAGTTTCTTTTTTAGGAAAACATTCTTAGAATTAGTTTTTTCTTCCTAATGCTAATTCATAATAAGTGCCAAAATACAATGACTCCATTTCAGCAGTTTCACTGTTAAACCCTGGGCTGCTTTTTGAAACAAATCCTGAATGTATGCATAAAGAAACAAAAAATTTCTGTTGTTTAAGCCAGGCAGTTTGTTGTACTTTGTTACAGTAGCCCTAGCAGACTAACTAGATTTAATTCAGTAACAGATGATCTAATATCCATTTAAAAACCTACTGTACTTTTAGTGTCAGGTATAGAATCTAGGTTATTTTCTCATGACAATTTATTTCCTGTAGAAAGAATGCAGGGGAAGTCTCGACTATCATTTACAACCTTGCTTGAAAGGTATACAAGTAGATCTTGAAGATTATCTTTAGATCTGTTTTTCAAAATAAGGAAGTACTGTTAAGTCAGATCTATACAACAACATGGAAGATGCTTCAAAGGCAGGAGTACAAAACCAAAGTAAATTTAGCATAGGTTGATAAGTGTGTATATTGGCCCAGGAAGAAATGTAAGCTGGCTAAGCATCAAAACTCCTTTCTTCTTTAATGATGTGCTGGTTTAAAATGCACTGACCCACTCTCAACTTACAAGACTGGCTCACGTCCAGACCTCCTGTTTATAGATGCTGCTAGGTAGTTTGCTTAGCAACATACTTAATGGGACCACAGGGAATTTGGTTTTCCAGCTAAATGAGTTTGGATTGTTCAAATAAAAGCCAAATTCAGATGGAAAAAAAAAAAAGAAGAAGAGGAAGAACTTAAACCCACAAGTGAAAACCAATCACAGATAGTTAGATCATATATCATATGCAAATAGCTTTTTCAAGGGTTTTTTTTTTTTTGGTAAATCTATATTCATAAATAATTCTCTAACACTCAGAATTAAGTTTATTTTTACAGAAAGCATATCCAACAGAAAATCAGGTTTTAGATTTCACCGTAAAGGTATTCCTTAAATATGCCTAAATGAATTTACAAAGAAGAAAACTTTATTTTTCAATAATAGTAAATTTTCCTGGCAGTGTTGAACTTTTTCAGGCAGGCATTTTAAGGGAGGGGGGCTAGGTCATTCTGGAGTGTGCCCTTGAGCTATTAGAAATGATGTTAATATTTGTTCAAGTCTCTCAGTGTGTGTATGGGGGGGGGGGCAGGTGGCAGGGTGCATGGGGTAGACAAAATCATTTATGCCCAAAGTGCTGTTTTTATAGGCCAAGGTTGAGGCCTAGTTGACAAGAGGGCTTAGAGAATCCTGACTATAGTTTGGTAAAGGAGGGAGTCTTGGGCAAGAGCATGCCAGCATTGGAGCTTGGAGAGCACCCACAATGGGTAAGAAAGAGTATGATAACTCAACATCTAGAATCTTCTGAGCTTCACAGACATGGCTACTATAAAGGGAAAAAAACTTAAAATCAGATGATAAATTAATCCCCATGGAAATTGTGTCCTCCTTTAGCTGAGCACATTTGGTGACTCTCATATTTTTACAAAGTTTTATCTGTTTGTGCTGTACTCACCAATATTTTAAAATGCCACATTTTCTCTTTTTCATCATGCCAAACTTACTTATCCCGTATGACTCTGAAGAGTGTGTGGTTACTTGAGGTCATTGCTTCTCGAGATGATTTTAGGGAAAAATTCCAATACAAGTATAATTAAATCAAAATTCATTAGATTTCTTCAGATGTTCTTCAGGTCTTGGACATTTGTAAAACCCCTTGGAACCAGGTGCATATGTGCATTTAGAGAGATGGACAAGACATAACTGTTAACAAAAAGTTAGCAATCAACAATTTGCTGTTTGTAAACAACAAGTGTAAAAATACTAGTGTGTGATCACTGATTTCTTTTGGTTTGTGATCACTGATTTTAGGATACTGATACAAACAGTTTGAGTATGCTGATCCAGAGCCCAGACAGTCCTTTGGGTGAAAGTTAGATATCTACCAGTTGTTGAACACATACTCATATATTGTGGAGAGTCAGCCTCAGAATTCTATTTGAGGCAGTATCCTAATGTAAAACTGAAAAAAAAAGCTTGTGTCCTTTACTTGAAGTAGAAGCATTTTATTTTGTCAAAGTGTCTCAAATATAGATGGGTCGGTGAAAGTATTTACAAGTAAAATGCATGAACTGCTTCTTTGCTACCAAAAGACAATAAACAATTAATCTAATAGAATTAAAAACCCAAAACTTTTTTTTTTTTGACGTCTAATGTTTATTAAGCTTCTACTGTGTGCCAAGACTTTCTGCATCACCTCACTGGATCGTCTCAATAACTGCATGAGATGAGTACTTTTATTATCCCCATTTAATGGATGAAGAAAGTGGGTTCCAGAGGTGGAAGTAACTTACCAGGAGTCACATAGCTAGTGAGTGGCAGAGGCAGGCAGGGTACCCATAGATCTGACACCCCGACTCCACACCAGTGTGCCATACAACCTCGGGATGATGCCTCCATTAAAGCAAAGGAAACACAAGCAAGTTCCTGAAAGACATTATTCTAAAGCACAACAACTATGACAGAATGTTAAATCAAATTCAAAACCATGCAAAGAAAATAAAGCCCTGGTTCTTTCCCCTTACATTTTCTCATCAAAATTCAGAATCCCATTATGTGTACTGCTCCCTTTGTTCCAGTTTCTTCTTACAAAGAAGTAAAAACCCAAAACTTTTTAGCTAATGAATATCCTGAAGTCTGTCTACCATATGTTAAGCAAATTGGCATTTATTAAAGTTCATCCATACTATTCACTTGTTTAGAATACTAATTGCTTAGATTGTTGAATTCTTGAGGAATATGTCCTGAAATGTTTGTGAAATTTGAATATGCCATGATAGGGTATTTAACAATTCATCATTAACAATTATTCCTGAAGGTTTCTTGGTGGGTGTCTTTTCCCTTTTCTGGTTTGCTAAGAGTTCTTACCACAACTAGGAGTTGAATTTTATCAAATGCTTTTTCTGCATCTGAGATGATTATGATTTTCTCTTTTAAACCTGTTAATGTGGTGAATGAATGACATTTATAGATCTTTCAGTGATAATTTTCTTAAGATTCCTGAAAGTTGAACTTAAGTCGAACAGTAGATATGTTTGTATGTGTCAGTGGATTTGCTTTTTAGTATTTTGTTCAGTATATCTATAACTTCATACGTGAGTGAGATGGACGTACTATTTTCTGTTCTCTAGCCATTTTCTGGTTTTGTTGTCAAGATTATGTTGGCTTCATAGAGTTGGGAAATAAATCACTCCATTCTTTCTCCCCTCCCTTTTTTTCCCATTCTCTGGTAAGTATATGATTGAAATGCTTTGTTTATTGGAAGTCTGAAAAGACTTGCATCTAAAGATCCCTGATTCTAGTATACTTACTGTGGAAAGATTTTTTAAGCTAGTAATTCCATTTCTTAGTTCTAAATATATCTGGATTTTCATTTTTATACCTTCTTGAGATTGATTATATTTTTATAAAGATATTTCCATTTCATGCAATTTTTCCAATTTACTGGCATAAAATTCAAGGAGGGGATTCCCTGGCGGTCCGGTGGTTAGGACTCCACGCTTTCACTGCCATGGTCCAGGTTCAATCCCTGGTCTGGGAATTAAAATCCTGTAAGCCGCACAGCACAGCCAAAAAAATAAAAATAAAAATTATTCATGGAATTCTTTTAATATATTTTAGTTCTATTGTATCTCTGATTATGTTCTCTTTTTCATTTCTAATATTTATTTGCCCTCTTTCTCTTTATCATTTTAATTTTTCACACTCACCAGAAATTTATCTGAGCTATTTTGTTTCTTCAAAGAATTAACTTCAGACTTATTGATTGCCTGTTTAACCTTTTTTTCTATTTAATTTTTGTTCTTATCTTTATCATTACTTTTCTTCCACTAACTTTATTTTTATTGTATTTTTCATCATCCAAATTCCTAAGTCCCATACTTAGCCCATGAATTTATAGCCTTTATTCTGTCTTAATAAACAAATTAAATGTCTTCACACTTTTAATATATGTGATAATGAGCCAGTTGGTTTATGGATTTTCATTGGTTTTCTTGGCTTATTTATAAGCAAAGTGACTTACCATAGGAGTCTTAAAAGTCTTATGATTTAAGTTTGAGTGTTAGTAAAAACTTCTTTTTGTAAAGTTCAGGGGTAGAATATGGAAATTTCAATGGACTATTCTGATATATATAAACCTAAACAGAAATACTGATCAGAGATTTATTAGTGAGGTTTATCATTTTTCCTATATATGATTATTCTGTTGAGCATTTTGTTTTTAACTTTTTAAAATTTTTGAGTAACTCTGTAATAATATAACCATAATTATATAACTTCATGAATGTAAGTAATATTTGGTGATATTTAATAATGATTTATTTTGTTTGTGCATATTTATGAGATGAGGAAGAACTTTGCATATCATCATTAGAATTAGAATTTTGAAAACTGAGTGCTTAAATACCCTTTTCAAATCATATTATTCAGTAAATGAAAACCAAAAGCCTAAAGCTGCATTTTGCAATATGGTATTCTAGCTGTGGAGTACTTGAAATACAGCTAGTCCAAATCGAGATGTTTCATGTTTAAAATACATGTTGAGTTTTGAAAACTTAGTATGAACAAAATATAAAATATCTCATTAATAAATTTTATATTGATTACATGTTGAAGTGACAATATTTTGTTTATATTGGATCAAATGAAATATATTATCAAAATTAATTTTGTTTCTTTTTACCTTTTTAATGCGGCTATTAAAAAACTTAATATATGGCTCATCTTAATTTCTATTGGGCAGTGCTCGTCTAAGACTTTATTTCTCTATGTAAACCTCAACGCAAACTAGTGAGGAATTTAGAAACAAAACACAAACCTACTGATTCCCTAAAACATTTCGACGATTTCAAAAAGTAACTTATTTTCTTCTCTTCCTTTTTGTTTAGTGAGTTTATTTTTGCTGGCTTAATTTGAAGAAGTTATAAAACATCACAATAAAGGCTATTGTTTCATCAAAGCACATGAACCAGATAAAAGTTTTAAATCATAAACATTGTAAGCAACAGTATGAACAGAAAATAGTCTTTCTTAGTAGAATGCTTCCAGAAATATTTTAAATTTCAAAATAGTTTTAATTTTAAGCAACCAAGTTTAGAATTCGTAAAGTTACATTATGACACTGAGCAGATTAAGTGTCTAGATATTAAGCATATATGATAAAAGAGTCTCAATTTAATTTTGGTCATGCTTATTTCATTGACATTATACATTTAGGTGGATCCACAAACTATCTTTTGAAGAAAGGTTAAACTAGCTTCTGATTTCAAATTAGATTTTGTGTTTTCCATGAACTGAATAGTTTGAAGTGGAGGCTTAGATTCTACTCTACAGAACAATTTCATTGTTTTTTTGTTTGATAATTCAAGAAATCTGGAATAAACAATTCTATTTAATATCTACATTAACCAAGAGAAACATAGCTATGTGTGGATCTTTGAGAAAATGTGTACACTGGGTGGTTTCTTACCTGTTTAGAAAAGATATCACAGAGTGTTGAATAGAATCTGTGAATGTGGCAATGCCCTGAAATAACTGAAAGCAGTGTGATTTGAAAAATTAGCATTTTTGGATAGAAGTTAAATTTGCATTTCATAGCAGTTTTTCATTCTAAAATTACACTTAGCAATTGTAAAAGCATATAATTACCCCTAAGCTTAATTGCCACTACTTTCTGTATGAAGCGAACAGTGTTTAGTTGTTAAGTGCTATAATGGATTATATTACATAATTAAAAAATCTCACCCTTATGAATTGTGTGTTGACTGTCTGTCATTGCTATTGGGTTTATTTTGAATGCAACACTGTTTGGAGAGTGTGTGTGTGTATCTCTGTATACCTCTATCTATCTATCTATCTATCTATCTATCTACCTATCTCTATATATCTATCATCAGAATACTTTGCAGAGCTGTAGAAACTGGAATGTGTTTTCTTTGACATGAAAAAATGCAGCAATCTTATTTTATAATTGTCTAATTATGTGCCATAATGCATGTTTGCTTCTTGAATAGTAAAAAGTTAAAATAAAATGTTCATTTTGTAAATAGAATAGGGGACCAGAGAACACTTACAGGCTAGAAAAGTGTGATATAAATTCTGACAAGCAGCGCTGACAGTAATGCCTTTTAATGTTGTCATCATTGAGGCCAGATTTTTCCCCTACTTGTCCTACTGTGTAGCAGAATAAATTATTATGTGTTTAATAACCAGTAGTTTCTAGAAGATGTGCTTTCTATTAAATTATGTTTTTCTTCTTTTATTGGAACTTAAAATTCTATAATTGAATGCTGTTTCAAAAATAGAGGTAGAGTTCTGTCACTTTATAAACTTTTACCTTTTCTCCCTCTTTGTGAAGTGTGTTCTGCCGTGTGGGAAAAATCAATTTTCAGTAATGAGTGCTTAAGATTATTCATAATAGAGAGAAATTTAAAACAGTTTTCTCCAGGAGATACAGATTTATTGGGTAGAATTCAGCAACACAGATGCTTCTGAGTAATTGTTCAGAATCACAGCATTCTGCCAAAGCCCACTCCTCCAGCCAGAGCAGAGAATCCACATATAAGACAGATTGCGTTCTGACCATTCTTACTTATTTCTAAGGATAGCAATTTGTGGTTCTTATCAATAAGAAGTTTTGACATTCAAAGTTCTATGGGCATTAAAATATCCTGCAGGATTATTTTGATTATAGAAGGGTAAATCTGTCAGAGGATAAAAGTCTTATCATATGCATAGTATTTAGTGATGCATGAGAGGAAGAAAATACCTGTTGCATTATTTATAATGAAAAATAAGTGGTTTACATGCTTCTATGATCTGTTATATAAATAATTATAAACTATTAAACTACTTGTACATGTGAGTCTTTTTATATTGTTAGTGCTATGGGGCTGAATTAGTATAAGACAATGATTTGATATTTTGTTCCGTAGTGTATCTGTGACCCATGAGATCAAACCCTTTCAAGGCAAGAAGACATTTTTGTGATTAGAACATCCTATATGTGCAAAATATTTGTCATAATTTGGTATTTTAAACTTAAAGCCATAAACATTTCACTGCAAGTCTGCTCTTTTTAACCCGAAATGTTCTCCAGACTAAATTGGTATTGTACAATTTTTCTAGACAGGAGTTTAGCAATATCATTAAGATTAATATTAACTTCTAGAAATTTATTTTATGGAAATAATCAAAGATGTATACAAAGATTTAGTATACAATAATGTTTATATTTCATTTATTTATAAATGGTAAGCACTTGGAAACAACATAACTTCCAGAAAAAAAGTCATGATTGATTTAAAAAACATAAAGGACTTCTAATGTAATGGATTACTGTGTGGTTATTTAATACTGTCCTTTTAAAGATAGCCTGATAATTTTAAAAATGGTACATAATGCTAAGTGAAATAAAATGTTAACCATAAATATATCCTGTATGGTGTCAATTTTATATGAGAAAAATTGCACCAAATATATCCTAATTATTCAACCTTGATATGGGATTTGTTATCTTGAGGCAATAGGAGCATGCTTAATATTTTCTTGTTTTGACTGATTGTTTTTGAAATTTTGTTTAGATTGATTATGAGTTACTTCTATAATCAGAGTCAGTCACCATAAGTATTATTTCTAAAACCCAAAGCTCTTATAGGTTGTGCTGCTTCTGCATTTCATTTTCAGTCACCAGGCAACTGGGTGGCCTTAGCCCTTGATGGTGAAAGCAAGATTCTAGTTCATATTACTGTGAATTTCTTAAAGGTTAGGATCTTGAATTGTAAGTCTCTGCTTCCTCTTTATATTTCATAAAACACATTTATGCCCTATTCTCTTTAGGAGTTATTAATTATTTTCCTACTATATGTCATGTCCTGGGAGGATACAAATAAAAATAAGATAGAACCCTTGAGCCAAAGACTTTTCTTTTCTTATATAAAAGCAACAACAGCAAAAAAGTATAAAAGTGGATAGCCAGCCTATATATATTTCTTTTCCAGATAAATTTATTATAGCTACACCATAGAGAATTGTTACCATCTCTTTTTTTCTCTTTGTAGATAATACAAAAGAAAATAGTGACACACATAGGTAAAAGTTTTTGATGTGAAACGACTATATTTCTAAGGTTAATTATTAATGATGAGCCATCAGGGTACAGGACCTAGGCAAGGTACTTGCTGACTTAATTCCATGAAATATGTGAAGAAATATGAGGATTCCTTATTTGCATGTAAGTGAATTCAACTCCAAAGGTGTTAAGTCTCTTGCCTAAAATCACACAGTAAATAGTGATTACACTGGGCTTTGAGCAAAGAATCATCTGACATTTTTCCTAAATTTACTCCAATTAGTGCTCATATAAGACTTCAAGTTTTAATAGTCCTCCTTGTTTAGATTTTATTCTCATTAAATACAATTGTGAAAGAATCAGCTGTGATGGAGGAGCTGGTACTAGTCTCTCCTTCCTGCCTAAAGGAACCAAAATATAACAGGATAAATAACAAGAAGAACCTGTTTAAAGGCACTAGAGCAAAACTAGGACATCTAAAGTTGTGGAGAAAAGAGCAGGGTAGATGTGTGAGCCCTGCCTTCTCAGCAGCTTTTTGCCCAAGGGCATTTGGAAATTCTCATCATAGGGCGGCATGGAGGAATAGAAAACAGTTGCTTGTAGCAGGAAAGGCACTGGTTTTAGAGATCAAAAATTGAAGTAGAGGGTTCTGAAACAGCCAGAACCTACTGGTCCTAGAGAAAAAGCAAAGATAGGGGAAAGCACCCCAGTGTTTAGTTTATAATATCTTTTTGAAGTACTTACTTACTTAGTGCGTATATGGAGAGTGAGACTCCCAGAAACTAAGTAGAGCTCATGTTGCTTCATAGGACATAAAAAGTAGATTTTAGGACGAGCAAGGAGGAGTCCTGATTAATGCCTCAGACTTTTTATGGAATCCTCTGAAAAGACTTTTCCTTGGGAATAAAGGCAAATCAGAAATATACTAACTTCAAATGGATCCAAGGTAATTTTCTTTTTTTTCTTTTTAACATCTTTATTGGAGTATAATTGCTTTACAATGGTGTGTTAGTTTCTGCTGTATAACAAAGTGAATCAGATATACATATACATATATCCCCATATATCCTCCATCTTGCGTCTCCCTCCCACCCTCCTTATCCCACCCCTCTAGGTAGACACAAAGCACAAAGCACCATGCTGATCTCCCTGTGCTATGCGGCTGCTTCCTACTAGCTAACCATTTTACATTTGGTAGTGTATATATGTCCATGCCACTCTCTCACTTTGTCCCAGCTTACCCTTCCCCCTCCCTGTGTCCTCAAGTCCATTCTCTGCTTCTGCGTCTTTATTCCTGTCCTTCCCCTAGCGTCTTCAGAAGCTTTTATTTTTTAGATTCCATATATATGTGTTAACACACGATATTAATTTTTCCCTTTCTGACATACTTCACTCTGTATGACAGATTCTACATCCACCCACCACACTACAAATAACTCAATTTTGTTTCTTTTTATGGCTGAGTAATATTCCATTGTATATATGTGCTACATCTTCTTCATCCATTCATCTGTCACTAGACACTTAGGTTGCTTCCATGTCCTGGCTGTTGTAAACAGAACTGCAATGAACATTGTGGTACATGACTCTTTTTGAACTATGGTTTTCTCAGGGTATATGCCCAGTAGTGGGATTGCTGGGTCATATGGTAGTTCTGTTTTTAGTTTTCTAAGGAACCTCCATACTGTTGGTATCAATTTACATTCCCACTAAGAGTGCAAGAGCGTTCCCTTTTCTCCACAACCCTCTCCAGCACTTATTGTTTGTAGATTTTTTGATGATGGCCATTCTGACCAGTGTGAGGTGATACCTTATTGCAGTTTTGATTTGCATTTCTCTGATGATTAGGGATGTTGAACATCCTTTCATGTGTTTGTTGGCAATCTGTATATCTTCTTTGGAGAAATGTCTATTGAGATCTTCTGCCCAGTTTTGGATTGGGTTGTTTGTTTTTTGATATTGAGCTGCATGAGCTTCTTGTAAATTTTGGAGATTAATCCTTTGTCAGTTTCTTCATTCACAAATATGTTCTCCCATTCTGAGGGTTGTCTTTTTGTCTTGTTTATGGTTTCCTTTGCTGTGCAAAAGGTGTGAGGTTTCATTAGGTCCCATGTGTTTATTTTGGTTTTTATTTCCATTACTCTAGGAGGTGGGTCAAAGAGGATCTTGCTGTGGGTTATGTCAAAGAGTGTTCTGCCTATGTTTTCCTCTAAGAGTTTGATAGTGTCTGGCCTTACATTTAGGTCTTTATTCCATTTTGAGTATATTTTTGTGTATGGCTTTAGGGAGTGTTCTAATTTCATTCTTTTACATGTAGCTGTCCATTTTTCCCAGCACCACTTATTGAAGAGGCTGTCTTTTCTCCATTATATATTCTTGCCTCCTTTATCAAAAATAAGGTGACCATATGTGTGTAGGTTTATCTCTGGGCTTTCTATCCTGTTCCATTGATCTATATTTCTGTTTCTGTGTCAGTACCATACTGTCCTGATTACTGTAGCTTTGTAGTATAGTCAGAAGCCCAGGAGCCTGATTCCTCCAGCTCCGTTTTTTGTTCTCAAGATTGTTTTGGCTATTCGGGGTCTTTTCTGTTTCCATACAAATTGTGAAATATTTTGTTCAAGTTCTATGAAAAATACCATTGGTAGTTTGTTAGGGATTGCATTGAATCTGTAGATTGCTTTGGGTAGTATAGTCGTTTTCACAATGTTGGTTTTTCCAATCCAAGAACATGGTATATCTCTCCACCTGTTTGTATCTTCTTTCATCAGTGTCTTATAATTTTCTGCATAGAGGTCTTTTGTCTCCTTAGGTAGGTTTATTCCTAGGTATTTTATTCTTTTTGTTGCAGTGGTAAATGGGAGTGTATCCTTAATTTGTCTTTCAGACTTTTTCCTCACTAGTGTATAGGAATGCAAGATATTTCTGTGCATTAATTTTATATCCTGCTACTTCACCAAATTCATTGATCAACTCTAGTAATTCTCTGGTAGTGTCTTTAGGATTCTCTATGTATAGTATCATGTCATCTGCAAACAGTGACAGTTTTACTTCTTTTCCAATTTGGGTTCCTTTTATTTCTTTTTCTTTGGTTGCTGTGGCTAAAACTTCCAAAATTATGTTGAATAATAGTGGTGAGAGGGGGCAACTTTGTCTAGTTCCTGATCTTAGTGGAAATGGTTTCAGTTTTTCACCATTGAGAACGATGTTGGCTGTGTCATATATGGCCTTTATTGTGTTGAGGTAAGTTCCCTCTATGCGTGCTTTCTGGAGGGTTTTTATCAAAAATGGGTGTTGAATTCTGTCAAAAGCTTTTTCTGCATCTTTTGAAATGATCATATTTTTTTTCTCCTTCAACTTGTTAATATGGTTTATCACATTGATTGATTTGCATATATTGAAGGATCCTTGCATTCCTGTGATAAACCCCACTTGATCATGGTGTATGATCCTTTTAATGTGCTGTTGGATTCTGTTTGCTAATATTTTGTTGAGGATTTTTGCATCTATGTTCGTCAGTGATATTGGCCTGTAGTTTTCTTTTTTTGTGACATCTTTGTCTGGTATTGGTATCAGAGTGATGGTGGCCTCATAGAATGAGTTTGGGAGTGTTCCTCCCTCTGCTATATTTTGGAAGAGTTTGAGAAGGATAGGTGTTAGCTCTTCTCTAAATGTTTGATAGAATTCATCTGTGAAACCATCTGTCTTGGGCTTTTCTTTGTTGGAAGATTTTTAATCACAGTCTCTTTTTCACTGCTGTGATTGGTCTGTTTATATTTTCTGTTTCTTTGTGGTTCAGTCTCAGAAGGTCGTACTTTTCTAAGAATTTGTCCATTTCTTCCAGGTTGTCCATTTTAATGGCATATAGTTGCTTGTAGTAATCTCTCATGATCCTTTGTATATCTGCAGTGTCAGTTGTTCATTCTCCTTTTTCATTTCTAATTCTATTGATTTGAGTCTACTCCCTTTTCTTCTTGATGAGTCTGGCTAATGGTTTATCAAGTTTGTTTATCTTCTCAAAGAACCGGCTTTTAGTATTATTAATCTTCGGTATTGTTTCCTTCATTTCTTTTTCATTTATTTCTGTTCTGATCTTTATGATTTCTTTCCTTCTGCTACCTTTGGGAATTTTTTGTTCTTCTTTCTCTAGTTGCTTTAGGTGTAAGGTTAGGTTGTTTATTTGAGATGTTTCTTGTTTCTTGAGGTAGAATTGTATTGCTGTAAACTCCCCCTCTTAGAACTGCTTTTGCTGTATGCTGTAGGATTTGGGTTGTTGTGTTTCCATTGTCATTTATTTCTAGGTATTTTTTGACTTCCTCTTTGATTTCTTCAGTGATCTCTTGGTTATTTAGTAGTGTATTCTTTAGCCTCCATGTCTTTGTGTTTTTTATGTTTTTTTCCCTGTAATTGATTTCTAATCTCATAGCATTGTGGTTGGAAAAGATACTTGATAACGATTTCAATATTCTTAAGTTTACCAAGGCTTGATTTGTGACCCAAGATATGGTCTATCCTGGACAATGTTCCATGAGCATTTGAGAAGAAAGTGTAATCTGCTGTTTTTGGATGGAATGTCCTGTAAATATCAATTAAGTACATCGTGTTTAATGTATCATTTTAAGCTTCTATTTCCTTATTTATTTTCACTTTGGATGATCTGTCCATTGGTGAAAGTGGGGTGTTAAAGTCCCTTACTATGGTTGTATTACTGTCGATTTCCTCTTTTATGATTGTTAGCCTTTGTCTTTGTATTAAGGTGCTCCTATGTTGGGTGCATAAGTATTTACAATTTTTATATCTTCTCTTTGGATTGATCCATTGATCATTAGGTAGTGCCCTTTTTTGTCTCTTGTAATAGTTTTTATTTCAAAGTGTATTTTGTCTGATATGAGAATTGCTACTCCAGCTTTCTTTTGATTTACATTTGCATGAAATATCTTTTTCCATCCCCTTACTTTCAGTCTGTATATGTCCCTAGGTCTGAAATGGGTCTCTTGTAGTCAGCATATATACAGGTCTTGTTTTTGTATCCGTTCAGCCCGTCTCTGTCTTTTGGTTGGACCATTTAATTCATTTACATTTAAGGTAGTTATCGATATGTATGTTCCTATTACCATTTTCTTAATTGTTTTGTGTTTGTTATTGTAAAGCAAATAATTTCCTTCTCTTCTGTTTCCTGCCTAGAGAAGTTCTTCTAGCATTTGTTGTAGAGCTTGCTTGGTGGTGCTGAATTCTCTTAGCTTTTGCTTGACTGTAAAGGTTTTAATTTCTCGGTTGAATCTGAATGATATCCTTGCTGGGTAAAGTGATATTGGTTGTAGGTTTTTCCCTTTCATCCCTTTAAATAGGTCCTGCCAGTCCCTTCTGACTTTCAGAGTTTATGCTGAATGATCAGCTGTTAACCTTATGGGGATTCTCTTGTATGTTAACTGTTGCTTTTCACTTGCTCCTTTTAATATTTTTTCTTTGTATTTAATTTTTGATAGTTTGATTAATATGTGTCTTGGCATGTTTCTCCTTGGATTTATCCTGTATGGGACTCTCTGCGCTTCCTGTACTTGATTGAATATTTCCTTCCCCATATTAGGGAAGTTGTCAACTATAATCTCTTCAAATATTTTCTCAGTACCTTTATTTTTCTCCTCTTCTTCTGGAACCCCTATAATTCGAATTTTGGTGTGTTTAATGTTGTCCCAGAGGACTCTGAGTCTGTCCTGTTCTATTCATTCTTTTTTCTTTATTCTGCTCTGTGGTAGTTATTTCCACTGTTTTATCTTCCAGGTCACTTATCCGTTCTCCTGCCTCAGTTATTCTGCTGTTGATTCCTTCTAGAGGATTTTAATTTTATTTATTGTGTTGTTCATCATTGTTTGTTTACTCTTTAGGTCTTCTAGGTCCTTGTTAAATGTTTCTTGAATTTCCTCCATTCTATTTCCAAGATTTTGGATCATCTTTACTATCTTTACTCTGAATTCTTTTTCAGGTAGACCACCTATTTCCTCTTCATTGGCTTGGCCTTCAAAGGCTTGGCCTTTTTACCTTGTTCCTTCATCTGCTTTGTGTTTCTCTGTCTTTTCATTATGCTTAACTTACTGTGTTTGAGGTCTCCGTTTCACAGGCTGCAGGTTCGTAGTTCCAGTTTTTGGTGTCTGCTCCCAGTGGCTACGGTTGGTTCAGTGGGTTGTGTAGGCTTCCTGGTGGAGGGTACTAGTGCCTGTGTTCTGGTGGATGAGGCTGGATCTTGTCTTTCTGGTGTGCAGGACCACATCCAGTGGTGTGTTTTGGGGTGTCTCTGACCTTGTTATGATTTTTAGGCAGCCTCTCTGCTAATCGGTGGGTTTGTGTTTCTGTCTTGCTAGTTGTTTGGCATAGAGTGTCCAGCGCTGTAGCTTGCTGGTCGTTTAATGGAGCTGGGCTTAGCGTTGAGATAGAGATCTTTGGGAGAGCTTTCACTGTTTGATATTATGTGGGGCCGGGAGGTCTCTGGTGGACCGATGTCCTGAACTCGGCTCTCCCACCTCAGAGGCTTAGGCCTGACCCCTGGCCAGAGCACCAAGACCCTGTCAGCCACAGACCTAGAAGAAAAGCAAGAAAAAGAAAGAAAGAAAGAAAGAAAGAAAATAAATAAATTAAATAAGATAAAATAATTAAAATAGAAAAAATTATTAAAAATAAAAAAGTAATTAAAAAAAGAGAAAGAAGAGAGCAGCGAAACCGAAAAACAAATCCACCAATTATAACAAGCATTAAAAACTATACTAAAAATAGCCAAAAAAACTGGACAGTCAGAACTCTAGGACTAATGGCAAGATCAAAGCTATACAGACAAAATCACAAAGAAGCATACACATACACACTCACAAAAAGAGAAAAAGGAAGAAAAAAAAATATATATATAAAATATAAAACGGAAGAGAGCAATCAAATCAATAAACAAACCTACCAATGATAATAAGCTCTAAATAGTAAACTGAGATAAATGTAAAACCAGAAACAAATTAGATGCAGAAAGCAAACCCCAAGTCTACAGTTAATATCAAAGTCCATCGCCTCAATTTTGGGATGATTCGTTGTCTATTCAGGTATTCCACAGGTGCAGGGTACATCAGGTTGATTATGGAGATTTAATACGTTGCTCCTGAGGCTATTGGGAGAAATTTCCCTTTCTCTTCTTTGTTCGCACAGCTCCTGGGGTTCAGCTTTGGATTTCGCCCCACCTCTGTGTGTAGGTCACCTGTGGGCATCCAGTTAGGGCATCCAGGTACATCTGGAGTTTCTTGCCTTTTGGGAAGTCTGAGGTCTTCTGCCAGCATTCAGTAGGTGTTCTGTAGGAGTCTTTCCACATGTAGATGTAGTTTTGATGTATTTGTGGGGAGGAAGGTGATCTCCATGTCTTACTCCTCCATCATCTTGAAATCACGCCCCTCCAAGGTAATTTTCAGTCTTCTATCTACTTGCCAGAAAAAATATCATATCTTCTTTTTAGGGAGATAATATCACACAGAGTCTTTATAGTTTTTATGTTTACTGTCTAGCATTCTTTGAAAAATTACCAGTAATGCCAAGGAAATATGGTGAAAAAGGATAATGCAATAGCAAAGGATGATCCTGATGTTAGAACGGTCAAACACAGACTTTAAAATAACTCTTGTTAATGTGATAAGAAAATAGATGAAAATATTGACTATGTCACCAGAAAGCTGGACTCTATAAAAGCCATAAAATGCAAATTTTACAACTAAAAAATATAAGTAAGAAATATTTACGCAAAGGGAAACAAGTTTAGATAATACAAATAAGAAATACAAATAAGATATAAAGGACATGGTAAAAAGATTGAATAATTGTATATTTAGAGTTCCAAATGGGGAGGAAAGAGAGAATGTGACAGAAGAAATATTTGAAAAGGTACTGGCTGTCCTTTTTTTCAAACTAATGAAAGATACCAAGCTAGAGATCAGGAAAGGTTTCTGAATAGCCAACAGAATAATTAATTCCTAGACACATCCTAGTAAAACTGCTGAAATTTGAAGTCCAACAAAATAAAACAAAATACCTTAAAAGCAGCCATAGTGAAAAAGCGATATTTTACCTTCAGTAGAGCAATAATGAGACTGTTAGTTGGCACTTCAACAGAAAAATGGAGGCCATGCCATGACAATGGAATGACATCTTTAATGTGCTGATAGGAAATATTTGCCAATGCAGTATTTTGTACCCATGGAAAATAGTGGTGAAAGGGTAAGGTAAAATATAGTTGCAAATAAAACCTGTGAGAAATTTTTTCTAGTAGACCAGTGCTTAAAGAAATATTAAGGCAGTTTGCGAGCAGAAGGGAAATCATTCCTGAAAGAAACACAGTAATATGGAAGAAAGGACAGCATAAAAAATATTAACAAAATTAATGTTTATAAAACAATAATTATGTGTCCTGGGTTTTAAAATATATTGTAACAACTAAAGGCAAAAGAAAATTAACAGTATTAAAATGTTGTGAATTTTTTTTTTTAATATTCTAGGAAATGGTGAAATCACTAATTTGGATTAAACTCTAATAGTGTCACTAATGTATGTTGTAATCCCTAAAGTAATATTGAAAGGATTAAAAAAATGTATTAATAACAAGCAAGTAGATGTAGGAAATAATATAATTAGAAATACATAATCCAAAGAAAATAAGGAAGGAGAAGGGAAAGAGTGATAAATAGAAAGTAATAGTAAAATGGTTGACTTAATTCATAATTAAATTTGTTAAAAGTAATCTAACAGAGACAGAGATTGTCTAGATTAAAATTAAAAGAATTATTTGCTGCTAACTCAGAGATATTACTTAAATAATAAAGACACAGAGTTTGAAAGTAAAAGGATGGAAAATGATATCTGATGTAGCTGTAATATTAAAAATGTAGCCCTTAAGGGAAGTATTACTGGATATTTCATAATAATAAAGATCAATTCAAGAAGATATAAAAATTCTAAATTTGTATGTACCTAATTATAAAATCTCAAATGAGATAAAGCATAATTTTACAGAGCTAAAATGAGAAATCTAAAAAACACCCCTACAATCATGGGAGATTTAAACACAGCTTTCACAGTAAGACAGTTAACAAACAATAATAGAGAAGATTTGAACAATACAATTAACAAGATTAAATCAATACACACATTACAGTCAGCAACTGGTAACTGTAGAATGTATATCTTATAAAGTTCACATGGAACTTTTAGTAACATAGACCATATACTGGGTCAGAAACCAAATTTCAATAAATATAAAAGAACTGAAATTATACAGAATATGTACACTGAGTATAGTGGAATCATGCTAAAATTCTAGAACAAAAAGTTAACTAAAATATGTCCTACTTTTTGGAAATTTAACAATACAAATCTCAATATATCTCAATACAATCTCAACAATACAAATCTCAATCCCTCAGTCAAAGAATAAGCTATAATACAAATTATGAAATATTTTTAATTGAATGAGAATTAAGATAATTCTCATTATCTTAATTATAAGAATTAAGATAAAAAATCTAACAAAAGGCTTGAAAGGAAACTTACATAAATGGAATGATATACCATGTGTTTATGGATTGTGTCAATGTCAGTGCTGCAAACTGACTATAGATTCACTGCAATCCCAATTAAAAATCTAGTAGGGATTTATGGGGAAGCTGACACACTGATTCTACAATGCAAATGGAAATGCAAGTGTCAAGAATAACTAGGTCAGGCTTGAAGAAGATAACAAAGTGGGTGGATTAATATTACCAGATACCAAAACTTATTATAATGTTGCAGTAATAGAATGTAATAGTGGTTTAAGTATGAAAAAAGCGATCAGGGAGCAGAATAAAACGTCCAGAAATAGACCCATTCATTTGTGATCATCTGATTTATTGACAAAGTATCACTGAAATACAGTGTGGGGAAAAATAATGGAAATGTGTGCCACAGAATTATGTATATCTGAAACGAACTCAAATCGAGAATAAAGAACTCCTACTAATCCATAAGAAAAGCATAATATAATGAAAATGGGAGAAATAAGTAGACATTCTACAAAGAAGCTAATCAAATGGTCAATTAACATGAAAAGGTAATCAGCAATTTAGTTCTCAGGAAAATGTAACTTAAAGCTAAGAGAGACCCCTAATTCCCATCTGAATGGCCTAATATTAAAAAATAAAGTATCTGAAAGTTATCAAGTGTTAGAAATGGAAGCTATGGAACAACTAGAACTTTTAAGCTGCTGACAGCAATGTAGGTTGGTATAACTGCTTTGGAAAACTGTTGGTATTGTTTTTTAAAACATTCCCTATGACCAAGCTATTCCACTCTTAGATATATGCCCAACGGTATAAGCACACTTTTGGTAAGCACACCAAAAAGTCTGTATGAGAGTGTTCATAAACAACATTATTTTAAATATCCCACAGCTATAAACAACTGAACTTACTGTTAAGAATAGAATTGATAGGGCTTCCCTGGTGGCGCAGTGGTTGAGAGTCCGCCTGCCGATGCAGGGGACACGGGTTTGTGCCCCGGTCCGGGAAGATCCCACATGCCGCAGAGTGGCTGGGTCCGTGAGCCATGGCCGCGGAGCCTGTGCGTCTGGAGCCTGTGCTCCACAACGGGAGAGGCCACAACAGTGAGAGGCCCGCGTACCACAAAAAAAAAAAAAAAAAAAAAAAAAAGAATAGAATTGATAAATGAATTGGGGATATAAATTTAAACTTTATAGATCAATGAAAAGGAATAAACTATTACAACCCAAGCAACATGTATAAATTTCACAGAGCAAAAGATGTCAGAAACAAAAAGAGTATATATCACATATTTCCATTTACATGAGTTCAAAGACAAAGTTAATTTGGGATGTTAGAAGTAGAAATTTTTGTTACCTTAGAAGTGGGGTAATGACTGAGATGGGGCATACACCTCCTGGTGTCTGCAAATGTGTCCCCTTCATGAAAATCCATCCAAGCTGTGTTAAAATTTGTGCATTTTATAGTATTTATGTTATGCAACAATGAAAGGCTTTAAAAAGTATATATTATTTTAGTTCAGTGGAAAACATGCATTGTGATGGAAAATAATATACAATTATATACATACAGACCAAGAGACAGGATATAAGCACAAGGCTTTCTAGTGAAACAATTTTTATTGAACACTTTGTCCCTTCAGGTCAATTAGTGATTGGTTGGAAGAGACGATCGTTTCTCACTATCGTGAGAAAGTCCCAATTTATTTAGCCGAAGTTATAGGACTTCACAGAAAGATAATGCCTACCTAGAACAGGTCTAAACACTGTTTTTTTTAGAGTGGATATTCCTTAGCCCTTTAGTTTCTTAGTGGACACACAGTTGCTAATGACATTGTACCATTAGGCAGAGCTAGCCAGAGTTGAAGGTTATGATCCAGCTTTGCAACTGCCCTTTTATCCTCAGGGCTTGTGTCACCAACCCCAAAGAAAGGGCATATACTGATATCTGCTTCTGCACAAGAAACTATCACAAACTTTGGAGTCTTCTGTTTCTTGAAACAAATTCAGAAGACCATATTCATCCTGACCCTGGAGAAGAAGGCAGAATTGTTGCCCATACACTTCTGAATATATCTCTTCCCCCAGCACAGTTTTAATGATGACTAATTTACAGTGATTTTTACATCCTGACAGTGTCCTGAGTGAACTGTAAACTAAAGCTGCTACTAAGGGGTTTATTGATTATCCCTAGTTCACAACAATTAGAATTCAGAGAATGAGGGTCTGTATTCCAGTTAAAATTCCTTTTTGTAAATATTACCTGTATTGGCCCAGCATCACCATTTTTGTCCTTTGTGAAGTTAATTTGTAGGTCAGATCCAACAACCTGAATGATAAAAAGGGATTTTTCCCCCCCATGTTGAAGTGTGGACTTTCTTGGTGTTGTTTTTCTTACTGTACTTTAAAAACAAAATTCTATTGTATTTTTTAATGTAGTACTTATAATCCTCACTGGGCAAATCCTGTATATATATATATATATACACACACACATGGTAGATAATAATGCTAATGCCTATCTATCTACTGTGATTTATCTTTCTAACATAACTTTAAAAATCTCAGTGAGAAAAAAGCCAGCCAGCCAGTCAGTCCAGGATAAATCAGGAAAGATAAGGCAGAAGGGTTTTAGAAATATCCATTAAAGATATTGTAGAATAGTTTTAATTTCATTTTTCATATTTTTTAGCCAACTATTGAATATAACACTGTGGCACAAAAGGGCATATGCGTCTTTAATTTTAATAGACTAAGAAACAAGATTAAGTAATGAATGAATCTTTGTACTGTGAAATTAGTGGGGATTCTTTTCTTTTTCATAAAAAGCAAAAAGCAGTGATACATCAGAGCCTTGTTAGTATGGATCTGACTGAGAGAATAATTTGATATGAAATGTGAAAACTATCTGCAGTGTAGTTTCTAGTCCAAAGAATTTGAATAAGTGTTATGAAATATGAATTTGTTTCTGCTTCATCTAACTAGATTTGGTACAATGGGGTGTGCAGTTAGGGAGAAAAAGTCTCTGGTATTTAATAAGGCAATAATTCATGCTGAATGGTTATGAGCAGTCATTCAATGAAAAATTGATTTTTATAGTGTTCTAGACTTGGTAACTTTTGGAGATTTGTGTGCTCATTGTGCAAGTACCATAAAGAAAATATATAGTTCTCATTAAAAGGTGAATACATTTTTTTCCTGTATTTGATAGATATTTGTTAAAAGTTCGAACATTTTTCTTTTGCAATTTTAGATATTCTTACTATGTTTCTAAGAAGAGTGTAGGTAAAGAGAAATAACATGGCTCCAGAGTTTACTCTTTTCTCTTAGTCATGAGTGGATTTATAAATAAACTG
This sequence comes from Grampus griseus, assembly GCF_964374135.1. Lineage (NCBI taxonomy): Eukaryota > Metazoa > Chordata > Mammalia > Artiodactyla > Delphinidae > Grampus > Grampus griseus. The sequence continues at coordinate 37,781,513 of NC_139003.1, forward strand.
GCTGATTTCCATCCTTAGCAAGAGAAGCTAGTTATAGTTTAGTTTATATTTCAAATCAAGACATCTTTTAGCAGTTGAAAAGGTTACAAAGTGCAGATTACTCATCAGAACGTAAGACTATTTATTGTGTGTTGTTGGAAATAAAACTGCAGCACTAATTCTACATAGTAGCATAGTGTTTATCGTTAGAGGATGTCACAGTCTGTAAAACAAATAATTTACCTTTAATAGGTATAATGCCTCACGTTGACATTTTAATGACAGAGAAATCTGAGTACTTGTGAATTAATCTGCTTTAAAATTCCCAGATTCATCATGACTTTTAGATAGTGCTTTGATAAGAGCTTTTTAAAAAAAGTTGAAAAACTAGCTATTTGTCATAAGGTAGTACTCTCAAACACATAAAATGCTATTTTAAAGAGATACGACTATTTTCTCTCATTATAAGATATTCTCTTTTGGCTTATGTAAGGACCTTCAGAATTCTTTACAGTAAAACTGCAGATTTTTAATGCATTTATATTTAGCTAAGTTACACACAGAATATTACTTTGGAGCTTGATATCCATCCATCCAAATTTTTTAAAAAATATTTTTTTCTTCTTGTCATGGGACACTAACAATTGGTTCCTAACTTGTTAGCTCACAATCCAGTAGAGATAATAATTTAAAAAGAGAAATTGAAGAGGTGGAATTAGAAGAAAGTAAAATAAGGATAGATGATTTTTGTAATTAAACCCCAGAGAGGATGAAATAATGGCCTATTACTGAGGAGGAGCTGAGTTATGTATAAAATATGCAGAACATCCTGCTAGTGTCTGCTGTGTTCTCGTAGAAAGTTTTATGGGCAGAGCTAATAATGTTAAGGAAGTGGTAATTCTTTTTGTTAGTGAGGATGATGAAGGAATGATTCTGGGTAGCTATTGGTTTTTACTATTCCAGGGTAAATTAAGATTGACTTTCCCAAAATATTTTCTGCAGAAGAAGTTGCCAGTGTGAGAAACAAACCACACTAAAGTACGATGCATGCAGTAAAAATGTGTGCAGGATGCAGTGGGAGGAACAAGCACCATACTTGGCTGAATTAAGGAGGAACCTATAGAAAAGTTACACGTAAGAGGCCAGGTGGTGTAAATAAAGACACTGTGGTGGTAACATTAAGTACTCAGAGAGTACTTAATACTCCAGCTTCAATCACTCCACTTGCTTCCTCCCTTCTAAGATTATTTTAAAGCAAATCCCAGACATAACATTATTTTATTTGTAAATATTTCTGTCTGTATCCATAAAAGATAAGGTCTCCAAAACATAGCCATCTTACCATTGTCACTTCTAAATGTTGGTCGTAATTTCTTAATATCAAATATTGTGTTCAAATTTCCATGATTGCCTTGTAAATATTTGTTTAGCTTGGTTTTTTACATTTGGTTTGTTCAAATCAGGATCCTAAAAAAGATCCACATTATGAATTTTGTTTATGTTCTTTATATAGATTGTAAAATCCATAGATTGGTCAGTTTCTTTCTTTTTTTCTCTCTTTCTCTCTCGTTTTTTTTTTCTCTCTCTCATTACAATTAATTTGTTGAAGAAACCAAGTTAGCTGTCCTGTGAAAAGTTTCTCACATGTTGGATTTTGCTGATTAAATCCCTATGTGGTCATTGAACCTAATTCTCAGTGCCCTATATTTCATACAACTAGTAGTTAGATCTTTCTAGACATTTTAAAGATCTGGAGAAATGAATGAAAAATCACCTGGATTATCCCAGCTAAGTGTCAGTAGAACTGAGGCCTTCCCTCTCGCAATTATTACTTAAGTCTAACAAATGCTGATTGAATCTTTTCTATGCTGAGGTCCTCTGACACGTGGCCTAGGCATTGTGCACATCAATTAAACTCAAGTTCTGTTTTTAAGTGCTTATAATCATTCCCTGTTATACAGGAGCAATGCTGGCCAGATTGCTCAAGATTCCCTGGGACTATTTTCTCTGTAACATCCTGACCCTAACATAGGCAGACAGAGCAGCTCTCTGGTGGGAAACAGCTTTTCCTAAGGCATGAAAGCCATCAGTGTTTATAATCTCTTCAGGCATCAGGAATGGAGTGTGACTAATGAAATGGCACAGTTGGTCCTATGGAAGCCAAGCAGAAGAACAGGTAACCTCAAGTCATCCACAAGGAGAAAAGTGAACTGCAGAAAGATTAGTAGAGTGATTGAAATAAATAGGATCATTTTTCTGAGACGGGATTAGCAATAAGACTTGCTTTTATGACATAAAATGAATATATACATAGGTATGTCTGTAGACACACATACATAAATATTTATATAGGTATTGTTTTTACTTCAAATGCAAAGTTATAAAAACTGTTTTGAGTATTTGGCAGTAAAACAAAGCACAGAAAATATCCAAACCTTGCTTCTCCTTAGTTGGTTCTGTTTCCTGTTTGCAACATGCAAAGCCAGCCCAGTGGCAGAGCCAATGAAAGCAAAAGTCTGTCAGACTTAGTCCTAAGAACTCAGTCAGAGGTATGGTCCAAGATGGTACTGTCAAGACGCGTGCTTTGTTACATGATCTTAAAGGTAATGGCAGGTAATGTACTTTTTTTTTTTTTTTTTTTTTTGCGGTACGCGGGCCTCTCACTGCTGTGGCCTCTCCCGTTGCGGAGCACAGGCTCCGGACACGCAGGCTCAGCGGCCATGGCTCACGGGCCCAGGCACTCCGCGGCATGTGGGATTTTCCCGGACCGGGGCATGAACCCGAGTCCTCTGCATCGGCAGGCGGACTCTCAACCCCTGCGCCACCAGGGAAGCCCGGTAATGTACTCTTTAATGCCAGGAAGTTCATTTGCCTGTGGTGAAAGCATATAGCTACAGAGGGAGGTTTGTCAGCCTGTCAGAACAAGGGCCCATGGACTTACTGCCTAGGGATGAGAACACACTGTGTGTCTTGGAGATGACTGAGAATTTAAAGAATTGCTTGAAGACATGATGAGAAGCCTTTTTTAAAAATTCAAAATAGAGAGCATGTATCTATGATGGTTTATATCAGTGCCTTTGTCAAACTTGAATGCAATATTTAACCCTGAAAAGGGATTATTGTATTGTGCCGTTTCCATGTCATGGATGAGATTTTAAGATTTCTTGAAAGTTACCACTTGATAAGGGCAGGTGTGATAAAATTAATAAAACAAAGTAGTAATGAAAATAAAATAAAAAGTAAAATAAAGTACTGCTAAGGTTTGGCTTTCTGACATTATCCAAATTTACTGGAGAACTAACAGTGTATTACTTCATGGAGTATGAGAATAACCAGGAGTTGTTTGGATGGTTTGAATAGAAAAGTGACTAGCTATTTATACCATATAGTCTCTCAAAGAAAAGTAACCTTGAACATAAAGTGATCTCCTGTTTTTTCATAGACACGATTGTAGGTGACTCAAATGTCTATTTAACAATTTATTAATTTTGTTACAATAGTTATTTAAAATCACATATATAATTTATTATTTTAAATTTATTTCTTTTTTCTGCTGTTACCCGTCATGAAGAAAGTTTCAGTTTTTTACATGTATCTTCATCATCAGTGTTTTCATCATTAGAGCCACTCTCCAAGTCATTTAACAGAGTTTCAGAGCACATGATCTTCCTTTCTGTCTAAGTTGAATTACACATGATGTTCTAACTGGAAATTATATCCCCAGCTATGAGAACCTATTTAGAAAACATTAGGAAATTGTTTTTGTTTCTCTTTTTTTAAAAAAAATTTTCCTGTGTTATATATTTGTGATGTCTTCAACATAATTGCTTATTGTATTGCTTTTAACATGTTCCTCAAAAGTTCTTATTACAAAAGCAGCATGGCATGTGGTTAAAAGCACAGGCTCTGGAGCCAGTCAGCCTAGATGCAGATTTCAGCCCCATCAGTTACTACATTTGTGACCTTGGCCTAGTTAACCCTGTTTTTGTTTCCCTATGGAGTTAATAACAGGAACAACCGGCTAGAGTTACTTTGAGAATTCATTGAGTTATTCCATGTGAAACACTTAAAAAAACTATATGTGTTTGATGACTAAGTGTAAGCATTTGATAATAAACTAATATAAGCATTTGGTAATAATACCACTCTACACTCTCTCTCTGTCCCACCCACAATACTTGCTATTGTGAGCTTATCTTCCCAGATGGAATTTGTAGAATGAATAAAGTTGGAAGCCAATAAATCTGTCAGGTGACTTCTGCTAAACTCAAAATACATGATTGTCTTCATATTTTCACGTTAAAATGTCTTCTTTAAATGGTATTTTTGCCTCAGGTGAAAACTGTCATCTACATGTTATGTGATACACTCATTTGTGGGTGTATCACATTGTATCCTCTCTCCATTTTTTTTTTTTCTATTCATCTGATTTTTTTTTATATTCTTTTCCTTTACGGTTTATTACAGCATATTGAATATAGTTCCCTGTGCTGTACAGTAGGACCTTGTGGTTTATCCATTCTAAACGTAATAGTTTGCATCTGCTAACCCCAAACTCCCCGTCCATCCCTCTCCCTCCCGCTCCCCCTCCCCGTTGGCAACCACAAGTCTGTTCTCTGTGTCTATGAGTCAGTTTCTGTTTTGTAGGTAGGTTCATTCGTGCCATATTTAAATTCCACATATAAGTGATATCATATGGTATTTATTTTTCTCTTTCCGACTTGCTTCAGCTTGGTATGATAATCTCCAGTTGCTGCAAATGGCGTTATTTTATTATTATTTTTTTTTGCGGTACGCGGGCCACTCACTGTTGTGGCCTCTCCCGTTGCGGAGCACAGGCTCCGGACGCGCAGGCCCAGCGGCCGTGGCTCACGGGCCCAGCCGCTCCTATTTCGTTCTTTTTTTATGGCCGAATAGTATTGAATCAATACTATTTATTGATTGTACTATTGAATCAATCTTGTTTAACTTACACATAAAAGGAATGTACTGGAGGGCTATGGGACATTCTTAAACTAAAAGGAAACTCTGTAGGGCTTTTTCTTTGGACAGGATGGGGACCCAGGCAGCTCTGGGCGTTCAGGACACCATCAGGTCACGATACATTGGCTCTGTTTTCTGTCCTCCAGTCAGTTGACCCAAGAGTGGGAGAAACAGAATCTGATTGGCTGTAGTTTGCGTCACTCACCAGAGGTGGGCGGGGAAACATGATTGATAGTCTCAGCCAGACCGGAAGCTTCGGTGGCAGGGGTCTCAGGAAGAAATGAGTCTGCCGGGCGAGGAAGCTTCAGCCTCAATGAGGGGAAGGTCTGCGTTCCGCGTGCGGGGCACCAGACGCTTGTTCCCAGCCCTTCTTCCTTCCCGGGTTCTGGCGGACTCTGCTGGTCTCCTCTCCTCACCTGCAGCCATACTTACCCCCAGGTAGGTGGGGACCTGACCTGGTCCTACCTGGAACTTTCTAGTGCTTGGTGATGCCAACCTGTGCTCGGCCCTGCGCACTCCTTCTTGGTTAGGTCTCTGTCTTTCCAGTTGGGAAAGAATCATAAACTTTGGAAATTCGGTGTCAGGAGTGAAAGTACAGTAACAATAGGTGTTTTTGTCGCTCACCCCATGAGCTACATGAGGTACTGTGCTGAGTAGTTTACCTGCATTATTCCATTTGATCCCCCTGTGATAGTAAAAATTAGAGGCTACAAGTCAGTAGCTGGTAGAGTTCAAATCTAAATCAGGTTGGTCCAAAGCCCAGGGTTCTACCCACCACACAGACTAGGTGACACACAGAAGCCTTTGGACTCTGAATAAACTTCAGGCGGTTCTTAGGCTCTGAGTTATAGGACTTTTTGGATGCAGCTTGTCTAGTAAATTCCAGCTCACTGAGGGCTTGGAATTTGGGTTGTCATGTATAATTGTTGTTTGTTAACAATTTTTTTGGCAATGGAGTTTTCCTCCAGTTCCAACAGATGAGAGAACCCCTAAGTCTGGATTCTGCCCCACAATGCATCACGTTCTAATACTCCATGTCCTAAGCAAGGTGACTTGATAAAAGCCCAAACCGCCAGAGTTTCGTTTTTTTGTCAATTGCCAAGTTTTTACTGGTTGTTCAGAGGACATAGAGATTCTTCATAAATCCAAATTTATTCTGGGTAAGGGACAGTGCTTCATTCTGGGATTATATCCATTCATCTGTACCTTTTTGTGATAAAATGTCCTTTCTTGTGTGAAAAGGTGACGTTAGTAAATAACATTTTATGTTTAAATAACGTTTTGTGCCATTTCCAACAGTCCTTATGCCACTTTTTTGGGGAGGTGAAGTCATCTGATTTTTTTTTTTATTCTTTTTTTTTTTTTTTTTTATTCTTTAGAAAAAATTATTTTTGATTGGCATTCCTTTAATCTCCCCTAGCAACTCAACTGTCCTGGCTTTCATACTATTCAGTAACTACTCTGACTTGACTTCAAATGACAATAGAGCCAGCAAGTCCAGAGAGCAGCTGCCCGTTGGCATTTGCTCTAATAGCATGTTCCAGAGCCATCCTTTGGGATTACGTTTTTATTTACTAATTTATTTTTAATTGCCTGTGAGTTTTTAACATTGTTTCTCCCACTGCGCCGGACTTTGCTTCACAGAATTATGCTCCTTAATTAGAAGCGGCTCATAATCCATATAGTCCATTAGTATTGTTTTAATGTCTGTGCTGACCAGACTAAGCATTTGCCCTGATGCTCATTTGACACCGTCAGACTGAGTGGGTGAGTTCACCTAATGACTCGTCTAGGAGACACACCGTTCCTGTGATATCTTCTTATTTGTCAGTTCCTGGTTTAGGTGGTCCAGCTGATTCATATATATCCATCCTGGGCAATTCCTTTCATGTTCATACTTACAGTGGATATTTGCCATCCGTGACTTGTTTATAATTAGATCCAGATGTCCAAAAAGTCAGTCCCATGCTGACTCATGTTCCATTTTGTGTTGCTCAAGAGATCCTAGATCTGTTTTTGCTTTACTTTTGATAAGACTTTACCAAGATCAGTATATATTATTAAAATGTAGTTATTTGGAAAAAGAAATCGATCTTCTCAATTTAATGCTAATATGTTAAAAGAAATTGCAATAGGGGATGGCTCTAGGTGATATCATTTATACCCGTGGCTTAGTTATCGTTTATATGTTAATGGTTCAGAGGTGTGGCTTTAGCCCAGCTTTCTCCTTTGCACTCCCAGTATCCATACTTGACTTCTCTATTTGGATTCCTTAAAGGCCTCTCAAATGGAAGCATGTGCCAAGCTGACTTTCAGTTCAAATCTGTCTTTTAGTGTTTCCTCAGAGTGAATGTGATACTGCCATCCATACAGGTTCAGGTCAGAGATGTAGGATTCATTTTTGACAGATTCTCTCTCTGACCTCCATTTTGCTATCCGTGAGAAAGAATTGCTGACCTCTTCTCGTAAAGCTGTCATCATCCTGATCTTAGTATCTCCACTGCCACCCAACCCTACACACGCCACTGCCAGTAGCCTTCAGTTTGTTCTCTTAGCCTTCACCCTCCCACTCATCAATTCTTCCTAATAGAGCCAGTGATTTCAATATATTTCACATTGTTTTCCTTTAAACAGGTAATAAAAGTGCAAAGATAAATTTCAAAAGGCACAACTGGCTGTACAGTGAAAAGTAAATCTCCTTCCGACCTCTGTCCTCCAGAGCCCCTCAGTTCCTCTCTTCGGAGGCACTACTTGTATTCCCTTCAGACATACCATGTGTATATTTTAGCAAAACAGCTTCTTACTGAGTAAGCCCTAAATCTGTAAATTGGCTTTTCAGGCCTTGCTTGAAGTACTTGCCAGAGTGTATTTCCTTAGCTGTGTTTCTCAGCGCTTTCTTTAGTCCCCTTGCCTCCAACCACACTGTACCTTCATCCTTTCTTTTAGTTGTTGACCCTGCCTGGCTTTCTCCAAACTCTTTACACACGCTGTGCACATCTCTACCAGAAGGTTCTTCTTCTTTCTCTTCATTTAGCAATAGTGTACCCGCTCAGCTCTAATATTCCAAGTTAAACCGTACTTTGCCAGGGGAATCGTCATGACCCCACAGTCCAGATCTGGCCCCTCTGAAACAGGATCTCATATTTAGCCTTCATAGCATTTATCACTGTTTGTGTTTATATATGCAGTGATTGTTTGGTTAATTTCTTTCACCTTTGCAAGACTACAGGTGCCTTTAGGGCTGTATTTTGCTCAGTGTTGTTATTCAGTATTAGCCCATGAATAGTGGATAAACACTTGAGAGTGCTAGCTTGAGAGGGCTAGTTTGCCTTTGGGAAGCACCCTCTCCAAGTAACCCATTCAGTTTCTTTCTTGTCTGCTGTTACACACAGCCAGTCCTCCAGAACTTCCACCCACTGTGGGTTTAATGTATTTCACTGAGCAACCCTTAAATAAGCAGTGGTAAGTATTTTGAATAGTAAGAAAGGGGGAAAAGAAGTGAAAACTATGGGAGCACAAGGGAAAGGATGATTCTGGGGGTGGACAAGTTGTATTTAAGCTACTCTACCAGTCAGCGTTATGATCTGCTTCTCTATGGAAGGCATGATTTCTTCCTTTGCAAACTCTCCAAATATATCCAACTTCTGGCTTACATGGCTTTTCAACTCTAAGATCCATGAGGGCAGAATTGTCATCTGTCTTGCTCAATGCTTCTATCCCCAGTACAGTCATTCCTTGGTATCAGGGGGGCGGTATTGGTTCCTGTTTCTCGCCTACCCCCAGATACCAACATTCATGGATGCCCAAGTCCTTTAGTTGGCCTCCTTATCCATGGGATTCAACCATGGATCATAAACATATTACATGATCTGTGGTTGGTTGACTCTGCAGATATGGAACCCGTGGATATGGAGGTCAGACTACACTTACTATTGTGCCTGGCAAATAGGCACTAAATAAATATTGCTAACTTGAAATTTAAATTGATTGTGGAGGGATTGTGTATTGACTTAGAAGTATTGTAGGAAAAGGAATAAATAGTTATTCAGGGAGACTGGCACATTGTCACTAAAGGCAAATAGTGGAGATGCATAAAGAAGTGTTATTTGCACTCATAGTTTTGGCTCCTTTTGCCTAGTAAATGTTGTGGACTTCATAACGTGGTGGGTTTGCCTTGCAAGCAAAATTGTCTTACAGTGTGGAGGTTTTGTTAGTCCAGCAATTAAATCTCCTCATTTGACAAGGTTGCAGTATATGTTATGACACTAAAACAGAAATTATAATTTCTAAAAAGTTTTACAAAACAAGTCAGGGTAAAGAATGAATAAAATAAAACTGTTTTAAAGATTTGATTACATCATTAGTTTGTGCATAAGAGTAGTTTTGAATATACAGTATCTGAGTTGGTTTCTCTTAAGGCACGACATGATTACTACTGTTATCATTTAAAACAAGAGTGTATTTTCCCACAGTGGAGAGCAAGGTAGATATCCTGAGTCTCCTAATGGCCCTGCTGAAAGTTATTGGGTGTGGTTTCAGTTTACTTTGGTGTCCTTCAATTGTGAGAGCCATTTTCATTAAAGGTATTATTCCTTCTCTTAGCCTCAGTAAGAAGTGTCTGTAAAGAATGCTTTCATTTGAAATCAGTGGAACAAGAAACTTGGAAGCAAAGGAAATAAATTTCTAAGAAATAAATGTTTGTAAAATGATCCAAGGTGAGATTTTTAAAATGTAGACAGGATAGGGCATTTGTATTTTTCTTTTAAAAAATATAATCCAACAATTGTTGCCCTTTTACAGGGAATAGCTTCTCAGTATTTTAAAGGTAACCCATGGTGTCACAGAGTTATTCCTGGAGTTTTTGACCTAAGAGTCACTGCTGTGTGGTCTGGAGTCATGGCTATCTACTCCACTTATTTAGCCTGGGAGGGGGTTGGGGGAATAGGTGGGGGATGTATCAGAAAAGTAAGTTACTTCTTGGTAACTTACGAATTTATTATATAGTACCATAATTATGTAATATGTCACCTCTTTTTAAAATCAGTGCTTTTGCTTATTTCTCATTTGTAGAATAAAAGAGCAGTTTCTAATGGACATCTTTCTTAAGACACTGATTTTTTTAAATTATATTTGAAAACATTTTTCTGTCTTTTTTGATCTCAAAACAAACATGCAAACATAAAACATTGATCAGAGCTCACACAACAGTTAGGAAATAGGGTGCTTCAGCTACTGAGTAATTAGAACTTAGAAAATGTGTACATTTTTAAACTTAAAGAAAAAAAGGTACACAACTGTCCTGTGTAGACAGTGATATAGGATGGGTTATGTTCTGCTCTCTGTCCACAACAACAAAGATGTCACAATCTAAAAATAAAATCAGAATGATAAATTTCAGCTACAACAATAAAAGTTTGGGGACCAGGAGAGTTGTTCATCTAATTGAGGGCACTGCCTTCTCCTGTCCTCAGGTACAGGATATTGTTCCATTTTAAGCCATTGAGGGAGAAATGCTTTATATTTTAAATTGTGAGCTAATAAATGTTCTTTTTCTCATTAACACACATGACCTCTATGATGTATGCTCTCATGCACGCTGGCCCAGTTTCTCAGTCGCTGTTAATGATGTTGAGAACCTCTGTTTAACATGAATTATTTTCCAACTGAATCCCTGTAAATTCACAATAGATATTCATTGTAGTATTCTGCTTGTCCTGTTCAGGAAAGAGAAATAGCAAAATGAACGCTGATTGTTGTACCTTTTCTGATTTCTTCAATATGTGTATAAAATTATTCCATTTATTGGAATTATGCAGACAGCTTTGTCATACTTCTGATACTAGAGATAACACGAGTTTCTTATTTCATACAATAAGATATTTGCTGTTCAAATAACAATAGAGTTGGAATGAGAAAGACAGATGAAGGATAACTGATAATTAAGTTTAGAGGGCTCTGTCTAATTTTATGTTCTTCTTAATTTATGGTGGATTAAATAGTTTCATATTGTTTTGCCTTCGTTGACACAGGTAGGTATGGAATTTGGCTTTAACTCCAAATCCATAATGTCTGCAGTAAAGTCCTAGAAAATGATAATAATTGCATTCCTAAATCTGCATAATTAATTGCTAGACTTAGTTTTTAGTTGTTTTTTTTGTTTTTGCTTTTTTTTTTTGCGGTATGCAGGCCTCTCACTGTTGTGGCCTCTCCCGTTGCGGAGCACAGGCTCTGGACGCGCAGGCTCAGTGGCCATGGCTCACAGGCCTAGCCTCTCCGTGGCATGTGAGATCTTACCAGACTGGTGCACGAACCCGTGCCCCCTGCATCGGCAGGCGGACTCTCAACCACTGCGCCACCAGGGAAGCCCAATTTTTAGTTTTTAAAGTTAGGGAAGAAGATAATTTAGAGAATAGGGCTTAGAAAATTATGCAGCTCAGGGCAAGCTTATACTATAACCTTTTTTCCGCCCCCCATCATTTGACTTGACTGTTGGAATATCATTTTACTATAATTACCACAAAGATATTTCTAATAGCCTTCATTTTGACCAGCCTAGGAGGCGATATTGTTGGCAGCTAGCAAAATCACTCCATAACTGGGCAAATGAATAAAGCAGATTTTGTAAACTCATGGGATTATAGAATATTAAAGTCAGAAATTGCTAGGGAGGTTATTCAATTCAGTCCCTTACTGATATTGGGAGGAAACTAAGACTCAGTGAGGTACAGTGATTTGTCATGTACATTTTGCCAGGTTAGTGAGGAGACAAACTAGAATTCAGTTTTTAAAATTGTTTGTCTTTATCACCTCACTTTCTCTCTTAACTCATTTCTAATAAGAATGTATTTATATCTTAATTAAGATAAAAGGGAATGCAGTGAAATTTACCAAATATAATGAATGGAAGCTGTTGTATAGTAATTTGACTGGTCTTTGTCCTGGGCTATGGATATATAGGAATGTCTTTGTTATTTATGAGCCCTTTGGACAACATCTAAGTTTATGTTAATAAAGTGACTGATGATGGGCCCCTAGATAGCATCGGGAGGGGGCTGGTCAGCTGAAAAGACCAATGTGATTAGAATGTTAGGGCTTTGAGCCACATGATATCAGCCCAACTTCCCTGGAGACTGAGTTCAATCACATGACCAAAATCCCAATAGCAACTGGGCACTGAGCTCACTGGAGCTTCCTGGTTGGTGAACACACTGATGTGCTGGAAGGGTAACATGCCCGGATTTCACGGGGAAAGAACACAGACACTGTTTGGGACCCTTCGGGACCTTGCCCCATGCTTCCTTTCATTTGGATGGTCTGGTTTGTATTCTTTATAATACAGCTATAATTGTAAGTATAGCACTTTTCTGAGTTCTGTGACTCGTTCTATAGAGTTATCAATCCTGAGGGTGGTCATTAGAAGCCCCCATATTTAGCTATTTAGTCAGATATGCTGGTGACCTGGGAGGCCACTTGTGGCTGGCTTCTGAAGTGACAGCAGTCTTGTGGAGCCCTGAAGTCCTTAACTTGTGGGGTCTGTACTAACTTTGAGTGGTTAGCGTCAGACTTGAAATGTATTGCACAATGCCAGTTGGGGTTGGTGTCAGAATAGAAGCCTTGAAACATACATGCTATGCAGTTCCCCAGTACTCCACGTGATCTTTTTGTTCACAGCTGATTTGGTGCAGAAAAACTGGTTAAGTGAGAGTCTAGTTGACCATGAATTGTGAGCATTGACCTGGAATGCCTGTTCCTCTTCCTTTGGATGACATTGTGCTTTCTCTGGTAGGGAACTTGTGCTTAGAAACATGAATTGGAAAACTTAAGGTATGTGCTAAGAATATTTTCCATGTTTGAGTAGGTCTCTTCCAGTTTCTACCCTTCTTGTAACACGGTTAAATGATACTTTCTAAAGCCTTGCTAGTCAGAGTGTAATTCTTAGACCAAAATCATTGGTATCATCTGGGGGCTTGTTAGAAATGAAGACTTAAACATAATCTGTAGTGTAACAAGCTCCCAGGATGAGTCATAAGCACAGTAAAGTTTGAGAAACGTTAATCTAGAATTTGGAGATAATGAGAAAGATTTATATTAAACTAAAATCCAAACCCTTCTCTTGAAAAAATGAAGATGAAAATTCTGACTTATATTTTTGACCTGTTATTTTCCTCAATAATCAAAACCAATTTGTAAATTCTTCCACACCTACTTAACTGTCATGGTACTGTCTTTCATGACTTTGGGCATTTGTTAACATCGTTAATGTTTCAATATTGCATACAGGCGTTAAAAATCAGTCTCTAGCTCCTTGTTAAATATGGTTGATTGAACACATGCATTTATCTTCTCTTCTTGAAATGTCACTAAAATAGCAATAAGGAATAAAAAGAAAACATCAACCCACAATGATAAAGAGAATGGGAAAGATACTGTATTAAGCAAGAGATGTTAGCAGATTCTGTTCTTTACAGAATTTGAGAATGAAATGTTCTAGGTACATTGAAAATTAAGCAAGTGAAAAAAAAAAAGCAATGATTATCTGTAGGGAATCCAAAACTGTACAGGAAACAGTGTAATCATAGTCATAGTATACTATGTGGTTTAGCACTAAGAATTTATAATATGTGTATATGAGTGTTGATTTAACAAAAAGTTTGTGGTAAAATTATATTTTGAGAGAAGATTGAGAGGGAAAGTGTGGAAGTATATAAGGGAACTAAATTCTCATTCTTCAGAATATTATTTCTAGTCAGTAAATTGTATCTAAGACTTTAACATTTAGTATTAGTGGTATAGGTTTGGAATGTGGTAGGTAATACTACCAGAAACAATAGTTGAGTTAATGTTCTCTCGTTTGCTTTCTCTCAGTCCCAAATATGCCAGAATTTATGGATACTGATGCACAGTGTAGAGACTGTTGGATTAACAGTCAGAAGATCTGTGTGCTAGTCCTACTCTGCCGCCAATGAACCATGTATTTTTCAATGAAAAAGGCATAATGTTCCATGATTCTTATACCATTTTATCATCCAAGTTCTATACTATGTGTCATAGATATTTTCCTCTGTTGTAAGTAGAGTAGATAAGAAGAGACAATTTCTAGTAGCTCCCTCAATGATATTAAATTTTGTTTTGCTTTGTCACTCAGCCATTTACCCAAGTGGCTTTAAAATTACCCTTTCAGGGGAAGAATAGACAGGTTTTCTTCTCAAGCAGCCAAATAGTCTTAATAACTTGGAGAACAGCATGGAATTAGCATGAATGAGGAGCAATAGTTCCTTTAGTTTAGGCAGATGGAAATATTTTCAGTTCTCACACCCTATGACATTTGTGAGAGTTCAGATATTTCCCAAATTGCAATCTGGCCAAAATGCCTTGGCCTTGTTAACTTATTTCACCCCTGCCCAATTATATTTTTTAGCTTTCTCATCATTTGTGTTCCAAGCTTTTGTTTATTCAACAGCACATCTATAATATTAAGTGAAATCTAGTATTTTTGAAAGGCACACGGCTATGACTTTGAATTTTGTTTAGATTTTAGAACCCTGTAGATTGAATGTGCAAGCAGAAAACATCTAGTATTGACTCATCTGGGCTCAAGAATATGTGTTCCTTTCCAAAAGGTTCATATTAGCCAGGTCATTGCCACTTCGTGTCATATCTGCCTTTGCCAGCCAATTTTCTAAAGGGCAGTATTGAGCAGGTGATAACAGAGACAAGGCAATATTTAATGAGGGCAAATAAGCTAACAATTCAAGTGGACAGAGGGCTTTGACCTCTCAACGCCTCCTGACTCTCTGTCTGCCTCTCTCACCCCAACTCTGCCCGTTGTCTGTTCCTTTTTTCTTCACTTGCTTTTTAGTTTCTTGAGTCTCACTTTTTCAGGATTGATGTGTTCTGTTCTTGTCTCTCCTCCTTTCTTTTCTGCTCTTTTTTTTTTTTTGCTCCTGTTCATTTTTCTCAGAGAAAATAACAAACTAGGAAATTGAACTGTAATGGTAACTGGGAAATTGAACTGTAATGGTAACTGGGGTTTAGTAGATGAGACAATAGAAAGCTGGAAGGTAGCTGTAGAAATAAAATTAGAGTTTCAGTTTTCAAAGTAGCAATGCCAACAGCATAAGGCAATCTTGTCAGAGAAAGAATATCCTAGTTTTTCCTTTTGCTGGGGAATTGTGAGGTGAACCACATTTATAGCAGGTGAAATATATCTTAATAGGTGTTCTCTTTTCCTAGCTTAAAATAGGATTTTTTAATTCAGAGGAAAATGTACCTTTTTCTCTTTTAGAAAATGAAGATTTATTCCTATTTTTATAAAGAGAACAAGCACTGTTTTATGTGTCTTCTGTCACAAAAACAACTTTTTAGATAGGGGAAATGGTTATCTTGCATATCAGGGCCAGTTTAATTACTGTTATCTGGAATTTTCACAAAATATATCTGGAAGCTACTTAATTGCTGTAGCATTTCTTACTCTCTTTCCTCCTGTGTAGTTTTTCCCATCATAGATAATTCTCTAAACTCTTGCAGGGCAAGTACATATCTGGTTCATCCTTGTATATCCTGCAGCTTCTAACATTTTAATTTCATAGTAAATACCAATGAATAAAGAAATATCAACTGAGTCCAGTCTCTGGCCATTGTTACCGTTTATTACCTGTTCATGGAATCATTTAGGCTTTTTGCCTCGGGGTAGTAGTGCTGCTGAGGTTCCCAGAGCACTAAAATTGTGTCTTAATTTAGCCTTTTATTAGCTCAGTTCCAAAAGATTTTCTTCAATGTACAATGTATATAGGGCAAAGATAAAAATTCCAGATTTATCCCTCTGTTCATGAAATACTTGACAACAAATGGACACCATATTCATTTGTTTGCAGTTTTTTTCCACAAAGCCAAACAATTTTAAATAAAGGTTTCAATGGAGATAAATTTTTAAAATCACGTTAACTGAAACATTTTTAGCAGTATGGTATGTTCTGATATATTTGTGGCATTTGAATGCATCCTAATTTTCAAGATTTTTCCTTCCTAGAATATAGATGCAGGCAGTTCTCTTTTGCCGTAAAGGGTTTTACAAGTAAGTTATCTCTTATCTCTAATCTTTTTCTAGCTATATTCCACTTTTCCTTAAGGATTATTTTAATTTATTGCAAGTCATTTTGCAGGGTTTTCCATCTGTAAGTTACACCTAACTTGGAACAAGTGATATCATTTGTTTGTTTATGGATGGCTATTAAAATTTAAGATAGGTTAGCAGTTACATAAGAAACAATGAATTATATTGCCCATGTAATAAAAAGTAGCTACCACAACTAAACAGAGAGGCACACTATTTCCCTCTTACTTTGGTACTGTGGCCCCACAAGTTAATGTAGGGCACGAAGTATCAGAGAATCCATCTGTATTCCTACTGTATTTCGAAGTGAGATTTTTAAAAGTATGATTTCTTAATTTATTCACATTAAAGTTCTTACAAAAAATAAACACTGACTTCTGGTCTTTAGTAAAGCTGTTGAAATGCCTCTTGGTCTTAAGAAACTGAACTGCTTTTGACTCTGTGCTTTTATTATTCAGAGCGTCGTGGTGGTAATTTAATATCTTTACTCCTCAAATTATTTTTTTTCGTGTCATTTGTCTGCTTCTTGGCTTATCAAGCTTGATTACATTTGCCTTTTCTTACTTTGAGCAATGTGGTCTGAAAGTGTGAAACAGAAAAAAATTGATCTTCCTAACTATATAAAGGAATATGCCAGTGTTTTGTATAAGTTTTGTTTTGCATGATGGAAAACTGTAATTCTGGCTTAACATCTTTTTTTGCTGAGATTAGGGAATGGTGAAACGGATCATCAGCAACTTAAATAAACACTGATTTTAAAAATTCCTTCAAACAGAAAAAAAAATTTTTATAAGGCATCTAAATGGCTCTTTCAGCATGATAGTATAAATTGGACACAGAATGAATCCTTCTTGACAATTAATTTTACTTTATTTTGGTTTGCATTTTTGTTATACTGTTGTAAATGCTATCAAAGAACTGAGATGGAGGAAGTTTAACACTGTTCAATCCATTCCCTGTTGCCATTTGAAGTTGAACTGAGCTGTTGTGTATCTTTGTAACTTTCCAATTTTTGAGAACTGTATAGTTGACATTCTAGATTTATCCATTTCTGTCTGCTTGTAGTGGGTTGAGTTGTGTCCCTAGAAAAGACATATTCAAGTCATAACCCCAGTACCTGTGAATATGACCTTATTTTGAAGTAAGGTCTCTGCAGACATAATCAAATGAGTCCAATGACTAGTTCCTTTATAAGAGAAAGTGGGAGATTTGTGTATAGACACAGGGGAGAAGGCTGTATGGTACTTTCTTATGGCAGCCCTAGGAAATGACTCCTCCTTTCCTTAAAGGGAACTCAAGAAAACATTCCCAGCTGACAGCCTGGGAATCTACCATTCAGTGTATGTTCTTGTTTAGAAATCTATAAAAAGTTTATCTAATAGTCTCCTGATTTAATTATTTTAAGATTTTTTTTCTACCTTTGAGAGGTTTTTAGTGTAGTATCATCAGACAGATGCATTTTAGAAATATTAACTATATTCCTGTAGACTATTCTCTAACCTATGTAAAAATTACAAACTTTGGAGTCATGTAGATTTGGGTTTTAATCCCAGCCCTTCTTTGGGCAAGTTATTCAACTCTTCTAAGCCTCAGTATGTATGTAACATGCTCTTCCTTCCTTTTCCCCTTCACAAAGCACCTCTTCAATAGCTGCTGTTGCCATCTTTTCCTCTCTTCTACTTTCCCTTATTATGTTGGAATAAAAAAATAATAATATTAAGCTTTGAACTAATAACTACAAAAAGAGGAGCTAAATGGCAATTCTACAGATATTTCTTGACTTGGGGTTTATTTCTGACCATGGGTACTGGTAGGTGTTTAATGTTTTTCAAATTGCAGGTTATGACTAATTGGTAGTTAATAAAATCAATTAATAGATCATATCAGCATTTTTTTTAAAAAAAGAACTAGAATAGAATAGAAAATATAGTGAGTTGGAATTGCACAGTTAGAATGTTTTTTGTGAAACTTAAATTTTGTTTATGTGTGTGTCACACTGTATTATATTTACTTTAATGTGGAGCACAGTTAAAAACAAGTTTAGAAGCCAATAGCTAAACAAAAACAAGCTTTAGTTATTCTCATCTATACTTTTCTCCTCAGCATCCTGTTAACTCATGATGGGGTTAGACTACTGTTAGTAAGTTAAGCAATGGAATAACCTTGATGTATGGGAATACCTTTCATTAGTTTCCCTTTTGGATTGTCTTTCTTTTGTTGACTGAAAGCCTTGTAGTTCTATCAATTTCTCTAATGACCATAGCATCATGGAGGTGTAATTGCTCATGTTTCTGTTTTCCAGTTCTTAGTTGGTGTCAGGCTTTATTTCCAAAAGTATGCTATCAATGAAATACTATTTCTAACTATAGAGATTCTTAATTTTCTGCTCTTGTGATAATTGCTGATGCTAATTGAGTTATCATAATACCCACCCCTACTACCTGCTGAGTGACTTTTATCTAAGAGGTCATATCAGTTCATATGAGAAATTCCAAGGTTTATAGTAGGTGTTAGCAAACTAACAACCTGTCAATTTGCTTTTACACGGAGACCAAATCCCTCTTACCCATAAAAACTTACTAGCGAAATCTTGGTAAGTCACTTAAACTTTCTAAACCTAAATTTTCTCACCTGTCATATAAAATATGGCTACTGATAGACCTTCCTCATAGGGGTTAAATTAGGTTATATGTCTGCTAGGGCTTAGCATTTACTAAGTGCTGGTGATGCTGGTCTTGGTGATGTTGCTAACCACAAGATTTGGCGTCAAGTATGAAGACCCTTGTTTGCTTAGAGTTGGCTCTGCTTTCGATTGAAAATAGTGCAGAAATTGTGTTAACATTGCTCCCCAACCAAATAGAGAGCTTAGCACACCTACAGGGTGGCATTCTGTTTCTGGTACTGTATTTTAAGAGAGACTTTGATGACTTAGATCATCTTCAGAGAAGAGTGACCTGAATAGCTTTAAGGACATGGACTTCTTCAGTGTGGAGCAAAGAACAGGGCTTCCATGGTGGCGCAGTGGTTGAGAATCTGCCTGCCAATGCAGGGGACACGGGTTCGAGCCCTGGTCTGGGAGGATCCCACATGCCGTGGAGCAACTAGGCCTGTGAGCCACAACTATTGAGCCTGCGTGTCTGGAGCCTGTGCTCCACAACAAGAGAGGCCACAATAGTGAGAGGCCCGTGCACCGCGATGAAGAGTGGCCCCCGCTTGCCACAACTAGAGAAAGCCCTTGCACAGAAACAAAGACCCAACAGCCAAAAATAAAAAATAAATAAATTTTAAAAAAAAAGAACATACAGGGACATGATAGCATGATCCACTTGCAGGGCTGCCCTGTAGTACATACATTAAATTCATTCTTTTTTTGCTCCCTAAAATAAAACTAGTGAAAAATAGAAAGAAGCAAATTCTCAGCTGAACATGAGAGTGAAACCTTTTTACTCCTAAAGCTTTGCAAAAATGTAATAGGCTGATACATAAGGGACTGATGTATAATACTAGAGGATGGTAATCTCTGTCAATCATGTCATTGGGAGCTTTGGGGCTGGGTGAGGAAATGATGGGGTGAGCAGTTGAAGTCTTCTTTCATCCTGAGATTGGAAGTCTTTCATGTCTTAACAATCACATGTTACTTTAGTAGTAAAATATATTAAGGCAAAATAATATAAAATTATGTACTTTAAAATAATATATTTTAAAGGAATAATATGACATTATTTTAAGCTTGGAATTTCAAGTCAAGGAGATCTTGAGGAGAAGTTTAATATAAAAACTCATTTCTGAAACCAGATTATTTAAAGATCATAGGGTTGGCTTTTCCCACTATAGCAAAAATCTTTATTGGTAAGCCCATTGCCCCTGTGAAAGCATGCACAGGTGTTTGACAGTGTTCACTTTGGAGCAGGGGAAAGATTCAGTGGGTTTGCAAATTTGATGATAATTTTATTTGATATTTCCATTGCCAGGACCAATAATTCATCAAAGTAGGTTAGCATGATTTTTCTGAAATCACAGAGTAGCTACGGAGGATATATTCAAATGTCAGACATATGTAAAAATGTCTTATATCTTAGAAAGTACTTGACAAATGTGTAATCAGAGGTTTATGACATTTAAGATTGTAACTTTAGTTCGACGTCTAGAACTACTGATCTCATAGACCTTCTAGTATTTTATATATTCTGGCTTCAGTGAACCTAAAACTTGACTTGTTTTTTCCGGAATGAGATGAGAGTTTGTGCTAAGCCACATACATGTTCTTACCTGGTGTGAGTAGTCACACTGAAAAACCTAAGTACTGCAGCCTAGTGCTGGGGCAGAGTTACTCATATCAATAAAACAAAAATCACCTGTTTTTACATTTGCTTGGTATCATTTTGTCTGAAGCCTTCTCTGTTATTCATACCAGAGTGAAATGGAACAGACACACTTGCCATGGTGAACTGTAGTCCTCTACACAATTAGGAGCTCACTTCAGAGTGTTGTAGGAGTCTTTCTGGGCATACTAAGACCTCGGCATTTAAAATGTTATGAGAAGGTGGATGTGCTTTCACCCCCCCTCCCTTGGTTTCAGGTAAAAACCTCAAACAGACCTTTCAAACAAAAGATTTCGAAGGATTGAAAAGTAACTAATTTAATAGTCTTTGTATCACAGTTCCCCAAAACCTTTTTGAGATTTTTTGATTTTTTTTGATTTTGATTTTTGATTTTTTTGCTAATTTTTTGATTTTGATTTTTTATGCTAAAAATTTTTTGATTTTTTTATGCTAATGCTTATCTTTTCTGTTAAGTTTATTATGTCTATTATGTTTATGTCTATTAATGCTTATCTCCTCTATTAATTTTTAAGTACATCTTCAAAATTAAACTTTAAATTATTGACATAATTTACTTCCTTAGTAATCTATATTAGACTTGTGTTAGACAATCTTAATAAGATTTTCTTCTTAAGAGAGCTCAGTGTTGAGAAACCATAAAAAATGTGGAATGAGTGTCCTATTCATGGGTGAGTACTTCTACGTATTCTACTCTTTCTTATTTTAAGTTATTTTGAATTCAGGGTCTCAACTGGAAACATAAGAGAGCAATTTTTTTTTCTATTATCTGAGGAAAGTGATATCTGTGAGATCCAGTTAGAACTATGTGTGATATGGTAGAAAACATAATCCAAGGAAATGAGACACACTGTTTGTTCCTGGTGTTCCTGAATCTGTTTTTATACTTACATACTTATTAAACTCTATGTAACATGTGTGAAATTTCTGAAAGAGAAATACAATTAACAGTGGAAATAGAATTAGATCGGTCTTAAATTCAAACACATAGACCCTAATTTTACATTACATGGGTTTTAATGTACAAAACTGGTCAGAATACCTAAGGTCTCTTTCATTGATTTTCCCTTTGGGGAAATAATGTAACATTTGGAGTAACATTTTGACCCTCTGTTAATTTCATGGGAGGTGTATTTTTTTAATATCTGAAAATAGGATATCTTACATATAATGGACCATACTTACTCTGAACATGAATAGTTTGTGTCTGAGTGTATGCTTCTAAGGGTCTTGAGAGTCTGTGCGTGTGTTGGATGTGGTTTCAATTGAGGGGACACCTGAGCAGTAGTGTATAGAGTGTGCCTGTATCTATTTCCTTTTCTCTTTTATTTTCCACTTCTTCTCATATTCCCAACTATGGAGGACTAGGGATTGGATGAGAAACTGGGGCTTGGTTATAGAGGGAGACAGGCGTGAAATATGGAACTAATATTTGTAGCCTTATAAATTAGTCCTGGTGTTTTAAATTTGGCCTAGTCATTCTCCCTGGGACATTAGTTTCCACCATGTTTAGCACCAAGTAAAGTTTGATTTTTTTACCCATATCTTCATTTATCTTTTGAAGCCAGCTCTGGCTTTTTTCTTCTTCAGAACTTTCTCCCAGTTACTCAGCATGCTGTTGCTATTCAAATTCTTCAGCTTGTTGTCATCTTCACACTATCCCTAGCCTGCTCCCAACATTTCTCAGCTTTTTAATTGGGAGATTGTGTAAAGGCAGTCTTAGTTGTTAGAGCCCTTTCTGGGCTCCTTTATAATAACCTGTACCCCAGCATATGTGTAAGCTATCCCCATTCCTATCATATTTCTATTAACTTATATTGCAATTACCAGATTCATTTGTTGATATCTGCCTGTAGACTAAGCTTTATGATGTCAGGGAATTTGTCTATCGCAGTCAATGTTGCATCTCTAGCAGCTAATACCATGTCTGGCACATAGTAGGTCCTCAATAAATGAAGAGCACATGGAAAAAAATCATGTATGAATGAAAACATGGGCCGCTACTTGCTTCTCTGTTTAGGAAGTTTACTACTATTATTTTCCAAATAATACTAGCAAAGGAGTTCTGCCATATCAATGATTCATTAAAAAAAAATCAAGGTGGGGTGGTATCTTTGGAATGAGAACAAGGTTCAGCATAGTGACTATGAAATATTAGCAAGCAAAAATTAGTACTCATTAAATACTGAGATACTTCTCTACACATAAAATCTGCATGCCAGTTTAATTTCATAGAAGCTTACTAATCTGTGGAGATGTTTGCTTGTTTTAATGAATCACCTTGTTGCTTCTACTGGGACATAGAGACAGTCAACTTCCTATATGGGCATTGGAGGTTTTAATCTCAGGGATAAGTTTGATGGTGTCAAGTTTTTATTTAATATTTTTTGCTGCCCCATTTATGAACATATAATCCATGTTATCTATCCTATATTAATTAGTTTTGTTCTTCTAGAACAAATTCATTTATTAGAACTCCTCAGAATCAATTCATAAACTCCAATTCATAACTTAGAACTTTTCAGAACCCATTTGTAATAGACTACAAGTCGTCCAACAGACTAAACTCTATCAGAGTGCACTGACATATGACCCTCTAAGCTGTTAGTGTTTATGGCACCAATACATGCAAGGATGGGGATGTTGGCAGAAAGTTGAAGGGAAAAATTTTTCCCCTCAGTCCTTACTCTTTTTTTGACATACACCACTCAAGTGTGAGAGTAATCTTTTGCTTTAATCCTTTATTCAAGAGCTAGCCTGGTGTTTTTTTTGTTTGTTTTTTGGGTTTTTTTTTTGCGGTACGCGGGCCTCTCACTGTTGTGGCCTCTCCCGTTGCGGAGCACAGGCTCCAGACACGCAGGCTCAGCAGCCATGGCTCACGGGCCCAGCCTCTCCGCGGCATGTGGGATCTTCCTGGACCGGGGCACGAACCTGTGTCCCCTGCATCGGCAGGAGGACTCTCAACCACTGCGCCACCAGGGAAGCCCAGTCCTTACTCTTTATGCACCTCCTTCTAAGGTCAGAATTATCATGTATGACAAATATAAGCTAGAGTCAGAAAACAAGTAAAACAGGTAATTGACTATCCTTTTCTGTAATGGGATAGAAAAACAGGAGAGCATTATGCATGGGGACTGTGAAATGGATGCATGGAAATAATTACAGTAGAGTCTTTTATAAGTCTCTAGAAGTACCTTGCAGCCAGTGAGTACTTAGTGAATATGCTTATTTTAAAAGTTCAATTTATAATATATGCAGGTTTTTGGAGGTTGTTTTGTGTGTGTGTGTGTGTTTTTTTTGCTAAACCAGTGCTCATAGTTGTGCCTTTGGCGAGTAATAACTGAAAGTTGGCAAACTGGAGCCCTTTACCCCAATCCCTCATGCAGAACCAACATAGGAATATTATAAGTGAACATGTTGATGGAGATAGTTAGAAGACAATAGCACAATTAATGAATCTGGTATATTATTGATGGAGTGTTCCCTCCTCAAAATACCACCTATTAGTTATTTTTTGTATGGCATGCCAGAAAAGTACCTGGGTATTATTATTTTTCATGATGTTGTACCTTTTGGTTTCTCTGCTCTATGATATTATTATCTTGGGAAAGAAAATTACTTCTCTGAGACTGATGTATAAAATGGGAGTGTTAACACTGAACCCACAAGGATTTCATGAAAATTGAATTAATAGAAGTGTGTGTGTGTGTCACACGCATGCGAGAGAAAGGCGTGCATATAGAGAAACAGAGACCAGGAGGGTGAGCAAGCACATTCCTCAGGATGCCTGACACATAGTAAGATGGTAAATATTGTGGGCTTCCCTGGTGGCACAGTGGTTGAGAGTCCGCCTGCCGATGCAGGGGACGCGGGTTTGTGCCCTGGTCCGGGAAGACCCCACATACCATGGAGCGGCTGGGCCCGTGAGCCATGGCCGCTGAGCCTGAGCATCCGGAGCCTGTGCTCCGCAACGGGAGAGGCCACAGTGGTGAGAGGCCCGCGTACCGCAAGAAAAAAAAAAAAAGATGGTAAATATTCATTTTTCCCACACCCCTTCTCCTTTAGATCTGTAGTGGATTTCTTATGACCATAGCAAATTTTTAGTCTGGCACATATTCAGCATTCAGTAAGTGTTTGTTTCCTTCCTTTCTAGTTTTTATCTTGTTACTCAAGGAAATATGAATGTATATTTATTCAAATATAATGTTGATAATATATTTATTAATTGCTATGCATTATATGTGCCAAGAAAATCTCTCAAGCATCATATTGTGACTTCAGGCCTGAGCCTGGACTGAGATGCACGTAACCCATTGGTTGGAAGAACCTAACTCCCCTTATCTAACACGGTTGTTTTTGATGTAGCTCGTTCAATGCAATCTATTAAATCTATATGAATATATGTAGATAAGCATTTTGATAGAAAAAAGAAATAAATGTTTTATTTCCTTCTATTTTTATACCTTTTCTCTATTGAAGGATTCTTATTTTTACACTCAAGGGTTTGAATTGGGTAGTTAGAATCACATAGTTATATAAATTCATGCATTTTGTATGTAAATGTGTTTTTAAACTCTAATAAAATAAACAATTTAATGTAAAAACCATATATTGGAATGTTGGTTTGTTGATTGACTAGGAAACAGGGATGGGAATCCCGGAAGCCTTAAAGTTATTTTGGGGACATGATTTTTTTGTTCTTTATTGACTACATGACTCCTCTCTGCAATCATTATTAAAGGGATGTTTACCAGAGGTATCTGTCTTTAATCCCAGTTTTGATAGTGAATTTCAATTTTATATAGTATTCTTTTGAAGAACTCTTTCAGTGTGTTTGATCATATTCCTGTAGTTATAACACCTCTGATGGTTTAAGAACTGTTTGTCTTTACCAACCTTGAATCTGGTACCTCAACTGACAGGGAAGTTATTTTATTACACTCTGATTCCTTCAGTGCTAGGATTAGGAAGGTCAATTTATGTCCTAAGTTTACTCCATTGTTTGTTGTAGAGGCTGATAAACATTATAAACGGATATCACAATTGGATTTTGAATCAATGACTTGGCATCAAACCATATATTTTAATGAGAAGCTGGATTTTCCTTACAATGGTCACATAATGGTATTAGTTTCTTGAAGATGTATTAGAGTTAGAAAAGATAAAGACACAAAGCACTGTGAGGTCTTCAAATGCCATTATAGTTCACTCTTTTGAAAGACTTGCCAAGGTTAACCACAGTTCTTTTTGCTATGCTTTGTTACTCTGGACCACACTACAATGATTTTGAAATCATATGTGATAAATTTGCTCTGAATTTATTACTTATTTAAATACTTCACTTTGCTTTTAAGAGAAAACTGTATCGATGTATCTGTTATATACATGACCTCTTATTTGGTATTGACTATATGGCTTTATTCAAAGGTAAACTAAGAGCCCTCTAATATATATGTAAAGTGAACTAGAATAGGTAGATTGAAATCTCTATGGGCTTGTCTATTTTCAGTAGGAATAAAAAGGAATTGTGTTCTATTTCATGTATTTTCTCACTTGAGAATACTGAGTGCTTACTAGTCAATTCAAAAGCACCTTTGTTATATCATTAATGGAAAGTTTAGGCCAGATTTTGGAAAAAAATCTATATTTTACTAGAATATTCTTCTTTAAAGCTTGTATTTTAATAATTTTACTTGGAATTGGATATATGTGGCTATTACAATTAACTCAGATTTTGCCATTTTATTCCTGTGTACAAATAGTGTTTTTATTTTTCCCTTGCTTCAGAGAAATAATATAAACCAAATTGGTGGTCACCCCTAACAATAAAGTCCTCACTTTTCAAATTAACACATGAAAGTAGCCACTATTGTGTTGAAACTGGAGTCAGTTTCTTTCATTTTCCAGAACTCCATGACAGGCATGGCTTTTTCATTCCAGTACAATACTGCCATGCTCCCAAGCAACAGCCTAGTTAGCAATGCATTAGTCAGGGTAAAATATTATAAAGGTGGGGGCTAGAGAACTCAGGGTGAAAATACTACCATTTGAAAGAAAAGATGATTTTAGTCTTTCTGTTTAGATTTATCCCCAAATGACCATTTGGGATGCTTGATATACTGAACATACCTGTAACAACCATATTCTTTGAAAAAACTTTTACTTATTTGTCATCATTTGTTTTGGCAAGTTAGAGAAAGAGAGACAAGAGAGACAGAGATTGAATCAAAGAAAATGTAGCCACAATATAATTACTATTTATAATTCCCTGTCTCCTAGAAAGTCAGCATTGTGATGAAGCTAAAGATGTTGCTTTATGTTTACGTATACGAGAATTTTTTCCTGCTATTTATGACAGCTGTGAGAACATTTTATTGAAGTTTTCTCTTTCTTTAGCAAATATATGCTCTTAAACTTTTAGTTGTTTTGTTTGCTTTATTGGTTACTGACCTATCACTTCTAATTTTTCATGTAAAAGGCTAATCTATGGAATTTTTCTTCATAGTTGTTGGAAGATTTTATAAGAGTGGATAGAGTAAGTTGGTCTTCCTCATAAAATACAGAAACATTTTAGCAGTGCTAGATTACCTTCTTGAATTTAACTTATATTTATTGGGTGATCATTCTATGTTGAAAATAGGGGAAACATATTAGTTATCCATGTTTTTGTGCCTAGGAATAATTTATGGTAAGTAGACATGCCTGTTTATTTAACCAGTCTGAGGATGGTTAAATAAAGGCTAGTATCTATCTATCTATCTATCTTTCTATCTATCTATTGTGAATAAAATCAATAATAAATTTGAATTAAGTTCCTATATCAACATGTTGTGATAGATAAAATATTTTAGACCAAAGAAAAAAAATTTGATTTTCTGAACATTACCATTCTGTGAAAGTATGGATTGAAGCTGGGTCTCCACTAGGTAACATAGTTAACACGTATTTGTGAAATCAGTGATACATAACCAGAATGCAAACCAGTTGATAAGCCCCTTAATGGTGGGGAATTTGTCCTGTTCACTTCTGTTTTTCCAGTGACTAATAGCCATACAATACATATATATTGAATATAAACAAAAGAAAATATAGTTAAATGAATAGACTAAGGAGTTATAATGTTAAAATTATGCTTGCTGTTATATAGTGTTGCTTAAGAAATTTTTACCTAATTAGAATAAATTTAAGAACTGCAGTAAGTATCAACAGAGTGACATATGTACCATAAATCTATTTTATTTCTTTCTAGGTAAAATGCTTACATATGACTGGAAGCATATTGTTTTACTTGGCTTTGCTGACAATTGCACATTTTGCTTCACATTGTATGCATTTTTGTATTCAACTAGACATGCTTATTTATAGAAAATTTGGATTTATTTTGTAGTGTAAATTATAACATTTATAACATATATAATTCTTGTCAAATTATTTTTTTCTAAAATTATAACATATATAATTCTTGTAAAATTTTTTTCTAAAAAAATGTTTTCCTTCATGCAATGTGAGGGGATCATGTGGCATTCATAGAGATATAAACTTTAGAATTTTATTTATTTTAGGCAAAGTTTGCCTTTGTATCCATTTGGTATCCCCAAATTGTAAGTTACATGCTTTGAGTACTTTAACCAGTGCTTAGTTAATTTTGTGTGGGGTTTAGGAGGTAATATAGGGAGTATGAAATGCCATTCTGTTGTTGAAGCAAATGTCTTTTTCTTTTTCTCACTGGCAATTTAGATTAAAATTTGAGCAAGTAAATAGGATCATGATTTGCTTTGAGCATCTGTATTTATTCAGCTGTAACAAAAATACTTCATTTTAGCGCTCACCGTTAGGTATCTATTCCGAGTACTTATTTACTGCAATTTCTCTAAGAAGAATTTAGCTTGAAATGGATTCTCAGCTTCACCA
The DNA here is from genome assembly GCF_964374135.1 of Grampus griseus. NCBI lineage: Eukaryota > Metazoa > Chordata > Mammalia > Artiodactyla > Delphinidae > Grampus > Grampus griseus. The sequence continues at coordinate 37,809,839 of NC_139003.1, forward strand.
TATGTTTGATATAGTTCTTCATGAAAATAGAAACATAACAAGAAATCTGAGCAAGTTCTTGCTGACCTATACAATACCTGCATCCTAAGAGGTCATATTTCAGCTCCTATATTTTTGATAAATAGCCCAGCTCTTTTAAAAAGCTCTGTCCGTGGTGCTGAAACCTCTTGTGATGTATGAGCATGTCTTACTGATAAGTTCTAATGTCAGCCTCTCTGTGATAGTGATTCATCAAGTTGTAAAATTTGTGTTAGGGAAACACATTTAATTAGCAACTTTCATATTTTGGTTGTGTTAAAATTAACACAGTTGTCCTTTCGTTTTAAAGAGTTCATAACAATTACTTTCCAACATTGTCAAAAACAGCTAATACTTAATTAGAAACTGTCAGTGCTATCACAAAAGCAAATGTCTAGTATTAACAAATAAACTGATATGATTTCAGTGGTAGAAATGTTTACAGGCCAGTGACATGTTGATGATATGCAGAAAGCTATGGTAAGAAAACTTAAACACTTGATTATGAACAGATTAAGTAGCAGTTATAATGGAAGACTTGTAGCTTTGTAGAGATAAGCAATTTGCCTATAAAAAGTAAGGCTTATTACCTTCTGTAATTTTTTTTTTTAGTGTTTCAGGATGTTTTCTTTGTACACAAATACATTGGTTTTGTAGGACTATGGGTTTTTGTTTGTAAATATGACTAAAGCCCTAAAAATCTTGGTGGTTTTTTCCAGGTAAACTTCTTGTATTTTCTGTATAAGACTCTAAAATAATTAGTAATGTTATTAGCACTTCAGTGATTCTCAATTTTTCTAAGCTGTGTTATTTAGGTGCCTTACAGTCATGGAAAACTGCACTTAATTTTTTAGTCTCAGAAGCTTTTCATGAGCAAAACTGTCCTCTTAAATTTCTATTGAACTCTGGAACTTCTTCCACTATGAATTCAGTATATCTTACAATAAAATTTAAAAATCCTAGTCTCCTAGAGTTCTAAAATCCATTGTTATCCTGGGGAAAAGAACCATCCGCTTTGATCATAACTGTCTTTAACTCAGTATCGACTAGGTTAGTTGCTATACAAGTATATAAACCTCCTTCTTTGGGGGTCATGTAGAACATGTTTCCTTGCTGTATTTGCAACATAGAAGATTATTAGATTGTTTGCTTGTTATTGCAGTGAAGCTCAGTAAGTGTTTACAATCACAGCAAGATTTGAAAATTACACCTAGATCATAAGTCCTACTGAAATTTGGCAATATTTTCTGCAAAGCAAGCAGCCTAATGTTGAGCTACTACCAATTATTAAAATAAGACTTTCATTTCCTTAGATATTGGATTTATATTGTATGAACTTAGTAACTAAATCCACTCCAAAAGCTGCTTGTTAAGAAAAGAAAATCTATAAGTAAATACATAATTTCCAAGAGGATTTGTTTCTGTCAATAAAGGGTTAAGTACAATGTTATTATTTTCTTTCAATATTGATAAAGTGCCTTCTAAAATCCATTTTTGTGCATTATAAAAATGTAGTTACATCACCCAGTAAAAGTGTCTTACTCTTAGCATTCCAAATTTCATTATAGAAAAACACTTTTTGAAAACATTGTCATTTAAATGATATCTGATCAAATGATATTTCCCAGAAGTTATTCTTTATTTAGAAACAAAAACAAGACAAAAGCAATTGATTTTAATCCAAAATGTATTTTTCCTTATAAAAGAGGTCCACATATTCACTGTGTCTACTCTACAGAATTTGTCCATTTTATTACACCACGTGTCAATTCAAGTTTATCTGGTCACTGCAAAAACTCGTGGCTAACGTGTAATACAACACAGGAGGAGGTATTGCTCAGTTCAACTACTCTTATATACTTAAAAAAAATACAGAAATGTTTTTGTCCACTTTAACTGTAGTCCAGACATAAAAGTTACATGAAAGTTCTAGAAAATGGAATTGTTTTATTTGGTTGCCACAGTACCCTTCGAAGCCAGTTAATTAAAATGCTGAACTTGTACATATGTCCATTGGTCAGGAGCAGCATTGGTGAAGCTTAAACTTCCTTCTACAAAGTATTATTTCTCTGCCTTTTTTTTTTTTAAAGTACAACCACAGTTTTGAGTTTTCTTTGAAGTAGATTTAGTTAGTTATTTTTAGGACATGTTTGTTGGCACACCTATAACAGTTGCTTTTACTTCCAATGCTGTACCTTTTTCTTTGCCTGCTTCCCAGAGGTTGATCAGAGGAGGATAAAGCTCACTGAATGCAAAGGTTGGTTTCTGTAAGTAATTTCTCACATAGTTATGTCCACCATCACAGTTCATTTCTTGAGAGAGGCAGCTGAAAAGACATATCATACCAATAATCCCCAGAAAACCTCCAAGGTAGGCCATAAATGTTGTGGTGTTACTCTTATCATACTCTTTTCGATCAGGGTGCAAACCTTTTGTGGTGACATTTACACATTGTTTTCTGCTTTTTTGATAGATGGTGGGGATATCAATACAAATCTTATACTCAGTTGATGGGTTCAGATGAGTAAGATTATATACCTTGACATCAGATGGTATTCGAGCACTTTGGGCAGCATGGGAATTTTGAGTCTTGACAAAGGCTGTCCACTTAACACTGGATTTGAGAATTTTAGAACTTGCTTTCCAAGACACCAGAACTGAGTTGGCCTGAACATCTTTTATTTTAATATTCAGGGATCCATTGTTATCCTGGGGAAAAGAGCCATCCACTTTGATCATAATAGACTTCAAGTCAGCACCAACCAGGTTAGTTGCTATACAGGTATATAAACCCCCTTCTGTTGGGGAGATGCCACTTATATCTAGTGTGCCTTCAGAATGGACATAGAACTTGTCTGTCAGAGTATTAGGCAAGAGTTTTTTACCAGAAGGTATGATCCAGGAGATTTCAGGCTGTGGCTCTGCAGTAGCTCTGCAGTGTAAGGAAACATAGCTCCCAGTTTCTAAATCCAGATTAGAAGGAAAACTCTCTGGAGCTATAAGAGGGAGACAGATTTCCATCATTTCCCTGAAATGCACCTGCCGAACATTCTGGCCTTGGAATTCAGGTGGGTCCACGCAAAACAGTGAATCTGGCTCCATAAATCGAATGTTGGTTTTGTTCATATTAATCCAACGGATGACACAATCACACCTGATGGGATTGCTGTGTATGCTGATTTCCTTGAGGTTTGGCAGAGACTCAATGGTACTGCGGTACAGGGCACTAAGGGCATTGCTGTTAAGCATGAGTGATTCCAGCTTGGGTAGTCTGAAAAATGCATTTGGGTGAATGTAAGACAACCTTGGGTTGTTAGTAGCTTCTATTTTTCTTAAATCTGGAAGATTATCCACAGCAAGACTGTCGATGGAAATCAGCTCAGGCATATTGTTTATCCCCAATTCTTTTAAATGTAGCATATTGCTAAAATCACCCCTCCGTATTCTATTAATGGGATTTTTATTTAGATCCAAAAATTTGAGGTTTACCACTTTTTGAAGAGCAACATGGGGCACTTTAATAAGCCTGTTGTCATAAAAAGAGATGCTTTCTAAGTTTTCAAGTCCAACCAAGGCATTATCTGGTATTTCCGTGAGATTTATACCAGCTATAACCAGGCTGCGAAGATTGATAAGAGGCTTAAAGTTCATGTCTTTGATTCTGATGATTGGATTTTCCCCAATCATCAGAATCTCCAGATTGGGAAGAGCCTCAAACCACTTACTGTTGATCATCTGCAATCTATTTGAATTGAGATGAAGTCGAAGAAGATTATGTAGGCCAATAAAGGCTCCAGGTGAAATTGTAGAAAGCAAGTTGTGATTAATGTAGAGTTCTTGTAAGTTACTAAGTCCAGACAGACATTTTTCAGGCAGCTCAGTAAGTTTGTTTTCCTCTAGGTACACAGAAAGAAGCTGAGGCATCTTTTTTACATTAATATTGGTAACTGAAGATAAATTGTTTTGAGATAAGTCCAGGCCAGTAAGATTTACTGGAAAGTCTATGGAGTATTCAATTTTTGCAATATTGTTAGTCTGTAGGAGCAGAATCTGTGTGTCAGCAGGCAATCTGGCTGGGAAATTTGAAAGACCTAAATCATTACAATCCACTGTAGATGCTTCCATATAAATGGATCTAGGTGTAAACCAGGGCCGGATTTCACATGTACATAATCGTGGGCAATCTGCTTTTTTATCTACAGCTTGAACTAGTGTAGTGATAGCTAGGCCAAGTAGCACATGAATTTGGAGTGGCAGGTCCTTCATCTTAGCTTTCTTCTTCAGAGATTTAATGGGTCCTTAAGGATTCCACGGCCACTGCTAGTAAGATCAGTAAGAGCTGATAGATAAGGAAAATAGTTGCTTTTGTCAAATGATGAATGCCATAGAACTGCAAATATTTTCTTCATGGAAAAACGTGCCAGTGCCACAATTGCATTGTCCAGAAATGTCATGCATATTGAAGAAAAGGTTCCTATCTCCTTTATGTTAGAATATTGATATACTTTTTGAAGATGGAGTATGTATAGATGGTCAGAGGAAATTAAGCAATTCATTTATTTAGAGTGTAATATTCAAATCCCATGCTTGTTCAGTACTTGCAGGAATAGCAGCATGATGCTAACTATAATAAAATAAAATATAAAAGAAAAAAGAGAAAAATAATTAGTCCAAAGGGAAAAAAACACAATATCCATTAACTGATTATGATTATCTTATATATAATATTCTTAGTTTACAGTTAATTCAGTATGTTTTGATGACTTTATCCTTGTTATGACTGTCCTTAATAGTTATTGGCCCAGACATTGGATAGGCTGGATTTTTTTTTTATTGGAGTATAGTTGATTTACAATGTTGTGTTAGTTTCAGGTGTGTACATCAAAGTGAATCAGTTATACATATACATATATACACTCTTTTTCCATATAGGCCATTACAGAGTATTGAGTAGACTAGCCTGTGTTTTATAGTAGGTCTTTATTAGTTATCTATTTTATATATAGTATATGTCAATCCCAATCTCCCAACTTTCCCCTCCTTTCCCCTCTGGTAACCATAAGTTTGTTTTCTACATCTGTGACTCTATTTCTGTTTTGTAAACAAGTTCATTTGCACCATTTTTTTAGATCCACATATAAGCAATTACTTGTCTTTCTCTGTCTCATTTACTTTACTCAGTATGACAATCTCTAAGTCCATCCATACTGCTGCAAATGGCATTATTTCGTTCTTTTTTATGGCTGTGAAAGTGGATCTTTAGAAGACTGAAGTTGCATTAAATGTAAAAATTATTCTGCCAGAATTTGTCTTTGTTTTCAGATATTTGCTTGTTTATAGCCTGTAATTTATTATTTGTCGTTCTCTTTGACAATTAGTTATAGGGGAAAAAAAAGAAAACCTTTCAGTGATGACTTTTTTATTTTCTCTTAGAGAGGCAAAATTAAAAGTTTATAAATAAATAATACTGTTCAGTTACAATCAAATGAGTTAGCCTGTGGTTCCTCAGGTTCCCAGGAGATGACATTAAGAAATAAAATTATAAAATGAACTAGAAATTGGGGAATTTCGCTGAATTTTTCATTTTAATTCATACTTCTCTCCATAGTCTCCTTTGTATAAAGTGACTTGAATTTTGCAGCATTTGGAAAAGGTAGTCTAACTTGCTGTAGATGTACCTGTGTATTGTCATACTTGACTGAAATTCAGATTAATGTTAGACTGTTTTATTTTTCCCTGAAAATAACTTACATTCCATTAGTTACTAACAATGAAAAAGTAACTGATTACATCACTAATACAGACACTTAGATGTACCTTCTTTTAAATGGTTACTGATGTCTTTATCATAACAATAAGCAATCTGAAACCAAGTTGCAATTTTGATATGTGCTGTATTGTAAAACACCACATTACTTTTACATGTACACTCCATCCGTTGGACTGCCCGTGAGCTCTCCCCGCAAGTGTGCAGGACAGCTGGAACATGGCTGGACTGTTCATTCTGAGACTTCTTGCCTACCAGTAGTAATGGTCTGCTGAATAATCAGTCTGTGAATACTCTTCTTTTCTTTCATCTCTGCCCAATATTGACATTTATAATGGCATTGTTGAGTGACTCTAAGGTAGGTACTTCAGTGACAGAGATCAATGTATTTGGAGATATGGTCTCTACAGAGAGATAAAACACTTTCTTTTCAATTTAAAACATTCTTTGGTTTTCAAAATTGTTGGAATATTTATAGTTCAAAGTCACACCTAATTCTCCTCTTATCCTTTAAGAGATGTGATAAAACTGGATCATGAAGTTCAGATAACTCCTAAGTTATCTTGAATTAAGTGTCTTTGCTTTTTATGTTTGTTTGTTTTGTTTTGTTACTTCACCTATTTGCTGATCAAAATTCCTTTTTTAAATACTGTTCACCTATTACTCTTAATCTGTTTTAAGTAAGCTCTAAGCCCCTTGAGGAAAGAATTTAATACAACTGCTTCTTCCCTGAAGATGTTTTATAAATCCTTAACCCTACACAATCTGGGGTCCCTCCTCTTTTTCTCTGTGTTTCTTGTCATTTTTTGCCATTCTTCTATATGCAGCCTTCTCTCTGCCAGTAGAACTGTGGGTGCCTCACCCTTTTCTCTCTGCCTGGATTGCCTGTTTCTTTGTTTTACATTAATTATTGCTGTTTTATCAACCCTCAGTTCAAGCATCACCTCTCTGTGAAGCCTTCCATATAACCCCTCCCTGCAGTTGTACTTTAGCTGCCCTCTGAGGTCCTTCAATGGCCCCAGCACACACCTCTGTCAGAATATTTAGTTGGTTCTCTGCCCCACCAGACACTCACTTCCTTGAGAGCCTGAGGCCTGCCAGCTCCTGGGCATGGTAATTAGAACATAGTAGATGCTCAAGAAATGTTTTCAGTGAACTGATAAATGAATTATATTACTTAATAAATGGACATATTCATGTTTGCTACATACAATTTAAGCAATTCGGTTTGTTTGATTTCCTAATTTCAGTATTCAACTGGTTTAACTTGGGTAAATCAATTAGTTACACAGAATGTGTGTTACCTTTATTACTAAAATCCAAAGATTAAATTTGAGTGTAATACAAAGGAACTAGACTTTTAAGTCAATCTAATATTATATCTTAGTTTATTCCTCAATTTATCCAGTCAACATTTAATGAACACCTTTTATGTGCCAGTTATTGGGCTAATAGTTGGAGGATAAAAAGATGACTTAAATATGGTCTCTTCCCTTCATAAGTTTTCAGTCTTTCTGGGGAGACACAGGTAAACAGATGGTTACAATTCAGTGTCAGTGATGAAATGGGAGCACATAGGAGAGGCATCTGGATAAAACTTAAAATAGAAATCTATTGCCTCTTTATTCTCAAAATGAAGAAAAAAACCTAGGTACAAAGTATAAATTTCTGCATGTTGCCATAAATCACTCGGTTGAGAACTGAGCAATCATAATTTCTGCCAAATAACCAGTTATATCCACTTTCTCTGGCAGAGCAAAAAGACTCCTATATTCTCCTTTATGTTAACTAGAGGATTAGAAATGTTCAAGGTGAAACATTCTTTTTGGGGGGATGTTAACCTAATAATACCACTTTTTGTTTTAAAATTTTTGTATTTCCTTAAATTTATATTTATGTTTAATTAGAAACTCTATTCTGACCTCATTTCATCATTTTGGCATAGCCATATGCCAGAAACAACCCTATTTGAACTATATTTATTCTGCAAGCTTTTGAAAATAAGGAGGGTTCTTAAAGTGGTGAACAAATTCAAATTTTATTTCTCCAGGTCTGTAGGAAGAAATTATCGGTATGGGAAGTACAACAGAGGATATGTAAATTTTGCCTTTATTGTAATATTGATTTTTTTCTCATGTTTTTGAAAATGATTATGATACTTTCACTATTGGATTATTTGGCATGGATTGTTTGCAGGATAGTAAGGCAGTAATAATATCTTACATCTTAGAGCTTTGTGGTTTTCCAAGCCCTTTGTTATTCATTGTTTTATGTTAATAATGGCCTTGAAACAGATTGGAGAGGGATTTTAACCACTATTATTTATTTATTTATTTGTTTGTTTGTTTGTTTGTAAGGGTATTGACACCTATCTGCCTGAAATCACACAGCTAATAATTGATGAGGTGGGATTAGAACCCAGGTTTTATCCTTAGGCTTGCATCCATATGTAGAGTTGCTATGAAATTATTTTAACAGAAGGTAATGTAGTGATGTTTTTCTTAGGAAGGGCTGGCATTACCTTTGACTTCAGCTTTTCAAATTTAGAAAATTAATTTTATCAATCTACTAATAGTGACTAGGGTATGATTCACACTAACCAAACTCACAAGGAACAAAACCCAAATGCCAATACATTACAGTGAGAAATATGACTGTCAAGAGAGTACAAATACTTGAATCTGCTGGTCAGTGCTTTTGCTCCATTTAAAAAATCTACTTAGAAATACAAATTATGAATATGCAATTTGTTTGTAATTATAGAGTCAGGTACAGGGAAGTTAGGTTAGACTTCTTAATTATCATCATCATCAGAAATGATAGCCTGACATACCTGCTTTAGTAAAGAGCATATCATTGCCAGAAACTGGACCTCTTGAGTCTCATGGCCCTTAGCATGACCTCAGCCCCCAAACATCTATGCTGGGAAGCTTTTCCTGGATTCATTCTTGGTCACCTCTCATCTGTGTCATGATAATCATTTGTTTACACTTCTTTTTTCCCTTACTGGCCATAAAATTATTAGTAGATTATTACTAGACATTAGATTATTAGACTATTTCCTTACTAGATATAAGATTATTAGATTATTATTTTCCTACTAGATTTTGAGATTATTATTATTAATAGGAACTGTGTTCAGCTTACTTTTGATTATATTAGTACATTTGATTGGTTGATTAGTACCTAGGCCAGTATATAGGTCATTAAACAAATGTTTGCTACATGCTAACTCACAATTGTGTCTTTCTATAATTTGTGTTGGATGATAGAATATGGAATAATGATTAAAATGACTGTTTCCCTTCTTAAGTAACTTAAAATAAACAACATAGAAAAAAAATAAAGAGAAAAAGATATGCTCCCAGTTTTTTACAGAATATTTTTCTTATTGTTTGGTGGTTAGAGAGTAGAAATAGGGGACTTCCCTGGTGGCTCAGTGGTTAAGAATCTGCCTGCCAATGCAGGGGACATGGGTTCGAGCCCTGGTTTGGGAAGATCCCACATGACGCGGAGTCACTAAGCCCATGTGCCACAACTACTGAGCCTGCGCTCTAGTGACTGTGAGCCACAGCTACTGAAGCCCACGTGCCTGGAGCCTGTGCTCCACAACAAGAGAAGCCACTGCAATCAGAAGCCTGTGCACTGCAACAAAGAGTAGCCCCTGCTCGCCTCAACTAGGGAAAGCCTGTGTGCAGCAACAAAGACCCAACACAGCCAAAAATAAATAAATAAATAAAATAAAAATTTATATAAAAAAAAAGAAAGTAGAAATAACACAGGTATACTGCCAACTTTCCACTGGCAAAACAGAAAGTGGTTCACTTTACCAGCACCAATTTAAAAACATAGCTGTTCTTTAGGTACACTTTAGCTTTATCAGTGAGAAAATGGTTTCTGCTGGTGGCTATTTTGAGATTTGGGCTAGATAACAGTGATAATGGTGACGTTGATTTTAGAAGGAGATATTGTCATTTGTTTTTTTATGTGCATTGGTGTAAAATTTTTTAAAATAAACTAATTATGTCATTAAAAAATAGATGGGCCAGCTGAATCCCATTTTCACTTTTTGAGAATTTCAATGCGTGTGCCCTAAACCCTCTCACTTCTATCCTCCCTCATCTTTCCCTCTTCTACTTTTACTTTTTGAATATAATGAAAAAAATAAACTCTCTGAAAAATGTTTTCAAACTTAGAAAATTTGTATTATGTAATTATTGATATACTTACATAATTTCCCATACTCCCATCAATTTGCTGGGATTATTTTTTCTTCTAAAGAGTAGGAAAATTATACTTCAAAAAGTCAGTATTTCAACTTAGGTTTTGAAGGTTTTAGGACTGTTGCCTTGATAGATGATCTGGAACCTAGCATTGGGACTGGGACATAATAAGTCTTCAAATAAATATTATATTATGGATGGATGGGTAATAAGTCTTCAAATAAATATTATATTATGGATGGATGGGTGGATGGATGGATGTAAAATAGATAAAATATTTTGCTTCTCTTCTTTAAAATAAATTAAGCCATATACAAGTAAATCTTAATAGTGGATGAATTTTCATTAAATGATTTCTTGTTGTTAGGGTACACATTCATATATGTAGTCATATGTAGGAGCTAAGGACCAACTCATAATTAACTATTGTTCTTTTCAGTTGTGTTTTCATCTAAAACTAGTTTATAAGGTTATTTTTTGTACCTCCTTTTAGTTTTTTTAAAAATTTTATTTATTTATTTATTTTTGGCTGCATTGGGTCTTCGTTGCCATGCGTGGGCTTTCTCTAGTTGCCTTGAGCGGAGCTACTCTTCGTTATAGCGTGCAGGCTTCTCATTGCAATGGCTTCTCTTGTTGCAGAGCACAGGCTCTAGGCATGTGGGCTTCAGTAGTTGTGGCATGCGGGCTCAGTAGCTATGACTCGTGGGCTCTAGAGCACAGGCTCTGTAGCTGTGGCGCATGAGCTTAGTTGCTCCGTGGCATGTGGGATCTTCCCAGACCAGGGCTCGAACCTGTGTCCCCTGCCTTGGCAGGTGGATTCTTAACCACTGCACTACCAGGGAAGTCCCCTTTCTTTTAGTTTTAAAGACAACAGAATCATATATTAAAGCAAAGTAAGTTATAATTGAATGTTATACAAGTTCAAAAGACAATGTTAATGAAATGTCACCAGGAATGAAAACTGACATATCAATGAAATGTATTATATAAAGGTTCTTTTAAATGACTTGCATGAATGACTCATACAGTCCAAAATCAACCCTTATGTAGAGCTTATCATCTATCTAGTTTTTCATTTATTCTTCCCTTTGATCTGTCAATAAATATTTGCTGAGGGCCTACTGCATCAGTCACTGTGCTTGCATTTCTAATCTTTACATTTTATAAGATTTTTAAGAATTGAAAGATTAAAAATGATTTTTCTTTGACAAAGAATAATTGGCAGTGAACTTAAGGCCCTTTTTCTGGGGGTGTGGGTGGTAAATTCAAAGACCTTTTTTTTTTAAATTTAGAAAGCATTTTAAGATGTGGAATTTTCCTAATACATATGTCCTTTTGTGCTTTCTAAATTTTTCTCACGGTGTCTTTAATTTTTTTGTTGGCTTCCCCATGTAGATTTTGCCTAAGGGAGAGTCAAAGATCTAAAGTGTTTTCTGTGTTTTAAATTAAACAAGTAATATATGTATAATTAGACCAGCAGCATGAAACCTCCCAGTTTAGGCCATTAAATGAAACAATTTTAAGAGTTCTCATATCTTATGATATTTTTTAATACCCGTGGACACTCGTAACTCTAGATTTCTTTAAATAAAAATTATTTCTAGATATAATTATGTATGCAACTTTTAAGAGCAAAAGCTACTTTTTTCTTGGTAAAAAGATCTTAATTCTTTAGCTTATTCTGTTTTTCTACATTTATGAAACATTGACCAGACACCTCCTTTTTGGCAGGCACTGTTGTAGCTACTGCAAAGTCAACAATAAATAAGGTGAACTCTCTGCTCACCAAGTTCTGAGTTACTGAAGGAGAAAATAGCGGAGGATGATGCACAGTAGAGTTGACTTGTTGTAATAGTAGTATGTGTACTACTCTATGGATGCACAAAGGAAGAGGCTTAGTTCTGTCCATCCAACGGAAGTAACCTGAATGTTCTGTGTTCTTTTATGATGCTTATAAAAAATCAACTGAAGTAGTGGGGAAACACATGGGTAAGAAAATGTAAAATCCCGAAATTCACCTTTCAGGTGAATTTTTACAATCCTAAAGCTTAAGAACAAAGTGTGGCTTCTTCTCCGTATCTCATTATGTGTATTATAAAGACTACAGAGTCTGAAGAAGAGAAACATTTGGATGCTTAAGATAAAAAATTGTTCAAGATAGGAGGTTGCTATGGCTACATTAAAGCCCAGTTTTTCCTTTTCTTCTATAGCAAATTGCTAGCTAAGTTCATTTGTATAAAGTACTTAAATTCTATTCTCCCATTATCTGACTTTATATTCCTTTGTTGTAAGACTCAGTCTTTCTTCAATTCTAATTGAAGGTTCCATATCCCAAAGGTATTGTTACATTATTCTAAATGCATCCCTATAAAAGGCTATTCTTTTTTCCTTGAGAAATATTTATTTTCCAGTTTTTCAGAATTAACTGTTTAAATATCTGTGTCAACTTTCAGGGAGTGAATAATGATGACTAGAGTAGTTTAATGGATATTATCTTAGAATATTTATCTGTTAATAAAAAATTGATATAGGGGAAGAAAATTTGCTTTGCATTATGAAACATGGATCAGGTTTACTCAGCGACTGTGTGATTGTAGACGGGACATTTTACTTTCCTGTGCCTCAAGTTATTGATCATTAAAACTTAGAAACTGGTTATATGATCGTTAAGGTTTCTTCATATTCTAAACTGACACTACTCTGAACATGAAACATATTTTAAAAGATGACCAAAAAATAGCTGTGGGTAAGCTGACTTATTCAGTTTTAACCTTTGTATTTAATTGATCACTAATTTGTTTAGTGCTGTAACCCTATGTCATAGACACATTAGGATCACTGAATTTTAGTCATTATGGGGCTTTTAAATGCTATCAGATTAATTACCTGTCATTCCTATTTCATTTTACGTTTGCATCTAGCTGGTAGTAAATGAGGAAGAGAGTTACTTTAGTCATCATATTGAGGCACACTACACTGGGTAAGTAAATTGCCTGGATTTGGTCCCTTGATGGAATAACTGAGACAAAAATGAGTTGCCAGTAACTATTAATATTGACATATGAACAATATATTCAATATGATATTTTTGCTAATTTGAAAGACATGGATTTTTAATAATATCAAGTTCCAGCCACCTGAGTAAATTTAGTATCATATAAAATTAGCATATTTTTGATGTCATAAAATTTTTTAGCTGGAATTGGGCGTACAGATCTGTTGATTCTCAAGCTCATCTCAGTTGTGAAAACCTTTGTTCAAATAAAGTCTCGCCTAGATTCAGAATAAGTCAAACATAGGAAGGAAGATCTATTCGGGTTAGCATGGGACGTGGGATGGTGGAGGAGAGTGTGGTTTCTGGAAAGATTTAGATGGTACCCAGCTTAGCCTTTCTGCCCATAGCATCTGATCCTGAAGAGGCTCCAAAGACCTCAGTTTTCTGAACCATCCATTTATTCCCATCCTCTCTTAAAATGAGGTTAAGGAGGCCCTCAGAGTGAAATGACTCATACAAAGTGGTTCATTCTAAAACGATGTTGAAAATTTGGAGAGACTTTAGGCATTCTTTCTAACACAAATTCCCCCACTGTCATCTCAATCTATAAACCTGCCACAGTGAGGTCTCCTCCCCTTGACCTTGACTGAATCCTAATTGGTCTTTCTCCTTTCAAGTGAAAAATCCCTAAGTGTGTTATGATAGCACTCAGCTTCCATGGTAAGTATTTGCCAAGTAAGGGATGGGGCAAGGAAGAAGGAAGTGCTCTGGAGGAGGGTGGGTATGGTAAGAGCAGTTAGTAACAATACATCAATGGCAAGCATGTCCCATGTACCACTGGTCTCATGCCTCATGTAAATTCTCACAGGTACTCCTCATGTCATCTCTTTTTGTAGACGCTAATATCATCCTTAATTTTTACATGAGGCCAAAGAGGTTAAATGACTTGCCAGTTTACACCCCCTCAGATTCAAATCCCTTTATTTTGCCTCTGAACCACTGTTAAATTAATTAAACAAGGAGGCCATTAACTGATAGGACTCTAATTCTATGGTGACCTGTGTAAGCAAACCAAAATCTAAGCCTGCAAATGCCTCAAGGTTACAAAATCAAAATGCTAAGGACAAGCAGGCAAATAGCTTACTAGGCTTTAAGCTATAGCCAATCAATAACTCCCTTTTTTTGCTTCCACATTTTCTCTCTCAAAGCCTCTCTCTGAGCTCCGGCCAAAGGAGCCTCCTAACCACTTCCAGTTTGACTCTACCCTATTCGAATCGATTTTTGCTCAAACTCTTAAAATCTTAATATTCCTCAGTTTATCTTTCACTACCACTAAGCTCTACTTCCTCTCAAATGTTTATTAACATAGTACCACTCATCTTAGTAACTATTCAGAAATGTATTTCCTATAACTGGATGAGTACACTGGCTTTTGTTGTTGTTTGTTTCTCCTTCTCTGATAGAAAAGTTTTACTCAGATGAAATTTAGAAAGCAGTTGAGTGTTGCAGAAGGGGAACTAGAATAAGAAAACCTTTTTTCTAGGCCTAGTTTTGCTGTGTGATTCAGATAAATCATATTGCTCTCTGAGTCTTAGTTTCCCACAAAATGTGGGGTTTGGACAAAATTTTCACTGTTATTTCCAAATTGATTGTTAATGTTCTGGGAAATCCCATAAAGATTTTTTATAGAGTTACTATTATACAGAAATCTCCTTTTTTAGAACAAAATTATTTTTGTTATTTTACAGAATTTATGCACTAAAATGTATGTTATTACCCATATATTTAGTGGATACTATTTTTGAGGATGATTTCCTTAGATTCTGATATTTTGAGAATCTCAAATCAGATATTTTGAGATTCTCAAACTGGATAACATGCTCTTTTGTCATTATGATAGGAATAGCTGTAGCTAAAAAGAAAAAAAAAGGAGAGGAGATTTGATATTATTTTGTGTCCTTGTCATATTCCGGACATTCTACTTGAAAAGAGAATATTAGTGCAGATCTTAAACAAGTCATGTACTATTTTCATCCCTCATGAAACTAGGCTCAGCTGACTCTCTTAGATTAAAATGTAGGCCTTGCAATGAATTTCTTTTAGAGAAACCAGGAGTAACTTAAACAGCACAATTCTTTTTTTCTCCCGATTCTTAAAATATGCTTTGGGCAGATTGTGAGGTAGTCTTTAGATTTTTTATCTTTTTTCTTCTGCTGTTTTCAAAATTTGGGGCTTGTGCTATGTGAGGAGATCCATAGGGATAAAATAAAAAAGGATCAAGATAGCTTTCTTTAAAAAATAATGCTAAACATGGCACCCCAAAGCAGCAGATTTGTGGCAGCTAGTTATAGCATAGCTACAATCAGGAAGGATAATTCGCAGTGCAGAAATTCCTCATTTATAATATTCTTTTAGAGAGCGGGGAATGCCATCTGAGTCTCAGGAGTGTTTCATATTGGTGTAGTGATTTCTGTATACTTAAAAATAACAGGTTGTCATAATTCAAAAAGACACATGCACCCTGATGTTCATTGCAGCACTGTTTACAATAGCCAGGTCATGGAAGCAACCTAAATGCCCATCGACAGACGAATGGATAAAGAAGATGTGGTACATATATACAATGGAGTATTACCCAGCCATAAAAAGGAATGAAATTGGGTCGTTTATAGAGACGTGGATGGATCTAGAGACTGTCATACAGAGTGAAGTAAGTCAGAAAGAGAAAAACAAATATCATATATTAACGCATATATGTGGAACCTAGAAAAATGGTACAGTTGAACCGGTTTGCAGGGCAGAAATAGAGACACAGATGTAGAGAACAAGCATATGGACACCAAGGGGGGAAAGTGGCAGGGGGGGTAGGTGGGGGATGTATTGGGCGATTGGGATTGACATGTATACACTGATGTGTATAAAATGGATGACTAATAAGAACCTGCTGTATAAAAAAATAAATAAAATTCTAAAATTAAAAAAAAGGTTGTGATACTGTCATTTCTTATCATGAAAAAAATTCTGATTTGTATTTATTTTTAATTACAGTTTTTGTTCAACTGAGCACTTCATTAATAGCGTTATTTGTGAAGTTGATTTTTGTATGTAATTAGCCAAACAAATGATATTTCTAAGCCGGAACTTGTTCTGTTTATTTATGCTTGTATTTCTTCTGTGAAAATCATTCCATGTATTGGGGAGCTGTAATTTATAACATAGCATAACAGTACTTCATTCAGTATTGTGTGAGAGCCAATGGAATTTGACTGTCTGATTTGCTTTTTAACTTCCTTTTTTTCATTCTCTTGTTATTTAGCATTTGTATAGTCCCAAGTGTAGGTGTCTGTGGGGAAAAGCACTCATTTATGCATTATCCTTAACATTCACTCATCTTAGATTGAAGTATAATTATCTTATTTTCCAAATTAGAAAACAGAATAATGGAAAATTTGCTTCAGGTTATAATTAAACTATAGATCTCTATTTGGGTGATTAATAGTAATTTAGCAGCAGGGTATTGTGAAAGCATGCAGACCCCAAAATTAGGAGAAGACCTCATGACCTTTAGTGAGTTGATTTCTAAAATGAGAGATCCCTCCATGCTCTATAATTAAATAATTTTTGTAATAATCTTAAATAAGTTCAAAACTGTTTAAATATATTTCCTGGGCAAATATAACATATTACTGACAGATAGTGACAGAATTTACATGGATATTTCATGATATTTTCAGATTTTCATGATGTTTATTCACATGTTTTACACGTGTGTCCAACTGTGGCATATAGATAGGGTGGGAATTTTACTAGGATCAGAAGTAGTCTATAAAAGGATTCTTAGGACCTGGACAATTCATAGGAAATTTGGAGACTTTTTTTTTTACTCGTATGTCAGGAACAATTTTTATATGTGTAAAAAATAATTATTCTCTTTGCAAAATGTTCATGCACATGTGTAAGATCCATTAGTTCAGAAAATTCCCAATGTGATTGACTAAACTTATGTACTAAGGTTTCCCATTTTGTTCCAACTTTTATTCCTATCAGTAGAGTTTTGGGTAATTGACTTAATTAGGCATCGATTTGTATTTGAAAACTTTCACATGGATAAAGAGGACAAGTCTGCCTAAATAAACTTTCCTTTTTCCCTTGATACTTTTGTTTTCTGAAAACCTGTTCTTATTGTCCAGTTCCAGTTCATTTGGGTAGTGCAGTGGGACGATTTGTAAATGATGCCATCCTTCTGTCTTAAGAGGCATTTCCAGCTGCATTTAGACAGTCTCTCTAGCAAATTCCCCTGATTGTGTGACAGGAGAAATACTTATATGGTACCTTGCAGTATGATGGTTTGGAAATGCATGTCTCAATGTAGACCTACTTTCAGTTACCCTCCATTTATGATGAAAACATTTGGGGTAATTTTCCAGACAATTCAAACAATTTTTAAATATTTTCTTCTTCATTATAAGGTAGCCAGATACCCTAACCTGTCTTTGAAGTCTCCATTCTTTGAGTCATCTGAAGACTGTCCATCTCCCTGGTGTAGTTAAAAGAAACATAGAGTGATTCCAGCCTGCGTTGACCAGGTACACGTATGCTGCCCAGTGCTTTCTGATCACAAGCACTGCTCTCCCTGGCATTTTATACATGGGGGGACATGGTAGGCATATATACCACCCCCACCAAAAAAAAAGAAAAGAAAAAAAGTGTTCTATACTGATCGTCACAAGTACAAGTAAATGCTTTCATCCTGATCTCAGGAGGGTTGGTTTTTGAAGCAGAGACATGCCATAAAAGGATGACAGGAGAGAGATTTTCATCATGCTTGTGTTCTTTCATTAGCTCAGTTTGGCAGAACAGAAAGTCTTTGTTTTGTAAAGAAGATAAGGACGCCTCTGAACAAGAGTCCAATGATGTACTGTAGATAGAGAGTGAAGAATATTTTAGTTGCAGTATTATTACAGAAAACTGAAAGTTACATTTTAGAAAGAAATGTTCCTCTGACAGGAACTCAGAGTGCAGGGTCTCTGGGTACTTCAGCTTCTGTTCTGCATATAATAAAAAAATTGGTTTTCATTGCTCTTAAACAAAGCAGCATGAATACCAGAGTTTGATATTTTTACTAAGAATTGTGAAAATAAAACACATTTTGAAAGGAATTGACATAAAATGAGCTCCTATGGTCAAATAATTTCTTCAAATGCAGTGAACAAGGGGATGAATCATAGCATTACATTTCAGGTGTGCCGTGGATCAGCGCTTGTCTGCCAGTGAGTTCAGTGATGGATGATGCTTTTCTGTTACTGTAACTGAGGGAGCTGATAATACAGATAGGGTCTGTATTATTAGTTCCTTATAGTGAGCGTGGAATTGCTTGTATATTTTCATTTGAAAAGCGTGTCAGATTTCCCTCATGCTCTGTGGTTTCCCCCTTATACTCTTGTCAAACTGCTTAAGACAAGTGCTATCTTTGAGTCCAGGGGCTACAAGAAAGATTTTAAAATAGAACAATAATAAAAACTCATTTGAAAGCTTGAGAAAACCTTTCCAAATTACGGTTTTGAGTTTCAAAAGTAATCATCTAAACACGGTATAGGGGGAGTTTTCATGCCTGTGTGCATGTCTGTGCATCTCTCAGTAAGAAGAAGCTCGCTACTGGACATGTCGTGTGCTCTTTAACACTTGTGTTGACAAATGATCATTGTGAGATGATCTGGTGGTACTTGGAGGAAGTCTGAAGGGGCAGACAGAGTTAGTTCTTGATGCGCCCTAAGTCAGTGAAGCTTTATTATTTATCTCGTGTGGAAGTAAAAGGTACTATATGCAACTTAAAGCTTTGAGTTTCCTTCTTCCTGTCACTTGACAACTTATAGCCACTTAACTTTCCAGTAGCCTCCCAATTGCTCTTTACTTGGAGGCCCTTGCTAACATTACTTCTTTTACAACAGCTACCTCATGAGGAGCTTGGGCAATATGCCAACTGAAGCTTTTTTTTTTTTGAGGTTCCACTTTAGCTAGAGGACCAGTCATGGAAAGGATTCTAAATCTTAATTGGAGAAAGGATTCTTTCAAAACAAGGTTGTAAATTTGCATCCACTTTACACTTAAAAGCCTGGTATTCATCTAATATATGGATTAGGTGAAAAACTAGGTGACAAATCACCTGTTTGGAAGAATTTCTTAGTGATAAACTCTCTACAGAAAATTTAGGAATACATTTAAAACTATCATTTTAAGGTAAGAGAAGTAAATAGTTTTACATTATGTTATAACAGCTTCACAGAGTCAGATTTAATATGTTTTTATTTTTGATTACTGAATTTGAGTCAGGAGAAAAAACTTTTCCTTCACACAGTTGCATGATTCAAAACCTAGAATCCTTTAAATTTGATCTGGGACATTCACCAAAATTTACTATTCCCGTGTGCCCAAACAAAATTATTTTGCGAAGTGAAGTTGATTTACCATTAATTTGTATCGCAGGAATATTTCACATTGTTCAGCCAAGAATTATTCAACATTAATTTCATATTATGAAGAAACTTTCTTTGAAGCTTAAGAATTTTTATATTTAATACTTGTATTTTTTATATCATATTTACGTTTTAGATGTCTTCTTCAAAGATAGCCATGTAGTAAAGTTTAGATTAAACCACTAGGGAGTTGGAGTTTAAGATCTAAATTTCAAGTAGACTAATTTTTTTTTCATGGTGTTTTAAAATTGTAATACATGACCCTGGTTAGTAAGATATATCTTTGTCATTACTCCTGGTGTTGTGTAGGTTTTCTTGGAAGGTATAGTTTTGTTTCAGTGAATGAAAGCTATCCTCAGTGTATGAGAAGAATAATTAAACTGTGTCAGAATGATGAAAGATACAGAGTTGAAAATTCTAGCTTTGTGATTTTCTTTAATGACTGATCCCCAGCAATTATATGGAGAAACATAGATTAAAGAATATAACTTTCTCTAATGTAGACTTAATTCCAACATCCATGGACAGATAAGGTCTTTTTTTTTTTTTTTTTTTTTTTTTTTTGCGGACGCGGGCCTCTCACTGTTGTGCCTTTCCCGTTGCGGAGCACAGGCTCCGGACGCGCAGGCTCAGCGGCCATGGCTCACGGGCCCAGCCGCTCCGCGGCATGTGGAATCTTCCCGGACTCGGGCATGAACCTGTGTCCCCTGCGTAGGCAGGCAGACTCCCAACCACTGCGCCACCAGGGAAGCCCCAGATAAGGTCTTTGATGCTTTAATTTCACATTTTACTGTAGTTCTGATCCTAACATTTCTTAAAGGTCTTTGTCATTTCCATGAATTTTTTGCTATCATATAACAATAGCAACAAATAAGAAACAATGAAAGTAATAGCAGTCATAATATGCTACATTGCAAACAAAAAGCTAAATTCATTTTTCATATATATCCCAGAATAATCCTGTCAGCTTGTGCTGTTATACCTGCTTAACAGTGATGAAGTGAGGCTCAGAAAAATTTAACGAGTTGGTCAAAGTCTAAGGGCTGGTAAGTGATGGCTCCTGAGCTTGATCCCAGCTTCCCGATTCCATTATCGGTCATCTTTCTGTTAGGCTGTACTGCATAAAGCTTTGTGTTATAGATGCATAGGTGCTTGATTAGCCCCTTTATTAGTTGTTAATAAAGTACTTCCAGGTCTACACCAATGTCTTATTTACTTCATGAGCATACACAAGGCTGAATATTCCTTTTTTTGTATGATAAAATTAGATGATAGTTCTTTTTAAAACTTAGGAAGGAAAAGTTAATGGTTTATCACATAGTTGGCAATGAACATGTTACATTGTACTGAAATTATTTTAGGCATTTTAGACATTTGTTCTTTAATTTGGCTTTTAATTTTCCTATTTGGTGATGTTTATAGACCACCTTACCAAAAGTACTGCTTCGAGTCCCTGTTTGGTTTTCCTTATATAGCATTCAGGACCACTAGAACCTATTTATTTATTTACTTTTTGTTTATTGCCGGTTTCCCACCACCTCCAACTAGAAAGTTAGCTTTATTAAAGAGTTCCTGTTTTGTTCATGGCTATGTCTCCAATGTCTAGCTAGGATAGTGCCTGGCTAGTTAAGAAAGTATTGAATGAATGAGTGAATATCAGTTGACTTTAATTGTAAATTCCTGAAATAGCATTATAAGAAATATTTAATGTGTAAGACACTCATTTGTGACCTCGGTTTTGCTGATGAATGCTGAGTTCCCGACAATAGCTTCTATGAGTGGAATACTGAATAACATAAACTTGGCAAACTGAGAAATAAATATGTATGTGTTTATAATTTGAGCGACTAAGGAAACTGTAGCAAAAGCTACTTATAAATAGTAGCATGTATAAAAGTATAGTTAGATACAGATTGCTTAAATCTAATCATGAGAATACCTCTAATCCAATCGTCACCCTCATAATTGTATCTTGAATAAATATGTCTGGAGAGAACTAATGAAGGTAATGTTTTGTGAAAATGAGATAGGTTTTTTCATTTGATTTTTATAGATTATGTCTGTAGTAGTAGTATAGTGTAATGAGTGTGTAAGGGATATGGATTAATTTCTTAAATTTTGTGGCATTTCTACTTGGAGAACGGAGAAAACCATGTAAATTTGGTCATAGTATGTTCTTAATATCTCGACTTGTCACAGACTTAAAAAAATTAAAATGCTATAACAACAATAAAAAAGAATAATAATAAGCATTAAGATAATTGAATGTAGATGTTGAGAAAAGTTCTCTAGAAAACTGGGTTGGAGTGGCTGGCAGGCCTTGCTCATGGCCAGCTGATAGTGATCGAATGGGAAGTGGTCATTACATCAACAATCTGTGAAGTTTGCATCTTTAGGGAAGCCTAGATTGGAGTAAAGAATCTGTGCTGGAAAATGATACTTGCAGAAAATAGTGTGTTTCCCTAAATACCTTGGGGCATAAAAACACCCTTGTTGTAAAGGAATTCATATATACCCTGTTAAGGAAAAAAGTTGATGCAAACCAAAACAATATCTGCTGTTAGTCAAGATGTGCAAAGATTGTTGGTACCAAGTTTTGGCAGAAGTACTTAGAATCCATGCAGCACATGTAAAAATGAGTAAAATTTACTTAAATGTCAGCTCTGTATACCAGATTCTGTAATATTATCAGCAGAATTGGAAGTACTCTACAGTACAACTCAGAGCTTTGAAATGGACAGTGAGTGTTACAAATAAATCTTTGGGAGTTCATTATTATCCAACAAAATTATTGCTCACTATATCTGAAATAACAAATCTATGGCTTTGACATTTAATCAGAGCATGAACACATTTATTGAATCTCATATTTGAGATTATTACTCCAGAAGCGCTCCAATTAAAGCATGTGGATTTAAAAAATTCCTTTCAGACAAAGTAAAATGCACAATGCTTGTTATACATGCAGATTCTTTTTATGCTCTGCTTCATGTTCAGTTGCCTTTTCTTTAACATGCTTATTTTGAGTTTTTAATGAACAGAAATGGCTTTAATATAAGTATACAAAGAACAAACCAAGAATTTTTTTGTGTGTAACAATGGACCTAGAAGGTTGAAGCTGCCCATATTCCCCTGTGACTGTTCAGTTGAATGTAAACTATTTATAACCGAATGTGAAAGGAAGTTTCTATCTGCTAAGGCTGGTATTATAATACAAGATGATTTTACATGCCTACATAATTTGAATTTTTAGGCTTTAAATAAAGACTCCCCTTGGTCTGAGTCCAAGAAGAAAGGAAGGAAGAGAAGGAGAGAAGGAAAAAAGAGGGAGAGAAGAGGGAAGGGAAAATGGGAAGGAATCTGGGTCTGTACCACTCTTTCACTTTCTAGTGAGAAACTCTAAGTATTGTCTATTCATGAGCTTCTGCAAATCACATTGCAGCTTAACTGTCTCTTCTCTTCTCTGATTTAATAGAAACTTTGATTGTTTTTCTAGGATTTACATCCAGAGTAATTGTTTTTGCATTTCAATGTAGTAAGAAGTAGATTGAATAAATGCATAACATATTAGAAATGCTATTAAGCAAATGATTCTATGTGGTACTGTTGAATGAATGTTTTCCTTTTCTCTTATGAACAAAACAGATTTCTCCAATTATTTTTAAAATGATTGTTCTCTATTGTTGCCAAAGGAAAAGTGAAAAAAGAATCTTTGTGTGTTCACTCCATTTACTCTTTCATGTGATTAACTGGAGCGACAGAAGACTAATATATACAGTCAGGAACTTTTGCCTCCAAGATCTGTAAGGAACACTTTTATCTGCATCTTTAGATACATAGTGTTTTCACACACTGAGACTTTAGTTCCTGTTATCTTGTTATTTATATTATAAATCCCTAGTATCTTTTAGCTGCCATACCTCACCAATCCTTACCCTCTTTGAGTCCCTGCCTCAAAATAGTCAGCCCTTAACTCAAGCCTTGGGTGGTGAGAAACCCTAGAGAGGGTTTTCATATGGCAGTAGTGGTGATAGAAGAGGACATATCTGCTTTGTTTTATTTCTTTGCTTTTTAAGTAGGCCATTTTTCTAAACGAGCTTTCTCAGAATCAGTGAACTTCCAGAAAGAAGAGACTTGTGTTGTTTCAAGGGCTGGTAATTGAGCTCTTTGAAGAAAAGTTGACCTTCCCAGTCAGAATAGCATCAGGAAAGTTTAAAAATTTATCAAACTTGCCGCTGAACAAGGACAACAATAACTCGAGTTTTTATTTTCAAGGCCTTAAAGGATCTACTAATTTATGTCCATTCTTTTAGGTCCCACTGGAGAAGTAAGTAGGTAAAGGATGAGTATTCTTCTTCCCATTTTATTCAGAGTAGAGATGTTTATTTGCTTTCTCCACTGTGCACAGATGTTGGTAACGTGATGTGTTCTAGGATCCTGCACAGTCTCCTTGTGAACAGACTCTGATGTGCATTATTGTGAGGTTAAGAATATGCTTCCCAGAAAATTAATGACCTACGATTTGCACCTTGCTTTTGGTTTTGGTCCAGAAAAATAAGACTGCTCTTGCTGATGCTTTAGGCATTGAGCTCTCAGTATATTCCTGGGAGTATCATGCACAGATTTGGTACATCAACGGACTTAAATTGGTTACAAGAGCTGTCGATGATAAAAGTGGGGATGCTATAAAAGACAATGGCCCAATCACATTCGTGTGACTCAGGCAATCTGTATCCATCTCTTTTATATTTCTATGGATTTTTTTCTTTACCATTTGCATAAATTGGTAGTATACATAATTTTAAAAATGCAAATGACAGAAAGCAAGCCCAGTTTTAAAACTATGAAAAAATAGTTTCTGTCATGAGATTTGTTCTCTTGGGGTGGGAGGAACAATAAAAATACATGCTGTATTTGTGTTTTACAAGGTACGTTGAGGGTTGTTGTTGTTATTGTTTTCCTCCCAGTAAACTAAATAGCAGTTGCTACAGCAAGCCATTTTTGTGATTTGCAGAATAAGGGAGCAAACCAAATGTAAATGGTCAGTCAATACACTTCTGTTATCATAGAAGATGGTAACATATGCAGTCTTATTTGGTCAATTTATATACTTTTGTGGTGTTTTGTTCTCATCTGTTCCTTTCCACATGCTGTCAGGAATTAGTATTCTGTTTTCTGAGTTTTATACATGATGTCAACTGGACTAACTAGATGTCAGAATCACAAGGTTTTGTTGCAAAATTAAGGTTATTTGACATCAATTTTGTCATTTTTTTAGCATATTGACACATGGATTCCTTGGTTTATCTCATGGAAAAGAGTCAAATTAATTTTTAAAGGGCACCTTAAAAGGTATTGTGATTATTTTATTTGTAAATACATAGTTTCAGTCTACAGAGATGAGTGCACTTTTGTCTCCATGATTCCTTTGCTGTGGAAATTGAAATTGCTCTCTGCTGTGAACTTTT
Source organism: Grampus griseus (assembly GCF_964374135.1). Taxonomy (NCBI): domain Eukaryota; kingdom Metazoa; phylum Chordata; class Mammalia; order Artiodactyla; family Delphinidae; genus Grampus; species Grampus griseus. Next base: position 37,834,783 of record NC_139003.1, read on the forward strand.
GGAAGTCTCTGGCCATGCTTTTGCTCTCCGTGTCCTGGGAAGTGGACCCACATTTTGGGCCCAACTCACTTCTAACAGCTATTGTACTTGCACCTTCTCTTCCTTCCTCTTATCTTTTCTCTGTTCTTGTATGTAAGACTCTCCCCTTCCTTCTGCTTGCCTTTACTTTCTTCCCCATTATTCTGGAAGTCACGATCCTCTCCTCCTGAAGAGATTTTGCCCCTGCTTCCAATGGAATGAGAGCCTGGATGTGTGCGTATTTTTACATTTGATGAGTAGTACAGCTTACAGCTGATTAGGATACACTAATATCTCTTCCCCTGCTGCCCATTGGCAAGTCCACCACCTTTTCTATTCCTAATAACAAACCTCCTTTCCCCTACATTTAAGAATCTTTCTTTAGCATTTGTTCCAAAAAGCCAAAGCCTGAAACGACTAGGTAGGGGAATTCATGATGAGACATTTCTAGTATTTAGAACTATTTTCAACTATTGTTGACAACCATACTGAGTAGTTTCATGTATAATATCCCCTCCTTCCTTTTAAAACTGCGATCAGCAGCAATCAAAGTGATGGTGTTTGTTGCTACACTGACAACATAAGGATACATGAAATACATAAACTTGGAGCTTTAGCAACAGATGTGAAAACATTTCTAGAACAAAAGATGGCATTTGGTAAATCTAAAGCAGATGACATTAGAAATTGTTTCACTCTCTATAATAATATTGAATTGAGGCTTATAAAACTATGTATTTATGGGAAAGAGGGAGCGGGAGAAAGACAATTGTTTGGCTACTGTCTCTTCTCTACCTGGGGTTTCATCACTTCCCCTCTACAAAACTAGCTCATGCTGTGAAAAATGGAGGTGTGTATGTGCATGCATGAAGGGAAGGAAAGATGGAGCTCTTCAACAGCAGGAGACATTTCTCCAGCAAATTTGGTTTTCAGAACGGTTGCCTGAATATAGGCCCAAACCCAGAGATATGAGTGGTGTTATGCTTGGGAAGTGAAAGTGAAATTGTAGCCTTTCCACCAAACCTGTATTACAGACGTATCACTTTTTACTGTTCCCACTTTGCCCCACATTTAACCCCAATACTTCTTACGTAGCCAATGCAAATGCTTTGTTGTATTCTCTTGCTCTCCAGTACTCTCAGTAGAGGCAGCCTAGTGATTAAGGGATCAGACACAGACTCTAGTTCTTCTTCCTCCTCTGTCGCTGATTTCTCATCTATTAAATGGTGGGTGATAATAGTACCTACCTCAGAGGGATGGCATGAAGATTAAATAATGCATTAAAAGCTCTTAGTATAAAAAAAAAAGAGCTCTTAATGTTAACTGAACAGGAAACAAAGTAATTACTAAATATTAATCACTATCAAATTAATAATAGTCATAATAATGGTCAAGTTTATTAGAATTTGTTGTAACTTAGTTTGGAGGTGGTGATGTGAGAACAGAAGTGGAAGAGCAAAATAGAGCTACTTGAATGGCATTTGACTGATTTGCATAAAAGTTTGTAGAATTTTACTTGCCTTGTAGATTTTTTCTTTTTTTGCTTATTTCTGTGAGAATAACTCTTAAAATGCACCACAGTATTTGTCATCTCAGTTCTATGGCATGTCTTAGGAGATGAAAAATTATTGGAAACCAGGTACAGGTCAGTGTGGCTAGACTTATTTGAAATATTTATACACTGGTAAGAACTATTAACAGTTGACAGGTGTTAAGAAAAATCCAGTATTTGTGTGTGTGCAAGTGTGTACATGTATGCCTACATGCTTGTATTAAGGTGGCCTTGAAATAGATAGAGCTATAGAGGTACAATGGTTAACTATATAAATCTACAAAAGTGATAGCATAACTTTTTTGAGATGATGGGATAGGACAGTTGTTATTTCTTGAGATATGGTTACATTTGGGGGGAAATAAATCTTAAAGAGATAGTTAAAATGTTATTTAAACGTCTTTCATTAGAACTTGCAAGAAGGATTTTTCAAATGAGAGAAAATAAAACTATCTCTGAAGCTATTTTGATAAATGGAAACTCTACACTCTAAAAGAAGATCATGTTATCATCAGCAATTTAAACGTTTTAATTTAGCAACTCAGAGCTTCTAGTGCTCATTATTCTATATTATGCATTCTTTTGGGAGAAAACTTATGACAGGGTTTTTATAAAAAGTTAAAAAATAAGTTTGAAATGAGATTTATAATTTCAAAAATTATAATTATTTTGTGTGTTATAAGGCTTCTTATGTTCCCAGCAAAGAGGATTAGGGCAGAATGATCTCAGAGGCTTTTAAATTTGGAATGGAATATCCAAGAGGCGTAGAAATTTCCAATAGAATAGCACAAAGAACTGTATCATTCTATTTCTATTTTGGATAATTATGAAACTTGCTTTTTGTATGGTTGCCATTTTTTAATTTGTGAGTTTTCCATTTAATAATTTCTCTCTCTGTCTCTGTCTCTCTCTCTCTTATTTGACTGATTTAAAAATGAAACAAAACAACTCTTCAGCTAAGACCACTTTAGGGCACAAATTCAAAACCCAGGTCTCAAGTAATTAACATGCTTGATGCAGAGCAGCAGCAACACATTAATGTCAGTAAAATGTCAATCTAAAGAGGCATCTTGAAGAGCGACTGGATGATAGAGGGTTGGGCTTCTGCCAGACTCCAGCAGCTAACACTTGTACAAATATGGGCCCTTCACAGGGAAGGCACTGCTGAATTTCTCTACAAGGTTGAGTTTGGGAATTTTTGGTCATAATGGTGCTTAAGAAAAGGAATGATTTGATAGGAGCATGTGGTCCAATCTTTGTGAAGCTCTGCCATCACAGTCAATGTGCTGTGCAATAACTGCTGGGCAAGGATTGCAGTAAGTAGTGAGGTCACTTTGAGCAAGTGACTTAATATCTGTAAAATCTCTCTCAGCTTCACAATTCTGTTATACCGGGTCTGACTTGTATTATTCAGTGGCATTTGAAGGCAAATCAATAGGCAGTGTAGAATTCATTCATTAATGATGCCAGTGGTGGTTTCTGGGTAACCGTCAGTTGAGTTCCACATAGAATGTGATATAGCATTTGAAAACAGGAGTTCATGAACATGTGGGAAAAAGGGTTTTGTCCATTTCTGGTAGACACTCCTCCTAAGGATACCTGATCTACCACCATATAGACATCATCTGAGAGCCAAGAATGACTATAGGTGGTGGTCCTCTTTAGACTAGGGACTATTCTTACCATAGTCTCACAGGTATATTAACTAAGAACATCCACTTAAATGTCTCCGTCATATCCCTAACAAATAGTCAAACCCCTATCTCATTTAGCCCTACCCTATTCCCAGTCTTCTCTTGGGAAAAATACAACACAGTATTCCTACTGTATGCATATTCTGTATAAAGCAAGTAATTGTTCATCGCTAATAAGCAATTTTTCTAAACCTAAAACAAAAATGGCAGACAATGGACAATGAAAAAAGACTTGAATCTTTAACCACGAGTTCTGAAACTTTGAAAAATAATTAGGTGTCACTCTTATAGACTGAGATTCTGTGTTAAAAATAAGCACTGTGAATTCTATGGTCATCGTACTTACAGGTTAATAAACTTTGTTTAATGTTGAAAATGAATCAAAATGTACAAACATATATATATCGATATATTACCTCTAGACAATGTGTTTCGCAATACTTTTGGAATATGATGGCTTGGAAAATCTTGATAGAATGGCATGTGTTAAGATGAGAAAATTTAGATAGATAGATAGACAGATAAATAGATATGGTTCTATTTGTTGTATTATACATCAGCAAATAGATGTTATACATCATTTCTTATCAATACCTCAAGGTTCTTTTCATTGATTTTAGATGTATCCATGGTCATTGATTAAATAACCATGATGGGGCATGTCTAAATGAATGACTAAAAGATAAATTATTTTAGAATATCTTTCCTTTCAAAGATTCATAGAAGTCTCTATCAAGTAAAGTACAGAGTAGCACATTGATTTATAATTAAACATAGTTATCTCAAAAGGGAAACCTCATGCTTAAATGAAATTAAGAACTGAATATACTATGACTTTCAGTGTTGTGTGGGAAGGATGGGGTCAGGATGTGGTGGTCGAGGAGGAGTTACTATTCTAGATATGAAAAAATTCTTTATGAAGCAGATTTGAGCTTATAGGTGCTTGTCATCTTTCCTAGGTGTACACAATATAGAAAAATATAAAGAAGTTTCAAATATTTCCTAAATCTGGTGAGCTACATTCAGTGGGGAAGGATAGGGTTAAAACATTGTTCTGCATGTTCAGTTTGCAAGGTATTTATGGTCTGGAAAACATTCCTCATTTTATTCCTGATATCCATTCCCTAAGAAATGGTAAATATCTTAGATATTCACAAGTGCTTTTGGAATTCAACTATGATCATTTTTTTTTCCATTACACTTCTGAAATTACACAGATTAATGGCAATGTTCAAGTAGAAAATCCACAAATAATACTTTTCTTTTAGATTAGTTATATTATATTAAGTGTTCATTATATTATTCATGAAATACTAATCAGGTTGCCCCATGTGGTAAAACTGAAGTTTGATTAATTATTATATAAGCTTTCTGAACTTTGCTGAGAAACTTACAACTATAGAAAGAGGCTGTTGTTGGATGCTTCTGTATGAAAAGTAAAATGCTTCCCAAAGGAGAAATATATTATGCTTATTCTAATATATATATATGACATGGGAGGCAAATAGCATGATTTTAATAGCATGGGCTTTGGAGTCAGACATTCAGGGTTCAAATCAGGACCCTGATACAATGGGAAGTTGGGCAAATGCTTCCCATCCTGAGCCTCTGCTCCCTCACAGAGCTGTGACGTCAGGTGAGATGAGGCATGTAAAAAGCTTAACCAGGGTCCAGGTTGTGGTACATGTTGAATAACTGTTGCCCAGCATCCCCCTTTTCTCTTTCTCCATCTCACTGTTATGTATGAATGTAAGAAATAGCAGGAATAAAACAATCAAAAGTTTAATTTAAAATTCTGAAAGTCTTTCTTTATTTCGTACCTGCTTTGAGTTAGGTTATTCATGATGCACAGATATTTTAACCTTTTATCACCTTCAGCTTGAATTCATTTTTCAGTTGCCTAATTATAATGGTTTAAAAAAATAAAACTTCATTCTGATAAGAAAAGACATCTGAGCATGAGCTCGCTAAACCCTATTCCTTATCATTGGAAGAATCCTCAGTAACATTTTGGCCTTAATTTCACATTCAGCTTTTTCTATGTAGGACAGTCAGATTGAAGGACTCCCCTGATAATCAGCTCTCTGAGGAGGTCACTCAGAAGAAATGCTGAAGTTTTGCAAGCAGCTGTGATAGAACAGTTCTGCTGAAGTTTTAGGTTTGGTTCAGCATGTTCCTTTTGAAAAACGGATTATGGCTTTCATCAATTATCTTTACAGAGCTGGAAGCTTATTGATAATGAGGAGGATTGATGCATTTCATTGACAATTGATAATCATACTAGCAGTGAAATAGTATTCAGATTGTTTTCACCTTCCTTGTTTAAAGGAGATTGCATGAGGAAAGGAAGGATCCACAGATTGGAGTTGGACCCAGGAAGGATTGTTATAAATAATGAAAATTGAGACCTGCGGGCTAAGTTTTGCATTTCTCCTTTGTGTCAGTTATTGTGCCTAGCGACCTCGGTTAAAGAAACATGTTGAATTCTACTTGACGGAAAAATGGTGAAGGAAGAAGTCTGTAAGCCACCAGTCAAAGGTTGGCCTGTGAACTGCAGAAATCATTTTAGTTAATCAAATGGATAGTGATACTCAAGTACAACTAAGTAAATCATTACTTTTTTCTCAGAAACCAAAAAAAGAAGAAAATATGAATGAATCCTGCCAAGAGATAATATCCTAGTATGAGAAGAACGCATGCTATGAAATGCTAAGTGGGCTGATTGTATTTGGATAGAGAATCTGACTCCTCGAAGGCAGTACAGACTAGTTATATTTAGGTAATACCAACAGGGAAGCAGTGCTGCCTGGTGTACAAAGGCATGATATTTAGAGCCAAACTGACCTGGTTCCTTTATTTAGTTCTGCCTTTAATTAGGTGAGGCAAGTTGCTTTTCTTCACTAAGCCTTATTTCTCTCATTTGTAAAATGGGATTAATAATAATTACTATTAAAATAATTAATAATAATAAAAAACTTGCTTCATATGATTATTATGAGGGTTAAATGAGAAAATTCACATGAAGTGTTCAGCAGTGTTGGGCACGGAAAATGCCTGTATATAGTAAATGAGATCTGCTAATTCTGTGATCATTCCCTTAGCCAATAAGGGATTGTCAAAGAGACATAATGCGATTTGAACTCATAAGGTCTGTGCTAACAGTATTTTATGTCATAAAACATGTAATTCTTCATTTCTTTGATCATTTTGTCCAACAGCAGCAGAGTGTGTGACACAGTTTATAGTGTAAATGAAAATGAGACTTTGATATTTACATGGAATTTGCTTGCTTGTTAAAAGTAAAGTAACTGATTAAGGAAATGGTACTTTGGCAAATGCCTCATTGATTTTAAAAAGTTAGCTGAACATCACCTTACGACACCGCTTTAGTGTTTGTGTAAAAAATGCGTGGGTGATAGACTACAGTAAGAGGAACAAATATAAATTGTGTGTTTGGTGAGTGAATCAGTTCAGCTATTCACACAAAGAATTGACTTGTTGGATGAATACAATCTAAGCTCTATCTTATAATGGCATTTTACATGTTTTTCATTCCAGAACTATTAGGAAAAGAGCTTCCAAGTTTTCTAAATGCTTAGAATATATTTCTTTTTCATATATGGTTGTAGCATTGTTTTTCTCATTCCATTCTACTGCACTTTCTCTTCAGTGATACAGCATTGCAACTTACACTCAGGCCCATTTTCACCCACTCCATTGTTTTACTGTCAGTGCCTTAAACATGTGCAGTGTAAGGCCATTAACCCTTTGGTCTTTGTAGAAATCAAAATACGATCAGTCTAGATGTATACTGAAATTACCTCCTGCAACTACTGAAATTTCAGAAAAGTCCATTGTGGTCCCATATACTCTGTAGAATATATTCAGTATTTGGTGTTTCTGAGTGACTGATTTTTTGATGACAATAGAATTAAACGTGGAGCCCAGAGACATTGTTAGCAAACAATGATAAGACCAGTATGTCTTGGGGATATGAATAAAGCGGTGAGAAAACTACTCTAATGACATAAAGGCCAATATGAATTATACCTCTGAAAATACATGTCTGCTGTTAGCATTTTTTTGAGTTTTTAGTTTTTCGTAACAAAAGTAAATTTCTGACAATGTAATTTAAATGCCCTGACCTTTCAGTGTTATGAGACTGTAAGATATTATGGAGCAAATTTTACCAGTGGAATGAATCTACTAGAATATTTGCCCTTGTTCCTTTATAGTCATTTTATTAATTTAATTTCCTAATTTTAGAGAGCATTTGTAATAAAGCGCATTCAGTCCTCTCTATCACAATGCAAATGAGGCCTCTTTAAGTATTTTCTGTAATCAGAATATTCAGTATTACTCATGTCATTGGCAAGTGTTGCAAGTCCTGAGACTTGCTGAAGGCCATTGCTTAGCCATGGCCCGTTAGCAGGCTCAGTTCCAGGGGCATACATTCTCCCCTTCCTGGAGTCAGTGCTTTGTACAAGTCAGGAAACACTGCCTCCTTTCTCACTCCTCAGGGAATTAAATCCCAGGGGTTTCAGGTTTATGGAAATAGAAAATATTGCTTGTTGATGCTAAGCCTTTCAAGTGGGTCACTGGGGAGCCCATGGGCCTTTTCAATGCAGACATGGAAAAAAGTGGTGATGTTTACACCCCTTCTTAAACAGAGTAGCTGATTATCTGTAGAATGCTTCACCTTCTGCAAGTAAAGCTTTACATGATAACCTTTAGAACATGTGTTTCAGGGATTTTCATTTATTCTGACGATGACATTACTTTTGAAAGATAAAATCTCCCTTAGAAAGGGCCCTCAGTAATCTGAATAAATTTACTGGCATTTTGAGGTCTTTGTGTGCCATTTTCTCTCCAAAATTAACTAGAAAGGAGATGCCAAAGAAGCTGCTTTACTAGTAAACTTTATCCATTGGTGTTGCTCCAAATGACTTTGAGGACTTTGCTCTTAATTTTCCAACAACCTGGAACATGCCTGAATAATTTACTCATCCCATTTTATCCAATTTTTGAGACCTTTGCCAAGTATCTGTTTATCAGAGTGCTAATGCTGTCAGACAAACGTATGGATGAGTAGGTAGAAGACATGAATCTTTTTATCCAAGAGTAGATGTTGGTTGTGTGTTGTTGTTATTGTTGTTTTTCAAATTTAACTTGGGCATATTATTAGCTGTGATGTAAATTAAGAAGTACAGATTTTTAGTTGCAGAAATCTATCCTCATATAGTGTGGTATGGTACAAAGGGCATAAAACTTGAAAGGGTTAGGCTAGAGTGGGATTTCAGGAAAAAGGGAACGAACATTTACTAATGGGCTCACAAAGTGCCAGGTACTATGATCATTGCTGTACCATCTTTGGAGTGAGGCTACCCAACTCCTCCACACGTTAGCTCCCTGACTGTCACAATTCTCTAACCTCACAGAACTTAATTCTCCAATCTTAAAAGAGAGGTGATCATCATTACTCCCTCAGCAGGTTGTTGGGAGGAGCAACAATACTGTTTACTCTGTACACAGTATAGCTCTTAAACAAATAGTCACAATTACTGTGTTACTTTTTTGTATCCTCCTTTACTTCCCCAAAGTTTTGGGGTCAGTTCATTGCTATTACCTTAGGGAAATGTGGAGAGCACATTTAGAAACAGAGAAATTTGCCAAAAAGAAAAAAATAGGGCTGTGAAATTAAGGAGGTATGTCACTGTCTACAAAGGCTCTTACTTTTGACTTTGGAAATGAAAAGGTAAGGCAGAATGGGGGAGATGGAGAGAGGAAAGTAGGGACTGCTATTCTGAGAATTTCCTCTGTGAGGTGTAGAAGCAAAGCATGAGAATGGACACTGCATATAAAGAGGACACATGTAAGTGCCTTAAAATATTACTGGTAAACCCAGTAAAAAAGGATTGGAGAGTCTCTTCAGAATTCCTGGGAAAACTTACAGTGGCTGATCAATAGCTGAATTTCTATAGGTGAAGGAGAGCAGTATTATTATTAAAATGTTTTAAAAACGGCAAATCTCTAATTTTTATGACTTATTACAGAATATAGTAGACTACATCCCAAAGACAAATATTTGGTTGTGAGGTACTTAACAAATCATATTGCTTCTATTGTTGAATGTCTGCTTTTACTTTTAGAGTGCTTGATTATCTGGATAAACACCTCCTTAAGTTTTTTTTCTTTTGCATATATCTATGAGTCTTTTCTTTTACTTTTTTTTTTTTTTTTTTTTTTTTGCTGTACGTGGGCCTCTCACTGCTGTGGCCTCTCCCGTTGCGGAGCACAGGCTCCGGACGCGCAGGCTCAGCGGCCATGGCTCACGGGCCCAGCCGCTCCGCGGCATGTGGGATCTTCCCCGACCGGGGCACGAACCCGTGTCTCCTGCATCGGCAGGTGGACTCTCAACCACAGCGCCACCAGGGAAACCCTTATTTTACTTTTTAAAGAATATTATCTTTGGAAGAGTGAGCAGGCAGACCTTTAACAGACTGCTGGAGGGAGCACCCTGAGGGGTTCTACCCTAGGCCTCCAATAAAGAACTGAGTGATTTGGGGTAAAGATGTTAAACCCTTTGGGCCTCAGTTTCTTCCCCAGTAAAACGAGCATATTAGACCATTTACCAAAGGTCCCATTCAATCCTAAAATTCTACTGTTATACAAAAATCTCTTCCCCTTCTTCATTTCCCCGTGCTGAGGTTGTGTAATGTGCTTTTATGAATGGCACCTTTAAAACTAGCCCTCCCTCATCACAACCTAAAGATAAATTAACATAGTAGCAAACAGTTATATACAAATATGACAATTATGCAAATACAGTAGATGGCCCAGTGGGCACTGCATTTCTTCACAAAATTTGAGAGGAACATTTTGTCATCTCTGCTCCCCTTGACTTAATGACTTATAAGTAGCGCCAACTGAGATCTATTTCTACCCCTCCCATCAGGTTAAAGAAACATTTATATCTCTCCCTGTTACTTTTTCTATCCTCTGGCACCACCTACTTTCTTTCTATGAAGTTTGATTTCCTTCTACTTTGTGGCCGAGGGAATGATTGCTGTCATGTACTACTTGCTAAGTGTCCAACCAGACATCACTTCATCAGAAGAGAGCCAGGGAGGCATGCACTGCACAGTGTGCGGGACCTGTGTTCAGTTGCTACGCTGGGAAGCTTTCCGAAGTGCTGCTCTCGCAGCCAGCATAAAAGAGCTTTACCTTTGGCAGCCCTGATGAGATATACTGTTGCTTTATGTTTACCTGCTTTTTTTAGTTGCATGGGGCCGAGGAGTGATACCTAAGTGATCACACCCTCAGAACCAGGTCTCCATGGAACATCTTAAGTGGCAGCAGATGTGTCCAGTGTTTCTCCAGATTGGCTGGAGCTACATTATTTTAAATCGTTCTTTGGGGGCATCCTCACTGAGGTTAGAAGTAGGGACTCATTTTTTAGCATGCTATATTACCTTCCTTTTAAATGATCTCCTTCAGATTCCCCAACAGATATCTCATCTATGACCATCTTCAGGGGCTGCTAATTAAGTAATACTATTTAACTTACATAAGTGTTATTTTTTAACTCAGATTACAAACCTTTCTCATCAACATAATTATTTTGTAGTAAATATCGCAGTGGCATTTTACACAGGCATTTTGCACCAGAAAAAATTCAGAGTTGGGGGAAGAAAGTAAAACATCGAACCCATCTTGTGGCCAAAAAAAAAAAAAGAGTAGGTGTAAAAAAGATGAAAAATAATAAAATACAGTTAGTGAATTATAAGTTGATTGCTGGGCTAGAAGGCTGATATCACTGTTTTTAAGCTATTAACAGCAGCAACAATAACCAAAGAAAAAAATTCCACCTACTAATCAGCATTCTAACTCAGCATGTTGCCTGTGAAAAGCAACACTCTGAAAACATGGTTCTTTGAAGCTTGTCTTGCCAGAAAGCTATTATTTCTGGTATAGCTACATGATTGGGGAAGACTGTAGTTAAGTCTTGCAGGCACGCTCATATGTCCATCATCTGGCATTGGTAGATGCTGATCAGATCACCAAACTCCCTGGCACACACTGAGTGACAACCCCGGGGTTCTGGAGTGATTGTATTTCTCAGACTCAAGTGGGCACACTATTGATCTCTGTAATCCACAAAATATGTATGTGAGCTTTACCAAGGTTAAAGAGTGAATCCACTGTTCTTAGGTGTCATTGATTGCAATTTTAAAATAGCTTGGGTAGGATTTAAGAGTGTGTGTGTTTGGTATGGAAAGTTTCCCCAGAAAAGGTCTAGGAAAAACTGAAATCAATACTGCAATGCTACATTATACAGGAGTTTGAAATCCGGAGGTTGAATATCTGCTTCAAGCTTTTTCTCTTGGCTAGGAACTTAGGAGGTACCTCAAAAATATCACATCTGTTCTGTGACAGAAGGCACACTTCTAATGAATAGCAGAAAAGCAAATATACCTTTTCCTCCTTGTAGTGAATCGTTTTGTTTTCCTATAGATTACGTGTGGCGTTTGAGGCAGAGCGAGCAAACTTGACAATATTTTGAGCTAATGCTTCACCACCTTTCATTTTTCACTCTGAGCAGGAAACCTCTTCTTAAACTTGTTCGTTTTACAGAGGGAAAATTGAAGCCCATGGCATATTGTCAGAGCTGCTTTACTGTCATCATTTACAAAGGTCCCTGGAATTGACTTCTTACATTACATATTGTAAAGTGACTCATTTTTTGACACATTTATGGGAAAGTGGCAGGGTCTAAGTGGCTGGTTACTGTCTCTTGGTTTGGGCTCATATTATAAACTAGAAAACCAATAAAAACTCTGAAATTACAGTTGTAGAGAAAAATAACGTGCAGTTCGAAAGAAGCAGTCTCCATTAACTATTTGGTTAGTTGACCTAAAGGAAAGGAGGAGGGAGCTGCAGAAGATGAAATGTAAATACTTGGTTTGTTTTAATGTCTTTACAGGATCCATTAAAGGGGGTAGTGAATGTTGCCATGAACATCCTCAATTGATGTTGTCTGTTTGAAAGCATATTCTAAGTAGCTAGCTTCCTTTCATACGACTGGAAGTATAAATTAACCCACACTGTATACCATGAATCATCACTGCATAGATGCTCATAGTTTACTGAGAGTAATTCTGTCTCAAAGGCATTGCTTCTGAAGCTAAAGAGGAGAAATATAGGGTATAAGCAGTATTTATAGTGCCAGGGCACACTGTTTTCTAGATAGATATTTTGAATCGTTTTTTTTTTTTTTTCACATTGTCCCCTTTTCACTAAATGAGGAAGGTTCGACTCATTCTCATAGCTTGCTTTCACAAAAATTAGACGCACGGAAACAAGGACATATTGTTAAAAATGAATAAATTAGAGGAGAATTAAACCTTCTAGCTCAGTAACAGCACAGGGAATATAGCCGTTGGTTTGAACAAACAATCTTCTTAAATAGGAAATGTACTTTAAAGCCATCCTGCTGTGATCCTGTTAATTACCAAAAAAAGATTAGAAGTGTTCTGGTTCATGGGATCCTTTTACCTAGAGTTGCAGCTGCATAAGCAATCAGACATTTGCACTGTCCCTTCAGACCAGCGAGGGGATGTTATTAAAGGGAAGTCATTTACCCCAATCCGTAAGATGTAGCCTGGCAGAAATTCAATAACTGTTTGTGATATGCTTATTCTGCCACTCTGCTTAGTGGTTTTGGCTCTTGACATACAGCAGCATTTGTGTTAAATCTCCAACCACTAGGTGAAAGGGAGAAAAATGCCCCATTTGGGAGGTTGTTTTCAAAACAGAATGATGTGTGATCTGCTTTTCATTACAAGTACTGTGAAGAAAAAGCAAAATTCCCTCGCCCCCTCTCCCTCTCCTTTTCTCCTCTGGTCTTCTCTCCCACTGTCCCCTTATCTTCTCTGTCCCTCCTTTCTCTCCTCCTCCCCCCCACCCCAGCACTGCTTTTTCTCTCCCACTCACATCCTCTGATGGGCGTTCAAGCTAGTAAAATTCATGTTGGAGAATCCCACAAACACAGCTAGGCATACACAGAGCCGGAGGGCTTTTGCATTTGAATTTCCTCTCAAAAATGAAATGGAAAGAAAACTGCTTTCAGAATTCAGACAAGAAGAGAACATCAGAGGCGAATTTAGGTGTAAAAAAAAAAAAAGAGCATCAACTAAACAAGAAATAGAGCGTATTTATATAGAAATGCATATTTCAAACTTACCCTGTAAAAGCGGTTTCTGTGCTACACCACCTTCTGTGTCCCTGCGTGCTGGATTCCTCAGTTCCTTAGTTGCTATAATCACATGGTTGTGTTCTTGCCCGGGTGTAAATAGGTGCATACGTGTGTGTACTAAAGTATACACAAACGTGTACTATAGATATGCACACATGCAAGCAATCTTATCTCTGTATTCTAAAATGTAAACGAAGGCGGGAGGCTACAGCTAGGATTCCTTCTTTTTCCTGGAACTCTTTCTCTCAGTCGGCAGGCTGAAGCCCTCAATCCAGTGAAGAGAGATCCTGGGAGCTGGCTTTATTTCTCCTTGTTTCCATGGTGGTTAGTGGTGCATCGTTCACCCGATCAGTTGTCACACTGACATGGTGCTGCCTGCTCAGCGGTCATTAATAACTGAACACCCTCCACTCCCCAGAGAGGGGCCAATCGCTTCGGACTGCCAAGATGTAGCGCTCGCAGCTGCTTCCGTCTGGTTGGCTGAAACAACCTGTCTGTTCTATGACACTGCTACTTAGGATACAAATAAGTGGAACAGCCTTGCTTATTTTCCTAGGTATCATTCCCTTCCTTCCCTCCTTCTTTCCTCCCTTTTTTCCTCCCTTCCTTCCCTCCTTCCCTCCCTCCCTCCCTCCTTTCCCCCTCCCTTCTTCCTTTCTTTTTTTGAGGGGGAGGAATTTTTGACAAGTTTTCCCCTTTTTGGATTCTCAGTCATTCAGAGAAACTGTGTTTTCTCTCTGAAAATAGCAGGGCACATTACTAATAAGGATTTCCCAAATATTAAAAGCACCAGGGAGGGATGCAGAGCTTCCGACTCCTTCTCTGTGAAGTTCACCAAGGGCTGTATTATTTAAGAAGAGCGTCTTAAAACTGTTTGAGTGGCATTTGGTTTTCTGTAGGTCCTACTTAATTTAGCATATGTGCTTGTTGTTCAATAACACTTTTTTCGTTTGTTTTTAAAGCAATGACATTTCTTACCTGGACTGACCAATTTTTTAAAATTAAGCATATATTTGCTTCTCTATAATTCACAACATTGGCATATTAAGAGGGTATTTTTAAAAATACATTTTTCCAGTTAACATTCACTCACTTCTCCTTATGTGATGAAATTAATTTGCCAGCCACATATGAATGGGTACGTGTGTCAGGGTGTTAGTGGGTATCTGTGTGTGTGTGTTAGGGTGCATGCTTTACTAACTCTGGGGAAGAATTTCACCTGCAATAAAATTAAACCCTCAAGAAAATGATTTCTCTTTGTTCTTAGACCTATTAACTCAGAATTTATATTTACCAGGAAAATGTACTATATACACCACATGTAAAACACCCACTGAATTATCAGAAATTTGAAAAGAAACACAGAAAAGCATAGCGATGTATGTTTCTGCAAGGACACCTGTGAGTAAATAGGCAGCAGTTTTTTAAAATGCATGTTTTACAACCTTAATTAGCATCCTAGAGAAACATCTTGTTGAAAAGGACGGAACATGAGGATTAATTTATCAACAGGTCCAAAACAGGTTGGATTTATGACTCCAGCCCTGGTTTTGAGAGACTACCCTCTAGTGGAGTAAAAAGAAATGGCGTTTTCATGTTACTGGATTTACTTGGGGAGGGGAAAAAAACAGATATAGACCAAGAGTTTACATTTATTATACTCATAATACCAGTTTTGTTTCTAAATACTAAATGTTTTCTCTCTGTGGCTTTCTTTAAAATGTTCCCAAATGCTTTATTTTTTTCTTTTATAAAACTTTATTCAAATGGTTCTTAACCTTTTGAATAAAAATAAGTTCAAGACATAAGTAGTGTCTTGTTTAACCTAGTAACACTTGTTTCAGAATGCTCCCGTAAGAGTTTCTTCTTTACTAGACACTCTAGTGCTTACGCCGTAAATGTTAGGCACCTATGGTCCAGTATCGGGAACGTTGTGATGCACTGTGTCTACGTTTACTTTAATGTACTTGTGATAATAGTAACTCCCCCAATCTTACTCTCTCCAGCACCAATTTCTTGCCTATTCCAAATAATTTCACCACTGGCAGATTTTTATTTCCACATATAGAAGAATTAGATTAAAATTGTGATAACTACGTGAAAAAGGAATTTTAGTTTTATACCATTGGTTCCTTAAGCATTTCATTGTGGTTGGTGTTGACTGTATAATTGACAAATCCAGTTATCAAACCAATTATAACGGACTCCCATAATGAAAGGAAGTGGTGATAATCAAACAGATGATTAAACTCCTTTCTTGGTTTATAAATGAAACAACAGTCATAACTAATATTATAAATTTCAGTCTCTTTCAGAATTCAAATAAAAATCTAAGTTTTAATTCAGTGAGAGTGGAATATTTTAAATGCTACCTTATGCTCTATCATAGGAAGTTGTTTTAACTTCCTGTGATTACCTTTTTCTGGCATATGGGAGATGAGATAGCTTTTCTTGCAATTGTCCTTTTGGTGTAGGCACATGATAAATTCAAAAGATTTCATACTCATTTTTATAAATTTAATATCATGGAACATTAGAAATGAGATTTCAGTGTGAGAGAGAAAATAACTCTGGCTTTGGATAAAAAGAGTGAGGGTTTTGTTCTTTGGCTGTAGTTTCCTTTTGATACAAGAGCACCAGCAGCTGAGTAGAAGCAGTATATGTTTCAGGTGATTTTTTACTTTTGCATCAGGTCCATCATTTGTTAGTAATGAAAGGTAGCCCTCCAAAAAGATATGTTAAAAACTTATTTAATTATCATATCTATATAATAAAATACCATGTGAAGACATTAAATTGTGACAGGATGAGGATTTGGGGGCTTTTGAATTAATACAATTGTGAATGGTCATCAAATGAGAAACAAAGTCTTAAAACTCTAATGCCGTGAGTCCTAAAAGTTCAAGAAATGTGATATGTGCACACAACTGGTCAGAGAGAGCAAGACTAGAGCCCCACAGGTCTTCCAAGATTTTCCCGCTATATCACCCTCTTATGATTGATAGGTCTCTGCTTTTTCTTCTTTTCCTCCTTCCCTTTTTTTCTTCTTTCCAAGTTTTTTTTTTTTCCTTTAGAATCCATTGCAAATACAGTGTATTGCATGGATGTGCATGTCAGCTGCCTCGTAATAAATATCTGCAGGGCTTCCTGAATGAGTACTCAGTTCTAATGAAAATGTATTGAAATGATTTTTAAACATAAATGAGTAATTACAGCCCTTAAATTATGTTGAAAGAGTTCTGCCTGGATCATCAAATAAGAAAATATAGGGGTGCAATAAATATGTATTTGTTGATTTAATGGTTGAAGTTAAGCTACTCATTTGTGAAGGTTTATTGCTGTTTCGTGGAATCCTAGGCAGCGTTTGCCTGTGTGCTTTTGTTAGAGAAGTAGTCTGGGTAGTAGGTCAGAGTGCAGGTTCTGGGGAGAGACAACCTGGGTTTCAACGCTTACCTTACCGTTTTCTACCTTTGTGACCCTCAGCAAGAACTTAACATCTCTGCATCTCAGTTTCCTCCTAGGATTGTTTTGAGGATTAAAGTAGTTCATATATTTAAAAGCTTAGAAAAGTACCTGGAATATAGTAAGCTTGAATGAATGTTTGACATCACCATTATTTTCATTATTATCATTGTCATTGTCATCATATCATCATTTGTTCCAACTATCCCCTTTGTTTGGGGTGCTCTTTGTACCTTCCATTCTAAGTCCCTGCCTCTCACTTCATCTACCTACTCTGAAATAAGTTAGTTCAGTTCACATGCTGCTTCCCCTGTGGAATCTTCTCTGATCCTCTAACAAGATAGGAGCTCTCATTTGACCCACGCTAGCTTTCTTTATCCCTGCTATCACTTATCACTTTTTTTTAATATATTACAACTGTTTCTGTAGTTTGACCCTTTTTAGTCTCTAAGATTCTCCTGGATGGGGGAGGGGTGTCTGTGTCTTAATCATCTTTAACATCTATAGCATGTAAAAACATGGAGAAAAAAATGTTTTTTGCATACTGTTTGTTTTAAAAATTATTTGATCTTCACAACATTTTAATAAGGTAGATATTTTTATCCCCATTTGACAGTGTAGAAACATTGGCTCAGAGAAGTAAGTTACTTGCCCAGTGTCCCAGAACTGTTAAATAATGGAGCTAAAATTTGAACTCAGTTTCGTCTGCCTACAGAGCCAAGGCTCTTTTTACTGCACAGGGCACTCAGTATTCATTTGTAAAATAAGCGAATGCTTGATTGATGACTGAGTCAACCGATTAAATGTAGTCAGCACCAAGGGATGCTAAAAATAAAAATACTATTTTAAAAAAGGAATAAATTGTATGCACTCGACAGTGGATGTTTTTATATAGTTACTGTTGGTTCAGTGTTAATGACAGAATTTTTATTGCTGGCACCATTTGGGAAATAGAGCTCTGAAGAGATGCAGTGCCTGGTTGGAAAGATGAACTGACAAGTTAAATACATGTGAATGGCCACTGATGAAGAGGGGCTGACACTGAGCTGAGAAGATCTTCAGTGGCACTGTCCATCCTCATCTGATTCTGATAGCAGATTTGCTCTTAAGTTAGAAACAGGATGTAAAGTGAGGAAACTTGGCTGTTTGTTAGAATGTTGAACTAAAGCAAGTTGGAGTAGTGTTCTCATTTTCTTTTTCAAGGGAGTTTTGAAAAGTAGAATTGGAAAAAAAATGAGATCCTTATTTAACTATAGGTCTTTTTTTTTTTTTTTTTTTTTTGCGGTACGCGGGCCTCTCACTGCTGTGGCCTCTTCCGCCACGGAGCACAGGCTCCGGACGCGCAGGCCCAGCAGCCATGGCTCACGGGCCCAGCCTCTCCACGGCATGTGGGATCTTCCCGGACCGGGGCGCGAACCCGCGTCCCCTGCATCGGCAGGCTGATTCTCAACCACTGCGCCACCAGGGAAGCCCTAGGTCTTGTTTTTTAATATGGGATATGACTCCAGTTGAAGGAGAAAAGTAATTTAACCTCTTAAGGAAATTCACAACCAAAAATGAGAAAGATGTCAGAAGTCAAGGAGATAAATCTCTGTCTTTCTGTCTCTTCCTCAGATTCCTCTCTTCTTCACTCTCGTCCTCCTTGTCTTTCTCTAAGTCTAAAACTGTCTCTCATCTTGGCTTCTCTCTGCTCATCCCTCATCTCTCTGCATCTTCCCTTTCAGAGGATTGACTTTAACTTCTTCTCTAGCCATGTAAAAAATAGTGAAATAGTAAAGTACATTTTTAGAAAATATATACAGGTAAATAGATAGGTAAGTAGCCAGATAGGTAGTTCATAGGTTGCACAGAAATAACTGGAAAGAAATCTATCAAAAAAGAAAATATGGGGCTTCCCTAGTGGTGCAGTGGTTGAGAGTCCGCCTGCCAATGCAGGGGACGCGGGCTCGTGCCCCGGTCCGGGAAGATCCCACACGCCGCGGAGTGGCTGGGCCCGTGAGCCATGGCCGCTGAGCCTGTGCGTCCGGAGCCTATGCTCTGCAATGGGAGAGGCCACAACAGTGAGAGGCCCGCGTACCGCAAAAAAAAAAAAAAAAGAAAGAAAGAAAATATTCTAAACTATTGGTAGTAGTTATCTTTGATGGGATAATGGTTGTTTTTCATTTTTGGTTTTGTTTTTGATAAAGTGCTGACCTGTATATGACATCATTTTTTAAAATTGAAGCATAGTTGAAATGCTGTTAGTTTCAGGTGTACAGCAAAGTGAAGTGATTCAGTTATGTGTGTGTGTATTCTTTTTCAGATTATTTTCCATTATAGATTATTACAAGATATTGACTATAGTTCCCTGTGCTATACAGTAGGACCTTGTAGTTTATTTTATATATAGTAGTGTATATCTGTTAATCCCAAATTCCTAATTTATCCCTCCTCAACCCTTTTCCCTTTGGTAACCATAAGTTTGTTTTCTATGTCTGTGGGTCTATTTCTGTTTTGTAAATAAATTCATTTATATCATTCTTTTAGATTCCACATTTAAATGATATCATATGATATTTGTCTTTCTCTGCTTCATTAAGTATGAGGGTTTCTTGGTCCACCCACGTTGCTGCAAATGGCATTATTTCATTCTTTTACAGCTGAGTAATATTCCATTGTGTGTATATATATATATATACACACACACACACCACATCTTCTTTATCCATTCATCTGTTGATGGACATTTAGTTTGCTTCCATGTCTTGGCTATTGTTAACAGTACTTCTATGAACATTGAGTGCATGTATCTTTTCATATTAGAGTTTTCATCTTTTCTGGCTATATGCCCAGGAGTGGGCTTGCTGGGTCACATGGGAGTTCTATTTTTAGTTTTTTAAGGAACCTCCATATTGTTCTCGATAGTGGCTGCACCAATTTACATTCCCACCAATAGTGTAGGAGGGTTCCCTTTTCTCCACATGATAATGGGTGGTTTTAAATTTTCTTTCTATGCTTCTCAGACTTTCTGCAGTCACTATGTATTATTTTTATAATCAGAAATAATAGCTATTTTTGAAAAAAAGGTATGAATTTCTTTTGGGGTAAAATTTTACTTCTATACCTGGAGCTGTTTTGTTTAGTAAAACATCTAACTTTCTTAACTTAATATTCAATTCTATCTATGATATAATAATTTAAATTGCAACACAACAGTAATAATAATAGACACCATTTATTGAGCTCTTGTCTTGTGCCAAGTAGTCTGTTAAGAGTTTTTCATGAACTGTATCATTCAGTCCTCCTTATTAGAATACCAGGTAACCATTAGTCTCATTTTACAGATCAGAAAACTGAGGGCCGAGTATGCAAAAACTCACTTAGTTGCTTATTAGCAGAGTCAGCAATCAAACCAAAGTCTGTCTGAGTCTAAGGCTAACACTTGTAACCACTGTGCTACACTGACTCTGATGTTTCCCATATCGCTGTCCAGTCATTCTCTCTATTCCTATTTCACATCCCATCCCTCAGCTACATCAAATGCCTTATCATTTCCTGAACAAATCTTGTCTGTTGGATTCTTCACAGTTTATTTCTTCTTAAGTGTATCAGGTCTACAAGGCTTCTGCTCAAAAATCCCGTCTTTTAAGAAGGCCCCCTCCATCTCAATGAGATAAGTATTTCCTTATTTTATCATAATTTAAATTTACCTTTTATTATTGTATTTCTCTCACTCCAATACATGTTATCTTTTATGGTTTATTTGTGCCTAAATAGTAAGCAACTTGAAGGCAGAAAATATGTCCTGTTTGCTTTGTATATTCAGTAGTGCATTTTACATATTAAAAGGTCAACGTTTGATTAATTAAACTCCATCATGTGACTGAAGGAATAATTTACTACTCTCACGTGTGTGCTGGTTTTCTTCCAAGCATTTGAGTAAAATCAGAGAATTGTTTAGTTAATAAAAAACCTGCCTCTCAAGGTGGTAGATTTTGTCGGATCAGTTACACATGAGGCTATTCATGAGAGAGCTGTTATTTACGGGAGAACAGAGTGTCTCTTGACTTGGCTTCTTCCTCTTTTGCTATTCTTTGATTAGTAAATGTTAAATGCAATTGTGTTCATATAACTACTAAGATTCATGTAAGTTCTAGGCAAAAATTAAACTCCAAGAACCAAATGGCAGGTAGGTTCATAAGAATTCTAGGCAAAAATTAAGAACGAACATAGCATGAGATAACACTTTGTGCAATATTCTTAGGCAAAGTCTGCTGGTATTTTCTTGCTTTTTCATGAGTTATTTTGTAAGGTGGGCTAATGAAAGTTATCAGTTTTTTATGTCTAAGCAGGAGATCAAGGCAATGATTTCTGAGCCAGAGAAAAGCTTTTTTTGTCAGTAAAATATTTAGGCATCTTGTTATATTGCACCATAGAGGTTAAGAGTTGTTTGAATTTTCATGAATATTTCATGTCACTTTTGCTTGATTTCTACTAAATGGGAAAACAAAGGTGACTCTTATCATTCTCATCTGGTTCTCTTTCTTCATTGATGGAACATACAGGAGGCCCAGAGCCAAAGTTCTCTGTCTGATCTTTTAGTGATTGTTCGCAGAGTTATTCCTTTTAGGGTAGGGAAGGTGCTTTCAGGAATGAAAGCCATTTACTACAACTAGCAACGATGGCAGAAGAGATGGGAGATTCTTGTAGTTACTACCTATACTGATGCCACTGCTGAATTTTCAGCTTTAAATCTTAAAATTTTCTTCAACTCTATCTTATAATCCTACTCTATTCTACTAGAACTATTTGGGACGGCAGGTTCTACTCCAACCTTTGGTCTTTAGTATACTTTCAGAAATGAGTTGATAAGATGAGCAAGTAAAGGTAGTTCTGAGCAGACACTGGACACTCCATACTTATTTATTTTTGACAGTTACTGCTTCGTTTATTATCACTCTGTACATTTAGGTCAGGCCTGGCTCTCTTTGGATTTGGCCTGTTCATCAGCTGGTTTCTGATTCAGGAGCTGGGGAGGGTAAAATAAGTTCTGAGTAATATAAGAAGTAGTGAAATCTAGTCAAATGCAGGTGGATAAATGTGCAGACTTTGCCTGGCAGAATTCGAGTTTTGTCTGTCAGTGGCATTTGTTGACCTCTGAGTGTGTATAGAGAATTCTTCAAGGAATTAGGACACCGTCCCTGCCAGTGTCTTCTATTTTAAAACTGTTAGTAGCTGTTCATACTAAGTGTGTGTGTTAATCAGGATACTTTTGGCTGCCAGGGAGACAAATGCTATTTTAACTAGCTTAGGTTAAAATTAGCTTAAGTTTAAACCAGCTCAAGTTACAAGGTGGGGTTATGGGCAGGGTAGGGAAGTCTTACATGCAACAATAATATGGGCGGGAGAGAAAGTGGACGTCAGAGACAAATTGGCCGTGAACTCACATGATGCCAGGAGATTCTTTTTCTGTTCTCCTGTGTCTGCTTTTCTTGGAGTATTGGGTTTATTCTCTTCTACTGCTGGTCAGCTTTCTTTACATGTCTGACAGCATGGCCACCAACAGCTCTCATGTTCTTCATCTCGCAGTTTTACCACCAGGGAGACTATCCCTTTCTCTTAGTTCCAATGTGAAAAATTTGGAGGGAATTCCTACTTGGGCCACATGCTTATTCCTGGATAAAGCACTATTCTGTCGTCCCTGCCCAAATTAAAGGGTAGGGGACAAGGAGAAGTTCCCCAGGAAAAGGAAGGTGTCCACTAGGTAAGCAATAAGGACTTAATAATATTAGATACTATTTATGGAGTGCTGTCTACCAGACGCTGAGCTAAATAAGGGCTTTGCTTATAGCGTCTCTTTAATGTCTTAGAGTTAGTTTGTAAGCAGATACTGTTTCCTCCTTTTACAGATAAAGAGGAAGCAGGTTTCTTCACTCCCTACGATAACATGGCTTGTGAATGGCTCAGCCAGGGGTGGAATCCACATCAATCTGACTCCCAAGCTTGAGTTTGGAACCACTCACTGTGCCAAGTGTCACGTGGTTATCAAATGAAACTTAGAGCAGTGTGCACGGAGCACACAGTTTACGCTTTTCCTCAGCACAGCAGTGTTGGACAGCCAGTCAGGCTATGCTCCCTGCCATCAGTAGCCACAGTGCCAGCGGTTGAGGACCTGCTGGCCACCTTGTATCCTCCCTGGAAGTGTTAAGAGTTAGACAGGGTGGGCACTGGAGCCCCTGCCTGGCCTGAACCATGTCCTCCCTCCTGTCCTCTGAACTGTGAATAGCCTTTAACTGAGATCAAAGTTTTGTAACCTTCGCCATCTGTTGGATTCTCAGTGAGTCACTCTCTGAGACTCATCCTTGTATGAGGTAGGCCTCTCCTCACCCTGCCTCTCATTCCACATGCTTTTCTTGTCACAGATCACACGGCTCCAGCACCCTCTCGCATACCATCATCCAGCTGCTGTATGCTTCATTCTACACGAATCCTCCCAATTCTTTCCGCTTTTTCTATTTTTCTTTTGTAAGCAGATTTCCCACCCTTTCAACGATATCCCAGACCTCTTCTTCTGTTTCCTGCTTCAGCTGAAATCTAATCTCCTTTCAGGACTTGATTATTTTTATGGCCATCTCTGCTTGGAGACCACTCCTTTTCCCACCCTTTAGGGCTGTGTGTGTGTATGTATGCGTGCACATGCATGTGTGTGCATGTTGATGGCAGATCATGTTTCTGCACCTCCTCTGGCTGCCCAGTACCAATTTCAAGCCACTAATTATTAACTTCTGTAAGGTGCATACCATTCCTTACCTGCCCAGTTGGCTATCACTTACCTACTTCTCAGTAGAGGCCTGTCTTTTTTTTAAAAAAATAAATTTATTTATTTATTTTTGGCTGCATTGTGTCTTCATTGCTGCGCACAGGCTTTCTCTAGTTGTGGTGAGCGGGGGCTACTCTTCGTTGTGGTGCGTGGGCATCTTATTGCGGTGGCTTCTCTTGTTGCAGAGCACGGGCTCTGGGCGTGCGGGCTTCAGTAGTTGTGGTACGCGGGCTCAGTAGCTGTGGCTCGCAGGCTTAGTTGTTCCACAGCATGTGGGATCAGGGCTCAAAGAGGGCTCGAACCAGGGCTCGAACCATCAGCCCCGGACCAGGGCTCGAACCCGTGTCCCCTGCATTGGCAGGTGGATTCTTAACCACTGTGCCACCAGTGAAGCCCTAGAGTCCTGTCTTGATATCTGGAAAATGATATGCTTTTCCACCCAGGCTGCTGCTAAAATACTGGGAGATTTCAACTTTTAAGCATAAAACCAGCACAAAATTTTTAAGTCTCCTTAAATGAAAATAACTTTCACTTTCACTGCATTTCAAAAACCCACTGCCAGGTATGCTCCATTGATGATGTTGGTAACTGGAATTATTCTACCCTGGAACTCTTGAACTTGAGTGTCCTGCTTTCTACCATTAGCGTTCTATCTATCTGGCTCTTTTAGAACTGTGCTCCTCCTATGTCTGCTTTTTGACACCATAGAGACCTCAGATCTTCTGAGGCCATTTCTCTCCTAGTCATTCTTTTTTTTTTGCGGTACGCGGGCCGCTCACTGCTGTGGCCCCTCCCGTTGCGGAGCACAGGCTCCGGACACACAGGCTCAGCGGCCACGGCCCACGGGCCCACCCACTCCGCGGCACGTGGGATCTTCCCGGACTGGAGCACGAACCCACGTCCCCTGCATCGGCAGGCGGACTCTCAACCACTGCGCCACCAGGGGAGCCCCCTCCTAGTCATTCTTAACTCTCTTCCTTTCCTACCTGCCAAGGTTGATCATCTAAACTACTCACCATTCAGTCACCTTGGGTCTCTTGCTCTGGTCTCCCACCATACCTGCCCAGTCAGAACCTCTGAACAACACCATGATTGTTCTCTGCTCTTGTCTCCAAGAGGTAGATTGGTCGTGGAGGAAATCATAGTAAGTGCAGAGTGTCCTGTTTCAGCTGGGTCTTCAGCAGTGGCCTCCCATTCTTGTATTTGTCCTAAGCCAGCTCTTTATCCAGTTATCTTCAGAGAGGACTCCAAATTTTGCAGCCTCTTCAGCATCCATTGTCACTCTCTGAATATTCTTAGGAACATGCCATTGATTTTAGTTTCATTGAACTCAGGCCTGGAGGTGTGAACTCCCTTTATTTCACAACCTTGCAACATGCTGATGACTCTTTATCCACACTCATCATTATCTTTCTTTTGTAGTCTTAAAGGATGAGACTTTTTTCTCTCTACAGCCCTCTTTTTTCCCTCAAATTCATCTACTTCTGTGTTCACAGGAATTCATTTGTAGAAGCCTTTATCCCCATTCCACCCTGTAATTGACAAATTGCCATGAAGTTCATAGACACGCTTAATTCTTACTCATACTAAAATAATAACAACATTCTCTTCACCTTTAATCCTACTCTGTCACTCTATATCTGTCCTCCTCATAGAAATTTCTCAAGAGAGCTATCAGCATTTGATCTTACTTCATCATCACTTTCTACTTACTTTTCCAGCTCATGTTTTTCTGGCCTCTGCTCTAGCCATGCTACCAAAATGTCCGTTTGGAATCTCATCAGTGCCCTCCCAACTTGGTTCTTGTACATCAAAGCCTCCCAGTCATGCTCATGCTTGCCTACACATTCGTTCTGTTGTCACTGTGGGCTCATCTACCTTTTAAATGTTTATCCTAGGTTTCGTCTTTTGCCTCTGCTCTTCATATTGTCTTAGATAATATAATCTCTTCTACTTATACATTCATTACTCTCCAATGTATATCCCTGCTCTTGCAAATAAAATTCTTCCTCCATATCCATTTAGATATGCTCCTCAGACTGTCTGATAAATGTCTCTACTTGCATGAGCACGGGCACTTCATACTCTCCATGTCTAAAACTGATGTCTTAAGCTTGTCTCTAAAGTGGTTTTTCTTCCTTTTTTTTTTTTTAACAACTTTACTTGCTTGCTTATTTATTTATTTATTTATTTATGGCTGCGTTGGGTCTTCATTGCTGCGCATGGGCTTTCTCTAGTTGTGGCTACTCTTCGTTGCAGTGCACAGGCATCTCATCATGGTGGCTTCTCTTGTTGTGAAGCAGGGGCTCTAGGCATGCAGGCTTCAGTAGTTGTGGTGCACAGGCTCAGTAGTTGTGGCTCACAGGCTCTTAGAGCGCAGGCTCAGTAGTTGTGGCACACGGGCTTAGTTGCTCTGTGGCATGTGGGATCTTCCCAGACCAGGGCTCGAACCCACATCCCCCGCACTGGCAGGTGGATTCCTAACCACTGCACCACCAGGGAAGTCCCCCTCTTTTTTTTTTAAATTTATTTTAGTTGTAGTAGCAGTACCCAGTTACCTGGAGGAGTCCAGGGTCTTTGAGCCTCCTTCTGTCTTATACCCTTCATTCAACAGTTTGCTAAATTCTGCCAATTTTACTCTAAAATTTTCTTAAATCACGTTCTCTATCAGCTAGGCCTTCAATCCTCTCTTGCCCTGGTCACTGCAGTCATTCCAAACTTGCCTGCTTCCAGTCTCATTTCCTGTAGTCCATTCTGCAAAAAAACCAATTTGTTTCTCATCACAAACAGAATATTATTCCAAGCTCCTTAGCGTTGAGGTCCTTCTGTAACCTGCCTCTTGGATCCAGATACTCCTTACTGGTCACATTGTACTCCAGTCATGTACAGCGTTTGTTGTTCTTCAAGCACCATGCTGGCTTTTCTGTCCTCTGTGTCTTTGCTGATTCCATCCAGGACACTTGGAGTGCTTGCCACCTGTAACACACAGTCAGGCACATAACTTCCTTTAGCAAGACTGCCTCCCACTGTTCACCTTTAACGCTCACTTTAAATATTCCTTCTTGTGACAAATCTGTCCCCTGCCAAAAGAGACTGGGTTTAGTGCTCTGCCGCTGGGCCCATAGTACAAAATAATTGATCAGAATGTATTATTGAATAAATGAATGAGTGAAATTTGAGTAGAGGTTCAATGGATAAGAAAGTAAAATTGCAAAGTGTTTAAGCACAGCAGCGTTAAGTCTTTAAATCTGTAATTGTGGATGTGTAGCCATGTATAAATGAGAGCAGAGTTATTCTTTGGTTCTTGTGTGAGACGGTTAAGCCATAATCCACTGCTAATGGGTCAGAGTTACCTACTTTTGATTACATAGAGAACCAATGTGCGAATATGAACCAAGAAGAGGAATCCATCACAATTTCTTGGGGCGGGGAGAAAAAGAAGAGCTCACACCTATCAATGATAGGGAGGCAATATTCTCTTTGATAGCAAATTTAATATTGTTGTTATATCTATTATTATTTAATTTATTTATTTTTGGCTGCATTGGGTCTTTGTTGCTGCACACGCAGGCTTTCTCTAGTTGCAGTGAGCAGGGGCTACTCTTCGTTGTGGTCCACGGACTTCTCATTGCGTTGGCTTCTCTTGTTGCGGAGCACGGGCTCTAGGCACGTGGCCTTCAGTAGTTGTGGCACGTGGGCTCAGTAGTTGTGGCACACAGGCTTACTTGCTCTGTGGCATGTGGGATCTTCCTGGACCAAGGCTCGAACCTGTGTCCCCTGCATTGGCAGGCGGATTGTTTACCACTGTACCACCAAGGAAGCCTGTTGTTGTATCTATTATTGTTGTTGGTTAAGGAAATACAAATGATTTTCCTTGAGCTATCCACAAAACACAAGGGAATAGATCAGAATTTGCAATACATCACTCTACACATGTGGAAATTATGTGTGCTGAGATAATAAAAGTACCTAGAATAATAATAATATTCATTGAGAGTTAACTATGTGCCAGACACTGAAGTGTGGTTTACTCTGCGTATGTTCAGTTTTATTCTTACAATGCTGTGAGACATTCAGGCACCTGCCCTTTTTCACAGAAGACGAAACTGAGGTTGGTAAACTTTTGCAGTCATAGAGGCAGTGAGGAACTAGGGCTGGAATACAGGTCGAACTCCAAAGCCAACACTCTTAAAACTATCTTCTTGCCTCTAGGTATCTTCTGAGGTTCTCATTCTCTTATCTTTGCATGCTCTACAGAACAGCTTTTGCTTCTTGTATTTGCTTATTTGTAACCAGATTGACACAGCACATTCATAGCAGAATGCTAACAGTAATTTAGCTGTATCTCACTTTTCTCACTTCAGAATCTTTGAGTGCATTCCTGTCTTCCTAACTGGATGATTTCATCGTATTGTGGCGATACCTATAAACAAGTATCCTCAAAGGCAAGCATTATATCAACTCAGATAATTTTTTTAAAGTTTTCATGTTGGCTTTTATTACTCTAGGATAGTGTCTGTATTTGGCTGCCTTTTAGAGTCAATATTTAAGATTAATGACAGTTGTATTAGAGAAGCCAGCTCTTTTTCTAATTGTTGTGTTGGCCTGAAAATGGATAAGTAAATGGATAAATAGAAACAGCTCCATAAAACTTCAACATTGCTATACATAAAACTAATTTACTATTTTATTTTTAAAAATATATTTGAGGCTTTCAAAAGGCAAAATTTTCACCTTTTCCTAACAACAGAATTTCAAATCTTTATCAAAGATGACTGCTATGCAGAAAACTGGAAAATCAGAAGCAGCAGACTTTAGGCATAGACAGAAAAAGAATAAGGCAAGCTTAGGCTTTAAGGTAAGAAAATGTTTTAAAATACATTCAAATGAAAGAACAAAATGTGTCTCTTTTGTGAAATCCCTTATCTTTCTTTCCCATTCTGTAGACATGCTGCAAAAAATGAGTAAATTAACCCGCATAGTAAGAGTACTTCTTACATCCTTAACCTTCTATAAAGGGTATGTTTTATTAGAAATGCAATGAATAGTCAGTGTTTTAGCCATTTTAGACTTTGGGGGTGCTCCCCAGCTGTATAATGCTCACTGAGAGCCTATGTGTGGACTGCGGGGCTGGGAGAAGCCTGGACGGAGGGGCTGTGCTGAGCGCTTTCACATAGTTCCCATTACTAGGGAAACCACTCGTTTTGTCTGAACATGCTCTGAATAGATGTCTCATTTGAAGTCTAGTGCTCAAACCATGAGGATTGAATTATGGAGCTGAGAAAGAAATGAGGGGAACAAAAACTGTTTGAAAATGCCACCAAGCATTCACAAAGCGTCGTACTGTAATAACATTCCACGAGACAGAAGGTGCATTTATTTTTACCGCATTCCAAGTTATTTTGGTGTTTTAAAAGCAAATTCCTTTGCCTGCCCACGTAATCAAAATAAGCAAAGCAGATGTTCTTCTGACCTATTCTTAATTCTTGCTCTTGTTAGGGTCTCACTCAGACGTGTGACATACAGCATAGGAAGGACAAAATATGGATTCTTATATTAATCTAGATTTGCTCCGTTGTGCTTTGTAACTAAATGTATAGTGCTATCTCTGTGCCAATAAACAAACGCATGTTCAAAGTCAGACCTCAGAATTTGCAGCCTCCAAATTGTCACTGTTAAATTCAGAATGGCTACTGCGGGGTGGTGCTTGTTGTTCTTTACTGAGCCTCCAGTTCAGATTCTGAGTGACAAAGCCCTGCTTCTAGAAGCCTCCTGCCCCCTTCTCTCGCTTCTGGCAACCCACAGCAAAGAAAGTAGCTCCTGCTGGACAATCAGATGACCTTTCTTTCTTCCTCACCCTGGAAAGTAGGGTTTATGGGACTTCGATTACAATATAATCTTTATCATCCCATTCCCCATTCTTTGATAAGGGCTATTGACATTTTCTTAAATGTATGTAAAGTGCTGTACAGACACCCTAAGCAGAGGTTGCCACCTCTAAACCCATAAAGAAAGTCAGGAGCCACCACTGCAAGGAAGGAAGGCATTGTTATCTTCATTTTGAGCTACTTTAATCCTTTCAGCAAACAAGAGGTATATCAATACATCAGCTAATCCACAAATGCAGAAATTAATACACATTTATAGATTCCTTGCCATTTTACTGTTTTGCTGATGCTTGTAGCAGTAAGATAACTTGTCTGAACAAGAGTCAGTGGCTGAATGAGGTATTGGACTTGTAGCCTCACACTTTAGCTCTGCATTGTGGACAGAGGATACTGAGGACTCCTCGGAATACCAGTGTTACAAAGAGCTGCTGTCAAGCCCAAGACCTAGAAACAAGCATAGAAAGCGAGTACAGTTTTATTTCCTTAATAATCATACAAAGCCAACAGCATTGTCAGGTCTTGTTTTTATAGAACTTTTCCTTTTTCACCCGTCATGCATGTTTAATAAACATGTATTTCAAGTAGATGTCTTTTACAGATTTCCTGCCTGGCCAAGTTTAAGAAATACCAACAACTGTTTTCTAGAATTCAGTTGCATACCAACACCACTTAAACGGCCCTAGATTTGAAAGAAAGCTTATTCTTATGAAAGTACGTAAGTACTTACCCTATCAGTAACCTCCTCACTAGTTCAGATTACGAGTCTTCAATTCATTTTGGAACGAACAGCCTGAAGCGTGCCAGCTGTTTCTAGTCTGAGGTGCCTATGGAGTATTTACTGAGAGTGTATGTTTAGCACTTTAGCTCTTGTGGCTGCTGACAAGAGAATTCTAATACTTAGACTTACTATGAAGTTTGTTTTCAAAATGAATATACATTCGGTTCCTTATAGTTTATCCCCTCAAGGTTTGGTAGAGATCGGGATGTATGCATCTTCCTGTTCTTAGTACTCAGCATGAGGCCTGACATAAAGCAAGCGTTCAGCAGAGGAGATTGAACTGAATTATTTGATATGAGAAAAATACAGCAAGCTCAGCATTTTTAATGACTCTTAGCCTGGCGTAACTGAGTGTGAAATGATGGAAACATCAAATGTTTAACCTGATTTAACATTTAGCTAATAAAGTCTAATTTTTCCATGGCCCTTCAATCACCTGTAGCCCTTTTTGAAATATTTTTTGTGTGTATATAAAAGTGATAAAATTTCACTGAAAGTATTGAACCAAACCTGTCATACACCCTTTGCTTTGTTTCAAGCGTGCATGGTTATATTTGTATTTCATTCTCTTAATGGGAGAGTTCTCAGAACGTCTCCAGTTACCGCAAATCATCAGATATTCATTATAATTCTGTTTCTGCCTGCAGCCATATATTTGCAGTCTGTTGTAACAATCATACATTTCCATTAACACCAAGAATCATTTTATTTGGAGAAGAATGTCCTGTTTAGAAGACTTAAATTTGTTAGTAGACCAAAGAGATTTTAATTTGAACAGGAATGGAGAATTTACAATTATTAAAATTACTAGTACATAGCTATGATTTGGTAAAGTTAGAAGCTCATTTAGTAATTTTTTAGGGAAGTTATAGTCTTTACCATGCATCTTCAAACATACATACATTTTGAATCATGAACTAGCTCATATATGATTTAGGACATTGTGTTAATACCCAAGTCAAAACTTAACTTCCCAGGACAGATAACATTGTGAGGGTGATTAAAATATAGTGAATTTAAATATAAGTAAACACCCATCCAGGCAGTATTGTACTTAGAAAGAGTGAGTTGAGAAAAAATTAATGCCATTTTTAACTCAATGCGACTTGTACTGATTCTTTATCCCTTTTACATTGTTTAACTAAATATATGCCTGTTTAAGATTGTTTATAACAAAATAGCTCAGGTATATTTTAGAAAATTTGGAAAATTTAGAAAGGATCAAGAAGGGAGAAAAAACCTTTGCCATCAAAGGAGGTGTATACTTTGGTATGCTTTTTTTTTTTTTTTTTTCCCCGGTACACGGGCCTCTCACTGTTGTGGCCTCTCCCGTTGCGGAGCACAGGCTCCGGACGCACAGGCTCAGCGGCCATGGCCCACGGGCCTAGCCGCTCCGCGGCATGTGGGATCTTCCCGGACCGGGGCATGAACCCGTGTCCCCTGCATCGGCAGGTGGACTCTCAACCACTCCGCCACCAGGGAAGCCCTGGTATGCATTTTTGTTATTACATATCAGAAAATATTCCATTTTAAAAAGTTATATCATAAAAATAAGAGAATCTTTATTATTATTTTTTTTTTTTTTTGCGGTACGCGGGCCTCTCACTGTTGTGGCCTCTCCCGTTGCAGAGCACAGGCTCCGGACACGCAGGCTCAGTGGCCATGGCTCACGGGCCCAGCTGCTCTGCGGCACGTGGGATCTTCCCGGACCGGGTCACGAACCCGCGTGCCCTGCATCGGCAGGCGGAGTCCCAACTAGTGCGCCACCAGGGAAGCCCGAATCTTTATTATTTCAAGTGCATATATTAATACCATATAGATGACCCATTCCCCAAATACTGGATATTTGTTAAATTTTTTTTCATTGTTTTATGTTGTAAATAATGCTATGGTAAACATCATAGGATAGGATTACCATTAGAGACTTTTTGACTGAAGGATTTGGGCATTTTAAGACTCCTGTTATGTATTAGAGCTAACTTTCCTGAAACCACACACAACAATGTGTAAATGTCCTTCCTACCATGCCCATGCCAGCATTCGTTCATTCATTCATTCATTCATTCATCCATTCATTCATTTATTTAAGAAATATATTTGAATACCAAAGTATTGTGCTGAGAATATAAAGGTGAAAAACAAAGTCACTGATTTTAGAAATTTTACTTGTTGGGAAGATTTAGGAGATGGATGATAAATAGGCAATGATAAACATGCAAGTATGTAATAAGTTGATTCCAGAGATTGGTATGAATTTTTTTTTAAGTTAAAACAACAATAGCATGGTGAATAACAAAGAGTCTAACATGCAATATTAAAGTGGTTCCTCCTGAGAAGGTGCCATTTGAGCTCGGACATCAGTGTTGAAAAGAGAGTCAGTTAGGCTGTGGTGTTCCAGGCAGAAGAACAGAGCATGCAAAGGTCCTAAGACGAGAATGAGGTTAACGTGTCCTAGGGATAGAAAAAGGCCAGTGCGCCTAAGTGTAATAAACAAAGAGGAAATGGTAGGACATGAGACCCAAATGGTGCCCTGAGCTGAGATCATCTATGATCTTACAAACCATGTGAAGGAGTTGGATTTTCATTGTAATGTGTGGCCATTAAATGGTTTTATTAAGGGAGAGATATTATTGGATATATCGTTTTTATTCACTGTTTCAAAAATCACAAGGGTGCTGCATTCCCAATTAGTGAGAGAAAGATAGGAGTTAAGGGGAGAAACAAGCTAATGGCTAGACTTCCATGGGAGCTGAATAGATGGTGAGAGATGGTAGGATTCTAGAGATATTTTAAATTTAGACATAAAAGGACTGCTAACTGATTGTATGTAAAGGATTTAGAAAAAGATGATTTAAGCATGACTCCTACATTGTGGTGCAACTATCTTGGTGGATGGATGGTGATGATAATAAGGGAGATGTGGGATTGTGCAGGAAGAATGAGTTGCCCCACCCCCAGAGTTGTTTGGCCTATATAATGGAGGCATAATGTTGCAAAATGCTTAAAATGCTTTCATATTTTGCTCAACTGCATAAAGCAAAAACCAAAAAAATGTTACCCTCATCGGTTCTACTCATTCACTTCCCTGAAGGGAGATAAATATATAATTATGCAATGATCAGAAGAAACAATTAGTACAAAGGCCCTAAGGTGTGGATTTCTAGACCAAATATGGCAAGCTAGGCTTTCATCTTGAGGTAAGATTTCCCTGATTCCGTCTGAGCTCAACTGTCTCAGCTCACATAAGTTTTCCCAAGTTGGGAAGAGACTATCTGCTGTTTGGTAAATCAGAAGGAAGAAAAATAAGATGTCATGAAAGGAAAAGAAAAGCTTTTTATTTGGTCTAGTCTGAGGCTTTATAAGAAGAAAAGAGGGGAGAGAGATGACAGTTAGGTGGTTGCAGAGGTGTCTTCTAAAGTGCCCTCTTGGAGATGGGTGAATGAATTAAGTAAATAAAATCATTGTTTATGTCTCTGGTAACATGTCACCTCTTTACTCTCCCATCTCTCTTACACCATGCCACAACAATTTCACCACACCACACAGTCATCCAAAAGGATTAGCTTTCCTGAGCCACAGGAGCTGGGTTGAGCGACGGTGGTCTAATGGCTAGAGTCCCTACAGCAGAGGCTGGGCTGGTGCCTGAGCTACACACTGAATGAAGGACAAGTCAGTCATTCCAGAGTTTGCTACTAGTGGGAGCTGGGGTGAGGATGATTGGGCTACTCAGAACTGCCAGGCTCTGAGCAAACAGACGGAAACAAACAAAAAAAACCAAACACAAAAATGCCAAGCCCAGGGCTTCCCTGGTGGCACAGTGGTTGAGAGTCCACCTGCCGATGCAGGGGACACGGGTTCGTGCCCCGGTCGGGGAAGATCCCACATGCCACGGAGCAGCTGGGCCCATGAGCCATGGCCGCTGAGCCTGCGCATCCGGAGCCTGTGCTCCACAACGGGAGAGGCCATAGCAGTGAGAGGCCAGCGTACCGCAAAAAAAAAAAAAAAAAAAAAAAGCCAAGTCAAACAACCAAAATCCCACAAAAATTGTAGCAATTATAGATTGCAGCTCAGAACATCAGCAGGGTAAGAGGCATCCAGGGGCATCCAGAGTGGATGCCAGCTCTGCTGTGCTTCTCAGACTTGTGAATCACTTAAGGATCTGGTTAAAATGCAGATCCTGATCCAGTAGGGCTGGAGTGTAGACTGGGGCTGTGCATCTCCAACAAGCTCCCAGGTGATGTCAGTGCCGATGGTCACAGACCACAATTTGAGTAGCAAAGAGCTAGTACATAAAAGGATCATCATGAAAGCCAGTGGACCCCTCCCACCAATGTCATGGGGGCAGATATTTGAAGAACCAAGTGTTCTTTTTTCTCCTTAAGAGAAATTAAATATTGTCTGAAGGATCTCTCCAACTATCAGACTAGGCCAAGTTTAAACTAGGTAAGATGTTTTGTTCATGTGATTTTCTTACAGCTAGCAGGTAGAAGGCTGGGGAGAACAATTTCACTGGCTGTAAATAAAAGTATAGCATTCATTTTTTTTTTTCTCTGTGCGTTCCAGAACAGCCAGTTAAGCTTGGGTTGCCTTTTAGCTAGATAATGGCCACATCCCATTTTGGATGTATGAGCATAGCTCCCAGAGGAGAAGTCAGAGTTGAAGATACAAATCTGGAAGTCATCCACTTGTCCTTAGATGAAACTTCCTGGGGAAGGAGTGTACAGAGACAAAGAGGTCCGGAGATCTGACCTGAGACCGTCTATCATTTAATGTGAACTGAAAGTGGAACAGCTCCCAAGGGAGGAGGAGAAGGAACAACCAGCAAGAAGGCAGCCAGAAGACCTCAGTGTTAGGGAAACCCAAAGAAGAATGGAGTGGCTAGCTGTTGTAATGCTCATGCGATTTTGAGTATTAGGAAAACAAAATATTGACCATCAGCTTTGGCCACTACTAATAGAGATTTATGATGTATATCAAGAAAACTTTTAAGAGTTTGGAAGCAAGCTATTTAAAAATATAACTGCTAGAATTTTCTGCTGCCATTAGAATCAAAATTTTTGAGAACATTGCCTTAGAGCCATTGTCTTTACTTCCTGACTTCCCCTGATCTTTCCATTCCACTCTAATTGGCCTTTGATTTTTGTCCTTCCTTTGAATACTTCTTAGTCACCTGTATGTTGCCCCAGAATTCCCCCAGATTTCTTTTTTCTTACGCATTCTATACGAATAGGGTTTCTTGAGATTTTCAGCATTTCTGTTTTTTGGTTGTAGCAAAAAGGACTACAAAACTACCCTTATTGCTGAAATTTGATATGGGATTACAGTCTTGGTCAGAATCAGAAGTGGAAGGAAAAACAAACATTCAAATGTTTCTGGAAGTAAAAAAACATTGTATTTTAAGACAAATTGGGACTCTGTTACCCTCTTCTTTTGTAATCAAGCCTCATTAGCAAGAATATTAGAATGTTGGTTTCCAGCAGTGCCTGTGTAGATGAAATCTCCATGAGCCAACTTCCCTTTCCAGAGTGTGATAAATGCTGTTCAGAGAATTCTAGATAGCTGGCAGAGGAACAAACATTTAGGCAGAACTACGTTCAAAAATGAGAGAACCAAAGATATGCTTCATGGGTCCGTGTATTTTACATGGGACCAGGATTAACTGGGTTTTGCTCTGAACCTTAAGAAATAAAGCTCTTTCAGCTTTGTTAGAAATAAACGTTGCTTTGAAAGATTATTGTACGTGTAGTGTTTATGAAAAGCAAATTAGTATTCTCTAATTTTTCTCAGACATTTAAGGCGGAAATCAGTTAAAAGAAAGACCCTGAACCCTTTGATGAGGCATCGTGTAGGTGGAGAGATTACAGGTCAGGGAATGAATAGACCAGGTTTCTTACTCTCACTCTGACCTAAACTTAATGTCTTAGTTTGGGTAAGTCATTTA
Source organism: Grampus griseus (assembly GCF_964374135.1). NCBI lineage: Eukaryota > Metazoa > Chordata > Mammalia > Artiodactyla > Delphinidae > Grampus > Grampus griseus. The sequence continues at coordinate 37,871,170 of NC_139003.1, forward strand.
AACTTTCTGGACCCTGTGCTTTACCTAAAAAATGAAGAGATTAAACCTGGTTGTCTCTGAGGTCCCTTTCAGCTCTGATGTTTTGTGAGACTATAGTTCAATAGTCAAAATCACAAAGAAGCCAGAGGTTAATAATTAAAGGAGGTTGGTGTACAGACCATTGGAAATAAGAATTATCTTCCTGAGCGGCAAGTTCTGCTACATAATGGGTGGCACAACTAAGGAAGCATTTAAGGAAGACCTCTATTTCAGCAAGCGATAGTTAAGAGAAGATACCTCTCAAGGGAATGGTGGAATCCCACACATTTGAGCCTCCTAAAAGTGGACCCAAAATAGCAGTAAAAGTGATGCCATGGGGAATAATCTCGCACTGGCAAGCAGATAGACTTGATAAGCAAATGGGATTTCTCATTTCCATTTGCCATGCTTCTAAGAGGAAAATGGCAATTAAGAGATAGTATGGGGCTTCCCTGGTGGCGCAGTGGTTGAGAGTCCGCCTGCTGATGCAGGGGACAGGAGTTCGTGCCCCGGTCCGGGAAGATCCCACATGCCGCGGAGCGGCTAGGCCCATGAGCCATGGCCACTGAGCCTGCGCGTCCGGAGCCTGTGCTCTGCAACGGGAGAGGCCACAACAGTGAGAGGCCTGCGTACTGCATAAAAAAAAAAAAAAAAAAAAAAAAAAAGAGATAGTATGGCTATGAACATAGTCTCTGATCTGTGTAACCATATAGGCTTGAACGAAATTAAACTTATTTCAGAAACACAATTTTTAAAAATTTAGTTCTTAAGTAAAAAATTCCAAACTTACAGAAAAGCTGCAAGGATAGTACAATGAATTCCCAAATACCCACAACAATTGATAGCATTTTGGCTTGCTCCCTCTATATATGTGCACACACATCACACACACACACACACACACATTGTTGTCATTTTTATTGCTATCATTATTGCTGACCAACATGATTGTAAATTGTAGATATGATGACCCTTTAGCACTAAGTCCTAAGAAGCGTTTCTCTTATATAATCATAGTACAACTATCAGATTCAGGATTTTTGACAACAGCACAATGCTATTATCTAATGTATAGTCCATATTCAAGTTTTATCAATTGTTCTAATAGTGTTCGTGTTAGCCATTTCTCTGTCCTAACTAAGAATCCAATTGAGCATCACACATTGCCTTTAGTTGTCAGGTGTCTTTCTACTGTTTTTCATGACACTGACATGTTTTGAATTTTGTATCATTTCCCTTATTTTCGGTTTTTCTAATGTTTCCTCATGATTGGATTGAGGTTTTGCATTTTGAGAGTAATACAACTTTAGTACCTCATATCAGGAGGCACACAATGTCAGTTTGCCTCAGTTTTAGTGATGTCAAGATTGATCCCTTAGCAAAGGTAGTATCTGCCATGTTTATCCACTGTAACATTAACTTTTTTTTGGTATTAAGTAATATGTTTTGTCTAAATATTCTATTCCTTATAAACTCTTATGCAGTAGGTCTAGCATTTATTGACGATTCTTGCTTGAATCAAGTACTATTATGATGTTGCACAACGGTCATTTCTATCATTCCTTTTACAGTTGTCCTTCAGTATCCATGAGGGACTGGTCCCAGGACTTCCCTCCCCCACCCCACAAATACCAAAGTCCGTGGATGCTCAAGTCTTTTATATGAGATGGCATAGCACTGTTGGCCTTCAAGCTGCTGGAGGTTCCATAATCCAGGGATTCAACCAGCCATGGATTCTAAATGTGGAACCCGTGGATACAGAGGGCCAACAGTATATTTATTAGTTGGCCCTTAGCTCTTATAAGGAATAGTTTTCTCTTCTCCCTTTTTGTTTAGTACCAGTAAGAGACTAGTAGATTCATCTTCCCCACAGTGAGTCATAACCATCATTATTCATTGTGATTCTCACATTGTCCCAGGTTTGGCAGTGGGCAATATTTCCTTTTAAAATTCGTTCACTCATTTGTAATGACCCCATCATTTTTTATGGGTACTTATCATCGACAAAGTCTTGGGAAGTCTGCTATAAACTTAAAAAAATGAAGTGAAATTCATATAACATAAAATTAACCATTTTGTAGTGTCCAGTGTAAGTGGAATTTAGTGCCTTCACGGTGTTGTGCAACTACCACCTACATCAAGTCCCAAAACATTTTCACTATTCCAAAAGAAAACCCTAAACCCATTAAGTAATCACTTCTTGTCCTTCCCTTTGTTCTAGCTCTTGACAACCACCAATCTGCTTTCTATCTCTATGAATTTACCTACTCTGCATATTTCATATAAATGGAATCATACAGTATGTGACCTTTTGTGTCTGGGTTCTTTCACTTAGCGTAATTTTTTATAGGCTCATCCACATTGTAGCATGTATCAGTACTTCATTCCATTTTATGGCTGAATAATATTCCATTGTATGCATATCTATATTTTTTTTATTCATCACTTATGGGCATTTGGATTGTTTCTACCTTTTGGCTGTTGTGAATAGTGCTGCTATGAACATTTGTGTACAAGTATTTGTTTGAGTACCTATTTTCAGTTTTGGAGGGTATATACCTAGGAGTGGAATTGCTGGGTTACATGGTGATTCTATGTTTAACTTTTTAAGGAACCACCAAACTGTTTTCCACAGTGGCTGTACTAGTTTACATTCCCACTAGCTGTATGTAAGGGTTACAGTTTCTCTACATCCTTGCAAACACTTGTTATTTTCATTTTTTTGATTCTCAACATTCTAGTAGGTATGAAGTAGTATCTTATAGTTTTGATTTGTATTTCTTTAATGCCCAATTATTTTAAGCATCTTTTCGTATGCTTTTTGGCCATTTGTATATCTTCTTTGCAGAAATGTCTATTGAAGTTCTTTGCCCATTTTGAAATGAGTTGTTTGGTTTTTTGTTGTTGAGTTGTAAGAGTTCTTTATATGTTATAAACTTTTAGTAATACATAGCATCATTTACTTAAAAACTAAAAAGTACAAATGTTTTTAAACTCATGATTTTTTCTGATCTGAGATTTAAGTTGTGGGACTTGAATTAACAATAGTGTCAAGAAAAATATCAAATAGGTAATCATTTTTAATTACTTAACTGAAATTTGAAGATAAGTCTATTTATATATACAACCAAGAAATGTAGGTTTGTTCTATCTGGGGTTTAGTTAAAATATTATATGATATGCCTGTTGTCCAAGGCTCCTTCAGTGTGGTTATGATGGTGCAGCAGACTTTTAGAATCCCCAGTGAATCAGGAGTCCACACTCATTGGGGAAAATCACTTTACACTCAGTATTTCCCCAGTGAGGCTCAATGTGGCAGACATGTTAAAGTCTAGTTTGCAAAAACAACTTGCTCTGGCTAAGTTTTGACCAAATTTTCTTATTTTCTTGATAAAAATTCTCCAATCACCAGTTCCTTTCTAGTCAGATAATGTTTTTATTTAACAACAAAAAAAAGACTTTTCTAACCATCACCTCCATATATAATTACTTCCCTAAACTATTATTCATCAACTGAATGCTAATCACTATTTGCCATGACATTTATCAGCAGTGCCACCGTGGGATATGCTGCTTCAAACTTTGGTGGAATGTTTTGTAGCATATCAATGCTGTCATTTTCGGATGCAGAGGCTGCCTTTTGAGGTGGAGCCTGCAACCCTTTACAGTTTTGTGTTGCTCACTATTTTTTCCAATGGAATTTTTAGCTTTCTTTTCATTATTCAAAGTTTCTTTGGACTTTACCCATTGGCAGGTGTTTTTTTCACTATAATTTTACATCTAGTTTTATATTTCAGACAAAAATGTGAACCACTTTTGCTAAAAACTGTTTTCCTTTCAACCTACAAATCTGTGTTGTGAGCTTCTGGGTAATATTTATCACCTCTCTTCTGTTACATATGGACTATCTTTGGAGAAGGGTAGGAATGGCAGAGATGCTGGATGTTAAACTTCCAGGACGACTGTACTAGAGACAGAAATGTGACTTGTTTCATCATATATTTGCAAATAGAAAATAACTTTCAGGGGGGACATCGTCCTGTCTTTGCCCCTGGAAACTCGTTCAATAGTACATTCTAGACAGATTTGAAGGTTGTTTCTTTGAAATTGGTGCGGCTGTCTTTCCACCTTAGCTTTCTCTCCAGAAAGGAGACCAGTTCCAGATGGCCCCATTTCCCCTGGACATCTGGGCCCTAAATGGTAACTGGGAGGGGATTAGTGAGAAGTACAGCAAGGATCCCAGGAGAATCACTGCTTTGTATATCTATATGGTTAGAATCTAAATGCTACTTAACATTGGTCAATATAATCATCAGTGTTCATTATAATTATTAATCTCCAAATAGCAGTTAAGACACATTTCAGAATCTTTTCTACCTAGAAGCACAGAATGTTCTAGTTATAAGAGACCTTAGATGTTATGTTATTCACTATAATTTTCTAATTTTATAGACAAAAAAACTCAAGTCCAGTGTTCTTTATGGCCTATTGTTATAGACTAGTTCATTATTAATCCTAATTGTACCAAATGTTTGTGTTCAAAGGACATCTAACAATTGTCTAGGAACTAAACAAGATGCCTATTGCAGCTTACCCATCCTCAGACATTGCTAATAGATCAAAGTGCTCCTTCCTACTGAGCACAAAGCCTCTTTCTTACATGCTCAGCCGTCATTACCAGTAAAAAGACGTTGGTAAAAGGTAAAGAATCTATTTGCCTTACCAGATCTAGTCCAGTCCCTTCAATTTAAAGAAGAGATTAAAGAAAAACAATAGTGAGGTTCTTTGCTTAGGTTGCAAAAGAAATCATTTGCTGAGCAGACCTCTTGCCTCCTGGTATAGCATCCATTCTACTTTGCCAGAGAGTATCCATGCACCCAGCCTCTGTCATGGCTGAGTACCAGACTGAAAGCTGAGTAAAAAACTACTCTCTCAAGGAATTCCTCTTTTATTGTTATCGGCAGAGAGATAGCTGGCTTCACCGCCTGATTAGCCCATTAATTCAATGAACAAAAGAACAAAAGGGATTTGAGTTAGACTTCTGAGATGTCTTTTCTAAAATTAGAATGACCTCACTGTTTGTTCTGGGAAGTTTAAAGTTTGGAGAATAGGGTGTCTTTCAACATTGCTATTGTCTATATTAAATTTTAGTTGGAAATTAAAGGGATCTTTTTAATTGCTTTTGATAACACTGAGATTTCTCTTTCAGTTGCCTGAAGTTGATATATATGCTATTAAAAATATAAAAATAATAACTTGGAGAGATCATAATTTATTGTTTGATGTTTTTTCTTAAAATTTTTTTTTGTTTCATTTAAGAATCTTTGCTCAGTTTTAGAGCCTATACCTTGTGCTTTCTGTCACTTTACCCCCTGGAACTGGAAAGTAGTACTGTTTTACAAAATATGAATAAAGTGACAAATTTAAGCTGCATATTGATTTCATAAAAATATGAAAATCAATCTTTTTTCTTCTTGCTGCTTTTTGCATATTAATTTAAACCAGCTTGGAAATGTGAGAAATTATTTCATACAGAATACATTTTTCTCTGCCAGAGTTTATCATGAAATGTTCCTTTTCCACAATGAAAAATGCTGCCCATCAGTCACAGACATTTCTGCAAAATTATTAGTGATACATGAAACAAATTTTGCCATCTGCCTTCTCACACACTTTCCTTCTCTCATTCTATATTCCCTCTGGTCTTTTTATGTATGTGCATTTGTATGTATGTATGTAAGTATGTATGCATGTACTGATTCACATACACACACACTCACACACTCTATTCTTCACGATTAATTGACCGGCATAATGTTTGCATAATTTTATTTATTTATTTATTTATTTATTTATTTATTATGTATTTATTTTTTTACTCTTCAAATGTCCTGGTGTCACATTGGTTTAATCCAGGGTTTACTAAGCACTCAGTCTTCTTTGAAGGATTTTATATCTTCACACTGCTCCCCACCCCATCCTCAATCTCTTGCTGAAATTCCGTTAGAAACTGTGACCATGCATCTTCCTGGTTCTCTGCTTATTCCCTTGCTTTCCTTCATTATCCCCTTTGTCAATTTTTCTTCTGCCTGTTGTCATGGAAAGAGCATATGCTCTTGTTAGACAAATACAGGTTCCAGTCTCACTTTTACCCTTAGTATGTGACTTTAAACAAGTTCTTTTTACCTCTTTGAGGCTCTGTTTTTTTCATCTGTAAAATGTTATAGTGCTTTCCTGTATAGTGAGGCTCCTGACAGGGTAAGAAAAAAAAGACCTCCTCGGTTTAGGAAAAATTGAGAAGGATTTTTTTATAGAAGGACTAATTATGAAAGTATGTGGGATATTGAGGAGTAACAAGGGGAGGATGTGCAGGAATCCATTGAAACTGCTGTCACTCACCTTCACTTCTGCATCTTCCTTTTCCAGCCAAAGGGAGAAAGGGAGGGAAGAGTTAATGGAATCATGTAGAACATTTTGCCTTAAGAGAAGCAGTGACTTTCTATCAAAGAGGGGCACAACCAATCTGAGGCAGTCCTGCTGAGAGGGAACCACATGAATAAATACCAGCTTCTCTCTCCTCCCTCTCTCTAGCCTTCATCTGGGCTCCTCATTGGCCCAAGATTGAGCTCATTGGTGTAATCCATACGGTTCAGCTCCCAAGTCAGAGATCATGGCGATGCAAGAGTGTAAGCCAACTACAGAGTCAGAGGGAACCGCCCGCACCTCTGCCTCCAACTGCATTTTGGGGAGGGGGTTCTCAAAACTACCTTCAACTTTGATAGTCTGCTAGGAGGACTCACATAACCTACTGGAAGCTCTTATACTCACAGTTATGGTTTATTATAGGGAAAAGATACTGATTAAAATTGGCCCATGGATGAAACACATAGAGCAGCGTCTGAGAAAGTACAAATGCGACGCTTCTATTATCTTGTCCTTATGGAGTCACATTATGACACATTATTTTCCTGGCACCAGTGTGTGACAGTATGCACATAGTATTGCCAACCAGGGAAGCTCACCAGAGCCTTGGCATTCTGAATTCCTATTGAGTCTCTATTACATAGGCAAGATTGATTGATTGCCCATGTGGTTGGTCTCAGTCTCTGGGTTGACTGACACTATGTGACCCAAAGCGCCCACCCTAAATCCCATTGTTGTTTTTCTCTGTCATGGTCAACCCCTACCCTAAATCATACAGTTAGACTATCCAGCATGACTCAAGGCTCCCAGGCAATTGAAGATACTCCTAACTTTTCCAGGGCACAGAGATTACTTCCCATAAGCCAAGGGCAAAGGCCAAGGTTAGATTTTTACTACACAGTGGAAAGAATGGAGAATGGATCTAGAGGGGCAAAAGTGAGCTATCAGGCCCATTGCCTTTAAGAATTACTTCAAAGATTAAAGGAAATAACCAATGTAAATCACCTCCTGTGTTACCTGGAACATGACCCTTATCTATTTAAAGTGTTATCTTCCTAAGCAGTTTCTTTGATCCTTTTCTCCTTTTACTTTGAAAATAGCATATGTTCCTATGACTTCTCCTTTGTTTTGTTAATGATTCTCATATTTTAAAATCTCGTTCATTTTTTTAGTCTTTGTTCATCTACTTTATTCATTAAGTATTTATTAAGTACCTACTTTATTCTGGTACAGATGTGGTTTCTGCCCTCATAGAATTTATAGCTTAGTATGGGAAACAACAAAAAACCCAAATCAATCAATCACACACATAAAACGCACACACACACACACACACACACGTAGACATATATACACTTTAACATACACACTGGTAAACAAAAAATAGAATAGCTCTAAATTGCAGAAAGTGCTTTAAAGAAAAGAAAAGGTGCTATGTCTGAGAGTAACAGTGGAACCCCTCTGAATGGGGAAGGAGAAAATCTTAAAGTTGAGATGCTATGGCTGGAAAGGAGCCAGGTCTGAAATGATTTGGTGGTGATCGAAGAACACTCCATAAAGAAGGAATAGTATTTCCTGAGACAGGAAAGAGCTCGGTATGAAGAGTAAGTGAAAAAATATATATGTGGGTAGAATATATTGTGAGTGAAGAGCTATGATGAAGAACGTAGATTTTAATGGAAGTGTCACAGGCAAATTGTTAAAAGGCCTTCAGTTAACACTTTAAAATATTATGTTGGTTGCACTGTGAAGAATCAATAAGTCTTAGAAAGTGGAAAGGAATAGGGCAAATTGGAATCCAAAAGACCCCTTAGAAGTCTATTTGGGCAGTAAAAGAGATGCTAGTAGCTTGGACATTGAGATGTAGTGAATATGGTGAGTCCTAAGCCTGTGGACTTGAGATATATTTGGAGGTAGGTTTGATAGGACTTGCAGATGAGGAACGTGGAGGAGGGGTAGGAATGGATCATGACTCCCAGCCACGCATGTTACTCACCCCATCTCTCTTTGAGAAGTTGGTACCAGTCCCTGTGCTAGAAGGGAATTCCTCATAGAATCAGAGCTTCATCATTTCCAGTGTCTATAGACAATCCTACCTGGAATTCCAACTATCCAAGACCAACAATCATCATCACCTGGATAATGAATTCCAGACCCAGCCAGTTAGTCAAGGCCCTCTGGGGTTTGGTCCTGGCCTTTCCTGCTTTATTGACTGCCTCTTCACTAGTGTATATGCTTCACTAGGCAGTCTGATTAGTTGTTATGCTCTGAATAGCTTGCCCACTTCTCTCCAGTCTGTGAAGCTGACTTAGCTCAGACTATCTGCCATGTTTACCATTGAAATCTTATTTGTTTTTGAAAACTGAGTGATATGCCATCTCCTGCATGAAACTCTTACCCCATTCCCGACCCTCCCTGTGTAATTAAAGAACTAGACTAAAAATATTTATATAAAGACTAGTAGGCATGAACTGCAGGAATGTAACCAGATACATGGAAACAAGCACCATTCTATTTCAAGTTTTTTAATCTTGTATCATGCATAAGAGATTACAGAAATTTCCAGAATTTTAAAAAAGGGCATTGGGTCCTGACTTAGTCTGAATCCTGGAAACCTAATGCCATAGATTTCTTATACTTTGTGAGAGTGAAATTCATCTAAGTGAAATACCTAAACTCTTAAGACAGTATCTGAATCAAAACAGAGAAAGCAGGCTTTGAACATATATACAATATTCATTTTCCCAAGCAGCTTAATTTTAAATCAGTGATCCATATTGATATATAATAATAATAATTAACTTTCATTGAGTTCTTAATGTGTCACAAGCATTGTCCTAGCACTTTACACGAATTAATACATTTAGTCACTTGAAGAAAACAATGTGATGGATGCTAAATGATCTCCATGTTGTAGATTTAAGACTGAGGCTTAGAAAGTTGAGATAACTTGACCCAGTGTCTTAAAACCAGTCATCAGTGCTCCAGCCCAGGACTCAAACAGTTTGACTTCAGAGCATGCGCAGCTCTGAACCCCACAATGGTGCCTCTTCATACAATCCCTATGCAATACAATGAATGTAAATCTGAAGGCTTTGTTCAGGCACGCTGAGGGAGGAAAGTAGAATTCTTGAGTATTATTTCATTTTGTAGATTTATATTATTGAATTTTATTGAAAGGTCAGAAAAATAATAAAGTATGTGGGTAAAATAATGTGATTCCTTATAGAAAAGCCACAGGGATGCAAAATTGAGGGCATTTTAAACCTCGAGTTGTGGAAGTACCTGCAAATGCAATTAAGATAAATGAATGACTACTTCACATAGTCTTTCTGGATTGTCAGTAGTAGGCTTGGGTAAAAAGGTCATATCCATCTTGATAGCAAATGAATATTTATTTTTTAAAAATTTGCTTTTTTTGGCCTCCTTGGGTTTATTACACCGCTATTTACAAAAACAAATCACTGAAGACTTGGCACATTGCAGACTCCGTTTTCTAGACGCTGAAAGAAATTCTGGCAACATTTCCATTAGCTTACTAATTAATAAGACAGCATTGGCTACTTTCAGAGGACTTGGATTCTGGCAAGAACAGCTCTTTTCTTCACAATTAGGTATTTAATCTTAAAGCTATTACAGTATGCTACAGAGTCAAAAGTATATTTGTGTACATATTCTGCATTAAGAGGCTCTACCTTCTTATGGTATATAGATGGCTGTAACTTTACATACTTGAAGTCACCAACATGAAAAAGGCAAGGATATTGATTACCCTTGGAGAGAATTTGTTCTGGGATTTCCTGCTAAAATTTTGAGCAGTATAGCTCAATGCCTATCCCACATGGTCAGCAGAATATGTAAATGACAAGTATCTGGGCCAAAGTATATAAAATCAATTCATTGAACATTTATTGAGTGCCCTGTGTGTTCTAGCCACTATTTTAGACCCTGGGAGCAGAGAGGTGATGATAAGGTAGAGTCTTCCCCTCAGGAAATGTGTAGTCTAACAGGGGAGATAGGTCTGTAAATAAATATTTTAGGGAACTAGAAGCTGGGTACTGTGGACTGTTATAGTGGGCTGTAGAGGAGAAATGCTTAAATTTTCCCTGGAACAATTAGAGAAGGCTTAAGTTTTCCATAATCGTATGTTTAAATATATAAATTCAAATACTTTAAACAGCATAGTTAATTTCATTTCATTTTATGGTCCTATTTTTATAAGGCTAAGGTACTGCCTGTTTAACGACCACTGATAAGCTGTGAGAAAGGGAACACGAAACATGGTGAGAAAGCATCAAGGTGAGAAAATAGAAATAATTCTTTAAAAGAAAAATCAAGGTAATGATTTCGATTTTTCAGTTTTCAAGGGTTTAGATTTTTTAAAGCAGAAATTTGGTAGTAGGGCTCAAGTCAGTATATGCTGGGTCATTTGTTGAAGATGCGTTCCTCCCTAAGACTTTGGCTAATTTCTCTGAAGGGTACAGAAGATGACAATAAATTTTTTTTTTTTTTTTTTTTTTTTTTTTTTGCGGTACTCGGGCCTCTCACTGTTGTGGCCTCTCCCGTTGCGGAGCACAGGCTCCAGACGCGCAGGCTCAGCGGCCATGGCTCACGGGCCCAGCCGCTCCGCGGCATGTGGGATCTTCCCGGACCAGGGCACGAACCCGTGTCCCCTTCATCGGCAGGTGGACTCTCAACCACTGCGCCACCAGGGAAGCCCCAGATGACAATAATTTTGATAGTTCTTGGGTTTCTATATGCTGATGTATTTTAGGGGTTTTTAAAGCTTCACACTTAAGAAAAATGGGTTAGAAGGTAGTGTGGCATGCTGAACTAAGTAGATTTACTCTTCTGCCCTTAGTTGTCTATCTTTTGTTTATCTATTTTCATATATATTGAAAACTTAATTTAAAAAAATATATAACAAATTGTAATACTATTTATGATTCCTTTCTGAGTTCATATTTACTGGGTACAGACTGTCCTACAAACACAAAGAACTCTTCTAAACCTAAGCTTATTCTTTACAAGAACTGTTTGTTCTTTCATATCTGAAGTTTGAATTATTTCAAATAGGCTAGCCAGCACATTTCAGAAATAAGTCTACATGGATGGACCCAGAGATTGTCATATTAAGTGAAGTAAGTCAGACAGAGAAAGACAAGTATCATATGATATCACTTACATGTGTAATCTAAAAAAAGTAATAATATAAATGAATTTATTTACAAAACAGAAATCGACTCACAGACAGATAAAAAACTTAACGGTTATGAAAGGGGATAGTGGTGGCAAGGGGAGATAAATTAGAAGTTTGGGATTAACATATTCATACTGTATATAAAATAGATAAACAACACGGACCTACTGTATAGCACAGGGAACTATATTCAAAATCTCGTAATAACCTATAATGGAAAAGAATCTGAAATAATATATATATATAACAACTGAATCACTTTGCTGTACATATGAAACTAACACAACATTGTAACTTAACTATACTTCAATTTTAAAAACAGGTTAAAAGTTTTTAAAAAAGAAAGAAGTCTAAAATACACATAATTCTATATAGTCATGGTATAATTTTTTTTTTAAATAAATTTATGTATTTATTTATTTTTGGCTGCGTTGGGTCTTCCTTGCTGCACGCGGGCTTTCTCTAATTGTGGCGAGAGGGGCTACGCTTCGTTGCGGTGCACAGCCTTCTCATTGCGGTGGCTTCTTTTGTTGCGGAGCATGGGCTCCAAGCTTGCGGGCTTCAACAGTTGTGTCATGCAGGCTCAGTAGTTGTGGCTCGCGGGCTTTAGAGCACAGGCTCAGTAGTTGTGGCAAACGGGATTAGTTGCTCTGCGGCATGTGGGATCTTCCTGGACCAGGACTCGAACCTGTGTTGCCTGCATTGGCAAGCGGATTCTTAACCACTGCACCACCAGGGAGGTCCCGGTATAAATTTTTGTAGATACATTTTTATTGTCTTTTATTCGAACTCATAATAACTGGAAGTTACCTTTGATTGAAGTGACAGCCTAAGTTAGGAAGAATGTGGCTTTACTCTCCCTTTGGGGTGCCTGTGTATACTTTTATATGACTTTGTAGAAGAAAGGAGTTACATTCCTTTGCAGAAATTCAAGGCATTATAATTTTTAGTTGACCAAATTCTGCCTTTTGCAGAAATGGAAATGTTAGTTACTTTGGGCTTGTATATTGTGATGGTGAGAGAATCTGCTGAAGAATGTGTAGTTTGAATAATCTTTCATTTAGAATACATATAATATACACACATATGCTGTGCAGAACTGAGGACATTTCTCATGGATAAGAATGTTTTACAGTTACACATGTTTTATATTAAAGAAGGAAGTTTTTACAGCGATTAGTTTCTTTCTGTTGTTGAGTAAATGTGGCATTTCATCTGTCTTGAAAGGACCAAATAATGCTTAATGAGCATCCAGTTGTTGAGAGTTTTATCCTGAGGGATTTATGATCCCAAAAGATACATTTATTAGATTTAAAGGTATTGGTGCCACTGACAAGTATTATTTCACTGAAAAGTCTTGACTTATAGGTTACCATTTATTCAGTTATTCATAGGAATCTGCATACATTTAATATGTATGCAGATTCCTATGAATGGTAAATATTATTAAACCCTCTTTAAAATAACTGCCTATAGGATATTAACCAAGAGATCACTTTTATTTGTCATATTATTTTTAAAATTCTTAAATTTTTCTTCAGTGAGACTTGTTTTAGTGTTTAGCTATAATGAATAAGGATTACAATGGAAAAAGTTTATTATTTTGAAGTCTACTTTGTATCACCTTTTCTGCTCTGAGGATGATTGACTCAAAGCAATATAAGTCCCTCCAACCTTCTGGAGAGATGAAAGAGGCAGATGGCTAATGCCTACCTCATGGAAGGCATCAGTCTGTACTAGGTGAAAGTACTACATCAATGAATCAAATCTAGGAAGTGGGCTCAGGAAAATTCAGAGAAGGGGAAATATGATTCAGGAGCGAACATTCTTAAATTAGTTACTATCCCTGGAAGTCAAAATGTCATGTCCTTTATGAAGTCAAAAAAGAAAGTTACTTACAATTTGGAAAAATTGTATCTGTGAGTGAGCAAAAATGATAGAATTCAAGGTAATTACACCTGGCAGTGAAATCCAGCTGAATACGATAAACTCTACTAAGTATTGATAGATACGGGGTTCTGTTGTAATGATTATAAAAGAGTTTCATATTAAACATTTTAAATAACTAAAATTTATAGCTATTTGGAACAACGTTGATAATATCAACATATTTAGAGATATTTAACCCTACAAATGTCTTTCCAAGTAAATAGTTAAAATAGTATACAAATATAAGAGCTTCCTTTTCTTCTACTTTTTTAGCTCAGGCTTCATCTTGACTCCAGGTCTAAGAGGCAGGAAGAAGATACCACTGAGCAAAATCATTAGTGCTGTGGCCCAGACTTATGTGGTTGGCAGAATGACATTACTGTAGTGTTTTATATAATTGAGTATGCTATACATGATAAAGCCTGCATTAGTGTTATTCACTTTATTTTTACTAGAAGACTCTTATTAATAACATTAATTCTGTTAAATGTTATGTATGCTAAATTGGTAAGAATATACTCAAAAACACATTACTTTCTATTTATTTTTATTTTTTTGAATTTTATTTTATTTTTATACAGCAGCTTATTACTTATCTATTTTATACATAATAGTGTATATATGTCATTCCCAATCTCCCAATTCATCCCACCACCACCACCACCCCTCCCCTGCTTTCCCCCCTTGGTGTCCATACGTATGTTCTCCACATCTGTGTCTCTGTTTCTGCCTTGCAAACCATTTCATCTGTACCATTTTTCGAGATTCCACATACATGCGTTAATATACGATATTTGTTTTCCTGACTTACTTCGCTCTGTATGACAGTCTCTAGATCCATCCATGTCTCAACAGATGACTCAATTTAGTTACTTTTTATGGCTGAGTAATATTCCATCGTATATATGTACCACAACTTCTTTCTCTGTTCGTCTGTCGATGGGCATTTAGGTCGTTTCCATGACCTGGCTATTGTAAATAGTGCTGCAATGAATATTGGGGTGCATGTCTCTTTTTGAATTATGGTTTTCTCTGGGTATATGCCCAGTAGTGGGATTGCTGGGTCATATGGTAGTTCTATTTTTAGTTTTTTAAGGAACCTCCAAAGTGTTCTCCACAGTGGCTGTATCAATTTACAGTCCCACCAACAGTGTAATAGGGTTCCCTTTTCTCCACACCCTCTCCAGCCTTTGGTGTTTGTACATTTTCTGATGATGCCCATTCTAACAGGTGTGAGGTGATACCTCATTGTAGTTTTGACTTGTATTCCTCTAATAATTAGTGATGTTGAGCAGTTTTTCACCTGCCTCTTGGCCATCTGTATGTCTTCTTTGGAGAAATGTCTATTTAGGTCTTCTGCCCATTTTTGGATTGGGATGTTTGTTTTTTAAATATTGAGCTGCATGAGCTGTTTATATATTTTGGAGATAAATCCTTTGTCCGATGATTCGTTTGCAAACGTTTTCTCCCATTTTGAGGGTTGTCCTTTTGTCTTGTTTATGGTTTCCTTTGCTGTGCAAAAGCTTTGAACTTTCATTAGGTCCCGTTTGTTTATTTTTGGTTTTATTTCCATTACTCTAGGAGGTGGATCAAAAAAGATCTTGCTGTGATTTATATCAAAGCATGTTCTTCCTATGTTTTCCTTTAAGAGTTTTATAGTGTCCAGTCTTACATTTAGGTCTCGAATCCATTTTGAGTTTGTTTTTGTGTATGGTGTTAGGGAGTGTTCTAATTTCATTCTTTTACATGTAGCTGTCTAGTTTTCCCAGCACCACTTATTGAAGAGACTGTATTTCCTCCATTGTATATATTTGCCTCCTTTGTCATAGATTAGTTGACCATAGGTACATGGGTTTATCTCTGGGCTTTCTATCTTGTTCCATTGATCTGTGTTTCTGTTTTTGTGCCAGTACCATATTGTCTTGATTACTGTAGCTTTGTAGTATAGTCTGAAGTCAGGGAGTCTGATTCCTCCAGCTCAGTTTTTTTCCCTCAAGTCTGCTTTGGCTATTCAGGGTCTTTTGTGTCTCCATACAAATTTTAACATGATTTCTTCTAGTTCTGTAAAAAATGCCATTGGTAATTTGATCGGGATTACATTGAATCTGTAGATTGCTTTGGGTAATATAGTCATTTTCACAATATTGATTCTTCCAATCCAGGAACATGGTATATCTCTCCATCTGTTGGTATCATATTTAATTTCTTTCATCAGTGTCTTACAGTTTTCCTCATACAGGTCTTTTGTCTCCCTAGGTAGGTTTATGCCTAGATATTTTATTATTTTTGTTGCAGTGGTAAATGGGAGTGTTTCCATAATTTCTCTTTCAGAGTTTTCATCATTAGTGTATAGGAATGCAAGAGATTTCTGTGCATTGATTTTGTATCCTGCAACTTTACCAGATTCATTGATTAGCTCTAGTAGTTTTCTGGTGGCATTTTTAGGATTCTCTGTATACAGTATCATGTCATCTGCAAAGAGTGACAGTTTTAATTCTTCTTTTCCAATTTGTATTCCTTTTATTTCTTTTTCTTCTCTGATTGCTGTGGCTCTGACTCCAAAACTCTGTTGAATAATAGTGGTGAGAGTGGACATCCTTGTCTCGTTCATGATCTTAGAGGAAATGCTTTCAGTTTTTCACCATTGAGAGTGATGTTTGCTGTGGGTTTGTCGTATATGGCCTTTATTATGCTGAGGTAGTTTCCCTCTATGCCCACTTTCTGGAGAGTTTTTATAAATGGGTGTTGAATTTTGTCAAAAGATTTTCTGCATCTATTGAGATGGTCATATGGTTTTTATTCTTCAGTTTGTTACTATGGTGTATCACGTTGATTGATTTGTGTATATTGAAGAATCCTTGCATCCCTGGGATAAATCCCACTTGATCGTGGTGTATGATCATTTTAATGTGTGGTTGGATTCTGTTCGCTAGTATTTTGTTGAGCAATTTTGCATCTATATTCATGAGTGATATTGGTCTCTAATTTTCTTTTCTTGTAGTATCATTGTCTGGTTTTGGTATCAGGGTGATGGTGGCCTCATAGAATGAGTAGGGGGGTGGTCCTTCCTCTGCAGTTTTTTGGAAGAGTTTGAGAAGGATGGGTGTTAACTCTTCTCTAAATGTTTGATAGAATTCACCTGTGAAGCCACCTGGTCCTGGACTTCTGTTTGTTGGAAAATTTTTAATCAGAGTTTCAATTTCATTACTTTGATTGGTCTGTTTATATTTTCTTTTTCTTCCTGGTTCAGTCTTGGAAGGTTATGCCTTTCTAAGAATTTGTCCATTTCTTCCAGGTTTTCCATTTTATTGGCATGGAGTTGCTTGTAGTAGTCTCTTAGCATGCTTTGTATTTCTGTGGTGTCTGTTGTCACTTCTCCTTTTTCCTTTCTAATTTTATTGATTTGAGTCCTCTCCCTCTTTTTCTTGATGAGTCTGGCTAATGGTTTATAAATTTTGTTTATCTTCTCAAAGAACCAGCTTTTAGTTTTATTGATCTTTGCTATTGTTTTCTTTGTTTCTATTTCATTTATTTCTGCTCTGATCTTTATGATTTCTTTCCCTATGCTAACTTTGAGGGTTTTTTTCTTTCTTTCTCTAGTTCCTTTAGGTGATTGTTTAGTTGGATTGTTTACTTGAAGTGTTTCTTGTTTCTTGTGGTAGGCTTGTATAGCTGTAAACCTCCCTCTTAGAACTGCTTTTGCTGCATCCCATGGGTTTTGGATCGTCGTGTTTTTCTCCTCATTTGTCTCTAGGTATTTTTTGATTTCCTCTTTGATTTCTTCAGTGATCTCTTGGTTACTTAGTAACGTATTGTTTAGCCTCCCTGTATTTGTGTTTTTTAGGTTTTTTTCCCTGTAATTCATTTCTAATCTCATAGCGTTGTGGTCAGAAAAGGTGCTTGAGAGGATTTCAATTTTCTTAAATTTACTGAGGCTTGATTTGTGACCCAAGATGTGATATATCCTGGAGGATGTTCCATGGGCACTTGAGAAGAAGGTGTAATCTGATGTTTTTAGATGGAATGTCCTATAAATATCAATTAAATCTATCTGCTCTATTGTGTCATTTAAAGCTTCTGTTTCCTTATTTATTTTCATTTTGGATGATCTGTTCATTGATGTAAGTGAGGTGTTAAAGTCCCCCACTATTATTGTGTTACTGTCGATTTCCTCTTTCATAGCTGTTAGCAGATGCCTTATATATTGAGGTCCTCCTATGTTGGGTGCATATATAGTTACAATTGTTATATCTTCTTCTTGGATTGATCCCTTGATCATTATGTAGTGTCCTTCCTTGTCTCTTGTAACATTCTTTATTTTAAAGTCTATTTTATCTGATATGAGTATTGCTACTCCAGCTTTCTTTTGATTTCCATTTGCATGGAATATCTTTATCCATCCCCTCACTTTCAGTCTGAATGTGTCACTAGGTCTGAAGTGGGTCTCTTTTAGATAGCATATATATGGGTCTTGTTTTTGTACCCATTCAGGAAGTCTGTGTCTCTTGGTTGGAGCACTTAATCCATTCACGTTTAAGGTAATTATTGATATGTATGTTCCTTTGACCATTTTCTTAATTTGGGGGGGTTTGCTTTTGTAGATTCTTTTCTTCTCTTGTGTTTCCCACTTAGAGAAGTTCCTTTAGCATTTGTTGTAGAGCTGGTTTGCTGGTGCTGAATTCTCTTAGCTTTTGCTTGTCTGTAAAGCTTTTGATTTCTCCATTGAATCTGAATGAGATCCTTGCTGGGTAGAGTAATCTTGGTTGTAGGTTCTTCCCTTTCATCACTTTAATATATCATGCCACTCCTTTCTGGCTTGTAGAGTTTCTGCTGAGAAATCAGCTGTTAACCTCATGGGAGTTCCCTTGTGTGTTATTTGTCACTTTCCCTTGCTGCTTTTAATAATTTTTCTCTGTTTTTAATTTTTGCCAATTTGATTACTATGTATCTCGGCGTGTTTCTCCATGGGTGTATCCTGTATGGGACTCGCTGTGCTTCCTGGACTTGGGTGGCTATTCCTTTTCATTTGGGGGAAGTTTTCGACTATAATCTCTTCAAATATTTTATCTGGTCCTTTCTGTCTTTCTTCTCCTTCTGGGACCCTGTAATGTGAATGTTGTTGCATTTAATGTTGTCCCAGAGGTCTCTTAGGCTGTCTTCATTTCTTTTAATTCTTTTTTCTTTAGCCTGTTCCGCAGCAGTGAATTCCACCATTCTGTCTTCCAGGTCACTTATCGGTTGTCCTGCCTCAGTTATTCTGCTATTGATTCCTTCTAGTGTAGTTTTCATTTCAGTTATTGTATTGTTCATCTCTGTTTGTTTGTTCTTTAATTCTTCTAGGTCTTTGTTAAACATTTCTTGCATCTTCTCAATTTTGCCTCCAATCTATTTCTGAGGTCCTGCATCATCTTTACTATCATTATTCTGAATTCTTTTTCTGGAAGGTTGCCTATCTCCACTTCATTTAGTTGTTTTTCTGGGTTTTATCTTGTTCCTTCATCTGATATATAGCCCTCTGCCTTTTCATCTTGTCTGTCTTACTGTGAATGTGTTCCACAGGCTGCAGGATTGTAGTTCTTCTAGCTTCTGCTGTCTGCCCTCTGGTGGATGAGGCTATCTAAGAGGCTTGATGGGAGGGACTGGTGGTGGGTAGAGCTGACTGTTGCTTGGGTGGGCAGAGCTCAGTAAAACTTTAATCCACTTGACTGTTGATGGGTGGGGCTGGGTTCCCTCCCTGTTGGTTGTTTGGCCTGAGGCAACCCAACACTGGAGCCTACCTGGGCTCTTTGTTGGGGCTAATGACAGACTCTGGGAGGGCTCTCGCCAAGGAATACTTCCCAGAACTTCTACTGCCAGTGTCCTTGTCCCCGTTGTGAACCACAGCCACCTCCCACCTCTGCAGGATACCCTCCAACACTAGCAGGTACGTCTGGTTCAGTCTCCAGTGGGGTCTCTGCTCCTTCCCCCGGGTCTTGATTCACACACACTTTTGTGTGTGCCCTCCAAGAGTAGAGTCTCTGTTTCCCCCTGTCCTGTTGAAGTCCTGCAATCAAATCCTGCTAGCCTTCAAAGTCTGATTCTCTGTGAATTCCTCCTCCCATTGCAGGACCCCTAGGTTGGGAATCCTGACATGGGGCATAGAACCTTCACTCCAGTGGGTGGATTTCTGTAGTATAATTGATCTCTAGTTTGTGAGTCACCCACTCAGTGGATATGGGATTTGATTTTATTTTGATTGCACCCCTCCTACCATCTCATTGTGGCCTCTCCTTTGTCTTTGGATGTGGGGTCTCTTTTTTGGTGAGTTCCAGTATCTTCCTGTCAATGATTATTCAGCAGATAGTTGTGATTCTGGTGCTCTTGCAAGAGGGAGTGAGCACATGTCTTTCTACTCTGCCATCTTAATAAGCTCTAAAGATACATTACTTTTTAAAATAAACAGCTCACTCTGAAATGCATCTTTAAAGATAAAATTAGAGATGAATGAAAAATAACTGCTGTTGATCAATTAGATTAATAATTGATAAAATATAAATCGTATAAATATTAAAAAACAGTTGTTTCAGGAGTTATTAAACGTGCCAACTCCCAAAGCACCAGCCTAAGCATGTTATTCCCACACAAAAATCAATCTAATAAATGTCTGATATTAGCATGTATAAGCCCCTAGAATTTATCCATCATATCCCAAGGTTATAAGAAGGCATGTTTAAATGCCAGTATCTGCGGGTTAGGCTGGTGCTTAGAGCCTTGCAAGTCATCCTCTCCCTCCCCTGAATTCCCTCATTCCTCTGCCCACTATGTCCTTTGAAGCCTAATGGATCATTTTCCATCAGACATTATTATACATTCCAAACCATGGACAATAATTAAGCTTGGGCAGAGGGGCATAGAACTGTGTTCCCAGGATCCAACCCAATAAAGTGGTTGAGTTTCACTAAGGCAGGCAGGGGTCTGAACAGAACTGGAGCCAGCCCCCAGCAGAAAGGCAGATAGTACAGCTGAGAGCATAGATCCAGGCACAGCTTGGGAACCAGTTATGTAGGGTTTCTGACAGGTATCTTAGCAACGGAAAGAAGCTTCCAAAGAGGAAGTAAGGGCAGTGAGGTATTAATTAGAGCTCCTGCCTTCTGAGGTAGGGGCTTCCTGGCTTAGAACCACATTCGGAGATAGGCCAACCCCTAGACTGGAGAAAGGAGAGAGGGTGGAGTCAGTGCTCTTCTGCTATTCTTGGTGGCCCCTTTTGAGCCAGCCCAACAATTTTGTTTTCTGTTAATTTATTGCCATTTTTCTTTTTTCAAATAGAGAACCTGTACATTGAGACTGTAATTTTACTAATCATTCTCTTTTATCCTTTACAATGTTCTCCTTCAAATTTATCACATTGAGAAGTCTTTTGGAGAATTGGTAGAGAACGGAAAATGGACAGAGGCTTTCTTCCTGCTGTTGTTTTTTAGGGCCTGATGCAGGGAATACTCTTTATAATAGAGACAGGTGTTGGCCATTTCTCCTAGCCACACTGCTTCTCCTGAAGAAGACATTTCTTGCCATCCTGTACAGCTTGAAAAGTCTCTTCTCTTGTGTGGTAACTAACATCCCCCAGTGTGTGTCTGAGGCAAACATCTGCAGGGATTTATGTGCTCAGTTCCTGAGGCATAGCTCATTGGTAAAGATAATTCTGCATGAGAAACCATTTGACATTTCTTGGGTACATTTAAATTGCATATTGCAAAGACTGCAAATGGTTTAATTGGGCCATTTGGTGTGCCCTGATGCCAAGCATACGTGCCAACTGATGTCCCTTTGATAGTTTCTTCAAAATGAAGTATTTTTAAATATCTTCAAGATAGGGAAGCTCTTATGGTTAAAAAAAAACAGCTGAAAGAGAGAAAAGGACATTTAAAAAGTCAAAACAACAGAGTGATTAAAAAATCTTGTCTCTAGGGCATAGATTTTTTTTAAAACTGAGGTATCTATGTATAGTCGAATTTCTAAATGCCTATATGTTAAAATACATCAAATAGAATTATTTTTAAGTGCAGTCTTAAAGATGTGTTTTCACCAAGACGATGATGGTTTTAAAGATTTTAGTGCACTGATTTGCTTCTTTCCCTAGTGACCCATTTTTTTCTTTTCTTTTTAGTACAAATTACCACTGCACGGATTCCTCTCTTAGTAACAATTCACATAAATCTAACTTCTCTTTAAAAAGGTTTCCTGTTTTTTTTTTTACCTTACCTCACTACCATAAAGACCTTGATTAATTACAAAATTATTGATTTGTTTAGCAATTAAAGGTTTTAATATTCTGTAGTCTGATATAGTTCCCTCTTGCTAAGTCTTGTGGAATTGATTCAACAGTGATACACTTATTTAGCAGAAGATCATTTGGTGTACTGGCACTGAATGGAGTTTTCTCTGCAAGCTGTATTTCTTGGGATTCTTTCTTGACTACATTTTATTGTCTGTTCTCTGATACAGAGGTAAGCTTCTATGATGCTGAATTTTGGTGGGAGAAAACAGAAACCCAGTAGGAGGAGAGGGAAAGAGCAGGGTAATGACCAAACTTAGAAGCTGGTTATTTATTTAGACCCTAGAGCTGGAGAAGCACCTATTTAGAAGGGGGAACCAGACCATAAAAACTTTCTCCTTTCTATGGAGGCTATTGATAGTTACCAATACTCTTTGTTACCTGTTCTGAAAAAGAAGCCACTTGTGGTATAATCAATCATGATTCTTCTTAAAATGGTACAAACTATGGTTTTAAAAAAAGGTGTTTCAATGTATAACTGCTTTGAAGATTTTTTATGGTGCCTTATGTGATTAGTCACAATTAGAATGAATCCACTTTTTTTATTATAGCCAACTTATATGTCAAAACGTAGACCTATCTCAAATATTTTTTCCTAGGAGATTTTAAAGTATGAAAGCTTGAGTTCTTGTGAATCTCTGAGAATTTTTATATTGACCTCAGCAGCCTTATATTTGTAGCAAAAATTGTATTTAAGCCTTTCTAAAACACTTTAGAAATGTTTCCTGATGATAATGAAAATAGATGTGACTCCTCAGAATGCACAGATCCAAGACGGATCTCAGGTTTCTTTGTCCTGTGTTCCATTCACTGGAAGCATTTAGTCAGGGAAGTTCCTGGATGCTTTCTCAGGCTCCTCAGGGGAAATATTCAGTGGTCTCAGAAACAAAATAACATAGCGACATAGGAGAAAAACCAAAGCATCATTTTAGTAAAAATGCTGACAAAATAGAAATAAGCAGTGACATGCTAGCTGTTCTTTGCCTTTGTTTTGGGAGTAGAGGAGATGCATAAAAGCACTTAGACCATTTAAAAACAACAACAAAAACAAAAACAAAAAAACACTACCCCATGGCCTGCCTTTGTAGAATGCTGAATAGTTTTCTTTTATCCATTGTTTCCCCATAACTCTTAAGTCAGCTTTCTTACTTGTTAATTTCCTTTCCTGCCATCAGCTCACTTTGCTTTCACTGAGGTTTTTCAGACAAGAGGCCTGATGACTAAAACAGATTGAGTATATCCTGTGCTTTTCAACTCACCTAACCTACTTCTTAGATCTGTTAGACATATCCCATGGATACCACAGATGCATGTTTTTATGAGAGGGGAAAAAAAACTTTTGAAAGGATATGGTACATAGTAGACAAAAATGTGGTTGAACCCAAAAGGGTGTATTTTCTAGGCTTGCATCAGCAGTTAAGCAGTAATTATGCCCAACATTGAGTCATCTATAAACTCAAAGTAGACTTAAACTACTTAAATCCACACACAGTAGATAATTCACACATCTGGCAAAATCACTTAAAAAACACTGGCAATCTGCCAGGCAAAAGGCAGAAAACAGAGATTTTCCCTTTAATCCAGATTATATAACATTAACACACCTAAAGAATGAATATATCAATAGCAAGGAGGTGAGAGAGGGTGGGCTAACATTTTATGAGGATGCCTCACATTGGTTGTTTTCTTTGTTTGACACAACTTGCCTTCAATTAGGTTTTATTATCCCTGTTTTACAGATGAGGGAACTGAGCTCACAGAGGTTAATTTAATTTCCCCCAAAGTTCTAGAAAGGAGAGATGACAGTAACTACTTGAAATATGGTGAATTTAGCTTCAAAATAGGTAAGATTTTTTATTGCCCCCAGCAGCATAAATTTCCATAGTAAAAGCTTTGGGGGAATTCGAAAAAGGTTTCTGTGAATGAGCAATTCAGGATTATCCAACAAGTGCTTATTGAATGCTTATTATATACTTTATTCATAGAAACGGAACTATTGGAACACAGTCATTTTACTTTACTAGCATGGTTGGAATGAAAATAAATCTTAGGTTTTGGGGATCCCCCCCACCTCCACCTAATCAATCTTCCTCATACCTGGTCCAAGGAAAACTCAACACTCAAACCTTTGACCAGGGAGAGATGAGTTATGTCCCTTAGGTTTCTAGGTGGGGGTCAGACCACTATGTCCACTGTGCTCCCAGTGGCGTATTGCAGTGGTTCCTTGATTCCCAGTCCTTCAGTAAACTTTCCCTAAGGATCTAGTCCTTCCAAAAGGTTGAAACCTTTATACCCTCAAGGTGGGTATTGAACTGCAAAAGCATTTTTTGACTACTTTTCTTTGCAAGTTCTGCAAACGTGAGCTAGCATTTTACTTGTGCTTTAGAGTTTGTTTTCAAAATATTGACTTTACCTTGGAAGTACTTTGAGAACTTTTGTTCCCAACCTTTTGGGGCTTCAGATCAACTGGGACAAAGAGAGCCATCTTGTTATATACCATTTTACAGAGAAAGAAAATTTACTAAGTAATACAGAATTTAGGTGGATCAAAGGGAAGAAGTGTTCCAGCTTCTTACTAAGAGTGATTGGTTATTAGAATTTTAAAGGGATAAAAAAGTCAATTAACTGTGGGCTGAAGTCACGATATCCTATAACACTTTTTAAAAGTATCATAAAGATCAATATACCCTAAGTTTTAAACAGGGCAGTTTCTTTAGTATTGTAATTTTATAAGATGCCCTGGAGGTATTTGGCTATCAGATATAACGGTATATAGTTAAGTTGGTTTCTGCTGGTGGTTGTGAACATGCCAATGTAACAATTCTTGGTCCACTTAGTAGACGATTTTTCTTAGATTTCAAACTGATGTATATAGGATTGGAATATTCTGATCCCCTTTAGTGGCATTTACCAGCTTGTCTAAGAGGGGTACAGCTTACAGAGTCTCACTGCCCAAGAATGGGTCTTGGGATCAGTCTGTTATATCAGTTCAGTGCCTGTAGCAGCTTTTTTAGCTTATACAGCTTATAATTGATTAAATCCATGAGCCTAGAGAAGTATATTTTTAATAAAAAACTGACAGACTTCATTACATAGCTCTGCCCCAATTACCCTTTTTCTAAGATTACTATAGTCATTTTAAAAAAGAATCTATGTTCTTTTTCCAACATAGAATAGAAAAGGTGGAAGATTTAAATCTGAGTGAGACTAAGAAGATGAAGTTATTGGGATTCTATTCTGTGGGGCAGCTGACTGTCAGCTTAAACAGACGTCAGGGAAATCCTCACCTGATTACAGAGTTTGGGGGTTTGGTATCCTGCTGATTTGCAAACCCACTCTCAAGAGCTGGGGAGGGAATTCTGGTCAGCATTATCCCAACTCACTTTGTGCCTCATGGTTTCCTCAATTAAGAAAGGAATCATTTATGATCTTTTAATAAGGGACTAGTCACTTAGCTCCCGCCATGAGATCACCGTCAATACCAACTCATTGTTGTCCTAGGGGAAATAACCAGATAACTTGCGAAGTGAAATATGCCTGCATATCATTTTCCTGTTCCTTTTGTCAACTTATGTGATATTGACCATCTTCTCCTCGCTCCTCTCCTTTTCCTTGGATGGACATTGACATTTGAATCCCACTTACAAATTTCTAAGGAAATGCCACGTAGGAACTGGCAAAATATTCATCAGATGTGTGTCCTGATTTTCAGACTTAAATGAAGCACAGTTGCTTATACATAGTATATTCCAATAAAATGCTGAACAGGTCTGTACTAGCTAATGATACCAACTCTCAGAAACATTTAGAATAACTCTTTATACTGAGCCTGTTTTCCATCTCCTCTACTAAAATCTCGTAAAAATATTTCTCCATGACACTGAAATGTTTCTTATGTATCTTATTTCCTTTGGTTGCTCTGTGTCCTTATCTTTAGCATTACTATTTCTGGGGATAGTGGGTCTCTGGTGAGTTACCAGTTTAGTGATTAAATGGTTGGAAAGTTTCACCAGTATTTAAGCTCTTTGTATAAATGGCTCCCAAACTTGTCTCCACATTGGAATCCCCTGGGAAGCTTCAAGAAATCCTGATGCCTGGGCCCCGTTTCCAGAGGGTGATTTAATTATCTGGGAGCATGGCTTGGGTTTGGAATTTTAAAAAAGAACCCAAGTAATTCCAATATGCAGACAATTTGGGGGATCACTGCCTTAGAATCATCTAGGAAGCTTTGAAGAATACTAAATGTTTAAACCCCAGCTCACACCAATCAAACTGGAACATTTGGGATTGGGGCTAAGTTTAGAGTATAGCCAAGATTGCCAACCACTGCTTCAGGGAAACTCAAAAGTTGACATCTTTCTTGAAAACGGAGGCTTTCAATAAAACCGGTAATTTATTTACTAGTCCTTCGGTCAATTATTGAGTAGTTTCTAAATAGTTAGGTCTATGACTTAATTTACTAAGCATTCTAAATACACATGCAATTAATTAAGAATGTGTGTTATCCATCCTATCTCTAAGTAACCTAGAGAAAATGAGTATGGGTTGGCTCACTAATACTTCCTGATAAAAACAATTGACAACAAGTCATGAGAGCTGGGTTTCCTGGCTGCTGGCTATCTTGCTTGTAGTCATTATAACAACTGTCTCTCTTGCTGGGCTCCCCCTGTCATCTCTTGAAGTGCCACTGACTTGTGGCTATAGATGTTGCTAGAGGTTTATAGATCCTCCCCCACCTTGAATTAGCTCAAGAATCACCTGTGACCAAATGTATTGTAGTCAGCAACCACCCTTCCTTACCAAGGATTTTTCCAGCTACCTAGAGATTCAGTTCCCTTTGTTCATTAATTCTGCAAATGTCGTTAGCACTTTCTATGTACCGTGTATTGTGATAGGTACTGGGAATATAATTTATGAATAAAACATAGTCCTTGGCCTCAAGGGACTCACAGGCTATTCTAATTCATTATGATGAATGCTAAGAAAGTGGTAAATACAGATGCCAATTACCTATTTTTTTTTTGACGTGACCACTAGGAAAGTGGCTCAGCAGGCCATGAACACTTGTTCTCTTGTTCCTTTCTTGAAATTGGATTCAGCAGGTTACTTCACTGTCCTCAGGCAGAGATATGCATAACCCTCCTGTATCCCTTTTCCTCCTTAAACCGATCAGAAGTCCCCTGAGGAGAGAGACTTAAAAATAATCCCAACACTGGTAACATTGTTATCTATTAGTATGTTGGGTCACACACATTTTCTGTGTACCTCTTAAATGGCAAATGGAGTATATTCTCTGAAAGGCTAGGCTCACTTTAGTTTATGATTCTCATTTAATTTATTTTATAATACTTCCTCTGAGGTGGTTATCTTCATTTCATTTTCTAGATAGGAATAGCAGGAATCTACATAAAAAAAATGTAGCAGATGTTAAAGAATGTGGGGTAAAACTCAGCTTCCTTTTTTACAGTCCAGTGCCTTTTCTATTTAATGACGTAAACTTTGAAAAGTCGTTAATGTTAGACTTTGTTCTGTGTAGAGCTTCCTTCATAAAATATATGAAGGGCTTCCAGACCATCCTGAGTGGGTCCTTTATACTCTACAGCTATTACCATCTTAAGCAGAACAAGCACCAAGGGAAGCTGTTTTGCCCTCTTGAGGGTTTGAGGATCCGTCCTAAAAGTGGATGCTGAGCCTTGCTAACTACTTTCCCATTGCCAACTCTAAGAGCGTGGCCCAGCATTCTTGGGTGCAGAGCCAAGAATCTCATTTGGAAAGGGAGCGATTCTTCATTACCCCAGATTATAAAAAGACTCAATTAATAGCTATCCCATCTAACGACGTGTCAAATTTTCTGCTATATAAACTGTAAGCCTAGACTTTTGAGGCCAGTGAGTTTATACATTTACACTATTTTCCTTAACAAAGGACTTTAGTATAATAACTAGCCTTGTTAATCTCAATTAGAATTTTTGATTATTCTGTTTATTATAAAATTTACTTTTTTTTTTTTTTTTGCGGTACGCGGGCCTCTCACTGCTGTGGCCTCTCCCGTTGCAGAGCACAGGCTCCGGACGCGCAGGCTCAGCGGCCATGGCTCACGGGCCCAGCCGCTCCGCGGCATGTGGGATCTTCCTGGACCGGGGCACGAACCCGTGTCCCCTGCATCGGCAGGCGGACTCTCAACCACTGCACCACCAGGGAAGCCCATAAAATTTACTTACTTTTAAAATCAGTTCAGCTTCTGAAAACATTTTACCAATTTCTATGTTTACTATTACTTCAACTCCTGTTTCTGGGTTCACTTTTCTTATTGCTGAAGTCCAGGGCAGATCTGATTTTGTGCAGTATGCAGCTAATACACTCTGAGACCTTCTTTTAATGTTGCGTTGGCCAAAAAGTAACATCTTACAGAAAAGCCTGAATGAACTTTTTGGCCAAACCTATAAAATGCAAAGTTAGGCATGGAAGTGTTTTTTTTTTTAAACAGGGAAAGAAGACCCAATACTTGAAGACTCCTTTTGAAATCTCTGTAGGCAGTTTTCCAGAAATGCCTGACTGATATATTTTCCCTCTCTGTCTGGAACACTCTTCAGCTTCCAACAACTCCCAGCATAATAGGGTAGGGGCCTGTGCAAATGTGAAGGTTTACAGCTTAAGTTTCATTAGTTTATATTAAGTCTGGCTCATTCTTTTTTTTTTTTTTTTAAGAGTAAAGTTAAACTTTACAGTAATTTTTTTTTATATATACAAAGAATTACAGTACATGTTTATGGGGATAGGTTGACTCATTCTTGATTAATAGTTTAGGCAGTATTGAGTTCTATTTCCTTCAACATGTTTAAGATAATACTTAGTAGTCTTCTGTAATGTTGCTAATGAGAAATCTGCTACCAGTCTAATTGTTCTCTTCTATAGACAGTCATTTCTTTCTGGTAGCATTTAAGCTTTTCTCTTTATCTTGGTGTACTACAATTTCCCTGTGGTGGTTTTACAGGTTGATTTATTTTTTGTTTTCTTGTTTGGTCTTCAGTGTATAGTTTACCACACAACTTTTTTCAGTTCTGGAAACTTCTTATCCACCTTCTTTCCTAGTTTTTTCTACGTTTCTCACTTTGTCTTCTTCTATAACTTCTACTGGATGTATGTTGGAGCTTCCCAATCTCTCCTCCGTGTCCCTTAAGTACTCTGTTATATTTCTTATTGCATTATCTTCCTGGAATGCATTTTGAGTCTCTGCTCAATACTCTTTGGAATTAGTAATTACTAAATCTCTCTTTGACTACAGTAAATTTACAGATTATTCAATCTATTTGTTATTTCAGTAACTATATATTTTCATCCCCAAATTTCTAATTGGTTCTTTCATACATACTTGGTGTTGATTAATTTCTACCTGTTTTAAACTTTTTATGTTCTATTTTATGGACTTATTCCTTTTATCTTTTTGAGTTTTAAAGCTATTCTTATGTTCAAATCATTTTAGATTATATTATTATTTTTTCTGATGAATATCCCACATTTTATTTTATTTGCTTTCCTTTATTTTTTTAGATGTATTTTGGAATTTTTGACTGTGTTCTTATCTCATGTGGGAGGTTTTAATTACAATCTGTATTATTTTCCTATTGCTGCTATAACAAATTACCACAAACTTAGTAGCTTAAAACAACACAGATTTATTATTTTACAGTTCTGTAGGTCAGAAGTCTGACATGTGTTTCATTGGGCTAAAAACCAGATGTCTGTAAGGCTACATTCCTCTGGAGGCTCTAGAGTAGAATTTGTTTCCTCACCTTTTCTAGTCTCAGGAGGCTGCCTGCATTTTTGGCTCGTGGCCTCCTTTCATCTTCAAAGCCTGATGAGTCTTTCTTACATCACATCACTCTGACCCTGACTCTTCTTCTGCCTTCTGCTTTTACTTTTAAGGACCCTAGATGATTATATTGGGCTGACTGGTAATCCAGAATGGTCTCCCTGTTTTAAGGTCATCTAATTAGCAGTTTTAATTCTATGTGCAACATAGTAAGTGTTTGCCCAGAAATGTCACATTTTCACAGGTTCCAGGGATTAGGACATGGATATCTTTGGGGGGTGGGGGGCATTATCCTGTCTGCTATACAACCACCACTATTTTTGCAAATTATTTTGCAAATAATTTGCATTTGCCTCTAGCCAGTCTCCTGGGTCTTGCAGTCTGTAAGTCCCAGCTGCCTTTACATGCTTCTGAGTTTGGAGGCCAATAGTGTAGAGCCTCAGGCTCTTTGACTACTTGATGTTTCTGTTCGTGGAAGCTGTGTTAGACAATTCAAAGGGGCACCGTTTACATTTAAGCTGTGTAGCTTATTATTTTTGGTGGTAAAAATGTATAGGTGGAAGGGTTAAGAGGGTTGACTTGTGCTGAGATTATTTTTTAAATGCAGAAATTTCTAAGTTTTTCTTCACATATTTACCTTTTGTGGCTTTGTGTTTGTCACACAGGCATGGCCTTAAAGAGTAAATCACAGTGTCATCTTGGCTGGAAATTTTCCCAAAATTACCTTCTAAGAAATATATTTGTCAGTCCTTTGGTTCAACTAGGAATGGAAGTTAAATTAGATTTTTTTCTGAATTTCCACTAGTGTGACTAATTATTACTGCACCATCTCTGCCATTACCTGGCTGATTAGAGGAGCTACTTTTCATGTCTGGTAAGCAAGCAGCCTCTGAAACTCATTGCTGCTCCTTTCAGAGTCTTGGCTGAGAGAAACAGAAGTTTATGGGGGGGGGTATACAGTTCACAGCCCCTTCTAGATACTCTTAAGACCTACTCATTGATTACATCAGACCACAGGGAGCTGAATGCAGGGATTAAATGCACTGGTGTTCACCTCTCCTATACAGCTACCTTACTGAATTATGTGCTGTTGTATAA
The DNA here is from genome assembly GCF_964374135.1 of Grampus griseus. Taxonomy (NCBI): domain Eukaryota; kingdom Metazoa; phylum Chordata; class Mammalia; order Artiodactyla; family Delphinidae; genus Grampus; species Grampus griseus. The sequence continues at coordinate 37,901,962 of NC_139003.1, forward strand.
ATGTTGGCCTCTATTTTAGGGAAATTCTATTTATTGTGGAGAAGTTCTTGATCCCAGTATCTGGAATTTTCATTGTATTGAGCACGATTCCATGTTATGGGGCTGACAGGTTCTCTCCTGACACGAAGCATACATTTTATTTGGGGGCGGAGAGACAGACAACAGCCAAGGAAATTAATAAGATGATTTCATCAGGAAATGTTATAAGGAAAATAAAATTGGGTTATATGACTGTATGGGTGTGAGTGTGTACATACACATATTTATTTGGGTTTCTAGTCAAGGTTTCATTAAGGAGGTGATATTTCAAGTGAGTTCTGGCAAAATGTTAGTCACGCTGAGGTTCAAAGACTGAGTGTTCTAGGTAAGTGCAACGGTTCTGAAGCAGAAATGAGTGTGGCATATACTGAAAAATAGAAAGAATTTGCTGGAGTATGGTGGGCCAGGGGGAGAGTCACAGGAGAAGTGTTCTAAGAGGAAGTCGAGGTACAGGTCACAAAGGTCATGGGAAGGGGCTGGAATTCATTGAAAGTACATTAAGAAGCCGTGGATAGTTGTATACAGAGGAGTGACAAGACTTGATCTGTGTTTTATAAATGACCCTCCTGGCTCCTATGTGGAGAATAAGTTGTAAGGAGACCAGACAGTAGGTCTTTTGAATAATCTAGATAAGAGAGGGTAGTATGTTGGAGTAGAGTGGCAGCATTGGAAGTGGAGAAGAGTGATCATATGTTGAGGATATATTTTGGCAATAAAGCCTACAGGGTTTACTAATGGAAAAATCTGGAAAGAGAGGGGAAAGGAAAGATCAAGGCTGACTCTTGTTGATTTGGCTGAGTAGGTTAACGAGCAAGCCAAATACTTGTGCTTCTAGGTTCCAGTCTTTTTTTTTAATCAATGGCTGTCCAGCAGCTAGTTGTGATTTTGGTGTGCTCATGAGAGGAGGTGAGCTCAAGGTCCTTCTACTCTGCCATCTTGTCTCTCTCCTCGTCCAAACAGTTGTGCTTCTACAGAGAAGCAGGTTTTGCTTTACTATAGCTATTGTGATCTTTGTGTCTGGAAGCAAAGAATGAAGTTTGTGAGTTGCTTTTAGCAATTTCTTCTAGCAGGGTTTCATTACAGAAATTTGTATGTTCATCACACTATTATCTCCGTACTACTTTTCTGTTTATATTCTACCTTATTTTTCTCATTTTTAAATTACTTTTCTCATTATATTATTCACATCTCTGTAAGCTGCCTTGAATCAGGGTAGATCATAAATAAATTATAAGTAAATATAAATAAATCATAATCAGACAGCATCCTGAGTTTTCAATAATCAACTGTCCACATAGGTAACCTTTAAAATGATCATCATTCATTAGTTTATGTAACACACACACACACACACACACACACACACACACACACACACACACACACACCCCTTAACTTGCTGATGGTACAAAAAAGTATCAGATTTGATCAATTGTTAAGTTTTTGTTTGTTAGTCCTTCCTTCTTGCATCTGTGTTGTCTATCTAAATTTATTATTGTTCTGTCACTCATCAATCAATTTTGAATAGTTAAGAAATAAGACATTAATAGACTGACAAAGGGTTGATCTAGCTTGTTCATAATATCCAAGACTACAATATTAGATTCTAAGTCTGTAGAAGTCAAAAGCATTGTTGATTTAATTTTATCCATTCTTTCAATCCTATGCTGTGTAAAGATGAGATGGTAATGTTGCTTTTAATGATGATGGTGAGGAAACTTCCAACTAGATCAGAAGGCATCTAGGGAACAGTAGGTTCACTCTACTAAAAATGGTTCAGAGAACACAATTGCTTGACATAACATCTTTTGATTGATACTGAAATGACAAGAATCAACTTGGTGAATGCCTCAGTGTTTTATTCGTTTTGTTAAAGGATCACTACCTCTTGGACTATGAACTTTCTTACATATCCCTATCAAATCCCTTCACTGACAAAACAGCTGACAAATTATTAGTCATTCTCATATTTGAAGGTAGAGTAATGATCTCTATTTAATATTTCTGTCCACAACTGTTTTTTGTCTCACATTTAGCAATTCAAACATTTCCTTCTATGCAACTTTCTTGTCTAGTACATATTAACTTAGACTTTTTCATTATGCCTCTGCAAAGATGGCATGAAGAAGGCCACAGATACAATTATTTGTTTTAGACTAAAAACTACTATATCACACAATAATACTAGCATATTCTAGCATTGAAACACTGCTCTTTACTGTTCTGTTTGTTCTCTCTTTTTAAAAACCTGATTTTTAACCCATAACATTTATAAAGGAATGAATTTCTACCTAAAGAAGAATCTCAAATATAAAGTTCTGCAAGACTGAACTGGCAGATATCGAACTTGTATGTCCTTTAATGTTCATGTATTTCCTACAGGCATTTTGGGGTACTGTATAAATAAACTGTTAAGATGTTAATGTTGGAGGGAGGAGGAACAAGAAGGTGAGACATTAAGTAACTATGAAATTCTAGGCTTCTTGGTTGAGTTAATTATAATTCCACATTACTGTACTATATTAACACTTTTGTTAATTTCTCACAGCTTTTTAAAAATCACCTTGCTGTGTATAATTCGAGAGACCTTTAAGAAACCATCTTTTGACAATTAAAGGAGGATATGATAGAATGCCCTTGGCACTTACCACAGCTCCCAGTGAGAATTATAGGAGGGACTTCCCTGGTGGTCCAGTGGTAAAGAATCTGCCTTACAAGGCAGGGGACTTGGGTTTGATCCCTGGGCAGGGAACTAAGATACCACATGCCACGGGGCAACTAAGCCCGCACGCCACAACAACTGAGCTTGCATGCCTCAACTAGAGAGCCTTTGTTCCGCAAACTACAGAGCCCACGTGCCCTGGAGCCCGCGTACCACAACCATAGAGAGAAAACCCGCGTGCCACAACTAGAGAGAAGCCTGCGTGCCGCAACAAAAGATCCCGTGTGCTGCAACTAAGACCCAACACAGCCAAAAATAAATTAAATAAATAAATAAATAAATAAATAAATAAATAATAAACCTTAAAAAAAAGAATTATAGGCATGTGTGTGGATGGGGTGAGGTGGAATAGGACTATGGCATGTGATTGTTTCAGAAGAAAGTATAGTCAGTAGAATCAGCTATAGAACTAGGAATTTAACTTCTTTTGTCTCATTCACTTTTGACTTTTATTCTTTGATTCAAGATATATTCATTAAACTCCAGTTATATGCCAGGCACTCTGCTAGGTGCTGGGGTATAGTGAACAAGATGTGGACCCCATTCGAAACTTATAGCCGTCTTTCATTTCTTTATTATTTTTCCTAGCCTTGGAAAACCAGTGCATGGGAAGAAATAAGGTTGTCATGGATTAGAGGGAATAGAGGAAAGTTGAGATTTGTAAGCTTCTTTCAAACCCTGAAATCCCACTTGAGTTGTTAGCTGTCTGTTGTAGCAGGGCAAACCATGCTGTTCAGGGCGTCTTGGTCATCACTAGAATCCTTGTCAGAGTATTAAATAGATCATTCTCTTATCTGGCCTGCCCTACCTCCCTGTTTCTTTTTGCCTACCCAGGGACCACATGATTCTTGCCAGCATCTATCTGCCTGCTTGAGTTTATTGTTTTCCCAAGTGCCTCAAACTTAGATATTATCAATAGGTTGACCTTTACAGGAGATAAAATATCTAAGTGTTATATATGATGGCCATGTTAAAAATCAAGACAGGTGGTTTTACAGATACAAGTGTACATAGAGAATTATAGGGAATATTTTAAGAATCTTAAATTATAGTATTAATTATTCTATTTAACAAATGCTTTATTTAGCCCTTATTATATGACAGGCTCCATTCTAAGTTCATTTTACTCTTATAGCAGCCCTATAAGGTAAATTATTATTATCTCTTTTTTACTGATAAGGAAACTGAGGCACAGAGGGATTAATGGCTTGTTTAGATTCGTACACCTAGTGGACCTGGGATTCCAACTCAGGCATTCTGGCTCCAGAATCTATGCTTTTTTTTTTTTTTTTTTTGTAGTACACGGGCCTCTCACTGTTGTGGCCTCTCCCATTGCGGAGCACAGGCTCCGGACGCGCAGGCTCAGCGGCCATGGCTCACGGGCCTAGCCGCTCCGTGGCATGTGGGATCTTCCCAGACCGGGGCACGAACGCGTGTCCCCTGCATCGGCAGGCAGACTCTCAACCACTGCACCACCAGGGAAGCCCCAGAATCTATGCTTTTAACATTAACTAAAATAGGTTGCCTTATCTCTCTATAATTATGCATGGGATATCCACATGTCCATGCTCCAGTACGATGTATGGACTGGAAATTCATATGAAAGACCTGGGCTGAGAACAGATCAGAATTCACATATATAACGATGGTGGTCGAAGCCATGGGAGTACATAAAATCCCATTAGGAGAGGACAGATAGAATGAGGAAAGGAAATTCTCAAGTATGTGGTGCTGGGATCTAGCAACATTTAAGTGACTGGTGAAAAAAGAACAATCAGGGCTTCCCTGGTGGCACAGTGGTTGAGAGTCCGCCTGCCGATGCAGGGGACACGGGTTCGTGCCCCGGTCCGGGAAGATCCCACATGCCGCGGAGCGGCTGGGCCCATGAGCCATGACCACTGAGCCTGCGCATCTGGAGCCTGTGCTCCGCAATGGGAGAGGCCACAACAGTGAGAGGCCCGCGTACCGCAAAAAAAAAAAAAAAAAAAAAAGATATGCCAGGATGTATAATCCAATGTTAGGTAAATTTGATTGAATACTCTTTGCTATAATCGTTTAATGTGATACATTTCTTTAAACTTGGGAGGAAAGTCCCCTAAACTGGTCGTTGGCTTCAGTTAAGAATGAAAACTCAAGTTGTTTGAATTAAGTTTTCAATGCCACTGTTGTTATCACTTTATGTATACTGACATTTCCCAGTTTGTGAAATGTTGTGGGTCATTTTGGTAACTCCGGTAACTATGTAAGGAGTTTAGTTACTTAATGGAAGTATCAAATTCTCTTCAAATAAACCATTTTAGGGAATTTAGCTTAAATTCTCATTGTTGGAAATAACCATCTAGTGTGGCGACCGTATCCTTTTATAGGTGGGCCTCGGCGTATAGAACTGGGCTGATAGATTGTTGGTGTGGAATGGTAGCTGGTAGAATACATGGAGAAATGGAAAAACATTCTTTAGGTGACATTTGCACATGATTAAGCGAGCAGCAGAGCAGCCGGAATTATTTCCTGACTTCCATAGTTTTGTGAACTTTGGATTAATGCAGTAAAACTTGACAGTTTTTGCTGCTATTTTAAAAAATCATTACCATGTTTATACTTGATTATACAGGCATTAAATAAATAGGGGATACAAAGAAGAGAGCTGACTGACCTGAACTTACATAAATTTCTTTGAATTGGGCTCACTATACTTGATGCTAAATATAATGTTTTACTGTGCAGGTAACACCTGCCTTCTAACGAGCATTGCCAAACATAGGATCTAAACATACCTTCCTTAAAGTGCCATAAGTATAATATTTATGTTAATCATAATGGTTAGTAGATTTGCTTATGATATGTTTAGAGAAGTATATTCTGTTTTTATTAAAGAATAAATCAGCTGTTTTGAAAATTTTTATGATTCCTGAAGTGGAACACCCCACTATATTTTTTCATCCCAGTTGACATATGAAAAAGTGAGTCAATAAATAAATTCTGAAACTTGAGCTTTCTAATTTGAGATTTTATGTTTTCCAAATTTAAAATGAAATACTGAATTCATGGTTGAAACAGAGTCAGTGACCTCATATATAAAAAAAATGATGATGAAAGCTATGAGATCAAAATTATCTTCATGTTACTAATTGCATACTCTCCTATTCTGTATATTGCAGTTACCAGAATTCGGAATAGAAATTACATTCAAAAGGAAATGACACCTGTTTCCCAAATATTTTAAATCTGAGATGAAAAAGAAAACAATTCCCTGAATTCCAAGGCTTAGAAATGTATTTCTATTACCTTCTTTATATTAGGTCATGAGTGGAAGCCTTATTTCAGTTAGTGAGTTATCATTCCCAAGGTTGACCTTAACTGTTACCTATACTATGAGAAATTTACCAATATGCTGTTCCCCAGAGTTTTAAACTTGTTTTCTATTAATAGCATGATCTATGAGAATGATCCCCTTTGATTTTAAACTGTGCTTCATTTCAACTTATTTCAGATAAAACATTGGCTCCAGAAAAGTATTATAATGGTACTCTCTTCTGTACATACTGAAGAACCAGTATACCCTTTTTACTGTTCATTGTATTTCCACTGAGTGCTAGAAGCAGTGTAGTTGTATGCCCAAGCACTCATTTTACTGAACGAGCTAGAACTCTTTACCTCACCATTTTAGTTAAATGCTGGTGCCTAGGTCATTGCGACTGCTTGGTGCACACCATTCAGGATCACAGTTGTATTTGGTAAGCTTGCTAACCTAGGTTAGGGTCTTTGAAACTACCGTGTCTGTTTCCAACCAGCAGATGGCTTTAGCAGGATGAAAAAGAGAATGATTTTCACTCCTTCCCTTCCCCTCCTTCCCTTTTACTTTTAGTTATTGTTGAAGATAAAATTCTCAAAAATAACTGAACCAGACAGCGCTGTATATTAACTCTTTTTCTATTGCTCTTCCAGATCACTGTCTACTAATCTGCTGCTATCTTTCCATTTCTGCCACCAAGGTATTTCGGATTTTTTTTTTTTTTTTTTGGCGGTACGCGGGCCTCTCACTGCTGCGGCCCCTCCCGTCGCGGAACACAGGACGCGCAGGCTCAGCGGCCATGGCTCACGGGCCCAGCCGCTCCGCGGCATGTGGGATCCTCCCGGACCGGGGCACGAACCCGCATCCTCCGCATCGGCAGGCGGACTCCCAACCACTGCGCCGCCAGGGAAGCCCGGAATTTTGGATTTTATAAAAATAAGGATCTTTGGATCCTTACTCTCTTTCTTTGCCTTTAAAATTTTGTAAGTCCTTTTGGATGGACACGAGCTAGCCTCTTAACTTAGGATATGGTGCGAATACATACTGATGATCATGAGAAAATATTTTAACTTCAAATTAGGGTTCTTCATTGCAACACTTGATAACTATGGTGTGGTTGATGTACCAGTTTGTTAATAATCTCATGCTGACCTATGGGAGTTTTTTGTGATTTTTTTTTTTTTTTTTTTTTTTGGTATGCGGGCGTCTCGCTGTTGTGGCCTCTCCCGTTGCGGAGCACAGGCTCCGGACACGCAGGCTCAGCGGCCATGGCTCACAGGCCCAGCCGCTCCGTGGCATGTGGGATCTTCTCGGACCGGGGCACGAACCCGTGTCCCCTGCATCGGCAGGCGGACTCTCAACCAGTGCACCACCAGGGAAGCCCTGTGATAGATTTTTTTACCCACAGACTTTAGGTAGGGAGAGCACATCAACGCAACCTTTTTACTTCTGAATAAAATACAGTGCATTTTAAACAGTCGTCTGGAAATAGATAAGTTAACTTGAATACCTCTATCTCATTTTCTGTATTGTCTGCAAATGATTAGTCTTTTTTCATTACCCCCCCTTATTATTTTATTTATTATTTATTTATTTATTTATTTATTTATTTTGCGGTACGCGGGCCTCTCACTCCCGGACCGGGGCACAAACCTGTGTCCCCTGCATCGGCAGGGGGACTCTCAACCACTGTGCCACCAGGGAAGCCCCCGCTTATTATTTTAAATTATACACAATTAAGTACCTTAAGTTGCTTTTGTAAAGTTTACTTTCTGTCTAATATTGAAAAGGCCAAGATTCTATTATGTAAATCTTGATACATGAGAGAACCCAAAAAGTAAATACTTGAATAATAACTACCTGCTTTGAAGACAGTTGAGTTTATTTACATTGTAAATGTTATTTCACAGTTCAGTGAGTTACCTTACTGGGTAATAAAGACCCTGAAATTAAAATGACCCCTTTTCACAAAATACAGCTGTAGGATTCATTTACTACAAAGCTGCCTCGGTTTGATATTCCTTCTCCTGAAATAGAAAATGATATCCTACTAATGTATCTGAAGTGGCTTTAAAACCATCCAAGGCATAGTTGTGAAATTAATGACTTCTTGCTTTTGGCCTCAATTACATCTTGTTATTCTCTTGAACTATGCTTACTTTTCCTCTGTTTTTTCTCTGACTTTACAATGTATCTTACTGGTTGCATTCCAGATTTTTTAGAAACCTCTACTTCAGAAAGACTGTGTGTTTACAGCTGCCTTGAAATCCTTTAGACCTGTACAAATTTGAGCACTTAATTCTTAAGATTAATGTTCTATACTAGATATGGTAGTTTAAGGTTATCTTAGCCTTTTAAGTATATGAGCACCTAACAGCTTGATGAGATAAATCACCTTACAACAAAACAGTGTAATGATGACAAAATGTTAATTAAGTTTTTCCTTGTAAAAAGATTCATTTTCAGTCTGAGTGAGCTTACACAACAGTGTTACTAAGAGCAAGGGATTTACTCAGGAGTTAAGACTGCTTATTATTGGTTCTTGACATTTAGTTCCTGTGCATATTTATTCTGTTGCAAAATACTATATCACTTGAAAACATTAATAGACAAAAATGTTTCCTTTTATTGGCAAAACTCCCACGTGGTGATTTCTTATGATATTAGGGAGAAGCTTATAATCTTAATGTATGCATTAAGAAAATATGTGGCTACTGATTTTGAACACATTAAGTCCCTTACTTACCTATCCAAAACTACAGAAACAATAAAGTTATCTGTTTTGTAAAATACCCTTAATATACCCTATAACTGGGTGTATTACCCTTAAAAATACCCTTTTCTACGATAGAATTGAACAGCTTTTTGATAACTAGTAGTATTAGTAAAAGATAAGTGTAACATCAGTAAAATTCTAGATTGCTTCTGGAACTACTGATGGCTGTATCAATCCTTTATTTTTCACTCCCTGGACATGTTTTGGCTAATCATCTAATTTCTGAATGACCAAAGGGCTGTGGAGAGAAAAGAAGAATAAAGATCCTGCCCTAGAGGATCTTGATGCTTATAATCTACTTAAGTGTCTAGAGATAAATTCTAAAGTGTCAAAATGTCAAATAAATACATTAAAGAACACTAAAGGATTTACTGAATCAGAATATTAGCACTGAAAGGGACCTTAGCAATTCTCAAGTGCAAACACTTTATTTTAGGGATGAGTAAGCTGAAGCCACCAAACGGAAGGTGATTTACCTGGGGCTCACTGGTTGTCCTTGGTAAAGATGGGCCCAGAATTTAATTCACGGTGTTTTCTGACTGTCCTTAAGGGGGCTGGTTTATGCAGGAGAAGGTTTTCTAGAAAATGTAAATCTTGAGCTTACAGGAAATAACATTATAAACAGCAGGAGCTAGATATAGAGATTTGGGTTTCTTGTGTCCTCTCTAAGGTTTTTCTAGTTCTAAAATTCCATATCTTTGGTTTAGATTGATATGAAAGAGGGAATAATAGGAGTAAATAACAATGAAAAGTAGTAAGAACAATAGGACTAAAATTTACAGAACTTCCTATGTGCTAGGCTCTCCCTTAAGCACTTTACATTCATTAGCTCATCTAATCCTTACAATAACCTTATGAGGTAAGTGCTGTTTTCATTTCCATTTTACAGATGAGCACACTGAGGCCCAGAGGAGTAACTTGCCCAATATAAAACATGGAATGTTATAAGAGTATGTATATGTGGAATGACCAGCCCAGTCAATGTCAGGTGACTATGTTTAGGAGAAGAACTACTATGCTGAGGAATAGAGATAAGGGTTTCTCCAGGGAAAAAAATTTTTGACGGGGTAAAAAAAAAAGCAACCTAGTAATTCCTTATTGTTACATAAAATGGTGGTGTCCAATATTTCTGTACCTGCAAACAGTAATTTGAGTGTCCAGGGTTCAAGGTCTCATTTTAACTAAGCAACCCCATCTTCGAAAGCATTTATGGCTAACTACTAATACACAATACTCCATATTTTTGTTTCCAGTGTGTGTCTCTTCTGTTCCTTGCTTGCTTTAGAAAATGTTATTTAGCTTTTTCACTTCAGTTTACTCAATGCCAGCTGTTTATGTGAGAAGATGTGAACAGGGTTAACTGATGATACCTTTTTATTCTTGTCCTTGTCTTTCCAATTTTAGGTATCAACGAGCATTATTGGTCTAAGTGATGCAAAAGATACAGAATAAAGAAGTAGTAGTAGTTCTAGTAAAATACCCACTTTTGTACACTTGGAGAAGCTCATGCCTTTTTTTTTTTCCTTAACATCTTTATTGGAGTATAATTGTTTTACAATGGTGTGTTAGTTTCTGCTTTATAATAAAGTGTATCAGCTATACATATACATATACCACATATCTCCTCCCTCTTGCATCTCCCTCCCACCCTCCCTATCCCAGCCCTCGCAGTGGTCACAAAGCACCGAGCAGATCTCCCTGTGCTATGCGGCTACTTCCCACTAGCTATCTATTTTACATTTGGTAGTGTATATATGTCCATGCCACTCTCTCACTTCGTCCCAGCTTCCCCTTCCCCTTCCCTGTGTCCTCAAGTCCATTCTCTACGTCTGCATCTTTATTCCTGTCCTGCCCATAGGTTCCTCTGAAGTTTTTTTTTTTTTTTTTTTAAGATTCCATATATATGTGTTAGCATACGGTATTTGTTTTTCTCTTTCTGACTTACTTCACTCTGTATGACAGTCTCTAGGTCCATCCACCTCACTACAAATAACTCAATTTCGTTTCTTTTTATGGCTGAGTAATAGTCCATTGTATATATGTGCCACATCTTCTTTATCCATTCATGTGTATAAGGACACTTAGGTTGCTTCCATGTCCCGGCTATTGTAAATAGAGCTGCAGTGAACATTGTGGTACATGACTCATTTTGAATTATGGTTTTCTCAGGGTATATGCCCAGTAATGGAATTGCTGAGTCGAATGATAGTTCTGTTTTTAGTTTTCTAAGGAACCTCCATACTGTTCTCCATAGTGGCTGTATCAATTTACATTCCCAACAACAGTGCAGGAAGGTACCCTTTTCTCTACACCCTCTCCAGCATTTATTGTTTGTAGATTTCTTGATCATGGCCATTCTGACTGGTGTGAGGTAATACCTCATTATAGTTTTGATTTGCATTTCTCTAATGATTAGTGATGTTGAGCATCCTTTCATGTGTTTGTTGGCAATCTGTATATCTTGTTTGGAGAAATGTCTATTTAGGTCTACTGCCCATTTTTGGAATGGGTTGTTTGTTTTTTGATATTGAGCTGCATGAGCTGCTTGTATATTTTGGAGATTAATTCTTTGTCAGTTGCTTCATTTGCCAGTATTTTCTCCCATTCTGAGGGTTGTCTTTTCTTCTTGTTTATGGTTTCTTTTGCTCTGCAAAAGCTTTTAAGTTTCACTAGGTCCCATTTGTTTACTTTTGTTTTTATTTCCATTTCTCTAGGAAGTGGATCAAAAAGGTTCTTGCTGTGATTTATGTCATAGAGTGTTCTACCTATGTTTTCCTCTAAGAGTTTTCTAGTGTCTGAAATTACATTTAGGTCTTTAATCCATTTTGAATTTATTTTTGTGTATGGCTTTAGGGAGTGTTCTAATTTCATTCTTTTACATGTAGCTGTCCATTTTTCCCAGCACCACTTATTGAAGAGGCTGTCTTTTCTCCATTGTATAGTCTTACCTCCTTTATCAAAAATAAGGTGACCATATGACTGTGGGTTTATCTCTGGGCTTTCTATCCTGTTCCATTGATCTATACTTCTGTTTTTGTGCCAGTACCAGACTGTCTTGATTACTGTAGCTCTGTACTTTGTGCTTTGTACTTTGTACTGTCTTGATTACTGTAGCTTTGTACTGTAGCTTTGTAGTGTAGTCTGAAGTTCCATTTTTCTTTCTCAAAATTGCTTTGGCTATTCGGTGTCTTTTGTGTTTCCATACAAATTGTGAATATTTTTGTTCTAGTTCTGTGAAAAATGCCAGTGGTAGTTTGATAGGGATTACATTGAATCTGTAGATTGCTTTTGGTAGTATAGTAATTTTCACAATGTTGATTCTTCCAATCCAAGAACATGGTATATCGCTCCATCTGTTGGTATCATCTTTAATTTCTTTCATCAGTGTCTTATAATTTTCTGCATACAGGTCTTTTGTCTTCCTAGGTAGGTTTATTCCTAGGTATTTAATTCTTTTTGTTGCAATGGTAAATGGGAGTGTTTCCTTAATTTCTCTTTCAGATTTTTCATCATTAATATATAAGAATGCAAGAGATTTCTGTGCATTAATTTTGTATCCTGCTACTTTACCAGATTCATTGATTAGCTCTAGTAATATTCTGGTAGCATCTTTAGGATTCTCTATGTATAGTATGTCATCTGCAAACAGTGGCAGTTTTACTTCTTTTCCAATTTGGATTCCTTTTTATTTCTTCTCTGATTGCTGTGTCTCTGACTTCAAAAACTAGGTTGAATAATAGTGGTGAGACTGGATAACCATGTCTTGTTCCTGATCTTAGAAAAGATGGTTTCAGTATTTCACCCTTGAGAATGATGTTGGCTGTGGGTTTCTCATATATGGCCTTTATTATGTTGAGGTAAGTTCCCTCTGTGCCTACTTTCTGGAGGGTTTTTATCATAAATGGGTGCTGAATTTTGTCAAAAGCTTTTTCTGCATCTATTGAGATGATCATATGGTTCTTCTCCTTCAATTTTTAATATGGTTTATCACATTGACTGATTTGCGTATATTGAAGAATCCTTGCATTCCTGGGATATACCCCACTTGATCATGCTGTATGATCTTTTCAATATGCTGTTGGATTCTGTTTGCTAGTATTTTGTTGAGGATTTTTGCATCTATGTTCATCAGTGATATTGGCCTATAGTTTTCTTTCTTTGTGACATCTTGGTCTGGTTTTGGTATCAGGGTAAGGTGGCCTCATAGAATGAGTTTGGGGGTGTTCCTTCCTCTGCTATATTTTGGAAGAGTTTGAGAAAGGTAGGTGTTAGCTCTTCTCTAAATGTTTGATAGAATTTGCCTGTGAAGCCATCTGGTACTGGGCTTTTGCTTGTTGGAAGATTTTTAATCACAGTCTCAATTTCAGTGCTTATGATTGGTCTGTTTATATTTTCTATTTCGTCCTGGTTCAGTCTCAGAAGGTTGTGCATTTCTAAGAATTTGTCCATTTCTTCCAGGTTGTCCATTTTATTGGCATATGGTTGCTTGTAGTAATCTCTCATGTTCCTTTGTATTTCTGCAGTGTCAGTTGTTACTTCTCCTTTTTCATTTTTAATTCTCTTCATTTGAGTCTTCTCCTTTTCTTTTCTTTTGATGAGTCTGGCTAATTGTTTACCAATTTTGTTTATCTTCTCAAAGAACCAGTTTTTAGTTTTATTGATCTTTGCTATTGTTTCCTTCATTTCTTTTTCATTTATTTCTAGTTTGATTTTTATGATCTCTTTCCTTCTGCTAACTTCGGGGGTTTTTTGTTCTTCTTTCTCTAATTGCTTTAGGGGTAAGGTTAATTTGTTTATTTGAGATGTTTCTTGTTTCCTGAGGTAGGATTGTATTGCTATAAACTTCCCTCTTAGAACTGCTTTTGCTGCATCCCATAGGTTTTGGGTCATCATGGTTTTTTTGTTTTTTTTTTAACATCTTTATTGGAGTATAACTGCTTTGTAATGGTGTGTTAGCTTCTGCTTTATAACAAATTGAATCAGTTATACATATACATATATCCCTATATCTCTTCCCTCTTGCATCTCCCTCCCTCTAACCCTCCCTATGGTCTTCATGTTTTCACTGACATTTATTTCTAGGTTTTGTTTTTGTTTTTGTTTTGTGGTATGCGGACCTCTCACTGTTGTGGCCTCTCCCGTTGTGGAGCACAGGCTCCGGACGCACAGGCTCAGCAGTCATGGCCCACGGGCCCAGCCGCTCTGCAGCATGTGGGACCCTCCCGGACTGGGGCACGAACCTGTATCCCCTGCATCGGCAGGCGGACTATCAACCACTGTGCCACCAGGGAAGCCCTCTAGGTATTTTTAATTTCCTATTTGATTACTTCAGTGATCTCTTGGTTATTTAGTAGTGTATTATTTAGCTTCCATGCCTTTGCATTTTTTACACATTTTTTTCTGTATTTGATATCTAGTCTTATAGTATTGTGGCTGGTAAAGACACTTGATACGATTTCAATTTTCTTAAATTTACCAAGGCTTGATTTGTGACCCAAGGTATGATCTCTCCTGGAGAATGTTCCATGAGCACTTGAGAAGAAAGTGTATTCTGTTCTTTTTGGATGGAATGTCCTATAAATATCAGTTAAGTCCATTTTGTTTAATGTATCATTTAAAGCTTGTGTTTCCTTATTTATTTTCATTTTGGGTGATCTCTCCGTCGGTGAAAGTGGGGTGTTAAAGTTCCCTATTATGATTTTGTTACTGTTGATTTCTCCTTTTATGGCTGTTAACATTTGCCTTATGTACTGAGGTACTCCTATGTTGGGTGCATAAATATTTACAATTGTTATATCTTCTTCTTGGATTGATCCCTTGATCATTATGTAGTGTCCTTCTTGGTCTCTTGTAATCGTTTTTATTTTAAAGTCTACTTTTTCTGATATGAGAATTGCTACTCCAGCTTTCTTTTGATTTCCACTTGCATGGAATATCTTTTTCCATCCCCTTACTTTCAGTCTGTATGTGTCCCTAGGTCTTTAGTGGGTCTCTTGTGGACAGCATATACATGGGTTTTCTTTTTGTATCCAGTCAGCCAGTCTGTGTCTTTTGGTTGGAGCATTTAATCCATTTACATTTAAGGTAGTTGTCGATATGTATGTTCCTATTACCATTTTCTTAATTGTTTTGGGCTTGTTATTGTAGGTTTTTTCCGTCTCTAGCATTTCCTGCCTAGAGAAGTTTCTTTAGCATTTGTTGTAAAGCTGGTTTGGTGGTGCTGAACTCTCTCAGCTTTTGCTTTTCTTTAAAGATTTTAATATCTCTGTCGAATCTGAATGAGATCCTTGCTGGGTAGAGTAATCTTGTTTGTACTTTTTTCCCTTTCATCACTTTAAATATGCCCTGCCACTCCCTTCTGGCTTGCAGAGTTTCTGCTGAGATGTCAGCTGTTAACCTTATGGGGATTCCCTTGTATGCTATTTGTTGTTTTTCCCTTGCTGCTTTTAACATTTTTCCCTTGTATTTAATTTTTGATAGTTTGATTAGTATGTGTCTTTGTGTGTTTCTCCTTGGATTTATCCTGTGTGGGACTCTCTGTGCTTCCTGGACTTGATTAACTACTTCCTTTCCCATATTAGGGAAGTTTTCAACTATAATCTCTTCAAATATTTTCTCAGACCCTTTCTTTTCCTCTTCTTCTGGGACTCGTATAATTTGAGTGTTGGTACATTTAATGTTGTCCCAGAGGTCTCTGATACTGTCCTCAGTTCTTTTCATTCTTTTTTCTTCTGCTTTGCAGTAGTTATTTCCACTATTTTATGTTCCAGGTCACTTATCCATTCTTCTGCCTCAGTTATTCTGCTATCATTTCCTTCTAGAGAATTTTTAATTTCATTTACTGTGTTGTTCATGATGGTTTGTTTGCTCTTTAATTCTTCCAGGTCCTTGTTAAACTTTTCTTGTATTTTCTCCTATTTCCAAGATTTTGGATCATCTTTACTATGATTACTCTGAATTCTTTTTCAGGTAGACTGCCTATTTCCTCTTCATTTGTTTGTTCTTTTGGATTTTTACCTTGCTCCTTCATCTGCTGTGTGTTTCTCTGTCTTTTCATTTTGCTTAACTTACTGTGTTTGGAGTCTCCTTTTTGCAGGCTGCAAGTTTGTAGTTCCCGTTGTTTTTGTTGTCTGCCCCAAGTGGCTAAGATTGGTTCAGTGGGTTGTTTAGGCTTCCTGCTGGAGGGGACTGGTGCCTGTGTTATGGTGGATGAGGCTGGATCTTGTCTTTCTGGTGGGCAGGACCATGCCTGGTGGTGTGTTTTGGCGTGTCTGTGACCCAGTTGTGATTTTAGGCCGCCTCTCTGCTAATGGGTGGGATTGTGTTCCTGTCTTGCTAGTTGTTTGGCATGGGGTGTCCAGCACTGTTGCTTGCTGTTAAATTATTAAAAATTAAAAAAAAAGGAATGAAAGAAGGAAGTGAGCAACCAAACCAAAAAAGAAAGCCACCAATGATAACAAGAGCTAAAAAAAACTATACTAAAAAAAAAAACCCGAAAAACGGACAGACAGAACGCCTAGGACAAATGGTGAAAGCAAAGCTATACAGACAGAATCACACAAATAACCATATACATACACACTCACAAAAAGAGAAAAAGGAAAAATATATATATATATCCATATATAAAAAAATAAAAGGAAGAGAGCAACAAAATCAATAAAGAAATCTACCAATGATAGTAAACTCTAAATACTAAACTAAGATAAACATAAAACCAGAAACAAATTAGATGCAGAAAGCAACCCCCAAGTCTACACTTGTTTGCACAGTCCACCGCCTCAATTTTGGGATGATTCATTGTCTATTCAGGTATTACAGAGATGCAGTGTACATCAAGTTGATTGTGGAGATTTAATCTGCTGCTCCTGGGGCTGCTGGGAAAAATTTCCCTTTCTCTGTTCGCACAGCTCCTGGGGTTCAGCTTTGGATTTGGCCCTGCCTCTGCGTGTAGGTCGCCTGTGGGCATCTGTTCCCACCCAGACAGGAGGAGGTAAAATTAGCAGCTCATTAGGGGGCTCTGGCTCACTCTAGTCCCCTTCAGGCTGTGTTCACATAGCCAACCCCAGTCCTCTCCCTGGGATCTGACCTCTGAAGCCCCAGCCTCAGCTCCCAGGCCCCACCCATCCCGGCAGGTGAGTAGACAAGCCTCTCAGGCTGGTGAGCACTGTTCAGCACCGATCCTCTGTGTGGGAATCTCTCAGTTTGCCCTCTGCACCCCTATTGCTGTGCTCTCCTCCGTGGCTCTGATGCTTCCCCCCCTCCAACCCCCATCTCCCCCAGTGAAGGGGCTTCATAATGTGTGGAAAGTTTTCCTCCTTCACAGCTCCCTCCCCAAGGTGCAAGTCCCGTCCCTATTCTTTTGTCTCTATTTTTTCTTTTTTCTTTTGCCCTACCCAGGTACATGGGGAGTTTCTTGCCTTTTGGGAAGTCTGAGGTCTTCTGCCAGCATTCAGTAGTTGTTCTGTAGGAGTTGTTCCACATGTAGATGTATTTCTGAAGTATTTGCAGGGAGGAAGATGATCTCCACATCTTACTCCTCTGCCATCTTGAAGGTCTCTGCAGATGCCTTTTTGATGAAGGACTTTATTTGATCCTCTCAAAGGAATATTGGATTTCTTAATGTTCCCTAGTGTCCTTTAACATTTTATTATTGACTTTACTAATAAAATGGTAAAAAATACATATAACTGTTGAGGATCTGTGCTGGAAGTACAGTTTGGTTATACGTGGAGTTTTCCTGTGTGTCGTTCGATACGCTTTAGTTAACAATCTGTCTGCTCTGTTTTCATTCAACAGTATTTACTCAGCTCCCACTAGGCATTAGGTTCTGATGTGGGTGCTGGAGTGTGAGTTTGCCACTATGTTCATTAGCCTGTTATTACTCAAGGTTACACATTGAAGTAGATAAGTTTCTCTTTGGATCAGATTTAGCAGAAATAATTCTGAAGCCAAGAAAAAGCAGATACACAGTGTTATAGAGCCTACATTTATTCTAGCTGTTCCACAGAAATTATTAGACATAAAGCACAAGGTAATAAATTCTTATGATACAGACTATGTCTGGAGTATTACTATTCTGCAATACACGATTTTGTCTACAACTGGGTTTTTTCTCCCTCCCTCCTTTCTCCTTTTCCTCCTTTTTGTCACAGAATCATTAGAAAAAATTTTAAATGAGATCTATAAATTAAACACATTTTCTATTTGTTCTAGCTAGTGAAAAACAGACCATTATTTGGAACATTTGGTAATATGTAGAGAGCATATTGAGTTAACTGTAAAAATCCCCTACAATCTAAGTATACTTAAAGTTTGGAATAATGTTTTATAAGGTAATATCAAATGAGAGTTCAGTAACCAGTCATATGGAGATTGATGTACTCATAAATTTTGTATCTGTCACTTTAATTACCTTGTTGATATATCTGGGATGACCAAGTCTTCCCTGTTTGTCTGGGACTCTTCCAGTTTTAGCGCTCGAAGTCCCAAATCCCAGGAAAGCCTTCAGTCCTGAGAAACCAGGATAGTTGGTCACCCTAATTATATCTAAATCTGAAGATTTAATTTTCTCCATTTCAGGGATAAAGTAGTTAGTGAACAAATATTGTGTGTGAACCTTTTTAGCTAAAGGGAACATATTAACATATTAATGTTTATCAAAATACAGTGATAGATAATTGAAAGATGAGGGAATAGATGAATGGATGGATGGATGGATGGATGGATAGATAGGTAAATATATAGGAAAATGACTGTGTAATACCTTCTGAATGGTTAGGAAACATTATCTGTTAAAATCCTAATCACCTCTTAAGGCTCAACATAGCTCTCATCTTTTTGTCAAGATTTCTCTGAATCTTGTAGGATTAATCACTCTACTCTGTGCCTACAAAATTCTGTTTATGCCTTTATTACTGGACTTACCATAGTTGTATTATATTTGGTTGTATGCATATCTGTATTTGCCACTGAACTATGAATTCCTAGCAGAGCAAGAATTGTGCCTTAATACGTCTTTGTCCTTCAGCTTCCGTGTACTGCCTTGTGCCGAGTACAAGCTGAATATGGTATTGTTGAATTGAGCATTCACTTTCCCTCCAATTTTAATAATCTTTATTGAAATGTAACTTACCTACAATAAAATTCACCAGTTTTAAATATACAGTTCAATAAGTTGTAACAAAATCAAGATAAAAAACACTCCAATCACCCCAAAAAGCCCCCTGTGCCACTTTGAAGTTACTCTCTCCCTGTCACCCTTCTTTGACTTAACATAATACTTTTTGAGAATTATCTCTATTGTGGCTTCCATCAGGAATTTGTTTCATTTTATTGCTGGGTAGTATTCCATTATATGGATATACCACAATTTGTTTATCCATTAACCTGTTGATGGGCATTTAGTTATTTCCAGTTTGGGGCTATTATAAATAACACTGCTGTAAATATTAGCATACACATTTTGTATTGACATCTGTTTTAATTTCCTACAGGTAAATATCTAGGATTGCAATTGCTGAATCTAACAATAAGTGTACATGTAAGTTTATAAGAGATTGTTAAATGTTGTGCAAAGTGGCTGTACCAGTTTGCATTCCCACCAGCAATGCATGAGAATTCAGCTTGCTCTGTATCCTTGCCAACACTTGAAATTTTAGTCATTCTAGTATGTGTTTGGTATTATCCCACTGTGGTTTTATTTTGCATTTCCCTAATGACTAAAGATTTTAACCATCTTTTGATATATTTTTCATTTGCATAGCTTCTTTGCTGAAGCATCCATTCAAATCTTTTAACCATTTTTAAAATTCATTTTTTTTTGTCTCCTTGCTACTGAATTGTAAGAGCTCTTTTTATTTTCTGGATACAAGCCTTTATCAGCTATATGTCTTTAAATTATTTTCTACCAGTTTTAATATTTTATTTAATTTTT
Organism: Grampus griseus; assembly: GCF_964374135.1. Lineage (NCBI taxonomy): Eukaryota > Metazoa > Chordata > Mammalia > Artiodactyla > Delphinidae > Grampus > Grampus griseus. The sequence continues at coordinate 37,921,727 of NC_139003.1, forward strand.
TATTGACAAAGAGTGAAATTTTTAACTTTAACAAAGTACAGTTAGCCAGTTGTTTCTTTTATGGTTCATACATTTGGTGTTCTATCTAATAAATATTTATCTAACATAATGTGACAAAAATTTTCTCTTATGTTTTCTTCTAAAAGTGTTATTGTATTAAGTTTTTCATTTAAGTCTATGATTCGAGATATTTTTTGCATATAGTTAAAATAAAGGTCATGTTTTTTCTTTTCCATATGTATACCCAATTGTTTTAGTACTGTTTGTTGAAAAAGATTATCTTTTCCCTATTTAATTACCCTGGCACCTTTGAAAAAAGAAAAGAATTGACCATATAAATGATGGTCTATTTCTGCACTATTTTTTCCATTAATCTTTATGCTACTAGCACACTGCCTTTATTAAAATGATTTTGCAAGAAATCTTAATATCAGGTAATGTAAGTTGGTCAGCTTAGGCTTTTTAAAAAATGTTTTGACTGTTCTAAATCCTTTGCACATCTGTGTAAATGTTAGAATCAGCTTGCCAATTTCTGCTAGGATTTTTATTTCTGGCACTTTTCATTCTTCTGTATTTATCCACATTTCCAACTAGTGTTATTTTTCTTCTACCTGAAGAATTTCTTTAAACATTTCTTTTAGTGCACATCTGGAGATGAAAAGGAAGTTGTAAGATAAAAAATAAGACCAATATCCTTCATAAACGCAAGTGTAAAAATCCTTAACAAAATTTTAGCGAATTACATCCATAACATATAAAAAGATTAATATATTATGACTGAGTAGGGTTTATTCCAGGAATGCAAAGTTGGTGTAACATTAAAACAACGTAATGTAATCTACCAAGTTTATAAACTAAAAGAGTAGAAATGTATAAGCATCTCAATAGATGCAGGTAAAGTATTTGGTAAAATTCAATACCCATTCATAATGAAAACTATCATCGAACTGTGAACAGAAGGGAAATCCTACGGCCTAGATTTCAAAGAGAGTCTATGAAAAAAATCAACACGTAACATTATACTTAGTGGCAAAAGAATAAACATGTCCCTTTTAAGATTAGTAAAAGTATGTTCACACTCTTCTGTTCAACACTGTACTGTCCACCTTCTATTGAACTGTTGTTCAGCACTGCCCTGGAGCACCTAGTCAAGGCCAAATTTAGAAATCTGGGTAAAGATGTCTTGCTCCACTCTTTTATTCAATATATTTCATGAGAAAACATATTTACTGAGAATTTTGCTAAGCTTTGTGGAAGGTTACACTCTCTTGGTAAATACCTATACTTTTCCTCTGTCTTCTCCTGGAGAAGATCAACTTTGGCAGTCAACATTTCTTACTAATACATATACTTCCTTGATAATGCACAGTAAATCTAATGAATAGGAATTAATATGTAGAATAATAGGCTAGTTAGATTATGTGGATGACATGGCTGCTCTTTGCAAGAAAGGAAGTACGTAACTAGACTGAAGACTATGTATATAATTTTGTATAACCTCGTGAAAAAATGTTACTCTCTTAATAACTTTTTTAATGTAATAAAAATTGCTATATCAAGATTGAACAACTTCCTATTGATGAAAAATAGTAGTAGTGTGGCAACATAAAATAATTCACATCTATCAAAACAACATCTTATAAATGACTTCAAAGCATATTGGAGCCATATTGAGAGAAATGTAATTTAATTTTGTTTCAGGCAGATTGCATGTTAATAATTAACTATTAGTGAGTTCTTTTCTTATCTAAATACCACCCACATATCAGAGAACAGCTCATATTTCTGCTACTTGAATTTCTTCCTGATCAGCCTTATTGGAAATGATTTCTACCTCTAAATTTTCTTATGAGTTATAATCCTTACCACTCAACATATTAGAGTTTACATTGTATTGTCTTTTAACTTATATTACCATATATATAATCATTTTAATTTGGTAGACTTAATTTTTAGAGTTTAAAATTGACATAAAAATTAAACAGAAAGTACAGAGTTCCTATATATCCATTACCCTCCACCCCCACACACAATTTCCCCTATTATTAACATCTTATTAACATGGTACATTTGTTAAAATTGATGAGTCAATACTGATGTATTGTTATTAATTAAAGTTCATACTTTACATTAGATTTCTTTCTGTGGGTTGTACATTCTGTGGGTTTTGCCAGATATATAATGGCCTATATCTTCCATGACAGTATCATACAGAAGAGTTTCACTGCCCTAAAAATGCTCTATGCTCCACCTGTTTATCCCTCCCTTCTTCCCCCTTGCTCCCAGTCGCTGGGACCACTGATATTTTTACTGCCTCCATTGTTTTGCTTTTTTTCAGAATGTTATATAGTTGGAATCATACAGTAGGTAGCCTTCTCACATTGCCTTCTTTCATTTAGTAATATGTATTTAAGATTCTGCCATGTGTTTTCATAAGATGATAGCTCAGTTCTTTTTTTTTTTTTTACATCTTTATTGGAGTATAATTGCTTTACAATGGTGTGTTAGTTTCTGCTTTATACAAAAGTAAATCAGCTATACATATACATATATCCCCATATCTCCTTCCTCTTGCTTTTCCCACCCTCCCTATCCCACCCCTCTAGGTGGTCACAATAGCTCAGTTCTTTTTAGCGCCAATATTCCATTTTCTGGGCGTACCACAGTTTATTTATCCATTTGTCTATTGAAGGACATTTTGGTTGCTTCCAAGCTTTAGCAGTTATGAACAAAGCTGCTATAAACATCCCTTAACAGTTTTTGCATAGGTGTAACTTTTCAACTTTTGGGGATAAATACCAAATAGAGCGATTGCTGGGTTGTACTGTAAGAGTATGCTTAGTTTTGTGAGGAACTGCCAAGTTATCTTCCAAAGTGACTTTATCATTTTTCATTCCCACCAACAATAATGAGTTCTTATTGATCCACATCCTTGCTAGTGTTCGGTGTTGTCAATGTTTTGGATTTTAGCTATTCTGTTAGATGTGTATCTGATTGTTTTAACTTGCAGTTCCTTAATGACATATCATGTTGAGTATCTCTTCATGTACTTATTGGCCATCTTTATATTTTCTTTGGTGAGGTATCTGTTCAGATTTTTGCCCATTTTTTAATCGAATTGTTTTATTCTTATTGACTTTTAAGAATTCTTGGTATATTTTGGCTATATCATTTATCAGATATGTGTTTTGTAAATTTTTCTCCCAGTTTATGAATTACCTTTTCATTTTTGTAACAGTGTTTTTCATATAGCAGAAGTTTGTAATTGTAATGAAATCCAAGTTACCAGCTCTTTTCATGGACTGTACTTTTGGTATTAGATCTAAAAAGCCATCATCAAACCCAAGGTCACCTATCTTTTTTCTTATGTTATCTCCTAGGAGTTTTATATTTTTGTGTTTTACATTTAGGTCTATGATCTATTTTGAGTTAATTTTTGTGAAGGGTGTAAGGTCTGTGTCTAGATTCATTTTTTTGCACATGGATGTCCAGTTATTCTAGTACCATTTGTTCAAAAGGCCACCCTTTCTCCATGGAATTACCTTTGTCAAAGATCAGTTGACTATATGTGTGCTGGTCTATTTCTGGGTTCTTTTTTCTGTTTCATTGGTCTGTTTGTTCTTTTGCCTTTACCACATAGTCTTGATTATTATAGTTTTATACTAAGTTTTGAAGTCCGATAATGTCAATCCTCTGACTTTGTTCTTCTCCTTCAATATTGTGTTGGCTACTCTGGGTCTTTTGTCCTTTCATATAAACTTTAGAGTAAGTTTGTGGATACCCTCAAAATAACTTGCTGTGATTTTGATTGGAATTGTGCTCAATCTGTATATAACATTGGGGGCATCTTGACAATATGGAGCCTTCCTATCTACATATATGGAATAACTGTCATTTAGATCATTTATATCTTCTTTGATTTCTTACATCTAGGTTTTACAGTTTTCCTCATATAGGATCTTATATATATTTTGTTAGACATCTACCTCAGTATTTCTTTCTTTGCATATTTTTTTGGCAGGGGGGTGGGATGCCTAGTGGTGCTTATATTAGTCAAGGTTCTCCTGAGAAATAGAAACAAGATCTGTGCACAAGGTTCATTACTATTCAGGGATGGTTGCTTATAGGACCTGTCACCTTAAAGAGCAAAGAAATATATCTATATATTACTTACCTGTGTATGTACACACGACTATAGACATTTTTATACATAACTATCTGGATCTACTTTAAGCTAAACATGAGTTCATAGTTAAGTCTTACTCTAATACATTACCATAGGGATCATTCTTACCCCCCACCCCCACGGCTTTCCCCCCTTGGTGTCCATATGTTTTTTCTCTACTTCTGTGTCTCAATTTCTGCTCTGCAAACTGGTTCATCTGAACCATTTTCTAGGTTCCACATATATGCGTTAATATATGATATTTGTTTTTCTCTTTCTAACTTACTTCACTGTGTATGACAGTCTCTGGATGCATTCACTTCTCTACAAATGACCCAATTTGGTTCCTTTTTATGGCTGAGTAATATTCCATTGTATATATGTACCACGTGTTCTTTATCCATTCGTCTGTTGATGGGCATTTAGGTTGCTTCTATGACCTGGCTATAGTAAATACTGTTGCAATGAACATTGGAGTGCATGTGTCTTTTTGAATTATGGTTCTCTCTGGGTATAGTAGGATTGCTGGGTCATATAGTAATTCTATTTTTAGTTCTTTAAGGAACCTCCGTACTGTTCTCCATAGTGGATGTATCAATTTACATTCCCACCAACAGTGCAAGAGGGTTCCCTTTTCTCCACACACTCTCCAGCATTTGTTGTTTGTAGATTTTCTGATAATTACCATTCTAACTGGTGTGAGGTGATACCTCATTGTAGTTTTGATTTGCATTTCTCTAATAATTAGTGATGTTGACCAGTTTTCATGTGCTTCTTGGACATCTGTATGTCTTGTTTGGAGAAATGTCTATTTAGGTCTTCTGCCCATTTTTGGATTGGGTTGTTTGTTTTTATAATATTGAGCTGCATGAGCTGTTTATATATTTTGGAGATTAATTCTTTGTCTGATGATTCATTTGCAAATATTTTCTCCCATTTTGAGGGTTGTCTTTTCATCTTGTTTATGGTTTCCTTTGCTGTGCAAAAGCTTTTAAGTTACATTAGGTCCCATTTGTTTATTTTTGTTTTTATTTCCATTACTCCAGGAGGTGGATCAAAAAAGATCTTGCTGGGGGCTTCCCTGGTGGCACAGTGGTTGAGAGTCTGCCTGCCGATGCAAGGGACACGGGTTCATGCCCCGGTCTGGGAAGATCCCACATGCCGCGGAGCGGCTGGGCCTGTGAGCCATAGCCACTGGGCCTGTGCGTGCAGAGCCTGTGCTCCGCAATGGGAGAGGCCACAACAGTGAGAGGCCCACGTACCGCAAAAAAAAAAAAAAAGATCTTGCTGTGATTTATGTCAAAGCGTGTTCTTCCTATATTTTCCTCTAAGAGTTTTATAGTGCCTGGCCTTACATTTAGGTCTTTATTCCATTTTGAGTTTATTTTTGTGTATGGTGTTAGGCAGTGTTCTAATTGCATTCTTTTACATGTAGCTGTGCAGTTTTCCCAGCACGACTTACTGAAGAGACTGTCTTTTCTTAATTGTATATCCTTGCCTCCTTTGTCATAGATTAGTTGACCATAAGTGCGTGGGTTTATCGCTGGGATTTCTATCCTGTTCCATTGATCTATATTTCTGTTTTTGTGCCAGTACCATACTGTCTTGATTACTGTAGCTTTGTAGTATAGTCTGAAGTCAGGGAGTCTCATTCCTTTAGCTCCGTTTTTTTCCCTCAAGACCGCTTTGGCTATTCGAGGTCTTTTGTGTCTCCATACAAATTTTAAGACTTTTTGTTCCAGTTCAGTAAAAAATGCCATTGGTAATTTGATAGGGATTGCATTGAATCTGTAGATTGCTTTGGGTAGTATAGTCATTTTCACAACATTGATTCTTCCTATCCAAGGACATGGCACATGTCTCCATCTGTTGGTATTATCTTTAATTTCTTTCATCAGTGTCTTATAGTTTTCTGCATACAGGTCTTTTGTCTCCCTAGGTAGGTTTATTCCTAGGTATTTTATTCTTTTTGTTGCATTGGTAAATGGGAATGTTTCCTTAATTTCTCTTTCAGATTTTTCATCATTAGTGTATGGGAATGCAAGAGATTTCTGTACATTAATTTTGTATCCTGCAACTTTACCAACTTCATTGATTAGCTCTAGTAGGTTTCTGGTGGCTTCTTTAGGATTCTCTATGTATAGCATCACGTCATCTGCAAACAGTGACAGTTTTACTTCTTCTTTTCCAATTTGTATTCCTTTTATTTTGTTTTCTTCTCTGTTTGCCGTGGCTAGGACTTCCAAAATTATGTTGAATAATAGTGGTGAGAGTGGACATCCTTGTCTTGTTCCTGATCTTAAAGTAAATGCTTTCAGTTTTTCACCATTGTGAATGATGTTTACTGTGGGTTTGTCATATATGGCATTTATTATGTTGAAGAAGGTTCCATCTATGCCCACTTTCTGGAGAGTTTTTATCATAAATGGGTGTTGAATTTTGTTAAAGCTTTTTCTTCATCTATTTAGATGATCATATGGTTTTTCTCCTTCAATTTGTTAATATGGTGTATCATGTTGTTTGATTTGCATATATTGAAGAATCCTTGCATTACTGAGATACACCCCACTTGATTGTAGTGTATGATCCTTTTAATGTGCTGTTGTATGCTGTTTGCTAGTATTATGTCAAGGATTTTTGCATCTATGTTCATCAGTCACATTGGCCTGTAGTTTTCTTTCTTCGTGACATCTTTGTCTGGTTTTGGTATCAGAGGTATGGTGGCCTCGTAGAATGACTTTGGAGGGTTCCTCACTCTGCTATATTTTGGAAGAGTTTGAGAAGGATAGGTGATAGCTCTTTTCTAAATGTTTGTAGAATTCACCTGTGAAGCCATCTGGTCCTGGCCTTTGTTTCTTGGAAGATTTTTTTTTTTTTTTTTGCGGTAAGCGGGCCTCTCACTCTTGTGGCCTCTCCCGTTGTGGAGCACAGGCTCCGGATGCGCAGGCTCAGCGGCCATGGCTCACGGACCCAGCCGCTTCATGGCATGTGGGATATTCCCAGACCGGGGCACGAACCCGTGTCCCCTGCATCGGCAGGCGGACTCTTAACCACTGCGCCACCAGGGAAGCCCTGTTGGAATATTTTAAATCACAGTTTCAATTTCAGTGCTTGTGATTGGTCTGCTCATATTTTGCATTTCCTCCTGGTTCAGTCTCAGAAGGTTGTGCATTTCTAAGAATTTGTCCATTTTTTCCAGGTTGTCCATTGTTTGGCATATACTTGCTTATAGTAATGTCTCATGATCCTTTGTATTTCTGCAGTGTCAGTTGTTACTTCTCCGCTTTCATTTTTAATTCTCTTCATTTGAGTCTTCTGCTTTTCTTTTCTTTTGATGAGTCTGGCTAATGGTTTATCATTTTTGTTTATCTTCTCAAAGAACCAGCTTTTAGTTTAATTGATCTTTGCTATCGTTTCCTTCATTTCCTTTTCATTTATTTCTGATCGGATATTTATGATTTTTTTTTTTCTGCTAGCTTTGGGTTGTTTTTGTTCTTCTTTCTCTTATTGCATTAGGTGTAATGTTAGGTTGTTTATTTGAGATGTTTCTTGTTTTCTGAGGTAGAATTGTATTGCTATAAACTTCCCTTTTTTGCTGCTTTCATAGGTTTTGGGTTGTCGTGTTTTCATTGTCATTTGTTTCTAGGTATTTTTTGATTTCTTCAGTGATCTCTTGGTTATTAAGTAGTGTGTTGTTTAGCCTCCATGTGTTTGTATTTCTTACAGATTTTTTCCTGTAATTGATATTTAGTCTCATAGCGTTGTGATCGGAAAAGATACTTGATACGATTTCAATTTTTTTTAATTTACCAAGGCTTGATTTGTGACCCAAGATGTGATCTATCCTGGAGAATGTTCCATGAGCGCTTGAGAATATGTGTCTTCTGTTGTTTTAGGATGGAATGTCCTATAATATCAATTAAGTCCATCTTGTTTAATGTATCATTTAAAGCTTCTGTTTCCTTATTTATTTTCACTTTGGATGATCTTCCCATTGTTGAAAGTGGGGTGTTAAAGTTCCCTACTATGATTGTGTTACTGTCAATTTCCCCTTTTATGGCTGTTAGTATTTGCCTTATGTATTGAGGTGCTCCTATGTTGGTGCATATATATTTACAATTGTTATGTGTTCTTGGGTTGATCCCTTGTTCATTATGTAGTGTCCTACTTTGTCTCTTGTAATAGTCTTTGTTTTAAAGTCTATTTTATTTGATACGAGTGTTGCTCCTCCAGCTTTCTTTTGATTTTCATTTGCATGGAATATCTTTTTCCTTCCCCTCCCTTTCAGTCTGTATGTGTCCCTAGGTCTGAACTGGGTCTTCTGTAGACAGCATATATGAGTCTTGTTTTTGTATCAATTCAGCCAATCTCTCTCTTTTGGTTGGAGCATTTAATACATTTACATTTAAAGTAATTATCAATATGTATGTTCCTATTCCCATTTTCTTAATTGTTTTGGGTTTGTTACTGTAGGTCTTTTCCTTCTCTTGTGTTCCTGCCTAGAGAAGTTTCTTTAGCATTTGTTGTAAAGCTGGTTTGGTGGTGCTGAATTCTCTTAGCTTTTGCTTGTCTTTAAAGGTTTTAATTTCTCCATCAAATCTGAATGATATCCTTGCTGGGTACAGTAATCTTGGTTGTAGGTTTTTCTCCTTCATCACTTTAAATATGTCCTGCCACTCCCTTCTGGCTTGCAGAATTTCTGCTGATAGATCAGCTGTTAACCTTATGGGGATTCCCTTGTGTGTTATTTGTTGTTTTTCCCTTGCTGCGTTTAATATTTTTTCTTTGTATTTAATTTTTGATTGTTTGATTAATATGTGTCTTGGAGTGTTTCACCTTCTTTTTTTCCTGTACGGGACTCTCTGTGCTTCCTGGACTTGATTAACTATTTTCTTTCCCATATTAGGGAAGTTTTCGACTATAATCTCTTCAAATATTTTCTCAATCCCTTTCTTTTTCTCTTCTTCCTCTGGGACCCCTATAATTCGAATGTTGGTGCATTTAATGTTGTTTCTAGGGTTCTCCGAGACTGGGCCTCAATTCTTTTTTCATTCTTTTTTTTATTCAGCTCTGCGGTAGTTATTTCCACTATTTTATATTCCAGGTCACTTATCCATTCTTCTTTCTCAGTTATTCTGCTACTGATCCCTTCTAGAGAATTTTTAATTTCATTTATTGTGTTGTTCATCACTGTTGGTTTGCTCTTTAGTTCCTGTAGATCCTTGTTAAACGTTTCTTGTATTTTCTCCATTGTATTTCCAAGACTTTGGATCATGTTTACTATCATTATTCTGAATTCTTTTTGAGGTATACTGCCTATTTCCTCTTCATTTGTTAGGTCTGGTGGGTTTCTGCCTTGCTCCTTCATCTGCTGTGTGTTTCTCTGTCTTCTCATTTTGCTTAACTTACTGTGTTTGGGGTCTGCTTTTTGCAGGCTGCAGGTTCGTAGTTCCCATTGTTTTTGGTGTCTGTCCCCAGTTGGTTGGGCCAAGGTTGGTTCAGTGGGTTGTGTAGGCTTCCTGTTGGAGGGGAGCATTGCCTGTGTGCTGGTGGATGAGGCTGGATCCTGTCTTTCTGATGAGCAGGTCCATGTCTGGTGATGTGTTTTGGGGTGTCTGTGGCCTTATGATTGTAGGCAGCCTCTCTGCTAATGGATGGGGTTGTGTTCCTGTCTTGCTAGTTGTTTGGCATAGGGTGTCCAGCATTGTAGCTTGCTGGTCGTTGAGTGGAGTTGGGTCTTGGCGTTGAGATGGAGATCTCTGGGAGATTTTCACCATTTGGTATTACGTGGATCTGGGAGGTCTCTTGTGGACCAGTGTTCTGAACTAGGCTCTCCCACCTCAGTTGCACAGCCCTGATGCCTGGCTGGAGCACCAAGTGCCTGTCCTCCATATGGCTCAGAATAAAAAGGAGAAAAGAAAAAAAGAAGAAGATAAAATAAAATAAAGTAAAATAAAATTATTAAAATAAAAAATAATTATTAAGAAAAAAAAATTTTAAGTAAAAAGAAACGGACAGACAGAACCGTAGGACAAATGGTAAAAGCAAAGCTATACAGACAAAATCACACACAGAAGCATACATATACACACTTACAAAAAGAGAAAAAGTGAAAAAAATATATATATATCATTTCTCCCAAAGTCCACCTCCTCAATTTGGGATGATTCGTTGTCTATTCTATTCAGGTGTTCCACAGATGCTGGGTACATCAAGTTGATTGTGGAGATTTAATCCGCTGCTCCTGAGGCTGCTGGGAGACATTTCCCTTTCTCTTTTTTGTTCACACAGCTCCCAGGTTTCAGCTTTGGATTTGGACCCGCCTCTGCATGTAGGTTGCCTGAGGGTGTCTGTTCTTTGCTCAGACAGGACGGGGTTAAAGGAACAGCTGATTCGGGGGCTCTGGCTCACTCAGGCCAGGAGGAGGGAGGGGTGCGGATGCAGGGTGAGCCTGTGGAGGCAGAGGACAGCATGAGGCATGCCATGCATTCTCTGGGGGAAGTTGTCGCTGGATCACGGGACCCTGGCAGTGTCAGGCTGCACAGGCTCTCAGGAGTGGAGGTGTGGATAGTGACCTGTGCTTGCACACAGGCTTCTTGGTGGCTGCAGCAGCAGCCTTAGCATCTCATGCCCGTCTCTGGGGTCCATGCTGATAGCTGCGGCTCGTGCCCGTCTCTGGAGCTCCTTTAAGCAGCGCTCTTAATCCCCTCTCCTCCCGCACCAGGAAACAAAGAGGCAAGAAAAAGTCTTTTGTCTCTTCGGCAGCTCCAGACTTTTTCCTGGACACCCTCTTGGCTAGCTGTGGTGCACTAGCACCTTTCAGGCTGTGTTCACGCAGCCAACCCCAGTCCTCTCCCTGGGATCCAACCTCTGAAGCCCGAGCCTCAGCTCCCAGCCACCACCCGTCCCAGTGGGTGAGCAGACAAGCCTCTCGGGCTGGTGAGCGTTGGTTGGCACCAATGCTCTGTGCGGGAATCTCTCCACTTTGCCCTCCGCACCCCTGTTGCTGTGCTCTCCTCCGTGGCCCCGAAGCTTCCCCACTCCACCACCCACAGTCTCCGCCCATGAAGGGGCTTTCAAGTGTGTGGAAACATTTCCTCCTTCACAGCTCCCTCCCACTGGGGCAGGTCCCGTCACTATTCTTTTGTCTCTGTTCTTTCTTTTTTCTTTTGCCCTACCCAGTTACGTGGAGAGTTTCTTGCCTTCTGGGAGGGCTGAGGTCTTCTGCCAGCGTTCAGTAGGTGTTCTGTAGGAGTTGTTCCACGTGTAGATGTATTTCTGATGTATCTGTGGGGAGGAAGATGATCTCCGCGTCTTACTCTTCCGCCATCTTGAAGCTCCTCCTAACTTTGGGTTGTGTTTGTTCTTCTTTCTCTAGTTCCTTTAGGTGTAAATTTAGATTGTTTATTTGAGATTTTTCTTGTTTCTTGAGGTAGGGTTGTATAGCTATAAACTTCCCTCTTAGAACTGCTTTCGCTGCATCACATAGGTTTTGGATCGTCGTGTTTTCATTGTCATTAGTCTCTAGGTATATTTTTGATTTCCTCTTTGATTTCTTCAGCAATCTCTTGGTTAGTTAGTAATGAATTGTTTAGCCTCCATGTGTTTGTGTATTTTAAGTTTTTTCCCCCTGTAATTGATTTCTAATCTCATAGCGTAGTGGTCAGAAAAGATGCTTCATATGATTTCAATTTTCTTAAATTTACTGAGGCTTGATTAGTGACCCAAGATGTGATCTATCCTGGAGAATGTTCTGTGTGCACTTTAGAAGAAGTTGTAATCTGCTGTTTTTGGATGGAATGTCCTATAAATATCGATTAAATCTCCCTGGACTATTGTGTCATTTAAAGCTTGTGTTTCCTTATTAATTTTCTATTTGGATGATCTGTCCATTAGTGTAAGCGAGGTGTTCAAGTCCCCCACTATTACTGTGTTACTGTCGATTTCCCCTTTTATAGCTGTTAGCAGTTGCCTTATGTATTGAGGTCCTCCTATGTTGGGTGTATATATAGTTATAATTGTTATATTTTCTTCTTGGATTGATCCCTTGATCATTATGTAGTGTCCTTCCTTGTCTCTTCTGACATTCTTTATTTTAAATTCTATTTTATCTGATATGAGTATTGCTATTCCAGCTTTCTTTTGATTTCCATTTGCATGGAATATCTTTTTCCATCCCCTCCCTTTCAGTCTGTATGTGTTTCTAGGTCTGACGTGGATCTGTTGTAGACAGCATATATATGGGTCTTGGTTTGGTATCCATTCAGCAAGCCTGTGTGTTTTGGTTGGAGCATTTAATCCATTCACGTTTAAGGTAATTATCTATATGTATGTTCCTATTACCATTTTCTTAATTGTTTGGGGTTTGTTTTTGTAGGTCCTTTTCTTCTCTTGTGTTTCCCACTTAGAGAAGTTCCTTTAGCATTTGTTGTACAGCTGGTTTGGTGATGCTGAATTCTCTTAGCTTTTGCTTGTCTGTAAAGCTTTTGATTTCTCCATCGAATCTGAATGAGATCCTTGCTGGGTAGAGAAATCTTGGTTGTAGTTTCTTCCCTTTCATCACTTTAAGTATATCGTGCAACTCCCTTCTGGCTTGTAGAGTTTCTGCTGAAAAATCAGCTGTTAACCTTATGGGAGTTCCCTTGTATGTTATTTGTCATTTTTCCCTTGCTGCTTTCAATAATTTTTCTTCATCTTTAATTTTTGTCAATTTGATTACTATGTGTCTCAGCGTGTTTCTCCTTGGGTTTATCCTGTATGGAACTCTGTGCTTACTGGACTTGGGTGGCTATTTCCTTTCCCATGTTGGGGAAGTTTTCGACTATAATCTCTTCAAATATTTTCTTGAGTCCTTTCTCTCTTCTTCTTCTGGGACCCCTATAATGCGAATGTTGTTGCGTTTAATCTTGTCCCAGAGGTCTCTTAGGCTGTCGTCATTTCTTTTCATTATTTTTTCTTTATCCTGTTCCATGGCAGCAAATTCCACCATTCTGTCTTCCAGGTAACTTATCGTTCTTCTGCCTCAGTTTTTCTGCTATTGATTTCTTCTAGTGTATTCTTCAGTTCAGTTATTGTATTGTTCATCTCTGTTTGTTTGTTCTTTAATTCTTCTAGATCTTTGTTAAACATTTCTTGCATCTTCCCGATTGTTGCCTCCATTCTTTTTCCGAGGTCCTTGATCATCTTCACTATCTTTATTCTGAATTCTTTTTCTGGAAGATTGCCTATCTCCATTTCCTTTAGTTGTTTTTCTGGGGTTTTATCTTGTTCCTTCATCTGGTACATAGCCCTTTGCCTTTTCATCTTGTCTATCTTTCTGTGAATGTGTTTTTTGTTCCAGAGTTCTTCTTGCTTTTCCCATGTGTATCATTCTAATCACCACTACCCCCTTGTTTGTCTCTGTCCTCCCACTCCAACAGTAAAAAGATCTGGCTCTCACCATCTTTCATTTATTAATTGTTAAGTTTGTGTGTATCTTTGTGTGTGTGTATATATTCAGTTTTGTTGTTATCTTCATTTTGACGTGGTTTGTCTCCAAAGTTCTTGGACATTTTGTAAGTTGATGCACTTCATTTATCAGCTTACTCTAGGGTCAGCTATACAAAATATACAAATGAGAAGTAGAAATTTATTTGGGCAAATGAGAAAATGTACAAGAAAATGCATTTTCATTTGGGAAGTTCATTTGGGAATATGAGGTAGTTATCCAGTTGTCACTAATACTATCAATATTTCTATGTTGTTATTTTATCAAATCAGTAATTCAGCATGAAGGTCATTTTATACAGAATAATATCACGATGACTTTTTTAGCTTTCATCTTTTGTTCTCACCATATATTTTTGCTTAATAATATAGTAAATACAATGGGTAACTATGTAATTAATAATTTTTTACTAATGTAGATAGTGTTAATATTATTCTTAAAGCTACTCATAGTTGTAACTTCAGTAGCCCATCCCCACTTCCAGAGAGTTTCTGGGCTTGAGTCTTAATGAGAGCAACTCAATGCGATTTCTTTAGGAGCTGCAAAACTAAATGTTTAATCCAAGTCAAAATTGGCATCGTCTTTGACTTCCCCGTGTTTGTTCTGTAGATCATTCCAACTGTACAAAGCCCATGTGAAGAAAAGGAAAAGAAGCAAAGATATTTCCTTGTAACAAAATGAATTTCGTAATCTACTGACATTCATTATATGATTACGTGTTTTCACACGTAAATGGGAAAATTGGGAAATAAGAGTTTGTCTACTGAAAGGAACAAAAAAATATTTTAAAATTAAGTGGTAAATTTTTCAGCACAGTTATGGGTTTTTTTTCACATATTTCTTCATTTTAGGTGATGAAATTGTAGAACATGGCTGATTTTCTTTTTAAGTAATTGCCTGAACTCTAATTTCTTTACAGTGATTAGATGCAATAGTCTCAATCCAAAACTCTGAACCTCTTTTTCACTGCCATTTGGCTCTTGAGGTAGAATCTCACCTGGCCGGATCTAAACTTAGTAATGAGCTGGAATTAGCTAGATTGTGGCCTCCTTGAAGGAATCGGGAATTTGGGAGAAGAATCGATTTTGGCAGATTAGGTTTTATAATTCTGTGACTGTGATTCTGTCACTGTCCCGTTGGAGTGACTGCCATTTTGTTCTCTTTTTACATTGCTTGTGAAACATGATCTGGAATCTTGCCAGAAACCACTCTCAGGCTGTCAGTATTTTTTTAAAGCTGTTTTTCTTTCTGACTAACAAGGGTTTTCTTAAAACTCGGGACTATCAGTTTCACTCTTTCAGCTGTGTCAGAAATATATTGTTGTATTGAAGTGGCTCAAGTTATAGCTGCTGTGGAAAGTGGCGAGCAGTAAATTGAAATGCCCAAATATCTTATTTTCCAAGTATAAGAGTCATTTTAATTTATTTTTCTAACCTGGTAGGCTTAGATTTATATATGCTTTTAGATTCACCACAGAAGAGTCCTAAGGCGTTTGAGCATTACTAGTGGACTCCAGATATGACAGGTTAATTTGGGGTATTTAGTTCTCTGCTGAGGCTAAGTGATTTTAATTACAACCTTTGGTTCTTCGGACGGAACAAGTCTTAGAAGGTTCGTTCCTGTCTGGCCAGAACCACCTGATGTGGAGAGACAGGTAGCTCTTTCTCTTTGGCGGCTTACTGGTAGCTTGTTCTAATTGTATTACTTGACCTCTCTATATTTCATTTTTCACCTCTAAAATGGAGAGAGTACCTTCCCAGAGGACCCCAGTGCTCAGAAGAGCACTTCGGAAAGTGTGGAGACATCGTCTCCTCTGCTCTCAGCTGGCCCTGAGGAAGCAGTGAGCTGAAACCAGAGCTCTCCCTGATGTAATTCTCTGCTCAACCTTCCCTGAACTATGTCCCATGGAAGTTGTTAAACTCTATTATTGCACCTACATTATGCCACTGCTGTATGAAAATTGGATCAATGTCCATGAGTTCTTAATCTGTTGAAAGCTCTTGTCATAAGTGATCGTTTTACGAGGACATCTGATCGGCTCTAACTACTTAGAAGAATCATATTTGCTTACTTTAAAATAATTCTGTATAGTTTCTCTAATGTATTTTAAATAGTGATTTTTCAGAAGACTGTTTCATAAAAACTGTTTACTAGAATTTTATATGAAATACTTTAAAAATTGATTTAAACATTCCCCTTGAATATTAAAGAGTAGTAGTTACTTTATGTCAAGATCAGATAATTTTAATTGATGTACAGTGTATCCTAATCCATTAGGTTATCTCAGGTTTTCTTAGGAGGAAGGTTCAGATTCCAGGGACATTTGAAGAAAATCTGATTTTATAACTTAGTTTCCACAGTGCTACACGTAAGATATTTTTCCCTATTCTAAACCCAATCATTTTAGTTTACAAATATATGTCATTTCTTTTTTTTAATACGTAGTTTTTCCTTGGCAACATATTGTGATATTAAGAGAAAATAAGAGAGAGAGAGCAAGGAAAACCATGGAATACTAACAAAAAGTTTAGTATGTTGGCAGCATCTTGTACATATCAGAGAAATGAGTTCTCAAATAATGAGGCCCATATTGAAAAACAGCATAGTTATTTTTTTCCCAGAGAATCTCTTTTTGATGGTATATTTAATAAGCAGTTTCATAGACAGTTGTACCATATTCATTCCAAATAAATTACATCGTTTTTCCATTGCATAAAAATCTCATCATAGCTTTTTGCTGTTATCTTTGTTTAGAAAGAAGGTGATTATTAAGTATATTCGGTAGTAATGGCAGACAAAGAGATTTCTCTATGCTGATGGAAAAATCTAATTTGTATAATTTGTAGAGCAAGAGAAGCAGAGAATGTGGTACAGTACAAGAGAAAAACACATGCCAAGCAATGTATTTTCAGTTTGTCACTGACCCTGGTGTTCAGTATGAGTTTCTTTGATGTGGAAGCTAATGGCAGAGCTGCCAAGTTTATGATTACTGGACTTGACAGTGCAAATTCATTTTACCAAGATTTGGCTAAGGTTACCAAAAAAATCTCATTTTTCATGCTGAATTTGGTGACTTATTTGCAAACATTAATAAAGATTAATTTAACCCCTCAGGGTTTTTCAGATGTATGTGAAAAGAAAGAAACAACAGAGGTTGATTAACAGTTGTTGTACTTTTATTTTTTTTTAATTTATGTCTGCTATGTGTTTTTGAGCTTCTTAAATTTTTAAGAGCATGGACCTTTAAACTATAAGCTTTAAGAAATTAATTCTAGTGGCTGGGGTGGTGGTGGTGGTATGAATTGGGCAATTGGGATTGACATATGTGCACCAATATGTATGAAATAGATAACTAATAAGAACCTGCTGTATAAAAAGATAAATAAAATTTTAAAAAAGAAATTAATTCTATAAAATACATAAGACTTATTTTTGCCCCCACGTATTCAAATCTGTTAGCCAAATATGTGTTTAATTTTGCCTTTGCCTTTTATTTTTAAGAAATCATTTTTCCTAGTCTGTCTTTCTACATCAAGAAGCTTTTGTGGTAAAAAAATAATAACAGTAATCCTGCTTTAGTCTGTGAATTTAGATTTCTTCCTTTTCTGAATTTCTATCCAATTAAATATAAAGTTAGATTTTTTCGGTCTTTCCTATACATGTATAAGTGTTTGTGTCTGAATACTGTTGACCTCATAGATGAACAGTATTAGCCTTCCCTGCACATGGTAGATACTCAATAATGTATGTGGTTTATCCGCTGAAGATGAAACTTATCAGAGTAGTCATTTTTGCAAGTCCTTCAACTGTGTCTGTAGATCAGTAGTGTTTCCTCCTTGTGCACTGGCCAGAAGCTCTCCCTGGACCAAGGGCTTCCCACTAAACACCCTCAGTCATCTCGATTACAGAATGCTCAGCAGCTTTTGTTCTCTCTCTCTATCCCTCTCTCTCTCTCTCTCTCTCTGTCTCTTTCTGTCTTCACTCACACACACATACCTCCCATTACTAGGAGGAGACATTTTAGCCATTTTAGCTTGTGTCATTTTATCTGCAAAATTCAGTGAATTAAATATTTTCAGGTATTTACACAAAACAAATCATTGTAATCTCATTTGTAAAATATAAAACATCACCAGTGTTATTTCAGTGCATGAATAGTTAGCAAAAGTAGCCTCCTTTTCTCTATGTATCTATCTAGATCCACAAGTAAACTCAGAAAATGAGAAATCAGCACATATTGGTCACATACAGAGTTGTTTGTTTTCTGCCATGCTGAGTTGTTTGTTTATACCATCTATCAAATCCAGCTGTGAAACTGCAGCAGAAGGTGAAGTGACTCTTTATAAGTACCGGATCAGTAAATGGAGTGGTTAATCTGTGGTGAGTTAGTGGTTAGAGACTGCTTATGAGGTTATACTCATTAAAAAATGTCTTCCAGTGGGAGAGAACAAGATAAGGATTGAAAATTTAAACCAAGTTATACAGAAAGATAAAAGCACCTAAAGTTGGACAAATGCACCTTGTTTCATTTATATCTTTTGTAAGGTGCTAGCCAGCTCAAGAACCATCTCTGATGTAGACAGGAAAAACCTAAGAGAGAAAAAATAAACAAAAAACCAGCAGTATATAATCCCAAACATGACACCACAACTCTGTACGATATTCAATCCTTCTTCTTTTTCCAGCAAAAAAAAAAAAAACAAAACTAACAGCATGCTAAAAGAAACCTTGACTGAAGGGCTTAAGAGTAGTGTGGGAATAATTTCAATAATTTAAAAAGACATTGCTTGCTGTAATAAACATTGATTCCATTTCTTTTATTTACTTGAATACATGCTTGCTGTAACACCTTAAAATTAAATTGAAATGCACCTAGTCCATGTTCTTCTGAACTACTTGATTCAGTGTTTTCAAGTACATTTGTGTTGGAATTTCTGAGCTATTTATATGTAAATGGCAAGTCTTCTGTAATTGGCACAGGGAGATCCTGCTAGAAGCCCAGTAATCTAATCTAAGTTGCACATGTATTTTTCCTCTCTGTTATACATTCATAATGGCATTTGAGGGCAAACAGTTTGATCCTTATGTCAACATCATTCTCTTTTGCAATAAGGGAAAGAATAGGGAAACTTTGTTTTAAGGATTAAATGGTGAAATTTTTCTATGACACATCATCTTAGAGCTGCCAGGTTTTATAGAGAGCAAAAAGATATCATTAACTTCTAACTACTAGGAATAGGAATTCAAATTATTTGTTTCAGGTAGTACAATGAAAGTAAAATTGCACAATTGTTCTGGCAGTGATAGACTGTTTTATTGAATTTTATTTTATTTTTATGAATATGTGCTACTTGAGATTTTGGTGACAATGGTACTGAAACAGTTTTTCTGGTTTTGCACTTTTCCTGATTTGTGTTTATTGGGGAAAATATTAGCAAAAAGACCGATCAGGTAAACAAGGACATTTAACTATGTTAAATACCATGGGAACTTGTTATATTCCTATTATAAATCATGGGATGTTTAAACTTCAAAGGCCCTGAGAGAAAAAATACCTGAATCCCAAATTGCATTCTGGAGCAAGCAATATTTTAAAAAAAGTTTTCTTACTAAATTAGTTAAAATGAGATTTATTATTCAATGCAGCCATATAGCCATCCATTCAGGTATTTATCCATTCATCCATTCCTTCAATAAATATCATGCCCAACTAGGCCTAAGCAGTGGGCTGGATGCTGGGAGTACAAGAGCAAGCAGGAAACTCACATGGCCCTCATATAGAGCACCTTCTTGTAATTAGAACTGTAAACCGAAGTATATAGTTGAATGAAAGTTACATTAAAAATTTAAGTGTTTCCCATTTTCAAGAACTGCATGGTTCTGAATATTTGCCTTTTCTAGATAGTTAGTAGTTATCCATTTAAGCACAACCTGTTTTAGTTGGATCTCTTGCTAATGTATGACCCCTAGATGGAAAGTATTGGATATAATCTTTCTTTATGTTCTCAGGATCATGGTTTTAGATATTATACTGACCTGGAATTCAATACCTAAATAATCTAGATTATTAGAATTACTGATTACTGAATTATTATATTTGATTTTGATTTGTAGTTCATTTTTGACTACAAGACTATCTTCTTGCTAGTTAGTGTGTCCGCTTCTGTAGCAGAACTCTGCTTCCCCTGCTCCTCCCATTATTCTTTCTAATTCTTCATGGATATGGATACAAGTTCCCTAGGGTTACTACAATTATTCCAATTATTTTCAAAATAAGAGACACTGTATAAAGTAAGATGGCTTCTCCTTTAAATAAAATGCATCTTCTTTGCTAAATTTATTTTTGTTGCCTACAGGTCTTTCATTTTACTGTTGACCCTCAAACAGTGCAGGGGTTAGGGGCACCAACCCCTGCACAGTCAAAATTCCCAGTATAACTTCCGATTCTCCCAAAACTTGACTACTACTAACCTACTGTTGACCAGAAACTTTGCCAATAGCATGAGCAGTTGATTGACACGTATTTTGTATGCTATATGTATTATATACTGTGTTCTTACAATAAAGCTAGAGAAAATGCTATTAAGAAAATCATAAGGAAGAGAAAATACATTTACAGTACTCTTCTGTATTTACTGATACTGTAAATTTATGTCATCTGTTTACAAGATGAATCATCTGTCAGTACCTACATCAATATTGTCTTATATAAAATAAAACACTGTAGATGTTACATGCATTATTAACACCAGACATCAAAAAGGAAAAGATAATGTAAAAAATAAATTTATATTTATTTACAGGAGTAACAATTCATACATTAATAATGAAGAAGGAGCAGTATGATTGCTATATGGTAGCCTAGTGTAATTGATGTGTTTGCTTCATGGTAGCCTAACCTATACACTAATGAATGAATCATTATAAAATGCTTATGGCATACAGAGTTACAGTCGTATTCATAATACAGTTGTGGAAACATCGTTACATTTTTTTTAAAACCACTTACCTGTGATGATAGGCTGATACACAGTTTCTCTAATTATGAGAGAGGCATTTGTACAGTAATATAATTCCTTGAAAGCAAAGTTATAAAACAGTAAGAAAACTAACATTATTAATTTTACATTAAATATCACTCACCTTAAGCCTACATAAGAATATATCAGTATCTACATATATTTTATGCATTCATGACATACCTATATTTTTCTTAATTTGGGGGGTATTTCTAGGCTGTGTGGCTCATCTACAAGTTTTTTCAAATTGACGCAGATATCCAAACTTTTTCTGATATATTTATCTGCATATAAATGGACCTGCACATTTCAAACCTATATTGTTCAAGGGTCAATTGTATTCTTGGCCCTATTCCTAACAGATGAAACATTATTTTAACCAAACTTTTACCAGTTCAGAAAATCAAGTCAAAAGGATGGCAGTACAACAATTCAATGTAAATCAAAGAACATATTTGTTAGTATTTGTGGCAAGACACGCTGAATTTTGTGGATTACAAACGTTATGTACAACACTAATACTCTAGGCTAGGCCATGAAAAATAGCTGGTTTGACTCTCCTAATTCTTATGGGTAAAAGTAACTAGTATTGGCATAAAACTTTGAGATTTACCAAAGGAAACCTTTTTGTCGTTTAATCCTCACATATCAATAGCATCACTAACTACATCTTATAGACAATGAAACTGGATCATTTACACTACTTGCCTGGTGCCCGTAGACATACGAGTTTTTGACAAGTGTTTTGATCAAAATCACACAAGCCCCATGTGGTGTAATTGACAAATTTCAGAGTGATATGCAAAATGGAGTGTGGTGGGAGAGTGGGAGTGGTGATGGGATGGAAGGAGCTGAAGGGATCCCGTAGATGAATCTGGAAGTGACAATAGCGAGGTTTCAGAACTATCTTCATTCCCATTTGGAGAATCTGATAATTTGATGAGGATTATTAATAGGTAACCAAAATGTCAGTATTTCTCTGCAGTTGAAAATACGCTTGACTATTCACCCAGATCTCTAAATGAATGATTCTTAACCTTTCTGGAGTCATTTACTCTCTTGGAAATTTGATCAGAGTCATGGACTCTTGGCCCATAGACATGTGCATGTGATTCCTGATGGTTTCATAAGCCTCTAAAGTCCATACACTAACCACCCCACCCATAATGGTCACGGACTTTAAGAACCCATGACTTGAATGAAGTTACAAATTATTATTTGTTTGAAAGAGAGCATTTTGGAATATAATAATCTAGATGATTTGTCTATGTATTATTTACCAAGGCCATAAACACTTGAATATTTATCAATTTAACAAGGAAATGATGTCATTTTGTGTGCACATGTGTTTAGCTGATACAGAAAATGTGTGAACTCAAAAGTTTACTTTCAGTAAGCTTTTACATTACTGCAGATGCTAAGTAAACAACAAGAACTTGCCTCCAGGACACTGTTAAAAGAGATGCGAAATCTCATCAGGCTGGCTTTCCACATCACATCCTCATGTCCACAGCAACAAATATGCAGGGTCTTCTGTGACCATGTAGCCCTGTCAACAGCTTCACTGCTACATTATGTATGACTCTCTTCTACTGAGGGCATGAGCAGTTGGTACAAAGCTGCAGGGGTGATTTTGTATTGTGTCTGGTTGGGAGCTCAGAAATGAGTTGGATCTGCCTTGTGTATTTGCTGTCTTTTTCATTCAGCTTTGTAACATCTTCCCATCAGAAAAGAAAAAGGAAGTTCAACATTAGAAATGAATAAAATTTATTTTTGGTCAGAGTTCCAGGATGTTTTTAAAGACCATCTCAGGTCTGTTACACAGGTGTTTGGGGAAAGGATCAGCTGATTTGGTGACCCAGAAATTGGATGTCATGATACGAATTGGTGACCCCTCTGCTTCTGTTTTTAGTCCTGGAGCTACGGGATATAGATCATCCTTGAGGAGGGCCAAGGTTTTTAGTGAGTGTAGTTCTGTGTTTCTCTTTTTTCCCCCCAACACCCACTAGGGGCATGACACCTTCCCATCAACAGCAGCTAATGCCTAAATTATTAAGGGAACAGGGCGTCTCAGAATGTCTGCATGGAAAAGAGTTTTAAAAGTCCCACCCCCTCCCAATGCTCTGGAGAGCCTATTCATCCCCATACCCCAAGATGGGAAAAACACTTGTAGAGATTGACTCGTGACACTAAATCTGTCAGAGAAGAATGGCGACATAAACCAAGCTTTAAGCTTAGGTGTTGTTTCCTTTGTTGGGTCAGTGGGGGGACTTCATTCTAAGGATGCCACTTAAATCCTGAAATTATGATGCCAGAGAGCTGTAGTTTCTGCTGTGGCCAACCTTTCTTTATCCCTATCACCCTAGTCTCCTTAGAAATTTTTAAAGCTAAGGCCATGTCTCACCTGTACTGAGGTGGGAAATGAGATTTAGACGATGGCTTTATCTTCAGACTGGGTTTTGTTGGGTGAACAGGATGAGTTTTAGTTCATTTGGAAGGAGGGTAGCATAATGCTGAGAGCAAGTCATTCTACTTAAGAAATGCTGTTGATGGATTAGGGTGACTGAGGAATCAAATTGTGAAGAATGGTTATTATTTACTTCTACTTGATTTCAGATAGAATTTCCTAAGGCTTATGAAAAATTAAATATTTGCTAAATAGGATAGAAAAGGACATGAGAGAGAGAAGAGAAGGAGGAAAGATGGGTTGGGTCACGGAAAGAGCTTCATCTCCCCTGAGGAATTGGGTGACCCCTAACTTAAGTGTTTGATGGTGATTTCCTGGTGTAAATAATAGTGTGTTGTAGACTCACCATCTTTATTGATCAAACAGTATCTCTCTCAATAGTGTTATCAGTTACTAAGTGATTTATGAGTGAGTTAAATGTATTAGAGGTATTAATTATGTTGCAGTTCCCGTCAATGCACTTGACTGTTTTGGAGATTAAAGTCAGATGAGGAAGTATTCCATCTCTTCTAGTTATTACAGATTGTCATGCTTTCTCAAAATGAACAGGAATTTAAGAAACACCTCGTGACACACTTTTTAAGATTCCTTTGAAAATTTGAATTATGTCAGTCAGTGATTTTAAACTTGCTTCCTCCTTCCCTTCCCTTTAACTTATTTTAATAAACACCCCTTTCGGAAATAGTTTTAATAATATAATTTTTTTTGTCACATCATTGTTAGTACACTGGAAAGAGAAATGAAGTTCTTCTTTTCCTCTGACCAAGTGTATGTGTATCCACTTTTTTATGTCTAGAATATGTGCTAAAATATGAGAATTTATACCAAATTCACAGGTGAAATATTCTCCTGAAAGTCCATCAAAGGTAGCATGTGCTAATACTGTATGGGGAAATATAGATTTCCTTTTGATTTAAAAAGGTTGAACTCAATTCTTTTTTTTAAGGTAATGCCTGCTCTGTTTAAGACAGTCCGCTAGACAAGGTGAGAATTCGAAAGTGTAAGCAGTATAAAGGTTGCTTATTATAAGCTTACTGTCCGATAAGAGGCTTATAAGATATGTCATACAAAGTATAACAACTATAATTTAAGGTATACTGTAGTAAATAGAAGGTAAGCTCCCTGGATGCAGGAATTTGTGTCTGTTTTATTCATCACTTTATCTCCAGTGTCTAGAAGGATGCCCAGCACATGACAGGCATGCAATAAATGTATGTTGAATAAGTGAATAGGATACACAAGTGACAGCTAAGAGCTTTCTAGATCAAGTGTCATTCCAGTGATCAGGAAGGACTTCATGGAAAAGATGGCATTTTGGTGGCAACAAAATGGAGATGTGTGGCAGTGTTTCACAAAAAGGTGAAGGTATGAATCAGGAAAGCAGGGGGAAGGAAGGTCATTGAATTTCTATTTATGCCCTTCCTTGCAATAATTTTTTTTCGGGAAATAATTAACAGTGTCAGCAGGCCAGTCTCTAGTACCCTGCGGTAGCATGTTCCTTCCAAAGACATTAACTGCTGATTTACACTGGCTCTGAAAATGTTTTAACTCTCTAGGCATGAATCTGACTTTCTTCTGTGTTCCATTTCAACTCTGCCTTTTCTTTTCTAACGTCATTTTCAAAGGAAGACAGAAGACCCTGAGTAAGAGGAGGCAAAATCCTTTTTCTTTCAGTTACTTCTTGGTTCTTTGAAAAAGAGTTGGGGGGCCCATTGCTGCCTGACTCCCCCTCCGGGATGCCTCCCCGGCCCATGCTCCCAGGTGCGGGTGTGACTCTAGCCACTGCCGCTTCCCTGCCGTGGGACCCTCTCTCATTTCCCCGGCCCCTTGGCCTGTGGTCTGAACTCCCTCCCAGTACAGCAAGGATGCAGTGCCTAGGCTGTGGAGCCCTGCAGAGAGTAGGGAAGCCAAGGCAGCAAGGAGGAGCTCTCCATCACCTTTGTCTCCCCTCCTCCCCGCCGCGCCCGTGTGCTGGCCCCTTCGCGCTACCAGACATTTCTTTTATGTAGTGTTGATTTATTTACCTTTTATCCTCATTCAGCACATTTATTGAGCGTTGATACTAGGTGCTCAGAATACAAAGACAGTAATCTCCTCTTTGAAAGAGGAGAATTTTCAGTGTGGTATCTAGATACAAAATAACTAGTCATCACAGTGACTCCGTCATTTGACTTGTCTACACCCCTTCTAGTCTGAGCGGGTTCACTAACACAGTTGATCTTAATTAACCAAGCACGTTTATTGGAAAGATTGAGCCATGTATATGTAAGTGCAGCCTATGTAATTTTTTAAAAAAATAAATGCCACTGTGAAATGGATATTTATTAAAAAAACACTGATTTTTTTTTACTGATTAAGAGCATGGACTCTGAAGACAAACTATGCAATTCAAATTTTAGTTTCTCCATTGGCTAGCTGTGTGGTATCAGGCAAGTCACTGAACCTCTCTGAGCCTCAGTTTTCTAATGTGAATTGGGAACAATAATGTTACCTACCTTTTGGGATTGTTGGGGTGATTGTTTGAAGATTAAATGAGTATATGCAAAGTACTTAGAGCAGTGGCTGGTGCATACCAAGTGCTATACAAATGTTAGTCACTGTTGAAAGTGTGTCTACTTTTTAAGGTCTTAACCATGGAACAGCCTGGAGTTAAATTCCTCATTTGAACAAGAGAAAATGTTTCTTTTCTTTAGAAACTGTCCTGTGTTTCAGTGCCCTATCTCTTACACACAATTTCACACTTCATCAGTGAAAGATCTAGAGATTCCAATATATGTTATCATGTGCAATTTGCATTCAGCATCAATGCTTGTTTCTGAAGACCTGCTAACACTGTGTCCCATTAATACTGGGCCTCACGCTCTGCCTGGTACTTTTAATGAACACCCAAGCTGGCTCTGCATCGATGAAAATTGTCTTGCTACCTTTCAGAATAATGTGCTTGTAGACAATTATTAGATTTTTCCTACTTCTGAGAAATAACTTGAGTTCAAATAATAGTAGAATAATGATGCTGCCTTAGATTTGAAAAATAGAAAAGCAGGCAGTTTAAGAATAGCTGTAACTTGCATGTGATCGATATTCCATATGAATCTAAGTACACTAAAGATACCCATCTCTTTCATTTTACAAGATAATAGTTTGTCCAGAAGATATTGTTAAGTGGGTTTCTTGCCTTGGAAAAATAAGCCTTTGTATAATTCAGAATGACATCTTTTTGTAAAGTCAGGAACCTTTCTTTCTGCTCAATGAGTGTTTTCTTTGGCATTGTTTCTGTAGGGTCTATTCTCCTGGAGGTTCCTGCTATGTCTGTCTACCTTCTAGGGGGCTTGTCTAAAGCTGCCTGAGCCCTGGGTGGAGGACTTGTGCCGGGGTCTGAGTTGGGTGTCTTGGGGGAGAGAATATGAGTACAGCATCAAAGGTCAGAACCAGAGAGACCTCCACCTATGGTAGGACTGGTAAAGAAGGAATCGTATCAAACATAAGGCCAGTTGAAAGTAAACTGAATGCGGAGTAAAAAGAAAGGACAGTGTAAAAGTAAGAGGATCTAGGAAAACCTCTGTAACCAGGACCGGGTTGTTTAAGCCTCCTGTTTTTTGCTCACTGATCCATGGTCTTTGGGATGACAGGCACAAGGTTGGGATATACCTAACCCTCCTTCCTGCCGACCCACATAATCATTTCTGTTAAAAGCAAGAGGTATTACATTATCCTGGGCTTTTGAGAATACTGGAAAA
Organism: Grampus griseus; assembly: GCF_964374135.1. Taxonomy (NCBI): domain Eukaryota; kingdom Metazoa; phylum Chordata; class Mammalia; order Artiodactyla; family Delphinidae; genus Grampus; species Grampus griseus. Next base: position 37,948,602 of record NC_139003.1, read on the forward strand.
TAAGTAACAGCAATAGAGTTACAGTTACGCAAATATATTTAGAAAATAGAATTTGAAGTTCTATTGATTATCATCATTATGAAATGTCTATTGAGATGAAGTGAATGCTGTCATCTTAGTGAAATTCCTACTTTATTTTTTCTGTTCAAAATGTTATTAAAAGTGTAAACATAATACATCTTCAAAACAGTTATATTACTCTGAGAGATTTACAAAGTATTGAACTTTCTTTTATTTTTTCAAATTTGAGGGGGGGAAAGAAGACAAATAAGTATTCTTGTAACTAATCTTCTTCGTACTAAATCCTTATCTGAGTTTAACCTAGATGAAACACAAGGCTTTTAGTGCAAATTGAAGATGTAGTTTTAATTTTAGATGCTGAGATAAGATGTCAAAACATGTTATTCAAGCTGACAGATCCATACAGTTGTGTTTTGAAATGCACACTCAATCTCAGGCAAGGGGATTTCATATTTTTATCCTTGAAATTCTCTGTCATTATGGCATTGTTTTTTAGCACAGCATTATTAATGCTGCATTCTAGTTTGTTGCCTTAGGATTCCTAGGGAGTTGAATGCAGTGACTCAAAGAAAATAATTATTGAGCTATCTGAAAGAACTACTTTATAATATTTCTTAGTGTTTGAAGGGGTTGCTGAATGGTTTGAAATTGCTTAATAGCCTTTGTTTGGCAGGTAAAAGAGGCTGTATAGAGGGAGACAAGTGTGTCAATCACTAGGCATCAGAAGCCTGTTTTTAATTGTACATTTCAACAGTTTTTAATATATTCAGAGTTGTGCAACCATCACCAATATTTAATTCCAGTGCATTTTCATGACCCTCAGAAGAAACCCTATACCCATTAGCAGTCATTCTCCACTTACCTCAGTCTCCCCAACCCTAGGCAACAATTAATCTATTTTCTGTTTCTATAGATTTGCCTATTCTGGACATTCCATGTAGATAGAATCATACAATATGTGGTCTTTTTTTTTTAATTGTGGTAAAAAAGCACAGAATATAACATTGACAGTTTCAAAAAATCTTAGCCATTTTTAAGTGTACAGTTCAGTAGTGTTAGGTATGTTCACACTGTTGTGAGACAGTTCTCCAGAACATTCTCGTTTTGCAAATCTGAAACTATGCCCATTAAATAACAACTCCCTTTTGCCCTCCTCCCCTAGATCCCTGGTAACCCCTGTTCTACTTTCTGTTTCTATGTATTTGACTGCTTGAGAGATGCAGAATCATACAGTATTTGCCTTTCTGCGACTGGCTTATTTCACTTAGCATAATGTCTTCAAGGTTCATCTATGTATTAGCATGTGACAGGGCTTCCTTCCATTTGAAGTCTGATAATATTCCATTGTATGTATATACCACATTTTGTTCGTTCATTCACCTGCCAGTGAACATTTAGGTTGCCTCCACCTCTTGGCTATTGTGACTAGTGCTATGAACAGATGTACAAATATCTCTTTGAGACCCTGCCTTCAGTTATTTTGGATGTATACCTAGAAGTGGCATTGCTAGATCATATAGTAGTTCTACTTTTAATTTTTTGAGGAACCGCTATACTGTTATTCCATAACAATTGCATTATGTTACAATGCCACCTGTAGTGCACAGGGATTCCAATTTCTCTACATCCCCATGACCACCTGTCATTTTCTGTTTGCTTGTTTTTATTGTAGCCATCCTAATGGTGTGAAATGGTATTTCATTGTTCTTTTGATTTGCATTCCTTTAATGATTAGTGATGTTGAGCTTTTTGTATACTTGTTGGCCATTTTGTATAATCTTTGTAGAAATATCTATTCAAGTTCTTTGCCCATTTTAAATTGAATTATTTGATTTTTTTGTTGTTGAGTTGTTGGAATTTTTTTTAAATTCTAGATATCAACCACTTATCAGATATATGACTTGAAAACATTTTCTCCCATTCCCTAGGTGGCCTTTTCACTCTGTTGATTGTGCCCTTTGATGCACAAGTTTCTAAGTTAGATGTAGTCCCATTTGTTAATTTTTGCTTTGTTTCCTGTGCTATTAGTGCTCTATTCAAGAAGTCATTCCAAAAGCCTTTTACAAATTCATATATATATAGCCAACTTTTGATTATAAGGACTGAGGTCAGTCATTCAAACAAAGCTTAATCCAGGAGTCATTTATATTTACATTTAAATGCAATTTATATTTATATCTGATTATGAATGTCCTACAGTTCTGAAAGGTAATTGCAGCTTTATTGTAAATATATGACTATATGATCAAGAAAAGCTGGAAATATGTCTGGTTTTCATGGCTTGACCCCCTGAGGGAACGTTTTACATGTCCTTCTTTCAAAGAATTTTCTTGGTAGGACGCCGACTGTACAAAGAAGTAAACTTGATTTGTTTTATTAAAAAGAAAGAAAAAACGTAAGCTGACTAGTTTGTTTAATCTGTTGAGATAGGCTGCCAACTAAACCCGAATAAAAGATATGCATAATTAAGGTTTAACTCTATAATAATGCTCAAGTTACAGGGACTTAGGCTACTTTGCTATAAAATGAATTCTGTTTCCCACTTGTCAGCAGGGGTGTATACGTGAGTGTGTATGTGCGAGGGGTTAGTTTGGAATGAGGCATATCCTAACCTCAAAGCTTGCTCTTTCTCCTTCTCTCTCTATTTTTATGTGTGAATGACTTACTGTCACCCACTTAGTAAAACAAGGTCCTGGACACCATTCCTCAGTCTTCATCTCCCTCACACATCACATCCAGTCAGTCACCAGATTATTTCAGTTTTACCTTCAGAAACCTAAGGCCACTTTTCTATCCCAGCTGCTGCTTTCCTTGTGCAGGAGGTCGTGTTGTGCCTTAAAGTACCGTGGCAGCCTTTCTGTCATTTATCTGCCTGCCTTGACGTGCCTTCTTTAATCAGAAGGCAACTTTCTAATACATAATTTGCTCACGTCTATCTCTTTCTTAAAGCTCTTACACGATTCTCACTCTTAGAACAAATACTAAACTTCTTAGCCTGGCTCACAAGCCTTCTGCAGTCTGGCACGTGCTTACCCCAACGATCTCATCTGCTGTCGTTTACTTACCCCTTTTATAGCTTTTATCTCAGGGTCTTCTAACTGCCTCTCTACTTGTCTGTATCTTTCAGTGGACTGTGTGCTCCCTGAGGTCCAGAACCTTGTGGTCTATCTAGCCCACCGCTTTAGCCCTCTTGCCTACCGAGCACAATGTGCAATGCATTAGGCATGCAATGAAAGTGTGTTGAATGAATGAAAGCAGCAGTGCGTGTAAGCTATATGGAACCCCCGTCCTCTTCCTAATTGCAGATTTTCTTTCAGTAACTTAGTGTGTTCACTAGTTTCTTTCTTCCGAGGAGGCTTGAACAAGTTCTCAAGAAATAAGATACGGTGAATCCTTTCAGCTTCCATTTCCTCATATGTAAGATAAAGGCTAAATCCTTGGCAGATAAATCTGTAATCTAAAGGGGTTGGGCCAGGTCATCCGTGAAATTCAATGCTGTGATCCTATATATACATAGCCACCTAACTTTACCAAAACTCCAGAGTAGCTACCACATATGTTTATATATATGTATATATAATATTTATAAAATTAAGTTTATTAAATATTTTATATATGTGTTAGTTCTGTACCTATTAACCTGTAAAGCTTAATCTCTATTAATGTTTGTTTAAACTTTTTCAGTGTGAAATATGTGTCTTTTTCAACTTATGTTTGATTTGCCTCAATGTTAGTATCATGTAAAGATTACTATATGTGAATACCTTCATTGTAAACTGAGAAACTATAAAATAGAGGAAATGAATATATTCCTGCCTATATGAAATATGTATTTGTTTTTATTTTACCAGCTGCATAATATGAGGTACTATTACCACTGTAGTGAGGTATTTCTGAGGGTAATTGCCATATTGTATGAGACACTGAAGTTCCCTAGAGGAAGAACATGATATAAATTCAAAATAATAATGGAAATAATTGCATTGTTTACTTTGAAAAACTCCTGCTTATACAGCTCATCAGAATTGCTGTGTATTAGAATTAGCTAGATCGAATATTAACTGAAATAACCATAGACATTTCTTTTATTTGTGTACCTTGGATCTACATCACATTTCATCTTCTTTTTTAATAGAGTCTTCTTTCCTTGCATATCTTTTCCCACTCTAGCTCACTCAATACCTGAGTTATAGCAGGAGGCTATAAGAATTGACATACTTGCTCTCTTGCCATCCTACGCAAGAGCAGAAATGACTAGAAAAGCAAGTTCCAGTTATATGCTTCCCAGGCTGCAAAGTCCCAGAGGGACATGTGGCATGAAAGGGAGTACTGACCATGAGATTTTCCTCTGACTCTCCTACCAAAGACAGCAATTCCAAGCTTTTGTCGTACCCTTCCCCATGCGAGGCATAGTTTCTTCCTGGTGAGAATTGATCCATAACCAACCAAAATCACACAAGCAATGGACAGTTTCTTCTTTTGTTCATTTGCTTATTCATGCATTCATTTTTTATGGAGAATTTAATCACTTGACACTCTTTCTTAGTTGTTTCAGTCTTCAACACAACACGGTGCCAAAATTCATTCCTTGTCTAGCGGCAAAGTTGCAGACTCTCAGATCGTGCCAAGGAAACGTCTTGGCTTGGAGTAGAATTACTGAGCCATTGGAAAAGATCCTGGCCCACAAAAAAAGAATAAAGGATCCCACAGATTCTCCCTTTATTACTTCCCTCTCCCAGGTTTCCTTTCAGAGGGATGACAACACAAGCAAACTGTTTTTCAAATGTGCTGCATCCCTGAAGGAAGATGTTTCTTGAACATGTGTTTTTATGTATATTTTATTCTTTAATGATAGCACATATTCCTATCCATTTTGGGTGCACGTGGCTTCAGGAAAAGGGCAAGAGCAGCCTTTCTCCAGGTATACAGTTTGGCCAACACTTTTTAAGTGTTAAGACTGAATTAGGTATTAATGAATACTGCTCTGAGCAAATGGAAGTCCATTTAAAATTTAGTTTCAGTAACACAACATGATTAACCCAGCACACTGCAGACTCACTTTACACTGGCGACTGGACCCGTGAATTTGAAAATCCTCTTTGGTGGATACTTTTCCTTCTCTCCTCAGTCACTGCCCATCCTCCCATCTCTACCTCTCATCAGTGCCATTCACTTCCCTTCCTAATTGTCACCCTCATCTACTGATCTCTGGGGCACTCTCTTGCCTTCCATGGTGATGGGCACCTGACACATCTCATCCTACGGACACTTTCAACACCTGGGCCTGCAACTTGGCTTTAACTCTGACAGCCTCATTAAGAAGACAACTTTGAAGCCATTCCTCCAATTTGTCTTCAGTTGAAATTGTGCTGCATTTATAGTCCTGAGCCCTGAGTGTTCTTTCTTTGTCTGAAATATAGCCTATTCTTGCAACTTTCTCCTTTTATACTCACTGAGCCTACCCTATGCCCTAGAATGAGCTTCATGTGATTTCTCTCAGTGTACCTGTGGTTGAACACCCAGCGGGCTCTGTGACCTTAAGAAATCCACCAGATGCCCACAAACCACAGTCTCCTTCTGTGTCTAATAGTTGGCCAAAGCCTGTATGCGCCCTTCCAACTCCAAAATTTTATAAACTTTATCAGTAGTAAGAGTCTTTTGGAGGTAAGCATGCTTATGAGTCAAATTATAAATTATTTATAGCACTAATATAAAGTATCCGTTTTTGACCCCTTATACCGGTGAGCACGTGCTGCTTGATTGTTTATTTTTTTTCTAGTCTGAAGACATCTAAGTGAATATACTGCCATGTAAATGGAGGAACTCACTAAAACGTTTAAAGATGACTATTGCTGCTAGAAGGAAAAAGAACCAGTATAACAGGGAGAAAGTTAAGCTCTGTCTCCATACAAATAATCGTTAAACTAAAATATCTGCTACGTTACTGAAGACATAAGACTCTATGATTTCTCTAAAACCTCTTATTTGGTGTTAATGAAAACATTTGTAGTTTGAATAGCAGGTCTTTGAAATTGTGTGTCAGAAATAACTAAGAAAATATGGAACAGATATAACCAAGTAAAATAAGCAGAATGATATGCTAAGTATTCTAGAGAATCTTGTCTGCTCTAAGGCTCTCTTTACTCTTTACTTTGCCTGTGAAATCTATGGGAAATGCTTGGAATATTTATCTAAAGAACCTGAAGATATGCTGATATAGTTAAAACCATAACTGTTCAATTAGGATTCCATTGTAAATCAGCCCATGGCTAGGTTGTTTTAGTAGCAGGGACACTGACACAGGGAGTTCATTTCTTAATTTCCTGAGTAAATGAGGACATACATTTAAAAATAAAAATGTTACCTTGCACAGTGTTACAGAACACAAATAAGGTTCAGAGCTTTTGTTCAATTTCTCTTCAGCACTTTTGCCGTACTTTCAAAACCACAGCATTTGTTTTATAACTTCTACTCAGGGTGTTCCAAGAACCCTAAATCCTTTTTCCAGAATGGAATACGAATATGAACGCGAGTGGTTTTGTGAGCCTTTGGACTGCACTTACAGTGTTGCCAAAAGTCAACTTTCTCTTTTTATTCGCTTTGGAGACAGCCTGAGGACAAAAACAAAATTAAAGATGGTTAAAGCCAAATATAACGTGTGCCTTTTCAGTTTGTCAAAATTGTAATGTTTCACATACTAACAACTTAAGTTGGAACTATTTCATCAGCAAGGTACTTTTATTTACCTGTGCTTCATGCCAGCGTTTATCGTTGCTGGCATTATTTTAGTGCCTTCTATGTGTGAGGTCCTCTGTTAGGTGCCCTGAGCAATACATCGTCTCTGCCCTCATAGCATTTACAGTCCTAGAAGAATTGTTAAGATCAAAACTAAAATAAAAAAATAGACTGAGAAATATATATCTGCTCTGCATAATCTGCAATTAATTTGACTTGCTAATACAGTGTTAATGAAATCATTGCAATTACAGTTTTTTACTAAATTAAGGACACCCATTTTGGCTAAACGAAAGAAATGGTTTGTAACAGAAAAGTTACTTACAGGCACAATTTTCTTATCTAGAACAGTCTGATAAGGCCAGATATTCAAGTTTTGTTTTGTTTTCAGAGAGAAGTTTCCCTGGCAGATCGTTACGGCAGGCACATAGTAGATAAACAATAAATACTTACTGATTTTATTAAAAGAACAACCAGAAAAAAGTATTAAATAATACTGAAGTAAATACTGGAACCTGTGTTATAGATCACACATGCAAAAGAAATTTCTGTATGAGAACAGTCACTATAAACTGAGACTAGTCAGTGGGGGAGGGGTGTTCATAAATAACCGACCACTTTGGCGACCCAAAGTGGCACAAGATCAGCACATATTCCTGCTTTTGCTTAGACTATCCTATTCCATTTCTGAGAATCTCCAACTTACTCTTTGTAACTCTACAGGCCATTATTGGATCTTTTCATTGTAACTTTGCTGGACCTTCCTGTATGATTTCCTATTCACTACTACTTCAACAAATAGTTTTGAGTTCTGACTTTGTGCCAGGCATCATTCTAGCCCTTGAGGATACAGCAGTAAACCCACCTGATCCAAGTCCCTGTGAACGTGCAACCGACACTGTTTTGTGTGTATGTGGAGATGGGGGAGGAAACAAAAATAAACAGTAACAGCAGTGTTGTGTGTGTGGGGGGGTGGGGCGCATGTGCGTGTGTGTGTGTCTCCATATATATGAGTGTTATGGAGAAAAATAAGGTACAAGAGGGATAAGAAGTGCCTAGAAGCCTGGAAGGGGGCGTCTTTTACATGATTGTCATGGAAGACTTTTTCTAATATGGTGACATGTGACCAGAGACTTGCAGGAAATGAGAGAGGGAACTGTGTGGACATCTGTGGGAAGAGTGGTCTAGACAGAGGAATCATCAATTGCCAAGCCCCTGAGACAGTAGCAGTCTTTTTCTGCACAAAGAACAGCAAGATTAGACCAGGTGAAGGTGGAAGATGACTTCAGACAAGTATCAGGTGAGTCATGATGTGTAGGGCCTTAAAAGCCATTGGTGGATGTGAGCAGAAGAATATACAGATCTGGCCTGGTGAAAGATTCACACTGGCATTGTGTTGAGAATTGAGAATAGAGAAGGGCAAGAGAAAAAAATAGAAAAAAGGATCAGGAGACTGTTGTAGTAGTCCAGAAGAAAGATGATCGTGGCTGGGGCCGATGGTAGGAGAGATGGTGAGAAGTAGTTGGATTCTGGATAAATTTTGAAGAGAGAGTGAACAGGATTTGCTGATTTGGTGATAGAGAAAGAGAATAGCCAATAATGCCTTAAGGTTTTTAGTCTGGAGGGTTGGAGTTGTTATTAACTGCAGTTTGGAAGACTGGGAAGACTGAGGAACAGGGCGGAAAGTGAGGAGTCAGGCTTTGGTTAGGGGCATGCTACGTTTTCGATGCGTAGGATACATCCAAGTGGAGATAATAGATAGGCAGTTGGATATATGAATTTGAAATTCAGAGAAGTTGGGAATGAATATATTACATACATGCATACATGTGTATGTATGCACTGACAAATGTGTGTATGTATATGTGTATACACATACATTATACATATGACTTGCATTTAGACACATGAGACAGGACGAAGTTAACTGGGAAGTGAGTGTAAATGAAGAGAGGTGTGAGGTCTGAGTCCTGAGGAATTCTAACATTTAGAGGTCAGGGAGAGGAGGACACATCATCAAGGGAGACTGAAAAAGGTACAGCTGATGAGGCAGAAGGAGAATTAAGAAACGATTGTAATTCTTCTGAATTACATGATGAAGTACATGTTCCAAGGAGTGATCAGCTGTCTCAAACGGAGCTGACTCTATAACAGCTGTTTTGATGGAGTGGTAGGAACCAAAGTCTAAGTGACTTAAGTTCAAGAGAAAAGCACAAGAAACTGGGGAAGTCAGAAATATGGCAGAGATATGGGGTCAAGAGAGCCTATTTTTGTGGTGATAGGAATAATCTAGCAGAGAGAGAGAAGTTGATGGAGCAGAAGTGATAGAGGTGATAGAGTGATTTCCTTGACTCAGTGATAGTAGGTGGATCTCAGGGAGCTTACTTCATTACGATGGGATTTCAGAAATAAAGAGGAAAGTAGACTCAAAATGTGAGAGCCTGATGGCAGTGCTTTTACGTAAGGAAGCAGCTGAACAATCAGATGTTGAGATTCTCAAAGGAACTGGTGGCACAGTCACCTGATGACAGTGATAACTTTGGAATGTGAGCACACTGGATAAAACTATTGCTCTTGAAAGAAACAGAAAAACAGGCAAATATGCTTCCCCAAGTATGGCATCTGTTAAAGATTTGTGCTTAATAAATGTCTTGTGAATGAATAAATATTAAAGTAAATAGCTACTGTGGGAAAATGTGCTTTTGCTTTAGGGGATTAAACTGGTTGGTGGTTCTGTTTTTGTTTTTTTTAAAATCACTTTTAGTGTTAAAAGTCTATGAGCATATAAAAAAAAGCCCTTTACACAATGCAAAGACAAAATATATCATACAGATGTCATCATTTTTCCTTTGTTATATCTTTATTGATCTTTGCAAATCAATCATTGTATTTTTTTCTTCTCATTGAGTCAAGAGTTGTCCTTAGAATCTTTTTCATGTCAGTCACTACTTTTTGATTGGTGTTGGCATTCAAGGTCAAATCTGTATATCATCACTAGTATATATTTATAAGATGACAGTAGCAATTAAGTCTTTCCTAAACCACATGTGAGTTATAGGCAAAATTCACCCTAAAACATGTGCATGCCTCCCAGGCCCAGATGATCTCCATGAGAGTCGGTATTAGGGAAAGGGTATGTGGAAGGACAACAGCAACTCATTTTTCATTGGTTACACTTGACCAAGGGGTCTATGACTTTAACAAATTGGAAAAACCACTACCCGAGGTGAAATTAGTTTCCATTATCTGCCTCATATTATGTCATTCACTGAGCAGTGATCCATCTGCTAGTTCAGTTCATGTACATCCTGAAGCTAGAATTATCCTGGAGGGCAGTCTTTAGCATTTAGTGACTAGAAAGGAAGACCTTGTTTTCAAAGATTGCAGTTGCACTCTAGTGAGCTGTTGTCTTAATATCAAATCTGAATAAAGGAATAAAGGAGTCCTTTAGTAACTCTTTAATTGCAGGAGACTAGATTTTCTAGAACAGAAACTAATCAGGCCATTCGTACTTTTGACTCTCTTTACAGGGACATTAGTAAGTGATGAACTGTGTAGACTAAGTATCTGCTTAATTGAGGCAACTGCAGTTTCAGGACTTGATTGCATGTGATTAGTTGTTTTGTACATTGGTGATGTATATGCTGGATTTAAATAGTGTCCCCAAACTTTATCACAGCAAGGTATGCAAATGTTTGCATATGTTTGTTCTCTCTGGGTGATTTGGGTCTTACTTAGCTTGACATATAGGTCCAAACATTAATTTCCAAGATCTACTTTATGGAACAGTAGAAGTATTATTGCTAATAAGAGACACAGTATCTGGTTTTCTTCTCTTTCAGCCTATGGGAGAGATAGCATAATGATGAAACAATTTTGACTGGATATACGCCAGTCATTCTGGGAGGACCAATAGCAGGCCTGTAGTAAGGCAGGCGGGATTCTAAATGTAACTACCGACTGGGAAAGTAACAGAATGAAGGGCTGAAGTGACGGCCACATAAATAGGAGTATGGGCACAAGTTCTTGGATTATTAAATTCACATATTCCAACCCTTCTCATGATAAAAGTAACTTCCCATGGGATGGGCTCCCAAGCTGTTCATGACTTAGTAGCTGTTCCGTATATTGGATCTTTTTGCAACTTGGGACAGTTTGAATTAGTTTGAGCTACACTTATTTAATAACTTTGATGTAATAAGTAAGAATATTTTTGTTTTCCGTGTACATCTACCCTGAGGTTTCAAAATCCAACTTTTATTTGTATTCCTAAATGCCTAGTTTTATTAATGGACTTATTTCTAGAAGGTAAGGAAATAAACTGCTCATATAGCGTATGCTGAAGGAATAACCATGCCCAGATCCAGCAGGTGCTGAGTATATAACCAGAAACACATCTTTCGTGCAGAGCTTTGCATCCCTTGAAAGGGACAGCTGGCTGAGGACTCTCTGTATTTTATTCAGCTCTGATCAGATTTTAGGGGCCATGGGATTGTTTTTATTCTGGAGATAATGACTTGTTTCTCAGAAGATCATAGAACACCCCTTTTGCAAGGAGGTAGGAATGGAAGCTTGAGACCGTAATGTAATAACAATCATATTAATTAACACCAGATCTTCACTCAGTGACAAGCACTGACCTCAGTGTTTTGTGAGAATTAAACCTCACGGCAGCCCTATGAAAAACTTGCATAAGGTCCTTAAGGTAATATGCAGTAAAATCAAGCTTCCAAACCTAGGCAGTCTGCTTCCAGACTCATAGCCTCCACTGAGCTGTGTTGGGGTACACTGTTCTCACTGTTTCCTGCCCTTTCATTCAGAGAATCCATGATGTTTGTCAATGATTTATTGCTTTCTTTCTAAAATTTATCCATATGTATTAGTTGAGAATATATGAAGTGGTATATATCAACTTATAATATTAAGTATGTATTTTTCAGAAAATCTGCTTTATGTGAATCACCCAGATATCTTTTTCTTATTTTACTAAATTTAATGTTTATTTTGATATTTTGTACTTTAATCTATGTGGGATTTAAAAAAATTAAGAACACTAACTTTTTTCTGTCAGTAACAATTTTTTTATTTGCATAGTACTTTATAGTTTACAAAAGCAAAAGAATTTGTTATACCTCTGACTTTATCTAAGGGATATTTCAATTAAGTAAGTGGGTGAATATGTAATTAAGTAATGGATAAGTAGTTTTATAGTTTATATATTGTTTTATGAAGAATATATTATTTGCCTTTGTATCATACAGGTATCTAAGATGGGAGAGGAAAGGATATGGATTAGTGTTATCTCCACTTACAGTTAAGAAAAGTTATCAGTAATAAATTTTTAGCGCCAGACTAAACCCAGTATGTTCTGATTCAGTACATAATAAAATGCTAACATAAACTAATTACAATAGTAGCAATAATGATACAGTAGTAGAAAAATCCTCCCAAAGGGCATTTATGGTATGAGGGTTCCAGACAGAATGTCTTTGTCACCAAGAGAGTATTCTGGATTCTCAGAGGAGAACATATATGGAAGCATTACCTGCATAGTGTGATTACCACAGTCCTGGAGTGTGCAGCTTGGGAAACTTGGTTTTACCCCCATTTCCCGAGCTACTGTATTCAATCTCCTGGGCCCTGACTCACCCTCAGCAAACTCACAAGAGTCCATGAAAACAAAACAAAATAATCAGAGTACAGTTGTGTTGTTTCCAAAAAGACTCTTCCTTTCTAGTGACCTGAATTGCTCGAGATTGCTGTCCAGGGTAACTTCCAGAGTCAGGATTCATGGAAACTGGAAAACTGTCTGGAATACCATGTGCTGAACCTGCAGTCAGAATAGGAGAAACAATTTGAACTAAGCCAGGAGTTTTCCCATTTTTTAAAAGACATGGATCCCTTGGTCAAATGTATGACAGATGGACACAGAACTGTGCTTGTATCTTCATACCCTGCACCTCACCCCTGCTTGTTGCAGCTTCTGAAGGGGCTACAAGAACTCAAGGCCCAAGATTTGAAACCACTTATTTGTACTCTAGAGAATTATAAAGAAGTATCTCTACCTTAAAACAGATCTGTATCTTTCATGAAAGTGGCAGGCGGCCCAACTCCCCCAAAAATTCATCATCTCTTTCCCTGAGGACTTTGCTGGATAAAACTTTGGCCAGTTTGGTTGCTCCCTGACTTTTTTCTTGCTCTTTTTTCTGACCAGCCTCATTGGTAGTTAAGCATTCCTTCTCCTGAGATGTTTATGCCTTCTATTGGATAATAGTAAGCCTTGATCCTCCCTCTTTGGGCCTGAAAAGAATTCTGTCACTTTAGAGTAACTTTTACCTATATCTTACATATCCTCTATGCTGATTACCTTAAAATTATTTTCAGAATTCTGCTGGTGCTTCACAGGGTCTCTTCATTCATCTTCATTCTTCTCTGCCTGTACTTCACTCTCATAGTGTTAGGAAGTTCACTTAATGTTTTATGTACCAGTGGGTACTGAAGTTCAATTTTAGTTTGCTCAGTTCAATTGTAATTCCTTAGATTATACTGGCATGCTGGAGGAACTTCGTTGTGGTCAGTTTTGTAACCCTTAGCTGTTGGAAATTCTCTACCTCTAATTGCTTACTTCTTTCTCACAAACATTGAAATGTCGAAATGGATTGTATGTCTGTTTCTCTTTTTTTTTTTTTTTTTTGATGTGGACCATTTTTTAAAAGTCTTTGTTGAATTTGTTACAATATTGCTTCTGTTTTACCTTTTGGTTTTTTGGCCACGTGGCATGTGGGATCTTAACTCCCCGACCAGGGATTGAACCCGCACTCCCTGCATTGGAAGGTGAAGTCTTCACCACTGGACCACCAGGGAAGTCCCTGTCTGTTTTTCTTGATCACTGATTTTGGGACTGGTGTTGGACTGAAATCTCATGGTGAGGAAAGAGTCTAATCCTATTACAAATTGGGAATTATAGTTTGACTTCAGTTTACCACTAATGCTCACTGTTCACTGTTCATATTTGAACCTGGCCTGACACTTAAATATCATTTTCATTATGTTTTAGCAATGAAGGAGTTTGTCAGAGTATTGAGAAATTCTAATAAATGTTTCTTTAATTGAGCTATGTGAGATATAATTAACGACTTTCCAAATTTCATAATAGTTTTTATTCAAATACTTAGTTATAATGAAACAAGCTCTCCTTTTTGACATAAAAGCAGCTGTTTTTAACCTGCCCTCTCAAGTTTTAGTTAATATCTTTGGAACTAATCTGTCAAAGCTTTTATAAAGGACACTATATTTATTTAATAGTTTTATATCTTTATCACACTTTCATACATGATTGAATACAATCATATAAGATATGAAAAATATGTAAGTTGAAGTTATGCTTCAATGGATTTTAATTACATTGGGACCCTAATAGAAGACTGGCTTAAAAAGATGTTTGAAATAATTAACATTACATTATTTTATTTTATAGGAGCAAAGTAATCCTTTGTACAAGAACAACTCATAGGTGTTTTGGCACCAGTGTTAGAAATTAAAAAATCATGTCTTTGCAAATCCTCTGTGACACTGGAATCCTTATGCTGTGATTCTACATGCATAAGGTTACTTGTGTTCCATTGATAATGCTCTGTTCATGCCTTACCACCGTCTTGTGACATGTTGATGAATTGGCCAATCAATATCACTGTCTACGTAGAATGTCTATAAGTAGTTCTTGTTCAGTGCTCTTGCTACTAACTTTGGCTTTTCTAGCTCTTTTATTATCTTTTTTTTTGTATATTTGCCAAACAAACAAAAATGTTTCAAAATATTGGTGAGAAGTTCCATATTTTCAGCCTACCACAGGGGAATCACCCATCTGTTTTCTAATGAGCATTTGTTAATAACAGATACATTGTAAATGGTATATAATAAAAGGTATTTACAAAATGAAGTCTCCCTTTATCCAAATATATTATCACCTAATTGCATTTTCTATTATATCATCTTCTGGTGATCCTTTGAAATTTGTTCTTCTAAAGGCGAGAGCTGTTACCGTGGCTAAATTGGGACTACACGTAACTGATTATTAAGAACTTTTAGCTAGAAGCAGTAGACAGGAATATGTGTTTGCCTTCCATCCCTAGTGAAGTATCTTTAAAAAGATAAACCTTTAACAGAGGAGAGGAACTCTGGACTGAAAGTTAGCAAGGTCCACAGAGGTTTTGGTAAGATGTGTGGCTATAAACAGAGGTTAATTGAGAGAACCTCCATCCCTCTCCCTAATTCCTGTTCTTAGAACAAAGTCATGTGGCAGGTGTTCAGTTAAAACAACAACAACAAAACCGATGGTTCTTCTCTAAAGAAATTGAAGGAATTGACTTGGGAAAGCTAAGGCTTCTAGAGGGATATTGATGCTCCAGCTTAAAGGGAGTAAAGTCTTCTTGTTCTGTCAGTTGAGGGGACTGGACTAAATCTGTCTGGTGGCTCCCTGCGCTTTTACCTTAACCTGCAAGTTGACAAATGTCGCTCTTTGCCTTTGATTCCTTCCCATGATGCTGCCCTACCCCACACAAATATCCCAGTCAGAGTTTCCACTCAAGGAAAAGACTTAGGGAAAAGTCCTTCTTAAACAACAGTGGATGAAACCTACATTAGCAACTCCATCTTCTGACCCAACAACATGAAAGTAAAAGATGAAAAAAAAAGGAAGGAAGAAAGTTGATTCCAGATGACAATGTAATAATTCAGGGAGCCTATCTCTTTTTTTAAAATTTAATCTGATATATTCAGAAATACTTGAGAGCATATTGTACCTGTAAACCAAGAATTAGGGATACTATGGTGAAGGACAATTAGAGGACTAGAGAAAATGATTGTGGAAATATATCAATAAAGTTAGAAAACAGTTTTGAGAAAATCATGCAGAAAATAGAGCAAGAGGTTAAATAGATGAAAAATATGAAAAATAAAGGTATAAGACATAGATACCAATAAAGGAGGTACAGTATAGGAATCTCCAGAAAAATATGAAAAACAAAGAAAAATTAGTAAGAAAATAGAAGACAATAACCTAGATCTGAAGGTGGAAATTTCTCATTTGATTGCTCCCATACAGCAATCTACACCAAGATACTGAAGTTTTGAAACACCAAAGATAAACATGAGATCATAAAAGTTTCAAGAGAAGAAAAAAAATGTCTTAAAAAGATCATAGATCAGATTTGCATCTGACTTCTCAGGCCCAGCAGTGAACATCAGAAGACAGAGCATTGTTTTCAAAGTTACGAGGGAAAACCTCTTTTGCAACTTTAGATGGTATTTACCATCCATTCTATAATGGCAGACTGAAGACATGTTCAGATATCTAAAAACTCAGAACATTTCTCCCCTAATCCACCAGCAAATCATGTGGTGAAGTGAAGATCCCTGTAAATTCTTCCCATCAAGAGATGTGACCCTGTATTCCCTCCCCCTTGAATCTGAGTGGGCTTTATGAACGCTTTAAGCAGTTGAGTGCAGTGAAAGTGACACTGTGCCAGTTTCCTAGCTCAGACCTTAAGAAATTACCAGCTTTCATTTCCCATCACTTGGAAAACTCTTTACGAGATCCCCTGAGAACGCCATGTAAGGAGTCCAACTATCCTGTGCCTGCCGTCTTGAAGTGGCCCCATTTAGGCATTCTAGTTGAAAATCGTAGCTGAGCCCAGCCCTCCAGTCATCCCTACCACGGGAATGTGAGTGATAACATATTTGAATTAACCAAATTTTCATGGAAAACAACTTAAACATATGAAATTTGCTAGAGCAGAATATATATTGCCAAATAAGTGAACTTTTATTTACTTAGATGAATATTTATTACTTTGCAATGTTTAGCTTGTAATTGCTGGGGAAAGTAGATATGGGAGAGACATTCAGTTTCACAGTAAGAGGATTATGTGCCTTGTGTTATATAACTCCACCTGCTCTTCATTCTAGTAACAGCCCCAACCTGGTAGAGCAAGTCCAGTCTTTAGTATAAGGAAACATTAGACTTTTGGAAGTAAATTGCAGGGTAATGACCATGGTAGAAATTTTAGGACAGAGGAAGTAAGAATAAAGAGGTACCTTGGGTCATTATGTGGTAACCCTTAAACACAAGGTTTACAAATTCGTGTTTTTTTGTAGGCAGTGGGAACACCTGAAGACTTTTCAGCTGGTAAGCAGAAGGCAAGGTCTCTTTCTGGTCATACTGAGAAAATGGCGAAAGCCCAGTGATCTGAGACTCATCTAGGCAGATATCCTGACAAACATCAGTTTTTGGCAAGGAGATATGCAGTCACCTATATTGATTACTGATTAAGAATAATGATACATTATGGAAGGAAAGAGTTCATATGAACAATAGGCAGATGTGGTAGTGGGGGAAACAGGTTAAAGTGCAACAAAGCTTCCATTTTCTGTTTCTGGAGCATGTCAGAAACTATAGTTTTATTGATGGGGTCCAGTATTTAAGGAACTTTGCAAGTTCTGAGTGTTCCACATATATATTACTTTTTAATTCCCTGCTCCTTCATAATGATTATTGTTTATAATCACTGATAAGACAAGGTAAAGACTGGACTAAAATATGGCAAAACATATATCTGACAAAGGATTTGTATCTAGAATATGTAAAGAACTCTCAAAACTCAGTTAAAAAAGCCAAACAGTCCAATTAGAAAATATGCAAAAGATGTGAAGAAAAAATCATTGAATAGGGTATGCATATGGTAGATAAGCACATGAAATGCAAATCAAAACCAAGATGAGATATTACTACACAAGTGTTAGAATGGCTAAAATGAATAATTGTGAAAGCATCAAATGTCATCAAGGTCGTAGAGTCCCTGGACAATTCATGTATTATTGGTAATACCACTGCTCTGGAAAACAATTTGACAGTTTCTTATATAACTCAACATGCAACTACCGTATGCAACTACATACCAGCAGTTGTACACGTGGGCATTTATCCCAGAGAAGTGAAAATTTATGTTCACACAAAAACCTGAACATGTATAGCAAAACTTTATTTGTAATAGCCAAAAACTGGGAAAAAATTATATATCCTTCATCAGGTGAATGGTTAAACAAAACTCTGGTACATCCATACCATGACATACTACTCAGCACTGAAAGTAATGAACTACTGAAGCATGGAATGACTTGGATGGATCATAAAAGGATTATACTAAGTAAAAATAATCCAAAAAGCTATGTTTTATATGATTCCATTTATATTACATTCTTGAAATTACAAAATTATAGAGATGAAGAACAGGTTAGTGGTTACCAGGGTTTAGGGAGATGCAGAGGGAGGTGGTCATGGCTATTACAGGTTAACATGAGGGCCCCTTGTGGTAGAACTATTCTGTATCTTGACTGTGGCCATAGTCACATGTATCTACATGTGTGGTAAAATTGCATAGAACTCAGTATACACACCAACACACATACACACACAAAAGCATGTAAACCTGGTGAGATCCGAATAAGTTCAGTGGATTATATTAATGGCAGTATTGTGGTGGTGATAATGTACTGTAGTTATGCAAGAGGTTACCATTGGGGAAACTGAATGAAGGCTGCACAGCACCTCTTTTTATTATTTTTTCAACTGCATGTGAGTCTACAATTATCTCAAAATTTTTAAATTGAGAAAAATAAGAAAAAGGCCTGTGTGTTTTTGTAGCCCATTCAGACAGAAGGAGCCTTTAAAGATACCATTCTCTAAGAAGAGACTGCTTACAAATTCTCTCTCTCCTGGTCCCAGAATCAATGACCATAAGGCAGTGTCTCCCCAGCCCAGGTGTTACCTCCCAACAGTGGTGATAGAAGTAACATTTACTGAATACTTAGTACGTGCACGTCACCTGCTACTTCAAACCCTTGGTTGAACGTTGGCTTATGCTGTCCCGTATTGTCTGGCACCTGCATACACCTCCAGCTTCCTTATACTGACCTATCCCTCACCCTCTGTTCTCCAGCTAGACTTGCTTTTAATGTGAGCTGTGTTTTCTCCCACTAGGAGCCATTTTCCCTTGGCGTTCTCCTGCCTAGGACACTCTTTATCAACCCTTGGTTAACCTTTTGCATCCTTCAGATCTTAGCTGCAATATCACTTCTTCAAGAAGCCTTCCCAGATTCTCCAAACTAGGTCAGGTGTCTTGTTACATCTTCCTGCAGTATTTTGACTGTTCATAGCATTTATTATTATTTTTAATTAATTAATTTTTGGCTGTGTTGGGTCTTCATTGCTGTGTGCGGACTTTCTCTAGTTGCAGCGAGCGCAGGCTACTTTTCGTTGTGGTGCACGGGCTTCTCATTGTGGTGGCTTCTCTTGTTTCAGAGCATGGGCTCTAGGCACGCGGGCTTCAGTAGCTGTGGCTCGCGGGCTCAGTAGTTGCAGCGTGTGGGCTCTAGAGTGCAGGTTCAGTAGTTGTGGCTCACAGGCTTAGTTGCTCCATGGCATGTGGGATCTTCCTGGACCAGGGCTTGAACCCGTGCCCCCTGCATTGGCAGTCGGATTCTTAACCACTGCGCCACCAGGGAAGTCCCCTCATAGCACTTATTATACATGCAGATGTATGCTTGTCTGTGTTGTTACTTGATCTTAATTTTGCAGTAGAATATACCGAAGTTTAGAGATGTTTTATGAGTTACACACTACTAAGATGATAAAGCTGGGGTTTAACCCCAGGTCCGTCTGACAGTGAAACCCATGCTTTTACCACTATGCTCTAAGGCATCTTATATGTATTACATCTAGAGGGATTTCTTACTTTGGGATTTTACAAATGCTGCATAAGGGTTTCTTGAAAATCACCTAACCTTAGGATTATATTTCTTTACTATTGTGGTATTTCTGGCGGCTTATGGATAGGTAGAAAACACACACATGCAGCTTGTGATTCATTTGGCTAAGAATACAAAGACTGGCAGAAACTAGGGAGGAGATGTAGCACATCTTAGCCTGGTTTTCCTTTATCCAGGATCCTTAATGGGCTTCAGGCCTCCTTGTGATGATGCAAGAATATTTAGCCTTGCCAGATATGGGAAAACACCTAATTAGAAACTTGAACCAGAAAGAACTGAAATACAAAATCTATGCACTAGACATGTCCATTTCAAGGACTCTTTATGGAGGTTGGACTCTCCTTGTCATTGAACCAAACTCAGTAACAGCAACTCACTTCCTTATCTCAGGGAAGAAACAAAGTAATTTCACTGTGTCCCTGATTTTTGCCTCTTGCTGATCAGCATCTTGGGAAAACAGTTTACTTACAACTACTCTTTAACGTAAGTACAAGTATTATCAGTAACTAGATGACTATAAATGGGTTTCAGTGGAGTTCAGGTAACTCAAGAGTTTTCCTTTCTACGGAAATTGTCTTAACTTTTAGCTTAGGTTCTAGCATCTGTTCTGATCTACTCTAGGTTCCTCTTCTTGGGCTTTTCCAATTCCATTTCTCCTCTTTAATAGACCCGGTAATGTTCGAACTCCATGTTCATCTTCATTGGGACTGTAGCTTCTGTTTCTCCTGATTTTCATTTCCAAGTTCTGAGTCTTTGTATGAGCCAATGACTAATGTTCATGTTAGTTTTACTTCTCTCTGTTGTGCTCTTCAAAATGTCTCCTTTTCTTTCTAATAGAAATGGTGTGATTGCTGCAGCTCTCTAATTTTCTATCTGCCTCGAATGTACTGTAGCTGTGGACCTTCCTCTAGGAAGATGGCTTCCTAGCCCAAACTGAAAATATGCTTCTCTATTTCTTGCACTATGTTCCTTTCTGTGTAATACCAATTAAACCTTTCTCCTGGCATTAGAAGCTCAGGACAGTGACTGCTTGACTCCTTGCTATACAGTATCTCATGAACCACATGTGTCATCGTTGTTCACAAGTAGGAGAGGTGTTGAAGAGATTGTGTCTATGTATTTGATAGCCTGTTGTATTAGCTACTTTAACAGAAACCAAAATAACAAAGGCTTAAACAAGGGCAAACTTTATTTCTCTCACAAACAAACATCTAAATTACAACTGGTCCAGAAAAGGAGGATGGGGGAACATGGCACTGCTCCAAGAGGCTGTTCAGGAACCAGACTCCTTGTTGGTCCCCAGCCTCTAAGGTGTTTCTGGCACCTACATGATGAAAGGTGGAAAGGGGGAAAGAAGTGGGGGGCCTACTTTTACAGGCATGATCTGAGAGTTGTATGTGTGATTTCTGCTCATATCCCATTGGCCAAAATATAGTCATATGGTTACACTTAGCAAAAAGAGAGACTAGGAAATGTAGTGTTTAGCTGAAGACTACACTTTTCCTATTGGTAAAAAGACGAAAGTGAGAGCAGACATTCAGGGACAACTTATCTTATTTTGTATTTTGGCTTGAGGTGGGGGAAATTACCCCAAGAACAGAGTTAAATGTAGGATGAGTTCCTGTGGCTTGTGGCAAAAGATGAGAGATCATAGGAAACTGATCTGGACCTGAACAAAGATCACCTGGGGCTGTCAGTAGAAAGCGTGTGGTTTCTCGACACAAAATGACGTGGCACGAGGATAATAGTGAATATTTAGGGAATGGATGAATACTCACAGCTATTCCCCAGCATATTAACGTGGGACTGGCATTAGGGATGGAATGCAGAGGGACAAATAAGAGACTTGTTTTCTTTTTATTCCAGGTAAGAGCCAGTGAGAACTAGCTCTGGAGTGTATATAGTGATAAGGACAGAGACAGGACAGACAGCAGAGACATTGGCGAGGCAGGGTCCCCTGAAACTGGCAGAGAGGAACCGGAAAAGTCAAATCTGACTGCAATGTCCAGCATGGTTCTCTAGAAAGAGAGCGTCTTCAGCAAGAGAAGTAGGGAAGTCTGGAGGAGGGTTTCTGTTCTGTGGTTTGTTTTGTTTGTGGTTTGTGGCAGTAGGGGAGAAGATAGAGAGGTGTATTTTGGTTTTGGCTGTTTGAGTCTGAGGTATCAATGCAACACCCAGGTGACTATATGTTCACAAGAAAGTCACACTTTGGAAAGAAGTAAGGAGAGCTCTAGAACTTTGAGGGAAAGAGATTTTAGATCCTCTTGTCATTTTTAATGGATCTAATACAGTAGTTGAAGACATGAGAATACCAAGGCAAAGAAAGAAAAATGTCAACTTTGGGGAAGACCTGTTTATTGGAGGATGACAAGAAGGGCTGGAAAGGGAACTTTAAAAAGAAAACAACAAATCCATGGATCTTCATTAATGTTGATAAGATTTTCAAGAAGGAGAGGCTCAGTCATCAGGGTAGAATTTTTAGAGAAAACAAGGACAAGGAAATAAGCCCAGTTGATTTACTCATCGGGAAATCATTATAACTTTTAAGAGACCAGTTTTAGTAGAGTGACAGGAGCATGAGCCCCAGCCGTGCAATTAACTAATTTGCAGAGCTGGCAGCCGGGAGGAAGGAGAGGAGGGTGCTGTTATGATGTTTCCTTTCCTTTTCATTTAGGCTATTCACGTGGCATGTGTCTGTCTGTGATTGTGAGCTGTAAGGAGCTGACGACGTATGTTGAAAGGTTGAAAGGCAGGAAAGTCTTAGGAAAACCAGGCCTTTTTCTTTAAATTATTTGATAAGATACTGTAATACCATTTCTTTCTCAATTGCATTATTCTCCTTGTGATTTTAAATTATATACTTTTGTTTTTATATAACAAGATGAGGTTGAGAACTCAGTAAGTATAAGTAGGTTATTATTTTCTATATGGTGTATCCCATTTGATGCAGTGAATTCTCACTAAAGAAATGATCTTTTTCCTTCCTAAATGATTCATCGTTGGAGTCCAGCCAAGTTGCTTTAACTCCAGGGACTGAATACAAGTGGCCTACAAGGACAACATTAATTTATTTGCCAAGAATTTGGCAATTTGAATAAAGCATTAATTATGGCATTATTTCTGAATATATTCTTAATTATAGTTATATTGATATTGGCTAAGAGTTTTGATACATTTGGATGAATTTTCCATATGAACAAATGCTTGAGTGATCTGATTAAACATCCTAATGAATCTGTTGTATATTATAAAGCTCTTGCCAAAACATTTCGGAACTCAGTTAAGTTAAAAAAAAAAAGTAATACATCTTTATTTGAATTTCAAGTATGGCTAAGATTCTGTTTGGAAAATTAAGCTAGACCGTGATTATGATTCATCTAAATTTTGAGGGCTGTTAAATGTTATTGCATTACTGATGCATTATCATTATACTTTCTTCTTTGTTTACTATGTATGAAGTGCATACTTTATGCCTGATATACTTGAAATGGGTGGTAAATCTATAATTATTATACATGTTATTTAATAACGCAGCTGTTAAGTACATAGTTGGGTATTTAAGTTACTGAAACCACCAGAAATATTTACTTCAATAAGCTTGTTGCCAAAGTCTTGTGGCTATTGTAATTTCTAATTAATATGTATTTATCAAATGTTTACCATGTCTAATACATTAGGCCAGGGGACACAGAGAATGTAGAGATGCATACAAGATTTTCCTTGCCCTCAGTAGACTTATAATCTCTTGGAGAAATAAAATAAATATGCATATAATTGTATCACATAACTTTTGTAATGAAAAATATATGAAATACAATCAAGGATGAAAAAAGCGGAAGGTCAGAAAAAGTGACAGTTTCATAAAAGAGCAGATATTGCTGATGAGTGGGATTTTGGTGGCAGAAATGGGAAGGGCAGAATGAACAGCCTCACAAAAACAAAGAGGATAACAGGGTCTAAATTTGGAGTTGAATAGATAGGCCAGGTGCAAAAGGTAAGCGTGAAGTGTGATAAGTAAGGAGTGATTGTGGAGAGCATGTTAACTGGAAGAAGGTCCTTAGGAGTATTTCAGTTCACAGATAATAGGAAGCCATTGTGGTGGTGGTTATTGTTGTTAGAGCCATGCATTTCCTATGCAATTAGCAGGGTCTAATAGTCTGTGTCTGAGGACAAGAACCAGAAACATCTCAGGGAGGGCCAGGATGGTCCTGTGGACCCAGGTTCCCATTCCGAAGAGGCCTAAGTGGGTGATTTTGATGTTATCATGTAGTGATAAAGACACACTGACAAGATTGCAAAAAGATGATCATCAAAAAACTTGAAGCTTTGCTCCTATTACTGAACCACATCACCTTTAGTAAACTGTGAAATATTCGTTATAATGATACTGAATCTTAATTTTCGAGTAGCACAGTTATATGGCATTGCGTTTTTAAGTGTTGAACACATTAATCTGTTGAATATGAACACTTAGAACAAGCCATCCTATATGTAGTTGTGTTTTGGCCCTTCCCCATTTTTTTTAATATGCTGAGAGGCTCAAAAAATGAAGGTGACCTCATCCTTTCTCAACTGCTGAGAGGCTGTGTCAGGGCTATAACATTTTCTTGTATGTACAGAACATTATCATTTATTAATCTTCTGTAGACTTTGCTTTGATCACCCTAAGTGATGTGGTTGGAAATACCAGTACTATGTAAACAGTTCATAGGATTTGTGCTAATCCAGTGTAACTCATGAAATTTACTTTTAATTATGAAATACACATTTTTATCTTATTGCATAAAAATCAGAAAATTTTCCTATCCAAGAGAGAAAAAAGAAAAAACTTTAAAATGCGCCATTAATAAAAATGTGCCACATATGACTATGAGTCTACTCTTGTCCAGCAACACATCAGAATCTGCCATAGTTAAGATTGTATAGCCAAGGAAAGCAAGGTCAGGTCTAATAGATCTAACTTTCTATATATCACATAACTGGAGAACCAACAAAGGTTCTCAAGTAGGAAATGGGGTCCCCAGGCTTATGTCTTTAACAGCCATCTCTTGGTAGTATGGTAGCCAAGAGAACATCGGCACTGGAGTTAGGGAGGTTGGTTATGAGGTTTATGCGGTAATGTAGGTGTCAGATAATAAAGGCCTGGATTTAGAAAGTGGCAAGGAGAAGGAGGCTTTCCAAGGCAAAAACTCCTGCCCCCAATGCCTGTGATCTTTCTGCTATTCCAGGTTGCCTGTGAAAAATACGTACGAGTTCTATCCTCTTGGTACTTACCACGTAATTAGGATATAACTAAAATAATGGAGATTAAGTATTTAGAGGAATGGAGCTAACTAGGAGTACAGAGTACAGCACGGGTGATAGATGTAGGTGGAAAAATAGTTATCCTATGATCTTAAATATGGCCTGTTCATATTTCTTATTAATCTATTGTATCAGCATGTTTACATTTAAATTTTTGCCTGGTATTATTTGTGAAGGCAATGGCCATGAATTTTACAGTATTCTGAAAGAAGTTGACAAATATAGTTACTTAAATATAACTTAATCTCTTCATGATTATGGGAGATAATTATAAATTAACTTATAATTACAAAGTATTAAGGATCTTGTCACAATATATATTACTAAAATTCCTTATTCGTGTGGCTATGTAGATATATATGTATATATTTGAATCATTGTTTATAAGCCGTATGTGCTGCTATATGCTTCTCATCAGAATCAATAAGCAGAAAATAATGTATGGGTTTTTACTGAGCAAGGCTCTGGATGGAAAGTAATTGCTTGTCCATCGGTCAACACAGATAATTGGTGGCACAAAGTTACATTGGTCTTTGTCTCTATAGGTTCATAGTGAAAACTCAGAAATATTTGTTGTTTGTTGAAGTTATAAAATAAAGATTGCAATAAAAGTTGAAGTTATTAATTTTTTCCCTACCAACAATCACTTTTACAATTTTTTCCTCATGTCTTAAAAGAATGTGCCCATCAGATGTGTGTGGAAAGAGATCAAATATATGTTTTTTTAATTTTGTCTTTGCTTTTTACTATAAAACAGCTTCAGAATTTTGTCATTGGTACATATTTAGTTACATATTGATATTTTTATTTAGAAATATTGCTTATTATAGCTATACTACATATTTAATTTCAAAAAGAAGAAATTGCAGATAAAAATTTAAAAATCGAACATCTATAATTCCAACTCCCAAATATAGCTATTCAGAAATAATATCTTAATGACTGTCTTTCCAGGCTTTTTTTCCATATGCTCATAACCATATATATTTTACTCTATTTGTACATCTTAATATTGTGAAATCCGCTGCAGATTTTCAGACATTATGACATTTCACAACATGATGTTTATTGAGTACATGATACTCTACTTTAGGAACAGGAATACTATACTTCATTTAATTGCTCCATTTTTGATGTTTGAATTAACTTATATTTTTTCAATAATAGCTTTTTATGTTCTTTTTTTGTTTGTTTGTTTTTGATGGTAGAAACAGTTCTAACACTGGGCAACTGTATAGACCACATTTGTTTTTTTGTTGTCCTTGTTGTGCTTTGTGACTTTTTGCTACTGTACGTCATTCAACCTCTTTTTCCTTACACATATATAGCAAAGGCTACTATTTGTTCACTAAAATGTATGTTTTCCTCTTCTTCCTGTGCACCAGCTGGACCACATTTCACAGTTTCTTCTGTAGTTATTGTGGTTACATGACTGTATTTTAGCCAAAGAAATATGAGTAGAAGTGATGTGCATAAAGTACAGGTCTGGCTCAAAACATCCCCCATGCTTGCACCTCTATTTTCTATTCTTTCCCACTGACTGGGACGGAGGCAACCCCAAGGGTGACCTTGGAAGCCATGTGTTGAAAATGGAAGAGCCATTGACGACAAACAGAGTTGAGGTGCACGCCCCCCATGGCTCCTACCAAACCGAAGCACTTTGCACTGTTATTTGAGCCATAAATGAACTTTGCTTAGGTTTGAATCATGACACATTTTGGGGTCACTTTGTTAGAGCAGTTAGCCTACACTTCATAGTAGCCCTAAAACGTCTTCCTTAAGCCTCCAAAGACTGAGAATTGAGGCTCTGCTTTGCCCTACATATTCAGCTTACCCTACTTCTTAAGTATCTCTTTTTTTTCCTTTCTCCCATTTATTTTTCTGGCATTCTCTGTTAAACTGATCTGGAACCAAGCTGTTAGAGATTGATAATGGGATAATATTCCATCTTTCTCAAGAGTATTTTTGTTTTAATGGAATATTCTGGGAGATTAGGGACCTTAGTTGACAGGAACAACTATAATTTTTAATTAATATCTTTAAATGAATGTAATGCTTCTTAACTAAATCATAGAGCAGTGTCATCCATACCATCTGTGAGATGTTAACACATTTTAGGCAAAAAAGAGATTCTATTCTTAAAGACATTTTGGACACCTGCATACTATACCCATCTGTTTGCAACGTGCAGTTCATGTTAGCATTTGAAAGGCTCTAAGAAACCTTGCAGTAAAGAAACTCATCTCCCTTCTCTAACCTAGTGTTTCCAAAGCTTAGTTTCCCATAGAAGCCTTGCCTTAAGGTTCTACCATTAACATCTTGGAATCAATACAACTAGTGTTCCATGAAACACAGCTTGGGAAGTACTATCCCAGGATATTAGAGTCGAAGAAACCTTTGAAAGGATTAACGAAAAAGCAAATGGAAAGGAACATTTAAAATTTTGCATGTAGTTTTAAAAAGATAACTGTTTCAATTCAAATAGAGTTGTCATTGTATTTTCAAAAACAGGTTTATTGGGTGAAATACAGTGCATTGTGAAGACCTGTCAACTCTGATTATCCTTTTCTCTGTCAAGAGTTTTAAAATAACAAGAATACTTGTTTTTGTGAG
The DNA here is from genome assembly GCF_964374135.1 of Grampus griseus. Classification (NCBI taxonomy): domain Eukaryota; kingdom Metazoa; phylum Chordata; class Mammalia; order Artiodactyla; family Delphinidae; genus Grampus; species Grampus griseus. The sequence continues at coordinate 37,976,100 of NC_139003.1, forward strand.
AATTCAAATATTATTTTCTTTCTTGACATCTTTATAAATATTAAAGATTATTTAACTCAGTTAAGTACATTCTTCAACCTGTCTCTTCTTGAATTTTAACCTGTTACCTGCCCGTACGTTATAGGTATATATAAAAATGATGGAATGATCTTGAAAAGAAACATTTATGATAACTTTAAATTTTCTATTCTCCCTTTCCACTAGTTTGATATATGTTTTTCATACTCTGCTATTTGTCATTTGGGTTAAGAATTTTTTACTATTTCATTGGGAGTTAACTGGAGGTCCCAATCATAACATTATATAGTACTTTATCTCTCCTTAAGAAAATAGGTAATCTAAGAGGAAAAATAATTAAAAGATAAAATATGTGAAGCATTATATAAAGTCCTAAGTTGTTTTCTTGAGGGGGGGGAATTTATTATTGTGTGATTTTTTTTTTTCTTTTTAATCAAGTGTGAAGATGTGTTTCACCCTACCCTAGTCATAGTGTCACAGCCCTGGAGGGGTTGTTGAGGAGATTGTGTTTTACAAACAGGCCAGCAGAGGCCCAGAGAGGCTCTGAGATTTGAGCAGGAATCAAAACTAAGTTTCCCTACTTGAAGTTGTGTTCATTCCTCTATATTATGTTGTTTCTTAGTTATATTTTAAAAATTCTCTTAGCTGGGACAGGCTTCACTCTGGGGACAGTAGAGGACAATCTCTTTGGCAGGATTTGCAAGAGACCTAGGAAGTCTTAGCATTAGGACTAGATAGACTATTATTTTTAGAAAGGAGGACAGATCTTTTATTCGTGTCTGCATCACCTGGACAGTTAGGCTCTTAGGCTTCCTTGAAGTCTGGGGTCAAATGATTTGCTTCTCTACTTCCTTTCGATACTTAGTTACTTTTTGTTTTGTATACAGTAACTGCCAATAACTTCTATTTAATGACAGAGCTGACCAATTTATATTTCTTTATGAAAATTGCTTATGTGGAGTTTATCAGATGTTTTCACTTCAAAGAGGATTTATTTGTTGATAATTGTATGAGTATAAATAAAATCAAAATTATGCATGTGTGATGTTTAATGACAATAAGCTTAATTTTAAAGATATGGTCCTAAATTGAGGGGGAAAGATGTTAAGAGGTTATAGTTAATGTTAAGAGGTTAATGATCTTTCACCTATGGCTTTCTGTTTTGGGTCATTAAGGGGTCATAGTTAATGGTTCTATCTTATAACTTTTCAAATTAGATGAGAAAAATGATGTGACTTAAGGAAATTCACAAACTACCATTTCCATAAGAGACTTGAATTGCAAAAATCCTATCTAAAAAAATACCTTTATCTACATGATGAAGTTGAAACCAGGTTATTTAATTTATGATAATTAAGAAAACCTTAATTTATAAGAAAAAATAAATGTGATTGGTATATGCTGTTCATATCTTTTCAAATATCCATTAGTTCTCACAAAGCATACTTGTACAGTGACAGTAGAGTCTTTTTAGGTAGTTCATGGACCCTGTTGTGTTAGCTTCTTCATGGTGCCCACCAATTTGCTTCATTTTTGACCTAATGGGACCTCCTCCAGGGATCAGAGAGTTGCTAGGTCTTCATGTCTATTCAGCCCCAGGATTCTCTACTGAGACTGCCAACAGAGGTGCAAATTTTGATGTTCTGTATATCCTTTTCCTCCTAATATGAGCACTTATGCAGTAAGAGCTCAACTAAAACTACTTGACTCTGAGTAACTAGTGATCTAGCCAGGGTCAAAATGTTGCCCTAAATAGGGAGTTCTGAATCAATGGCTCCTTCATGGAGTGTATACTTGGGTATGTGACCTGATTCAGTTTTATATCTTTGCCTCAATGACGCAGCAGGGTCTTGCTTTGGAAGACAGTAGCTCAAATGTATCTGTGTTATTTTTGATAACATGAGAATTAAATAGGGGAAATCACTATGTTGTCTCAGATTTTCTAATAGAACCTGAAATCAGATGCAGGTATTCATAAATTTTCCCAGTTTATACATGAGCAGTCCTCACTGGGACATTTTGAAAAGTCTTTGAAAAAGGTCTCGCAACGTATGTTTCACCTTAAATCATCCTACTATCATTTTTTAATTAATACATTTATATTTAGTTTCTGCATTCATTTTTTCCAAGAAATGAGAAAGCAAAGGTTAAGAGAAGGTAGTTATTATTCCAGACATTGAATACAGTTGTTTCAACTCTCCTAACTGAGAAAGTGGCAGGTGTTGATTTTGTGCAGTGCTTGTCTTGACAGAGCAAAAATAAGGAGGGCAGCAGAAGTGGAAGAGGACCAGATGCAGGGAAAATTTTATTTTATTTTAAACATTTTGTCATGCCCCAGGAAAGTAGTTTTAATTGTTTATTTTGTTGGATCTGATCTTAATGGTAAATTTAGCAAGGTTTTCCTAAATGCTGTATAAAGCATGACCAATTGTTTTGATTTGCCAAATATAAACCTAACTGTAGGCAAGAATTGTTAATTACCCACATAGTTTTAACAGTGTGACTGCTGCCAAACCCAATAATTCAGTTCTCTCGAAGCTCTAATTTGGGTTATTATCTCATTGAACACCAGTATTGATAGAATTAATCAGATAATCACAGATCACTTTTAATTTGTGTTAGTCCCACCTGAAACTTCTCATTCTGTTGCGAGTTAAGAATTGGAAAATCTTGTCATTATAAACTATGAAATTTTGAAAAAAGGTTACAAAACAGTATATACAGTTCTATTTTTTAAAAGTTAAGTATGTATAGAGTTAGAAAAAAAGGAAAAAGATGAACACCAAAATGTTTGCTAGCAGTAATGTCTGGGTGATGGGGAAAAGAGTGTTTTCAGAAAAAAATTAAAAAAATAAATAGTGGGAAACTGAAAGTACTAGAAAAGTCTTTGGAGCAATTTGTAGTGATAGCCAGACAACATTGTACCTTCTGCCCCAGAGAAAATTAGCATATGCTACATGGATTCATGTGGATATACATGTCATACATATATTCTAGAAAAGTTGTATCGATTTTTTTAAGTTATATGTATTTTTTTAAAGTTATGTATGTTTTTAAAGTCATAAATTGTAAAATGTTTTAGCAAAATTATAGATTTTTCTTTTTTTAAAAGAGGGATTAGTGTTTTTGATATATACCTTAGAAAGATTTATCAAAGAATACTTTAGAAATCAAAGCTTTAGAAAATTAACCGGAGGCTTCTACGGGGTCTTTATATCAATCATTAATCTATTCATACTGGGATTAAATACTTTTATCTTTCTCACTTGGAAATATGGAACATTTAGTATAGATGATAATCTTATTTTAAGTAGGATTTGTCCCTTTTAACAATTAATAGTTTGATCTATTTATTTCATATCAAAATTCATTGTGAATATACAACTTTTTAGAAAGAATGAAAATAATTTTAGACTGTCACCATCAGTTTCTCTTTGGTGTTACTTATACATTTCTTTATACTGATTTCTTAAAAATGAAATCCCATTGCAAATAATAATGGCAACCATGAGAAATTATAATTAAGTGTTCTCACTAATACATGAAGAGTCTCATATACATGGTTCTGGTCTCAGTTCTAACAATCTGATTTGTGCTTTTTAGAAAATATTTATTTGTCTATGGCGTACCTTTCTTATTATAAAATATAGGTACCCATTATTTCAGTTTAAAAATATTGCCATAATTAAGTCAATTAGGACATTTTAAAATACTCAGGATAAAAGCCTAGAAAATATATTAATAAATGGCTTAATCCATTATCCTAGACAGGAAACAGTGAAACAGTAAACATGAGACTAAAAGGTGGACAAATGCCTGTCATGTGTCAACTTTCTGGTGGCTTATTCTGAATCTCTTAGGCCTTGGATTTCTCCAAGGCCTGCTTGTTTTAAGGATGCTTTATGACCCATTTGCTGAATTTCCTGAGCATTTTTAATACAATATCATTGTTTTTGTTACCTAGTTTTTAAGTGAGGAGCAATTAATTAAAATACTCAACAGATAGAACAATTAGATTCCCTTCGCTTTCCGCACAGAATTGCTTGATTGAAATTTTGCATTTCACTGGAGCAATTAAATTGCCTGGTAAGAATATATTTAGCTACAAATTTAACAGCTCATGAACTAATGAAAACAATCAACAAATTACTGGGCCTAAAAATGGCTTAATCTCTCTATACCATCTTCAGTTATTAACAGGTTTTATGAAGAAGGTTCTAAGAAGGAAGGAAGGTAGGAAGGGAAAGAAGGGAAGGAGGGAGTGTAGAAAGAAGGAGGAAAGCAGGAAGAGAGCTGGGGATGCTGAGAGAGAAAAGCTATTTGACATTTATTTGGAAGTTGAGTCAAGCTTTCTCCTTGGTGGCAGAATCCTTGCATGTAATAGACCACAACACACACCTCACAGAGTGTTTCATATTGATCTTTGCAGTGAGAAGTTCATTTTGTGGTCTCAGTTTCAGAGATTATAGCTTCTTTCCTTAAGTAGGAATTGGACCCTTGGGGTCTGTCAATACAACTTCTTATCTCCTGAGGCTCATTTTATAAAAAGCAGATGCTCAGAAGCTTTTGTTTAGTAATTCTTTTTTTTGTTTGTTTGTTTGTTTTTGGGGTACGCGGGCCTCTCACTGTTGTGGCCTCTCCTGTTGCGGAGCACAGGCTCCGGACGCGCAGGCTCAGCGGCCATGGCTCACGGGCCCAGCCGCTCCACGGCATGTGGGATCTTCCCGGACCGGGGCACGAACCCGTGTCCCCAGCAGGTGGACTCTCAACCACTGCGCCACCAGGGAAGCCCTGTTTAGTCATTCTTTTGATCTCTGAAGCAAGATTTGGGGGTCAACAGTGCCAATTGTCATCACCTCTTTTTATTCATGACACAATAGATGCTAAGAGAGGTAAATGACTTGCTCAAGGTGATACAGCTCACATTTGGGCCTGAATCCTAAAAATACCATGAGTGCCATAAATTGTAATAAGGTCTGTTTTGTAAACTAGTGCCATGCAGAGTGCCTTGTACCTGGTTGTAGTTCAGCAAACATTTGTTGAATGAACTAATGATTGTAAGAAATAAATTCTTCTATATCTAATACCATAGCCTTTCTGTTACATCATAGCTTCTCATCATTATGTCTACTCTGGGTGAGGTTTTTATATTCTAAGGAACCCTGGAAATGGAACGTTTTGCTCTTTCTTACTTGAGTTATGTTGTTCCATACTAGTTGTAGGTCCAATTCCAGGTTGGAGTTAAATATGGAATTATTAGAATGTTGGTTTTTTTCCTAGTAGATTTTGTTTTCCCACTAGTTTACAATTTTGTACGTGTTTTGAAATCAATATTTTGTGTCCTGTTCGTTTTGGAAATATTTTATAGCTTTTCTTTGTGGCTTATGTCTTTATTGAATGTGTGGGGATCCAGTATGCTGAATTTCATAGAGTTTTCATGTGAAGGTTTCCAGCTGTGTCTGTCAAAGGTGGGCTAGGAACATCTACATCAGAATCATCTATGTGCTTTTTAAAATGTGTATTTCACATTCCTAGGATTCAACCCTAGACTTTAAAGTTTCAGAACCACTAATCCATAGACTAAGATCTATCATTCATTTTCATGTCAGTATAAATTCTCTTGGAAAGAATTAAGGAATTATGAGTTTTTTCAAAATTTCAGCTGCCATTTTTTATTAGATCATAAGAAATATACCAAGATATTGCTACTAGGTTGCTAAATCATTTTGAATATTCATGAGCAAGGACTAGTATCAGTCATGAAAATGACAATTAAAGTACAGAATTCAGATATTCACAACAACCTGGGATAAACCTTGAAGACACTATGCTAACTGAAATAAGCCAGACACAAAAGAATATTGTATGATTTTACTTATATGGGATACCTAGTAGCAATTTCTTGGTATATTTCTTATAAACTAATCACTATGAAATACTCCTTTTTTTTTTTTTTAAGCCCTAGTAACTGACTTGGGACTGTATGCAATGAGAAAGTTCAGACAATCACTACTTTCATATCTTCCCTTCGACTTGAGGAGACCAAGTAATCTAAAAATAAATAAGTAGCAAATGGGAACTTCTAAAATGCTTCATGGTATCAATATTAAAGGAATTCAAGAGGAGCGAGAATATTCTTGATAGATTCCAGACTAGCTTTTGGCTTTATGGGTAGTGTTTCACATTTAGAATTTAAATGGTATCAGCTCTATCTATACATTGCAAAAGCCATTTTTACATTATTTTGAAGCTGTTATGTTCTAGTTTGGTGTTTCAGAATTTAAATATGAGATCACACAACTGAGCTTAATGTAACCTGAAAGCATATAGGAAAAACTAAAAGTATGCAGGAAAAACCAATACGCTGTTAATCAGCATACCTTCCGTTTACACTGAGAGCATTCCATTTTTGTGTTTGGTAATATTTCTAATGAAACCAGAGTTTCACTGTAACTGTGACAATAAAACCCATTGCAGTACTAGTTTGTCACCTCACCTATATCCAGGAAACAACTTAGCACCAAGAGGCCGTTCAAAACAAAGAGGCTGAGTGTCACTGCACTGCCCAATTGTACCTGACTAGGTTTTTCTCCTTGTTGTTTGACCCTAGAAGGTATATATTAGAAAGTCTTCGGAGGCAAAAGAAAAAAATTACTGTGAATTATTATGACGTTTTGCAGGAAAATCCCCTATTGTATGAATGAGAATAAAAGCCTCAAAATACCTATGTGTGATAGTGAATTCCACATTACAGTGCAAATAAACATGCTTTTGAAAAAAAACAAAAACAAAGAGGCTTTCTTGGAAGGGGATGTGTGCCACCAGGTCAGTATGTTACTTCAGCTGACTCCAGCATAAGACATATAGGAGCTATGGTCCTGAAAATTAGCTCTCTCTGTCAAGTTGGCAGTTAAGAAATTCTGCATGCGTTCTCCAAAGCTAAGGTTAAGGTGATAAAGTAATTGAGCCTTTTAACACTCAAAGAAAGGTGGAGGTGAAATGAAATCACCATTCAAAACAGCAAATAATTAATTGAGTCTCTGTTAACAGGCAGGAGGTCAAGTACACATGGCCACAGCAACCACACAGCCTGCATTCTAAACAGCTGCGTCTTTGACTTGAAAGTGATTAGATTGCATTGTTGGGAACTCATTAAAATGAGATTTTAGCTTAGAAAGGTAGTAATATAGTTTGAAAGATACTGTAAGAGATGATCATTTACTTTTTGTCTTCTAATTTGTTCTGTAGAGTTGCAACCCTTGAGTTCCATTTCCTTGCTTTTTCTTTATTAAATTATGCTACATATTTGCTTTAAACCTGTAACTAATAGTTCTACTCTAGTATATTGATTATGTGACTAGATCAGTGTAACTATGAACAGTTAGACTTTTATGTATTAAAAGTTAATAAAAAGGAAATAAGACTTTTCCAGAAACACTCTTTTGTTTTTTAGTTGTTTTTTTTCCTCTAGCTTGAATATGAAATGCCTAGGTGTAGTTTTTTTTTAATTTATTTTTTGAACAATGTGTTCATTGTATTTTATTTTTTTTTACTTGAATGATACGTATATATTTTATGCAGCAGGTTCTTATTAGTCATCAATTTTATACGCATCACTGTATACATGTCAATCCCAATCGCCCAATTCATCACACCACCACCCCCATGCCCTGCCGTTTTCCCCCCATGGTGTCCATATGTTTGTTCTCTACATCTGTGTCTCAATTTGTGCCCTGCAAACCAGTTCATCTGTACCATTTTTCTAGGTTCCACAGATATGTATTAATATACGATATTTGTTTTCCTCTTTCTGACTTACTTCACTCTGTGTGACAGTCTCTAGATCCATCCACGTCTCAACAAATGACCCAATTTCGTTCCTTTTTCTGGCTGAGTAATATTCCATTGTATATATGTACCACATCTTCTTTATCCATTCATCTGTCGATAAGCATTTAGGTTGATTCCATGACCTGGCTATTGTAAATAGTGTTGCAGTGAACATCGGGGTACAAGTGTCTTTTTGAATTCTGGATTTCTCTGGGTATATACCCAGTACTGGGATTGCTGGATCATATGGTAATTCTATTTTTAGATTTTTAAGGAACCACCATACTGTTCTCCATAGTGGCTGTATCAATTTACATTCCCACCAACAGTGCAAGAGGGTTCCCTTTTCTCCACACCCTCTCCAGAATTTGTTGTTTGTAGATTTTCTGACGATGCCCATTCTAACTGGTGTGAGGTGATGTAGATTTGATTTGCATTTCTCTACTAATTAGTGATGTTGAGCAGCTTTTCATGTGCTTCTTGGCCATCTGTATGTCTTCTTTAGAGAAATGTCTATTTAGGTCTTCTGCCCATTTTTGCTTTGGGTTGTTTGTTTTTTTAATATTGAGCTGCATGAGCTGTTTATATATTTTGGAGATTAATCCTTTGTCTCTTGATTCGTTTGCAAATATTTTCTCCCATTCTGAGCATTGTCTTTTCATCTTATTTATGGTTTTCTTTGCTGTGCAAAAGCTTTGAAGTTTCACTAGATCCCATTTGTTTATTTTTGTTTTTATTTCCATTACTCTAGGCGGTGGATCAAAAAAGATCTTGCTGTGATTTATGTCAAAGAGCATTCTTCCGATGTTTTCCTCTAAGAGTTTTATAGTGTCTGGCCTTATATTTAGGTCTCTAATCCATTTTGAGTTTATTTTTGTGTATGGTGTTAGGGAGTGTTCTAATTTCATTCGTTTACATGTAGCTGTCCAGTTTTCCCAGCACCACTTATTGAAGAGACTGTCTTTTCTCCATTGTATATCCTTGCCTCCTTTATCATAGATTAGTTGACCATAGGTGTGTGGGTTTATCTCTGGACTTTCTATCTTGTTCCATTGATCTATGTTTCTGTTTTTGTGCCAATACCATATTGTCTTGATTGTAGCTTTATAGTATAGTCTGAAGTCAGGGAGTCTGATTCCTCCAGCTCCTTTTATTTTCCCTCAAGACTGCTTTGGCTATTCGGGGTCTTTTCTGTCTCCATACAAATTTTAAGATTTTCTGTCCTAGTTCCGTAAAAAATGCCATTGGTAATTTGATAGATATTGCATTGAATCTGTAGATTGCTTTGGGTAGTATAGTCATTTTCACAATATTGATTCTTCCTATCCAAAGACATGGTATATCTCTCCATCTTTTGGTATCATCTTTAATTTCTTTCATCAGTGTCTTATAGTTTTCTGCATACAGGTCTTTTGTCTCCCTAGGTAGGTTTATTCCTAGGTATTTTATTCTTTTTGTTGCAGTGGTAAATGGGAGTGTTTCCTTAAATTCTCTTTCAGATTTTTCATCATTAGTGTATAGGAATGCAAGAGATTTCTGTGCATTAATTTTGTATCCTGCAACTTTACCAACTTCATTGATTAGCTCTAGTAGTTTTCTGGTGGCATCTTTAGGATTCTCTATGTATAGTATCATGTCATCTGCAAACAATGACCGTTTTACTTCTTTTCTGATTTGGATTCCTTTTATTTCTTTTTCTTCTCTGGTTGTTGTGGCTAGGACTTCCAACACTATGTTGAATAATAGTGGTGAGAGTGGACATCCTTGTCTTGTTCCTGATCTTAGAGGAAATGCTTTCCGTTTTTTGCCATTGAGAGTGATGTTTGCTGTGGGTTTGTCGTATATGTCCTTTATTATGTTGAGGTAGGTTCCGTCTATGCCCACTTTCTGGAGAGTTTTTATCATAAATGGGTGTTGAATTTTGTCAAAAGCTTTTTCTGCAACTATTGAGATGATCATATGGTTTTTCTTCTTCAATTTGTTAATATGGTGTATCACATTGATTGATTTGCATATATTGAAGAATCCTTGCATTCTTGGGATAAATTCCACTTGGCCATGGTGTATGATCCTTTTAATGTGTTGTTGGATTCTGTTTGCTAGTATTTTGTTGAGGATTTTTGCATCTCTATTCATCAGTGATATTGTTGTGTAGTTTTCTGATTTTGTAGTATCTTTGTCTGGTTTTGGTATCAGAGTGATGGTGGCCTCATAGAATGAGTTTGGGAGTGTTCCTTCCTCTGCAATTTTTTGGAAGAGTTTGAGAAGGATGGGTGTTAGCTCTTCTCTAAATGTTTGATAGAATTCACCTGTGAAGCCATCTGGTCCTGGACTTTGGTTTGTTGGAAGATTTTTAATCAGAGTTTCAATTTCATTCCTTGTGATTGGTCTGTTCATATTTTCTATTTCTTCCTGGTTCAGTCTTGGAAGGTTATACCGTTCTAAGAATTTGTCCATTTCTTCCAGGTTGTCCATTTTATTTTCATAGGGTTGCTTGTAGTAGTCTCTTAGCATGCTTTGTATTTCTGCGGTGTCTGTTGTCACTTCTCCTTTTTCCTTTCTAATTTTATTGCTTTGAGTCCTCTCCCTCTTTTTCTTGATGAGTCTGGCTAATGGTTTATCAATTTTGCTTATCTTCTCAAGAACCAGCTTTTAGTTATTTGATCTTTGCTATTGTTTTCTTTGTTTCTATTTCATTTATTTCTGCTCTGATTTTTATGATTTCTTTCCTTCTGCTAACTTCGGGTTTTCTTTGTTCTTCTTTCTCTAGTTCCTTTAGGTGTAAGGTTAGATTATTTATTTGAGATTTTTCTTTTTTCTTGAGGCAGGCTTGTATAGCTATAAAATTCCCTCTTAGAACTGCTTTTGCTGCATCCCATACATTTTGGATCATTGTGTTTTCATTGTCATTTGTCTCTAGGTATTTTCTGATTTCCTCTTTGATCTCTTCAGTGACCTCTTGGTAATTTAGTAACGTATTATTTAGCCTCCATGTGTTTGTGTATTTTACGTTTTTTTCCCTGTAATTCATTTCTAATCTCATAGCATGTGGTCAGAAAAGCTGCTTGATATGATTTCAATTTTCTTAAATTTACTGAGGCTTGATTTGTGACCCAAGATGTGACCTATCCTGGAGAACGTTCTGTGTGCACTTGAGAAGACAGCATACTCTGCTGTTTTTGGATGGAATGTCCTCTAAATATCAATTAAATCTGTCTCGTCTGTTATGTCATTTAAAGCTTCTGTTTCCTTATTTATTTTCATTTTGGATGATCTATCCATTGGTGTAAATGAGGTGTTAAAGTCCCCCACTATTATTGTGTTACTGTTGATTTCCTCTTTTACAGCTGTTAGCAGTTGCCTTATGTATTGAGGTACTCCTATGTTGGGTGCATATATATTTATAATTGTTATATCTTATTCTTGGATTGATCCCCTGATCATTATGTAGTGTCCTTCCTTGTCTCTTTTAACATTCTTTATTTTAAATTCTATTTTATCTGATATGAGTATTGCTACTCTAGCTTTCTTTTGATTTCCATTTGCATGGAATATCTTTTTCCATCTCCTCACTTTCAGTCTGAATGTGTCCCTAGGTCTGAAGTGGGTCTCTTGTAGACAGCACATATATGGGTCTTGTTTTTGTATCCGTTCAGCAACCCTGTGTCTTTTGGTTGGAGAATTTAATCCATTCACATTTAGGGTAATTATTGATATGTGTGTTTCTAGTACCATTTTCTTAATTGTTTTGGGTTTGTTTTTGTAGGTCCTGTTCTTCTCTCGTGTCCCCAGTTAGAGAAGTTCCTTTAGCATTTGTTGTAGAGCTGGTTTGGTGGTGCTGAATTCTCTTAGCTTTTGCTTGTTGTAAAGCTGTTGATTTCTCCATTGAATCTGAATGAGATCCTTGCCGGGTAGAGTAATGTTGGTTGTACATTCTTCCCTTTCATCACTTTAAGTATATCATGCCACTCCCTTCTGGCTTGTAGAGTTTCTGCTGAGAAATCAGCTGTTAACCTAATGGTAGTTCCCTTGTATGTTATTTGTCGTTTTTCCCTTGCTGATTTTAATAATTTTTCTCTGTTTTTAATTTTTGCCAGTTTGATTACTATGTGTCTTGGCATGTTTCTCCTTGGGTTTATCCTATATGGAACTCTCTGCACTTCCTGGACTTGGGTGGCTATTTCCTTTCCCATGTTAGGGAAGTTTTCGACTATAATCTCTTCAAATATTTTCTCTGGTCCTTTCTCTCTCTCTTCTCCTTCTGGGACCCCTATAATGCGAATGTTGTTGCATTTAATGTTGTCCCAGAGGTCTCTTAGGCTGTCTTCATTTCTTTTCATTCTTTTTTCTTTATTCTGTTCCATGGCAGTGAATTCCACCATTCTGTCTTCCAGGTCACTTATCCATTCTTCTACCTCAGTTATTCTGCTATTGATTCCTTCTAGTATAGTTTTCATTTCAGTTATTGTGTTGTTCATCTCTGTTTGTTCTTTAATTCTTCTAGGTCTTTGTTAAACACTTCTTGCATCTTCTCGATCGTTGCCTCCATTCTTTTTCCGAGGTCCTGGATCATCTTCACTATCATTTTTCTGAATTCTTTTTCTCGAAGGTTGCATATCTCCACTTCTTTTAGTTGTTTTTCTGGGGTTTTATCCTTCATCTGGTACATAGCCCTCTGCTTTTTCATCTTGTCTATCCTTCTGTGGATGTAGTTTTTGTTCCACAGGCTGCAGGATTGTAGTTCTTGCTTCTGCTGTCTGCCCTCTGGTGGTTGAGGCTATCTCCAGAAACACTTGAATTAGCTACATCTTCATCATATAACTCCTCTGAGTATTGTATTTAAATCTTTAAAGCCTGGAATGATAAGGGTTTAGGGAATGGTGATTGTAAAAGATGAGATGTTTAGAAAGTTTTCCTCCTATGTATAACACAAAACAGTGTAAAAGGAAATAATTGTGTTTGAAAGAGAAGGCCAGAAGAAACTTAGATATTAGCTCATTGAAAAAATTATATCTGAGGAGGATAGTGTCCAAAGTATACAGGGGTAGTGTTGAAGAAAAGCTTTGGGAAGAAGAATTGGAAACGGCCCGGGGCATTTCTTGGATGGTGGGATGGAGAATTAGAGGGAGGCATCTGAGTGCCAGTGAACAGCCTGGAGGGATGGGCAATGCGCTGGAAAAAAGCAAGCAAACAGATGGTAGTGGCAAGAAAGAGCTGATAAAAGGTGGGAGAGATACGGTGGTGTGCATCAGTAAGGCTTTGGGGTTATACATCTTTAAAGGAAGCTGAATCAGGATTTTTGTGAGAAGTATTTTTGTGATTTTGTTATATCTTTTCAAGAAAGGCATTTTATTTTAGAGCGTAGACTTAGGTTAGTTAAAAGTCCCAAACAAAGTTTAATAATGTTGCATAAGTGAAAACATCTCTCCATGTGGTCAGTCCAAAACATGATGCCATTGCCTATAAACCCACTCCAAAGAAGATTAGCCCCCTGAAAACGTATTCTATACTGGAGATCTTTCTTAATCACTGATGTTTGTGCTCTTGTTTCTTGGCAAAGCTCCCCTGCTACAGTGAAATGAAACTCATAAATTTCTACCATTCGGATGAAGAATGGTGGGTGGTGAGCATATGTTTCTGAGAATCTGCTCTTATTTAAATCAAAGCCTCCTTCATGCATTTAACCGATAGGCATGTAAGACCAGTTGGAGATTATTTCCCTTAATTCTATTTGGCCTTGTTTTACTCCATTGTAGAAGTATTTGAGAGTTATTAATGGTTATACCTGTGTCTGGAAGATATTCATTAAGCTTCAGCTGTGGGAGCCATATGGAAATCAGGCCCCCTGTGGATTTCCTGCACACATGAAGAGGAGAGTTTGCTTCCATTTTGACTTAATAATCTCTCACTGCTGTTCTGGTTTTGAGGAAAGCCGTTGATCATGTTTGAGCCGTAGAGTGGTTTCAGAGCCTGTGAAATGTACGAAGAGCAACAAAGTGACAGCTGGAGAGATTAGAGTCCATTTTGTGTGTGTACAGAATTAGAGGACTGAGGCTCACAAAAGCAGGCAAGCCTTCTCACATTAATCAACGTCTTTTAAAGTAGAATCAAAGTGGTTTTCTGTAAGGAAAAACAAATGTGGGTAGACACTGTATATTCCATTTTAAGTGGGTCCCCATTATTTGCAATAAAGCTTTATGGACTAGAAAAAACATGTCTACCATATATTTATATTAAAGAATGGTAGAAAAGGGTAAATCATCTGGCAAGTTGTAGCCTCAACATACTCAGTTTTTATTTAAAAAGACATACCTGAACATATTTTATAGTTATTGCTGACTGTATACAGTCAACTAAAAATAGCAAGGTGATCTTTAGCCTTGTGAAAGAATGCATCACAGATTGAGATATAGTTGTAATTTTTGAAACGGGATTCCTTTGGTGTTCTGTATCTAGAACACTTGCAACTAGGGATATTTTGACCTCTGAATTTTCTTACAAAGGATAAAACTTTTCCAGGATAACCTAATGGGAAAGGACAGTCATGAGATTGTAACAACAGCATAACTGACTTTGTCAGATTCTGAGGCTCTGTTAAACCAATTTGGCTAGAAACCAAATTTAGCAACTCTAAGGGTCTTCTGTCTTCAAGTGGTTTCTTTGGTGCATCTATTGGCCCTGCACTCTCTTCCTACTTACCTGATGGTCTGTATCTCTGTGGCTTGGTTTACCCTAATAACTTGGTAACTTCTGTTAGTTCTTGGAAATAGTCTCCCCCTTTTTCCTTCTATTGTCCCCAAAATTCCCTTACAATCTCTCACAATTCTTTTAACCCCTCCAAAGTACCATCCTCAACCTGCCTCCTTTTATCAGACATTTATTCTCAGCCACTAAAAACCCATTTTAAATGTAAGCCCTTCTAGCTTATCAGACACTAAACTCTTACCCTTTCTGTAACTCTGTGTATTCCACCCAGCAGAGAGGAAGGAGGTAATACTAGGAGGCTTAGAAACAAATAGGAGTTAAACATCTGATTTAATGGTAGCATTTTTTTTAGTTTAAAGCTTCATAAATAAACTATCATAGTAACAAGTTATTGCAGTATAAACAGCAGGAAATAAAATACTAAGAAAAAGTTTCTGATAACTTAGAAACTAGAGCTATATAAGTGGCTATCAAGCTGAGCAAGTAGATGATAATGCTGGTTTCAGAGGTGACCAGTTGAGTTGATTTCGCAGAATCCCAAACCTCATGTATTTTTTTCTGAAGACAGTTCATGAATGCTATTCAGTGTACTACTGGGGGCATAATGTTGACACTTTCAAGGGAGCAAATTGTGTGTAGTTATTGGAACCTAACAGAATTCCTCCTCAAAACAATAGTACTGTATTTTAAAAATTAATAAGTCCAACAGGGTTAGAACAGAAATGAGCCAGGAAGCTTCATATTGTACTTATATTCTAACTTCTACGTTGTCAACCTCCTCCATGAGATCGAGCATTTTAGAGAAATTAGGATAGTTTCCATGACTGTGTGGAATTTCACCTCTCCTCACGCATATACCTAACTCAGTTTTACTAGGAAATTTTGAATCTGCAGCACAGTAGATACATTAATAATGCATGTCACCACGGTAACTAGAAATGGTAATCCACAGATATATGCAGTAGAAGAAAGAAAATGGAATGGGTGCAAATTCTCAGGCCATAAAAACCAAGTATGCAAAAGTATATACCTTTATTTTGCCGTTTCTGGATTTAAGTTTCTTATTGCTAACAAAACCTAGTATTTTCAAGCTGAGATAAACTTAAGAGCCTTCTGAGGCAATTCAGAGCAATTTAAGTCTGTTTATGGTTCTGCATCTTGTCAGAGTAGTATCTTGGCTTTGGGGAGTTTATATTGTGTTAGCATCAGGGGAAGGACAGCTTGACCTCAGTTCATGCTGGTATCTACTGAGAGGTATGTTGGCCTGTCTGGTTCTCAGTTGTAAACCCACCCCCCAACCCGCCACCCTCCGCTCTCATGCTGGCATCCACTGAAATACCCCCATTCCCATCTGACTCTTTATTTATTTATTGCCTGACCCTGAGAAGTATCACATGGTAACCACAGTCATGAGATAAAAGGGCGGGGGTTTAGTACATCAGTTTATATGTCACCTTTTTATCTGATCATAGAAAGTTACATTGAAGACATTCTGGCCATGTTGTTTGGAGGGCACACCTCTGAGGGGCACGTGTGAATTTAACAGCTTCTGTCCATTGCAAGCACCTGTTGGGCTCAATTAGGCAAACTTCAAAAGCTTAATGCACCATAGGTAAAGTATTCATTTTTGTATTTATAAGGATAAAAATTCTGTCTCATTTATTCCAGATATTTGGTTATTCATTCTGGTTAGAAATGAATTATGGGTGAAAAAGTGGGTGGGTGCTAAGTGCTGGCTGCGGTAAAAATGGTCGAGACTGTCTTTGTTCCTCACTTTTACTAGGATGTCCCCTGCCCTGAGCTTGGCATCTCACACGTCACAATATGACCAATATCATGGCAAACTTGTGAGTGAGCTAAGTTAGAGACAGGATGATCCTTGTGCCATTTTCCAATAGCCTTTTTCAGGTGACTGCAGGTACCACTAACGTCTTGTATGAGCATTGGTGTAAATGTCCTCACTTCAGCTCTTACATACTAGGACAGTTGTCTCTCGGTATCCGAGGGGGACTTCAGATACAAAAATTTACAGATGTTCAAGTCCCTTACATAAAAAGGGGTAGTATTTGCATATAACCTATGCACATCCTCCTGTATACTGTAAATCATCTCTAGATTACATCTAATACCTAATACAATGTAAATGCTATGTAAATAGTTGTTATACTGTATTGTTTAGAAAATAATGACAAGAAAAATCTGTATACATTCACTACAGATGCAACCATGGCAGGCCTAACTGCACAGTACATGTCAGCAACAATGTAACATTTTCTTTCTTTGAATACTTACAGATTGCTTTCATTTAATGACCTGAAAGAGAAATATATAGAATAAAACACAGAATATTTAAAATACAAGTACATATAGAAAATATAATTATAAACAGAGAAAATATAAATTCACTTCTCTCTCACACTCACACACACACTGTGTTAACCCTCATCAAAACCCTGATTATTCTCTCTTGATAACCCTCATATGATGATAATGATGATGGTGATGACGACGACAATGATGATTGTTGTATTATTTTACCATGCTGATGGGGTGAGGGGATGAGATGTCTGTAGGTAAATGGTGAGACACCAGGCTAACTTGAACCTTCTGGCAGGACATCAGAAGGATGAACTGGGTTTCAGTTGCAGATGTTGAGACTTTGGAGGAGGCTCAGTGATACTAATGTCAGGATCTGTAGAGGCTGAGGGCTGAGGATCTTCAAGCTTGAAGGCCAGAGCTTCACAATTGCAGGTGCTTTAGTTAGAAACATTGTTCTAGGAAGCTGTTTCTTCTTTTCTTTTCATCATCAAACAAATCTTGCAGTGGTTCTAGGCGCATCATTATCCCTCAGGTAATACAGAGGCTTCATTCCATCAAAGAATCATACTTGAAGCTCATGTCCTTTTTAATGCATGAAACTGTCAAAGAAAAAACAAAACTGCTGCAGATTTTTCAAGCATCCAAACTGATAGTTCTGCCTCCTCTAAGTCTTCTGCATCACTATCGTCATCATCTGTAGAGGATTTCAGCAGATCTTTGAGTTCCTTGTTGGTAAAAGTTTCTCTATGCTATTAGGTGTTCCTCAACATTGTCCCCAATCATGTTAGAGAAGCTTTCCCCACTAAATTCCCTTGGAACATTCCTGACTTTTGCATCAGTAGTGGGGATGCCCCTGAAATCATAGACAACCTCACTCCATAATGGCTCCCAACATGCACTCCTGTCTTGGGCATTGGGACATCTACAGTTTCTGTAATTGTGAAGCTCTTCCATAAATCCCCAAGCCGTCCTGAAGGTGAGGCAAGTGTAAGTTGCTTCAATGCACCTGATGATGCCTTGATCAAGTGGCTGCAGCAGTGACATAGTGTTAGGAGGCAGGAACATTACTTCTACATTCTTGTTGGTGAAGCAGAGACATTGGGGTGGCTGGGAACATTGCCAATGCGGAGGCCCTTGAATGACAGCCCCTTCTTTTCGAGGTATTTTTTTCACTTCAGGAATGAAGCCCTGGTGGAACTATCCCAAGAACAAGATGGCCATCACCCAAGCCTCCTTGTTGTGTTGCCAGAACACAGGCAGGCGATTTGGGGTTTTCATCACATTTCATCACTATTGAAGACTTGCTCTGGAAGGTAGCCTTTCTCTTCTATGAATTTCTTGAGCTCTTCTGGGGGCACTGATGACGCTTGGCATCAGTCAATGCTGATTCTCCCGTGATCTTCTCGTAGCTCGCCAGCCATCCCTTAGCAGCCTTCATCTCCTTCCTCTCGCTCTCCCCAGCCCCTTCACAGTAATGCTCGTAGAGATGAAATGCTTTTCACGCATAACTTTGCCATCAACAGGGATACGCTCCTGTGGCATGTCCTCTAGCCGCACACTTCATGCTTTCTCAGTCTTTGCAAGCACTTTAACATCAACCAGAGAGACTATTGTTGCAATTGTAGGTGAAGCACTAACACTTCCGCAAATTTTAGCTTCTTTCTCCTTTATTGTGTGAATGCTCAGTTCGTTCTTACTGACCTTACTGCCCACTTTGGCAAGCGACATGACACTTTTCAAAAGATCTAGGATTTTCATTTTCTCTTCGAGAGAAAGCACTTTACGCTCCCTCTTAACCTTTGAGGGATGCTTTGACCACTTAATGGCTTTTTAGGAGCCATTTGCTTCACAGAAACGAAGGGTGCCTACAGCATAAGCAGCCAACAAACAAGATGCGAGGTGAACAGTGTTCAAATGACTAGGTGCTGGAGAGAGACTGAGTGTCTGTGGAATGGCAGGAGGCTGCAGCAGCCTACACATCACTCGATTCAGTGGATTTAGTGTAGTGCTCAATGCACGGCAAATTGAAGTTTTGCTTTCTGGGACTTTCTGGAATTTCTCTTTTATCCAAATGTTTTCAACCTGTGGTTGGTTGAATTCGTGGATGCAGAAAGAACCCAGGGATACAGAGAACTGAATTTATTCATTTTGCATTTCAGTTGGTCTGCTTTTTCTGTGCCATATTCATGCATATAAATATGGCTTGATATGGAAAATATCAGTAGCTTACACTTTCAAGTTCTGTTGTTTGTATATTCTTCAAGCCTACCGCATGTATGTGGCACTATTTCCCAACCTGTTTAAAGCTTAAAGTATAAATCCAGTTAGCTTAATCATGATATTAGGGTTATGAGACTAGACTGATGGCTTTAATTCATTTGAAGACCAGTTAATTTTGTTTTATTCCATAGCCTTAAGTGGTACTCTACAAAAAAGTCATACTCAATGAGATAGTGTGGCTAGAGGGGTAAAACCTGTCTTGAGTACAGCAAAAACCGCTCAGACACTCCTGAGTGCATACTTTGGGGACAGAGTAGTAGTATTTCTATATGAATGTCTGCACTTTGAGAGTCTATACTGAAAGAATAGTCAATATTTATATTTATGTTAGGTATTCATCTCCTCCACTTCCATAGATATGGTCAACTTTAAGCATATTCAATGTGTGAAAACACAAATTTATAAAATAAATAAATGAGGGAATGTATTTTTCAGCCCAGAATTTTCTTTATAGTTCAGAGGAGTTTCTTTAAATAGTATGATTCCATATTGTATGGTGGAATATACACACATACACACATGTGTGTATTACATAAGTGCTATATATTTTATGTATGTACTATATATATTCATTTACATACAATTCTAGACAATGAAGTGTAAGTGCAATTATGTTCACAACTGAATATTGCAGTGTTCTGTGTTTTGAAATGCTTGAATTAATAAACATTGGTAGAAATTAGCTCATTGTTATGATTATACTAAATTTCTTAGATTTTTCACAGTTAAGTGAAGACATTTATTTTTCAGAATCAAAACAGTCAATTACAAAACCATTTCAGCTTTTTCAGTTACGGAAGTTAGAGTCATAATACACATTTAATTGATTTTGTATAATCAAGGCTGATTTACTAATAAGACAAGTTGTCACTATTTGCATATTAAACTTCTTCTAATCGTAGTTAGTGACGGTGAGACAACTCTTAAATTTAACCAAGAAAATGTTTATCAATAGACAACAGTTTAATTCTTTAAAGTTCATACTTTTGTTGTTTCATAAGTCCTATTAGAATATATTTATTTGTATAAGGAATTATCTGCCATAAATCTGAAACATAAGCTTATTGTTCCTGCTGCTACATTCTTGGATCACTAGAACCCCGACTGGAATCTCTCAGGGTCTCTATAGGATCATATTGCTACTGCTCAGGAGCCTGAGTCAGCGAGGGTTTGCTTTGAGAGAATAAGCCGGATATCCGTTCCTTACCCCATCCCCACCCACAAAATATGTCTGCCCAAGAGCACTGTCCCCAGTGCTCTGAAATTCTACTCACTTCCCACTAGGATTTTCTACACACATAACAACCCTCTGCCCCTGCCTGATGGTGATCCTTTCCCAGGATTTCCCTTCCCCCAAGGCCCGTTCCCTATGTAAGAAAATATGGTATCATAGAAGAAAAATTTGAAGCATTAACCTGGGTTCTTGCCACCTCATCTGTAATTCACTTTCCTAACAAGGAGGCCCTTGGATTGGAGCGTTTTATGAGATATCTGAGCAAGAGTAATTGTTAGGAATTGCATATATACACACATACATACACTTTTTTTTTAAAGGTTATTCTATGACATATAGGTTTTTTGGGTTTGTTTTTTAAATTAATTAATTTTTGGCTGCATTGGGTCTCCGTTGCTGTGAGCGGCCTTTCTCTAGTTGCGGCAAGTGGGGGCTACTCTTGGTTGTGGTGCTTGGGCTTCTCATTGTGGTGGCTCCTCTTGTTGCAGAGCGTGGGCTCTAGGCACACAGCCTTCAGTAGTTGTGGCTTGCGGGCTCTAGAGCACAGGCTCAGTAGTTGTGGCACATGGGCTTAGTTGCTCCATGGCATGTGGGATCTTCCCGGACCAGGGATTGAACCCGTGTCCCTTGCATTGGCAGGTGGATTTTTAACCACTGCACCACCAGGGAAGTCCCATACATACACTTTTCTGAAACTGTATCTGAGGTTATAAGCTTCACACTTGTGAAGATTTCAAGAATAAACCCAAAGAGCAACAAAAAAGTCTTGATAATTTCTTTCGTTTAAGTTTCAAAGATTCACATGATACAAAGAGAAGTCTGCAAGGGGCAAAAATGTAGCTGAAATGCTGACCTAAGTAAGAACTTTTAGAGTGCTAATTAATAAAACTGCATTGAATTTAGAAAATAGATCATTATAAAAGGGGCTGTTTGCACAAAGTTCGAGCTACTACTGATAGTGAAGCAAGAATACAGAATTTAACATAGAAAAAAGTCATTTTTATCATGATTCTACAGATAACACCCATTTAATTTAAAACTGACATGCGACTTTCCAATATGAATACAGTTATATTTAGTTTTCATGTTTCTTTAGTTAATTGTGTAATAAAATTTGACCAAACCTTTAAAAATGCCTTTCTTGCCCTCTAATGCAACAGACTCTGAAATTATTGGAGGGTTTTTGAAATAAATATTCTATCTATGTAAGTCTTAAAAAAAAATCCTAATGATTTGCTTGTGTCCAGTTAATTGATCTCCTTTATGAATTTATTTTAGGAAGAGGTGCCTCTAAGATTTACCAATTTCCTACTATGCGTTAGACCCTCTGCTGGAGTTTTCATGTGTTCTCTCAGTTGTTATATGATGCTAGAGGTGGAAGAAATCATCAGGATTTCTAGGGGTTCCCAAACTCATGTGTCCTCAGACACTGAGACCGACATGAAACAAGCTGTTGGCACTGGGGCAACTTCTCAGAATCGGCTTCTCAGATCCAGTGGACTCTTTTCATGGAAGAATGTAGGCTTGGGGTGCCAGATCTTTGTATTTTTCTAAGAGGAACAAGAAATTAGAATTTTTATGTGAAGTCTCCTGTTTGTTTGGCCAGCTCCAGATTAAAAAATAAATAAATAAATGATGTGCGGACCAAACAAAACATTTCTACAAGCTAGATCTGATTGTCTGACTTCTGGTTTAGGACTTCTGAGCTAGCCTTATCTCTCCGAAAATGAGACCCAGATTGTTTACAGGGCTTGCCTACAGTCAGCAGCTGTCTGTACCAAAGGTGGAACAGTGACCATAGATTCCATTTCCAATGTCCCCCAGTCCATGCATTTGTAGGACACAAGGTGCCCAAGCAGAAACCCTTAGGCCATGGAGAATGGGTGAGACTGAATATTGCCAGGAAAGGACTAGGTACACTCATAGGCCTTTTCTAGCTCTAACCTATGAAAATCATGTGAAACCCAGGCAATATTTTCCAAAATTAAAAAAAAAAAAGAGAGAGAAGAAGAGAAGCTATCATTTGCTAAGGTTTTTCATGACTTTTTATTCTGTTGTGGACTTTTCATTTTGATAATAAAGTAGCAATACTTTTTTTTTTTTTACCATTTTGATGATGTAAAATTAGTTGATTTAATGCATGTCCATCCTTTCGACAGTATAAAAAATAGTCTATCTATTATAGGTCATTCCTAGAATATTAGTTCTTAGTTTTACCTCATTAATGAAGAGTTAAAATTTAGACCTTTCTGTGATATATGCCAAGGTGAGTTCTAATCCTGAGATGAATTCTATAATAATCTGGGCCAATCCTGAACCATATAAGTATAAAAATCTACACAACCCACAGAGGGAGGTTTTAGAATTTTACTATAAATGGGAGAAGGGTGAACGTGCTCAGACACAGGGTTCAGGTATATGTCTGACATCAGGATGAGCACAAGTGTGGTGCTCAAGAGAGGGTGGTACACTTGCTAATCTCCTCATTCCCACAGAACACAAGAGGGTCTCTCTTGAGTTTTCCAGAGTACCTTCCCAGTGTTCCAAACAGGATCAAAATAACAACCTTTTGGGAACATACACAAACATGAAATTAGCTATAAAGGTTATGAGACTGAAGACATGGCTCTGTTGGCTTGTCACAGGGTAAAAATGGCAACACTTCTATCAAGATAGGAAGTGAAATTCAAGGAGAGGTACATTACATAACACAGGAATCTTATTATGTCTATGCTAACCCTTCACCCTTCCCCACAACCATTCTTGTTAGAGATAAGTCTGCCACATCAAACTGATCTACTGAGACCTACGCAGTAGAGAGACGATTCTAGGCATCTTGTCCAAACCTCTGGAGAACCTTGCCTAATTAAATCTTTGGCATAAAACAGAATGCTTAAAATTCAGACTCCAGAAATAAATATTGTAAAACAATGCTTATTATGAAAACACTAAAATTTCAAATTTAAATGCAAATTTTATTGGGCAGCATACATCGTGTCCCTAAAGTAAGGCGTAATCCTTCACTTGTTATTTTTCTTACTTCTAGAAGACAGGCAAGTGGCCAAGAAAATGTAGACAAAGGGAAGTTCAGTGACCTTCACAGTGTAAATCTGTAATAACTCTCGTACCACTTGTACTTACATCCAAGTAATGCATTCAGCAGCCTAATGATTAAAATATAGTTATAGATTTTGAACAGTAATGAGATTAGTGTTAGTAATAGCCTTTTTAAAAAATTTTGAATCATGTGATTAGATTCATGAGATTAATATTACATTAAAATTTATAGATACATTTGAAGTAGTAATTCATAAGACTTTAATTATATACGTAGCTCACTTTGTATATTCTATTTTGCCTCATGATCTTACTATGTTGGTTATTTTAAAATATAAAATACTTTTCAAGTATATCTCAAAAGCTTAAAGGTTGTGGCATAAATACTATTTTATGCTGATAAGGGTTGCATTTCATGTTATTTCATTAATGTTAATAGCGCGTCAATATTAGGTGGGGAGACTTGATAATTAGTTCAGGTCTCACTCCTGTCTTGGAACGTTTCTTCTCAGTTAACATCATGTGACACAAATATTTGTCATTTTCTAATGGACTTCCCAGTAATCTGAACCAAAAATCCAGGCATGTGTTTTATCAAACACAGAACTATGCCCCCCACCTTTTGCTTTATATCCTTCCTAATTTTTCCCAGTACAGTTGCATGCACGTTTTCTCTTTATACTTACTGAAGCAAGGTCATGGTACACATAAATTTTCTAGCTCGCATGTTAAATCTATGTATCCTGTTGACATTTCCACATCATTAAAAATTCTTTTATAGCGTCATTTTTAATGATTGAAGAATATTTTATAATGTGGATGGACTATAATTTATTTCACCAATCTTTTCTTGTTGATTTTTTCTCTCTTTTTTAAAATAGACAACATCCATGTAGCTAAAATTTTGTGTACATCCACAACCATTTCATAAGGATACGTTCCTAAAAGCATAATTGATATGTTAAAGAGAATATAAAATCTTAACCTATTTACCAAAA
Source organism: Grampus griseus (assembly GCF_964374135.1). Classification (NCBI taxonomy): domain Eukaryota; kingdom Metazoa; phylum Chordata; class Mammalia; order Artiodactyla; family Delphinidae; genus Grampus; species Grampus griseus. Next base: position 38,000,541 of record NC_139003.1, read on the forward strand.
GGTATGTTACATGATCCTGTACTTTAGGACATGTACTAAATCCTCAACAACAAACTGTATTAAGAGTATTATTACTATTTCTTTGTCAATATAATAGGAAAGTGGTGTCCTATTGTTTTAATATACAATTCTTTGGTGATCACTGAGGTTGAATTTTTTTTATACATTTCTGGTTATCTAAACAGAGAGACACGGGGGCAAATTTTTCTAAAGATCTATAAGTAACCCTGCACAGAAGATATGAATTCTGTCATCTTGAATGTGCCCAGATCCCTCACTCTAGCTGTACATAAATGACATTAAATTTATAGTAATATAATGTTTAGTCAATTCAGTGAAGGGGACAGTTCAGTCAAAAACTCTGATCAAATTTCCTTTTAAAATAAAGAATATTAATAGTTAATTTAGTGGAAAGTTATGTCGCTAAGTTTCACAAGTAGACTCAAATGGTTTAGATGATTTTGTTTTCTCTGCAAGATATAATGTGAAATATAAATCTTATTGAAACTGCATATTTCCTTTGGCAAAGTATTACATTTTGAATGTATTTAATCTTTTTAGTATTTGTCCATTTACCTTCCTTTTTAAAGGTAATTCAATTCAAAATGTGACTTGAATTGAAAATATTTTTATCTATCTCTGATTTTTAAATACATTTAAGTGATCATTTATGTGATATGTGAGCTGTTTCTTGAAACACATGTTAAATCAAAAGACTAAAAATGTTATTGGCAGGAAATTGAACATACTAAGATTGAGTTATCCGTTGCTGTGTAACCTCTAGCAGCTTAAAACAACAAACATTATCTCACACATTTTTCTAAGGATCAGGAAAACAGAAGCAGCTTCAGTGGGTGGTATGGCTCAGGGTCTCTCATGAGGTTGCCATGAAGCTATTGGCCACAGCTGCACTTCATGAAGACTTGACTGGGACTGAAGGATCTACTGGTTTTTGTTTGTTTGTTTGCTTGCTTGCTTGTTTTTAATTGAAATGTAGTTGATGTACAATATTGTGTTAGTTTCAGGTGTACTACCTAGTGATTCGACATTTACATACATTAGGAAATGATCACCACAATAAGTCTAGTAACCATTTGTACCCATACAAAGGTATGAAAATATTATTGGCCATGTTCCTTTTGCTGTATATTACATCCCAGTGGCTTATTTATCTTATAACTGGAAGTTTGTACCTCTTAATCGCTTTTGCCTATTTCACCCAACCTCCCACTCCCCTCCCTCCTGGCGACCACCCATTTGTTCTCTGTATCTATGAGTGTGTTGAAGGATCTACTTCTAAGTTCATTCACATGAAGGTTGGCCAACCTTAGTTCCTCACTAAATGAGTTTCTCAGTAGGACTGCTGAGAAACAGACATGGCTTCTCCTAGAGTGAGGAATCCCAGAGATAGAGTAAGTGGGGGGAGGAGGGAAGAGAAGGGGAGGGGAGTATTTATTTGAGTAAATAGTATTACCTTAAGTAAACATTTACCATAAGCTACTAATCATAGATTAAAATAAATGATGTCTGCATTAAGTATATCAGAACCTATCAATTTCTTTTAGTCTTGTCTTAGCATTCTGAATTACATAATCTTTAAATGGCTAAACCTAGTTGTGCTTTAAAAGAATTTCCTCCCCTTGTCCCTCCTCATCAAGCTCTACCATATCCTAAAACCCGAACCCCAGATTCTCCCTGCATCTGCCTCTCTCTCCAGGACTGTCCAGTATTATGCCCCAAAGAGGGTAGGGTCTTGGAGGAAGGAAAACACAGAGTTTAGGGGGACCTCAAACACTGTGTCCTCTGTGCTTCTGTAGAAAGATGTGAGTACAAGTGACAAGACTCCAGCAAGGCTGGGCCCTGCCCCTCTCCAACTGATCCTTTGGCACAAGGGTCAGAAGCAGCTTTAAGTAGGAAATGTGGCAAGGGACCAAGGGGTTAAGAACAGCCCCAAACTTCAAGTCCTTGAGGAAGTGACATCCTCTCCTCTGGGTGGACCTGGTCTAAGTGCTTTGTTAGAAATAAACCAACATGGAAAAAAAAAAAAAAAAAAGAATTTCCTAATTGTTTTTTTTTTTCAAAAAAATTTCTCTCTTCATTGTTTTCTTTGTTTAAATCAAACTCTGTTTATTTTAAATAAAATGAAGAAACTTAAGTATGTTATCATTTTAAAGAAATGCCTAATTATTTTATGTATGAATCCTCTTTCCTACAGGTACTTAGATTTAATAATGAAAATCTTTATACTTCTGGGGTTTTATTAATTTTTTTTTTTTTTTTTTAGTTTTTGAAAAGTTTCAGTGTGATCCTTTTCCCTCAGAGGTTTAAAATAAGAATTCTTTCACTCTTAGCTCTATCTCACTTGGGACCTAAGTAGGACTGATGTCATGTCATGGTTGCAAAGGATCCTGTAATGACTTTAATATAGCATATTTTCTTGTAAAATTTCTTCTCATTTTCTTAAAACAACAGACACAACTGATTATGTAACCTTATCTTTTTCTAGGTCTCCTAAAAACCCAGAACAGAAGATCATTAAGAGAGTGATTGCTCTTGAAGGAGATATTGTAAAGTAAGAACTTAAACTGGTTTTTGTTGTTGTTTTTTTTGTTTTTATTGAGTTTAGGTTGTAAATATCTAGATTTTTGTTGAGTTTTAAATCACATCACATGGCAAGTACATTTCAATCCAAAGAGGTGTCTTTGAAGTCTTCAAACCTTTGGAGACTTTCCAAATGAACTGGTACATCTTTAATGAGTATCATCAACCATTTCAGGATATAACACGTAAATAAACTGACTGATGGTATTGTTATCCTTTACTGGGAAGCACAAGAGAAATAAATATTAATTAAGCTGAAATTAACCACATTTTATAAAAAGACCATTAAATAACTGTTTTTCAGTATTGAAATTAGTATGATTGTTTTAGGTTATGATGTCAAGGTTCGTTTTAGAAAAAATTCAATAACATTTTGTTGTTTTAGAAGCAAACACAGGAACTAAGGGGGAGCTTTTATTATAATAGAGACGGGGGAAGATGGAAAAGAATGTGAAACAGAAGCTTCTGAATCAGTGAAAAAAACAGTAGTTTTAAAAAATAACATTGTAACAATCAGGTGTTTTAACAATGTGTAGTAACATCTTATTTATTCTGCTTGCTGATAAGTCTAGAATAATGTTTGAGGTTCAACAAGTTAATATTGATGTGGCATGATATGTCTCATATTGATTGCTTACTTTAAGTTACAGCCAAGTCTGTACAATGTGGGATTCAATATACTTTGAAAACTATATTCAGAAAGTTTTTTGATCCCATTTTCCTAAAAAGCTTGTATTAATGACAATACAGTTTAAGTAATCTCATTAAAATGAACCTCAATTAAAATGGTCTAGAGCAGAATCTAGACCAACAGTTCTCAAAGGATGGCCCAAAGACCACTAGGAGTTTCCAAGACCCTTTGTGGGGTTCTGTGAGATCAAAACTACTTTCCTAGTAATACTAAGGTGTTATTTGCCTTTTCATTGCCATTTCTCATGAGTGTACAGTGGAGTTTTCCAGAGGCTACATGATGTATGATATTGCAGCAGATTGAAGGCAGGAGCAGATAAGAGAATGTGGCTGTCTTCTATTAAGCCAGATACTAAAAAGATTGCCAAACATGTAAAAGAAAACAAAGCCACTCTTCTCACTACTTTTTCTCTTGTTTTGGAAAACAGCTATACTTTTCATTAAATATGTTCTTTGTGTTAACTTACAAGTTTATTATTGTTATTTTACATTGAATCACTAAAGATTTTTTTAATTCTTTTAATTTCTAATATGATAAATATTGACATCTAATATGCACATAAAAGTTCTTTGAGACCTCAGTTATTTTTAAGAGTGTAAGGGTGTCCTCAGACCAAACAGTTTGAGAACTTGCTGATGTAGTAATGAATGGCAAACATTTTCATGTCCAGATTAAGTAATCATTAATAGCCTGCATGGTATCAATGGAGCTATCGAGGTATGGTATGTTTAGTTTATATCCATGAGTATTTGTTTGGTCTTTTTTTCTTCTAAAATCTTTATTCAATTATAAAGCAGAAACTAACACGCCATTGTAAAGCAATTATACTCCAATAAAGATGTTAAAAAATTCTTTATTGAGGTATAATTTATATACATATATACATATATATAATTCACCCATTTTAAATATACAGTTCAGTGAGCTTTAATATAAATGTATGCAGTTGTGCAACCCTCACTGCAATCTAGTTTTTGAGCCTTCCTATTACCCTCAAACATTCCCTCACCTGATTTGCCCTTAACACTGGTTCCCATCATTCCCCATTGCCAATGCCACACAACCATGGACCTGCTTTCTGTCTCTATAGGTTAGCCTTTTCTAGAAATTTAATTTACATGGTAATATACAATATGTAGTCCTTTGTACCTGGTTTCTTTCACTTAGCATAGTGTTTTTTGGTTCCTCCGTGTTGTGCACCTATAGTTTGTTCCTTTATATTATTGATTACATTCCATGATCTGGATGCACAACTCTTATGAATATATTAGAAACAATGAGCTCTACCTTTTAAATGGGTAAATCATATGTTATATGAGTTACACCTCAGTAAAGCTATTAAAAAACAAAACGACAGATCAATAAAGTAGGCAAAAGTTTCATCTAAAGTAATCTAACAGGATTAGGAATGCCAAGAGATACATTTTATAGTATAATCCAAAGGTAACACAAATTTCATTCAGATTATCATTATTGCTCACTAGCTGACTAGTCCACAACGTGAGATTGCAAAGCTTGTTCAGACATAAAAAAAAAAAAAGAAACCTCTGTGCAATCAGAAGTCCTACAACAGACCTCTCGGAAAAAAAGGATGGGTTCTTGCTTTCCTCAGTAAATGTAAATATTGGGTTCACAGAGGAGAAGCTGAGCTAGAAAGAGGGCTAATGGTACAGGATTGAAGGGTGAGAAAAGGGGATACGGGAATGCAGTAGGTTTACACCTTTTTTCCCCACTGCTGCAACCCACGTGTGCAAAGTCTAGGTTCTTTGTTCCATCCTGCAAACTGACACTTGGACGTGCATCCCATTCTGGCCCCTTCACTATGCCTCTATCATGCAGCAATGAATAATATAAAGAGTGGAAGTGGCAAGGATCAAGACTTTGCTACTGTGTGGCCTCTAAAGACTAGTAAATAATTGATTAGAAGGAAGTTACTTTTGTATTTGGTGTTTTAAAAGAAAATTTTAAATTTCATTTCTCTGAATCTTTGGTACCTAAATATCCTAACCTTCCTGGACTTTCAATTAATAATTGAATATATTCCTATAATTTTCTAACAGCATCGAAAAACATTAAGGGACATTTAGGGAATAAAATACTGTTTACTCATGTGCTTACTTCTTTTCTCTGTGACCCATTTTTTAAAATATAAGAACATATTAAAAATTTTTTTAATATGCTGTCTGTCTACCACTGGAAGTCATTAGTCGACTGGTGTCCTGACTTGTAGTAGGCAAGGTGCTTTGGTCTGTGATAGGACTTTCCAGTCCCACCTTTGTCTTGGTTAATACTGGTTTACCTAGCAGGCAAGCTAAGCACTAATGTAGGTCTGTAGAAAAATTTTTTTTTGAAAAAAATTGTTATTTTATTAAATGACCAAAGAAAACAAATTGGACTTATCAGGACTTGGTTATACTTACTGTGGGGTTTTATATTATTTTTATTTTGAATTACACAAAATTAGAGACTATAAAGGGAACCATCATCTTTTCAGAGGTTAAGCCCTTAAAAGGCTTAATCCAGTCCTCAATTTAATGTTCTGTTAGTTAAACTCCTTCAGATTACAATAATAGAGAGTAAAATATAGTTTAAAGAGGACTCATTTTAAAGCTACCTGGGGAAGGAAGGGTGATAGAGCCCAGGAGCAGCCTAGCCTCACTAAAGAACAGGAATGGCAGTGCAGCACTTCCGGTTTCTGTACCCTTGTGCCCTGCCTGCTGTCACATTGCTTCTGCCTGTCTTGTCTGTGTTTCAGTTGGCTTTTGCCCCATTGTCAACTGCTGACTTCCTTGGGTGTGCCCCATGTTTAAACTACCTGAGAGAAATCTGAGCGTGCCCCTTTGAGGTGTAGATCTAGAATCTGTCCACCTGACAGGCCACTGTCAACCAAGTGATCAGTTGCCTTTGGGACAGGTGCCCTTCCCTGGTCCAGTCAGCTGTGTCTAGGCCTGCCATTTACCTGGTACAAACCCTGTAATTATAAGGAACCTCTTGGAAAGGGCTTGTAGGTATGGCAGGTACCCTGAGGCCTCCCATATTCTGGCAGTGAGATTAGCAGTCCTTTACTCAGCACTACCCTTCAAAACCTCACTTTCTTTTTTTTAAATTTATTTATTTTATTTTTTTGGCTGTGTTGGGTCTTCATGGCTGCTCGCTGGCTTTCTCTAGTTGCGGCGAGCGGGGACTGCTCTTCGTTGCAGTGTGCGGGCTTCTCACTGTGGTGGCTTCTCTCGTTGAGGAGCACGGGCTCTAGGCGTGCAGGCTTTAGTAACCGTGGCACACGGGCTCAGTAGTTGTGGCTCGTGGGCTCTAGAGCTCAGGCTCAGTAGTTGTGGCGCACGGGCTTAGTTGCTCCACGGCATGTGGGATCTTCCCGGACCAGGGATCGAACCTGTGTCCCCTACATTGGCAGGCGGATTCTTAACCACTGCACCACCAGGGGAGCCCAAAACCTCACTTTCAATTAGACTGTAATCTGCTCTCCTTAGTAGTTGCTTAGACCTTACTCTCTAGGGAAGATATTTTGTTTGTTTAAATTATAGAAGTAACACAAGCTTGAAAAATGCAGAGTGCTTTAATGAACATCCTTGCACACATACCTTCATACACTTGTGTGTTTATTCTTACAGAATAGATATCTAGAAGTGGAAATATTCAGTCGACATACGTTTTGGTGTTGCTGTTGTTGCTTTTAGTTCTAATATATATACAGCCAAATTTCCCTCCCAAGAGGTTTGTGTATGTTTATACTCTTACCAACACTGCATGAAATACCCTTTCAGAGGAAATTGATTTAAATATCATGTGCAGTGGGAAAGCTGCGGGCTTCAGATTCAGAAACCAAAATATGGCAACACAAAATTTGGAAATAGTTCTCGATGATCAGGTTATATTTAATGTAATCAGTTCACTGATGGTGTAGGCCTTAGAACTATTCATTTAGAACACTAGTCCAGACACCAGAGAGATGTAGTTGAACAAAAGAGACAAAGTCTCTGCCTTCATGGAGCTTACATTTTAGTGGTTGGAAGCTAATAATAAACAGACGAACATGTAACACGTAATGCAATGTCATGAGCTAGAAGTGCTGTGAAGAAAAATAAAGTAGGAAAGGATGTGTAGGGTGATGGTAGGGTCTGGGATTGCTATTTTAGGTAGGATATTTACTGTAAACCTCTCTAATGAGAAGATATTTGAGCAGACTTCTAAATTAAGGGAGGAGAGGGGAAAGAGAGCCATACTAGAATCTGGGGAAGGACAGTTCAGCCCAAAGGAATAACAAATGCAATTCTGAGATGGATACACGTTGGTTGGGTGAGTTTAAGGAATTGCCAGCCAGCATGTTGCACCTTTGGGAAGGAAGACAATGGAGGTAGAAGATTAGGTCTGAGAGGTTTGCAGAACCTTGTGGGTCATAGGAAGGATGGCAGGTGTTTATTCTAGTGGGATGGCAGGCCAGTGGAGAGTTTTGAGCCCTGGAGCAGTATGATCTGATTGGTGTTTTGTTTGTTTGTTTGTTTTTGCTTTACAATGCTGTGTTAATTTCTGCTTTATAAGAAAGTGAATTAGCTATACATATACATATATCCCCATATCTCTTCCCTCTTGCGTCTCCCTCCCTCCCACCCTCCCTATCCCACCCCTCTAGGTGGTCACAAAGCACTGAGCTGATCTCCCTGTGCTATGCGGCTGCTTCCCACTAGCTATCTATTTTACATTTGGTAGTGTATATATGTCCATGCCACTGTCTCACTTTGTCCCAGCTTACCCTTCCCCTCCCCGTGTCCTCAAGTCCATTCTCTAGTAGGTCTGCGTTGGTGTTTTTAGAGACTCACTCTGCCTGCTGTGAGAATAGGTTAAAGCGAGGCAATCTGACCCAATTAACTGGTCAAAGTATTTTTCTTTTGAGAAAAGTCACATCCAGCTTCTTCTAACAGTAGTTAAGTGTCCTTGTTTATGACATGAATGATGACTACTTTGATTTGTTATTTTCGGAGTGACTCATAAAAGTAGTCACATTATTTGTAATCACCGTCATTATGATTATATTGGCAAGGTGAAAAGTAAAGTTGAAATATTTGTTCAAAGAATTCAGATGACTGTTTCTAATATAGTAAAAGAGGAGACTTTCAGGGGTCTGAATGTTCTCTCTTGATGTCAACATTGATTAAAATCACAAGGCAATTGCTTGATTCTCTGGATAGCTTAGCTAGGAATGTTAGTTATTGTCATAAAGTTAACCCAAACGGGGATGCTTATCTATAACATGAACAGTCAAAAGCTAATGAAAGTAATATTTAGACCCATTAGTTCCACCAAAATGTTTTTCATAGTTATTTGCTTTTTCTCATTAATTTGTTATGACTCACAGAGAAGACCTGTTTTAGAAAAGCATAAAATGAATACAAAGCACTAAACTGCAGCAAGTCAGTGTGAATCAACCACAGTCGGAATTTCGAAGGCATCAGCATTTTTTATTGGGACACTTGTATTTTTGTTTCACAGATTTTGTCAGCCCAGTCAGAAATGAAATCTAGCATCATTTCTCCTCGTACCTGATGAAATATACTTTACAGACATCTGGAATCTGGGCTTCCATGTAGTTAGGAACCTCAATGAAGTAAATGAATAGTCTTTTTAGTCTCCAGTGAAGAGGGAACCCATATAATTCATCACCTAAGCTAGGACACTTTCGAGAGTGAAAGGGGATGATATTAATTATTACATTGGAATAATCAGCAGAAACTGACCTGCCCAAACTGCGCCAAATGGTCACCCTAGCAGTAAATGTAAGCTACTTTCTAATTCACTTCACATAATTTGATTTTGTTTTGTTTGTGGCCATCCTTGTTCAGGAGAATTCCAAGAAGTGATCATAGAAGGCCATCACTTTGTGGCCTTCGAGAGGAATTAAGTCTGGTGGGATCAATGGTGTTGTGCTCACAGCACAGTGATTTTTCTGCTGTGAAGTACAGTGCAAGACTTTCTCTCACAAGTATTGATATTGCAAAGTAGTCTGAGGTAGAGAATCATGAGACTTCTCTCACTGCGAAATATTTAAATAATAATTCCTCTTCAAGTCCAGAGACTGTTTTGTGAAATGTCAAAACATCCTGATTTACTAAAAATAACTTTCTGCTATTAGCAAAAAAAAAAATCCATTGAATCACTAGAAATTAAACATTTTAAAGCTTGTTGATCTTAAATGCGCTATTGAAGATAGGGAAATCAATATTAACCTACCACAGATGGTTGGAACATACTATGTTCCAGCACATGATGAAGCTTTATAGGAAGAAAAAGAGAACTAAATTGAGTTTTCCCCAGTAAAACTAAATATGATGCCTGTTTAATAACTTCTTTTTATGGTTGGTGCAGAAGCTCTGAATAATAGAAGTCTAATGTGTCTACATGGCTCTCTTTGAAGACCATGCATTGGTTTATGGCATTTTTGGTAGATTAGTAATTAGGAATGTATCTGTCCTAAAAGGAAGGATAGAATGAAAAAGAAACTTGGAAAGAAGCTTGTGTCCAGGACCCTGATAAAGATTGGTGAAGGCAATGTTTTAGAGCATGGAAAATAATGGTTTTATTTTATAATTCTCAGATGGGAGCCAGATAGATGGTTGCTTCTGAGGACGGAAGGATATTTACACACTGGGTCCTAGCTGTTGGTAACTTGAACAGCAAGTTTTCAGAATGCTCTAAGGCCCTTTAGCCTGGTTTAATTTGAGCCCTGAATTTTTCCAAAGCAAAATAGCATGGCACATCCTTGCTTAGTACCTAGGATCTAACCAATGCTGTTAGCTAATAGGTAAGGGCTTGAATTGTGAAAGTAAGTGTCCCAGAGTCTGTCCAAGGGTTTATTTACCACTAAATAAGAGACATTTGTGAAAAATCATCAGCTTCCCTCTGATGTGAACCTGAAAAATTATTAATATATTCTGGACATTTTTACCTTCTTCTTGCTAAAGAATTTTAATTCTTCTTTAATCAAGAATTAAGGACTGGTAGGTAACCCATACCTTTTTGGAAATATTTCTTTCTTTTATGTAGTTGTAAATGATTATTTATCACACTACTGCTATATCCATGAATAAAAATGGAATTGCTAATAAAAGCTCTATGCCCTAGCAATAGGTATTTCTTTCTAACTATCAAAGTGATAGTTACCTTAAGTTTACATATAGAAATGTTGATCTTGGTTTTCTAAAGCTGAGACCGTTTCTGTAATCAATTTAGCAATATAGGGAGATTTCCAGAGGGACTACCTCTGGAAACATAGTATGTATACCTCCACCTAGGAGGATGCAGTACTTGCTGGAAGTTACTAGAATATTTAGATTGAATTGCTTTTTCCAATAATGATAACATCTATTATGTGGTATTCTCCCCACCCCCATCGGTGGTTCTCTGGTTTCATTTTCTACCTTAGTCGTCTTGTCTCTTGAAGAGGAGTCTTCTTTAGATATGAAACTCTTCCACATTTATTCGTTCATGCATAGTCATTCATTTATTCATTCACTATGATGTAGAAGTTACGAGCACAAACTATGAATTCAGACTTCCTTGATTCGTTTCCCAGTTTTGCTTCTTATTGTGTTACTTTGCCAAATTACTTAATTCTCTAAACTTAATTTTTCTCATCTGTCTGTGAAATAGAAATTATAATAGTACATACTCCATAGAGTTTTCTTGAGAATTACATGCAACAGTGAATATAATTTGGTTAGCACAGCACTTGGCACATAAGTATGTGTTCAGTAAATATTAGATATTATTATTAGTAGGCATTATGATTTAATCATTTATTGAGTGCCTAGAGTATTTACTATATGCTAGACACTGTGCAGAATTCTGAGATTATAAAAAGCCATAGATAGTCCTTGCCTTCTAAAGCTTACAGTTTGGTATGAAAACAACAAAAATAACAAAAAACAAACAAACAAAAAATACAGTGTAATGAAAGAACTGCCCCCATGGAGATGTACCAAAGGTCCCTGGAACATTGGAGGAGGAGCATCTGGTCGACCTGAGGAGTTGGGCTGTGTTGGAGACAACTTTCAGGTTGATGTTTGAGATGAAGAGGACATCTCCAGCCTCTTCCTTAATTGTGAAAGTAATACAGGGTTAGTACAGAAAATTCAAACAATACTGGAGCGTATGAAGAAAAAAGGAAAGGTCCCTTTTTCTCTTAGCCCTAATTGAATTCCCAGAGGTACATCTGGTGTATATCCTTCTAATCTGTGTCTCATAGTAGGATATTGAAAGGATTTGTCAAATATTTATCTTTCAGCAGTTTTTTCCTTGAATACTCCATAAAGAAAAATATATACTTGAGATATATCTGTAAGTATTTATGTTTCCCAATGTGTATGTTATGTTATACTAGTATACTCATATGTCTATACTAGGTATTTATTTGTAAACATGACAATTCCAGAATTGCTTATTTAGTAAGTCCTAAATAATAAATAATAGTCCTAGGAGTAACGTACACAAAGATACCATAGGCGTATTATTGGGTAGCAATGATATATGATTTAGACAAAACCATTTATAGAAAATTAAAGGGGAGAACATGAAAATAAATATTAACTGATATCCTCATTATTTAATGTTCTTCAAACTAAACTCGCCATATCTAAAAGGAAATATTAGCACTGTCATGGCCTCTCTAGGTAGTTCATGGAGTGAAATAACTGGGGTGCTTCAGGTAGGAAACCCATTGGCTTAGCTTAATTAGGGAAAATCTTTGCAACAGAAAGCTTAGCAGGATGCTGTGATCTGGCTCCATCCTCGTCCACATTTCCTTGTTTCTCTTTAAAAGATAGTAGTCAGTTTCTAACTTTATGCTTTTCACTAACCTCCTTTTCTCTCTTCTTGGGCTGGCTTTGGGACTTTGCTCCTCAGTTCTGCCATTAGTCTCATCCCCCTCCCCCAGTACAGATAGATTATGTGAAGTGCTCTTTTGGAATCTGATTTCTTCCTGGCAGGAAGTACATCACATCTGAAGCTGGCTGCTGCATTAGTGTATTAGCCTTCTTTGCTGCTGGCTTAATTACATTTCTTAGTATTATTACTTTCTGAAGTTGTGGACTCCAAGTTAAAATATAGACAAATACTAACTTTTGTACACTTCTTTGAACTAAATATTGATTTTTTTCCTCTGCTCACAGTAATGTAAGTCTGTCAAATATTTTGAAAAGACATATAAGTATAATTATCTCAGTAGGAAACTAAAAAGATTGTCTTTAAGTACCTTTTTAACTAAGCTTAAGAAGCATGCCAGGAAGATTCAAGAATATTTCAGGCTGAATAATTACTTAATAATTAAGGAACAGATAGTTCTTCTATTTTTGTGCAATTTCAGCTAACCTTGTTTAAACTTAACATTGACTGTGGTTTCTCTTTAAAATGTTTGAAGGAAGATTTTCATGTAGGGAGCAGATGTGTCTGAGGTATTGATTTAATTAGTTGTGGTTGCTCTAAAATTTTTGTTAATTTTTTTCTTATAAAAGTATCTTTTTTTTAAAGACGCCTAAGAACAATAAGGGGTAGCATGACAAAGTAGAAGAGTGTTACACTTGGGCTAAGATAATAGGAGATTCAATCTCAGCTCTGTTTTCTTACAAGCTAGGTGACCTTGGGAAAGTTACTGACCTCTCTGAGTTTTGATTTTTTTTTTAAATCTCTCTATTTTCAGGGTTATTTTGAAGACCAAAGGAGGTAAATTAATATATGTACTAACCCTTTGTGAATTTCAACACACTATCAAAATGTAATGAAATTTAATTTAATTTTCTACATGAAATAATGGATATAATTTGGTTAGCACAGAGCTAACCCAGAGCTTAGCAGAATGTCTTGCCCATTTTAGATTATCATATTTTTGTCATTGTTGAAATAATTTGATTGTACTGCTAGGTTAAGACATAGCTCCATATTTAGTGAATCCAGGAGGTGGAAGAAAGAACACTTTTAAAACTTTCCATGCAAGTACTCAAAGGCTGGCTATGTTATATCTTTGGGATCTTGACCTGCGTCCTCCTGCACATTGTTACCTGTTGGCAAGGTATTTCACAGTTGTGATATTTGTTTCTTATTATACCTACAGCAGGGATCAGTATACTTTCTCTGTAAAAGGCCCATAAGAAATCGTTTTGGCTTTGCAGGCCATACTGTCTCTGTCAAAAATACTCTACACTGATACTGTAGCAAGAAAGTGACTCTCAATGATACATAAAATGAATGGTGTAATAAAAATCTCTTTACAAAAGCAGATGTTGGACTAGATTTGGCCCATAGGTCATAGTTTGCCAATCCTTGGTCTGTGTTATCTACTTTTATTCCCTTAACTTGGAAATCAATAGAAAATACAAAACTTATTTCTAGTCCTGGCCAATAGTTTAAATAGAAGAGAAGAATTAGCCTAAAAGCCATGGGTTCTTTGATTATATGTTGGTTGAGGCAGAGGGCAGTGGGAGGGAAAATACTGAGTTGCTACTTTGAGATCTTTGCGGAATTGCTAGAAGCCTCATGGGTGGACCTCTACAATGAAGATATTTGTCTTGGGCTTCCCTGGTGGCGCAGTGGTTGATAGTCCGCCTGCCAATGCAGGGGACACGGGTTCGTGCCCCGGTCCGGGAAGATCTCACGTGCCACGGAGTGGCTAGGCCCGTGAGCCATGGCCACTGAGCCTGAGCGTCCGAAGCCTGTGCACCGCAACGAGAGAGGCCCACATACAGCAAAAAAAAAAAAAAAAAAAAAAAAAAAAAAAAAATTTATCTTGAGCTGGATGGGGAAGAGCTATTATACTATAGGAACCTTGCAAAACATCTTCACTGGAGAGCAGTCCCAATGCTCATAAAAGAGTAGAATAAATTTCATTGCCTAGATAGTTTCTTTTAATACAAAAGGAACAGCCCTGCAGTTGGAAAAACTCTGTATCAGAATATTACCCTCATGCTATTTATATCTCATCTATAAGCCCAACAGAGAACTCCAATGATCTTTTGGCTTTTATTTTGGCTCAGTCTGCCTATGCTGGACCAAACTGAGAGTCCAGAGAAGAAGGAGCTAGTAACCTAGGGGATCTATTTGCTTTAAGTAATTTAGTTCCTCAGTTCATTTCATTGTGTTATGGAAAACATTCAAATGTTATCTAACTCATTATGACAGATACCCATGTGTTTAATAGCATCATAATCACAAGCAGTAATTATTCCCATACTTAAAATGTTGATTTTGACACTAAAGTGTATGCGGTTTTATAAAATTGGAAAATATTTGTTTATCAGAAATATTAATTGTAAATTATTCATTAAAAAGGGAGTGTCTTGGACTTACCTGGAGGTCCAGTGGTTAAGACTCCAAGCTTCCACTGCAGGGGGCATGGGCTCGACCCCTGGTCAGGGAACTAAGATCCCACATGCCCAGTGGCGTGGACAAAAAAAATAAAAACTAAAAAGGGGTGTCTTCCTAGTTTTTTTACTACAGAGTGATCCTGTGTGAGAATCTGAATGGTTCATGCTAGCAGAACTAATAAGATTTGAAATTGATCATCCTTGTTGTGATTCAAATGAGAATCGGAGTGAAAATAATTAAAAATTTCTTAATTATTAGGAGCCTGACAGTTGTTGATATTTTCTTTCAGAAGGGGAAATTGTGTGATGAAACTTGTATGTTTGGTTTATGATGAATAGCAAGTCATTAAATTCAGGCTTCTGCAACTGGTCACCTGGGAACCCAGGAGGTTTTCTACTTTGCTTATTACACAAATAAATTCTACTTCCTGACTGTTATGCAATACCTGATTTTAATATGCAGCCTGGAGCAGGAAGTGATAAACACTTAGTCCCATGCTGCTGCACCTCCAGGTGTATTGATACTTCCAAGGAACATTTCTGCAGTCTGAATTTCAATTTTACATAATTGATGTAATTTTACATCAAAAAGTAAATGGCTATTTAATCTTTTACTCTAACATGAAGAGGAGTAAGTGATACATACTGGAATGGAGTTTAGTAAGATGGAAAGCCAAACTGAAGGATTTTCTATTTGAGATGAAAGTATAATAAGCAGTAGGCTTTACAAAAGCGTGGAATATGATAATAGAAGAGGGAGCGAATGAGCGGATTAGAATTTGGTATATGTATGGGAAACTAAGGTGACCTTTAATGGATTTCTGGGACCGTTTGGGGGGGATTATGTAAATCAAGCCTGAATTCTAAATCTAATACAGCTATCATTAAAATCAAGAGAATGCTCACTGCATGATGGGAATTGAAATGACTCCTAACTTAATAATGTTTCTGAGCTCTAGTATTCTCACAGAACTTTCAAAAAAAATCATGCTTTTTTATTAAAACTTGCAGTATCCTTAGTTATAAAGTGAAGGGAATCAAGGAGTATATAGGAAAATTTGTGTGAAAGTTTTACTTTTCACATTGCTAGCAAGGTATGAAAATTTCACTGTGCATTGATCCAGCAATGAGTATTAACATCATTTTAGTCTTTGCTAATAAGAAAAGTGAAAAAAATGTTTCTTATTGTTGTTTTCATTTATTATTATTATTGCTAAAAAGAATGAATATTTTATACAATTATTAATCTTTCATTTCCTTTTCTAAGAACTGTCTTTTCCAGAATTGGCCATTTTAAAAGGGTAGTAAATGTTTTCTTCTCAATTTGAATATATTATGTATGTTAGCTCCTTGTCATATTTAGATCAAATATATTTCCAGTTTGTGGTTTGCCTTTTAGTTTAATTCATTCTCATAGATTATTTAAGGAGATAAGTTTTTTTTAAGTTATTTCATCTTATTTTTGACGATTAAAGGTCCAAAATGTAGAACTTTAGAACCTGAATTCTTTGAAATAACTTTTATACATTTATCTACTATGAGTTAACGCTATTAGTGTGTTAATGCTAATCTATGAGTTTAATGAATATAGAGAAATGGGAGTTCACTATAAAGTTTCCAACATGTTTTTCTCAATATTTTAAAGCTATGAAAATCTAGAAACATTGTATTGTAGAAGACCATACATATGTCTATGTACTTTCTATAGGCAACATAGCTACCACGTGGAAGGTGGCATTGTTCTAGCAGAATGTTTCTCAAAGTGTGATCTCCAGATGGCAACATTAGTGTCAGGTTTTAGGAATTCATTTCCACTTTCTTTGTAATGACCTCCCTAGGATCTCACACATTTAGGAAAATGGAAAGCAGCTCACAATAAATTTGAGGACCCTTGGACTAAATGAGATTCAAAGATTTCTGACATGTGTTCCAGCTCTTAAATTCTATAATAGGTATTTTTTTGTAGAAAAGAAGGAAGCAGTCCGTACCTAACTTTTTGTAGATGGATTAGCACCCAAAGAATCTCTCCCCATTCCAGGGTAGAAAGGTGGATCCCAACGCTGGGTCATTCCCTACAGCTGCTGCTTTACCCTGAGGCATCTTAGACATTGGCCTTGGATGTGATGTGCCCAAAAGGAGAAAGCACAAGAGGCAAGCAAGGGAGAACCTTCTTTCACAGTGCCCCAAAGATGATTTACCAGGCCTTTGTTATTTCCTCCCAGATTACTGTGCCTGTATCCTAACTGGTTACCCTATTATACCCTTGCCAATCCATCCCCCACACTTCCACAAGAATGATTTCATTAAAATGTTAGTCTTATTATGTCTCCCGCACTCAGGAGCACGGCTTGTACTACCCCTCATGATCTGATGACCCCTGAGTGTCTCTCCAGCTGTATTTTCTCCAGTAAGTTCTAGCCACCCTGGTAGTTTGCAGTTTCATGGCAGTTAAGCACCTTTTCACATACCATTGCATTTGGAGGAAACACCCTTCCTTTTGTCTTGTTCCTTTTGTTTTGTTTTTGCCTGGGTAACTTCTACTCAGCAATTCCCTTTCTATGAATTCATCTGGAGATGGACTTGCACATGAGTGAAAAGGAGTGTTTCCAAGGCATCATTGTTTATAATAGCAAAAGGCTGCAGTCTTCTAAAGGTATGTCAGTATAGTTAAGGACATGATGGTACAGTCATAAAATAAAACACTCTGGAACAATTAAAAAGAAAAGGATAGCTGTATATGTGTGCACGTGCGCGTGCACACACACACACACACACACACGGTGTACTAGAGTTGTATTATTCCAGACTTTTAAAAAATGTGCTGCTTCTCTACATATGCTCACATGTTATCCTGTGCTTGGCAGACCTCCCCATCCCTGACCCATTTAACAAAATCCTGTACCCTTTCTCTGACAGAAATGATTGTTCTCTAAATCACAGCAAGGTCCTTTTTGACCCACCTCCTAGAGAAATGGAAATAAAAACAAAAATAAACAAATGGGACCTAATGAAACTTAAAAGCTTTTGCGCAGCAAAGGAAACCATAAACAAGACCAAAAGACAACGCTCAGAATGGGAGAAAATATTTGCAAATGAAGCAACTGACAAAGGATTAATCTCCAAAATTTATAAGCAGCTCATGCAGCTTAATAAAAAAAAAACAGACAACCCAATCCAAAAATGGGCAGAAGACCTAAATAGACATTTCTCCTAAGAAGATATACAGACTGCCAACAAACACATGAAAGAATGCTCAACATCACTAATTATTAGAGAAATGCAAATCAAAACTACAATGAGATATCATCTCACACCAGTCAGAATGGCCATCATCAAAACATCTAGAAACAATAAATGCTGGAGAGGGTGTGGAGAAAAGGGAACCCTCTTACACTGTTGGTGGGAATGTAAATTGATATAGCCACTATGGAGAACAGTATGGAGGTTCCTTAAAAAGCTACAAATAGAACTACCATATGACCCAGCAATCCCACTACTGGGCATATACCCTGAGAAAACCATAATTCAAAAAGAGTCATGTACCAAAATGTTCATTGCAGCTCTATTTACAATAGGCCGGAGATGGAAACAACCTAAGTGTCCATCATCGGATGAATGGATAAAGAAGATGTGGCACATATATACAATGGAATATTACTCAGCCATAAAAAGAAACGAAATTGAGCTATTTGTAGTGAGGTGGATAGACCTAGAGTCTGTCATACAGAGTGAAGTAAGTCCGAAAGAGAGAGACAAATACCCTATGCTAACACATATATATGGAATCTAAGAAAAAAAAATGTCATGAAAAATCTAGGGGTGAAACAGGAATAAAGACACAGACTTACTAGAGAATGGACTTGAGGCTATGGGGAGGGGGGAAGGGTAAACTGTGACAAAGCGTGAGAGAGGCATGGACATATATACACTACCAAACGTAAGGTAGATAACTAGTGGGAATCAGCCGCATAGCACAGGGAGATCAGCTCGGTGCTTTGTGACCGCCTGGAGGAGTGGGATAGGGAGGGTGGGAGGGAGGGAGATGCAAGCGGGAAGAGATATGGGAACATATGTATATATATATAAAAAAATTGTATTGTCTTCTTACATTATGTAGAAATTCTTTATACATTTTGGATAGAAGTCCTTTGTCAGATGTATGTATTGCAGATACCTTTTCCCAATCTTGCCTTACCTTTTGACTTGCTTAATAGTTTCTTTTAATGAGCATAAATTCTTAATTTTAATGAAGCCTACTTTATTAATCTTTTATGGTTCTTTTCTGTGTCCTAATTAATATATCTTTGTCCACTCTAAGGTTATGAAGATTCATCCTCCATATTTCTTTCTAGAAGGTATTATTGACTTTCATT
Source organism: Grampus griseus (assembly GCF_964374135.1). Lineage (NCBI taxonomy): Eukaryota > Metazoa > Chordata > Mammalia > Artiodactyla > Delphinidae > Grampus > Grampus griseus. Next base: position 38,019,572 of record NC_139003.1, read on the forward strand.
CTATGATTCATCTGTAATTTGTGTTAGTGGTGTAAGATGGGGGGGAGGGTGGTTCAAGGTTTCTTTGGGTTTTGGTTTTTGGTTTTTACCACATGGCTATCCAGTTGACCTAGTGCTATTTATTTAAAAGACCGTTTCCCCAATGAATTGTAGATGCACCTTTGTCGTAAATCAGGCAAATCTGTATGTGTAGGTCTGTTTCTAGACCCTCTATTCTGTTCCATTTTTCTATTTCTTCTTATGTGTAAACCACACCGTCTTAATTATTATAGCTTTATAAGTCTTGATATCTGGTATCTAATACTCAACTTTGTCTTAATTCTTCAGATTTGCTTCGGCTATTCTAGTTATTTTGCTTTTCCATAGAATTCTTTGCATTTCCAAAAATCATCTGTCAGTTACCCCATACGCACAAAATTATCAAAAATCTGCTGTCATTTTGATTGGGATTACGTGGAATCCATAAATCAATTTGTGGAGAAAAAAAAAAAAGAAAAAGAAATGATTGTTCTCTTCTCTGTTACCATAGTACTTTATTGATCTTACAGGTGTACAATGCATCTAATTGTATTACAGCCATTTGAACATATGTCTCTCTGCCTGTGAGCACCCTGAAGTCAAGGGCAACAACTCATTTCTGGAGCCCAGCATTTAGCAGGGTCCAGTCTTCTGAAATCTAGCATACTGAGACATGTGCTCAGCAAGGATTTGTCATATTTAATGACTGCAGAAGGCTCCTGTGCAATATTTATAAAACTTCAATCCTGCCTCTCACTCTGTGAAATGATTCTATTTATTCCAGAAATATTTCAACTTAGTCCAATTAGCATCAGTCCCAACTCCTTATCTTTAAAAATGTAAACTCTCTAAATTGCTGAACATTAGTTTTTCATGCATGTTGCTGAAGGTTAAGGAAAGCAAGTGGTAAAGAACATGAGTCCCAGCCATCTGTTTTCCTTTACTCTCTCCAGCAGCATCAGTGCTGCAGGGATTGTCCCTGCATAGCAAGAGGGATGAGGATGTGCTTCTTTTTTATTGAAAAGGCTTGCACAGGCCCTCTGTCAGTCATCTTATGCTGACTTACTTGCTGATAACAAACTACCCCCAAATCTCAATGGTTTAGTGTAATAGCTTTTTTCTCACTTGGCTGTGTGAAGCTCTGCTCCGTGATTCCTTCCCTTAGGGACTCAGGCTGACAGGGTATTTATAGTCACAGGGGAGATGGAAGAGGAAGCATGGTGCAACCATGGGATGGACCTTAACACTTCTATTTCGAAGAGGCACGTATCATTTCTATTCACGTGTCATTGGCCAAACAAGTCATATGGCCATGCCTGTTTTCAGCAGGGTGGGTATATACAACCATTCCTCAGGGGTGGGAAGCAAATATTTTGAACAGTAACATGCTCTACTAAAGCCTCTTTTAGAGTTCTTCTCTTGTAAATGAATAGGTTTTGCTCTTGCATCAATGTGCCTCTTCAACACACATTAATTGAATGTGCACCACAAACAGAGCACGATGGCAGGATGTGAGGTGAAATCAGACTCTTTTTAAGGATCTATCAGAAGGGCCTAAAAATACATGTGATACTTGCCTCCACGGTGGTCACTTCGGTATGCTGGCAAGAACACTTGGAGGAGAGAAAGCTGATAGTGTGAAATTGTATGCATTTGCTACTGATATCTGAACAGATTTTTGTATTGTTATTTTTTAATTTCACATGTAAAGGTGTACTATTCAAGGATTCACCACGTCTATTTGTCCTCTAATTCTTGTCATCATTTCAGAAATTTATGTTATACACACACATATATAATTATTTAATAAATATTTGCATGTGTGGTGATAAAGTGGTAACGCTGATCAAAATAGCTGGTGTTACCTTATTAGTCATACTATTTGGGTGTTGGATGTGTAGAGTCATATCCAGAAATCTTACAAAACCCATTAAATATTATATTTTATTTTTACCTTCTGCTTATTTATTTAATTTTCTTTTTACTTATTTGTTGTTTTGTGTAGCTCTCATTTTATTTCTGAAGGAAGAGATCTGCTTGTGCCCCATGCGGGCCTTGGATTTTCTGGCTTGGGTATTACTTTCTTGTCTACCCACTGAATACATGGTGCTGATACCCTAAGCTGTCAGTGTTTTCCTCTTGGAAGACTATTCCACGTCCATTGCTTTTTAAATATATATTCAGAAGGATCATATTTTAGGAAAGGATTAAGTATTTCAAGGGAGAAAAATCATTATTCTGTTTCTAAAGTGTACACAGCTGTTAAACTTTAATTAAACAGGTTTGTAGAAGAGGGGATTGGAGACCAACTTCATAAAACCAGACAGATATGCTTTGAAAGTGAAGAAGAAAACTAATTAAGCCAAGCATTGCAGCTTAATATTAATTTTTAGAACACATCCAGTGTATTTGTTGTAAATCTTGACACTGCTATTGCTTGTTTCCTAATGAGTTATTCTACAATTTCAGTTCAGCATTTGGATGTCAAGGATTCCTAGTCCATTGAAAAATTATAAGATCTTCCCACATTATGTTAACATTTATTAACATTATGTTAATTATGTTAATATTTATTGCAAGAAACCTAACTCTTGAATGACGTGCAATTCATCAGTGAAAATAAACAGTGAATTTATACCTTGGGAGTAGAATTTGTCATGTTATCCACAAAAATAATCCAGAGTAACCCACAGGTTTTTAAAAAATTATTTGATTACCGACAGATTCTGTGCACCAAAACAAGACTGATAAAACAGATTTAGTATTCAGTTAGTGGTGTTTTTGAACTTATTCTTAAGTCTTTTCAACAAGTTATGATTTTTTGAAAAAATTACTAACGGGTAGCTATGCCATTTTAACAAAAAAATTGAGCTCAACAGTGCACTCAGAATTCTGTGAAGGAAGAGGAACAAAATAAACCTAATGAATTAGAATTTGTTTCCTCACTGTTGGACGCTAAGAAACCTGCAGATACCTTGTTATGAAATTGAGTTTATGTTTTCCTTTGTATTCTATCGTGCACGGACTCTGTGATGAAACACTTTAAGATTTAGATTTTACCTTCTCAATGAGGAAGGCGTACAGGAAAAACTTTCAAAGCTTAAAGGTATTTAAATTAAGCCTGCGGGGAATGAATGCAGTAAGTAAAACCAAATAGTGATTTATTTCAGTTACTCACAAGTTGAAAGCTCTTTTTTCTCTTTGAACGATAAGTGTCCTCTTTTATTCTCTAAATAGAATTATCACCAATAAATTAAACATTGACTGTATACTTAAATGCATTAATATAATTATGAGAATTTCAAACTATTAGTTAATCATAACTGAAAAGATCTCTTCTGCTGTGTTGAGCAAAAGGATCACAGGCACTGTTCATTCAAAAGACCACCAGAGGATAGGAAGATATTTGAGACCATCAATAGTTTTTCCAGACAGTCACAAAAGCTGCAAATAAACGAAGGTTTAGAAACATTATGCTGAGCAACGTACATTGTGTGGCATGTTGTCTGGTGGTGCTTCAGTTGATATATTATGTAGCCATAATACTGTCATCAACAGAATATCTCTGAAAATGGGATGTTTCTCCCAGTAGGTTTCTGGATAAAATGAAATATTTTACTTGTGTTGGAGATGAGACATGCACAAACCACTCTTCTGAGAGATGCATTCAATCTAAAAGGGGGCTGTTACTCTAGGTTCTGATTTCCATTTTAAAGACAGCATTATCACTGATTATGCTGAATGTAATTCTCCATAGTAGCAGTTTCCTGTGTCATGCTGGATGAATGGCAACAGTGCTGATTGGTCCCCTAAGTATTTTATCAGGTTTGCTTTCTTCATGTAACACACTGTCAACATGTGATGAGGTCATGATTAAAACCCCACTTATAAACATATTAGTCAGAAAGACTTTCTAAGTTCTTCCATGTTTTTCCTTAAGCCATCTAGTACTCTAAAATATAATCTTGTGGTTTTTCTTTCTCATGACACCTGAGGCATTTCCTGATAGTCAGGAGAGTTACTCCAGGATGTCAGACTTCTATAGGGCACCTGCTGGGTGGGCCAACACATCTAAAGATGTTTGTCTTCTTTGTTTAATGACTAAATTACTAAAACTTAGTGATATACATTTGCATAACTGGATCCAAGAATTTCAAAGATCAACTTCACTTCACTCATATCATAGATGAGGAAATCGAAACCTGAAAAGTTTTGTGACTTGCCCACGTTTATGTAGCTAGCTAATGAATTAAATGTGGGTAGGTTATTCAACTCCCTTAACCCTTAGTCTAGCTGGATCAGATGATACTTGTTGGAAATCTGTAAACTTCACCACAGTTGTCCTTTGTTCTATTGGGTTGATGGGCAGTTGAATCTCTGAAGACCCTTGTATTCCTGAGATACTGTAATTATGTGATTTCTAATGAATAACCACCAACTATGCACATGTGAAATTTTATTTGTCTGTATTATTACACAATATTTATGTTATTTTTAACTTTTTTGATGGTTACTCCACTGTAATATTTCTGAAATTAGATCTCCTTTATTTCCAAATAAGACTATGGGCCAATTGTGGGCTCATAATGTAGTACTATTTATCTTGTCCGATTGAATTTATAATGCCAGGTTCTGTTTCACCTTTCAACAAAATTCAGCAGAGGATTCCCCTCTGTTGAGTGTCGGTGTCAAAACTCTCAGTGGCCTTTTCTGTGTAAAATTTCTTTTGTTGCACTTATGCTTTTGGGGTGGCAGCTTTTCTATTCAGTAACAGCCCACTAGATCATTCTCTGTTGATACAATGAGTACAGTGAGATGCCCACACTTTATTTAATCACTGAGCTGTACCTTGATGCCTATTTATATGGCCGCTTATTGTGGGCATGCTTTTCTAGAGAGATAGATTTGTCTTCCTTAAGTAGGGACAGAGGAGAAGTCATTTGGTCTGCCTTTTTAGAGCTGAGGGTTCAAGAAGGGGAGGCTTACTCACTGCTTCATAGTGTTGTGAACATTACTTTCCTGGTAACCCAGGAAATCATGAGGGCTTCAGGGGCCCTAGGACAGCCTTTGTCTGATAGCAAAAGGATTCCCAGTATATTACATTTTGAGCCCTGTGTACTAGCTTTATGCTTTTGGAACCAACCAACTCCACTTTCTGCAATTCTGCATTAGATCAGTGGTTTTTAAAACTTGGCTAAGCACAGAAGCTCTTGGGACACTTTTATTTATTTATTTTAAAAAATTTTTTGTTAAATGTTATTTTTTTAAAAATTTATTTAATTTATTTATTTTTGTCTGCATTGGGTCTTCGTTGCTGCATGCAGGCTTTCTCTAGTCATGCTGAGCGGGGGCTACTCTTCGTTACAGTGTTCGGGCTTCCCACTGTGGTGGCTTCTCTTGTTGTGGACCATGGGCTCTAGGCACGCGGGCTTCAGTAGTTGTGGCGCATGGGCTCAGTAGTTGTGGCTTGCAGGCTCTAGAGCGCAGGTTCGGTAGCTGTGGCGCACGGGCTTAGTTGCTCTGTGGCATGTGGGATCTTCCTGGACCCAGGCTCGAACCCATGTCCCCTGCAATGGCAGGTGGATTCTTGGGACACTTTTAAAAACAAAGATTCCTGGAAGTCATTTCAAATCAACCGAATTGGAAATATTCAGGAATGGAGCCCAGGAATCTATAATTCTTAAGAGCTTACCTGGGACATTTAAAAAAAAAAAAAAGGCTGGGTTCCATGCCAGACCATTTAAATCCAAATCGATGGAGGTGATGCCCCAGGATCCAGCATTTTAAAAGCTCTCCCTAAGGGATTCTCATATGTAACCAGGGTTGAAAACCAAGGCTCTAAGCTTTCTTCCATCTCTTAAGCATTTTTTGCTTAGAGGATCTAGCAGTATAAGCTTTGCTCTTCAAGAGCAAATAAAAGAATCCCTGACTATCATTTGTGTGTTCCTGAGTGAAGTGGTTTGGTAACCTCCATGCCAGTTGCAGAATCTGTACTATCGGAAGCTTAAATTTAGTGGTATATTTAGACTTCCTTATAGATTCAAGGAAAGTGATTTGCATATAAAATCATCTGACATTTAGATCTCCATTCTGTCTCACTCTCTGCTATCTCATCTTCTAGTAGGAACTAAGTATTATATTTTAAGGATATTCTTCTTCTTTCCCATTAGAAAAAATAATAATTTTTTCGATCAAAACTCCATCAGCACTTACTTTATTCAAATGTGTAAGCTGTAATTGGCATACATATATGAATTCATATTAGAGGGACTGTTTGAAATTCTTGTTGTTTCATTTAAAGTAAGGTGTTCATTGGATGTATCTTTTCAGTAAAGATATGTGTTTCCTGTCTTATTTCTTCTCAGTCAGTCTGGCTCAAAAAATGTCACAGATGCCACAAATGTCAAAATATCCCCTGTCCCTTGACCGAGTTGCTTTTTTAATGAAATGTCTGCCTACCCAACCAGACTGAATTCCTCAGCCATGAGGCTTTTTGGAGCTATTGTTTAATATGATTCCCTCCCTACTAGCACCTAACATAGTGCTGACCACAGATAAGTAGATTAATAGGCCATAAATGTGTGTTGACTCATGTACTGATAACTCGGACTGCATTTTGAGAGAGTAGATCCTGTTGAATTGTTTTGCCATCTGCCTAATAGATGATAACATGGAAATTGGGAGGTCATAAGCCAGGAAGAGTTGAACTGATACCATAAAAGAAGGAGACAAATCTGGAGTAGGCCTGGAAGGGAGGGCACAGGAGCAGGAAAAGGAGCGGGAAGGGGTCAAGGGGGCTGGTGAGATAAAGAGAGCTACTCAGATGGCAGGAGGATACTCCTTAGGGTTCCCAGGTTTTTAATAAGCCTTTTTAAAATCCAAATGTATGTGGATTTCTTGTAGAAACCAGCAGGGGCTTTGTAGGCATCCTTGTTGGTACAGTTGACACTTAGACAAGAATCACCGTAGGAGGATCCAGAGGCTGAGTTACTATGAGAGCATCAAAGGTTCCTTCTGCCAGGACATAGGATAAAGTATAAAATGAGTTTGTACCTCCACAAATGAGAGACCGGTTATAGGAGCTAAACTGAACTGGCTTTGCAAAGTGTAACAAGTCTGAAAGTGAACTCCTTCTTCCCACTCCCATTCTTACACTTAGTTGTATGTTGTTGAACCAAATGATACTGCCATCTTGGAAGTAAAATAGTCCAGTATGAGCAATTGCCTGACCTCAGGGTTAGAATGACTAGAATCATTCAACAGAGACTCTTGCCATTAAGTCTCAGGGCTATAAGTCACTCCTGGAATTTAGAGTACTCTGAACCTGTCCTCAGATATGTAACTCTCTCAGCTGGAGTCCAGCCAGAGAGGGGACCTTTGTCATATATGCCATTTCTTTCCATCTTTGCTTTTTCTGTTTGTTTTCATCATTAATTAGGAACGGAAGTCTGAGGAGGGAGAATCTGTTCTTTCTCCTTATTGAAAAAGAGCCTCTAGGGCCAGGGCTGGCCTTATAGTAGTCGAGGCTGAAGGGCCTAATCCATGGAGGAGGATTTGAGGAAAGACTGAAAACATCTCCTGAACCAATAATCATACAGGCTGGAATTTTAGCATCAAAGATGAAAAGCACAGAGTGAGGCTGAAGGCTTTCTAAAAACCTTTAAGAGTCCTGTGTTTAAAAAGCACATACTTATTACAAAAGCATCATATAATTTCTCTCTTCTGGTATCACAAGAAGGCTTAATTCAGGGAATTCTCCCCTTTGTATCTACTGCAAAGAAAAGTATCTTGGAGTAGAGGGAGAAATAGGTGGGGTGGAGGATATCTTTAAATGAGGTGGAAATTATGCAAAGACAAACCTTGTGGACTTAACCACGCCTTCCCTTGGGTCATCTGCCTGGGGCACTTCTAGATATTTCATCTGATCCCTGTGGTGTGAGCCAGAAAACCCAGTGTTTGATCAATGCCTCGTTACCCGCCTCCAGTCTGTGGGCATCTGGCTGTACCGGTCAAGTTTACTGCAGCTCTGTCTCCACCAGGCCCTTCCTCCAAGTCTATTTCTCTAGCTAGCACACTATGAAAACGAAGGAGCAGTGCTTTCAAGTGTGTGGAATACTTAACTGTACATGATAAAGTTAATATAGCTGTCGTTTCCACACACTTCTTATTTGTGATTGTTTCAAGTAAGCATGGTAACAGCAATCTTAAAAACCCTGTGGCAAAAGTGAAGAGAGTTAGAGCTCTTCCCTGATATAATATTCTGAAATAACATTTTTGCAGGTTCCCCTTATTACTGAGGGCATGTATAGTAATATGTCATTTTAGAAAATGCGATTGCATTCTCCCGAAAGGCAACATGAAATTTTTTACACTATTTCAATTATCTCTTTCATCCTTACATTATAATTCTAAAGTTAGATTCCCATAGGGAGGACCACAGTACTCAAAATATGTGTGTAAGAAAAATATAGGTGACATATCCTCCCTTTTTTTGCTGTGGCAAATATATCAGATATTTTCTCTGCTATCATCTGAGAATGTAAAAAAGTATTCAACATGCTTAAAGTAAATTCTTAAGCAGCAATTTCAGAGAAGGCTTAAGCACAAAAGACGTTTCATGTGATTTATTTATTCTGGAAATAGTTATTGAGCCTTACTATGTAACTGGTGTTCTAAGTAATGTGGATAAATTAGTAAGTGTCCCTACGCTCATGAGTCTGTGTGAACTATGGTGTAAGTGTTAACAAACCAAACTTGGGTCTGCTTGCCCACACGCAGTGAAACCAATCTACTGACGCTGGGTTGTGGTGAAGGCAAGTGCAGTGTTCATTGCAGGCACCAAGCAAGGAGTCCAGGTAGCTAGTGCTTAAAAGGCCTGAGTTCCCCGAAGGCTGTCAGGGAAAGATTTTTAAAGACAGGGTGAGGAAGGGGGGTTGTGGGGTGTGTGATCAGCTTGTGGACATTCTTCTGATTGGTTGGTGGTGAGGTAATCAGGAGTCAACACCATCAACCTTCTGATTCCACCTGGTCTGGGGTCTATGTGCTTGTGGGCAGCACACACTTAACTTCTTCCAGCTGGTGGGGGTTTCAGTGTCAGCAAAACAGCTTGAAGGACATGGCTCAGAATATTATCTATAGCCCTTGAAGAGGAGCTAAAGGTCCTTGACTTTGTTTAATGGCTAAACTATTTGTTTTGTCTTGCTTGACTGTTTTCCTTTCTTCTGCATTTTCTCACTTCTCTGATTAAATTTACTCTTTGGAACTTGGGAAAAGCCTAAGAGGCTAAGGTTTTTCTACAGACATGAGGAAGGAGGAGGACCTGGGACAAGGGGTCTGTTCCGGGAAAGCCCCATAGGGTCCTGCTCAGTTACATAAGGAAGTGGGATCTAAAAATAGGACATACAGACAGACCATACACAAGTAAATAAATAAATAAATGATAGCTGTAGGTGCTGTGAAGATATAGAAGAGGGTGTGGTGATATCCATTGACTGGATTCAGTAGAGTAGGAGTGTTTGGGCACTTAAGCAGTCAGGGAAGGTGGCCCAGACCTGATTAATAGAAAGGAGTAGTCCTGTGAAGATACAGGGTTGATGTATTTAAGGTAGAGGGAAAGGCAAGATCTTAAGGTATTAATGAGCTCAGCATGTATAAGGGAGGCAAAGCAGGTCCTATGACAGTATATGGAGAGTAGTGGAATGAGGCCAGAGAAGGAGATAGGGTCAGACTACTTAAAGCCTGCGGGCCACGGCAGTGCTAGCCTAGACTGTTTGAAGCAAAGGAGTTATGTGATCTGATTAATATGTTTAAATGATCATGAGGCTCGTATATATCAGACTTAACTGGAGAGGGTTAGAATAGAAGCAGGAAGCTAGGTAGTGGGGGTGAGGGGCTATAATAATCCGGATAAGAGATGATAGCAACTTCAACCAGGGTGATAGAAAAGAAATGGAAAGAAACTGCTGTAGAAGGAGTCTGGATATGTTTTGAAAATCAAGTCAAAAGACTTGATAATGATTAGATATCGGGACTGAGGGAAAGAGGAATGGAAGGTAGTTCCTTAGCTTGGCTTTTGGTCTGAACAACTAGGTACACGGTAGGAATGGTTACTGAGAAGGAATATCCAAGGTGGAGAAGAGAATAAGTTAGACAGGAATAAGGGCCAATGGAAATGAGGTATACATTACCTGAACCCTGTACTCAGTTAAGAAGAGTTAGTTTTGCTGCTGCCAATGATATCCTGTCTTCGGGGTTAGTGACATCCTTTCATTTCCATATGTTTCAGGCCAGAAAAATTCCTGATGCTCTTCTTTGTTCCCAAGGAAACACTTGGAACATTCCTGTAAGACACAGAATGAAATAAACTATGTCTCTTATGTATTTCCAACCCAGGGCTCTCATCCTAGTCTTGATACTCTACTTTCCATCATTTGCTTGTCTGTCTGAGCTCTTCCTAAGCATAGTGCCCCACCTTTTATCCCCCCGCCCTCTTCCTTCCCTGGACCACAGTAACTCTTGTTTCTGTCCCTCAGCACCTCCCCTCCCTGGAAAAATTGCACTGGTCAGATTTCAGGAACCTATCCCTTTAAGACCCTCAGAGAGTATTTTGAGATTACACAATATACCATTGATTCAATCATTGTATACTGACCATTTTTATGAAGAACACTGTGTTTGACACTAAAGAAGAAATTTTAACTTGTAAACATAGCTGTTGCTCCTCATGAACTTAGAATATAATTGAAGATATAAACACATTCATATGAAATAACTAGGTAATGATACTAGATAATTTGGCTTATGTGGAAAGCACAGGGCTGAGTTTATCATCCAGCATGGTATGGTTACATGCTTCAGTATGGTGAGAGTGACATGGTGATGACTCGGATCTCCTCTTATGACTTTAAACTTTACTAGTAGTGCAAATTACTAATGTGATGACTAAGTGCATTGGGTTTTAAGTCATAGTTTAAGCCCTTACTCTGTCACTTCTTGTGACCCTTGGCAAGTTTTATAAGTCTTCTAAACCTCACTGTCCTCTTCTGTAAAAAAGAGAATAATATAACCTACTGTATGTTTTTTGTGACAAAAATGTGAAAAAATTGTCTGACACGTGGTGAGAACTAAATGAACATTTGTTCTCCTCCTCCTGGTGATATCACCGTTATCCCTTGCTGGCATGAGTGGTGTCAACAAAGCTTCTTCAGGTACAGGCTGCCTGAGGATGGGCCAATTGATAACAAAAGGTTTACTATCTCCCAAGGCCAAGTCACAGTGGAAGGATAATGACCTTGGTAAAAGAAGATAAAAGAAGCAGGAGACAATGAAGGAATCTGGTTGGTACAGGAGTTGGTCACCATCTTTCCAAATAATTGTACCACAGAGGAAAAGGAGGTAAAGGTTTCAGCACACTAATGAAGTTTTATCGTTATGCAACGTTGAAGCACCTACTAACTATATATTGACTTAATGGGGTTTCTGATTTACTTTGCTCAGTCCTAAATAGAATGAAATGATTAAAAGCAGTATACTCAATAGCTCCAGAACTGATTACTTCTGCAGAGCTAAGACTAAATCCATCACCAAGACTCTGATAAATGTTTCTCTTGACAAACCAGTATTTAATAGCAGTTATCATCCCCCATCTACCACCTCCTTTTGTGGTCATTTTCTTATTTTTGAGAAGACAAGAGAAAGGCCAGATGCACCAGGTTTATAGAGTAATTGTTGAGAGAGAGATATCATGTTAAAACCCAGTGTAATATCAGAAATCCTCAGTAAGAATATCAAAAAAAAGGCATATGCTGGGAGTGTTAATTATGTCATGAAAGTGCCTTTTTCTTCTTTCTGAATGTACCTCTTTTTGTTACTGTTTGACTGTCTCCTATGTGTCTCTGTGAGGATCTCTCTCTCCCCACCATACTTTTTTTGTTTTCTAATCATCTCCTTTTTCCTTCTGTTTCTATGTCTTTCTCTGTCAACTCCTGAGTTTTGTCTTTTTTTATACTCTCTTAAGCAGCCACAATTCAAAGCTGAAATGTATATATATCAAGTGTGTGTATACATGTACACATATACATACACATATATAGTTTTTTGTTTTTTTTTTTTTTTTGGCGGTACGTGGGCCTCTCACTGTTGCAGCCTCTCCCTTTGCAGAGCACAGGCTCCGGACACGCAGGCTCAGTGGCCATGGCTCACGGGCACAGCCGCTCCGCGGCATGTGGGATCTTCCCGGACCGGGGCACGAACCCGTGTCCCCTGCATCGGCAGGCGGACTCTCAACCACTGTGCCACCAGGGAAGCCCCATATATAGTTTCTTATTGTAGTTTGAATAAGAAGTTTTATTTCATGTTCTTAAATTGAAAAACAGAAGAGTTAAATACTTTATTTCTCTAATTTTAGAAAATATTAAATTAAATTAAATGTTTGCTTCTGTCTTGTGTTGATGCCCTCCATAGGTGTTGATCTGCTTTAGAGGTTTGGTTTGGTTTTTGCTAGAGAGAAGATACTTTTCATTCTGTCTATTTCACTACTTGTGATAGGTCATGGTAAATATATTGTTTTAGTCAACCTTATTTATTTATTTCTGGCCCTGTTCTAAAAGGATTTGAGGTAGTATATAAAAAATAAGCATAGTACCAGGGAGAAAACATAGCAAAAGAAAGGGAAAATTAGAGTGGAGATATGAGATCCTGTGGAGTGGTCCAAGATGGCTCATTGATTGGGTTTGAACTTCCTATAGGCCAAAACTGAGAATTAAGCAAGGTCCCTGTCCCAATTATAGAATTAATGATAAGAAATCCCCCTAAACTTAGAGGCTTAAGAGTATATAGTTTTCTATTGCTGCAATAATAAATTGTCACAAACTTAGTGACTTAACACAAATTTACTGTCAAAGTTCTGGATGAAAGAAGTCTCACATAGATCTTATCAGACTAAAATCAAGTAGCACCCTATTTCTTTCTAGAAGTTCTGGCAGAGAATCTGTTTCTTTGCCTTTTCCAACATCTATAGGTTACCTCATTCCTTGGCTTATGGTTCCTTACCTCCATCTTCAAAGCCAGTGATGTTTCATCTCTCTGAACTTTCTTCTGTACTCACATCTCCCTCTGACTCTCTTCTTCTTCCTCACTCCTCCCCTTTTAAGGACCCTTGTGATTACATTAGCCTACCTGGATAATCGAGGATAATCTCCCTATCTTGAGGGCAGCTAATTTCAAGCAAACTTAATCCCAACTGATACCTTAATTCCCCTTATCATACCTGTAGACTCCAGGGTGCAGGATATGGACATCTTTGGGGGGCCATTACTACTCCTGTCACACCAGAATAACAACATTTATTCTGCTCGTGAATCTGCAATTTGGACAGAGCTTAACGTGGGCAGCTCATTTCTATACTACCTGGCATTAGCCAGTTTAGGTGGAAAGTTGGGGCTGGAATCATCTCAGCATTTTCTTACTCAAATACTTGGCATTTGATACTGGGATGACTCAAAGAGCAGAGGCTGGAACAGTTGGCATTCCTTGAGCATCTCTGTCTGTCTCTATGGTCCTTCCATGTGGTTTCTCCAGCACAGTGGCTCAGGTAGCTGAACATCTGTATGTTGGCTAAGGTCTCCAAGGCATGAGGGTGAGAGGAGAGAGAGAGAGAGAGAGAGAGAGAAAGAGATAGGTAGAAGTTGTGTTGCTTTTTATATTCTAGCCTTCCAAATCATGCAGTATCACTTCTGTCACTTTCTGCCAACTACAACTGAGACACTAAAGCAAGGCCATATTCGAGAGAGGGAAATTAGATTGAAGGAATGTCAAAGAAATTGCACACATGTTTTAAAACTACCACAGTCAGTTAAAATATTTACAGTGTCCCCTGAACAGCTTTTCTGGGGGATAACAAGTAAATAAAATTTTTTTCACGGGTCTCATAAAAGGACACTATGTGTGAAATAAAAGATGATGGCCTCACCAATGTCTGTACAAAAAAAAATGTGACGATAAAATTCATAGAGATATTTATTATGGCATTTCTAGGTGCTAGTACCAAAATACATTTAGGGAAAAAAAAACTGTACAAGTTTCTAAAGTTATTCCAAGGTCTCTAATGGACTAAAGAGAATCCAGGCAAAATCTTAAAGGCTACAGAAAAATTAATGGACTATACATCCTTCAGCTGATCCTCCATGAATATTATATTTTATGATAAAACATTTAAAAGACTTGGGCATCAAAGAGATCATGATTATATTTCTTGACAAGAACCAGAAGTAAGAGTAATCTTTGTGGCTAAAGGCAGGTCTTTAGGTTTTTAAATTACTTTGGTGTTGAGTTCTTAGATGAAATCAATAAATTGTGCTCCTCCTTATGTAATCACCAATTTCAGACAGAAATCAGCACAGACCATTTTTAATATACGGAGGATGAAAACATATCACCTTGAACATGGTTGTTTTCAAGTTTCAGTGGAACAGCCTTTTAGCAAATGTCCATTTGCTACTCTTGAGCTCCCATCCTTGCACATAAAATGGTTATAATAATTGGCTTTTCATCATTAATATTTCTTTGCAGATGTTTGAATCTGATGTGAAATATTTTTTTAAATTTAGAATAAAATTAATGAATAAAATGAGTAAGATCAAGTGTGGGGGTTAACTAACTTAGTTCTTAGACTACCTGTTCTTAAATCATGTTTTTATAAGAGGGCAGTATATATTTTTGTGGATTATGTCCTATTTTTGGCTTCTTTTTTTTTTTGCGGTACATGGGCCTCTCACTGCTGTGGCCTCTCCCATTGCGGAGCACAGGCTCCGGACGCGCAGGCTCAGTGGCCATGGCTCACGGGCCCAGCCGCTCCACGGCGTGTGGGATCTTCGTGGACCGGGGCACGAACCCGTGTCCCCTGCATCGGCAGGCGGACTCTCAACCACTGCGCCACCAGGGAAGCCCCTATTTTTGCCTTCTTTATATTGTCTTCATTAATGTATTTTTTGCTCTCAAGAATTGAGAACAGGATCATTCAATCACTTACAGTTAGTGTACACATGAGCAGTCTGCTCTTTTCTTTGCAATTAAGTAATATAGGACACAGACTGTGAAATGAATGAATAAAAGGTAATTACATGGCATACCTTATAGAAAGCCAAGTTCACCAGCTTTTTAATGTTCTTTCATTTAAGTATCCATACTTGATTATTGTTATGTTTTTCCCTACTGCTACCTAATAAAACAGGAAATTACAAAGAACTTCTGAATGCTGTCAAATAACCTAACACCATTTTATCACAGATATAAGGTCAGTAGATCTACATGGAAATTGAATACAGTGTCTGCTCTAAAAGTCTACAGCAAAGTGGAGCTATGAGAGTATTTGGGGGTGGGACCCTTTGGAGTTTGTTTTCATTTTTATAGATACCTCCTCATATACTCTTTAGGCCTATAAAGGCTGATGTCCTTGTTTGAGGCCATGCCCTCAAAGTGAGAGTTGCTGATTAAGACCAAATATCTGAACTTATGTGTAACTTTATTTTCCGTTCATTCAACCTACTAAAAACAACATAATTTACTTGTTTGAATAGCTCTGTGTAGAAAATAAAAGCTGGTCTTCCTTTGCTCTTCCTCTTTAGCTCGAAAATATTTTTTATAATTGTTTTTCCCACATCTTGTGCCATGATCTGTTTACCCCAGCAATACAAGTTTTACAAGACCTTCTTTCCCTGCCAGCTTCTATTCTTTGCCTTCATTATCATGTATAGTCATGAATGGTTAGATGGAGTTAAAATTTTTCAACTGTTCCTTTCATTTTTGCTTCTCTTAAGAAAATATCCTTAACCTTTTCTTGAATTATATATATGTAAGGCTGTAGGGCAGTATAGGGACAGAGGCATAAAAAAAGCATTTCTCCAAATTGTTTAATTGACTGTATAGCAGTTCTATTTTGGAGTAATAATTATAACACATAGATGTGATATAAAGTGAAACAGGGACTTCCCTGGAGGTCCAGTGGTTAGGACTTCTTCCAATGTAAGGGGTGTGGGTTCAGTCCCTGGTCGGGGAGCTAAGATCCCACATACCTCGTGACCAAAAAACCAAAACATAAAACAGAAGCAGTATTGTAACACATTCACTAAAGACTTTAAAAATGGTCCACATCAGGGGGCTTCCCTGGTGGCGCAGTGGTTGAGAGTCTGCCTGCCGATGCAGGGTTCGTGCCCCGGTCCAGGAGGATCCCACATGGCGCGGAGTGGCTGGGCCTGTGAGCCGTGGCCGCTGAGCCTGCACGTCCGGAGCCTGTGCCTCGCAATGGGAGAGGCCGCAGCAGTGAGGCCCGCGTACCACAAAAAAAAAAAAAAAAAAAAAAAAAGGGAAACAGCCAACAGCTATCTTTATATTTTTCTCAAACTTGAGAATCCTGTTCTCCAAGTGAGGATATTATTATCTATCGTTTATTAATATTATTAGAATATTTGATATTTAAAATAAAACCAAACTGCCTGGTTTCCCACTGTGACAGAAATATACGATAAATGTGATACCTTCAGCCAGAGTACCCTGTGATGTGAGGCGATGGTGCCCTTGTGCATCTTTTGCAGGAATTCTTTGGCAAAGGTTCTACCAAATTGGAACCTCCAGAGGCCTTCTAACATCCCAGCGATCTTTTTCCCTGAGAATTAACATTGATTCTAAAATATTCAGGCAGAAATAAAACTGAATAAATCCTCATCCATACCTACACGTTTTTATCTGCCTAAAGAACTACAAATGTTGTCACCAGAAACCTCTTCTCAATTTTGCTTTAATAAAGTGGATTGAAGAAACGCTGGGGAGAAAGAGAAGCAGCTCTGTCCCTGTCTTCATCAGACAAAACCTGGCTTCATGCTGATAAAGGCTGACTATTCAAATAAAGCAGTGTTCCATGTGAAATCACAAAGTGAGGGGAAAAAAGTTTTAGAAGACAGAATTTAAAATAATCCTGTGAACTGTTACTTTGTCACACATAAGAATCAATTAGGTAAACTTGCCACCAAGTGACAAGGTGAACTGAATGCTACCTTAAAGCCACTGAAAAGGGTAGGCTTTTAATTCCCTTGTACATCCATCTGGGGGGACTATTCCTAGGCAAGTGTGAATCTGCCCTTCTGTTGTCAATCACTAGAAGGAAGGCTACAATGTGAAATAATCTGCAGTGCACTGGGATACGGAGCTCTCATTAACCTAAGTTCTGGGAAATCGGTTTCAGTCTTCCTCAAAGGATTGCTTAAATAAAGACTGTAATGTTATAGTGATAAGAAATAGTGTTCTAATTAAAAAAATGAGATCTTTTGAGTCACAATATAGACCAAATTAACAATGTGTTAACAGTATATTTCAGTTATTAGCCAAAAATTAACTGTGGCCAAAATATTTATGTGTGTAGTTTATTTGATAAACTTTACTTTATGAAAAAGTAATGCTTAAATATAGCAGGCTTGGTGAATTATTTTTATATGTCCTAGTATTACTGAACCAAACTTGGGTCCACTCACCTGCACACAGTAAAGCCAATCTACTGACATTGGGTTGTGGTGAAGAAACCACAACCGTGTACAAGGTTGTAAGGCCGTGTACAAGGAGTCCAGGCAGCTAGTGCTCAAAAAACCTAAACTCCCCCGTGGGTTTCAGGAAAGCATTTTTATTTTTTTTAATTTTTTAATTTTATTTAATTTATTTTTTTATACAGCAGGTTCTTAATTAGTTATCCATTTTATACACATCACTGTATACATGTCAATCCCAATCTCCCAAATTCATCACACCACCCTCCCAACCCCCTGCCACTTTCCCCCCTTGGTGTCCGTACATTTGTTCTCTATATCTGTGTCTCTATTTCTGCCCTGCAAACCAGTTCATCTGTACCATTTTTCTAGGTTCCACATATATGTATTAATATATGATATTTGTTTTTCTCTTTCTGACTTAACTTCACTCTGTATGACAGTCTCTAGATCCATCCACATCTCTACAAATGACCAATTTCTTTCCTCTTAATGGCTAATATTCCATTGTATATATGTACTACATCTTCTTTATCCATTCATCTGTCGATGGGCATTTAGGCTGGCTATTGTAAATAGTGCTGCAATGAACATTGGGGTGCATGTGTCTTTTTGAATTATGGTTTTCTTTGGGTGTATGCCCAGTAGTGGGATTGCTGGGTCATATGGTAATTCTATTTTTAGATTTTTAAGGAACCTCCATACTGTTCTCCATAGTGGCTGTATCAATTTACATTCCCACCAGCAGTGCAAGAGGGTTCCCTTTTCTCCACTTCCTCTCCAGCATTTGTTGTTTGTAGATTTTCTGATGATGCCCATTCTAACTGGTGTGAGGTGTTACCTCATGGTAGTTTTGATTTGCATTTCTCTAATAATTAGTGATGTTGAGCAGCTTTTCATGTGCTTCTTGGCCATCTGTATGTCCTCTTTGGAGAAATGTCTATTTAGGTCTTCTACCCATTTCTTGATTGGGCTTTTTTTTTTTTTAATATTGAGCTGCATGAACTGTTTATATATTTTGGAGATTAATCCTTTGTTGATTCATTTGCAAATATTTTCTCCCATTCTGAGGTTTGTTGTTTCGTCTTGTTTTTAGTTTCCTTTGATTTGCAAATGCTTTTAAGTTTGATTAGGTCCCATTTGTTTATTTTTGTTATTTCCATTACTCTAGGATGTGGATCAAAAAAGATCTTTCTGTGATTTATGTCAAAGAGTGTTCTTCCTATGTTTTCCTCTAAGAGTTTTATAGTGTCCTGACTTATATATAGGTCTCTAATCCATTTTGAGTTTAGTTTTGTGTATGGTGATAGGGAGTGTTCTAATTTCATTCTTTTACATGTAGCTGTCCAGGTTTCCCAGCACCACTTACTGAAGAGACTTTCTTTTCTTCATTGTATATCCTTACCTCCTTTGTCATAGTTAGTTGACCATAGGTGTGTGGGTTTATCTCTAGGCTTTCTATCCTGTTCCACTGATCTATATTTCTGTTTTTGTGCCAGTACCATATTGTCTTGATTACTGTAGCTTTGTAGTGTAGTCTGAAGTCAGGGAGTCTGATTCCTTCAGCTCCATTTTTTTCCCTCAAGACCGCTTTGGCTATTCAGGGTCTTTTGTGTCTCCATACAAATTTTAAGACTTTTTGTTCTAGTTCTGAATAAAATGCCATTGGTAATTTGATAGGGATTTCATTGAATCTGTAGATTGATTTGGGTAGTATAGTCATTTTCACAACATAGATTCTTCCACTCTAAGAATATGGTATATCTTTCCATCTGTTTGTATCATTTTTAATTTCTTTCATCAGTGTCTTATAGTTTTCTGCATACAGGTCTTCTGTCTGCTTAGGTAGACTTATTCCTAGGTATTTTATACTTTTTGTTGCAATGGTAGATGGGACTGTTTCCTTAATTTCTCTTTCATATTTTTCATCATTAGAGTATAGGAATGCAAGAGATTTCTGTGCATTAATTTTATATCCTGCAACTTTACCAACTTCATTGATTAGCTCTAGTAGTTTTCTGGTGGCATCTTTAGGATTCTCTATGTATAGTATCATGTCATCTGCAAGCAGTGACAGTTTTACTTCTTGTTTTCCAATTTGTATTCCTTTTATTTCTTTTCTTTTTTTTTTTTTTTTTTTTTGCGGTACACGGGCCTCTCACTGCTGTGGCCTCTCCCATTGCAGAGCACAGGCTCCGGACGCACAGGCTCAGCGGCCATGGCTCATGGGCCCAGCCGCTCAGCGGCATGTGGGATCTTCCCGGACCGGGGCACAAACCCGTGTCCCCTGCATCAGCAGGCGGACTCTCAACCACTGCCCCACCAGGGAAGCCCTCCTTTTATTTCTTTGTATTCTCTGATTGCCAGGGCTTGGACTTCCAAAACTATGTTGAATAATAGTGACGAGAGTGGACATCCTTGTCTTGTTCCTGATCTTAGAGGAAATACTTTCAGTTTTTCACCATTGAGAATGTTTGCTGTGGGTTTGTCATATATGACCTTTATTATGTTGAGGTAGGTTCCCTCTATGCCCACTTTCTGCAGAGTTTTTATCATAAATGGGTGTTGAATTTTGTCAACAGCTTTTTCTGCATCTATTGAGATGATCATATAGTTTTTATTGTTCACTTCGTTAATATGGTATATCACATTGATTTATTTGCATATATTGAAGATTCCTTGTATCCCAGGGATAAATCCCACTTGATCATGGTGTATGATCCTTTTAATGTGTTGTTGGATTCTGTTTGCTAGTATATTGTTGAGGATTCTTGCATCTATATTCATCAGTGATATTGGTCTGTAATTTTCTCTTTTTGTAGTATCTTTGTCTAGTTTTGGTATCAGGGTGATGCTGGCCTCATAGAATGACTTTGGGAGTGTTCCTTCCTCTGTAAGTTTTTCGAAGAGTTTGAAAAGGATGAGTGTTAGCTCTTCTCTAAATGTTTGATAGAATTCACCTATGAAGCCATTTGGTCCTGCACTTTTGTTTGTTGGAAGATTTTTAATCACAGTTTCAATTTCATTACTTGTGATTGGTCTGTTTATATTTTCTATTTCTTCCTGGTTCAGTCTTGGAAGGTTATAAGTTTCCAAGAATTTGTCCATTTCTTCCACGTTGTCCATTTTATTGGCATAGGGTTGCTTGTAGTAGTCTCTTAGGATGCTTTGTATTTCTGTGGTGTCTTTTGTAACTTCTCCTTTTTCATTTCTAATTTTATTGATTTGAGTCCTCTCCCTCTTTTTCTTGATGAGTCTGGCTAGTGGTTTATCAATTTTGTTTATCTTCTCAAAGAACAAGCTTTTAGTTTTATTGATCTTTGTATTGTTTTCTTTGTTTCTATTTCTTTTATTTCTGCTCTGATTTTTATGATTTCTTTCCTTCTAGTAACTTTGGGTTTTGTTTCTTCTTCTTCCTCTTGTTCCTTTAGGTGTAGGGTTAAATTGTTTATTTGAGATTTTTCTTGTTTCTTGAGGTAGGCTTGTATTGCTGTAGACTTCCCTCTTAGAACTGTTTTTACTGCATCCCATAAGTTTTGGATCATTGTGTTTTCATTGTCATTTGTCTGTAGGTAGTTTTTGATTTTCTCCTTGATTTCTTCAGTGATCTCTTGGTTATTTGGTAACATATTGTTTATCCTCCATGTGTTTGTGCTTTTTACGTTTTTTTCCCTATAATTCATTTCTAATCTCATAGCATGTGGTCAGAAAAGATGCTTGATAGGATTTCAATTTTCTTAAATTTACTGAGGCTTGATTTGTCACCCAAGGTGTGCTCTATCCTGGAGAATGTTCCATGCGCACTTGAGAAGAAAGTGTAATCTGCTGTTTTTGGTTGGAATGTCTTATAAATATCAATTAAATCTCTCTGGTGTATTGTGTCATTTAAAGCTTGTGTTTCCTTATTAATTTTCTGTTCGGATGTTCTGTCCATTGGTGTAACAGGTGTTAGAGTCCCCCACTATTATTGTGTTACTGTCAATTTCCTCTTTTATAGCTGTTAGCAGTTGCCTTATGTATTGAGGTGCTCCTATGTTGAGTGCATATATCTTCTTGGATTGATCCCTTGATCATTATGTAGTGTCCTTCCTCGTCTGTTGTTACATTCTTTATTTTAAAGTCTATTTTATCTGACACAAGAATTGCTATTCCAGCTTTCTTTTGATTTCCATTTGCATGGAATACCTTTTTCCATCCCCTCACTTTCAGTCTGTATGTGTCCCTAGGTCTGAAGTGGGTCTCTTGTAGACAGCATATATATGGGTCTTGTTTTTGTATCCATTCAGCAAGCCTGTGTCTTTTGGTTGGTGCATTTAATCCATTCATGTTTAGGGTAATTATTGATATGTATGTCCCTATTATCATATTCGTAATTGTTATGGGTTTGTTTTTGTAGGTCCTTTTCTTCTCTTGTGTTTCCCACTTAGAGAAGATCCTTTAGCATTTGTTGTAGAGCTGGTTTGGTGGTGCTGAATTCTCTTAGCTTTTGCTTGTCTGTAAAGCTTTTGATTTCTCTGTCGAATGTGAAGAAGTCCTTGCTGGGTAGAGTAATCTTGGTTGTAGGTTCTTCCCTTTCATCACTTTAAATATATCATGCCAGTCCCTTCTGGCTTGTAGAGCTTCTGCTGAGAAATCAGCTGTTAACCTTATGGGAGTTCCCTTGTATGTTATTTGTCATTTTTCCCTTGTTGCTTCCAATAATTTTTCTTTGTCTTTAATTTTTGTCAGTTTGATTACTGTGTGTCTCTGCATGTTTCTCCTTGGGTTTATCCTGCCTGGGACTCTCTGTGCTTCCTGGACTTGGGTGGCTATTGCCTTTCCCATGTTAGGGAAGTTTTCGACTATCATCTCTTCAAATATTTTCTTGGGTCGTTTCTCTCACTCTTCTCCTTCTGGGATGCCTACTATGTGAATGTTTTTGCATTTAGTGTTGTCCCAGACGTCTCTTAGGGTGTCTTCATTTCTTTCATTCTTTTCTCTTTATTCTGTTCCATGGCAGTGAATTCCACCATTCTGTCTTCCAGGTCACTTATCCTTTCTTCTGCCTCAGGTATTCTGCTATTGATTACTTCTAGTGTATTTTTCATTTCATTTATTGTATTTTTCATCTCTGTTTGTTTGTTCTTTAATTCTTCTAGGTCTTTGTTAAACATTTCTTGCATCTTCTTTATCTTTGCTTCTATTCTTTTTCCAAGGTCCTGGATCATCTTCACTATCATCATTCTGAATTCTTTTTCTGGAAGGTTGCCTATCTCCACTTCGTTTTGTTGTTTTTCTGGGGTTTTATAGTGTTTCTTCATCTGGGACAAAGTCCTCTGCCTTTTCATTTTGTCTGTCTGTCTGTGAATGTGGTTTTCCTTCCATAGGCTGCAGAATTGTAACTCTTCTTGCTTCGGCTTTCTGCCCTCTGATGGATGAGTCTATCTAAGAGACTTGTGCAAGTTTCCTGATGGGCAGGACTGGTGGTGAGTAGAGCTGGGTGTTGCTCTGTTGGGCAGAGCTCAGTAGTACTTTAATCCTCTTCTCTTCTGATGGGTGGAGCTGGATTCCCTCCCTGTTGGTTGTTTGACCTGAGTCGACCCAGCACTGGAGCCTACCCAGGTCTTTGTTGGGCCTAATGGAGGACTCTGGGAGGGCTCACACCAAGGAGTACTTCCCAGAACTTCTGCTGCCAGCATCCTTGTCCCCGTGGTGAGCCACAGCCACCACCTGCCTCTACAGGAGACCCCCGAACCGTAGCAGGTAGGTCTGGTTGTTCAGTCTCCTATCCGGTCACTGCTCCTTCCCGTGGGTCCCGATGCGCACACTACTTTGTGTGTGCCCTCCAGGACTGGAGTATCTGTTTCCCCCAGTCCTGTCAAAGTCCTGCAATGAAATTTCACTAGCCTTCAAAGTCTGATTCTCTAGGAATTCCTCCTCCTGTTGCCAGCCGCCCTGGTTGGAAAGCCTGACGTGGGGCTCAGAGCCTTCACTCCAGTGGGTGGGCTTCTGTGGTATAAGTGTTCTCCAGTCTGTGAGTCACCCACTCAGCAGTTATGGGATTTGATTTTATTGTTATTGAGCCCCTCCTGCTGTCTCATTGTGGCTTCTCCTTTGTCTTTGGATGTGGGGTATCTTTTTTAGTGAGTTCCAGTGTCTTCCTGCTGATGATTGTTCAGCAGTTAGTTGTGATTCTGGTGCTCTCGCAAGAGGGAGTGAGCCAGGAAAGCATTTTTAAAGGCCAAATGAGGGAGGGGAATCCCCGGTGTGTGATAAGCTTATGCACAGTACTCTGATTGGTTCATGGTGAGGTAACAGGGCGGTGTCACAGGGGTTAACATTATCAATCCTTAGGCTCTAATAGACCTGGGGGCTATGTGCTCACAGTCATCAAGTAGTTAATTCTTCCATTTGGTGGGGGTTTTAGCCTCTGTAAATCAACTCGGGAAATGTGCATCCCATACTGCTGCCTAGGTATACAGAGGATATGGGGGAGGGGTCTGTCCCAGGAAGGCCCCATATGGTCCTGCTTGGTTACACTAGTAATCAAAAGGTAGAATCTTCCTTAAAAGTGAAATGATAGTAAAGCCTACTTTCAGGTAATATCTGTATTCAAGAATTCATTTTTTATGAGTTCATTTTCTATCTTCTTTTTCTTTTGAAAGTTTGTCTTCTATTTGTTTTTCTTTTTTCATGGCATTAATGACACCAAATGCACATGTACTTTGATTTCATATAGAAAGGTAATTTGCTGGTGAGTGACCCTATCAAATGCTTTCTTTTAATTAATTCTCAGAATGGTACTTTATAATAAAAAGGAACTTATCTTTTTCTTGTATTTATGGTCAAGCAATCAAAATTTTCTCCATTAGTACAGAATTACTTATTCCTGAGAATAAAATCTAGAATAATAGTTGTATTTATTGTTTCTTCATCAGGTAAAGTTGATTCATGATCAATAAATGATTCATCATTTATGTATTCTTTGTCCTTACTATACTCAAAGAACTAAAATTCAAGAGATGGTTACTGGTGGGGCAGTGTGTTTATGCCTGGGGGCCTAGCCATGGGCATGGTCACCATAGCAACTGCCCCAGGCTTGCCTCTTCCCAGGTGAAGATTTGGAATGCTGAAACTCTGACACAATTAATCTGTTGACTGTGCCATGCAATGGGGCAAATCAGAAAATCAGTCCAATTCCACCAGTTTACAACTTCTACCCTGTTACACATTAAATGAAAGTCTTGACTGTCAAACTGATGAGAAAATCATTACATCCAGAATTTAGCAAGAAATCACATGACTTGCTCATATTATACATCTGAAGCACCAGGGCCTCCTTGTATTCTCACAATGGGTGGTAGAATTTTTCATAATTCTAAATCCTGCTTGAAGAATATAAAACAAGACACAGTTTTAGACCAGAGTCTTTCTAATTTCTGTGGTCCCCTCAGCCCAACCCAAACAACAGAGTAAGTGAAGAGGAGAAAAATGACACTTTAAAGCTTCAAACATTTATTACAGGTTTTGAGTCATTTAATTTTTTAAAAAATAAATTTATTTATTTTTGGATGCGTTGGGTCTTCGTTGCTGCGCGTAGCCTTTCTCTAGTTGCAGCGAGCGAGGGCTATTCTTCATTGTGGTGTGTGGGCTTCTAATTGCAGTGGCTTCTCTTGTTGCGGAGCACGGGCTCTAGGTTCTTGGACTTCAGTTGTTTTGGCTCGCGGGCTCTAGAGCGCAGGCTCAGTAGTTGTGGCACATGGGCTTAGTTGCTCTGTGGCATGTGGGACTTTCCCGGACCAGGGCTCAAACCTGTGTCCCCTGCATTGGCAGGCAGATTCTTAACTGCTGTGCCACCAGGGAAGTCCCAAGCCATTTAATTTTTAAAGTCTTCTTCTAGGGATATGAATATGTCAAACAGATTTAGATGGTTCACGTAAATTATATTAAAATAACCTTCTAAAATATGATAAATTATAGCAAGCTCCAAGTTGATTGAGCGTTTTATATCTTGTATATATGTTTCAACTGTGTTTATTTAAATGTAATTTATAACTTTGGCATCTATTTTTACTACCAGGGTCCTTTGGACCAAATAGACAATAGACAATAGACAACTGACAAACATTTTAGGATTTTTATATGCAACTATCAGTGGAAGAAGTAGAACTGCATTTAATCCTGAAGTTTGCATACTTTTGTACAGTTCATTAACATGAGCACATACCTTCTTTCCTAGTGCTAGGCCTCCTAACAACCTCTTAAGTAAGAAACAGTTATTTCCACAATTTTATAAATGCTTCTATTTCCAGAGCAGAGTGGAATTATTATTTTCATAGCATCTGGGCACTGTGAGTGTTGTATGGGAGTGGTGGAAAATACTAATGGACTGAACTTTATTCTTATTTAACCAAAAGAAATACTGTAGCTGTAAATATTTTTTTCTACCTAATGAACCCAATCTATAATAAGGCTCCAAGTTTCAGTAGAGCTGAAGGTGCTTTAGATATGACACTACAAGAAAAGATAATTTCTGACTAATGCCGAGGACTCTGGAGAATTACTAAAACATGACTCCCCGACCAGTTGTACTGAAGTCGTCTACTGTTAACTTCTAGGAGAGATGGAGTGTCCTCCTCGTGCCAGAGCAATTTATACTTCCAGTTTTCATATATGTGTCAAAATAATGTTCCTGGTGGTATGCCATGGGTAGTTAAGCACATTTGTTATTCCAAGATTCAAACTTTCACATTATGGAATACATGAAAATATAATGTGATCCCAGCCAGTGCTGCCAGTCTGAAAAGGAGAACAGAAGAAGAAACAAGCAGGGGGTGTCATCCCAGGCACTTCTCTCCCTGGCCTGGTTTTCTAGAATTCTTAGGTACCCTTTACATTGAAATTCTTCAAAGGGATAGTAATTTGAAGCAAAGTGCATTGGCCTCTATTGTCTAATTGGATAAGAGCTAATGCACAGTTAGAAGAGAGATGTGCATAGGTGCTGGTAGCAGATCACCTCGCTTTGATGTTAGACAGTGGAGGAGCTCGTGTTTTTAGCAGATGTGGATCTCAATGTGGGTGTCTGCAGCTACCACTCTTCTACTAGGAGGGGCACTCCTAGACGCTACACTCTTGTGAAACCTTACCAGACAGGACTTAGCCTTCCATCCCCAGTTTAACGAACTACCTTTAGTTTTAAATAACAGGGGAGAGTAGAGAATGTGAAAAATATATTTTTGTGCATCTATTTATTATGTCAGAGTTCAGCCAAGGTTATATAATAAGTAACACATAAAATAACATTGAACAAAGCTTATCCCATTGAACAATTATATTTCAAACATAAAACAAAAAATACTTTTAATCATGTATGTCTCATTTAAGAAGCTGACAATTCTAATTCCTATTCCTTTTTCTTTCTCAAATAACTGGTCATTCACTAAATTAGTTTTTAAAATGTCAAGATGTCAGAGGAGAAAAAAGACATCAGTGGAAGAACTGTTGAAATCGGAATAAAGTTTGTAGTTAATAGTATTAAACCAATGTTGATTTCCTATTTTGATACAATTATTTTGATAATTATGTAAGATATTAACATTAGGGAAATCTGGTTGAAAGGTATATGGGCACTCTCTCTATTGTTTTTCTAACTGCAAGTCTATAATTATGTAAAAATACTTTTTCTAACAAAAACTCAGACCAGTTACTGGGGAAAAGGTGTGGCATGGGTAAGAACTATGATAATTAATGGGACATACCCTATAGTGATCATTTCTTTTTTAAAACCTACAAGTATAATGAGAGCTAGAAGCTTAGGAAAGCATATTAAATATGAAAATACTATTTCAAAAGTGTAGGAACTCATAGGATCAATTCCTAGCATTCTGACTTTCAAATTTACCTGATAGCTGGCAGTCACCTCAATAATACAGGGTAAATTATGGGATACCTCATCTGAAAGCAAAAAGCCATTATTACTTCTAAAACCTTTAAAAGAATAGCTCTTGAATGGCCTTTCTGTCTAAGACATCTGTGAATTTCTGAACTCTCCAGAACAAATCAGCTACCCTGTCCCCTGTAGGCCCCTGGCTTCACACATCGCCACCACTTAGCACATCCCACAGTGTCCCTAACTGGGGGACCCACTCTGCAAGACAGGCACCTAATTGTTTATCTTCACTAATACCTTAGTCCATAGTAAGTACTTGTAGAATATTTTTTTTCAGGGGATGAGTGAATTCGTGGGGAAAAAAAGGTATACATGGTAAAACCGTTTTTGTAAGAGCACCTTTGGTTCAGCGTCCTCCCGAGAATTCACGGGAGGAACAGCCATGAGATAAACACTTCACTGAAGTCCTTGCCATGCTGAGGGTGCTGAAAACACACCCTCACTGCTCCATAGAATTAGATGTAAATGATCCTGAACACAACTGTCGCCGCTATGAGAAAAGCCCTGGGTAGTATGGGCTCAATTTATTTGCTGATGCTCCTCTTTCTGAGTTCCGTTTGTGATTCCTAATATTAAAATCCTGGTTATTTGAAGGTTTAGGTTTGTTGACTGTACCTTCGCCACAATTTTCTACCCCAGCCAGTTTCTATATCTAATGTTTCATTTCAGTGAGTCATAATAGGGCAAGTCAATCAAAGATTAATGATCAGTAATCAGTTTGTCATTTTAAATACTGTATTGAAAATAGTGAAATAAGTGTTACATTTGCAAGTAAATATACTGAAAAAAGAAAGTCGTACAAAAGTCACCATATGGAAATACATCATTCTCAGAAGTCCCTGAATTGGTTTTGGCTTCATCAAAACGTCTTGTTCATGGTTGGTGCATTTAGTATGCACCATAGTTGCTACTGTTTGAAGGTTATTAAGTTTGACCTATATTTTATTGGTGTTCACTCTAATCTACTCAATTATCTTTTGGGGTTTGCATGTGTCTCTGGAAAAGATGAAGCACCGGCTATGATTGGTGGCGTACTGAGTAGTTGTAAAGATTTGATAAAATGCTAATTGATAATAATGAAAAATTGAGTCACTATTTTGATAAAAATTTATTTTCTTGTTCTTTTGAAAATTATTAGAGAAATTCTTTTTTAATGAAAAAAGAAGTGCTTAGTAAGGAAGAATCCTGGGAAGAGGAATATAACAATAAGAATCCTGTTTGTTGGCATTTTTGTAGCTTACGCATTTCAGATAGCAGGATTACAGTGAAAGGCACTAAAATTTTAGAATTGTACGTTCAGGAATAGCTATTAGAGATCATAAATATTCCCTTCTCCTAATTCTAAGTCTAAATGAAAATCACTTACGACAGAAAATTTCAATTTTCTTAATTAACATCCAAAGAATACAGATTTATAACTCCCTTGATAATAATTTCATAATCTATGTTTTAAGACCCCTAATTTCTACAGTCTCTTAGGGTACGTTCGTAAACTTTTAAGAATTACAGCAAAAGGACAGCAGAGAGATGCCTGAGGGAGAGACCTGTGCATTGAAAACTGGGATGTTTAGTCACTGTTGTCCAGTTGGCATATTGTCAGTGGATACTTCTGAGTGGAGCAGAAGGCAGGGAATTAGCACATATTGTAGGAAAGAGTTGACTTTATTTAAATAACTACAAAAAGTCAGCAGTACTCCGCTAGTCACCTAATACTTTCTGGACCTGTTTCCTTGTTTTCTAAGTCCAGTATGATTTTAGTTCTATTCTCAAAATTGTTTCTTTTGCTCATAAATTTATATTTTTATTAATTTCTTGTTATTCGTTTGGGGATTTAACTGTTTCACTAAGTAACTGCTATTTTCTTTGGTTATTTTTTAATATATCCATACAATACATTAACAGGATTCAGAAACTTTTAATAATGTAATAGAATGGAAGATACCCTCTCACCTTGCCTTCCATCTCCCCCTTCTCCCCCCTTCTTCCAGAGACTTTATTAATGCGTGTGCCGGTAAGGAAGTATTCATTTACTTTATACTCCCCCTTATTCTTTAGTATTTTTAGTGGAGGATGATAGACTGAAATCAGACTGACTTGGGTCTGAATTCTGGTCGTCACTTTCTTCCTCTATGATGAGTTAATAATAATGTCATCCTCACGGGGTTGTTAGGAAGGTTAAATGATAAAAAGACTGTAAAAAAATTTATCACTATTTCTGACATACAAATAGTACTTGGTGAGGGTGATGATCATTACTTATAATCTTTGAATGAAAGGAAGGGCATGAAAAGAAAAAATGTTGGATTAGTTCCCTAGGGTTGCCAGAACAAATAAATTACCACAAACTTGGTGGCTTAAAACAATAGAAACGTTATTTCTCACAATTCTGGAGCCAGAAGCCTGAAATCAAGGTGTTTACAGCGCTATGCCCTCTCCAGAGGCTCTAGGAGACATTCTGTCCTTTGCCACCTGCAGCTTCTGCTGGTCATCAGCATTCCTGGGTTTGTGGCTGTATTTTTCTAATCTCTGCCACTCTCTTTACATTGCCTTCTCTCTTCTCTATGTGTTGTGCTCCTTCGTGTCTCTGTGTATAGCCTCTCACCTATTGTCCATTACCCAGTGGTTATTAATCTACCAGGACCTTCCCAGGCAGAAGTAAGACCTCTGCTCCTGTTTCCTTCTTATCTGACTATGAGGAAGACTAGACATATCCTAGCCATCCTAAGTTAGACTTGAGATTGTCTTTGGTGACAGAACATGTAAAACTACAACTTCCAGACGTTACTGCTCCCAGAGTTCTTCTTGACTCCCCTCACTTGCATGTCTTTATCAGGAGAGGATCTCAGCCTTTCAAAATGTCCTATGACCCTGTCCATTCCCTCTCTATCCATGTTTGTTCTCCCTGTCATTGCCATGTGCTGGGAATTGTAGTCAGTAAATGGATGCAAAATAACAGACTCATAGCATGGGTTGGGACAGGCCCCAGCTTTGATGTCTCAGGGTACCAGGGCAGTAGGCAAGGTGTTTACCTCAATTTTCAGATGGTTGTAGACCTTGATTATCATCTAGGAGCAAATGGCAACTACTTCCCAGACAGTCTCTGGCATTTAGTCAACATATTTTTTTGCTTCCTTGTTCGTACATGACATTTCAAAAAAATTCAAATACTGAATTGTATAAAAGAAATGTAAGAGGTTTTCTTCCTAAAATAATGTCCCGTTATCCGACTCCCACAAGATGAACAATCTTAACATTTAAATGTGTTTCCTTCTATAATTTTTAATTCTCATAGAAACACATACGTATGTACCTGGGTGTATTTTGGGTTTTTTTAATCCAAAACGTGGGTTTTCTGTAACTCCATGTTTCCAATCTGAGATCCATCATGAACTTTAGCTATAGCATCACAAATCTAACTCATTGTTTGTAATCTATGCCCAGCATTCCACAGTTTAAATGTATTATAATTTGTAAGCCATTTATTTATTGTTCAACACTTACATTGTCTGTCATTTTTTTTTTTTTTTTTTTTTGCTATTACAAATTATGTTTCAGTGACCATGCTCATACGTATGTCCTTATGCAGTTTTGCAATTCCTTCTGCTGGATAGAATTTCAGGTTTGCTGGGTCAAAAGATTCACACATGTTAAAATCTTTTAGGTGCAGACAACTTGCATATTTTAAAAAAAGAGGAGAGGAATAAATGATTCAGCCCTCCTTCATTTTCCATGTGCTTGAGAGTTTTTGTCTTTGGTTTGTTTGTATATTTGTTTCTTCTTTTGCATTTTGACTGGGTTTCAGCAAAGGCTAGACCTACCATTTTAGAATGTGGTTGCCTAACCAATATTTGTAATTTGTAATGTTGTGTGTGCTATAGAAAGCTACCTTCTTCTAGGAAATTTTTCTACCTTCCAGGAGAAGAAATTTCTCAGTGCATTTACTGTGAGTTCAGAAGAAGAAATTATTTTGATACATATTTACTATTCCATCAAGTACCTGAAAATAAGTACATGAATTTTTCAGGAAGTCCTGAATAGAAATTGAAGAATTAAACAGGTTAAAGTAGATAGCAGTAATATTTGCCTCTTTATTCCTTGATAAATGTGGCTGAAGCTAGAGAAAATATTTTGTTTGTACTGCCAGAAGAGAAAATAGGGATATTGCTGTCAAGATGGGTAAGTAAAAGCATATGCAGTTCTGTTTCATGGCATCCATTTGATACCCGGCCCCCAGAGGATTTTTCAAAACTGCCCTTTCAGTGTCTTTTAGCCAGTTTGGTTTATTAGAAGTACTTAGTATTTACAAGTATGGATCCCTTTATTTGTTCAGTTTCTGATGTACTGTTTAAATCAGGGACAGGTCATTTATTCTTTATTCTTCTGTTTTTGTGTTCATGAATATAGAATAATTCTCACACAATTGAAATTAGAGCATGACTGCTAAAATCAGGGTTTTGCGTGCTTAAAAATCCTTGGAGGGAAAGGCAATTTTAGCATAAAATAATGCTGTCTGATTTACATTTTGTAATGTATTTTTAATTTTACTTTTAAGGCTGAATTTGAATTCATTTTTATAACTTCTGTATGTTAGATTTATCTTGCTATGCAAGATAGTTTAGGTAAATGGTGGTTAGAAAGCCTGCAGTTCTTAGTTGAGTCATTTCCTCTTTTGTGGCTTTGTGTATATTATAATTTTGATTTCTAGTTGCTCATAAAAACCCATATTTATGACTTGCCTTAAATAATAAAAAAATATGTAAAAATACCTTTTAAAAGTATATGTGGAATTTTTTTTTTTTTTTTTTTTTTTTTTTTGTGGTATGCGGGCCTCTCACTGTTGCGGCCTCTCCCATTGCGGAGCACAGGCTCTGGAGGCACAGGCTCAGCGGCCGTGGCTCACGGGCCCAGCTGCTCGGCGGCATGTGGGATCTTCCCGGACTGGGGCACGAACCCGTGTCCCCTGCATCGGCAGGCGGACTCTCAACCACTGCGCCACCAGGGAGGCCCCCTATGTGGAATTATCGATGGAATTTGCATGGAGTCTTGAATAAATGTTTGGGTCTCTTCCACTGCTTGATTCTGAAAAGCTCCACCATCTACATCTCTGTTGAAAGAAATGTGTACAAACATGAATATATATATTTTATGTGTGTGTACACAGACACATTTATTTACATATATGCATATATGTGATTATATAGTCATAAACGCATAAATATACTTCACATATATTTAAGAGTAAATTAAAATGTTCTTTCCTAAATATCTTTGATTTTCACACATTCTGCAATCCTCCCATTAGGCACCTTCTCTATTAAATCTCATGAACATGCAGTCAGAATATTGATGTAAACGCATTATGCATTGTCAACCAAAAATAATGAGTGAAAAGAGAGGATTATCACGTCCTATATTTGTCAGTGGGACCTCCCCACTTGATGAAATCACTCATCACCTGAAACTCAACTTTTATAGATGAGATTAATCACTTTTCTCCCAAATATGACCCAGTTTTCTGCTTGATACAATAGTTTCATCATTTCAGAGTTCCAACAGTGGAGTCACCTTTAATTCCCCTCTTTTGACTCTATGATTTAATCTATGATAAAAATTTCACAGTCTCTTGGATACCTCCTTTCTATC
This sequence comes from Grampus griseus, assembly GCF_964374135.1. NCBI lineage: Eukaryota > Metazoa > Chordata > Mammalia > Artiodactyla > Delphinidae > Grampus > Grampus griseus. Next base: position 38,052,692 of record NC_139003.1, read on the forward strand.
ACTACATCAGACTTTTCAACGCTTACATTAATGAATATCCTCCTTACTGGTTTATTGTGTATCCTCCTAGCTCCTAGCACTGTGTTTGGTGGCATTATAGGAATTGAATAAATATGTGTTGAATACATGGATAAACACTACAAGGTTCATTGTTGTAGTTTATTAAAATACAGCTCACATCAAGTTACTCCCTGTGGATCTCAGATACCAACAGGGGAAAAGACCAAACTCCTCACTGTAGTGTTTGGGGCTCATTAAGGTTTTTCTCTCCTTATTTTATTGTTATCACTACTCTCCCTGTAAATGCTCTGTTGCAGTCATGAGAGTTCTTAAATTTTCCCTAGTACTTCATGCTTTATCCCAAGCCTGACATGCATCATTCCTTTATTCTGTGTTTTCATGCCTGGGTTACTTACTCTAGAATGACCCCGAGAGTTCAGTCTCCTTCTCTAAGCCTAAGGCTTAACTCAAGTTTCCATACTTAAAAGTTCTCTTAGCTTTGGCCCACACTAGTATTTTCTTCCTTGGCACTCTGATTGATTTAATGTATCACTCTTCTTTTTTTCTTTTTTTTGTGGTACGCGGGCCTCTCACTGTTGTGGCCTCTCCCATTGCGGAGCACAGGCTCCGGACGTGCAGGCTCAGTGGCCATGGCTCACGGGCCCATCGGCTCTGCGGCATGTAGGATCTTCCCGGACCAGGGCAAGAACCCGTGTCCCCTGCATCGGCAGGCGGACTCTCAACCACTGCATCACCAGGGAAGCCCCTGTATCACTCTTTTTTTTAGCACTGCTACTTTCTTGAAGGTAAGGCTTCTTCTCCAAATTCATGAGACTAAGAACCCACCCTTCCCTTTCCTTGGAAAATACAGATATAGTTGATTGAATAGTGGGAATGGTAGATGGAGTTAATAAGCCCTAGGCGTCTGCAGGTGGAAGATGGAGAGGGATGGAATGCTAGATGAATGGAGTGGGAGTTTGTTTTTGGAGGGCTGCGTCAGGACGGAGAGGCACTCAAGAGGGCCTGGAGGTGGGGATAGTTCATGTTAGACCAGAGAGTGGTTTCTCAAAGAGAAGAATGTTCACCAACAAAAGGCTATAGAGGTGAATGTTTCCTTCTTCAGGATTTTACCTTAACAGAGCCTAGCCCATGTTTCCTGGGCAGTAGTAGTAGAGTAATTTCATGGCATTGTTCTCTGGGTGTCAGCACGTTAGACATTTTCTCCAGTACCTTTAGGTGAAAGTCCTGTAACTTCATTACACCCTGTCCTGCTGCACAGTCCTCTCTGCTCAGGTACTTCTTTTAGGGCCATTAAAAACTGCATTTCTATGAAACATGAACTCATTTCCTTGTGATTAAATATGCAGTTATTTCATCTACCTTAACTAAACTATTTATTTAGGCACCTAATCAACTGAATAAAGAAAATCATTGGACAATAATTCTTAATTCTCCCAGCAGAGTGCAGCACAGTTTGGTCCCTGCTCATCACTCTTTCATCATTTTATTCTCCTTTCCCACTCCTTTTGCCATCCTGCTACTCTGGCCTTCTTTCAGTCTCCTAAATGTCCTGGATTTCCTTTGGACATGGGACTTCTGCATATGCTCTCAATCTGCCTGAAGCTAACTTTCTCTTCACACCTCCCTTCATTCTCCCAGACTAGGTCGGATTCCTCTATTATAAGTATTTGTGGCTTCAAGTTTCTTTCTTTCACAGTTCTTAGCATAGCTATGATATTACATCTTTTTGAACTGAAGTATAGTTGATTTACAATGTTGTGTTAGTTTTAGGAGTACAGCATAGTAATTGAGTTATATACATATATATATATATATATATATATATTCTTTTTCAGATTCTTTTCCATCATAGGTTATTACAAGATACTGAATATGGTTCCCTGTGCTATACAGTAGATCCTTGTTTATCTGTTTTATATATAGTAGCGTGTATCTGTATCCCCACCCCCATTGCCTTTGATAACTATAAGTTTGTTTTCTATGTCTGTGAGTCTATTTCTGTTTTGTAAATAAGTTCATTTGTATCATTTTTTTAGATTCCACGTATAAGTGATACGATATTTGTCTTTATCTGACTTACTTCACTTAGTATGATAATCTCTGGGTCCATCCATGTTGCTGCAAATGCCATTACTTCATTCTTTTTGATGTCTGAGTAATATTCCATTATATATTGATACACACACACACACACACACACACACACACACACCATATCTTCTTTATCCATTCATCTGTCGATTTAGGTTGCTTCCATGTCTTGGCTATTGTAAATAGTGCTGCTATGAACATTGGGGTGTATGTATCTTTTCGAATTAGAGTTTTCTCCAGATATATGCCCATGAGTGAGATTGCTGTATCATATGGTAGCTCTATTTTTAGTTTTTTTTAAGGAAACTCCATACTGTTCTTCATAGTGACTGCAGCAATTTACATTCCCACAAATACTGTTGGAGGGTTCCCTTTTCTCCACACCCTCTCCAGAATTTATTATTTGTAGACTTTTTGATGATGGCCTTTCTGACTGGTGTGAGGTCATACCTCATTGTGGTTTTGATTTGCATTTCTCTATTAATTAGCAATGTTGAGCATCTCTTCATGTGTCTGTTGGCCATCTATATGCCTTTGGAGAAATGTCTATTTATGTCTTCTGCCCATTTTTTGATTGGGTTGTTTTTTTCATATTGAGCTATATCAGCTGTTTGTATATTTTGGAACTTGATCCCTTGTCAGTCACACATGATATTACATTTTAAATGATTACTTGATTAACGTCCATCTTTCCCACTAAATTTGAAGTTCCTTGAAAAAATGAACTGTATCTGTCTTTGTTCATTTTTATATCCCAGTGTATGGCACCTACAAAGTACTCAATAAATGTTTATTAAATTAAGTGAGTTGAGAACTTAAATTTCACTTGTGAATCCACTTATTTTACTACTCCATAAACCCAGCTTTATTGTGTAAATTGTTACCCTATTATCTAAATTCTCTAAAACAAAAAGGAATCCAAATACATATGAAAAGGCTTCTATGCATAAAAAGTTGAAAACAGGGCTTCTGTAGTTACATGGTTACCTATTTAGCCAAATATTAGTTTTTGTCTTTTACATAATAAAGAGGGCATGTTGGCAGTTCTTTAAGGTTAGGGTATGTTTCTCCCTCTGTGTGGTTTTTAGAAAACTTAATTACACTTTAAGGATAAATATTTGCCTAATTCTAGGGACGATTGTACACCGAAAAATCTGAAACATCCTCAAAAGCTTTCACATTTCCATAGAGGGAGCATAATGATTTTACTACTTGACTTTGTTGTACAGAGTTTTCTCAGAATGAACACTAAATCAGTATCCAGCAAGTTCATATTAAAAGAAAGATGTTCAAAGAATTGTTCCACAAGACTTCTCATGTCTGGATCTTCAGACTACCTGCATGGTTTAGTGATACTAAAGTATAAATAATTTTGAAGGGGAGAGAGAAGTTTGATGGCTTAATAAGAAAGGGGTCAGTTAATTCTGGTCACTGAGGTTGCTGGATGCAGAGAGACTGTTGATAAAGATAAGGCTTTTGCTCCTTTTGTAGCTGATTTTGTGCATTTCTTAGAAATACCTGCTTTGACTTTCTTACTGCTTTCCTGAGTTTACCCATAAACCAAAAGAGATGTAGTATTTGAGTGCAGCTGCATGGAAAAAAGCATCTGTGATAAATGTCTTCAGTTCCTCCCTCTCGCTCCTAAGCTGCCTCCAATCAGGCAGCCAGCACTCCCAGTTCTGTCACATGAGTAAGTCCTGACCTCTACTTGTCCTCTTACCTGTCCGCCCTGGGAGTGTCTTAGCTCAGCACCTATCACCTACCAAGCATTCTCTCCTGATTTGACCCCCACCTCACTCCCCGATCTCTCCCACTCACTGTTGGCATGGTTCCTTCTAAAGTGCAAACCTGATCACTCTTTCATTTAAAACTTATAAATGGCTCATAACAACAAATTAATACAAAAATGTTATTACATGCCAGGCCCTATTCAAAGTTCTTTGCACATATTAAGTCATGATTATGCCCTGGGACGGTATATCTAGAAACTTATTGTTCTACACTTTGGCATAATAATAAAGTTGATGAGGGCTTCCCTGGTGGCGCAGTGGTTGAGAGTCCGCCTGCCGATGCAGGGGACGCGGGTTCGTGCCCCGGTCTGGGAAGATCCCACATGCCGCGGAGCGGCTGGGCCCGTGAGCCATGACCGCTGAGCCTGCGCATCCGGAGCCTGTGCTCCGCAATGGGAGAGGCCACAACAGTGAGAGGCCCGCGTACCGCAAAAAATAATAATAATAATAAAGTTGATGTTAATTGAGTGCCTCTTTTGAGCACATAATTACAATATTAGCTCTTCTAATCCTAACAACATCTCAGGAATAAGGACTTTTTTTTAAGTTGTGGGGACTGATTGACTATTAAGAGTTGTATAGTATAAGGAACTTGCCCAAAGTCACATGACTAATGAATAGAGAGAGAGCATTCACACTGAGGCAGACTAGCTCCTGAGTCCATGTTCTGAAGCACTGCTCCTACTGCCTTTCCTAATAAGCTCCCTAGTTCTAGAGGCTTGCTCACAAGCACTGTGAGCGAGGCTCAACTGGTTCTTCTCTCCAACCTTCATTTTCCTTGGCGTTGCATCCTCCTGTCTGGCTGATCTGCCGCACTGAACTAAACAGATGCTCTCTTAAATGACGCCTTCAGCTGGACAAGCTTGATTCACTCAAGCTCTCTATTCCTTCTGTAAAACATTTGTCTGAGCCCTGTAACCCAGAATATTCACAGCTAAAAGGTTATACTCTAGGGGCTTCCCTGGTGGCGCAGTGGTTGAGAGTCCGCCTGCCGATGCAGGGGACATGGGTTCGTGCCCCGGTCCGGGAAGATCCCACATGCCGCGGAGCGGCTGGGCCCGTGAGCCATGGCCGCTGAGCCTGCGCGTCCGGAGCCTGTGCTCCGCAACGGGAGAGGCCACAGCAGTGAGAGGCCCGCGTACCGCAAAAGAAAAACAAAAAAAAAGGTTATACTCTATAATACTATGTACTTTCTTTCCCACCAGCTAAAATGTATGCCTAAAAGAAATCAGTTGTGTTTATTCCCATGCATGTTTATGCTAGTTAATACCTATTATCATACACATCTAATTTAATTAAATGTTATACAAATTGATGAAACGTGGAAAAGAAAAAAAAAACTGTCAGATGTTTTGAAAGACTAACTTGTAATGAGTTTTCTTTTCTAAATGGCTGTCAAATGTGGCGAGACAACTGTGAAAGCCTGCGGAGAATTTGTAAAAGTCTAGAAGGATTCTGCATTCAGATTTTGTCACAAATATCTTTAAGTTTTCACTCCAATGTAAAGAAACTAAAACTGGGAATTATAAACAGTGTAGTATGAGTATGGTTTATAAAAGACTTCTCAGAATTTCAACTTGTGCACTTATACCCAAAGAGAATGACTTCTTATCTCAAATGACTGGTGAATTAATTGGGCATTATATGTTTTATAATACAATGATATGATTAAGAAATGAATGTATGAGATTTTGGTATAATTCCTTGCCTTGCCAACTTAAAAAACATTACCTGACACTTATCAATCTGGAATGTGTTGGATGAGAGGATTTCTAATCTCTTTGAAATATGGTACCATATGTACCATCATACCCATGCTCCAGACAAACTACAGAACTCAAGAGTTCTTCTAATATTAACCTATGAGGCACTTTCTGCTCTCTCATTTCCTGCCTTTGAACATGCTTTCCTTTTGCCTGAAATGCCTTTTCCTAACATTCTTTTTGCTACCTTTGATTCGTCTCTTAGCGTTAGATATTACTTGTTCTGCAATACCTTTCCAGATCTCCCGAGACTAGCTGTGTGCTCCTCTAAATGTCTATTAGACACAACTACCCAGAAAAAATTTATTGTAATTGAAAATTTAGGGGAAATGATGAATGTATTCATCCTTTTCACTTTTGTTTCTTTTATGGGACAGAAGTAATAGGATAGTTTTAAAAAATATAATTATAAGGATAAGTAATAAGTGAAACTTTTCTAATCCTAATATCCTATCCAAAATAAATCCACAGGGCAATCACAGACTTGACCATGACTTGAAGATTAATAATATTGTGCTAAGGATAGAATGCTTATGACAAGGGAATCATGCAGAATTTTGATTTGGGAATAATCAGCTCCAAAAACTTGTGTGTATTTTTGTTTTTTGTTCATTTTTTTTAGGTATTATGGTTATAGGCTGATCATTTGTAGGAGGGAAAGCTGTTAGTAGTAGATATGCAATTATCATCATCTAATATCCCAGATCAGGATCAGCCTAGTCAGAATTAATCTTTTTGTTAAAGGAGTGCAGAGTAGTAGTTAAGTACACAGTTTTTTGTGTATCAGTGTTCAAATCCTTTACTATTTTCTTTGCTTGAGAAAGTCTAAATTACTATCATTTAGTCTACTACTTGGTCCATAATAAGGACTCAACAGATAGTAGTCAATTATCATCATTATTATGTCTCAAATCCAGCATTTATCAGATTCTGTTTGTGTTGTGATTTCCATGTACTTACTTCATCTCTTGTACTATATTATATTATAAGGTTTTTTAGGTCAGACGCTTTGCCATTCTTAGCTTTTTAATCTTCCTGAACCCTCCAAAATAGTGTACGTTTTAGATGCTCATTTTAATAAATGTAAATTGAGTTGAATTGATAGGAATGAATCTCACTACTCATGTTAAAAATTATCATAAACTACAGTGTATGTTTGTTTCAGTAATGTTTATTCCCCATGTAGTCCTACAACTTTGATGCAAATCAGTCTATAAAGTCCATAAAATGAATCCATTCAAATAGTACTTATGCCAAGTATCTAATTCTATGCTTTACATATTCTGAATTATTTTAGTTTATAACCATAAATTAATGCAATTTCTATGAACTATAGGCCATTGATATTCTCTCATTGACTCCTTTTACAATCTGATATGTTACTGAGTGATTTTCCTATCTAAATATCTAAGACAAATCGTCTTTACTTAATAAGATGGCAACTAATAGCCTTCTTAAATAATGATCTTATACTCAATGCCTATATCCACATTCAGTTCATATTTTCTAAAAGTTTAGTTTGTAAGTGAAATGTCCATTAATGAGAGTAAAATACCCAAAAGGAAGATTATAAGAGAAGCCCTGAAAAATTTTGGTTTTCATCATTTTGATTTTTAAAGGTCAATTAAGATAAACTAAGTCTAATCATTGTTGACAAAGTAACCTTTCCAGGCCTCAAATTTCTTACTTGTAAAATGACTGTGTTACCTGAAGACTTCTAAAATCCTCTTCAGTTTAGGATATTATATGAAGCTATTATCAAAATTAGAGAAACAGCAACCACAAATTGTTTACAGTATTCTAAAGAGGACTACTACCAGAATTCACACTTATTCACCCATTTAGTCAGTATATACTTACTGAACACCTATGGAAAATATAGACAGGCGCTGTTTTAGAAATTAGGAAGACAGTGTTAAACAAAACAGTTCAAGTCTCTGGCATTGTGGAATTTTGTCAAGTCAGGGAGATAGACAAAAATCACGTAAACAGTGAGATAGATTATTAAGCTAAGGAGCAGATAAGTGCTATGCAGAAAAGTATGCTAAGGGGTAGAGGGTGGCAGGCGGAGCTGTTTTAGGGAAAGAGAGAGAACATTTAAGCAGGGATATAGAACACAAAGAGCATTCCATGCAGAGAACAGGAAGTGCAGAAAAGGGCCGGAGTCAGGTGGGCTCTTGGTCTGTGGGAGGCACATGGAAGAGGCTGCTGTGATTGAAGTCGAGTGAGCCAGAGGAGATGAGGACAGAGGCATAGTGAGGGCCCACATCACGCAGAGCAGTGATTCCTGGAGGGGGAGACTCTGCCCCCAAGTTGGCAATGCCTGGTGGGGGCAACGCCCCCAATTTGGCACTGCCTGGTGACATTTTTGGGTGTCACAGCTGTGAAAGGGACGCTACTGGCATCTAGTGGGTGGAAGCCAGGGGTACTACTAAGCATCCCAAATTGCACAGGACAGCTCCTCATGGCTAAGAAATATCTTGTTCAAAATATCTATAGTTCCAAGGCCCAGAATCTTGGATGTAAGGGCTTGTAGGTTACAGTAGGAAATTTGGACTTTATTCTAAGTGTGAGGGGAAGCCCCTGGAAATTTTTCAGCACAGCAGAAATATGACATGATTAGACTTGTATGGAGAACGACTAAAGATAGAGGAGAGTAGATACATGAAAACCAGTGAGGAGGTAACTGCAGGAGTCCAGGAAGGAGATGCTGGTGGTTTGGACCAGTGTGGGAGCTAAGGAGGACACAAGTAGTTGTTGGACCCCAGGTATAAATAAAAATGATCTTTTTTTCCCTTTTAGCTGTGGCTTTTCCATCTGGTTTCAAAGTTTCACAAGGTGATTTATATTATTTAAAAATTTACTTTATGAGGATAGCAATTGGCCTACATGGCAGAACATCAAGAGGATGTGTCTATGAAGGGAGGATTTACTCGTCAATTTATATCTTCACAACAAGATGAAAAAAATTACATCTTTTTAAGATTTACTTTATCCACATGAATCCAGTTTCTTACAGTTCAGCCTTCACCATACGAACTCAGTGGATATAGAAGTCAATTTTATGCTGTTTAATATTATTCTGGGTTGCATTAGAAGTTTAATAAGACCTCATTAAAAGTGATTTCCTGTTCTTTCTATCTGAATTGAACATTCCCTGTATTTCCTCTTCCACAATGGAAAAGTCAGGCTTCTACTCCAGAGCACATTTCTTGGAAGCTGATAAAATTGCTGTCTACTTCCCTGACACTTAGGTCATTGGTAGCAAATATTCAAAGGTAATTATGAAACAGAATATCCTAGGAAACCTTAAGTAAACTTTATGTTTACAGCAAATCATTTGACGGGGAGACCCTGGGGGAGATAGGGGGAGGGGTGCAAAGGAACAGAAGGGAACGGGGCCAGTGCTTTCCCTGTCCACTTAGGCACCGGGAAGTCTGTTGGGCTCCTGGGCCTAATCCTCTGCCCTCGGAGCCTCCCTCCTGCTGCAGAGCCCAAGCCCCTCCCCTACATTCCTACCCAGGGCCCCACCTCTACACTCGGAGACCCCCTCCAATGCGCTGGGCCTAAACCCCACCCACACACCCTCACTCAGAGCCCTACCTCCACGTGCTGCCTCTCCCCTTCTGTGAGCAGGTCCTGAGCAGAGGCCCCGCCCCATGCTCAAACGACACCCCCCCACCTGCCTAAACTCCGCTCCACCCTAAACCCTATCCCTGCTTAAGTTACAGCCCTTGCCTAAACTCTGCCCCCATAGCCAAGGCTTTTTTTTCCTTTCTTTTCTTTTTTCCTCTTTTGGATTGGGGCTCTGTTTTACCTTGTTATTTCATTGTTGTTGATTCTTTTACATTTTTATTTTCCCTAATCTTTTATTTTTCTAATTTTATTTTATTCTTTATACTTTGTCAGTGATCTCTCTTTATGGCTTGTTCCCCCCCCCCACTCCTTTTTTATTTTCTTTTTTCTGTTGTGGTTTTAATTTTCCTTGTTGCAGTTGTTTCAATTATAGTTTTATTTTTCCTAATATATTTTTTATCTTTCCACTTTTATTTTATTTTTTGATATTTTACTGCTCCCCTTTTTCTTTCTTTCTTCCTTTTTTTATTTTTTTAACCACACCACGAAGCTTGTGGGATCTTGGTTCCCAGGCAGGGGGTTGGGCCCGAGCTCCTGTGGTGGGGGCTCCAAGTCCAAACCACTGGACTAACAGAGAAACTCAGACCGCAGGAAATATCAGTCAGAGTGAGACCTCCCAAAAGTCCTCGTCTCAGCACCAAGACCCAGCTCTATCCAACTGCCTGCAAACTCCGGTGCCAAACTCAAGCCAAACAACCAGTAAGACAGGAATACAACACCACCCATCAAAAAAAAAAAAAAAAAAAAAGAAAGAAATGAAAAAAAATACGTTACAGACGAAGGAACAAAGTAAAAACCTACAAGACCAAATAAATGAAGATGAAATAGGCAGCCTACCTGAAAATGAATTCAGAGTAATGATAGTAAAGATGATCCAAAATCTCAGAAACAGAATGGAGAAAATACAAGAAATATTTAACGAGGATCTAGGAGAACTGAAGAGCAAACAAACAGTGATGAACAACACATTAAATAAAATTTAAAATTCTCTAGAAGGAAGCAATAAGAGAATAACTGAGGTAGAAGAACGGATAAGTGAGCTGGAAGATAAAATGGTGGAAATAACTGCCAGGGGGCAGAATAAAGAAAAAAGAATGAAAAGAATTGAGGACAGTCTCAGACACCACTGGGACAACACTAAACACACCGACATTCGAATTATAGGGGTCCCAGAAGAAGAGAAAAAGAAAGGGTCTGAGAAAATACTTGAAGAGATTATAGTTCAAAACTTCCCTAACATGGGAAAGGAAATAGGCAATCAGGCCCAGGAAGACCAGAGAGTACCATACAGGATAAACCCAAAGAGAAACACACTGAGACACATATTAATCAAACTATCAAAAATTAAATACAATGAAAAAATATTAAAAGCAGCAAGGGAAAAGCAACAAATAATATACAAGGGAATGCCCATAAGGTTAACAGCTGATCTTTCAGCAGGAGCTCTGCAAGCCAGAAGGGAGTGGTAAGACATGTTTAAAGTTATGAAAGGGAAAAAGCTGCAACTAAGATTACTCTACCCAGCAAGGATCTCATTCAGATTTGAAGGAGAAATTAAAACCTTTACGGACAAACAAAAGCTAAGAGAATTCAGCACCACCAAACCAGCTTTACAACAAATGCTAAAGAAACTTCTCTAGGCAGGAAATACAAGAGAAGGAAAAGACCTACAATAACAAACCCAAAACAATTAAGAAAATGGAAATAGGAACACACATATTGATAATTACCTTAAATGTAAATGCATTAAATGTTCTAACCAAAAGAGATAGACTGGCTGAATAAAACAAAAACAAGACCCATACATATGCTGTCTACAAGAGACCCACTTCAGACCTAGGGACACATACAGACTGAAAGTGAGGGGATGGAAAAAGATATTCCATGCAAATGGAAAGCAAAACAAAGCTGGAGTAGCAATTCTCATATCAGACAAAGTAGACTTTAAAATAAAGACCATTGCAAGAGACAAAGAGGGACAACTTCATAATGATCAAGGGATCAATCCAAGAAGAAGATACAACAATTGTAAATATTTATGCACCCAGCATAAGAGCACCTCAACACATAAGGCAAATGTTAACAGCCATAAAAGGGGAAATCAACAGTAACACAAAATTAGTGTGGGACTGTAACACCCCGCTTTCATCAATGGACACATCAACCAAAATGAAAATAAATAAGGAAACACAAGCTTTAAATGACACATTAAACATGATGGACTTAACTGATAATTACAGGACATTCCATCCAAAAACAACAGAATACACTTTCTTTCCAAGTGCTCATGGAACATTCTCCATGACGGACCATATCTTGGGTCACAAATCAAGCCTTGGTAAATTTAACAAAATTGAAATCATATCAAGTATCTTTTCTGAACACAGCATTATGAGACTAGATATCAATTACAGGAAAAAAATGTAAAAAATACAAACACATGGAGGCTAAACAATACACTACGAAATAACCAAGAGATCACTGAAGAAATCAAAGAGGAGGTCAAAAAATACCTAGCAAAAAAACAACAATGAAAACACGATGACCCAAAACCTATGGGTTGCAGCAAAAGCAGTTCTAAGAGGGAAGTTTATAGCAATACAGTCCTACCTTAGGAAACAAGAAACATCTCAAAGAAACAATGTAACCTTACAACTAAAGAAATTAGAAAAAGATGAAGAAAAAAATGCCACAGTTAGCAGAGGAAAGAAATCATAAAGATCAGGTCAGAAATAAATGAAAAAGAAATGAAGGAAATGAGAGCAAAGACTAATAAAACTAAAAGCTGGTTCTTTGATAAAATAAATAAAATTGATAAACCATCAGCCAGACTCATCAAGAAAAGAAGGGAGAAGAATCAAATCAACAGAATTAGAAATGAAAAAGGAGAAGTAACAACTGACACTGCAGAAATACAGAGGATCATGAGAAATTACCAGAAGCAACTATATGCCAATCAAATGGACAACCTAGAAGAAATGGACAAATTCTTAGAAAAGCACAACCTTCCAAGACTGAACCAGGAAGAAAAAGAAAATATGAACAGACCAATCAGAAGGAATGAAATTGAAACTCTGATTAAAAATCTTCCAACAAACCAAAGTCCAGGACCAGATGGCTTCACAGGTGAATTCTATCAAACATTTAGAGAAGAGCTAACACCTATCCTTTTCAAACTCTTCCAAAATATAACATAGGGAGGGAGACTCCCAAACTCATTCTATGAGGCCACCATCACCATGATACCAAAACCAGACAAAAGTGCCACAAAAAAGAAAACTATAGGCCTATATCACTGATGAACATACATGCAAAAATCCTCAAAAAATACTAGCAAACAGAATCCAACAGCACATTAAAAGGATCATACATCATGATCAACTGGGGTTTATCCCAGGAATGCAAGGATTCTTCAATATATGCAAATTAATCAGTGTGATACACCATATTAACAAATTGAAGGAGAAAAACCATATGATCATCTCAATAGATGAAGTAAAAGCTTTTGACAAGATTCAACACCCATTTATGATAAAAACTCTCCAGAAAGTAGGCATAGAGGGAACCTACCTCACCGTAATAAAGGCCAAATATGACAAACAAACAGCCAACATCATTCTCAATGGTGAAAAACTGAAAACTTTTCCTCTAAGATCAGGAGCAAGACAAGGTGGCCCATTCTCACCACTATTATTCAACGTAGTTTTGGAAGTTTTAGCCACAGCAGTCAGAGAAGAAAACGAAATAAAAGGAATCCGAATCGGAAAAGAAGAAGTAAAATTGTCACTGTTTGCAGATGACATGATACTATACATAGAGAATCCTAAAGATGCCACCAGAAAACCACTAGAGCTAATCAATGAGTTAGGTAGAGTAGCAGGATACAATATTAATGCACAGAAAACTTGCATTCCTATACACTGGTAATGAAAAATCTGAAAGAGAAACTAAGGAAACACTCCCATTTACCATTGCAACAAAAAGAATAAAATACCTAGGAATAAACTCACCTAAGGAGACAAAAAACCTGTATGCAGAAAACTGTAAGTCACTGATGAAAGAAATTAGAGATGATACCAACAGATGGAGAGATATACCATGTTCTTGAATTGGAAGAATCTATGTTGTGAAAATGACTATACTACCCAAAGCAATCTACAGGTTCAATGCAATCCCTATCAAACTACCAATGGCATTTTTCACAGAATTAGAACAAAAAAGTGTACAATTTGTATGGAAACACAAAAGACCCCGAATAGCCAAAACAATCTTGAGAAGAAAACGGAGCTGGAACAATCAGGCTCCCTGACCTCATACTATTCTACAAAGCTACAGTAATCAAGACAATATGGTACTGGCACCAAAACAGGAATGTAGACCAATGGAACAGGATAGAAAGCCCAGAGATAAACTCACACACCAATGGTCACCTTATCTTTGATAAAGGAGGTAAGAATATACAATGGAGAAAAGACATCCTCTTCAGTAAGTGGTGCTGGGAAAACTGTCCAGCTACATGTTAAAGAATGAAATTAGAACACTCCCTAACACCATACACAAAAATAAACTCAAAATGGATTAAAGACCTAAATGTAAGACCAGACACTATAAAATCTTACAGGAAAACATAGGCAGAATGCCCTATGACATAAATCAAAGCAAGATCCTTTTTGACCCACCTCCTAGAGAAATGAAAATAAAAACCAAAATAAACAAATGGGACCTAATGAAACTTCAAAGTTTTGCATAGCAAAGGAAACCATAAACAAGATGAAAAGACAACCCTCATGATGGGAGAAAATATTTGCAAACGAAGCAACTGACACAGATTAATCTCCAAACTTTACAAGCAGCTCAAGCAGCTCAATATCAAAACAAACAACCCAATCCAAAAATGGGCAGAAGACCTAAATAGACATTTCTCCAAAGAAGATATACAGAGTGCCAACAAACACATGAAAGAATGCTCAATATCACTAATCATTAGAGAAATGCAAATCAAAACTACAATGAAGTATCACCTCACACCAGTCAACATCAAGAATGGTCAACATCAAAAAATCTACAAACAATAAATGCTGGAGAGGGTGTGGAGAAAAGGGATCACTCTTGCACTGTTGGTGGGAATGTAAATTGATACATCCACTATGGAGAACAGTATGGAGGTTCCTTAAAAAGCTAAAAATAGAACTAACATATGACCCAGCACTCCCACTACTGGGCATATACCCTGAGAAAAACCATAATTCAAAAAAGTCATGTACCACAATGTTCATTGCAGCACTATTTCCTATAGCCGGGACATGGAAGCAACCTGAGTCCATCGACAATGGATAAAGAAGATGTGGCACACATATACAATGGAATATTACTCAGCCATAAAAAAATGAAATTGAGTTATTTGTAGTGCAGTGGATGGACCTAGAGTCTGTCCAACAGTGAAGTAAGTCAGAAAGGAAAAACAAATAGCTAATACACATATATGGAATTCAAAAAAAAGGTTCTGATGAACCCAGGGGCCGGACAGGAATAAAGATTCAGACGTAGAGAATGCACTTGAGGACACAGGCGGTGGGGGAAGGGGAAGCTGGGACGAAGTGCAAGAGTAGTATATATACACTACCAAGTGTAAAATAGATAGCTAGTGGAAAGCAACTACATTGCACAGAGAAATCATCTCAGTGCTTTGCTACCATCTAGCAGGGTGGGATAAGGAAGGTGGGAGGGAGATGCAAGAGGGGATATGGGGGTATACATTTGCATATAGCTGATTCACTTTGTTATACAGCAGAAACTAACACAACACTGTAATTATACTCCAATAAAGATGTTAAAAAATAAAGATACTGCATCATGCTACACTTTGAAGATCAAATATTTTCATAACCATTGTAGGCAATAAATAATGAGTAGAGTTAACAGAGGAACAGATTCTTAAAAAATAAAATTGCAGGCCTCCACAACGAAGAGAGGAAAAGAAAGCAAATTGGTCAGTTCATATGCCTTGATTAGACTGTTCTTTTTGTCCTAGAAGGCCTAAACAGTGGCTTAAAAACATTAAGTCATCAACTCTGAAACAGGAGTGCAGAGGCAGAAGGTTTCCGGAGCTTTCCACCCCACGGAGGATAATAAGTTTCATTCTAATGACTATGTTGAATGGTGGCTAAGTTTTTTCATTAAAGTGAACCCAGGAAAAACAACTGATTTTGCAGCTAGAGGCTCTCTTTTGATTCTTTATGAATTTTATGTCAGGGGGGACCAGAGCAGCCTCAGCCCTTCATTAGGTACCCCCCACTCTTATATCTTTCTCAGTTAATTTTAATCACAGATGGGGAGCCATCTCTCAGGAAGTCGACAACATGGTTTCTTTCATTGTTGTTCGTATTTGGTTTGACGGTTTTGTTGTGTTTTATATTTTTCGTTTGTTTTTGTGTTTTGCCTGTGAAGGGTGGCAGAATATGCCACTCCAAAATATGCCACCTTGGCATAAGGATTATTTTGATTTAAAAGGACTTGAAAAATAGCAAATCCTATTCCCTTTTTTTTCTTAAAAGCAGGAGATGAAATTCTCATGTGAGTTATGTCCTCTGTAATAGAAGCAAAGTAACATTCTTATCATCAAGGACAAGAAGCTGAGACCCAGAGAATTCTACACAAATGGACCTTCTATAATAATTCTTATCTTCATTTAGCCTCTGCACATAATTCATTTACTTCTCCATAATTATCTCTCTTTGTTCAGCCAACTATAAAAAATCATGTAGGTTCTGCCTTTCTTTGTGTCTTCATTCCTTATGAGGGCTCCTGTGTAACATAAAGTTTATATAAATTTGTGTATATTTATACAAGTATATTCCTCAGTATCGGAGGGGAATTGGTTCCAGGACCCCCCTCAAATACCAATATCCAGGGATGCTCAAGTCCCTTATACACAATGGCGCAGTACAGTTGGCCCTCCACATCTGGGGCCAAATTTGCTTTTCTCCGGTTAATCAGTTTCTGTCAGTTTACTTCTCAGGCTCAGCTGAAAATTCTAAGAGGGCAGAGGTGAAAATTTGCCTGCCCTATACCTTCGGCATCTGTGGACTGAATCCAAATTTTTTGGACTTCTAAATATGAAGACATTTCATAATCATTACTTCAATAGAAATGATTTATGTTAATAGGCATCCTACTGGAACTAACATTTGACAGATCCTTTACTTCGTGCAGTGAGTGGCTAATTGAGGACCCTTAAGTATAACAAAATGAAGGATATTTCCCTAAACTGGTATACCATTGACCCTGCTCCCCTGCAACATTTATCTGCTGATGCATTCAGCCTAAGAGGAAAGACCCGAGATGGGAGGACCCCTGGAAATATTACACCCAATTAACACTTCTGGTTTTTATAAAGTAGTGTTTATTTTACTCTTTATTGTTATTTTTTGTCTAGTTTCTGCTAGAACTGCTATGAAGCCATGCTTTTTAGCTCTTCTCTAAATGTTTATTTTATGCTTTGCATTTATATATGTACATATAAATATATTTGTATTTTGTCTATTGTAGTTAGCTTTGATATGAATCCACTTAAAATTAACATGAAGGCATGAATATGGTAATATCATAATGCGTTATTTAGAAATGCCTTTTTTTCTTTTTTTTTTCTTTTTTGTCTTTGCTCTTCCTTCTTTCTCCTTTCTCTTGTGTTAGTTTCCCCATCCCTCACTCAGGTCTATAGCCTCTTGTGTATCCCCAATATGATTTTCTTTATTCTGAAACAGTGCTTCCTATATTCACATTTATATATATACTGACTTTTTGTCAACATTTTTTTCACAAAAGTGGAAACATATCACATGTACTTTTCTACTTTTATCATTCAATAGTACTTTTTGAAAAATCTCTCAAGTCAGTTAATGGCTTTATTTTTGTTCTCTTTATGGGTTGTACAGTATTCTATGGTATGGGCCCTGCATCATTTATTAAACCATTCCTCTGTTTTTAGTAATTTTCTTTGGTTCCAATTTTTTTTGCCATAATGAACAACGTTGTAATAAACATTGTTGTACCTGTGTCCTTATACAATTATTTTTATGGCATTGAATCCCAGGAGTGGAATTGCTAGGTCATAAGGCAAATGAATTTTTAAAATTTTATAGATGTTGCCAGATTGCTTTCCAAAAAGATTATAACTCTTCATATCTCTACCAGTAATGTGAAAGAGTATACTTTTCCTATACTTCTGCCAGCAGTAGGTATTAAAGCTCTTTTTAATTTTTCAGCTGTTGGTTATAAAGTAGTATCTTGTGTTTAATTTGTATTTTCCTGAATGCTAGCAAATTTGAGTGGTTTTTCATATGTCTCATCTGTAACTTGCCTATTTATATCTTTTACCCATTTTCTGTTGGATTGTTTGTCTTTTTTTTTTTTTTTTTTTAATGTGAGTGACTGTGAGGATATTTTTATGGTGTAGAATTTTCCCTTTGTATGGCATTTGGGCAATTTTTTTTTTCCAAAGCTAGTGTTAATCTTTTGATTTTGTATGGTACAAAAGAGTTTTTAATTCTTAAATATTCAGATATTTGTATATTTTATAACTTTTGGTTTTTAGTCTTGCTTAAAAAGTCTTTCCTCAATCCTAGCTTGTACATGAAGCTTTCAGATTCTTTTTTTTATTTTTTAAAATACTGATTTTTTTAATTGGTTGTGTCAGTTGAAAAAAATGCACAGCCTAAAATTTGAGAGTTAATGTTTTCTTTGGCCGACTTTCTGAGGACTCAAACATGGAGGCAGCCTCTCAGATAGAGCTGAGGGACGGCTCCCAAGAGGTAAGGGAGGAGCCCGGATATATAGAAGTTTTTGCAACAAAAGCCAGGCAGTCAGAACATCAAACGATTACTGTTAATTAAAGAAAGCCAGACATCTCAAGTTAATGAATTTAGCGCTTTTCTATGTATGGGAAGATACCAGAGTCTGTCTGGGCTCATTGAAATCATTCCTTTGACATGTACCTTATCTATCTAGGGCCAGTATCCTGCTTTCCCATCCTGAGTCCTCTCAGGGTGCACAGTCTGGGAGCAGCTATAGTGGCTGATGGCTTGATGGCTGCAAAATCCTTTGTTTACTGATATGGCAGGTGACATTCTTCATCCACAATTGCAATATTATGTACCTTTTCCTTGGCTTAAATTTGGTGGTTTAGGGATGCTGATAATTTATACCCATCATGTTGGATACCCATCATAGATGTTGATAATTTCAGAAATATGGGTATAATATATGAAAGGTATTACCTTTTCCTGAAGACTACCCTGTAACCCTAGCTGAGTTGGATATCTCTTGCCCACCTCCTTATTTTGCCCTCTTTGCACCTGTAACATTGACTTACCACTTTGAGTTGAAATTGTATGCTTAAAAAATAGTCTATTTACTTAGCTAAGCTAAGAATTCTTCCAGGGCAGGTCTGTGTCATATTTATGTTTACATTTCTAGTGCCTAACAGTTCTTGATACCACTGGGTAATAAATATTTGTGGAATTAATTTGAATTAGAGAAGTTTTTTTTTCTAGCTGCCTTAATTATTGTATCATAAGAATAGCTAAACTTATTCCCTAATTCTGATAATGAAGTTTACCATTTATTAGGGTCTATTCTGCCAGACACTATTCTAAAAATGTTACATGCCTTATCTCATATGTCATCACACCTCTATGAAGCAGATAGTGTTATCCTCTATTACAACTGATGAGCTCAAGGCCATGCAAGTAGGAAGTGGCAGAACCAGAGTCTGGCTACTTTGAAAACCTATATTAATTTTCCCTCTGCCACACTGCTTTCCAGCTTCAAAATTGTCTATTATTCCTATTCTAAAGAAATATTTTTAAAGAAGAGCCATTGTTTGGTGATCTCTTTAGCTCTGAGGCATTTATTTTTTGTTTTACTAGTAATTAATCCAAGGCTCATTAATTTTGTTTGTAGGAAATAAAGAGAATAGTAACCATTCCTTTTAATACTAAAAAGTTAAAGTTATAAGACTGGGATCAGAGCAAACAGATGGAAAATTGTTCATAGTTCCTCTAATATCTAAGTATTATTGGACCTTACGTTAAGAAAGCACTGAAATATGTTTACCCCGCCCCCTTCTGTAACTAGCATGTGGGAAAAACCTGTGGAACTAAACGATGAATGATGTGGACACACAGGAAATCATTTTGAAAGAAAACTTTGTAAACAAGCACAACAATACCATTTATAATACATATTGATTTTTTTTTGAAAAATAAAATTATGCATTACAAGTTCATTGTTCTATTTAAATTTGTTTGCTAGGAAGCTATGCGTGGAATGAATCACTATATATATTACATGATAAGATCCAGTTAACAGTAGGTAAACTGATTATGGTATTTACACCTTTGACATGTCATGTAATTGGTGATCATTTTAGCAAAAACTAATTTTAAATATATGTGAGTTAGATACATTATTTACTTTGTGGAGTTATCTTTTATATATTCACATAGCTTACATAATGTTTATAATTATGCTATATATAATTCAATAATATATTTACCTTAAACTTTTTTTGTTTTTTTTTTTGCGGTACACGGGCCTCTCACTGTTGTGGCCTCTCCCGTTGCGGAGCACAGGCTCCGGACGCGCAGGCTCAGCGGACATGGCTCACTGGCCCAGCTGCTCCGCAGCATGTGGGATCTTCCCAGACCGGGGCACGAACCCGTGTCCCCTGCATCGGCAGGCGGACTCTCAACCACTGCACCATCAGGGAAGCCCTACCTTAAACTTTTTGACTCAATATGATCTAGGTTAATATTAGGTGTATTGTAATAACAAATAGAATATATGAGAAAAATCAATAATACATTTTTAGAATAAAATAATTTAAATATATTTAATTTTTCTATACAATTATAATCATTGAATGTCCTCATTAGAAAGTGAGTTATGAAATATCTCCCTTAATTTATAGTGGTATATCTCCAGAAAATAATGTACTAAGGAAAAAGAAATCTTTTTTTTCTATAAGCGAATGGGATTTGAAACCCACACTATCTTCCTTACCTTTTAGGTTTTATCTGTTCTTCATATCTGGATTCAAATATACATAGTGCCTTTTCTGACTATTCCAGCCTAAAACAATATCATCCTTTGAACACCTCTGCAGTTAGCAACATTTGACATTCGTTCATTTATTTATTCCTCCATTCACCAATTATTTTCTTGCAGATGTTTCCAGCTTGTGAAATTTTGTCTATGGTAGTTTAGATTGTTATCTGCTATATATATATAATAGACTGCTTTGTGGCTTATGTTTTGAATCATGGTATAAGTTATAATCTTGGTAGGCCCCTAAAATGGCTAAAATTTAAAAGAATGGTGATTATCAAGTGTCAGTGGTGTCTGGAACAACTGGAACCCACACATTGTTGGTACAGCTGCATTGGAAGCCAGTCTGACATGTTGCAAGGCTAAACATTCGGTTACTATAGGACTCAGCCATTTCATTTGTAGATATTTACCCAGGAGAAATGAAAACATGTATCCACGTAAATACCTATAGGTTCATGGTGGCTTTATTGATAATAGCCAAAAACTGGAAAGAACCCAAGTGTCCTTGAATTATTGATTGATAAACTAATTGTGGTGTATCTCTATAGCAGTATACTATTAAGAAAAACGTAACAAATGACTAACATGTGCAACAACACAGATTAATCTCAAAAGCAAATAGACTACATTAAAGAAAGAAAACCAGAAATCAAAGAATGCATATAGAATGATCCCATTTATGTGAAATTCTAGAAGAGGCACAACTATGGTGACAAAAAGCTCAGCTGTGTTTGCTGGGAGACGAGGATGGAGGGAGGCAGGTCTGCCTGCAGAAGGGCATGAGGGGCCTTTTCTGGGTGATCGGATGTTTCATATCTTGATCTAGTGATTATGGGCTTGGGTAGATTTTTAAAATTCATTGAACTGTACACTTAAAATTGCTGGATTATATTTATCTCCTAACAAGGGAACTCTGCTGTCAGTTTGCTATTCCTTTGAAGATAATCTCTTTTTTCTCCGGCAGCTTTTCAAAAATTTTTTAGGGAAGAAGGGTTCCTTAGTGTTCTGCAGTTTCATTACAATGTATCACGGTGTGATTTCTTTCCATTTATTTATCTTACTTGTGATTCACTTTGATTACTGAAGCTGTAATTCATGCTTTCATCAGTTCTGGAAAATTCTCCATCACTATCTCTCAAATATTATCTCTTCCTTGTTCCTTTTTATTCTCTTCCTTTGGGACTCTCATTACACTTATATTACATTTTCTAATAATATTCTCCATCTCTCCTACTTTTCATTTCCTTACCTCTCTGTGCTAAAGTCTAAGTAATCTTTTAGATATATATTCCAGTTCTTCTTTCTTTCATTTATATTCATCTGCTTTTTAATCCACCTATTTAATAGTATATTTTAATTTTTAGAAGCTGTTTGATTTTTTCTCAAATATCTGTCTTTTAAAAATGTATATTGTTCCTTGTTCATGTTTTTAATTCCCTTTTTTAATTTTAAAAAATATTTGAATTTGTATAAATTATATTCTATGTTTGAGAAATCCAGCAGTTTAAGTCCTTGGTGGTCAAATTCTTCTGTTTGTTAATGAGTTCTGACTCATTAATGCTGGTTATTTCCTTGTGAGTTCTGTTTTTTGGATTGTGAGTGCCTATTGACTGGGACTTATCTGTAGAAACCTTGAAAACTCTGAATTGAGAGATTATCCCTGAAGAGATTTATAGTTCCTTCTGCCAGATTGAAAACATGTATCCACATAAATACTTATAGGTTCATGGTGGCTTTATTGATAATAGCCAAAAACTGGAAAGAACCCAAGTGTCCTTGAACTATTGATTGATAAACTAATTGTTTAAACTAACTTGTCCAAGATTCCTGGAGCCAATTAAACTTAATTCTTGACTATCCCAGACCACATAAGCAGTGTGAATTTGAACCCGTCTCACCTTGAGAGCAGAATGTGGACTCTCAAGAGAGAATTTTTCCCTTCCAGAGGTCACCCTAGATAGGCAAATGGCCTTTTCATTTTCCTTTCCTGATGGTAGATTACTTTTTTCTAGTCAGTCTATTAATGATGATAAAAGAGATCTAGTTCCAACTCTTGATCTTACTGAATCCTGAGCTCTATACTCGTGATCCCTTCTGGACAGTGAAAACCCAGGGGGTCTGGGATCCAGGGAGTGTCCAGTAAACACCTTCAGGGCAGCCACTACTTTGGACAATGAAAAAAATTCAATAGAATGGTTTGAAAAATAAATAAATAAAAACACCTTAATCAATTATGAATTATTAATACTAATTACCTACATTAAGAACGTGTGTGTGTGTATTTGGGAAATACTTTAAATATGAATTTGTTTCCTTCTTGTGACATCAAGGATTACATAGACAATTTTGTATTCAACTGATGACACTCAAAACATTGAGACCTAAAAAAGAAAAAATAAACCATTGTTTTCAAGGTCAAATCAAATTGGAAAAAACCATTCTTCATTCCATTTATAAGACCTAGGTAACTTGGTAAAGCTAGTACTAAAAATGCCTTTTTGTAGACAGGTAGTTAGAATACCATACAGAACTCATTTTTGACAGTCAAAACCAAAATTATTTGCAAGCCATAGACACATACAACCTTGTAGGCTGACACCTCACTTAACTGTTAAATCGCCTAAAAGATTACCTTGTCTTTCTTTTATGTGAATTCAGGAGCACAAAGCTATTTAAAATTCCTTCTCTAAGAGATTCTATTAGAAGTATTATATTTCTTTGGCAGTCCTAAAAGGAACCAGCTCAATATTTTAACGTCATATTTTTTAAAGCTACTTTGGGTTATTTTTTTTTAAGTTAGATTGAAGCCTGAGAAATTAAATATGTGTATATGGCATGAATTTTAGCAGGGTTCTACAGCTCAAAGAGTTATTTCACACCCTGTCTAGTGTCTAGGTGAACCATTCTCTATTAGCATAGCAACATTCAAATATGTAAGTGATTAGTAAGTGAAAACAAATAGATTGTGCTTTCACCTGCTACTCTCTGCATGCTTGCATATGTACAAACAGGTAGATTGTGTTTTCACATGTAAGTTTTAGAATATCCCAGAAGGGCATAAGAATGAAAGAAAGATAAGATTCACTGTACCATTAATCTATAGCCCCAGTGCAAATGTGAGGGAAAGAAATTATTGAAGCATAACTCAGGTAATTTTAAAAGACTGATGCTAATAGACAGTAGAGGCTGAACACATTCTGAATTATAAAATGAAAGAAAACAGTGGACAAAGGAAGATAATAGCAATAATAACTATGGCTTACTGAGTTCTTACTGTACATAAGAACTAGATTGAGTGCTTTACTTAAAAAGTCTCAACTGTAAGAGAATCCATTTATCAAGTGTTTAATACATGCCACTTTTATCCATAGAACCACTTTTTGACTTAGGTACTATTATTTGCCCCATTCTGCAAATGAAACCAACGCTTGAGTTTTATCAACTTGTCCAAGATTACATAAACTTGGAAGTGTTAAGTCAGACATCAAAGCCAAGATAGGCTGATTGCAGAGACCATGCTCTATAACAACCTCTCCATTATATTCTCATCTAACTACTAACCTGCATCTCAATCCAGTTAGGGCGTGTCTAATCCATCCCATTTCAAAGGTAGACAAATGGAGATAGAAACTAAGTAATTTGCACAAGATTACTTGTAACTGCATAAAGATTAAAACTGGTTTAGTCTGTTTCCAGAATCTATGCACTTTCTTCTGTATTATTCAACCTTTGTGAAAGTGTTTTTCATTCTTCAGTTATACATTCATTTGGTCATTCATTTAACAAATGTTTATTGAGCACTTTGTATGGTGCATTCTTTTGCGCTCTGGGAATACTCTCGTGAACATGAAACACAAAGTTCCAAAATTTACGTTCTAGTGGGTGAAAGATAGGCAATAAACCAATAAACTAGGAAGTAGATATCGTGTTAGTGGGTGCAATGAAGAAAAATAAAGCATTGCAAGGGGCTAGAAAATGTTGGGAAGTTGGATGTATTTAAAAATTTTAAATAAGATAGTCAATGCAAGGAAATGTGCAATTGTCACTGGTAATTTTATGATACTGTTATTTTCTATCACAAGTATCTTGACTCCTTGGTTTATATGACATTGAAACTGAATCTGAGTTTTATATCAGATTCATTTTCCAGAAGAATATGCTTGACTTAGAACCTACCATTTAATTGCAGAAATGATCGGTTTTATTTCATATTTCTGCTTGAATGGTTATTTGAGGAGACAAAATAGGTAATTGTTTCCTTTCTAAGTACTTAGCCAAACTAGCCAGCTTAATAAAGTAAACAAATACTTGGACTTATTAGGAGAATGTGCCTTGCCAACAATTAAGTAAAAGGGTCTTCTCCCCATCATTAATACTTGATGTGGGATATTAGTTCTTAGAAGGAATCTCATGATAAAATAACTAGTGATGTCAACAACTAATTGATTTTAATTGAGGAACATTTATATGACAGTATGATGTATTCAACTTGTTTCTGCATTTCTTTTTTTTTTTTTTCTTTTTGCGGTATGCGGGCCTCTCACCGTTGTGGCCTCTCCCGTTGCGGAGCACAGGCTCCGGACGTGCAGGCTCAGCGGCCATGGCTCATGGGCCCAGCCGGGGCATGTGGGATCTTCCCGGACTGGGGCACGAACCCGTGTCCCCTGCATCGGCAGGTGGACTCTCAACCACTGCGCCACCAGGGAAGCCCTCTGCTTTTCTTTAAAAAGCTGCAACTCTTCTTCCCAGTAGTAATTAAAAATAAACAGCAGTCATTTACTTACTGTGGGCTTCTAATGGTCACAACACCTTGCATGAATGATTTAGTGATCTAAAGCAAAGCAATTCAACGCTGAAATTATCTTGAAAATTAAAAACCATTCTAGACAGTGAATAGTTTCAATTTCTATAGCACCGACTTATGTACAGTTTTCCTTTTTTATGTATTCTTCTGCATATATACAACTTACTAACAGAAATGGTCTGATTGGGACTCCACCTCAAAGAACAGTGTATAAAGCTCAGTCTCTGGGGTTAAGTCTATAGACTTGGGGGTGACATTTATTGATTCAAATATTATTTATTGAGAAGCTTCTTTAAGCTAGACATTGTCTGGAATGCTTTGGGGAATGAAAGAAGAAAAAAATAGTCTCTTCCCTGAAAAGAATTTATTATTATAGACTTGGAATAATATTTAATCTAATTCCATCCCATTTATTTAATTAGTTATATTATAATTTATGTAACCAATCTCTTGTTGATTATTTAGAAAGATTTTTGTTGTTGTTACAAAAGGCCTGTGTTGAACATCTCTGGTAATAAATATTTGTCCATATTTCTGATTATTTCTTTGGAATGGATTTCTATCAGTAAAATAACTAGGTCAAAAGGCACATACATTTTAGTTTATTAATAAATTTGACAAAAATGGGCCCCCAATGGCAAAATAGGAAAAAAGTTGTATCATTTTACATTGCCACCAACACAGTATGAGAGAGCCTTTCCTTACTTGGTTTCCTTGTCAGCCTTAAGAAGACAGAATGTTCCACTAAATGTATATCGTCGATCATTGCTCTCTAAATATTGTCTTCAAAATTGTTGAAAAGTTTCTCATTTTCAAGAATGATTTATGGGATTTCCCTGGTGGCGCAGTGGTTAAGAATATGCCTGCCAATGCAGGGATATGGGTTCGATCCCTGGTCCAGGAAGATCCCACATGCCATGGAACCACTAAACCTGTGCGCCACAACTACTGAGCCTGCGCTTTAGAGCCCACGAGCCACGACTACTGAGCCCTGCGCACCTAGAGCCCATGTTCTGCAACAAGAGAAGCCACCACAATGAGAAGCCAACGTAGCACAACAAAGAGTAGCCCCCGCTCACTGCAGCTAGAGAACACCCTCACACAGCAACGAAGACCCAACGCAGCCAAAAATTTTTAAAAAAAGAATTATTTATGAAATTGAATGGTGCTAATCAAAAATTTTCAGTTGGCTTTGATAGCTTATATTTGACAAGAGATCATCTAGGGGTTTTTTTTTCTTATATATTCTGAATTTTAAAGTATTAAGAGGTTATGAAAATTCTCTCAGTTGGTTTGAGAAGTTTATTTGACTAAAAAAATGAAGATTGCAGCTGGCCAAGTTGACCATTGAGGTAAAAGCAGATGTCAGAAATAAAATAGATCTGCATTTTGTTGGGGCTTATTGAGTTTTATAAAAACATAGGATATTATGAATTAAGTTAAGTAGCAAACCATTATCTGGTACTAGTGCATCTTGTTTAAGCACAAAATTCCTACCTACAGAAACATGAAAAAAAATACTGTGGATAGGTTTACAGGGTCTTAACCACATCTTATTTAAAAGAAAATTCAAGAGTAGCCTTACATGTAACCTATAATAATCTGTTGCATCTTTACAGTAGTATTTTTACCTTTCCTGAATTTGTATGCTTAACTGTTTGATCTCTGTCTTTTCTGATCTTTTCTCAATGGTTATGCTGTTTATTTCTAGAACTATGGGACACAAAAACCGCTATGTCAAAGTCCCCCGTGGTCACATCTGGGTTGAAGGTGATCATCATGGACACAGTTTTGACAGTAATTCGTTTGGACCGGTAAGTCTTCTTATTACTGCTATGATTGGATTTCAAATGTAGGAACAAAAGTATGCCACACAGGTTGCTCAGGTAGCCCAGCCAAGAGTAGTCGTGAATTTTATAGTGGAACAGTTTATATTTGAAAATTTCCTTTTAAATATCATATAGATAATGTAAGTTGTCAATGGGTGTGTGTATGTGTGTGTGTGTGTGTGTGTGTGTGTGTGTAAATCTAGAAAAGAACTTCGACAACTCAATAAAGTGCCAAAAGATGCTTTCAGCTGACTACCTGATCCCAGTGGCAACGGTTGTTTTTTTCCTCACATAAATGCTTTGTACTTTATGTTTTTAGTTAGTGTTTAACAGAAATAATGTGTAAAAGACCTATAGACATCAATTTTCTAAGTAATTAGTTAAAAACTCATGTATAATAGAAATCATATTGGTAACTAACATTTTTCAGCTTTTAATTTATAACAAATGCCCACATTCCTTATACCATGTTTACATTCCATAAAATATGTGACTAAATTCATATATTATAATTTTTTTCATTTTTGAATACGTACAGAAATTCTCTATTTATGAACCCCTGCAACAAATCATTATATAAAGTGAAGAATATTTTAGTTAATGGAAACTGCACCTGATTTCTGGTCACCTATGTCTCTTTAAAAACTTGGATCTTCAACCCATTAGATTTTCCTACATCTAGATGTAGCCATACTTGTATGTATGTAGAAGTTAACATTGAGCACCTTTAGATAGGTTTGCAAAAAAAGTTATCCACATCCTTTTGTCTAAAACTAAATGTTGGTGGTCTCTATGAAACAATTTCCTTCACCTATCATGAGGGACCACTATTATTGTCACAGGAGAAGCAGTCACTTGACTCACTTTTGGCTAAAAGTATAGCAAGAGACTTGAGGTTGGATAAGTGTTGTGCGTAAGTGGAAGGGAACTTTAGGTGATGACCCCTACTTCTTTTTTCTAGCTGCAGTGATGATAAGAAAAACATCTAAGGTCTTTCTTGCTTTTGAGTAGTACTTATTATAAAAATACAATTTAATCGTTGTAGGGTATATCAAAGATGGAATGAACAGATTGGAAATGTTGTAGATCACTTAGAGAGTATAATAGAAGTGACTGTCATGAAGAAGCTTAGTAGCAACTTGAAAGTGAAAATAAATCACCTAAAAGCAGTTTTATTTCTCTCTAATCAATAAGATTAAATCTATTAAATGTAGCATATTGTCCAAGTCCACATTAAAATGTTAACTTTAGTTTGGGTTTTAATTGGTAGGGTAGTGACTCTGAAATGAAGTGTTAAAAATGTTGTTGTTTTGTTATTAGTTGTGGGGTGTGGGGTAAATAATTACTAATAATAAAGTACTAAAGTTTGAGATCGGTTTGCTTTTTCTGTATTAGTAAATAAAGCTAGTGCAATCTTATCTATATAATTGTATAATTGTCAGTCACTCGTATTCCAGATGCTTTCTTATTTGGGAGAGAAAAATGATAAGGTTGATAGCCAGAATATTGGGAATTGCACATAACCTTCAGTATCATATCTATTGTGTAGTTCTTTCTGGGCTGTCTTTCCTGCTGTGTACTTAATAATAGTATTATGAACCACTGAAGTGTAAGTAGACACATGAAAGTTGAAAATATATCACGTATGGAAATATCCTCTGTCACTTATATCTTAAAAAAATAAAAATAAAAAGTGAGAACCATGTGGGAAGGCCAATTTCATTGTGTTTATTACAGTAAGAAACTATGATATGCAAAACACTGACAAATACATTCTGTGCAGGACTTTAATGCCATTGGTTTACATCAAGTTTTTAAAAGAAATCTACTCATTAATTTTAACTTGAACCAGTAATATGAGTCAGAGACACAAAACCATTTTGAAATTTAGTGGTTGTTTTCTTTTTTTTTAAAATGGATATAAATATATAGATGCAGAATGGCTTTTGGTTCATAAGTTGGACTAAATATAAATTTCCATTCACTTAATTCATATTGTTTTTACTTGTCAAAATTAGATGAAGAACCTGTACTAGGATGAAGGAAAACATTTGTCACATCATATACTAACCTACTGTATTTGATGAGTTTTAGTACATATATTTTTACCCTTACAGTGAGCTCTCATGTTTTATGTTCCAATAACATTTATGACTAGGAAAAATAATTAATAATGATGCTCCCAAATAAGTTTTAAAAGGACAGAGGGGAAAAAATTGAATTAAAGACCTACAATTTTTATTTAAAGCTAAGTTGTGATGTTTGAGTATAGAGATTTCTTATTTTTTATTAATTAATGGTTATCTGAATAATTAAATTATTTTAATATTTTTATAATTCCCAGAAATAAAAACTCAAGTTTTACAATTCTAAAAAAACCAGAATAATCTTGAATCTTACACTGCATATACACTTGAAAGTTGTTACATTTTTCCAATAATTCTCAGTTGGATTCTTTGGCTTATCCATCAATATATTTGGAGATTGTCTGTGGAAGGTCAGTTCAGTTTCAGGCTTTCTGGATTGTTGATTCACTTCTCCCCTTGGAAGCAGGGAATGCACTTTTCCAGAAAGTAAACATCCTATCTAAAAATCAGCCCTTCATATCTCTCCCAAATAACTTCAGAATTGTATCCAAATCTGTTTAATATGCTTTAACTCTTTGAATTATAATTATACTGTATCATAGCATCTCCTCAGTTTATTTTAAATTGTTGCCTATGGGTAATCACAATGGAGCTTTTTCCATATTTGAATAGATTTTTACTTGTAATCTAGTGAAAAATGAGAAAAGAATGTCTTACTTTTTTTTTCCTAGTTTGTTTTAATATTTCCTATGTATTTCTTAATATTTGAATTTGCTTTTCTGATTTGGTTTATTGCCACTATATGTAGGCTGGAGAGGGAATTAAATAGTTTTATGAGTGAAAGATGAATAATGGATTATGAATTTAAAGATACCAATGTTAAGTTATAGTAATAGAATGCATCACAACAGAATGAGATCCAACATCTGTGCTTTTAACTTGTAGAGGATGACATTATGGAAATAAACTAGTAGACTCCTTTATGAACGTGGATAGAGTAAAACAGGAAATTAGATAACCTTAGTTTTGGACCTCATCAGTCACATAACTGTATGGGTCTACATTTCCTCATGTATAAAAGGATGAATTTCCTCTCCTCTGAATTCATCTTAAATGATTATTTAGTAAAATGAGCATATATTATATATATATATATATATATACACACACACACACACATATATAAGTATATAATTTATTTAAGGTACTCCTATTTTACATTGCTGAGGATGTTTACTAAAAATTTAATAATATATTTAAATATATATATATATATAAAATCTTTTGATTACGTATATAGAAAAGTTTGGGTTTTTTTGCGGTACGCGGGCCTCTCACTGTTGTGGCCTCTCCCCTTGCGGAGCACAGGCTCCGGACACGCAGGCCCATCAGCCATGGCTCATGGGCCTAGCCACTCCGCGGCATGTGGGATCTTCCCTGACCGGGCCACGAACCCGTGTCCCCTGCATTGACAGGCAGACTCTCACCGCTGCGCCACCAAGGAAGCACTAGAAAAGTTTTAATGAACATCCTCAGCAACCTAAAATAGGACTACAATTAAAGTATGTTTCCTCCAGAGGATGCACTATTATGCAGTTGTTAAAAATCTATATTTGTGAAGAATTTTAATAACATCATGTTCATGATATTGTTTTAGGTGAATACATGAAAATAAAGAAGAGAATACACAGTATTATGTTAATTGTGCCGGTTGTTATGATTATGGTCAATTCTTTTTTATACCTTTGTACTTCGCTATATTCTTAAAGGTCTGCAACAAATTTTTATTACCTTATAATCAGAAGAAAACAAATTGGTCAAAAAAATAAGATTAAAGGTGAGTAAAGTAAATGACTTCTAAGTTTATGAATTTGTCTCCATGGAAGATCTCTGTGCCAAACCTTGAATATATCATCATTGCACAATGATAGAAAATGTCCTATCGCATCATAATATGGATTCACTAACGTATGACTTTAGCTCAGATTTCTAGTTTGAGAAATATATTTTGTTAGTATCCTTTAAGATTGTTGTCTAGAAGTGTTTTTCAGTGCATATTACTACTTGATGTCACTGGATTGTGTATTAAAGATATCTGATGATCGCTTAGAAAATTCAGAAGGAACTTCTGTTAGTAATTCCTTTGCTCTATGAAAGACATTAGCCTTTCCCTTTACCATCCCTACTTCCACGTAGATGACATTAATACATTTCTATTGTGGCCATGTTCTTTGCCAGCACCCAAAAGTAACTGATTACAATGAATATTGATGAATTTTCTGCTTGCTATAAAAGGAAATCACATAAAAGTCAAATTTTATATTTCTATATATGTGAACATAGCAGTGAATTTTCTTTCTTTTTTTAATGAATTTTATTTTTTTATACAGCAGGTTCTTATTAGTTATCTATTTTATACACATCAGTGTATACATGTCAATCCCAATCTCCCAATTCATCCCACCACCGCCCCACACTGTCACCCCCTTGGTGTCCATATGTTTGTTATCTATATCAGTGTCTCTATTGCTGCCTTACAAACAGGTTCATCTGTACGATTTTTCTAGATTCCACATATATGCGTTAATATATGATATTTGTTTTTCTCTTTCTGACTTTCTTCACTCTGTATGACAGTCTCTAGGCTCATATACCTCTCTACAAATGACCCAATTTCATTCCTCTTTATGGCTGAGTAATATTCCATTGTATATATGTACCACATCTTCTGTATCCATTCATCTTTCAGTGGGCATTTAGGTTGTTTCCATGACCTGGCTATTGTAAATAGTGCTGCAAAGAACATTAGGGTGCATGTGTCTTTTTGAATTATGGTTTTCTCTGGGCATATGCCCAGTAGTAGAATTGCTGGGTCATATGGTAATTCTATTTTTAGGTTTTTAAGGAACCTCCATACTGTTCTCCATAGTGGCTGTATCAATTTACATTCCCACCAACAGTGCAAGAGGGTTCCCTTTTCTCCACACCCTCTCCAGCATTTGTTGTTTGTAGATTTTCTGATGATGCCCATACTAACTGCTGTGAGGTGATACCTCATTGTAGTTTTGATTTGCATTTCTCTAGTAATTAGGGATGTTGAGCAGCTTTTCATATGCCTCTTGGCCATCTGTCTGTGTTCTTTGGAGAGATGTTTATTTAGGTCTTCTGCCCATTTTTGGATTGGGTTGTTTGTTTTTTTAATATTGTGCTGCATGAGCTGTTTATATATTTTGGAGATTAACCCTTTGTCCATTGATTTGTTTACAAATATTTTCTCCCATTCTGAGGGTTGTCTTTTCATCTTGTTTATAGTTTCTTTTGCTGTGCAAAAGCTTTTACGTTTCATTAGATCCCATTTGTTTCTTTTTGGTTTTTATTTCCATCTAGAAATGGGTCAAAAAAGATCTTGCTGTGATTTATGTCAAAGAGTGTTCTTCCTATCTTTTCCTCTAAGAGTTTTATAGTGTCTGCTCTTACATTTAGGTGTTTAATCCATTTTGAGTTTATTTTTGTGTATGGTATTAGGGAGTGTTTTAATTTCATTCTTTTACATGTAGCTGTCCAGTTTTCCCAGCACCACTTATTGAAGAGACTGTCTTTTCTCCATTGTATATCCTTGCCTCCTTTGTCATAGATTAGTTGACCATAGGTGCATGGGTTTATCTCTGGGCTTTCTATCCTGTTCCATTGATATATATTTCTGGTTTTGTGCCAGTACCATATTGCCTTGATTACTGTAGCTTTGTAGTATAGTCTGAAGTCAGGGAGTCTCATTCCTCCAGCTCCGTTTTTTTCCCTCAAGACTGCTTTGGCTATTCGGGGTCTTTTGTATCTCCATTCAAAATTTAAGACTTTTGTTCTAGTTCTGTAAAAACTGCCAGTGGTAATTTGATAGGGATTGCATTGAATCTATAGATTGCTTTGGGTAGTATAGTCATTTTCACAATATTGATTCTTCCAATCCAAGAACAGGGTATATCTCTCCATCTGTTTGTGTCATCTTTGAGTTCTTTCATCAGTGTCTTATAGTTTTCTGTATACAGGTCTTTGACTTCCTTAGGTAGGTTTATTCCTCGGTATTTTATTCTTTTTGTTGTAATAGTGAATGGGATTGTTTCCTTAATTTCTCTTTCTGATCTTTTGTTGTTAGAATATAGGAATGCAAGAGATTTCTGTGCATTAATTTTGTATCCTGCAACTTTACCAGATTCATTGATTAGGTCTAGTAATTTTATGGTGGCATCTTTAGGATTATCCATGTATAGTATCATGTCATCTGCAAACAGTGACAGTTCTACTTCTTTTCCAATTTGTATTCATTTTATTTCTTTTTCTTCTCTGATTGCCATGGCTACGACTTCTAAAACTGTGTTGAATAATAGTGGCGAGAGTGTACATCCTTGTCTAGCTTCCTGACCTTAGAGGAAATACTTTCAGTTTTTGACCATTGAGAATGATGTTTGCTGTGGGTTTGTTGTATGTGGCCTTTATTATGTTGAGGTAGGTTCCCTCTATGCCTACTTTCTGGAGAGTTTTTATCATAAATGGGTGTTGAATTTTGTCAGCAGCTTCTTCTGCATCTATTGAGATGATCATATGGTTTTTTCCTTCAATTTGTTAATATGGTGTATCACATTGATTGATTTGTGTCTATTGAAGAATCCTTGCATCCATGGGATAAATCCCACTTGATCATGGTGTATAATCCTTTTAATGTGCTGTTGGATTCTGTTTGCTAGTATTTTGTTGTGGATTTTTGCATCTATATTCATCACTGCTATTGATCTACAATTTTCTCTTTTTATATTATCTTTGTCTGGTTTTGGTATCAGGGTGATGCTGGCCTTGTAGAATGAGTTTGGGAGTGTTCCTTTGTCTGCAGTTTTTTGGAAGAGCTTGAGAAGGATGGGTGTTAGCTCTTCTCTAAATGATAGAATTCACCTGTGAAGCCATCTGGTCCTGGACTTTTGTTTGTTGAAAGATTTTAGCATGGTTTCAATTTCTTTACTGATGATTGGTCTGTTCATATTTTGTATCTTCCTGATTCAGTCTTCCAAGTTTATACCTTTTTAAGAATTTGTCCATTTCTTCCAGGTTGTTCATTTTATTGGCATAGAGTTGCTTGTAGTAGTCTCTTAGGATGCTTTGTATTTCTGCAGTGTCCATTGTAACTCTCCTTTTTCATTTCTAACTTTATTGATTTGAGTCCTCTCCCTCTTCTTCTTGATGAGTCTGGCTAAAGGTTTAGCAATTTTATTTATTTTCTCAAAGAACCAGCTTTTAGTTGTTTTGATCTTTGCTATTGTTTTCTTTGTTTCTATTTCATTTATTTCTGCTCTGATCTTTATGATTTCCTTCCTTCTACTAACTTTGGGTTTTGTTTGTTATTCTTTCTCTAGTTCCTTTAGGTATAAAGTTAGTTTGTTTATTTGAGATTTTTCTTGTTTCTTGAGGTAGGATTGTATTGCTATAAACTTCTGTCTTAGAACTGCTTTGGCTGCATCCTATAGGTTTTGGATCATCGCGTTTTTGTTGTCATTTGTCTCTAGGTAATTTTTGATATCCTCTTTGATTTCTTCAGTGATCCCCTGGTTATTTAGTAACACGTTGTTTATCCTCCATGTGTTTGTGTTTTTTACATTTCTTTCCCCTGTAATATATTTCTAATCTCATAGTGTTGTGGTTGGATAAGATGCCTGATATGATTTCAGTTTTCTTAAATTTACCAGGGTTTGATTTGTGACCCAAGATATGATCTATCCTAGAAAATGTTCCATGTGCACTTGAGAAGAAAGTGTAATCTGCTGTTTTTGGATGCAATATCCTATAAATATCAATTAAATCTATGTGGTCTGTTGTGTCATTTAAAGCTTGTATTTCCTGACTAATTTTCTCTCTGGATGATTGCCCATTGGTGTAAGTGAGGTGTTAGAGTCCCCCACTGTTATTGTGTTACCACTGATTTCCTCTTTTATAGCTGTTAGAATTTGCCTTATGTATTGATGTGCTCCTATGTTCGGTGCATATATATTTATAATTGTTATATCTTCTCCTTGGATTGATCCCTTGATCATTATGTAGTGCCCTTCCTTGTGTCTTATAACATTCTTTATTTTAAAGTCCATTTTATCTGATATGAGTATTGCTACTCCAGCTTTCTTTTGATTTACATTTGCATGGAATATCTTTTTCCTACCCCTCACTTTCAGTCTGTAGGTGTCCCTAGGTCTGAAGTGGGTCTCTTGTAGACAGCATATATATGGGTCTTGTTTTTGTATCCATTCAGTGAGGCTGTGTCTTTTGGTTGGAGCATTTAACCCATTTACATTTAAGGTAATTATTGATATGTATATTCCTATTACCATTTTCTTCATTGTTATGGGTTTGTTTTTGTAGGTCCTTTTCTTCTCTTGTGTTTCCCACTTAAAGAAGTTCCTTTAGCATTTGTTGTAGAGCTGGTTTGGTGGTGCTGAATTCTCTTAGCTTTTGCTTGTCTGTAAAGCTTTTGATTTCTCTGTCGAATCTGAATGGGATCCTTGCCGCGTAGAGTAATCTTGGTTGTAGCTTCTTCCCTTTCCTCACTTTAAATATGTCCTGCCACTCCCTTCTGGCTTGTAGAGTTTCTTCTGAGGAATCAGCTGTTAACCTTATGAGAGTTCCTTTGTATGTTATTTGTCATTTTTCCCTTGTTGCTTTCCATAATTTTTGTCTTTAATTTTTTTCAGTTTGATTACTATGTGTCTTGGCAACTTTCTCCTTACCTTTATCCTGCCTGGGACTCTGTGTGCTTCCTGGCCTTGGGTGGCTATTTCCTTTCCCATGTTAGGGAAGTTTTCAACTATAGTCTCTTCAAATATTTTCTCGGGTCTTTTCTCTCTCTCTTCTCCTTTTGAGACCCCTATAATGTGAATGTTGTTTTGTTTAATGTTGTCCCAGAGGTCTCTTAGACTGTCTTCATTTCTTTTCATTCTTTTTTCTTTATTGTTCTGTGGCAGTGAATTCCACCATTCTGTCTTCCAGGTCACTTATCCATTCTTCTGCCTCAGTTATTCTGCTGTTGATTTCTTCTAGTGTATTTATCATTTCAGTTATTGTTTGTTCATCTCTGTTTGTTTGTTCTTTAATTCTTCTTTGTCTCTGTTAAATATTTCTTGAATCTTCTTGATCTTTGCCTCCATTGTTTTTCTTAGGTCCTGGATCATCTTCATTATCATTATTCTGAATTCTTTTTCTGGAAGGTTGCCTTTCTCCACTTCATTTCGTTGTTTTTCTGGGGTTTTATCGTGTTCCTTCATCTGGTACATAGTCCTCTGCCTTTTCATTTTGTCTGTCTTTCTGTGAATGTGGTTTTTGTTCCACAGGCTGCAGAATTGTAGTTCTTCTTGCTTCTGCTGTCTGCCCTTTGGTGGATGAGGCTATCTAAGAGGCTTGTGCAAGCTTCCTGATGGGAGGGACTGGTGGTGGTTAGAGCTGGGTGTTGCTCTGGTGGGTAAAGGTCAGTAAAACTTTAATCCTCTTGTCTGCTGATGGGTGGGACTGAGTTCCCTCTGTGTTGTTTTGGCATGAGGTGACCCACCACTGGAGGCTACAGCTCTTTTTTGGTGCTGATGGTGGATTCTGGGAAGGCTCATACCAAGGAGTCCTTCCCACAACTTTTGCTCAGTGTCCTTGTCCCTGTGGTGAGCCACAGGCACACCCCACGTCTGCAGGAGACCCTCCAACACTAGCAGTTAGGTCTGGTTCAGTCTCCTATGAGGTCACTGCTCCTTCCCCTGGGTCCTGATGCACACACTACTTTGTGTGTGCCCTCCAAGATTGGAGTCTCTGTTTCCCCCAGTCCTGTCAAAGGCCTTCAATCAAATTCCACTAGCCTTCAAAGTCTGATTTTCTGGGAATTCCTCCTCCCATTGCCAGACCCCCAGGTTGGTAAGTCTGACTTGGGGCTCAGAACCTTCACTCCACTGGGTGGAGTTCTGTGGTATATTTGTTCTCTAGTTTGTGCGTCAATCACCCAGCAGTTATAGGATTTGATTTTATTGTGATTTTGCCCCTCCTACCATCCCATTGTGGCTTCTCCTTTGTCTTTTGATGTGTGGTCTGTTTTTTGGTGAGTTCCAGTGTCTTCCTGTTGATGATTGTTCAGCAGTTAGTTGTGATTCTGGTGTTCTTGCAAGAGGAAGTGAGCTCATGTCCTTCTACTCCACTATCTTCTATAGCTGTGAATTTTCAAATAGTGATTCTTAAATATTTCAGATTAGCAGACTCTTCATAAATTAAAAGTGCAGGCAGCAGTTCTTTCTTCCATTTATTATAAATATTTATTTAATTACTTATATTGGAAATGATCTCATAGATGTCCATTCCTTTTGGTGAAAACACAGATGGACCTTTTCCATGGCTTCCATTTATCTTGTACATTTCCTATCTTTGAATTTTTTTCTATTCTTTTAATTTAGTTTTAAGTCACAAACCACTGAAATATGTTCACTGCTTGCTGTATAAAGATTTGATGTATGTCATAATAGAAATTCTAGGTTTTTAGTATCTAAAATAAATAATTTATTTTAACTTTATTGAGCAAAGTATATTAAGGAAAAAAAATCTTTTGGCTTCCACATTTCAGGGTGAAGATAACCTTTCCACACTGTATAAAAGTATTTTGATTTTTAGGTTTGTGGTCTTAGTATCACCTTGTTAACAATTTGTGTGTAGGAACCATGAAGCAGGACTGAACAATTTGGTGCAGAAACTATGCATGATATACTGCCTCTATCTGAGAGTGGAAACTGGGAGTTGTACTAAATATGAATTCTTTTTAGTTCCAAATCATTTGGAAAAGAGCTAACCTAATCTCTTACTTCATAGATGCCTAATTAAATAAAATACTAGACCCCTAGAATGTTTTCTTGAAGGAAATATGCCTAATAGATGATAGTTTTCAAATAAATGAGTATTAGAAATATTGTTTGTTAATTAAATGAGCTAATGATCTGAAAATGATAATCTATAAGAAAGCATTGAAATTAAGATTAAAATTCCATAGAATTCCTTTTGAACTTAGTGAGGTTCAAAACATTTTTTACTTTTTAAAAAAGTACTGAAAAAGTCAAGGAGAGCAGAAGTAAGCTTTATGAGTTCATATCATGCAGGCCTTTCATTTATGTCTTCAGGACACATTTTGAGCATCTACCAATTATCCAAATTGATTTTGGCCGGGATTCCAATGGGCGGAGTGGATCAGGAGAGATGAGGATTGTGTTAACTACAAAGATGGTGGTAGATTAGGTAATGTGTGGGAAGTGAACTTTCAAAGAGGTTTATTAGTCATGCCTGTTTTGAATTTTCTCCCTATGTTATACATTTTTGGTAAAAAAGAAATACACTATGAGATTAACTAGGGTAGCAAAACAAGATTCTTGGAGACAGAAGGAGTCTGAACGGAAGAGAACGGGAAGTGAAATTATGACATTTTTGAGACCAACTGACAAAGGGTTGAGTTGGAATGGAATTTGGGGAGATGTTTAAAAGCTTCAGAGAGTATAAAGACAGAGATTCAAGTTGTGGATAATAAGGAGTGCACTAAGCCTGTGAGTATTCCCAGTCCTTTGGCCACTGTCATCAAGAGATGCCCTGATGCCTAGGAAGATCATAAGATGGTCAATAGATACAACAGTGACTGAGGTATATAAGGCCTACCTGCAAGGAGGCAGACAAATAATAGGGCAGAACCAACACAGCAGTCTTAAGTAGAGGTGTAAGTCAGAGCCTCTTAGAGGAATAGACATTTGTGTACTGAAATCTCATAAGAAAAACCTATGAAATCTTCTGGGAGGATTTGGTAGAACAGTGTTCTGAAATTGTGAAAATAATAAATATTTGGTGCAATCTTGTATTGCATAAAACACTCTGGATTCTGCATGTTTTGTGAATGAAGTGGTTTATGCCTGGAGTGGTTAATATGTTTCAGCTGCATTGAAAACACTCTGTTTATACAGTGCAGAATAATTTTGTGGACATATGAGAATGAATTGACATTTCATTTTATGTATTGTTGAACTGTAGTATTTTCCTTGTGTAAATTCTCTTCAGCAGCTAGAATAACTTTTACTTAAAATTAGCCATTTTCAAATAAAGAAAAAGGTCATTAGACTATGTTGACAGGATCCAAGGAAAGTGTTCTGTTCACACTTTCTCTAAAACATGTTACTTGGACTTTAATTGATTGTATTTTCTTGTTTCCTTGTGGTACATGCTTTTGTTCATTAAAAATTTTGTTAGGAACTAAAGCAAGCTCTAGTTATAGAAAAATATTTGTGACAGAAGTCCCTTGGTTCCTAAAATCATAAAACCTTACCTTGGGGTTTTCCTTCAATTGTTTTTCACAATTCCTTTAAACAGCGCCAGAACCTAGCAACCCCACATGTTTTACTCAGGTATAATTCTTATTTGGTTGGTGTAGAAAAAGGCATGCATTTCATAAAAAGGCCAAAGGCAATGGAAAGAAATGCCATAATAATTAAAATATCTGTATATCCAAAGATAGTTAAGTCTCAGAAAAGAGCCCAACCTCTGGAGCAATATTCAAAACAAAGAAAAGGAAAAAAAGAAAAGGAAACAAGAAACCACAAAAGTACCTAAGGTTTAGCATCGCTATTGGTTGGCTCTAATTACAATACAGTTAGAACATCAAAAACTATATAAGATTTTTTAAAAAGAGCATGGAAACATACTATCAACTAGAGAACAGAGAGACAAACTAAGCTTCCATTTCTACCAAATCAAATTTTGTTTCTGTCTTAATTATTCTGCTAGTGTAGAAATCATTTTCCGCATGATTTCATTTTCAGATAGGAGAGATGTCAGCAGAATTGTCATTAGACTTCATTGCTATGGCAGATACTGTTCCTTTGGGCCATTTAGTTTAGAACTAAGCATGTCCATTACACCAGAAATGTTATATTTACTGACAGTGGGTCAGGAAACAAGATTTAGTGAAATATATTCAGTATTATTAATTTAGCAATTTTATAAGTTCTCAAATTTTTTTAAGTGGGATTGAAATCCTTATTGTATTATTTATAAGACATAATCAGTGTCTACATCACATGTCTACATAGAAAAATAAAATGGAAGATATAAGAAGCCCAAAAGAGAAGGAAAATCTTCCACTGCCTAGCCTAGACAATACAAGGAGAAAAAATGAGCTATTGAATATACAGTGATTCAAGGTATGAGATTGAATTTCCTCATTTAAATAGATATTTACTTATGAAATATTTACTGAGTAATTGGGCTCTACTCCTCATAATATGCAAGCACAAAACTATGGAAATGACTTCGTATTTCGACTGAGCTTCTGGGAGATGACTTTCTTTAGAAATTTTTAATTTTCCTAAAGCTTTTTTGGGTAATCCAAAAAATGACTTTGCTTTGTGTCAGCATCTTATTGGTTTTGTTTTGTTTTGTTTTCCTGAAAAAGAAAACTTGCAAGAGAATTAAAAGATCAGTTTGATTGTCAGTGACTTGGATGACTTTTTTCTGTGTAATGGAGCCTGTAATGAATCACAGTAACCACAGTTTTAGATATTATCCATTGGAAGACCCATGTGGGTTTGTGTTATGTTAAAATTTTTCTAACTTGGTGAATCAAGCAAGTGAAAATGCAGTTCTTTATTTCAGTGGTCAGAATTAGAACCATGTGGTGTGTTCTGTTGATAGGGCATCACAGGCCCCATGGCTTTTTCACTGAAAAACATTGATTCCTGTAACATGATTCCTAGGTATTTCTGCTCCAACTCATCCTCCTATCACTAAGAATTTTTCTGAAAAGAATTCCGATCACATCATTCCACTTCTTAAAACAATATCATCAGCCTACAACACTTATCATACTTAATGAAGAAATGTTAGAAGCTTTCCCTTTTAAATCAGACAAAACAAGAAGGTTCTCTTACCACTTCTGTTCAACATTGTGCCAAAGGTCATTGCCCGTGCACATTAAGGCAAGAAAGAAATAAGAGATGTGGCAATAGGAAAGGAAAATTCCAGAGTTTCTTTTTTTCTTTTGTCAAGTATGTTATTGTCTAATTAGAAAATCTAAGAAGCAGACTTCCCTAGTGGAGCAGTGGTTAAGAATCCGCCTGCCAATGCATGGGACACAGGTTGGATCCTTGGTCCGGGAAGATCCCACATGCTGTGCAGCAACTAAGCCAGTGTGTCAGAACTACTGAGCCTGCTCTCTATAACCCATGAGGCACAACTACTAAGCCTGCCTGCCACAACTACTGAAGCCTCTGCATCTAAAGCCTGTGATCCACAACAAGAGAATCCACTGCAATGAGAAGCCCGCACACTGCAACGAAGAGTAGCACCCGCTTGCCGCAACTACAGAAAGCCCGCGTGCAGCAACCAAAACGCAAAGCAGCCAAAAATAAATAAATTAATTAATAATAAAAAAAGAAAATGTAAGAAGCATCTGCAGAATTACTAAGACAGTTCTGCAAGTTTATTAGTATAAGAGCAATCACATACAGTGATCAAACAGGCCTAGACCTCATCAACAAACAGAAAACACACTTTTAAAGAACTTGATATTTAAAATAGCAATAAAAAACTCAGGATAGGGCTGGTAGTGGCTTCCAGTTCCAACTCGAGGCCTTGCCTGCTGGCGTGTGGAACAGCGAGTTGCTCTGGGTTGATTAAGTTTGTAAAGTGTCCTCTTCATTTCTGGAAAAAAATAAAAAGACCCTCAAGATAAGATAATACCTCTTATGTTATAGAAGATGAATTTGAAGGAAAATATTGGAAATTACTTATTGAAGTTGAAGCTGCAGAGCAGTGACTGAAGCCATGTGGCTGACAGGGTCATGGTGCTCCAGCTGGTTGTCAGCCCTGAGCCTCTGAGGTGAGAGAGCAGAGTTCAGGACATTGGGCCACCAACTCCCAAAGATCTCCATCGCAATACTAAGACCCAGCTCCACTCAGTGACCAGCAAGCTCCAGTGATGGGCAACCTATGTCAAACAACTAGCAACACAGGAACACAACCCCATCCATTAGCAGAGAGACTGCCTAAACTCATAATGTCACAGACACCCCAAAACACAGCACTGGATGTGGTCCTTCCTACCAGAAAGACAAGATCCAGCCTCATCCACCAGAACACAGGCAGCAGTCCCCTCCACTAGGAAGCCTACACAGCCCATTGAACCAACCTCACCCACGGGGGGCAGACACCAAAAACAACGGGAACTGCAGAACTGCAGCCTGTGAACAGGACACCCCAAACACAGTAAATTAAGCAAAATGAGAAGACAGAGAAATATGCAGCAGATGAAGGAGCAAGGTAAAAACCCACCAGACCAAAGAAATGAAAAGGAAATAGGCAGTCTACCTGAAAAAGAATTCAGAGTAATGATAGTAAAGATGATCCAAAATCTTGGAAATAGAATGGAGAAAATAGAAGAAACGTTTAACAAGGACCTATAAGAAGTAAAGTTCAAACAAACAATGATGAACAACACAATAAATGAAATTTAAAATTCTCTAGAGGGAAACGATAGCAGAATAATTGAGGCAGAAGAATAGATAAGTGACCTGGAAGATAAAATAGTGGAAATAACTACTGCAGAGCAGAATAAAGAAAAAAGAATGAAGAGAATTGAGAAAAGTCTCAGAGATGTCTGGGACAACATTAAATGCACCAAAATTCGAACTATAGGGGTCCCAGAAGAAGAAGAGAAAAAGAAAGGAATTGAGAAAATATTTGAAGAGATTATAGTTGAAAAGTTCCCTAATATGGGAAAGGAAGTAGTTAATCAAGTCCAGGGAGTGCAGAGAGTCCCACACAGGATAATTCCAAGGAGAAACACACCACGACACGTACTAATCAAGCTATCAAAAATTAAATACAAAGAAAAAATATTAAAAGCAGCAAGGGAAAAACAACAAATAACATACAAGGGAATCCCCATAAGGTTAATAGCTGATCTTTCAGAAGAAACTCTGCAAGCCAGAAGGGAGTGGCAGGACATATATAAAGTGATGAAAGGGAAAAACCTACAACTAAGATTACTCTACCCAGCAAGGATCTCATTCAGATTTGATGGAGAAATTAAAACTTTTACAGACAAGCAAAAGCTAAGAGAATTCAGCACCACCAAACCAGCTTTACAACAAATGCTTAAGGAACTTCTCCAGGCAGGAAATGCAAGAGAAGGAAAAGACCTATAATAACAAACCCAAAAGAATTAAGAAAATGGTAATAGGAACATACATATTGATAATTACCTTAAATGTAAATGGATTAAATGCTCCAACCAAAAGACATAGACTGGCTGAATGGATACAAAAACAAGACCCATATATATGCTGTCTACAAGAGACCCACTTCAGACCTAGGGACACATACAGACTGAAACTGAGGGGATGGAAAAAGATATTCCATACAAATGGAAATCAAAAGAAAGCTGGAGTAGCAATTCTCATATAAGACAAAATAGACTTTAAAATAAAGACTATTACAAGGGACAAAGAAGGACACTACATAATGATTAAGGCATCAATACAAGAAGAAGATATAACAATTGTAAATATTTATGCACCAACATAGGAGCACCTCAATACATAAGGCAAATGCTAACAGCCATAAAAGGGGAAATCGACAGTAACACAATCATAGTAGGGGACTTTAACACTCCACTTTCACCAGTGGACAGATCATCGAGAATGAAAATAAATAAGGAAACACAAGCTTTGAATGACACATTAAACAAGATGGACTTAATTGATATTTATATGACATTCCATCCAAAAACAACAGAATACACTTTCTTCTCAAGTGCTCATGGAACATTCTCCAGGATAGACCATATCTTGGGTCACAAATCAAGCCTTGGTAAATTTAAGAAAATTGAAATGCTATCAAGTATCTTTTCCGACCACAATGTTATGAGGCTAGATATCAATTACAGGAAAAAAAACTGTAAAAAATACAAACACGGGCTTCCCTGGTGGCGCAGTGGTTGAGAGTCTGCCTGCCAATGCAGGGGACACGGGTTCGTGCCTCGGTCCGGGAAGATCCCACACGCCACGGAGCGGCTGGGCCCGTAAGCCATGGCCTCTGGGCCCGCGCGTCCGGAACCTGTGCTCTGCAACGGGAGAGGCCACAACAGTGAGAGGCTCGCGTACCACAAAAAAAAAAAAAAAAA
Organism: Grampus griseus; assembly: GCF_964374135.1. Lineage (NCBI taxonomy): Eukaryota > Metazoa > Chordata > Mammalia > Artiodactyla > Delphinidae > Grampus > Grampus griseus. The sequence continues at coordinate 38,097,030 of NC_139003.1, forward strand.
AAATACAAACACATGGGGGCTAAACAATAAACTACTAAATAACCAAGAGATCATGGAAGAAATCAAAGTGGAAATGAAAAAATACCTAGAAAAATATGACAATGAAAACACGACGACCCAAAACATGATGATCCAAAACCTGCAGCAAAAGCATTTCTAAGACGGAAGTTGATAGGAATACAGTCCTACCTCAAGAAACAAGAAAAGTCTCAAATAAACAACCTAACTGTACACCTAAAGCAATTAGAGAAAGAATTAAAAAGAACCCCAAACTTAGAAGAAGGAAATAAAACATAAATATCAGATCAGAAATAAATGAAAAAGAAATGAAGGAAATGATAGAAAATATCAATAAAAGTGAAAGCTGGTTCTTTGAGAACATAAACAAAATTAATAAACCATTAGCCAGAGTCATCAAGCAAAAAAGGGAGAAGACTCAAATCAACAGAATTAGAAATGAAAAAGAAGTAACAACTGACAAGCAGAAATCAAAGGATCATGAGAGATTACGACAAGCAACTATATGCCAATAAAATGGAAAACCTGGAAGAAATGGACAAATTCTTAGAAAAGCACAACCTTCCAAGACTGAACCAGGAAGAAATAGAAAATATGAACAGATCACTCACAAGCACTGAAACTGAAACTGTGATTAAAAATCTTCCAACAAGCAAAAGCTCAGGACCAGATGGCTTCACAGGTGAATTCTATCAAACATTTAGAGAAGAGCTAACACCTATCCTTCTCAAACTCTTCCAAAATATAGCAGAGGGAGGAACACTCCCAAACTCATTCTGTGAGGCCACCATAACCCTGATACCAATACCAAAGATGTCACAAAAAAAGAAATCTACAGGCCAATATCACTGATGAACATAGATGCAAAAATCCTCAACAAAATACTAGCAAACAGAATCCAGCAGCATAATGAAAGGATCATACACCATGATAAAGTGGGATTTATCCCAGGAATGCAAGGATTCTTCAATATATGCAAATCAATGTGATAAACCACACACAATAAAAAATTGAAGGAGAAAAACCATATGATCATCTCAATAGAGGCAGAAAAAGCTTTCAACAATATTCAACACCTATTTATGATAAAACCCTCCAGAAAGTAGGCATAGAGGGAACTTACCTCAACATAATAAAGGCCATATATGACAAACCCACAGACAACATTGTTCTCAATGGTGAAAAAGTGAAACCATTTCCACTAAGATCAGGAACAAGACAAGGTTGCCCACTCTCACTGCTGTTATTCAACATAGTTTTGGAAGTTTTAGCCATAGCAGTCAAAGAAGAAAAAGGAATAAAACGAATCCAAATCAGAAAAGAAGAAGTAAAACTGTCACTGTTTGCAGATGACATGATACTATACATAGAGAATCCTAAAGATGCTACCAGAAAACCACTAGAGCTAATCAATGAGTTAGGTAGAGTAGCAGGATACACAATTAATGCACAGAAATCTCTTGCATTCCTATACACTAATGATGAAAAATCTGAAAGAGAAATTAAGGAAACACTCCCATTTACCATTGCAACAAAAAGAATAAAATACCTAGGAATAAACCTACCTAAGGAGACAAAAGACCTGTATGCAGAAAACTATAAGACACTGATGAAAGAAATTAAAGGTAATACAAACAGACGGTGAGATATACCATGTTCTTGGATTGGAAGAATCAACATTGTGAAAATGACTGTACTACCGAAAGCAATCTACACATTCAGTGCAATCCCTATCAAACTACTGATGGCATTTTTCACAGAGCTAGAACAAAAAACTTCACAATTTATATGGAAACACAAAAGATCCTGAATAGCCAAAGCAATCTTGGAAAGAAAAACGGAGCTGGAGGAATCAGGCTCTCTGACTTCAGACTATACTGCAAAGCTACAGTAATCAAGACAGTATGGTACTGGCACAGAAACAGAAATATAGATCAATGGAACAGGATGGAAAGCCCAGAGATAAACCTACACACATACAGTCCCCTTATCTTTGATAAAGGATGGAAGAATATACAGTGGAGAAAAGACAGCCTCTTCAATAAGTGGTGCTGGGAAAACTGGACAGCTACATGTAAAAGAATAAAATTAGAACACTTCCTAATACCATACATAAAAATAAACACAAAATAGATTAAAAACCTTAAAATAAGGCCAGACACTATAAAACTCTTAGAGGAAAACATAGGCAGAACACTCTATGACATAAATCACAGCAAGATCCTTTTTGACCCACCTCCTAGAGAAATGGAAATAAAAACAAAAATAAACAAATGGGACCTAATGAAACTTACAAGGTATTGCACAGCAAAGGAAATCTTAAACAAGACGAAAAGACAACCCTCAGAATGGTAGAAAATATTTGCAAACAAAGCAACTGACAAAGAGTTAATCTCCATAATATACAAGCAGCTCATGCAGCTCAATATGATAAAAACAAACAACCCAATCCAAAAATGGGCAAAAGACCTAAACAGACATTTCTTCAAAGAAGATATACAGATGGCCAACAAACACATGAAAGGATGCTGAACATCACTAATCATTAGAGAAATACATATCAAAATTACAATGAGGTATAACTTCACACCAGTCATAATGGCCATCATGAAGAAATCTACAAACAATAAATGCTGGCGAGGGTGTGGAGCAAAGGGAACCCTCTTGCCCTGTTGGTGGGAATGTAAATTGATACAGCCACTAAGGAGAACAGTACGGAGGTTCCTTAAAAAACTAAAAATAGAGCTACCATATGACCCAGCAATACCACTATGGGCATATACCCTAATAAAACCATAATTCAAAAAGGGTCATTTCCTACAATATTCATTGCAGCTCTGTTTATAATAGCCAGGACATGGAAACAACCTAAGTGTCCATCGACAGATGAATGGATAAAAAAGATGTGGCACATATATACAATGGAATATTACTCAGCCATAAAAAGAAATGAAATTGAGTTATTTGTAGTGAGATGGAGGGACCTAGAGACTGTCATACAGAGTGAAGTAAGTCAGAAAGAGAAAAACAAATATCATATGCTAACTCATATATATGGGATCTAAAAAAAAGAAAAAAAAATGGTTCTGAAGAACCTCGAGGCCAGACAGGAATAAAGACACAGATGTAGAGAATGGACTTGAGGACACGAGGAGGGGGAAGGGTAAACTGGGACGAAGTGAGAGAGTGACATGGACATATATACAGTACCAAATATAAAATAGATAGCTAGTGGGAAGCAGCCGTATAGCACAGTGAGATCAGCTCCGTGCTTTGTATCCACCTAGAGGGGTGGGTGGGATAAGGAGGGTGGGAGATAGATGCAAGAGGGAGGGGATATGGAGATATATGTATACGTATGGTGAATAACTTTGTTATACAGCAGAAACTAACACACCATTGTAACACACCATATATATATATATGGAAAAAAAACCCTCAGGATAGTGCTTACCTTTGGAAGGGATGGGAGTGAATGTTGTTGGAGAGGGGTGTACAGTGACACCAGATTACTGATACTGTCTCAAATCTTAAGCAGGCTGGTGAGTATATAGCTGTTCATTATATTATTCTGTATACCATTTATGTCTGAAATGTAATAGAATATTTTTAATAACTACAGAAAAATATTAAAAGTTGGCCTCAGTGACTACACATTACTCACAGCAGGTCTCTTTCTAAGGGGCTTAGGGCATGGAGGTCCACATACCACATATCCAAATATTTTATAGCTGTAAATCAAGTTTATAAACTGTTAAATGTGTTCCTTTCTCTTCACTTGATAAATATACCTACACGTGGCTAAAAGCAGCAGACATATCAAAGATGACTGAATTTAATTTTTGTGAGTCTGTATATTCTGCTGGAAGGCTTGGGATGTTTGGAAGTGTAATATAAAAACACATGTAATTCATAAATTATTATATGTTTATTCATAAAATTTTTCTGACCTCCATTTTAGCAAAATCACTATCTTGCTATAATAAAGATTTTCACATAATTTGCATTTTACTTTTAATAATTGTATAAAGGATTAAAATATTTAATTGAATTAGAGTATAGAAAATTTGAATATATATTTATTGAAATGTAAATGAAAAGTAAATGAAAAAAATTGAAAAGTAAATTTTTTCAAATTTTTGTAAATTTTTTTTGTAAAATATCTAAAGTACATTTTAAAATCAAAAGGCAAAATAAAATAACTACTAATGAACATAAAAATTATATAAAAATTATTTGAATAGAACTGAATTTTTAAGTATTTAAAGAATTAAATCTTATTACATATTTTTATAAAAGTAAATCTTTTTACAGTTTGAGGATTCAGTTTCCATATAGTTTTTCACAGAAAGAGTCTGTAGAAGGCTTTATGCATATCATATCCTGAACTACATACATGCAAATTTAAGAGGCACTAAAAAGCCATTTAAATTTTTTGCTCAGGAGGGTAATGACTACGAAGAGCCATGTCAGCAAGACTGATCTGGGAACATTATGAATGAAAGATTAGATTGCAAATAGACTACAGGTAGAGAATGCAATTACTCAATGGTATTATTGGTTCAAGTGGGAGATGATTAGTCCTTAGACTAAGGTGGCAATAATAAAAAATATGAAGAAGTGTGTTGATTTGAGAGTCCTTAGGAACCAAGAATTGATTGGATGCATGTTAGATTCCACTGACTGGAATTAACTCACCATGTCTGTTAGAAAAGTTCCCCAGCTGAAATACTGAGCTGCCTTCACGCTCACCTGTGGTGGATCAAACCTTAAAATTAAGCATGATAAGCTTAAATCACAGTGATATTATTGTCATCACCTTTATGTGGAAGACCAAAAGAAGTGACAACATGATGTCTCCAAGCTTCTTTAGTTTGCAAAGTACTTGTAGAGACATTGCAGCGGGCAGCCTGGCTATCTGGTGAGAATTGTGCTGCGTCATACTGATTAGACTTGCTGTTCTGACCTTGGGAGAGAGAATTGAGCCTTGCTCATGACTCATTAAAACTTAAAGGCAGGTATTATTCCATGAAAATTCTGTTCTCTTACACTTAGCATCCATGTCAGCTGATCCCCATCGATTTCACAGGCCTTCTCTGCTCTTTTTCTAAAGTTCTCACGTATTTCAAAAGGTGACGGGCGAATCCAAGAATGCAGAGGCTAATGAGAGGGAAATAAATTATGTAAATACTTTGACTGTTAAACTCACTGATAGAAAAGCAAGTTTAAAAATTTCTTTTTCACTATTGTTATTTAATATTATTATTTAAAATGTAAACATGTAGGATATAGTTCAAAATTTAAATAGTTTTAAAAAGCAAAAAGAAATTGTTAGTTTCGCTGAAGGAATGATGTAGAATATTTGTACTAATTTCAATTTACATTAACTGATCTTCCCTTTAAATAAAATTACAATATTAAAATAAATATAATGGTATTATGATCAGTGTAAGGCAAGGGGAAATTATAAGCATTCGTCAAGTTGTGGAATTGTGGGCTTAGTCTTTTTTTAATCACTAAACCTGATTTTCAGAAAGATAATAATTATTAACTAGAATTTACTTTAGACTAACAACAACATTAGGCTAAAGTTTTACATAGACCTCCAGTGATTTTATTTATAGTTGAAGAGCTTTAACTGAACCATTTTCAAAGCTACTTAAATCTCCCTCGTTGTGAAATGTATTTGCCTATTTCCTGCAGAGGCTTTAAACTCTATCTGCCTAGTATTTGCTGAGAAGCTGTAGGAAAATGAAAGATTCCTCTCAAATGAGCCATGATTTTATTTTGGTTGTTCACTAAATTAAGTTTCACTTCAAAAATAAACTAATAAGATTATAGATTATGTCATTTCTCCAAGTCATTATGGAATTATCTAGTCTCTGGTCAAGGAAGAGTTCTCATCTTAAAATGTTTGGTCCAGAGGCTCTTAAAACAAACTTAATTCTGTGCCTCTTTTGACATTAAAACAAAAAACAAACCAAAAAAAAAAAAGGTATTTGTTCAGTCTTTCAAACAAAGAAAATTTATGTACTTCATAGGGAATGGTAATGCCATTAAATGAACGAATTCTTTACATCTAAAGGCATGGTTTCCGTGGGCTGTTGTTTTCCGATTCAGTGCATTACCCTGAAATGACTGAAAACTAATAGTACAAAATGGGCAAGGCCATTTAAAAGGTCATTCATCAAAGTGCATGGTATTTAAATAAGCTTTTTTTGCCCAGATGGGCATTGTTGGTTAACTGTTACATCTTTTCAAATAGTAGTATACTGTTGAGTCACAAAAGTATACTTTATAAGAACTTTAAACAATTTTTAAGAGTAAGTTCTCATTTGATTTTATTATAGTCACACAATACTTCATTTTAATTTGGAAAAAAAAAAAAACCCCAAAACCTCCCATGCTTTAGCTGAAGTATTTTTCCCTTTAGATGAAACTACTATTTGACTGCAGGGAAGTCTCTCTACAGCCTTTATGTATTTCACATAACAATATTGTATTAATGTGAATTTTTATTATATTCTTCTTCACTCTGTCACTACCCACAACTGTCTCACTCCTCATTCTTTTGGAGTCCGTTGTCCATAACACCTTTTTTTGTTTGTTTTACCAAAGGAAATTTAGTATTTGGTTTTAAGGAAGAATATGAATCAAAGGCCCCTTTATGAAAAGGGTTTAAATAGGATATGCCTGTGTATGAGGACATTACCCTAAATTGATATATCATTATCCTTTAGGTTCAGGAAGATTGCCTTCTTTATGAAGTTATTTTCTATAGTCTCTGTTTTTAATTCCTGAAAGGCTCCAACATGGCTATGGGGACTATTACCATGATCCTTTGATGAGTATATCTGTTTGAATGTGCTTTTCTATAACTTCAGTCTGGTTTAAAAATAAACCAGCCAAAAACATCATGAATCATGCAAAGCAGAATCATTTACAGATGCATGGGAAATATACTCTATATATTCTTCCTGCTCAATCGAAAATAAACTGGGTCTAGAGTAAATTATAATGTCTTCAAAGCTCATTATACATTCTATATTCTTAGCCCCTATTTCTTTTAACCCACAGTAGAAGCCCCTCCTTCTGCCGTAGCAGTCCAGATCTCTCCTGCTCTCAAAATTCTCTTCCCTACCCCTCCCCAAAGGAGGCAATCTAATAACTTTTCAGAGACAAAAAGAAAGAGAGAGTGTGGAGGCATCAGGAAAAATTTGGGGAAAATAAATACTATCTTTTGCAAATATTACTTTCAACTTTTTATAAATGTAGCATGAACCTTTCACCTCCACATCACCATGCAGAGAAAAACTAATAAAGCAGTAGAAATAAGCTAGCAAGCAGAGGAATTATTTGTGCGGTGATGGCTCCCCCAAAGTGTCACAAGGTCCCCTTGCTTGTCCCTGAGGGCGATGTGACCTCCAGCCTCACCCTGACTAGATGCCTGTCTCCCCCATCCCAAGGCCTTCTAAACTGGGGGAGCCCCAATCCCATGGTCACAGCTGTGGACTGCTTCCCAGTGTTACACAGCACCGTTGGAGCCAGAGGAGAGAATACTCTGACCTCAGACTCTCAATCCAGAGGTTCAGTCTGGGTCATGTGCCAATCCTGAACCAATTACCTATGACCTGTGGAACAAAATCTAGTTGAGAAAGGGCTATGATTGGCCCAAGGTGCCCATCCTGGAACAATCAATCATTGTCAAGGGGTGGAACACTATGGAGCCATAGTTTGTATCAGGCATCTACTTCTAGATCAACTAATGTGGCCATTATTACATAGAAATTGTGACAGTCCCATGGAAACCTTATTTTGTTGATGCCAGCATAGAGAAAGGGGCTGTTGTTCCCAGCTTCTGCAGGGTGCTGGGCAGACCAAAGAATAATCCACACTATCATATAATAAAAGGTAGAAAGCGTACACCCTGTAGCAAGAGACAGAGATAAAACACTATGACGTTCACAGAAATGATTACTTCCAGCAGGAAAGAAATGGATAGGCTTCCATGAGTTCAACCTCAAAGAAAAGACAGGATTCGGGCTTGTGGGCAAATGGGAAAGTAACTTTCTAGAAGTAAAGAGCAAGTTAGAAGCAGGGAGGTAGAATCCTGTAGGACAGGTACTGGGTATCTGAGCAATTTTATTTGGGTGAAAATTCAACCATGGGAAGGGCAAATTCTGAAGCTATGACTAAGAACCTTGAACGTCACAAAAAGAAGTCTGGACATTACTCTTCATGAAGCACCCAGAAGGCTTTTGGTCAGGGTAGAGAAATGATTCCAACAGCAAGTTAGGGACAATAATCTGGCAGTGTGGTGTAAAATGATCTGGAGAATGAAACAAAAGGTGAAAAAACTTATCCTACAAAAATCCTGCAGTATCATCTCACAGTACACAAATTAGGATAAGGGTTCTCAGGCTTCAGAGTACCTAGAAAACACTAAGGGAGCTTATTAGAAATGCAGCTGCCTGTGCCTCCCCCTTGCAGATTTTGGTGTATAAGTGTGAAGTGGGGCTTTGGGATTTGCTTTTTTTTTTTTAAGCACCAACGACCAGGTGAATGTGGCAAAAGAACCACACTTTGAGGAAAGCAGATCTTGGGATGTAATTTGGAGAATCACTTAAAGAATTGAGTATGAAAGAGCCTTGGTTCATCCTTGCAACTTGCTGGGCTTTCAGAGCTCTGGATTTCAGCCCTGGTCTTGGTGTAATATATCCTGAAGTCGGAGCCAAAGCAGAAGGTGAAGACACGAAGGCTCACTTCCCTCTGAAGTTTCCGTGGGCTCTGTTTCATGTAGCGCCATCTCTCTGTGGATAAGTCAACTGGAAACTTTACAGCATGACTCACCCGAAGAACAGCATTGAGATATGTGGTTTCAGTGGGGGAGCAGTGCCAGAAAAGATTAATATGTTCTGTTTTAAGACGAAGTGTGATTATTTTATGTGGCTTCAAGATTCCATTTTTTTTTACTTGCAATCTATGCAGATTCAAATTCAGTGCAGTTTAAATGACAAAGGGTGATCTGGGCTGTTTAACAAATGGGAGATTGGTATTAATCATCAGGTTTTTGGAGTGGAGTGGTAAGTCCTCCTAGGAGTACTTACACAGATACAGTGCATTAGTAGACTTTGCTTGGCTATTCTTTGTTCCATAATTAATTAGAAGCCTTTTCAAAAATCTCCTTATGTCTCCTGAATTAGGAGCAATAACATTTTTATCCTGTGCTGATAAATTCTAAGCTCTATCTTTGGACTGATTTAGGCATGTGCCAGATAGTATGTTATATTTGTTTTGTTTTTAATTCTATTGTTAGTCGTTCTTGTATGACAGTTTTAGATTAAAATCTAATAAGGGTCTGAACCTGTGCTAAGATTTTCTTTGTATCTCCTTCCTTTTTACCATGCTACCTTTCTTCGATCATTTTCTTTTGCAGCCCAGCTAGATGCTTAAGCTTTGAAGAGATAATTCACTCATTTGTCTCAGGGTTTGCCAGGGTTACTTTAGTGTTGCCAAAACCAGTGATCTTTCCGAGGTATTCCTCTTATTCAGCCTTTCAGCAGTATTCGATATAATTGACCACTTCCTCTTTAAAACATATTGAGACTTCTTTTCTCTTAGCTTTCTTGAACCTGTACAACCAGCATTTTTTTCTCAGTCTCTTTTTCCCTTTCGTCTTTCTCTGTGAGACTCTAAATGTGGCCTGCCCCTGAGCTCTACCCTGATCTTTCATCCCTATTTAAACTCTCCCTAAGAAATGGATCCCATGTCTTTAAAAGATGTTTTTTATGCATTGGTGCTCAGAATTATATCTCCAGATTGATCTTATCACACTTGGATATTCAATAAGCATCTCAAATTTAACATGTCTAGATAGAAATTCTTTGTTCCTTCCCACTCCCGTCTTCTTTCCTCAGATTTCCCAGATTTTAGTAGATGATATCACCATCTACCCAGTTACTCAAGCCAAAAAGTTAGGAGGCATCCTTAATGTCTCTTTTTATCACTCCCACCTGCAACCCACCATCAAAGCCTAGTAGTTCTACCACCATCATATCCTAAACTTGCCCACTTTCATCCACCTCTGCTGCTGCTTCCCTAACCCAAGTTATCATCATGTCTCACCACAAGAGCTCCCTAACTGGCCCACAGCCTTTCCTTCTTCATCTTCTAAACTCCAGTATCTAGATAGCAGCTGGGGTCATCTTACCCTCAAACCAGGTCCCTCTCCTACATGAAACACTTCAGTGGCCTCTTGTTGCTCTTAGAATTAAAAGCCTTCCCCACAGTATTTTCTCTGACTCACTTGACCGTGGCCTTCAGGGGTCTCACACCATGCAGCTCTTGTATCTCAGTCCTTGCTATGCTTTGCACCACTCAGGTCTTTCAGTTCCTTGAATAGGCCACAGGTCTTTTGTATTAGCTGGATATTTTTCCTTGAGTTCTCTTCCCTTAGAGCTTTCTGTAGCTGGCTCCTTATCTTCCCCACTTCAGAGAAGATTTTTCTGTGCACCCAATCTAAAATGGAACACACACACACACACAAATCACTATCATTACTGTTATTTTCTTCATAACTCTTATCACTATCTTATATTATTTTACTTTTTTATTTTCTTTCTTTTTTTATCCCCTTTAATAGAAATTAAGCTTCATGAGGTCAGGGACCATGTCTTCTGGGGTCACTGCTACGAAACAGTGCCTGGCTCATTACAGGCACTTAATACATCTTTTTAAAATGGATAAGTGGATTTCTGATCTGTGAATGAGCTTAGCTCTAATGGTGCCTCCTGGTTCAGAAATAAGAAGTTAGTGGAACATATACAAGGACATCTTTGAAAAAAAGAGACTGTCTGCTTATAGTGGCTATTAGAGGTTGGAATTAGGCTCATGGCATGATGCACTTTCTAGGAAGTATGTCATGAGAGAGTGATATGCATTCCACCTTAAAAACAAAATGATGATCTAGCAATCTCACTTCTGGGTATATATCCAAAGGAAACAAAACCATTATCTCGAAGAGGTATCTGTACTCCCATGTTCATTGCAGCATTATTCATAATAGCCAAGATATGAAGACAACTTAAGTGTCCATGAAGTGAAGTGTCCATAAGTGAAGAATAAAGAAAATGTGGTGTGTATATATATACACACATGTATATATACACACGCACATATATGTACACACACACACACATACACACACACAAGTATATTATTCAGCCATGAGAAAGAAGGAAATTTTACCATTTGCTACAACATGATGGACCTTGAGGGCATTATGCTAATTGAAATAAATCAGACAGAGAAAGACAAATAGTGCATGGTATCTCTTATATGTGACTTCTAAAGAAAAAAAGTCAAATTCATAGAAACAGAGTAGTAAAGAGGTTACCAGGGGCTGGAGGGTGGAGGAAGTAGGGAGAGGGTGGTAAAAGGGTACAAACTTTTACCTATAAGATGAATAAGGTCTGAAGAGCTAATGCATAACATGGTAACTACAGGTGATAACACTGCATGTATAATTGAAATTAGCTGAGAGAGTAGAACTTAAATGTTCTCATCAACCCCATCCCCCAAACTGTATATGTAATGATAGACGTGTTGATAACTAGATGAGTGGAATCCTTTCACAGTATGAATATCAAATCATCATATTGTACACTTAAAATATCTTACAATTTTATTTGTCAGTTATACCTCAAAGTTGAAAATAATTTTTAATTCAAAAGATGGTAGGGAAAATAAAATAAAGCTCAACTAAGTAGGTTTTTTTGTTTGTTTGTTTGTATTTGTTTGTGGGGTTTTTTTTGCGGTACGCGGGCCTCTCACTGTTGTGGCCTCTCGCGTTGCGGGGCACAGGCTCCGGATGCACAGGCTCAGCGGCCATGGCTCACGGGCCCAGCCGCTCCGCGGCATGTGGGATCTTCCCGGACTGGGGCACGAACCCGTGTCCCCTGCATCGGCAGGCGGACTTTCAACCACTGCGCCACCAGGGAAGCCCCTAAATAGGTTTTTGCTCTAAAACATTCACACTCTAATACTAACAATAAAAGAAGCTGATCAAAAAAAAAAAAAAGTGATTTAACCAAAGCAAACAGGACAAGGAGAAACAGCCAAGGTTTCTCATAGATGGAGCACAGGGCTTTTGTGATAGGTAAGTGGACCAGGCTGGCTGAAACCTGGAAGAAGGACATAGTACAAATAAGAGTGGTGGGAATCTTTGGTGACATCAAAAAATACCTTCCTTATATAGAAAGCCAGAAGTAGGACTATAAGATATTGGTGCTCTCAAGGTATTACTGGGATGTTAAGAATACAAAGTCTCATTTAGTACAGAATGACCTGAAATCTAGGGGTTAAAAGAAAACATCTCCCTGAGAAGATAGAAAGAGGGATAGAGCCAAAGTTTCTGATTCCATTCTGAAGCTCTCTAAACCGAATCCTTGTTATCCGTAACTAAAATTTTACAGCACTGTTTTACAAAGTTTAGTGTGTGTCAAAATCACCTGTGGTGCTTGATTAAAAATAGAGATTTCCCATCCTCCATGAGATACTGATTTGGTAGTACTTGTGTGAGTTTTGGCAAGCTGCATTTCAGCAAGTATTCCCCAAGTCAAACTAATGCTGTTCTAGTGTAAGGTCAAGCCATGCCTTGATAAACAGTGGCTTAGAGGAGCCCATAGTTTTACCTATTGTCACATAGCATTTAGACATAGTTCAAAAATGTTGTGAATGCTTGAACTTTCATTTTGTTTTAATTGTTGGTTATTTAGATATAGTGGGACTCTAAGACATCTCTCATTCTAAAAATCAAACGTTCTCATTTTTATTACAGTTATGCATACTCTGCCTTTTTTCTTTTTTGGTTGAGTTTTGAAAAATGTAATGAGTTTCAGATAACTTACAAATTATTTGAATTTATAGAATCAGACTTTAAATTATAATTAGATTGGAGAAATGAGAAAGTATGTTAATTAAATACATATTTTCTCTTATTAGAAGTTTTAATGGCCCCACATACAATTACTTCTACCCACATGATTTTTTTGAATTCTGGGAGCAGAAATTCCACTATTTGGTGTCTATGTAAGTGGTTTGTGTATGACCACTGAAGAAACTATTTAAATTGTAAACATGATTGCATACCCTAGAAAAAAAATTGTCTTAGAAAAACTTAGAGCTTCTTAATCAAGACACTATTAAAATAATTGGAATTTTCCTTATTTTTAAAAAAATTTTTCCAGAAATTTTGTTTCTTTTTTACTTTTTTAAATTTCTATTTTATTTTTGGCTGTGTTGGGTCTTTGCTGCTGCATGTGGGCTTCTCATTGCGGTGGCTTGTTGCAGAGCACGGGTTCTAAGCGCTCAGACTTCAGTAGTTGTGGCTCATGGGTTCTAGAGCACAGGCTCAGTAGTTGTGGCACACAGGCCCAGGTGCTCCATGGCATGTGGGATCTTCCCGGACCAGGAATTGAACCCGTGTCCCCTCCTGTGTCAGGCAGATTCTTAACTACTGTGCCACCAGGGAAGTCCCTTTGTTTCTTTTTTAAAAATTTCTTTTTATATTCAGTTCAGAACTTGTTAAAACTTGGCTATTTTCCAAAACAAAAACTGATTACACTATAGAAAGAATAATGGAGATAAGCTAGTTGATTCAAGGAAAATTGTATGTGTAGGAAGCACCAAATACAGTGCTTAGTGGCTATTCTGTGCATTTAATTATTCATTTAAGGACAGTGGCTGGCTGATGCTTGCATAAACAGAGCAGTGCCTGCCCTATGCCAGTTCATATATCCTACTGTTAGAGATTTTCTGAAGATAAAACATGCCTGAGTAACCTTTGTGTCTGTTCTCTTTGCCCAGCCCAAATCCTAACACTCACAGGTTTAATGCATGTCTAGATTAGACCACTGCAGTTTGGAATACAATATGCAATCATTGTACTATGATTTGAACCCTCTAGTCCCTTTTGATGATCAAAATTATAACGATATAACCTACTAGGTTACAGTTATACTTGGGGTGATTGATTGGGGTTCTTGTGGCGAAACTAGCTCAGAGGGTTGTCTTGATCTCACATAGCTACTCTTGCTGTAATGACTGAATCAACAAATTTCATGCCTCTTGTTTCAAACAGAAAAATGGGCTAGGGGAATAAGAAAAACAAAGAAACCCTTAGCCAACATAATATACACCAGGTGTTCTTTTTCTCAGCTTGACTTAGTTTTGTTCATCCAGTACCTCATGTTTGTCTGTATCTATCACTGAATTTTAAAGTCGGTTACACATTTTTTTTTAATTCACAAGAATCTTGTATTCAAAATAAAAAGATCTCTGGATAGAAACTTTTCAGTTTGAGTTTGTGTCTCTTTGAAGGTCAGCTGCCTTTAGTTAATTGCTCTGTTTTTTGGCGCTGTATGTTGATTATTTTCATCTGGAGCCCTAAGGACCCACGAGGAGCTCCTAGGGTGACAGAGCTGTGACTGAGCAGTGCGGGTGAAGGGCTGAGAAATGTCAGCCTCGGAAACCTCAAAATGAGGATAATGAATTCAGGCATTTCAGAAACCAACCAGCTTCCGAGAATGGCACTTGAGTGGAGTCATGCTTATTTTTGAAATTTAAGAGCTTGAGGCTCACCTGCTAAAATAAAGAGCTTTCAAACAAAAGCCTGGAGGAACCTGGATTGACGGTTGCTTCCATGTGCACAGGAATGGCCTTGCCGTTCAGCTTGATCCGAAGTGAAATCTAGAGATGAAGGCAAAGAAAAGATACTCAGGAACAGTTAAACTCACAGAAAGTTCTTCTTAAAAAAATAGGTGGTAAGGGGGCTTCCCTGGTGGCGCAGTGGTTGAGGGTCCATCTGCCGATGCAGGGGACACGGGTTCATGCCCCAGTTCGGGAAGATCCCACATGCCGCGGAGCGGCTGGGCCCGTGAGCCATGGCCGCTGAGCCTGCACATCCGGAGCCTGTGCTCCGCAACGGGAGAGGCCATAGCAGTGAGAGGCCCGCGTGCCGCAAAAAAAAAAAAAAAAAAAAGTGGTAAGATTTTTGGGGTAGTAAAAATCTCCCCACATACACATACATTATTCTATTGCTCATACATTTTTTTTTCTTTTGAGGAGGTGTGAATAAAAATATCTCATCTAAATAAAATTTCCTTTAACCAGTAGTGTAGATAGGAGTGTAATTTTTCTGGTATATGAAAATTTATCATTGTATTTGCTATTGGTAATTGTAGCTTGAGGTCCTTTTCATTCATTTTGGGTTCTTTGAACATCTTGTAAAATGCTCCATGGCCAGTGTACAGAAAAACAGGCAGTGGCACATGTATGATTTGATTTAGGGAACACTGGAATCTCCCAAGAACCAAGCAATAGATGTGAAATGCCCAAGATGTGAGATTCATTGCTTTAGATTTAAGGCTTTGTGTCTCAGGGAAACTCTCAGTCAAATGTCAATATCCCTCAAAGACTAATGTATTGATACTTCACTAATATTTTTCTCAGCATAGAGTAATCTTTTAAGATTGGCAAGTTCTTATTTTAGAAATGATGGTTAAGACTCTGATAAAGAGGAGATAAGAATAGGGAGGTTTCACAAAGAAGGTGGGGTGTTAGAGGGAAGAGCACCCACGGGAGAGCTCAGATGGCAAAGGGAGAGCCCGTTGGCACAGAGTGACCGGACTGTGCCAAGAGGAGGAGATGCTCTGTTCTGTCTGCTCTGTGGCTCGCTTTTTCTTCTCTCTGCCTCTACTTTATACTGTGAATATTCTCCAACCACTGCATTTGTGTTTTTAATCCTTGCTCTCATCTTCCAGATATTTACATGACTCTTAACACTGTGCTTACCTCCATTTCCCTTCCTGTCACTTAAGCTTCTTGATGAAATTAATGGTTTTCATCTTTTCTTCTCTTTATGCCACTAAGAAATCACCCAAAGTACAATAATAGCAAAGAGCCTTAAGTTTGAACCAAAACAACAAATATAATAGATACTCATGGATAAGGATTTGTGATCAGGCTTTGCTATTGGAAGAAACCACAATTTTTAAAGCATGTCAGTTATGTTCTTAAAATATTTCCGCAAAATTATAGAAATCTCTTTGCTGTTCAGAATCCTTTAATGGCTTTTTTTCAGAGATACTTTTGCCTTTTTTCTACCCCTTTATTTTCGTAGCTCTGAATACTTAGATTCACCTTGACATGCCTAGATGATTTTTTTTTTTTTTTTTTGCGGTACACAGGCCTCTCACTGTTGTGGCCTCTCCCGTTGCGGAGCACAGGCTCCGGACGCGCAGGCTCAGCGGCCACGGCTCACGGGCGTAGCCGCTCCGCGGCATGTGGGATCCTCCCGGCCCGGGGCACGAACCCATGTCCCCTGCATTGGTAGGCGGACTCTCAACCACTGCGCCACCAGGGAAGCCCCCTAGATGATTTTTGAAGTAATTCTGCCTTGTATAAATTTTTTAATCTATACTTAAGTGCACTGATACCCACATACTCCTTGAAAAATAATTAATTTGAGGAATAAGTGCAGGACTCTTGCTTTATTTCCCCCATGGAAACTGAAGCTGAAATCAAGTTAAATCCTATAAATAGAAACCTGCTTTAACTGTGAGCCTGCTTAATTAATGAAAAGAGAAAAATACAGAAAAGTCTGTATCTAAGATGACTTTTTTCTTTGGGTTCATCCCTGCTGCCTAGCTGATTGTTTTTTGAAGGAGAGTGTCTTTTGTGATTAAGTCACTTGTCAGATTTGCATTGATATGCAAAGTCCCATTTTATATCTCAAGAAGCTCCACCATCTGTTACTAACATTCTTCCAGCAGGAAGTTCAAGAGAATAGCATTTGTAAGGTAAAAATACATCAGCCATAGCTAGAGCTTCAAACAATTGTTTATAATTAAGAAATAGAACTCAGCGTAAATGCCGACTGAATGCAGTTGATAAGAATGAATGAAGGATAACAGTGGAGAGCTGAGACAAGATGTGAAAATGCTGAAGGACAGGAAGTATATTTACATTTCTTTTTGGAAAAATTTCAGAAAAGTCTGTCTTAGTTTTTACTTTAAGAAGATGGTTCAAATTTAGGGTTTGTTTTAATTTGTCTTTTCATTCATTCAATTAACACTTACTGGACCCAACAATGAATAAAGAATGGGTGTGTGTGTGTGTGTGTGTGTGTGTGCGTGCATGCACGCAAATATGCACTTCTTGTACTTAAAGTCTCATATAAGTAATACAGGATATAGCTAACATTTACTTTCAAATATATAAATTTCAAATACTGAAGTAAAAGCACTTACGTTAAACATGGATAAGAATAGTGGAACAGGACTTCCCTGGTGGCGCAGTGGTTGGGAATTCTCCTGCCAATGCAGGGGACATGGGTTTGAACCCTGGTCTGGGAAGATCCCACATGCTGCAGAGCAACTAAGCCTGTGAGCCACAACTACTGAGCCTGTGCTTTAGAGCCCGCGAGCCACAACTACTGAGCCCGTATGCCACAACTACGGGCCTAGAGCCCGTGCTCTGCAACAAGAGAAGCCACCACAATGAGAAGCCCGCACACCACAACAAAGAGTAGCCCCCGCTCACTGCAACTAGAGAAAGCCCACGCACAGCAACGAAGACCCAATGCAGCCAAAAAAAATTAATTAATTAATTAAAACAAAAAAAGAATAGTGAAACAAGTGAATATCCCAAATAATGTTATATAAATTGCATAATAACAGGTGAACATTAGATATTAAATATTTGGGTATTTAAACACTTAGATAATTTAGAAAATATCCCCTGAACAGAATATAGGCAGTTTAAAAAGGAGGGATGTGGTCGGTAGATCAAGGCACATGGGATTATTAAATTGAAGAGAAAATAGTTAAGGGTAAAAAGACTTGGTAGAATGGAGTTGCTTGACATAGTTCTTAGAATCCCAAAATTATGACTTAATATTATTTGATTAATTCCTTAATATTATTTGATTAACTCCATGTAAGTGTGTGTATTTGAGCTTTCAAAATTGAAAGCACTACTCTGATTTTTTTAAACAAACAAGGAAATTTAGTTAACCTCAGTTTTAGTTTTCTTAGGTTTTCATTTTTCCAAAATGGCTTTAAGAAATGCAAAGGAAGTAGGTAAGTTCACTTACAAACTTTGTTTAAAAGAGAGCACATTATGATTTTGGAGCTGTTGATGACAGATGTAAAGGCAGGTACTGTAACTTTAATCTCTGTATTAGTGAACTGTCAGTACAGTTGTAGCATCAGTGAAAGGATACATTATTTTTCTCCATCTGTATAGAAAATGACACCACTCCTAATCCAGTTACAAGCTCAAAGCCAAGCTTCTGATAATACTTTTATTGTACTAACTATACAGTAGTGACAGACATGCTTTCAGGGAATAAGAAATTTTTTCTTTGGCTTCCAGGAAGTACGTTTTTCAACTCTATAAGTGTGTCTGTCAACGTTAAATTGGCCAATAAAAAATATTACCCTCAACTTGGCATTTTATTTTAACTAATATCAGGGAATCCAAGAACACACTATATATGCAAAGCCTCTCTATGGAAGATAATATTTACTATCAACTTACCTCTTTAGTCATAGCATATTCAAATGAATGGAATATTTTAGAAATATGAGGGAAAGTAGAAAATGTGTTACTTATAAGTTAGGTGGTTTAATCCTCTTGTATTTTCCTTTTTTCCCCCAATCCAGTTTGTTTACCTTGCTTATTCTACACAATAGAACATAATGCTGCCCCGCAGTTGATTTGTTTATTCTGACCAGCCTAAACATTGATGTTGATCTCTACTTAATCAATTTGGAATAGACTAAATGTTGATTATAACAATAGCAAAAGTAAATAGTGATTCATGTTGCAGATTAGTTCATGAATTCCTAATATTAATATTTTAGGCTAAAAATATAACAGCCATTTAAGTCCATGGTAGATAAGATCAAGTAATAAATTTATAATTCAGAATTCTATATGATTGTGAAGAACAGTCTCTAATAACTTGGATACTTTGTTTATTCTAAGTTTCAAACTAAAAAACTATACCCCTGGGAAAGGAGATGGTTAAGATTTTATTTGCATGACATTTTACTCAAAAAAATACATATTTTTTAGTAGACTTTAATTTTTAGAGCAGTTTTAGGTTTACTACAATATTGAGCAGAAGGTACAGAAATTTCCTTTATATTCCCTGTGCCATATCCCTCACTATCAAAATCCCACACTAGAGTAGTACATTTGCTACAATCAATGAACTTGCACTGATACGTCATTATCACCCAAAGTCTATGTTTTACATTAGGGTTCACTTCCTGGTGTTGTACATTCATTCTGTGAGTTTTGACAAATGTATAATAACATGTATTTACCATTTTAGTATCACACAGAATAGTATCACTGCCCTAAAAATCTTTTGTGCTCTACCAAATTCATCTCTCATTCCTCCCTAATCCCTGACAATCACAGATTCTTTGTTATCCCTGTAGTTTTACCTTCTCTAGAATGTTATATAGTTGGAATCGTACAGTGTGCAGCCTTTTCAGATTGACTTATTTCACTTAGTAATACGCATTTAAGTCCTCTCATGTCTTTTCATGGTTTGATAGGTCATTTCTTTTGAGCACTGAATAAAATTTCATTGTCTAGATGTACCACCATTTATTTATCCTTTCCCCTGGTGAAGGACATCATGGTTGCTTCTGAGTTCTGGCAATTATGAATAAAGCTGCTATAAACATCCATATGCAGGTTTTTGTGTGGACACAAGTCTTCAGCTAATTTGAGTAAATACCAATGAGTGTGATTGCTGGATTGTTTGGTAAATGTATGTTTGGTTTTATAAGAAACTGCCAGACTGTCTTCCAGAGTAGCTGTACCCCTTTTGTTTCTTTTTCAATTAGCAATGTATGAGAGTTCCTATTGCTCCATATCCTCTTCAACACTTGGTGTTGTCAGTATTCTAGATTTTGGCCACTCTACTAGGTGTATAGTGGTATCTCATTATTGTTTTCATTTGTAATTCCCTAATAACAAGTAATGTACAAATTTTTTCATATGCTTATTTGCCATCTATGTATCTTCATTGAGAAGTGTCTGTTGAGAGGTCTTTTGCCTATTTTTTAAATTGGGTTGTTTGTTTTCTTGTTGTTGAGCTTTAATAGGTCTTTGTATATTTTGGATAACAGTCCTTTATAAGACATGTATTTTACAAATATTTTCTCTAGATCTGTGACTTGTCTTCTCATTCTCTTCACAGTTTCTTTTATAGGGCAGAAGTTTTCATTTTAATGGAGTTCAGCTTTTCAATGATTTCTTTCATGGATTATGGGCTTCATGTTTCATCTAAAAGTCCTCCTTTGTACCCAGAGCCATCTCGATTTTCTCCTGTGTTGTCCTCAAGGAGTTTTATAGTTTTGTGTTTTACATGTAGGTCTATGATCCATTTTCAGGTAATTTTTGTAAATAGTATAGAGTCTGGTCTAGATTCACCTTTTTGCATGTGGATATTCAATTGTTCCAGCACCATTTACTGACATATCAAATTTTATTGGCAAAAAACAGTATGTGCACTAAACATTTTAATCTCATTTTTGGCTCTGAAATATTTTCTAAGAATTTTCTTTGCCTGAATTTCTAAAATTTTGCATTTAGGTTTTTCTGTGTGGCAAAGAT
Organism: Grampus griseus; assembly: GCF_964374135.1. Lineage (NCBI taxonomy): Eukaryota > Metazoa > Chordata > Mammalia > Artiodactyla > Delphinidae > Grampus > Grampus griseus. The sequence continues at coordinate 38,117,745 of NC_139003.1, forward strand.
ACAAGACTACCATAGTTAAAGACTGAATAAAGACTTTGGAAAACTCTAAATTCTCTAATAGTACAGTTATTTCAGTTAAAAGCCTTTAAAGAGACCTTGAAATCCACAGAATTTTGATGAGCACTCTCAGTTTGATTATGAGATTGTCATTTTGGCCTAAAGAATTCTAAATTCCCCTGTTACATTAATCGAAGGAGGTAACCCACTAGTCATTTCCAGTTAAATGAAAAAGAAACAGTAAAGGAAAAGAACATGAGCCAGTTGTTTATGTGTTATGAACTATCTATACACCAAAATTGTTGATCTAATGATCTTAGATGTGATCAGAAAGCAGAACAGTGATTTCAAAGTTCTTCCAAATTGGTACAGGCTTCTAGCTAGGCTAACAGGCTTCAGTTAATCCTGTGGGTTCCAGGTATTTCTAATACACAAAGCTGAATTCTGAGTCATGACTTTGGATTGGCCATGGGCCATAGGTTTCAAACTGGTTAATAATTGTTTTTCATTCTCTCCCCCTCTGCTATTTCAAGGAATTTTATTTCTTTTAGAATGCTCCAAAACCTTCAGTTTGGAAACAGTAATCATCTCTCTGGAGTTCTTAGTGACTAAGGATGGCTTGTGACTAATCTAGATCTACAACATTTCTGTACAGGTAAATACATGGAGAAAAATAGAACAAGCCCATCCCCAAATTGATACCAATTAATAATCTAAATCAAAGAGGACAAAAATTATAAAACCACTATAATTTTTATTTGAGATTTTTTTCATATCTTTCTTTTTTCCAAGAGAACTTTGGGAGTTTTTTGTTTTGTTTTGTTTTGTTTTTGCCTAAAAACTATTAATACAAATGTCATTGAAAGGGAAAAGAGATAGAAGAGAAGGGAGGAAACAAGTATGCTTACTGTGAAGATGAGTGTGATTGCTATAGTTAGGCATCAGTTTGGTTCTGAGCTTCCTGGCAGCCCAGGGGAAAAGAGAGATATTATGACTAACATAGTTTTTATAATCAGGAAAATGAATTCATACCATTTCTTATAAAGAGAGAGCGTTGACCCTGAGTGATGTATTAGCAGTGTCCTTCACATTTTTATGGCAAAGGCAGAAGAAGAAATCACATAGCTGTTTGTGATAGTGATCAAAATAAAAGATTATGATGTAACATTGAAAGAAACACTTGTAAATCAAGCTAATATTTCATATGGTGAAGTTGTAGTTAATCTCAGCAGAGGTTTAATGAACCCAAAGACAGAAGAGCCTTGTATACCCTGAGGACTGACTGGATTCTGAATCCCATAGACTGGTCATTTTCAATTTGAGTATTCATAAGAATCAAATAAAGTTCTTGTTAAAAATACAGGTTCTTTGGCTCTATTCCTGGAATGTCTGATTTAGGCAGTTCAAGATGAGATCAAGTCATCTGATTTTTTTTTTAATGTTTGTTTATTTATTTATTTGTTTATTTGGTTACGCTGGGTCTTAGCTGTGGCAGGTGGGCCTCTTCGTTGCGGCTCATGGGCTCCTTAGTTGTGGCTCACTGGCTCCTTAGTTGCAGCGCACAGACTCCTTAGTTAGGGCATGCAAACTCTTAGTTGTGGCATGCACGTGGTATCTAGTTCCCTGACCAGGGATCGAACCCAGGCCCCCTGCCCTGGGATCACAGAGTCTTAACCACTGTGCCACCAGGGAAGTCCCTCATCTGATTTTTTAACAGGTCCGTGGTAGGATTCTAATGCAACTGGTCTGGCGTTTGAGAACCACTGTCTTGGATTCTCTTTTTCAGATTTCTTTTATGTGAGTTAAATTTTTTATAGGAATTGGACAACAATTAGCTCAATGTTATACTATCTGAAGACAGCCTAGATGGCAGATATTCTATAGTACTGATTAAAGGCAAAACTATGAGTGATCAAACAGATGGTAGGGCTTTCATTCTATTATGAAAATTATAGAGTGAGACCAGTACCCTAGGCTAGACAGGCCAGCCACCCAAAGGTTTCTTCTGGTCAAGGCCAGATTTTCCTCAAGAAAAGGTTTTGAGTTTGCTCCAGCACTTGGGTCACTGATGAATTCAAATGTCAAGTTAGAGCAAGTCAGAGATAGTTTTTATTTGGAAATCTTTGAAGAAGTGTTACCAATGTCACACCATAGCTATCCACAAAGCCTTAATATGACCCTGTGCAGGTGTCCAGATGTGTCTGCCAGGATGAGTGAGCTGCTAAATGTTCCCCAGACAATTGAACACATTGACCTGTTACATGGTGTGATTTAATATCGATCAGATGAATGTCTGCCAGAGACAGTAGTTTTTGTTACATCAAGGTTAATGAAGAGTCATTCTTCCAAACAGCTGGTGGATCCCAGAACTCCTTGCCTCTTAAGACCACTCCTGTTTAATGAACATCAAGCCATTTCATTAGCATTTAGGAAACCTAAAATACTGAGGTTTTTTGGGGGTTTTTTCCTTATTAATTAAAGGGCCCTGGTCTCAGCCTCTGTTGGTTAACTGCTAACATTCCAAAGAATATCTTCATATAAAACTTCATTTCACATACGTTACTGTTTTTTTATTTTTTATTTTATTTTATTTATTTATTTTTGTACCAGAAAGAAAGAGAAAATGGACATTCTCCCTTTTCCAAATCAGTTTCTCTTAAGTAGAAAACTGATTGGACATGTCAGGTCTTGCTAGCTGCTCAAGACACATATAATTTTTGATCTTTTATAAGAAAATACCCTGATTTTCCCTTTTCATGAATTTGTAGCAGATAAAATAATGTCACTCTCACTATACATCAGCAGGCTTATGGACGGCTGCTTCTGTCTTGCCTTCATTTCTAAGTGGGCATGTTCTAGGTGATTGGTTTCCCTTTTAGAAATTAACATCATTTTGTCTACCTGCTTGGCAGTGGCATCACTCTGCCCTTAACTAAGTGGACTTATAACCTTTTAAAATCTGTACACGCTTTTTAGCTGAGGACTGTTTTAAAAGTTTGACAGGAAAAGGAACCCTTGCCTTAAAAAGATAAAGTCCCTTAACCTGCTTCTCTGTACAATCTCATTTTAACCAACTTGATGATGAGTGTTTTTAAGTGGTAGTCTTGATCCAGTTCTCACTGTTTTTTTTTTTAACTGAAAGTTCAATTATTTGGTAGTTTTGGAAGAAAGTACATTTAGTCCGAAGAATACTTGCTGTAGTGGATGAGCCACTCAAAGCCTGTAAGAGTTATGTGAAAAAAGCAGATCGAGACTTTACGTATTTTCAAAACTTTTTCTAAAACTTCAGGAAAAATACAGTTTACTATAAGCATATTGTTTTCCATTGATGGGTCTGTCACATTATTTTATGAGCCTTGAGTTGATTGATTAGTCAATGCTCCTATATTAAGTATAAGTTGTAAAGAGATTACCCAGATAGGTGCCCATATATAAATTAAAATATAGATTGACAAGTTCATGTCTAATTTTAACTTTAAGGAGTGGCATATCTAACTGAATTATTGTGGGACTGATTATAATGATCAAATAAAGGTGAGATGTTTGGCAAGGAACCTTGGAGAAGATGAGTTTTGGCAGAGTTTTGAAAGAAAGAGGAGGGACAGATTTGGACTGGGAAAATAGAAATATCATTCAAGTTGAATAGACAGATGGCTAAGGGTACAAGGGATACCAAATGTTCCCTTAGGATCATGAAGAATTATCCTCCTTCTTTTGCAGAGTCTGCTTCTGCTCAGAATGGTTTTTAGTGTAGAATTGGGTGTTTGAAAGATTGTCTCATTCATTTTGCAAATTGCACGGTATAAAACAGCCCTGAGAAGTGATCTGACTTCCCCCCTGCCCAAACTACTGGCAGTGGTGGAGGTGGAGCCAGAATGCCCAATTCTAATATAGAGTTTATTATGCTGCATTGCAGTACTGTATCACCCCCTGGGTGTTAGATCTCTATTATCCTAAACATTGTAGTCTTATAGAGAAGATAGAAGTGTCTATTGTAGAGGGCTTTAGGTTATGTAACTTAAATTGACCTTTTTTTTTTTTTTCCTGTTACAATCTTATTTCTTCTTAGGCAGAAACTTTGGTACTCATTTAAGATCTCTTTCTAAATTGTGATTGACCTTGATTCTCCACCACACTGGTATATTTTGCCTGTTATCTTCTAAGCGTGTCTTCTCAGATTGACTGAATGTTTTTGGACTGTCTCCTGTTGGTGTGTTTTCTTAAATCATGATGGAAATGGCCTTCAAAAATGTAAATGTCCCTTCTTAGGTTTTATTGTTAACATGGATTTGATTTTGGAATATGATGAATATTCTTTAGGGGAAAAAGCCCCACAACTACAGAAACCTCACTTTCTTTTCTCTTTATTCAAGGGCAGATTGTTTTACACTTGCCATATATCAGGCCTTGTCTAAGCTCTGGGAATACAAAGCTGTATGTGGACAGTCACTGTCTTCTAGAACATTACAGTCTAGTAGGGGACAGACATGAGTAAGCAGACAATTGCTAGAGACTCAGGCATACTATTTTATTTCAAGAATGTGGCATGCAATTTGAGGTCTGACCATTTGATAAAAACTCCTTTTAGCTGATTTTTATGTAAATGTATGCAGAGTTTGTGTGAGTTAGATATGTTTTGTAAAGTGATAATCTTGAAATTTTAATGTGTTCGCATATCAATTAGTTTTTATTGTTATTTCATTTGGCTAGATTAGCTATTTGTCATGAGACCCAAGGTCTAGTCATACAGTGTTCTATTCAGTAACGTTTTAAGTGTATGTTTCAAGTTACAACATGATTAAGACGGATGAGCAAAATACGCATTTGTATTATTTTGACACAATAAATTTTAATGCAGAACACTTTTAAAGACCAGCATTTTATATTAATAATAAAAAAAAGACTACATGGTTCTTTCCTATGGATTTTCAAAAATTACTCAGAGTAAGTACGTGTTCACTGTTACTATTCCAGATTCATTCCAGAGGGATTTAGTAAAGTATAGTGGGTTTAATATTAAATTTGTCCTTTATGTTTCCCGCTGATACATAACAATTGTCAAAATTTTTTTAAAAAGGAAAATATAAATATGTTAAATGAAAAAAGTAGGTAGTTACTATTTCTTTCTAAATTTATGTTATTCTTATGTACTTGTAGAATATTAGAATGCATATATTTAAAAGATATGTGCACTATCTGAGTAACACTAATTCATTTTAAGAATTTGGAGCTATTTATTGATGATTATAAGAAATACACTCTTGTTTTTAGTTGATTTAATAATATTCTTAGTAAATATTGAGCCCACAGTTTTAAACAGAAAAATTATTGCCTAATGTGAGAACAGCATTTTTAATATGTATTAAAGTCAATAGATTTTTGTGGTTATTACTTACTATGGAAGTTATAGTTTCTTTGGCTATTTCATATTTAAAGCCAGATAACCTACATAATTAGTCATTATTGACTATTTTGCTTTGAAACTCTCTTTAATGGAATATTTATTTCATGATAAAAGTTAGATAAAATTATGTCTACCATTTTATTTTTAACAATTGTAATTTCAATTTTTAGCGTTTTCTTAAATCTGTCTTTAACAAGGTACTTCTGAAAAGAAAAATAGGAACATGATAGTCAAGATCAAGTGTCAAAATAATGATAGAACAGGACATATTTATCTTCATGTATAGGAGAGCACTTTCTTCTTTAAAAGTCCCCTAAAGGTCCTATCATCTTGTATGCTATAGAAAATGGCCTGACATTTCTACTTTAAAAGAAACCAGCTTTTACTGTCTGAAAGCATTCCCACTGCTATCCTGATTACCTCACATCACTATAGATGTACTCAATGCCTACTGTTTATAGAAACTTTGGGAGGAAGGAAGGAACTATAAGGAAGAATAAAAATTCATGAACTCATAATCCAGAGATTAAGGTGTATACACACTATTTTATAAAAGCAAAAAATTTTTTTCTAATGAAACTAATACATATCTTTGGTTTTTTAAAAAATAAATCAACTAATACATATATGTATAAAACAGAAATTTCAGATCCCACCAGAATGAACAATTTTGGTATATCATCATAATATTTTTGTGTTTGTGTATGTTTGTGTTTGTCTTCTTCCTACTTCTCTGTATGCATGTATGTACTCAGAGATATATCTTCAAATGAAACCAAGTTATAATTTTGTTCTACAACTGCTTGTATAATTTAAGTTGTCACAGACATTTTCCCCTGTTGTTCGATAATCTATTAATGCATAAGAAGCCACCTCAAATTTTAGTGGCTTAAAACAACAGCAGCATCTCCAGTCTTGGGTGGGGCTTACTGGGGACAGCCCATCTATGCTCCACGTGGCATCAACTGGGATGGCTCGAAGTCTGGGGGCTGCAATCATGGGAAAACTTGTTCACTCATGTATCTGGCAATGGATGCTGGCTCTTGGCTGGGCCTGTCCTTTGGAATGTCTCCACTTGTGCTCTCCATGTGGCCTGGCTTCCTGCTGGGAGACAATTCTCCATGAATATTTCATGTTTCTGCATGGTCCAGGTCTTCTGAACAAAGGCATTTACAGCCAACTTTTATTTTATATTTTATAAGGAGAATATTTTCCTTATAAGAATATTTTATAAGGAGATATTCCAGGATAGTAAAGCTTAGAGACATCTCCCTCCCTGGAGAGCCCAAGATAGTGAAAATAAAAACCTGTCCTTCCCTTCCCCAGAAGTTTTCCTTACATTCCGGAGCCAAGATAAAGTCTCTCTCTCCCGAGGGGAGGACTGGACATCACTAGCAGCCCTATATTAGATCAGAGTTTCCTAATGTGCGGTTCTTCTCCTACAGTGCACCCCACTGCATGGGCAGGTACCATTTGGCCTCCTCCATGTTACCCTGAAGGGACGGGGGTTTGGGAAACTCATGCAAGATGTTGCTCTGGTTGCTGCTTTTACTGTGAATAATAAACTATCTTTGTTTCTAACCCTGAGGCCTCATGTTTTCTCTCTCTCTCTCTGTGTGTGTGTGTGTGTGTGTGTGTGTGTGTGTGTGTGTGTGTGTATGTGTGTGTGTGTGTGAGACAGAGAGAGAGAGAGAGAAAGAGAGATAGGACTCAAAATATTATATGTATATATGTATGTACATAAATACATACATACTGTGTCAGTCTAAATCATTTACTTGCAAATAAGGTTAAATCTCATTCCCTTCGCAGTATCTGACAATGGTTTCCTCACAAAGTAGTCTCTGTGTTCAAAAGGCAATTGTCTAGAGAGAGACAGAACCAGGTGGAAGAAGTATCACTTTGAATATCATAGCGTCAGAAGCCATGCTATGTCAGTCTGGATGGATTTCATTGGTTGATCACCCACAAGGGCCTGTCTAGGTTCAAGGTTAGAGGAAGTAGACACAAACTCTTAATAGGAGAGTGGTACGATTCTGGAAGAAAATGTGAGACCAGAAATATTGCTGGGACATTTTTGGAAATATCAATACAACTTGGATCGATATGATCAATAAAAGTTGTGTATCAGTACAACTGAAGGTATCTCATCCTGTTTAACTTCTGCATAGTTTAAGTTCCTATTGCTGGACATTGAGAAATTCCACTTTTCCTTTAGCTTGGGATTCCTAAGATAGTAATGTGTAAAGCAAAGGCTTATATGCCATAATATTATAGGTTTGTCCAATCGTAGGGGGTTAGTGAGAGAGAAAAGGGGAGTGAGACAGGATGGCGGGAGAGCCAAACTGGGGATGATTTATTGAGCTGCCCACTGCTCAGTATCCAGCACAACTGATCACTCAGTTTTGCAGAACCATGTTCTAAGAGGCGATATAAACATTGTCTCAGGACAAGGAAGGAAGGGAGAGTAATTTATCTGCTGACTCCCATCTCACACTGTTCAAAATCTTCTCATGGGACATCCTTTCCTCTGCCTCACGTGTGTGCTTGGGAGCTGCCACTTGTACCTTAGACTCAGTAAATATGAAGTACTTACAAGAGATGTTGAATATTTTTTTAACATGTCCTGAATTTTGGTATAAAGATCATCTATCTACATAAATTCATGTGTACTTTCCAAATTATATCCTTAAAATAAGTTACAGAATTGAAATGTCAAGATTATCACATGTACATTTTAAATTTTGCTTTCTACTGACAAATATTACTAATTTTCCCCCTGTACAATTTACACTCTACCAAGGAATCAGAGAACTTAATCTCATATTCTAGACTTAATTAATGTCCTAACTGCTAACAATCTAAACGGAAAAAAGAATTTTTTTGTTTTCCTAGTTTCTGTCTGATTTGTTTTCTGAGGATGAACATCTTTTTCCATGCTTATGGTTTATCTTCATTTTTCCTTTAGTAAGTTGTTTTTCATATTTTTAAAAATTTTTTTCATGGAGGGTATTCCCTTTTTCTTTTTGATGGTTTAGCTATATGGATAATGAAGAAGTAGTGTTTGTCTAAGTTTGCACATATGTTTTTCAGTTCTCATTTCTCTTTTATTTTAATTTTGTTTTTCATCTCTTTTACCAAACAAAGGATGAAAATCTATCACTCTTTTGCTTTCTGACTATTAAGCCTTTGATCTTATATTTTATTATATTTTCTAATTTATCATGCCTGGTATATATCTTTTTTTTCCCTGAACTTATTTGTTCATTAGACATTATACTATCTGTTTCTAGTAGTTTTCCCATTGATTTTCTTTGAATTTCTAGTTAGATAATTACATCATCTTTAAATACTATTATTTTCTCTATATATTTACATGTACATATTTTCAGTTTTTTAAAATATTTTAAAATTATTACATTATGAAAAATTTCTCAGACCACTAAAAATATGAATTTAAATTCATGAATTATTTTCTACCTGTGTACCATAATCTAATTCTGGACCCTCAGTTTGTTAGTATTTTTTAACATTTATAAGTAATGCTATAATAGCTGTCTTTATAAATGAATCTTTTCTACATTTCTGAAAATTGCCATGGAACCAATTTCTAGAGGCAGAATTAGTGGGTTAAAAGTAGGACCAGTTTTACACCTCTTAATGCATATTGTTATATTGTCAAATTGCTTGCCAGAAGTGTTTATTGCTACTTAATTCCAGTGGCAGTGTATGGGAATGTCCATCTCACTTGTACTTTATTACCACTGTGTTCTATCACTTATTTTAATTTTTATTAATTTGATAAGTGATAAATATTATTGTTTTAATTTACATTTTGCTTTGATTCCTAGTACAGTGGAGTATTTTCTCATATGTTCATTTGTGATTTGTGTTTCATCTGGGATTTTTTTCTTTCATGAACTTAGTCCATTTTAAAATTTCAGTTTTTTTAAAATATTGATTTATATAATAAGTACATTAATCAATCATGAGTTATACTTGGGGGCAAGTATGTTTCGTACATAGTAGTTTGCATTTTAATTTCATAGACAAATATACTTTTTGTTTCAGTAAAGTCAAATCTCTTTATTATTATACCTCTCTGATTTCTTTTGGTTCTTGCAAATTCTCTTTCATCAAAAGGTCAGATGGATAAATATACTGATTTTTTTAAATTAATAGCATTTATTTTTAGAGCAGTTTTAGATTCACAGCAAAACTGAGGAGAAAGTATAGACAGTGCCCTTATACCATCTATCTCCATACACGCACAACTTCCCCCAGTCTATATTCTGCCCCACAGTGGTGTATTTGTTACAAATGATTAACCTACATTAGCACATCATTATCACCCAAAGTCCATCGTTCACATTAGGCTTCATTCTTGGTGGTGTCCTTTCTATTGGTTTTGACAAATATATAACATGAATGCACCATTGTGGTACATTCATAACAGTTTCACTCCCTTAAACATTTCCTGTGCTCTGCCTATTCGTCCTTCTCTCCCCCAACCTCTGGCAACCACAGATTCTTTAACTATCTCAATAGTTTTGCCTTTTCCAGAATGTAAAGTACAGTTGACTCTTGAGCAACTGAGGGGGTGTTCAAGAGTCAACTGGGGGGTGGAGGTGGGGTTAGGAGCGCTGACTCCCAACTCAGTGGAAAATCCTACTATAACTTTACAGTTGGCCCTCCTTAACTACAGTTCCATATCTACAGATTCAACCAATCTCGGATCATGTGGTACCATAGTATGTATTTAGTGAAAAAAATCCACATGCAAGTGGACCTGTACAGTTCAATAAATTCAGGAAGAAAAAAAAAGATATATACCAGGTATGATAAATTAGAAAATATAATAAAAATAAAATATAAGATTGAATGCTTAATAGAAAACAAAAGCAAAACACTGATAGATTTTCATTCTTTGTTTGATAAAAGATGAAAAACAAAATTAAAATAAATGAGAAATGAAAAACATATGTGCAGACTTAGACAAACACTACTTCTTCAAGGGTCAACTCTAGTTAGAATCACAGTATGCAGCCTTTTCAGATGGGCTTCTTTCATGTAGTAATAATCATTTAAGATTACACCATTCCAATTTCTCAGTCTTGCAATTAGTTCAGCTCTTTTTTTTTTTTTTTTTTCCACTTTGGTTTCTCCTTTGCTGTGGGGTTGATATACCCTTGGGAACTTAGCATCTCCTTAACCTCAACTTTCAGTCCTGGTCATTAATTCTAGGTCGAGACTCATTCATTGCCCTGTTACAGAGAAACAAAATTGGAAAACCATATATACCAAAATATATTACAGTGATTAATAGAGAAAGGAATGAATTTTACTTTCTTCTTTGTACTTTCTCTATTATCTGAAATTTTTTCAAGTAAGTATGTGTTACATTTATTATAATCAGGCTAAAAGAAATATATTTAAAATAAAATATATGTTGCTAGTGCAAAAATACAAGCAGAAAGTCAGTTGCTTTATGTATATTATATTACATTTTCCCCCACCCATGCTGTACATTTTTAAAAGCTTTACAACAAACCTTTTTTTTTTTATTGAAATATAGTTGATTGACAATGTTGTGTTAGTTTCAGGTATACAGCCAAGTGATTCAGTGATATATATATATATATATATATATATATAATTTTTAGATTCATTTCCATTGTAGGTTATTACAAGATATTGAGTATAGTTTCCTGTGCTATACAGTAGGTCCTTGTTGATTATCTGTTTTATATATAGTAGTGTGTGTATTTTAATCCCAACTCCCAATTGATCTCTCTCCCCTCTTGCCCCTTTGGTAACCATGAGTTTGTTTTCTATGTGAGTCTATTTCTATAGCAAACCTTTTTAATGTATACTGGCTAAAATTTTCTACATCTTACTGAAACAATCCTATAACTTTAATTTAATAGAATGTATTTTAATTCTTAAAAATTGGCATAATTCAACAAGTATTTCCTGAGTATGTGTGATAAGCAACATTTTTTGTGCCCATGTTGTGAAACATATAGAAATGCAATATTTGAGAATGCAACATAACAGGAGTTTATAGGACAAGAGTTCTTAACCTGGTTACAGAGGAGAATTACCTGGGAGCTTTTTAAAAATACCAATGATCAGACCCCACCCAAGATAATTCTGAATCTGGGGCTTGGGGAGTGGAACTGATACTTTTCCAAAGCTCTCAGACTGAAACAAAAATAAATAATGAACATGTATTTTCATTCATCTATTCATTCATCAATTGCTATCATTATAAATGAACATTAAACAGATATTAAGTGTGTACTGCTTGCTAAGAACTGTGCTAGATGCTAAGGAAGACTGATATGCAAATAAATAATATAAGACAATGAATGAAAGAGAGGGGCAAGAAAGGTGAGAGAGAGAGGTCTGAGCATGTTCTGGTGCAGAATCAGCTGCTCTCTTGGATTTTAGGCTGAAATGCTAAAATTATGGCGCACGTTAATTTAAAATTTCAGCTTCTGAGAGTTCGGAGGTAGAAACACACGCCATACAATTTCGTAGACAAAATGAGGAAGTAGGGAAATTTGTGCCTGGGGCTCCCTGGCCTCCATTTCTGGGACTCTTCTTCTAATCTTCCTCATTGCATCTTGACTCCAGAGGTTCTCACATTGTCTTTGGTGTGCATATAATGGAAACCCGTGGCTCTCCAGTAAAATTCCTGGCCATAGGTGGTTGTGGGAGAAGCAAAGATAGAAGTATAAAGGAATTGGGAGAGCAATTCTGTCCATCCTTGGTGTCTCCACACTCTCCCTTGTGGTAGGTTATGCCTTTACCATCTTAGTCAGCTTGGGCTGCTATAAAAAACGAACGCAGACTTGTTGACTTATAAATAACAGAAATTAATTTATTACATTTCTAAGGCCTGAAAATCTGAGATCAAGGTTACCAGTATGGTCATATTCTGGTGAAGACCTTCCAGGTTGTAGACTGATGACTTCTTGTGTCCTTACATGGCAGAAAGAGAACTAGTCAGGTCTCTTGCCTCTTCCCATAAGGGCACTAATCCCATTCATGGGGGCTCCACCCTCATGACCTAATTACCTCCCAGGTGGCACCTCTAAGTGCCATCACACTGGGGATTAGATTTTAACATATGAATCGGTGGCGGGGGTGGGGGGAACACAAACATTCAGTCCATAACAACATCTCTCCTCTGAACTACTGGAGAAATTTCTTAACTATCCTCCATGTTACTATAGTAGTACCTTCCTCCTCGTTACTCTTCTGCATGGGTCTATAATTATCTTTCTAAAATACAATGTCTGGTCTGACTTGAATTCATCCAAGTTTCCTCATTAACCATAGGATAAGGTTCAAATCCCTTAGCACATAAAATCGCCCCATCCATCCCATCCATTTGTCATAGGTTTACCTTTCCCAGCCTTTACTTTTTTTCTAAGTTCAGCATTGCTGAACTTCTTTTGTCTCCATTCCATTCCATACTCTTATATGCCTCCATTATTTTGCAATTGCTACTGGCTGGAATATTTTCCCCTTATAAGACACAGTTCAATGTTTATTACTTTTGGGCTTCCCTGGTGGTGGAGTGGTTAAGAATCCGCCTGCCAATGCAGGGGACACAGGTTCAAGCCCTGGTCTGGGAAGATCCTACATGCCACAGAGCAACTAAGCCCATGCGCCACAACTACTGAGCCTGTGCTCTAGAGCTTGCGAGCCACAACTACTGAGCCCATGTGCCACAACTACTGAAGCCTGCAATGCCTAGAGTACATTCTCTGCAACAAGAGAAGCCACTGCAATGAGAAGCCCATGTGTGCAAAGAAGAGTAGCCCCCACTCGCTGCAACTAGAGAAAGCCCGTGCACAGCAATGAAGACCCAATGCAGCCAAAAATAAATTAATAAAATTAATTAATTAAAAAAATGTTTATATCATTTTTGTAACATTTCCCCTTGTTTCCCTTAGCATTTTTTTTTTTTTTTTTTTTGTACAGAGGCCTCTCACTGTTGTGGCCTCTCCTGTTGCGGAGCACAGGTTCCGGACGCGCAGGTTAAGTGGCCATGGCTCACGGGCCCAGCCGCTCCATGGCATGTGGGATCTTCCCGGACCGGGGCAAGAACCCATGTCCCCTGCGTCGGCAGGCGGACTCTCAACCACTGCACCACCAGGGAAACTCTCCTTTAGCATTTTTTTTTTTAAATAATATTCATTTTTCTTTTTTTTTTTTAAACCCCACATTTGTTTATTTATTTACTTTTAGCTGTGTTGGGTCTTCGTTTCTGTGCGAGGGCTTTCTCTAGTTGTGGCAAGCGGGAGCCACTCTTTATCGCGGTGCGCGGGGCTCTCACTGTTGCGGCCTTTCTTGTTGTGAAGCACAGGCTCCAGACTGGAGTCCAGACGCATGGGTTCAATAGTTGTGGCTCACGGGCCTAGTTGCTCTGTGGCATGTGGGATCTTCCCAGACCACGGCTCAAACCCATGTCCCCTGCATTAGCAGGCAGATTCTCAACCACTGCGCCACCAGGGAAGCCCTCCCTTAGCATTTTATATATGCCTCTAAATACACATTTACCTCTAATAAATCATATTTATTTAATAATGTGTTATATTTCTGGAAAGCAAAATCTAAGCCTGTTTGATCTTTGCATTTCCCACCTCTTCAGTGGAACTGGCAAACAATAGATGTTGAAAAATGTTTCTCAAATGAATATTAAATGAATGCACTAACTGGTGTGCTCTAGGGATCCAGAGACCTTTCTGGAAACAGTGTTGGCTCAGCAATGACAGCAATCTTTTAAAAATGCAAATCTAATCATGTCACTTTTCTGCTTAAATCCATACAAAGTCTTCATGCTTCACTTAGATCCTAAGCCTTGGTGTGAAATCCACAATCTTTACTAGCCTGTCTCCTCTTCCTCCTCCTCCAGGCTTGTCTCTCCTCACCTTCCCCGACCAGTCAGCAGGCCTCAGCTGTCCTCGCTCCCTCTGCCTGGGATATTCTTCCCTGGGCACTCGTTAGCTGTTCCTTCCTCCAACTTCAGGTCTGAGTGTGGATACCACTTCCTCCTTGAGGCCCTATCCAAATCCTATTTCCCTAGCATCATCTCACTTTGGTGCTTTATACATTTTATGGTGCTTATTTCAATGTGTACTTTATATTTATCTCTGTCATTTTTGTTTAAAGTCTATCCTGTTTACTAGCCTTTAATCTCCACTATGGCAGGGACCTTGTATATTTTGTTCTAAGATGTATTCCCAGCATAGTGCTTGAGACTTACTTGCCCAATAAATATGAATGAACGAGTAACAAGCTTTAGGATTGTACTTACTATAGATATTTTTCTCCTCCTCTAGTCTCTCTTTATTTTTAACCCTAATGCCCCATTCTTATCTAATAATTATAGTATTCTGTTAACTGTTTGGCTGGCCCCTTCCATATCCATACTATTATCACCTTTGAATCACCCAGTGTTATATAAATTTCTAGCTCTCAAATGAATAATAAATTGGTGTGTTTCTTCTAATATTTTGCCCAACAAACTTGAAATTAAGCTTTTCTTTGCTTACCTTTTTGGATTTCTTCAAGATAATATGGCAGAAGGCAGTTGCTAAATCATCTTCTTAAAACCTTTACTGTAATGTTAGGAATGAATGCAGTACTATTTAAAGTTCACGCTCACTATCCTCTTTGTCTTTTTGTTATTGTTGTTACTCCTTATAAAAGCTGAATTTTAGCATCACCAGTACAACGCTGTACAGACCATCATGAGTAATCCAATAATAACCATGCATTTTATCTCAGATTTTTTTTATCTGATTCGATAAAGCTAATTTAGTTTTTCTAAGCTCTGGTTTTAAATCTAATTAAGACATCTTAAATTGCTCCATCTCCATTTGGGTAGTCTGCTTTGCCCATAATTTTCAGGTTTCAAGACTTCTCTAATGAATTTCTTCCATTGCTTTTTCTGCAATTAAGCTTCTCTTCCATTAAACTCTGTCAGACTTAGTCATAAAGCAAACTGCTAGCCAATCAGTCTCATTAATTAAGAGCAAAAGAAGATTTTTTAAGAAATTCCCTTTTATACAAGGTAATTTAGAGGAATGACTTATCATTTCGCAAATGTCCACATATCCTTTTTCAGCATGGCCAGTTATGGGTATTTTGGAAACTTATTTCTTCCCCCTCTTCCTCACATCTTTTGTGTCTCTGACCTCTCAAAATCATCTGTCCTTCCAACCCCCACTAAAGGTTAAAACACGGTAGCAGCCACATACTAAGAGGCAGGGGCTGAGGAAGGTGGCCTGTGGTTTGCCCTTTGGCTGCAGAGTACAGCAGCACTTGCCAGCCCCAGGCCTTCCTAGTTGAATATGTCACTTCCCCATCACAATCTGCCTCTGTTGTCCTGTGGCCTGAGGACCTGAACTCAAGCTTCCATTTCAAAGGCATTATGCTACGGCACACCATCTGGTCAGCTGGCCCCGCATCCAAAGAGATTTGGAATCACAGTGCAGAGGAGCTAATTATGTTCTGTGAGTGTTTCGTGATTTGCTATTCTAGCCAAATAAACAAAACTAAATTATTTAAATATTTCCTTTCTGTTCTCCCTGTTCATCAGATTCAAAAGTATAGGAGAAAAAAATCTCTAAATAGTGAGAAAATTATTGGAGAAGCTATTGAGTCCATTTTGCATAACTGATCCTGCATATGTCCTAAATTGTAACCCTTTTGGACTTGAGATTTATAAGAATATTTAATGTGTTTCTGCCCTATTTTACAGCAGACGGTTTTCATGCTAAGTGCTTTAATATATGTCTGTACCGTTAATGTATCACTTGAGGCTCTACAGTTGAAAGCTTTGAGTGTACTTTATGAATTTGAGATTTACTGACCTAGTGTTTATTTTAACGAAGACATATTTATGTTTGTACCCTTTTGAAAAGCAGGCCATTGGGATAGAGGCACATTTTAAAATCTTAAATCTGTTCTTAGATGTAATTTGATAATGGACTCATTCTTTCCGGTTACTTCTGCAAATGCTTAAGCACCTTCTGTTTGCCAATCTAGATACTATCCAACTTGTACTCAGTAGCTCTTACCTACAAATTAATTTTCCCCTAAACCCCAGTTCTTAAAAGAAGACTTCAAGCAATAATATTTCAATATTTGTTAATTCTATAATATGTCTACTGAAGTTGTGTAAAATTTGATTTGAAATGCAGTGTGAATGGCAAATCTATTATGATGAAGGAAAGCCAGGAAGCTATAAAGCAAGCATGAACATATTCATGTGGGAATATTTGTCTAAAGTCTAATTAAACTAAGTGATTCTAGATTAGCCTTACTAGTTATCTAAAAATAAATACCTATAGACAAAAGATCCTGCTTTGTAATCTATCGTTAATTTTCATGCATAGATTTCTCATTATAAACTTTAAGGATACGAGCTCTCTCTTTTCAGTCATCTTATCTGTTGTTCATATATTGAGAACATATAAATGTCAAAACTTTTTTTTTTTTTTTTTTTTTGCGTTACACGGGCCTCTCACGGTTGTGGCCTGTCCCGTTGCGGAGCACAGGCTCTGGACGCACAGGCTCAGAGGCCATGGCTCACGGGCCTGGCCTTTTCGCGGCTTGTGGGATCTTCCCGGACCAGGGCACGAACCCGTGTCCCCTGCATCGGCAGGCGGACTCTCAACCACTACACCACCAGGAAAGCCCGGGAAGCCCTTTTGTCAAAACTTTTGAAGTAAATGTTCTATTGAGAAGCATGTATTAAACGCTTGTTAATCCATCTGGTATGGACTTTAAAATCCAGGGGTTTGGGGGCTTCCCTGGTGGCACAGTGGTTGAGAGTCCGCCTGCCAATGCAGGGGACACGGGTTCGTGCCCCGGTCCGGGAGATCCCACATGCCGCGGAGCGTCTGGGCCCGTGAGCCATGGCCGCTGAGCCTGCGTGTCCGGAGCCAGTGCTCCGCGGCGGGAGAGGCCACAGCAGCGAGAGGCCCGCGTACCGCAAAAAAAAAAAAAAAAAAAAAAAAAATCCAGGGCGTTAAAATCTAAAGCTAATTATACATGTAAAAGTGCTACTTTTTTCTACTTTATTGAACGGACCCCTGAATTAAATAAACATCATTACATAGTATCCTTTTTGCTTGAACACTTAGTGCCTTTTCACTGCTAGAACCCAGCCAATTGTTTGTAATAATTAAATATTACCAAAATTGAGTTTATCCCCACCAGATTGCTAAAATGTGTAATTAAAAGTTCCATTAATACCAGATAGTTTTAAGTATTCTTTGAGAGAAAGTTTAGCCTGTGGGCTTGTATGCAGAAGTTTAAAAAAAAAGCATATAGTGGAGCGGCTAGGCCTGTGAGCCATGGCCGCTGAGCCTGCGCGTCCGGAGCCTGTGCTCTGCAACGGGAGAGGCCACAACAGTGAGAAGCCCGTGTACCGCAAAAAAAAAAAGAATGTGTATGTGAAATAATCATTTGGGGCGAGGGCACATAATTTTTAATTGCCCTTTCAAATATCACATTGTATGCGCACAAATTATAAAAGACAGACACTTTAAAGTCTTGATATAATGTTTCTAAATATAGTTTCATTCTGTCACATGTAAATTTAAATTATTTCAAGCCAGCATATAGATAACAAGTCATCCCATGGAATATTCTACCTTTCTTTTTTCCCCTTCTCAATCATATCTAAACAGAACTTAACCAATATCAGATGAACCACAGTTATCTCCTGTATCAGACTGTAAACTGTTTGAGAAAAGAATCAATTTCTAATTTATTTTTATATGTTATAGAGCTCTTAATAAATTCTTAGCATATCAATGGGTGGGTCAGGATCCCATAAGGAAAGAGATGGTACACTTCATTGGTGTAATTGTGGAGTGTTTAGTAAGGAGACTGGTTATAAAGATATGAGCAGGGATAAGGGAGAGACAGCAAAGATGGTGAAGCACTCTTGGACTGGCAATAGCGGGAAGCTAGTATCACTCCTAGGTCTGAGGGCCAAAAGTGGGGAGAGGTTACTAGGATCTGAAAAGAGCTGTGGCTGAGACTGTAGCTGTAGGAGAGAACTGCTGGCAAGAGCTGTGGCCTTTTGAGGGGTTCAGGCTATGGCAGAAGTGAAACCCAGCAGAAATAGAGCCTCATTCCCTTATGCCTTCTCAATGCTTTTCATTGGCCTATTACTGGCTAAACCCAAACAAAAGCCAGGGACTAGGGAAGTCCATCAATATACTCCATCAGAGACTGCATCCACAAGCACACAGAAAGATGGAGAAAGGTAAAGAGTAGATGGAAACAAGGGAAGGAGGGTTGTGTGCAAGCAGGGAATGTCTGTCTTAGTAGATGCTCAGTTAATGAGTGGGACAATGATGAAGTCATGTGTTAACTCAAATATGTTTGCTTGATTGTGGTGCTTAAATTTCACTGCACTCTCTCAAACCATTAATCTGGGTGTATATATAATTGAGTACTTGGGTAAGAGGAAAGCTGTAAGAGAAGGCAGCAGTTCAGGGAGACATACCCCACATACACTTTTAAGGACTGATCTTTTCTGTCATAAATATGATTTTTGGTAAATCTATACCCAGGTCAACAGAGAATGAAATTTGTGTTAACCTAAGTTGAAAATGAATTAACCTTTTAGCACAGCCTGTATTAGTCTAATATGCCTTCTGTTTTCTTGTTTGTTTGGCTAAGCATTGTTTACAAGTCCTAATGATTACTTTGTTCATTTGATGTTTCTGCTGATGTCTATCTATAACTAATGCATATAAATAGCATAATTTTACAAATAACTAATGGAGTTAGTTATTTAAAGATATTCCAAGATCTGTCTTTCACTGAACAAAATAATCCCTTCATTATGTGAATCAACATCTCCTAATTTATCTTTTGTTTACGTCTGTATGTTCGTATATTAAAATGGCTTAAATCAAGGGATTTAAGGGACAAACAACAACACTGAAATGAATTGTTGAACTGAAGAATGCAGTGATATTGTGTTGTTAAATCAGTCATATTAATAAGGACATCTAATAGACCTAAAGTGTTAAGTATTTGTGGGAAACAAAATTACTAGATCTTAAAACATTTAAGGCTACATTAATTGATGACAGAGATTTCTCCTTGTGATTTTTTGTTTTTTCTAGCTCAAACTAACTGTTCATGTTTCTAATGGAACTTATAAGTGCATTTAATAGATGAATCATTAGGACCTGTAAAACCATAGATCCCAAAGAAACACAAAGAACAATCCATTGGGATACATTAAGAAAAACTAATAATATATCTACTTCTATTTAATTTCATCAAAAATTAAGTCAAAATGTTGATCAACAGTAGAACGTATATATTGGTTATAAATAAATTTACATTTATTAGGAGGGCATGCTCAGAGATTCTTTAGGAATATATGATTGAAGGCCCAGATAACTACTGGCTGAACCTGATGATTTAGGAGGCTAAGAATTAGTCTATTAAAAATTGTAACTACTATTTCAACCTAAGACCATAAGTATATATCTTAAGCCAAGGCTTCTTCTGGCAGAACGGTAACATTTACTCTTCCAGAGATTTATTTATTAGGAAAAAACAAAATGGATCCCCCTAGTCTAGGCCCCAAAGCCAGTATGTTCATAGTCTGTTGGTCTGTCACCATGAGTCATCCCCAACCTATAAATTGGAACTGACAGGTAGAAATTGAAGACCAAATTGCCAGGCCTTCTGGGCATTTTCATGTCCAAACCATGCTGGAATTCCTGCTGGGAAAGAAAGCACATTTTAGTCTTCACCCTCAACTCCACCCCAATCATCTTATAGCTTCAACCAACTAAAAAGTAGCTGGAGGTCCCTACATGGTCTACATCACCCTATCTTCTTTAGATTGTATTACTGTTTTTTTTTTAAACAAAGGTGAGCAACAATAGTTATTGTTCTCTGTGTCAAATAAAACCGTACTGAACTATCTATGTACAGACAAATGAACAACTTCACCTTCTCTTCTTCATCTCATTCCTCTGAGTAACCAGTGTTAGATAGTTATCTTCAGCATAGCGTCCCTTCTCTATGCTCATTTAAAGATAGATACACACCCACCAAAACAGATTTTTGCATTTTCCCTTCACTTACCTGTTTCCTTCTCTCTCTCCCCCCACCCCCTGCCTGCCTTTCTCTTCTTTCTCCCTCCCTCTTTTTCTCCCTCCCTTTACTAAACTGGAATGATACTATATACATATATTCTGTCACTTGCTCCTTTTTGTACAATGTATCACATTCATTCCCCTGATGTCAATACCTATAGATGTAATTCATTCTTTTTAATAGCTGTATGATATTCCATAATATGGAGGTAGCATGTTTTCTTTAATCATTCCTCTATTGATGAACGTTCAGGTTGTTTCTAGCTTTGTGCCTCTACTGACAATACTGCAATAAACACCTTTGTACAGAAATCCTTATGTATGCTCCTTTAAACGTGTATGAAAAAATCCCCCAAATTTAGATTACCAATTCAAAGGGTACCTTTACCTTTAAATTGTAATGTATATTATCCTATTACTTTCCAGAAAGGTGGTGGCAATAAACATGGCCATTAGCAGTAAGTGAGTTTCCCTTCATCCCTGGGCATCCTTACTAATACTGGACGTTATCAATCTTTTCCATTTTTTCCAATTCGATAGGTAAAAATAAAATAAAATTTCATTAATGCTTTATGTTTCATTATACCACACCAGCTACCCGAGGTACAAGGGCAACAGAGAAATTCTGGGAAACAGTCAACTGGAACATATGAATTGAGTAGGCTGACAGAACAGTGAGAATACAAGGGCTAATATTAATTCAACCTTATCATTTCTTCACTCTCTCTAGAGGAATTCCATCCTACCAAGTCATATGTTTTCAAAGAGCTCAGCTTCTCCTCACCCCAATTTATGCAATACTGGCTGAGATTTGTTATCCTATTAACTCACCACAGGATCTGTAATTCATTAAAACATGTCATTTGTAGGTGCTTCCAGCTACAAATGAGAGTGAACAATTGGGTGTTGTCCTGGGTCTAAATGTAATTACAATGTTCAATTCAGCATATGCCATACTCTACAAAGTCAATGACCCATCAGGGTAGACAGCAACCCCCCTAATGTGATATATGTGAAGAAAGATTTGTTAAATGAGAAGAACAAGAGAAAAGAGACAATGAGAATAATTCACAGGATTATTAAAAGATTTTAAATCTTCTATTATTTAGCATTTATTGAATGCAGTTTCATACATGCAATAAAAATAGATCTTATTATTGCCCAGTTAAATTCACAAAGAAAGAAAAAAGATTTAGGAATAAAAATATAGCTACTAAGTTTAGCTCAGAACTATCTTTAGGGAACAAAGTCAAGTATGTCTGTTAGGAGAAATAATTTGAAATTTACAACCAAGCAGCTTCATTTTCCTGGCTCAGCTACCCCGGGTTGTTTTCTCCACTTTCTGGTTTTCCGTGGTCCCAGGGCTCTCTGGATGTTTGAGGAGACTTTTTGGCAGCTTTCTAAGAGTCTTTGCTTGATAATCTGAGACTTTTGAGGACAAAAATTTCAGAGTCTGTATGCCATACCCCATATTTGGTTGGTGGATCAGATCTTTGGTCTCAGGTAATAAACACCTTTATTCCTCAGCATACCATAGTAGAGTCATACTACCCCCATCCAGACAAGTTCTTTCGCATCACCCCTAAAATGGGTCCCTCAGCCCCACTGTTTTTTGAGACTTTTGCAATAAGGATTTGTTTTGTTTTTTGTTTTCTTTTGTTCT
Organism: Grampus griseus; assembly: GCF_964374135.1. NCBI lineage: Eukaryota > Metazoa > Chordata > Mammalia > Artiodactyla > Delphinidae > Grampus > Grampus griseus. The sequence goes on from NC_139003.1 coordinate 38,139,970, forward strand.
ATTTTGTTTCTTTGGTGAAGCAAATGCTTCTTCTGCTCTGAGCACTAGAGGTGATTTAGTTACCTATTTTACATAATTATTCCTTCCTTGGGTGTCTTGTGGCGACATTATGAGCTCACATGACACAGATGACTAGTCCATAGTCAGGAAGAAATTTCCAGATGAGTGTTTCCACCTGAAGCCCACCCTGCAGATGGCTCTCAGTGTTTACCCTCTCATCTGTTCTTCTGAGACTGACTGGTTACATGGTAAGGGAGTGGACTTCTGGCAGGAGGCAAAAGGCACCTGTGTCATGGAACCATATTCTGGTTTGCTTCAATAAGTTAGGATCTCTGAAAGGTTCACCATTGCCTACTGTGATCAGTTCTTCTATTGCTTTCTGTTAAGGTTTTATTAACCCCTACAATTCTCTTTGTAGCAGGAGACAAAGCCAACCCTAGTCTATTTTCATAGCCTGTGCTGTCACAAGCCATAAGTTTCTCTTCTTTAACCTGACTGGAATTCAGCGATAAGTTTTTCATTATATAATGAATACTAAACTACAAAAACAGTAAACATAAATATTTAGTTCTTTGTTCCAATAATGGTGACACAGTTGGAAGAAAGGAAGACAAAGCTTTCTTCCTCCCTGTGACTGTCTGCTATTTTGTCACAGGTTTCTCTTATGATCAGTTGTTAGAACAATGATTAGAAACATCCTTGCAGGACTGTTTTGGGCTCATTTGTATATGCGTTCGTTGTCGGGGAGGAAAATCTTCCTCTGTCCTCTTAAGTTCTGTGGCTGGGCCTGAGAATTAAATTGATATAAGACAGATTAATGAGAGAAAGTTTTTAAATACTTTATGGGCACATGAGAGTCCTCATAAGAAAAGGGAAGACTCAAAGAAGCAGTTAGGACTGAGAGTTTATATACATTTTTAACAAAGAATGATAAATTTGTAGAGAAATGACAAGACAGGGATTTCAGTTAGGGGCAGTAAATTGTGGGAAAATGATTAGGAAGTGTATGGGGGAAACTAATGGAAGACAAGGGTTATTTTAGTGGGTTTGTTTGTATAGATCCATTTCTGCATAGGTTCCCAGTTTCCAGTGATAAGAACGTTCTCTTCCTGGTACAGGGAGGTCATCTCTCTCATGGGAAATTGTATGACCTGCTTTTAAGTATAAAGGAGGAAGAGAGAGCCCTTCCTACATCTGCTGTCTCTTAAGTGCCTTTAGCTCAAAATAATCAGCATGCCAAAGTGGCACATTCTGATCCCCTTAGGTATGTAACGTGTACATTGGCTTAAGCCCCTCTTAACTTCTTTGTGTTAATATGGCAGATGAGGCCTGATTTATGTCTGGTGGCCATTTCTTAAATGATAGACTGCTGTGCTAGGCTGGGAAAGGGCTGTACTAAATTGAATGCACTACAGAGGTAACTACATCTGGTATGTTTCTTTGGAGGCCCCTATTTACAAAATATCATTTTTATAATAAAAACTTGAGGAAACTTTATGAATAAATTGCAGTAAAAACTAGGAAATTCGAAATAAACTCAGAACAAGCAATGAAATTATACGGAGGAAAAGTTAGAAGCAACTTCAAATGCATTTATTAATGTGGATGAGCACTAAACCTAACTCTGAAGTTACTGGCAACTAAAGTAAAAAAAAGAAAATACTTTGGTTTACCTAGTTCTCCTTGTTGAACTCAAGAGAGCTTTCATATTCGTCTCAGGGGTCCACAGTGCACAGGCTGGTAAGCAAAAGTGAGAAGAGGCTTGGTGTGAACCGTAGAAAATGGTATAGCTTGTGTTTGCCCCATGCAAAGAAATTCAAACTAAAACCAAACCAAAACCGAGTCTTTCCTGGCCAGATAAAACCAGAGGCGGGGATAGGGATAGATACCAATTAATAACTCCTGAGCTAGAATTGAAATGCAGGAGAAATTTACCACATAGGTCTGTCTATTTGGCATTCTGTAATATAAAATGCAATGGATAATGTATAAATTATTTTATTGAAAGAGCACAGAAATGGCTGTTGCTATAAAAGTTCTTTCTAATATTGAACCTCTGAAAAAGCTGAAGATTTAATATTATTGTTTTGCCTTAATGAATATACTATGAAGTTGCTAGAAATCAGACATGCCCCCAAATGGTCTAAGAATGCCAGTAGGTGGAAGGACATAATTAAGGATACTTCAATTTAGTGATAGAGTTTTTCTAAGAGATCCACTTTCCCTTAATTCTGGAGGGAATATCTCCCATGATTTTGAGTGAGCAGTGTAAAAAACCTTCTGCGGCCCTTCAGTTAGATATTTAAGAGCAGCGCCATTCAAGGTGTATTGATTACATCTTGTGTATGAGATAGGGGATGGCGGGGAGGAGGCAGGCATTGTACATCATCTGTAGAGTTCCCAGAGGAAAACAAGTCAGGAATGCACTGGAAGGAGCAAAGAAAACACGTCTAGTCCTTTCTCCTACTCACTTGGTTCCTAACGTCAGCTTCTCAGGTCAGAAAGTCATCTTTACATCATACGTGGTTATGTCCTTTAGATGGGGAGAATAAACTGAATCCTGCTCCCCTCCCCCATTTTCTTACTACTCAGTGATTTTTGATCTCTAGAATTTCTATGAAAAATTCTAAGTTGCTTGCTGGTACTTGTGGGGGAAAAAGAACCTTTTCACTATTTTCACCATTCTGTGTCAAATACCTATAAAATGCCTGTTTAAGGTTAACTGGCAGGTCATGTGATATAAACTCAGTTCTTGGTAGATGTGGGGAGGAGGTACAGAGCACACTTGGGTTTCACATTGTTCTGAGCCAACCCAAGGTCCCCAGACCAGGTAAAGCAACAGAGAAGCTACAAAACATGCCACCAGCAGTCCCCTTTCAGACTGTGAAAGAATTAAGGGAGGCCAGCTTGTCTGCTGAAGACAGTGGCGAAACCTTTGACCACTGGCCCCAGACAAAGGAAGTGTTAGCTCCTGGGAATCCCTGGCTTCCAGGATGGCTGACTCTGCTCAGAGGTCATTTAGTGAAACCCAAGAATATGCAAGGATAAAGACAGTACAGTGCAAACACTGGCTCAAATCAGAATGACAGAGTGGGCAGGTTAGTTTGGAAGCATCTCAGACCCCAGCTGGAAGCTTTAGATTCAGTTAAGGACTTTCACCTGGGCCTTTAAACGTCTTTGTTTCAAAGCGCTGAGCACTTTAGACTTCGCCTGGCAAAAAGTAACACCTGGGCACCCCTCAATAAATCAGTGGCCCCAAATGTCTAAAGAGCAAATGAAACTTCTGAAGGCTCTTTCCCTCTAGAATTTTTGTCGGTCTTCCTTTAGTGCATGCTTATTTTCATACTTGCTACTTCAACTCTTTGAAGTTTTCAGATATTTGTAATGTCTTGTAATAGTCCTCTTTGATATGTTTTCATTTCGTTCTTCATTTTGCAGTGAGATCTTAATTGCCAACCTGGCCACCTGTGAGTTCTGGCTAAATGTGCAATATAATTTAGGGGATGTAAGGAATGTCTTTGAGGGGCTAAGAATTTGTCGTTACAGTGAGGTACGCAGAATACTAAAGGTGTCCTCTCAAGAGGACGTTTTTCAATCAAACCCTCCCCTAGCAACTGCTGTGAAAGGACTTTACAGACAGTTAAGGTTAATAATCAGCTGATCTTAAAAGAGGGCGAGGAGCTTGGGTTTTTCCAGGTGGGTCCAGTATAATCACGAGTCTTTAAAATCAGAGGAGGAAGACCAGCGAATCGGTCAGAGGGATGCAGTTGGAGAGAGGGGCAGAGAAGGAGGAGGCGGAGGGAGAGGTCTAGAGATGTGGGACACGAGATGGACTCAGTTCATTGCCGCTGGCTTTGAATGCGGAGAAAGGAGTCCAGGAGACAAAGTGCGGCCTCTAGAAGCTGACAGTAACCCCTGGCGCACAGCTAGCGAGGAAGTAGGACCTCCGTCCTGCAGTTGCCTGGAAGTAAATTCAGCCAACGACCTGAATCATTTTCCAAGTGGATGCTCCCGCAGAGCCAGGCAGCGGACACCTTGATTTCGGCTGTGGGAAACCCAGACCCACCTTCTGACCTTCAGAACTGTAAGGTAATCGATCTGTGTTGTTTCAAGCCTGCGTATGATCAGTTGTTTGAAGTTTGCGTAATTGGTTACAGCGGCGATAAAAAACTGATACACGTAAGGCTCAGAATGCCTAGGAGTGCCTTAGTGCCCAGGGTGACTTGAATTCGACTATAACTAGTCAGGAAGAGGGGTGGCTGAATGAAGGAAAGAGAGAATGAAAGCAGAAGGAGGAGAGAAGGGGTCTAACATTACAAAGTGGAGGCACTTCCGCCTGCATTCCTTTTCTAGAGACTGTGACCCCAAGTGGCTTCTCGCATGCCTGACGGTATTATTAGTTTCTCACAAGACTGATTCTAATCTTTAAATATTTCAATGGCTTTTGTGGGGGGTACAAGATGGACTTCTTGATTAGAAACTGTATACTATCAAGTACATTGTATTTATGTATAATTAGAGGGTTATGTTTGGAAAACCATACCTACTGTACTTTAAAGAAAATATAAGGGATTTTCAAGGGTATTTTGATTTCAGGCTATTTTTGCCTAATAGGCTGATTTTAGAAACCAACTCCCACATTAAGATGCAACCATTGTCCTGCGTGCTACCTCTCCTGGCCACAGCCTCAGGAGAACTTGGGCTTCTAGAGGGAGGCAGGCTGCAGGAAAGTGGAGTAGCCTCACTCTCTGTTGCTTAGGAAGTCATTTGACTCATGTGCCCACTGTCAGCCCATGAATTCCCCCAACTTGCTCCACACAAGAGTGGAATGTACCTTTCTCCTTTCCAAGGATTCCACAAATTATTCCTTTCTTACCTTTCTCTCATAAAAGGTAACCTGGGACATTAGTGGTAAACAACCTTATTTAATCTGTGAACAGTTGGAGAGTGAGTGAAAGGGAAGAGAGCCAGGCATACATATGATTTGCTCCAGTGCTGTTCGCCCCTTGGTATCCTCTAAACCCAGGGAAAATAAACTCATTGAGATGAATTTCCTCATCCATATTAGCCTTTCTCTTTGGATAACCAAGCTTCGAATTCCTGCTTTCTCAAATCTCTTTGTAGTTTTCTTTGAAGGAAACTGTGGAGACCTCCCACAGATTGACTCATTTGAATAAAAATGCATTTCTTCTGACCTCTATGACCTTCAGGAGTCTTCAAAGATGAATTTAATTATACATATTAAAAAAAAGAAACCAAACTCAGAATTTTGAGGGTTTCAGCTCTGAAACCAAATTTATTATGTTCAAAGTTGTGTCTGGATAAAAGGCAAGTATAACATTAAAATATTAATCCATTCATGCCATTTAGTGATTTGAATTATTCACAGCTGCTTGTATTTTATTTTTATAAGAATATGGCTTTTGTCTATGAAGCCAATCAAATTGAAAGGAATATTCTTTGCTTTTAAAATCCTTCCTAGTCGAGGTTGTTTTAATATAGAACACCCCGTCTCCCCATCGTACGTTTTATGAGCTATCTTCATAAAGCATCTACATTTGGTTGAAGCACTTAGGAAAACTAGGTAAATTGAACGCTAAGAGCTAAAGCAAAAGGCTAGGCAACTATTTCCAAATTTACAGTGCTTTGTTGCTGGTAAGCTGTTAAATCCCACTCGCCCAAACTCTCCTTCCTCCTAGAATACAAAGAAGATGATGCTTTACAAAATATTTTTTGGTGTTTGTTTTTTAGTGTTCAGTATATACTGTCTAAGCTGATTTGGGAGCTTAGCTTTAACCCCTCCCCTTTTTATGACATATGTCAAGAGTCTTCTAGGTGGAGGGCAATCCTTTTGAATTTGGGTTTCTTATTTGTAAAAAGGCAATAGTATTTATCTTTGACAATCTCATAGGGCCAGGGAGCTCGAATGATATACTACACAAGGATATAAACTCTAAATGATATTACTTCAATGTTATTACTAGCAATGACTTTACAGACTTAACATATTACAGAGTTTCAGAAGGCACAGAACTTAAAATTGGTCAGAACCAAGGACTCAGAAATATCATTCAGACCTAGGATGTTTTAAGTTCTAATCTTTGTTTGATTCCAAGCATTTGAAGAAGAATATTATGCCTACTATATTTCTGCTTTACTCTTTACACGGGTCTTTCAAACCTATTTGATTTGCTAAAATTTCCAGAGTTTGTTAGGTCCCTGGTTGCTTTCTTATGGACAGTCTTTTTAGTGTTTTACTCATAATTGAACTTTACCTTTATGGAGTGAAGTAGACCTGCCCTCTTTTCATTTGAGGTAAACGTTTCTATTAATATCATTGAAGGTCACACTGTTTATTTCATGATGGAATGAATTAGGAATACTGTGGGGAAGAGAGTTACTTTGAGGTAATTCTTTGGAATTTAGGAAGGGCCATTATTGATCATATAATCTAAGGATCCTCGATTTGCTAAAAGAAACACGGGCCAGAGTAGTAAAGCAATTTGCCTAAGATCACCCAGCTGGTTATGAGCGAGGTAGAATTAAAAGCCAGTTCTCCTGATTCCAAGTCTAATGTTCTTTGCATTATACAGTGAAAAGGAGGAGGGCATAAAAGGAAAGATGGCTTAGAGCAGGAGTCAGCAAACTATGGCCTGTGGGCCATATGTGGTCCACTGCCTGTGTTGTAAATAAAGTTTTACTGGAACCCTGCCATGACCATTCATTTACATATTGTCTCTGGCTGTTTTCACACTGTAAGGCAGAGCTGGATAGTTATGTCAGAGATCATCTGGCCTACAAAGCATAGAATATTTACTGTCTGGTCCTTTACAGAAAAAGTTTTCTGACCTCTGGATTAGAGGAAAGATGGCTAAAAAGTCTGGTTGGGGCATTTTGTGAACAGTCTCTTTAGTTTGTGCATCTGTCCCTAATTGTGGTTTGGCATAAGCTATTTAGATATTAGGCAAAATCAGCGGGCTCTCATGATTATTTAAAGGCTGATGTTAACAAATGTGAAAATATATTTGGGACTTCCCTGGTGACACAGTGGTTAAGAATCCGCCTGCCAATGCAGGGGACACGGGTTTGAGCCCTGGCCTGGGAAGATCCCACATGCCGCGGAGCAACTAAGCCCGTGAGCCACAACTACTGAGCCTGCGTGCCACAGCTACTGAGGCCCCCGCACCTAGAGCCCATGCTCCGCAACAAGAGAAGCCACCACAGTGAGAAGCCCGCACACCACAGCGAAGGGTAGCCCTCACTCGCCGCAACTAGAGAAAGCCTGTGTGCAGCAACAAAGACCCAACCCAGCCATAAATAAATAAATAAATAAAATATTCTTTTAAAAAAGGAAAATATGTTTGCAAAAGAATGATAGATACATATTTTTAGAAGACATTTCCCATAATAGGGGGATTTATTTCCTATATTCATCCTCTTAATACATTCTTCAAGCAATGGAAATACTTAATTCAAAGAAGTGAAAACTTATGCAGGACACACAGTAGCTGTATTCAAGTATGTGAAGGACTATCCTGTGAATAAAAGGATTAGAAGATGTATTTGTCCTTCAAGTCCGACTCAAATGCACTTTCACTCTTAAGCCCCTGTTCACCCTCTCCCCCTCCTCCCTTCTTTGGACGGAATTAATCACTCTTCTGTGCTTCCAAAATACTTTGTACGGAGTACTACTATAGCATTTATCACACGCATTACAGGTAGTTGTTTACACATTTATCCCCCCAGTCAATTGTGAACTCCTTGAAAGTGAGGACAATACCTTATTCATTTTGGCATCCCCATCATGGGGCTCAGTCCCTGGCTCATAGTAGAAGCAATCTAAATACTTGATGAATGAATGTATATTATGATATCAGAGGGCAAAGCAAGGACCAATGTGAAATTTCAGTGAAAAGAACTTTGTGACAATTTTGGCAACAATATGTCCTAAGCAGTGCTGCATAGTCATCAGAAACCGGAACTTGGGGTTAGACTGCCTGGGTTTGAATTTCTGCTGTCCTGTTCACTGTTTGTCTTTAGGTAGGTTACTTAATGTCATAGTTTCCTTACTTTTGAAATAGAGATGATTTAGGCAGCAGTTTTCTAACTGTGGTCTGCAGACCCCTGGGCATCCCAAAGACCCTTTTAAGACGTCTGTGAGGTCAAAACTATTTTTATAAGAATGCTAAGGCAGTATTTACCTTTTTCGCTGAGTTTCATTGATGGTGCAAAAGCGATGGTGGGAAAACTACTGGTGCTTTAGCACAAATCAAGTCACAAAGTTGAACTAGTATTAATGTTTTCTTCATTATACACTGGCAGAAAAAAGAAAAGTATGCCAGTTTCATTTAAGAATGTCCTGGATGAAGGAGTAAAATTACTAATTTTATTAAGTCTCAACCTTTGGGTACAATGTCCTTTTTAATACTCCGTGTGATGAAATCAAAAGTACACATTTTTGCTACAGTTTGAAGTACAGTGCTATCTTGAGGAAAAGTACTTGTGCTATTGAGTTGCCAGCTGAACTAGCCACTACTGTACATGGTAACACATTTTTTACTTGATTCACTGATAAATTACAGTATGGTTATCCAGACTTTGGTGTTTGACAGATACCTTCCCAAAAGTTGATGAAGTGAACCTATCATTTCAAGGAAAATGACTAATAGTATTTGTTTCCAATGATCAAATTATGCTTCTAAGCATTATTTTTAATTTTGGAAAACTTATATCTTTCACCATGAGCTTTAGAGCTGCTCAATTCTTAAGGACTTCTGTGAAAATATCAGTGGTGTTATAAATTATTTTAAAATATTATATAATGAAATAAAACAACATTTGGAAGATCTGCATAATATAGTGAACTGGGATTTCCAAATGACCAGTACATGATGTTACAAAAGTATGCATTAAAATCATGCATAGGTAAAGATCATTCAAAGTACATATTACAATATGGATGCCTCGAGACCAATAAATATATTTTAATGTAAGAGAGCTATTACATTAAGATCTTTGCAATTATTCTTTAAGAAACTACCACTGTCAAGTTTTGGTGTGCTATCAAAGAAGAATATCTGCAGTTATGTGAAAAGACTATTAAAGTGCACCTCCCTTTTCCAACTACATACCTGCTATGTGAGGCCAATTTCTTTTCATATACTTCAAGCAAAACAACATATTGTAAGAGAGTGAATGCAGAACCAGATATGGAAATTCAGCTTTCATCTCGGAAACATTAAAAAGATTTATAAAAAATGTAAAACAAAGCCATTAGCTTCACTAATTTTTTTTTTGTTTGTTTAGTGTAGGTTACTTAATCTTTGAACTTCAATTCAAAGTTCAGACTATGATTACTTATCAAAATGTTATTTATGTTCATATGTAATGGGATCTTCATTTTAATTAAAATATTTAATTGAAAATATTTATAATATTTAAAATATTTAATTTAAAAATAATTCAAAATATTTAAAAAATATCTACAATTGCCAAGATACGGAAGCAACCTAAGTGTCCATCAACAGATGAATGGATAAAGAAGATGTGGTATATATATATATGTGTGTGTGTGTGTGTATATATATATATATATATATATACACACACACACACATACAATGGAATACTACTCAGACATAAAGAAAATGAAATTTTGCCATTTGCAGTAGTATGGATGGACTTGGAGGGTATTATGCTAAGTGAGGTAAGTCTGATAAAGAAAGACAAATACTGTACGATACTACTTATATGAGGAATCTAAAAACTACAACAAACTAGTGAATATAACAAAACAGAAACAGACTCACAGATACAGAGAACAAACTAGAGGTTACCAGTGGGGAGGGGGAAAGGAAAGGGGCAATATAGTGGATTAAGAGGTACAAACTATTAGATATAAAATAAGCTATGAGGATATATTGTACAACATGAATATAGCCAATATTTTATAACCATAAATGGAATATAACCTTTAAAAACTGAATCACTATATTGTACACCTATAACATATAACACTTACATCAACTATACTTAAATTTTAAAAATGGTTAAAAAGGAAAAGAATAATAACTTTAAACTTTTTAATATCTCAATTTTAACTTCTAATATGGTAAATTTGGATAGATGCAACTCATAATGAAAACTCTTTAAGTTCCTCCACTTTTAAGAGTAGGAAGAGGTCTTGAGCAGATGTGGAGAAACATATTTTCATATACTTCTTTGGAACTATGAAAATATTTCCAGGATATTAAAGTACTTTTTTAAAAATACAGAAAATTATTCTGAATATGATATCATGTGTAAATAATTAGTGGATCTCTGTAGAGATAAATGCCTAGAAACTGGAAACCAGAATTTTATTGGGGGAAAAAATGATGAGGGGTTGAGAGGGGTGGAAGGAGGCATTCGTTTTTCATTTCATACCTTTCCAAGCTTGATTTTTTTTTTTTACTACATTCAATTTTTTGTATAAAAAATTGAGGTGAGGGCTTCCCTGGTGGCGCAGTGGTTGAGAGTCTGCCTGCCAATGCAGGGGACACGGGTTCGTGCCCCAGTCCGGGAAGATCCCACATGCCGCGGAGCGGCTGGGCCCGTGAGCCATGGCCGCTGGGCCTGCGCGTCCGGAAGCCTGTTGTCCGCAACGGGAGAGGCCACAACAGTGAGAGGCCTGCGTACCGCAAAAAAAAAAAAAAAAAAAAAAAATTGAGGTGATAATACTTGTAATGAAAACTAGTAGAGATAATGTTTAATCTCCTGACCTATAGTGAATCGCTCTGTAAGTATTGCTTGGATAAGTGAAAGACTGCTTCATGAACTTGTGTGGTGCCATCAATAGACCATTCTCCAAGCGATTACTGAAGGATAGCTTGATAGAAATATCATAAAGAATTCTGCCTAATTGACCTCTAGGGTTGAATTCTGATTACCTTTGATCCTGCCTTTTTATGAAAGAATAGCTGTAACATTTGAAAATGAAAGTTCTATACCAAATGTCTTTCAGATCTCTGAGCAACTTTAAAATTTTTCAGAACTTCATTTGCGGCTATTAATTGTCATAGCATTCACGTTTCCCATTCAATTTTGTTCTCAAAGAATAGAGGGGGGCTTCCCTGGTGGCGCAGTGTTTGGAAGTCCAACTGCCGATGCAGGGGACATGGGTTCTTGCCCCGGTCCGGGAAGATCCCACATGCCGCAGAGCGGCTGGGCCCATGAGCCGTGGCCGCTGAGTCTGTGCGTCCAGAGCCTGTTCTCTGCAGCGGGAGAGGCCACAGCAGTGAGAGGCCCGCGTATCGCAAAAAAAAAAAAAAAAAGAAGAGAGGTGCCACTGGGACAAATAAGCCAATATTCTCTTAGTTTTGTACTATGCCATGGCAGGAAGCACTTTTTTATAATCTTATGACAAGAATTTAGTATACTTGTCTCACAATTGCCAATTCCATAAAATAGAATTTATTTAGTAGAATGCCCCCATTCTTAGGATAAACTTATTTTACAACAGGTTGAGGGTAAGAAAAAAATGACGCAATTTGCCTTCTTAAAATAGAGAACGTTCCAGGTTTTACTCTATTCCTTAAAAATTACTTAGTGATGGCCAGTACTGCCTTTTGGAGAGTCAAAATACGATTGCACATATAGACTGTATATGCAATATATTTTTATAAATCAGGGCTTAGGTCGTTGTGTGAAAAATGGATTTACCTTTCTGGAAGAACAGATTAATAATTTATCCCAAACATAGAAAGAAAAAAGCCAATTTGAATAATGTTGGGAGATGAAGCATACCAATATTATTCTTTATTTCTTTTATTAATGAGTTAGGATATGAGAAACTCAATAAAAATTACATTAAAAACTCAAACATTGTTCAAATCTTCTTTCCCCATCAGTCACATTTATGAAACTGGCATTTCTATTTAAATGATATTTAATAAAACAAGGTTTTATATAGTGAGGCAAACAATTCATGGGCTCATTCATTTACTCACCAGACGCTTGTTGAGTGCCAGACTGTGTACCAGGTACTGAGGCCTCCATGATGAATAAGGTATATTTCTTGTATTTTAAGAGTTCAATGGCCAGTGGAGCAGACAGACGTATAAACAAATAATAACGTCCTATGGTACAATAGGAAGAGCATGGGATTTTGGAAATATCAACAAATTTTAGACCTGGCCTTCACTTCTGAATTCTATAGCCTTCTAATCTCTCTGTATTTCAGGGATTTCATCTGTAAAATGGGATAATATTTTCATTGCATGGCTGTTTTATGGATTAAAGAAAACATATTCAAAACACAAGACCTACACAACAGTGAGAGGCCCACATACCGCAAAAACAAACAAATAAACAAACAAAAGAAAACACAAGGCCTAGAACTAAATCTCATCAAATGGAATATATTACCCTAAAACTACAATATGCAAGGTACCATAATATGGGCATGGACAAAAAAAGAGTAATTCATGTGGGGATGGGGACAGAAAAGGAAAAATTTCTTAGAGGAGAAGATGTTTAAGATAAGGAGGTGCTCATAACCAAGAGAAGAATTCCAGGCAGAGAGATTTTCATGCATAGGAGCATGGAACTTGTGCTAAAATATAAGGAATAGTTCGGTGAGGTTATAGCCTAGGGTGTAGAATGAGGATGGTGAGTTTATGGTCCTCAATCACAGAGAACCTTTCATAGCCTGCAAATGATTCAAGATTTTTAGCAACAGCAATGGGAATGAGACATATAAACAGATGTGAGCAATATTTTGAAGGTAGGATTTGTGGAATTGAGTGACAACATGGGATTGATGGAGAGAAAGAATAGACTTCCCAATTTTGGGTTTGGATCAGTAATTGTTGATATCATTAACCAGAAGAAGGAATTTAGGAGAAAAAGTAGGTTTGAGGAGAAAATGATGAACTATATTTCATTTTATCAATTCTGATTTGTCAGGACCTTAGGCAGGAGAGAGACCTACCTTGCAGAAAGAATTTGAGAGGGCTAAACATTTAGGCGACAGTAGAAGCCAGGAATCTGAAGTTTCTAACTGAGCTGCATTGTCCATTGGCTTTGTGACTAGTTTGTTTTACCTTTCCTTGTTCTATTAGAGATTTAACGCAGCTTAACTTTGTAATTTGGAAGTCTTTAAATGTCTAGGTCTTAGCTCTAAATTCTCATAAATGAAAGGAAAACGTAAAAAACTACTAAATATCCTTCACAAGGTTGTTTTAAGAAACATTTTTTGATAACTGAAATCCCTATAAAATGTTGCATATATAAGTAGAGAGTTACAGATGTAGCACTTAAAGATTTAAATTAAATTAATATCAACAGAAATGGAACTATTAGTAAATTCATTGATAAGGACTCTATAGTTACACTGAAAAGCATGATCAGATATTGTAAATTAGCATCAGTTAGGAGTGTGGGCTCCCAGTCAAACTGCCTGTGTTTGATGTCAGCCACTTATTAGCTCTTGACTTTAGGCAAGTTGTTTAACCTCTGTTCTAAAATAGAAATGACCGGAGTATCTACCTCACAGGTTGCTGCGAAGATTAGATGAGTATATATAAAGTATATAGGATAGTGGCTGACGAATAATTAAGGCCTCAGTGTGTAATTGACATCATTAGAGGCAGTAGCAGCATCATAATCATTTATTGTCATAAAATGGCAGCATTTTAGTCAGTGAGGGGGATGTTGGAGATACAGTAATCATATCAGTGTTATAGATGAGAAAGAGGAAGCCCGCAATCGGTAAGATATATTCAAGCATGAACACCTAGCGAAAGACAGGCCTGAAAATCTAATACTGCTCATCTCAGTGTCTTTCTTGTCACCATTTGTTAAACAGGACCTTGTGCCTTCATGAGTAGGTTAGGAAAATGTGTAATTTTAGTTGATAATTAGTATGTGTTACAATAGAATAAAAATATTCTTTATTAATGAATTTGCTAATGGTCAGAAGTTCAGTCTTTGTGGATATTAGTTCAAGTTAGACATTAACTATTATGGTTGTGTGTGTGTATGTCAGAATTATCTATTCATAATATTGGATATTATGGAATTGATCTAAGTAACACACATTTATCCAGTCTAATTTAAGCACACCATTAAAATGAACGATTACAGTTTTACTTGGATGATGGAGTTTATGATTATTTAACTAGGAGTTTCACCCTCTTCTTCCTTTTAATTTGCACTATCACTCATTTCTTTCTCATTCTGAGCTCCTTTAGCTCTAAAATTCACAGGATTCTTTGCAGTGGGGCATTTTATTTAGTAAAATCATTGGGGCCTTGCTTATTAAAAAAATATATTGGGTAGTTTAAGTTTGTAATGAATATTTCAGCGCCTCACCTGCTGTGGTCACTGCTTTTGTTACTTTTGATCTTGGGGCCTTGGATTTGACCAAGTGGATGAAACAGTGGAAAGCAAGTGGATAAAAGCAACCCTTTCTTCAACACATTTATCGAGTCCCTTTCCTTGCTTTTGCCGTGTTTTTGCCAGACCTCCTGAGCACGCTTCACCTGCTCCCAAATGGACATACTTTTGCAGATGAGCCAAAACGTGTGCCTCACATCTGCATGTAGAGTAATGTCCAGATCACACAGCAGCTGCTTCAGCCTGAAGGCCTTGCTCAGTTCCACCGCAGCCTCATTCCCCGCCACCCCACCCCCCACCCCCCAGGCCTCTGAGCCTACCCAGACAGACACCAAGCTGCTTCTCTTCTTTGACTCACCTACACCCTTCTTTCCATCAAGGGCCCGCACAAGTCTCAGCTCTTGCATGAACCCTCTGTGGACTCCTACAGTCCACGTTGATTTACTGTGTCATACTCCCAGAGCACTTTTTACCAGCACCTCACAGCTGAGCAATTATTATTCAGTGTGGTTTTATGAGGCTTGCTATTATCTCAATTATATTTTAAGCTTCTAAAGGAAAAGGACCATGTGTTTCATTTCTGTAACCTGCATAGTACCCAGCACAGTGAGGAAGAGATAGATTAAACATCATAATAAATGCCTGTTAGCAAGTTAAGTACTGTGACTGCATTGTGTCATAGAGTTCATTGTATATTTACAATACCCGTTTATAATGAGATTAAATTTTTCTGAGCAATAAATTACTAGAAATCTACATGAAATTATATTTTAATTATACATAGTTCAATACTTGACAATTTTTTTTGTTGAAAAAGAAATCAGGATTTTTTTTTGGTAAATACAGGACATATGCTAACAACCAAGATAGTTTATTGGTTTGTGATAGCATTTTTAGACAAAAGCGTTACCTGATTTAATTCTTAGAATATTATACTCTGATAATTTTTTTTTTCTGCTACATAGAACTGTTTTCTCAGAGTCATGGATGTTTTAATCCTAGAGAGGACTGAATTGAGAGTAGATGCTGTTTAATTTTTGTGTAGTCATAGTGAAGTATATTTAGATGCCAATATATGCAAGACTCTGATCAAAATATAAAATTTGAGTGGGCCCTCAAAGATTTTGTTTTCTACCAAAAAAAAAAAAATAGGAATTGTGTATAAAGACATTATACACCATCATTTCTGTGACACTGGAAAAATTCCCGTTAGAGGAAAAGTAGAATGGAATTTGGAATGTTGCTTGACTCTCCATCCAGAACTGGTCCTGAAAAGAATACAGTGAAATTGAAATGTAGCAATTTCCTGGCTAATTGCATAAGCACAGAGAGCCCAATCTGGCCCATCAAATGAACATACTTGTGCTATTTGTTTCCTTGGGGATTGATGCCTTTAGTTAATCTACACTCAAAAGCATGAAAGATAGTTTATGTTCTGAATTAAGTATAGAAAATATTTTTCTGTCTAGGAAGTTAGTTTCGATGAAATTATTTTATCTGAGGAAACAGCACAGTAAAATGACTTCCCTTTGGGTGTAATTTTAGTGTTCTTTTTTATCTTAAACTCAGCTTAAAAAGTACTAAAAATGTACTTTAGTAGAACTTAATAAATATTAAATTAGCCTGGGGCAGTATCTATATGGAAATGATTAAATTCCTGAGTATTTACTTGGAATTTCTGATCTTTCTAAGCAGAATTAAAATCTTTAGCTTCTTTATGTCAGAGCTACAGTTAGCTACAGTTAGCTACAGTAATACATTCTTCTCCCATTCTCCCTGGCAGCTCCATTTTGATTAAACTTGATGTTTTTAGATAATCCAAAATCTACAGACAATTAAGAATTACCGTACGAAGTACAGACATGAAGTAAATGCTGCAAAATGGTAAATTTTTCCTGCTAAAATGGTTCAATCGAAAAGGAACAAAAGTTTGACCCGTTTTCTCTTGCTCAAATGAGAGAAGTTTCCACTTAGAATGGGAATTAGTTATTGAATAAGGTACAAAAATAAGATGATCGGGAAAGTTAGAAAAACTCTTCGTGTACTTCTTTGTACTCAATATCCTTTGATTTTTATGACAACTTTTTTACAATGTACTTAATCCTGAAAAGAGAGGATGGTGCTAAAGCAAGGGGAAAAACACGTTACTGCAGAGTGATTTTACATAACTTTTGCTCAGTTTCATGGTGCTTTAGGTCTCCTGGGGGGTTTATTAAGTAAACTAGCTGGCAAAAAATTCAATACCATTTGAAAATGCCACTTACATGAGTATACATGCATTTTGATATAATAAAAATAGAATTGGCATTTTGCTTGATCTGCCTTTTTGAGAAGGGAGAAATGTGTAAGGAAATATGGTCTATATATAGAATTTTAGACAAGAATAGAAGAAAAGCAAAATGGAGCCATTATAATCTTTCTTCAAACCATCCTGTTCTTAGCTACTTTGCAAAAAAGATCTCATCTTCATGGAATAGTATTATGGATTAATGTACTTGATTTTGAAATGAGTTTTTTCTTTTCTTCTTTAGGCTCTTTATCCTCCATTTCCTTTTTCATTTCTTCTCCCCTTTTTCTCTTCTCCTTTTTCCCCCACTCATTATTGCTCACAGATAACATTGAACCAAATGTATTGGTTAGGCCAATCACATGGCATATGTGCCAGGGATATACTACAGAATTAAACGGATGTGGTTCCTGTCCCAGAGGAACTTAATCCTATAAACTAAAGACTAAGCAAATCATTGCAGTTAATTAAATTTTCAATAAGTATGAAAAAGTAAAGGGTGAGGGGATATCAATCTTCAGTAACTGCTCTGCATATAATATATTGTGTGTACGTAAAAACATAATTTTTGTGAATATTAAGTAAACATGAGTCCTGACCTAAGGAATTAATACTTTAGGATGTACTAGTTGCTATGGTTCACATACGGAAACTTTCTGTTTAACAATCTATTAGATGAACACATGCAGTTTTGGACTTCGATGAGGCCAACTCACATGTTTTACATATGAGCCTAATGAACAGCCAGTGGTCCCCTAGGTCTCAGTCTTTACATACTTGTAATTTCCTTGGATCCTGCATTCATTCACCACCAACTTCCATCTCCTTTGAGTCAACTGAGATCTTAATCCCAAACTCCCAATCCTGATTCAGGAGTTGGGGCTCAATTCCAAGGCCAACCTAAGCCTGGTTTTACTAGAAGCAAAGTATGATTTTTTTTGTCCTCCTGCTAAATAAAGCCTTCTGATGTTAAATTCTGCTCTCTTGGGTGGGAATCTGAGGAAGATAGCAGTGAGACTGGGTGCAAATGACATCTTTTTTTTTTCCCCCTGAGTTTTACTGAATTTCTTTACCTTTTCTCAGGCCCAATTTATTCAATAGGACTCTCTCCCCTCAGCATTGACTACTTCTAAATCTTATGGCATTCCTGAGGTGCCAAGTAATGATAGTGCTTCAGAAATGAGGTTATTGCTTTAGCCAGTGTTTATGTCCTATCATAGCTCACTGTGGGATAGAATACCCTACTGGTTATGTTATAAAGTATGTCTTTTCTATATGATAGAATATCATCTGTGATTAAGCAAATTAAGCTACCTCTGTTGCCCCAAAATGAAAAGATGTTAAGTAAAAGAAGTAAATTAGTTTCATATACTTTACCACTCTATTTAGAAACTTTATATGTGTATATACATAAATATCAGTATGTATACATATGTATGTATAGGCTTATTTTATTGACAAATATATGTGACAGAGAAATAAGTCTGGATGGAAACATACCAAACTAATATCAATGATTATACCTGGAGAATGGAAATAGAGGCAGAAGAAGCAGCAGAGTTACAAAATTGAATCTTGGTAAATGGCTTATGTCATTGGCTTACATGTGAGCCAGTCTCTTTGGCCAGAGGATTAGAGTACTGTTATTAGGTGGGCTCACCCTAAAGCCGGGAGGTGGTCCACCCAAACCACAAGTATTAACAGCTGGAGAAGGGTGGCTTTTCCATGAGCAACACCAGGAGGCTGTTTCCAGAAAGGACAATCAATGCTGAACAGTCAATACAGCAGCTGTGCCTCCCCCCGGATTTCTTGCTTTGTTTATAACATTTGTGTACTACTATAGCAATCAAAGGTTCGTAGGGTAAATCTTAAAATATATATAAAACAAAAAATACACAGAAGATTTTCAATTTGAAGTAAATTTTTTATGCAAGTTGAACTAATACTTATGACAAATCAGAAGAGTAAACATAAACAGTAAAGAAAAGGAAAAGTTTTTTGTACACCCACCTTTCACCTGTATAGGCGCTTTGATGAATAAGCCCAGTATGCTATTTATAATAAATTACCACCCCTTAGTTGTTTCTGAATATGTTAGCCTTAATCACATTTCTCACTAGACTGATGTTTCATTAAGGCCGTGTAGATGTGAGTTTTAGGATTTCCTGTGACATCGTCTTTATTAGTCGCTAAGGTTATTCTAGAATTGGCAAAGTGAGTCTTTCTGTGCATTAAACCTTATGGTGCTTTTGGATTTCATGCAAAAATTAAAGTATTTTGCAATGTTTTAGGAATAGAGAAAATTGCTAAAAAGTAATAGCATTCCTTAGGAAAAAGGACCAACAATCCAACAAAGAACTAATAAATTGTACTGGTCTCATTACTTAAGCATCATTACCTGCCAAGCAAGTAAAAAGTATCCAAGCATATGGGGCGTGGCATCATCAGAAACCTGCCTGGAAAGTCTTTCATTCACCCCAGGCTCTGTTCCCTGTGCCCTCACTTGAGCTTCTCGTGTCATCCTAGGGTAGGCACAAGGTGTTCTGTGTTGCAGACCTGACACAAATGGAAATGGTTTCAACTTTACCCATCTCTGTGCATTTTCAGGGAAACATAAGCTTTTAATAATGAGTTATGGTACCCATAATTGAAGTTTCACAGAGATTAATTGTATTATTATTTTGAAGAAAACCACATATTTGAGACCCAAATAATTTCCCAGTACTATGTAATGAATTAAGGTGTCTCTCGTCATGACTAACCCGTTCTCAAGCTGAATTAGGCCGTAGACTCTTTCTCCTCCAGCTTCAAGTTCTGCTGAGAAGCACTAGGACCCTTAGGATATTTGAGGCCCATTAAAGCCCTCCTCACGGCCAAAGGACTGACAAGCAGCTGTGTGTATTAGACTTAAGCATTAATTCCCATGTCAACAACTCAGCATTTCTTTTTAGGCGGGTTAGTAACTAATGTAACCAAAAAGGGATCCTATGCCTCCCAGTATATTAAGATCACCTTCCCAGCTTCTTTGGAAACGTAGTCTATCAAATTTTAATCAATTATTTCTTCAGTGTGTTATAGCACAACTTTTCTGGTTGAAGGATTCAAATGGGAAGCGTCTTTTTACTCATTGGGCTGCAACTGATAGCAGCAGCCGTATGTGAATTCTGTATAGTCCTTTTTAGCTGAACATTGGTAAGATAATTAAATGCAGCCGTGGTAGTGTTTTACCAAGTTAAGCGAAAGGCAAGCAAGTGAGAAGAAAGGAATTAAGAGGAGTAAACAAGGGATAAGCAAAACAGTTTTAGCTGGAACTTGGGAATGAGATGGATGCTGGCAAGGCAGAGCAGTGAGGATGCCGGCTCCAGGTGGCAGACATTTAGGAAAAAAGACGTCACATCAGCGACCAACCATTCAGAGCTGGCGTTGGCGTGCTTTGTCTTTGCTTTTTTTCCATAATGCAAGTCTATTGCTATTTGCCAAAATGTGTGAAAAGCTTATGAAACACAAATATGGGGAAGAGTAGAGCAGTGGAGAAGAGGAAGAGTGCATTTTCATGTAGGTTATTTTGGGTTTGATCTCATTGGATAGTAGGGCTTCAGAACATAATTTGACTGAATCGTTTTGCTGTTTACAACTCAAGAACTGTCCAACTGATGAACTGCATAGTTGCTCTGTTAGAGAAAAGCAGCAACTGTTTATTTCAGTTATGAGGAGCTCTTCATTTAAACACTTGACTTTGAGGAAGTTTGGAAACACAAAGTATTCTAGGGCTTCCCTGGTGGTGCAGTGGTTGAGAGTCCGCCTGCCGATGCAAGGGACACGGGTTCGTGCCCCGGTCCGGGAAGATCCCACATGCCGCGGAGCGGCTGGGCCCGTGAGCCATGGCCGCTGGGCCTGCGCGTCCGGAGCCTGTGCTCCGCAATGGGAGAGGCCACAGCAGTGAGAGGCCCACGTACCGCAAAAGAAAAAGAAAGTATTCTATTTACTAAATGCATAACTTACTTTTACATAAAGTAATACCACCTTTGGGTTGGGACCTGCTTATTATTAATAAAGTATATGACATAGTTTTTTAAATAACTTTTTACTATGAAAGTTAATTGTTTATTTTAGAAAGTCCAGACAGCATCTGACCAAAAACAAGTCAGTTAAGAAAAATTATCCATAAGTACTTGCCGTAATCCTATCCATAATTAGGAACTAAAAGTGGTAGTATTTTGGTGTTCTTCTTTCTAGTTATGTATGAAATACTATGCATGTGTATTTATAGGCATGACAGTATTTTGTTACTGCTGCAACCCAGATGTCTAGAAGAGTATCAAGCATGTTCAGATAACTAGATTTGTGTTTAGTGTTAATATCTTAGTGCTTTCCAGTGGACTTAATATACTATTATTATTTCCTAGCATGTTAACAGGCCAAACCCAGTCATTGACAGGACTTTGCTCTCTTCCTGCCTACTGACCAGTCTGCAATGTAGTATTTTCTTTCTGTCACAGTAGAATAGACGATGTGAAGTTGAAATGGTAACCAAGCTTCACGGTACATTTTTATTGAAAAGGAAGCCGGTACGTTATGCTGCCGCACCAAAGAGAAAGAATGAAGGTTAACAGATGTTGCCATGATTTTCAAGTACCTCCTTTAGGGCAAGGTGATTTTAGCTTTACTCATCTCAGCATATTTTCAGGGAAACCTAAACTTTTGATGATGTCGAGGATTATGAATCATGACACCCATAATTGAAGTTTCAGAGAGATTTAATTATATTGTTACTTTGAAGAAAACCACACAGAACCATATTTAGGTACAATTTCAAAATCATTTTATTCCATTTTCACATCTCTGTTTTTCTTTTAAACTATCTGGTAAACATCCAGGGTTTCTGAATGCTTCTCTCTGATAGATGCAAAGAGCATTTAAGCTAACACTCAGCTGTTTGTTTGTTATGTTTTCAAACTTTTTCCAGTTTCTGTTTAGTATTCAGTGAAATGGTGTAAAGAAAACCATCTGCACTGCAGCTGCAAAGGGATTACCTTCGGTTCTACTTTTCAAAAAGAAGCCAAATGCCCCCTGTGCGTAGCCCTGGACAGTTGCTTGGATCTTACGCCATATGTTTTATACAGTCATCCTGGAGCTAAGTCAATTAATAGCTCAGAAGATACAGTTAGCCTTTTAGTGACTGCACTCTTTCATAAAGTGCTGCCTAAAATAAAGAAACCCTTGATTCCCTGCCCCTATTATGATTTCAGGCTAAAGATCTGAAGTGTTGGATGACAGCAAGTGTACTGAGATCATCAGCTGCTGGTAGATGCTCTGGCTTATACAGCCTTCTGCCACCATGTCAAATTCCTAGGTGTGTGTAGGATATGGGCACAGAATAAAAATGAAATTATTCTCCACAGAACATATTTAAATGAAATTTTACAGTCTTTACTGTATCTTGATCGCTTTTGTCTCTCTCCAAATATATATTTTAAGCAGACTTGAGTGAGGAATATATAGTGAAATGTCATTATTACAGTGAAAATTCATTATTTTACAATTTGCCGTCTTTACCTTGGCAATCTTCTTTTTTTTTTTTTTTCAGGTAAAATTAAAACCCTTTGAAAATATTACACCCAACTCGCTTGTAACTTTTTCTTAAGCAAAAGCCTCTAGGCATTGTGCAGCTTTAGAAACCATTGTAGTCATAACACACGGATACCATCAACTGGAGCAGAAGTTACACTGATTTCTTGTGACTTACATCTGGTTTGAAGGAAGGTCCAGAATGAGTCAGTGGTGTAGCTGGGGGTCAGTTTTGTGAGGATGACAGGACTTGCATATGAAATTAAAAATTTACTTTTTCCTAGGTAGGATGACACCTTTAATAACTATAAGGTTAATAAGGTAGTATTCAAAGGATAAATTTAGATTTCTGTACATAGAGTTTGAATCATTTTTAAAACATAAGTATACATGTATTTAAATGATTTTCCTGAATAACTGTTTAGGGAATACCAGTAGTTTTCATGTGAGTCCTAAGTAATTTATTTCAAATTTTCTTATACTTACTTGGCAGAAATTAGACTTTATGTCTGGTTGACTACAAGAAGGAAGGCGCCACTAACAAGGAAAGTCATTAGGAAGAGATGGGGATGTTTTTTCTTTTCTGTTTTGTTCAAGATGGAGATGGGTAAAACAAACACAGGGACTGAGTGAACTGATGAGGATGATGATAATTTTTGTGACTTTCTGTTTGACTAAAAAACAAACAAAACAAACAAAACCCACAGGATTTTCTAATACACAGACAATTCAGATACACCCTTCAAATTGGTTTTTCCTTGGCCAAACAGAGAAATGTCCTCCTAGGTTGAGAGTAAGGAAAAGGATACTGCATTAGACAGAATGCAGCTAACTGTATCAGCATTACAGTGGGGCAGAACTCCATGATGACTAGAAGAATCAGCTCCAAGAATAAAGGTGCTGAGAAGAGGGAAACCAAAGTAAGTATCTACAAGGAGTGTATAAAATTAGAGCCTTCCTGGCTTTAATGTACACACAAGCAAAATTTTAACACTAAGACCCAGAACAAACCTTACCAACAGTGACCAAAAAGTGATGCGGAGAATGGAGACTACTTGATTATCAGAGCAATTCATCCTAAGAAAATATTTAACATTTTTTTCTGAATGCTTCTTATTGGGTTGGCCAAAAAGTTTGCTTGGGTTTTTCCATAATATCTCATGAAAAAGATGTCAAGGGAAAACCCGAACAAACTTTTTAGCCAACCCAGTACTTTCTAAGATTCCCTTATACTTTCTGGCAAGATTAATATTTTCTGAATATGCCAGGATATTTGAACGGGGGGGTTAAAAAAAAAAAAGGCGTTTGAATTGGAGCATATTTCTATATTGGGAAGTTAACCAGACATTGGCAGTCATAGAGCTGAGCACAGAAATATTTTATTATCGTAATTAATTGCTATTTTAGTGTGTAGTATCCCTTGAATTGGATACATATTTTTTGAGACCATTTTTCTTTCTTGCTTTCTTCTTTTTTTTTTGGAAAATTTGTTAAAAATTCTTCATGCTTAACCTAGAATGAAGAGCATTATCTTCTAAAGCACAGAAGTAATGACTGAGACATGGAATACTTTTGAAACTGGATAAATCTTCTCAGTAATAAAATAGGTTTAATGCTATCTTGGATCCATACCATCTCTTTCTTCCATAGTCCCTATTCTATTTTAATGCATTTTGTCCTGTTATTTTGTTAATGTTTCTATGAGTTAAGGGATGGGAAATAATGTCTGCAGTAAACATATTGAAAACTTATGGCATAGTGTAGTCTAAAGCGAGTCACCCTGAATGATGAACCTCAGAGCCAGAACATGAGCCAACTTTTTTTTTTTAAACATCTTTATTGGAGTATAATTGCTTTACAATGGTGTGTTAGTTTCTGCTGTATAACAAAGTGAATCAGCTATACGTATACATATATCCCCATATCCCCTCCCTCTTGCGTCTCCCACCCACGCTCCGTATCCCACCCCTCTAAGCGGTCACAAAGCACCGAGCTGATCTCCCTGTGCTATGTGAACTAACTCTTTTAAACTTACACTGACACTTGAGCTCATTACCTTAAACAGTGCAATGGGGTTGAGCTTTTCCTAATAATTTTATAGATTTACCTATCCATCTTATTACTCACTAGGATCCCTCTGTGATCAATAGCAACCATTCCTAGTTGAGTGTATTCTTTGGGCTTAAAATGGAACAAAGATAACTGGTTCACTAATTGACTTATTGAATTAATGGTTTTGCCCACTTTAGCAAGGGTTGATCCTACTAGAGTAGTTCACTGAAGGCCTGAAGATAGACTAGATAATGACGAACCTAAAGTCTTTTTGATCTTTTTTACCTGGTATAAAGTATGTGCTTTGGGTTTAGCATTATACCACTTCATTCATTTGTAGATTTAAGAAAAGTTTCCAAATATTCTCTCTAAAACATAGCTATAGGGCTTCCCTGGTGGCGCAGTGGTTGAGAGTCCGCCTGCCGATGCAGGGGACGTGGGTTCGTGCCCCGGTCCAGGAGGATCCCACATGCCGCCGAGCGGCTGGGCCCGTGAGCCATGGCCGCTGAGCCTGCGCGTCCGGAGCCTGTGCTCCGCAACGGGAGAGGCCACAGCAGTGAGAGGCCCGCGTACCACCAAAACAAAAAAAAAACAAACAAACCCCCATAGCTCTATACAGTAAAAGCCATGTTTAAAACAAGCCAGGATTGTAAGGCCAGTATTAGTCCAGTATTATAAGGGAGTTCACTGTTTATTTGATAGAATACAATTTTATATTCTACTACATTTTTCTTAAGAGTTCTAGGAGTTCATTTTTCCAATGACAGCTGCTCATAAATCTTGAATTTAATCAGGAAGTCCAATAGCAAAAGTTTTGTGAATTATAGAGTCATGGGATTTTTTTTTCTTTATGTAATTTAAACAAATAGACTGTGGTTGATTTTGAGAAGGTTTAATGTATTTCAGGATAGATGAAAATCTTTCAATACTCTCTCTGTAGGTATTTGTTCTGTTTTTTTAGAAATGTTAGACCATGAAAGAAGTCACATTCATTCATTTGGCAATCTTATACACTGCCCATTATGTACCAGGAATATTTTCTAGGTTCTGTGTATTTGGCAAACAAACCATTCACTACTGTCATGGAGCTTACCTTGTGGTAGTGATTTATACTATTAACCAAAAGTTATCAGATACCATGCCGGTAAGGCTTGGTCTTAGAAATGTTCTACTTACAGAAAATTTCTATTAAGTTTTCTGTTAAACTTTAAATAATTTACATTATGTCAGTAATAGATAAAGCACTTCCTGCGTACTTTTGTTACTTATTCATCTGAATTACCTATCTTAAAACTGGTTTGACTTAATTTGCACTCTCTTCGAGAACAGGAAATACTTCCATATGGCATCGATGATGATACTTGAAATTAAGTTGAACTTCTTTCCAAGCGGTTAAGGAGCATGAAGGACATCAATGACCTTATTTAATTCTAAGTACTTTTTTCTGATACAGCCATAAATGTACAATTTAGAATAAAGGTTAGGCAGTCAAACAAAAAGAATAGACGTCTGTTTCTCTCTCACGTAACAGTTCTGTCCTAGAGTGGCAGTTTTGTTCTGCACATTTAGGTCATTTGGAGGCCCAGTTCATTACATGCTGTACTTCCATCTTCTAAATTGTCCTCATCTGCCTAGTTGAAACTAGACTGCTACCTCATCTGCATTCCAGCCCCTGATGGGAGTGAGTTGGGGAGGAGTTTCGGGGAACGCTGATTGTCTTTAAGTTGAAGATAAGCAGAAGTTTCATGCTTCACTTTTCTTACGTCCTGTTGACCTACACTGACATGGCTACACCACACCACAAGAAAGGCTGGGACGTGTAGTCTCCAGATGAGCCACCATGTGCCCAGGAAGAATAATAGCAGAATGCGTTTGGAGGACAGCTAGTGTGCCACAGGAGGATCCAGTGTACGTTAGAAATGAGAGTTCCAAAGTACTGGGGCTTTTGACGGGGTTTTGTCAATCCTACGGGGGATAGGTGAATTATTACTCTTCTAGACATGAGACTCCGTGAATTTAGGTTTTGCTCCAGTAGCCTAGGACCAGAGTTCATTGTGATACGAACATTTGCTATGCAAATAGTCGGTGTCGAGAAGGTTCTCTTAGGAATGCTGCACGGAATGTTTTTTTCATCTGAAAACAGTAATTGGGGTAGAAGAAGGATCTAGCATTTAAATGAATATTAAATCTCCAACAACATGATCATAAAGTGAGCGTTTACCACCCAAATCCTGGATATTTAAGTCTATTAGCATGTGGATAATAAAAAAGGGGGGGTATCTCCTATTTCATTAAGTTTAAGAGCATTTACATGTAGATTCACAGCAGTACAACTAAGAAGTTAATTGTAGAACTCTGGGAAATGAGACATTCTTCTTTAGTTTACTCAGTGACTCACTCATCTTTCAAACACCCATTTTACCAGTTTCAGCTCCAGAGCTTCTTATGGAGTCAGCTGACTTCTCCCTGGGCTTCATAATGCTTTCTGCTCCTTCCTGTCTAAGTGTTAACCCCAAGGGCACTCTCTAATAAACACCCTGAACACCAGACTGTTCAGAGTCTGTCTTTCTAGAGACCTCAGTCTGTAACAGGAATGATTCAGCCCACAGTGTTTCTCTGTGGCCCATCAAATTGAGTCCACTCTCTGAGTTGATACTCAAGGTTGACCTTCAACTAACCATCCCTAAGCTCTGCAGCTCATGGCTCACAGCCACTTTATAACCCCCACCTCCTGTCTGTCTTATCCGGAGCACGAACCTGCGTCCCCTGCATCGGCAGGTGGGCTCTCAACCACTGCGCCACCAGGGAAGCCCCTGCCTTAGGGTTTTTATCTATTTTGTTCTTAACACCCAAAATGCCTCTGCAGAGCTGTCCCTTTACCTGTCCGAATCCTATGTGTCCTTCAAGGCTCAGATCCAAACTTGCCTATTTCAAGAAGCCTTCCCTATTAAAGCACTGTAGAGCTGATCTTGAGAATCTCCTGGTAATTATGTTTATACTCTGTACTTGTGCGTATTTCTATAACATTATGTGGTATTGAAAAATGAACATTTTTAATATTCATTTGTCTATCCTTCTAGACAGTGAACTCCCTGAGGGCAAGGATCATACCTTTAGTTATCCATGAACAGATAACTGGCCCGCAAGTATGTCCTATTGCACAGGGCCACTCAGTGTGCTCCTGCTACCTTGTAATTTCTCTACTACTACTCCTTACATATCTTTGCACTTCATTCTCTTTACATGCTCCTCAGGGACAAGCTTTGTTTTTTAGCTTTATGTTCTCATGGTTCTTAGTGCTGCACTTTGAAGAAAGCAGATGTTCCATTAATACTTACTGAATAAAGGAACCTTGTATATAGTTGGTGGTCTTTATGGCCCATACAAAGAACATGCTAATACGTGTGAGCTCTCTGTGTCAGATGTGCATGGTTTTGATTTTCTAGCCAGATCTAGAAAGCTGGTAGAAACCTAGGACTGGCATCATTTTCAGCTATGTACAGCAAAGTCAATGAGTTAAAGGAATCACAGATAATAGCCTGCTGCCATCCATACATAAAAAACGAATCTATCAAATCATGGACTGTAAGCCATGTGCTTTGATTTTATTTGATTAGGATTTTAAAAAATACTTGATCCATATTCCCTATTAAGGTACCCCCCTATGTCCAGTGGCCCCCATTTATGAAATAGTGGTCTAAGGCTGTGGAACAGAGCAGGTTCATCTTGGGAGCCACTCCTTCACCCTACATCATTGGCATTCTACCCTTACCAACTGCACCATGTAAAGAAGTTATGATTGATTAATATCCAGTTACATGAGTCTTGCAATGGTTGGGGCCAAATGGTGCTAACCTGTCATTGTTTTCAAGAAAATGTACAGATGCCCTTTGTGACAGTGAGTAAAAATACTATGATAATCTTAAAAGTATTATCTTAGGGAAAGTTTCTTATGAGAAAAATGGTTTATATAAATATATTTTCATTCAAACAAGAATATGAACTTTGTGGGGTGAAACCATAGTTCATTCTTTTTATAATTTACCAAGGAGTTGGTGGGTATGCACACACAGGTGACACTATATGAATTTTGTAGATTTTATATTTTTTGTTGCTTAACATGTGTCTGCATGTTTTCTGGTTTTGTTCTCATTCCTACTTGGTTATTCAAAAATTCTCTACAGATCCATGGGAAAATCTAAAAATTAGCTTCCACAGGAAAGAGACATCACTAGATCAGATGCACATGCCGTTCAGCTGTGGGTAGGAGGGAGCTTGCTTATTTACTCTCTGTAATGTCATATTCGTTCTCAAACTGCTTCTAATACTCCAGTTGTACCTGTTTCCTCAGATTTCTCACTTAATACTTCCTCACATTTCCTGATGATCTCTATTAGATAAATGCTTCGTTTGTGGAATATACAGCCACCACAAACTAGAAACTTGGAAGCTATAAGAAAACAGCGATCCGAGAAGAAACCATCAGATTCCTCTTTCAAGTGTGTGAATTCTATTTGAACAGATATGACTTTGCAATAAAGAATAGATGATTAATAAATATTTTAAACATTATGCATTTAATATTTTAGCAAATCTTTAAGGTCAGTTTCGTGTTAAAATAATTTAGAGCACAATTTCAGGGAACTTTCATGGCAATGCATTTCAGAATCCACCCTCATTGTCATTGGATGATGTACAACGGAGTTGGACTGGCATATATTGCTGCTAAGTTGGTTATTTTAGAGACTCCTGGGTGAACCGCAGCAAAGCTTCAGCCAGTAGAATTGGTAATTCAGACAAGGTCGTCAATACTGCCAATCTCCTTGGCCTATGGGGATTGACTTTGCCTGCACATGCTACTACTGAACATTTTCTATCTTTAGTTGGTGTAATAAAATTATTGATAGTAAGGAAAAACAGTAAATTGTCATCTTCAATATTTTCTTCTAGAAATTATATATTCTAGTTCCTTGAGTAAATGTGACTCTACTATGTTCCTCCTTACTAAGGTATTCGGGAAATTATGTAGGTAATTAAACATGGATGATAGTTCATACTTTACATGAAGTGCTTCCAAAAATAAGTTCAAAGATAGAAAAACAGAAAAATTTTAATATCTTTTAAAAAACCTTAAGGTAAATTGGTTTTATGATATCCTCAATAAATTAGTCTCAAAGATATGTTCTGACCTGAATTTCAGAAATAAAAGCAAGTTGTTCACTTAAAATGTACTGAATTGTCTTTAAAGTTCCTTTTCACTTGGTTTTAGTGAAAGAGTTCCCTTTTAAAACAACTGGTTTTTAACACCCTCAAATTCAGGCCTTTATTTCCCAGCTCTGCTTACCACATGTATGTTTAAAGCTTATTCAGTGAACAAGCCTAGGAGCCTATTCTCTGAGCATTCTTCACCAAGACCTCAACCTTGAAGTGACTACTGTCTAGCTCCTGCCAGTAGAATAACAGGGAAACTACTGGTGTTTGAGACGGGTCACAGTCACCACTTATTCCTCTACATTTTCCCCAACTTTATGTTAAAACCACCACCAGAAAGCAACAAGCTTAGCTACCAATAAAAATGCTTTATTTGGGTTACAGTTTATTACCATTCTTTTAGTTTTTATCAAAAGACACTTAAAACAGTTGACCGCAGGAAGAGCTTTTCTCCATCTTCTGCAAGAAGGTGTTGACATCATTGCCCATTAAGTTACCCAGAGTTCCTTTTCCACAAGAAAAAATTTTCTTATAGTTCTAAGAAAATGTCTTTCTCTAAAGACTGGTGTTCTCCTTTAGTCAGACAATAAGAACTGCAAAATTATTTCCCTTTTTCCTTGACTGCTACGTATCTCAGAGAGATGATATTCAGTTTATGTAACCATCTTTCCTCAACTCTGAGTGTTTTTTCTCTTTCCTTTCTCTTTGGGTTCTAATCTTTTTTAGCATTGATCTTATTGTACCAACTTGCAATTGGAAAGCTATTTTTCTAGGAATAGGTTGAAAATAACATAAATGCCAGAAGTTAGGGATTCAGTCATTCATTCATTCCTCTGAGTTTATTTCCTAAAAGTACTAACTGATTATCTCCTTTGGGCCAGTGCTAAGCACTATGGATAGACTGGTGAATAAGGTATATTCCCTACCTCCAGGAGCTTCCCCTCTGATTCTTCTCTATACCTTCCATAATGGTAGGCACAGGGTGAATGTTCAACAGATCTGTGTTATGTGCTTACCTCTTCTCTTAATTATTTTTCAGGCTTGCTTTCTTTGAGTGTTTCAAAATAAGATGATTTTTCACCGGTCTGTATAGTTAATTATAGCACCTAAACTTTAAAATGTACGTGCATTTTTTTCTGTATTGTGTCATGGTATGGTTAGAATCAAACACAATATTTTATATTTTGCTTAATAAAAATTAGGCATAAACTCCAAGACGTCCAAGAATTCTTAAGACTTTGTGATTAATTGCAAAGCATACCTTGTGCTTTGATATTTCTTTTGCTTAAATAACCATTGCTTGCCCTTCTGTTACTTCAGGGATCGTAGTTATTCTTTAAATCTGTCTTCCTGATCATTTAATTTTTTATAGGCAAATGCAGGAATTCATTTCAAAACAAATAACCTATGTTAGGTGATTTGGCATTTCTTGAGGCAGACATGACACTTACAGTCACGCACTGTAAGCCTTCACACATGTATTTTACTTCTGTTAGTAGATCTCAGCTTCTAAGAGGTCAAGGATTATCTTATAACTTGACTCTCCCATAGGGCCTTGCAGAGTGTCTTCCAAATGGTGAGTAACGAATAAATATCAGATGAATAAATTAGTTCCTAATGTATAATATAGGTGTGTAAAACGTTAGGCATTCTTACACTAGTACCTAGTGTGCTCACACTTACAGGCATGCACTTTCTCTAGCACAACAGAAATGTGCTGTCTGACTGCTTCTTCTCTTAACTAATTTTCAGGCTCGATTTACTTGAATGTTTCAAAATAAGATGAATTTTATCTTTCTGAATTAGTTAAAGCAAGGACAAGAAAGATATAAAAAGTATATTTTAATTCACACTAAAAATTTGAACTTTTTTTCTCGTAGCTTTTTATCCTTATACAATGGCAGTTTCTTAAAACTAACACTATTTCCCCCCTCGAGCTGCTTCTGGTATTTTGTGTATGGCATATCATATGATTTTGCTGAGGATTCAAATTAGGTGAGATGGTCCATTTAGAGGTGGTGTTTTTTGTTTTTTTCATTTAGATGTTTCAGTGTGTTGCAAAAAGATAATGGTAATTTAAGTTTCGTAGCAATTTTTTTTTGTTTGCATGAGCTGAGACAGAAGCAAAGACAGAACTTATTCCCTGAGCAAAAGGATCATGAAAGATAACCTTGCTCTTACCTTTTAAATTGAGAAGCCAAGCTCTCTAGATCCCTGCATTTTAATACTTACCTAGGAGTTCTTTACTAATAGGGGGTGAGGAAAATGAGATACTGAAGGGGACCTTTCTAGGAGAGGGGCTTGTAGTAAATTAACTCATTACTTGCTGAGCTTCCAGTTCTCATTAAGAGAGCAGCTAATGTGGGTTAAGGCATTTAGCTCTGCTATGTATATTTTGCAAATGCAATATTTTCTGGAGGTCTTGGGTAGCACCCTATAAATAGATAATTTTAATCAAATATTCAAAGAAGAAACCCTGTCTTTTCATCTGTGGTCTTGCTTATGAGGTAACAAGAGCTGTGGGTTGTGACATCAGATTCCTGTTGGTATGCAGAATCTGTTCAAGTCCTTTCATATCTAGCTTGAACGGTTTCCTCTTCCTTTTAAATATATTCTGTGATATAGCATAGGGTATATTTTTAATATTGGGGGGAATCTCTCAATCTGAAATTGTTTTAAGCTATCATAGGATGAGGACATGGTTCAGTGAAAAAGTTTTGGCTAGCAAACCTCCTTCTAAAAGTCAGAAACAAAGATTTTGAACCCTGAAGAAAAGAAAAGATGGTCAAATAAAGTGTATTTTCATTTTGAGCTCGTGCATTAAAAACAGCTCTCAGGGGCTTCCCTAGTGGCACAGTGGTTGAGGGTCCGCCTGCCGATGCAGGGGACGCGGGTTCGTGCCCCGGTCCGGGAAGATCCCACGTGCCGCGGAGCGGCTGGGCCCGTGAGCCATGGCCACTGAGCCTGCGCGTCCGGAGTCTGTGCTCTGCAACGGGAGAGGCCCCGGCGGTGAGAGGCCCGTGTACCGGAAAAAAACAAAAAAAACAACAACAAAAAAAAACCCAGCGCTCAGCCAGGAGTCAGGAGACTGGAGTTCTGTTTCTGCTACTGCCTTGAACTCATTACCTTTCTGTGCTTTGGCTTCTAGGGGGAGCATTGGATGAGTTCTAAGTCCATCTATCTCTGCCTCACTGCAAGACTAAGCATTGCTTTGTAGTGCTGTTCTTGAGGGTAAGAAAGGTGCCTTATCCTCTGTATCCCAGAGCCTGGAACTTAGTAGCTGCTTCCTGAATATTAGTTAATTCCTACTGAATTCCCAGATGCATAACCGGTCTTAGACTGATCACCTGATTCAATGCACAGAGCATCAGCTCTGGGGCTAAAAAGCAGGATATAGACTTGAATCCCAGAGTGCCTGTATTTCCAGAGCTGTCTTCTCTTTTGGTCATAGATTTAATGTGTCTTCATATTTCTGGCTCAGCAGATGTTTCTCTATGGCTGCTATGCCTATGCTTGAATTGGTTATCAGGGCTGTTAGGGAAAAGCACTGTCAGCACACTACCTTGCCCTCAGGAGACAATTGTACGACAGTGTTCATCATTACTCATACAGGAAAGGAAGTCCCGTGCCTATTTCTAGCCCACTTGCTCAATATCTCTTATTTAACCCATGCTAGGATACTGACTTTTACAAATGGTGTGCTTGCTTTAGGTTTTGAGTCACAGAGTAGAAGAATATGGAATCCTGTGACAAATGTTGAGTCAACAGCCAAGGCAGCTGTACTAGCTTGCTTCTGTGATCAGGATAAGAAGCAGGGCCAGGTACAAATAGCAAACTCAGGAGCACAACGTAGTCACAAAGCATATTTTGCTTGGGACCCCATCACAAAGTTAGGCAGGTTTGTTTTCAGAATGTTCTGGCCACTTTTTGCAGTCATCTCTTTTATCGTTCTCTTTGTTCCCAAAGCACTTGTCTCTAGTCACCCCTGAGTCCCAAGTGCATCCCCTCCTCCATATTTTTCTCCCTGTGTCTGAACCAGAGGTAAGAGCACTGATCTGAGAGTCAGAAGACCAAGTCCTGTTGTTAACTGCTAATTGTGTAACATCAAGTCATTTAAACTTTATATGTATGTAATTTTTTAAATTACAGGGTTGGAATTATAAAGTTCTTTCTAATTCGATATGTATGATTCTGTAGGATCTTCATCTTATGATCAAAACATTCTTCTTTCCACATGCCCAGTATAAGTAAACCTGGAAAGTACTGTGTCCCAAGGTGGAAATGGCAATGGTCATCTACTGTGGTAGAGTCATCAGGATGCTGAGGATGTGTGTTTTGTGGTAGTGGTTTGTTTTGTTGTTGTTGTTGTTGCATTTTCTTTAAAGACACGTCTTAAATGTCTTAACTAAAAACAAACAAACAAACAGAAGAAAGAATAGCTGAAAGAATTTAAGCACTAGGTGAGAAAAAAGGAAGATGTATTCTTTTTTAAAGTAATCTTTCATCAGCACTGAAAACAAGACTACATAAGCCTAAGGTTTAGTCCCGATGACTATGGAGGTCAACCAAGTGACACAGTCTAGAAAAAAATTGTGGAATTTGGTTCAGTACAAATTTTAATCCCTGTCCTAGTACTGAATCAGTCAGGGAAAGGAAGAAAGTGGCATTAATTCAGCACTCATATGCCAAGCCTTTCAAATTTATTTCCATTTAATTCTAATAAAACCCTAGGAGATGGTATAGCCACTTTTCAGGTTTAAAAAAAAAAAAAAAAAACGGTACTGGGAAGACAGTTTATTTGCTGAACTTCATAAAGCTATAGATGGAGGGAGTAAGTTTCAAACCACTCCGTGTCTCTGCCCAGCCAGTTGCCTCATTCATGTATGTGAAGAAAAATGAAAGGGGGAAGCTTTATGTAGATGTTGGTAAAAATCCAGCTCTAGAGTTGAAGATAAAATAGTTCCCTCCTCCAACTTTGGATGGTGAGGTGGAACATTTATTCCTAACTCCTCATGTTTTCATGGAGGAAGGTAATTTCCACTCCACTCTCCAGGAGAGTGCCTGTGCCTGTGAGGAAGGTGTGTTCTTCTCTCCACCTCATTATTTACTCCTTCCAGGACAGGAGGAATGGCTTCTTTTTAAAGTGGAGTTTGGCAGAAGGAAATGATTGTGCCCAAATCACTCTTTTCAGCAATACAGACATTCTCTGCTTCTCGGGGAGCTTTCAGTCCAGGGTCTCCCCTGAGAGACTGGTTGGCAATTGTCCAACATTGCTGGAAACTGCAGTTCAGGGGGATTAGAAGGTATTAGAGGGATCACTAGGGTGGCATCTTTAAGCCACATTCTTTGATCAGCTTTGTCAGTAAGAAAGCTAGCATTTTGATCTTCTTTGTCTATCTCTCAGCTGGTTTGAAACTGGGAAGAGAAAATTATTTTATTTTTTGGCTACTGGAAACCTCAAAAATAGGCAGGACAAAGTCCAGAGGATCAATGTTGTTTTAAAAAAATTCATATATAGATGTATACATATATTTATGAATTTCATATATAAAATTATCACTAAAGATAATGTAATAATTTTCATTTCTACTTCTGAAGGAGAAAGAAAAATCACTGCCAAAATATTTTGGGGAAATTGAATGACTAATATGTTAAAGGAAGAGCAGAGAAAGGATGTTGAGGTCAGCTTGCTTTTTCTGCTGGGATAACACCAAGTCAGCAGAGCCCATTTTAATGGCTGCTCCCTACAGAGCTGTACTTCTTATGATGTTTCAATATTTTACATTCCTTTTTAGCCCTGGTCAGCAGCTGCCCTACAAATTTGTTTTCTTTTATGTGCATGTTGGGAGAAAGACATGGGAGTACTTCTTTGTATGAGTGGTTTCATATTAGGGTTTTAGTGTGATTTTTTTTTTTTCCCCCAGAGTATCTGTAAATGTTCTGAAGAGGTGTGTCTCTGTGGACAGAAGTCTGTCTATGAAATTTTCTTGATGGCTCGCCTGCCAGATATAAATCCTGTCAGTCTTCAGGGTGTCCAGTTAGGCCATCTGTGCATGCAGGTGTCAGGGGTGCTTCTTCAAGACAGTGGCACACACAGGTCTCTGTTATGTGTGGGTGTCACTATTAATCTCTTGGTATATTTTTATTCCAGTTAGGTATTGCGTCCAGGGGTCTCTGAGAATCGAAGAATTTACCCATCAGTTCTTAGAACTTCTGTTC
The DNA here is from genome assembly GCF_964374135.1 of Grampus griseus. Taxonomy (NCBI): domain Eukaryota; kingdom Metazoa; phylum Chordata; class Mammalia; order Artiodactyla; family Delphinidae; genus Grampus; species Grampus griseus. The sequence goes on from NC_139003.1 coordinate 38,175,683, forward strand.
ATCTAAACTATCATATGTTTGAACATTGCTTTGGAACTTGCTTGCCAACTCTGAATCCATCCTATGAAAATAGGACCCTTTAAAGTAAAACTACTCCTAAAATAGTACCACTGTTTAACCACTTGCTAAGGCCAAAAATCTAGGCGTAATCTTTGATTGTTCTTATTATCTTGTATCTAAACTATCAAGTCTGTTCAAGTCTACTTTCAAAATATATCTTGTATCTGACCACCTTGGAGTCCTCTGTCATTATTATCACAGTTCAAGGTACTATCATCTTTTGCTTGTCTGAATTACTGCAAAAGCCTCCGGACTAGTTTCCCTAGCAGTGCTTCCCCTCTGTTCTTCATACAGGCTATTTTCTACAGACATTCAGAATTATATTTTTAAAAGGCCAATTAGATCGCATCACTGTCCTTCAGTTTCTTCCCATTAGTCTTTATCATAGCCTATAAGGACCTGCCTGATGTGGCCTTTGATTTGTTCTGTTACCTCATCTGATTCACTCTCCCCCATACACATTCTGTCATGGTCACACTGTTTCTCACACAAGTCAAGTTAGTTCCTATTTCAGCGTCTTTGCACTTCATTGTCCCTCTGCTTGGAACAGTCTTTAACAAGCAATGCTTACCGAGTTCCTGCTATACTAGGGACTACCCCAGTCCTGGGAACTAGAGCTTTCAACAAGACAAAATTTTTGTTCTCAGAAAGCCTTCATCAAATAGGAGAAAAACGGACAATAAGCAAAAAACCAAATGTATAATAATTTAGGAGATCGGAAATCAGGAGAAGAAGAATAGAAAATGATAAGTATAAGACACACTATTTTATGTAAACTACTTGGCGAAGGCCTCTCTGATGAGATGACTCGTGAGCAAGACCTGGAGGGAATGAGCGAGTGGCCACGTGGCTATTTGGGGGAAGCGTATTCCAGGCAGAACAGCAAGTACAAAGGCCCTGAGGCATGAGAGTGCTAGATGCTTTTAAGGAAGAGCAGGGAGACCGGTGTACCTAGAATGCAACAAGCAAGGCAGGGAGAGTGGTAGGAGAATAAAAATTAGCAAGGTGGTGGAGGTCCAGATCATGAAGAGTTCTGTAGGCCATTAAGGACTTTAGCTTTTAAGCTGTATCACGAAGAAAGCCATGGGAAGGTTTTGAGCATTGAAGTAACATGATCTTACTTAAACTTTTAGAAGAGTAATCTTCCTACTCTGTTTGAGAGTAGACAGTATAAGAGGGAAGATAGAAGCAAAAAATGACTAGTTAGGAGGTGTCTGTAATAGTCAAGACAAGACGGATAGTGGTGTGAAGTCATAGATCCTGGATGTATTTCAAAGGAAGACCTAGATTTCACAGGGTCTGCTGATAGATTGAGAGAAAGGAAAAATGGAAGGCAACTCTAAGGATTTTGGCCTCAGCAGTTGGTAAATCCATCCTAGTTACTATTGTTGTAATAAACTTAGTGACCTAAAATATCCATATTATTTTGCTCTCAGGTTCAATGGGTTAGGAATTCAAACAAGGCCCAGGAGGGAGCCCTCGTCTCTGTTCCACAGTATCTGGAGCCTCAGTTGGGACAACTCATTGATAAGGGACTAGAGTTATCTGGAAGTGTCTTCATTCACATGTGTAACAGCTGATGCTAGATTTTGGTTAGGGCCTCGGCTTTGTTAGCTGGAACACCTACCCATGGCCTCTCCAGGTAGTCTCCAGTTTGGGCTTCCACATAGCAAAGCAGCTAGGTTCTAAGAGCGAGTGACCCAAGAAAAGCAAATGAAGGTGCATGGAATTTTCATAATCTAGTCTTAGAAATCACATAAGGCTACTTTCCCAATATTCTATTGGACAAAGCAGTCACAAAGTTCCACCCAGATTAAAGGAAGAGGGGAGGACACATTACCACTCAATGGAAGGCATGTCAAGGCAAGAGGAGCACATCCAGTGGATGTTATTGTGGCAGCCATCTTTGCAATACACAGTCTGCAATGGGGAAGACTGTGAGAGTAGCAAGTATGTGTGGGATCTCAAAATTAAGAATTAGATTAGAAGCATTTTATTTGTGATACATATTAGACAACTAAGTGGAAACGTCGATTAAGCAGTTGGATACCTGAATCTGGAGACGGTCTGTGGGCTGCAGATACATTTGGAAGTCATTAATCTACTTAAAAACATGGCCTGGATGATGCAGAGTGAGTGTAAATAGGGAAGAGAAGTCCCCAGGACTGAGGCCTGAACCACTTCAATGTTCCAAGTCAGGAAGATGAGAAGGAACCAGCCAGGAAGACTGAGATGGGTAGTCAGTCCTGCTAAGAGGGTGGTGTGCTCAAAACCAAAAGAGGAAAAAATTTCAAGAGAATGCACTGTGTCAAGTGCTGTTGGAAGATGGAGACTGTGGATTGACTTTAGCAATAAGACAGTTATTGATGACTCTGAAGAGCTATCTCCTTGAGTGGTGGAGCTCAAAACCAGTTGGGGTGGGTTCAAGAACAAATTGGAGGAAAAGAAGGCTTTGAGTAGAAAGAGCTATTTGGAAGATTTCAGCTGCAAAGGGAAATAGATGAACGGTGTGGAATGGTTTTTAGAGGGAGCTATTAGGTCAAAAATAAATATGATTTATCTTTTTATTCTCAGGATGGACGATATTAGTGCATATTTGTATGCTAGTGGGGAAGAAAGTGGAATAAATAATGGAGAGGGCACATCTGCAAGAGTGAAGTCCTTGAGCAGGCAAGAGGGTATGGCATGCAGTCTAATCAATATTTGCTTGTTTCCCTTCCTCAGCTCATCCAGATACCTGCTCAAATGTCCCTCCTCAGAAAAATCTGCTCTAACTACTATGTAGAAGCTCATACCCTTCTCTCTTAACCTGCTCTATTGTTCGTGGCATTCTGCCATTAGACATTTGTGTCCTATCACCCGTCAGAATGTAAGCTCTATGAGAGCAAGGATTTTGCCTGTCTTGTTCATTGACCTATTCCTAGCACCTAGAACCTGGTGTGTAGAGGGTATTTAGAAAAATGTTTTGAGTGAATGACTGCTGAATGAATGGAAGAGTGTGTATTTCTATGTGAATCTTTTTGTTTGGCTTAGTACTTTTTAAAAATTATTTTATAAACATTAGCAGTTCAAATGTGATTTTGACATCACTTTTTAATTAGGACATCATTTTGAGACTTCTAGGAATGAAAGCATGACTTAATGGGAAAATAATTTGGCAGATTTTATACAGCATAATACTCATCCTTAGCAACTTGATGACTTTGGAAAATGGATCCTCATTTGACAGACTCCCTAGATAAGAAATTGTCATATACACTTGTTTAATACCCTCCTACACCCTCCAGTGTTCACGTTAAATAGCAGTTCAGTTGCTCAGGAGAGGGGACTGAATATCAAGAGGAAAGATATAAGGAAGGTCCTGCAAGGTTCTTAGAAAAGTACCTGTCCATCCTCTAACTCATCTTACCTGCTAGGAAAATGTGCACGATAACATGTTGGTAGTTCACTGGGTAAAGAGAGTATTGAGACATTTCCAATTAATGTTAGGGAAACATTTTCCTCAGACAATCGTAAGTTCACAGTATCGTTATCTTGGTAACTATGACAAATGAAAACATTCACTCCACTTTCCTCTCTTATAAGTCACTTCTTATTGATTTGTCATGTCAGGCAGTACTGGATTTTCATACACTTCTTTTTTTCTTTAGAGTAAGAACGTAATTTCACAGCAAGAAAAGAATAATATCGTTGTAGAATATCATCCTGTATATCCTAAGTTTCTTTTATTTGGCGAGCACTCCAAATTCAACTATCGACTTACAAAGCTGTGTTATTTTTCATGATGTTTTTGGCTTTCAGTATTATGGAGAAATGCCTGATTAAAAGGAAGTCTGCAAGTAAATTCCCAACATGCCCTTTGGCGGCTTTTTCATTTCACTTAGAGGTGGGAGCAGGTGGTGTCATTTAAATTAAATACATCATGTCTCAGTTGGCAGGAGAACAGCGTTCAGTGATGAAATATCCCTGCAATGAATCTCATTAATTGTTTACCAATTTGTGAACTTTATTTATATTTGCATACAGTAATACAAGTACAATGAGGTGTTGTATATTTGGATTATGCTTAGTGTTAAGTTTAACTATAAGCTGTAAAAGGCCTTTGGTATAACAGCACTGAAGTGGTGATGTATGAGTGCCAATCCATCATCTACACAGGCCCTCCCCGCCCACCCAACAGACTTGTTTCATTTCCTCCATTTTCCAGTGAAGTGATAGCAATTTCACAAAACTGTGGCCCAGCTTAAGCCCACACTATTTTTAGCATCTTCACTCTGGAAGAAGATAGAACAGATCCTATTTGAACTTTCATGTGTTTCCAAAGTCATAATACTCCTGCAAATTATAATGTTTAGCTAGCATGTAAATGTTTTTAAATGTCCAGTTGCAACTAAAAATCCATCTGGTCTTTTTACTGAAAGATATACTTTTAGATTCAAGTAACCATGTATTATATTCAATACAGCTTATTAGAAAAATAACTCTAGGAACATTAGACTAAAATAATTACTTTCTTTTTATGTGGCTGTTTCCATCATGGAATATTTGAGCAAATATAAAAACTTACAGTAGTTAAGAAATATATATTGGTAGGTAATGTGCAAAAAAATACAGCATTATTTCTTTTTGTTGTTTTGTTTTTATTTAATACTATTTTTTATTGAAGTATAGTTGATTTATACTATAGTGCCAATCTCGGCTGTACAGCAGAGTGACTCAGTTATACAGATATATACATTCTATTTTAATATTCTTTTCCCATATGGTTTATCACAGGATATTAAATATAGTTCCCTGTGCTATACATTTGGACTTTGTTGTTTATCCATTCCAAAGGTAATAGTTTGCATCTACTAACCCCAAACTCCCCTCCCCCTTGGCAACCACAACTCTGTTCTCTATGTCAGTGAGTCTGTTTCTATTTTGTATATAGGTTCATTTGTGCCATATTTTAGATTCCACATAAAAGTGATATCATGTGGTATTTGTCTTTCTTTCTGACTTCACTTAGTGTGATAATCTCTAGTTGCATCCATGTTGCCGCAAATGGCATTATTTTGTTCTTTTTTATGGCTGAGTAGTATTCCGCTGTATATATGTACCACATCTTCTTTATCTATTCATCTGTCAATGGACATTGAGATTGTTTTCATGTTTTGGCTATTGTGAACAGTGCTGCTGTGAACATAGGGGCGCATGTATCTTTTTGAATTATAGTTTTGTCCATGAGTGGGATTACTGGATCATATGGTAATTCTATTTTTAGTTTTCTGAGGAACCTCCATACTGTTTTGCATCCATGCAAACAGTGGCTTTACCAGCTTAGATTCCCACCAACAGCATAGGAGGGTTCCCTTTTCTCCACACCCTCTCCAGCATTTTTCGTTTGTAGATTTTCTGATGATGCCCATTCTGACTGGTGTGAGGTGACACCTCATTGTAGTTTTGATTTGCATTTCTCTAATGATTAGTGATGTTGAGCAGCTTTTCACGTGCTTCTTGGCCATCTGTATGTCGTCTTTGGAGAAATGTCTATTAAGGTCTGCCCATTTTTCGATTGGGTTGTTTATTTTGTTAAGTTGTATGAACTGTTTGTATATTTTGGAGATTAAGCTCTTGTCTGTCCCATCATTTGCAAATATTTTCTCATTGGCTGTCTTTTTTTTTTTTTTTTTTATGGTTTCCTTTGCTGTGCAAAAGCTTGTAAGTTTGATTAGGTCCCACTTGTTTATTTTTGTTTTTATTTCTATTGCCTTGGGAGACTGACCTAAGGAAACATTAGTATGTTTTATGTCAGAGAATGTTTTGCCTATTGTCTCTTCTAGGAGTTTGATGGTGTCATGTCTTATGTTTAAGTCTTTAAGCCATTTTGAGTTTATTTTTGTGCATGATGGCAATATTTGTAATAAGTATCCTTTTTCTGAATTCATCATTTTCATTTCTAAAAGGACTTATGTGCCAAGGTCTGGGCTGCCTTGTGGAAAATGTGAAAAAAAACTTAAGATAGCCTCTCTCTTTCAAGGAATATAAAGTATCTTTGAAAAACTAGGTACAAACATATGAAAAAAAGAAATATCAATGTACAATTGACAAATTATGTGGAACCAAACAGGTATTATTACAGATCAGAGTAAAGACATTTTGTTGCAGTACTTTCCATCATTAAAAGTTTTTACTTATGATAGGTACCTAGTGATACAGCCTATTGGACAATAAGACATTGCCCCAATAAAATAAAGCCAATATGGTTTATAGTGACTTTATATTGATAAATATGCATTTCTGTCATTGGTGAGCCAAGATATTATCTTGAAAAGACTAATAGGGGATGGAAGACATTGATTCTATCTTTGCTTCACCACTTGTGCTATGTGGCCTTGAAGAAGTCACTCCTTTTCTTTTCTTTTTTAAAAAGAATTTTTATTGGAGTATAGTTGATTTACAATGTTTTGTTAGCTTCTGCTGTACAGCCAAGTGAATCATTTATACATATACATACATCCACTCTTTTTTAGATTCTCTTCCCATATAGGTCATTACAGAGTATTGAGTAGAGTTCCCTGTGCTATACAGTAGGTTCTTATTAGTCATCTATTTTATATATAGTAGAAGTCAGTGATTTTCTGATTATTTATCTAGTAATAAAATGGGAAGTTGCGTGGAAAATCTAATGTGTTAGAGCTCATTTTTGCTCTCCCAACTGATCGTATAGTTCTAATTCTGGAAAAGATCCATGGGACTCTATACCACTGCAGAGAGTGAGAACATCTGATTTTCAAGTTTACAGGAACCATTTCTAAGCCCAGCCATGTTAATGCTGAATCACCAGCAACAGAACTAGAAATATAAATAAGAAGGTATGCTATTGAAAAATAACAAAGTGATAAGTGGGAGATTACATTGATGCAGATTTTTAAAAGATGGTAAGTTTTGTTTCGAGGATATTTGTCTGGTTAAAACACACGCTTTCAGTTTTAATCTCTTTTTACCAATAGCTTTTGGGTCAAAAGGACCTCAGCCATAATGGAACATTCTGAATTCTTCTGCTACCTGTTGTAATTTTAATACCAAAATTTATGTATTATATCTGAATCTAATCCTCTAAAAAGAACATATCATGGAATTAATGACAAATTACAATTGACTTTATTTCTGACAAAATATAACTTCTAATTTCATGTATTAGAAAATATATTACAAATATGGTTAAGTGTCCGATTTAAGAAGTATTAAGACTTTATTTAACAGGAGAATATAATTAAAATTTTAAGATTTCCAGTGGAGAAATACACATGCATGCACACACACACTAAACTTCAAGTTAGAACTGTGTTTGGCTTCCAGCTCTGCTTTCTATGCCTGTATGACATTAAGAGAATCATTTCATATAGCTGACCTCAACTTCCTCAATTACTGAATGGGAAGCAGTAAGAGCTACCTTACAGAGTTCTTGTTAGAAGTCATCAGGTAACATATATGCAAGCATATGTAAAGCAAGATGCAGTTATAAGAAAAAAACATTGATCTCTAAGAATTAAATATTGTAATAAAATTTCAGCTGGGAAGTTGTCTGCATAGTCTCCTTTTGATGAGTCCATGGTTACTTTTCTAGAGCCATTTACTTTTCTTCTAAATCTGGAATTAGCCAACAATAGCTCACAGGCCAAACCCAGCCCACCACCTATATTGCAGTAAAGTTATATTGGAACACAGCCGTGCTCATTCGTTAACCTGATGTCTGTGGCTGCTTTCATGCCATGACAACAGAGATGAATATGTGCAACAGAGACCATTGGGCCCCCAAAGCCTAAAATATTTACCATCTGGCTCTTTATGAAAAAAGTTCACTGACTTCTGACCTAAATCATCACGTTTAGCTGAATCTCATTTAATGAAGAATGAGGAGAAGGTTAATTTTTCTGCTGTTTCAAACGAGAATTTGAATACAGTTATTGGAGATTATGTAGGACAAAGTATTTCTCCAACTAGGTCAGTGGCCATATAGTTTGATACTTTTGCCTTGATCACCCTCTTGGGAGTTATATCACACACTCTTAAAATAGGAAAAATTGGATCTTGGTAATGGGCAAATCAGGAAGAAAATGAAGAAGGCTTACACCTCATTGACCTCCCTCAGGGAGACCCAGTTTAGCAGAGCAAGGAGCTGACGGAGACTCCTCAGCTTGGTTTGTAGAGTAAGACCGGGGACGAGGGTCACGTTAGCTCTTTTTCAAGTCTCTTCTTGCGTTGAGTATCATCATTGCCTCTTCAAACTGTAATAAAATAGAACTCATATATTTATTCGGCAGTAAACTCCAAAGCTAAACAATGATTCACATTAAAAAAGAACATGGAGGTTACTCTTGAGCAAATTTTACTCAGGCAAAGAGGATTATTTGTTAAAATGTTGGAGAATTATATGCTTTCCACTCTGAAATGTGGACAGACTTTCTGAAGAATCAAGCAGCATTCTTTGAGATATTTCCTTCTGTTCATATAGAAAGTAGTATCTTTCTTTAGTATCTTTATAAAAAACAAAGTTTCTATTGCCATGATAAAGCAGATTTTTATCCCTGTGAATAGATTTTAGCAATAAAATATTAAAATATGAAAAATAACCTTAAGAACACAAGTATACATGTAAATATATATGTACAGAAATGTGTGTATGTATATATGAATATATGTGTACATAATTAGCTTACACTCCCAGGGTATCACTGTGGGAGGTGAAGAGTATACGTGTCCTAATCCACAAAGTTATCTAAAGTTTATTTTACATATTAGCAACGGACTCTCTGGCACATGGACAAATGTTTTGTAGATTCAGTATTTCTAATATGATAGTTTCTATACTTTTGCTTCTGGTATTATATCATTTATTCAGCAGATACTTAAATCTGAGTCATGCAAAAGCAGATATTAACCTGTGTTTACAGAGCTTACTAATTGGAGAAATGGACATTATATAGTCTCTGAAATATGTGTGTGGGAGAGAGAGATGCCCATATTAAGGGTGTGTGGTGTATTATCCCTTCAGATGAAATCTGGAGGATAACTTGGAGTCAACTAGAAAAAAAAAGAAGGAAAAGAATAAAGCTCAGGCAGAGAGCATACAAAGACCTTGTGGTGAGAAGAAGGAAAATACCGGAAACTAAGAGAAGGTGAGGGGCAAAGCAGGAGAGGGGGAGTGTAGTGCTCGATGAGGCTCTTCAGTGGTGATGTCTGATAGAAATAGAATACAAGCCACATAGGTAATCTTTAAATTTGTTAGCCATGTTAAAAAGTGGAAGAACATGGAATTACTTTTCATAATGTTTTATTTAACTCAGTATTTCCAAAATATTATCTCAACATGTAATCGATATTAAAAATTACTGAGATATCTTACTGTTTTTCACACTGTCTTTAAAATCTAGTATATGTTTTATAGTCACAGCATGTCAATATTCAGACCAGCCACACTTCAAGTGCATAATGGCCACATATGGTAAGTGGCTACCACATCGGATGATTGAACTCTAGAGCACTGGTTCTCAGCCCTGGTGGAACAGGAGAGCTCTCAGTGGAACTTGTAAAAAATCTGGCTGCCTAGGCCCATCCCGGACTAATTACACCAGAATCTTTGAGGGTGCGACCTAAGCATCAGAGTTTTTATTAAAGTTTTCTGAGCGATTCCAGTGTGCAGTCAAGTATGAGGACCACTGTGTGGACTGGGGACCTTGTTGAGGGGTTTTGCATTTATCCAAGAACAATGATAAACCTTTAAAGAGTTTTAAACAGGGATATAGCATGATTGGATTTACATTTTTATAAGAGCACTCTGGTGAAATCACAGAGAACAGATGAGAGGGAAAAAAGTAGATAAAAATGCTGGCTGATCCTTTAGGTGGCTTTGGCAGTAGCCCAGTTCAGAGATAATGACTTCATGGTAGATAGAGATGGAATCAAGAGTTTTTTAGAAGATAAAGAGTCTTGATTACAGATTGAATGTGGAGTGAGAGGGGAGAGATGCTGTTCAGTGTGATGGAGGAAGCTGCAAAAAAAATGCAAAAGTTACATGACTTTTACATGGCTTTTTTTGCATTGTTAGTTTTAACTGGAAACTTTAATAGCTTGGCTACTGATAATAAATTATAAAACTTTGATAGTTAAATTGTGCTATCCTTTATGAGTTGTTTATTCATTTTGTAGACCTGAAAGAAACTGCACACTTGTATTTTCTGTTCACCATTTCAGAGGAAGATTATGAAGAGAGCATCTTAAAAGGCAAATATAAACGTTTTTGCATATCATGAGTTTTGAGTCTGTGTATCCAGATACTTTAAAATGTACAATAAGACCTTTCCATTGCTGAAGGAGCTTATAGGTTTTTCTTTTAAGTATTTATTCATTAACTAACACTGTAGGAGTTTAAGAATTTTATCATTGAAGAGGAATATTACCTGTTTAATTTTTGTCACCTAAGTCATCCAGGGGAAAGGCAAATTGGAGAGTTAATTCTTCGATTGTCAGCCTCATGATTCATTTAGGTCCTTGTGAAGAAAAGATTTATTTGTTCCAGAGTTAGAGCATGTTACGGTCTTCCCTGTTCTGTATATCCTCTGATAGCTGAGTTTAAGCTAGTTAGACCCAAGATAGGGAACAAGAAAACATGTTAGCATATATACTCCTCTGAAATTCACCGTTCCTATGCCAACCCCAATGTACTCCAGTACTCCCATCCCTAGCTCATATCCTTCCAGGAAAAATCACGATTCTTCCTTATTTATTCCTCTTCTATTACTTGAACCTATGCACTGAAATTTATTTATCTTCACTAAGGCTTCTGGGTTGTTATCCTTTCTGAAGTTTTATTTTCAGGGTCTCTTCTGTTCTTTCTATACCTCTGTTCTGCAAACCTCTTTATTCTCTTAGTCCCAGGAGGCAACAAATCTCCACACTCCTGAAAATACCACCTGGTCATATTATCTATCCAAGGCAAGTGAGAGTTTTGTACATCACTCAAGATTTAATGCAAGTCTAAACCAAGAATTTCTGGAGGATCTGGTGCTCTTAAACAAATTAGATATCTGGCTGAGTACCTATTGTTAGCTTAAGTGTTGAGTCTATATGAATATAAACAGAACTTTCTCATATATATTTTTTTAATTGAAGAGACATTGTGTTAAAATAAACATGGCTTAAAGGGACTACTTGGTCAAATTGCCTTAAAGACCATCAAAACACTGTTTAAAAAAAAGTTTGCAAATAACCTATATGGTTTTGGTGCTCATCTGTTCCCCTTTCCCAACGGAGTTGCATTAACACACTTAAGCAAATGACACATTGTCAGGAAATGAAGCTGTCAATTGGAAATGCTAAGGTAAAGCCTCCTAGAGCTGTTAGAATCATACGGCCAGGTAGACTCTTATACGCTGTTGTTGATTTTCCCTGTATTGTTAATTCTAATCGAAAGTAGTCATGTCTTTTGCCTGTTTTTGAACATATAATCTTCCTGAGGATTGGAGTTTGTACCCTGTCCACCTCAGGCTTAAAATATGTTTGCAGTCATAAATTATAAGTCCAGTGAGTGTCTCAGAATCTTTTTTTTTTTTTTCGGTATATGTCTGGATTTAAAGGCCAGAGATGGCCAAGGAGTCATACTGAAACAAGGCTGAATGGAGTGGAGATTTTTCTGTCTTGGACTCAACCATACCCCATTTAGGTCCTTATTGGGTGGACTCAACCCTATAAATTAATCTTCAGGTCTCATCTCTTCTACCCACAACCAGGTTAGAAAGAAACTTGGATAAGAAGCTAATCTTTTCCCATTTCATATTCAAAGAAGGTACCTTTAAATTAATTGAATAAAGTGATTATTCTCCTTTATTGGAAGAAAGAATTTGATTTATATTGCCTATTAATTTTTCAAAGAAGTTTAAGGGCTATATAGCAGATCACCTCAGGTATATAACTATAATGAAACTTTATGTGTAATTTTTGTTATTAAAATAAGTATAATTAGGCTGACTTCCCTTATAATTATCTCTTTAAAGTTTTATTTCGGGCAAAGGCTATTGTTAATATTTTATATGGGTCTGTTTTATTTTGGATCAAGATTTTTGACAATTCATAACGTGTTGTCAGATAAGTTCCATTTATATCTTGCCTAAATTTTACTTGAATGTGGAAAAGGAGTATTTCAGTTCATTTTGGGAACATATCCTGTGGATGGTTTTCTTGAAATAAATTATCTTTATTTTAGAAATAAAAATAATATATTGAACTAATATTTGATGTTATTGATAACTAATAATACCATAATGGCAAATTAAAATTTGGTAATTTATTTTTTACCATTCTGAAGCTGGAGATTAAGGGAAAAGCAATGCATTCAATTCATTTAAAATTATTTGAAAAATGTACGTCTTTTAGCTTATATTTGCAATATGTGGAACAAAACATAGGCTGCACTAGGCTGAGAATTTTTACTTAGTGTAGTGAATATAGATGCTCTACATTATTGGAGAAAAGAAAGGAGCACATTTCTTCAACTGCTAATTTAATAAATGGATGATTTTTGTAGCACAGGATCATATACATTACTGAGGGAAGCGTACAACTTTTTGGTTTGCCCTGTATTAATGTCAAACCTGGTATATATAACTAAAAGCCTCTTCGGCGATCCATGAGTTCCTATAAAATCATGATCAAAATTATCCTTACATTCTGCAAGGTTAACAAATGGTGTGTACGTATAAATCCTAACTTCAAACATTTTAGTCTCCTACCGAAAATCCTGCATTAACACGTAATAAGCCCACACTAGTGGAGCTACTGTCTTATGCAGCTTGTAAACTCAGGAGACAGAGAAGCCAAATCATAAGAGGTAGGGACTCGTGCAGAAGCCTGGCACCTGCCCCTTTGCTGTGAGGAACTAGAAGGGTGTGGTGAAGGCAGCCTCCTTCTCTAAATAAGATAGGTACACTTGAGTTTAGGTAAATAAAAGTCACATTTAAATGCAGATAGGTTTAAGGTAAGGCTTCCAGACTTTTTTTTAATCAACTTACACTTTACCAGGAATCAATTGACTGACTCCTAATTAAGAACAAACCACAGTGAGAATGGAGAAGGGGCACTGACCATAGGGAGAGGTATTGTGAGGGGTTAGGCAGGTTGTGGGCTTGAAGAATTGTGACATGAGAGGGTGGAGGTGCCCAAAATAATAGGATCGATCGATGTCTGAAAGTTTACCTCTGAATATACTCTTGATGTCTACATGGGAGTTAGTTCTACATCTGCAGAGAAAGACATCGGGAAGATGGTTTTTTTAAGTAGTACTTTTCTTTTTTTCCAGTGGTGAATTATCACATCTCTTTATAGCACCAGTGTAAACCATAACAGTTGGTGTTTTTAAACACAATATCATTTTTCCATCTACTGTATAGAGAAATAATCCAGAGAGTCAGCTTCTAATTCAATTACAGGAATTAAACAGTACACTTAATTTTCTGAATACTAATTTATATCAACCTTGTTTCTGAAGCTTTGGTGCAAGGCACTCAAAATACAATGAAGTAGGAAAGGGAACAAGGAGATCTCAGAGCTTCCTAAAGAGATTCATATCTAGGCAGCCAGATAAATAAATTGTGTATCAAAGATGACTTTAAAGACAGTACAAAAAGTAGAAAAATGACCTACCAATTTTATTTAATTAGCATTAGAGGATATGCTCTTAGTAGTACTCATGCTAAAAGGCTTGTAGGAAATACTCATTCCATGTATTTCCTTTACAGCCAACCTGTGGTTTAAAAAACCATTGACCTCAAAGTTCCGATCTGCTACTAACTTCTTGGGTAGAAAATTCCCTAGGAAATCTATTCCTCTGTTTCCTTTACCGTGGAAAGAACAATAGTAATTATTGCTGTTACCACGGCCCATGGAGAACTGTTTAGAGTTTCAGAGCTAGCTACATAGAGTAGCACATGACCAAAAATGCCCATGAGTTAGAAGTACAATATTTCCTGTGCCATGCTTCATTCCAAGTCATGCCCTGCTCAGTGTCTGAACCTCCAACATGTTGGAAAAGAATAGACGCTGTTACAGTTCTCAGGGCAGTGATGGTATCTCAAGTGGTGGTTCTTATAGCACCTATGTTACAGCCCTCTCCTGGGCTTGTTTAAAACTGTAGTTTCTTTGGTCCCACCCCTGACTCTCTCAATAGGGTTCTTTTGTCCAAGTAAGTTATTTTCTACACTAAAATTTGAGAACCATTGTCTTAGAGGTTTCTAAATTATGGAAGAAATAAAAATAATTTTGCTTTGCTCTGTTTTCGTTTATTTTTACATTGAAAAAGGATAACTGATAAGAATAATATCAGAGCAATGAGGATAAAAACATTGACTAACTTACAACAGAAGTAAATGATGATGCATGTATATCCTAAGAGATTGTCTTCATCTTTATATCTCCAATGCTGCTTTCATTATATGGCATAGGTGCTAAGTAGGTGTTTCTTGAATAGAAGACAACGTTCTGAATTGTTCAGTGTCTTCTATTTGCTAATTTTGTTTTAAAAAAAACTAGTTTCTTTAAGATCTATATTTACTCACATGTAAAAACACCAAATTTTAACTCTATTTTTTTTTAATCCACAAAAGCTTTTGGATTCTCTGTCCATTAGGTTTTTCCACCAAAAAACTTTTACATGACAAAATATTTTTTACATCCTACATTTTTGCCTTCATTTGGTGCCTCTAGAAGCCAGATGTTCATCTTAGTTAAGTTGACATACTCTCATCATCTTCTTTCTAACCCAGCCTTGCCTTAAAAACTGCCAAGAAGTTTTAAGTGTGGGTGTTCTCAGTAAAAGAATTCACTGCTGTCCATCAGTTAGAAAATGTTAGGTTTCCTTTTTTAGACTAGCAGAACAATAAATGAAAAACAAGTCAAACTCTTAGAACAGGAAAGACTTATTTTCTGCTTCTTAAAATTAAAATAATCTATTCATTTTAAAATAAGAGACTGTACCCACAACCACCAAACCGTATCTTTTTTGGCAGTTTATTTGGTATTAAGATTATTTTCTCTCTTGTAACTGTCAATATGGAAATTTTAGTGTAGTGGATCTGCAAGCCACCACTATAACATGCTCAGAATAACACATATTGTAGCAAAAATAATGCAGAATGACACTTCTGCCAAACACATTTATAGAATGAAGCTTATATAATACAAGACATCCTATTCTGGAAGCAATGTTCATTCTCTAGCTCTGCAGCTTTCTCAGCAGCATTCCTCAATATTATTTTTGGTATAGAATGTTCTCACTAAATTAACGGGCTAAAGAAACTATTCGATTTATGGGGTCTTACTGGAGCAGCAAGATTTAAACTATTTTTTCTAGGGAAAAAATATAGTGTAGGAAATGTGTATGAGTGGGAGGTTTGATTGCTCCCAAAGTCTCCAAAATAATTGTGTCTTGCTTATTAGTATTGCTACAAACTCATTTTTTCCCCTCATGGGAAACAATAGCCTGTGGGGTGGCAATAGCCTAGAGGGGTTGCATTCATGTATTTGTTGTCTGTATCTTCCAAATATGGCCTGACCAGGTGATTGTCAGGCACATGAGGTGGGCTCCTATGATATTTGCACAGGGATACAGAGTTTTTATCCAAGAAGCCCACAGCTCAGAATGGGGTGCTGGTGAAAAGAAGGCACGTGGAAAAGGATTTGAGACATTCCCAGGAATTTTCAGCGATGCTAAGCCCTCACTTTCTTTTTTTTTTTTTTTTTAACATCTTTATTGGGGTATAATTGCTTTACAATGGTGGTCAGTTTCAGCTGTATAACAAAGTGAATCCGTTATACATATACATATGTTCCCATATCTCTTCCCTCTTGCGTCTCCCTCCCTCCCACCCTCCCTATCCCACCCCTCCAGGCGGTCACAAAGCACCGAGCTGATATCCCTGTGCTATGCGGCTGCTTCCCACTAGCTATGTTTGATAGTGTATATATGTCCATGCCTCTCTCTTGCTTTGTCACAGCTCACCCTTCCCCCTCCCCATATCCTCAAGTCCGTTCTCCAGTAGGTTTGTGTCTTTATTCCTGTCTTAACCCTAGGTTCTTCATGACATTTTTTTTCTTAAATTCCATATATATGTGTTAGCATAGGGTATTTGTCTTTCTCTTTCTGACTTACTTCACTCTGTATGACAGACTCTAGGTCTATCCACCTCATTACAAATGGCTCAATTTCGTTTCTTTTTATGGCTGAGTAATATTCCATTGTATATATGTGCCACATCATCTTTATCCATTCATCCGATGATGGGCTCTTAGGTTGTTTCCATCTCCGGGCTATTGTAAATAGAGCTGCAATGAACATTTTGGTACATGACTCTTTTTTTTTTTTTTTTTTTTTTTGCGGTACACGGGCCTCTCACTGTTGTGGCCTCTCCCGTTGCGGAGCACAGGCTCCGGACGTGCAGGCTCAGCGGCCATGGCTCACGGGCCCAGCCGCTCTGCGGCATGTGGGATCTTCCCGGACTGGGGCACGAACCCGTGTCCCCTGCATCGGCAGGCGGACTCTCAACCACTGCGCCACCAGGGAAGCCCAACATGACTCTTTTTGAATTATGGTTTTCTCAGGGTATATGCCCAGTAGTGGGATTGCTGGGTCATATGGTAGTTCTATTTGTAGTTTTTTAAGGAACCTCCATGCTGTTCTCCATAGTGGCTGAACCAATTCACATTCCCACCAGCAGTGCAAGAGTGTTCCCTTTTCTCCACACCCTCTCCAGCATTTATTGTTTCTAGATTTTTTGATGATGGCCATTATGACTGGTGTGAGATGATATCTCATTGTAGTTTTGATTTGCATTTCTCTAATGATTAATGATGCTGAGCATCCTTTCATGTGTTTGTTGGCAGTCTGTATATCTTCTTTGGAGAAATGTCTGTTTAGGTCTTCTGCCCATTTTTTGATTGGGTGGTTTGTTTTTTTGTTATTGAGCTGCATGAGCTGCTTGTAAATTTTGGAAATTAATCCTTTGTCAGTTGCTTCATTTGCAAATATTTTCTCCCATTCTGAGGGTTGTCTTTTGGTCTTGTTTATGGTTTCCTTGGCTGTGCAAAAGCTTTGAAGTTTTATTAGGTCCCATTTGTTTATTTTTGTTTGTATTTCCATTTCTCTGGGAGGTGGGTCAAAAAGGATATTGCTGTGATTGATGTCATAGAGTGTTCTGCCTATGTTTTCCTCTAAGAGTTTGATAGTTTCTGGCCTTACATTTAGGTCTTTAATCCATTTTGAGCTTATTTTTGTTTATGGTATTAGGGAGTGATCTAATTTCATACTTTTACCTGTACCTGTCCAGTTTTCCCAGCACCACTTATTGAAGAGGCTGTCCTTTCTCCACTGTACATTCCTGCCTCCTTTATCAAAGATAAGATGACCATATGTGCGCCCTCACTATTTTTTTTTTAACTAAAGTTTCACATAGAACCACTGTCAAATTTATAACTACAAATATTGAAGTGCACCATTCTGGGATGAAGTTAAAATGGTCCCTACTCTAAACTTTTAAGTGTAAAGAAACACACAATCAGTAAAGACGTACATGCCAAAAAAAAAGAGAAAAAGTCAATGCTCTGCAGTATGATATAATAAATACAGTACCCTGTACCGTGGGAAGCATAAAGGAGAAAAGGGAAATGTTGGCCGAGAAGGTGACCCTTGAGCTGAGTTATGTAGTTGTCAGGCTTTTGTGTTAAATACCAGTAACTTCCAGAAATTGAAGGTAAATGAGAGATACAGGTTTTTCCCCCTATATTAAAATGAAAGCAAATCTTAGTCTGAATCCTGCCATACTTTTATTAGCATGCAGGCATAAAAACAGTCTACTCCTTGCCCACTTAGGAACTCCTGACAATTAGCTTTAATGCAAACTTCCCTCGGAAGAAGATGCAAGATATTAAAGGTGGCAAGACCACAGGTCCTCTGTTTTCTCAGATAGATGATGGGGTCCTCCATTAAAGGGGCACACAGCTACAAGAGATGTTACACCTTGAGCGCTACTTGTCCCGCTGAGTTCTTCAATTTCGTACATGGAAGGGCAGAGATATCTGTATAATTTTTCTAGGAACCCACCTCTCAAATACCACTCATTTTATTAGAATAGTTACTTTTAACATTACTCTGACCCTGTGGTACAGATATACTGGTGATATTTGAAGTGTATGACACAGCCATCCCTAGACTGTGAACTCTTGATAATGATATTCAGATGCTAACTACGGAGTGTGAATTCTGATTAGAGTACTTAGGTGTTCATTAAACTTACACATGGTATAGGTTAAAGATAATTTACACGTGCACAGTCACTGTTCATTATTGATTTTATTTTTTTTTTTGTAAATTGCAGACAATTTATTATTGGCCAGAGTTTGACTTTTAACTCTGTTTTGAGGTTTATAAGTTCTTTCCTCAAGAAGTTATTTTTTCGTGGGTGTTTTGTTGTTGTTGTTTGTGTGTGTGTACTTTGTTTTTCAACAGCAAGTTGACTTTGTTGCTCTGGGCTTGTGCAAAACCAGGTTGATGTGTGGGCATGGTATTCTGAAGGAGAGCTAGCTTTCCTTCTCAAGGGCAGCTTCCTTTTTTTTTTTTTTTTTTTTCCTGTAGGAGAAAACTGAGTTCTTTTCATCTCTGATAGCTGCTTTACTTTAACTGTACATTTACTTTACACTTAATGTTTTGTTTTCAAGTAAAGAAGAATAACATTAGGTACAGCAAAAACAGAATATCTTTTTCTTCAGCACTTTCACTTATGAAAGAATAGCACTTGAACAAGATGGAAAGTATTTGAGGGTTCCTCTAGGAGTGGCTTTGAACTAAAGACACATGTGTTTGAGAGTTTAAATTCAACATACATTTTTATATGGTGGAATGACAGAATGAAACCTGCATGGCCTTTTCTCTAGTAATGGTTTCTCTATCCAGTTTAGGTCTAGAAAACATTTCATACAATTGCGTCCTTCTTTAGGTTTCCAATTCTCTCAGGTATTTACTTGGAATTTAAATAGAATATTTCTATTTCAGGTGACATTAACCTTAACAATGAACTTGACCCTCTGTCATTACTATATTTGAAACTGTTCACACTTAAGCAACAAATACAAGCTAATGTTAGATCAGAACCACACATACACATGATTGACTTAAGCTTTACATGTTCACAGTAAAAAATTTGGAAAATTCAGAAAAGTGTAAGAAAACATGCATAATCTCACTATCAAGAAATGGTTAACACTAATGTCCTGGTATTTTTTATATGCATGCATTATTTTAAAATTGCAATACAACATATAAAGTTTTATGTCTTCCATTTGACCCACTATGGGCATCTTCCTATATCATGAAATAATCAATGAAGGAGGTATGATTTTTATTGGCTGCATAATATTCTATCCTATGGATTTTCCATGATTTATTTAGCTCTTTTGCTATTTTTCTTGACACTTAGAATTTTTGTTTGCAATTTAAAATTTAGTCTCTAAAGACATGGGCATACATATACATATGTGTTTAAATGCAAAAAAAAGGTTTTAAAACAGATTTAAATTATTTTATCATACAATGATGGTTAATTTGTTTACATCTAAGTAAAAGTAATAAAAATGATCTTTAGAGATAAAATAATATTTTTATAGGTGATCATTTGCTTTGGGATGTGGAAAGGCAGCTGGGAGTATTCACTTAGTGCCATATTTACATAGGAATTTTGCCCTTTCCATCCTTGCTTGGTGAGATTTGCAGTGCTGAAAAGCAGTTTTGAAACCACAGAAATGTGTCTCAGGGGGCTCTGAGGAGCTCCAGTTCTTTATGTCTCAGTGCGGTAAGAATTAGGAGAGAGGCAAAGCGATAGACAGAAAGTGATTTATTAGAATAGGATGCTTGTGAGGCTTACAAGTGGGTGGGCAAGAGGATGCTGCCCTGAGAACTTAGTGGGCTACAGTTTCATAATCAAAGGAAGAATGGGGAGGGGGAGAAGACCACCTCCTTCCTCAATTTTGAGTAGACAGCAGGCTTCCACCATCAGCTCCTCCCCCACAGCAGATGAGGGAGTTTTCTTGTCCCTACATGGTCAATCCGGGACTGTCTTGGCACAATGGAAATGAGCAAAAAGGCAGTAACATATGCTAAAAATGGTAAATCATCTCAGGTGTTAGTCTAATGCCATCTTTTCCCTATATTTTTGTTTTTAGTGTGGGCAGAGGAGTATGTCCTGGGAATCATTAACTTACCTCGCTGACAGGATGTGGGTCTCATTTTACAATTATTTTATTGTTTGGGGGCATGTCTCATGCTTCTGTTGCATGGTTTTGTTGTTAGGCAAGCCTGCTTTCTCAAGTGATCATTAACTTACAGGGGTCTTCCATATTTTTTCCTTTACTTATGATCCCTTAGTGGGATTAACTATTTAGTCATCTATTTTGTCCCTTTACTCTGTCCCTATCAGTTTCGACTTCTAGCTAACCAAAGAGCATGATCGAATTTTGGGTAACCGAGGGTTTACCAATCCCTGATTCCACTTTTCTTTTCCCTTGCAAAGCGCTTTCCACTATTCTGTAGACTCGTTGTCTTTAAACTTGGTGAAACTACAAATTGCTAGACAATATTTTTACGGGGCTCACGTGTCATTTAAATACAAACCATCTCAAACAGCAAC
This sequence comes from Grampus griseus, assembly GCF_964374135.1. Lineage (NCBI taxonomy): Eukaryota > Metazoa > Chordata > Mammalia > Artiodactyla > Delphinidae > Grampus > Grampus griseus. Next base: position 38,196,454 of record NC_139003.1, read on the forward strand.
AGTTATCAAAGACAAAAAGGAAGTAATTTCATTTCAAAAGATACAGAAAATAAATGTTTCCAATACTACCCTTTTTTAAATGACTACTCATAGAAATTTTTAAATTATTTTCCCCAATGTTATGATTTGGAACTCTAGTGAAAAATAGTTTTAAAATTACAAGTGCAGAATCTTTAGAAAATTTAAAAATTGAAAAAAATAGCAGGCTGGTCAGTTGCCATTGAGGTTGCCTGATTGGCCTCCAGGAAGATCTAACTCCCAGGTGAAATGGATGATTGAATATGCTGGCCCTTCTCACGTACAACTCTTAGTTTGGATGGCTGTGTTGCTAGATACATTTCTGGACAACCAGGTTAGATTGTGTAATAATATTAGCATAGCTTTTTTGTTGTGGTTGTTGTTTTTATGTTTATAGCTCTTTGAAAATACAGTCGAAGGAAAATTGTTTGTACAGCAATATATTAGAAGACAGCCTTTGGCCAGATTTCCAAATTTAATCTATTTCTGCACCTGACACTTAATGACTGATTTTTTTAACCTTATAGACAAGACCCCCGATGTAAAATATTCCATAATATTCGATTGATATGCTGGTTCAGGCTACCTTCAGAAAAGAGTGATCTAATGAATCATTTTAACTGTTTTCTGAAATAACCGGAATTTTCTGTGTGTCTCAGCCAATTAAGAGATAGATTTAGCGCTGTTTGCTTAAAGCAATTGCAAGATTATAGCCTCAGGCAGCTTGTGAACATTTTGTCAGTATAGAGACCTTGAAATATTGAAAGGTTTAAACCTTCATTTGTTTATACAGTTGAAAATCCTTGGTTTTCTAGCATACACCTACTAAACTAATAATGCCACTTTTTCTGCTTGGCAGTCTCATGAAACCTTGCTCCAAGATGACCAGAAACCTTTTTAGGTCTTGTTATTTGAAAAATATATATTGCCTTGGGACTATCTATGTACATGTACATATATATGTATACACACACACACACACATATATGTACATATGTGTATGTGTTCACATTTATGTGTGTGTGTATGTATATATGTATATTCACACATGTTAGTAGAATTACTTCCTAAGATTCTATGTTTGTAATTATTTCAGGAGTAACACACATTTGAAAGGACAAAGGAAGAAAGAAATGAGAACGGCAGATAGTTCTAGTTCTAGCGTTTCCCTCGACACAATTCAATGCAAGTACTGTACTGCAGTTAGTCCCTAGAATGCTGCGCTTGAGACCTCCTACCAGTAAGAGTGTGAAGACTGGAAGTCTGAGTTTTCCCCTCCCACCGATCTACACCCTAGATCGGGGTTGTGTGGTGCTTCAAACGACAGGAGCAAGGGAGTCAAGACTGACTTGGTCCTATCTCACAGTAGTCAAGAGGCCCTGGCTATTGAATAGAACCTTGGTGAGCTTTGTCCAAAGCCAAGAATCCTGAACAGAATGCCCCCTCCAGCAGAAACCACAAATGCTGAAGCAGCATCTTTCCTTTTGAGAGAGAATTTGCTGACTCCTCAGCATCACATTCATTGATGGACACCCAGCCAAGCTGGCCATGTGAGGAACAGCTGTGGGTTAAGGAAGCAGGTGGCTGCCAGTGTTAGTCCTTGTTTCAGATGAGGAAACTGGGATCCGGGTAAGTTCAGTAACTCGCCCGAGGGCACACAGCTAAGTGGCAGAGCTGGGTGTCAGGCAGTCTGGTGGTCCCTGTTTCTCACCATTCTGCCATTCTAAATCTCCACTTCCAAGGTCTTTTCTATTTATTTAGCAGCCCCATATTCCCCTATTAGGATCAACCTTGCTTTTTTCTCATTATTTCTCAAAGGTATAGATAGCCTAATTGGTTGGAGGTATTGCTCCCTAGCAAGGAGGCCCGGGGCAACTCCCTCATCCTACTTAATAACAGCATCAATAATTTTGCTCCACTGGATCCTACTCATGAGATTCTCTTCCAGTATCTCAATCCCACAGTGGCTTTCTTGACCTAATCTCACCTCCCAACTTGAAGTAATTCTGCCATAAAATCACATACACAGCAATCCCTTCTTTAGGGCAATTCAAGTTATTTACCATTGGGATCCTCCAGAGATGAAGTTTCCCTGGCCCTTGTCATGTTTTCTTCCCCCTTCTTACTATCAGCATTTCAGTCTCCTGCCCAGGTCTCAATGGTTAAGCCAACTTTAGGTGTCCCTGATGGACCCTAGGAGTATAGCACAGGCCCACGGAGCAAGTGTGTAAATATTACCAAGGACAAATCGGCTCTGTGGGAGTCATATGAATTACATGGTGATTTTGCCAGAGGGATATTCTTTTCACTATAAAGTGATGTGTCCTGCACAGGAGCCCCAGATCTTCCTGGAATATCTTCTATAGGGTCAGATATTCCAGGAATGCTCTATCTACCTGATAACACAATGCCTTCAGGTAAACCTCCTTCACCCAACAATGGCCGTTTTCTATATATCCCTAAGGTAATAATTACCCAAATAAGCACAGCTTTCAATACCTTCCTTTGAAGATTCAGAGCAGTTCAAAAGGAACATTTGCCATATTGTATATATAAAAATAACTCAGGAAACATCTACTACCACCAAACACATCAAAAAGATTTTGACAGGAACAAGACGATGCTTGACAGTGTAAGGACTTGAACTTCTATGAGGTTTGACGGGGAGGTAGGAGAGGGCATACTTCATTGTTAATCAATGTATTCATAAAAGTCCATGAAATAAAATACATTTTCACTGATGTTTTCTACTTATAAACAAAGGCTAATTTTTTAAACCTTTTAATATATTCACAGAAGTGTACGTTTGCTAATGAGTACCATTATATTGAGGGGCACATTGCACACAGAGGATTGCATTAATGCAGGAATGACCCTGCATAAATACAGATGGCTTCATGTTAGCTATAAGGGAATTAAGGATGAGACCCTCCATCCTCGTGCCTAAGACTTCATAGCACTATTAGATTTTTCTTGTAGATTTTCTTAAGAAAAAAATTCAAGTCTCTAGGTCCCTTTGGGATTAGGAAAACACTACGTATATGCCATATAGTTGTGTGTGTATGTGTGTGCGTCTGTTTGTGTGAGCATTTGGGGGCTGGGGACTCTTCAGTGGCTCATATCTACTTGAACAAACAAGACCGCTATAGAGCAGAATGGTTCAGACAGTCAACCTGTTGGCTCTTTAGTCTATAGTACACTAGATAATCAGTACAGCAGATAAATACAACATCAGATGGATGTTTATCCACAGATTTGCACTGTTTCCCCATCCAGAAACACAGTGGAAACTGCTTCAAATCCAGGGCGGTCTCCACCCAATCTTTGGTTGAGCTGTATTGGACTATAACTACTCTCTCACTTCTTGCTCTCTCTTTTCATTTATCTCTGAATTTTTCCCCCTTCTGTCCATTTTCTTTCCAATTATCCATGTTAAATGATGGCCAGAAATAACATGGATAGATGACATCCACTGACAGTTTATAATTCTCCATTAAACCAATTATTTCATCCTTGTTTTCCATCAAATCCTTTTATGAGGGCTGTTCAAAATGGATTCACTTGCATTTCACTGCCTCTCTTCACCTCATATTATCTAGTGAAAATACAAACATGCTGTGGCCAGAAGATGGAGAATGAAGTGGGAAAATGAAGGAGGAGACCTTACGTAGGAATTAGCTGACTACTGAATTACAAGCCTGTATGCAAACAAAGGGTGATAGGGAGCAAGCGAGGGTTCCCTGTGCTGGAGGTCATTCCTGCCACACCGGATGATACGGAATGGCTCAGGAGTGTGGCAGTTCATGAGCTTAAGAGGCTGGGCGTAAAATGAGAGGTGCAACTAGGAAAGAGTGAGTACTAGTCTAGGAAGGTAAAGGAAATAACAAGGAGAGAGCACTGGCAATCAAGGAAATAATTTAGAAAAATAGTAAAGAAGAGCTGGAGAATACAGTTGCACTTTAGAAATGTGTGCTGAGAAAATGAAAATGCATTCAAAAGGTTGGACCAAACATACTGACGTACTTAAGAAACTGTGCTATGAGACAAAGAGGAACCAGGACATTTACAAGGAGTTTTGGAGCATACTCTGTTTATTTTCTTTGAAACATTTTAAGCATACCTACTTCTATGCTTGTTTCCATAAAGCCATCTTTACCTGTACGCACTCAATAGCCACTATTACTTTAAAAAGTCACTATATTCATTCAGAAAATGTTTTGAATGCCTGCTCTACATCAGGGCTCTGTGCTGGTGCAGAATAAACAGGAATTGCCTAGGCAATGTGTGTTTTCAAGAAGTTGATGAGCTAGTGAGGGAGATAGACAGCTAAGGAATCTCAACGTGTTGGAATAACTGCTATGAAACTGAAGCTTGAAAGCGTAGAGAAGGGATACGTGTCTCATTCTGGGAGGGAGCAGAGACTTCCTCCAGGCAGTAATGTCTGCACTGAGAGGTCCAAAGGATAAATGGAAGCCGGCAGGAAGAGACAGAGGAAGGCAGGTGCGGATGAAGTATTCTAGGCAGAGGGAGCCGCATGCACACAAGCCTGGAGAGAGAGCATTGGAGCTTTGTGGGACCAAAAGTAGTTCAGCATGGCTACAGAATCATATGAGGAGAGAGGAGGAAGTAGAAAAGGCTGAAGGGATATTTTTAAAAATTTTTTCCCCAGCTTTATAGAGACATAATTGACATAGAACATTGTGTAAGTTTAAGGTACACAATGTGATTATTTGATACACATTTATATTGTGAAATGTTTACCACCTGATGTTAGCACATTCTTCACCTCACATAATTATCATTTTGTCATCGTTAAGGTGAGAACATTAAAGCTCTAATCTCAGAGCAACTTTCGAGTGTACAATTCACTATTGTTAACTACCATGGTCACCATGCTGTATATTAGATCCCCGGGATTTATTCATCTTATTATTGAAAGTTTGACCAATGTCTCCCCATTTCCCTCACCCTCTAGCCCCTGAAAGCCACCATTCTGTTTTGTTTCTATGAGTTCGATGTTTTAGATTTCACATATGAGATCATACAGTATTTGTCTGATGTATTTCACTTAGCATAATGCTCTCAAGTTCCATCCATGTTGTCATAAATGGGGGATTTTCTTTTTTGTGAATGAATAATATTCTTTTATATTTATTCCATTTTTAAATATATATGTATATATATCACTATATTTCACATATAGATCATTATATATCATATTTATATTTAACATATAAAGATCACATATCACATTTTCTTTATCCATTCATCTGACAATGGATACTTAGGTTGTGTCCACATCTTGGGTATTGTTAATAATGCTGCAAAGAACATGGGAGTGCAGATATCTCCTCAAAATAGTGATTTCACCTCCTTCAGATATAAACCCAGAAGTGGGATTGTTGAATCAAATGTTAATTCTATTTCTAGTTTTTTAGGAACCTCTAGGAACCTCCATACTTTTCCCATAGTGGCTGTACCAATTTATATTCCCACCAACAGTGCAAAAAAAAATTTTTTTTCTTTCACATCCTCACCAGCACTTCTTATCTCTTGTCTTTTTGATAATAGCCATTTTAACAGGTGTGAGGTGATCTCATTGTGGTTTTGACTTTCTTGATATGCATTTCTCTGATGATTAGTGATGTTGAGAATCTTTTCATGTACCCATTGGCAATCTGTGTATCTTCTCTGGAAAAACTATTAGAGATATATTTAATTCCTCTGTCCATTTCTTAATCAGATTTGTTTTTGTTTGTTTTTTTTGCTATTGTGCTATGTGAGTCCCTCATATATTTGGGATTTTAACCTCTTATCAGATATATGGTTTGTAAATACTTTCTCATATTCTATAGATTGTCTTTTCATTTTGTTGATGGTGTCTTTTGCTGTTCAGAAGGTTTTTAGTTTGATGTAGTCCCGCTTGTTGATTTTGGTTTTGTTACTTATGCTTTGGGTGTCATATCCAAAGCATCATTACCAAGATTGATGTCTAGGAGCTTTTCTCTATGTTTTCTTCTAGGAGTTTTATGGTTTGGGGTCTTACGTTTACGTTCTTAATCCATTTTGGGTTAATTTTTGTGAATAGTGTAAGTTATGGGTCCAGTTTCATTCTTTTGCATGTGGTTGTCCAATTTTTCCAACAACATTTATTAAAGAGACTGTCCTTTCCCATTGAGTATCTTGGCTCCCTTGTCAAATATTAGTTGACCATATATGCATGGGTTTATTTCTGGGCTCTTGAGTCTGTTCTGTTGATGTGTCTGTTTTTATGCCAGTACCATACTATTTTGATTACTATAGCTTTGTAATATAGTTTAAAATCAGGACGCATGATACCTCCAGCTTTGTTCTTCTTTTTCAAGATTTCTTTGACTATTTGGGGTCTTTTGTGGTTCCATAAAAATTTCAGGATTGTTTGTTCTATTTCTGTGAAAAATGCCATGGGAATTTTGATAGGGATTCCATTGAATCTATAGATGACTTTGAGTAGTATGGACATTTAAACAATATTAACTCTTCCAACCCATGAATACAGGGTGTCTTTTCATATATTTACATTATCTTCAACTTCTTTCATCAGTGTCTTACAGTTTTTGGCATATAGATAAGGGAAACTTTTAATCTTGTAAATCAGGTCACCCCTCTCTCTAATTAAAACCCTCCAGTGGTTTTACATTGCAAGTAGAATAGAATTCAAACTCTGCATCATGACCTTCAAAATCCTGTGCATCTGGCCCCCTTTTAACACTCTGGCTTCATATTTTTTGTTTTGGCTTTTTTTTTTCCTGTCCCTTAAATATATCAAGCTCATGTCAGTCCCAGCGTCTTTATATCAGGATTTTCTCTGGTTTTCACATGTTTCTGCTTATTATTCAAGACGCCACTCACATACCACCCCTTCTTTGATGCCTTCCCCAAGCAGTGTATAATAAACCAGCATTCTAACCCACTCTCTGTAATGTCTTATTTTTTCATAGCACCTATCAATCCTAAAATTGGAAAATACATGTTCATATATTTGTTTTCTACCTTCCTTCACTAACAGTGAGACTTGGTGGGCAGAGACTATATACCAATTTACTGCTGTATTCTCAGTATCTGGAACAGTGTTTGGCACATAATATGTATTCAATAAAATTCCTCTCAAGCACTGATAGGAGAGTAAGCATAGAACAACTCCATAAAGTGCCTTATACGCCATGCTTAGGGCTTTACGCCAAAAATGCTAGGTTTTTAAGCAGAGTAGGGGCATTATCACAAGTGCGTGTCTTAGAAAAATCGTCCTGGCAGTATCATAAAGCACGAATGTGGGGCTGGATGAAAGTAGAAAGACTGGTTAGGAGAGTGCTGAGATTGTTCCAGTCCTCTCCCCACTCTAACTGCTGACTTGAACCAAGGGAATGGCATTGGAAATAGAGTGGGGTAGAAACAAAATACAGTTGACCCTTGAACAACATGAATTTGAACTGCATGAGTCCACTTATATGTGGACTTTTTTTTTAAACAAATATGTACTATAGTACTACACCATGTGTAGTTGATTGAATCTGTGGACGCAGAACAATGGATATGGAGGGCCAACTGTAAACTCCTCTTTAGATTTTCCACTGTATGGAGGGTTAGCAGTCCTACCCCTCCATTGTTCAAAGGTCAGCTTTACATTGTACTTGATTAATTGGATAAGCATAGGAGGGAAGAGGAGTCAAGATGATATTTAGGGATATTTAGGTGTTTTTCTTCTATAACTGAGTAGAGGGAGAGAGAGAGATGTAACAAGAGGTCTGGATTTGAGAGTTATCAGCAAAGAGATGAAAATGGATGAGATCATTCTGAGGGAGAGGGTGGCATGAATGAGACTGAGAGGGTTAAGGCTGAAATCCTGAGGTACACATGTAAGTTCAAAATCAAATTGAAAAAAAAAATTAAGCCCATATCAAAAGCATTTTTAAAATTTACGTTTGAGAAATTTCTCCTTTGTGTGAAGTCTCTTTCTAGTTCCACCTGCTTGTGTCTCTGGTCAATCGTCAACTTCGCTAAAATAGGTAACCTGTTCTCTAGTAGGTAAGGTTACATTGAGGTAAGTCTCCCTGACTCATAAGCAACAACAGTATAGCTTAATAGGATAAATAAATTATGTGACAGACTGAAACGCCAGTTTTGCATCTTGCAAAATAAATATTAGCACAAGAAAAACAGGAAATACTGATGGCATCATAATACTCTAATGCTTCCAGGTAATCATTAATCAAATCATTTTAAATGCCAAACAAGCAAGACCTTGTTTCCTCCCCTCATACAGACAGGATCCAGTGGCCCAATTAAGCATGAAAACTGCCAGAAGTTTCATCATGAGCACCGGGAACTCAAACACCAGGTCCTACCCTCTGAATACATATTGCCTCAAGTTTCTGATTACAACTCGCCAAGTTCATCAGAATTTCTAATTAGTTATGATTGTGTTTTCTTTATAGGAGACCAGAAATCAAGATATTAAGCATGTTCTCTTGAAGAACTAAACAACCACATGTAAATTCTCAATTTTCATAAGGGAAACATAGTTTAACGGGATTTAAAAATGAGTGTGATTTTTATTCCCTATCTCCATCCCCACCATAAAATCTCCTATTCCCAAATAAGAAATGAAAAACTACTTTTCTAGGTCACATACATTTATATTGTTTCACTAATACTTCGCAAATAAAGCCCTTTAGGATTGGAGTCAAATATGTTTATTAAGAGCCAGAAAATAGTTGGAAATAGCCTATCTTTAGCTTGCATTTCACCAATTAATTCATTTAAATAATCTCTATGTTATTTGGAAATGTTTAATTTATTCTATTTGTAGATAACTCAATAGCCAATACAGTCACAACAAATTCTATCATTTAATAAAATTATCAGAACCAATAATTATATATCGAATAAATGATAACCAAGAATACAGAATTTCTGACATAGCATGATATATGTAGGCTTAAAAATACCCACAATCTGTAAGACCACACACCAAAAATAGCCAAGTTTATAGGGAAAAATAGACTTAAGATAGACCACTGAAAACTTTGCAACCAGAACACTACCAAAAACAATTTTTAAAAAATCTAGTAAAAATACCAGCCCAGTTGAAAAGGCATGTTCAATCCAGTTTCATAAATAGATGAGTATTATAGTTTATCCAGGACTTGGTGTTGAAGAAATATGGAAGGTATCTTGATGAAAGAGGCAGAAGGAAGGATTGAGGCTGTTCAACTATGAAAAAAGACAAAATGAAGCAGTGTGTGGGAGAAGTAAACAGCGAGCCATTCCCATAGGTAGTGTAGCCAACCTGAGTTAGGAAGGATTGAATGAGATGATTGGGTGTCATGCACAGTATTGTATTCAGATATGTTTAGCTGCTAATTCTTGCTGGGGAAAATGTTAGAAAATTGCGTATGAAACAACGTTACATCCATGTTTTTCTGACTTCATTCCATAGCAGAAGAAACTATACCTGCATTTGAGTAACTGATATAACATAGACCATATATATATAACATATAATGGAGGCTCAAATTGATACGTAAAATAGAGCTAAAGCTGTAAAGTTCTTACCCTAATGATCTCTGGGTAAGATCATTTATAATTTATAATAAATTATAAATAGTAAGTTTATAATTTCTGATATCTGAGAGAGGAACAGCATCACCTTTGGAGACAAATTACCTGATTTCAAGTCCAGGGTTGTTCTCCTCCAGTTTGGGTTGTTTGGGGCAAGCTGCACAACTTCTGTAACCCACTGTCTGTTGCTGATCCTTAAAACAGAGCAAGTAGCATCAGTTGTCTCCTACGTTGTTGTGAAGGTTAGAAAAGATAATGTGGAGAAGACACTGCCACAGTAGCCAACCCACAGAAAGTGCTCCATAAATTATGTTGTTATGATTAAGTGAAACTCCTTTTGACAGTCAGCCCTCCAAACTGGCTACATTCACTCCTTACCAAGAAGGCCTTTCCTTAGAAAATATCCCCATTTTCAGCCAGAGGATGTCATCCTGGTCAACCTTGTGCCAAAGGCTTTTTTCAAAGGAGCAGGTTAGGTCTCCAAAAGCACCCAGATGAGTCCTAGTTCTATCCCCAAATGATGGATCCCCTTGGGGCATTTCCTCTCAGTGAATCAGAGTAATTAGGGGGAAAAAAAAGTCTAGATTTAATTGATAAACTTTCCTTTTTGTAGTAAATTTAGATCTGTTTTGAGATATTTATAATATAGACTTTTCTCCAGCCCCCATAAAAGAATCTTAGGAAATGATCTTTGGGATTCTTTTGGTCTCTACTTCTGAAAGGATAGTATACCGAATGGAATATTTCTTTTTTACCAAGTAATAATGATGGAGTTTTACTGTATAGTCTTATGACATTAATTGCTCTGCCATGAAATTTGTAGGAAGAGCAGAAAAGCCAGAAATTAAAAAAACAAAAATCTCCCTGATGAGTTTTGCTTCTGGAAGTGTAGGAAACTGTAAGTTCTGAAGCATGTTTATAACACTACAACTAGATGTGGAAAAAGTGCGCCAAAAATTATTTTTTAATGCCTTCTAGACTTAGAAGAAAATAAATTTCCACAGATTAAAACAAATCCCATTCATAAACATATTTAAGATTCTTTAATTATTAAAGAATTTTAAAATTCTTTAAATATTGTAGACCAAGTCCAACACTAAATAAAAAGTAATCTCTCATGACCACGTGGGTTTATTACATAAACAAAGGATTTAACATTAGAAAATATAAAATGTAGTTCACCTTTATTAGCAGATTAATGGAGAAAAGGACGTGATCTTCTCATTAGATGAAGAAAATGTTTGCTAATATTTTACCTTGATTCATTATTGTAAAAATTCTCCAAGCAAACTAAGAATAGAAGGGGGGTCCCTGTTGTGCTAATAAAATGTATCTACCAAAAGCCAACGACAAATACTACTCTGAGGTAAAAGTTTAGAAACATTCCCTTTAAAATCAGGAAGAAAACGATATCCGTTGCCATCACTTCTTAGTGACGTCTTAGGCAAGACCTCTTAGGCAAGAAAAAGGAAATGAAATAAAAGAATTGGAAAGGAAGAAATCAATAAAATATGCATAGTTACATTTCTATGCAAATCACTAAAGGAGTACATGTAGATGTAAACTGCCAAGCCAGTGAAAGAAAAAAGTGAAATTGTACAACATAATCAGTGCATAAGAACCAAGAGGGAGAAACATAGAAAAATAGGAAAGGTGGAATGGATTTAAAGTGTGTGCACGCACATATACACACACATGCACACGAAGATGCTGGGAAAAAATCTGCATGTATCAGCAATGGAAGTAAATGAAATTGAGCTAAAATCAGTTAAAAACCAGCATTTAAAAAAATAAATCAAAAAATGATAAACACAAAAGGCTGGATAGGGATTGCCTCTTGGTGGGGCAGCAAAGAATGGAATCGGGATGAAGCATAGATAGCCTAAACAATATTTGTCATTATCTAATTCTGATATATATTGATGAGGCCTTGGGTATTCTTTTTATTGGTATGCTCTATACCAAATATAAAAATAAGTATATCAAGTATATCAAAAATATATATCAAGTATTACAAAATTAAAGTATGTATATTTAAACTTCCTAAGAAGCCTTAAAATATAAACTAACCCCTTCATTTCAAATTAATATAACAAGTTTAGCAGTATAAGAATCCTGTAGGTAAAATGGAAGAATACTTCAAAGAAATAGAATATTATTGATAGAAACTGCTTATGACACCAAAATACACTATCTCAGGACTGTTCCCAGATTTGAGAATCAACCATAGGAAGGGCCAAAATCCAAAAAAGATTTCAAAAAAGTTATTAAGGATATTCTGATTAACCTATAAGAATGATTAGGGATTAAATCAGAAATAAGGTAAATCTCATTATTCAGATTTTTTAAAAAAATGTGTTCTCCACGACTATGGAATTTGTTGTCTTAATACAGCTTAGTTGACATGTAAAGATTTATATAAAAGTAAGCTTTATATAATATAAACAGAATTTTTAGTAGGTACTTTAGAGATTTCTTGAATGAATGAATTTTATCCCCAGTAGTAATGACCTAACCATTACTGCCATCTAGTGACAGCATACCCTAATTGTAGGCAAAGCACTGAATACTGAATTTATACTCTTAAGTAATCGTGGTAATGTCAGGTTGGGGAAAGTCATTTGAAAAATATTTGGCATTCTCTTCTGTCCATACTGCCTCCCTCCAACATCATTTTTAATGGGCATATATTGAGAGTCATGATAACTGTTTCAGCCTACCCAACAATTTTTGCAAACTTGGGATCTCATTGGAAATCTTGCCTTCTCTTCTGGGGTATAAACAGGTCTGTCACTTTCCTCTATAAGTATTTAATTTCCTATGATAATGTTTATGGTCAGAAACTTCTGTTCATCATTAACCTTAGTGATTTGACTTATTGTAGGCATACAATATTTTATGAAGGGAAGAGGAAACTGTTCCTCTTCTTCTACCCAGTTTTGCATAGCAATTATGCACCCTTCAAATCTACAGAATATCTGGCACCTTGATCTTGCACTATAGTACAGACATTAAGTCTTTTCCCTTCAGATTGCTGACTAAGATTATACCAGTAGAATGTCTAGGTCAGCAGTATTTCTTCATTTTACAGGTGAAGACATTGAGGTTTGGGATTCGGATTTGAGCCTTTACTGAAATGGTGTAGTTTTCAGTCTTTTCCTGTTGTCACCTTGGATCCTTACAAGAAATCACAAAGATATTATGTCGTTTTTTTAATGTTTTTAATCACATCTTGTTTGGCTAGAAGATTAGAAGTAAAATAATAGTAGCATTTGTTTTGAGTTTGATGGATTTATGAGTATCACATTCGGGGGTAGTGATGCTATGTTTAAATACTAACATTTTCTCCCCAAGTGATTTAGTAACACAGAAAAGAAGCTGGATATCTGTTTTCCCTCTTTGGAGTCATAACTCTCTTTCACTGACGTACTCACTTCTCCTACATTTGAATTTTTTATTATTGTAATTAAGTGCTACTTTATGAGCAATCATTTCAAAATAGATGTTTGTTGATTTGGTAAGTTCACATTTTTTTACACAAGTTTTATTGAAATGAAATTAACTGTGCCTTGTAATGAGCATTCCCAGTACCAATGCATTATTGAAAAGTTTAAACATGTTATGCTGATGCGGTAGAAAATATTTTGTGTAACTATATTATCTCATCTACTCATTTTCTTTTTGGTGAAATCATATAAATAGGAATTTTTGGCATTTTGGAGGAGGAGAGGTTCTTATGCTGTTTTATGACTAAATGAATTAAAGCCCTGACAATCAGAAACTGTCTTTAGTTAATATGCAGTAAGGTTATAAGTACTTACGTAATAGTGTGAGCCTGACTGCACGTGAGAAAGGAGAATACGTCACTTTCTGTTCCTCTTCAAACGGTTGTGTAGTTGCACTGTCAGTGGATGGTCAGAGCCCTCTCATTTTGCCAGGGGTTAGACTTTGAAGGTGATTTCAATGTTGGCACGTAGTTATCCAGCTCTGTTACCCTGCAATCAAGTCAGATTTACATTTCCTGATTGTTATTTTCATTAAATGGAAACGAGGATGTGTGGCTTCATTTAAGCCTCCTGTGAATTCAGAGCTTTGAGGAAAACCTCATTAATCTGTACCCCATCTGTTCAGAGGATGTAATAATTTAGAAAAGTGCTGGGCTGAAGTTTACTTTCCTGGTATCTATAAAGAAAGGATTACTAACCCATTAACGAAATTAATAGTGCAAACAAGATTGGAAGAACAAATGGTATTAAACACCCTAAAGCACTTTAGAAGCACCCATATACTTAAGGCCTATCTCAACTCAAAATATAAAATATTCCCAGAGTTTCTTAAAGCAGGATCACTGTCCAGCAACAATGATGAGGATTTTAAATGTCCCTTATTTGGAACAGTCCCCTAATTCACTATTCCCCTGCTTTCAACCCGGTTATTCCAAATCCCTGAGGCTAGGTTGAACTTGACAAACAAGTTATTAAATTTGTGTAAAGACTAGGTTGCTTGTCAGTGTTACAAAGTGATCCCAAAGTGGAGACCATCCTTCCCAGTGAGCAATGTTCAGGTGGACTTCTGGTGTCCAGCTTCTAGAACAGTCAGAGATGAGAACATTCAAATCATTCTGCGTATAATACTTTTTAAAGGTTTTAAACAAATTTTAAAGACTTCAGTTTTTTTAGAGGAGTTTTAAGTTTACAACAAAATTAAGGAGGTACAGAAGTCTCCCGTATGCTCCCTGTCTCCACACGTGCAAAGCCTCCCCCGTTATCAATATCACTCACCAGAATGCTACATTTTTTACCAAGAATGAACCTACATTACTACATTATAATCAGCCAGAGTCTCTAGTTTAACTCAGGGTTCACTGTTGATGCAGTACATTCTATGGGTTTGGACAAATGTTATAAGAACATGTATCCATCATTATAATATCATGCAAAGTATTTTTACTGCCCTAAAAATCTTTTGTGCTCTACCTATTCATTGCTCTCCACTGCCCCAGCAACCAGTGATCTTTTTTATAGTCTCCATAGTTTTGCCTTTTCCAGAATGTCAAAGAGTTGTAATCGGGGCTTCCCTGGTGGCGCGGTGGTTGAGAGTCCCCCTGCCAATGCAGGCGACATGGGTTCGTGCCCCGGTCCGGGAGGGATCCCACACGCCGCGGAGCGGCTATGCCCGTGAGCCATGGCCGCTGAGCCTGCGCGTCCGGAGCCTGTGCTCCGCAACGGGAGAGGCCACAACAGTGAAAGGCCCGCGTACCGCGAAAAAAAAAAAAAAAAACCCATAGGCTTGGACCCTAGCACACTACCTACCACGGGGCTTTGCTTGCAAATACTAGGCATGTGAATTTTGAGCGAGTGAATGAATTAGTCTATTTCTGTATGCGCTGGAAAGTGTGGCATCATGGTAGAGAGTTCTTTTCTGCTTTCTTGAGTAGGAAATGCTTTTTTCATCTCTCTAGGGAACTAAAATAAAGGATTTATTTCAAACCTTGAAATTCCATAACTAGTTTAATAACATTTTAAGCGTGATCTGTCACTTGACCATATTTTCCTTCCCCACCTCCCAGTTACCTCCTGAGACTGCAGATTTCTTTCTCAGGATATTATCCCAAGGAAGGAAAGAAACTCATCATTTCCTTATCCTCCTTTTCTGAACTGTGATCACACACTGAAAGCTCCATCCTGAGCTGGTGTTTGAGAATCTGTTACCATGGAGCTATTCCCCAGCTCAAAGGATGGTTTTATTGCATACAGTGTTATAGGAAAAGAGAATGATAAAAATTAAACTTAAAAAAAATCCTTATTAATAATGGAAATGGGGAAAATGTTTTTAAAATCAAATACATGGTGAAGTACAATGCATTTTTATGGTCTCCCTTTCTCTCCTAAGGGCAAAACATTGGGCAAAAAGTAAGGGCAAAACATTGCCCTTATTTTTTGCTTTGTGTTTGTGGTAATTGTGTTGTGTTGTTTTTAAAAGACCCTGCTGTCTACTAGCTTCTGGGCATATGTCCAAAATACACTTGGACATTAACTCAATTCAGCAGTTCAGATTCGTAGAGACCTCCAGAAGACTCCACTAGTCCATTCCTACCAACCTGCCTCTGACCTGTGCCCTCCCAGACAAAGCTACTTAAAGAAAAAATAATAAGATTCAGTGCTTGTGTGGAGGTCAAAAAGGATACAAAAGAGTGAAAGATAAATACCAGATTTTGAAGCAGAGGTGACTTTGAGAATGAGGGTAACCCTGACACTGAGGCAAGTCTGAAGGGGACTTGATGTTGAGGCAATGTGATAAGCTATTCAAGTGAAGTATGCATCAGCCCCAGACCCCGTCACTTTGCAGCCAGTAATGAGCCTACTGTGATGGTTGTGATCTTTTTTCTTACATGGATTGAGTGATCAGGATTTATTGTTTTTGTAAACCCACAAGTTTAACAGTTCAGAGTTTTTCAGCTGTACTCTATTTCAAGTATTTTGTCCATTTTGTAGCACTTGGAAGCACATTAATTATGGAAGAAAAAATGGTATGTTTACCAAAAGTCTCTTTTCCTGGTAAAACCTCTGAAAAGTTATTATTATTATTGTTTTACAACTTTTAGGAGAAATGAAATTTAGAAATGCATTAGGAGCAAACAAAATGAGTTGCAATTAAATCTTTCAAAATGTCTTAAAATAGCTGTTAAGATAGTTGTCAAGTTTCCTGATTCTTTGGAAAGTAAGGAACAATAGCTTTGTTGGAGACAGAATTCAAAACATTCTCTGCTTCTAGGACCTTGGTCTAGATAGAAATTCAGGAGTGTGTCAGGTGCTGGGAGATGGGGTGTGGACCCACTGTTGGCCAGGAGCAGTATTTAGCTTCGGCACAAACAACACGAGGTATGCTAGACAGACCTGACAATTGTCCTTGTGACACCAGGGATCAGAAGTTCGAGAAATGAACAGGTTGTGACTGGTAGCATGGAATAGAGGTTAAGAGCTCAGCCTTCCAATTAATGGTTAAGTGTTGTTTAAACCCTTTAAGCCTCAGGCTTCTCATCTGTGAAACTGGATTCATAATTGTATTTACCTCATAAGGTGGTTGTAATGATGGAATCAGACAATATGTGTAAATTAGGTTAGCCATTTACACATAGTATGTTCCAGCATGGAGTAAGCATCCGCTAAATATGAAAGTTACTTTTGTAAAACTCCAAAATCTCTTGAGAGGTACTTCGTGGATGCATATCTACTTCAGCTTTACGGTGATACGGATCTCCCAGGAGAATATGTTGAATTTTGGAGATCATTTTGAAGGATTCTATTATATTCTTGATTTCTTATAACTAGTGTAGATGGGTCTAATTCTATATCTCAATCTAGGTGGAGAGTTCAAAATTTTTCTGTCATGGAAACGGCATCACTGATCAATGGAAAGCTTCATGCTGTACTTATTCAGCAGGGCTTGATGTGAGGTAGATAAAGAGGAATGGCTATACTTTCCTTTTTTCTTTTTCCTTTCTTTCTATATATATATATTTTTTTAACCATCTCCATCCTCCAGATATCATGATTTCTATTAAGCAGTCTCTTGTTTCTCTGGTGGAGTGCTAGTATTCCACAGATGGAGAAACCACTTAATCTGGAGTCTCACATTGTTAGAGATACTCGCAGAGACCAACAATTTAAAATCTGGTTGGCTGAGCAGTGGACTACTTTAGAATCTCAGCTGTCCAGAGAGAGCTATTCTGATGCAACCAACAGCTCCCCTTCTCAGTGATCCACCAGCAAATGCTCTTAATTCGCTAATTTCCTTGCTATAACTGCATTGCGATATTTGCTCTCTCTTTTTCCTTCACCCCAATAGGCCTATTTATGTAACATAGAAATCTGGCTTGACGTACGGTCTGGCTGCTATGGTTGGTTGGGCCCAGAATTCCTCTGGGGTCTGCATGACGCTTGTGAGGCACTGATTGCGATTACCATATGCAGTGTTCTACACTTGTCCTAAGAAATGGGTGTTTAGTCAGAGCTGTTACAGTAGTCAACAGACCTTTGCAGATTTCCGAGGTACGGAGTGCTGTGAGAGATTTTCAAATAATCATGTCACAGAACAAAAATAAAATGCACACAGAAAACCAATTCTGTGGTGTGTTCAGAGGAAAACAAAACCAGAGCTTTGTTTTCTCCCTTTCATTGTGGTCTGGTATCTTCTAGACACTTAATTCCTTCCCAGAAGTTGCCCTCCTGGGAGATGGGGACAACAAAAGCTCTTTTTTTTTTTTTTTAATAAGTTGAAAGCAGTAAGTGGTAGATGAGAGCCTCTGACTTCATAGTGATCAGTGTGGGCATTTCATTTCTGACCTTCAGTGTATTTACCTCCACAAACCTCTGTAAATGGAAGACATTGGCTTCAAAGCCCTTCATGGCTCTGAAACATTTTCATGTATTGCTGAATGATTAGATTTCCTGGAGACTAGTGGGATATAGATTATCTTCACTGGGAAAAAAAATGTTTCCAATTGAAACTTAATGTGGAGGGTGGTTCAATACTGGATATAAACAGCATGCGTTGAGGCAGTTGCAGATAAACGCTAACAGAAAGGTAATGAATCTATCTTAGGCCTGGACGTGGGGGAATTAAGACTGAATTCTCAAGGTGGCACAAAGGCAAGTGAATTCTCACCCCAAGGCTGATAAATAGATAATAATGAGAAAAATAAAACTTTGCTTATTTGTTGACAAAGCACAGATGTCTCCACTTGATTTCATATTAAATGGAAGGTTTAACTGCCATTCTGGGGGGGAAATGAAGCTTTTTTTTTCCCCCTCAGAAAATGCTGAAGCAGATTGTCTATTAAAAAGCCTAATGGAGAATTTGAAGACAGAAACCTCACAGCAAGGCAAAGAGAGTAACTAGGCTGGGAAAGAGTGAATCTAATAGTGATAAGTCGACTTTGCTTCTGCCAGGAAGTTCAATGCTGAAAATTCACATTATATAAACTCGATTTATTTATCTCCTTTCTTATTTGAGAGTATTAGAGCTATGGCTTCAATAGTTCATTGCTGTCAGTATTCTCCTAAAATAAAAGGTGGTCAAAGGCATTTGTGTATTTTCTTAAGGAAATAAACCCCTAAGTCTGTTTAACATAGTTACCAAGAGAGGAAGTAGAACAGGTCAGAAATCCGTTTTTAATATTGAATCAAGAAAATGTCTCCTGACTCTTTACCAAAGCAGTCCTTGAAAACTAGAGTCTTTTCATAACACACTCTGAACTGGTAAGTATATGTACCACGAGTCTCCCTTTCTTGTGAACATTTACACAAGCCTCCTATCTTAGGACCCATTTACTCCATTTCCTTCCTTGCGTATCATGCCATGTTATTTGATCAGCCTCCATTCGGAAATGTATACATTGAAGTTCATTCATTCAGCAAATATTTATCTTCTATCTACTCTGTGTCTACACTGACAACTCAGGGAAGAATAGGATAAGGTGCTTATAAACTGGAAGAGGAGACAGAAATGTCAACAGATTACAGCCTGGTCAGTGTCATAGCACAGGTGTAAACAGAGTGCGGTGGGGACACACACAGAGAAGGAGATATTCTCCTCAAGGGGACCCAGGAATGCCTCCCAGTGGTGGTGATACTTAAGCTGTATCTCCAGGGATGAACAGGGTATGTTTAGAGTCTGTAGTCAAGCTCAGCATGTGAGAACCTTGTGGAAATAATGGCAACTAGAAGGTTATAAACGTATGTTGTTTATATAAAAGGTAAGTCTTCTCAGAAATTAAACTTAATTATAGAGGGTGTTAAGACATGGAGAGTAAATATCTTTCATTTGGAGGAAATTTAAGATATACAAGCGGGAATAATACACTATGAAAAGACCTGTACGTGGCTATTGCTAGGTAGACACTGGAGTCTACAAGTACCTTTCTTTTTTTTTTTTTTTTTTCCTCTATCTGGAGTTCTACAGGAGCAAGAATCAGAGAGATTTGGTGCCTGGCTAGGCTTACTTAGATAACTTATTAATTTTCCAGGCACTACAATGACCAGTAGATACTGTATTTCATAATTAAAAGCAAACTAAGTCAAGGAGAAAGGTTGGATGTCTTGTTTGGGCGGGGGGGGGGGGCGGTTTCAGAGCTCATCAGTGACAAAACCATGAATTGAACTTGAAGCTCTGGGTTATGTACTAATGCCCTAACTGTTCACAAAGTATTAGAAGGTTTCACTGTAGGAAGACTGAAAGTCAATATTGATTGACTGAGTATTTACTAAATAGCACAGTGTCACATGCCCTGAGATGTCTCCCTGCAGGTCGCTAAGGCTGGTGCTTACTTACTAGACCTCATCCCCTTTCACCTACAGGGACATAGCTTGAGCAATTCTTTCCCCCTCTTCCTGCATCACCAATATTTTCCTGTCTATAAGATCTTTCCTAACAGCATACCAACATGCTGGTTTTTATTCCATCATTAAAAAGAAAAAAAGGCTGAGTACAGAGATTAACTCTAGCAATTTTTCTCATTTTCGTCACTGCCCAACTCAGAGTGGCTGTACTCCTGGTCTGTGTTTCCTCTCCTCCTATTCTCTCTTAAGCCCGCTCCCATCAGGCTTTTCACCCACAGCACTCCACAGAAACTGCTCCTGTGAAGCTCATCGGTGACCTCCAAGTTGTTGACTTCAGTGGTCCCTTCTTCAACCTCATCGTCATGGACCTGCAGCTGCACTGAGCAGTAAAAAGGCCAATGCAGTAGAGCCTTCTCCTGCTCTAGTAGAGCCACCTTCCTTCTTGAAACAGTTTCTTCCTTACCTCTCCTATGAGATAGGAGGACAACACATTTTCCTCCTATCTCATAGCTACTTGGATGTTTAATCAAACTTGAAAGCTCATAATGTCTGACCTCATGAGCTAAGCCACTCTGACTCCCACCCCTAACCCTATATCCCTCTCCCCTTCCACCAACTTCCCCACCTCAGTTCACGACAGCTCCACACTTGCAGTTCCTCATGAGAGAAAATTGTGGCTCAGCTCCTTTTTCTCACACTCTACGTTCAATCCATCAGCAAATTAACTTGGCCCTGTCATGACTGTGGTGGACTCTGACCACTTCTCAGCAGCTCTGCTGCTACTAAGCTATCATCACTTGATTCCTGGCTTATTGCAGTGGTGTCCCCTACCCCTACCCCATCTCTCAGCCTTTATCCTTGCTTAAGACTACTTTTAAGGCAATAACCATAGTTATCTTGGTAAAATTTAAGTTCTTGCCTCAAAACATTCCATAGGCTCTTAAGGCCCCATATCACCTGTCCTCCTATTTCCTCTGTGGCATTGTCTTCTACAACTCTCCCCCTCACCCACTAAACTCCAGACTCTCCAGCCTCCTTCCTGTTCCCCTGATCTAGGGATTAGCAAACTATCTGTAACGGAAAATATAGTACATAATTCAGGCTTTGTGGGTATGTGGTTTCTGTCACAACTACTGAACTCTGACATTGTAACATGAAGATAGCCATAAACAGTTCACACATGAATGGATGTGGCTTTGTTCCAATTACACTTTGTTTATCGTAACAGGCAGCAGCTGGATTTGTCTGCAGGCTGTGGTTTGCAGACCCTTTCTGATTCACCAGGTAACCCCTCCCTTAGAATCCTGGCTGTTTCCAATGCTTAGAATTGTCTTCTCCGGATAGCCACATTGCTTCCCCCTCACCTCTCACCAGAATCTACTCAAGTGTCACCTTCTTAACGAGGTGTTTTTCAACATGAGTACTGGCAGGACACACATGGCATACTCAAATGAGAAAAGTTTAAGAAAGGTCTAATGAAGGTATGGGCAGGGAGTAGGTAGACCAGGAGGCGTATGTATATGCCAGGCCTGGTAAGTAGATGGGCCTTAGATGGATAAGGAGTAGAAGCAGTTGTAGCACCTATAGCACAAGAGAAGTGGGTAGCCAGGATATCCTGAGAAGCAGTGACTTCTTGAACTCCTGCTTGGGTGCCCTATTACTGGGACCAAATCTTCAGCCAGAGGGCAAAGGAGGTCCCTGATACAGTCCACGTGGTCAGCCTCCTGGGACAGAAGAGTTCAGAGAAAGGTGGAGAATATATCTGATGAGCCAGAGGAAAGATAACACTCACAAGGGGCTTCCTCATCCACCATATTGAAAATTACAACCAGGACAAGTGTACCATTTAAGGGGCCACTTGTTTAAAAATTAAGAAGTTCTAGACAGTGGGAGTGAAGCATTGCACCCAACGTGGAGCCCTTCTGATCTCAGGGCCCTGTGTGATTGCATAGGCTATGCACCCATGAAGCCAGCCTTGATTTCAACCCTTTCCCCAGCACTGAATTCCCTATTCCTCTTCTCTACTTTGTTTTCTCCACTACACCTGTCTCAGTCTCACATGCTATATAATTTAACTGATTTGTTTAGTTTATTATCCTTCTGCTGCACTTGAATTTGAGCCCCCCAGGCAGAGATTTTAATCTTTTGTTACATGCTGCATATAATGTCTTAAACACTCCCTGGTACATAGTAAATGCAACAAATATGTGTAAATATATGCAATTCTCCTGGAAAAGGGAAGAAGAAAGGCCACAGAAAGGGCTCATCACACTTATTGATTTAGCTTGGTTCCCTTTCCATAGCCCTTCTCTTCATAAGCCAAAACCCAAAGCTGAGTGCAGGCCAGTATCTCTCACTGGAAAGGATAATTTTTAAAATTCTCGGTATTTAAGATCATCTGCCTTAATAATTTCTTATATAGAGGAAGTAATCAAAACAAGACCTCTAACTTAAATTAACAGTTGGCATTTAGAATAGAAATGTGTGCATGAGTATAATTTTTAAGTTTTCTAAGGATTATTTCCATGTTATGAACTTAGCTAATATTTATTCTTTGTGGTCTGCCTATCCTAGAATGATTGTTTCTCAGAGTTCTGTGCTTGGCCTACGTCTTCTCTCATTATACACACTTCGCAGCAAACTCATCTGCAGCCAGTGAATCAAAACAGCACTTAAAGTAGATGAGGCACAAACACGATCTCCAGCCTGTATCTTCCACCTGGGCTTCAAAATGTGTATGCTACAGTCCAACTGCCTACTACATGTCGTTACTTGTAAGTCTCATAGGGATAGCAAACCCACTCAGAATGGATGTCGCTGTATCCCCCTTCTCCCACTCCAGCCACCAGCCTGCTCTTCCTGCTTTGCCTCTGAGAACAGCATCTTCATCGCTCATGATCCCTGCCAGAAACCTAGAAGTCTCTGGTGACTTCTCCCTCTTCCTCATTTACCATCTAATTAGCCCAACAGCCTATTGTTTTTCACCTCCTAAATACCTCTCATATCTGAGTCTCCTTCTCATCTTCACATCTGTTACCCTAATTCATTTTGACAGTAGTCCCCTAAGTAGCCTTCTTGCCTTTAACCATGCTGTTAAATCTGTCATTCACCATGCTGCTAATGCAGGCTTCTTACCATGTCTCTTCTGTTATTTTTTCAGTAGCTTCTCTTCACCTATAACATAAAACCTGAGCTTCTTTAGATGGCGAGTAGAATCCTCCAATGTATTATCTCCCTCAATGTCTTGCCAATGTATGATACTTTAATGAGTGACTTGTACTTATCCAGCCAAATCTTTTCCATGGTCTCTAATGCCTCTCCCTGCCTTAGCACCCAGTGTTGTTCCTCCTACAGAGAATGCTTTCCCCAGTATATCCAACCCAGCAAATTTCTGCTTCTCCTTTAAACCCACCTCTTTCCCTCTGTGCCCCCTGCACATTGTAATGAGCCCATTACAGCTTTGCATCTCACATTGTGACAGTTGGTTTAGATATCTGGCTCTCCACTAGATTCTAGGTTCCTTTGGAGAAGAGACATCTTTTTATATTTGTAGCCCCATGTCTAGCACAGTGACCAGCACACAGTAGGTGCTAAATAAATGAGATGAACAGATGCTACATTTCCATTTTGGCTATTACACAATGTTCATATGTGTGCATAAATTTAAACCACAGGTCTAGAACTACACAATCATAATTTGAAATACTTAAGTCTTAAAGTCTTTTAAACAATATTCAAAGTAACTATTAACTACTCTCTAATGATTTTTGCCTAGAAAGTACTAAAGGAAGCTAATTTTATTTTTTTCTTAATGACTGTGAAAAAGTTACCTTTTAAACAAAAAATTAGTAGTTTATAACTGTCAAATTTATTTATAAGCTTCAAAAAGAAAATACAGTATCTCTTCAAATGTATATACACAAGTACACAACACTTAATCACACTTAGGAACAAAATATTTCAAGAGTTTAAAAAACTATAATTGTATAGACTAAACTGAGTATCAGTCATTTAATTAAAAGTTAATATTTTAGACACATAGTTTATGTTGCAATTATTATTTATGTCTTAACCCCATAGCTATGTCATTCTGCTTCAAATAATAACTCCTTTTAGTTCAGATATATACTAATTTTAGGATGTATTGTCAGAGCCTAAAGGCCAGATTAAAATTTGGCTCTAATATTTGAAAAGAGTAGCATGTGCTATAACCATGCCATGTTCCCTGGTTTTCTGAGGGGCACATTAAAAGGATTATATTCTTGTTGGAGGAATATATAGGGCAATAAACAGTTCTGTGGGTAATTAAACAGTGCAATGAAGCCGAATCTTCCAATTACCAGCAAAAGGCTCTTATTGCAAATATGTTATGGTACCATGAAAATTTCCTTTTGTATGTTAGTGTTTTTTAGAGATATATTAGTTTTTATAACGTATTATTTTAAGAGCTTGATTATTATTAGCTTTATACTGAGCAGTAGCAGATGTGTACACTGAAAAGCATCTTAAACTGAATTTCCAAAATTCAAAATCCAAGTTAATATCACTAGATCCAAAAATAACTTTTCACTTTCTATAAACTATTTCTGTACCCATAGAAAAGCAGGGAGAAGAGAAGGGAGGACTGACATTTAATCCAGAATAGATATGCCTTTGGGTAGAGATAGCTGCTGAGTAAAGCTGACAGATTTGTACAAAAAGTGCAGTTCGTAGATGGAAAAACTGTATCTACAGGCTATTAAATCTGAACTTTCTGAACAAACACAGTGTAGCTAACCCTAGTCATCTCTGAAATAAGATATTATTCATCTTAGAGTAGCAGTGATATTCACGGATTATATTAACTGAATTATGATTATTTAAAACATAGTAAAATATACAAAAAGAACTGGAAAATCATTACGTTATTTTTCTTCTCTGGCACTGTGAATTGAATGTTGATATCTTTTACCCTTTGACTCCATTTTTAAAGACTGGCTTCAAAAAGAGAGACATTACTTGACAGGGATGTGTAAGCTTGGAGAAAGTTTGGAAAAATGGTAGCTGGAAAAATTTCCCTGATACTGTAATACATGTGATGGTGGTTTTATTCTGTGCACCAAATTTTGTAGAAAGAAACTCAATACCAGTCTACTGGGAAGCTTGGCTGGCACTCCAGAGCCTTTATGACAGGAAGTAGGGTTGGCTGGGCCTCCATCTATCCATCCACATTCATTGTAAAGTGACTCAACTCTCCTGAATAAGGACTATTCATTATAGTGATGTTCAGACACAATTTTCTTCTATTGCTCACATTCTCTTCTATTTCATCTCTCTTCTTGTTTCCCTAACTACACACACACACACACACACACACACACACACACACACACACACACACACACACACACACACACACACACACACACACACACACTGACACACATAAATAAACTTTCAAACAAAAGGTTCTCACCTCTACGGCCATTTCCCTTTGGCTGTTCTTTGAAAAATCAGACATGATGTGCTATCACATGTCCTTGTTATGTCCCGGTATGCATGTCCATTTAAGGGCCATCAGTCATGAATAAGTTATGATTCCTGTGTATGGTTGTTAGAAAATTAAGATATCTTGACGTTGCTCTGATAGTTTAGGATTCCACATTTCACTGAAGCATGGGCTTCTTCATATATAGTTCCATTATAACATTGTGTGGGATCTTGTCATAAGAGTTAAATGTCAGATGGCAAGTGCCCATTTGCAGGGGTCAGTAATGAAAATAAACTGAATCTCAGCTTTTTGGTTATGAATTAGAAAATGAAAAAAAGTATTCTGATTGAGGGAAGTCACCATGGATCACTTATAATCCCTCCTATTCCTTTTCTAACATCTAGATCTTTTTTTTTTTTTTTGCGGTACACGGGCCTCTCACTGTTGTGGCCTCTCCCGTTGCGGAGCACAGGCTCCGGACGCACAGGCTCAGCGGCCATGGCTCACGGGCCCAGCCGCTCCGCGGCATGTGGGATCTTCCCAGACCGGAGCACAAACCCATGTCCCCTGTGTCGGCAGGCAGACTCTCAACCACTGCACCACCAGGGAAGCCCTAACATGTAGATCTTTTTGAGTAGTCTTTTATTTGAGTAGGTGGTTTGAAAGCTAATTTGACTCCTTAAGTAGACTATTTGAGGTAGAAATATTCACGGAGATTTAAAACGTAACTTGATTTACAAAAAAAGTGATCCGTTTAGGGAACATTTGCAGTATTTTCTTTCATCCCTTTACCTTCAACTTTCCCAAGATTGATCAAGCATTGCCCATAGAGTATAATTACTATGGAGGGAAAGCTTACATATTCCATTATGGGTTAAAGAGACTTCATGGAGACCATAATAAACAGTGTTACTGTGGTGATCCATAAGATCTTCTCTTTTAAAGGATCTAACAATTTACTTAACTGCTCCCTGCTTTTACTTTCTCATTGGTAAAATGAAGGGCCTTATTTATATATTCCCTTAAATCTGTTCTAGCATTAGTAGTCTATAATCTATGATGCTTGATTTGCTTCAGATTCGGTTCTCCTTCTGTTTCCCACTGATGGATGGGGATGTATTCTCAGCCCAACCTCTTCTTTTTTTTTTTTTTACATTGTTTATTCAGGATATCTTGTTAATTCTTTTTTTTTTTTTTTCACATATAGAATCTAAAAAAAAAAATGTTTCTGAAAAACCTAGGGGCAGGACAGGAATAAAGACGCAGACGTAGAGAATGGACTTGAGGACATGGGGAGGGGGAAGGGTCAGCTGGGACGAAGTGAGAGAGTGGCATGGACATATATGCACTACCAGGCTCTTTAGACAAGCTGTCCCTTCTCTCCTACACATCTCTTCGCAGTGGGGCTTTCCTCCTTGACTGCCTAAAGGTGGGCCCGCCTGCCTCCACCACTGCCTCCCTCAAGTGTTGGCAAAGTGTGTATCAGAGGATCTTCATGCTGCTAAAACAACCATGCTGCCATGTCAATGGAGGACTGAGGGTCCAAAGATCTTGAAATATTAGATTTGAAAACAATAGCAACATTAACAGTGAGTGTCTCAGTCATTTTCTGTTTTTTAACAGAATTGAAACCAAGATTTAAAAGTATAAATAGAATTATTTTATATATAAATAGTGAACAAGTTAGTAATCATAAGCTTTCATAATGTATGACACTGACACATTAAAAAAAAAAAACCCACCAAAACACTGTAATCTTTACTTAGACATTCCAAGACTGAGACAGTGAAGCATTGGAACACACTTTTTAAGGTTGTTTTTTTTCCCTGCGATAATGGCCAATTATGCTATTGTAATTACCTAAGCAAGCTATTGTAATTACCATCAGTCAACCTCAGTTCGACTGAATCAGAGGAAGAGATCTTAAATCCTATCAAATGCTTTATAGCTGACTATTTCTATAGTACTAAACCTCAGAATTTGGCCCATGAACTATTTCCATCATGCCTATTTTTAAAAATCCAAATTAAAACTCTACCCTCAGCAATGGTTCTCAAACTTGGATTTATAAGCATTGCCAGGGGTGCTGTTTAAAAGTGTAGTTTCTCGTGTCCTAACCCTAGAGATACTGATTGAGAAAATTTGATGTGGGAATTAGGAATTAGCAATTTCAATAATCTTACCTCATCAAGGAGATGAGAATTTATCAGATGAGAATCTAGAGTGGAATAGAGCAACTCAGAGGTTAATCAATTTTTTGGATATGTATAATCTTCTGAAGTGATATTCATATATTCATTTATTTTAAAATAGTATTAATTTACTTTAAAAAATCTTCCAACATTTAATATAAATGAAGTATTTAAATGTTACATGTAATCACTGAATTATTTGGAAGTGACCATTTTCATTCAAAGAATATAGTACAGGTTTAAACGAAATAGTCTTTAGTTCACTAAATATCAGAGTTTCCTAGTTTTTAATTTGATATGTCCCAACTCTGCAGTTACGTTCTTTACCTTATTATAACATATTATGTTACAGCTAGATCTTGTTTCAGTGTTCCAGAGAAAATTTCCTGGAGCACTGGCTGGTTATCAGGGCTATTCTTTTTTCTAGTCAGTGTTCTTACTTTTGTTTCTTGTGTATATTTCATCTTATTTCCTCAAGGCCTCTCAGAGTGGCTTGAATGTTGGCTTTCAAAAAGATTGCTTGTGAAAAGTGTGGGGAAATAAGTTGAAATGTCTAGACAATGAAAAAAAGGAGGTTAGCCAAATATTAAATGCATGTTTCTAAAGGAGTATCATAATGATTTCTAAAAAAGGTTCTCTTTCTGTAACCATCCATCATAAAGAATGAGATTTGCTTTGTAAATACCAATGTGTTATTTTTCCATAATGGCTTTCTTCTGAAGACCCGCCTTATCTTACACATGGTTTCCTTTCTGTCTCTTAATGAGGGACAAAGCTGAAATATTCTGGATGGTGTTTTATCTTGATGTTCTCGAGAGAGAATTATGTGAGATCCTAAAGTCTTAAAGACATTCTATGGAAAAGGTTTATCTTCTCTTCATTTTAAGAACGTTTTTCCTGTAATTTTAAATTCTTTTTTAATTGCAATATAGTTGACATATAACATTATATTACATATATGTTTCAAGTATACAACATACTGACTTGATGTTTACATCGTGTATGCTATTTGTATATACAACAGTATACACAATGTTTACATTTGTGTATATTGTAAAATGATCACCACAGTAAGTCTAGCTAACATTTGTCACCATACATAGGTGCAATGTTTTTCTTGTGATGAGAACTTTTAAGGTCTACTGTCTTATCAACTTTCAAATATGAATTACACTATTATTAACGATAGTCATCTTGCTATATATTATGTCCCTATGACATTTATTTTATAACTGGAAGTTAGTACCTAAAAGCATTTTTTTTTTTTTTTTTTTTTTGCGGTACGCGGGCCTCTCACTGCTGTGGCCTCTCCCGTTGCTGAGCACAGGCTCCGGACGCGCAGGCTCAGCGGCCATGGCTCATGGGCCCAGCCACTCTGTGGCATGTGGGATCCTCCTGGACCGGGGCACGAACCCGTGTCCCCTGCATCGGCAGGTGGACTCTCAACCACTGCACCACCAGGGAAGCCCTAAAAGCATTTTTTTTTTTTTTTTTTTTCCCAGTACGCGGGCCTCGCACTGTTGTGGCCTCTCCCGTTGCGGAGCACAGGCTCCGGACGCGCAGGCTCAGCGGCCATGGCTCACGGGCCCAGCCGCTCCGCGGCACGTGGGATCGTCCCGGACCGGGGCACAAACCCGCGCCCCCCGCATCGGCAGGCTGACTCTCAACCACTGCGCCACCAGGGAAGCCCCCTATAAGAATTTTTTGACATGTAATTTTTTTTTTATCATTTCCATTTGAAATAAGTAGTGTTTGGTACATGCTTTCTGACAGGTCTTACCTATATTAAAATTTGGATAGTTTTATCATGCATTTCTTGCATTAGTTTTATTTTTTAATATTTCATTAAAGTATCGTGTATCTTGATTAATAAGGGTTTTTTTATGACCCTTAAATTTGGTTCCCGAGGTAAATGCCTAAGTGGCCTTACCCTAGACCGGCCCTATTCCCTATTAGTAATATGCTCTGTAGAGAGAAAGCACAGTATTAAAGAAGCATTAACAGTGTATCTCAGCAACCACTGAGGTATCTAATGTGGGGCAGAACCTCATTAAATTGAATTGACGTTTTGGTCAGCATTTAGTTGCAAGTTTTCCTTATTTTGTGTTATCTTAAATTTTCCAGAATGAATCACTGTAATTGCCACTGATTTATTATTTTCTTTATGGTATTTATATTTCTTTCTATTGTGAAATAAGGACTTTTAGTTATGTGAAGATATATGCAAAAAATATATATTTTAAAATACACTCTTTGCTTTTATTTGTAACATAATCCAAAAATATCCCAATAGATATTCTGAGTTTTCTCCAAAGTTGTCTGTTCTTCCAGGGGTTTCAGTGTTCTTCAGAATCATTCTTTTAGAATCTGCCCTTGAACAATCCCTTTTGGAAGTGAAATAAACAGTGCTGAGTCTTCCTATAATGCAGTGACCTTGCTTTGTATTGACAAAAATATCTCTTACAGCTGCTTCTTATGTACTGCATTTATTGATGTGTTTCTGAAGGCCCAGATCAGTGAGTAGAAGCTATAACTGTACACTCTCTTTGTAGATGTTAGAAAAAACAAAAATCCTTTAGACCACAGAGATTTTTGGCAATATCATTTCAGATTGAATTTGCACTTGGAAACTTAAACCAGGTAATCCTTGTAGTGTTTAGCTATTGAAAAGTTTTTATATTAATGATATATTTATGCCGTTATAGTTTGGTCCTAGTAGTTTTTCTAAGTAAAACAATTACTTTCTTGGAGCTGAATCTTAGCTGCAAAAGATTTGCTCTGATCTGAAGTTTAGCATAATGGCTGTTGTGTAATATAACAGTTTAAATAAATAGCATACCTTATTTTGATGAACTTTTACTGAATACTCTGAAAGTTACCTTGAAATAATATAGGTATGGCTTCTGCATATTCAGATTCAAATGCATTATTTGATAATACACTGCTACTACAATATGAATAATTACTATCTAAATTATAATTTAGACATTTCCTGCCACGTGAAGTAAAATTGACTCTCTAAATGTCCTTTAAACTACCCTTTCTCCGACCCAGAAGCCATGTGTCTCTCCATTGCCTAGCACTATAAACCTATAGGTTTCTTTTTAATATTTATTAACTATGAGAATCTACATGCTTACATTTTCTTTCAAGATAACTTTCTTTCCCCAGTTAATATTATATCATGTATTTTTTATGTCATAAAATAGTCTTTGAAAGTACAATTTTTAGTACTTGCAGAATGTTTGATTGTATGGCTATATCATAATTCACTTAACTATTTTTGCCTATTTTGGGGTTTATAAGCTGTTTCTAATTATTATATTGTATTATACATTGGTTTTCAATGCACATCTTTATTTATAAATGCATTATAAATATATCACCCCATCTCAGATTCTTTCCCTAGGATTAATTTTTAGAATTTTATTCATGAAATAAAAACATTTGTAAGGCTTTTGGATACATACTGCCATTGTACTTTCCAAAAGCATTGGTATAATTTCATTTTTAGAAACAAGTCCCCATTTAGAGAAATATACAAAGATAACCTGAAAGTCTTCATGTACTAACACCTAGTAATTTATATTGTTTCTGCTTTCCACATTGTTCTATAGGACTGGCGTTTTTGCATGCTAACGTTCTGATCCTTGCAGTGATGCTGAGGCTTTTTTCTAGTCTTGCCAATGCTCAGAATTAGCCCAGCTGTCTGAGTGGTCACTTTTCTCAGTGGAGATAGGCTTTTCCTCAATAAACTGGGGAATAGCTCATATCCATATAGACTTTCTAGATTCCGTGACTATTTCCTTGACAATCTGAAGAAGTAGAATCTAAGTGTTTTTACTGATTACTTTGTAGAGCAGTAGTCTTTAAAGTGATGTATACATTACAATCCCCTGAGGTTTAAAAAGACAGTATAAGAAATTTTAATTTTAGTTTTTAACAAAATTCTTTGTCCAGATTTTATAAATTCTATAAACTAATAGTATAATAGAGTGTGTATATAATTTATAAATAAACATATATTGGGGTTAAATGCTCACATTTTTAAACTCATGAGTGTGTACTTATGGCAGAGATTGAAAATTGCCTTCCAAAATCCATCTATCCTTCCTTCCTTCCTCCTTACTTAGAAAAACACACTTTTTCGGTTCGGCACTTTGCCACATGTCTAAAAAATTGCGCTCCCTGGACTCTCTTTGTAGTTAGCTGGAGCCTCATGACTAAATTTTGGCAAACAAAATTTCAGCAGAACTGTGTACAACTTCCCAGAGGGTGCCTTGAAAGGGAAAAGACATGCCATTCCTCACCTTCTTCCTCCCTCTTACATCTTAAACTCCAGATGTGATGCCTGGCATCTCAGCAGCTAGTTTGGACTATGAGGTGACTATGAGGGGAATAACACCTACCGTAGTAGAAAATAAGATGGAAGGAGATTAAACCCTGATAACCCTGTAGAGCTGTCATACTAGCACCCACCAGCATAATTACAACTTGTGTCTTGTTTAAACCACTGTTTTGGGGGCTGGGGGCTCTGTTTCTTGCATGCAAATCCAATCTTAATTGATAATGTATCAAAGATTTGGAGTCCATTGTACTTGAGTGTTTCTCCTTTCCATTTAGCAACTCTTATACCAGATGCCTGAGCCATTTATTAGGCAGGAAGAATGTAGGTGCTTGTTCTGCACTTAGGAAATCATTGTCTATCAATAAATTGAAACTGTTGAGATGTTTCTAAAAGTCCATGATTTGGCTTCAGGAACATTAATTTTTCCATGAGTTCCTGGTGTTCATGGACAGAGTATAAAATCTTTATAAAGGCACACTAGTATAAGGCCAAAGGAAAAGGCTCCTTTCTGCTATCTGTCCATTCTTTCTAAGAGAAGGTGAAATCAGTACCATTTTCCAAGCTCGCAAATCATAATGTACATTGCCAAAAGTGGAGAGATGTAGTTTTTTGTGGCCTCTCCCGTTGCAGAGCACAGGCTCCGGAGGCGCAGGCTCAGCGGCCATGGCTCACGGGCCCAGCCGCTCCGCGGCATGTGGGATCTTCCCGGACCGGGGCACAAACCCGTGTCCCCTGCATCAGCAGGCGGACTCTCAACCACTGCACCACCAGGGAAGCCCGAGGTGCAGTTTTAAAGATCTCTTTATTGTTGATTAGAAAAGGATTTAGAATGGCTTCTTTTAGGTCTTACACTCTTTTTGATTAAATTTTGAAGTTTTTAAAAAAGCAACTAGCTATTGTTAATAATAATAGCAGGCAAGAAAGGAATATGTTTGACGAACAGGGAAATACTTTTATTCAGGATTCTTAAAGTGTTTCCTGAGGAGTCATAGCTCCTAAGGCATTTTATAATCTATCCCTGGTCACCTCTTCTGCCTGCCCCTTCCCACTCGTACTCGCCCAGGTCACTGAATTCTTCATGCTGTCCAGCTCCCTGAACATTCGCCATCGTACATGTTCTCCCAGTACAGCGCCCCTCCCCCACCATCCAAGGCTCAGCTTTGACATCACTTTGCACAGGGACCTCTTCCAAAAAATCCCTCTCATGGGTTCCTATGGCCTTCAGTACTTACGCATTCCCAGCAGATATCATACACTTTCCTAAGTGCTGGTTGATCGTGTGTGTTCCTAACTCATTGAGAACTCCTCAAAGGGGCCACTCTTTTATCCAGCACTTAATTTAAGTACCTGGCACATAGTAGATACTTAATAACAATGGAATGATGAATACATTATACATTATTAGTGATGGCACTTTTATCTATCTCATGCTAATGAATAGGTTTCTCCATCTCATACTCAAGACATAAACACCATAATATTTGAGCATGTCAATAATCCTTCACCTAATTATTGCAAGGTATTATTTTTAATGTCACTTTTCATGGTTGTAGTTGTACATTTGCCAGTGTGCTTACAGAAGATAAAAGCTACAAAAACAGTAACACGAGTTTGAATTCCAGATTCAGAACCGTTGTATATACCGTGTGTCTTTGCAAGCTTCTCTCTCCTGTGTTTCCTTAAACTACAGAGGCTCTAGGTAGAGTTCATTATCATAATAACAAACATATGAGGTCACTGTTCACCTCATTTCTGAATGCTAGATGCGTTCGTGCCGTTAGTAAGGAACTAAGAGCATCTGCCTCTATTAATTAACATTTTGAAGCACCTTCTGTATCTCAAGCATTGTATACATTTGGGCAGCTAAATATTTATATTTAAATTTTTGATGATATTTTGTATATTAAAATACAGTAGTATCTCATAACAAACAAATGCTAACATTTTGCAGCCTTTTACAGCTAAAAAAGTCATTCTTATATGTATATACATACTTTAATTCCTCTATATGTACATAATACTTTCCTTTTATATGTATATATATACTTTCATTTAAATAATCCCCATTTTAAATAGCAGGGACCTGAGGCTAAGAGAAGTTAAAAGAAGGCATGAAGGAAAAACTGACTTTTTAGAAGGGTTTACCTGATTGGATATTGTGCTTTAACTTCATTTAAATTGCTACCTCTTCTTATTCACACCCATTAAAGAGTGAACTGATCAGTTACAATATGTGTTTAATTACTGTTTGGCTTTGTACGTGCTCTAACATGAAAACCTTTCACTTGAAATGAAAGGGCAGTCTGTTTGATTTTGCTTCATCATGTCCAATATATTCTAAAGATACTTCTTTGATATGACTAAAGAAGGATTGCTTCTTCATCAAAGTTGCATTGCTTTATTTTGAGTTACTCGTAGTCTTTAGTGAAATCCCTATGAACATGTAGCATATTACATATCTGGCCCCCAAAAGAAACTAGTTTTCATTAGCAAAATAATTTTTTGATTACCATAAATTGACGAAAATGTTGACAATAACCATTTATCCTGAATCAACCACACACAGTTGTTACTGTGGACGAGGTTCTTAACCTTTCTAAGTCTTCGTTTCTCAAGAAGAAAATGCAATAATAAGAGTAGCCACCTCCAGGGGTGTGGGAAGGAATGAATGAGAGAATGTGTGCAGAGCCCAGAGTACAATGTGTGGTGATAGCAGGCACGCAATAAACATTAGCAGTTAGTATTCTTATTTTTGTTTTTTTGTGGCTGGATTTACTACCTTGGTCTTGGTTGGGAGGGGCGGCAGCGGCAGCATTTGGGTCTGTTGATTCGCAAGTGGTTAGAAGTTTAGATAAAACATGATACTGGTGAGCTTCCTGCTCTGGCTGTTCTTTGCAGGTAAGGTGGGTCCAAAAGAACCTTTTACTGTTAATAATGATAATGACAACTAGCATGGCAGGTATCATTTGTGGAGTGCTTACTAGGCACTACATTAAATGCTTCCGCTTATTGCTTCATGTAATCCTCCCAGCAACACTAAGAAGTATACACTGTTATTACTTCTGTTTTACAGATAAAGAAAGTGAGGCACGCTCGGGCAAACTGGCTCCAGAGCTCAGACCCTGAAGCTGTTTGTGCCGCCTTTTACATTGTAAATAGAAGTGAGCAGAATTCCATGTGTACATGTGTTCAGTGCAGAGATGGTCACATGTGTAGCTGCCTTGTTGACTACGTGCAATTTGTTAAATGTAATTATAAAACAAATTTTCTTTAAATCCCCTTACATCCACTCTATGCAGCAAGTTTTTTCCTTGCCCACTGATACATGTTCAGGCAGGCCTCGTGACTTTTCTGGACACTCTTGGATAATAATATGTGTTATAGTACTTTTTAGGCAAAATCACAGATTCAATCTAATAATTTAAATCTCCAAGCCATGTAATATTTAATATTCTAAACTTTATTTAAAGTTTCTCCTCTCGAGCTCCAAGCTCAGGGCTCCCAGAGACAGGAACTATCCCTTTCCCTGCCATGGTCTCCTGTCTGTTTCACCACCTGGCTTTCTGCTTCTCCATCCTGTTTGGTAATATCGGGTTCTGACTCCTCTGGGTTTGGATCACTGGGATGGAGGGAAGGATAGGAAAGTTCTTCCTTAATAAATACCATAGTGTTAGTCTAGCATGCCTGCTCTCTGAACTTGGGGAAGTGGGATTAAAGCGACTTGACTGTGAAAGCTTCCCTTGGTTCTGTGTCCCTGCTGCAGTTGTTTTAATGGGGCAAAACATCTCTCTTCTGGCTAAGAAAGGCAGTGGTCTGTCCAGTTTTTGAGATCTGTTGATCCTATCCAGATGGTCGTCTTGGATATGACCCATTCTGATTCCCTCTTCCAAAATGCCCACATCTAGTCCAAAGAAACGACTCACACATTAGGAACCCCAGTGTATGCTGGGAATTGGTAATTCTTAACTGAGCAATCTTCCTTTTGCTCTACCATAAATGGAACTAACCAATCACTTGGCATTTAGGTATCTTGTGCATGAGTCAGACACCAATCCACATGCCCATCAAACTGCAGGGGGCAAATATTGAGGTCTCCATGAGGTCCTGTTGAAGTCTCTCCCCAGTCTGAGGTAAGGGGTAGACATCTCCTATCCTCCAGAGTTGAATTCACAGCTTACCAATAACTTTCTCCAAAAAAAATTCTCCTACCTAATTTCCAGCTCTAGAAGTTGAATGGGGATGTGGCATTTAAGAATTGCATAATTGGTTCTTAGAATCCTCCTTTGGGAATTCAGCATATGGTCTAACTCCTCCTTTGGAATGTGTTAATTATTGTGTTGGTGCTTCAGCCCAAAACTCCTATTTTAATATTCTACTATGTATGTAATAATTACTTGCAGATAAACTGGATTTCCATTGTGTGCTTTCTTTTCTTCAACCATTTTCTTCCCTTTCTCTCTCTCTCTCCTCTCAAGAGAACTGAATTGGAGGCATATGGTGGGAAGAATAAGGGAGTGCTGTATATTTCACATATCCACTCACATGGGGAGGGAGATGTTCAAGCAGCCCAGTGGTTGAAGATAGCACCATCATTTATCTCATAACTCATCCTCTGTTACTATTCCCTGTGTTTAGGTTGGCTTGTTGACTCTCTTCCTTGGTGACTTTTTATAGGAGGGGCAGTTTATTATACAAGTTGTGAACTACAGACTCTGGGGTTAGATCATCTGGATCAAATCCCAGCCCCACCACTTATTAGTTTTGTGTCCTTGGGCAAGTCATTTAATCTCTTTGAACCTCAGTTTCCTCATCTGAAGAATAGGGATAATAATACTTGCTTTATAGCATTATTGTGAGAATTAAATGACATAATATACATAGGGCTCTTAGAGCAATGCCTGGCCTATAGCAAGACTATGTAAGGGGTAGTAGCAGTAGTTGTAATTATTGTTATTACCAGTACTATTACTATTCATCTTTTAAGATTCAGTTTAAATATCTCCTGCTTTCTGAATTCTTGGGGAATCATCCCAATCAGAATAGGCTAGCTCTTAATCTGTGGTCTCACAGCACTGTCTTTGCTTTGCTGCCACCTTTGTCACAAGGTACCCAGGTTAGTGCTAGCATATTGCCTTCTCCACTAGCCAGTGTTCATTTCAAGGTCATTGTATCTCTTTCTGGGCACAGTGCTTAAACATAGCAGACATGGTCAACAAACGATAATTTCTTTCCCCTCTCATTATTGTTGAATAGTTTAATCTAACTCTTAAGATCTAAAAATTAATTTATAATATTTAAAGATATTATAAAATAGGAATATTCTTTTAAAAATGTGTGCAGAAGGCAAATACCATGTAAGTTAAAAGAAAATAATTTTCTAATTATTAATAAAGTCTGCCAAATATTTGCAACCGATATTAGACCAAGAAAACATTCTGTTTTGTACATATAGTAACAAAAGCCAACAGTTACCAAAATATTGGCTTCTTAAAGAAAGTAGAAAAGCAAAATATTTAGAACAAGAATGTGTTTAGTAACTGAGCACATGTTAATGAAAAATGTGAGCCTGGATTCAGTTGTTTATACATATTGTCACCTTTGGTTTTCTCTGTATAAAGCAGAGATGGGCAAGTCTGATCTTTGTCTGAAATGCTTTTGTGGCAGCAGTGATAAGGTGAACCCTGGCATAATCAGCATAGTTTCCAGAGCAAACACTTTGAAAACACCACAACTAGTTATAACAATGTGTTGTTTAAATAGGTTCTGCCTCATTTTTTTTTCTTTTTTTTTTTTTTTTTTTTTTTTTTGCAAAACTCGGGCTTCTCACTGTTGTGGCCTCTCCCACCGCGGAGCACAGGCTCCGGACGCGCAGGTTCAGCGGCCATGGCTCACGGGCCCAGCCGCTCCGCGGCATGTGGGATCTTCCCGGACCGGGGCACGAACCCATGTCCCCTGCATCGGCAGGCGGACTGTCAACCACTGTGCCACCAGGGAAGCCCCAGGTTCTGCCTCATTTTATCTGTCTACGCCAAGGGGCTTGGAGCTTTACTATTCTCAAACTCCCTCAGTCTCAGCCCTGTCATCCAGTATAATGGTCTACTTAAATGCACTGTACTTGGAAATGCTTTCACTTGAGTCAAGGTCATGAAGGTCTTAACATCTCACAGCCAAGTCATGATAAACCACTCACAGGTATAGATGCCCTTAATGTTAGTAATTTGGGGGTGAAAAGGGAGGGGTCAGACAATTATTGATTAGGAAGAGGCTTAGTTCTTGTGAATTTGGTAGTCATTAAAAAAGAACCTGAGGGGTAAGAACTCTATTTCTGAAAACACATTTACAAAACTATTGAGATTATTGGAATGCCTTTTTTCTTTTCTGAATCTAACTTTTAAAATACCTCTTTTGACACACACAAAAAAAGGATGAGGACATTTTCCCCTCATCCTTAGCAACCTTGAAGAGTCCGCACCACTATTCCTCAGGGAATCTACAATATTACTCTAAAAGAAGTTTTACTAGTGTACTATTATACTATTGTATATCAGTGTCCCTGACAATTGCTTTCCTTCACTGCAACAAACAGACACTTTGTTTCCAGAATATTCCTGAGTGCAACTCAGTAAAATTTTTTGATAGGAATGCTTTGCCAAAGATGTCATTGACAGGAATCAGTTTGGAAGTTACGGGGTTGAGTCTGACAGTAGTTCCTCCCCCAGCCTCCCCATTAAGCTTAGTTTGGGAGAATTGGATATGGGAAGGATCTAGCTAATAGTTCTTCTTAAACTACTGAAGCATAATTCTATCTCATATGGAATAGCGCACCAACAAAAACTTCGAACCAAATAAACAGTGACCGTTTGAAATCTGTTTTATAGTTATAAATCTCAAAATACTATGCATGCTTAACATATGAAAAGATATTTTGACAACCACAAATCAGTTCAAATATCATGTGTTCTACAGTATTTTGAGGGTTGTTAAGAATTGCATAAGGAACAGAAAATAACTAGAAATGATATTTGTCAAAGATATCAAAATTTAGCATAAACACTTCAGTTACTATTATAATTCTATAAATTATTTATAAGTCCTTTCTCCTAAGCATTTGCAAGTGTGTGTGCTAAATATTTGCAAAGTAGTGTTTCCCTCCTAAATTCCTTGTTGTTACTAATCCAGAATATCTATTCCTGGATGTGGGAATCATTCAAGATTGAAGCTGAGGGTTCCACAGTTTATCTCTATAATTACCTCTGTTTTCTAATTCATTTGTCTCCATGGCCATAACCAGAGACTATAAAATAAAGGTTCCAGTAAGTATATCTCAATGCTGTGGGTGTTTTTTAATATGTTTTTCACAGAAAGCATTTTTTTAAAACATATTGTCAGACGTATGGGCTGTGTCTTTCTCCATCAGTCATTTTTAAGAACTGCTTCAATTGCTAATCAACAGAGATTCATTAAGAGCATAAAAAATAATAATAACCCCAAAGGATGAGTCACTACCTGTTCCTTTTTATTCCCTTTGGTCAGTGAAAATATCAATCTCAATTAAAAACCGGACACTCATACACATGTGGATTTCAGTTTGCTTGTGAGTAGGATTGTCCTGTGGCAGCTACATACCAACTATAGGATCAAAGTCTTGGGTCAGGGTTTTGCATCAGACTGGTGGTGGCTTATTCCATTAGCTGGTGTGACAGTGACTTCCAGCCATCCTCCCTGCTTGGAGGGGAATGTTTACACACATGCATAACTTGTGTCCCTATTTGTGAATACCTCAAAATCCTCACCGTAATTCAGTTTGGCATCCCCATTTATGGTCCAATGACTAAAGTTTCAGACTATAGTGTATCGGCCATTTTATTACTTATTACTTATAAAAGTGTTTTTTCAGCTTTCAGTTGGCATGTCTATTTTAGAAAAGCACTGCGATATACTACATACCAGGAAATCTTCCTTTTAAGGAGGACTTGATGAGTAGGACAGAGCTAAAGAGAGCTTTGACAGGTTTGCCAAGGTTGCCAGCACCCCAGCTTGAGTATTTTCTGCTCAGGTTGTACCAAATTCCAGATTTTAATGGCATGAGAAGCACAATAGTGAAGAATGAAAAGCTTTTATTTTCAGAAAATTGTTTTGCCCACACATTTCTGTGCTCCAACACCCTAACCCAACCTCCTACCATTTATATCTTCAAACCATCCCAGGTGGTAATTTTAGGAAAAACTGGCTGAGTTAGGATCTATTCTCTTCTCATTGTAGCAAGGACCTAGAAGATAGGCCTTTATTTCCTTACCAGAAAGAATGATATATTTTAAATTTGCCTTTTAAATTTTTAATAACATTTTTTCATAAAAACAAAAGTTGGAATATGTTTTCAGACTGATTACAATGTGTAGCGTTGTAATTTGCAAAAAGAGGAAAAAAAATAGTAGATACAACTATGTGGAGAAGATGGATTATGTGATGTCCTAGTTTTCATATCAAAGAGAAAATATTCATGTGAATTAAGTAAATGGGTTTTGGAATCAGTGAGATCTGTTTGAACCCCAACTTACCATTTATTACTTGTATCACTTCTGGCAAGTTTCTTAACTCCCTTGAACCTGGTTTCTCATTTTAAAAATCAGAGACGGTACCTATCTTAAAGAGTGGTTTTTAAGCAATAACTGAGATCAGGAACATGAAACTCTTATTAAGTGCCTGGCATGTAGTGAATACTAAATAAGCATTAGCTACTTAACTAGTCCTACTATTCCTGACAGATTTCTGCTGCTTCTCCCACTGCTGTTTCTATTAATATTTTTTTAACATCTTTATTAGAGTATAATTGCTTTACAATGCTGTGTTAGTTTCTGCTGTATAACAAAGTGAATCAGCTATATGTATACATATATCCCCATATCCCCTCCCTCTTGCATCTCCCTCCCACCCTCCCTATCCCACCCCTCTAGGTGGTCACAAAGCACCGAGCTGATTTCTCTATGCTATGCGGCTGCTTTCCACTAGCTAGCTATTTCACATTTGGTAGTGTATATATGTCCATGCCACTCTCTCACTTCATCCCAGCTTAACTTTCCTCCTCCCTGTGACCTCAAGTCCATTCTCTACATCTGCATCTTTATTCCTGTCCTGCCCCTAGGTTTTATTTTTTTTTAGACTCCATATATGTGTTAGCCTATGGTATTTGTCTTTCTCTTTCTGACTTACTTCACTCTGTATGAGAGACTCTAGGTCCATCCACCTCACTACAAATAACTCAATTTCATTTCTTTTTATGGCTGAGTAGTATTCCATTGTATATATGTGCCACATCTTCTTTATCCATTCATCTGTCAATGGACACTTAATTAATTAATTAATCTTTGCTATTGTTTCCTTCATTTCTTTTTCATTTATTTCTGATCTGATCTTTATGATTTCTTTCCTTCTGCTGACTTAGGGTTTTTTTGGTTCTTCTTTCTCTAATTGCTTTAGGTGTAAAGTTAGGTTGTTTATTTGAGATATTTCTTGTTTCTTCTTTTTTTTTTGAATTTTAGAATTTTATTTTTTTTACAGCAGGTTCTTATTAGTTATCCATTTTATACATATTTAGTGTATGTATGTCAGAAGAAGAAAGAGAAGTCTGTTTTTGGATGGAATGTGCTATAAATATCAATTAAGTCCATCTTGTTTAATGTATCATTTAAAGCTTGTGTTTCCTTATTTATTTTCATTTTGGATGATCTGTCCATTGGTGAAAGTGGGGTGTTAAAGTCCGCTACTCTTAATCTGTTACTGTCGATTTCCCCTTTTATGGCTGTTAGTATTTGCCTTATGTATTGAGGTGCTCCTATTTTGGGTGCATAAATATTTACAATTGTTATATTTTCATCTTGGATCGATCCCTTGATCATTATGTCGTGTCCTTCTTTGTCTCTTGTAATAGTCTTTATTTTAAAGTCTATTTTGTCTGATATGAGAATTGCTACTCCAGGTTTCTTTTGATTTCCATTTGCATGGAATATCTTTTTCCAGCCCCTCACTTTAGTCCGTATGTGTCCCTAGGTCTGAAGTGGGTCTTTTGTAGACTACATATATACGGGTCTTGTTTTTGTATCCATTCAGCCCATCTATGTCTTTAGGCTGCAGCATTTAATCCATTTACATTTAAGGTAGTTATCAATATGTATGTTCCTATTCCCATTTTCTAAATTGTTTTGGATTGTTACTGTAGGTCTTTTCCTTCTCTTGTGTTTCCTGCCTAGAGAAGTTCCTTTAGCATTTGTTTAAAGCTGGTTTGGTGGTGCTGAATTCTCTTAACTTTTGTTTGTCTGTAAAGGTTTTAATTTCTCCATCGAATCTGAATGAGATCCTTGCTAGGTAGAGTAATCTTAGTTGTAGGTTTTTCCCTTTCATCACTTTAAATATGTCCTGCCACTCCCTTTTGGCTTGCAGAGTTTCTGCTGAAAGATCAGCTGTTAACCTTTTGGGGATTCCCTTGTATGTTATTTGTTACTTTTCCCTTGCTGCTTTTAATATTTGTTCTTTGTATTTAATTTTTGATAGTTTGATTAATATGTATCTTGGGGTGTTTCTCCTTGGATTTATCCTGTATGGGATTCTCTTTGCTTACTGGACTTGACTATTTCCTTTCCCATGTTAGGGAAGTTTTCAAATATAGTCTCTACAATTTTTTTCTCAGACCCTTTCTTTTTTCTCTTCTTCTTCTGGGACCCCTATAATTGGAATGTTGGTGTGTTTAATGTTGTCCTAGAGGTCTCTGAGACTGTCCTCAATTCTCTTCATTCTTTTTTCTTCATTCTGCTCTGCAGTAGTTATTTCCACTATTTTATCTTCCAGGTCACTTATCTCTTCTTCTGCCTCAGTAATTCTGCTATTGATTCCTTCTAGAGAATTTTTAATTTCATTTATTGTGTTGTTCATCATTGTTTGTTTGCTCTTTAGTTCTTCTAGGTCCTTGTTAAACCTTTCTTGTATTTTCTCCATTTTATTTCCAAGATTTTGGGTCACTTTACTATCATTACTCTGAATTCTTTTTCAGGTAGACTGCCTATTTCCTGTTCATTTGTTTGGTCTGGTCGTTTTTTACCTTGCTCCTTCATCTGCCGTGTGCTTCCCTGTCTTCTCATTTTGTTTAACTTACTGTGATTTGGGTCTTCTTTTCGCAGCCTGCAGGTTTGTAGTTCCCGTTGTTTTTGGTGTCTTCCTCCAGTGG
Source organism: Grampus griseus (assembly GCF_964374135.1). NCBI lineage: Eukaryota > Metazoa > Chordata > Mammalia > Artiodactyla > Delphinidae > Grampus > Grampus griseus. Next base: position 38,239,640 of record NC_139003.1, read on the forward strand.
GTGAGGTTGGTTCTGTGGCTTGTGTAGGCTTCCTGGTGGAGTGGACTGGTGCCTGTGTTCTGGTGGGTGGGGCTGGATCTTGTCTTTCTGGTGGGCAGGGCTGCATCTGGTGGTGTTTTTTGGGGTGTCTGTGAACTTAGTATGATTTTACGCAGCCTCTCTGCTAATGGGTGGGGTTGTGTTCCTGGTGCTAGTTGTTTGGCATGGTCTGTCCAGCACTGGATCTTGCTGGCCATTGGGTGGACCTGGCTCTTAGTGTTGAGATGGAGATCTCTGGGAGAGCTCTTGCTGACTGATATTATGTGGGGCCAGGAGGTCTCTGGTGTTCCAGTGTTCTGAACTGAGCTCTCTCACCTCAGAGGCTCAGGCCTGACACCAGGCCAGAGCACCTAGACCCTGTCAGCCACATGGCTCAGAGTAAAAAGGAGAAAAAAAGAAAAAAAATAAATTAAAAAAAGTATGAAAATAAAAAATAATAATAATAATAAAGAGAAGAAAGCAACCAAACCAATAAACAAATCCACCGATGATAACAAGCGCTAAAAGCTAAACTAAGATAAACATAAAAATCAGAACAAATCAGTTGCAGACAGCAAACCCAAAGTCTACAGTAGCTCCCAAAGTCTACTGCTTCAGTTTTGGGATGATTCATTGTCTATTCAGGTATTCCACAGATGCAGGGTGCATCAGGTTGATTGTGGGGATTTAATCCAGTGCTTCTGTAGCTGCACAGAAAAATTTCCCTTTCTCTTCTTTGTTCACACAGCTCCTGGGGTTCACCTTTGGTTTTGGCCCCACCTCCGTGTGTAGGTCACTCTCAGGCACCTCTTCCCACCCAGGCAGGATGGGATTATAGCAGCAGCTGATTAGGGGGCTCTTGCTCATTCAGGCCAGGGGGAGGGAGGGGTATGGTAGTTATAATTGGAATGCAGGGTGAGCCTGCAGTGGCAGAGGCCAGCGTGATGTTGCAACAGCCTGAGGTGCACCGTGTGTTGTCCTGGGGAAGTTGTCCCTGGATCAGAGGACCCTGGCAGTGGCAGGCTGCACAGGCTCCCAGAGGGGTGTAGATAGTGGCCTGTGCTTTGCACACAGGATTCTTGATGGCTGCGGCAGCGTTAGCGTTTCAGGCCCATCTCTGGTGTCCAAGCTGATAGCCATGGCTCATGCCTGTCTCTGGAGCTTGTTTAGATGGTGCTCTGCCTTCTGTGGGCAAACAGGAAAGGAATCCCCTCTCCTCGCACACCCCGAAACAATGGTCTCTTGCCTCTTAGGTCCAGACTCCCTCCCGGCTAGCTGTGGCACAGTAGCCCCCTTCATGCTGTGTTCACACAGTCAACCCCAGTCCTCTTCCTGGGATCCAACCTCCGAAGCCCAAGCCTCAGCTCCCAGCCCCCACCTGCCCCAGCGGGTGAGCAGACAAGCCTCTCAGGCTGGTGAGTGCTGGTCAGCACCGATTCTCTGTGCGGAAATCTCTCCACTTTGCCCTCCGCACCACTGTTGCTGCGCTCTCCTCCGTGGCTCTGAAGCTTCCCCGCTGCTCACCCCCCATCTCCACCAGTGAAGGGTCTTCCTAGTGTGTGGAAACTTTTCCCCCTTCCCAGCTCCCTCCCAGAGATGCAGCTCCCATCTCTATTATTTTGTCTCTGTTTTTTCTCTTTTCTTTTTCCCTACCCAGGTACGTGGGGACTTTCTTGCCTTTGGGGAAGTCTGATGTCTTCTGCCAGCATTCAGTAGGTGTTCTGTAGGAGTTGTTCCACATGTAGATGTATCTTTGATGTATTTGTGGGGAGGAAGGTGATCTCCACATCTTACTCTTCTGCCATCTTGAAGGACCCACCCTCTATTAATATTTGTTATTCGTCCACCATGCTACTCAAAACCCTTCAGGCTTTCCATTGCTCCATCCTCACCCTATTCTATTTATCTGACCATTGCCCTTACCTATGTTTTCCCAATATCCCAAAATAATTTTATCCTGTTGTTTATTCTTGGAATGCTCTCTTCCCTCCCACCTGTTGAAATCCTATTCATCTTTTAAGTACCAGCTGAAATGTGTCTTCTCAACTAAATCTTTATCAGTGTACCAAGGTAAAAATCAATCCTTCACACAGCTGTGCTTTCAAATCCCTAGGTCTTCACATTTATTATAGCATTTTTATTCTTATCTAATGGTTGTTTACACCTCTCTCTCTCTCTCATTATATTGTAAAGTATTTGAATACTTTCTTACTTATCTTTATTCTCTCCCGCTACATACAGTCCTCACCAGTGAGTACAAGGCTTTTCTGTTTGGTTACAACTCAATCAATACTTGTTAAAATAAATTGTTATCCAGAATTCTCTAATAGCAAGGATTTCCATTCTTTGCTGGTAGAATGAAAATTGATGGTCATACAGATAACTCTAAGACAATATAAGAGACCAAAATACTCTCTAAATAACCAAATGACCTTCAACATGTTTTAGAATTGTGGGGGGATTTTTGTCATACTGTTATTTTGTTAGTTGGTTACCCATAGATGGTGTATCAATTTACTAGGGCTGCTCTAACAAAATACCACTGACTGGGTGGCTTAAACAGAAGTTATTTTCTCATCCTTCTGGAGGCTGGAAGTCCAAGATCAAGGTTGTTGCAGGGTTGGTTTCCTCTGAAGCCTCTCTCCTTGACTCAAAGATGACTGCCTCTTGCTGCTTCTTCACGTGGCTGTCCCTCTGGGCTCACGTACCCCTGGTATCTCTCTGTCTCTCCTAATCTCTTCTTAAAATGACATCAGTCAGATTGGATTAGGGCTCATCCTGAGGGCCTCATTTTAAGTAAATGCCTTCTTTAAAGACTCTACATCTAAATATAGTCACATTCTGAGGTATTGGGTGTTAGGACTTCAACATATGCATTTGGGGAGAACACAATTCAGTCTGTAACAGATGACAACTCATTTTCTAATCAGAATTTTTTGTTTTCCAGAAAACCTCATTTCCTAATAATTAGTCCCTCTCATCACAATATAACTTATGGTCCTATGATTCCTCACACATGAAATTTTCAAAGTGAGTAATAGAATAAGAGTACCTGTGGGGTACTACGTACTGCTTATTAGTAAGAAAAAACCTTATATCTTCATTTCCTATAATTTTTCATGGTTATTATTGTCAATTTTTCATTAAACAATTTGCAGGGGAAAATTGCAAGAAACATAAATAATACTGGTAACAGTAATATTAAAAATGACTGGCTTTGATTGAGTACTTCCTACTTGCCCAAGCACTTCACAGAACATTATTTCATTTAGTCCTTGCAACTACCCTAAACAATCTGAGACTTAGGGAGGTTAAAAGTTTCCCAAGGTCACACACATATAGAAAGAGATGGTGTTGGTCCCTTTTAGCTTGTCTCTGGTATAGGCCAGAGTCTATCTGATGCCCAGGTCCAGGTATTTGACCAGTATACTACAACTGCCACTCAGTGATGACACCAGATATAGGAAGGGTCTAGGATAGACCCTTCCATTGGACGGGAAGCAAGAGGACTCTTCCTGAAACTGATTTTGCGTAACAGACACTTTTTATGTATCGTGTATTAATCTTTTTTTTTTTTTTTCGGTACGCGGGCCTCTCACTGTTGTGGCCTCTCCCGTTGTGGAGCACATGCTCTGGACGCACAGGTTCAGCAGCCATGGCTCACGGGCCTAGCCGCTCCGTGGCATGTGGGATCTTCCCAGACCGGGCCACAAACCCACGTCCCCTGCATCAGCAGGCAGACTCTCAACCACTGCACCACCAGGGAAGCCCCCGTGTATTAATCTTGATTAATGTTGGGTGTGGGGGGGCAGTGGGACAGCTGGGAGAAAGGAGACCTAAGCCCTCCCAAAGCACCAGTTGGTTCTACAGTTGCGGCCAATCCAGAGTCAAAAGTAGAAATCTGGGTTCCTAGGTACTTAACGCAAGTTCACCTTTGGATGCCACCAATTCTGGAAAACCAGGGTGGCATGAATCAAAAAATATTTCTGTGTTGTTTTAAAGTAGTAGTCACAACCACTAAGAGAAATGCACTTAAAAGATTTCAGAAATATTCAGCATAAATTTTGAGTTTCCAAGGGTTATGTTCCCATCAGTACAAGACAGCTCACATAAAAACAGAAGGGCCACAGGCCCAGCTCCCCACCTCTGGTTGCTGTCAGTATATTTCTCAGCCATTAGTAGTAGAGCAAAGACTACATTACATCTTATTTTCCAGAATTTAAATTGTTTTAGTGCATGTGTGTAAATCATCCTGTGGCTTCATTAAATTATTTTCAGATAATAATACTGACAGAGTCACTTTTACTTACAAAACCTCAAACAATTATAACAGTATCCCCCTGTGGTGCTGAACTGTTTCATTAGTGTTTATATTCTTGCTTTAGCACATCCCTTTTGTCCTCTTTTATTTCTTTTACTAATTGTTACAACAGGCTTAAATAAGAGTGATTACTTTCTACATAAATGTTTTGTTAGTATAATTACCAGACTCACCTGGGACTCTGACTCTTTCACCTTAGCTGACTTTCTAGAATAAACCAATATATCTGTATTTTATCATCCTGTAATAGCCTTCATTCCAGTTTGGGTATCTCTTAAAATTTTGTTTTTTATAATCTCTTACTTTTGGTTGCTTAGTCAATGGCCCCTTACTATGATTGTCCTGTGGGTTTCATCCAGTAACAATGATCTGCTTATGGCCCGCTTAGCTAATTTCCCAGACATCATGAAGTTTCCAGGATTTCAGTTGGAATGTATCCGGTCATCCAAAATTGTGATTTTTTACACTTCAAACCCTGAAATGTAAAATAACTCTCTGGTTTTACAGCTGTCAGGAGCAAGAACATATTGAATTGGTTTATGCCAAAAATATTTCATCCTCAATTTGATTTACTGGATATTTTGGCCACAGGTGCTGAAATACCATAAATAGTGGGTAGCGATTTACAGGGTAACTGCATAAAAGAGTGCTATAATTCCGAACCACAGGATAGAGCATGTGATGAGCTCTTGTATTGTAATATGGCCAGATTGACAGCTTTTTCTCATTTAAAGCTGTTTGTTTTCTATGAAGATCACAGGCCAAGGTCATTTGACAATACAAATACAATTCTGCTTCTTTGATCGTTCCTTCAAAGATGTTCAAGCAGAATAAAGCATCTTTAATTCTACCGACACACAAAAATGGTTATTCTTTTTTTTTTTTCTTGCGGTACGCGGGCCTCTCACTGTTGTGGCCTCTCCCGTTGCAGAGCACAGGCTCTGGACGCACAGGTTCCAGACGCACAGGCTCAGCAGCCATGGCTCACGGGCCCAGCCGCTCCGCAGCATGTGGGATCTTCCCGGACCGGGGCACGAACCTGCATCCCCCGCATCTGCAGGCGGACTCCCAACCACTGTGCCACCAGGGAAGCCCCAAAAAAGGGTTATTCTTACAAGCATCCCAGACTTAAAAGAACTTTCTGTTAGTTTGTGCAATTGCCAAAGAGAAAAACGTTAGGATATATTCTGAGAAGTGAACTTTTGTATTTAAACAATGGGTTGGATTTTTTTCCAGAGCCCTATTATTTCATTTGTAAAAACTCTACAGCTTTTAAATTACTTATCTTAAAAAAACAATTCCTGATCGCCTGTAATACTTGGTTGTGTATTATATGAGTAATTTAAATTAGTAGGAGAAAGCCTTACTTCTTACCACCTTGAAATACTCATTCCTGAATTCAAGGACTCTAAATGTCACCTTCATGTTGGGCTCACTTCTGTGCTGACTCATTCCTGCACCACGAGGCCCACGTCAGATGGCACACAAGGCCATCAGTACAACAGTCATAGATTCTTACGTTATATCCTATCCTTGCTTTTTTCTCCTAGGTCTACTTCAGTGTTTGCTTGGATTTAGATCCTATTATCTTTGTTTTGAACCTCTCATCATTACCTTTCTGAGCTATGTCAGTAGTAATTTGATTTCCCTGATTTGACCTTCAATGTTTCCTAAGACAGTTTTCCTAAATCAAGTGTGTTCTGTTGCCCAGGCAGTGAATAGATTGGAATGAGTGACAGGTGTCTGGGATGTGTGTCACGGAGTAGGACGCCTTGTCAGCAGTCACTGACAGCTTCAGGCAGCCTCGTTCTTTTATTCGGGGGTGCCAGACAAATATTAGCATTTTTAATGTGTGTCCTGACTGCCCTTAGGTGCTTACACCCATCGTCCTGTTCTTGCAGCTTCTGCCTTTTTCATTTAAGCCCTGAGCTGACCTACTGTCTGCACTGAAGAGCCCGTCTCAGTCTGGAACCACATCCAGATAAGTCTGCCTTTCTTTCTTTCCCTCCCTAAGGGAAGGATTCAGAAACATAATTCTTTCTTATCCTTGAGGCTTCCACACTCCCTTATTCCCTCTAATTCCTCTTGCCCTTCATACTCTTGAAGTCCTTTCATCACTTCCACCCCCTCCTTTTAAACCTAAAATGCTAACACCTTTCTCTCTCACCACGCAGCCTAACTTCCAAGTGTGTCGATTTCAGCACTGTCAACTCCCCAGTTCCTACCCATCCTATTGTACTTCTCTGCCAACGTCCAGCCTTGGATTAAACCTGCCCTTCACCTTTTGGTCCCTATACCAGGACTGCTGAATGCCAGTGGAGAAAACTAGACTGTTGAATCCAATTGGTGCTGTCAACCCAAATTTATCGTCTCCTCTTCAGCTGCATAGTGGCAGCCCTTTCCATGCATCCCTGTTAACTTCCCTAATCCGGTGTCAGAGTTTGCCCCAAATATCTTCAAAATCCCTACTTTACCCTTAACCCTTCTAAAAAGATGGCTTCATTGCTGCTTCACTGAGAAATCTGAGGAATAAGTGCCCTCAAACTTCCTATTTTTATACCAATAAACATGCCTGTAGTTGCCCCTATTCTTACCTATCGATGGAGGTTTGAGGTAAGAGGTATAGACCACCGCCGTATACCAGAAGCCTGAGAGTGATCTTTGACTCTTCTTTTCCCTCACTCTCGACTTTTAATTGCTACATGGATAGAGAGGACGTGCCTCTGGTCTTAGACTGATTCTTCCATCTCTGCTGTAGAATTTATCTCCTCCATGTCCCAGCGACCACACTTTATCAATTATGCCCTTCTTGGCCTTTTCCATTCTTCCTCCTTTTGGCTTATTTCCCAGCACGTACACCTTCTCAGATCTCCCCCAACTTACAAAAAACAGTTCTCACTAATGTTTCCTCCTCTATTTTTTTTGTTTGTTTGTTTGTTTTGCGGTACGCGGGCCTCTCACTGTTGTGGCCTCTCCTGCTGCGGAGCGCAGGCTCCGGACGCGCAGGCTCAGCGGCCATGGCTCACGGGCCCAGTCGCTCCGCGGCAGGTGGGATCCTCCCGGACTGGGGCACGAACCCGTGTCCCCTGCATCGGCAGGCAGACTCTCAACCACTGCACCGCCAGGGAAGCCCAGAATAAGGGCTTTTAAATCTCCTCACCTTTCACTGCCACAGTCTATTCAACACTTTACTGACAGCTGTCAAAGCACTTCACCCTTCATTGCAAATATGTAAGAACAATTACTATGTCATTCGCATTTACTTAAAAAAATATGAATTCAAGGTATTTCTCGAAGTAGCTTAGATGGACACAAGGCCACAGACCATCCAGGCACGTGCTGGTGTCTTTCCGTACTTGGATATTTGTGAAAACCTTCAAATGAATTGCAAACATTATAGCTTTGAATTACGCAGCATCTTAGGCCTAGAATGGTGGAGTGAAAAGGTGAGGAGGTGAATACTGGATACATAATGTGTGTATTAGTTGTGGTTAAAGTTAACTGTATATAAGAAAAATCCATGTGGCTTTCTCCCACTCTTAAGAAGTCCAGAACTCCATCTGTCTTCCAGCCCTGCCATCCTTAGAGCACAACTTTTAGTCCTAATGGCAGGTAACTGAAATTTCTATGTCCATTTCTCTGGCTGCTGAGTTTCTGATGCCAGCCATCACTTCTGAATTCTAGGAAGGATGAAAGAGGAAGGCAATAGAGGGTAAGAGAGACGGTATCCTCTCAGCCCCCTTTTAAAAAGCCTTTGTGGAAATTTTACCCATTAACTTCCATTTTCATCTCCTTGACCAAACTTGGTAATGAAGGAGGCTGGGAAACGCAGCCTTTACTGGTATATTGCCACAGGAAGAAAATCAGTGTTATTGTAATACGGAGAGGAAGCGCGTTGATTTTGCAAGTAGCAGTCTCTGCCACATACTGTAAACTCTGATCTTGTAGTGGTGTCTAAACTGGGGAGAAGGTTACTTATCTATCCATCCATTTATCCTTTACAATTCTGGATTCTAAAGGTAGAGTTATAATGATATAATATGACTCATATATTTAGGGGTAACTACTTTGTAAGTGCCAATAGTAAGGGATAATGTAACTTATGTTTTATACTGAGACATAACATTAATATCTCAATGACTAAACCTATTTATTCCATCAGGCAGCAGTTAGGGATGATGGATTTCTCTTTGCAGAGAACATGTTGTCTTTGTTAGGCACTTTTCTAATACTTTATTTTCAGTGTATTTTGCAAATTATACATTGGCTCTTTCTGCCAGTACATAGTGACTTTATGGTGGAGAGTTTGGATAGGAACTCAATCTCTGCATCTTCCCTTGTGCTTAATTCCCAGACCCTGCTGACTCCTCATGGAATTTTACTGATAATTCTTCAAATGGAAATTGCTGATGGTTCTGAGAGGCAGAATACTGAGAGGCAACATTTTTATGACAAATATTTTGACAAAGATTAACATATAGGGGCTTCCCTGGTAGCGCAGTGGTTGAGAGTCCGCCTGCCGATGCAGGGGACACGGGTTCGTGCCCCGGTCCGGGAGGGTCCCACATGCCGCGGAGCGGCTGGTCCCGTGAGCCATGGCCGCTGAGCCTGCGCGTCCGGAGCCTGTGCTCCGCAACGGGAGAGGCCACACCAGTGAGAGGCCCGCATACCGCAAAAAAAAAAAAAAAAAAAAAAAAAGATATAGTGACATGTACATTTAGCCATGGTATTTTAGCAAAAAAAAAAAAAAAAAAAAAATTTAAGCCTTCCAAATTATTAAAAAGGAAAGCTTACATGTATACACTGTACAAAGACAACATGCTGTGTTGAGCAGTTTCCTTCCAAATAATATTCACAAGTAACAAGTATCTTATTCGAGATGATTTCTTAGAAATCTTTCTGTGTTCAGTTTTAGTTAAAATTCCAGACCATGGAATAGCACTTTAAGCCAACAAAATATTTTGGTAGGGTTCTACTGGAGTTTCCTTTCAACCACTAAATGAGATAAATAAGACGTTCCTTTAAGGTAATGAACATTTTAGTGTAAAGTTTATGCGTTTTTAGGTTCTCCTGTGTTTGCGGTCATGTCATAATAGATGTGTTTCAGGCACGATTACTCAGTCCACTCTGAATCCATCTGGATCTGCTCCCCTAGTTAACCTTTGCAGTGTCCAGGGTATAGGTCGCCATCGGAATACATCATTCATCTTTTGTCTCTATATTTTGCATTCTTAATTAGAAAGCATTGTTCTTAATGGTCTGTCTGGCTGGGTTGTCTGTGTCTTCCTTTGATCATCTGGTGGCTTCTGCGTGTCTCTACGCTGTTAGCCTTGTGAAGTACCCCACGTTATGCTGCTACTCTTAGGTCTGGGCTATTCCTATAAGCATATCCCTTTCTATCATGTACCACCTGCCACTCCCTCTCCTCCCCTCCCCACCCCTCACTGTCTTTTAAAAAATTTATTTAAGAAATATTTTTCACCTTTGAGACTATTTTTTTACTGAGATAAAATTCACATAACTTGAAATTATTTTAAAATGAACAATTTTATAGCATTTAGTACATTTACAATGCTGTGCAATCAGCCCATCTAGCTAATTCCAAAACATTTTCATCACCTTGAAAGGAAACTCACCCATTAAGGAACTAATCCCCATTTTCCCCTCCGCCAAGCCCCTGGCAACATGATCTGTCTACTTTCTATCTCTGGATTTACCTATTCTGGATATTTCATATAAATGGAACCATATAATATACGACCTTTTGTGTCCGGCTTCTTGTACTTAGCACAATGCTTTCTAGGTTCATCCGTGTTCATGTATCAGTCCTTCATTCTTTTTTATAACGAATAATCCATTGTATGCATATATCACATTTTGGTTATCCATTCATTCATTAGTGGATTAGTGGTTGTTTCCACTTTGGACTGTTGTGAATAGTGCTGATGTGAGCATGCATGCACAGGTATTTGTTTGAGTACCTGTTTTCAGTTCTTTTGGATATATACCTAGGAGGGGAACTGCCGGGTCATATGGCAATTCGATGTTTAACTTTTTGAGGAACTACCAAACACACGCACTCTCTCTCTTAATCAGTGGTGTGTTCAGTCCTGAGTACCTTTCTCGTAAAGCCTTAATAATATCTAAGAGATCACATTTACTCCTCTGTGTCAGAATTTATTCTCTGATTCACAGACGAATAAGGACCTAAATACTAGACTTAATTTCCCTTCCCCTTAATATTCCCCTGAGACTTACTAGACTCTCTCTGCCATGTGGTTCTTTTTTCTGTATCACATCTATTGTTCTCTTTTGTATCTGATTTTATCTGGGTTTAGAACATCTTTAGCCAGTGGGCAAGGCTGCCAAACACTTTCTTCCTTGTCTTCTTGTGATTGTGTTCTGTCCCTGCCAGGAGCCAATCATTCCAAAATTAGAAGTCACCATCCAGAGAAACAAATTCTGCTCTATTCCTCTTTTTCAGCCAGCTATTCACTTACATGTGATTTTTTTATCAAAGGCCAGAGCTTGAACTGGAAAAAGAAAGAAAAAAACTTCATTCTTATATATCCCAGGGTTTCACAAATCTGTAGGGAAATGGTTTTATATATTTTTTTGCTTCCAGGGTTAGACATCAGAAATGGTGATGCCTGCATTCTTCTATATTTGGGATACTCATCCCAGGTAGGAAACATAGCACCTGATGGCGATGATGGCCCACCCATGGTCCCTCAAAAGGGAAGCATCCATAATGAGCACATGACCTCCCACTTGCTAGGGTCTCTGTAGCTTCCCTTGCATCATTGCTACTGCTGTTATTCCAGAAGGACTGGTTTGACCTAATATTACAAGAAACTGATTTCTGTCAAAGAGTTCCAGGAGCACAGAAGTTCTTCCTTTCTCTCCCTTTGGTTTGAGAGTCCTCTCCACATCAAACTCATGACCCTGGTTGGGTTTGCCCAACATCCACAAGACATCTTCCTTTCTGGTCCTTCTCTGGATTATTTTCCTGTTCTCTCTAGGAATCCCCTATCCTCTCTAATAAGCGAAAAGGAAGAGAGGACTTCCTTAAGCCCATTCATTTATTTATTCAGTAAGTATTTCTTGACCCTTGACGTGTGCCAGGCAGTCTTCTAGGCACGAGGGATACAGCAGTTAACAAAATTAAGTCCTTGTTTTCATAGTTTTATAGTCTAGTGAGTGGATATATATCAATCTCATGTGATAACTGATAAATGCTCTGAAGAAAAGTAGCACAGGATAAGGAGAACCGGATGATCCTATTTTAAATATGGAAGTCATAGAAAGCTTTTCTGACAAGGTGACCTTTGAAACCAAAGGGGACTAATGAAATAGTCCTATAAAAGATGATGGTGTCTCGGACTAGAGTGGTTGGGATAGCTGTAATTTTTCTTCTTTTGTGTTCTCTTCTGCTGGGAGATCACTTTGCATTAGAGCACACTAAACCCCTGCCCTTCCTGAAAAGCAGACCATTTAGTGCATATCCTATAGTTCATAAAATGTACCTTTGCTTTTCATTCTTCTTTGTCTCAAATGGAACTTCAGTTCTTTTTGACATGCCTTGTATTTTCTCACAAAAATTCTTTTACATACTTAACCAGTTGATCTCAAGCTTGAGTGTGGAGAAGCATCACCAGTAAGAATTGTTTAAAATGGACCTTCAAATATGCACTCTGGGAGAGTTTTATGCCAATGTCTTGGCTGCACTTGAGAAACACTGCTTTTAGCCTCAGTCTCTCCTAAGGCCCAGACTGCTATCAATAACAAAAGCAATAAAATAAGTTATTAAGCAACTTCTGCCTTCTGATCATCACAACTTTAAAAGAATGTATTATTAATATTAGCTTAAAAGTTTTGTCTGAATTTACATGGCTAGAAACAGGCAGATACAGGATTCAAACCTACTCTGTCCTATTTCTTGAACTCTGCTGGTTCCTCTGTGCTATATTGCTAAACTAATAGACTGTCATACTGCTAGCAACTAATAAATTACTAACTGATTACACTGGCACTTACATTATCTAATGGAATCTCCTGCCTTTCATAGGAATAAGCAATATATATATATTTTTTTGCGGTACGCGGGCCTCTCACTGTTGTGGCCCCTCCCATTGCGGAGCACAGGCTCCGGACGTGCAGGCTCCGCGGCCATGGCTCACGGGCCCAGCTGCTCCATGGCACGTGGGATCTTCCCGGACTGGGGCACGAACCCGTGTCCCCTGCATCGGCAGGCGGACTCTCAACCACTGCGCCACCAGGAAAGCCCTTAAGTAATATTTTAATTTCCTGCTTCTAGCTGTTTTCACACTGGTTCAAATTCCTCAGAGTTTTCTTCCTAGAAAGAGCTATTTACACCTCCAGTGATAATCTATACCAAGAAAATTAAAATTTTTAAATATTAAATCTTATATAATCATCAAGTTTTGAGACTTATTTTCTTTAATAAAAGACTATTTTCAGTTCCTAAAATCAACACAATGGTTCTATTTAATAATTTATAGCTTAGAATCAAAGGTACTATATTAAGTGGAGCACATTTTCAATAACTGAGGTTTTTAAAAATTAATTGCAAGAGCAATATAGTAACAAAATTAAAGAAAATGTGGAGGTTCCATCAATATGGCAGACTGAATGTTAAATTCCCTCCTATAAACACTTAAAAATGCTGAATATAATACAAAGTTGACCTTGAGAAAAAAATTGTAGAGAAAACAAAGAGAAGTGAACTCAGGATGTGAAGCTGTTGCAGTTTGGGCAGTTACCAAACCAGATCCAGATCCTAGCATCCTATGACAGGAGATGTGGCTTTGTGTGCGCTGAGGTGTGCATGAGAGTTGAGACAGAAACCTCTGCAGAAGGCCTGGGCTTTAAAGGCCTGACCCCTTCAGGGAAAGTCTAACAAGCAAACTTTAGTTAGTTGTTTCCTTATACTTTGGGTAGTTTGTTTTGTCTCAGGACTCTGAATGACAATTAAACAAAAAACAAAAACCACCAAAAAAAAAAAGAAAGAAAAGAAGGCCTAGGCTCTCACTGTGGAGAGTGTATAGTCTAAATTTACACTGCATGCATGGTGCATGAAATTCTATACTTAGAAATTAGGGAACAAAGTGGTTTAGACTAGAGAAACTCCTCAGGTACCTGGCAAAAATATATGCAAATCCATGTTGAAACACTTGTACAACCTATCTCTTGAGACGTGTACAGATGAAACAATTCTCTAAAGATCAAGTCAAAATCAAAAGTTATAGACCACGTGAATGATCTCAAAGAGACTAATAAAAATGTATGCTTATAAGAATTAAAGACATAAAAGAAGGGATACATCCTGAAAGGAAAATGAGATCACTATGAGAGAAAGTAGATAGATTTGAAAGAGAACAAAATAGAACCATTAGAAATGAAAAATACAGCAGTTTGAAATTAAAACTTAATGGACAGGTAAAAGAGGCTGATTTGACAAAGCTAAAAAGAAAATCAGGCTTCCCTGGTGGCGCAGTAGTTGAGAGTCCGCCTGCTGATGCAGGGGAAACAGGTTCGTGCCCCAGTCTGGGAAGATCCCACATGCTGCAGAGCGTCTGGGCCCGTGAGCCATGGCCACTGAGCCTGCGCATCCAGGGCCTGTGCTCCACAACGGGAGAGGCCACAACAGTGAGAGGCCCGCGTACCGCAAAAAAAAAATAATAATCAGTGAACTGGGAACTAAGTACAGGGAGATGAGTTAAAAATAAATAAGAAAAGCTAAAATTTGTGAAAAGGAGAATAAAAGAAATAAATAGAATATAAAGGAGAGAAAAACTTAATGTACATACCATCTTTAACTTTCTTTTACTAAGTTTCTAAAAAAAATTTTTATTGGAGTATAGTTGCTTTACAATGTTGTTAGTTTCTACTGTATAGCAAAGTGAATCAGCTATACATATACATATATCCCCTCTTTTCTGGATTTTCTTCTCATTCAGGTCACCACAGAGCACTCTGTGCTATACAGTAGGTTCTCATTAGTTATCTATTTTATACAGAGTATCAAGTGTATATGTGTTAACACTAATATGTATAAAATGGATAACTAATAAGAACCTGCTGTATAAAAAAATAAAATTCTAAAATTCAAAAGAAAAATAGTGTATATATGTCAATCTCCCAATTCATACCACACCCCCCTTTTCCCCCTTGGTATCCATACATATGTTCTTTATGTCTTTGTCTCTATTTCTGCTTTGTAAATCATCTATACCAACTGTTTCAGATTCCACATATATGCGTTAATATACGATATTTATTTTTCTCTTTCTGACTTACTTCACTCTGTATGATAGTCTCTAGATCCATCCACATCTCTACAAATGACCCAATTTCATTCCTTTTTATGGCTGAGTAATATTCCATTGTATACATGTACCACATCTTTATCCATTCGTCTGTGGATGGGCATTTAGGTTGCTTCCATGACCTGGCTATTGTAAATAGTGCTGCAATGAACATTGGGGTGCATGTGTCTTTTTGAATTATGGTTGTCTCTGGGTATATGCCCAGTAGTGGGATTGCTGGGTCATATGGTAGTTCTATTTTTAGTTTTTTAAGGAACCTCCATACTGTTCTCCATAGTGGCTGTATCAATTTACATTCCCACCAACAGTGCAAGAGGGTTCCCTTTTCTCCACACCCTCTCCAGCATTTATTGTTTGTAGATTTTGTTATGGTGACCATTCTGACTGGTGTGAGGTGATATCTCATTGTAGTTTTGATTTGCATTTCTCTGATAATTAGTGATGTTGAGCATTTTTTCATGTGTTTGTTGGCCATCTGTATGTCTTCTTCGGAGAAATGTCTATCCTACCTAAGGAGGCAAAAGACCCATACACAGAAAACTGTAAGATGCTGGTGAAAGAAATCAAAGAAGACACAAACAGATGGAGAGATATACCATGTTCTTGGATTGGAAGAATCAATATTGTGAAAATGACTATACTATCCAAAGCAATCTATAGATTCAGTGCAATCCCTACCAAATTATCAATGGCATTTTTCACAGAACTGGAACAAAAAAATTTTACAAGTTGTATGGAAACACAAAAGACCTTGACTAGCAAAAGCAATCTTGAGGAAAAAGAAAACAGAGCTGGAGGATTCAGGCTCCCTGACTTCAGACTATACTACAGGGCTACAATAATCAAGACAATATGGTACTGGCACAAAATCAGAAATTTAGATCAGTGGAACAGGATAGAAAGCCCAGAGATAAACCCATGCACCTATGGTCACCTAATCTATGACAGAGGAAGCCAGAATATACAATGGAGCAAAGACAGCCTTTTCAATAAGTGGTGCTGGGAAAACTGGACAGCTACATGTAAAAGAATGAAATTAGAACACTCCCTAACACCATACACAAAAATAAATTCAAAATGGATTAAAGGCCTAAATGTAAGGTCAGACACTATAAAACTCTTACAGGAAAACTTAGAACACTCTTTGACTTAAATCTCAGCAAGATCTTTATTGACCCACCTCCTAGAATAATGAGAATAAAAACAAAAATAAACAAATGGGACCTAAGTTCTTTTTTTAAAAATAGCCTTTTAAATTTTTTATAAAGGAAACACATTCACTTTTTTAAAATTAGAAAATAGAAGTAAAGCTGTAGTTCCCATGTTTTCACATACATCAGAATTACCAGTAGGGGTACAGAAACACAGAATGCTGAACCCCACACTAGACTTTCTGATTGGTAGGACCAAGGTAGGGGCTACAAATATGCATTTCTGACAAGTTCGCAAGTGATACTGGTTCTGTGGTTGGGGAGCATAGTTTAAGAATTACTGCCTTAAAATAAGAGAAGAAAATAGGGATGAACTGTAATATAACCCCCTAAGGATAATGACATTGAGAGGCATCTTTCTTTTTTTAAATTTTTTATTTATTTTTGGCTGCATTGGGTCTTCATTGCTGCGTGCGGGCTTTCTCTAGTTGCAGCAAGCAGGGACTACTCTCTTCGTTGTGGTGTGTGGGCTTCTTGTTGCAGTGGCTTCTCTTGTTGCGGAGCACGGGGCCTAGGCACGCACGCTTCAGTAGTTGCGGCACGTAGGCTCAGTAGTTGTGGCTCATGGGCTCTAGAGCACAGGCTCAGTAGTTGTGGCGCACGGGCTTAGTTGCTCTGTGGCATGTGGGATCTTCCTGCACCAGGACTCGAACCCATGCCCCCTGCATTGGCAGGCAGATTCTTAACCACTGCGCCACCAGGGGAGCCCAGTATGCATCGTTTTTAATCTTTTTTTCCCCGCAGGAAAAAAGATCTGTATGTGTGTTGGGTGTTGAGGGAAGAGGGGACAAATACATAACTTTTTTTTTTTTAAATAGCCTAAAATGCGATTGTGTTATTCATAGTTTTGTACTTGGCTTTTTCCATTTAACATATTATGAACATTTTTACTGTCAGTATAGCTATATCACCATTTTTAATGGCTATGTAGAATTTTAGTGTTGGGATACATCATAATTCATATGAACTAATAATGTACTTACCAGAATACATGTTTGCAAACTTTTCCAATTATTTACTTATATCCTATGTTTCTTTGATAGTCTTCAGCTTATTTTTTAACGTACTCTTTAGTGTACCTTCCATAATGGAGGCTTGACTTGGAAAATATTAGAGATATGTAATCCATTTTTCATATTAATTTTTTGCTAAGGACATAATTAAAAGGGAATTCATCAATTGGTCAGTATTAGGTTTTCTTTAGCACTTAGGTTGTATAACATGTAAGTTTACTGTTTGTAAGATTAGCTGTCTGCTTTGTCAGCATACCATTTTAAGTTTGTATTTGCATGGACACAGTTCTACATGTCCGAAGTGGTGATAGTAGTGTTTATATATTGCTGTGTAACAAACTGCACCAAAATTACTGGTATAAAACAACCATTTTATTTTACCCACAATTTTATGCATCAGGAATTTGGGAAGGACTCAGCTAGGTGGTTTGTGTTTGACTCGCGTGGCATCAACTGTAGTGGGAAGGGCTGGAGGACCCACATTCAACATCTTCCCTGAGATGTTTGGTGCCTCGGTGTTCTTTGTTCTTTCTCTCACTCTCTCTCCATGTGACATTTCATTCTCCGAGGCTTCTCACAGCATGGTGATCTCACAGAGTCACAATTCTCATATGATGGATAGTTTCTAAGAAGCACAAGCTGCCAGACCACTTAAGGGCTATGCCCAGAATTGATCAAAGCAGTCACAGGTACCCACTCCCGACCAGATGAAGAAATAGACTTTACCTTTTAAAGGGAGAGTGGGGTGGAAAGGTTACATTGCAGAGGAGCATTTGAGTTGTGAGGTACTTTTGTGGTCATCTTTGAAAAATACAATGTGCCATAGGTAGTTTGTTTACATAAAGAAATAATTAGACCCGTTTACGTACACAAGCTTTGACTATTTTGCCAAGAAGTATAAAATCTTAAAAACTGATTTTTAAAGATATAGTTCTTTGCTCAAAAAAAGATCTATATTCTGAAGTAATCAGTGTTGTGAAATATACTTCATGCTACAATTAAAAAACAGGTCCATGTTGTCAGCCACACAGTTAATGATTCTTTCCTAAACTGGTCTTGTCTAAGGGAATGTGGTTATTTTTGACATTGTATTGTTTATGAAGAAGGTATTTGTTGAGTGCCCATCATGGATAAAACGCTACACTGAGTAAGGAATAAAAAGACATTAGACAGGGGTCTGCCTTAGAGGACCACATAGTCAGCTAGGGAAGATAGGGCATAATATGTAATTACAAATAAGGTAACAAGAGAGAAATCTATAGCATTGAGGATGGAAGAGAGTCGTTTTTAAAAAGCTGTATGGAAAATGTTGCTGGAGGGCTTCCTTGGTGGAGCAGTGGTTAAGAATCCGCCTGCCAATGCAGGGGACACGGGTTCGAGCCCTGGTCCGGGAAGATCCCACATGCTGCGGAGCAACTAAGCCCATGCACCACAACTATTGAGCCTGTGCTCTAGAGCCTGTGAGCCACAACTACTGAGCCTACGTGCCACAACTACTGAAGCTCATGTGCTTAGGGCCTGTGCTCTGCACCAAGAGAAGCCACCGCAATGAGAAGCCCACGCACTGCAACGAAGAGTAGCCCCTGCTCGCCGCAACTAGAGAAAAGCCCTCGTGCAGCAATGAAGACCCAACGCCGCCAAAAATAAATAAATAAAATTTTTTTTAAAAAAAGAAAGAAAATGTTGCTGGAAGTCAAGGGAGGGGTAGAATGAGGATGTGGAGGTGGTGATGAAGGATGCTTAGAGGAGTGGCAAGAGTAAAGCCATAGGTGCAGAGGAGTCAGGAAATTGTTGTGACCATTTCACTTTGGTAGTTTAGGGCATTAGTTCTCAAGCTTTGATGGACACTGAAGTCACCCTGGAGAACCTGTACGGAGCTTGTGTAGGGTACATGATAAGGGAATAGTGAGAGAAAAGATTGGAAAGGTAGGTAAGTGGGCCTCTTACTGTCTTGCATGCTATGCCGTTCCTCTTTTACTTACACGAGTAGGCAGTGAAGAACCACTGAAGTGTGATAATCCTGGGAATTGTCTGATTGAAGCCAAGCTTAAGAAAATTAATCTGGTACCAGTACGTATAGCAGCTGGAGCAAAACAAGGTTGGAACTGGGGAGTTTGGAATAGAGGTTACTGTGTTCATTCAGGGAAGAGGAAATCAGAACCTGTCCCTGGATGATGGCAGTGAGAATGGGAAGGAGCAGAGGGATTCAAGCGAGGACGAATCTGGCAACTAATTTTAATAAGATGGTGGTGAAGCAAAGCCAGAAGTCTAATTATGGCTCTAAGACTGCAGTTAAGACTGGGCAACAGGGAGATCCCCAAATCAAAAAACCAGGGTAAGAGGGCTTCCCTGGTGGCACAGTGGTTGAGAGTCCGCCTGCCGATGCAGGGGACACGGGTTCGTGCCCCAGTTCGGGAAGATCCCACATGCCGCGGAGCGGCTGGGCCCGTGAGCCATGGTCGCTGAGCCTGCACGTCCGGAGCCTGTGCTCCGCGACGGGAGAGGCCACAACAGTGAGAGGCCTGCGTACCGCAAAAAAAAAAAAAAAAGCAGGGTAAGACACTCACTTGGGGGGAAGTGCTGATGAGCTGGTGTGTTGTGTACATCATATTTGCATAATGAGGAGGACTCCCTGTTGGGAGTGTCCAACAGGCCACTGAGAATCAAGTCTGGATGTCAGGAAAAAGGGCAAGGCTGGAAATAGGGATTTGAGGGTTATTGGCAAAGTGGTGGGAGTTCAAGATACGGCAATGGGTGAGCTTACCAAGGGAGTGCATATAAAGAGAAAACATAACCACAGGGAATACCTAGATTCAGGAAATTGGGATGATGATAAGCCAGCAAAACTGGAGCACCTTTAGAGCACTAGGAAGGTGACTTTCTAGCAGGGAATGATCAGCAGGGTTGAAAATTACAGAGGAAGATGGAGACTGAAGACAGGCCACTGATGTTTAAGGGCACTATTTAACAGAATCGTGTAAACAGAAGTCAGCAAACGTTAAGGAATGAGTCAGTGGTCAGGAACTGGCACCATTTACAGTGCAGTGTTCTTTTGTTAAGAAAATTCATACTTCCCGGGGACCTTTTAACTGCTGTTAAAGAGTGGGAGAAAATCAAGAAAATATTGCTCATTTACCTAAAAGCAACTCTTTGTGATCTGTCATACATGTAATTTAAAGCAACAATGGAGTCCTCTGATCCTGTTTTTCATTACTGCAAATGTCTTTACCAGAGCTAGAAGTCTCTTAGGGATGTTACCTTAATCCAGAGGATTTTGTTTTTATTGAGCTCATCTCAGTATATAGAAAAGCTCCTTCAAAGTTTAGCCTTGTATCCAAAAATTAAACATAACAGCACCCATGTTTTATTGCCATTGTTGATAGAGCTCCTAAGAAGGAACTTTATTGGAACAAGAATTCTTGCAATCATTTTTGTACTTATACACTGACATCATCAGCTAACCAAAAACATTTTTTCTCAAAGGCATAACCCCTAATTGGACACTATTCATGGTTAACAATGGGATACAATATAAGGTAGCTATTTTCAACACCTCATTTTCTTCTCTTTTGGTGTTATTTTATTATACTTCAGGCTTCCCCTGCACCTAATTTACTATGGGGTAACATAGTAATTAGTATGTATCAAGGCTCTGCCCTAGAGCTGTGCACTTTGCACCCTTTCATTCTTGTGGCAACCTTGCAAAGTTGATATTTTTGTTCCCATTTCGACACTGAGAAAAATAAGGCTGAAAGACGTGGAGTCACTTAACCCAAGGTGGTGCAGCTATTCATTTTTCCAGTACGGATCCCACTGTGATTTCTTGACTCCAAAGCTTATGTTCTCAGCACTCTGCTACTGATGCTTACTTACTCTCTCCTCTACCCTTGGACCATCTGCGTATCATGTTATTTCAGGAACATGGACAGTGTGCTACTGATACTGAATCATCAGGATTTTTGATGATTAGAGAGCATCTCTTTTGACTCTGTCTTTAACAAATTTGTTTGGGTTGAGATAGCCCCTCCAACTTCTTGTGTTAAAAAAAATTTTTTAAGTAATGAAGCAGTTGTCTTTTCAGGTTTAAGAAGGTATGGAAAAGCCAGCCGGGGCGGTGGGGGGAAGTGCTAAAAGGAAAGGGAAAGCTAATTGGAACTGTTGCTTCAAATACTGTTAGTACTGGCTACAGTGGGCTAAATATGGCCAGGAATCCTCATGAAAAGGCTTCATCCAAAGGCAGGGCAGGTTCTACTCCTGGCGCTTTGTGCACTCCACCCCCACTTTGGTAAGGAAAATGATTGATGACACTTTCTTAATACTGGGAAGCTGGCACAGAGATGAAGACAGAGCACCAGATATGTGGAAACCTTCATCAGCAGCCAAGTCTCTGTTCCTCTCCCCAGGGCAGTGTGTGTCTCCAGCAGTGGGGCCACGAGGCTAAGCCCAGTCTCTCTTTGGGCTGAAGTCCTGACAATTTAACATTATCTCTGAATTTATAAAGCACCAAGAGTTTTAACAGTACATATCAGCCTGTTGTACTCTCAACATTAACCTATATGTTAAACAACATAATTGTTTGGTACAACACTAAGAATTTATCAATTAGAGCCAGCATTCAGTTATCTGAGTCAGTGGAGTAAAGTCATGTATAATCCATAGTGTCAGATCAAAGATAATTTGTAACTTTGCGCTGGAAAAATAAATTTGCCCTTGTTATATTTTCCTTAGGCTACTACTGAACTTATCAACCTTTTCCAAGGTGTGTGCGAGTGTGTGTGTGTGTATACAGCCAATATAGAGAAAAGAGATATGACTTCGAATCATTCAATCTAATTGAGCAAATAGTTTGGAATATAGAAATTTTCTGTAAATAAGCCACACACGGTCCATAGTTAGCTCTCAGGAATTCTTTTTGTTTCTTAGTAATCCGACCAGTATTTTTCTTATTGTTGCTATGCCATATTGGACATGGATCATCTATCATTACATAAACTTGAACTTTAAGCATCGTCAATAATTAACTTTCAGACAATAACTGTGCATAGTCAAAGTCAAAAGACTAAATTTACCCTAATTTCAATATACTGCAATTGCTATCTCATGCAGAGCATCCCAGCTCCTGGCATTGTGCTAGCATGTTTATTGATTGAATGTCGGATAACCCTCGAGAGATTTCTCTGAATTAACTACTGTAATCAAAGTACAAAAGCAAGAAAACTATTATTTGCAGGAGCTCAAAATCTAACCAAAAAAACCATAGAGGCGATTCAGGAACTTAATATCAGTATTAGAATTGACATTGGGCAATATGCTTCCCCCTCCCAACTTTATTGAGGAATAACTGACAGATATAATTGTATATATTTAAAATGTAGAAAGGGATGGTTTGATATGCGTGTACACTGTGGGATGATTACCAAGATCCAGATAATTAACACACCCATCACCTCACATAGTTAACTTTTTCTTTGTGTGTGTGCTTTTAACATGATCACAGCACCATTATTTCTTTGTTGCTTCAAACTATACTAACAAGATGACTTCTCAAGAAGGCAACAAGATCCTTTACAACTAATAAAAGTAGCAAAAATCTATTCAATAGTTTACATTTCTTTTGTTTTTATTTACTTAGTAGTGAACCTGATTAAAAATAAATAGATCATAATATTTAAACTAAAAGATTTATAATTACCCTCCATAAATAGTATTATTCCTCATAAATAATACAGCCATTTAAGTAGCATTTTTGGTTCACACAATTTATTTCTGACCAAAGTGGTATTAAGAGTGTGAAATTAATTTAAAACTCAGCTAAAAATCTTAGAAAGCATTTTACTTACCCATCTGAAAGAAAAATGTTTAAAAGTAACAAAACATTTATTTCCATTAGAGGAGATATTTTGATCAGTCTGCTGATTTGTTTTTATATTATATATTTAGTCCACGAGTTACATACATATATACAAATGTATAACCACCCTAGGTGAACATCATTTTCAGAATTTTAATAGGTTTTTTCTGGATCTTTACATGTTCTCTAGGCACAGTCAAAAAAAAATAGCAACTACAGTTTTAAAGGTGACTTACAACTATTTCCTCCCCTAATCTCTGCTCTATTGTCAGTGCTTACCTTTTTACAAGCTGAGAGCAGTATGTCTCTACTTGTGCAAAAGTCTCACAAGCCTTGGAGGTGGGTGTGTTACTGCTCAGCAAAATGTATTGATTCTTGCATGTAGCTGACAGCTTCCTAGCATTACGTTTGAAATGCAATGTCCCCCCAGGTCTGTGCCCTTAGCACTCTTACTTTCTTCTCTAGGTGAGCACATTAATTCCTGTGGGTACAACTGCGTGATTCCTGAATGTCTAAGTTCTACTTGCCACCACTGTCTGGACTCTTGCACAGAATTTTCAGTTGCGTTCGGGATGTCTTCCCGTGACATTCAACAGGATCCTCAGATTGATAATCCCAAACTGAACTCATCATTTCCCATATCTGCTCCTTCTACTGTGATCCCTCTATTATTAATAGCATTACCATCTTTCCAGGCAGGTGAGAAATGAGCTATCTCTACACCTCGTTCTTTTCTCAGCTCCCAGGTCCAATCAGTTGCTAAATTATATGTAGTCTAAATCCACATCATCTCCTGTTTCATTAATTTAATCAGTCAACATTTTTTGAGCTTCTTTCTACTTTCATTCCCTTGATTTAGAATATGACAGTGCCTGCTTCAAGAAGCTCATACTTAGTAAGATACAAAGAACTAAATAGACCCTCATTGTACAGGGTGGTAATTACTAGTTATCATAAGTAAGCCCAGACTGCAGAGAATGGCAAGAGGGCTCGGAGGCCTTCCAGGAGGAAGTACCATGTAAGCTATGTCTGGAAGGATGAAGGGGACTTATCCAGGTAAACAGTGAAAGAAAGCCTTTCAGGAGGCAGAGAAAGCAGTATGTGCAAATGTGCAGAGGTGTGGGAGTGATTCTGGTACAAGTTGAGGAGCACTGAGACATAAAGCGGAGGTCCATTAATGACGGACCAGACATACCGTGCCAGGAAATGTGGATTTCATTCCCGAAGGCTCCTTTCCTTTCTTTTCTCTTATACACAATCATATCTCTTGGCAGCACCGTTGCAAAAAATCTCCTGACTGTTCTCTTGCTCTCCACTTTCTTGGCTTTCTTTTTCTTTCCTTCGACTGTGGGCAGAGGTGGCGTCCCCTGTTACAGGGTTGGACATATATCTCCTCCTAATCCTTCAATGGCCTGTGTTGCTCACCAGATCACTCTCATCTCCTGCAACCTCTGCTTCTGCCAAACACATCCTGTGCATCAAGCTTGTGACAACCATCTTCCCATCTGAGTTGTAAGCTCCTCAAGGCCAGAGTCTATGGCTCATACATCTTGGTACATTTAGAACATCATGCCCTGTGCTCTGCACATAGTAGGCTTTTTAAAAAATATTTTAAGTCCTTTATTAATTTGAAGAGTAAATATATTAAGAATAATAGTTATGATTAAGGTTTTTTTTGTAGGCTTTTATGTATCTATGGTGTTGATTTCCCCACTTCTTCGTTTTCCAGGCTCTTTTATGCACATGCACGTAACCGCATTGCTGTAGTAAGCACTGCCTTTCTTGTCACCGCCAGCAAGCATTCCTTACAGCCCAGTGACTTGTAATGTGTTCTGCTGCTACAAATCAGCAACAGTTCCCAAAGTGGCATGGATGTGTACAAACCTTAATGTGCAATGTTTGTTTTTTTTCCTGCAGAAAATGAAAGGCCTCACTATTCCCTGGGGAGAAAGCAGGTTTAGAAAGCATCAATGCAGGGCCCCATGCCAAACATTACAATTTCCAGGGCTCTACACTTTGTATCGCTAACAGGTATGGTGAAAACGGCTTTGAACTAGGAGCCAGTGCTGAGTCCCAGCGCTAACTGACTGGGCAGCATTTCTGAGCCTTGATTTCCTCATCTGTGGGACTGGGGATTAGACCTAATTTCTAAATATCCTTATAAACATTATTCATATGGAAGGATTTCCATGGCAGTGTATTCATCAGATATCTTGGTTGCAAATAACACAAACTCACCCTGACTAATTTAAGTAGAAAAGATGTCATTGGAAGGATATCGATATTGGATATCACTGAATGGATGGGATGAAAACAAGGCTTGAGAATTAGACAGTTAGCAACATAGGACACCCTTATGTCACACACAGGAGCAGGATGATGGGTTTGGCAATTGGTGTCCCTGCACACTTCCTGGCACTCTCATCTCTGCCAGTAATCTCTGACTATTCCTGTGTCTTTGCATCGCTCCCTCCACATTCATAGCCCTGGATGTGAGTATCCAATTGGTTGAGCCCTGGTCATGTGCCTACCCTCAGCTATTGGCAATGGAGAGAAGGAATATCTGGACCATCCAGCTTGGGGTGTTAGGCAGTGGATGAAGGCATTTCTTCTCACCAAGACTTGTACAGACACAAAAAGGTGGTTGAGATGGGCAGTACCCACGCACGCCACACCCATACCTATAATGATCTCAGTGATCCTTAAGATCCTGCTTCACCATGTGTACCTTTATCACTTCAGATACCTGGTGGATATTTCTTCTAGAGGAGCCAGTTTTGCTAGGGTTTAGACCATTCTTTCAATTACCTTTTATTATACTGCATAATTTCTTTTTTCCTTATCAACACAATTCTTTGGATTTTGGTAAGCTTAACTTTAAGAACAGTAGTTATAGCGCTGACCACTAAGATATTGTTCTGGGATGAGGAAAAGGACTGAGTGCAGTAGATCATCAATTCCAACTCATCCTTCATTTGTAGATACACAGCCAGAGTTTTGGATCAGGAATTATCTCCAGCCACAAACAACACAGAACAGATCTTGTATGTCAAAAACACAGGTGAAAGAAATATTTAGAAAAGATCATTTAAAGGGCATTCTATCTATCTGTGCTGCCAGGTAATCTAAGTACTTATCATTGGAATAAGTTAGGTCTCTAGATTACATACAAGACGACATCGCCTTAATCATTTGGCAGAACAGCTAATTGCCAGTAAGCGGAACTGTCCTACTGTCTTTTAGGTGGAACCTACTTCCATGGACATTGTCCATTTTGATGCTTTGAGTATCCTGTGACAGAGCCCATGTGAGAAATAGCTGGCAGAAATTTAATCAGATAAAAACTTAGCTTCCCTTAAAAATTGGGACACTTCCCCCTCTCCTATGAGAGCTGTGTAAGCTAGCTAGCTGAGAGCCACCATGAGGAAGAAAACATGCTACGTACCAAGTGTGCTCTCCACAGCAACTGTCTTGGCTCTTGTAGTTGTCACTTTTATTCATCTTCTTTTGTTCCTGGTTGGTTGTTTTGTAAGCCTCCTCGATTTCTTTTTTTTTTTTTTTGAAAAAAGAAAAAAGAGGGATGGGAAGTAGGGAGAGATGGTAAGATAGAGACTGGATGCCAGGTAACCACCCAAATGAACAGAGGTAACCATGGTAGGGATGTGACTGCACCCACCATAGCAGCAGGTCTGGCAAGGGCTACTGGATACCTTGTTGTCCCAAATCCTCTCCTACCAATGGCAGTCTGGTTTGTCTCAGCAGCTGTCTGCCCAGTGGCCTAAATATGGTTTTAAAAAATGTCAACAACAATAAAGACTTTTACACCTCTCCCCTCATGTATTTATATGAACTGTTTTATCTCCTACATAAAAATAGCATGTGGGACACGAACTACTAGAGAGAACAGAAGTAAGCAATGAGACATCATCAGTAATGTCATCCTCCACTGTGGTTTATTGTTGATACTGTGAGTTTCTAACTATCCAAATTATATTCAAGTATTTCATCACCTGCTTAATCAAGCTGCAAAATAAGGAGTTAGACCACTTCAACTCCAGTGATTTTATTATGTGGTGAAGAGACTGGTGCATAAACATTAATCCTGGGAAATTAATTCATGAAAATTAGCTGGAGATACCCCTAGAGGCCTGTTTTGTTTCTATTTCTGCATAAAATGTTGAACTAACTATTTACTGAAGGTGCTGGGGTTGGGGGGGGACGGGAATGATTATGCATGATTCTGTAGTTATCTAGAGAGAATCCTGAAGAGGCCATGAAGTGACCTGAAGATGCATTCTGATTAAAGCTCAGTCTTGAACAGGAAAATTGCTTTGAAATGATTAAAGTTAAAATTGTTGATAATGAAGGAAAACACTTGTCCTAGAATGAGGTCTTTAGAAGAGAGAATCTCATTTTGAATCTCTTGTAAAGCATATGACTTTCTTTTTCGATGGCAAAGTACTGGGTTGTATCAACCTATCACATTGTCTCAATTTTGCAACTCAGTGGGGGCGGCAAGGAGGATTAGGAGAATGCTCTAGACAGAAATCTGGCAGGGGATGTCATTGGGTAAAGGTCTACCCTCAGGAGAGGGAAGTCTCCGTCATCCCTGGCAGCCAGCTTAGATGCATCGGCTCAGTGGAACCTTCCCAAGGCCTGACTGCAGTCTCTGCTCCCAGGGCACTTGGCTCCTTTATATGTCTGTCGTATTGGATTGTATTTTGATGCTCTGTTTAAACATCTGTCTTTCCCGCCAGTTGGTGAGGTCCTAGACGGGGTCCCATCCCACCTAGGACTGAGCCCAAAACTCTGGTTACATTTATCCTCTTTGGTAAATATTCATCTTTGCAGATATTTAAAGATAGTAATACTATATCTAAAACTTGGAGGGCAAATGTGTTTCAGAAATCAGACTGTTTGGATGTTGGAAAGGTGGTATCAGTGTCTATACACAGCATCTCAACAGTATCTATGCCATGTAACATAACGTTCCCAGCAGAGTCTGGGGCAACTTCTATAATCAAGCACATTAATACTTCTGCAGCAAGAATTATGAATAGGCACACTGCAGGGGATAAATAAAGGGTATGATTTCCTAACAGTTTAGGTCATGTCTGGTTTTGCTACCAGAGAGTTACAAAACAATTGAACTTTCGGAGCTCTTTGGATTTTGGAATTGTAGATAAGGTATTGTGAGCCTGTATTATACATCTTTAGGAAGGAAAGCGTTCTCATCCAAGGGAAATATTCCCAGGTACCAGGACCCTTCCTCTTGTCACTTCAGGGAGGAGAAAGAGAACAGCGCTGGGATTTTCTGGATGGTGATGTGTTCTCATAACTGGTGCTGCTACTAGGGTCCCTGTAGGAGGGGGGCAATGGAAGTGGTCCATTCCCCACAAATAAAGCTTTCTCAGTGTGCCACCACTGCCTCTGTGCCTTTTACCTTACCTGCTGCTGCTTCCCCTCTAACTTATTTCTCCATTTTTCTAGCGCTTTCCTTCTCCCCTCCTTTCTTCCTATATATTCTTTTGCTCACCAGCTTAGGTCTTAGGAGTGTTGATACTTTCCTTGTTTGTCTTCTGCATAATTCTTTAGTACATGACCCTCCTGCCTCTCATTCACCTCTACAACCAAAGCTTTGCCATTACTAGTTTGTGTTTGAGTAGATGCCAGTCAGTGCTTGCTTAGACTTCAAGCAGTCTCCCTACATGTTTTTGTTTAGAAGACTATGTTTATCTGCTCAGCACTGTGTAGATAAGCATCTTGGGAATGTGTGCTGGTTGACAAGCCACTACTACTCTCCTTCTGACCCTTGTCTACTGTATCAAACAATGTTAATGAAAACCTCAGATTTATATATGTTAATCCATGTGTAAAAATAAAGTAGGTGCTATCATTTCTATCCTTCAGACTTACAAAAAATATCCTTTTCATAGTATTTTAAAACAGTGCCGTTGCTTATTTTTCCATATGGTATGTTTTTGCCTGTCTTTATTTCTAATTCTTTTTGATTCACTTAGACCACGCATCTGCTTTTGTTCATAATTTCAAGAGAGCTCACTTTTATGCTCTCTGATAAAGGAATTATTTTGTTCTCCTCAACCTCTTTCTCTTAGTCTTTTAGGTTGTTTTTAAGTACCTGCCTTGAGTGTTGTTGTTGTGTAACACTGACATTCCCAGAAAATGGTGACCACAGAGGCAGGGCCAGGAAGGTAAATCTCTGCACTATCAGGGCATCCTTCTCTGTGGAGCTGAGTACCAGCAACACCCACAGTGGAAGCCGATGTTGCTCTGTCTCTTCTCTGTGTGAGCGATGCACTGTTCCATCCAGCGATTGATGGCGTTGTGTTTTCCTTGGTGACGCACACCAAGATGCAGTGGGTGAGATGTTAGACGTCTGTTCCTTGTGGCTGGCATTGTGATGATCTGTGCTGTCCTCCATTTAGTTGGAGTCCTTCCACGGGATTAGTAACTGGTGTACAGTGCTCTGCTCCCTCGGGATTGATCACCAGTGCACAGAACCTGCCCTGCACTCTCCACTTGCAGCATCATATTGAATGCACAGTACCAAAGCACGGGCCCTGAGTGAAGTCCCATGTTTCTCTCCTGTGTCCTGCTCTCCAGGTACCACTCGCATCTCTGGTCTTATCAGTAGTTATCAAGACAACATCCTCTTTTGTGGTACTCCAGTCCAGAAAAAGTTTGTCAATACAGCAGTGAGCAGTGTTCCCTGGCTGCCACTGTGAGCAGACTGATGTGGATGTTGTATTCAGGAAAAGTTTAATGTGTGGAAGAGGACAAGTAGCCAGAATTTTGGTCTGTTACTCAAAAACCAATGGTACTCATCCCAGGAGACTGAGGACCAGTCATTATACATTTCTCTCCTCCCTAATATCGTTCATTTGTTTTGGAGGTAAATGGTGGTCACCAGAGGCAATCCAAACCAATTTTCTTTGCCTGTGTAATATATTTAAAAATTCTTAAGAGGCAGTAAATATAACAATTTTAAATCTATGTATTTCATGTTTTAAATTCCATACTGTAACTTTAAAAAATTCTTTTGAGACTCGACCAAAGAACTGTATCAAGAACTGTATCACTAGTTTGTGGTCAATCCACAGTGGCACATCATCTGTAAAGCTCTTATGTCACTTAATATTGTTTTCCAGCAAACTATGGATGTTTCTCTTAAGATAAGTTAGGGAATTTCCTTGATGCCCAGATCAGAAAATATAGCATTTCCAGATCTTAGCTTTCCTCTTTAATGAACATTCACTCATTCAACAAATATTTGTTGCTGAAAAGTAATTCCTAATCTTGGATGAAACATTGTCCTTTTCAGAAAACATTTTAATCACATAAACTTGGAAGTTTTATGCTTCACCTGATTTTTCATATTGGTCCTCTTCTGACCTGGCTCTAGTTCTGAACATCTTTTTAAAAAGGAGTTTGCTCACATTAACAGTCATCTTCTTCCTTCCTTAACTTCTTTTCTGTCCTATCTCTAGAGTCTCTAGACTCATGTGCTTATGTTTGTCCTTGCTCAGCAATGACCAGTACAAAGTAACTGGTTTTATTTTTAGTATTTTACCACAGTACTCACAGACTGTCCTTGCAAGCTCTTCCTTCAACAGAGGGTGCCCTGAAGCCAAGAATCAGAAGAGTGTTCTGTAGACTGTAGCCCTGTGGAAATGGGTGGGGGGAACCAGAGTAACACACACCTGTGCCCCTGGCACATGAAGCAAAGGCTGGGCCCATGAAGGCTGTGTCTGCCAGATGCCAAAATAACTTCTTAGTGGAGCCAATTCGATCAAAGACAGGCAGTTCACTGTAAATTTAGTCCATGTGGTCCCTTGGCAGCATTTGGACAAAACAAACCAGTTGACTGATAGCACTGATCACTTTCCAGACAGTAATTTTGGTGTTTGCCAGAGAAGGGATTTCTAAAGAGGGAGCAGGAATATATAGGTGGTGTTTATAGTGATCCCTTGGATGCAAAATAAATAAATAAATACTTAGAACTTTGGATCTGAAAAATAAGAATTTGAGCTTTACTAACATTTGGTTTTATAGAGTGTTAATACTAATACATATGTATATATAATTTTAATATACTTTTATATAATTATATATTATATAATTTTATATTTATATATTATATATACAATTTTAAATATATAAATACAAAGGTGAATTCTCAAGTATTTTTGCTAGTGGGGTACACAATCAAAATAGTTTGGTGACAAATATTCTAGATCCTTGATTCCCCATCTTTGGGCAAAAGACTTATTGTAAGAGGCTCATTAATACATGTAAATGGACCTGTTTTCTCATTCAGTAGATACTAAAAATACAATGATCTGCTAAGGGTTTATAATGTTTAATGTGTTTTTGGTGTTGTGTTTTAAAATCTACTGTAAAAGTGAATTCCTCAAGCCTAAAAATACTGTGAATCCATTGGAGGAGACACATCTACACAGGGAACACAAACGAGCAAAGAGAGGGGAGCGTTGAGTCCCAATAAAATATTAGGTTGGTTGGTCAGAGTATTTAAGCTATTGAAAAAAATTGTATTCAATACATGCGTAAGCATCTCTCTTTCTCTCTCGCTCTTTAATAACAGATTTTTTTTCCTTTTTTTTCTCATCCTCTTCCTTTGTTCCCCTATTTTGTGTGCATATTGGGACATCTCAGGAGCTGGCTTCCAGCACAGTGTTCCTTTTTATTTATGTCTGTGTTGGTTTACTAGGGCTGTCATAACAAGATACTACAGACTGCATGGCTTAAACAAATTTTCTCACAGTTCTGGAGCCTGGAAGTCCAAGATCACTGTGTTGGTGAGTTTGGTTTCTTCCAAGGCCACTCTCATTGGCGTGCAAGTGACTGTCCTTTTGCTGTGTGCCTACATGGTCTTTCACCTGTCTACATGCAACCCTGTTACCTCTTTGTGTGCCTTAATCTCCTCTTCTTACAAGCATACCATCAGATTGGGTTAGGGCCTCCCCTAATGACCTCATTTTATCTTAGTCCCTTCTTTAAAGGCCCTATCTCCAAACACAGTCACATTCTGAGGTACTAGGGGTTAGGGCTTCAGTATATGAATTTGGGGGGAACACAATTCTGCCCATAATGTGCATTTCCTTTTGATAAATCTGCTTGTTTCAGGAAAGTATGTGGGACCTAGGAATATCAAGAAGTAGTATGATTAGGGTGACCGTATCTTAATTTGTCCAGGACAGTCTTGGACAAATTATTATCCTGACTTAATTTAAAAAGTGCCCCCATTGACTGTCAGAAGTGTCTCATTTGTATAATAAATTATATGGTGATGATCCTGATATAGATATTCGAGAGCCAGAGGGCATGTATTAAAGCCTCAGCTCAAAAAATGTATTGTTATACCTGAGTTTCCTCAACTATGAAGTAGAGACAATAATAGTACCTGCATCAGGGTTATTGTGAGAATTAAATGAGTCAGTATGTATAAGTAAGTCGTTTGGAACATCACCCTGAAAATAGTGAACACTGTGTGTGACACTGAGTAAGCACAGAGGAAATATGTTTGTCAGAGGTGATTATATTTGTAGGTATGATGGTTACTTTTGTCGGTCAACTTGGCTGGGCCAAGATGCCTAGATATTTGGTCAAACATCATTCAGCGAGAGTGGTTTTGGATGAGATTTACATTTAGATGGGTGGACTTTGAAAGCAGGTTGGATAAGTCACACCCACATACTGCAGATCTGTCAGTTGAAGGCCTGAAAAGAACAAAAGGCTGACATTCCCCCAACCAGGGAGGAATTTACCAGCAGATTGCCTTTGAACTTGCTTAAACTACAGCTCTTTCCTGAGTCTCTAGCCTACTGGCCCTCTGCATCAGATTTTTGGACTCACCAAGTCTCCATAATTGGGTGAGCTAATTCCTTAAAATAAATCTCTTCCTATATATACACACATCTTATTGGTTCTGTTTCTCTGGAAGACCATGCCTAACACAGTATGTGTGGACACCAAAGCTGTACCTGAAGAGAACTTTTAATTTGTTTAAAGTTTAATATATTTCTGGATTTTTATGCCCTTTTAAATTCACTGTGTTCTTTGCATGTCTATGTACATACCAACCAAAAAAAATAAAGATCCGTGACAAGATAGCTAAGAGAGTGACTAGGCACTCTCTATCTTAATCTCAGTCTTTAAAAAACAGTTATATTTTGCATTCCCATACCATATTTTAAAATGATACTGACATTATCCATCTGTGGGAATTTTCACCATTATTTATAATTATGAAGATGAATCATTTTTTTCAGGAAGTTCAGAGTAGCATCTCTAATAAATGTTTGGAATAAAATTATAATAGGTTTTGGTCAACTGAATGTTGATTTAAAAAAATTGAATCACTCTGTAAAAATTGATCTCCGAAACTAGGAAATCAGGCAAAAATATTGGCAAGAGTTCAGCCAAGTTAAAAGATTGGCAGATCAACCTTATGAAAAAAGTTAAACAACTTGGAAAAGCAAATAAAGGCTTGAGGAACAACTGAGTAGCAGCTATCAAATCTAAAAAGGGTTATTGTGGAGGGGATGGAGACCAGCTGTTCTCTAGCTCAGCTGAGCCCAGACAAGAACAAAAATAGATTAAAAAACGGCAGCATGACAGACCATTTAGATCTAGGCTTCTGCAGTTAATATGGTTAGAATGGTTACTCAGGAGTTCCAGATATATTCAAGAGAGTTTTTAAAGTTGGTTAGGTTTACCTTTTTTCTTGGTGTGAAGCCAAGTGGAAAGTCCAGATCCAGATTTCTAGTGGGGTTAATCAGAATCGCTTGGATGTGGGATAGGGCTTTTGTAAAAGCCACAGGCTCCATCTTTATGAAGTGATAGGAAGTGGTTTCCAGGATATGCTGTTAAGAATAAAGGTACCATGCAAAAGGGAACATATACCTTCAGTATGAGAAAAAAGGGAAATAAGAATGTAATAGATAAAAACTGATAAAAATATGTATTTGGGTTTCTTTTTTGGGGAAAAAAAAGGATAAACCAGAAACTAATTAATTTAGTTAGCCTATTAGAGGGGTAAGGTAGCAGATGGGAGTGGAACTTCTGTGTATCTTTTATTAGTTTATTATTTCCTATTGCTGCTGTAATAAATCACCACAAGTTTAGTGGCTTAAGACAACGTAAGTTTATTATTTTACAGTTCTGGAGGCCAGAAGTCCAAAATGGGCACTAGGCTAAAATTAAGGTATCAGCGGGGCTGCCTTTATTCTGGAAGCTTTAGGAGATAATTTGTTTCCTTGCCAGCTTTCAGAGTCCACCTGCATTCCTTGGCTCATGGCCCTGTTCTGCATCAGCATCTTCAAATAGCTCTCTGAATCTGACCCTTCTGCCTAGCTGGTCTACATTTAAGACCCTTGTGATTACATTTGTATCCATGGGATCCTACAGGATAGTCTCCTTATCTTAAGACCAACTGATCAGCAACCTTAAATCCATCTGTAACCTTAATTCCCCTTTTGCCCTGGAACATTACATATTCACACCTTCTGGGGATCAGGATATGCACCTTGGGAGTTTGTGTGGGGACATTATTCTGCATGCCATACCTTTTAAGAATAATTTTACTCTTAAACCATTTAAATATTTATTCAAAAGTTAAGTTGAATCAAAAAGGATAACAAAAGCGAACTCTAAAATTGAATACAAATAGAAACAAATGGGCCTAACTATATATCGAATGGAAATATAACTGTATATTGGGAAGAAAAAAAGACTGAATTCAACTAAGTTTTGAATACAGGACTCTGCCAATACACCCTTAAAATGAGATCTATTTTAAGGACCAAAGTAATTGCAAAGAAATCTCGATTTTTACTCAGGAAATTTGTTGTTGGTAGTATTCATAGTATAGTGATCTCAAAACTATTTTTTGTGTATTTTAGGATAGTGTAAATGTGTTGTTATGGGGAGACAGAGTGCTCACTCTGGAAGAAGGGAGATAGAAATAGGGAATGCAGGAAGGTAAGAGAGAATCCTGTGGTTTGGGGCTTTTTATGTTTATCCCCTGAAATGGCATAGAAGATTGACACCCCCAGGAGCAATGAGCACATCTAGTACCAGATCTTGATTTCTAAATAGCATTCCTTGATAAAAGAAACCAAGGCTCTTTAAAGAGATGTCTAATTTCAGAGGGAACAGGTATAAAGAACAAGGTAAGCCCACAACACCTAATGGTACCAAAAAGTTAGGAAGTGCTCAAAGATTCATGGAGACATATCCAAGAATGAACAAAGGACTCCCACTGGCCCAATGTAGGACATCTGAGTATCAAAAAAAAAAAAAACAAATGATAGTAAGATTTTCAATTTAAAAAGGAATCTTTTATGTTAAAATATAGGCATTTGGGGACTTCCCTGGTGGTTCAGAGGCTAAGACTCCATGCTCCCAATGCAGGGGGCCTGGGTTTGATCCCTGTTCAGGGACCTAGATCCCACAAGCCACAACTAAAAGATCCTGTGTGCCACAATTAAAAAAAAACTATATATATATATATATGTGTATATATATATATATATATATATATATATAGGCATTTGAGGTTGGAGGGGACAGCACTTCTTAAGAAGGGAAGCTAATAAACGTAAAAGAAATAACAAATTTAGAAAGGATAATTGATTATCCTGTTTCAGGCAGGATAATCAATAGATTTTAAAATTATTAGATGCTTTAGAAACCAGCTTCCTTCAGAGAGCAGTGAGATGATATGTTGTTGACATACAGGATATTTACATTTCAAAATATCATCCCCCTGATTACTTATTACAAAAGGAAAATGGTTTGCAAGAGAAACCTGGTCAACATCACCTTAATCGAATGATCAAACGTCACATGACATGAGATGAACTGATATTTTGTGCCTCCTGATGTGATAAAATGGTAAGAATATAATATCAACTATATGGTATTCTTGCCAAGAATACTTGACTCTAATCAGGAGGGGAAAAAAATCGGGCAATTACAGATGTAGAACCTCTAGATTAAGCCAAATGGAAACTGAAGCATCCTAGTGACAATCATGATGCAATTTGTGATCCTCAGTTGAAAATTTAAAAAAAATCGCTCTGAAACACATTTGGACAATTGAAAACATTTGTATATGGGCTGTACATTAAGTAATATTGTATCAATATTAAATGTCTTGCATATAATGTATTGTGTTCATGTAGGAAAGTGTCTTAGGTGATACATGCTGAAGTATTTGGGGATAAATTCAGCATAATGACAACTTTCAAATGTTTCAGGAAAAAGTATATGTGTAGAAATACATATATGCACATATGAGAGGGGAATGAATGCAGCAAAATGTAAATAACTGGTGAATTTTGGTGAATAGAGCTGTTTTTTATACAACATTTTCAAATTTTCTGTAGGTTTGATTTTTACAGTAACAAGTTGAAGAAAAATTCCTTTATTGGGCCCATGGGCTTCTTGGTACCCTTTGGGCTTATTTTGTTTGTATTTCAAGATGTTGTGAATGTTTTCTTTACTTTTTTTTTTTTTAAGGTTTCTGGTTATCTATTTGGAAGTGTCTCCCTTGACATCCAGCTCTGAGTCTCTGGGCAGTGTTTTTTTTCAAATGCATATAAATAGAAGAACTTTAATGAAAGCAGTGTCATATGTTAATTACTATGGAGCACCAATTTATAGGAAAAACATTTGAAAATAAAATGGACACATAGTATCTGGTTTATAGATGGCACTCAATATGAGTGTGTTTTGTAAGCTTCTGCATACCATTAAAATACTACCTGATAGCACCAACAAAAGGCACAGATTCCCCTTCACAGGTCTGAGGGAGGGCCTGGAAATCTCTGAGTATAGGGCCTTGATCTGCATTTTAAACCGGTTTGCTACACTTTTTTTTTTTTTTTTTTTTGCTACATTCTTTGGAGCATTGCAGTTCATGTCCCTAGGGAGCCCTGACATGTCTTTAAGGGCTCCCTCCCTCTCAGAACTCAGTCTTATATCCTCCAGGAGAAGTTCCCTTCCCTTGCTTCCTCTTCCATCCTGGTATGTCTTTTACCATCTGCAATGATTTTCATATAGATTTTCCTCCACTTATGATAGGGTTACATCCTGATAAACCCACTGAAGGTTGAAAATATCTTAAGTAAAAAATGCATTTAATAAACTTAACTTACCAAGCATCATGGCTTCGTCTAGCCTACCTTAAACGTGCTCAGAACATTTAACATTAGCCTACGGTTGGGCAAAATTAGCTAACACAAAGCCTATTTTATAATAAAGTACTGACTATTTCATGTAAGGTATTGAATACTGTACTGAAAGTGAAAAACAAAATGGTTGTAAGTGTATCAATTGTTTACCCTTGTAATTGTGCAGCTCAAAGACACTGCCCAGCATCACAAGAAAGTATCAGTATCAAACCGTATATTGCTAGCCTGGGAAAAGATCAAAATTGGAAGTACGGTTTCTACTGAGTGCGTCTTGCTTTCACACCATCATATTCTACTGAGTGCATCTTGTTTTCACACCATCATAAAGTCAAAAGTCATAAGTCGAACCATCATCAGTAGAAGACCATACACTGGATTTTTCTCCCTTGGTTTCCCGCCTCTCCTCGTGAGCAGCAGATCCAAATTGCTCAGTGTACTTTCGGTGGAGGCACCCTACCCAGCCTCACACCTAACTTCTGCTGCTCATCCAGTATGTGGGACAGGATTTTTTACAACATATAGATATTTTTAAGGTATCTCTGATTTTCCACCAAAAAAAAAAAAAAAAAAAAAAAAAAGAAAGGAAAAGTCTCTCTGAGATACTGGGAACGCTGGAGGAAATTCTGAGAATGTAAACCAGATTCATGCCTCCAGGGGTTAAGCAACCAGTCTACCGACGATAGAGGTTAAGGGTGCAGCCCCTGAACTTGGACTACTCAGCCTTGAAGCCAGCCTCTGTGGCTTGAGAGCTATGTGACCTCTGGCTAGTGCTTTAACCTCCCTGAACATAGTTTTCTCTTATGCAAAAAGGGGATATCAGTACCTACCTCAAATGGTTGTATTAAAGGAACTTACATATATAAAGCACCTAGAAAAAATGCCACTAAGGGTTTACTCTCTTAATCATCATCGTTATCTTTCCATGGAACATCAGACCTGGATCAAATTCTGTTTTCAAGATATTAATGATGATCCTGTATAAAAGAACATCTTTCTCACTTTGTGTTTCTCACGAGTTCAGGTTTCCCTGGGACTCCTGCATGGTCATGCTACTCACATCCTGTGGCCTCCAGAGCGCTGGCAGAAATTGGAATCTGTTCTTCCTCCAGAGCGCTTGCCCATTCAGAGTGAAGAGGACTGCCTGCATGGATCTCCCTGAGCTGCTGTGATGGGGAGGCACCACCACCAACCCCAGGAAGAGGGATGGAGAAGAGGAACACCATAGGGTCAACGCTTCCCCCAAGATGATACTGTGCAAGAAACATTTCTATCACATTAAGATGATCTGTATTAGTAGAGAAAGAGTTGTAAAATATTAAATAGTATTAAATGTCACCTGATTTTGTGTTAAATTGTAATACCCTGTTCAATGCCAAAAAAATGCAGACCTTTGGGAATATGAAAATTTTATTCCCATGTCTCAAAGGGATAAATTTTGGATTTTTTACGCATACATATTCTATTGATAGATTTTGATTTTGGAGCTTACTGCTGGAAGAATATGAAGAGTAATATGTGATGGAAGTAAATAACATTACTCAGTTACTCTGAAGATGGAAGATGAAGAAACATTATACACATAGTGTTAGGAATTATAATTGACAGTATCTACAATGCAGTGACTGTCAGGAAGAACAGTAAACTATGATGTAACAATAAAACACTGATTTGCTCAGGTACTGTTTTGGGTGTTTATTATTTGACCTGTAATAATCATCCATTAATATGGAATACATTCTCTCTTTGGGAAGGGAGGAAGCAATGGGGAATCAATCTCTCAATATTTTCATATAGCCAAATCTTTCTTACTGGCCCTTTTTTAATCCAGAACTTCTTAGTGATCTCATGCCTATGCACATTGATGAGTAAACCTATTTGTCAATATTCGGATACTGTTTGGTAAAATGTTCTGAGTGAAATGGAAAAATCACTCTAGATCAAGTTTGATTTTTTTTCCCCTCCCAATGATTTTTCAGTGCTCATGTCTATAATTCTGAAATCACCTATTGAAAAGTGGAGTAATAGTGGCATAATAGATTTTATAATTGTATAGCTAAGGAGGTAAATTCCCTGCATGCTAGTCTATATGTATGAAGCTTTTCTTTTTTCCCTCCCATTGGTTGGAGGTTTGTGCTTATGGAAACTACATCTCTAGCTCAATCTCCTCTGTGTGCCTCGTCTCATTTTCTTTTGTTTCATCAGCAGATGAGATCCCAGACAAGGATTAGTCATCTTTCAAATGTGGATGCAAACTCATTAGCTGGCAGGAACAGAAAGAGCAACAGCAAAAAACATATGCAAAGTAAGAGTATATGTTACTAATAATAATTCATTAGCATCATAATAGCTAGTTCAACACACATCAATGAGTGCTTATATACTAAGGTTGGTCAAAATTATCATTTTATAAAAAATATCTGCTTAATATCTCTCTGTGGGTCTATATTATCCTTATGAGTTCTTCATTTCCATTTCCCTCTCTTCCCCAACTTGAACTTCACACTTTGGCCTTTAACTGCAGATTACCAAATTCTCATTGCTATTTCAAGGCTTGAAACTTTTTTACCTCTTGGTGAAGTGCATCCCCTGGGATTATATGTAAAATGTTGACTGCATAAAAGTATTAAACCTTTAGTTACTAGAACACAGGAAAGTTCGGGGACTATGGAAGACAGGATTGGGGGTGATAATGAGGCAGGACAGAGTAGAGAACAAATAAAGGGGTACCTGGATTAGCTGCTACTTACCCTGGTATGGAAGAATTTGGTATTTTAACAGTTCAGCAAATTGGCTATCAGCCTTACTACCTTATTGACTATTTGTGTCTTCCTATTCAAACTATTAATTCAAGATTGTAAATCTTCGGACAGGAGACAAATGCCCCTTCTATTTAATTTTGTATTCTCAGGCCATCTAGCATATCACCAGCAGAGTTAATTCTTGATGCTTGTTGAACAACCCAGCTCATAAGCTACCTCCTCAAAGATGAAACTCCAGGTAGAGTTTATAACTGTGTTCCCTAGTATGTACTTTCATGAGTGCCTCAATCACTGTCACTATTAACCAACCAAGAAAGAGTTCTTAATTGTCAACACTCCCAGGGCCAGCAAGAGGCAACAGACCCAGGAGCCCAGTCTTTCTGTGAAAAAGGCCTATTAGCTTATATTCATAGTTATGACCTGAGGGACAGGATTCTAATTAAACACACATATAAGGGCTGACTGGAATCCTTTCCAGAGACCTCAGAGGGCCGACACTATCTTTGCACTCTCCCTCTGTCATGTTGCAGAGCACCAGTATCTCTCAGAGAAGAGCCCTATGCATGTCTGGTGCCCTGGTTTTGTGTTGACTGCCACCCATGGGACACCCTTTGATCACCAGCTCTGGTGGCCAGCAGGGCTGGCATTCATGTGTCCCATGGGACTACAATAATTGGAGAGTCACTTCTTGGCTGGCTACCAACCCCAGGGCACTGCACAGTCAGGAGACTGAAACCTGCACCCAGTCTTTCTGTGACAGAGGCCTATTTGCTTGACCTGGAACTTTATTCTGAGGGCAGGGATCTGGTTTAGCACACATCTAGGGGCCTACTGAGTTAAGAACAGCATGGACAGAGGTGGGTGGATGCCATATTTGTGCTCTCCCTCTGCCTCATTCCAGGTTACCAGCATGTCCCGGAAGACAGCTTGTCTGGCACCCTGATTTTTGTAATTGCCACCCAGAAGACTCCTCTAGATTTCCTGGCCCTGGTGGCCAGTGAGATTTATGCTTGTGACCCCACAGGACTACATGTATTTACGTACTTTAAAAGCTGCTGCCTGAGGGCCTGGCTTCCAAACCACTTGAATCTAGGTACTGACAGATCCTCCCCTCCGCTGACAGGTCTTGGCACACCCTCAACTACAAGGAGCCACTAAAAATAAAACAGGCTGCATGAACAATCACAAAGGATTGACAGACAACCAAGAGCTAAGGCAAAGTAGAACAATAAGTTTCATCTCCTACACAAGGCCACTCCTTTAAGACTGGGAGAGATGGTTGTTTTATTTAGTGCATAGAAACCGACACAGAGAGTCGAGGAAAATGAAGAAATAGGAATATATTCCAAATGAAAGAACAAGATAAAACCTCAGAAAAAATCAATAATGAAACAGATGAGTGATTTACCTGAAAAAAATTTCAAAATAGTGGTAATAAAGATGGTCACCAAACTTGGGAGAAGAAAGAATGAACCCAACAAAGAGACAGAAAATATACAAAAGTGCCAAAGAGAAGTCACAGAGCTGAAGAATATAATAACTGAACTGAAAAATACACTAGAGGGATTTAACAGCAGACTAGATAAAACGAAAGAAAGGATCAATGGAATTGAAGACAGAGTGGTGGAACTCACACAATAGGAGCAGCAAAAAGAATAAAGAATGAGAAAAAGTAGAGATAGTTGAAGGGGCTTATGGGACAACATCAAGAAGACCAACATTTTCATTATAAGGGTCCCAGAAGGAGAAGAGAGAGGAGAAAACTCATTTGAATAATGCCTGAAAACTTTCCTAACCTGGGGAAGGAAACAGATATCCAGATCAAGAAAACCCAGAAAGTTCCAAAAAAGATGAACTCAAATAGACCCACATCAAGACACATTATAATTAAACTGTCGAAAGTTAAAGACAAGAAGAGAATCCAAGCAGCAAGAGACAAATAACTTATGTTATGCACAAGGCAACCCCCATAAGATCATCAGCAGATTTTTCAGCAGAAACTTTGTAGGCTAGAAGGGAGTGACACAGTATACTCAAAATGCTGGAAAAAAAAACAAAAAAACAAAAGAACAACTTCCAATCAAGAATACTCCACCTGGCAAAGTTGTTGAAGGAGAGGTAAAGAGTTTTCCAGACAAGCAAAAGATAAAGGAGTTCATTGTCACTAAACCAGCCTTACAAGAAAAGTTAAGGAGACTTCTTTAAGCTGATATGAAATGGTGCTAATTAGTAACAGGAAAACATATGAAAGTATAAATCTCATGGGAGAAGTTAAATATATAGTAAAATTCAGAATAATGTAAAGGTGATGGCTGAATCACTTATAAAGCTAGTATGAAGGTTAAAAGACAATGGTAATAAAAATAACTATAGCTACAACAATTAGTTAAAGGATACACAAGATAAAAAGATGTAAAATGTGACATCAAAACTATAAAACATGGGGGGGAATAAAAATATAAAAAGCTGTAGATTGCATTCAAACTTAACTTGTTTTATGTAAACCTCATGATAACCACAAAGCAAAAACCTAGACACATAAAAGGAAAATAGAAAAGAAACTAAGCACACCATTACAGAAAATCATCAAGTCACAAAGGAAGAGAGCAAGAGAAGAAGAAAGACACAGAGGAACTATGAAACATCCAGAAAACAATTAACAAAATGGGAATAAGTACAAACCTATCAATAATTATTTTAAATGTAAATGTCTTTTGATTGGAGAATTTAGTCCATAGAGTGGCTGAATGGATTAAAAAAAGAAAAAAAGACCCATCTATAGGCTTCCTACAAGATACTAACTTGAGATGTAAGACACACTGAAAATTATAAGACATTGATGGGAAAAATTGATGAAGACACAAATGAAAAGATATCCAGTGCTTATG
The DNA here is from genome assembly GCF_964374135.1 of Grampus griseus. Lineage (NCBI taxonomy): Eukaryota > Metazoa > Chordata > Mammalia > Artiodactyla > Delphinidae > Grampus > Grampus griseus. Next base: position 38,282,287 of record NC_139003.1, read on the forward strand.
GATTGGAAACATTAATATTGTTAAAATGTCTATACTACCCAAAGCAATCTATAGATTTAATGCAATCCCTATCAAATGATGCATGGCATTTTTCACAGAACTAGAACAAATATTCCCAAAATTCATATGGAACCATAAAAGAGCCTGAATTGCGAAAGCAACCTTGAGAAAAAAGAACAAAGCTGGAGGTTTCACACTTCCTGACTTCACACTATACTCAAAACTACAGTCATCAAAACAGTACAGTACTGGCACAAAAAGAGACACATAGATCAGTGGAACATAATAGAAATCCCAGAAATAAACCTATTCACTTATGGTCAGTTAATCAATGGAGAAAAGACAGTCTCTTCAATAGGTGGTACTGGAAAAACTGGACAGTTACATGTAAAAAAATGAGATTAGAACATTTCTCCTATCAAACTTTCAATGGCATTTTTCACAGAAATAGATCAAAAAATCCTAAAATTTATAAAGAACCACAAAAGACCCTGAATATTCAAAAGCAATCTTGAGAAAGTACAAAGCTTGAGCCATCATCCTTCTTGACTTCAAACTATATATCAAAGCTATAGTAATCAAAACAGTATGGTACTAGCATAAAAAAGACACATAGATCAATGGAACAGAATAGACAGCCCAAAAATAAACCCATACATATATGGTCAATTAGTTTATGACTAAAGGAGCTAAGAATATACAATAGTTTCCAGGACAGTTTTTCAATAAATGGTGTTGGGAAAACTGGACAGCCACACACAAAAGAATGAAACTGGACCACCATCTTACACCATACACAAAAGTTGCCTCAACACGGATTAAAAACTTAAATGTAATATCTGAAACCATTAAAAGAAAACATAGGTGGTAAGTTCCTTGACATTGGTCTTGGTGATGAATTTTTGGATTTGACACCAAAAGCAAAGGCAACCAAAGCAAAAATAAACAAGTGGGACTACATCAAACTAAAAGCTCTGCACAGCAAAGGAAACCATCAACAAAAGAGAAAGTCAACCTACCGAATGGGAGAAAATATTTGCAAATCATATATCTGATAAGGGCTTAATATCCGGAATATATTTTTTTAAAAACTCAACAGCAAAAAAATCCAATTAAGAAATGGGCAAAGGCTCTGAATAGACATTTTTCCAAAGAAGACATACAGATGAACAACAGGTACAAGCACATATAAAGGGGCTCAACATCACAATCATCAGGGAAATGAAAATCAAAACCACAATGAGATATCACCTACCACCAGTTAAAATGTCTACCAAAAAGAAAAGAAATAAATGTTGGCAAGGATGCAGAAAAAAGGGAACTCTTATGCACTGTTGGTGGGAATGTAAATTGGTGCAGCTGCTATGGAAAACAATATGTACATTCCTCAGAAAATTACAACTACCATATGATCCAGCAATTCTGCTTCTGGGTATTTAATCTGAAGGAAACAAAAATACTAACTCAAAAAGATATAGGCACCCCTATTTTTATTGCAGTATTATTACAATAGACAAGACTTGGATACAACCTAAGTATCCACTAACAGATGAATAGATAGAGAAAATGTGGTATATATATCCAATGGAATATTATTCAACCATTTTGAAAAAGGAAATCTTGTCATTTATGGCAACATAAACCTTGAGGACATTATACTAAGTGAAATAATTCAGACAGGAAAAGACAAATATTGTATGATTTCACTTATATGTGAAAACCAAAAAAAAAAAAAAAAGACAGAAAAAAAGGAAAAAACAAGCTCATAGATTCAGAGAACAGATTGGCAGTTGCCAGAGGTGGGGGCAGGCAGGCAGTGGTGAGGTGTGAAATGGATACAGGGTGTCAAAAGTACAAACTTTCAGTTATAAGTCATGGAGATGCAATGTACAGCATGGTGACTACAGCTAATGATACTGTATGCCATATATAAAAGTTGTTTCAGAGAATAGATCTTAAAAGTTCTTATCACAAGAAAAAAATTATAACTATGTATGGTGGTGGATGTTAACTTATTGTGTTGATCGTTTCATAATACATGGAAATACTGAGTCATCATGTTGCATACCTGATACCAATATAATGCTATATGTCAATTATACCTCAATTAAAAAAAATTTGGAGACACCCATTTCTCCAATTTGGGTTTTGATTTCTTGTTATCTTTTAAATTCTCTCCTCTCCTGCTAAATTTAAGAAGTGAAAGTGATCCAAACTATAAATTTCTCACCAAGAGCTGCCTTCCTACACTACCAGTTTTCCTTCTTAAACACATGAGAATAAAGCTCTTAAAAATTTATATTTTAAAAGTCAGAAATCTCTCGAGCATCTCTCTTACAACCGACTTCCAATAAACAAAATCCTCAGCAATGTCCTTATTTTGCCACAGTCACTCTTTCCTTCATTAGTATGGCAGAGGCTTCAAGCAGTTCACCAAAATCATTTACCTCTTTTTCCTAGAAATACCACTAAGTTATGTTCTCCAGGTTCCCCTGCAGTTAGTTATGACCATGTTTCTGAGTTCTTGCCAACTCAGATTATGATTAAAAATGATTAATGTATCTGGCGCATAAAACCTTTCATGGGCTCCTCCAGCCTCTTCCCATGTCTTCCGGTGGGAGGCTTATGATTATAAGACCTTAAGGGTAACAGAAGCACATGATGGAAAATGTCTGGGTCCCTGAGTGACTATCTGAAAAAAGGCCAACACAACTGAAACATTCTCCCTGGACTATTAAGTGAGCAAGAAACACATTTCTATTCTGTAAAGTCATTGAGATGTTGAAGTCTGTTAACACAACCACGTCTCCCTTAACTAACATAGGTTAATTAATAGAGATTCCTATAGTGGAGGATTCCTAGTATAGCTTAAAGGACTGTCTCTGAGTTAGCTCTTCTTTGAATCAAGACTATCATGCCTCTCTTTCAAAGGTTAAGGTCTCTATCTCCAAAATTTGATAACAAATTTCATATGCATTTCAGTCTCAAAATCAGCTGATTACTTAATTTTTGATCTTCAAATAGGAAAGACAACATTACGAACCATTCTAGTATATTGACAGTTGGAAAGATTATCGAATGGAAACTTTCACCTGGCAGGGCAAAATGGGAAGGGTATCAAATTCACCTGGGAAAATATATCAAATCCAGGAGGAATTTGTTATGTTAAATAGTTTACACGATGACAGAGATTCAATTTGGGCTTTTACATTAGTTTGATCTTATTGACATTTAAGTTGAAGGTACAGTAAGTTTTTCATTACTTTATATACTTTAAATCACAAGATTAGCAAGTCTTTAATCAGTCCTACTAACAGGGTGGCATCCAATCCTCAGCTGCAAAGAGTCCAGATCCACCCACTAGCGAGATGGGAGTACATACAAAGAAACTGAGGACCCTAGTAAGAGGTTTCATATCCGAACATAGCATCCAAGGGCTGACAAGAAGTGAGGTCCCACTGACATTCTCCAATGCAGGCCTCTAGTTCTACTCTTTTCAGTCTTCTCACAAAACATATATCCTCTATTTTGGGTGAAACATTACTTCTTCAAGGAGAATGGGAACCGTAAGCATACATATTTTCCCCTCAGATCATCCTTTTGGAAGCCCATTCCTCCTTTTTGAAAGAACAAAATACTTCTCACCAATTTTCTCATATTGTTGCAGTTTCTGTGGTCTTTATACAGAGCTTTACTCTCTCTGGGCGATGTCATAGATAAAAACGCTGCCCAGACTCAAAACCACAAGCATGTCTCTATCCCTCTCCTAGTATATTTATCTAATTCATCTATTCACCTTCTTCGAAGATTACTTCATACCCTCTCCACTTTTACACCTCCTAATGCTCTCCCTGAACTAATGATCTTGCTTCCAATTTAATGAGAATATATAAGGAATAAGAAGAGGACTTCATCAGTCTGCCATAACCATGTCTAACAGCCTATGTGTACCTGTATCCATGTATTCTGCTTCCTGACTGTCTGATAAACTAATTAAAATGCAGCTTTCCATTTCAGAAAATTGAATCCATGACTAGGAAGATAAATCTGAAAATATATTCAGACTACAGTACAAATTACTTTAAAAATGTATCTATAAGAATTCTCTTTTGTCCACTTTGTATTAGATCCAAGCCCTTCTACCTAGTCAAGGAAATTACTCTTGTAATTGACCCCCCTCTCTACATTACCAATTTTTCCTTTCTCCGCAGCATTCCCATCAGCATATAAATATGCTGTAATTTCTCCCACCTGACAACTCTTTCCATTGACACATGCCCCCTTGTACTCTACTCACTCTCTTCAATCCCTTCTCCTTTTATAAAACAACTCCTCAAAAGAGTTGTCCACACTCTCTGTCTCTATTTCTTCCTTTCTGATTCCCTTTGAAACCAAATCCATTCAAGCTTTGACCCCTACCACTCAACTAGAACTTTTTGTGTTAAGGTCACCAGAGACCTCCAATATGCCAAAGACAATTCACAGCCTTCATTTAACTTGACCTTTCAACAACATTTGATATTGCTTTCCACTCCCACCCTTATATATTTTATTCACTTGCCTCCTGGGGATCGACTATCTCTTGGTATCCCTATAGTTCACTAACAATTCCTACTCAGTAGCCTTGGTAGGTTCCTTCTCACCTTGTCAACTTCTAACTATTAGCATCCTCTAGGGATCTTTCAACCTCTTCTGTCTATGATCATTCTATTGACAACCCCTGAGCCTTGGAGAGAAAAAGCTTTCTGCCCAGGCTGCTGTGAGCCCTGTAGCCATCTGAGAATCACAACTAGAAAAATACTGCATTGCAAGTATTTTCTCCCATTCCACTGATTACTTTATCATTTTGTTGATTGCTTCCTTTGCTCTGCAGAAACTTTTTTTTTTTTTTTTGAGGTACGCGGGCCTCTCACTGCTGTGGCCTCTCCCATTGTGGAGCACAGGCTCCGGACATGCAGGCTCAGAGGCCATGGCTCACGGGCCCAGCCACTCCGCGGCATGTGGGATCTTCCCAGACTGCAGCACGAACCCGCGTCCCCTGCATCAGCAGGCGGACTCTTAACCACTGCACCACCAGGGAAGCCCCAGAAACTTTTTAGTTTGATGTAGTCCTACATGTTTTTAGCTTAATTATGGTAATCATTTCACAATGTATATCAAATCATCACATTGTGCACCTTAAATATATACAATTTTTATTTGTCAATCATACCTTAATGAAGCTGGAAATAAATGAAGAGGAAAATACAGTTTTCACTTTTCAGAGGAAAATAACAGTTTTCACTTTTCAAAACTAAATATGAGTATCAAAATCACCTAGAAGGGCTTCCCTGGTGGTGCAGTGGTTAAGAGTCCACCTGCTGATGCAGGGGACGTGGGTTCGTGCCACGGTCTGGGAAGATCCCACATGCCGCAGAGCGGCTGGGCCCGTGAGCCATGGCCACTGAGCCTGCGCATCCAAAATCACCTGGAAAAATCTTCTCAAATCTTATGTCCAGAGAAAAGATCACTCCAAAATATTCATTGAGTGAAGAAACCTGAATTTCCTATTATATTTTTTATTTTAATTAAATGTAAAGCACCAAGCACCACTTATTTCTTTAGTGAGGTATCTTTTTTGTAGAATAGAAAAATGAGACTAATTCTACACCCACTCCCACAACCATCAATATAATGACAATGGTGATAGACATATTCTGGCTATGTAGGAGGATGTAATTATTTTTAGGAAATATATGTGGAAATATATCAGGTTAAAGTATTCTACAAAAATGTTTAAATTCTTGAATATAAATGAGGGGCATATACGGACCCATTGCATTGTTCTTCCAATTTTTCTACAGGTTTGAAAGTTTTCAACATTTTAAAAATGAGAGAAGAAAAGGCTGAGTCAAGACGGCATACTAGGAGGACGTGGAATTTGCGTCTCCTCACAACAATGGCACCTACCAGGCACCGGTGGGGGACCATGGACACCTAAGGGGACAGGAGGAACCCCAGCGATGGGGTAGGACGAGAGGCATGGGGGAAGTGAAGGGGGAGGAGAAGTGGGAGGTGGGATGGGACTGGCATCCCTGAGGGGCAGCTGGGGGAAGGGAAGGGACCCCACGCCCGAAGGGGGAAATTGGGGAGCCATTGGGAGGGCAGAGGATCAAAAGGGAGCATGGCCAGGTTTCTCCTGCCCATTTGGACTCCCAGGAACCTGTAGAGATCCCAGGCCTGATCCTCTGACCATCTAGGCCCCCTCCACCCACTCGGGTCCTGAGGGAGTGGGAGGGATGGAAGGGGGAGCAAAAGTAAAGGCTGGACCTCTGGGACCAGGACCCCTGAGGAATGACTGCAGAAGGGAAGGAGTTCCCACACTCAGAGGGACCCACCCACGGTTAGGGGTCCAGCGGCGATGGGGAAGACCCTGGGGGATACAGTGGGGGAGGGCTGCAAAGGAACAGAAGGGAACAGGGCCAGTGCTTTCCCTGTCCACTTAGGCACAGGGAAGCCTGTTGGGCTCCCAGGCCTAATCCTCTGCCCTCGGAGCCTCCCTCCTGCAGCTTAGAGCCCAAGCACCTCCCCTACATCCCCACCTAGGGCCCTACCTCTACATTCGGAGACTCCCTCCAACGCACTGGGCCTAAACCCCACCCACACACCCTCACTCATGGTCCTACCTCCAAACTCTGGAACCCCACACTCTAGAGGCCCTCCTTTCCATGTGCTGCCTCTCCCATTCTGTGCAGGTCCTAAGAAAAGGCCCCGCACCACGTTCAAATGTCACCACCCCACCCGCCTAGGTCCCACACCACCATAAACCCCACCCCTGCCTAAGTTCCACCCCCACCTAAACTCCGGCCCCATAGCCAAGGGTTTTTTTTCTTTCTTTTTCTTTTCCTTTTTCCTCTTTCAGATTGGGGTTCTGTTTTACCTTCTTGATTCACTGTTGTTGATACTTTTATATTTTCATTTTTCCTAATTAATCTTTTATTTTTCTAATTTTATTTTATTCTTTATACTTTGTTAGTGATCTCTCCTTTTGGCTTGTTCCCTCATTCCTTTTTTTTTCCTTTTTCAGTTGTGGTTTTATTTTACTTTGTTGCACTTTTTCCAATTACAGTTTTATTTTTCCTAATATATTTTTTATCTTTCCAATTTTATTTTGTTTTTTATTCTTCAGTATTTTACTGCTCCATTTTATTTTCTTTCCTCCTTTTTTTTTTTTTTTAACCACAAAACGAAGCTTGCAGGACCTTGGTTCCCAGCAGGGAGGTAGGGCCCAAGCTCCTGTGGTGGGAGCTCCAAGTCCAAACCGCTGGGCTAACAGAGAACCTCAGACACCAGGGAATGTCAACTGGAGTGAGGGCCCCCAGAAGTCCTCATCTCAGCACCAAGACCCAGCTGTATCCAACTGCCTGCAAACGTCACAGCTGGACCTCTCAGGCCAAACAACGAGTAAGACAGGAATCCAGCACCACCCATTAAAAAAAAAAAAAAAAAAGAAACGACAAAAAACTACGTTACAATTGAAGGAGAAAGGTAAAAACCTACAATACCAAATAAATGAAGACAAAATAGGCAATATACCTGAAAAAGAATTCAGAGTAATGACAGTAAAGATGATCCAAAATCTTGGACACAGAATGGAGAAAATACAGGAAACGTTTAACAAGAATCTAGAAGAATTAAAGAGCAAACAAACAGTGATGAACAACACAATTACTGAAATTAAAAAGACTCTAGAAGGAATCAATAGCAGAATAACTGAGGCAGAAGAACAGATAAGTGACCTGGAAGATAAAATCGTGGAAATAACTACCACAGAGCAGAATAAAGAAAAAAGAATGAAAAGAATTAAGGACAGTCTCAGATACCACTGGGACTACATTAAACACACCAACATTCAAATTATAGGGGTCCCAGAAGAAGAATAGAAAAATAAAGGGTCTGAGAAAATATTTGAAGACATTATAGTTGAAAACTTCCCTAGCATGGGAAAGGATACAGTCAATCCATTCCAGGAAGCACAGAGAGTACCATAAAGGATAAACCCAAAGAGGAACACACTGAGACACATATTAATCAAACTATGAAAATTAAATACAAAGAAAAAATATTAAAAGTAGCAAGGGAAGAGCAACAAATAACATACAAGGAAATCCCCATGAGGTGAACAGCTAATTTCTCAGCAGAAACTCTGCAAGCCAGAAGGGAGTAGCAGAACATATATAAAGTGATGAAAGGGAAAACCCTACAAAAAAGATTACCCTACCCAGCAAGGATCTCATTCAGATTTGATGGAGAAATTAAAACCTTTACAGATAAGCAAAACTTAAGAGAATTCAGCACTATCAAACCAGCTTTACAGCAAATGCTAAACGAACTTCTCTAGGCAGGAAACACAAGAGAAGGAAAAGACCTACAAAAATAAACCCAGAACAATTAAGAAAATGGTAATAGGAACATACATATCAATAATGACCTTAAATGTAAATGGATTAAATGTTCAAAACAAAAGACACAGACTGGCTGAATGGATACAAAAACAAGACCCATCTATAGGCTGTCTACAAGAGACCCACTTCAGACCTAGGGACACATACAGACTGAAAGTGAGGGGATGGATAAAGATATTCCATGCAAATGGAAATCAAAAGAAACCTGGAGTAGCAATTCTCATATCAGACAAAATAGACTTTAAAATAAAGACTATTATGAAAGACAAAGGACAGTATATAATGATCTAGAGATCAATCCAAGAAGAAGATATAACAATTGTAAATATTTATGTACCCAACGTAGGAGCCCTGCAATACACAAGGCAAATGCTAACATCCATAAAAGGGGAAATCGAAAGCAAATACAATAATAAGAGTAGCGGATTTTAACACCCACTTTCACCAATGGACAGATAATCCAAAATGAAAATAAATAAGGAAACACAAGCTTTAAATGACACATTAAACAGGATAGACTTAATTGATATTTATAGGACATTCCATCCATAAACAACAGAATACACATTCTAGTCAAGTGCTCATGGAACATTCTCCAGGATAGATCATATCTTGGGTCACAATTCAAGCCTTGGTAAATTTAATAAAACTGAAATCATATGAGGTAACTTTTCCAACTACAATGCTATGAGACTAGATATCAATTACAGGAAAATAACTGTAAAAAATACAAACAAATGGAGGCTAAACAGTACATTACTAAATAACCAAGAGATCACTGAAGAAATCAAAGAGGAAATCAAAAAATACCTAGAAACAAATGACAATGAAAACACGATGACCCAAAAACTATGGGATGCAGCAAAATCAGTTCTAAGAGGGAAGTTTATAGCAATACAATCCTACCTCAAGAAACAAGAAACATCTCAAATAAACAACCTACCCTTACACCTAAAGCAATTAGAGAAAGAACAAAAAAACCCAAAGTTAGCAGAAGGAAAGAAATCATAAAGATAAGATCAGAAATAAGTGAAAAAGAAATGAAGGAAACTATAGCAAAGATCAATAAAACTAAAAGCTGGTTCTTTGAGAAGATAAACAAAATTGATAAATCATTAGCCAGACTCATCAAGAAAAAAAGGGAGAAGACTCAAATCAACAGAATTAGAAATGAAAGACGAGAAGTAACAAATGACAGTGCAGAAATACAAAGGATCATGAGAGATTACTACAAGCAATTGTATGCCAATAAAATGGACAACCTGGAAGAAATGGACAAATTCTTAGAAAAGCACAACCTTCTAACATTGAACCAGTAAGAAATAGAAAATATAAACAGACCAATTGCAGCACTGAAATTGAGAGTGTGATTAAAAATCTTCCAACAAACAAAAGCCCAGGACCAGATGGCTTCACAGGCGAATTCTATCAGACATTTAGGGAAGAGCTAACACCTACCCTTCTCAAACTCTTACAAAATATAGCAGAGACTGGAACACTCTGCAACTCATTCTACGAGGCCACCATCACCCTGATACCAAAATCAGAAAGAGATATCACAGAAAAAGAAAACTACAGGCCAATAACTCTGATGAACCTAGATGCAAATATCCTCAACAAAATACTAGCAAACAGAATCCAACAGCACATTAAAAGGATCATACACCATGATCAAGTCGGGTTTATCCCAGGAATGCAAGGATTCTTCAATATACACAAACAAATCAATGTGATAAACCATATTAACAACTTGAAGGAGAAAAACCGTATGATCATCTCAATAGATGCAGAAAAAGGTTTTGACAAAATTCAACACCCATTTATGATAACAACTCTCCAGAAAGTAGGCATCGAGTGAACTTACCTCAACATAATAAAGGCCATATATGACAAACCCACAGCCAACATCATTCTCAATGGTGAAAATCTGAAACCATTTCCTCTAAGTTCAGGAATAAGACAAGGTTGTCCACTCACCACTATTATCCAACATAATTTTGGAAGCTTTAGCCACAGCAATCAGAAAGGAAAAAGAAATAAAAGGAATCTAAACTGGAAAAGAAGAAGTAAAAGTGTCACTGTTTGCAGATGACATGATACTATACATAGAGAATCCTAAAGATACCACCAGAAAACCATGAGGGCTAATCAATGAATTAGGTAGAGTAGCAGGATACATAATTAATGCCCAGAAATCTCTTGCATTCCTATACACTGATGATGAAAAATCTGAAAGAGAAATTATGGAAACACTCCCATTTCCCGTTGCAACAAAAAGAATAAAATACCTGGGAATAAACCTACCTAAGGAGACATAACACCTGTATGCAGAAAACCATAAGACACTGATGATCGAAATTAAAGATGACAGCAACAGATGGAGAGATATACCACACTCTTGGATTGGAAGAATCAACATTGTGAAAATGACTATACTACCCAAAGCAATTTACAGATTCAATGCAATCCTTATCAAACTACCAATGTCATTTTTCACAGAATTGCAACAAAAAACCCCACAATTTCTATGGAAAAACAAAAGACCCCGAATAGCCAAAGCCATCTTGAGAAAGAAAAACGGAGCTGGAGGAATCAGGCTCCCTGACTTCAGACTATACTAAAAATCTACAGTAATCAAGACAGTATAGTACTGGCACAAAAACAGAAATATAGATCAATGGAACAGGACAGAAACCCCAAATATAAACCCACGCACATATGGTTGTCTTATCTTTGAAAAAGGAGGCAAAAATATACAATGGAGAAAAGACAGCCTCTTCAATAAGTGGTGCTGGGAAAACTGGACAGCTGCATGTAAAAGAATGAAATTAGAACACTCCCTAACACCACACACAAAAATAAACTCAAAATGGATTAAAGACCTAAATGTAAGGCCATTTACTATAAAACTCTTAGAGGAAAACAAAGGCAGAATATTCTATGACATAAATCACAGCAAGATCTTTTTTGACCTACCTCCTAGAGAAATGGAAATAAAAACAAAAATAAACAAATGGGACCTAATGAAACTTCAAGGATTTTGCATAGCAAAGGAAACCATAAACAAGAAAAAAAGACAACCTTCAGAATGGGAGAAAATATTTGTAAACAAACCAACAGACAAAGATTAATCTCCAAAATATACAAGCAGCTCATGTAGCTCAATGTCAAAAAAACAAACAACACAATCCAAAAATGGGCAGAAGATCTAAATAGACATTTGTCCAAAGAAGATATACACATTGCCAACAAACACATGAAAAAATGCTCAACATCACTGATAATTAGAGAAATACAAATCAAAACTACAATGAGGTATCACCTCACACTAGTCAGAATGGCCATCATCAAAAAATCTACAAACAATAAATGCTGGAGAGGGTGTGGAGAAAGGGAACCCTCTTGCACTGTTGGTGGGAATGTGAATTGATGCAGCCACTATGGAGAACAGTGTGGAGGCTCCTTAAAAAACTAAAAATAGAACTACCATATGACCCAGCAATCCCACTACTGGGCATATTCCCTGAGAAAACCATAATTCAAAAGGAGTCATGTACCACAATCTTCATTGCAGCTCTATTTACAATAGCCAGGATATGGAAGCAACCTAAGTGTCCATTGCAAACGAATGTATAAAGAAGATGTGGCACATATATACAATGGAATATTATTCAGCCATAAAAAGAAATGAAATTGAGTTATTTGTAGTGAGGTGGATGGAACTAGATTCTGTTATACAGAGTGAAGTAAGTCAGAAAGAGAAAACAAATACCCTATGCTAACACATATGTATGTAATCTAAAAATATATATATATTTGTGATGAACCTAGGGCCAGGACAGGAATAAAGACACAGACATAGAGAATGGTCTTGAGGACATGGGGAGAGGGAAAGGTAAGCTGGGATGAAGTGACAGAGTAGCACTGACATATATACACTACCAAATGTAAAACAGATAGCTATTGGGAAGCAGCTGCAAGGCACAGGGAGATCAGCTCAGTGCTTTGTGACCATGTAGAGGGGTGGGATAGGGAGGGTGGGAGGTATATGCAAGAGGGAGGGGATTTGGGGATATACATATGCATATAGCTGATTCACTTTGTTATACAGCAGAAACTAACACAACTCTGTAAAACAATTATACTGCAATAAAGATGTTAAAAAAAGAAACAAATGGGGAGAGCTTCAAGATGGCAGAAGAGTAAGACGCGATCACCTTCCAGAACACCCACTGAATGCTGGCAGAAGACCTAAGACTTCCCAAAAGGCAAGAAACTCCCCACGTACCTGGGTACGGCAAAAGAAAAAAGAAAAAACAGAGACAAAAAACAGGGGCGGGACTTGCACCTCAGGGAGGGAGCTGTGAAGGAGGAAAGGTTTCTACACGTTAGGAAGCCCCTTCATGGGCAGAGACTGCTGGGGAGTTGGAGGAGGGAAGCTTCAGAGCCACGGAGGAGAGCGCAGCAACACGGGTGCGGAAGGCAAGGCAGAGAGATTCCCGCACAGAGGATCAGTGCCGACCAGCACTCACCAGCCCTAGAGGCTTGTCTGCTCACCCACAGGGTCGGGTCGGGGCTGGGAGCTAAGGCTCCGGCTTCGGAGTTCAGATCCCAGGGAGAGGACTGGGGTTGGCTGCATGAACACAGCCTGAAGTGGGCTAGTGCGCCACAGCTGGCTGGAGGGAGTAGGGGGAAAAAGTCTGGAGCTGCTGAAGAGGCAAGAGACTTTTTCTTGCCTCTTTGTTTCCTGGTGCGCAAGGAGAGGGAATTAAGAACAACGCTTAAAGGACCTTCGGAGACAGGCGCGAGCTGCGGCTATCAGCATAGACCCCAGAGACGGGCATGAGACTCTAAGGCTGCTGCTGCCACCACAAAGAAGCCTGTTTGCAACCACAGGTCACTATCCACACATCCCCTCCCAGGAGCCTGTGCAGCCCGCCACTGCCAGGGTCCTGTGATGCAGTGACAACTTCCCTGAAAGAAAGCACGGCGCGCCTCAGGCTGGTGCAACGTCACGCCGGCCTCTGCCACCGCAGGGTCGCCCCGCATCCGTACCCCTCCCTCGCCCCAGCGTGAGTGAGCCAGAACCCCGAAGCAGCTGCTTCTTTAACCCCGTCCTTTCTGAGTGAAGAACAGATGCCCTCAGGCGACCAACATGCAGAGGCGTGGCCAAATCCAAAGCTGAACCCCAGGAGCTGTGCGAACAAAGAAAAGAAAGTGAAATCTCTCCCAGCAGCCTCAGGAGCAGCAGATTAAATCTCCATAATCAACTTGATGTACCCTGCATCTGTGGAACACCTGAATAGACAACGAATCATCCCAAATTGAGGAGGTGGACTTTGGGAGCAATGATATATATTTTTTTTCCCCTTTTTCTCTTTTTGTGAGTGTGTATGTGTATGCTTCTGTGTGTGATTTTGTCTGTATAGCTTTGCTTTTACCATATGTCCTAGGGTTCTGTCTGCCCGTTGTTTTTTTTTTCTTTATTACTTAAAAAATTTTTTTTCTTAATAATTATTTTTTATTTTAATAACTTTATTTTACTTTTCCTTTCTTCCTTTCTTTTTTTTCCTCCCTTTATTCTGAGCCATGCGGAGGACAGGCTCTTGGTGCTCCAGCCAGGCATCAGGGCTGTGCCACTGAGGTTGGAGAGCCAAGTTTAGGACACTTATGCACAAGAGACCTCCCAGCTTCACGTAACATCAAATGACGAAAATCTCCCAGAGTTCTCCATCTCAACACCAAGAACCAGCTCTACTCAAAAACCAGCAAGATACAGTGCTGGACACCCTATGCCAAACAACTAGCAAGACAGGAACAAAACCCCATCCATTAGCACAGAGGTTCCCTAAAATCATAATAAGGCCACAGACACCCAAACACACACCGCAAGACATGGAACTGCCCAAAAGAAAGACAAGATCCAGACTCATCCACCAGAACATAGGCACTGGTCCCCTCCACCAGAAAGCCTACACAGCCCACTGAACCAAAAACAATGGGAACTATGAACCTGCAGCCTGCAAAAAGCAGACCCCAAACACAGTAAGTTAAGCAAAATGAGAAGACAGAGAAACACACAGCAGATAAAGGAGCAAGGCAAAAACCCACCAGTCCTAACAAATGAAGAAGAAAAGGGCAGTCTACATGAAAAAGAATTCAGAATAATGATAGTGAAGATGATCCAAAATCTTGGAAATAGAATGGAGAAAATACAAGAAACGTTTAACAAGGATGTAGAAGAACTAAAGAGCAAACAGACAGAGATGAACAACACAATAAATGAAATTAAAAATTCTCTAGAAGGAATCAATAGCAGAATAACTGAGGGAGAAGAATGGAGTATAAAATAGTGGATATCACTACTGCAGAGCAGAATAAAGAAAAAAGAATGAAAAGAATTGAGGACAGTCTCAGAGACCTCTGGGACAACATTAAATGCACTAACATTCGAATTATAGGGGTCCCAGAAGAAGAAGAGAAAATGAAAGGGACTGAGAAAGTACTTGAAAAGATTATAGTTGAAAACTTCCCTAATATGGGAAAGGAAATAATCAAGTCCAGGAAGCACAGAGTCCCATACAGGATAAATCCAAGGAGAAACACGCCAAGACACATATTAAACAAACTATCAAAAATTAAATACAAAGAAAAAATATTAAAAGCAGCAAGGGAAAAACAACAAATAACACATAAGGGAATCCCCATAAGGTTAACAGCTGATCTTTCAGCAGAAACTCTGCAGGCCAGAAAGGAGTGTCAGGACATATTTAAAGTGATGAAGGAGAAAAACCTACAACCAAGATTATTCTACCCAGCAAGGATCTCATTCAGATTTGACGGAGAAATTAAAATCTCTACAGACAAGCAAAAGCTAAGAGAATTCAGTACCACCAAACCAGCTTTACAACAAATGCTAAAGGAACTTCTCTAGGCAGGGAACACAAGAGAAGGAAAAGACCTACAATACTACACCCAAAACAATTTAAAAAATGGTAATAGGAACATGCATATCGATAATTACCTTAAATGTAAATGGATTAAATGGTCCAACCAAAAAACAGAGATTGGCTGAATGGATCGAAAAACAAGACCCATATATATGCTATCTACAAGAGACCCACTTCAGACCAAGGGACACATACAGATTGAAAGTGAGGGGATGGTAAAAATATTCCATACAAATGGAAATCAAAAGAAAGCTGGGGGGCTTCCCTGGTGGCACAGTGGTTGAGAGTCTGCCTGCCGATGCAGGGGACACGGGTTTGTGCCCCGGTCTGAGAAGATCCCGCATGCCATGGAGCGGCTGGGCCCGTGAGACTTGGCTGCTGAGCCTGCGCATCCAGAGCCTGTGCTCCGCAATGGAAGAGGCCACAACAGTGAGAGGCCCGTGTACCACCAAAAAAAAAAAAAGAAAGAAGAGTAGCAATTCTCATACATATCAGACAAAATTGGCTTTAAAATAAAGCCTATTACAAGAGTCAAAGAAAGACATGACATAATGATCAAGGGATCAATCCAAGAAGAAGATATACATATTATAAATATTTATGCACCCAACATAGGAGCACCTCAATACAGCAAATACTAACAGCCATAAAAGGGGAAATGGACAGTAACACAATCATAGTAGGGGACTTTAACACCCCACTTTCACCAATGGACAGATCATCCAAAATGAAAATAAATAAGGAAACACAAGCTTTAAATGATACATTAAACAAAATGGACTTAATTGACATTTATAGGACAGTCCATCCAAAAACAACAGAATACACATTCTTCTCAAGTGCTCATGGAACATTCTCCAGGATAGATCATATCTTGGGTCACAATTCAAGCGTTGGTTAATTTAGGAAAACTGAAATCGTATCAAGTATCTTTTCCGACAACAATGCTATGAGACTAGATATCAATTACAGGAAAAAATTTGTAAGAAATACAAACACATGGAGGCTAAATAACCCACTACTTAATAACCAAGAGATCACTTAAGAAATCAAAGAGGAAATCAAAAAATACCTAGAAAAAAATGACAATGAAAACACCAGGACCCAAAATCTATGGGATGCAGCAAAAGCAGTTCTAAGAGGGAAATTTATAGCAACACAATCCTACCTTTAGAAACAAGAAACATCTCAAATAAACAACCTAACCTTACACCTAAAGCAATTAGAGAAAGAACAAAAAAACCCAAAGTTAGCAGAAGGAAAGAAATCATAAAGATCAGATCAGAAATAAATGAAATGAAGGAAACAATAGCAAAGATCAATAAAACTAAAAGCTGGTTCTTTCAGAAGATAAACAAAATTGATAAACCATTAGCCAGACTCATCAAGAAAAAAAGGGAGAAGACTCAAATCAACAGAATTAGAAATGAGAAAGGAGAAGTAACAATTGACACTGCAGAAATACAAAGGATCATGAGAGATTACTACAAGCGTCTGTATGCCAATATAATGGACAACCTGGAAGAAATGGACAAATTCTTAGAAATACACAACCTTCTGAGACTGAAGCAGGAAGAAATAGAAAATATGAACAGACCAATCACAAGCACTGAAATTGAAACTGTGATTAAAAATCTTCCAACAAACAAAAGCTCCGGATCAGACGGCTTCACAGGCAAATTCTATCAAACATTTATACAAGAGCTAACATGTATCCTTCTCAAACTCTTCCAAAATATAGCAGAGGGAGGAACACTCCACAACTCATTCTGCTAGGCCACCATCACTCTGATACCAAAACCAGAGAAAGAGGTAACAAAGAAAGGAAACTACAGGCCAATATCAATGATGAACATAGATGCAAAAATCTTCAACAAAATACTAGCAAACAGAATCCAACAGCACATTAAAAGGATCATACACTACGATCAAGTGGGGTTTATCCCAGGAATGCAAGGATTCTTCAATATATGCAAATCAATCAACTTGATACACCATATTAACAAACTGAAGGAGAAAAACCATAGTTTCATCTCATAGGTGCAGAGAAAGCTTTTGACAAAATTCAACACCTATTTATGATAATAACCCTCCAGAAAGTAGGCATAGAGGGAACTTTCCTCAACATAATAAAGGCCATATAAGATAAACCCATAGCCAGCATCATCCTTAATGGTGAAAAACTGAAACCATTTCCACTAAGATCAGAAACAAGACAAGGTTGCCCACTCTCACCACTACTATTCAACACTGTTTTGGAAGTTTTAGCCACAGCAATCAGAAGAAAAAGAAATAAATGGAATTCAAATCGGAAAAGAAGAAATAAAGCTGTCACTGTTTGCAGATGACATGATACTATACATAGGGAATCCTAAAGAAGCTACCAGAAAACTACTAGAGCTACTAGTAGTAGTACTAAAACTACTAGATAGATCATCCAGAAAGAAAACCAATGAGGAGACATTGAACTTAAACTATACTTTAAACTATAGTTTAAGCTATACTTTAAACTATACTTAAACTATACTTAAACTATACTTTACATCCAATGTACCTAACAGATATATACAGAACATTTCAATGAAGGGCAGCAGAATATACATTCTTCTCAAGCACATATGGAACATTCTCCAGGATGGATCAGATATTGGGTTCAAAACAAGTATAAGCAAATTTTAAAAGACGGGGCTTCCCTGGTGGTGCAGTAGTTGAGAGTCCGCCTGCCAATGCAGGGAACACGGTTTCGTGCCCCAGTCTGAGAGGATCCCATATGCCACGGAGCGGCTGGGCCTGTGAGCCATGGCCGCTGAGCCTGTGCATCCGGAGCCTGTGCTCCGCAACGGGAGAGGCCACAACAGTGAGAGGCCTGCATACCGCAAAAAAAAAAAAAAATTTTAAAAGACTGAAATCATATGAAGTACCTTTTCCAACGACAACGGTCAAATATGTGGAAATTAACACACTCCTGGAAACCAGTGGGTCAAAGATGAAATCAATGGCAAATTCAAAAATATCTTGAAACAAGTGAAAATGAAAACACAACATATCAAAACTTATGAGGTGAAGCATAAGGAGTGCTACGAGGGAAGTTTATAGCGATAAATGCCTACATTAAGAGAAAATGACCTCACTTATGTGGAATCTAACAAACAAACTCATAGATACAGAGAACAAGTTGGGAGTTGCCAGATGCAAGGTGTGAAGGGTGGGTGATATGGGTGAAGGTGGTCAAAAGGGACAAACTGACAGTTACAAAATAAATAAGTCCTGGTGATGTAATGTGCAGCATGGTGACTATAGTTAATAATGCTGTATTATATATTTGAAAGTTGCTAAAGAATAGAGCTTAAAAGTTCTCATTAGAAGAAAAAAAATTTGTAACTATGTATAGTGATGAACGTTAAGTAGATTTATTGTGGTGATCATTTCACAATATATACAAATATTGAATCATTAGGTTGTGCCCCTGAAACTAATAGTATTATATGTCAAGTATACTTTTTTAATTAAATTAAATTTAAAAATAAAAAATGAGAGAAGCATGTTAGAATAGTAAGGATAAAGCAATGGCTCTCCACTTTACTGCTTTCCCTCTACACCTTCCTGGAAAAATGCATGAATAAATCCAGGACAATGATATTGTAATCTGTTTCAGTACAACCTCAGTGCTATTCTTTCAGCGATTAGTTTATATTTTGGCCTTTTCTTCTCCTTTTATAACAAGAAGTCTTTCCAAGTACTTTCATATATCACCTCCAAGAAAAACCAAAAGATAAAACAGGTAAATGGCTATTCATCATGAAAAAAAAAAGTTTTTTAAAAAAGCTTCCAGGATGCTTACTATTCATGACTCTATTTGGAATCAATATTTTACTTTCTCCTCTTGCCTGGTTGCCAATCATTTTTCTGTGGGTGGTTTGGGGCAGGTGGGGTGTTGGAATTCACATCCAAAGAATACAGTAGTGAGTAGGAGCAGGGGGGAAAAAAATAAGAACGTGGGAGAAGAGTAACAGATTAAGAAGTGTAGTCAGAAGGAAAGTGAATGATTTTGGCAACTTGTGGGACTATTTTTGCAATTTCTGAGACTAGAAATAGTGCCCTCACTCATAAGATCTCTTTCTGTCCTAAACTGTTTTAGTGTTCCTGAGGGCAAGGGGACATTAAAGGTGGTGTAGAGAAAGAGGAGTTGAAAAGATCTTGAGAGCAAACGAAGATGAGAGGTTCTTAGAGAAAAAAAGGAGATGATGGTAATAGAAAGAAAGTTGGTGGTGGCTTTTTATTTTATTTTATTATTTATTTTTTAATTTATTTTTTTGGCCGTGCCACACTTGCAGGATCTTAGTTCCCCAACCAGGGATTGAACCCAGGCCACAGTAGTGAAAGCACTAACTTCTAACCACTAAACCTCCAAAGGGAATTCCCGGTGGTGGCATTTTAAATAGGGAGTGGTGAGAACTAAAACCAGCATAATACCCTATTTCTGGGTTAAACAATACTAGGGCCAGAGGCATACTTTTTCATTCCTGTGAATGAAAGACTAAGCAAAGTAACCTATATGAAACACTGTTCTGGAAGTTAAGACTGTGACCCAACCAGACAGCTTTTTCACCAAGACTAATTTCGAGACTCTCATTTTGTCCACCAATCCAAAGCTATTATATCATACACTTTGTCTAGTCCAGATGAGTCTCCCTCCTTGTCAGATCCATCTTACACGGACACATCCCAGGTGCTGAATCCCAACAGATACCTTTTCCTAATTTCCCCATTTTCAGACATTATTACCAAAATTTTGACAGTGATAGTTTCCCTTACTGCAGTACATCTTTGTGTAATCAGGTTTTTCTGGTGGTCTTTTGAGAAATTGGCAATGAACACATGGAAGAGGATATTATAATTGTAGGAGATGAGAAGGTTTGGGGTTCTAGAAAGAAAAGGCATTTGAGTAGTTGTGAGATACAAAAAAAAGTGGGGAAATTATAGGGAAGAAAATTGGGAGTTTCTAAAAATATATATAGTCCTAATAGTGAAGAAAGCTTGAGATAATGTGAGGAGAGAACTGCGATAGAAAATGTTAATTCTTTTCTTGCTGCAAAAATTTGACAAAATAATGACTTCTTTTAAGATTCTCCATTAAAATTCCATCAGAAGATACCTCAAGAGCAGACTTTTGGCCCAATTCCTTTTATTACCTCATGAGGCCTATCACTTTTGGAATATACTAAAGAGGCAACCTAGCAAAGCAATACTTTTGTGGGACTCTCCGTGGTCTTTGCCCTACCTGCCTGTTCTGCCAGCTCTCAGGGACATTGTGTGCACAGCAATTACTCCACCTAATTAATGCCCAAACCTCCCAGATCATCATCTTTATACAAGGTACAAGTCAGGACTCCAAAATATTAAACGATTTACAGCTGTTTTATATTAATAGAAGGCATGCCCTAACGGACACCTAATAGTCTACATCTTCAATTGACAAGAAATGGAATACTGAAATACATAAAAATAAAAAATATTTTTAAATATGCAAATCATAGGCCAAACACTGATCCCTACCAGTGAAGAACAAAAGTTATTTTCAAATGTCCAAGAAGTATTTTTAAAAGTTAGTCACACCACAGATTACAAAGAAAACATTGACAAATTCCAATTGGAAATTATGATAATCACATTTTCTGACAATAATTTAATACATCAGGCAATTAACAGAATTGCACATAAACACATACACATCAGGCAAATTGGAAACCTAAAAATCTAACCTTAAAGAAAAAAAAATCCCTAAACTCTTGGGTTGGTGAACTAAACTTGGGTTGGTGAACTCTTGGGTTGTCTGTTGGTGGCAAATACAGACAATTTAGAATATAATTAAAATAATATAATATATAATACATAAAAATTAATGAATATGGCCAGGGCGTGCTTAGAGAAAAAAATTTTAAATTCTGTTTATATTATTTAAAATAAAAGGTATGGAGGAAATTAACTAAGAATTTAATTCAAAACAAGAAGAAAAGTAAAATAAAGGTATAGGCTTAAATTAATGTACTGACAAGTAAAAAAGCAATACAATGGATAAATAAATACACTAGTTCTTTGAAGAGATTGACACAAGACAGACCTTTGACAAACGTGATCACAGTCATGACTGAATCCCCAGGCCTTGGTCCCGGTTCAGAGCCCTGAATTAACTAAAAATACAGGAAGAGGGAGAGAGAAAAATTTCAAGGGATGTTTCTTTCAAGCCTTCCCTGAAGGAGAGGCTTTCATGTAACTTTTAGTCCCTAAGTATAGCTTCCTAAGTTTCTCTTCCAGTACTGAGAGAAAAAAAATGAGGAAAAGAAGGTATAGTCCCTAACTCAATTTGGTTCAATGCCAAATTTGTCCTTGTATTTTTAAGCAGCAAATTACCTAAATCTTTCACCTCATTTGGAAGGGGATTCTATTTCTGATTATTGAACCATACTACGGGTGGAACCTAGAAACGCCTTGGAGAAATAGATGAAGAAGCAAGTGTTCTAACTGAATTTTAAAATTCCCTCTAAATACTATCAGGATTATACATGATGATTAATAGTATACTTTGTAATGAGAAAAAACATAATGAGAAAGGGACATAACCATGAGTATGAGATTATGACACATAACTCTATCTTGGTCATTTTTAAAAACAAGTAAGAAAAAAAATCTGACAAAAAGAAACAAAAATAGCTCGAGAAAAGTGCTCATACTTTTGGTTAACCAAATAAAAGTGCAACTTGAAATAATACTCTTCACAACAGTCTTATTTTCCCAACTCTTAAATTACTTTATTCTTTCCCAATTCTTACCCTTATTGCTACCTCCATCACAAATAATGAGTATAACATTATATTTTAACTTAAAATTGCCCAAGTACACTAACCCTAACCTATACACTAACCCTATCACGTACCCTAACCCTCTCCCGTACATTAACCCAAACCCTTACCCTAACCCTAACTCATAGCTGTACCCTAACCTGTACCCTAAACTCTACCCATTCCCTAACCCTAACCCTTACCCTAAACCGTACCATAAACCTAACCCGTACGCTAACACTAACCCGTACCCTAACACATACCCTAACCCTAACCCGTAGCCATACCCTAAACTGTACCCTAACCCTATCCCGTACCCTAACCCTAAACCATACCCTAACCCGTACCCTAATCCTAACTCATACCCTAACACTAACCCGTAATCTAACCCGTACTGAAAAAAAAAAAAGAAAAAAAATTGCCCAAGTAAGGAGAGGAGCTGCTTATATATCACTATGGAAGCACAAACTATTACATTTCTAGAGGAGTATCAACCTCCTAAAATGTCAGCATGACCTTCAGCCTATAACATTAATTCTGTTGATTTATGCTACAAAAATAATCAAAATGTATACAAAGTTCTGTGCACATAAATTTCAGTGTCTAGAAGAGTACTTAGCTAACAGTATGTCTAGCACATTTTAATTAATAAATGATCATCAAAGTATTTTTGAATACTGTGAAAAATTGGAAACTACTTAAATGTCTAAATAAACGATGGCACATCTATGAGGTACACCAATGTGCATTCATTAGGATTCTTTTTATCTTTTAAAAATATTCAGTGGCTTTGGAAAAAGATCACAGTAAAGCTTTTAGCAGAAAAAGTGAAAGTACTACATCACATACACAGCATGATGACAGGAGTCTATGTGAGAGTCCTCACATATAAATTTGGGTAGATATGTATCTATATGTAAATAATATCATCTCTGTTATACAATTATTGGTGGTTTTTTATTTACTTCTTTTTTATTTCTATATTTTCAACATCTTTTGGCATAAAAATCCATTAGTTACAATCATATGTTAGCAATATATAGTATAAAGAATAAATTTAAAATTTTTTCTGATATTTACAATTGTGAGTAATTACTATTATATTTTATAGTGTACATAGTATTTTTTAGTATCTAGTTTAGTATCTCGTCCCTGGCCTGAAGGACTCACCATCTAATAAGGAAGAGAAATGTATAAATAGGTAACTATAGTAAAATACTTTATATTCTGTAATAGAGAAATATGTAGGATGCTATAAGAACATAAAGGAAGAAGAAACTACTCCATTAAAGATATTTCTAAAGCAGAGAGGGTAACACTGGAGCAGCAGTTTCAAGAGTTTATTTGCTGAGAGCCAGAGAGAAGGAATAAAACAGTGGGCTTAAGTAATACTCACCCAGTTGTTTGCCCTGAGGTAGAATGATTTAAGTGTTAATGAGTAGTTGAGTCAAACCTATAATTAAAGAGTGATAATTGTGTGGCACAATACACATTGAGCATCAAACAGTAGATGGAAAAAATATTTAGGGGCAAGAAGTTGTTTCCCCAACCCAGCCCTAGATCATATAGGATGTATTTCTATACCATTATCTCCCCATGTAGGTGTTCACTCTCACTCATCTAAGCAGCCGTAGTGCTTTATCTATTCCTTTCACATGGCATTTATTTTTAAGCCTGAAATAAGCCATACCTAGCTAAGCTTTTTGAAATTTTATGTCTCGTTTTTGTATCTTCTAAAACACCTTCCCCAGCCTTGCATATAGAAGTGCTCAATAAATACTGATAGAATGAATCGCTAATATAGAATACTGGAATTTGTAAAAAAAAATGTTATTCATTTAGATTTATGGTCTTTCTTTTCAGAGTTGAGAGGCCGACTGAAGAAGTAATGACAGAGTGGAAAATGAGACAAGCAGGAGGTAAGGTGAAAACAGATGCTGACACGGAAGGGAGGTGACCATGCTGAAAATGTTGACAGTCACAAGGAGAAAGATTCCATTTCATTTCCATGATTCCCTTGGAGCAACTCCAAGATTTCTGTTCTAAATATATTAAGTCTCACTCAAAATGTATTGTGTATGTACGTATGCACAGTTACTGCAAGGATCTTTAGAGAGCAGAGCTTTTGTCACTAGTCCTCAGGCACCTCGACAGAGAGAATATTAAAAGACTCAAACTGGCCCAAATCCAGGGGAAAGTAGACAGACTGAAAAGATAAGGCAGGTAGTTAATCTTCTGGAAGGTACCACTAGTCAAGACAGGTTTGTTCACCCAGATTGCTGTCTCAAGTCTACTTTTGTTTGATTTGTTATCTTACCCACTGGGAAATCTGTGTCTTGACATTGAATTACAAAGCAAGGATGACCTGGGTCACTAAATAAGGCTAGTTAGTGAAAGGAAAAAGTCGTTAGTCAAACTTTATGCCAGAACTGAAATCTACGCAAAATTTGGCCCCATGTCTTTAAGCACATTTATTATGACCTGAAGAAAAGAGAAACCAATAAGGCAATGAGCCTTATTATTACAAAGCAATCTTTTTTTATCATCAGTCAATAATGACTCTAGATGGATAGCTCAGCCAGAAATTGTACTTACTGCAAAAATATATTATACGTATTACCATAAAGATGACATCTCAATTGTCAAAAACATTAAGCGCTACCTGGTGGATAGCACAGATATTACAAAATTCACAAATGGGTGAATGTTTCACATTTGTTCTCTGACGTGACTTTTCTTGGCTTGATATAAGCAAATGTAGTATTTTAATAGAATATCAGCTTGTAGGGCAAGATTAAATATTTTTGTCATCTTCTAAAATATAGTTTACATGATTGATATAATGGCTTTGCTTCCTCTAAAAATGTGCACAAGAAAAGATTTACATGTTGTACAACTGACATTGTGGTTTTCTTATCTACATCCTTATCAAATTTGCCCACCATTAGTAAATATGCAGCTTGAGGGATTGACTCCCAGGTCCAGAGGTAAGCTCCGATTCACTGAAGGCAGTCAGGATAATCTCATAGGCCTTGATAAAGTGTTTGGTTTAAGGATGTACAGACTTGGAAATTTCCTGTGCAAAGGCACTGATTGAGAAACGGATATGTGACTCGTTCTAGAACATTAAGACCCAAGGCTAGGTTTCCTGAGTTCTTCTAGAAAGGGTACTTTCTCACTCTTTAGAGAGTTTATCTAAGCAACTCTGTTTCCTCCTCTTAGCACCATGGGGTATGGTGAGAAAGCCATAGGGAAACCTAATGGACAACCAAAGGACCACAGAGAAATGGAGCTAAAGCCATTGAATTTTTGCTGATACTAATAGTTGTCTGCCATTTAGACTTACGTTTACATGAGTAAATAATTCTGTTACTTGAAGCCAACCTCTTTTTGATACATGCTGAATATATGCCTATTTAAAAGAACTTAAGTATGTATTAGAGTTACTTAATAACTATCTGCCCAAGACAGAGTAACCAAGACTGATGGATGAATCTTGATTAGAAAGGAAGGGAGAAGAGAGTAGAGGAGAGGAAAGAAAGGGAGGATGGGGAAGGAAAGGAGGGAAGGAGGGAAGGAAAAGAGGTAGGAAGTGGGAGAGGAGAAGGAGGGAGGAAAGTGCTAGGTCATATAGTACGTTTTTAGGAAACTACCTTACTCTTTTTTGTTTTCACCAGCAATGTACAAGAGATACAGTTTTTCTGTGCCTTTGCCAGCATTTGGCACTATCGGTATTTTTTATTTTACCTGTTCTTACAGGTGTGTAGTGACAGCTCACAGTGATTCTAATTTTTGTTTCCCCAAAGGCAAGCAGTGTTGAACATCTTTTCATGTGTTTATCTGCCATCCATATATCTTCTTTGATGAAGTGTCTGTTCAGTTACTTCATCCATTTTCTAATTGAATTGTCTTCTTACTATTGCGCTTGTAGACCTCATTATATATTCCATATGCAAGCAATTTGCCTGATAGGTGATTTGCAGATTTTTTTTCCCCAGTTGCCGATCAACTTTTCATCCTCTTTGCCTTTTCACACTCTTAACAGGATCTTTTGCAGACCAATCGTTTTTTTTTGTTTCTTTGTTTGTTTTAATTTCTATGGAGTTCAATTTATTCTTTTAATTTCATGGATCATGCATTTGGTGTCATGTCAGAGAAAGCTTTGCCTAATCCTAGGTCATGAATAATTAATTATTATTCATTTCCTCTTATTCCATAATATATTGAGCATTTCAATTTCTTCTTGCCTATTTTCCCTTTCCCTCCTCCATTTCTTAACCGCCTGGTCCTATCTCAGCCCTTGTATCAGACTATAGAGGCAGTATATCAACCCTGGGCAAAGTACTTGTCTTCATCTGGGTCCACTATAGCTCCTAATCTGTGCTTCAGAGTTTTCATTTAGGTGACGTATCTAGACCTACTTCTTGGTCAGGGTTTCCTCCCTTAGGTGGAAGACCAGGTGAAAGGTAGGCCTGTCTGAATACCCAGGGGTAGGATAATGGAGTGCAAGGCCAGGTGCCTCGTACACATATTTACCAGAGTGAGTATGTAACAGATGTAACATTCAAAGGGCAACCAAAATCCAACAAAGAATAGCTCAAAAGAAAGTCTCCAATTTTGAAAAGCTAGACTGAAAAGGAGAGCCAAAGAAAGAGGCTAAAATAGAGAAACCAGGGAGGCAAAGGAAATAGAATTGATACAGGCAGGGGGCACTGAAAATGTGGACTGATAGAAGCTAAGGTACTTTTATTAGCTTTAGAAATAAAGTTAATAATAATAGCTAATTCTTACAATTAGATTCACTCTGTGACAGGCACTGTTTTAAATGCTCTCTATCAGTAGTTCTCAAACTGTTCAAGGGAACCTTCATGTATCCCCAAGACCCTTTTAGGAATCTGCAAGTTCCAATCTATTTCCATAGTAATAGTAATATATTATTTGGTGTTTTCAGTCTTTATTCTCTTGTGAGTGTTCAGTGGAGTTTTCCAGAGGCCACATGTTGTATAATATTGCAACAGATTGAAAGCAGAAGTAGATATGAGAATCCAGCTGCCTTCTATTAAAGCAGACAACAGAAAATATTTGAGAAAAATGTAAAATAATGCTACTGTCTCACAATTTTTTTCTTGTTTTGGCACAGAGAGCTAGGCAGGTAGGGAGCTAGTTATAACAGGGAAGGGAGAAACACAAGGGCTCTGCTGAGGAAACCCTTCCATGGATTTAATGGATTTAATTTATTTTAGCCAGATGAAAAGTTATAGTTAGTATCCAATATAAAGAGTGCTCTTTTAACTACATTGTAATTTCTCCCAGGATTTCTACATTTTCATCATAATCTGTTACACTCTCTATACCTCTGTGTTAGTTGTACTGTGGGGATACTGCAGTAAATGAGAGAGCAATCTAGACAGCATCCGCCAAGGGCATCATGATGCTACAAGATGATAGACGGCTAGCCTAGAGTTCCCGGGGCTAATTAGCAACAAAGCAGTGAAGTTCAGAGTTACTCATAGAGACTAGACAAGAACAGAAACACTAGCTATGGCAGAAAAAAGAAGGGGCAGATGTATGACAAAAAAAAATTCCTCCACCAAATATATTAAAGGAAACAGACCCTGGAAAGTGAGATGGCAGGCAATTAAATTATAAATGCAACTTTGTTGAAGCCCATGGGAAAAGAGTAGGCTATTGTCAAAGAATCCCTGAGGAACGTGAAAGGGAAAGGAAAGCCAGGCTATGCAATCCTAAGAAATAGACTCTTTAAAAAATTATTTAGTAAACCAATATTAAGCATGTGAAACAGTTGTTCTTGATGCTAGTTCTATTTATATATTTCTCAAACTGGAACGTACCTAGAGTGATCTGGGACAAAAAACACAGCATAATATGACATACTTTTGGACTGTTAATTCTATCTGATGGAAAGTAATTTAAAGTGTGTATTTATATTGAAACAGTCATAGCTATGTTATAAAGAGAACACAGAATTCAAATATATATTTTAAGATGGACAATTTGGCAAAGTCTTATCTTCTGTTACTCTTTCAGGAATTGGATAAGTCCCCAACTGGCTCATGCCATGCCCCCATCTCTATGACCAAAATTGCATTTCATTTATTATTACTGCCATTTTACTCAGTTTTCCATCTTGAAATGGAAATATACACTGAAATTTCAATGATATGGAAAAAGTATCAAGGGGAGATAGTTTTAAAAGATAGAAAATTGTCAAAAATGTCCATTATGTCCAAAGTTTGACCATTGATTTAATGTGTTCCTTTTTATAAAGTTTAATACTCAATATATAGTATATCGCTGACCCTTCATCTTGGGGGAAAATATAAATGATTTTATATTTGGAAGTTAAGTAGAAACAAGAAAAATTATTTTATAGCTATATTCATGCAATAAATACAGCCTATAAAAAGCGTGATACATTTTGACTATGTGTTTCATCAGGAAAAAGAAATCCTACTGTGGTGATGTTGTGCTTTTCAAGGGGCTATTCAGTCCCATAGCATCAAGCTTAGTCTATAGCAATATTTAAACAGGAACTATTTCTTAACCACAGTAAGTAGTGAATCAGAGCTACACACTGTTAAAACTGAAAGAGGATTCAGAGATCATCAGTACTTTAGTACTGTGCTGGTTGAGCAGTGAAGCAAACCAAAGTGTCAGAAGCCATGTTCTTGAAGTAGTAAATAGTTAAGTGCATGGAGTAGTTAAAGAGCATACAATTTAGAGGGAGATAGGCTTTGGTTTTTATTCTGCTCCACCACTTACCTATGTAACACCAGAAAGTTATTTAACATTTCTAAATTTCAACTTCTACATTTCTAAATTGAGATAATAACTATACTGATGCTTGAAACAAGCTGTAATATAGTTTATGGGGATAATGCTGTAGAGTAAAGGTAGCATTTCTCTATTTAAAAAATCTATTAATTTGATTTTAAGTTCTAGAATTAAACTACAGAATATATTTAGTTATAGCATAGGCTTTGTTATAGTCATAAAATAGATTGGTAATGTCATCTATCTGAACAATGTTAAAATATTATCATGGTTAAAAAAACAATGAGGTGTAGGATAAAAACAAGAGGTGAAACATATGAGGGGTGTGAATCTCCTAATTTTACATATAGGGAACCAACATACATTGTCAAGTTTAGACTGTAACTTAAATAGTTTATGGTCCATATTCAATCTAAAGTTAAAAAAGATAACATATATGAATTATATATTCATATAGAAATGAGTCTTCAACCCTCATGGTTAAATTGAACCATATGAAATTCCAAATATTCAATCAGGAATAAAATAGTAATATAAAAAATGACAAAGTTTGGAAGAAGGGAAGGAGAGGTAATGTAAATATAATAAATTCCTCATCCTTAATTTTGATAAATAATCAATGGAGATACAAATATATTATTTAGTGTTAGAGGAGTGTAACCTTCAAAAACTAGAGAATAAAATTGGGAATAGGAATTAATGTGAAGGTAGAGGAGGCTTTTAGTTTTCAAAGTATACTTTCTACATTTTTATAACTTTTTTCCAAGTACATCTATCACTGTTATAATAATAATTTTCAAAAATAAATTACTCTCATAATTCATAATACCCTGAATGCATACTTACTGCTGTAAGTATGAAGCTCTTAACTTTTAGAATATGCATTTTCAGAAATATAAAAGTATTTCCAAATTGTTCCCATAGTCATGTTTTCTACATATACTTTTACACAACAAAGTAATCTCCTTTTCAACTTTAACTGAAATTTTATTTCTTTTATTTGTCTTAATTTTCATAATGTTTTGAGGGAAGCTAGTCTTATAAAAGGACAGTTACACAAATCTCTCTTGTTTTATATATAAAACAAGATATTAAGCTAAGAATAATGATTCTAATCTACAGGAAAATTTGAATGTTGCTCTTTAAATTGTCTGAATTTATTGCCTTCCTAAGAAAACCACATTCTTTGAACTTGTCTCTTCCTCTTCACTTCCATTATCTGATTAGCATTTGACTTTTATTAATTTTTTTTATTTTTTGGAGTGGGGGAGAGATGGAAAAACGGGTTTTAATTTTAAAAATTTAATAAGTGGACTATTTTTTAGAGCAGTTTTAGGGTTACAGAAAAATTGAGTGGAAAGTACAGAGATTTTCCATATAGTCTCTCACCCTGCCACACACACATTTTCCCCTATTATTAACATCTTGCATTAGCATGATACATTTGTTACAGTTTATGAACCCATGAACTGGAATTACTTATTTTTTCATTTACATGTCTATACTTGGCTTCTATACCTCTACTGACTCACAGAAGTCAGTTTCTGCAGAAAGAAACTGTCTTTGATATTCTATGTGGCAGATACAACATTTATATCACACTCATGCTACATGCCTAGTGTAAGGCTCTACTCCACACAGTCATTCAGGGACCCTGGCTGGGGAAGGTTCTATTATCTTGAAGGTGTTTTATGTACAGTCTTGCTGCTCAAATTGTGCTCTGCAGACCTGTATCACTGATATCATTAGGAACTTTATAGAAATGCAGAGTCTTAGCCTCTACCTTGGACCCAAGTGATAATCTGCCTTTTGACAAGATGCCTAAGTGATCTGTATGCACATTAAAGTTTGAGAAGAGTGGGACCAGAAGACATGCTTGGATTCCTATGCCAGGGGAAGAGAGATGCAAAACCTAACATAGGCATTTTATTGCCTCAGCCCAGAAGTGACAAAATCACTTCCCTTCCAAGAGCATTGACCAGAACCAGATATACTTCGTCTCATCTAAGTGTAAGGAGGCTGGAGAATACAGGTGATATATTTGATGAGCTTCACTATGTTCACATAGTTTTAATATCCTAGACAGGTGTTTTGAATGATTATGGGTGAAAATCTCAGAATCCTGAATGTGAAGGCTATTCACTTAAACATATCAATTGCAAATTTATCTTTTCCTTTTTTGTTAATATGATTAAGTAATATAACTGCTTCACACTAAATAATGCAGTAAATTTAATTAATCCATGTGCTCAACTTAGATATTCTAGGAAAAATTCCAATTCTGCTTTGTTCCTTTTTTATCATAAATATTGATTTTCATCATCAAAATTGATATATACGTGACACAATATTTACATTCCCTAAGAAGTTCCTGGATTGTTTATACACTTCACATTCTTTGAACAAACTGTAATAAAATCAGTTACAGTCCTTAGGCAATAAACTTGACATTGATGACCACTTTTTATTCAAAGCTAATCTTATAGCTCAATACTTTTACCTGAAGTTAACAGAGTCCTTATGTGTCACAAAGTGTCCACAACACAGTACCAGAGATGAAAAGGTAAACTTTAAATAACATACAGGGTCAAGAGCAGAGTCTAAGAATGAAAGAAGGTCAGTTATTGTATATAAGAATGTAGGAATCTATAAACCTTCATAATCTGTGTCAAGGTCAGAAACCAAAGTGAAGGACAAGATAGTGGCATAGCAAGGGATGGAGATCTGAGCAAAAATTATAGGCCAGTTTGAATTTGTTTGGAATATGAAACCATAAGAATTATTTGGGGATATTTTTAAAGAGCTAGGACAAAATATCAAAGTCACTCATTCACTCAACAATATTTATTCTCCATTCTGCTATGAGGAATTTTGATGCCTCTCTCTAGTTTCCCTCATATTGTCGTTAGTTGTTGAATTTTTCTTATTCTTTGCATCTTTTGAAATAAAGCAAGTTAATATTAACCATACTATGTCAACTATTTAAAATTTCTTATAACAGATGAACAAATATAAAGTGCTCATCTCTCACCTCAAAAACTGGTCTTAATTACACAGGGCATGTAGAATCAGTGCCCTGTTAAGGCACTGATTATTAAGTTGGGAAGCAGCACAGCATAACTGAAGTTCTACTGACATGAATTCAAATGCTGGCTCTGATACTTATCACTTTGGGCTAGTTACTTAACCTCTCTAGGCTTCATTTTCTTCATCTACTTACTGAGGATAAAAATATCTATTCCTCAGGTAGAAAGTGGGTGTAAAAATTTAGTGCAGGGCCTAACATGTAGTTAATATTCAAGAAATAATACCTATTATTATTTTGGAAAATAACTGTTTATCTCATCTCATATCCCACACAATGTAGGTGCCACCGCTGTGATGTTTCAGATTGAGATTTATCAAATCTCCATTAGAACATTTCCACTGACAGGGAGCTCGTTACCTTACAAGGCTGTCCAATCCATTCATGAACAACTCTAATTTTTAAAATATTTTTTTCTTACGCAAATCCCTTCTTATGTGGATCTGCCTTTTTACTATATATATATATATACACACACACATACATTTATACACAAATATATACATACATATATAGGTAATATAACCATACATATATTTAGCCTTACTAATGCCATATGTAGTAATCCATTATTAAATGTATTTTAATTTGATGTCAAAAGTAATGGTGTCAGGAATGTTCTTTGTAAAAGGTTAGTTTATTAATACTATATGTCCCATATTACAAAGTCATCCTTTAAAGTATTTTTCCAAGGCTTAGCCCACAAGATGTTCAAACAAATGCTTAAGCCATTGATTGCTGCATAGAAAAGTGGCATTAGGTCACGTACACAACAACTTTCAAGCACTTAAAAGACCTTCAAGATGGCGGAGGAGTAAGACGTGGAGATCACCTTCCTCCCCACAAATACATCAAAAATACATCTACATGTGGAACAACTCCTACAGAACACCTACTGAATGCTGGCAGAAGACCTCAGACTTCCCAAAAGGCAAGAAACTCCCCACGTACCTGGGTAGGGCAAAAGAAAAAAGAATAAACAGAGACAAAAGAATAGTGATGGGACCTGCACCTCTGGGAGGGAGCTGTGAAGGAGGAAAGGTTTCCACACACTAGAAGCCCCTTTGCGGCAGAGACTGCGGGTAGCGGGGGTGGGGGAAGCTTCGGAGCCACAGAGGAGAGCACAGCAACAGGGGTGCAGAGGACAAAGCGGAGAGATTCCCGCACAGAGGATCGGTGCCGACCAGCACTCACCAGCCCGAGAGGCCTGTCTGCTCACCTGACGGGGCAGGCGGGGGCTGGGAGCTGAGGCTCGGGCTTCAGAGGTCAGATCCCAGGGAGAGGACTGGGGTTGGCTGCATAAAGACAGCCTGAAGGGGACTAGTGCACCACAGCTAGCCGGGAGTGAGTCCGGGAAAAAGTCTGGACCTGCCTAAGAGGCAAGAGACTACTGTTTCGGGTGAGCGAGGAGAGGAGATTCAGAGCACCACGTAAACGAGCTCCAGAGACGGGCGCACGCCGCGGCTATCAGCACAGACCCCAGAGACGAGCATGAAATGCTAAGGCTGCTACTGCAGCCACCAAGAAGCCTGTGTGCAAGCACAGGTCACTATCCACACCTCCCCTCCCAGGAGCCTGTGCAGCCCACCACTGCCAGGGTCCCGTGATCCAGGACAACTTCCCCGGGAGAACACATGGCAGGCCTCAGGCTGTTGCAACGTCATGCTGGCCTCTGCTGCAGCAGGCTCGCCCTGCATTCCATATCCACCCCCGCACTCCCCGGCCTGAGTGAGCTAGAGCCCCCTAATCAGTTGCTCCTTTAACCCTGTCCTGTCTGAGGAAACAACAGACAACCTCAGGGGACCTACACGCAGAGGCGGGGCTAAATCCAAAGCTGAACCCCAGGAGCTGTGCAAACAGAGAAGAGAAAGGGAAATTTCTCCCAGCAGCCTCAGGAGCAGCAGATTAAATCTTCACAATCAACTTGATGTACCCTGCATCTGTGGAACACCTGAATAGACAATGAATCATCCCAAAATTGAGGTGGTGGACTTTGTGTGATTTTTGTCTGTATAGGTTGGCTTTTTTTTTTTTTGAGGTATGTGGGCCTCTCACTGTTGTGGCCTCTCCTGTTGCAGAGCACAGGCTCTGGACGCACAAGCTCAGTGGCCATGGCTCACGGGCCCAGCCGCTCTGCGGCATGTGGGATCTTCCCAGACCAGGGCACAAACCCGTGTCCTCTGCATCGGCAGGTGGACTCTCAACCACTGTGCCACCAGGGAAGCCCCTATAATTGGCTTTTACCATTTGTCCTAGGGTTCTGTCTGGTTTTTTTCTCTTTCTTTAGTATAGTTTTTAGTGCTTGTTATCATTGGTGGATTTGTTTTTTGGTTTGGTTGCTCTCTTCTTTCTTTCTTTTTTTTATTACTTTCTAATACATTTTTATTTTTAATAATTTAAAAATTTTTTATTTTAATAACTATAATTTCTTTTCTTTTTTTCTTTCCTTCTTTCTTTCCTTCTCCTTTTCTTCTGAGGCATGTGGCTAACAGGGTCTTGGTGCTCTGGCCGGGTGTCAGGCTTATGCCTCTGAGGTGGGAAAGCCAAGTTAAGGACATTGGTGCACCAGAGACCTGCCGGCTCCACATAATATCAAACGGGGAAAGCTCTCTCAGAGATCTCCATCTCAAGGCTAAGACCCAGCTCTGCTCAATGACGGGCAAGTTACAGTGCTGAACACCCTATGCCAAACAACTAGCAAGATAGGAGCACAAACCCACCCATTAGTAGAGAGGCTGCCTTAAATCATAATAAGATCACAGACACCCGAAAATATACCACAGGACTCGGTCCTGCCCACCAGAAAGACAAGATTCAGCCTCATCCACCAGAACACAGGCACTAGTCCCCTCCACCAGGAAGCCTACACAACCCACTGAACAAACATTAGCCACTGGGGGCAGACACCAAAACAATGGGAACTAAGAACCTGCAGCCTGAGAAAAGGAGACCCCAAACACAGTAAGTTAAGCAAAATGAGAAGACAGAGAAACACACAGCAGATGAAGGAGCAAGGTAAAAACCCACCAGACCAAACAAATGAAGAGGAAATAGGCAATCTACCTGAAAAAGAATTCAGAGTAATGATAGTAAAGATGATCCAAAATCTTGGAAATAGAATGGAGAAAGTACAAGAAACATTTAAAAAGGACCTAGAAGAACTACAGAGCAAACGAACAATGATGAACACAATAAATGAAGTTAAAAATTCTCTAGAAGGAATCAATAGCAGAATAAGTGAGGCAGAAGAACGGATAAGTGACCTGGAAGACAAAATAGTGGAAATAAGTACTGCAGAGCAGAATAAAGAAAAAAGAATGAAAAGAATTGAGGACAGACTCAGAAACTTCTGGGACAACATTAAATGCACCAGCATTCAAATTACAGCGGTCCAAGAAGAAGAAGAGAAAAAGAAAGGGACTGAGAAAATATTTCAAGAGATAATAGTTGAAAACATCCCTAATATGGGAGAGGAAATAGTCAATCAAGTCCAGGAAGCACATAGAGTCCCATACAGGATAAATCCAAGGAGAAACATGGCAAGACACATTAATCAAACTACCAAAAATTAAATACAAAGAAAAAACAATAAAAGCAGCATGGAAAAACAACAAATAACATACAAGGGAATTCCCATAAGGTTAACAGCTGAACTCTCAGCAGAAACTCTTAAACCCAGAAGGCAGTGGCAGGACATACTTAAAGTGATGAAACGGAAAAACTTACAACCAAGATTACTCTATACAGCAAGCATCTCATTCAGATTTGACAGAGAAATTAAAACCTTTACAGACAAGCAAAAACTAAGAGAATTCAGCACCACCAAACCAGCTTTACAACAAATGCTAAAGAAACTTCTCTAGGCAGGAAACACAAGAGAAGGAAAAGACCTACAATAACAAACCCAAAACAATTAAGAAAATGGTAATAGGAACATTCATTTCGATAATTATCTTAAATGAAAATGGATTAAATGCTCCAACCAAAAGACACAGACGGGCTGAATGGATACAAAAACAAGACCCATATATATGCTAACTACAAGAGACCCACTTCAGACCTAGGGACACATACAGACTGAAAGTGAGGGGATGGAAAAAATATTCCATGCAAATGGAAATCAAAACAAACCTAGAGCAGCAATTCTCATATCAGACAAAATTGACTTTAAACTAAAGACTTTTACAAGAGACAAAGAAGGACACGACATAATGATCAAGGGATCAATCCAAGAAGAAAATATAACAATTGTAAGTATTTATGCACCCAACATAGGAGCACCTCAATACACAAAGCAAATGCTAACAAGCATAAAAGGGGAAATGGACATTAACACAATAATAGTAGGGGACTTTAACACCCCACTTTCACCAATGGACAGATCATCCAAAATGAAAATAAATGAGGAAACAAAAGCTTTAAATGATACACTGAACAAGATGGACTTAGTTGATATTTATAGGACATTCCATCCAAAAACAATAGAATACACTTTCTCCTCAAGTGTTCATGGAACATTCTCCATGATAGATCACATCTTGGGTCACAAACCAAACTTTGGTAAATTTAAGAATACTGAAATCATATCAAGTATCTTTTCTGACCACAACACTATGAGACTAGATATCAATTACAGGAAAAAAGCTGTAAAAGATACAAACACATGGAGGCTAAACAATACACTACAAAATAACCAAGAGATCACTGAAGAAATCAAAGAGGAAATCAAAAAATACCTAGAAACAAATGACAATGAAAACACAACGACCCAAAACCTATGGGATGCAGCAAAAACAGTTTTAAGAAGGAAGTTTATAGCAATACAATCCTACCTCAAGAAAGAAGAAAAATCTCAAATAAACAACCTAACCTTACACCTAAAGCAATTAGGGAAAGAAGAA
Source organism: Grampus griseus (assembly GCF_964374135.1). Classification (NCBI taxonomy): domain Eukaryota; kingdom Metazoa; phylum Chordata; class Mammalia; order Artiodactyla; family Delphinidae; genus Grampus; species Grampus griseus. The sequence continues at coordinate 38,319,301 of NC_139003.1, forward strand.
CAAGAAAACCCCAAAGTCAGCAGAAGGAAAGAAATCATAAAGATCAGATCAGAAGTAAATGAAAAAGAAATGAAGGAAACAATAGCAAAGATCAATAAAACTAAAAGCTGGTTCTTTGAGAAGATAAACAAAATTGATAAACCATTAGCCAGACTCATCAAGAAAAAAAGGGAGAAGACTAATCAATAGAATTAGAAATGAAAACAGAAAAGTAACAACTGACACTACAGAGATACAAAGGATCATGAGAGATTACTATAAGCAAGTATATGCCAATAAAATGGACAAACTGGAAGAAATAGACAAATTCTTAGAAATACACAACCTTCCAAGACTGAACCAGGAAGAAAATGAAAATATAAACAGACCAATCACAAGAACTGAAATTGAAACTGTGATTAAAAATCTTCCAACAAAGTAAAGCTCAGGACCAGAAGGCTTCACAGGTGAATTCTAACAAACATTTAGAGAAGAACTAACACGAATCCTTCTCAAACTCTTACAAAATAAAGCAGTGGGAGGAACATTCCCAAACTCATTCCACGCGGCCACCATCACCCTGATACCAAAACCAGACAAAGATGTCACAAAGAAAGAAAACTAGAGGCCAATATCACTGATGAACATAGATGCAAAAATCCTCAACAAAATACTAGCAAACATAATCCAGCAGCACATTAAAAGGATCATAGACCATGATCAAGTGGGGTTTATCCCAAGAATGTAAGGATTCTTCAATATACACAAATCAATCAATGTGACACACCATATTAACAAACAGAAGGTGAATAACCATATGATCATCTCAATAGATGCAGAAAAAGATTTCAACAAAATTCAACACCCGTTTATGATAAAAGCCCTCCAGAAAGCAGGCATAGAAGGAACTTACCTCGACATAATAAAGGCCATATATGACAAACCCAGAGCCAACCTCATTCTCAATGGTGAAAAAGTGAAAACATTTCCTCTAAGATCAGGAACAAGACAAGGATGTCCACTCTCACTACTATTATTCAACATCATTTTGGAAGTTCTAGCCACAGCAAGGAAGGAAAAGAAATAAAAGGAATACAAATTGGAAAAGAAGAAGTAAAGCTGTCACTGTTTGCAGATGACATGATACTATACATAGAGAATCCTAAAGATGCTACCAGAAAACTACTAGAGCTAGTCAATGAATTTGGTAGAGTAGCAGGATACAAAATTAATGCACAGAAATCTCTTACATTCCTTTACAATGATATTGAAATATCTGAAAGAGAAATTAAGGAAACACTCCCATTTACCATTGCAACAAAAAGAATAAAATACCTAGGAATAAACCTACCTAAGGAGACCAAAGACCTGTATGAAGAAAACTATAAGACAGTGATGAAAGAAATTAAAGATGATACAAAGAGATGGAGAGATATACAACACTCTTGGATTGGAAGAATCAACGTTGTGGAAATGACTATACTACCCAAGCAATCTAGAGATTCAATGCAATCCCTATCAAACTACCAATGGCATTTTTCACAGAACTACAACAAAAAATTTCACAATTTGTATGGAATACAGAAGACCCTGAATAGCCAAAGCCATTTGAGATAGAAAAACGGAGCTGGAGGAATCAGGCTCTGTGACTTCAGACTATACTACAAATCTACAGTAATCAAGACAGTATGGTACTGGCACAAAAACAGAAATACAGATCAGTGGAACAGGACAGAAAGCCCAGAGATAAACCCACACACATATGGTCACCTTATCTTTGACAAAAAGAGGCAAGAATATACAATGGAGAAAAGATAACCTCTTCAATAAGTGGTGCTGGGAAAACTGGACAGCTGCATGTAAAAGAATGAAATTAGAACACTCCCTAACACCATACACAAAAATAAACTCAAAATGGATTAAAGACCTAAGTGTAAGGCCAGACACTATAAAACGCTTAGAGGAAAACATAGGCAGAACACTCTATGACAAAGATCACAGCAAGATCCTTTTTGAACCACCTCCTAAAGAAATGGAAATAAAAATAAACAAATGGGACCTAATGAAACTTAGAAGCTTTTGCACAGCAAAGGAAACCATAAACAAAACAAAAAGACAACCTTCCGAATGGGAGAAAATATTTGCAAATGAAACAACTGACAAAGGATTAACCTCAAAAATTTACAAGCAGCTCATGCAGCTCAATATCAAAAGAACAGACAACCCAATCCAAAAATGGGCAAAAGACCTAAATAGACATTTCTACAAATAAGATATACAGATTGGCAGCAAACACATGAAAGTATGTTCAACATCACTAATCATTAGAGAAATCAAATCTACAATGAGGTATCACTTCACACCAGTCAGAATGGCCATCATCAAGAAATCTACAAACAATAAATGCTGGAGAGGGTGTGGAGAAAAGGGTGCCCTCTTGCACTGTTGGTGGGAATGTAAATTGATACAGCCACTATGGAGAAAAGTATGGAGGTTCCTTAAAAAACTAAAAATAGAACTACCTTATGACCCAGCCATCCCACTACTGGGCATATACCCTGAGAGAACCGTAATTCAAAAAGAGTCATGGACCACAATGTGTATTGCAGCTCTATTTACAATAGCCAGGACATGGAAGCAAGCCTAGTGTCCATCGTCAGGTGAATTGATAAAGAAGATGTGGCACATATATACAGTGGAATATTATTCAGCCATAAAAAGAAATGAAACTGAGTTATTTTTAGTGAGGTGGATGGACCCAGAATCTGTCTGTCATACAAAGCAAAATAAGCCAGAAAGAGGAAAACAAATACCGTATGCTAACACATATATATGAATCTAAAAAAAAAAAAAAAAAAAGAAATGGTTCTGAAGAACCTAGGGGCAGGACAGGAATAAAGATGCAGATGTAGAGAATGGACTTTAGGACACAGGGAGGTAAGCTGGGACAAAGTGAGAGAGTGCCATGGATATATATACACTACCAAATGTAAAATAGCTAGCTAGTGGGAAGCAGCCACATAGAACAGGGAGATCAGCCCGGTGCTTTGTGACCACCTAGAGGGGTGGGATAGGGAGGGTGGGAGGGAGACGCAAGAGTGAGGAGATATGGGGATATATGTAAGTGTATAGCTGATTCACTTTGTTATAAAGCAGAAACTAACACACCATTGTAAAGCAATTACACTGCAATAAAGATGTTAAAAAATTTTTTTTCATGTACCTACTAGAAAAAGAAAAATGATGCACTTGTGAGAACTGTTCATACTTTGCTTCAACCTAGTTTCATATAATACAGGCTTGTCTTGAACAATCTCACATTTTGCAAAATTGAGCACTAAAAGTAACAAGACTCGTGGAAAAACAGAACTGGGTCTATACTGGAACTTTGTGACCAGAGCACTAACATAAACAGTAATACTCCTAATAAAGGATCCTAGTAAAGTTAAATCTCTACTAGCATCACTGTCAGAAAACTCTTTGCAATGTTTTACCTGTGCTTCCTTCTTCCAGATATAGGTCCTAGAAGGCATACACTTTTGATAAAGACTTTTCATCAGAATTCTTCTTTTACTACATTATTTTAATTCATGGTGAAATGTCTCCACATCTGTATTTCCCCAGACAGCTGAACATAGTGGAAAGCCTAGCAATTCTTGAAGAAAATAAACAGCCACTTTTTGCTCTACAGGAAGGCACTTCGGAGATTTTCTGCTTTTTTTTTTTTAAGCTCTTTATGTATTGCAAAAGTGGTCTGTTTAATTTTGAGAAGCTTGCCACTGATTGCTTCAAAACAGTAACAGGCTGGACATAATTGTGCATGAACCAACATAACCTCCACATCATACTTATAGTATGTTTTAATTTACCAGTAGTGCATGAGGTGAATCAAATCAAAGAAAGACTGCAGAAGAACCAACTATAGTACCAGCTATTACAAACCCTGGGAATCTTATTTCTTCAGGTGCTTTTCAACAGTCAACAGAACAGAGACACAAAGTACAGCAGGGGTTCATGGGCTAATGGGCTCACTCACTCCTCCAAAATAATAGAATATACTTAAAAAGTCTTTGAGGTGAGTAGAGGACATTTTAAATTTTTATTTATTTAAAATTTACACACTACTTATTTCCAAAAATGACTTTTGGTAACTGCCAGAGAAGAAGGGACCCATGCCAAAGAGAATTTCATGCTCTTTTTGTTTGTCATAACATGTAAATCAGACATAATGTCTACCTAAGTTTTAGTGGCTCCAAATGGATTGAGAGCTTAGTGATTAAGAACATGAATTTTGGACCCAAGCAAATCTAGGTTTGAATCTTGGCATGTCACTCACTAGCTGTGTGACATTAAATTAGTTCCCTTCTCCAAGCCGTGGTTCCTTTCTCTGTGAAATGAGGCTAATAACGTCTGACACATTTTCATGAGAGCTGGATAAGATACCATATGTAAAGCAACACAACAAATGATAACTAAAAATCTTTTTTTTTAATTATTATTGTCTTTTGTCAAGAGTAGATCTTTTTCACTGCAATCATATATCTAAGCATTATCTATCTACATTTTATATGGTTTCAAAATTGTTAATTTACAGAAGAAATTTATTTTTAAGCTTCTATAGTCCCTATTTATTTTTGAAATGCTAGCCCAAACTTATAATATACCCTGGCATCCTTTAGTAGCACTGAAGGTCATTGAAATCACATCACAGTTATTGTGAATCCAGACAAGTAAAAGTGAAATGTCAAGAACTAAAAGTAATGCAGGGAACTCACTTTGTTTAGTCAATAAAAGTGATTGGACCTGGTTATCTTTCCTGCCTCTTTCATTAGCCCAGGAGACAGTTGGAGGTTATAATTTAAGCTGTTTCTAAAACAAGATAAAAGAACCTCTTTCTGAGTATTAATATCTTAACAGCCAGTTGATAAACCTAGCTATCTAAGTACATGTTTGAGAAAAGTAAAAGGAACATGGATGTTGGTCGAACCTTTTTTTTTTTTTTTTTTTTACTCTTGATTAGTTTCAAACTGAAGCTTTTAGTCATGATCCTGGTTTGTCTGTGAGTCAGGAAAACACATCATAACCTGAAAAAATATATATGCTCCATACTGGCCCGGTGCTAGATGGTGCCTCTTCAAATTGCTATCTGTCCTTCAGACTCTTGCTACTTAAATTGTCATCCCCAGACCAGCAGAAAGAATCACCTGGAGCTTGTTAGAAAGGCAAGATCTAGGATCCTACTCAGACATAGTGAATCAGAATCTGCATTTTAACAAGATCCTGGGCTGATTCCAATGCATTTAAAATTTGAGAAGGCCTGCTTTATTTGTGTCTCTAACTTCAGTGCCTTTTCCTTCCATTTATTCTCCTCCAAACAACATCCCAGAGTCCCCTACTAACACCTTGGTAATGTTTAATACAATTTCTACTATAGTCCAATATATGTATTTCCCCCAAAATGCATGATTTTCAAAATCATGCTAAAGTAACAGGGTTACTGTTACTAAAGTACCGGAAAAATAGTGTTGGGAGATCATTCAAATTTTAATCTACTTGGTAACCAGAGGCTCTAACCAAAACCATAATTGGTACCTCCAGAGATAACTTGGACAGCTAGGCAGGCACTGAGCATGTTTGGAAGCTGCTTCAAAGACATTAAAAATTCACACAAAACAATGAAGTAGAAATGCTGGCTTACAGGTGCAGAACCAATGCAAATGCAAGTGGTGCTCTGGACAGGAGGATGAACAAACTACCAAAAGGGGAAAGCTGGTTAAAGTATAGGTTCAGCTTTCTGGAGAGGAATCCCCAGTGTAAGAGCTCATTTTCCATTGTCTTAAAATATAGCCAAAAGGACCCCTATCTGTGTAATATCCAAGCTAATGGATTTTTCTTTTCCTGCAGAAGTTTCTAAGTATTGCTACACCAGCTCTTTGCCTAGAATTGGTCACATATGAACCAACCTAACTTCACTTTTATGTTGACATAATTCCCATGTTTATAAATGACATCAAGATCATAGTCATTCTACAAACAGGTATTCTGACACTATCATAGTCTTTCCTATAAGAGGAAAAACAAAATATCCCCCTGAACTAATTCTCACTAAGGTGTTAAGGACTCATTCTAGATGTATGTGAAAAGACCAATATACAATATTCAGAAACAAATTTTAGTGACGAAATTTCAGATATTTTAGAGAAGATGTATTTTAAAAGCGGTTCTTCTCAAAATCCTTTAAGCTACACAACACAAGCAAACACTTATACCCTCCTGTCACCTTCCTTCCTTCCCTCCTTTATTCTTTTCTGCCTACTTTCCTTCAACTGTCATCCATGGAGCAACACTACATGCATGGCATTGTGTTGGATGCTATAGATAAAAGACCTAATGGGAAGACCATTTTTAAGAAAAGTATTTAGAGATCAAGGAGAAAAACCACAAAAATTGATCAAAAGGATTATTTTTTATGAAATAAATATCTGTCCAGAAACATTAGAGGGAAACAAGTTATTTATCCTGAATAGATTACCAAGGGTTCACCTCATGAGCAACTACAAGTATTGGAAATACTATTTGATCAAGTAGGTTGTCCAGCAATTCTCAGGGATTCTGCAAAGAGAATAAAAAAGTGACTTAAAAACTGAGAAAAGGGGATTTGATTAGGTGTTTAAAGGACTATCCTAAAATGAGAGATAAAAAATGTTGTAATGGGGCATAATGCTTGAAGTGTGGAAAGGTCAAAGCTGGCAAACTTAGAAGGAGGGTTATTACCCAACAAAAAATTTCATCCCATTTCTCCCAAATACATTTGATCTTGCTCTTCCAGGGCATTTGACAATAACTCACTCACGTGAAGGTGGGCAGTTATCATTTAGGCCATACAAAACTTATACGACAGTTTGGTCCACATGGGAATTCTGTCCTGATAAAGTAGAGGACAGCAATGCAATTCATTAGCACCTTAGTCCCTTGGTTGGTAGAACCTCCCCTTGTGTGTGACAGCAGCACTATTATCTTTATCATCACTGTCACCACCCCATCCATAGCAAACACTTATTACGGAATTCACTATGTGCCTGACATTCATTGCACTTAAGAGCTTAATTTGCATTCTCTGACCTAATCCTCACAAAGTAAGACTATCTCGTGCCAATGCTCACGTGGATTGGGAGGAAACTGTGCAAGTGAGATTATAATACCTCAAGTCTCACTAAAATCGGTTAGCTGAAATCCTGCTACCTTTAGGCATTCCAAATCCTGGCCTTTCGTCAAAGTTTCAGTTATGCAAGATGAAAAAGTCTGGAGATCTAACATACAGCAATGTGACTACAGTTAACAATACAGTACTGTATCATTGAAATTTGCTAAGAGGGTAGATCTTAAGTGTTCTTATCACCACAAAAAAAGAAGGGAGGGAGGGAGGGATGGAGGGAGGGGAGAAAGAAGGAAGAAATTGGTACCTATGTTGGGTGATGAATATGTTAATTAGCTTAATTGTGGTTATTTTACAACGTACATGTAAATCAAAGCATCAAATTGTAACACTCAAATATATATTTTTTATTTTGTCAATTATATCTCACTAAAGCTGGGAGTGGGAAGGGGAAAGTAAGTAATTCCTGTTAGCCATAGGCTTTATAAGGATGAATATCAATCCCTGACCTGAATTTCTCTCATACTGCCTTATAGTTAAGACTTTCTCTAAAGGGATTGGCAATGTGATTTCCTAAAAGATTTCCAGGCAGAGAAATTTCAGAATCTCTTTTAGTTTTCAATTCTATTCCTCCCTCTAGAGAAGTGGGAAGTTGTCCTAGCTATTTTGCCTCACAAATTTGATTCATTTAATAAATTCTACTCTACAAAAACAAACAAAAAAAACCAATTCTGGACTTGCGTTAATCATTTTAAGTATTTTAAAACCAATCTTATATAGGTAGATTTAAGGATACTTCTACCTTAATTTTGAATATATCATAGATATGTAACAAATTTACAAACTTTTATTGCTGACAGAATAGTTTTGCATCTTTATGGGTGAACAGAAGGCTTTCCCTCAAGGCGTTAAACTTGGTTACCCTGCTAAAATAGTGGAAAATACATTATTTTAACTGTTCTAGAGTCACAGGACACAAGACATGCATATTCCTGCTAGAATCCCAAATTCAGGTTGCAGCTTCTCCATCATATGTCTTGTCTCTTTCACAACAAACAACCACTTCTCCTCCTTCATATTGGGCCCTAGGCAATCTAGCACTTCTATTACCTGGGCTATAAATGCCCTTTACGTAATTCCAAAGCATTATATGTTTTCTAGATTGCCACTTCAATCTCTTCTGCCAAAATTGGGAAAATGTAGAAAGTGTATAGCTAACTAGCATATACACACACACAAACACATTTGTGTTCTTCATTTATGTGTGTGTATGTGTGTGTACACACAAAGTATATGTGTTTGTCTATGTGTGTTTGTGGTGTGTGTTTTATATGCATGTATATAATATAGTGAGGGAGAGAATGAGACTAAGAAAAAGTCAGAATAAGAGAAAGCAATTTCTAAATTCTGTATCCAATATATTATTTAACTCTAACCCATATAATGTTCAATAGGTTTGCATTATAGTTACACATGATTTTAATATCTTAACTACGAAGATGAATATCTTTCTAGTTTCACTATCGATCCCTTTGTTTACCCCAACAAAAATTAACTATCCTTAAGTGTTACCCATAATTACACTAGTCATTTTTATTCAGTGGAAGTTCTAATATATCAATGGGTTACACATTGCATTTTTGTATTTAATGAACAATGTTTATTAGCTTTAAATTTTTTCCAGCTTATATGCTGCCTGAATATTTTAATTAAGTCTTGCCAATGATTTTTTTTTCACCTATTAAGACTACAGAGCTGAAAGAGATTAGGTAGATTCACAGACTTTCTAAAAGTATGAATTATAGGATAGGTATCAGTATCATGCTTTCTCTTACGAAAGAAGGTACATATCCTATGCAAATGCTCCTATAAAACATTAAAACACAAACATTAAAGTAAAAAAAATGAGCTTTGTAAGTTATACATTTTATTTTCTGTAATTTTTATAGCACACTTAATCTAGCAAATAATTCTTAAATAATGTTTGACTTCCTATTGGAGGTCATCGAGAGGATGTGACTGTTGGTTTGACCCGGATGTGAGCTGGACCCCAGCAACTGGAAGCTCCTCACCCCCTCCTCTGTTTTTGGAATGTATGTTCTGCTTGCTTACTGCTCACAGGAGCTGCCCCCAGGATGCATCCTTGAGCTAGTGATGTGGTGATGAAACTCTCTGGACTGGGTATGTGACTGAACCTGGTTAAGGCCTCAACATAAACTTTTAAGACTGTGGTGGGCTGGCGTGGAGATCTACTTGTCTTGCAGCCTCATAAGTTCTCTTGCTTGTTAAACCTGCCAGCCACCAATCTAGAGTGGTCTGTCTCCCTCTTTGGTCTCTCCCTGCCTTCTGTGTCCAGGGGCCATTTTCAGATCATACCTGGAAGCTCCTGAGGAGGTTGTGAAGTAACACTTTCAAAAAACCCAAGGTTTTCAGTAAGCCCTCAAATTATTGTTTTACAAATGTATTTAATTTAATCAACTCGGAAAATTTTCCAAAGGAATAAAATTCACTAATTTTGAGAAATAAAGCAGGACAAAATATACAGTTATATTTTCTCTAATCATTTGTAAATAAAGTATCAGGACAAGGCTGGGTCTTAATCTACCCATTTTTAATATGTTAGAGTTTTGATATAGAATAAAATGATTTACTTCCTTTCTGTTTTAATTTTTTTTCAAAGAAACATAGTTAAACAATAGGAAGAATTTAAGAGGTCAATTAATCCAACTTTTACCTCATGTTTAATGAATAACCTCTATAGCATCGCTTCAGGCAACAGATTCTGCTTGAAAATATTCAGTGAAAGAAAAATCACTTCTCTCTTGGATCTCTTGACTTGATAATTTTTGTAAGTTTTTTTTTAAAGAGCAGTATTCAAATTCTATGAAGACTACTCCAAGAACCCAGATCTTTCTCATAAATAGTGAGAGACAAAAATGTTTAAGTTATAGAGCTTAAGCTTGAGTAGCAATGTTTTCTAGCCATCTAAGTTAGAAAGACGTTGAATCTGATGGAGAGAGCTTGGTCTGGCTTGGTGATGAGTACCTGAACCCTGTAACTGTAACTGTATGTTACAGTAACCCTGTAACCCTGTAACTGTAACTGTATGTTACAGTTCTTTCATCTCTCAAACAGCCTTACTGTCATTTTGGGTTTATACAGACCAGACAAAAAATTTCTCATATCTTTTCTTAGATATTTAATCTCTATTTCCTTCAGAGCAGTGATCTGTACAACATGCAAACATCTTTCCTTCCATTCTCTAGTTCCAAAGCCTCAGTTCCTCAAATGCCATTTCAGCAAGAGACCACGTTTGTCTTTTCTTAGGTTCTCCTCCTTTCTCAGGCCCCTAGCCATGATGTTGTGATTATTCTGGGCACACGGACTCTTCCTTCTGTCCTCTTAACTCTTTCCATGACTTACTCCTTCCATAGGATAAATGATTGTCACATAGGATAAATGATCAGTTACATCAAATGGTAAACCTTCTTTGTCCTCCCTCAGGTCTGGTCTTTTCCTGAGCTGTGTCTCCTAACTCTGATGAAGAGAAATGTGTTCAGAAAGATTTATCCTGCCTTTCCTTAGAGTCTTTAGGCAAATACTTTTGACTTCCTTTTATTTCTATGTTTTCTGTTTAAACTCCCCCAAAGAAAGAACCAGGTTGGTTCAAATAGTGAGCTAGCAGGAAAGCATGCCCTAATGAGGGAGATTCCTCATGTTACTACCTCATATGCCAGCCTCAAGACTGATCACTCTCGGCTCAGGGGTCCAGCCCTGGTCATAGCACCTGTAGCCCTCATGGTGAAGTTCATGTCATGGCTCACATGATGTGTATCATGTATCACATGCTCTGACTTATAAAGTTAATGAACCCCTCAGAATAAGGGAGAGACCATGTAACTGGCCAGCAGTTTGTGTGGCTTATTGAATATAAACATAACCACCAATAAAACAAGACAAGGAACTATCAGGCAACTTGCACATGAATTGTTATATGTCATAAGAGTTTAGAGCAATAAGAATATATTGCTTATTAAGCAATAAGCAAGATATTCAGTCAAAAAATATTCTTAGGTGGAAAAAATGACAACACAGGAAAGAGCAGTAGGGTGCCAGCAAAGGCATGAAAGCAGGAATGAGCAAGACAAGTGTGGGTGGCTGGAGGGGTTTGGCTGGATTGATTAGTTACTATAAGGGATTACTAGGGCCCCAGGCATTCAGCTAATGGCTCTTATTCAAGCTTTAGTCGTCAACTAAAATGTACATCCTCACTCAGAATGGCCTTCTATGACTACCCATTCTAAAGGAGACTCACATGTTTTCCTTTATTATACCATTCTGTTTTTTTCCTTGATAGCATTTATCGAATATTGAAAATTATTGATTTATTTTTTGTACTTATTTGTTTGGCATAGTGGTTAAGTATGTTGCTCTGGAGAGTGGTTGCCTTGATTTGAATACTGATTCTGCCACTCACAAGCTTTGTGACTTTGAACAACCTTCTTTGTATCTTAGTTTCCTCATCCATATAGTGGAAATAAAAATACTGTTCCCCATTGGGTCATTTTGAAAGCAAAAAAGTGATATATACTTTAAAAATATTTTATATGTTTATACATTTTTTAATATTTTTGAAAAATATAAACCCAATGTCTAATATATTGCTTGGCACATAGTACACACTCAAAATTTGAATGTGCTTCAAGCTGGGAATTGCTTATAAGAACTACTGGGACCTGGATAAACAGAACTGACAGAACTTTAGCTAAATGAACTCAGAAAAAACAGAGAGAAGACTCAAATCACTAAAATCAGAAATGAAAGTGGAGAATTACTACCAATTATACAGAAAGAAAAAGGATTTTAAGCAAGTACTGTGAAAAATTTTATGCCAGCAAATTGGATAACTTACACTAAACAAATTCCTAGAAACAGAATCTATTTAGACTAAATCACAAAGAAATAGAATATCTGAATAGATCTACAACTAATAGGGAGATTGAATCAGTTATCATACATTTCCCGACAAAGAAAAGCCCTGGACCTGATGGTTTCACTGGTGAATTCTACCAAAAATTTAAAGAAGAATTAACACCAGTACTTCTCATACTTTTCCAAAAAATTGAAGAGGAAGAAATAGTTTTTAACTCATTCTTTGAGGCCAGCACTACCCTAATACCAAAACCAGACAAAGGTACTGGTAGAAAAGAAAATTATAGACCAATACTCCTTTTGAAATTTTATATAAAAATCCTCAACAAAGTACTAGCAAACTGAAATCAGCAGCATATTAAAAGAATGATACACCAAGTGGGATTTATTCCTGGAATGAAAGGATGATTCAATTTACAAAACTCAATCAATGTAATACACCATATTAACAGAATGAAGGGAAAAAAACCACAAGATAATCTCAACTGATACAAAGAATTTGACAAAATTCAACATCCTTTCATGATAAAAAAAAAAATCAACAAATTAGGAATAGAAAGAAATGACCTCATCATAATAAAAACCACATGTGAAAACCATGCAACAATCATCATCATATTCAATGATGAAAGACTGATAGCTTTTGCCCTAAGATTATGAATAAGGCAAGGATGCCCACTTTTGTCATTTCTATTCAAAAAAGTTCTGGAAGTTCCAGCCAGAGAGCCAAGAAAAAAAGTCATTCAAATCAGAAAGGAAGAAGTAAAATTACCTGTATTCACAGATGACATTATCATAAATGTAGAAAACTCTAAATATTCAGCAGAAAAAATGTTAAAGCTAATAAATGAATTCATCGAAGTAGGATACAAATACAGCACACAGAAACCAGCTGCATTTCTATATACTAACAATGAACAATTGAAAAGGAAATTAAGGAAATTCCATTTATAATGGCCTTGAAAAAAATTAAATATTTAGAAATTAACCAAGTAAGACTTTTACAATGAAAATTACAAAACACTGCTGAAAGTAATTAAAGAAGACATAAATAAATGGAAAGAAATTCCATGTTCATGGATAGGAAGATTTAATATTAATACTACCCAAAGTGATGTCAATACTACGCAAAGTAATCTACAGATTCAATGCAATCCCTATAAAAATTCCCATAACATTTTTTACAGAAAAACTCATCCTAAAATTCATATGTAATCTCAAGGGACCAAGACCATTCTATGGGGAAAGGAAAGCCTTTTCAACAAATGGTGCTGGGAAAAGTTGATATCCACATACAAAAGAGTGAGTTAGACCCTTACTTAATACCATATACAAAAATTAACTTAAAATGGATCAAAGACTTAAATATAAGAGTTAAAATGATAAAACTCTTTGAAGAAAACATAGGACAAAATCTTTGCAGCATTGGATTTGGCAGTGATTTATTGGATATGACACTAAAGAGATAGGCAACAGAAGAAAAAATAGACAAATTGGACAACAAAACTTTAAAAATTTTGTGCATCAAATGGCACTATCAACAGAGTGCCAGGCAATCTGCAGAATGGAAGAAAATATTTGCAAATCATACACATGGTAAGGGATTAATATCCCTTATCATATATAGAGAGAACTCCTAAAGCTCAATAACAACAAAAAAAAACCCAATTCAAAAATGGATAAAAAACTTGAAGAAACATTTCTCCAGCGAAGATATACAAATGTCCAATAAACACATGAAAAGATGCTCAACATCACTACTCGTTAGAAAAATGAAATATCAAAGCTGCAATGAAATACCATCTCAAACCCATTAGGATGGCTACTATATACTATATGAACAAACAGAAAATAACACATGTGAGCAAGGATGTGGTGAAATTAGAACCTCTGTGCACTGTTGGTGGAAATGTAAAATAGTATAGCCACGGTGGAAAAAGAACATGATTGTTCCTCGATGATTAAAAATAGAAATACAGCTTTTTGGATCTGCCATCTGCGGTGGCACCGCCGCCAATATGCAGATATTCGTGAAGACCCTGACGGGGAAGACCATCACTCTCGAGGTCAAACCCTCGGATACAATAGAGAATGTAAAGGCCAAGATCCAGGACAAGGAAGGAATTCCTCCTGACCACCAAAGACTGATCTTTGCTGGCAAGCAACGGGAAAATGGACGTACTCTGTCGGACTACAACATTCAAAAGGAGCCCACTCTTCATCTTGTGTTGAGACTTCGTGGTGGCGCTAAGAAAAGGAAGAAGTCTTACACCACTCCCAAGAAGAGCAAGCATACGAGAAAGAAGGTTAAGCTGGCTGTCCTGAAATACTATAAGGCGGATGAGAATGGCAAAATCAGTCGCCTTTGTCGGGAGTGCCCTTCAGATGAATGTGGTGCTGGAGTTTTTATGGCCAGCCACTTTGACAGACATTATCGTGGCAAATGTTGTCTGACCTATTGTTTCAACAAACCAGAAGACAAGTGATTGTATATTGGTTAATAAAAGACATGAACTAATGAACTAAAAAAATAATAATAATAAAAAAGAAATACAATATATTAGCAATCCCACTTCTGGGTATATGCCCAAAAGAACTAACATCTGGGTCTCAAAGAGATATTTGTATACCCATGTTCATAGCAGCAATATTCATAATAGCCAAAATGTGGAAGCAAACCAAGTGTTCACCTACAGATGATGGGTAAGTGAAATATGGTGTATATATGTATGCAATGGAAGATTATTCAACCTCAAGAAGGAAGAAACTTCTGATGTATGCTACAGGATGGATGAATCTTGTGAACGTTTTGCCAAATGAAATAAACAAGCCACAAAAAGACAAGTATTTTTTGATTCCACTATTATGAGGCGCTTAGAATGATTAAAATCATAGCGACAGAAAGTAGAATGGTAGTTTCCAGGGGCTGAGAGGAGAGGGGAATGGGGAGTTATTATTTACTAGGCATAGCGTTTCAGTTTTTCAGGATAAAATGTGTTCTGAAGATGGAAAGTGGTGACAGTAGCGCAACATTATTAATGTATTTAATATCACTGAAGTGTACACATAAAAACGGTTAAGATGGTAAATTTTATATGTATTTTACCACACTAAAAGAAAATTGGAAAAAAATATGGTTGACCCTTGAACAACATGGATTTGAACTGCATGGATTCAATAGTAAATGTTTTTCAATTGTAAATACTACAGTATAACATGATCTGCGGTTGGCTGAATCTGTGGATGTGGAACTGTGTACATAGAGGAAACTCGGATACCAAAGGCTGGCTGTGAGTTTTATGAGGATTTTCAACTGCACAGAGGGTCGGCGTTCCTAACCCTTACGTTGTTCAAGAGTCAACTGTAGGTATTAAGTAACCCCAAGAGCAATAAGATATATTTAAATAACTAGGGAAAAAGAGACTACAGGGACCTGAATTTCACTCTGTTGAAATGAAATATGCAAATAACTTTTCTTTATGGCAAGGTACTGAAAATGCCACTATATTGAATGCTAGACAGAGTGTCATACTGAGAGCTGCTTCCAAGGACTAAGAGAGTGTGAGAGGAAGGTTAAATATACTAAAATCTTTGTTCCACTCAAATAGTAACACCAAACTCAGCTATTGCTGGGTAATATTTGTCCTAAGTGTTGATGAACAATGACACATTCACTAGTAGAATATTAATATAATAGTTAAAATAGGGCTTCCCTGGTGGCACAGTGGTTGAGAGTCCGCCTGCCCATGCAGGGGACACCGGTTCGTGCCCTGGTCTGGGAGGATCCCACATGCCGCGGAGTGGCTGGGCCCGTGAGCCACGGCCGCTGAGCCTGCGCGTCCGGAGCCTGTGCTCCGCAACAGGACAGGCCACAACAGTGAGAGGCCCGCGTAACGCAAAAAAAAAAAAAAAAAAAAAAGTTAAAATAACAATACTTATTCTGTCCTCTGTCCACACACAAACTTAAATTTTCTGACAGACTAGTTGCTCGCTTGCTCTCTTCTTCAAATTATAAATACTTAATATTTTAAGTTTAAAGTATCTGAGTTATATATATGATATATTACAGCTATATTACAATCACAGGCTCAATAGTATATTTTTAATTTAGAGGAACCAAAATAGTAAAAATGAGAGATTATAGAATTACTCTTAAAAATCATTAGTTCTTTGATGAATGAAGGTGGTAAAAAATGTAGTAGAGGTGTTAGGGGATTTGTTTTAATGGATAGAAAAGAGTTGTAATTTCTAAACAGATGGTGACGTGAACTTGAGTGTAATTTAAGAACTTAAGGTGTACTTTAATATGTTTTCAATAAATTTTAAACTGTTCTGAAAACATTCAGCTTACACTATTCACTTATTTAGAATATTTTATAGACCGACCATAGAGGTACATATCAGTTCAAGCTTCCGCCAAAAGAGTACAGATATTTAAATTGTTTGTTTGAGAACTGATGAGACTTCATGGCTGGTGCAGTATGAGCAGAAATTATGTTTATTATTGACCAAGAAGGCCCTCAGTTTAATGAAACTTAAATAAGCTTCTTCCTAACTCTAGGCCCCTGGCGATCCTGTTCTTAGAGCATTTACTTTAGAAGACTTGTCATTGTCAATTCTTTCTCTGCCCCTTTAAAAAATCTTCTTGCTATAACCCAGGAATGACTTTCCTAAGACCTTGGGGCCAACTCTTTGAAATGTAATCATCTAGAATATAGTGCCCTTATTTCCCAGTTTCTGTGGGAGGGTAGAAGCCTAATTTAGATGGGCACCAATCAGTTAACACCGATGATCTAATCATAAAGGAACCATTTGCATATTCAATGTGCGGGACACATCCCATGGATCAATCCCCCTCCTTCCTGTCCTCCAGTGCTTAAAGACACTCACATCATTTGTTTCAGGGGAGTTGAGTTCAGCTTCTATGCCCAATTCCAAGAGCCAGAATAGTCTTCCTTGCTTGTTTAACTTTGTCCAGTGAAATTTTTGCATTGACACTGTGAAAGATATGGTCCCAAACAGACCAAAAAAATCGTTATCTGAACTGCAGTCATTACTACTGTCTAGTGATGAGCTAGCCTCAGGCATTCTCTTGTCAGTAAAAGCTTGTTTAAAAACACCAACCTTATACAGCCTCCTCAAAAGTGAAAGGCTTAATTCAATTGAAAGAAGGAAGGTGGAATCTCCATTCCAGTTCCAGATCCCAGTAAGGGCTCCACAGGGGAGAAAGGGAAGCATGGGAAGCAGCTCTCTTCCTGAGTGCACAGACCAGAAAAGAGAGGAACTCACTAAGTCAGAGACTCTAATTTTCTACTTTAGTCCAACATATTTCCAGTGAATAACAATCCACAGAATAATGAGTTTGAACTACCTCCTGCAGGGCCAAAAAAAAGAAATCCTTACTACCCAAGAAATAAATAATCTTCACATAAGACCTGAATCTTCAAAGGTAAGCACAATTATACAGAACTAAATATATTTTGAAGCAAAACCCTTTTTGTACTTTCTCATCGCTTTTTCTGTGGGTGATAATTTACTGACATATAATGAGTAAAATGGATAAAAGAATATCAAGAGAAAATTGGGCAGGTTGTTCAGATAACAAAAGACAATTCTGCCTTTCATTTTTTCTTATTCCTCTGTAGACTATGGATTTACTAAAGCTACAGAATAGCCCTTGTTCTAGGAACTGCCTCTGCGGGTAGAGGGAAGTTGTGAATATATATGAACGTAAAGGTACTGGTAAAATACATGAGGACAGAAGTTGTCAACTATTCCAAGTATCCATGCTTTACGTTAGCCATTATTTTTTAAAACTACAGGAGAAAAAAGGTCTCATTAAAACAGAACTACTGTTGTCGTCTTATTAACTCAAGATAGAAATCACCCAATGGTGAATAATGGAAATTCATTATAAGAAAAGTATTCTGAAAAATTAAGCTGAAAACAACTTGATGTGAGTGAGAGGACAGCATGATTCAGTCAAGTATATGGAGTTATATTTAAGATTTCCATGCAGCTGGAGGCAAAATTTTAAGGTAAAACCATTTAGCTTTTATCTAACCTTCCACCCTTTCTACTGAGCCTCTTCTCTCCTCCTGCTGCATCTGGAAAGTCACAGCCCTGACCCCACTAGCTGGATATCTACACTTCATTTGGTACTTCTTATTGACTGTAGAACTCTCAAAAGCAAAAAATAAAATATCCAAAGTTTCCCTTTCCGGTCTTTGAAGGAGACTGTTTTATTTGGCGGGCACCCTTCCTGTGTACCTTAAATTTCCATAACTAGATCATCTCTGACTTCACCCATGTGTCATTAGATGTTTTATACAAAAATAAACAGCTTACAAGAGTGATTAACCCTAAAACTATTGATTAATCAGAAAACCATAATGATTATTGATAATATACTCTGGAACCCTGAGATGGTTATAACAATTAAAATGAAAGTAACAAATTTTAAAACATAAAACTTCAATACCATGTAAACTTTTAATTGATTCCATTTTGAAAATAAACAAGCTAGTTTTCTCTTATGCTTAATCTACTTTGGGGAAGAAATATATAGGAAATAAAAGAATTTTCCTTGATTTTTAAAGACCTGAAGATTGAAACAGGTACCAAATAAAACTTCCCCTTGAATTACTCATAGTTTGAGGGACGATGGCAAATGCTCTACTATTTGAAGACAAGGTAGCAGTGGAATTCTAAATGTTGATTAGTGCTTCTTGTTAAAAAAGAAATCAGGTATAAACCTAAGATTTTGCTCCCAACCTTGCCATTTCTTCAAATTATGCTCGACTTTAATGTTGGGAAAATTATGCTATTTTGGAAAATTCAAATGAAAGAAAAGGTAGGGAAGGTACATATACAATCAAAAACATGTATCAGTTTACTTGGTGTGAAATATAACTAAAGCAAAGATTTATAACTGCATACATAAAAATTAGCTGAGTAGTTATTTGTTAACTGCTTACCAAAAATATCACAGGGAAAGGTTTTTAAAAAATAATTCATCACTACAGAATTGGCTGTCAGTGAATACAATAATCTCTTTCAGCAGAACAATGCACTTATTAAAAAGTATAATTTGCTGTTTCATCATACTTTCTATACACCTTGGATTTGAATGCTAATCATTCATGGTTTGCTGCTGTTGTTTGCAACACCTTTAACATTCATTACAAACGATACCGAGATTGTAAACACCTGTGTATTTCTGCATACATATGTATAGAAAATCAATATTGCTATGCTAAAGTGTTTGAAAAAGTATTACAACTATCTCAGCAGTTCTACCGATCCTTTGCTACTTTGATTTCCCTTTATGGTGTTTTTTATGTTTTTGCAATACAAGAAAATATATGGCCCCAGTTTACTAATCCTTCTTGTTGGGAGAAAGATAGTTCACCAAGTCAATTAAAGTTTCTTTTGGAAGGTATCTTCCAAAATGTAAAAAGTCTTTATCCAGATGCTAAAATGAGCAAATGAATAGTTAACAAAATTTAGCAGGTCCTTTCACAGAATCCCTCCTACACAGTCATTCTCAGGCTACAATAAAAAAGAGAGAGAGAGTTTTCTTGGAGACAATACTGAATACACCAACCAACATTCCTAAGTCTTTGAGTATTTTTCAAATGTTTTGGAAAATTATCATAGGAGTCTACGCAGCCTTCTTTCTGAGAGCAAAACATTGGCTAGCTCGCAAAGAATTTTGCCAACTTATGACTCTCTAAAGGAGGGGCATTCATTCATTCATTTGCTCATTCATGTTAATCTAAGAACTCTTGATTGAAATTTTAAGAGGACAGTGTGTACATCAGGTGAAAATAGACCCATTTTGGGATAAGAGCAGGAACCAAACTATTCTGAGGTTCTCCTCCACTTCTTACAGGACACTGACTACAGTTATTTGAATACCAATCTTCTAAAAATATATAGTACAACTCACATTTAAAATTTTTCTGCTTGGTTTAAGAGAAAGAGAATAGGACACTGTATCAAATGACTTCATTTTTCATTCCAGTAAAACTTATTACCAATGTGACTGTGGGTAAATCTTTTACCTACTGTTCACTGTCTCATCAGCAACATAAAGACAGCTTTGCCTATGCTGGGTAATTCCTGACATAGAGTTCACCCTCACAAATATTATTTTATTCTATATTTAAGGAAAAACAATATCAATGTATAATTCTAAGGCACACTTCCATTTTAACCTCGAAGTCTATTCAGAGTCAGGCAGAGCGTCTGTTTCTATTTGGGTTGATCAGGGATGAACCTAGATGTCAGAAACGTAATTTGCACAGTATCATACAGGATGTATGGTAAATAGCAGCACCTAGACTTGAACCCATTTTCCTGACATAAGCCTGGAACACTGCCATGATTCTGTTACTTAGTTAAATGGCCATATAATGGTGCTAATGGGGTTCTGTAAATCATCCCAAATCTAAATTATCTGCCTAGTTCTTTATTCTTTATGCACATCAAACAAGTGGCATATTCACTGTTTGGGGGCAGAACTACTTTCTCTACCTAAGCGACACTGACACTGCTATAGTAACTCTTTCAGTCTCATAATAGTTAGGTAAATATTCACATGTGTTCTCAGGAAAGCCCAGACAATTCAAGTCATACAAATGCAAATACTTCTGACTAGGGTATTAAATATTTTTTCAATAATTGTAAAGCCCTCTAAGAGAGGATGGAACTTGGAGGACATGAGGTGTTGGAAAGCAGG
The DNA here is from genome assembly GCF_964374135.1 of Grampus griseus. NCBI lineage: Eukaryota > Metazoa > Chordata > Mammalia > Artiodactyla > Delphinidae > Grampus > Grampus griseus. The sequence goes on from NC_139003.1 coordinate 38,340,111, forward strand.
GTGCAAGATGGCCAGGAGCTCACCTTCCCAGAAAAGCCTGCCCAGCATGAGGTAAGAGGACACTGTCAACATCACAGGGAATTTATGGGGCAGCCTGGAGAGGCCCAACAGTGCGCAAGAATGTGGTGACCTGGGAGCTCATGAAGGACCATGTCTACTGTTAATCTTCCTTACATTATCCCGCTAATTTCTGCCATAACACTTATTACTATCTTTTCTTTAACGTTACGTATCCCTTTTCCAGCTACCAACTATAAGTCAAAAAAGGCGAGTATTATGTCTGTGGTTTTCTACCATTGACTCCTCGGTACCTGCGATAGTGGCTAGGTACAGAATAGGCACTAAAATATGTATTTATTGAATGAATGAATGGTGCCCAAAGCAATATTAGGAGCAACGTACACCAGTCAGAATGAGAGCACTGTTAGAGGATTCACAGCTATAACTAGAGGATGCTGAATGAGAAGCTGTGGTCCCTTATTTTGTTGATGGGAAATGTATATCCAATAATACCCAGTTGAGAAACATAGAAAATGAAAAGGATTTTTTAAATTGCAAATGAGATTTTCATTGTACCATAGGAACTATATTAGGTTAAAAGTTTCCTTGACCTGGCTTTATAGATGGGATAGCAGGATTAAACTATCTTAACCCTTTCATGTTTTTTTCATGAATGTTTTGTTATTTGACACATACAAACATTCTATTTCATCAGAAAAATAGAAGGTTACCAGTTATCTTTATACCTATTCAGTTAAATGTTTGGAAGACATAAACAAGCTTCATTAATTCATATATTAAAATCCCATTATACTCAGTTTACCAGGTATTGTCATCAGCAGATACAACTACCAAATTTTCCTTTGTATTACATTTTTCTCTTTCCCCTGTGACAACAGTGTTGGTATAAAAAACTACAATCATTACCTAAATCACCTGTAGAAGTTCTAGGAATGAAAAATCCTTTTATCTGTGTGCTACAATTCTAAAATGTCTATAATCTGAATCTAACATTTTAAGAAACTCTTCCAACCACCTGAGCCCATGTTCTGTTTCTCCTTTGGTCCTAATTGAACAAACAAGACAGGATTTGTAAATCATACTTTGTAAAAGCTACTAAAGAAACAAGGCTTCTTCATCATTTTACCTTACCTATGCCATTTTCAAACATTTGGTAGTAAAGTGTTCACCTCATCCCAAAACAGAGCCTGGCAGCAAGACCCCTTTTCAGTTAAGCTAATGGGCTCTTATCAGAAAAGAAAGAATTAGGGAATTCAATGGTGCTTCATGGGCCTGATATTCATGAAAGCTCTGTATGAGAGTGGATTAGATTACTACTTCATTTGAATTACAGAGTAATTAGACTTCTCCTTTTGGAAATATTTTCACATATGTGTTTAGAAATAGTTATTTTAATGGAAAGACCAAATTGCCATTTGAAGCCTCTCACTGGCACTCAGATGTCCATTTACTCATTATTTCATTCATTAATACATTGAGTGCCTACTATGTGCCAGGTACCATACTTGGGGCTAGGGTTTCATAGCTAAAACAAAAGCGAAAACAGAGTTTCTGTCCACAAAGCTCTTACTATATGGTGAAGAACTAGACAAATAAACCAGAAGTATAATAGAGTGTGGCAGTAAGTTGGAGATAAATAAGGTATAAAAGAGAATACGTGGATGGGTGACCTAACAGCCAGGACAGCAGGGTGTGAGGGTGGGGGAATGTTAAGAAAATATTCCATGATAAGATGATACACTGACTGAGTCTGGAAAGCCAAGTTTATGTGATTCAGGCAGAGAAAGAAAAAGCCTTCTAGATGCAGAGGACAGCATGCTCAAAGACACAGGGGAATGCAAAAACAGGTTGCTGCTGCTTCAGGTGAAGGTGGTTGGTGAAGAATCAGGAAGGTGTTGCCCAGTGTTGACTCGAAATAAGCCACACCATTAGGAAGATACCAGATTAGGATGCTACCACCTGCTGAGTCAGGAAGCTACCTCTACAGCTACTGGCTCCAGAACCATGCTGCTTCTGCTACAATCTGCTCCCTGCCCCCAAAATGGATGCCCCTTAACCCCAGGTTGTTCAGTTATGAATCCAAGTCTTATTCAAGTGCATCTAATTTATACATAGAACTGTAGCTGCAAGGGAGTCTGGAAATATAGGTTTTAGCTTTCTATTTTTTATACTGTAGAATATATTTAGAATGAGTAGTGAATGACCCAAACCCAATTTGTGCCATAGATTTCAACTTAAAATCACAAGTCAAAATAACTATCCATTTTGAATAGCAATTTTAAGACTGGCCTAAAATTATCTACGAAAAAATTTTTTAAATAATATAAGTAATATAAAATACTAAATATTACAGACTCTCTAACATGAAAACAATTATATATTGCTTTTGAACTTCTTAAACATTCCTATTCTTAATTCTATATATTTCTTGGGTTGAAAAAGACTTGCTATTAGAGAGACATTTATCATCTCAACTCACCAAGCTGAGGACATACTCTGGACAATACTTAATAGCTGTTATATCATGAATTCCAGAATTTAAGGGGATGAGGATCCAATGGTCTAAACCACTGACTGTCAAGTATTTTATTATTTTTACATCATGTTAGGGCCTGTAACCCACACTCTGTTCACACCACATTGCTGAGCTTCCTCTGATCTAGTTATTGCTTTATTACCTTCTCAATTATTTTTATGTTTGTCCTATTATAACCAAAGTTCTAGATATATTAAAATGCTAGTCAAGCAAAGTTTTAGCACTCATGTCTTTGACCTGCAGTCAGCACTTCTAAGGTCACTCTTCTGACAAGTCAGGAAGAATTCTGAGAAATATCACTATTAAAGGAAAGGCAGTATTAGAGGACCCTGAAAATAAAGGAGGAGTAAACATGGGAAGAAAACTAAGAGTATAATGTCATGAGAGCAAAGGGAAGAAGAGTTTGGTTAGATGTGCTTGGAACAAAAGAATTAAATGCCCAGGTTGAAAGAGAGAAAAGGATAAAAGAGTCCTCCCTGGATTTGGCAATTCAGAGATCAGTGGTGAGGAAAGCAGTTTCAGCAGAGCGTGCAGGGAGAGAGTTTGGCTTTGAAGGGGAAAAAGAGAGTGACAGCTAGACTCAAAACATAATTTTGACAGTTTTTTTGGTTTGGTTTGGCTTGATTTGATTTTAATGGGAGATCACGCAACATAATTAAATGACACAGAACACGTTTTAAGAACCAATCCCAATATCTAGTCCAGTCTTGGAATGACCACACTATTTGGCATTTATATGTTGGGCTGACAAAAATAGCTTAAGTATTTCAGGCTTTAGGCTTGAAAGAACCAATAACTCATTGTACTGGGTGTTGTGAGTACTTAGCAGAGTCAAAGATTTGCTGACTGTCCAGTCATTCTGTAGAGAAACCATCAGGGTCACACATACGTTGGGTGTGTCTGAGAATCTGTGGGGGTAATGTTGAATTATTACAAATAAAATCTGAAATTGATTTTTTTTGCTGGTAATTATAGTAAATTAAGGAAGTCTTAAGTTTGTAAGAAAATTCAGAAAATTCATAGGAAGTGAACGTTTTTAAGAGACATAATAGGATTCACAGCTCATTATGGACCAGAGAGACAGAGACAGAGAGAAAGCTCTCCAGAGGGACCACTTAGAACAGTCAAAGGATGACAAAAATTCATCTATTTTAGATTTTAGCATATAATGAACAATTCATACATTCACTCTCATTTGCAAGGGAACTTCGATTCCAATATTATTCACATTAGCTTCATTGTCCTGGAGAGTTAAAGAAGATAATGGAATAAAAATGTTTAAGAGATTATTTAAAAGTTCCATGTGTAGTTACTTTTTATGCATAGTTCAGTTTTGTAGTTATCACTATTTTGTATACTTCATTTTATTTATAAAAATGAGTTGAGAAGAAAAAGTTTTAAATCCCATGTAAAGCTATTCCTTATTAAACATTCTTAAAAATCATATGTAAGCCATACCATGATGGTATAACAGAAATATTTACCCTAAACATTTTGAAAATGAATAGCATGTTCTACATAAAAAAATTAATGGATTAAGCTTCACATATTTGAGTCAAACTTACAAAAAATTGGTCATCTTTGAATTAGTATTTAACTCCATTATTAATAAAGTTGCTAAAGTAATATATTACAAGTTGATAGGATTTTAATGTTTTTAGAGATCTTAGATACTAAGTTCCTCACTCTTATTTACTCCTGAAGAAGCCAAGCTCATGATAGGTTTTTTTCGCTCCCATTTTTTCATATCTTAATTAATTAATTGATTAAAATTGCCAGTAGGACTTCTTAAATTATTTTTTGACAAAAGATGTGTGTGTGTGGGGGGGTGGGTATGGAATATAGAGAAGGAGGGAGGGAAGAAGAGATAGGCATGAAGCTCAGAGGAAGAAAGGGGGAAGACGGGGGAGAGACCCTCAGTATCATGTCCTAGCTAAGGGCATCTTCTCTGCTTGAGCATAATCCCAGGCCTAATCCACTACTCAAGGACATGGCTCTAGCAATTCTCCCTTCTCCCCTCTCTCTCCTGTAGCACCAAGATTTCTGTCTTCCATTGACCACCAGTTCATAGCCATTACATGCATTTCTCTAATCTAAAAAAAGTAACAAACAAAACTCTACTGACTTCAATTCTTCTAGTCAAGACCTCTTTGTCTGCTCTCCTTTATAACAAAATTCTTCAAAGGAGTTCTCTACATTCATGATGCCAACACATCCTCTCCTTCAATTCCTTCTTAAACCTAGGCTTCTGCCCACAATTCCTCTGAAACTACTTGGTCAAGGTCACCAACGGCCTCCATGTTGCTAAATGCAAAACGTGTATGCTCAGTCCTTATTTCCAGATCTGTCAGCATCATTGGACACAGTTGATTACTCCTTCAAATGCTTCCTTCACTTGGTTTCCAGGATGCCACTCTGCTGAATGTCTTCCTTATATCACTGCTTTCCACTCTCCTTGGTAGGTTTCTCCTCATCTTTCCAACCTCTAAACATGGAGGAAGCACCCCTGGCTTCGGTCCTTAGACAATTTGTTTGCTTACACTCATTCATTTACATACCAGGTAGAGGTAGATGAATCCTAAACAGATATCCCTAGAACTCAACCCTGAATTCCAGACTCACATATCTAACTGCCTTCTTGATAACTCCATCTGGACCTCTAGTAGGCATATCAAACTTAAAATGTCCTGAAACAAATTCAGGATCTTCATCTGATGAAGATCTTCATCTGATCTTCATCTTCAAACCTGTTCTTCCTACAGCCATTCAGTAGATGGTAACACCATTTTTCCAGTTCTATAGACTGAAAACCTTGAGGTCATCCTTGACTCCTTTCTCTCACGATCCACATACAATCCTTCAGCAAGTCCTACCAGCTATACTTCTAAAATATTTCTGGTCAAGCCTCACTACCTCCACTGCTAACCCCATGGTATACTGTCATTGCTAATCATAACTTCACCTGTATAATTGGAATAACCTCCCAGAATTTTTCTTGCCCCCTACCCCCAATATCAGTTCTTTACTTGGCGGCCAGAATGATCCTTTCAAAGTGTGAGTCAGTTCATGCTACTCCTCTGCTTAAAAGCCTCCAGTGGTTTTCCATCAATTTAGTGCCAAATCACCACAATGACTTAAAAGCTGTACGTGGTCTGGCCCCCACTATTTCTCTGACCTCATTACCTACTTCTCTCCCTCTCCCTTACTTGGCTCCTGCTGTCCCTCAAACATTCCATCCATGATTCAGTCCTGAAATCCCTGCTATCACTGTTCCCTCAACTTGCAATGCTCTTTTTTTGGATGTCTACATGACCTATTCCCTTACATCCTTTACACCTTTGCTCAAATATCCCTTCCATGAAGCCTTCCCTGATCATCCTATGGACAACTGCAAACCCACCCACAACCCAGCACTCTATTCCATCAACCTTGTTTTATGTTTATCCATAGTGTTTACTACCATTTAGCATACAAATTTCACTTTTCCCTTTATTTGTGTTTTTTTCCAACAAAAGCAAACACTTTTATCCACTTTATCAACAGCCATAACCCTGGCACTCAGAACCAGGCCAGGCACATACTGGGCACTCAGTATCTCTGTCTGACCTTGTATTTAACAACTTCTCAGTAACTGTGTAGAAAAAACATAAAAAACAAATATTTGAGGACAAAATAATAGGGTATTATCTGGAGATTTTCTCTTTGTGAAGCTCTTCTGGGTTTACTCGACTTTTAAAATCCCTTGAGTTTCATCTACCACTGATTAAAGTTAATAAAGAAGTAAAAGCACTGCCAGTTAATGCAGCATGTCATGATTCATTTGTGCATAGCCACTTTTTCTTTATTTAATGCTAAGAAGAGGATTCAAAAACACATTTGATAAAATGAACAGAGTGAGCTGACATTTGTTTCTTATAGAGACCAGTACCAAGTTCAGAGCCTGGCCAAGGCAGTATTAAGGCTGAAAATTATCGTGTCTTCTACCTCAAGTATATGCATATTCTAAAAAATACTAAATTGTAAAATGAGGTTGTAAAAGCCAAACACAATGCTACTTTGTCCAGTTATTCCTATTTCATATATATTTTTGAAACATCAATGCATTCTTTAAAACATATTCAGCACCTTTGCTGTTATGGACAGACCATTTGTTTCCCCCCAAAATTCATAGGTTATAACCCCACCCTCTGATGTGATGGTATTAGGAGATGGGGCCTTTGGGAGGTAATTAGGATTGGAAGAGGTCATGAGGGTTGAGACCTCATGAAAGGGATTAGGGCCCTTATACAAGTCACAAGAGAGCTTGCTTCCTCTCTCTGTTCTCCACCATGTGAGGATATAATAAGAGGTCAGCAGTCTGCAATCAGGAAAAGGGGTCTCAGCAGAACTTGACCATGCCAGCACTCTGATCTCAGACTTCTAGCCTCCAGAACTATAAGAAATAAATTTTTGTTGTTATTAAGCCACTCAGTCTATGGTACTTTGTTATAGCAGCCTGAACAGACTAAGACACTTGCTTTGCTATTGCCTTCAAGCACTTGCTTAGTCTACAATTCAACCCTAGATGCATCAGAAGAGACGTTTACTGAAAGAAAACGTGAGTAACTATTAATCCAAATTGATTTTTTTTTTAATGCTAGGCTGAATCACTAAACAGAACCTTGCCAGATAAGAGTATATTTGAAAAATAAATGTTCTCTCTTTCTTCTCACTGTCATTCCCTGAAGGAAATCTGGCCTGGCTCTAAGTACTAGCTACACTCCAGTGATTCCCGAATAATTCCTTCCAAATAATACCTTCTATCTCTGACACTGCTCTTGAGCTACGGGGTAATATATGCAATGGCCGAGGCAACATACTTTCTTGGCTCCTCAGTCTTAACTTCTCCAGCATTGAAATCTTCCTTTCATATCCCTCACCAGCCTCCAAACCTGCTCTCTATCCAGGCTTCTCCATCCCCCGGTAGCAACAATATTCACCTAGTCACTCAGGTCAAAAATTTTGAGGCTCCCTTCATCCCGTTTTTATCTCTATCCATTTCTTAAGCAAAGAATATACATCTTCATGTATGTCAAGCCTCCCTAAGGACGCTGTTACCACCCTAGTCCAAGATTCATGCTCACATTATTGCAGTGGCCTCCTAACTAGTCTCCCTGCTTCTGCCCTCCAGCCCCTAAACTCATTTCGCATACAGCAACCTGAGAGGTCCTCTTACATGTAGATTATGAAACTCTCGTCTTTAAATTCTCCAGTGGCTTCCCAGGGTCCTCACAATAAATTCCAAACTTCTTCCCTGAAAAAATTCCATGGTCTGGTCTCAGCCCAGCTCTCTGGCCTCAGCTCCAGCTCATTTCCCTCCTTGCTCACTCCACTAGAGCCCTATAGGCCTGTTTTAATTGCTCCTCTGACTTCAAGCTTGATGCTCTGTGGTGGCCTTTGCACTTGCTCTTGCCTCAGCCTTAGTGCTTGTGCTCAGGTCCGTTCGGGACTCTCCCTCTCACTTCCCTCTAGGTCTCTGCCCAAATGTTACCTTTGACCAAGATGGCTTTAATATTCCCCTTAGTTTGACTAAACTTTACATGGGTTTCTTCCTGACTATAGACCCCTGACCTCCCTTTTCTTTGAGCATTTAATTTAGAAAACTTCCAACGTTAAATTCTTTCTCAGTCCCATTTGAGGTATAAATCTTCCAACCTCTAGCCAGTCTTACAACTGAGGAATGTGTTTCTCAAGGACCTGGGAGCCACCCCTTTGATACGTAATCATCATGGAAGGTGGCGCCGCTATCTCCACTATCTTCCAGTCTCTGTGGGTGGACAGGAGCCTAATTTTTATAAGGGAAAATTAGCAAACACAGATGGCCAAATCACTTGACCACCTACCCATAATATCCTCCAGTACTTTCCACTAGCTCACCCCAGTGCTTAAAAATTCTACTGCCTTTTGGGTCAGCAGAATTCACTCTGTTTCCTCTATTGCAATAGTCCTGACCCCACTGCAATAGTCTTGAATAAGGTCTCTCTTGCCTGTTTAATTCTGTCCTGTGCAATTTTTCTTTGACATCTTCTCAGAGATTCTGCTCTGACCCCTACGTCTAGAATAGCCTATTCTCACCATCCTCCCCACACCTAAATCTAGTCCTTCCTGAAAGCTTGGGACTTTTTTCTGGTATTTTTGAACTACTTATACATCCTAATTGTGCAGAGTTCTCTGCTTACATCAGGCTGTAATTAAAGTTCCTATCCCATGTTCACCTCTTTCCACAATCTGAAGCTTTGAGAGCAAAGCCTGGAAGGGGGTAATATTCCCCAAAGGAGCTCAATCTTCTCTGTGGACAAGCAGTCCCATCTATTTTTTCTCTTTGAGGGATACACAAAGACATTCCCTCATTGTGTTTCGTCCTGTCAACCACTCCCTCAATTTCCAGGTAGGCTAGGAGAAGAAAACCCACTTCTCAGCTGACCGTTCATGGCCCTGGATCTCAGAGGGTGTGGAAAAGTTAATTCATCCTTTCATTCAGCAAACATTATAGAGTCATGGGCATATGATAGTAAACAAAAGCTGTGCTACCTCCTCTGACCTCAGAGCCATCATGGAACATCCATTCTCATGGGGAAGATATACTTACAGTTATCACGAGAAAGTAAAATGAAGATTATGAGAGAGGAACTAAAGGGGCAGTAGTAGAAGAGACTAATCAAGGAAGACTGAAACGTAAAAGGTAAGTGGGAGCAATCCAGTCAGGCAAGAATATATTACAAGAAAAGGGGACCATATGTCCAAACATAAGGGTAGAGGACGGGAGAGTAAGGGGGCATTTAATTCAGTACAGAGAAAGGGGGACTGATGAGAGATAAGGATGTTAGGGAGTCTGGGCTTTTGAGGACAATAGCGATGTTGAAAATTACAAGGATTTCTGCTGTTCAGAAAGATCATTCTGATTTGCAGTGGAGTATACATCAGAAGGGACCAAAACTGAAGCCAAGAATTTTATTTCCTAAATACTAAGGACAGTTTTAGGATTCCAGGCAAGATACGTTTGTGGCATGAGTTTGAAAATGGGATGTAGAGAAGTAAATGGATGAGTTAATTATATAAGATTTGGAATTTGGATGTGAGAAAACGGGGGAGAGGGAAGAGTTACAGTTGGTTTCCAGGTTACTCTTGGGCCTCCATTCACTGTTAGGAGTAATACTGGAAGAGTAATGTTCGGGAAAAGGTGTGAGGCCCACTTGTCCTGTTCAGGGCATTTAACCATGACCCGTGTCCTCTTGCTCCCCAGCACAGGTAGGCAACCACTCATAAATTTCAGGGTTGCAAACTACTGTGTTCAACTTTAGCTCAGGCTGTCAATTATATTTTATAAGCTACCTCCCAGTCATCTGTTATTGAGATCAGAGAAAAGGCTACAGTTGTTTTTTATTTTTTAACTTCTTTATTGGAGTATAATTGCTTTACAATGGTGTGTTAGTTTCTGCTGTGTAACAAAGTGAATCAGCTATACATATACATATATCCCCATATCCCCTCCCCTCTTGCATCTCCCTCCACCCTCCCTATCCCAACCCTCTAGGTGGTCACAAAGCACTGAGCTGATCTCCCTGTGCTATGTGGCTGCTTCCCACTAGCTATCTATTTTACATTTGGTAGTGTATATATGTCCATGCCACTCTAGGACGAAGTGAGGGCTACAGTTTTGATGCTTGAAATTGATGGGTAGGATCTTAATGGTTACGGCAAAAGTCTAAGGCATATCTGGTCACCTTTTGAAACTGAACCTTGATAGGAGGCCATAGAACCTCTGCCTTGTTAGCCTCTTGATAGTAAAGCGTAGATTTCAAGATGTGGCTTATAATTGCATTTCACATTTGTCTTTTTTCTCCTCCTTTCCTTTGTCTTTGGATGTGGATCTTAGAAATGCTATGGATGGAGAAAAAGGAAATAAGCTCCCATGGAGAAAAGACTAAAAGATGTCAGCAACTCTTTTCTCAGATAAGAGTGCACAGCATGGAGTTGTTCTTTTCTATGCCTATAGCTGGTCAGGCAGCTACATTACACTTGACGGATACATTTCAGATGGATTATTTCCTTTTTGGAACACTGGACCTTTTTTCACATTGACTCACAACGGGCAAAAGGTTAGAAAATAGGAAGGGTACTAGTAATTGAATGTTCCTTTTAGAACATAGACAGGTCACAGGGGCTGAATGGCAGAAACAGGTTTTCATGCTGAGTCAACTTCCACAACCCAGGTTAAGTTGCTACTAAGGGATTTCTGATCAAATGAAAGTACTGGAGCTTTAGATTTAAAAAAAGATGCTTATTTACATTACAGTGATGAATGTCTGAGAGAATGATGTCTACATAATCAGTAAAAGCAAATAACAACAAAAGTCATCAAGTCACTGTGGGTACTTTATGGCACAGGGAGAGTTGCTGCGCTGGGAAGTTCCAAATCCAGCACAAACACTGAGTAAGCAAGAGACATCCAGTAAAATTCACTTAGTGCCTCATCATTTTTACACACAAATATATTAAGTTCATTTCCAGGATGAACAGAAGATAGACAAAGGAATAGAAATATTAATATATATAGGATCTCTGGAATTGAGCATATATATATTTCTGGGTTTTTATAATTTTCAGTCCATCGACAGAGGAATGGATAAAGAAGATGGAATACATATATACAATGGAATATTACTCATCCATTAAAGAGAATGAAATAATGCCATTTGCAGCAACATGGATGGACCTATAGATTGCCATAATCTAGGTGAAGTAAGTCTAACAGAGTGAAGTAAGTCAAACAGAGAAAGAGAAATATCATATGATATTGCTTACATGCAGAATCTAAAAAAGAAAAGATACAAATGAACTTATTTACAAAACAGAAACACACTCATACACTTAGACAATGAACTTATGGTTATGGGGGAGAGGGTGGGGGAAAGGGATAGCTAGGGAGTTTGGGATTGACATGTACACACTGCTATATTTAAAATGGATAACCACCAAGGACCTACTGTATAGCACAGAATACACTGCTCGATATTATATAACAACCTAAATGGGAAAAGAATTTGAAAAAGAATAGATACATGTATATGTATAAGTGAATCACTTTGCTGTATACCTGAAACTATCACAACATTGTTAATCAGCTATACTTGAATATAAAATAAAAAGTTAAAAAATAAAATAAAAATTTCAAAGATCTTTTTCTACTGGCCTTGGATTTAAACCACAGTAACTAATGTGGCTACTTTGGTCATGCTAAATTAAGGAACTTGCAAATTTCAAGAAAATAAAATCGTTCTACTTATGGTAATGCAACAGTTCAAAAGTCCTAATAAAAACAAATTTTGCTCGTCTGATGCCAGCTTATAATGATTTCTTGTGCTAGTTGTTTTCAAATAAAAATACATTAGTGAAAGAAAAACTCTGGAACTAAAATTGAATGCACTTCTATACATGTTTAATCTTTATTTGTAAACTGACCTTGAATAACATTAAGCAATAATCTAGAGTAGTCCAAAACTGAAACTCAGGTTATTGAACAAATCCAGAAAATCTAGGTACTATTCAGAAAAATGGTGCATAAATGGCTTTATGTTATCTGCCAATTATGTTTCCCTAATGAACCATCACAAGCATGTCCCACATAAACCCTCCATCGAGGCCCACCATAGCTGTTGGTGAGTTTCTCTCATATCATCACCCCAGTAATTAAAGAAATATATATGTAGTCACCATCATCACTGAAGCCTTAGAACCCCAGCACTTTCTCCTCTCCTTTGAATTTGATTTCACCCCAAATTCAGTTTGTATATAACATACAGAAATCTGCTTTATTTTCAAGGTAAGAAATCCTGGGGCAGGCAAGACAGAATAAGAAGTCTGAATTTCGCGCACCTCTAGAGTAAACTGGCGGTTTCACCTCATATTCAACTTGTAGAAATTTACCTGCTTTTCCAGGTGAGGAATCTGGGGGCAGGCCAGTTAGAGAGAGAAGTCTAAATTCTCATCATAGTGACCACAGCTAGGTCACCTGAGTTAATTCTGTTTACATGAATCTCTAATTCGTAAGGAAACCCAGTCTATTCTGACTGTTTAGTACAGACTGAGGCTGAAACTATTCTCAACAACTGACGTTTCTCCTCTGTGCTTTCCTGATGTACACACAGAGTGTGTGTGTACATGAGTGTAAGGTGTGTGTGTGTATAGCTATCTATACTCTAGGTCCCCCAGGTCAAATTACTTGAATATTTTCTCCAGCCCTTGCTGTTGAATAAACAATGGTCTCTTAATTCAGACTTACTCCTTTCTATTCCAGAGTATACCCAGTCACTTCCTTGAGCACAGTTCTCCATATGCATCTACAATATCTGCTTCTTTAATGTTTACTAATTCCCCCCCAGCTTTACTGAAGTATAATTGACAAATAAAAGTTATATGCACTTATGATATACAACATGATGATTTGGTATACCTTTACACTGTGAAATGATTACCACAACCAAGCTAATTGGCACATTCATATGTCACATAGTTGTGGGTGTGTGTGGTGAGAACAGTAAAGATCTACTCTCTTAACAAACTTTAAGCATACAATACTCTGTTATTAACTATAGCCACCATGTTGTACATTAGGTCTGCAAAACATATTCATGTTATATCTGAATTATGTACCCTCTTACCAAAGTCTTCCCTAGTTAATTGCTATCAGTTATAAAACAACTTTATACAACCCATATTTAGACTCCTATAGCAATAGCTCCTCTAATAATAAAAACTGAGATGATGAAAACAGATATGCCTCTGAAAATGGGGAAATTCACCATAGTGACTATTTTATAAAGTTAAGCAAATCAATAATTTACCAAGGAAGGAATTTTCAGCAAATGAACCCTATCAGTGTTTAGAATCATTTAGCTACCATGGGCTAAATTACATAACCTGTAATTTTGAGTAAATTATGTTGCTATCTCCAGTTTCCTGGAACACAGAAAAGATACTCCATGTATATAGTTTTGGGAATGTTGCAAATGAGAATTTAGTTTTGTGGAATACATCTTGGTACAAAAAGGCCCTAACCTAGGATGAATGAACTGATTAAGGAAGAGCTAATGGAAAAAAGGGAGGTAGGGAGGGAGAGGGAGAAAGACAGGAGAGGAAGAAAGAGACAGGAAAGGAGGAAAGGAAGAAACGGAAGAAACGGAAGAAACGGAAGGAAGGAAGGAAGGAAGGAAGGAGATAGGGAGGGAGGGGAAAATAAGTGAGGGAGAGGGATAGAGAGAAGGGAGGGAGTGAAGAAAATATAAATTAAAGAAACAGGAAAGTTAAATTGAAAACTACTATAAGAAAATACTTGGAAGTAAGAAAAATCTTTTATGGTGATTTGGTTCAGTTAGACAGGTAAGATTCAATAAGGAGCAATATGGTTGGTGTCCAAAGATACACTCAGGGGAATCAAGACCCATGAAGTCTGTGTTTAAATAGTTTTGCAGAAAAAAAAGTATGGAGAGATGGTTCTGAAGTTTTGTGAAGATGGATCATCTGGCCAACTTGGAAGTAAAACAGAAGCACAGTAAAAATTTGACCAGTGAATTAAGTAGCATTGATCCATTTTAAATAATGGGTCTGTGTATTAGTAAACTATTCTCTATATTGTTTGAACACTTTGGAAACATAAATTGTACTTTGCAATTGGATAGTTCAGGCTCAAGTCATTTGTCTCCAGTCATTAATGTGTAGATACATTACTAAGCCCTCTCACTTATCAGTCAGAGAAATAAATAAAGCAATATCAGATCAGTGTAGAGGAGGTGCAAGATATTAAACCACTTAAGTGAAAGATAATGAATAACATTTATTTTGAACAATACAGAGACTATGTCTTTAAATTCTATTTAAACTTGGAATACTAAAGAAACATAAGCTTTGAGAGTATAAAATGTAAGGAGATAAACACCTAGATAAATCATCACAAAAGAAAATACAACTCATAAAAGTCTTAAGGTCCCTCAAAATGTATTAACTCTATGATATGCCTTCTGCCATTCAATGTTTTAGTAGACATTATTTCTATCAGTATTTCATTAATCTTGAAGATTACAAGAGGAAATTTTCTGCAGAATATGTCCCCATCATGCACTCCTTTAAACATAAATGTTTCTTATGAATCCTTTTGAAATAATTTTTAATTTTGCATAGGCTAAATTATAGTCAATTAATTTCTAAAAGTGATTTTAGCTATATCTTTTAAGGTTCTAATGCTTTGATGTAAAAGTACCACAATATTTAGCTGTAGTTATACCTGAAAATTTTCAATTATAATGCATGCTGATCATCGGATACTGTTTTACTAATAGTCTACTGAGTTTTCATCTTTTTCATGACTTTGGGAAAATTGAAGATTTCTTTAAAGAGAGAATGTGTATGCTCTTTTGCTTAAGTTCAGTCTGGCTATATTCCTGGAAAACTCTTGTGTCTTGCATAGGATTTGAATCTGGTTGTTCATGAATTTCTGTCACTGATATGAAGCTAACCAGTGTCAACCACTAGAACTAATCCATCACGTACAGTTGTCACAGCACAAAGAATGTCAATTATCTCTCACAAAGTAACTGCGATGGCAAAATCAATTCAAGAATGTGCAGCAAATTATCTTCTAAATATAGCATGAAAAGCTAGAGTCTGTGGCATTCTCAAAAGTTGCTTCCCTAAAGAAAAGCCAAATGGCAGTCTGTTGGACAACACACCAGACACAGAGATTTGAGACCTGAATAAAAGCCTTAAAAAACTAGGAAAATTCCATTGTATCTCAAATGGAAGAATCCAAGCATAATATAGAGGTGAAGAAAAGCAATAGCTCTCCGTTATGAGCTAATCTCTTTTTCTTGTTGGCCCACTGAAATAGGATTTACGTTAGTTTTCCAACTGAAGAGAGAGGAAGGAATGGTATCCACCTGGCATGATGTTCTTTTATTCCTGATTTATATCAAAAAATCCAATCTATCACATATGGGGTTTATGTGGATGAATTGTGACAGAATCTAAAACATAGCTTTAAGTGATGCTTTATGTAGAAGGTTAAGGTCAATTGCTTTCGATTAGCATTACAAAAGAAGTAAAATACTCATAAAACATCACTTAAAACGGGGATATTGTTATTTGCATACACCACTAAAGGCCAGATATTTACAACATTTATGTTAGAATTTAGATAATTTAGTCTGAATAAACAAGGGCAGCAGCATGACTTATTTGCTAATGTTTATTGAGCGCTTATTATATCAAGCACTGGACAAGGCAATGGTATACAGTCATAAACAAGCTAAAAAGAATTACTACCCTCATGGAGCTTATACTCTGTAGAATAAAATGTAACTCTTAAGAAACATAGCAGTAGACACCTCTTACAGGATTTCTCCCTCTTTGTGCTTTACATGTGGAGATGCCTACCTGACTATATTAACAATAAAAGGACCTTGTCCTGACAGTGTGTAATTACCCTAAGCATATTGCAATTATTTTGCAATGCCAAATAGAAAAAACAAGAAGGGAATTGTATGAAAGCCTCCTTTGAACAAAGAGGAATAACAGATTTTATTAACAGTTTCAAATGGAGAAAAAACTTGTGTTTAATTCTGTTTAGAGTTTAATGATCTCCACCTGACAATTAAAAGGGAGACCCTAAGAGATCAAAATTAGAAATTCAATGAATATGTACAGTAGAAATTAAAGAAATTGCATTCCAAAACATATTTTATTTATTTTGACAAGTGTGATTTAGTTTCAATTAGTTAAGGTCATTTTAGTAGTACTGTGTTATTGATCTTGTAGAACATTTCACAAAATTGGCTAATTAATTCTTTCCTAGGAAATTAATGGCATTGATGAGCAATTTAATGGGAATGCCTGGGTTTTCAGATTAACAAAATAAGAAATATTAGTCTTTGCCAAACATCTATTTTATTTCTTAATCTGCCAATAAGTGAAAAAGGACACTGAACAGATTGATTTTTCTAGGAGGTGTGGTTTTTGGTGGAGGCAAGAAACTGCATAATCAGTAACTGGTTATTCCATACAAATGAACCACAAGTCAGTCAAAAAGTTATGACATTGCTGAATTATATGATGTATAAGGGGGTGGGAGTGGAAGGAGAAGTAGTCCTTGAACCTCATTGTCTAAGCCATTTTTAAGCGACAGAGCAAATAAATGGCACCCCAAGGGAGCAGTAGACACAGATGTATTAATCTTTCAGGCTTAGAATTAATGTTCTTAAGAACTATGTTTAAAGAATAAACAGGATCTTATGGTTTCCCAGTGACCGTTTAAGAAATTGACATTTAACCTCCTGACTCTGTGCTGCTAGGCCGTTGTTATAAAATCCAAAAAGATGCCACCATGCAATCCTCTCACTCAATACACTATTCTCTTGAGAGGCAAAGAGTTACAGACTGTACATGTCTGACCTTGGTATTTTGAACACTGCCAAGAGCAATATTCTCTTAAATTTTCTCCTCCTAATTAGTACAAGCTGTCTCTTGCTTTTTATCTCTCTACACATAAGTGGAAATATGAGTCAAAAAAAGACAAATTGTTCTTTGCTCCTTTCCTAGCTGCCACCAAGACAAATGATGTTCCTATAGGTTATGGGAACACTTCAAGTAGCTAAGAGCCCTTTATTACTTTTTACTAGTACCATGTGTAATAAAGGGATGAAGAATTAGCAGTATGGCACATCACTTAGATAACGAGCACCTACTGAAATTTGAAGCATTAGATGTTCCTTAGTCAACGATTCTATTGTTAATTCCTTTATTTTTTTATATTTGGAGTAAAAGTAGTGAACAGAGGGATATATATAAGTATATATACACACACACATATAAATGCATGCATGGGGCTCTAAGTGTGGGTGTAGGTGTATATTCTGCTATGCAATTTGCAGGCGCAGATGTAAAGATAGTCTCAGGGATGATAAAAGGTAATGCCAATATCAAGAAGCATATTTATGCATATATATATATATATAAAACTTACATGGTACATGGCATAAAAAGGTTTCCAAATACATTGGCATGGGAGTTCTACATGACAAGAAGGATAATGGGTCTTAAGGGGTAGGTAACTCTGGGCCTTAAAGTATGGATAGATAATTCTTTGTCCATATGACAGGTAAGTTCACGCAGAAATCTGCCCCAGTACTCCCCATCCCTTGATTCTGCTCCAGAAAAGAGAAAAGTGGAGAACACACTCAACCATATATATGTTTTATAGATGTGAAACAAAAGTAGCATGGAAAATATACACAAACACTGACAACAGTGTGAACTATGGAGGGGGATGATATGGAAGAATGCAACCAGAAGTGGTGGTTAAGGACCCTTTTACTCTTTCCACAATGATTTCTTTTCCTTTTGACAAGTAAAAATTTTGCAATAAAAGATGATAAATTAACTGTTTTTCACTATGAGTGGCAAGAATATGGATGCTTATTATATTACTAATTATTTTACTCTTTTATTTTTTTAAAGGATTGATGGAATTTCCATAGTTATACAGAAAGGGAATGGAGAAAGTCCATAGGACATATTGAAGAAATGGTCACTAATTCAGCAAGGTCATCAAGATATATAAATCAGAAAGTATCATTGTGGACTTTTTTTTTTACCAGAGTAAGAAATCTCGATTTTCTTCAATAAGCAGTAAGTAGCCTTATAAAGCTTTTGAAAAATATGACATAATAGTAGTTGTTTCTTAAGATACTAAACCTAACAAAAAATTCCTAAAAGGTTCAATTCTTGAAATCTGCATATATTCATCATGTGTTGATTTAACCCAATGCTTTTTCCTGGGCTAGGGAACCGAGAGAGGCAAAGGTAACAGGGGTTACTCTATTTGAATTATTCAGTGAGATGTTAATAAGGGACT
The DNA here is from genome assembly GCF_964374135.1 of Grampus griseus. NCBI lineage: Eukaryota > Metazoa > Chordata > Mammalia > Artiodactyla > Delphinidae > Grampus > Grampus griseus. The sequence goes on from NC_139003.1 coordinate 38,358,611, forward strand.
GAACTAAGTGGCAGCAGGACACAATAGATGAAAGAGGTATAACTGATTGATTGGACTTAGCAAAGGGTTAGAGAGGAGCCGAGAACATCTCTTAAGTAATTGGTAATGTTAAGGGCAAAAAAGGAAATTGGAGTTTTTTTAAAAGATGAGAGATATTACAGCTTCTTTATCTGCCAATGGGAATGACAAGATAAGAAGAAAAAATGGGTGCTGCAGGAGAGAAGGGTCTCTTACAGGAGCCATGTCCTGTGGTAGGCAGAAAGGATGGAACCCAGTGCCTTTATCAAGGCCCTACCCTTAGATAGTGTCACTGGGAGTTCCTCCATCATCACTACACATGTAGATGGGTAGATTGGAGATGTTCCTGTGCGACTGTTCCCTTCTGATTGTTTCTATGTTCAAATAGCATGCAAGTTTGATAGCTCAAAAAGAAGAGAATGGTAGAAATGGATGTTTGACAAAGAAGAAGTGAAATAGTCATCTAGGAGAGTAAGAGACAATTTATGAAGGAAATGTAAAGGGTTGCTGGACAGAGCTAGGATCCAACTTGAGGATAATGCTCATTTATTTAAGATCAGGGAATATTGGTGTACACTATTCTCCAGACATGAGTAGATGCAAAAGAGGCTAAAAATTGAATATGACTGGAGTTGGGTTTTGCAGGCATATAAGAAGATGCAATGGAAGGGGCCAAAGAATTGAAGATGTAAGCAACAGGCAAGTGTAAATATGAACTACAGAATCTAAGTTTGGATGAAGGAATATGAGAATTTTAAGGAGTTGAGAAAATGTTTGGCATGAAAACGCCATGTGACCAACAGACTGAAGATCCCAGACAAGTGGATGAATTGTGTGGGGAAGGAAATAGCAGGAATATGTTAGAAAGATATGAAGGATAGATTGGAGAGTGGGGTGCTTCAAACTGAGATTATGCAGGGAGAGCTATTACTAGTAATGACAAAGTCTAGGATTACCCCATGGGAGTGAGCAGCTGATATAAAGTAGGGAATGAGATTCTAGTCAAAAAGGAGAACAAGGAACTAAAAAGTCAGGAGGTTAACAGGATCATCTGCATGAATACAGAATCACCAAAAATTGTGACAAAGTACTAATGGAGTGAATCATGTGGTAAAATCTTCAAGAAATGAAGAAAAGTGATCTGGGGGTTTGTTAGATACAACAAGTCTGGGTAGTGGGCAATCTCTTGGTAACAACTTCAAAAGAAATCAGGGGTTTTGGAGGAGGACAGAAGGAAAAAAAGGTCTTAAAGAAACAAGAGGAATCAGGAAATAACATTATCTAAACTCCAGACCCAGTAGTTCGAAGGGCATGAGAGAGAAAACCAACACTACTTGAAAAGACAACTCTTTAAGTCATCTCTAGGGAGAGCCAGAATGTAGCTGGAGAAAGAGGAGGAAGGCAATATTCTGAGACGAGGTGAAGTATGAAGGGGACATCTCTGATGACTGACTGTATATTCCAGAGGGCGAAGAAGAAGGGTTTGGGGTTGAGGAAGGTGGGAGATGTGGGCTAGTTAAAGGATATTCCAAGAATGAGCATCCATGTGATGAGATGACTTCAGTATCTTGGGCTTCTTGTGTGACTGACAGAAATCCAGATATTGGGCATGGTGAGGTTAATGCTGGAATTTTCTAAGAGGGTGGTGGTGTCTTTGGTGCTGTGTGGGGAGGAAACCATCTGGACAGGAGCACATGTAACTAATCGTGTCACTTCTTCAGTTGCATCAAAATACACTGAGGTCGGGAATTGCTAGGGGCCCTGAACCAAGATGGCGAAGTAGAAGGATGTGCTCTCACTCCCTCTTGTGGGAACACCAGAATCACAACTAGCTGCTGGAGGATCATCGACAGGAAGACACTGGAACTCACAAAAAAGATACCCCACATCCAAAGACAAAGGAGAAGCCACAATGAGACAGTAGGAGGGGCGTGATCACAGTAAAATCAAATCCCATAACTGCTGGGTGGGTGACTCACAGACTGGAGAAAACTTATACCACAGAAGTCCACCCACCAGAGTGAAGGTTCTGAGCCCCACGTCAGGTTTCCCAACATGGGGGTCCAGCAACGGGAGGAGGAATTCCTAGAGAATCAGACTTTGAAGACTAGTGGAATTTGATTGCAGGACTTCAACAGGACTGGGGGAAACAGAGACTCCACTCTTGGAGGGCACACACAAAGTAGTATATGCATCGGGACCCAGGGGAAGGAGCAGTGACCCCAGGGGAGACTGAACGAGACCTACCTGCTGGTGTTGGAGGGTCTCCTGCAGAGGCGTGGGTGGCTGTGGCTTACTGTGGGGAAAAGGACACTGGCAGCAGAAGTTCTGGGAAGTACTCCTTGGCATGAGCCCTCCCAGAGTCTGCCACTAGCCCCACCAAAGAGCCCAGGTAGTCTACAGTGTTGGGTTGCCTCAGGCCAAACAACCAACAGGGAGGGAACCCAGCCCCACCCATCAGCAGTCAAACGGATTAAAGTTTTACTGAGCTCTGCCCAACAGAGCAACAGTCAGCTCTACCCACCGCCAGTCCCTCCCATTAGGAAACTTGCACAAACCTCTTAGCTAGCCTCATCCACCAGAGGGCAGACAACAGAAGCAAGAAGAACTACAATACTGCAGCCTGTGGAACAAAAATCACATTCACTGAAAGACAGACAAGATGAAAAGGCAGAGGGCTATGTACCAGATGAAGGAACAAGATAAATCCCCAGAAAAACAACTAAATGAAGTGGAGATAGGCAACCTTCCAGAAAAGAATTCAGATTAATGATAGTGAAGATGATCCAGGACCTTGGAAAAAGAATGGAGGCAAAGATAGAGAAGATACAAGAAATGTTTAACAAAGACCTAGAAGAATTAAAGAAAAAACAGAGATGAACAATACAATAACTGAAATGAAAACTACACTAGAAGGAATCAATAGCAGAATAACTGAGGTAGAAAAACGGATAACTGACCTGGAAGACCGAATGGTGGAATTCACTGCTGTGGAACAAACTAAGAAAAAAGAATGAAAAGAAATTAAGACAGCCTAAGAGACATCTAGGACAATATTAAACACAACAACATTCGCATTATAGGGGTCCCAGAAGGAGAAGAGAGAGAGAAAGGACCTGAGAAAATATTTGAAGAGATTATAGTCAAAAACTTCCCTAACATGGGAAAGGAAACAGCCACCCAAGTCCAGGAAGCGCAGAGAGTCCCATACAGGGTAAACCCAAGGAGAAACACACCAAGACACATAGTAATCAAACTGACAAAAATTAAAGACAAAGAAAAATTATTGAAAGCAGCAAGGGAAAAATGACAAATAACATACAAGGGAACTCCCATAAAGTTAACAGCTGATTTCTCAGCATAAACTCTACAAGCCAGAAGGGAGTGGCATGATATACTTAAAGTGATGAAAGTGAAGAACTACAACCAAGATTACTCTACCCAGCAAGGATCTCATTCACATTCGAAGGAGAAATCAAAAGATTTACAGACAAGCAAAAGCTAAGAGAATTCAGCACCACCAAACCAGCTCTAAAACAAATGCTAAAGGAAATTCTCTAAGTGGGAAACACAAGAGAAGAAAAGGACCTACAAAAACAAACCCAAAACAATTAAGAAAATGGTCATAGGAACGTACATATCAATAATTACCATAAAACGTGAATGGATTAAATGCTCCAACCAAAAGACACAGGCTTGCTGAATGGATACAAAAACAAGACCCATATATATGCTGTCTGCAAGAGACCCACTTCAGACCTAGGGACACATACAGACTGAAAGTGAGGGGATGGAAAAAGATATTCCATGCAAATGGAAATCAGAAGAAAGCTGGAGTAGCAATACTCATATCGGATAAAATAGACTTTAAAATAAAGAATGTTACAAGAGACAAGGAAGGACACTACATAATGATCAAGGGATCAATCCAAGAAGAAGATATAACAATTATAACTATATATGCACCCAACGTATGAGCACTTCAATACATAAGGCAACTGCTAACAGGTCTAAAAGAGGGAATCGACAGTAACACAATAATAGTGGGGGAATTTAACACCTCACTTACACCAATGGACAGATCATCCAAAATGAAAATAAATAAGGAAACACAAGTTTTTATGACAGAACAGATAGATTTAATTGATATTTATAGGACATTCCATCCATAAACAGATTATGCTTTCTCCTCAAGTGTGCAAAGAACATTTTCCAGGATAGATCACATCTTGGGTCACAAATCAAGCCTCAGTAAATTTAAGAAAATTGAAATCATATCAAGCATCTTTTCTGACCACAACACTATGAGATTAGAAATGAATTACAGGGAAAAAAACTTAAAAAACACAAACATTTGGAGGTTGAACAATACGTTACTAAATACCCAAGAGATCAGGAAGAAATCAAAGAGGAAATTAAAAAATACCTAGAGACAAATGACAATGAAAACATGATGATCCAAAACCTTTGGGATGCAGCAAAAGCAGTTCTAAGAGGGAAGTTTATAGCAATAAAAGCCTACCTCAAGAAACAAGAAAAATCTCAAGTAAACAATCTAACCTTACACCTATAGGAACTAGAGAACGAACAAACAAAACCCAAAGTTAGCAGAAGGAAAGAAATCATAAAGATCAGAGCAGAAATAAATGAAATAGAAACAAAGAAAACAATAGCAAAGATCAATAAACCTAAAACCTGGTTCTTTGAGAAGATAAACAAAATTGATAAACCATTAGCCAGACTCATCAAGAAAAAGGGGAGAAGACTCAAATCAATAAAATTAGAAATGAAAAAGGAGAAGTTACAACAGACACCACAGAAATACAAAGCATCCTAAGAGACTACTACAAGCAACTCTATGCCAATAAAATGTACAACTTGGAAGAAATGGACAAATTTTTAGAAAGGTATAACCTTCCAAGACTGAACCAGGAAGAAATAGAAAATATGAACAGACCAATCACGAGCACTGAAACTGAAACTGTGATTAAAAATCTTCGAACAAACAAAAGTCCAGGATCAGAGGGCTTCACAGGCAAATTCTATCAAACATTTAGAAAAGAGCCAACACCCATCCTTCTCAAACTCTTCCAAAAAATTGCAGAGCAAGGAACACTCCCAAACTCATTCTATGAAGCCACCATCACCCTGATACCAAAACCAGACAAAGATACTACAAAAAAAGAAAATTACAGACCAATATCACTGATGAATATAGATGCAAAAATCCTCAATAAAATACTAGCAAACAGAATCCAACAACACATTAAAAGGATCATACACCACGATTAGGTGGGATTTATCCCAGGGATGCAAGGATTCTTCAATATACACAAATCAATCAATGTGATACACCATATGAACAAATTGAAGAAGAAAAGTCATATGATCATCTCAATAGATGCCGAAAAAGCTTTTGACAAAATTCAACACCCATTTATGATAAAAACTCTTCAGAAAGTGGGCATAGAGGGAAACTACCTCAACATAATAAAGGCTATATATGACAAACCCACAGCAAACATCATTCTCAATGGTGAAAAACTGAAAAGTTCCTCTAAGATCAGGAACAAGATAAGGATGTCCACTCTCACCACTGTTATTCAACATAATTTTGGAAGTCCTAGCCATGGCAATCACAGAAGAAATAAAAGAACATAAATTGGAAAAGAAGAAGTAAAACTGTCACTGTTTGCTGATGACATGATACTATACATAGAGAATCCTAAAGATGCCACCAGAAAACTACTAGAGCTAATCAATGAATTTGGTACAGTTGCAGGATACAAAACTAATGCACAGAAATCTCTTGCATTCCTATACACTAATGATGAAAAATCTGAAAGAGAAATTAAGGAAACACTCCCATTTACCACTGCAACAAAAAAAATAAAATACCAAGGAAGAAACCTACCTAAGGAGACAAAAGACCTGTATGCAGAAAACTATAAGACACTGATGAAAGAAATTAAAGATGATACCAACAGATGGAGAGGTATACCATGTTCTTTGATTGGAAGAATCAATATTGTGAAAATGACTATACTACCCAAAGCAATCTACAGATTCAATGCAATCCCTATGAAATTACCAGTGGCATTTTTTACGGAACTAGAACAAGAAATCTTAAAATTTTTATGGAGACACAAAAGGCCCTGAATAGCCAAAGCAGTCTTGAGGGAAAAAAACCGAGTTGGAGGAATGAGACTCCCTGACTTCAGACTATACTACAAAGCTACAGTAATCAAGACAATATGGTACTGGCACCAAAACAGAAACATAGATCAATGGAACAAGATAGAAAGCCCAGAGGTAAACCCAGGCACCTATGGTCAACTATTCTATGACAAAGGAGGCAAGGATATACAATGGAGCAAAGACAGCCTCTTCAATAAGTGGTGCTGGGAAAACTGGACAGCTACATGTAAAAGAATGAAATTAGAACACTCCTTTGTTTCTACCAAACACATTCCCACCAATTTTCCCCCTCACCCACTGTGCAAAGCTGCCTGGAGAGTTATGTGTATAAGGTGAGCTCATCAAACTTGGACAAAGGGAAAAAGAAAGGCTCTGTCCTGGAGAGAAGTTTTTGGCTGTATACACAGAAACAGAAAGAAGAGGGCAGACTCTAGGCAATATCCTAGTGCCCCAAATAAGATAAGTGGACTAATAGAAGAAAAATAAACAATGACAAGACAATGACACCAGACTGCGTGCCTCAGTTGTTAGTGGTGATGATAGCAGACAATTTAGAGGTAGGAATTTCTAAATCTCTTTTGGATTCCTCTAGTTTAGATAGTTTAAATAGGGCTTTTATCTTTTCTACTGGCATATTCATATAGGAACTACAAAAACTAGTGGTCGCTAATGGCTTTGATTTTGAAACTTTGAATCCTTTTGCAATGCGAAACTACACATTGACTACCAAAACCAAAACTTGGATGGCCACATGTGGTCTTTAAAAACGACTGAACATGTGAACACAAACGGTCTCTCTTTTCTCCTACTGTCAAGGCCTTAATCAGATAAACTGACATTACCTGAATTTTGACTTACTTTACAGAGCAAACCAATTCAATGAAAAAATGTGAACTAGCCATTCATCATAGATAGGACAAAGCCCAGATTAGGAGTAAGGAAAAGCAAGATGATCATTTCACATCCTTGAGGTCTCCAGGCATTCGTAGAGTACCTCCTACACTAGCAGGCCCAACGACATTCACAAAGTAAGCCCTTCTGAAGTCGTCAGTGTGTACTCTCACCTCCCACTCGAGAGGTCTGTGTTTAGTGACAGTCATCTCATAAAAGCTCCTTAGGCAACATCGTGTGTGTCAAGGTTGATAAAACAATATTAACATTTGTGTTTCCTGACTCTCAAGTCTATATTGTCAATTTAAACATCCAAATGCTGTTGGTGCTTTCATCTTGTTATGTGCATTTACATATGTATATAAAAATACATCACACAGCATGACTAACCACTTCCTTCAGGTTCATGAGTATACATTTTCCAAAGACAAGTATTTTCAGCTCCTTGATGTTGCAAGTATCCTGAACAGATGTTATTCTGGAAATATGTGATTGCACCAACATCAGCAGTAGCGAGGAGAAAGTAGATGTGACTTCGGTATGCTTAATTTATCATAGTTTTAGCAATTTTCTGAGAAGCACTCTGCATTTGAAGCAAACTTCTATTAGATGGAGATTATTTTCCAGGTATTAATTCTGCTAAACTATTAGTTCCTTAATGGTTCTTTTAAAAAACTGAATAATTAATTTTAAAGGACTTTTTTGAATGTTCCCTCAAAATGTGTCCATATTCATTGTTATCTTTGTAAAACTGCCAAACCACTAGCATAAAACACATTGGTCTTTCATTGCATCGAATCATGAATCATTTTCCTCCCTTAAAGATTTAGGGGAACTCAGTGTGTAAATATTTTAAAATTATTTCCTGGAAGTTTCCTTGGCCTTCTAGCGATAATAGATTGCCCTTCTGGGTCAACCTCATTCCATCCATATGTCCTAGATAACATTAAAAAAATACAATCTCTTTAATCCTCTCAGATTGTAAAAAAAATCACTATCCTATGTCCAACACAACATGAGCATTTTCTCCTTAAACCACATCCACTAGTGGTAGTATGCCGTATCTTCACAAAGAAATAAATTTAAATGCACCTTATCTGCATCCTTTGCTTCATTTCATTATCAAGGCAGAAAACGTCAAAGCATATGTTCAGAGAAGCAAGCCATTAAACAAAGAGGTTTGCACATTGTTTTTCTTAGGTTTAACATTCCAAATCACATAATAAGAATAGGTAAAAATATATAAACCTGTAACTTTATTAGATTCATTTAATTTGGTCACCTTTTCCAAAGTCAGCAGAAAGAAACCAAAAGATCACTGGCTGGAATCAGGGGGCCTGGGTTCTGGTCAATGTTCTGATACTTGCTCTACGAACTTGGAAAGCCCATGCCTCAGTTTCCTTATTTGTAAGATGAGATAACAACACTTCTCCTGTGTACCACACAGAGTTGTTGTAAGAATCCATTTTTGTACACACCTAGATACATAATTTATTAACAAACCTTTCGCCAACTGTGAAGTTAAATATGAGTGGGAATCATTATTGTTGCTATAATTATTATGTGCATAAGACACATGATGGAATCCAGAAAGTGAACTATCATTAGTACTTTGTTGTTCCATAAACTTCACTCTAATAGTTAAAAGATTTATCCATGCATAAGTTTATAATATATTGTCGTAATCAGAGTGTGAATATAACATCCATAAAATTGACTGCAAAGATTCACTACCTTTCTCCAATATGCCCAGCCCTTCTGCTCTTTTCTCCTTACCCTACACCAATAGGGTATGTACAGGAAGCTGTAGTTTTTTATTTATCATCACGACTGTACATTTTTTAAAGTCTTTCAAAACTTAAAATGACCTCTAATTGTTGCCAAGATGATAAGATTTTGATGCCTATGAGGCTTTGCTACAATTTATAATGCTTTGTATGTTGTTCACAGAAGCAGTTAACAGGAGAGAGGTGGGGAATTTATTCCTTGGGAATAGCCAAGGGTAGAATAAATATGCCTGGGACTGGGTTAGAGGTACTCAGAGCTAGAGCTTAGGTGAAAGATCCCCTCATTTGCATTGGCAGAACCAGAAAAAGAGTAATAGATAATAAATTACTTTCCTAGAGCTGCCATAACAAATCACCACAAGCTTCGTGGCCTAAAACAACATAAATGTATTCTCTCACAGTTCTGGAGGCCGGAAGTCTGAAATCAAGGTGTCAGCAGGTCCGTGTTCCTGCTCAAGGCTCTAGGGGAGGATCTTTCCTGGCTCCTTCCAGCCTGAGACGGCCCCTGGTGATCCTTGGCTTGTGGTAGCATGACCCCAGTCTCTGCCTCCGTCTTCACAGAGCCTTCTGCTCTGTATCTCTGTCTCAGTCCCCTTCAGTCCAAGCTAGCAGTGTTTCAACATTCTCAAAAACCTTGTAGGCCTACCATGTATGTCATGGGATCCACACCATTAGACGGGAGGTCCTCCACAGATCTTTCCTGGATAACCCCATCTCTATTACTTGTGCCTGCTGAATCGGTCAGTCAGACACCTGAGTCACATACCTAGTCTGTTCAGCAAAAAGTTTCCGAGCCATACCCTCAGGCTTCGGTTCAGAGCATGCGTTCCCAGCAATGAATTTCCTCATTTTAGCATCCTTTGCAACCTGGGTACCCTGAGAGCCTCCCAAATCATCAAGTGCTGCTTCCTTTTTGCTTAGCAGCTCGTTCTTCAATTCTTCTCTTTGCTTTTGCATTTTACTTGTTTTCCATCCAACAGTAGAATATAATTCAGCCATGTTCTCCGCCACTTTATAATGAGAATCACCTTTCTTCCAATAACATGTTCCTCATTTCCTACTGAATCGTTATCAGAAATAACTTTAACATTTATATTTATATCAGCATTCTGTTCACGACAATGTATGTATCCTTTAAGACAAGACACTTTCTCTACTGTACTCTTCACTTCCTTCTGAGTCCTCATCAAAATAGCCTTTAATGTCATTATTTTCACTAATCAGATCTTCAGTGCAGTTTGGGCTTTTTCTATCATACACATCAAAGTTCTTCCAGCCTGTACCCATTATCCAATTCCAAAGCAACTCGCATATTTTTAGATGTTTTTTTACAGCAGCAGCCAACTTCCTCGTACCAAAGCCTCTATTAGTTCCCTTGGAATCTTCTAACAAATTAACACAACTTTGTGGCTTAAAACAACAGAAATGGAATCTCTCACAGTTTTTAGAGCCAGAATTCCAAAATCAAGGTGTTGATAGGGCCACACTACCTCCAAAGGCTCTAGAGGTAAGTCCTCCTTTGCCTCTTCCAGCCTCTGGTGTCTTGAGTGGCTCCTTGGCTTGGGACTGCATGACCCACACCCCCATATTCACAAGAACTTCCCTGTGTGTCTGTGGCCTCTCCCCTTCTTATAAGGATATCAGTCATTGGATTTAGGGTCTGCAGTCCTTAATGTAAAGGTCCTATTTCCAAATAAGGTCATACTGATAGGTGTTTGGTATTAGGACTTGGATATATCTAGTGGCTGAAATATAGAAACCAAGGTTCAGTTTGGGATTGACCTACTGAAGTAAGCTGTGACTGACCCTCACTTCTCTCCACCCAACTCTGATCATGTGGAGGAGGTACCTCCCTCAGGGCCACCATAGTACCCCCACATATGTGTCTTTATTACTGTACCTACAACATTATTAAATTATTATCTTTTGTATGTAGTATCTCCCACTAGACTCCAAACAGGATACAGCATCTTCAACAGTTCTCCTCTGTTCATGGGCAGAGCAATCACAGAACTGGAGAAGACTGACTTTATGACAAGCCATACATACAGCATGCATTTTGGGATGACATCAATTCCTTAATCAATACTCTTTGATCATGGTTTTTCAATCAACTGTAATTTCTTATATTTATGCTCACACCCAGTCCTCATTTACTTCTCTTGTTCACAAGGATCTCATGAGAAACACATGAGATGTGTGTACACGTCCATGTCCCTAATTGGCTAAGTTAGTAAATCCATCCCATAAGGGAAATAAGTTCAGGTTGACATGACTGCTCTCATTAGAACAACAGTTGAGTTCTCCACACTAGAGCAAAGTCCCTGGTGCCTGGGGAGAAAGAAAGCAAAGAGAAAAAGGGTGGCTGTGTAGTCACAAGCCAACCTAGAGAATCTGTTCTCCTTTCAGTTAGAGGCAAGACAGGCTAAAATAGCTAATCCTCCTTATGATCACATCACAGAGGCAGAAAGTAAAGGCGTACCCCAGACAGGAAACTGCAGAAGGCATTATCACACATTGTTTGAGCACTTCCTTAACCTCTAGCTTGTCACAGGGCAGTGCCATAATTACAGTAGCAGGGATTGCCCAGGAAGTTTAAAAACAAACACTTGATGAAGACTATAAATAATGTGTAAACCTCATAATTATAGACATATTCCTTGAAATTAGTATAACACAGCATATAAGGGAGTGAAATTTTATTATTGTTAACAAAAGATGTAGAAAGATGAAGCAAAACTAAGATGAAAAAGCTAGGAATAAGACAAGCACATCTTTTTACTCAGACCTGTCCAAGTATAGAGCCAGTTGTTCTGTGAGTAGGAATTAGAAGTTAATGCCCAAACATACATTAGATTATTTACATTTAAGTGTAGGATGTCATGATGGTTAATTTCATATATTAACTTGGAAGGTATTTTTAGATGAGATTAACATTTAAATCAATGAACTCTGAGTGGAGCAGATTGCCCTTCATAATGTGGGTGGGCCTCATTCAATCAGTTGAATGCCTATATAGAAGTAAAAAATTGTCTTCCCTGAGTAAGAAGGAGTTTGTCAGCTGACTGCCTTCAGACTTCATGTGCACTGCTGACTCTCCTGTATCTCCTACCTGTGAGCCCACACTGCAGGTCTTAGACTTGCCAGCCTCCAGAACTGTGAGAAAAAAATACTTGTTGTTTAAGCCACCCACTCTGTGGTATTTTGTTATGGCAGCCCAAGCAACCTAATAAGGCATCAAAGTGGGTGATTCTACTACTGCTGCCAGCAGACCCTGGCTTCTCCTTTTCTTCTGCCTCCCAAAGCAAGTGCTTCTCACTGGTATTCTATTATCCAAAATTATATAGGGAAGGGGATTCCGAGCAAGCGAATTCCAGAATCGCTGGCAGTGATGCTGAGCTGACATCATAGTCCAGTACAATTGATTTCCTAAAAACCTAGAACGCTAGAATACCTAAAAAATTGAATGTCTACAAACCTGAAAATCTAGAACGCTAGACAAAATCTAAGCATCTGGATGTTTTCTTTCTTCTTTTGTCAAGGATAAAAATATATACATACTGTCCCTGTTATCTCTAAACGTAAGAAAAACAAATATTATATGGTATCACTTAAATGTGGAATCTAAAAAATAATACAAATGAATGCATATGCAAAACAGAAACAGTCTCACAGATACAGAAAACAAACTAGTGGTTACCAAAGGGAAAGGGACGAGGGGAGGGACAAATTAGAGGTATGGGATTAAGAAATACAAACTACTATGTATAAAATTGATAAACTGTAAGGACATATTATATAGCACTGGGAATTATAACCACTATCTTGTAATAACTTTTAATGGAGTATAATCTGTAAAAATACCGAATCGCTATGTTGTATTCCTGAAACTAATATACTATTGTAAATTAACTATACTTCAATTTAAAAAATAGACAAAAAAAATTTAAAAAAGTAAGTCCACCCATAGAGCCTCACCTTGGTCATGAACTACAAATATGTCTCCCTAATCATTATAAACCATTCTTGCTCCCAACAACTATCCTGATTTCAAACCATAGATCTCTTTTGAAGTTTTGGAATGGAATTACAATATCCATTCTTTCATCCCATACTGTGTTTATAAGATCATTCAGATTGTAGCAAATAGCTATAGTTCATATATTTTCACTGCTATATAGTATTTTATTGTAAAAAAATATCACAATTTACTTATCTATTCTACTGTCAATGGACTTTCAGATTGTTTCCAGTTTTTCATTGATAATAATTACTCTGAGAATATTCTTATACAAGTCTCTTGGGATCGATATACAGTGAACTTTAGAAGATACTCCCCAAAAGTTTTTCTAAAGCACTTGAACAAATTTTACTCCTAGCAGCACTATATGAGAGTTTTAAAATTTTGCCTTCCTGGTGGCTATTCTCTTTTCTTTTAACCACCACTTTATCATTTTCAGGCAATTTTGCAAACTCTTCTTTATCATGTCCATGGCTTAGCACAAAAATAAACTCCAACTATGATGCCAGATGGGAATATTTTTTAACCAGCTGTGACATATTTTAACGTTGGGAAATTTTCTTTTAAAAGTATTGATGTGAGACATAGTAAATCATTGAGTAGCTAGGAGAAACTTAGAAACCAATAACTCAACATTACTTATTATGATGCAAATTAAGATTTTATTCACTGACAATCCACCATGTCCTACTTGATTAATAAGAGATTTTTGCCTCTTCTTACATATTCTTGGGGATTGCTTGATCTTTCTTTTATTAAAGATTCCTATCCTCTAATTTTCTATTAAGATTTCATTCCCAAAGGGCTACTGTACATCTCACTTAAAATATGTGTTGCTGAATATATTATTTTTGCTTGCAATTTTAATTTAATTGTTGTTATTATATATTGATATAACTTTTGCATCACTGTGTATTTAAAAGGAAATTTTAATTATCATTGTACAGGGGTTGTGATCTTACTGAACACAAGGTGGTGATTAGCAGGCCTGGTAGCTACCATTTATTGAAGGCAGGTGTGCCCAGCACTGCACTAAGCACTTTACTTACCCTATCAGGATTCTCTCTCACAATACCATTAAGATGTTGATGCTATGTAAATCAGAGGTTTGTTTTTTCTGCATCTCTGTTTTCTTTCCTCACAAACATTATTCCTTTAAATTTTCCAGAAAAACAAATCCATTTATACTGAAAGAATTACTGAGCAATAGAGATTTTAGCAAAGGTGTCACTGATAAGACAGAGGAGAGTTTGGCTGCTTCACATACAGCCTCATTTGACTCACCTCTTCTCCTGATCTGTCTCATCCTGTATGTCCACTTCCAACCCTTCTTTCTCAATCTCCTGATTATGTAATGTAGCGTCTTTTTTCCACTGGCAACCTAGGCCCCCATTGTTGGACTTTCTTCTATGCCACAGTAATCTAAAAATCTCTTTGCACTAGCTACTAAGAAAATTAAAATTCTTCATTTTGTTATAGTCATAAATCTGTAATTTAACCATAAGTAAACTAAGGTGCAGAGATATAAAATTGCCTGCTCTAGGCTACTTAACTGGTAAGTGTCTGCTCCAGGAATCAAATCTAGGATGATATGACAGGCTACCTCCAAATTTACCAACATATTTTTGTTTGTTTTAAAATATGGATCTGAAACCTCCAGGAAATTTACTAAGCACATGAGTTCTCGGCTGATTTCACTTTCTAGTTCTTCACCAATCCTGAATCACTGTGTACCAATTTATGCATAAATGGTTAATCTCCAAATAAAATGGTTATGCATAAATGGTTAATCTCCAAATAAAATGCATAATTAAAGGAGGCAAACTCTAATCCTAGCTATACCACCCAAGGTAGGACAGACATGATTTGTGTACCACCAGGCAACAGCTATATATGAAAACTTAGAGTTGTCACTGCATATTTATATGATCAGTTGATGGGTGCAGGTTCTTGAAGTAAGTAGAGGCCAGATGATGCTCTGAATAGCAAGTAAATAATCAGACAATCCTAGGAAAATCCTTAGAGTCAGTTCTATGTGTTGGTGGAACTGTTCACCTCTTTCAAGCTATGATTTCATAGAGGCCACAAATCCAGTTTTCCTTTCTTCAGGATACTTCAGTAAAGGAGATGATGCCTTCATTCCACAAGTAGAGTTCAGGCTTAAACTTCAATAGCCACTGACAGGTGTGGTTCACTGACTGATCAAAATCACCTAGTCATAAACATAAAACATCAGATCCTTTCTGGAGAGCACATGGTATGAAAACAGGCAGTGTGACTGGGAAGCTGAGTATCCTAGACACTGTTTGTTTTGGTATCACATGGGTTAGAATAAATTTAAACCACAAAATCATAGTGTTAGTGTTGGAAAAGACCTTATGGTTCCACTAATCCAGTGATTTGTAATGAGCATGTGTCCATATCAAGGTAGGATGAATTCACATGTAGTCTGGAAAAGCTCATTTAAAGTCATAAGTTCTTAGGCATTATTTTTTATCATTCAAGCTTAGACAGTAAAACTGTCTAGAACTACAAGGTTGGTGGAGTAAATAAGCCCAAAGATAAATTGTATATTCTTTTTATTGGTGATTCCACAAAATAGAAGGTGTTACTTCTTTACAGAAGTGGAAGAAGTAGAGTGATCTCCAGAGCAGTGTACAATTTTATCAAATGGAGGCAAGGGTTTAAAGCAAAGATTAAGAAAGAATGTCATGTTTCATACTCCTCAGTCTACCGATGAAAAACTGAGGTTTGTAGATGCTTAAAAAAATTAAAAACTGGCTAATTCTCCACTCTACTAGCTTTTACTATGTAATAGATTACCACAGTGTAACAGCTTGAAACATTTCACATTTACTTTCTCACAGTTTCTGTAGGTCAGAAGTCTGGGTACAGCTTAGCTGGGTTCTCTGCAAGGCTACCATCAAGATGTCAACCAGGGCTTGATTCTCATATGGAGGCTTGACTGGGGAAAGATATGTTTCTAAGTTTCTTCAGATTGCTTGTAAAATTCATCTCCTCATGGTTGTAGGACTGATGCCCCCATTTTCTTGCTGGCTCTTAGCCAGGAGTTGTTCTTAGCTCCTGGAGGTTGCACATCATTCCTTGCCATATAGCCTTCTCACAACATGGTGGTTGACTTCAATCCAGCAAGGGAGAAAAGTCTCTCCAGTCAGCTAAAATAGTCTCAGATAATGAAACATAATCACAGAAGTAAAATCTCATCATCACCTTTGCTTTATTGACTTGGTTAGAAGCAAGACACAGGTCTCCCCTGCCACACACACACTCAAGAGCAGGGGGTTACAAGTGGTATGTATCATTGGGGGTTAACTTAGGGTGTATATGTCATGTCCTCAGATACTTTTAAGAATTTAGAGAAAACTCCAGATCTTCTAACTGCACATGATATTACAGACAACACTGCTAAGATAGGCAAAAGAATCATGGCTCTTCCCCCTGAGTTGTTACCACTGGCATTTGGAACGAGCAGGATCAAGCGCAAGGGAAAGAGATTTCCAAGTGAAGAGGAAAGGTGTCATTGTATGGGAACTCAGTGCGTGTTAAACAACACAAATGCATGGGCATAAGCCACCCTTGTGCCACTCCAGGATACAGAGAAGTGCATGAAACAGTAAGATGTCCATATTCCAGAACTACTTTAAAGAACACTGGGACTACTGCAATGAAAGAAACAAGTTTTAATGTGATTGATTTAACAATTGTTTACTATCCTAAAACTAGAAGTCTGGGCAAATCTACTGCATATTTAATTTCCAAGTTCTGCACATGCCTCACTCTCGTAAAACATTGTGGGTATGTATACACACATAGATACACACACACATTTACTTTAAAGTAATAATGTCCCATAAGGTCATTGTCATGTAAAAGAAAATTGCTCTGATAGTCCTTCTTTCCTGGAATATCATTCCATTCCTTTTTGAAAACCCCGTCATTTTATCTGGTTGCACATCAAGATCCAAAATTACTTCCTCCAGAAACCTTTCTCTGCTAAATTCTGTTGCAAAATGAACTCAGAATATTCGATGTCTAAGGGATTTTAAAACACACCTGAAGGAGTCCTGGTGGCTGAAGGAAGTTTGATTTTTGGCTTCATTTGCCCATGTGCTAAAAAACAATACTCCCCTGAGAAATGGAACAGGCCTGACATAGGTTAGAAATGAAGTTGAAATTCTTAGAAATATGGACAAGAGGGAGGGAGTCCAAAATGAGCTGCATGTAGTCCAAAAGGTTAGCAAGACAATCCACTGGAGGATGGAAGAAGAAAATACTAAAATGTGTGTTTTTCAATAT
This sequence comes from Grampus griseus, assembly GCF_964374135.1. Classification (NCBI taxonomy): domain Eukaryota; kingdom Metazoa; phylum Chordata; class Mammalia; order Artiodactyla; family Delphinidae; genus Grampus; species Grampus griseus. The sequence continues at coordinate 38,375,843 of NC_139003.1, forward strand.
AAAAATATAAGAATTATGTTTTGCTAATATTTAATATTCAGATGGGCCCTGGTCTTTGTTACCCTACATGTTCAATAGTCCTAGGTTATCTGTATATCTGGAGCATCCTGAAGGAAAGGTAAGGGTGATTGACAGTTGATACCTCTATCTTTCTCTTGCTTTTAGCATATTGTAATGCTTTGCAGTTTATTATATCAAGTTAAGAAGATGTAATTATGTTGTGTAATTCTAACTATACCAACCCTGTTGAAATGTCTGGGAAGTCTTAAAAGAATACCACTAAAGAACAATGTATAAGACACCTCTACTGTTGGGTACAGCTCTCTAAATACCACAGAAAAGGATATTGTGTTATTACCAGATCAGACAAAAAGACCAAGCTATGTAAATAATCTAGAAGCTTACTTAAAATATGGATCCATGTCCACCATTGCTAATGCTGTTCTTAATCCTATGTATAATACATATTACACCTATAGGCACTAGTTAATGTAATTCAATGCCATCTTCCATTTGTATTATATTTTATATATATCAGGCTACCTTTATTTATATGGTCATTTAAAACTTATATGGAAATAAACTCAACTTAGAACCCCTCCTTTGACTCATTATAGCATACATTTTAAACCAGGATTTAAACCAAGAGTTTCAATACACAGAAATATATTTAGACTTGGAAGAGTCGGCAGGGTTGCCTTGGAGCTCCTTTGGCTTGTTTGCAACCATCAGAAAAGGGATCACAAAAAAGCGAATGCCTGTACAGTCCTCTTCATCATTTGTGACCTGGGATATTGAGCTCTTGGGATGTCAGAATTCCAGTTCATGAGGCAATCTATGACATTCTGGTCTAGCCAGATGAGGCTGAGACTTTTATCTAAAAGACTGGAAGGAGAGACCTTCAAGATGGCAGAGGAGTAGACATGGAGATCACCTTCCTCCCCACAAATATATCAGAAATACATCTACATGTGGAACAGCTCCTACAGAACACCTACTGAATGCTGGCAGAAGACCTCAGACTTCCCAAAGGACAAGAAACTCCTCACATATGTGGGTAGGGCAAAAGAAAAAACAGAGACAAAGGAATAGGGATGGGACCTGCACCTCTGGGAGGGAGCTGTGAGGGAATAAAGGTTTCCACACACTAGGAAGCCCCTTCACTGGCAGAGACGGGGCTGGGGTGGGGAAGCTTTGGAGCCACAGAGGAGAGTGCAGCAACAGGGGTGCGGAGAGCAAAGCAGAGAGATTCCTGCACAGAGGATCGGTGCCGACCAGCACTCACCAGCCTGAGAGGCTTATCTGCTCACCCGCTGGGGCAGGTGGGGGCTGGGAGATGAGGCTCCAGCTTTGGAGTTCAGATCCCAGGGAGAGGACTGGAGTTGGCTGCGTGAACACAGCCTGAAGTGGGCTAGTGCACCACAGCTAGCCGGGAGAGAGTCCGGGAAAAAGTCTGGACCTGCCTAAGAGGAAAGAGACCATTGTTTCAGGATGTGCAAGGAGAGGGGATTCAGAGCGCCACCTAAATGAGCTCCAGAGATGGGTGTGAGCTGCGACTATCAGTGTGGACACCAGAGACAGGCACGAAATGCTAGGGCTGCTACTGCAGCCACCAAGAAGCCTGTGTGCAAGCACAGGTCACTATCCACACTTCCTCTCCTGGGGGCCTGTGCAGCTCGCCACTGCCAGGGTCCTGTGATCCAGGGACAACATCCCCAGGAGAGCACACGGCACGCCTCAGGCTGTGGCAATGTTATGCTGGCCTCTGCCACCGCAGGCTTGCCTTGCATTCCGTACCCCTCCCGCACCCTGGCCTGACTGAGCCACAGCCTCCTAATCTGCTGCTACTTTAATCCCTTCCTGTCTCAGTGAACAACAGACACCCTCAGGCGACCTACACGCAGAGGCAGGTCCAAATCCAAAGCTGAACCCCAGAAGCTATGCGAATGAAGAAGAGAAAGGAAATTTCTCCCAGAGATCGGGAGCAGCAGATTAAACCTCTACAATCGACTTGATGTACTGTGCATCTCTGGAATATCTGAATAGACAATGAATCTTCCCGAAATTGAGGTGATAGACTTTGTGTGATTTTGTCTGTATAGCTTTACTTTTACCATTTGCCCTAGGGTTCTGTCTGTCCATGTTTTTTTTTCTTCTTTTTTGTATAGTTTTTTAGTGCTTATTATCATTGGTGGATTTGTTTTTTGGTTTGGTTGCTCTCTTCTTTCTTTTTTTTAAAATTACTTTTCAATTTTTTATTTTTAATAATTATTTTTATTTTTTATTTTAATAACTTTATTTATTTCTTTTTTTCCTCCCTTTTCTTCTGAGCCGTGTGACTGACAGGGTCTTGGTGCTCCGGCTGGATGTCAGGCCTGTGCCTCTGAGGTGAGAAAGCCGAGTTCAGGACACTGGTCCACCAGAGACCTCCCAGTTCCATGTAATATTAAACGGTGAAAACTCTCCCAGAGATCTCCCTCTCATCACTAAGACCCAGCTCCACTCAATGACCAGCAAGCTACAGTGCTGGTCACCCTATGCCAAACAACTACCAAGACAGGAATACAACCCCACTCATTAGCAGAAAGGCTGCCTAAAATCATAATAAGGTCACAGACACCCAAAAACATACCACAGGATGCAGTCCTGCCCACCAGAAAGACAAGATCCAGCCCCACCCACCAGAACACAGGCACCAGTCCCCTCCACCAGGAAGCCTACACAACCCACTGAACCAACCTTAGCCACAGGGGGAAGACACCAAAAACAGTGGGAACTAAGAACCTGCAGCCTGTGAAAAGGAGACCCCAAATACAGTGATTTAAGAAAAATGAGAAGACAGAGAAACACACAGCAGATGAAGGAGGAAGGTAAAAAACCACCAGACCAAACAAATGAAGAGGAAATAAGCAATCTACCTGAAAAAGAATTCAGAGTAATGATAGTAAAGATGATCCAAAATCTTGGAAACAGAATGGAGAAAATACAAGAAAGGTTTAACAAGGACCTAGAAGAACTAAAGAGGAAATAAACAGTGATGAACAACACAATAAATGAAGTTAAAAATTCTCTAGAAGGAATCAATAGCAGAATAACTGAGGCAGAAGAACGGATAAGTGACTTGGAAGATAAAATAGTGGAAATAACTACCACAGAGCAGAATAAAGAGAAAAGAATGAAAAAAGAATTGAGACACAGTCTCAGAGACCCCTGGGACAACATTAAATGCACCAACGTTCGAATTATAGGGGTCCCAGAAGAAGAAGAGAAAAAGAAAGGGACTCAGAAAATATATTAAGAGATTATAGTTGAAAACTTCCCTAATATGGGAAAGGAAATAGTTAATCAAGTCCAGGAAGCGCAGAGAGTCCCATACACTATAAATCAAATGAGAAACATGCCAAGGCACATATTAATCAAACTATCAAAAATTAAATACAAAGAAAAAATATTAAAAGCAACAAGGGAAAAACAACAAATAACACACAAGGGAATCCCCATAAGGTTAAGAGCTGATCTTTCATCAGAAACTCTGCAAGCCAGAAGGGAGTGCCAGGACATATTTAAAGTGAGGAAAAACCAAAAACCAAGAATACTCTACCCAGCTAGGATCTCACGCAGATTTGACAGAGAAATTAAAATCTTTACAGAAAAGCAAAAGCTAAGAGAATTCAGCACCATCAAACCAGCTTTCCAACAAATGCTAAATGAACTTCTCTAAGCAGGAAACACAAAAGAAGGAAAAGATCTACAGTAACAAACCCAAAACAATGTAGACAGTGGTAATAGGAACATACATATTGATAACTACCTTAAATGTAAATGGATTAAATGTTCCAACCAAAGGACATAGACTGGCTGAATGGATACAAAAACAAGACCCATATACATGCTGTCTAAAAGAGACCCACTTCAGACATTGGGAAACATACAAACTGAAAGTGAGGGGATGGAAAAAGATATTCCATGCAAATGGAAATCAACAGAAACCTGGAGTAGCAATTCTCGTATCAGATGAAATAGACGTTAAAACAAAGACTATTACAAGAGACAAAGAAGGACACTACATAATGATCAAAGGATCAATACAAGAAGAAGATGTAACAATTGTAAATACTTATGCACCCAATATAGAAGCACCTCAATACTTAAGGCAAATGCTAACAGCCATAAAAGGGGAAATTGACAGTAACACAATCATAGTAGGGGACTTTAACACCCCACTTTCACCAATGGACAGATCATCCAAAATGAAAATAAACAAGGAAACACAAGCTTTAAATGATACATTAAACAAGATGGACTTAACTGATATTTATAGGACATTCCATCCAAAAAAAACAGAATACACTTTCGTTTCAAGTGCTCATGGAACATTTTCCAGGATAGATCATAATATCTTGAGTCACAAATCAAGCCTTGGTAAATTTAAGAAAACTGGAATCATATCAAGTATCTTTTCCAACCACAATGCTATGAGACTAGATATCAATTACCGGAAAAAATCTGTAAAAAATACAAACACATGGAGGCTAAACAATACATTACTAAATAACCACGAGATCACTGAAGACATCAAAGATGAGATAAATAAATACTGAAAAAAAAAATGACAATGAAAACACAACCACCCAAAACCTGTGGGACGCAGCAAAAACAGTTCTAAGAGGGAAGTTTATAGAAACACAATCCTACCTCAGGAAATAAGAAACATCTCAAATAAACAACCTAACCTTACAACTAAAGCAATTAGAGAAGAACAAAAGAACCCCAAAGTTAGCAGAAGAAATCATAAAGATTGATCAGAAATAAATGAAAAAGAAATGGAGGAAACAATAGCAAAGATCAATAAAACTAAAAGCTGGTTCTTTGAGAAGATAAACAATATTCATAAACCATTAGCCAGACTCATCAAGAAAAAAAGGGAGAAGACTCAAATCAATAGAATTAGAAATGAAAAAGGAGAACAACTGACACCACAAAAATACAAAGGATCATGAGAGATTACTACAAGCAACTATATGCCAATAAAATGGACAACCTGGAAGAAATGGACAAATTCTTAGAAAAGCACAACCTTCCGAGACTGAACCAGGAAGAAATAGAAAATATAAGCAGACCAATCACAAGCACTGAAATTGAGGCTGTGATTAAAAATCTTCCAACAAACAAACACCCAGGACCAGATGGCTTCACAGATGAAATCTATCAAACATTTAGAGAAGAGCTAGCACCTATTCTTCTCAAACTCTTCCAAAATATAGCAGAGGGAGGAATGCTCCCCAACTCCTTCTATGAGGCCACCGTCACCCTGATACCAAAACTAGACAAAGATGCCACAAAGAAAGAAATCTACAGGTGAATATCTCTGATGAACATAGATGCAAAAATCCTCAACAGAATACTAGCAAATAGAATCTGTTAAAAGGATCATATACCATGATCAAGTGGGGTTTTTATCCCAGGAATGCAAGGATTCTTCAATATATGAAAATCAATGTGATACACCATATTAACAAACTGAAGGAGAAAAACCATATGATCATCTCAATAGATGCAGAAAAAGCTTTTGACAAAACTCAACACCCATTTATGATAAAAGTCCTCCAGAAAGTAGGCACAGAGGGAACATACCTCAACATAATAAAGGCCATTTATGACAAACCCACAGCCAACCTCGTTCTCAATGGTGAAAAGCTGAAACCATTTCCTCTAAGATCAGGAACAAGACAAGGTTTTCCACTCTCACCACTATTATTCAACATAGTTTTGGAATTTTTAGCCACAGCAATCAGAGGAGAGAAAGAAATAAAAGGAATCCAAATCTGAAGAGATGAAGTAAACCTGTCACTGTTTGCAGATGACATGATACTATACACAGAGAACCCTAAAGATGCTACCAGAAAACTACTAGAGCTAATCAATGAATTTGGTAAAGTAGCATGATACAAAATTAACGCACAGAAATCTCTTGCATTCCTACACACTAATGATGAAAATTCTGAAAGAGAAATTAAGGAAACACTCCCATTTCCCATTGCAACAAAAAGAATAAAATACCTAGGAATAAACCTACCTAAGGAGACAAAAGACCTGTATGCAGACACCTATAAGACACTATGAAAGAAATTAAACATGATACCAACAGATGGAGAGATATACCATGTTCGTGGATTGGAAGAATCAACATTGTGAAAATGACTATACTACCCAAAGCAATCTACAGATTCAATGCAATCCCTATCAAACTACCAATGTCACTTTTCACAGAAGTAGAACAAAAAATTTCACAATTTGTATGGAAACACAAAAGACCCTGAACAGCCAAAACAATCTTGAGAAAGCAAAATGGAGTAGGAGGAATCAGGCTCCCTGAATTGAGACTACACTACAAAGCTACAGTAATCAAGACAGTATGGTACTGGCACAAAAATAGAAATATAGATCAGTGGAACAAGATACAAAGCCCAGAGATAAACCCACACACATATGGTCACCTTGTTTTTGATAAAGGAGGCAAGAATACACAATGGAGGAAAGACAGCCTCTGCAATAACTGGTGCTGGGAAAAGTGGACAGCTACATGTAAAAGAATGAAATTAGAACACTCCCTAACACCAAACACAAAAATAAACTCAAAATGGATTAAAGACCATATGTAAGGTCAGATGCTAAAAAGCTGTTAGAGGAGAACATAGGCAGAATACTCTATGACATCAATCAAGGAAAGATCCTTTTTGAACCACCTCCTAGAGAAATGGAAATAAAAACACAAATAAACAAATGAGACCTATTGAAACTTAAAAGCTTTTGCATAGCAAAGGAAACCATAAATAAGACAAAAAGACAACCCTCAGAATGGGAGAAAATATTTGCAAACAAAGCAACTGACAAAGGATTAATCTCCAAAATATACAAGCAGCTCATGCAGCTCAATATCAAAAAATAAACAACACAATCCAAAAATGGGCAGAAGACCTAAATAGACATTTCTACAAAGAAGATATACAGATTGCCAACAAACACATGAAAGAATGCTCAACATCACTAATCACTAGAGAAATGCCAATCAAAACTACAATGAGGTATCACCTCACACCAGTCAGAATGGCCATCATCAAAAATCTACAAACAATAAATGCTGAAGTGGGTGTGGAGAAAAGGGAACCCTCTTGTACTGCTGGTGGGAATGTGAATTGGTACAGCCACTATGGCGAACAGTATGGAGGTTCCTTAAAAAACTAAAAATAGAACTACCATATGACCCAGCATTCCCACTACTGGGCATATACCCTGAGAAAACCATAATTCAAAAAGAGTCATTACCACAATGTTCATTGAAGCTCTATTTACAATAGCCAGGACATGGAAGCAACCTAAGTGTCCATCGACAGATGAATGGATAAAGAAGATGTGGCACATATACACAATGGAATATTACTCAGCCATAAAAAGAAATGAAACAGTTATTTGTAGTGAGGTGGATGGACCTAGAGTCTGTCATACAGAGTGAAGTAAGTCAGAAAGAGAAAAACAAATACCGTATGCTAACACATATATATGGAACTGAAAAAAAAAAAAGGTTCTGAAGAACCTAGGGGCAGGACAGGAATAAAGACGCAGATGTAGAGAATGGACATGAGGACATGGGGAGGGGGACGGGTAAACTGGGAAGAAGTAAGAGAGTGGCATGGACATATATACACTACCAAATGTAAAATAGATAGCTAGTGGGAAGCAGCCACATAGCACAGGGAGATCAACTCAGTGCTTTGTGACCACCTAGAGGGATGGGGTAGTGAGGGTGGGAGGGAGACGCAAGTGGGAGGAGATATGGGGATATATGTATATGTATAGCTGATTCACTTTGTTATAAAGCAGAAACTAACACACCATTGTAAAGCAATTATACTCCAATAAAGATGTTAAAAATAAAATAAAATAGAAAAAATATATATATACATTTAATAACTTTAATCACTTTGTTCAGTAAAAAGTGTCATTATTTAAATATTTTGGCAAGAGGAAAATGTCTTCAGTCAAAAAATAAAATAAACATGACATTTAAAATGTTCTCATTTTTCTCATCTTCTGGATTTCTATTTTATGTGTGCTATAACGTACATAATATATTAGAACATAGTAATATGTATGTAACTTAAAAATAAATATAATAGCTTTATTAGAGCTGTGAACTCAAAATTTTGGAAACCCTTGGTTTAGATTCTTGCTTGTTACTTGAGTACCTACTCATAAAAGCTATTATTATTTTTTTTTTGCTTCCTTAAATTGCTCAGGCACAATTTGTCAAACTATGTTCCTGTAAGTTAATCTTTTATTTGGGAAAAAAGAAGTTAAACAAATCATTTTTTTATAATGGAAACATCTCAAAACCTCCCATATGCTGACATGTCAAGTGAATTTCTGATAGGAGGTTTGAATGTACAGCATCTCCTAATTTTATTAATCCATCAAACCCTATTTTCTTAAAGCATCTCACAGAATCGATGTTCCAAATAACAGATTTTAGAAGACACTGGAAAACATGCTTTGGTTTTATCCATCTATTTGTAGAACTCATAAATATTTCTGTAGCTCCAATCTTGATAAAAGTAAAGCTCACCTATGGAGCCTCTTCTATCTACTTCCTGTGTTAAACAAGCCTTCCTCAATCAACCACTCTGTGCCTACATTTCAACTCCTAACTGTCCCAATCCACCACCCTCATCCTTTACGTTCTCTATTCCCTGATTCCCTGATTCTCAGTCCCCTAGTATCTCATTTTTAGCAACTTTCCTTCCTCTACCACAGTCATCAGTTTATACCTAAAAACTGTCCTATCCCATCATGACCAGACTATGGCCAAAGTATTTATTATCTGATCAAGTAACTTATTATAATTATTTCTAGATGTTAAAGGCTTCTTTATAGATGTTCTTGTAAACCTCAGAACTAGAAGTAACACCTAAACTTAAACCAGTAGATTAAAGTAGAAGCGTGGAAACAGAGCAAGCCACCTAGGTAAGAGTTCAGAAAAGTGCCTACGGATAACCCAACGATGCCGGAAACATATTTTTCCGTGGAGCTGGTTCTGTGGTATAGGTAGGGCCTACTAACCTAAAGACAGTTTTCTCTAAGAAACATGCATTTTAGTGGCGTCTTTAATAACGTAACTCGGAGTAATGTTGTCATGTAAGCCAATATGGTCGCATCAAGCGAGAAACGATGCTAGAGAGCCAAGCCTGGGGAGTGTGTTCTTTAAGGTTATTTCAAATCCCAGTAAAGAGACAGCTGCTTATTCAGTCTATGTGTATGGCTGGCTCTGGATTGCCACTTCAGTTCATTGTCACCTGTATCACATAGGTCATTTGCTCAAAATGAATTCTGTATCTGTGTTGGCTATCATCCAGATGGGTCTGTCAGCTGTAGTGACTCAGCAGCAACCCACAGCTCGGCTGGCGTAGGAGAGTCAGTTCTTAGTCAGGATGCATGGATGAAATCTCCCGGGCCACAGTTCTAGAAATCTCACACGAACTCAGAAAGGCTATGCCATCTGATGGTACAGCGAAGGGATAAGATTTACATCAACAGGACGAGTGAGTTGCCCCATAACTAGTGCATAAGCAATTGTTAATCGTGGTACAAAATACAGTATTGCTAAGTTAAAATATGGATTGAAATCAGAAAATAATTACAGCGTTATTATGAATGTAGTTAAACTCTTGTGGGTGAAATTTTAGAACATCACAAGGGGACCCAGCTGCCCAATCCCCATAAATGCCTTGAAAATGTACTCCTTACTGAATAATTTTGTAACAGGAGATAAAAAACAACTTTGAGTTTTTGGGCTGCACTACATTTTTTTTTTCTTGGTCAGCTCTATCCTGCTTTCTCAACTGATGGGAATTAATTTACAGCAGAAATGCTTGGCATACAACATTTCTTGTTGTGCCCTATAGTGTGCTTTGATAGCAGAAACTCTGAATTTCACAGCTCTAGGGTCCCGTTCAGCTTGAGCCTGAAGAGTGTTTGAAAGAAACTTTCATTGGAGAAATTTAAAGTAACACATGGAAAAAAATGTTACCAATTTGAAACCTGGGAATTTCTCATGCCATTAAAAAAAATGACAGATATGGCATTTCCTTTAATCTGTCTTCAATTATAAATAATCTTGATTTCAGAGAGATTGATTTTTTAAATGCGTATTTTAGGATTGATAAAACCTCTAAATACAATTGGCTGCAGATCAAAAGTGACTTAAGCTATCTTTATATTACACTATTTAAAACTGACATGCATTTGACTGGGATTATCAACCTATATCCCTTTTTATATCAAATATAAGTGTGGCTTTTGTGTGTGTGCCCTATAGATGCTACCTCCAAAATACATCTCAATTCTGTCTACCTCTCCTCTTACCCACTGCTTCCACCCATGCCCAAGCTCAAGCCACGATCATCTCTAGCTTGGACTACTAGAATGGCTGCCCAGTTGGTCTTCCTGCTTTCATTCTTGCCCCAGCAACCCATTCACCATAAAGCAGACAACCTAAGTTGAATCCTTTCAATAACCTCCCATTACCCTTCCTGTTAAATCCGAACTCCTCACTATAGCCTACAAAGCCGTGAACAGACTTACACCAGCCAGTTCTCTTGCCTCCAATCTGTTCCTGAGTCACTCTCCCTTTCCATCTTGGCTCCATCGTTTTAACCTTCTTTCAGCTAATAGATCAGGTCAAGATTTTTTTCCTTCCTGAGGGCTTTAGGCTATGGGACTCCTTCTGCCTGGATGGCTTCTCCACTCCACCCTGCTGTCATCATTGTATTCTCTTGGTCTTTAAAATTTCACCTTAGATATTATTCCTCAAGGAAGTTGTCTCTGCCATCCAATTTAAAATAAGTCCTCTTCCATTATTCTCTCTCTCTCTCTCTCTCTCTCTCTCTCAGTCTCCTAATTTTCCTTCAGATCACTTCTTCATAATTGAGGATGATACAGTTATGTGTTTACTTGTTTATGGTATATCTTCTTCACTAAAGTTTAAGCCCCATATAAGTCGGGCTTGGTTTGACTTTGTTTAGATTCTGTACTCAGCATCTACCAGACTAGATTCTCAATAAACACTTACTGAATAAATGAATAGTTTTATACCCTATTCTGCCCACATTTGCCACATACATCCTTCACTCCCACTTCTCTTCATTACTGAGCACATACTTAACACAGCCAGCCACTGTGCTGAGAAAGGTGTATGCATCAACTTATTTAAAAAAGCTAATCAATATGCCTTCTTTTTACTATGTGCTAATTTGCAATAAGGACTTAGGCCCAGAGCGGTTGGATAACTCGTGCATGTTCTCACATCTGTAAGTGATGGTCAAGCAGGCAGTCTCACATTACAGGCTTGAGTTTCTTAATCACTTGACTATGGAGCATCTTCTGTAATGGTAACTGTCCTCTTATTTGTTCTATGCCAGGGGTGCTCCCCAGGAGGCTCAGAATTAGCCTACAGGCTTACTGATGACCAGCACACTCAGAAGCGTCAATTATACATAAGTGATTATCTTGTTATGTCTCCCTTAAGCCTCAATAAAAGGAACCTAAGTGGTGTTAGGCTTACATTACTTCTGTTTGGTCTCTGTAGTAGTGGTTGGTTTATGAATAAACTAGAGCACATCTGCCTGGCAGACCTGCCCAGAAGGTCTGGTCAACTCTAGCTATTTCTCAGATGTCTTTATTGATTTTTACATTGCTTCTGGCTTGTTTTCAGCACATCACTTTAGTGTCTTAAATTGTCAGCCCTCTGACCTATTCAACTACTGAATTGTTGTTCAGAAATGTACTCTCTTGCCCTGCCTACACAACAGAGCTGAATTTCTACAGTGTTCTGATCAGCCTGACACGTTAAAGGGGTGATCATATAGATGTGGTGGAAGTTTCCATGGCCATGATTTAGTAATGCTTAGCAAAATGGGTCTCAGAATGAGGAATGTAGTATTTTTTTATCTTTTATCATTTTATTGCAACTATATTAAGTGACTTATTTAGTTCAATTACTAGGTGTTGAGTACGCTATCAGGCTAGTATAGTACGAAAATACAGTGTTATATGAAAAAATATATAGTTCTCTTAAACCCTGTGTAACCTTACGGGGAAAATGTTTCCTTTAATAAACACCTTAGATAATCATCTATGACAGCATAAGGTCAAGTACTGGAATCAATGTTGCAAACAATGCAATTGGAATGAAAAGAAAGCATATGGCTATGGGCAGGAATTGACGGCGAAGGCTTTAGGAGCATGTAAGGATATCTGGTCTACCATGGGAAGCAGTGTGGTATAATGGTGAAGAGTATAGCCAGGAGCAGTCAGAGGGTCTAGATTCAAATTTGGATTTCTCCATTCACAAACTGAATGGCCTTGGACAAGTTATTGGATTTCTATGGCACCAACTGAATTATTTGTAAATTGAGAACAATAACAGTATTTACCTTACAGAGTTGTGATCAGGATTAACGTGAATAATACATATATATATACAAATTTAATGTAGTGGTGGGACACAGAACATAACATGTAACTGCCATTGGCTCAAAGTATGAAGGATGGATGGTAGTTGCATGAGAGGATGGGCTGGGAAAGAATTTTACGAAAGGAAATAGCACCAGCGAAGACCAGGAGCTGGAGATGAGCATGGCGCGAGCCCAGGAAGGAGCGTAGACCCGCCTCAGTGCAATCCACAATAGTCTAGTCCCTTCTATTGGATACTCTGTTCTACCCATTTGATTTTGGACAAAAAGCAAAGCTAATGCAATTGCAATTTACCAACACTTTCACCCTGTCTCCAAAGAGAATTCAATACCATTCTCTCTTTGAAGGGTTGATTTTCATCTGCACGGCACACTGCTCCATTACCATTCCTGCCAGTCTTCAAAGAGATGCTCTCACTTTCTTAATGCAGGTTGTTATCTCCTTGTCAAATGATGCCTCAGTGCAAGGAACATTCCCAAGTTACCATGAATACAGATACAACTTTCAGCTTTGGGCTTTTGATAGTCTAGCAATTCAAAGGCAGGGCAAAGTAATATGTATGCCTCTGCCTTTTACCCAGTCTATGGTACACAGAATTTTTTTTTTTCATTTTCATGAGATTGTCTTTGTGTCCTTTGTGGCTTTTATCAGCAGCTACAGTGAGATGCTCAACAGAAAAGTTAGACTATATCTGAGCCCTTCCGTAGAGGCAAGGATGAGAAACCTCAAGCTTGCCGCATAAAAGGGCAGGGCATGGGAAGCTGAACTGCAACAAGCTAATCTCTTCATATTAGAAAACTGACTCCTTGTTTCTTTCTGAAAACAGCAGGAAAATTCTCCCTTCATTTCCGTGCAGTCTGTAACAGGGAAATACAATTAAATGGCCTATGAGAAAAACAGTGTTCTCAGAAAGATACTGTACCACTTTACCCTTTTATCTGAGACACTCATAATACCTTCAGAAAGTCACATGGCCAGCAGACCCTTCCAGCCAGGCTTTGCTTTAATCCCTTCTAATCCTCACAGCATCCCTGTTCTGTTGTTATTCTTCACTTTTGGTCCAAAGCACATAGAATGTGTAGAACCCTCTGTACAGTTTGTGTTCTCAAGTATTCCATACTCACTGCCCTGTACCACTAAGATACCCAATCATCCCACACTTGAGATATGACTAAGCGAAAAGAAGGAACGCTATAAACTGTGCTATTTTGATATGCAGAAGCTTAACAGAGAAAGAGGGAGAGAGGTTTCGTGGGTCCTGCTCATACAATCTGGGCTTCCTGGAGAAGCAATAGATGAGTTGTACAGGCAGAGGTCATTCTGCCACTTCTGGCTTAATATTCAAACGGAACACTGGCACATTTGGCCACATTAGACTTTGTCCATTTGATGGCAAAACATTCAGAGCAGAATACAAACAAATCATCTCAACCTCTAGGGTTTTGGAGTTATGTTGACAAAATTCCATGAGATTGGGTAAAATGCTTACTTTCCTTTGGGACATGCTGGCATCCCGCACAGAGGTAGAAACTCCTCTGATGGCGGAGCAGAGTGACAAATAGAGAGCATTCCCCGCCCCGCTTCAGCTTCTGACTGGCAATGTCTACCTTCTGCAGGTAGACAGACAGCTTCTGTCTACCTGCAATGCATTTAGACTTAGAAGTCCTCGAGCAGCCAGTGCATAGACATGGTGGGTTCTATTTCCCCTTTTAGGTCCTAACAAGCCCTCAGCCCACGCAGGCTGTGTGGTGCCACAACAGTGTCCACAGACCAGGACGTGCTCACAGACAAGCCAGATAGACAGTGGACCACCCTATCTTGGTGCCACTCTTGGGCACTGAAATCCCATTTTTAAGTAATTCCATTTTTAATAAAGCCAGACTGCCTTTTGATGATTTCTCTTTTTTGCTTTAAAATAAAATAACTTGCTTAGTAGCCTTCTCATGTACCCTTCCTGAGAGAATAGCGCAGACGGACCATGCAAATGAATACCTGGGGCATCTCTGCCGAGCCCCCACACTTCAAAATTCTGCAGCCAAAGAAGACTGAAAAATGTATAAATCATGATTTTGCTCCTGGGTACCTAGCCACAGTGATGAGGCGCTTAGCATCCTATCCCACCTGCATCCTAGAGGGCCATAAGCTCTTCTGGTTTTTCTGAGGCTTCACTGAAAGTAGAGAAGATACTTTCACTGAAAGTAGAAGAAGATCCATATTTACTATTCAGGACTGAGAAGAAACACGCTGTAAGCCATCCCTTATGCTTCGCTGTCAGCACAGACTTGCAGGGGGAGCGTACTAGATTGGATTGCTTTAGAATGGCATCCAAAGCGATCCTCAAGGAAGAGGCCACAGACTGGTTAATACCTGCAGTGCTCTTGAAAGTTGTCTCAGAGTTCCTCACTGTTAGGAGTCCCGAGGTGATTGTAACTATGATGGTCACGGGTAACACGTGGAGAGGACAGAACTCATATGCGCCTTACATAGTCAACAGCCAAGCTCTTTGTTCTCAGTCAATTTCCCCCTATGCCTCAGGGTAGTCTACCAGTAGTCAGACATCATTTTTCTGATGTTGTGTAGGTACTGGAAGCATGCTAGGGGAAGAGCTGACATCTGGCAGCAGATCCTGTGGGATTTATAAAACTGACAGATGTCACATGTAAGAAGCATGCTTTGCATCTGACACCCAATGGTGTTACAAAAATGTCACTTTTAATGCAAACTGAAAACCAAAGTTTAGCATCCTTTAAGAAAATAAGTTGACATTCTAAGGCATCTCTCTTACAACTTCCTTAAGAATCTATGCTACATTCAAGTTGCAAATGACATGGAAATATTTGTTAGATATTGATTTCAGAGAGTAGTTCATAGAAAGCGGACTCTGGGTTTGACCTAATCTTTTAAAAATTGATCTTGGAGTTCCATGTCCTGTTTTAATCAGGAATTAGGGAACAGTTATTTTGGAAAGAAAAATTATTTAGTTTCTTAATAAGCAGTATGACACTTTTACTGTTCTCATCAGCCCTAAGGTTCTTCTTCTTGACACTCATGGGATAGCAATGTTGTCTCATGGATTCACAGCTGGGTACAAACAAGCTTCCATGATTCTAGAGAGCCACCTCTCCTTTAAACTTTCTGGTCAGCTCATGTGGGAAGGCCCAGAGCATAATTAACACTACTTAAAGAAGGTCTCTTGCCGTTCTGAAAACCCTCAGTCTCTGGAGAAAACAGAAGAGGCAGATCCCATAGGAAGTCTTTTCTTCTTCCTTCTAGTGTTAGCTGTGTCAGGCAGCAACTTGACAGTGGGGACCAATTGTGTAAAAGCACTAAGTATATACTCACATTTCTCATCTAAATCTACTTTCATTCATTAAAAATGTACTGAGGGCCTATTATGTGCTATGCATTAATTTTCAATGTTACAGCTAGAGGAATAAATGAAAAAAAACAAAAATCCTAGCCTTCTCTATTCCAGCAATGGAGATCGACATCAAGATAAATAAAATATGTATCTTGCTAAGTAATGGTAAGTGTCAGGGAGTCAAAGAAAAAAGCCAGATGTGTTGGGGTAGGAAAGGAGTATAGAAATTTTAGGTAGGATATACGGGAAGAATTGTTAAGAAGATAATTTCTGAGTAAATGCCTGAAGGCAGTAAGGTAACAAGCCATGGAATTATCTGGAGAAGGACCACTCCAGACAGATGAAATAGCAAGTGCAAAATCCCCTAAACATGGCATGTTCAGGAAAAAGCAAAAATGCCAGCGCATCCAGAGCATATGACAGCAGAGCAGGAGGAGAGGTCATTGGTCAGATCATATAGGGTCCTAGAGGCCATTGTAAGGACTTCTGCTTTTATGCTGAGTGAGATGGGAACCCAGGAGAGGCTTTTAAGCAAAGTAGTTACATCATCTTACTCATATTATAATAGTATCACATAGGCTGATGTGCTGAAACCAAATTATATTAGAAGCAAGGATGGGAAGACAGCTAGGAAAGAGGCTACTGCAATAATACAGTCAAGAGGTGATGGGTTTTGACTGTTGAAGGTGTGGACTTTCAAGGCAGGGTTGGATTCTAGATATATATGCATATAGGCTGCTTTAGTCAGACTTAATACTTGGTTAAAACGAGGTCAAGCAAACAACTATCAGAAAACCTTTCAGACATTCATAGAATACACAGAATATATCACGTCCTCTGCAAACACATGTAGTAAAAAGATCTACATAAATTCATATACAGTATATTCTCCATACTTATTTATGTTCTCTACTCAGGTTGCATATTTCTTCTTAGTTATCCCATTACTAGAAACATCTTGAATAAACCAAATTTGATGACTTAAATTTTGAGCTCCTTTGGAAAAGCATATTTTATATATGCATAACTTTGGAATACATTTTCATACGTAAATGTAATTACTAAGTGGAAATCCACCATTGTCATTAGTACTTGTAGTCTTTCTAAAATTTCTAATGTGCCTGCCGTAATTTGTGGAAAACACTGTAAAACTCTGGTCCTCCTATGCCATACCTGTCTCAGAGGATTAGTTTTCAGTCCTAGACAAAATATTCGCAGCTCTTCATTTGGAAATCACCTTTTGCAGAAGTGAGCTCCCTGATGAAAGGTAGTGTTCCCTCTCTGGGGTAGCCCATATCCAATGGCTGGTCCATGCAGGGTACAAAGACATAGCTGCTCTGCCTTGACTCACAACTCTGAAGGGCCATGCCAGCTCCAGAGCGCTCTGTGGACTTGACTGTGGCCTATGCTGTAGCCTCATCACGTTCAATTTCTTCCTCTGCACATCCTGCCTTTCTCACTCCCTCACAGGTATCGTTCCTGAGAGCACTCACCCAATAAACTTACTGCATGCAAATCTCGGGCTCAGAGTCTATTTTCCTGGAACCCAAATTAAGACATCATGACCTTATTTATACAACTTTTATTTAATGAAATTGAATACTGAAGCCATGGATACAGCCAAAGTATCAGCCACCTAAATAAAATAAATACTCACCAAAGGGAATGAATGTTAACTATTACTATTTTAAATTTTAATTCGGATCTAATC
Organism: Grampus griseus; assembly: GCF_964374135.1. Taxonomy (NCBI): domain Eukaryota; kingdom Metazoa; phylum Chordata; class Mammalia; order Artiodactyla; family Delphinidae; genus Grampus; species Grampus griseus. The sequence goes on from NC_139003.1 coordinate 38,393,443, forward strand.
CCCAAATTGCTTACTATTTCAGTCCATTATTTACCTTATGGAAAAGGCTTTTAAAATGAAAGACGAACTTCCAAGAGAAAACTCTTTGCCACCGTACAAAATGTATTTCCTACTCCGCAAATTATAGAAAACACACATGAAGAATTCAAAAGATAGATGTCCTTAGAAGTCAGAAGTATATGACAATTACCTGAGCATACATATATCTTGGAAGGAGATTAAGACAGTCACGTTTGAAATTGTTATCTAAGTTCCTCAGACACTCAGCCATTAATGAAATGAGCTTTATACATATTAAAAAAATAAAGTTGTATCTATTCATAGGTGAATATGCTTAGAAGTGCTCTCTTGACTGGGGGTTCTTTCATAAAGTATTTTAAACACAAAGAAACATTGCCTGCCATTGGAGATATCTGTATGCCACTGTCAGTTCATCTCCCTGGAAACAGAAGAGAGGTTCATAATATAATGTATTCTGCTAATAGCAGTAACCCTGATAATATATGACATAGAGATAGCAATTTTAACTATGCACCACGAAACACTTTATGTATGCATTAATGAATTCCAGTAAAACTGAAATACAGTGAGTTGGAATTATTTCTTTTCTCCTTTGTTTGACTAACAGCATCTTGAGATCAGAGATTCTCTATCTCCTATTTTGGCTTTGGCTTGGGAGGGATTTTTGTTCTTTCTAATGTTTTTATAAAAACCAGATAAACAGATTGTTCTTTGGCGGGCTGAGAAATTACTGCATGATCACAATAATTCACTGTAATGAGACACATAAGTAATCTGAGAATAGTGATATGGGAACAGTTCAGTGTTGTTACAAGATTTCACTTGTCATACTTGGAGCTCTATCATTCCATTTTGTACTGTTAGAATTAGAAATAATTTAAAAAATCACCTATTTCAAGTTTTTTCAGAAGAAAAATATCAGGCCCAGTAAGATAAATTTATTTGTCTCGAGGCCATAGAGGTATTTGTTGCAGAATTAAAGCTGGAAATTCAGGTCTCCTTCCTTTCAGGATGGTGAACTGAGTACAAATTTAGCTTTGTCCCCTCCCAACATACCCCAAAGTGAAGGAAGACATATAAGAATCATAATTTTATAATTATGCTAGGACTCTAGAGAGGATATCATCAGCAGGACAGAAATGCTGAGGAATTTCTAGAAGATATAGATGGGCTTCTGTGTCTCTTAAACCTGTGTTCATGTCGAGTACATCTGTCTCTTTCCTGGCCCCATTCAGTGAACCCACCAAGAAGGACCTCCCTTATCCAAGGGGGTGGGGTTTTCCAGCTTATGTGTCTGCTACCTAGTAAATAAATTCACACAAGAGTGAGAAATAGCTCATTCTGCCAGTCTACTTAACAGTGAATCCAGGTTTACTAGGACAATTCAATGTACACGCCTGGAGTCACACTGCCCGGGTATGTAACTGGGACTCATAATTACACTTGCTCATAACTGAACATACTATTTGCATCCTTGGAGACTCAGTTTACTTATCTCTAAAGAATTAATAATAACAGCACCTATGTTTGCAGCTATTATTGTTTGTTATTTTTAATTATCCTTTTTTTCCTCCAAGTCTCAAATATAAATAAACCTACTTTTAAAATACCAGATGGGCTCAGATTGATGCTGAAACCAGAGCAAAGCACTGCACATTCTAATATATGTGCAGGAGAGGATTGACAAAGGTGTGAGCTGTTCCTCCCAATGAGGATGGTAAGAAACTCTGCATTTAGAAGCAATAAGTGTAAAGAACAGGAGTTTAAAAAATACAATGATGTTCAGAATAACTAATTAGAAAACTATCAATATCTTCCAGAAAGCTTGGACAATCAGGCCCTCCCCATCTCCACATGTTAAAAGAGCTGAATGTGGACTTTGTCTTCAGGATAAAGCCAAGGAAGCATTATCTAAATCAGAAGCTAATTTAACTAATCTGGGGTAGGACTTAGACAGCCGAATCTCTTAACAGCTCTCTAGGTGACTCTGGAGTTAAAGGCCATTTTTCTAAGCCAATGGTTCTCAAAGTGTGGGCCCTGGGATAGCAGCATCACCATCATTTGAGAACTTACTAGAAATGCAAATTGTTTGACCCAAAACAATGATGCTAAACCTGCTAAATCAGAAATTGTGTATGGAGCCCAGCAATATGTGTTTTAATAAGCGTTTTGGATAATTCTGATGCATGTTAGTTGGAGAACCACTGTTCTTAATGAAGTGGATGATGTAATATAGAGGACCCTTAATGGCCTGGGGACTTGGGCCAGAGCCTAAAATTAGGGAATAGTATGATGTAACTCCAGACTTATATGATGGGAAAAAAGATGAGGGAGGGAAAGAGGAGGAAAAAGGATGAAAATTTAACTCTATTCAGGAGAAAAAATGATTTATTTTGATAGCACCAAGTACTGTTAGTCGAAGTCAGCTTTCTCATTCATAAGAAATAAATGATGCCATCATAATTGGCTGTCTGACCAAAAAGACCCTTAAATATATATATTTCAAGACAGACTCAAAAGAATCAAATGATAAAAAAATGTATATCTGAATAAACAGTGTGGGAAGCAACCTCTTTAATAAGAAATCTGATTTAATCAAATAAAATGCACACATTCGACCACATGAACATTCTCAGCACCATTTTACAAAGAGTGACTGATTTATTTAAAAAATGATCATGGGGCAAAGGATACAAGCAGAAAAATCATAGAAAAGAAATCCAAATGATTTCTATGAAATGATGCCCAATCCCAATGGTAGTCAGGGAAATGCCAATTGAACCCATATTCCACTTATCAGACTGACAAAAATTGATAACTGCAATAATACCCTGTATTGAAAAGATGCAGAGAAATTAACAGAATCAAATATTGTTGAGAAGGATGTAAATTTCACAGAAAAAACAAAAACAAAAAATTTTGGAAAATGTACATCTCTATTAAGATAGAGTAGAATAAAATATATGTGTTTACACCAAGAAATTCTGTTTTTGGTTATCTACTCTGTAGATTAAAAGTGCAAATATGTAATAAGTGAAAGGTATTTTTACTATAGCATTGTATGTAGCAGCAATAAAGTAAAACTCTATCCATTAATAGGGGAATGGTAGATGTAAGTATTTTTTTTAATCTTTACTATGTACTATTACGATACTATTCAAAATACGTATTTTAGATTGTATCTAGGACCAGGAGAATCATTAATGGTTGAATGATGCCTTTTTTGTTAAAATTAAATGCAAAAAATACTCCTATGTATTTGTGTTTATGTAGTTAATAAGGGATTAAGTCGCTTGGAATTATCATCTCTTCCTCTCCACGCACACACACACACACACATGCACACACAAGACAGTCACATAGAAATTCAAGATGAAAATATAATAAAGTTGCCTTTAGAAATTGAAAATACATGGCTGGACTTAAAATTGAAAAGAGCTCCTTGAAAACTCAGGAGCTGGAAATAACAGAGATACACAGAGTAGTGATCAGAGGCTGCAGATAAATTGTTTACAGCTATTACAGGTACATACAAACCCTAATGCTGAGGGCTGTGGAAAAGGACATTTGAACAGCCCAAATCGCTCCCAGTGCTCTAGCAGCTCTAGCAGCATGATAGAGAGAAACACAAAGGGCTAGTAAGAGGGACTTGATACAGGATTTGAAAAAGTCCACCAACTGACTCTGAGAATAAACTAAGCACCTTATGATTCACATAGGGCCATGGATTTAAAAAAAAAAAAAAAATCAACCACAAGAAACTGAAATTACACACTAATTAACCAAGACCAAAAGCCAAGAAGTTAACATGAAAACAGGTCAGAAATCATGGAACCCATGGGGCCAGATAGAGGGAAATGGAAAACCACTGTCTAGGACTGACTTCACATTCAGACAATTTGCAAAGGAAAACAAAATAATAACAAAAATTCACTGAAGATAAGCACACAGTGTATAATAATGAAGATAGTAATGTACAAAGAAGAAACAGGAACCCTGATTTCTATGCAACTGACAACACTGTGCAAAACATATAAGGCAAAAACTGATGGAATTACAGGGAGCAATTCAGTAATCCACCATCCAAGCAGAATATTTTAAATCATCTTTTAGAAACTGATAGGTTGAACATTTGTAAAGCTACTATAGCTATAGAAGATTTTAACAACACACATTAACACGCTGTATCTACTAGATATTTTAAACTCTACATTCAACTAATTTTCAAGTGCACATGAAAATGTTCAAAAGCTGACCAGTCACTAGTCCATAAAGAAAGTCTCAACAAATCCCCCAAAATAGCTCTTGTAAAGACCATACTGTATTATCACATAACAATTAAATCAGAAATAGCTAATATCAGAACTATTTAAAAATATATGTGTAACTAAAAGTCACACTACTACATAGTACCTGGGTTGACTAAATCATAATGAAAGTTATGAAAAATTGTGTATTTAGAAAATAATAACAAATATCAAAATAGACCCCCAAATACATAGAAACCTGGTATATATAATAGAAATGGAACTAAACATCATGGGGAAATGTTAGATATTTAGTAAATGGCATAAGTAAATGGGATTTCCATATGGAAAACATTAGATCCTTATTGAAAACTATATTTTGAAATGAGATCCAGATATTTTGGAGACCTTAATGAACACACAAAAAAAACCCTACAAAGAATAAGAAGCCTTTGAAACCATCAGAAGAAATTATAGAAGACTATCCTTATGACCTTGACATAGAAAAGAATTTCTTAAACAGGGCACAAACAGCATAATCAACGAAGGAAATATGTTGATAAATTTGAGAATACCAAAATTTTAAAATTCCGCATGAGAAGAGACCCCATAAACAAGTTTAAAAGACATGTTAAAAACCGCAAGAACAGTTGGCAATATATATAACAGTTAAAAGATTTTCACTTAGAATATCAATGAACTACAAATCAGTAAGAAAAGGTCAAATCAATGGAGAAAGTATACGAAGCTGCAATTCACAGAAGAGGAAACCAAGTGGCCAATAAACTTCTAAAATGCTACACCCCCTTAGTAATGAGGGAAATGCAAAAAAAAAAAAAAAAAAACAGTAAAGAAATACCTCTAACTGCCAAAATTAAAAGTCTGAGTATATTAAATGCTAAGGAAGTGGTAGCCAACAGGAGCTCTCATACTCCAGGGGTAGGAGTGTCAAATTGAACCACTATTTTGCATAGCAACACACCAGAGCTGAGGATGGGGGCTAGGGTCTGTTGCAGTGGATGGTTAGTTATAGCTACCTATACACCTCACAAACCCATGCTCTTGCCTTTACAAAACAAGTGTAACACGTTTCTTTCTGTGTACCCTACAAACCTAATACCATACTCACAGGGAGCTCAATAAATCTTGTAGGTGCAGGTAAGGATCCCTTCAAAGAACGCCAGCTGAGTCATTATTCCGGTCTACGGGCTCCCTCTTCAGCATTTTAAAATTAAATTAGGTTCTCAGTGTCCATCTATTTCTGGACATTTCAGTCAGCAGCCCCAACAATGTACATAAAACAAGGTGGTTTTGTCAAATGTGATAGAAAAGGACAGACAACTGGCAATTTATTTGTAACTCCACAGAGAATTTTTCACACATGCAACACAAATGCCAGAGTCCACACCCACTTCAAAAGCTCCCATCATATTTTGGTTTCCAGTCCAGAACTGGTTTGGTTGGCTACAAATTTTTCCTTTTTTTCTTTCTTTTTTTTTTTTTTTTTGCAGTCCGCCAGCCTCTCACTGCTGTGGCCTCTCCTGTTGCAGAGCACAGGCTCCAGACACGCAGGCTCAGTGGCGTGGCTCATGGGCCCAGACGCTCCACGGCATGTGAGATCTTCCTGGACCAGGGCATGAACCCATGTCCCCTGCATTGGCAGGCAGACTCTCAACCACTGCAACAGCAGGGAAGCCCCCGATTTTTCTTTTTTTTTTAAGATAAATTTATTTACTTATTTTTGGCTGCATTGGGTCTTTGTTGCTGCACATGGGCTTTCTTTACTTGCGTCAAGCGGTGGCTTCTCTTGTTGCAGAGCATAGGCTCTAGGTGCATGGGCTTCAGCAGTTGTGGCACGCAGGTTCAGTAGTTGTGGCTCAGGGGCCCTAGAGCGCAGGCTCAGTAGTTGTGGCGCACGAGCTTAGCTGCTCTGCAGCATGTGGGATCTTCCCAGACCAGGGCTGGAACCCATGTCCCCTGCATTGGCAGGCAGGTTCTTAACCACTGTGCCACCAGGGAGGCCCTACAAATTTTTCTTTTAAAAATTTCACTCAATCAGAATGTGACTACCTACTATGTGAAGAAGCAATTCTTCATTACCACTTTCAGAATGCAAAGGAGATAAACGTATGATTTAACTAATAATGGAAAATGAATAACCACTCAAAATATTTTTTTGAATTTCACTTAGGCAAAAAAAATAGTCTAAGAAAATAGAGCAATCTAGGAGAACAAGGCTGTTAATATTAGCCTTAGGACTTCAGCAGATTTAAACACTTTCCTTCTGTATGTTTAACGTTTATAAAATAATAAGCATGAAACCTAGGTGCTGTTGGGTTAAGGTACTCCTAAGAGGCTAAGAACTAAGGGACCTGAATTTCTTCTCTTTTTGAAAAAACACAAAAAAATGTATGAGAAGAAATCAGCCTTTATATACCTCTTACACAGAATTGGTTAATGTTGTTATTTTGTTAAAGATTAACAATAACACGTAATAATAAAAGAAACAAAACATAATAAAGTAGAATTCTTGCTTGTATGACCCTGCAACACTTCCTTTCCCACCCTAAGGTTACTCCTCTGCTATCATTAATCAGGTGAATATATCTCCAGTACTTTTTTTTAACAATTTAATAATATACATATCCATAAATAACAGTGTGTTACTTTCTGAAACTCGCTTTTGTATTCCCTATTGTGTTTTTGAACTCCATGTATGTTGTCCTATACGTTCATCTTAACTTTTATACAGCACGCCATTGTTTGAATGTATTACCCTTTATCCATTACTATTGGTGGATACTTGGTTTATATCCAATTTTTCACATTACAAACATTTTACCTGTAAAAAATACTGAAGTGAACATCTTTGTATGACTTCTGGTAAACAGAAGGAATAATTTCTCTGTTAAAGAGCTAAAGGGTTAAGCATGAGTTCTGGGTTATTAGCATTTTCAGCTTTATTGGCTATTGCCAAAAACACTAAGGGAGTGGGAAGGTAGGCCTTCTCATACAGTACTGTGAGCAGTGAAAGTTGGTGCTGTTGCCTTCATGATAAGGAATTGGCAAAGGTCACCAAAATAAAAAATGCATATAAGCTTTGGCTGCAGAATTCTATGTCTGAAAATATATCTTCACAACATACTTGCTTATGAGTACATACATGTATATTTAGGACATCATTAAACATAGCTTTTTTTGTAATAGTGAATAATTAGAATAAATTTGATGCTCTTTTCATAGCATTTTTACAAGAAATACTATAAACAATTTTGAAGTCTACAGTCCAAACCTCCCTATGCACACACACACACTGAGCAGTTGGAAAAAACAAACAAACTAAGTTTTATGTCTGGTGCTAATTTCAACTGTCTCTTTAATTAGCTCAGGTCTTTAGCCCAATGTCTAGGATTTTAAATCACCCTCCCCTTACCTTCTCTTGCGGGTGATGATGTGTGGTATCTGTGGAACTTATTGTGTCCTCCCCGGGGGCTATGGGGAGGGAGTTTGTGTATGTGTAGTGACCTTTGGTACTACTGACCACCATAGGCATGTCTGTACTGTGTGTCCTGATGGCAGAATTCAAGGTATTGTCCCCCTTAATTTGATTGATCTTAATGATGACCATACATCAATGCTTCATGGTCCTGGAAAAAGAGTAGAGGCCTCCTGTTCTCTACACTTCCCCCTCTGTCTCCTCTGTCCTATACTGTATGTCATAGAAGCTTCTCCAGGTCAACTTGCCTCTATTCATGGCAGCTTCAAAGAAGCTCCACCATCTCTCAGTACAGCTACTCTCAGTCAGTGTTAGGGGACTATGGGAAAGTGTGGATCCCATACCCGGCCTGTAAGAACTGGGGACAACTCAGAACATCTCAGAAAGTCTGGCCTTTCTCCTGCCTAAGTTGACTGCACTAATGAATTTAATTGATGTGGTCACCCCCCAGGTTATTTCTGGAGGCCCCGTCTGTGACAATCTTCTTCTAAACATAAATTGGGATAAAAACTCCAGGCATTTTTCTCAAGAGAAACTCTCTGACACCCTAACTCAAAGTGTGAAGAAAAGGGACTGGGAGCCACATACTTGAAACCCCTTCTTCTGCTTTTCTCCCCATTCTCTTTGATGCAGCCTTTGGGTCCTGCTAGGGCTAGATTTTCTCTTCATTTTCCTACTCTGCCTATTTCATGCCCTGGCCATCGCAAGCAAAAGGAATATCTTCACTATACTATGCAAGACACCCTATAAATCTGAGTCCTTGTAAGTTGATTCTTAATATAATAAATTTAGAATATTCTCTCTATATTAGTGCCTGGCTTTAAGCTTGGTGTTTTGTTGTCAAATTCTATTTTGGAAGTTAGAAGCTGAAAAGGTTCTCATTGATTGCTTGCTGCAACACTTTGTTCCACCCCCCCCACCCCACACACCCCCGCAAATACACACACCACCATCAAGATGGGCAGAAAGGGGCTTCCCTGGTGGCACAGTGGTTGAGAGTCTGCCTGCCGATGCAGGGGACACGGGTTCGTGCCCCGGTCCGGGAAGATCCCACATGCTGCGGAGCGGCTGGGACCGTGAGCCCTGGCCGCTGAGCCTGCGTGTCTGGAGCCTGTGCTCCACAGCGGGAGAGGCCATAACAGTGAGAGGCCCGTGTACCGCAAAAAAAAAAAAAAAAGTTGGGCAGAAGGATGCTTTAAGCTGACTGGAGAAGAGCATGTACGAACACAGGCAAACGAGAAAAGTATATTAACATGTGTCAACACATTACATTCACTCCCCATATACACATGTAACCGGATATTAAGTAGGAGTTTTTCTGTAATCCTAGGATTGCCTGCTAGGATCACAAACTGTGCACAGTGTCTCCAAATACCAAACTTTCCCAAGACAGACACCAATGAGTGGTGTCAGAATATCCCTCAGATATTACCGAGATAGCTGAGTAAGCTCCACTACTCCAACCACTTCACTAGCTCCCCTCCTCTACCATCCTGACACCTAGTCTATCGAAGGGGAAGAATAAGGAAGGGGGAGCAAAATAATTAATTGTTGGAGTTGGAAGAGTCATCAGGAGTGTAAGCTTTACGGGTAACTTGGAGCATTCATCCCCTAAGCGAGGTCAGTCCGTTGTATCATTTCCCTCTTTCTGGCCCAGAGATAAAAGGCATTTCCATACAAATTCCTAGGGGCAGGAAGTACATGTTCCCCTGCCCCCATCCCAAACATGTCTTAAAGTGCTTTAACTGGGAAATGAGATGGGAGACTTCAACCAGAGAAGACAGTGGTCTATTTTTGTGTTTGCTTCTTGTTGTTTATTTGTTTTAATAATGGGAAATGATCAGCAAGTTTTGGAATCTACACAAGTTTTTGTGAAGGGGGTCAGTCACATAGTCTAGAAGATAGGTAATAATAGAAGAAAGATAAAAGTTTTCACATTCATGCTCTACTAAGTTTGGGCCACTTAACAGAATGGCTACATGTGCTTAAAAGTTAAAGACTAGAAGTATATATACCAATATATTAACAGATATTATTTCTTGCTGATAAAGTTAAGGGTGATTATTTTTAGTTTTATTTAATGCATTTGCAAATCTTTCATAAATTCCACAATAAACTTAAAAGTCAGAATAAAGCTCCACTCTTTCCAAATGAACAGATGAGTAGAATGTTACGAGTGTATCAGTCACTATTTCTAAGTTATATTGCTTTCATACGAATTAGTCTTCTACTTAATTCTCAAGTTAAAGAACAATGGTAATCCCAATTGTCACTGTACATTTAGAAATTAGTATTTTCTGAACACCAAGGTAAAATGAAAAACCATACCCCTGATTAGAACCACAAGAAGAGAAATAAAAGAGTTACAACCCTTGCCCTCTACATCCTTGAGACCTGTATTTTAAGCTCTAAAATAATCCACCTGATGGAGGACCTGAGGCTCAACAGAGCTTCAACTAACTCTGGGCACAACTGCACTTTCCTATCTCCTCTCACTTTGGTCTCACTCCTACTGTCTTCAGAGCTTTATTTTGGGAACACCAGGTGCTGAATAAATGAATAAATGACTCATGCCATCCACATGGCAGCCAGCAGCCTCTAGTATCCCCTTCAGGAAGAAGGTTATTAATGCAATGTTGTCATGGAATTTGATCACTCCCTCAGATCTAACTGCATTCTGTTTTCATAACCAAAAAGACCTTCCTTGACAGTCTTAACTATTGTAGACCAGAAAGTATTCAGTGAGGCCAAGTACAATTTTGATCATCTTAATTCCAAGGACACTAATTTCTTAATTATATTTAAAAAAAAACCCCAGTGTTTCCAGATGGATTATTCTTTATCAAATATTTTAATTTAGCAACTTTACCACTTTTAGTGGATCTTATACCACCATGCAGGGGGAAAAGGTTGGAGAAGCAAACTAGATTAATGACTGAATTATTGTTTTATCTTAAGCTGAAAAATCCTTCAGCCAAAGCTATTGAAAGCACAGGGCCAAATTAACATGTAATTTACTCTTTTCTTCTTCATTGGATATTAAGGTCTCTTTCTCATAGTTATTCTATAATAGCCAGTTCTGGGTCATGCAAGGAAACAGCAGATTCCTTGTTCCTAATTCGACAGGACATAATTAAATGCTGGAAAGAAAATTCTCATAATTATTTTTAAAAGATATAAAGAAAGAAAACACAATTTTACTAGCAGTTTTATTGACTGGAAGAAATCTCTTCAATTAACCTCTTCTTCTATTGGCCACAACAATTTTCAGTTGGATTATTAGAAGAGTTTTTGCTTTGTATTAAAATTTTGAATCAAGAGGAGTCAGAAAGGAAAGTTTTCTTGGCACGGCCCCGTACTGACCCCAGCCTGGGGAGAGTGAGTTAGCAGAAGCCCGCTTACCCCCTCTTCCTCTCCCGCTCTCTGAACATACACTTGAAGGTGGCAGGACTCTGACAGAATTGTGCTGATCTCTGATGTGGATGTCCAGCCTGCTGCATTTCATGCTGAGCCAAACCTCAAGCATGAGCTGCAGGTAACGAGTTTACTTCCTTAGGAGTTAAGGAAAGATACGTACATGGTCAGTTCATCAGAAGTAGTCTCCACAATGTCACAACTCAAAACCCCAGCCTGGAAAGCAGAGAGGCAGGGAAGCCTCTGAAACAGAAACCTCTCGTTGCCTCTTGGTCACTCAAAGTACCTGCTCTGAATTCTCCTGTCTCTGCTTTAAATGAGCATCAGAAAACCACAGTCCTGTTGAGGGAGAATGTCCCTGGTTCCTGTGAAACATCCCTCTCCCCTCGAGCCAGGTTTAATTGCAAAACTGAAGAAGTATTGTGACAGGACCCTCCGCATTTTTCTGATAAGGTACAGTTTTTCATTTCCCTCTGGCTTTATGATCCTCGAGGGTGGGGAAGCGCTGACAATGCAAGTCAATGACCAGAGGTGTTGACTCTCCCAGTGCTGATTTTTCTAAAGGAAGGCAGGCAGAGAAAACCTAGGAATTAAAATTGTGGTGAGGAAGAAAGCGTGGCCATGGCAACTGATTTGGATACTTGAGGAGGAAGAGAGGCTTCAAGATGAGTCAGTAATATCTCTATCTAAGTAAGTGCAAATTAAAGAGAAAGATAAAAATGCTTTGTCACCATGACTACATTGCTGGGAAAGCCTTGGTGTTTACATCTATCCTAAAGTTGGAGTACTAGTATTGCTGCTGCCGCTCTGCTACTACTTCCACTACTATGAATAGCAAAAATAATAATGGTGGGTACCATTTATAGAGTGTTGATTTCTATAACCAATTTTTTTAAAATTAATTTTTATTGGAGTATAGTTGCCTTACAATGTTATGTTAGTTTCTGCTGTACAGCAAAGTTAATCAGTTATACATATATCCACTCTTTTTTAGAGTCTAGTCCCATATAGGTCATTACAGAGTACTGAGTCGAGTTCCCTGTGCTATACAGTAGGTCCTTTCTGGTTATCTATTTTATATATAAATATATTCCCAATCTCCCAATTTAACCCTCCCCACCCTTTCCTCCTTGGTAACCGTAAGTTTGTTTCCTACATCTGTGACTCTATTTCTGTTTTGTAAATAGGTTCATTTGTACCATTTTTTTAGATTCCACATATAAGCGATCTCATATGATATTTGTCTTTCTCTGTCTGACTTACTTCACTGTTATCATCTCAGTAGTTCTCACACATTGCTGATATAAGCACTCTCACCATCCCCATCTTCAAGAAAATGTGGCTTAGAAAGATTCAGTAACTTCCCAAAGGCCAATGAGCAAGTAAGTGGCAGAGGTAGCATCCAATGCCGTAACTAAGTCCAAGTCCTCTAGGCTATGCTGCCTCAGGCTCAGTGTCACCAGAATCATGTCGTACTTGGTCCTTCAGGCTTCTGAGAGGCAAAAGCCAACTAGCCAACCTCGTCTCTATTGAAAGCCTGCCACTACTGAACGAGCATCATGTTTCCCATAGTCCAATCACTCCCCTAAAGTGTGCCCTGCTTGTAACACTGCTTATGACAGCTATAATTAAACATTCAGTCAAGATTAGCAAACTTCATTTAAAACAAAGCCTTTTTGTCTTGCTACACTTTTATCACAAAGAACTCTCAGGCTTCTCTGAGATTTCTAACAACTCAACTGGTCCTCTGAAGGCTGTAGGAGGCTGACAGCAAAAATCTCTCCCTTCCAAGGTTTTAATAGCACTGAAATTACAACCCCGGCACAGTCTACTCCAGGACATAAAAAGCTGCTTCTCTCTCCAACAAAGTGCTCTCTTCAACAAAGTGATAAATAAAAGCAAAAACAAAAAATTCTGTCAAACCATGACAGAGTAAGCCAATTAAATTCTTTACTTTTTCAAGAGCGGAGTTTGGTAAATGGCACAATATTTATATGAAGTATTTTTCAAAGTTTAAAGTGCCAGATTATGTGTATCGTCTTAGGATTGTCTATTTCCAATTAAGACTAAGTAGCAAATATTTTGAGCACTCATGTGCAACACCCTATACTAGTTTCAGGGAGAAATACAACACATAAAATGTTGACTCTCCCTTCAAATATCTGTTCTAGTTTCGAACTCCCACAATTCAATAAGCTCCATAAAAAGTGGGTAAAATATTTGAAAAGACACTTCACGAAAGATTATACAAATAGGCAATAAGCACCTGAAAAGGTGCTGGACATTGTTAATCATCAGGGAAATGCAAATTACTAACACAACAAGATATGACTACACTTCTGTAAGGCCTTGTCTTACCTTGTCTTACCTGGACCAACTGTATCTCTCCTGTATTTCTAGTGGGAATATAAAATGGTATAACTACTTTAGAAAAGGGAGGTCTGAGTTTTATTTAAAAAAAAAAGTAAACATATATATGCCCTATGATCCAGCAATTTCATTTCTAGGTATTTACCCAAGAGACATTAAAATATATGCCGACCAAGAAACATGCACAAGAATGTTCAGAGCAGCTTAGTCATAATAGCCTGGCACTGAAAACAGCCACAGATTCTTCCATAGGAGAATGGATAAACAAACTGGAATATTCATATCAGGAAATACTATTCAGCAATAAAAAAGAATGAAATACTGATAATGTAACATAAATAAATCTCAAAATGTGCTGAAAGAATCCTTGTACAAAAGAATATGTACATTCCTGTTTATTAAAAGGTCTAGAACAGATAAAACTAATCTGTAGTAGAAACAAATCAGAACAGCAGTTTCCTCTGAAACAGTGGCAGAGGGGATTGACTGAAAAGGAGCATGGGAGAACTTTCTGGGTTGATGGTAGTGTTCTATATTTTAATAGGAGTTTGGGTTACAGAGCTGTATATTTGTCAAAAAGCAGCAAGTGTACACTTATGTGTTTTTCACTGCATGTAGACTTTACCTTAAAAAGCTATTACATTTAAAAAATTCTAGTTAAAAGATACTTACGCTGAAGTATTTAACAGGAGTTGAACTGATATCTTCAATTTACTTGAAGTGTACCAAGAAATAAAATGTACTAAGGATTAACAGAGGGAGAGATAAATGGATAGATATATGATAAAGCAAATGTACTAAAACAATGATAAAATAGTAAAAATCAATTTAATGGTGGAGATATATATATATATATATATATATATGGTCACTGTAAAATTCTTTCAACTTCACCCCATATGTCTGAAAATACACGTAGTAAAATGTTGGAAAAAACATGCTTCATTCTTTCAGTCTTTACATGAAATGGTTAAAGAGAATGTGTGTAATGAGGAAGGAAAGAGAAAAAGTGGGCAGGAAACAACAGCCAGGTAGATATTATTTTCTATATATAGTTAATCTCCAGTCTCGTTCAACTGCTACAGTCTTTGTCACACATTTAACAGATATTTATTGAGTTTCTACTATGTACCAGACTCTGTACTAGAAGAATTCAGACACATTGATTTGATTGATTGGGTTTTAAAAAGCTTAGAGTACAGTGGGCATCCAAAGCTTTGATATACATAAAACTTCTTAATAAGGCACTATCATTCTACAATTTTTTCTCAGTTTCTAAATTTGCAGTCTTTTTAATACTTGGGGAATGACCAAATTAACCAACAGCACTATGATGCTGAAAGCACTTACATTATAAAAAATATACATAATTATTCTGTAATTTATTATAAAGCAAATATGCAGGACATTTGCTTAATTATTATTTTAATAGAGTACTTTGCCCATTTAGGGAGTTAAATTTAAAATATCATGATAAAATCATAATAATTATGACATTTAGGTAACCTCACCTAAACCTATAACTTCAAATAAAATCAATGACTCCCAAATGTGTATTTTTGGCCAACAGCTTGTTTCTGAGTTTCAGAAACTTGAAACCAATGCCCTGCTAGATATTTCTACCTAAGTATCCCTCAAGTATTTCAAATTCAAAAGGTTCATATATAAACACAATATTTTCTCTCACAGAGCTGCTTTACCCTCAGTACGTTTTAGATTAGTTATTCATCCCAGTCCCAAGAGTTAACCTAATCCCCTGCTTCATATTTATTCACTAATATCAAATACTATTTATTCTAGGTTCTAAAAAACTTTAAAAGTTTGTTTTCTCATAATAAAAATAATGCTATCAAATAAAATTCGGAAAGTACAGGAAAACAGCGAGAAATATAATCGCTTGTGATTTTACTATGTAATAGGTAAAATGCTATGTAATATTTCTACTACTCCTTTTCTTTCCTAAATATAGAGTTTTATAGGAGGTTTCTTTTTTCACTTAGTAATATATAATATAAATGATTCAGTACACTGCTTTTAAAAACTTAATGTTATATCATAACCTGTTTTCAATTATGCCATTTCGTCCTTGTAAACTCTATTTTTCGTTTTTTATTTTTTTTTAACATCTTTACTGGAGTATAATTGCTTTACAATGCTGTGTTAGCTTCTGCTTTATAACAAAGTGAATCAGCTATACATATACATATATCCTTGTATCTCCTCCCTCTTGTGTCTCCCTCCCACCCTCCCTATCCCACCCCTCTAGGTGGTCACAAAGCACCGAGCTGATCTCCCTGTGCTATGCGGCTGCTTCCCATTAGCTATCTATTTTACATTTGGTAGTGTATATATGTCAGTGCTACTCCCTCATTTCATCACAGCTTACCCTTCTCCATCCCTGTGTCCTCAAGTCCATTCTCTATGCCTGCATCTTTATTCCTGTCCTGCCCCTAGGTTCATCAGAACCATTTTTCCTTTTCTTTTTTTTAGATTCCAGAACCATTTTTTCTTTTCTTTTTTTTTAGATTCCATATATATTAAACTCTATTTTTAAATGCCTGCAAAATTCTTAATTACCTAATGTTCTAACTGTTACACTCTGTAATCTGGTTCACATAATTATTTTTTCTGCATTATTATAAAGGTTATTTTAACCAGTCTCCTCTAAAATCTATAATTTACATTGAGCTATAGTTAGCATTCAAATTCAAAAATGATTCACTTCCTTTCTTAAAAATCTATTGTGGGACCTCTGTATCCAGGATAGAAGGAAGGTACCTAATTAACTCTCCTGCTTGAAAAAATTAAAACACTCAACAAAAT
Organism: Grampus griseus; assembly: GCF_964374135.1. Classification (NCBI taxonomy): domain Eukaryota; kingdom Metazoa; phylum Chordata; class Mammalia; order Artiodactyla; family Delphinidae; genus Grampus; species Grampus griseus. Next base: position 38,409,814 of record NC_139003.1, read on the forward strand.
ATGTAAAACACATTTAAAAACATTGGACATCATATAGCACAGAACAGTTATGCCTGAGATAGGAAAATCAAAGAGGTAATCCCTATGATTGCCCGACTTTATTGCTTGGGAAGAGTTTCCAGGCTGTGACCCAAGATAGGGAAACCCAAGCAAAATCTGGAGCTCTTACAGAATGGAGTAGATGGAGTTGAGAGTTCAGGGAGGTCAGTGTGACTGGAGTTTACAGAATAGAGTACTACAGAGAAGAGAGGTGCAAAGAGAGAACACTCTGGATATACGTAGAGGGACCCCCTTGAGTACTCATCAATGTTCTGATCAGCATACACATGGAAAGAAACTATCTGAGGCCAAGGAAAGAGTTGCCTGAAAAGATAACAGGGAAAAACGTCTTTGCAGCACAAACAGAGCTGGGAAAAATACAGTTCCCATGAGCCAGAATAGAATAACTGATAATTCTGAGTATCAGGTAAAGTAGAATTTTGTAGAAAATCCTACAAAATCTTACAAAAAAAGTAGGAAAGAAGAATTTTTGCCTCATAAGTGGGCAAAAGAAAAAAATGTTTGAGGAAACATTAATCTGGCCCTGCCCAACAAAGATTTAAATCAAGTTCCAAAAAGATTAAATGATTTCCATGTAATTTAACTATGACCCAGAACAAAGTTCAAGAACGTACTTTGTGAATGAAAATTCCTCGACAGTCAATAAAGTAAAATTACAATTTCTGTCATCTAATAAAAAATTACCAAACATACAAATAAACAGGAAAATATAACTTACACTGAAGAGAAAAATCAATAAATGAAAACCTGCATTATGCAGATGATAGAAATTTTAGGCAAGAACATTAAAACAGCTATTATGACTATATTCCATGTGTTCAGGACAGTAAAGGAAATAGTAAATATATTAAACAAAAATACAGATGATATGAAAAAGACTCAAACCTAATTTGTAGGGAGAAAAAGTACAACATCTGAGATGAAAATATACTGAATGGGATTAATAACAGATTAAAGACAACAAAAGAAAAGGTTAGTGAACTTAAAACTTAGCAATTGAAATTATTCAAAATAAAGCACAGAGAAAAATGAGTGATAAAAAATGAGCAGAGAATCTCTGAACTATGGAGTAACACCAAGCAATCTAACATAGATGTAATGGGAGTCCCCAGAGGAAGTGGGGTGTGCATGCAGAAAAATATTGATAAAAATCATGGTAAAAATTTTTCCAAATTTGAGGAAAATGAAAACAAATACATTCAACAAGCTTAATGAACCCCAAGCATAAGAAATATAAAGAAAACAACATCAGGATATATAAGAACAAATTGTTTAAAACCAGTGAAAAATTTAAAAATCAAGAAGGCCAGGTTGGGGGAGGGAGAAGAAAACAAATTGTGTACAGAGAAATGAAGATGACAGATTTCTTATCAGAAATAATACTAACCAGAAGAGCACTAACAACATCTCTAAATTAGAGAAAGAAAAAAAATCTACCAATCTAGAATTCTTTAGCTAGAGAAAATGTATTTCAGAAATTAAAATAAAATGAAAAATTGTTCTAGATATACAAATTTCATGTAAGTCACTACCAGCAAACCCTCACTTAAGAAAAAAAAGTTAAAGAAATGTTTCAAGCAGAAGGAAAATGATGCTGGCTGGAAATCTGGATCTACATAAAGAAATGAAGAGCACTAGAAATGGTAGATATGTGAGCAAATGTAAGATAATCACTTTTCTTTGAAATATAAATGACCCAAGAAGAGAAAATAATAAAGTATTAAGAGATTAAAACATAGTAGACATAATTTATGGCAACAATAATAAAAAGACCAGGAGGAAGGAAATGGAGTAAAATATTATAAAATTCTTACATTATGTGAATGGAATAATGTTCAAAGTTAGTCAGAATTAGACTATGTTATTTTAAAGATGTATACAATAAACCCAAAGCAACAACTAAAAAAAAAAGAAAAGAAACAAGGTGATTTACCTTTTAAGAAAATAAAGGAGATTTAATGGAATCATAAATTATTCAATCCAAAAGAAGGAAGAAAATAATGAAAAGGAAACAAAAACATACAGGAAAACGAGAAAATAATAGCAAAATGGTAGATTTAAACCAAACCACATCAGAAGTCACATTAAATATGCATTATCTAAAACCCTAAATAAAAGTTAGAGATCATCAGATTGGATAATAAAACAAGATTCAACCATAGGCTATCTTCAAGAAATGTACTTAAAATATTAAGATATAATTTAAAATAAAATAATAGGAAAAGATATGTCAAGCTAACAGAAGTCAAAAGAAAGCTGGAATGATTAAAATATTATCAGACAATATGAATTTTACAGTAAAAAAATATAACCAGTGTAGAAAAAAGAAAGTTTATTATTTCATATGGATGAAGGAATCAATTCGTTAAGAGGACCCAAGAAACTTAAATATTTGCAACTGATAACAGAACTTCAAAAGGCATGAAGCATAAACCAACACAACTACAAAGAGGAATAGACATATCCATATTTATAGTCACACATTTCAAAATCCATCTCTCAATTAATTGACAGAACAAGTAGACAGTCAGTAAGAATAAAATAAGTAAACAGCACTATCAACCAACCTGAGCAAACTGACATTTACAGAAATCTTCACCATCCTATAGCAAAATGCAAATTCTTGGATGCACTCACAGAAAATGTACTAAGATAGACCATATTCTAGGGCATAAAACAAATCTTAATAAATTTAAAATTATTCAAACCAAGCAAAACATATTTTCAAACCGAAATGTAATCAGATCAAAAAACAACAGTAGAAAAATATCTGAAAAAAAAAATCCCCCAAATTTGAAAACCGAACAACACATTCAAAATAACTCTGGGATCAAGGGAGAAATTAAGAGAAATTTTAACAATTATTCAATTGAATTAAAATGAAAACACAACATAACAAAATTTGTGAAAAGAAGCTAAAACAATAGAGAGGAATTTATAGCATTAAATGTCTACACGAGTGAAAGAAGATCTTAAATTAGTAGCTTCAGCATCACCCTAAGAAACTAGAAAAAGAAAACCAAATTAACTAGATAGTAAGCAGAAGAAAGGAAATAATAAAGAGAAGAAATCACTATATTGAAAATAAATCAATAAAACTAAAAGCTAGTTCTCTGAAAAAAATCAATAAAATTTGTAAACTTTCAACCAGAATAATGAGGAAAAAGAGAATAAACACATTATCACAAATTAAAGAGATGACATCATTACAGATTCTACAGATGTTAAAAAGATAATAAGGAAATAGTATAAACATAAGTACACAAAAAATTCAGTAAGCTGCATGAAATGAACCAATTCCTTGAAAGACACAAACTGCCAAAACTTACACAAGAAGAATGAAATAATCTGAACAGCCCTAAATAGCAGGTAAATTGAACTTCCAGCTTAAAAATTCTCACTAGGAAAATCCAGGTCCAGATAGCCTCAGTTGTGATGGATACCAAATTTTCAGGAAGAAATAATACCAAATTTATACAAATAGAGAATTGAAGAAGAGGAAATATTTTCAAATTTATTCTAAGATAACAACATGACCCTGATATCAAAACTAGACAAAGATGTTACAAGAAAATTACAACCCCAAATCTCTCATAAACATAGATGCAAAATTTAACATTTTAGCAGATCAAATTCAAAATATATAAAAAGTCTACTACATCATGCTCAAGTTGGGTTCATCTTGAAAGTACAAGCCTGGTTTAACATTTGAGAATCAATGTATTTCACCACATCAACCAACTAAATAAAAAACCACAAAGGACTATCTCAATAGATGCAGAAAAAACATTTGACAAAATCTAATGTCTATTCTTCATAAGAACTCTCAGGCAACTTGAAAAAAAAAAAAAAAGGTAAATTCCTCAACCTGATGAAAAGCCTCTAATATAAAAATGAACTAAAAATCAATCAATACTTTAACATTAAACTAAAAAAATTTAAAACTTTGGAAAGAAACACAGCAAAAAATTTTCGTGACATTGGTTTAGGCAAAGACTTCTTAGATAGAACACCAAGAGCATAACCCATAAAAGAAAATATTAAAAAATTATACTCAAAATTAAGAAATTCTGCTCTTTCATAGATGCTGCTCAGAAAATAAAAAGTCACAAATTGGGAGAAAAGATTTGCAAATCACATTTCTGATACAGGACCTGTATCCAAAATATATAAAGAACTCTCTAAAATCAATAATAAGGAAAAGAAAAGCAAATGATCAAAAGATCTGAATGAAAACTTTACCAAAGATATGTCAATGGCAAATATGCAAAGGAAAAGATGTTCAACATCATTAGGCATTAGTGGAATGCAACTTAAAACCAAAATGATATACCACTACATATCCACTAAAATAGTTAAAATTTAAAAACCTGACTATACCAAGTGTTGGTGGAGATGTGAATCAACTAGAACTCTCACACACTGCTGGAGAAAATGTAAAAGGAAACACTTTAGAAAACAGATTGATAGTTTCTTAAAAACAAAGCACCTATCATACTGTCTATTTCATTCGTAGGTATTTACTCAAGGCAAATTAAACCATATTTGCACACAAATACTTGTGCAAAAATGGTTATAGCAGCTTTATTTATAATAGCAACAAAACAAAACAACACAAATTCCCATCAGTAGGTAAATGGATAAACAAATTGTGGCATATTCATACAGTATTATGCAACATAGATGAATACCAAAATAATTATGCTGAGTGAAAGTCTAGACCTAAAATGTACATACTCTATCATTTCTTTTATATATACTTCTAGAAAATGCAAACTAACCTACAGTGAGGAAACAGATTACAAAGTTACAAAGGGGCAGGAGGAGATTTTAGGGGTGATGAATATGTTCATTATTTTAATTGCATTGATGGTTTTATGAACATATAGATTCTTGAAAATTTTTTCAAATTTTACCTCTTAATGATGCATGGTTTTTTTATATAGGGGAGGGGAGGGGAGGGGAGGAGAAGGGGAGGAGAAGAGAGAATCGAATAGAACAGAACAGAGTGAGGGAGGAAGGGAGAGAGGAATGAAGAGAACGGGAAAGAAACAATCCCTAGTGCTTCCCCAGAGCTCTCAGACTAATACCTAAAGTCTTTAAATCATATTGGTGTCCTTTCATGAAGTGGCTTGTCTCCCTCTACAGTCTCCTTTATCACAACTCTATCTCCCATCTATTTCCAATTTCTTTCACCACATACTCTACATTCTAGTTTACATTACCTCAAAGCTTGTTATCCCCAGTGGTCCCTGAAAGTCTTCTTTGTTTTTCAATGATCAGTGTCATCTGCCCTTTCCCTGAGATGCTACTCCCAAGCTGAGTTAGTTGCTCCTGCAGTGCACCCAGATCAACAATTCATAGCTCTAACAAAACATTCTTCACTCTGTTTGGTCACTGTTGACTCACTTTTTGGTCTCCCTTTTGTTGAGAAAGCCCTGAAGAAAAAATTTTCTTGTGCACCCCATGTCTCTCAATATCTCATATAGTGCCTAGTACACAGTATGCGCATAACATAATTTGTTGCATGAAGGAATAGACCTAATTATGTTAATGTATACTCCTTCCCAGTGGTGTCCTTTCAGTACCATAGCATATTACATAGCATAAAGTCATAAAGAGAGTCATAGCTATTTATCCCAACATTTATTTCTAGTATGGGGATAAAAGACAAAACATTAAAACAAATTCCAGATGTATGAGAACATTAAAAATGTTCACCACATCATAGCAAAACATCTCACCTCCAAGGTTTGTAACAGGCTACACAGCCTCGTTGAATGATCTGCCAAACAAATAGACATATAGGTAGCTTTTTAATAGGGATGCCCTGATTGACTTTTACCTATGTTTTCAACAAGCACAGCACTAACAATAAGACATAGTGGAGCAAGTTGCATGAGAAAGAGCTAACAAACTGCTTCTTTATTTTGAGTGCAGGGTACTTACTTGTGAACCCTTGAAACCTAAAATTTAGTCTGGCTCACAATTTTGCTGAGAGAAAGTGTATGACAATCAAGAAGTAAATGAATCTAGTTCTCAGAACAATCCCCAGTGGGAATTATAGAGGAGTGAGGGGAATTCTCTGGGATGAACAGATGTTTTTTCATCAGAATGTTTTTCTCTCTACTTTGACAGTGTTTATGAACTATTCGAAAAGTACGCATTTACTGTAAACAGGTATTTTGCTGCCCACTTATGCTTAGGAGCCACATTTCCTGGAATAGGCTGGAATGAACCCAGCTGTATTGTTTCTGCATGATCCCAAATGGAAGACCAATATGAAAGAAGTTCTGAAATGTCATTGGACTGGATGCTAAGTGTACTCCATTGTGAAATGAACCCTAGAGTCAGCCACTTAAGATATTGTTCTGTGTCATTTAGGTCAGACAGTAGATGGAGAAAAGAAAATGCAAGTGAAGAATTTTTTAAGCCAAGCTTTTTAAATAAAGCTAAGAAAACTTGGGTGAGGATGTATGAATTTCAGGCACTCTGGAAAGAGGTGCAAATTAAAATCTAGCTGGTAATTCCCTCCAGAACAGGTTGTTTCTTCCTCTTGAAAAACACAAAGAAGAAATCATGCACCAAGTAAAGCCAAATCCCTTTAAAGCTTCTGTTAGTAGTAGGTTCATTTATTTTTCCCCTGAGCAAGCATCATGGGATTCAAATAAAAGGCTTGAGGCATGTTCGGTAGATGATAATAAATGATGAAGAATCTATCTAGTAAAGTTGCAGTGGAAAATCAGAATGGTAAGGTTAGTTTTACAAACATTTATTTAATAAGGACATGCATAGAAACGTGGAGGCAAAAAAGAGGTAGACAGGAAACAAGATATACCTAGGGGCACCTTTCAACATCTATTTCAAACTGATGGCAACTGGAGAAAAAAACAACAGCAAATGAAATCCTCATCAGTCAATCATAAGAAACATGAAATGTAGCAACATGAAAATATCACTCATCTTCTCCATACACAGAGATAAGGGGAAGTCCCCTTCGTAGAGTGTTATTTCCAGTCACGGTGATAAATTTGGAATAACTGAAAAGAAAACAGCAACCGTTCCAGTCTGAAACACAGCCCAATACATCCACTTGTTACCTATTTCTAAATAGTTTCTTTAAAAAAGAAGTTGATAGTAATTCAACCATTTCATCTCTTCCAGACATGATTAAAATATATAAAGAATTTAAATTGCCCTGTTATGGAAGATGTGTACATGTTCAGTTATATCACATTAAGCAGTAATGGGGTGTGTGTGTGTATCAATTACCATTTCATTTTATTGTGGATCACCTTTGCTCCTGAATTTATGTGCCTCTTAAATTATAGGAGAAAACATCGCAGAAATGACTCATGACATCAGGCATATTCTTAAACAACCAAGCTTAGAGGGCAGGTAAAAGATTCTAAATGCTCAAAATCTTTTCTGCAGTGTCAGTAGCAATTCCAGAAGCCTGTACTTTTTTTTTTTTTTTTTGCAGTATGCGGGCCTCTCACTGCTGTGGCCTCTCCCGTTGCGGAGCACAGGCTCCGGACGCCCAGGCTCAGCGGCCATAGCTCACAGGCCCAGCCACTCCGCAGCATGTGGGATCTTCCCGGACCGGGCCACGAACCCGTGTCCCCTGCATCGGCAGGCGGACTCTCAACCACTGCGCCACCAGGTAAGCCCAAGCCTGTACTTTTTGAAATAGTTATTCTTCAATCCAAAAGGTCATGAAGTGCCAAATTCTGAAACAGCAGCATCTTAAAATTTTTTTTTTAAAAGGATAGTCTCCTCTTTAGTGGCACTATGCATAGAAACTAGTTTTTCTTTCACCCAACATAATGGGCTTGAGGCGGGCGAGGAACAGAAGACAGAAGAGTCTTCAATAGCTACCATGCTCGGGGCATGAGATCCAGCACTGTGCAGACATGATCTACTTTAATATTTGGAACATCCTGAGTCAAGTGTGATCACCATTTTATGGCTGAGTACTGAGGTTAAGTCACTCTAGCCCAAGTTGACCCACTTGGTAAACAGTGGGCTGGAAGTAAAACCCAGTCAGCCTGACCCCAAAGCCAAGGTTCTTAACTCTACACCAATCAGTTAAATTCTGGGTCTTGTTTATGTTTCCAGTGTGGTTTTATTCTAACAAGTTAACCATCAGATCAACTTCTACAGAAAGTCCTTCCTTACAGTTCCCAGACTGCATGTCTCTGCAGTCCCACATGCCAAGCAAATTTTAATCAGAATATTGAGCACATTAAATTATGCAATAAATCCTCTCTGGAATGTAAGCCCCTTGAAGGTTGGAACCACAGTCTCTTCTGTATCCTAAGCACTTAGTGGAGTATCAGCAATGTAGGATGCTCAACAAATATTTGGTGAATTATAATGGAACAGAGAGCTGATTAGATCAACAATTTCCAAACTCTGCTCCATGGAACTCTAGAAATTCTTCAGAGCACACCACCTGTGGGGAGGGGGATTGAATTGCAGGAAGAGAGTGCTGACTGGGCAAGAGTCCTGGTCTCCTCCATCAACAGAATCACAGGTACCCGATTTCCACTGGAGTGCTTCTTCCTCAATCTTTTTTTCTCTTGAACTTCCACATAACATTTTATTTGAACAAAGGAAGGTATGGTTTAAAAAATGTTTAAAACTATTGGATTAGATGGTCACACTTTCACTTCCAAATTTATATCATTGCTTTCTACTTTCCTCTTTTTTTTTTTTTTTGAGGTATGCGGGCCTCTCACTGCTGTGGCCTCTCCCGTTGCGGAGCACAGGCTCTGGACGTGCAGGCTCAGCGGCCATGGCTCACGAGCCCAGCCGCTCCACGGCATGTGGGATCTTCCCGGACCGGGCCACGAACCTGCGTCCCCTGCATCGGCCGGCGGACTCTCAACCACTGCGCCACCAGGGAAGCCCCTCTACTTTCCTCTTAAAAGTCCATTCCTGGAATCCAAGTCATCAAATGTATGCCAAGCACATATGTAACTGAAGTTGCTGTGGGAAACCTGTGTTGGTGGCTGTGGTGTACTTCATTTGTGTAATGTGTTCCAGAATCTCGTGGAAGAAAATCGTGGAATAATCCAACATGTCAAACTCATGATGACATTTCCCCATGTGGTCCTTTGGGAAAGATTTCCTCATCCGATTTTCAGGAGTGTTGAAAGGCCATCATGACTGAGAGAAGGCATGAGTCACCCCAAGTTTGGGGTTAAGCATTGTGAGTTTTCTTACCAATCACGGAGAACAATAAACTTCATTAGAGATTATTCTCTGAGGAGGTACCTCCTAGGATCCTTTGTTATTGAAGGAGGTTGAAATCACCCCCAAGGGAATAGTCTTCAGAAGCAGCTATCCCTGTATATTCATAAAGAGCATAGAGGGGAAAGAAAAAATCTAGCAGTAGCTAGTGGATCATGTGGAAACTTTTACCTTCTTCTAATGTTAGTCACTTGTAAGTAGGCAGAACTGATCAACCATAAAGGCAAGGAAAGCCCGGAACATGGTTGGAGTTAGACCAGGGGTTCAAACTGGAGTTCTTTTGCCCATATGCTAATCTCAGTTTCACTGGCAGTGGGAGTCCCCACTCCTCCCCCGAAGTCTTATGTCTGTGGCATATTAGGAGGCAAGACTGAGGCAAATGAAGTGAACAGTAATTAGAGGCAAAGTCAGTTGTGGCTGCATCCACTCCACAAGATCAGAGGCTGGGGAGTTCATTAAAAAGTATTTAACACAGAAAAAGAATATAGTCACGAAGGAGAAATGTTTGAGTCAGTGTTCTTAGGAGTGCTTCTAAGCATGGGACACCCGTTGATTCACCCAGAGAGTCAATAAACAATGCTGTTTCATATCTGTGGTTTTTGCTTGTAATCAGAGCTGCCTGAAGGGAGCCAAGGACAGGCTAAATGAGACGCTCAGTCTTCTGGGGCCTTGTACATACTCATTTGTCCTGAGACTGAGCGACCCCCATGCCTGAAGTTTGGTTGTTCTTGCTGTTCTGACTCTCCCTCTGGGGAAGCTGGGGTCGGGCACTCCCCAGAGGGGAGTGTTTAGTGAAGAATCATCCATGACATGCTTTTATCTTTGACTTTGTTCCAGGACAGAGGGGCAGTATCATCCACGTTTTGCAAAAGAGTCATCATACAGAGGTTAGCTGACCCGCCAAGCTCCCACAAGGTAAGTGATAAGCTGGGATTTGAATTTGTTTTGTTTGACTCCAGGCCTCAGGTCTCTGATGACTTTGAAATAGTCTCTTCTGATGCCACATTGTCTCTCTCTTGACCTAGGTTGTGCCAGGTGTCGCAATAAGTCTTGTAATAACACTAATAGGTGGGTGGGAATTATTATTAAATCTTTTCTGGAAAGTGAAGAAACACAAAGTTTAAGGATTTGCCTGACACTCAGAGTGACAGGGCTAGAATGAATTATAAAAAAATCTTGACATCTTCCAGTAGGCCATGAATTTTATATTCTAACCCATAAGTCAGCTAGGTTATTAGGGTCAACTTTATTCTCTCCTTTTGAATTAGAAAAACTTAACACAGTAAAGATGTAAAAGTCTTAAATATGGTGATGCCTCTAGAAGGTGTGGGAAGCTACCAAAGCCAAGAGGTATATAGGCCCACCTTCAAAGAGTGGATATCTTTGTGGAAATGATTTGTGCTAATGGAATACAAGCAAGCACACACTGGCAAACTCATGCCAGCAGAAGGTGAACAGTATAATATGGCATAGTGTTTGAGAGCAAGGGCTGCAGAATTATCCAGACTGGAGCCCAGGTCCTGGTTCTGCCGTTTACTCACTGACCTTGAGAAAGTTACTTTAATTTTTTCATCTTATGAAAACTTCATAGGACTGCTAACAAGAATGAACTAAGTAAATGATGTAAAACCTTGGCATAGTGCCCAGTACATAATAAGAGCTGTATAAAATGCCAGCTATTATTATTGATGTTGCTATTATTGTATTGGCAACCACGTTTCAACATCACACTTTATTTCTTTCCTAGCAAAAACAAGTTTTGCCTATTCAACCCTTTCTTATGATGCCATCAGATACAGCAGGGATCTTAAATGTATTTACAAATGATCGCTTCTCACTAGAGAACTCTAAATATAACACTAATGAATTAGTAAGTTAGTCACATTATATATACTTGCATGTGCCAAAGATTCTAGCAAAAGAGGAAATTCAACAAGGAATTTTAAAAAATTGGTTACTAATGCTAATTTTCTTAGGAGTGATAATGGCAATGTGGCCATGAAGGAGAAAGTCTTCAATCTTAGGAGATATACACTGAAGTATTTAGGGATGAGGGATGTCTGTAAACCTCCTCTCACAATACAGTTCTCAATGGGACCCTCATTTCTGCACATCGTGAGAGCCTGAGAACTAACAAGGTTTTCTTCTGCACTATCTTTTCAAGGATGTTTGTATAGTGAACAGCCTTGAAAGACACACAATGTTTCCCTTTGGGACAAAAGTTAAGCAGATTTGAAGTCCTCTTGTAAAAGTCTGGTACTCCTCAGCTGTGACACAAACCTATTCTGCACCCGGCATCCACTTGGACCCGTGCTGCATCACTCCCGTGGGACTTGGGGACAAGGGAACCAATGTGAACATAAAGCTCATGGTGCCTGCTGCGCTGTGAGTTATAACATTTTGTTTTGTGACCCAGAAGTCATAGGTCTTATTTCAACACAATATTGACAGAACTCGAGCAGACTACCTTGGTTTTCAAATACAGTAAAAATCTCTTCACAGCCCTTGACCTCTGTTTTCACATATTTAAGCACGTAAAATAACATGTATGTCTATGTGTTTACTGTTGTAAAAGTCAAGGGATTAATTACCTGTCTTAAGAACATAGGTGTATTAACCTCATCTACAAATCACTGAACTCTACACTTCAGTGCATGGTCCCAAGTGAAAGCTGAAAGACACCAGGTGTTCCCTGGAGCTGGGTGGGCATGCAGGCATCAAGTGCCTCTTTCAGGGATCTCCTGCTGTTGCTTCAGATACGAAATTAAGAGAAAATGTACTCAAAAGGGCTTCAGGGAACCTGAAGCAGCATATATGTCTGGCTCAATACTTAGAAAATAGATAAATATTTAGGTAGATAGACACATTATTTACATACTGCTTTAGTCTTTAACTCTTAAACACATGTTCTTCAGTGTTTCTGACATTTGTTAAGGACCTAGGTTGTGCCAGGTGTCACAATAAGTCTTGTCATAACACTAATAGGTGGGTGGAAATTATTACTAAATCTTTTCTGCAGAAGAGGGAAGTGAAGCAACACCAAGTTTAAGGATTTGCCTGATACTCAGAGTGACAGGGCTAGAATGTCAATTATAATAAAATCTTGACATCTTCCAGTAGGCCATGAATTTTATATTCTAACCCATATATCAGCAAGGTTATTAGGGTCAACTTTATACTCTCCTTTTGAATTAGAAAAACTTAACATGGCAAAGATGTCACTGATGTAAAATCTACAATCTACTATTTTTAAAGATATATAATTTCACATATCACTTAAAGGCTATTTTGATAATGATTTCCACCTGGTTTGGGCAATCTATGTATGTTTTCCTTATTTAACATTTATTTTGAAGACCTTTATTAAAATAGTAATAGTCTTCATTTCCTAGCACATTAAGCTTGGGGAAGTTTGTCCACAGTTGTGAATCTATAATGATTTGACTGGATTCAGATTTATCTTTAAAATGTGAATTTAAGTAAAACTTTCAGTCATTAAATGACTAGCTATGATAATAATCTTTCAGTCAGTTGATTTTGGAAACTCCAAAGACAGACAAATTGAAAACACAGCCAAATCATTTTGTTGGCAATATGCCATCTTACCAGGATACATATGTAAACGTTTAGTCGTAGTCAATACAATCTTTGGGCATATTCAAGTGATACATTTCACTGAATACTATTTTTCATAATCAGATTTTTATCTGTATGTGAAATGTGGCTATTGGCTTATGAAGTAAGTTCAAGCTGATCTCAGCCTGGATTTATTCATTGATTGCCTTAGATTTGAAAATGTACGATCAGCTACTGAGCCGTTTGAATCTTTCGGGCTGATTATGTAGGGCAAATTGTCTTAAAAAGATTTTGCTTTATGATTTCTGATTTTTTTCATTAAAAGGCAAGAAAAAAATCTTAATAGTTTTTTCTTATGATATTTCATCATATCTAAAGTTAAAAGCGTAAACTGCCCAAAATGAATATAAAGCAAGAAAGATGCCAACAAGTAGCTATGAAATATACACAACAGTTGTATCTATGCAGAAAGAAAGGAGACAGAGGGAGAGAGGAAGGGAAGGAAGAAGGAGACACAGAGAGAGAGAGAGAGAGAGGTAGGGGGAGGCGGGAGGGAGAATCTCTTGAATTAATCTAACTCAACCCAACTCAATCAAATTCAGTTCTGATCCTTCTGATTGAAGGATCAGAAAATGGTATTGTTATACTGGGAAGAGTTACAGAAGAGTTCTCTGAATTTTATACCAAAATGTATAACACTCAATAGATAAATAGACATATGGAAAAAGTAGTTAAAAAAAAACTTCTTCCTCTTACAAGACTAATGGACAGAAAAAAGATTATTATATTCAACCTGAATAAAGATGGGAATGCACAGTGTCCTTCATGAATATTCTTGGCTTTTTTATGAGGTAAATGCTGACCAAGTCTCTAACCCACTCTAGACTTCAGGCATTTTATCTGAAGAATTAAACTAGATGATTTTTTCTTCGGGTACCTTCTTGTTCTAACTCTCAGTTTCATGAAGGCAACGAGAATTCAATCTCTTCATATACCAGGAATCTTGGAACTATGAGGAAAGATGTCATCTAAACATTATTTGTGGGGCTTCCCTGGTGGTGCAGTGGTTGAGAATCCGCCTGCCAATGCAGGGGACATGGGTTCGAGCCCTGGTCTGGGAAGATCACACATGCCGCAGAGCAACTAAGTCCGTGTGCCACAACTACTGAGCTTGTGCTCTAGAGCCCGCGAGCCACAACTACTGGGCCCACGTGCTGCAACTACTGAAGCCCACATGCCTAGAGCCTGTGCTCCGCAACAAGAGAAGTCACTGCAGTGAGAAGCCCGGGCACCACAACAAAGATGAAGAGTAGCCCTTGCTTGACGCAGTTAGAGAAAGCCCCTGCGCAGCAACAACGAAGACCCAAAACAGCCAAAAATAAACAAATAAAATAAATTGAAGAAAAACAAAAAACATTATTTGTAAGCCTTCAGTTTGGCCCAATTTGACCTGAAGTGTTAACTCAAATTTTACAATTTCTCCTTTCATTTTGTAAATTAGCCTGAGCCTAGAGGTGGTTAAAAATTCTTTTTTGTTTTTGATCTGGAATTGTGTCATTTGCTACCACTCTAACTTGGAATATTCTACAGACTTAAATATACGTGATAAATATTTACTCAAATGTTGGTTTTAAATTTTGACTCTGCCATATTGAACAGTTTTGTGTTTGTCAGTAAGTTATGGTTGGCCCTATCTTTCTTATCCAAATATCTATGGGAATGAAAAACAAATGGAGAGAAAGATCTTTTTGAAGTGGTTCTGGTTAAATAATACAACAGTAGAATATAGTTCGGGAAATGTTTTTCCCATATATACAAAACATTACAGAATGTCAGGATAGGAAATGATACAAACATTTAACCAAAATACAGAGAGCACACCACCAATCAACATAATTGCCTTCTCCATTCTATGCCTTCTATCGTTAAGGGGACTGTTCTCAGTGCCTGATCCATACTGAAGCTCAATGAATGTCTGCTGAACAAGTAATGATCTCTGTCTCATTTTACAGATATGGCTATGGAAGTAAAGAGACTGCATCATTTGCTAATTCATGGCAAACCCAAAATTAGAATTGTGGTCTTCTGACTCATAGTCCAGTCATACTTTTTATGTTAAGAATTTTGACATTGGTTAGATACATAATAAAGAAGAATTTAGATATATGAGAATTTCCATTTAGAAACTGATGACTTTTAAAAGTCATTACCTCAGTTGGCAATGTACAGAACAAGAACCCTTTGCTGTGCCTTTACAGAGTACAGCAAAGTCATCAGGGATCCAATGAACTGAACGACTAGTTCTCAGCGGTGCTGCCTCTCCACTTCATGTGTTCCACAGGGATGCAGTCTGTGTGTTTTGCTTCAGAGGCCTGGGTTTTAATAGGGGCTCTAAAATCCAATAGTATTCTAGAATTCTGTGTGACCCGGTGGATCTTTTCTAGGACCTCAGAATTGGAAAAGAATTAGAAGTTAGCTTACTTGACATCTCACCTAACACAAATCCTTTGTACACTAACTCCTGCAGAGAGGTACCCAGATGGAGCTAGAACTCCTCCTGTTAACAGTTTGCCCTACTTCACAAGGCTGCTTGAAGTAAGGGAAAAAACTCAAGGCTTTGAAATGAAAAGACGTGAGTGACAACAGTAAACGTTAACTTTTTGGAGCCTCTTTAGTTTTTAAAATGTAAATACTAGTATCTGCCTTGCAGATTATTATTACATAATAAATTATATAAAACACTCTCACTAGGCAGTCAGAAATACTCATTTCTTCCACAGATGCTTTATCAATCAATTTGAGTAAAATTCTTTCTAGATGTATTAGTTTCTTAGGCCTGCTACAACAAATTCCCACAAACTGGGTGGCTTTAAACAACGTAAGTTTATTTCCTCCCAGTTCTGAAGCCTAGAAGTTCCAAATCTAGGTGTTGGTAGGATCACACCCTCTCTAAAGGTCCTAGGGGAGAATTCGTCCTGGTGCCTTCCTGGCTTCTTGTGGTTGCTGACAGTCCTTGGCCGTCCTTCCTGTGGAGATGCAGCATGCCAGTCTCTGCCTCTGTTATCATATGGCATTATTCCTATGTGTCTCTGTATTGAAATTTCCCTTTTCTTATAAAGACACCTGTCATACGGGATTTAGACCTCACCCTAACTCAGTCTACACTCAACTTGATTACATCTGCAAAGTCCCTATTTCCAAATAGGGTACCATTTACAGGTTCTAGGTTGACGTGAATTTTGGGAGGACAGTATACAATCCAGTACAGTAGAATCGTTATGACAAGTAAATGAAATATTGTGTAAACTGCAAAGTACAGGTTGATTCCATTTCTCCAATTTCCAACTGTTAATTTTTATGTATATCTATGAAAACAAATTATTCAAGAAAATTACTTTCAAACATAGTAAAAAAAAAATTCACCAATTAGAGGAGAAATGAGATAATTCCTACTCCCAAATAATAGTTATAAAAGAATACAAGAGTTTTTATGTCTAGTATGACATTTCATCATATAAAATTAACCCATTTTAGGAAATCTACAGTCATGGGATGTATGAGGCAGGAATTACAATGTATTGAACATCAAATTCAATTTTCCATTAACTTATGTTGATTTATATTGATGTGAGGATTATTGTGCCCTTGAGCCAAAGCTTAATGGTTCACTTACAGTTTTTTAATAGAAACTTCTGAGGAATGATGATAGTGTCACATTGTAACAGCAGGAATAGATTTAGTTCAGTGATTATCCACATACAACTATTTAAATGGAAACGTATGGCATCAGTCATCTTTTATAATTCTTTGATTGGGTTATATAAAGAAACCTTGGGATGTTTCACTTATGCTTAAATTGTGAACATTGTAAATATCAGCATTTAAATTAATATTAGCAGAATAATTGAGTTGGGTGAAGTATTTTCTTCATAGGAACCTGTACAAAATCAATCAATGTCACTGGAATTGCTGCACTTGGACTCCCAATAGCATATGATTTTCACTGAGTGGTACTGTGTAAAATATACCTCGAATACTATGATCAGCCCTAGGAGAGACAAAAAGGAGACTTCCTTCACAAAGACAAGATGTGATCATAAGAGTACGTCATGCTTTCTGCATTGAAATACAAAAATCCATAAAAACAGTAAAAGACCTACATTTTATCGGAGCTCTGATCCTAATGTTTTGAATACTTAAAGACACATTTGGGCTGTATTTCTCATATAAATAGCCTATTAGAAGAAAATGAATTTTTTTTAATTATCTAAAGGGAGAGTGAGGATAGCATCTACAATTTTTTTAATCTTTAGAAATTTTTATCCTCTAGTATAAAAAATAGAATCTCTCAAGGTTCACCAATTCCTTTCTAGAATCGAGTTGTCAGGCCTGTGGAGCTACAAGAACTTCAATGGATTCATAACGGATTATTCACATTGCCATTGTCCCCAGCCTAAAGTTCTTATCACTGTCACCTGAAACCACTGCATTTATATCCAACTGTTCTCCCTGCCATAGTCTTTTCTTTTCCTTAATCCACTCTACTCCACATTTCAGACTGATCTTCCTATAACATATCTTTGCTCATGTCATTTCTTTGAGGAAATATCTGCATGTACTAACACTGTAGTCACAACACCATTGCCTCATTCCACTCATCTGAGATCTAACTCCAGCCAGTTTCTCCAGGTTTATTCCCCAAGTCTTCCTCTCAAAATCCTACACCTCAGACAATCTAGATTCTTCTCCATTGTGTAGAGCTAGTCAACACTTTCCAATTTCTCTGCCTCTGCTCAGATCATTCCACTTGAGTTGGCCTTTCTCCATCCAAACCTTTTCTGAGCCACTCAAATGTCCTTTCCTGCATGAAGATTCTCTGAATCAAACCCCCTTCTCCTCACAATTCCCTCCCAATTACTAGGTTTACGTGTATCAACATTTAGCACATTCTGGTTTATCTTTAACTTACTTATTTTTCTCCCTTACTGATCCTACTTGTACAGTCCATGAGAAGAGGAATCATGTTTTCATCACATATGACTCATCCCCAGCAACTAGCAGTAACACATTTTTGGATTAAGTCGAAGTTTTTCATGTGGATTTTTCTGAAAATTCCATGGGAGATTATCATCTTAGACAGAAAACTAATTTAAGACTCCTTTACAGATTACCAGATAAGGATGGCAGAACTAAAAGAGGAGGAATATGGAATTGTTACAAACTTAGTTCTCAGAATATAGATGAAGGGAAATTATATATAGTAGCTTCTTCAGTAAATACTGTACGGACTTTCCCAAAAATAAAATCTGTATAATTCTACCCCCACCTGAGTGATCACAACACATATTTCTTTCTCTTCTTTATATTCAGGGTTTTCTCTGGCAGATGTTGCTACAATCCTAAAATACAAAACGAAGGTGAGATTTGGAAATTTTTAGAATTTTTAAGTTTATTTGATTGGTATTGTCACAAACTGACTTTCAGGGGGAGAAGAATAGGAGTCTGCCTTGGATACCATTCCTAAGGAGATGGTATAAAAGATGTATGAGTAACCCATCTTTCTCCCACTGCTTATTTGTGAGGTAAAGACTCTAAAATAAAGCCAGAGTGACTGAAATGTCTTTAATGGTGTTGGAGTGTTTAAAGACAGTCCCTATAAAATAGAAGTTGCATTTCTCTTCACCTGGCCTTCATTCAAACACTTCTCATTTTGTTGGGCTCTCTTTTCAGCAGAGCCTCTTGATGATAGAAAACACATCTTCTACATTCTGCCAGTGGAATTGCTTGGCACTGGGATTCTGGCTGGATGCTGCCCGATGAGAAATTCCCTTTCAGTATGCATCGTCGAGCACCCTACTGTGTATTTAGATCAAGCTTTTATTTCATGATTTCTTAGTTCCTCTTCTTTATGAAATCAAGTAGTGTAAATCACCTCTTCTGACTTGTACATATTAATTAGAGCAGTAGTTAAGAAAAGGTATTAATGAAATCCTTCCATTAAAATGGAGGTCAAACGTGGCATATTACTACTCCATAGGGAGTTTAACCAAATTTAAAGGAGTAGTGAGCTCTTTGGCAGACATTATGCTCTGGAGAATAATTAAACTCCTGTAAACTTTCTTGAAAAAAACCTCACTATCGAATAGGAAATGTTGAATGAAACTCTCTTAGATTTTAAACTATTGGATGTCTTAATGTTTGCCACTGTTACTCATAAAGATGGTTATTCATAGAAAAATTAATTGCTCTCCTATTTTACTTTATACTACTCACTTATTTTGAGGATTTTTTAAAAACTTTGCTTTACTTTGTTTTGGTATTTAGGTACATTGGTTTCCTCCATGAGACATTAATGTCTGCCTGTTTTACTTTCGTATTTGCTCAATCATAGTACATAGGACTGTGAAATGTAATATTCTCTGTCATCTAGATTTCTCCCCCAGGACCAAAATCTGAAAGAAGTTTCATGTCCTGTGTTTATCAATATCTTATATAGAAACATTCGATGAGATTTTCATGTATAATGAAGCTAAGAGGGACATACACAATCAGAAATAGGATACAAAAGACAACAAAGTGCTCAATTAATATTCCAGTTTCAACAAGGTAAAGCTTAATTAGGTTAAAAGTACTTAAGTATTTTTAAAAATACTGTACAAATATAGAAGAGGAGCTATACATTAAAAGTAATTCATATAAATACTAAATGAATAAAAACAATCTCAGAGTTATCCCAAGCCCTTTAAGTTTAAATAGGAATGAGATGCCCAAGTCAAGAGTGACTTGACCAAAGTGACTCAGTTACTGGTAGCTTCCCGGGACATCCACTCAGCATCTCCAGCTTCACGTGACTGAGCTGCCACATTACCACAGGACAAAGACTGGGCAGTTTTAATTGACTCTAAACTGAAAATGTGGAATGACTCCAAAATCAATGTTCCTTTAAGTCAAATTATTAACGAAAGAATAATGTCCAGCACTAAAGAGATAACATTCTCCATTGGTCATACCCCAAATGGGGTTTTTCATAGTTCTAGATACTGTTTTTTGACTATCAGCTCAATAAAGCACCTTAGGCTCAGCATTCCTCTTCCCTTTCCCAGTCCTTCACTCGTGTTCCTTGGGCTCATTTCTCTAAACAAACAACTGGCAAACTACGTCCTTGCTCCAGGTTTTCTTTTGAGAAGAACCATCTAAGACACATACTGAATCTGCCCCAGGGGGACACAGCAGGCTGGACTTCATAATCTACTTTACTGTAAAATATATTTTTAAAAGAGCATTTCTTACCTCGGGTATTCCACAGAACATACTCAGGGAAACACAGAACTAGATTTATTCTCTCTCAACATAGAATAAAATCCAAGTTCCCTATCTTGATCTCCTACAAGAAACTGTGAGGCAGAGATGTGACCTATATAATCCAGTCCCCAGCTACCTTCTCATACTCCTATCTTACCCTCTCCTTCTCAGTCTCTTTACTCTGGATCAGCTGTTCTTTGTACTCCTCTTTAAACGTGCCAAGCATTTTCCTGCCTCTGAGCTTCTG
This sequence comes from Grampus griseus, assembly GCF_964374135.1. Lineage (NCBI taxonomy): Eukaryota > Metazoa > Chordata > Mammalia > Artiodactyla > Delphinidae > Grampus > Grampus griseus. The sequence continues at coordinate 38,430,254 of NC_139003.1, forward strand.
CCCTTGCTGTTCCCTCTATCGGGAACAGATATTTGTCCAGATAGTGGCATGGCTCACTTTCCCACTTCATTCCTTTCTCCATCTAACTGTCACCTCAGCAGAAACGCCTACTACAGTATCTAAAATATCTCCCCTAGTTACTTTCTTTCATCCAGCTTTACTTTTCTTCAAAGCACTTCTATTTGAAAGCACTTTTCACTTATGTATTTATTGGTTGTCTCTCCAGTAGAATGTAAGCTTCATAAAGGCAGATTTTGTCCGTTGTTGTGTTCCCAGTACCTGGGAAATCTGTGTGTCTTTGAAAATGTGTGTGTCTTCTTCGTCATCCTCATTTTTCTCATTTTGTTACAGACACATGTAAATGCAATCCTAAACCAGTTTTTGGAGAAAAGCACTGCTCTGTAGTACTGAGCAATTTCCTTAGCATAATATAATGCCTTCACTCATTCTGTTTCTTTTGTCCTTTTCGCTTTTCTTTCTCACATTTGCCTCGAGAATTTTCCCTCTTCAGCACTCAGATTCAGCTTCCTATCCTCCATGAAATCTGGCTGACAGCCCATACCATCAGGGCAGACACTCTCTCCCCTTCATGCTCACTTGTCTTAAAACATGTCTGAGTGTGCTGTAAAGGCTTGATCATGTGTCTGCACCACTAGACTCTCAGTTCCTTTAGGGCAGTGGCCCTGTACCTTTACAGGGAGAGTGCCACTCTCATACCTTTTTCACCACCACCATCCTTGTCTGACACATTGTGTTATTAAATGGAACATTTTTGAAGCTACTTTGTCTTTTCTTACTAGACCTTATAAGTTATTTGTGTGTCAAATGTGGTTTGTCCCATAAAGCCTTTAGTGGTGCAATTTTCTTTTTTTTCCCATTATATTTTCAATCTTTGAGTAAAATGCATTGTGAATAATACAGTGTATTATTACTGGACGGCTTTAACAATATTTTTATATGATTAATCTGTGTCATCTTGTGGCTTGTTTATAGTAGTTATTTCACCACCAAACCAGAGATCACAGCTTCAGGACCTAGCGACCCATCTATTTAGCTCACTGCAGCCTGTGTAAATCTTTTGTAAATGTGAATCTGATCGGGTCACACACTCTTATGTCCTTGCTATCCTGATTCTCCTTACAGCCTTTGCCAGTGCAGTTCCCTTTTCTGAAATGTTCTTTCCTCCCCCGTCCCTATGGCATACACCTTCTCATCTTTCAATGTCATAGAAGCCTCCTACTCTGTGTGTGACTATTCTCTATTACAAGCATTTATAGCACCAACTACCTCTCCTTCCAGTATCTTTCACATTTATTGTTTCATTTTGGTCATATGATTAATGTCTGTTTCTCCCCCAAAGAATAAGCTCCAAGAGGAAACAGGCTATAGATGCTGGGTACTTAGTAGGGAGTCAATTAGTCAATAAATACTCTTCAGGTAAATGAATGAATGCAGGTGCAAAAGTACTTATAATCTAACTAAGTTTCCAACATGCAATAAAAGGGTTGCTATGGAAAAAGAGAACACTTTTCAGGCGTCTCGAGAGGATTTGGTTTCTAAAAGAACCTTAAATTCTTACAGAGTTAAAAAAGGAGTAACTTTTTGAACCCAATCATTTTTAGAATGCTAGCCTAGGCTGTAAGTCAAAGGAAGGAAGCTTTATGTTCACAAACCCCAAGGGGTTAAAGGCACGATCCAGGGAACCTGGAAGAAAAGTCTGCCACTGAAGCATGAAAAACCTGGTGTAAAAGGGCTTTCAATTCAGGTCCACCTGTTAGGAATTCTAAATTTTACAGTCCTTGATCCTCTCTTCAGCAGATTACTTTATAACTCAATTGTTTCCTCAACTCAAAAGAACACGATTTTACTTTTTTAGATTCAGGTATTGAGTGAACTGAAAGAGAATAAAGAAATTAATTAAAGTAAGATAACAATGGTCAAGTTTGCTCTCTGCTGAGTGGATCGCCCTCAACTTAAATCTTCTTAAACCACATGCAATTATGCCCTCGAAAGCCTGAGGGCACTTGCACGGAAAGGCTAATGGGGTGAGACTTTAAATGTTAGAAAGTCCTTAATTTGAAGTCTCTCTACTGGTTTATGTTAACACCTTAGCGATTAATCTTGTGATGACTGAAGCTGTTCTATTCACGGATATCAAATTGACTGAATCTATCCTATTTTTGGTCACTTTAAATTCTCATTCACCACACAACTGATTGCACTGACTGTACTGTAATCTAAATCTTAAAACTGCAGAAAGTACCAGATTGGTCATTGCTTATAGATAATGTAGACATAATTAGTCTCTGATATTTTCTAAATATTTTTTAAAAAGTAGATGTAGACATCCATACATATACAACCACAGAAGACTAATTTGTAAATTACCTACGTGTACAACTATAAGAGGCTGATTTGTAAACTATAGCACATCTATATAAGGGCTGTTTTTGTTTTTGTTTTCGCGGTACGCGGGCCTCTCACTGTTGTGGCCTCTCCCGCTGCGGAGCACAGGCTCCGGACGCGCAGGCTCAGCGGCCATGGCTCACGGGCCTAGCCGCTCCACAGCATGTGGGATCTTCCTGGGCCGGGGCACGAACCCGTGTCCCCTGCATTGGCAGGCGGACTCTCAACCACTGCACCACCAGGGAAGCCCATAAGGGCTGTTTTGATGCAACTTTTAAAATAATGTTTTCAGAGACAACTTAATGACATGGGAAATGCTCACAATGTTAAGGAAAAGGGCAGGTGACAAAGCTATATAAGGAATATAAAGCCACTTTTTTGGGAGGGATTTTATATATACATAAATTTTATATTAATATATATACATTTTATATATAATATATATATATATACACATACACACACACACGGACTAGAAGAAGGAAAGGACTAGAATGTAGGAGGGAAAGAGGGGGATAAGAGGAAAGAAGCAAGAAAAAGACAAAACGAAAATGCACCAAAATGTTAATACTGGTTAAACATATAATGGAATTATAGACATTTTTCCTTTCATTTTCATACATTTTCCAAAGTAGCATACTTTTATAATGAGAATAAATCAATATTTTAAAAGTTAGAATATATACTCTATGGCCTTCAAATGAAGAAAATAATCTTCAGAAATTTCTCATAGTTTGGGAAGGCTAGTTGTAGAGAAGTGGGAAGGAAGAAAAAGGATTTTATCCCCCATAGTCTTCTGCCACTACTGAAACATGCATGGTCTCCCTCTGCCTTTCTCCCTTTCTCTCCCTCTTCCCTTCCCCTGCCCCTCACACACATACATACACGCACACACACACACTCACACAGTGATGCTGCTGTAGGCTCAGTGCCTTGACATCTAAAAGCTGTGCTGTACCAGTCAATCACTGTAAAAGTCCAACTGTGTGTTCTTAGCTACTGGTAACCTAGAAATGATGCAGCAATCCAAACAAGCAAAAAGTCCTCTTCATTTTTGACTCCAAAGGCTTCTGGCAACCAAGGTGCTGTGTGGCCACCATCAATTGTGAATACAGAAAAAGGTAAGAGAGGGAATGCAAAAAGACTCACAGAGCAAGGCCTCTCCTATGATGGAGTCTCCATCTCTGGAAGATGCGGATTTTCTACAAAGACTACCACCCCCATGGGCCAGAGTCATCAGCCTACATGATGTAGCCTGACGCCGGGGCGGGGTGGGGGGGCGTTACACAGGGAAGTCTCTCTCTCAGCCCCTTCCTGGAGCCATAAACATTTTTTGGAGATCTATGATAAAGAAAGCAGAAATAAAAGTGATCCTGGGCTTCCCTGGTGGCGCAGTGGTTGAGAGTCCGCCTGCCGATGCAGGGGACACGGGTTCGTGCCCCAGTCCGGGAGGATCCCACATGCCGCGGAGCGGCTGGGCCCGTGAGCCATGGCCGCTGAGCCTGTGCGTCCAGAGCCTGTGCTCCGCAACAGGAGAGGCCACAATAGTGAGAGGCCCGCGTAACGCAAAAAAAAAAAAAAAAAAAAAAAAGTGATCCTGAGAACATTCCACAGGGCAGCCCACAAGATTTGCAGGGCCCAGAGTAAAATGAAAATCTGGTGCTTCTTGTCTGAAAAGCTGCAACAAAGTATCATTAAAGGTGCTAACACATAAAGCTTTTTCCTTTCTTCCTCATCTTTCTCCTGACCTGTCACAGTGTTTTTTTTATTTGCTATCAAATGTCATCCTAAGAAGAATTTAAATTTTTGATTATTAGCGTGAATTTTACCATTCCTGTTTATATTGCGCAATGCCTGTTTTCAATGCAAATAGAAGAGCATTTAGCTCAATGGCAGAATCACCAAAATTACACAATTCATATTTTGTAGCTTTGTACATGCATATATATGTTGTTCTTAAAACAGTGGAAATACTGCACAAAACTCAACTGTTTTTATCTCACTTCTCGATATGCGCACATTCTATCAACACTCTACTTTAAGCCTACTGACAAGTTAGAAGTAATGAAAGGAAAAGAACTATGGTTTTCCTAGTTCCTTTTCCTTCTATGTCATCATTTTCAGCATAAGCAGCTGGCTAATACAGGGAAGTAACATGAGTCAGAAAGGATATGATATGATTCCCTGGTGATTGTGTAGGAAAAGCACTCTTAGTGTTTCTCCTGTACTACTCACACAGAACACTCTGACACTTCTGAATGTGTCTGTCTATGTTGGAGGGGGAGGTTCCTCACACCAACGTCAGCTGGATGTCCTACAATTTAACTCAATTCTGATGCCATCTATCTGGATCCCACAGGTCAAGGGCTCAATTCCACAAAACTGCCCCCAACCTTCACTTTAGAAGCCAATTATGTTTCAGACTGTCACCTGTGCTTCTGACTGATTGGCTATAAATTTGGGTTCCCATGACTGCCTCTTGGGTTTGACAATTTCCTAGAATGGCTCACAGAACTCAGGGGAACACTTACTTATGTTTACCAGTTTATTATAAAAGGATACGATAAAGAATATAGATAAATATGCAGATGGAAGAGATGCAAAGGGCAAGGTCTTGAAGGGTCCCAAGGAAGGAGCTTCTGCCCCTGTGGAGCAGGGGAGGGCTATCCTCCAAGCACATGGATGTGTTCACCAGCCTGGAAGCTCTCCAAACCCTATACTTGGGATTTTTACAGAAGCTTCATCACAAAGGCGTGATAGATCATTAACTCAATCTCCAGCTCCTCTTCTCTTCCTGGAGGATGAGAGGTAGAGCTGAACATTCCAAACTGCTAATGATGGGGTGGCCCTTTCTAGCCACCAGCCCCTGTTCTGAAGCTCTCCAGGAGTCCACCAAGAGGGACTCCTTAGAACAAAAGACACTGCAATCACCCAAGAAACTGCAAGGGATTTAGGAGCTCTGTGTGAGAACTGGGATCAAAGACAAAATAGGAGAAAAAATGCTCTTAGTACTCTTATCACTTAGGAGCTCTGTGCTAGGAAATGGAGGTAGAGACCAACTTAGATATTTTCTATTATTTCGCAGTTGTTCATATTAGAACACCATTGCCTTCCCTCTGCATTTGAAACAAATTCTGGTTCCAACAGAAAGCACAGCACCCCAGGCTGTCAGTTCACCCACTTTCTCAGTTGTAGATAGAACATGCTTACCTTGGACTCACTTTTTGTATTGCTGAACATTCATACATTGTGGGTCCACCAGAATTCTGTGCTCCTGGGGCATCCCAAACACTATATGCAAATGAGGTGACCCAAAAGTTGGGCACACATTTTGTGCTAATCTCCTCTGCTCACACACATGCTCCACTGTCCCATCAAAGTTCACTTACAAAATACAAGTTGAAAGAGATAACTGTTAAGAATTTCAAAACACCACCAAAGCATTAAATCAAAGGCAGGGCCCTTCTGATCACAGGCCTACACAGGTTGTACATCCATGAATCCAGCCAGACATACTGCCTTGTTTTTTTGGCCAAGGTACTCTCCAGTGCACTCAGCAGCCTATAACACCTGCTTGCCTAATTAATGAAATTAAAATTCACCATTTCACCAAAGAGCAGGACATGTACACACTGAGTTCTACACAAAGAGATTAGAACTTACTAAATAAAAGAGCTAATCACAATGATCTGATATTCACACATGACATTAAATGACTATTTCACCAAAATCCCACTTTATAATTTATGGATAAAGCTGGTAGTGGAAGAGAGATCAGAAAGCAGCAAAGAAGGAAAACTTGCTCACTGGTTATTTCAGACACAGTTCCCGAGATTGACTGGGACACTAATTGGAGAATCATTAAACGAGAAGGCACAGTCTTACATATATCAAAGGTCTGTTTTCTTTCTGGTTGACAAAACGAACAATTCCAGGAATCATGCTGAACACTGTAATCTGATAATTAAGGAAGGGCTCAGTGGAGCAAGGAAAGGAAACATGAAAATTAAATTTAAGAAGAAGCTGTTGAAGAGCCAGACACCAGCTGACATAAAATCATCCGTTGAAGATGTTCTTAAAGAGAAACTGAAAATGCTCTTCATAAATAAGGTTTAGTGGCATCAAAAAAAAGAGAAGCTTTTCTATAAAATAACACTAAGGCTGTCAAGGCAATGCATTTCTTAACCAAGCAAGTTAATACTGTTTTTGTGTACTGCTTGCTTTAAAATGGGTGAGGTCAGGGCTTCCCTGGTGATGCAGTGGTTAAGTATCCACCTGCCAATTCAGGGAACATGGGTTTGAGCCCTGGTCTGGGAAGATCCCACATGCCGCGGAGCAACTGAGCCCGTGTGCCACAACTACTGAGCCTGAGCTCTAGAGCCCATGAGCCACAACTACTGAAGTCCATGCACCTAGAGCCTGTGCTCCACAACAAGAGAAGCCACCACATGAGAAACCCGCGCACTGCAACAAAGAGTAGCCCTCTCTCATCGCAACTAAAGAAAGCCTGCGCACAGCAACGAAGACCTAACACAGCCCCAAATAAATAAAGTAACATAAAAAAAGGAAAAAAAAAAGGGTCAGCCTTATAATATGATCAAAACAAGTGCAGTTGACGTGAAATGTTTATGCACATTCTGTTGCCATCTACATACACAAAGTGACCCTCATATCAATACATCAGGGAAGCAAGATTAACCAGAAGCTTTTTGCTAGACACTGATTTGGCATAATTTCTACCTCAAGTTGCCTAGTTTCCTGGTTTTCCACAAACAAACCAGTTCTTATGGCCTCCCTCCTAACAAAACATTTTCACTTGAGCAAGATTCTATTACCCATTCCTTCCAGTGTGGTTCAATCTCCAATATTCATATGTGGAGCAGTCTCCATTGGACAAATGGCACCTGCCGGGGTTACAAATTGGACACCACCATATGTCTCTCACTATCTTTCCATTGCCATCATCCAGATTAGAGCTCTGGGTTCAGATAATGCAAATCCCAAATCATTCCAAACATTGTTGCTTTGGACCACCCAGCTCTCAGTTCTGAGACCATTCTTTACCAGCTAATGTGTTTTCCCCAGCTCTTCAATCCATAAACTAAAAAGGTTGTCGCCATCTAATAATGGCTTATCCTATTGCTATTGGCACCAAGGTGTCAAGATATCAACATATCTTTAACTTGAGTTCATCTGAAATACTAAATGAGTCTCAGGGTCACTCAAATGGGGCATCCTAGCATCTGTGCCTAACCAAAACTCTACATTTGGAGAGCACTGCTGTTCTCCACCAATGGTGCTTGTGTAGTCAACTTCTGTGCCCTTGGATCCCACTGTAGATTGGGAGGAGGAAAAAGAGTGCCAATGTAAGAATTATTAAGAAAGTTCTTTATTTCAAAAATTGGCCCAATCCAGGTGCCAAAATATTTGCAATATCTTCATTAATAACTCAATTCAAGGTAAACCCTTTTAGCACCAACCAAAGAAGACACAATGGGTAACTCTATATGTAATAAAGATAAATGAAGCACAGCTCCTGCCCTGGAGGAGCTCACAGTCCAAGTAGAAGAAATAAGATATATGATACTATATAATGATTATTTTATAGATGTAGATAAAGGAAACATTCATGAAGTGTTATGAGGATATAGACTGAAGGTCATTTTCTTTCAGTTAATCATTGCTCTCTTCCAGACATTATTTTATTCAAATTATTCCAAGTAGCAGTACATCATTTATTAGATCTATCAGTACCTTATCTCTTCTCCAAGCAAAAAGTATCAGGAAAATACTCATTAATGCATTCATGCATGCATTCAACATTTGTAAATCACCAAAACTACGGCAGATACTGTGCAGGATGAAAAGTTCTATCAGGCATAGTTACTGTCTTCAAAGGAACACGTGTTACCACCTATTCCTTGATCCTGAGAAATTCCTTGATATTGAGAAATTAAGTCGGGACTTTTGCAACTTTGAGCTTAATAGCTGCACTTTCAATATTTCAGGATTTTAATATCCACATTCCATTGTACAACAAATTCTTATAGTTACAGACCTACCTTACACCTTTTATTCCATTGACGTGTCACTTGTATTCATTCCTACTGTAACATTTTTTTTTTTTTAAAGAAAAAGATTAACTGCTTATACCTATATTTCACAGAATGGAGTCACAGCTACTTATACCAGAAAGATTCACTTGGGTACTTACAAAACACAGAAAACCTGACTCAGAATCTCTGAAGTTGAGGACCAGAAATCTACATTTTTAGTAAGCACAGATTATTCTGATTAACACTAAAGTTTGAGCACTACTATTCTAGACACATTTACCTTTGCCTTATACTCTTGAGGATTTAGATCATTCCCCTTTTTAAGTAATGTTCTGCCTCCTGCATTCATTTCCATTCAAAATATAATGATTAAGGAACTTCCATAGATATGAGAATACAATTAACTCATAAAGTGGCTACAAGGCCCTGAAGATCAGACTTCTGCCTTCCTTTCCAAACCCATCCCTTACTAAGGTCAGCTGTGCTCTAGCCACAATCTGTCTTCCACTTTCTTCCTTGTGTCAAGCTCTTCCGCAACAAATGAGTTTATACCATGTCATGTCTAAAGCCTACAAGGTTCTTCCCCATACTCTTTGCCTAGAAAACTATTTTTCATTCTTCATATCTCAGCTGAAATATCCTTTCCATAGAGAGACTTTCCCTAACCACTCAAAGTTAATTAGGTCTCACCTAATATTATTCTTTAATAGATCCCTATTCCTTTCTATCAGGGAGTTTATCACAATTTATTATTAACACTTGCATATGTTTTGCTTGATGTACATTTCTTCTGCCATTCCAACCTGCTTCAGAGTGGGGACCATTATCTTTTCATTTCATGAATGGATATCATCTCCTAGCAAAATGCCAGGCCCAGAGTAGATATCTAATAAACACTTGAATGAATAAGCAAAATAAGTAAATAGTAATTACCTTCATTCAAGTGAAGATATGAAAAAGAACACTGCATAAATTAAATAATATGTAACAGTTAATTAATCAATTATATGCAAGTCATAAAATGGTTTAAGAATTCAAGGGCAAAGAGATCAATGTGCACTGAAGTGGTCAGGAAAGACTCAGTAGGTGAAATAGAACTTTAGCTGTGCCCTAGATAGTAATTAATGTAGGTAAAGAGAAGGAGAAAGGTCTCAAAGAAAAGAGTTCAGAGGCTGCAGCTCTTGTAGCTGCCGAGAGAGGCAGAAAGATGCTCATGGGCGTGGAACTGCTGTGGGTCTTTTAAGGACTCCCGTGTGCATGACAGGCTCTTGGTGCCCCAGCCAGGCATCAGGGCTGTACCTCTGAGGTGGGAGAGCGAAGTTCAGGACACTGGTCCACAAGAGACCTCCCAGCTCCATGTAATATCAGACAATGAAAATCTCCCACAGATCCCATCTCAATGCCAAGACCCAGCTCCACTCAACGACCAGCAAGCTATAGTGCTAGACACCCTATGCCAAACAACTAGCAAGACAGGAACAAAACCCCATCCATTAGCACAGAGGCTGCCTAAAATCATAATAAGGCCACAGACACCCCAACACACACCACCAGACGTGGACATGCCCACCAGAAAGACAAGATCCAGCCTCATCCACCAGAATACAGGTACTAGTTCCCTCCACCAAGATGACTACACAACCCACTGAACCAACCTTAGCCACTGGGGGCAGACACCAAAAACAATGGGAACTACGAACATGCAGCCTGCAAAAAGGAGACCCCAAACACAGTAAGTTAAGCAAAATGAGAAGACAGAGAAACACACAGCAGATGAAGGAGCAAGGTAAAAACCCACAGAAGCCAACAAATGAAGAGGAAATAGGCAGTCTACCTGAAAAAGAATTCAGAATAATGATAGTAAAGATGATCCAAAATCTTGGAAATAGAATGGAGAAAATACAAGAAACGTTTAACAAGGACATAGAAGAACTAAAGGGCAAACAAACACTGATGAACAACACAATAAATGAAATTAAAAATTCTCTAGAAAGGATCAATAGCAGAATAACTGAGGGAGAAGAACAGATAAGTGACCTGGAAGATAAAATAGTGGAAATCACTACTGCAGAGCAGAATAAAGAAAAAAGAATGACAAGAATTGAAGACAGTCAAAGAGACCTCTGGGACAATATTAAATGCACCAACATTCGAATTATAGGGGTCCCAGAAGAAGAAGAGAAAAAGAAAGGGACTGAGAAAATATTTGAAGAAATTATAGTTGAAAACTTCCCCAATATCGGAAAGGAAATAGTTAATCAAGTCCAGGAAGCACAGAGAGTCCTATACAGGATAAATCCAAGGAGAAACATGCCAAGACACATATTAATCAAATTATCAAAAATAAAATACAAAGAAAAATATTAAAACAAGCAAGGGAAAAACAACAAATAACACACAAGGGAATCCCCATAAGGTTAAGAGCTGATCTTTCAGCAGAAACTCTGCAAGCCAGAAGGGAGTGTCAGGACATATTTAAAGTGACGAAGGAGAAAACCTACAACCAAGATTACTCTACCCAGCTAGGATCTCATTGAGATGTGACGGAGAAATTAAAAACTTTACAGACAAGCAAAAGCTAAGAGAATTCAGCACCACCAAGCCAGCTTTACAGCAAATGCTAAAGGAACTTCTCTAGGCAGAAAACACAAGAGAAGGAAAAGTCCTACAATAACAAACCAAAAACGATTAAGAAAATGGTAATAGGAACATGCATATCGATAATTACCTTAAATGTAAATGGATTAAATGCTCCAACCAAAAGACATAGATTGGCTGAATGGATACAAAAACAAGACCTGTATATTTGCTATCTACAGCAGACCCACTTCAGACCTAGGGACACATACAGACTGAAAGTGAGGGGATGGAAAAAGATAATCCATGCAAATGGAAATCAAAAGAAAGCTGGAGTACCAATTCTCATATCAGACAAAATAGACTTTAAAATAAAGACTATTACAAGAGACAAAGAAGGACACTACATAATAATCAAGGTATCAATCCAAGAAGACATAACAATTGTAAATATTTATGCAACCAACATAGGAGCACCTCAATACATAATGCAAATACTAACAGCCATAAAAGGAGAAATCGACAGTAACACAATCATAGTAGGGGACTTTAGCACCCCACTTTCACCAATGGACAGATCATCCAAAATGAAAATAAATAAGGAAACACAAGCTTTAAATGATACATTAAACAAGATGGACTTAATTGATATTTATAGGATATTACATCCAGAAACAAGAGAATACACATTCTTCTCAAGTGCTCATGGAACATTCTCCAGGATAGACCATATCTTGGGTCACAAATCAAGCCTTGGTAAATTTAAGAAAACTGAAATTGTATCAAGTATCATTTCTGACCACAATGCTCTGAGACTAGGTGTCAATTACAGGAAAGAATCTGTAAAAAATGCAAACATATGGAGGCTAAACAACACACTACTTAATAACCAAGAGATCACTGAAGAAATGAAAGGGGAAATCAAAATATACCTAGAAACAAATGACAATGAAAATATGATGACCCAAAACCTATGGGATGCAGCAAAAGCAGTTCTAAAAGGGAAGTTTATAGCAACACAATCCAACCTTAAGAAAAAAAAACATCTCAAATAAACAACCTACCCTTACACCTAAAGCAATTAGAGAAAGAAGAAAAAGAAAACCCCAAAGTTAGCAGAAGGAAAGAAATCATAAAGATCAGGTCAGAAATAAATGAAAAAGAAATGAAGGAAACTATACCAAAGATCAATAAAGCTAAAAGCTGGTTCTTTGAGAAGATAAACAAAATTGATAAACCATTAGCCAGACTCATCAAGAAAAACAGGGAGAAGACTCAAATCAATAGAATTAGATGTGAAAAAGGAGAAGTAACAACTAACACTGCAGAAATACAAAGGACCATGAGAGATTGCTGCAAGCAACTATATGCCAATAAAATGGACAACCTGGAAGAAATGGAAAAATTCTTAGAAATGCACAACCTTCTGAGACCAAACCAGGAAGATATAGAAAATATGAACAAACTAATCACAAGCACTGAAATTGAAATGATTAAAAATCTTCCTAACAAACAAAAGCCCAGGACCAGATGGCTTCACAGGCAAATTCTATCAAACATTTAGAGAAGAGCTAACACCTATCCTTCTCAAACTCTTCCAAAATATAGCAGAGGGAGGAACACACCCAAACTCATTCTACTAAGCCACCATCACCCTGATACCAAAACTAGACAAAGATGTCACAAAGAAAGAAAACTACAGGCCAGTATCACTGATGAACATAGATGCAAAATCCTCAACAAAATACTAGCAAACATAATCCAGCAGCACATTAAAAGGATCACGCACCATGATCAAGTGGGGTTTATCCCAGGAATGCAAGGATTCTTCAATATACGCAAATCAATCAATGTGATAAACCATATTAACAAACTGAAGGAGAAAAACCAAAGGTTCATCTCAATAGATGCAGAGAAAGCTTTCAAAAAACTTCAGCACCCATTTATGATAAAAACCCTCCAGAAAGTAGGCATAGAGGGAACTTTCCTAAACATAATAAAGGCCACATATGAGAGACCCACAGCCAACGTCGTTCTCAATGGTGATAAACTGAAACCATTTCCACTAAGATCAGGAACAAGGTTGCCCACTCTCACCACTATTATTCTACAGAGTTTTGGAAGTTTTAGCCACAGCAATCAGAGAAGAAATAAAAGGAATCCAAATTGGGAAAGAAGAAGTAAAGCTGTCACTGTTTGCAGATGACATGATACTATACATAAAGAATCCTAAAGATGCTACTAGAAAACTACTAGAGCTAATCAATGAATTTGGTAAAGTAGCAGGATACAAAATTAATGCACAGAAATCTCTTGCATTCCTATACACTAGTGATGAAAAATCTGAAAGTGAAATTAAGAAAACACTCCCATTTATCATTGCAACAAAAAGAATAAAATATCTAGGAATAAACCTACCTAAGGAGACAAAAGACCTGTATGCAGAAAATTATGACACTGATGAAAGATATTAAAGATGATACAAAGAGATGGGGAGATATACCATGCTCTTGGATGGAAGAATCAACATTGTGAAAATGACTCTACTACGCAAAGCAATCTACAGATTCAATGCAATCCCTATCAAACTACCACCAGCATTTTTCACAGAAGTAGAACAAAAAATTTCACAATTTGTATGGAAACACAAAAGACCCCGAATAGCCAAAGCAATACTGAGAAGGAAAAACAATATTGAGCAATATTGCAATATTGAGAAGGAGCTGGAGGAATCAGGCTCCCTGACTTCAGACTCTACTACAAAGCTACAGTAATCAGGACAGTATGGTACTGGCACAAAAACAGAAAGGTAGATCAATAGAACAGGATAGAAAGCCTAGAGATAAACCCATGCACTGATGGTCACCTTATCTTTGATAAAGGAGGCAAGAATATACAGTGGAGAAAAGACAGCCTCTTCAATAAGTGGTGCTGGGAAACCTGGACAGCTACATGTAAAAGAATGAAATTAAAACACTCCCTAACACCATACACAAAAATAAACTCAAAATGGATTAAAGGCCTAAATGTAAGGCCAGACACTATAAAAAATCTTAGCAAAAAACATAGGCAGAACACTCTATGACATCTATCACAGCAAGATCCTTTTTGACCCACCTCCTAGGGAAATGGAAATAAAAACACAAATAAACAAATGGGACCTAATGAAACTTAGAAGCTTTTGCACAGCAAAGGAAACCATAAGCAAGACGAAAAGACAACCCTCAGAATGGGAGAAAATATTTGCAGATGAAGCAACTGACAAATGATTAATCTCCAAAATTTACAAGGAGCTCATGTACCTCAATATAAAAAAAAACAAACAATCCAATCCAAAAATGGGCAGAAGACCTAAATAGATATTTCTCCAAAGAAGATATCCAGATCGCCAACAAACACATGAAAGAATGCTCAACATCATTAATCATTAGAGAAATGCAAATCAAAACTACAATAAGATATCATCTCACACCTGTCAGAATGGCCATCATCAAAAAATCTAGAAACAATAAATGCTGGAGAGGGTGTGGAGAAAAGGGAACCCTCTTGCACTACTGGTGGGAATGTAAATTGATACAGCCACTGTGGAGAACAGTATGGAAGTTCCTTAAAAAACTACAAATAGAACTACCATATGACCCAGCAATCCCACTACTGGGCATATACCCTGAGAAAACCATAATTCAAAAAGAGTCATGTACCAAAATGTTCATTGCAGCTCTATTTACAATAGCTAGGACATGGAAGCAACCTAAGTGTCCATCAACAGATGAATGGTTAAAGAAGATGTGGCACATATATACAATGAAATATTACTCAGCCATAAGAAGAAACGAAATTGAGTTATTTGTAGTGAGGTGGATGGACCTAGAGTCAGTCATACAGAATGAAGTAAGTCAGCATAAGAAAAACAAATACGGTATGCTAACACATATATACGGAATCTAAAAAAAAAAAAAAAAAAATGGTCGTGAAGAACCTAGGGGCAAGATGGGAAAAAAGATGCAGACCTACTAGAGAATGGACTTGAGGATACGGGGAGGGGGAAGGGTAAGCTGGGACAAAGTGAGAGAGTGTCATGGACATACATATACTACCAAACATAAAATAGCTAGTGGGAAGCAGCCGCATAGCACAGGGAGATCAGCTCAGTGCTTTGTGACCACCTAGAAGGGTGGGATAGAGAGAGTGGGAGGGAGGGAGACGCAAGAGGGAAGAGATATGGGACATATGTATATGTATAACGGATTCACTTTGTTATAAAACAGAAACTAACACACCATTGTAAAGCAATTACACTCGAATAAAGATGTTAAAAAAAAAAAAAAAAAGAAAATAGTTCAGAGGCCAGAAACACAGAATGTCCAAGTTAAATTATCACAAGATTTATTTCAATTCAGCACATTCTGCTTATAGAGAAATGTGGTGAGAAAATTTTCGATTGTGATTGATTCTCTTGCCCCTGTAGAAATGATCCACAGAAAAGCAATATTCTAAATTTCTCAGTGGTTTTATTGATCCCACCACCAATCCCCAGAAATAGTAACTCTTGTGTTTTTCAAAGTATAAAGAGAGGTTAAAAGAGCATCAAAATGTGATCAGATATCCAAGCTGATATTATGAAACTTGACAGAAGTGATGTAAATATTGAAACAAAGCACATCCAATTTATCGGGGAGTTAAATCAGAACATGAAGTTGCTGATTCCTCTGATACAAACCAAGATTCTGCATGTCAGTCTCCTGTGAACTTGAAAAACATCAGTGTCCTTTCTACTTTTATTTCTGCTCAAATTGTTTTCCCTTGTTTAGAAAATGCATCCCCCACCGCCAAATCTTTAAAGCATTTTCACCTAAAGTCCTAGTCTACTGAGCAGTCTGAACTTAGAGATACAAATATAAAATGACTTTTTTTCTGGTTTTTTTTTTTGCCAAACATCTTTTGAAAGCTCCCCCTTCATGAAGCAATGTTGTCATTTTGAAACTTTAAAAGAAGCCTCTTGACTTGTTACTGTGTGTCCTTTTCTGAGACTTCTACCATATTAAAGTAAGTAATTTGGTCTTGCCTGAACTTTGTAACAACCAGAACCCTGGTTAAAAAAAAAAAAAATGAAATGAAATCACTGTTTTTAGGAGTTGAACACCATGATCTCTAAGAGGATAAAAACAAATGAGGTATCCTTCATTCTCCCTGACTTTTGGCCTGGAGGAACACTGTGGACTGCAGCACATGGAAGGGGAACCTAAGCACAGTTTGGGGGTTTCATTGAGCTCAGGCAGAAATCAGGGCTTGGGTTTGCTGAGGCAGCTGCAGTTTTTCAGGAAGAATACAGAGAGGAGTGAGAATACAGAGAAAGAACTCCAGAAACCTCTAAGGTGGTTTTTCTAGTCTGTTTTTGAATACTAAGCTATCAGGCATAGGATGAAATTCCAAAGACCAAGCAAAGAGCTAATGGAGAGCTGTAAGATGAATAATTCCCAGAGATCAAACTGGACTAGAAGGTATTCAAGTACCAATCAGGCATAGTGGAGAGATTTGATCCAATAATCAGAGCAGATAAGAGAGACTTCAGAAGATTTGCACCTTACAAGGAAGGCTAAACTAGGTGTAAAGAATACACTAGATATATATGAAAAAGTCACTGGATAGCCAAAATAGGAGATTATACACTGATGGAAAAAATCAGTAATTGTGAAGACATAGCAATAAAAAATATTCAAACTGAAACACAGAGAGAAAGTGACTAAAAGAAAAAATGAACAAAGCCACAGTGACTTATGGGACAATTTAAAGTAGTCTGACAGATGTGTAATTTAAATGACAAAAGGTGGAATCAGCAGAAAAAATTATGTAAAGAGATAATGTCCAAAGATTTTCCATATTGATGAAAACTATAAACCCATAGATCTGGGAAATTCAATGACTCAAAAGCAAGAAGAAAGTAAAGTATGAAGTAGCCACACGAAGGCATGCATAATCAAAAAAAGTAAATCTTAAAAGTGATCATAGAAAAAAAAGACAAGAATGACCAGAGCCTTGTTCAAAAACAATGCTATCCATAAGAAATATAATTTCTTTAGAGTGCTAAAAACATTGTTACTGTAGAATTTTATACTCAGAAAAAAAAAGGAAGATAAAAAATGTCATTTTCAGACCAAAAAAAGCTGAAAATAAAATGTGCTACCAGCAAATAGGCACTACAAGAAATGATACAGAAAGTTCTTCAGGCAGAAGAAAAATGGTACCAAATGACAACTTTGATCTGCATGAAGCATCAAGAGCTTCTGAAATGGTAATTATGTGTGTAAATATAAATGAAATCCACATTTTAAAATTTATTTAAAAGATAACATGATGAAGGAATAATAACATTACAGAAATATTACATAGGTAGAAATAAAAGGTATTACAACAACAGCATAAAGGATGGAAGAGGAATTGGGGCAAACTTTCTAAGGTTCTGACACTATATCTGAAGGGGTATCATATTATTTTGAGGGTGACTCTGATAGGATAAAGGAGCTTATTGTTAACTCTACAACCACCAATAAAAAATAAATAAAGAGCTATAACTTATACTTCAGTAATGCATATAAAATGAAAGACAAAAAATAATCCAAGAGAAGGCAAGAACCAAGGGACAAAGGAACAACCACAGCAAAAATGGTACAAATAGAAAATGAATATTATTTGGCACTTAAACTCAACTATATAAAATTTTACATTAAATATACATGAAACAAACACAATAATCAAAGTAGAAATTATTAGACTGAATCAAAATCAAAACCAAAATATACATCAGTCTATAGAAATGCTCTTTAAATATAAAGATATATATAGACTAAAAGTAAAAGGATGAACAAAGAGAACTACAAAAATGCTAATCAAAGGAAGCTGGGAGTAGTTATATTAATATTAGACAAAGTAGATCTCAGGACAAATAATTTACCAGGGATAGAAAAGCAAACTTCTTAGTAATAAGAGGGGCAATTCATTCCAAAGACATACTAATATAAATATGCTTATCCATTTTTGACTGGTGACTTCAACACTCTTTGCTCAGGAATTATTAGAAATCATAATTTAAAAAATAATTAAGTACAAAGAAGAACTGAATCACACTATCAACTAACCTGATTTAATTGGCATTCATAGAACAGCACTTTCCAATTACGTTTCAAGTGCAAATGGAGTACTCACCAAAATAGATAGATCATCTGTTGGGCCCTAAAAGCAGTCTCAGTAAATATAGAAAGATTGCATTCAAACAGATTAGATTCTCTAACTACAATATAACTATGTTAGAAACCCTATTTTTGTTTTTGAGTTTCATGGAATATTGCCAAATAATTTGAATATTAACAACACCCTCCTAGGTTACCCACAAAGAAGTCATAAAAGATACTAGAAAATATTTTGAACGAATGATGATGAAAGAAAACATGTAAAAAAAATTGTGAGATACAAATAAAGCAGTACTTAGAGGGAATTTTATAGCTTTAAACATTTATATTGAAATAAAGATCTAAAATAAATTATCTAAGCATCATTCTTAAAAAGCTTGCAAAAGAAGAGCAAATTAAGGAAATATAAATCAAATAAATCAATAAAAGAAAAAACAAGGAAAAATTAATGAAAGGTGATTCTTTAGAAAAATCATTTAAATGGATAAACCTCTACCTAGATTAATCAAGAAAAAAGGAAGCATAAATGACGTATAGCAGGAATACAAGAGGGCATATCAATACAGATACTACAGAAATTAAAAGGATAATTTGAAAATCTTTATGCCAGTTTAAACAAAATAAAGTCCTTGGAAGATATAAATTACCAAAATTGAAATAAGATATAGTAAGTATAAATAGCCATACATCAAGAATTTGAAAGGCTAATTAA
This sequence comes from Grampus griseus, assembly GCF_964374135.1. NCBI lineage: Eukaryota > Metazoa > Chordata > Mammalia > Artiodactyla > Delphinidae > Grampus > Grampus griseus. The sequence continues at coordinate 38,449,192 of NC_139003.1, forward strand.
ACTCTCTCCACAGGGAAACTTCAGGATAATTTCATTGTTGCAGTCTATAAAACATTTATACCAAAAAATAAAAAGCCAATCCTACACAAATTATTTTAGAAAATAGAGAAGGATGATACACTTTCCAAATCATCCCACAGAGTCAGAAGTACTCCAGTGCCAAAACTAGACAAGAGCATTACAAGAAAAGAAACCTACAAAGTCACTATCTCTCATGAACACAAATGCAAAAATCCTTAACAAAGTATCAAATTGAACCCACAATATATGTAAAAAAAAAAAAAATATTATGACCAAGGGGCATTTATTCCAGGAATTTGAGGATGCTTTAACAATTGAAAACTAATGTTATTCCCTATCTTAACAGAATAAAGGGAGAAAACATGATTATCTCAATAGATGTATGTGAATATACTGGACAACCACTTATATAAATTTATTAGCAAATTAAGAAAGAAGGAAAATTCAATCTGACCAAAGGCATCTATGAAAAATCTGCAGTTGATGCCGTATTTAATAGTGAAAGACTGTTTCCCTGCTAATTTTGGGAGTAAGGCAAGTGAAACTCTGCTTGGCTAAAGGGTACAAACTTCCAGTTATAAGATGAATAAGTTCTGGGGATCTAATGTATGGCAGGGCAATTATAATTAATAATACTGTATTTTATACTTGAAAGTTGCTGAGAGTAGATTTTATATGTTCTCACCACAGAAAAGAAATGGTAATTACGGGACATGATAGAGGTGTTAGCTAATACTATGGTGGTAATCATTTTGCAATATATAAGTGTATCAAATCAATGGGTGTTAAACTTACAATGTTATATGTCAGTTATATATATAAATTATATAATGTTCCAATGTTATATGCCAATAAAGCTGGGGAGAAAGGAAGTCTGCTCTCATCACTCTAATAAATATTCTACTGAAGGTTCTAGCAACTATAATTATACAAGAAGAGAAAAAAATAAAGCATATAGAATTGAAAGGAAAAAAATTAAACTGTCACTATTCTCAGGAACCAGGACTGTGTATATAGAAAAAAAACCTACAATACAAGTACTTGAACTAAGTGCATTTACTAAAGGTCTCAGTATATATGACTAAAATATAAGAATCAACTATAATTTTATACACTAGAAAATAAGATTTTTTAATGATACAACTTCCAACAGCATCCAAAAAATGAAGTATTTACAGATTAATTTTCTACATGTCTAAAACCTATGTACTGAAAACTATAGAACATTGTTGAGAGATATCTTAAAAGACTAAATAAATGGAAAGACATACCAATTTAATGTACCAGTATAGTTAAGACTCAATATTGTTAAGATGTCAATTTTCCCAGTTAAAATGCCAACAGTTCTATAAGAATTTACAAGCTGATATTTATATACACACGCACACACACACACTATATATATATACACATATCTGACAAAGAACTTGTATCTAGATATTTAAAGAACTCTTACAATTCTAAATAATAAGACGAACTATCTAATTTAAAAATGGACAAAAGAGTTTAACATGTGCTCACATGAAAATATGTGAAAGAACAATAAGAGCCTGAAAAAGTACTCAACATCGTTACTCACCAGGGAAATGCAAATTAAAAATCACTGAGATAATGAAATTTAAAAGATTGATGACCACAGCTTAGAACCAGATCTGGGGGCTTCTACTCCAATAACTGGGGAGAAGACCTGCACCAGACAGGGCTGTGGCAACCGCAGAACAAAGAGGAGGCCCCACCCAACATCCAGTGCAGGCTCTGGTCACCACAACACCACTTACACACCCTATCAAGGGGATAATGGCCAGCACACTCTGAGGAAAGATGTAGCAGCCATCCATACCAAAAAAAAGCCCTCGCACCAAAAATGCTAGACTCATGCAGACTACACAGGGATGCTCCCACACGAAAACAGCCCATCAAAACCACAGGGGAATGGGACAAACCAACCTCAGGCACCTCTTGATACGACACACTGAGAAGGATTCAACATCATTTCTGTGATATTCCTGCCAAAAAATGCATGACCTGAGTCTAATCTTGAGGAAACATCAGATAAATTCAATTGAAAACGTTCTACAAAATAACTGGCCAGGACTTCAAAAATGTCAATGTCATGAAAGACTGAAAATGACTGGAGAACTGCTCTTGATTAAATGACACAAAAGAGGTAATTAAATACAATGTGTAATCCTTCATTGGCTCTTGGATGATTAAAAATACAATGAAAGACATTATTGAAATAACTGGGGATATTTGAATAAGGACTCATATTAGGTAATAATATTAAATATAGTATCAGATCATAGAATTGTATCAATTTAAAATTTCCCAAGTGTTATAACTCTATTGTACCTATATTAGAGAATGCTCGTTTTTAGATGATACATGCTGAAGTCTTCAGGAATAAAATGTCACAATGTTTATAACTATTTCAAAAAAAAAACCACAATGGATAACTGTTTCTCCTAAATTCATAGAGTCACATAAATATAAGTAAAACCACTTATAAAAACCACTCCCAATTAAAAGAACAAGAGAATTTCCCTGAAAGAAAAAACAATGAAATAAACCTCTCCAGTCTACTGCATGTTCAAAAAGCAGGTAATAACAATGCTGAAGGAATTCAGAAGGCTGTTGATAGAAATGCAGATCACTGTGACAAGGAACTGCAAACTATGAGGGGCCAACCAAAATTAGACAAGTCAATTGCCAAGATGAAAACGAAGCTAAATGCAATAAATAGCAGAAAATAAATGCAGGAAAATGAATAAGTGATTTGGAAGATAGAATAATGGAAATCAACCAATCAGAACAGCAGACAGAAAGACAAATAAAAAAATATTAATGACATCAAATGCTGCTAAGAATGTGGAACAACTGGAACTTTCATATACTGCTGGTGGGAATATATAATGGCATTTTGGCAAACATTGTGACAGCTTCTTATAAAATTACCCATACACCTAACATACAGTGTTGCTAATCCCGTCCATTTACACAGACCCATGAAATTACTGTTCACACAAAGACTCATATGAATGTCTATGACAACTTTATTCATAGTAGCCCCAAACTGGAAATGTAAATATCCACCAATAGGTAAATAATTAAATTGTAATATATTTATACAATGAAATACTGATCAGCAATGGAAAGGAATGAATACTGATACAGGCAATACGGATGAAGCTGAGAAACATTATGCTGAGCAAAAGACGACAGAAAGAAAAGCACGTGCTATTTGCCTTCATTTATATGAAGTTCTTGAAAAGAGAAAACTAATCTAAATTGACAGAAAGCAAATCAGTGGTTGCCTAGGACCTACAGTGGAGCGCACAAAGGAACATTCCTCGTGATAGAAATGTTCTACATGTTGACTGTGGTTGTGATTACATGGGTAGTAATTATATTTATCAAAACTTATCAAACTATGTATACATTTTAAGTGGTGCCTTTTATTGTATACATGTAAAATTTACCTCCATAATGTTGAATTTTTTAGCTTCTTAAAAACCTTGGGGTTGGGAGGCTATCAGACCACCCCAGCACTCTCCTCCTAGATCAAGGACTCACTACTCTAACGTATCCTTCTTCTTTAACCAATGTTTCTCTAGTTTTACCTTCTTGTTGTAGGCCAAATGGCATGGTGAGTGAGGTTCTCAGAAAGTTTTGTTTGCCCCTTAATCAGCCCTGGAAGAAATACAGGGCAGCAATCTTGTGCTTTCTGTAGAATATGGATATACTTATCTCTTCGTCATTAGTTTGGGACTTCACTCAGAATTATGAGTCCCCCACTCTCTCCCCCCCAAAAAAGTCACATTCAACATCATCTTACATGTTTTATGAAATATATTTTATAAAACTTCTATTTTGTTTAGGAACCCATTCCAGTCACGATCAAGAGGAGGAATCTTAGTAATTAGGAAGTATAACCTGAAATCCTTACAATGTCAGCTATTTGTTCAATAGCTTGGACAAATCAAGGTGATCTGAGCAAGTTAAGTAAATCTGGCTACTTAGAGGAGTTGAAGGAATCTGTAAGTTTCTAGGTAAATCACCTACTCTTGGGTAGCACAGTATGGTGAATCCTCCTGATGAAAAGGAGAATCAGAGACTGTCACTGGTGAGCAGAGTCCACCTAGAGAACCAGAATCTAGACAACCTTAAGGGGAGATAATGCCAATTTCTGCATGGCTGGATGGAATGGAAAGTTTGTACAGTGCAAATCATCTCAAACATTTTCACAGAAGAATTAAAACAGAGCTCAAAGTAGTACTGTACAAGCATAAAATACTCTTGATTTATTTTAAGAGAACATGAATTAACTATTATTATTTAAACTACTTATTACTGAGTAAAAATGACACTCCAAGAGATGATTCACCATGGTGATACTGTGGCTTTGTATACTTCCTGGTACAGGACCAGATCTGTCATGAGCATGCATACTCATGCTCATGAGTTTTCCAAAATCTAGATGTAACAATAGAATAAGAGATGAAGTCAAAGTGACTTAGCCCACAGGTAATGAAAGACTATGAAGGGTTTAATGAAAGTAAGGTTTTAAAAGTTTTAGAAAAATTTATTTAGTAGTAAGGTGGATTAAAAGGAAAAAAAATGGAACAAGGGCGATCGAGTAGGAAGCTACTGAAATACTTTAAGCAAAAAGGGAGTGCCTCTCAACTAATATTACCCTTAAAAATCTGAAAAAGTCCTCCACAGAACTTTACCAAGTAAAGACACATATTTTATTTTAGCTACAGACAAGGATTACAGCCTAAATGCTGCTAAAGGATTCCTTTTCCTTCCATCTTGAAGAGGAATGTTCACAGAAATCCTAGACATAGACAAATGGGGACATATGAGTAACTCTGAAAAGATAAAAACTGACTCTCTTTTCACTAGTATTTTAGAATATGTTTAATATTTAGTGGTAGCAGTGAGAAACAAGTGTTTTATTAATGAAAGCTGTACAACTCAATTTAAATTTGAAATAAGGAATTTATCATATGCACTGAACGTATCATCGCATTTAGAATATTTGAATTGTCATCAAATTGCAATTTTCCAAACCAGAGAACTTCTTAAGGGTCATAATAAAGGTATTTAAATTAGTTAATGAAATAGAGTACTCGTTCCTAGTAAACACCACACCTCATGGATTATTCAGTTTCAAATTTTCAGCTGTCTGCAACCATCAAGTAGCTGGCCTCGGGATTTGGTGGGTGTGCTGTGGTTGTATAGTACATTCTGCATGGAAAGCCACAAAAGTACTCCTTAAAACATAAACTGGCAACAATGAGGGTGATTGTTTTCTTGTTTGTTTGTTCACTCAAAGGCAGTAACTTTGTTAGGAGTGGGACCCGTCATCTGTGGAAACCTGAATTTATTGACAACATTTCTAACTTATTTCTCTGATGTTTTAGTGCATGTCATAAAACAGCAACATCATATGTCCAACTGGCCATGCTTTGAGAACTCTTCTGGCCCATTATGTGTTGGGGAACAGAATTCTAAGAGTGAAAAGAAATTATAAGTGTTTAGGCCTATGAGGTCTTATTAGTGTTTTGTTTTGTTTTGTTTTTTGTTTGTTTGTTTTTTGCTTGCACTGTGGCTGCTTCTCTGCTCTGGAAGGTCACTCCACTCTCTGAAGGATAACAGAGAGCTGGGGTACAGTCAACAAAAAAGGAAGCATCAAAATTGCTTAAACAAGCCTAGTCCTTGATAAAGGACCTCTCGGCTCCCCTAGGATCTACACCACAGGTTTTCAGACATCGATGTGTACCGGAATCACCTGGAGAGACTGTTAAAACACAAATCCCTGGGCTTCCCTGGTGGCACAGTGGTTGAGAGTCCGCCTGCCGATGCAGGGGACACGGGTTCGTGCCCCAGTCCGGGAGGATCCCACATGCCGCGGAGCGGCTGGGCCTGTGAGCCATGGCCGCTGAGCCTGCGCGTCCGGAACCTGTGCTCCGCAACAGGAGAGGCCACAACAGTAAGAGGCACGCGTACCGCAAAAAAACAAACCAAAAAAAAAAAAAACCACACACACAAATTCCTGGGCTTCTTCCCCAGAGTTTCTGATTCAGTAAGTCTGAGGTAGAACTGGAGGTTTTGCATTTAGCAAGTTCCCAGGTGATTTTAATGTTACTAGGACTGGGATCATGCTTTGAGAACAACTAATTAACTAATTCATGGGGGCCTGAAGTTCTGAAGAGAAATTTGGGGACCAAATCCTGGATATTTCTAAGTGTTTTGCTTTGGTTTTGGCCTGACCTTCTTCTTTAATTCCCTTTTGTCTTATAAACCTGCAGTGGTTGTAGGAAGCCGATGGAAGAATTATGTCAGAGTTCCAAATACCTCTGTGTACCTTTCAGCCCTGGGCACGTGACCAAAAATATGCAGTGTGGGTCTTGTGGCTCCCCCCTTAGTAATCACGATAATAATTATTATTAGCACTATTTCATAGCTTGTAAGAGATGACATTTGCGATTGGTTGTTTTACTATTTTGCTACTTGTTTGTTTTTTCTTGTGTCAGGAGGCTGGAATCTGTAACCCGCTTAAGCTCTGTGGAGGAAGATTTGAGTGAAGACGGACAAGCTTTAACACCCTGCCTCGTGCACAAGGAACAATCATCAAAATGAATTTTAAACGACCTTGTGTACAATTTATACTGCAACAGCTGTCATCATCAGATATTATCTAAGTGAAAAATAGGAGTTGAATGATACTAACATATTAAAAAGTGTAGAGAAAATGAGAAACGAGTCCAAGAAAAATAATTTCTGTCCACAACTACACAATATAAACCAAGAAGAAGAAGAAGAAAAAAACTATTTAGGAAAAGTAAGTAGATATGATTAATCAGATTCAGAAGGCAAATGACAAATAGGTAAAAGTGCAAATCTGGAAGAATTAAAAATGTAAAGAAAAAAAATGTAAAGAAAAATATAGGAGGCGTTAAGTAAAAGAAACAATTCCTGTGCAGACAAGTTTACTAGGATACTTGATACATGTTAAATACAATATGGCTTTATAGTTCTCAGATAAATATGTTACACATTAGCTTTTTCAAATTAATAACGGGATAAAAACAAACAGGATGGATTCAGGTAAAGAATGAAAAAAGGAAATCTTTACCTTAATCAAAATATCCAGTATTGGATGATGGAAATCTATATAATGTAAAACTTAAGTGACACATTGTTTTATTCAGCAGGGACAAGAAAATGTTGATTTGTTTGAGATACAGTTAAGTATAGAATCAACCAAGGCCTGACATTTGTCTCTCTACATTTCTACCCACTAAGAATTTTCCAGCATCCAGAAATCACCCACGTTTCTTGGCTCCTAGGTGGCCACAAAGCCAACCACATGCATCTCTTGACTATTCTTCACTAGTCACATCTCCCTCTGACTCTCTTTTTCTGCCTCCCTCTTCCTCTTCCATTTATAAAGACTCTTGTGATTTCACTGAGCCCACCACGAAAATCCAGGAAAATCTCATCTCAAACTACCTTAACTTAATCACATCTGCAGAATCCCTGTTGCCTATAAAGTAGCATATTCATAGTTTCCAGGAATTAGGTTATGGACATCTCTGGGGCCATTACTCTGCCTACAACAATAAGTTACTCAGTACGTGCCACTCATCTAGCATTCTAGTTAAGGTTTCATCAAAACAGAGAAGCAATACAGTTATCTAGGCCACTTATATTTCAAAGACAGCCACAGCAGATAATTCTAGCCCTCTTTTACAAAAAAAATCTGCTTTAGGGTGTTAGTTACTTTCAGCAAACGTTTACACAGCCCAAACTTAATTACAATCACTCTACTTACATCTTATAATGTGTGGATTTGCTTTTTTTTAAGCAATATATCCTGTCAAAAATGCAAATTAAACCATAAATACCAAGATAGATGTCACAAGGAATATTAAATTTCTTTCCCTTGCTTACAAATCTCAATAAAAATATTCTGATTTTAGAAATATTAACTCATTAATCCCATTCACTGTGGATTTATAGAATGAGAAAACAATCAAGAGCATTTCTCAGGACTTTTTTTTAAAATTTTTATTTATTTTTTGGCTGTGTTGGGTCTTCCTTGCTGTGCACCAGCTTGCTCTAGTTGCGTTGAGCGGGGGCTACTCTTCGCTGCAGTGCGCAGGCTTCTCACTGTGGTGTCTTCTCTTGCTAAAGAGCACAGGCTCTAGGCACGTGGGCTTCAGTAGTTGCAGCATGCGGGCTCAGTACTTGTGGCACACGGGCTTAGTTGCTCTGCGGCACGTGGGATCTTCCCGGACCATGGATCAAACCCATGTGCCCTGCATTGGCAGGCGGATTCTTACCCACTGTGCCACCAGAGAAGCCCCATAAGGCCTTGTATTTTGATGGCAGTTTCATTTGTTATATGGAGGAAGAAATGGATTCATAAGTTTCATGTTTTTCCTATTTAGATATCATTTTTCTAAACAGAAAATTTATCTATGAGAAATTTATGAGATATAGCAAAAACCACCAAGTAGAAAAACTTTGGGAGTTCATCAAACATTATATAATAACAAAAGAACTATTCAAGGATGGTCAGGTACTGTTACATTAAAAAGTATAATTTGTTCTGTAACCTGATTATACATTCTTCTAATTAGGGTAGATTGATGAAATCTAAGTGTTTAGAATGACTACTCAGGAAAAAAGTGGTATTTAATTAATGCAGCTCATAACAGCTTCTACAGTTCTTTGTACTATTGATTCCTCTTTATGTGAAAAATTACTCATGAATAACTCATATAAAAGAACAGCACCATTCATAAATATAACAGCAGGATATATATGGTAAAAAATATTCAGCAATTTACTCAAAGGAAAGCTACTTTATTACTATTTATTTCATAATATTTCTTGGTACTGGGCAAAAACAGAAAAAGCTTACTCTTTTGCTTCTTGACAAATGTTTAATTTTATTTCTAGATTCACAAAAAAATAGATGAGTATTTGAAATTATCCATAATTAAATGATAATGCATAATCACTCACCATTAAGTAAAACGTATGTTAGAGAGTCTAAAACTAATTGCAGGTTGTCAAATGCATATGTGCAATAAAAATTTCTTATTTTCATAATAGTCTGTAATTATATATTTCACAATAGACTAATGGATTTTCAGGAGCCATCACATTGTGCAGTGCTCACTCATTAAACAACATGGTGAATAATTTAGAAAGAGCTGTTTTCTTTCTTATGCTATCAAAAATGAATTAGAACCAAGTAAAATTCTGGTTCAGGCAACCAGAATCAATTTGTATTAACAGTCTAAAGGAAAAAGATCAGAGTAATTCTTTGTCAGGATTTTTTTTTAAATATTTTACTAAAGGTGTCGTGTTAAAAGATCGAATTTTGGTACTAGGCACATCCTTATTGAAACCCATCCCATGGGGTTTGTTGGTTAAAGTAATAATAAATAAATTAATCACTTTTAGTATAGTAATTGAAAGGACTATGAAAACTAATTCTTGGCTACCTTTTTATATCATACTTTGCCCCTAAACAGAATACAAGTGAGAAGGGGAATAATGTAGAAAAACAAAAATAACTTCAGAATACTTGTACTGTAGATCTCTTTGTCATGGGTTTCTTTAGTTTTACATCAGATTCTGAAAGACTTTGTAGTCCGTGGGCCATGTCTACACTAACTCAGCCAAGCAGGCCGTGGGATGAGAAACCTGATTGTGACAAGCTCAATCTACAGAGTCAGTATTCACAATTGGTATGGATGCCGTAGCTCTACTGATGATGCAGTGGTCCATGTTAATTTATAAAACCACAATAGCCATGAAAATAATCTTGGGTTTTGAGTATCCTAGTAATTTTTGTCCTGTCGTACCATTAGAATAATAATAAAAGAAAAATCAAGCAGCACACACACAATAAATTTTTAGGATTTTATCTTTAGTCAAAACAGCAGAAGTCAGAGGCCATCATTCATATATCAACATTTATTTAGTACTTATTAAGTTCCAGAATCTGGGCCAGTCACTTTCACTTATTACTTCGTCTTATCACATATTTCATTCAGGCTTTAAAGTGGAAAATCTAGGTTATTTTGCAAGTTAAACACACTATCATTTCTGTTTTACTGGGGAAAAGTTCAACTAATTGTTTTTTGATTCTTTTTTTAAAATTTATTTGTTTTACTTATTTTTTTAAATTTTTGGCTGCATTGGGTCTTCATTGCTGCACACAGGCTTTTCTCTAGTTGCAGCAAGCGGGGGCTGCTCTTTGTTGCAGTGTTTGGGCTTCTCATTGCAGTGGCTTCTCGTTGCAGAGCACGGGCTCCAGGTGCACGGGCTTCAGTGGTTGTGGCACGTGGGCTCAGTAGTTGTGGCTCATGGGATCTAGAGCACAGGCTCAGTAGCTGTGGTGCACGGGCTTAGTTACTCCATGGCATGTGGGATCTTCCTCGACCAGGGTTCAAATCCGTGTCCCCTGCATCGGCACGTGGATTCTTAAGGACTGCACCACCAGGGAAGCCCTAGCTTTTTTTTGATTCTTTATTCTACAATTCTCAAATCATTTTTTGGTTATATTTATACTTCTTTTATTGGTTTTAATTGAGTTAATTTAATTGGATTTAATTGATCAATTTTATTGATCTTAAATCATCTTTAAGAATAAAAATCTGACTTAAGAATAAAACTACCAGTTCCTTTGGTTCTGATACATCGGTTCTGAAGACTGAGTCTCTGAAAATACATCAGCATTTCTTTAATGTAATGATGAATAGAAAATATTAGATATTTTCTGACACAAGGAGGGGAGGAGAAAATAGAGAAGAGAGTAATGTTTTTCAGCCAAACTCAGAGCTAGTTGACTTCCTACAAAGGAAGAGGAGGCAGGGGTAACAAAGCTATTTTGTAAGACTAAGGTCATGAGCTGGGCTGGATAGGTACTTGTGAAGGCAGAGGACATTCTGGATATGTTTTTTATAGTTAATTAAATGGTATTTATTATAATATTGTTCCCTGAGTTAAGTTTTTTGGTATCTGTAGTAAAAATTGTCACTTTTTTCTCACTTTCTAACATGAACTAGCTCTTTCTCCAAATCATTTGGTAGGAACTAAATGGTCCTTGGTGTTCCTACCCACCACAGAACAGAGTCACTTCAAAATAGGTATACAATCCTGAAAACACACATATGAAAATAGCTCACAGTACCCTACTGGACTGAAAAAGCATGTCAGGTCCTTGTTGACAGGTCTAAGAATTACAGTCATGTCGTTAGCAAGGACTTCAAACTTCAGGGGACAGATCAGCTGTCATAATGGCTCCCCCTGTAGGGCAACGACATTCATTGGAACGGGGATTGAATTTCCATTTGGCCCTGACAGGCTGTCCTCAGATGCCAACCCAAGACTCCCTCTCTTGTTTATCATTGTCAGAAAAAATATCTGATAGTTTTTTCTCCTTGAGCAGATGTGTAAACAAACAGGAAAGTACGGCCTGTCAAAATGACAATTTACATTGATTCCTCTTATCAAGATGTCTTTGGGAAGACAGCTTATCTCAAATTTACAAAAGAAGAAACTCAGTATCAGTGTTTCTTCATCAATAAATGATGATGGCAGGCCTGGTTTGTAACTAATTGCCTGTTTCCAAAGCAACATTTAAAATGTAATGCAAAGCATCCACCCACTATAAACTGATGGGAAACTACCTTTGCTTCTGAATAAAGGCACATTATTTGGAAGGGATAAAAAACAAAAACATTATTGCTATTACAAAAGTATAAAAATATACATAATTTAAAGTAAGTTATAAACTAAGAACTAAAGTATAAGTTTGTAAGGTTATATTTATACGAGTAAATTATAATGTGTGGACCATAAGTAATATAAAAGATGCATCTTACACATAGGGGAGTATTTTCAATAAGATATAAAAATACAGTAAAGTGGGTTTTATCACTAATCATCAGGCAAATGCAAATGAAAACCACAATGAGATATCACCCCACATCTGTTAGGATGGCTATTATCAAAAAGACAAGAGATAACGAGTGTTGGCAAGGATGTGGAGAAAAGAGAGCCCTGGTATACTGTTGGTGGGAATGAAATTGGTACAGTCATTATGGAAAACAGCATGGAGGTGTCTCAAAAAATTACAAAATAGAACTATCATATGATCCAGCAGTCCCACTTGTGGTTATCCAAAGAATTGAAATCAGTATTTCAGAGAGATACCTGTACTCCCATTATTCACAATATGCAAGATATGGAAAAAAACCCCTAAATATTCATTGATGGATAATTGGATAAAGAAAATATGGTATACACATACAATGGAATATTATTCAGCTTTGAAGAAGGAGAAAATCCTGCCATCTGCAACAACATGAGTGGATCTGGAGGACATTATGCTAAGTGAAATAGGCCAGACACAGAAAGGCAAATACTGTATGATCTCACTTATATGTGGAGTCTAAAATAGTTAGTTGAACTCATAAAAGAAGAGAGTAGAATGGTGATTACTGGAACTGGGGGAAGGAGAAAATGGAGGGGTGATAGTCAAAGGGTACAAAATTTCAGTTATGCTAGATACATTCTGAAGATCTATATATTAGCACAGTGCCTATAGCTAAAAATAATAGCTAACTATGGCTAGCAAATACTTAAAATTTGCTAAGAGGGTAAATCTTATATTAAATGCTCATATCACACACACACAAATAATAGACTCTGGAGGAAACTTTGGGAAGTGATGGATATGTCTATGGCCTTTAATAGTGGTAATAGTTTCATGGGTATATACTTATCCCCAAACTCACTGAGTTGTATACATTAAACATTGTACAGCTTTTTACATGTCAACCATAATTTAATAAGGTGGTTTATATAATAATAATAAAAGAATTCTGTAACTTTTTACTCTTATACTCAACTTTTTCTCTTTATTTTTAAATGCATAAAGTTTGGAAGGGTATCATATTTTATACCAAATATCAAAACCTTCCTATCGTTATAAAATATAGGTATTTATTAATAAGTGTGATTGACCAGTAAATGAGAGAAGAGAACAAAACTCATCAACTCAGTGCAAACCACCACCTTCTTACCACTCTATCCTATCTCTCTTCTAGGCCATTCCTCAGAATGTAGTGTGAACCTGGGAATGGAGGAGGTAGTTTGCTAGAAAGTAAAAATATACGTATTACTTATAATTATTTCCATGTCCCTAAAATTTTACCAGATAAGGAGAGTGGCCTAAGTGCATTCTTTTAGTCCTTCTGAATTTCTGGACTCATTCCTTCAGCTTAGGATGTAGATATAAAGAGCTAGAGAAGAATCATCTATAATTACTCAGCTATTACATCTGGGGTGCCACATCCATTCTGAGCTTGAAGTTTGGTTGCACGTTGAAATCAATCTGAACTGTTTCACTCACAGCAATTACCAACTATGTACCATGCAAGCTATTTAATTTCCCCATACTTCAGCCTCCTCATCTGTAAAGTGGGGATAAAAGTATTTACTTCAAGTGTCTCTGGAAGGATAAAATGAGATATTTCACATAAAGTTCTTAGAGCAATGCCTAACACATGGTGAAGTTTCAATAAATTTACAGTAAACACCATTAAACTATGATGGTTAATAATTATGGTTCGGGCCAGTTCTTCAAAATGGACATTACATATCAATTAAGCCTAATTAATAAATTATTCTTAAGGATTCGAAAAGCTAAGTTTGCAGTGTCCAAAAATGATCACCTTGACTTCTGTGAAGTCATATAAACTCAGAGATTTTGGCTTTTACTCATACAAATCAACACCTCTGTTTGGATAACTTGTCCTAAAAGTGTGTAGCCTTAAAGTCAAAAATATTTAGAAAAAGTTGGGCTTTGCTGTGATAATTCTCCTTTACAGAGGAAGCGTTGGGTAGAAGAAGTATACAGTTTATTTTGATAGAGTGATGCATGCTTTGCATTTTGAGTGCAATGTCTCTATTCTTAACATAGACTATTGAAAGGTGTTTCTAAATTTATTTGCCAGCTAGCCATGTAAATAGAAATAGCATATTTCTCTGGGAATACTTAATGTAAAAGCTAGGTAGATCTTACCCCGAATAGCCAAAGCAATCTTGAGAAAGAACAAAGCTGAAAGTATCATGCTCCCTAATTTCAAACTATATCACAAAGCTATAGTAATGAAAACAGTATTGCACTGGTATAGAAACAGACACCTAGATCAATGGAACAGAATAGAGAGCCCAGAAATAAATCCATACATATATGGTCAAGGACTTTACAAGAAAGATGCCAAGAATATACAATGGGGAAAGAGCAGTCTCTTCAATAAGTGGTGCTGGGAAAACTAGACAGCCACATGGAAAAGAATGAAACGAAACCACCACAGTCTTGCATCATACACAAAAATTTAACTCAAGACGGATTAAAAACTTGAACATATGATCTGAAACCATAAAACGCCTAGAAGAAAACATAGGTGGTAGATGTGTTCATTGAAATTGGTCTTGGCAGTGATATTTTTTTGGATTTGACAACAAAAACAAAAATAAACAAATGGGACTATATCAAACTAAAAAGCTTCTACACTACAAAGGAAACCATCAATAAAATGAAAAGGCAACCCAATGAATGATAAAACATAAATCACGTATTTGATAAGGGGTTGATATCCAAAATATATAAAGAACTCACACAACTCAATAGCAAAAAACCAAACAGTCCAATTTAAAAATGAGCAGAGGATCTGAATAGACATTTTCCCAAAGAAGACATACATGGCAAACAGGTACATGAAAAGGTTTCATCAGGAAAATGCAAGTCAAAACCACAGGGCGATATCACACCTGCTGGAATGGCTATTATCAAAAAGATAAGAAGTAAGAAGTGTTGGTAAAGATGTGGAGAAAAGGAAATCCTTGTGCACTGTTGATGGGAATGAAATTTGTGCAGCCACTATGGGAAACAGTATGGAGGTTCCCAAAAGAGGTAAAAATCTAACTACCATATGATCCAGCAGTTCCACTTCTGGGTATTTATCTGAAGAAAAAAATCACTAACTCAAAAAGATATATGCACTCCAATGTTCATTGAAGCATTATGTACATTAGCCAAGATATGGAAGCAACCTAAGTGTATGACGATGGAAGAATGGATAAAGAAAATGTGATATATATATATTATATATATATATAATATATATGATATATATGTAATATTATTCAGCCATAAAAAAGAATTAAATCATGCCATTTGTGACAACTTGGAAGGACTCTCAGGGCATTATGCTAAGTGAAATAAGTCAGACAGTAAAAGACCATATGATCTCACTTGTATGTGGGATCTAAAAATAACACTGAACTCATAGATACAGAGAACAGATTGGTGGTTGCCAGAGGCGGGGGATGAGGGAATGGGCAAAAGGTACAAATTTTCAGTTATAAAATAAATAAGTCATGGCGGAATATAATGTATAGCATCGTGGCTATAGTTCATTTTACTGGATTGTATATTTGAAAGTTGCTAAAAGAGTAAATCTTAAAAGTTCTCATCACAAGAAAAAAAATTTTAACTATGAATGGTGATGAATGTTAACTAGACTTATTGACCACAATAAGTCTAGTTAACATCCATCTCCATACATAGTGGTGTACACATAATTTTTTCAGTATATATAAATATAGAATTAAAAAAAGAAACTGGACAGCTCTTCTTCACTCTTCCCTTCTTCCCTCGCTGAAAGAAAAGAACAAAGTTTTTGCTTTGGTACCTGTCAACTTCTGAGTGAAGCAGATGAGTAGGCAACTAATGTTCCACCAAGTACATGGTTCATACCCCCAAATATCAACCCTATTTACCATCTGAGTCACATACAAGATCTGACTGGCAAATCAGACTTAAACAAATCAGAGATTTTACCAGGCATTATGTTTTACTAGTAATTTCAAGGATGCAGATAATCAAGAGACTCCACAGAGCAGAAAGATGCCTAGGACATCAAGGGCAGTTCCCCGAGTCTCATCCTGCCATGTGAAACATTAACCTTTGGCCCAGAATAACAGATGAAAAAGAAATCTCTAAAAGTGGAGTCTGCGGGGTTACTTCATATAGTAGAAGTAGGCTTTAATTGTGAAACATCTCCATTTAATACCCTAGAGAGTTATAACACTTATATGGACTTCTCCAGGAAGCCATGACTCATAGATTCTAAGTTTATGAAATAATCCGTTAGCCAGGGAACAGTTCCACCCTCAGACCTACCAAGTAGAGCCCCTGCCCCAGGACAGGTCCCTCAGAGGACTCTAGAGTCCCTTCATCAGAATTTTCTAAGTTCCGCTTCAGTGTCTGGGACTATATGAAGTAGTCCATCCAGGCAGGATGCCCTAAGCTCAAATCTGGTCCTACATGGATCCTGGTCACCAGGAGAACCTAACTCAAAATTTTCTGTCTCATTCTGATGGCTGGGACTGCCTGAGACCAGCAGTACTGTCTCATCAAGATGCCCTTGGCCAGGACCAGATTCTATCTGGGTCCCTTTGCTAGAAATGTCTTCCACAAAAGTTTCTAAGTCCCCTCCAGTGGCTGGGACTGCCTGGAACCAGTAGTTCCCTACAGGTAGGGAGCTACATGTGCCATGGTTTCCATTTCTTCTCTTTGGAGCTCTCTCTGAACCTTTATATTACACATGGAATGGACCAGATGCCCTGAGAAGCTCTGAGATTTATGGGTTTTGATGTTGCTCCACAGTCCAAGGCCTGGGCCCCAGTTCCAGTAGGGTGACCTTATAAACAGATTGCTTCCACTGGACAGAATATTTCTTTCATTACATCTCATGAAATTTGGCTACCAGAATTGTGCTTATACATTGATTCTGTGTGACTCTCACTCATGTCGGACACAGGACAAGTACCGGGCTATAAATTTCTGAGAGTCCACCTCTGATCCTTGGGCTTGAGGCTGCTTGTTTAGGCCCATGTGTCAGCTCTCACCTGTCTATGTCCTGACCATGGTGCTGTCTATGGGCTTCAGTACCCAAGAGTGGTAGAGGTGGTGGTAGGCATCCTTTACCTTGTGTCCCCTAGTGCTGGCACACGATGCAGTTACTCTACCGCTTCTGCAGGTTCTATACCACGTGTAAGGCAGTCCCCTCAGGTAGTTACAACCATCT
The DNA here is from genome assembly GCF_964374135.1 of Grampus griseus. Classification (NCBI taxonomy): domain Eukaryota; kingdom Metazoa; phylum Chordata; class Mammalia; order Artiodactyla; family Delphinidae; genus Grampus; species Grampus griseus. Next base: position 38,466,402 of record NC_139003.1, read on the forward strand.
CTTCCAAGGATTTTTCAATCATTGTTTTGCAACACTAATGGGCCATTGCAGTTAATGTCCTCACTTGCATCTGATTGATGTAGTGATATCATGCTCTCCTAGGCCAGTCTTAAGCTGAACTGGACAAATGACAAGCATTCCTTGCACAAACAGAATCTCTCTTTTTTCTCTACCCATGACCTCCTGCCTATTATTCCCTGGTGTTGGTGAGTAGAAGAAAGAGTTGTGGTCAACAGTGACTGAAGTCTCATCATAGGAATGCAGTGATTATGGTCTGAGGAGTTCAAAAGAACACATAGTTGGAATATGTGGTCTATATTTGAAGTAAATTATTGTTCACATTTTCCTGCACACTCTATGAATGAAAGTCTTACATTTGTGGGTATCAACAACAAAGCCCAGTTACAACCTTAAAGAGAGCCCTTGAGGTCCATATTCATGGGTGCATGAGGGATACTATAGCACCCTGTATAATGATGCAACCAGACTAATAAATATATGGTTTTAGGGAACTGTAGAGCCAATAAGATCCATATTCTTTCAATATAAATAAGGTTTGAAGATCCATGACATTGTAACAACAGTATCATTACCTTTTTATTGTGTGGGAAATAGAAAATTTGTCAGGAAGGGCACATTTGACAAGAAAGAACATGAAGAACATTGCTCCTGGATGTGAACAAAAAGAGGTACTGTCTGGACACCATGAAGAATCATCATGTACTCTGATCAGAAAATAAACAAATAATCATGTACTCTGATCAGAAAATAAACAAATACTTAAGTACTACTTCTGTTCATTACTCTAAGTTTTCATCAGTATATCACTATACATCATGAGTATTAATTAATTTTGTTACACATTATGTAATCAAATTATTTATCTAGGCAGGGTTCCCATCCCCCAATCCTTGGAAAATATTTGCCCAGGGCTTTACGTGCCCTAGAAGCAGCATCCTTTCAGGAATACTAAATACATACAGTCTCTTTCTTTTGGGTAATATTATTGCTCTGTTTATCCAAAGTTCCAGGTGACAAGGAGATGTGATGTGGTCACCTACCTTCTATTCTTTCCCTCAGGGTATCCCCCTTGGATGGAATGTGAATAAATCACAGACCAGCTGTTTTAACTCTTTTCATTTTGAGAAAAGGCAGCTTAAGAAACTGCCTATATTTCAATTTCAGCTCCACTCTGTACTGGCTGCATGACCTCACACAGTTATTTAACTACTTTGTGCTTCAGTTTAGTTATTACATGTAAAGCATGAGTTTGTTTCACAAATATTTATCGAACATCTACCATGTACTATATAACCTTCTAGGTGGTTGAGATACATCAGTGACAAAAACAAAGACTCCTGTCCTCATGAAAGTAATTAGGAACTCCCTTCCACCATCAAAAATTTTTCCTATGTACTTTGAAAGATTTTTCATCTTAAAAAAATTTCCTGTCTTGAAATAAAAATATTCTAGATGGAAGGTACAGTTTAACATGTATCAGCCAAAAACCTCACTTAGTAAACATTTAAGCAGAGTCCAACTGACAACTAAAAACACAAAAATGAAACACTGGTCAAATATTTTGGGGCTGGAGCTGTGTGCTGAGTCAAAAAAAAAAAAAAAGTTTTAGGGCTTCCCTGGTGGCGCAGTGGTTGAGAGTCCGCCTGCTAATGCAGGGGACGCGGGTTCGTGCCCCGGTCAGGGAGGATCCCACGTGCTGCGGAGTGGCTGGGCCCGTGAGCCATGGTCGCTGAGCCTGTGCGTCCGGAGCCTGTGCTCCGCAACGGGAGAGGCCACAACAGTGAGAGGCCCGCATACCGCAAAAAAAAAAAAAAAAAAAAAAAAAAAGTTTTGATGTGCAGGGTTTGCTGATTTCTGTGATGTAAATACTCTCTTCATAGCCACCAACAGTAGCTTTCAACCAGCTTGTAAAATTCCTGAATTTTCCACAATCAGCTGAACAGCAGGTACAAGTTGGCTTCAGCAAACCACTGCGCTGGTGGAGAGGGTCAAAGGCAAACAAAGTGAAGCAGAGCTGGCAGTAAGGAAGGCAGAGGAGGTCAAGGAAACTTTGTCCCACATACAAATACACATAGGATAGGTTCTGGGCTTCTCCATAGCTTCGCACCCCACACACGGATGAGTTTCTATACTTACCAATAACAGCACTCTGTTATTTTAAAAAAATAGTAATAACAAAGTATCAGTTGACCTTAACCTTAACAAGAACAATAATTAACCCAGCTATTAAAGCAATTTTATGCTACTTTCAAAGAAGTAATATTCATTCAACTTTAAGAAGGTAATAATCTTGATGTATTCAGCACCAGTGAGAGTATGTCTGACATAGTTTGACTACTTTGGACACCATCTTCATACACAAATACACGCAAACACATGCGCACATAACTAATATCATTTACCATGTGCCAGGAGCCATCATAAGAATGAGAGTGAGGTACTCTGTTTATGTCACTTCTATTTCTCAGCCACCTAGAAGATTGCGTGGTATATGGTAGGTGCTCAACAAATATTTGTAAAATGAATATTTTATGTGTAATAAGTAAACAGGCACAAAGAGGTTAAATAACCATCCAAAGTCGTGGAGCTAGTACAGAGTGGAACTGGAATTCAAACATAAGCAGTCTTTTAAGGGGTTGTTTGCAAAACTAAAGACTGGCAAGAGGAAGAGAAATAAGAGTATGAACTTAACAGGAAATTAGATGGTACACAGAATGGGTGGCAGACATGCCATTACTCAGGCTGGAAGAGACAAAAACTCAGGTTAGAACTGTTTTGACCTAGTAAAATATTAGCTGTTTTGAAAATATTGCTGAGTACCTCAGGTTAGAAGAAGAGAGGTGAGAAGAACTCTAAAGTGATAAATCCTCAGGAAGGCAGAATTTCAGTTCAAAATAAGAGGAATTACTGGTGTCCAACAATGCATGTACGACATATAGGAAACAAGTGACCCCACCTCTTCCCACTTCATTCATAGAAAGTATTCAAGCAGAGGACAAAGAAATCTCTTCATCAAGTGGCAAGTTAGGTTTATGGCCATTAGGATCTTCCCAGTTCAAATATTCCTTGTCTTAAGTAGAAACAGGAATCCAATAAATACATTTTAAAGCATCTTCGCCATCTTACGTACCACCAAGTCATAAGTTGGCTTAAATATATGAGAATATTTGGATATATTTGCCTGGTTTGAAATTGTCCTTTTTTTAAAATCAAAATGAAGACGGAGAAAACTAGATACAGACAAAAAACCCAAGAGAAAAATGTTTGCTAATCAACCCCGCCTATGAAGTCTCTAAAACATCACATATTCAATAGCATCTAAAATTTTATCCTAGCTAATTTTTCAGGAAGTGCACAAATTCAATAAGAAATGTTTTTAATCAGTCACTTGCTCATCAACATGTCTCTAAGCTATGGAAATTAGAAAAAGTTTCTCACAAAGATCAAGGGGTAATATCTCACAGTAGCAGGTCAATGCTTGCATACGGGTTTCTTATTTCTCTGTGGATCCTTCAGAAGAATGCAGTCAGTACCAAGATGTAATGTAGCTGCTATGCATAAAGTTACTGGAAATGATTTATTTTTCTCTCCAGCATTAGGTTTGTGGAACTTCCATGTGATAAATATTACGAATATTACATAGAGAAACCTGAAGTACTTTATGTCATCAGAATCTACACTGGTGATTATTATTACCAGTGTTATTGATTTTTGGATGTACTTTTGGTACCCTTAGGGCCAGGACATAAGCACCCTTATGCAAATTAGAGAAAAGGTTCCTGTTGGGCAGATCGACTAAAAACACCTCTCTTCCTGTGTCTGCCTTCTCCCTTTCCTCTTCCCAGGGTCATAACTTGGCAAACAGAGCTTGAGGTAGATTCTTATGCCTCAGACAGGCACGCTTATGAGGACATGATCTGAACAGATACTGGTGGAAACCTGCGTAGATTTTTAACCATAGAATGTTTCTGACTCTGAAAAATATATTTAAGATAAGAGTTGAAAGAAAAACATTCTTTTCCAATTCATTAACTATCCTCCACTCACTACCACTACACCACTCCACACCACCTCCCAGCGCAAAACAAATGGGAACAACCCAGAACCAGTGACTCTCCAGCTAATTATTTCTTACATTACCTTCTCAAAACCTAGCACAACTGGTTAAAAAATTCTCACAACTAGTTAAAAACCTAAAACAGGCCAGATGCAAATCACTCCTGCTCAAGATTAAGCCTACTTTTTCCTTTTGATCCCAAGGGCAGGCTTGCTCCGCTGAAGTTGAGGTATTCCAAACTTACCCCATGGCTTTTTACCATTGATTTATTATTGTTTTTTCAAACCTCAGTTTTTGATCTTTTCTTGCTCTTGGGTACTACAGATCCTCAAGATATTGTTTTTGACCCCACCTTCCAGACCTTCACACTCCTGATAATTAATAAACTAATCTTTCAACTATTATTCATTAAGCATCTATCATATGCTTGGTACTACACTAATTGTTGAGAATACAAAAATAATTAGGATACATTGCTTATCCTATCAAGCAGGGCATTCCTAAAAATAAACACGTGAAAATAGTCTTATAAATTCAAAATATGAAGTAATCAGTCTTTCAGGTAATGTAACTAAGACTCAAAGAGAATTAGGTCACCTGCTAAAGTGACAGAACTGAGGACCCAGGTTCTCCCAACTCTAATCTAATGCTGTAAACAGTACTTCGTGATAGGGTCATTCTTTTCATGTGTTTATTAATTAAATGATCCATTTATTTATTCAGAAAGTGTGCTTATGAACAGAACTATGTTAGTCATTGTGGCAAGAGAACTATAAGATGAAGATGCAGACTGTGAACTCAGAGTTTATAAATTAAACCAAAAGGCAGAGAGAGAGAGAGAAAGGGAGAAAAAGGAAATGAAAAAAATATGCCTTGACTTATATAAAGTGAATGGCTTAGATTAAATTCCATAAATTTCCTACACCTTTGTTTACATTTTCTGACATTCACAGCACACTGTTTACAAGGGTTTCTAACGAACAGATGTGAAAGGTCATGTTGAGCAGCTAAATTTGCATATACATTATATTTCTTATTTTGACATTGTTAAAGTATGTTCTTTTTATGTACCATGGAGACATAGGAACATTTTATACATTTTATAATTTTAAAATAGCTCCATTTCAAAGTAATAAAATGGATCAAGATATTTCTCCACAGTTTAGCTCTTACAGAAGAACATGTTAGTTTGAGCTCCCACTTTAGCTAATGGCCTTTACCTGTTTATCTGGTCAACCAAGCCAGAGCTAGAAAGGTTATGCCTAATCATCTCTCACTGCACATCTCCAGATCACATCAGCCAATCACTAAATTAAGTGGAACCTCTTTTGAAACCACTCTCCTCTCTTCAACTACCACAGCATTTATATAATTTTCACCTAGACTATGGCATTTGCCTCCTAAAATACCTTTCTGCCTCTGGCCTTGACCCACTCCAATTCCTCCACTTTATGGCTATTAAGAGTGATATTTATACAGATCTCTGGGGCTCAAATCTCTTTATTGGTTTCAATTTCCCACAGAAAATGGTTAAACCTCTTATATGTGTTTCTTCTGACTTCTGCCTGCTTTCCAACTTAATCTCCCCTATTGCCTCTTGGAACTCTTAATTTCCATCCATACAAATATCCTTGAATTTCCTCTAAATATTTCATCTTTCGGAACATATGCCCATTGACATCTTTGCTTAGAATGACTTTCACTTTGCTCGCCAGCCAAAAATCCATTTTTCTTCACTTTACCTTGAATTATGTCATTATTAGTAGTATCCTTCCAATAAAAACCACTTTTTTGTTGCCATATTTTCCTTCCCTGCTAACCTATGAGATTTTGAAGAAATCTGACTTGTTCATCTTTGTATCCCCATATTTAAGTGTAATATCCGACACAGAGCACTCAAAAAATAGTGGTTGAATTCAACACTCTAATATAGAGTGTTTCTAAGGATGACTGGATTTTTTAGACTTTGGGCATTTATAAAACTGTATCAGAGATAGAAAAGAACTAGGTTGTTCTGGATTGTCTGTTGACAACCTGACACAACTGCTACTTCTTCCATTCAAGTTTAGGAAATTTATTTCACAGAATCCCCTTCTCTGTGTGGTTTCACGTTGACATTTGCCAATGAGAGGATCTCACAAACTATTTGGAAAGTGGAAGTGAGGTAGAAGCCATTATTCTTAGGAGGCCATGGGAATCAAACATGATGACCTCATTCACTGTGGTGCTTCTTCAAATCTCTTTGTGAGCTCCCAATTTGAGGTTTCAGGTGTATAACTTCTCAAACATCTTGCAAAATTTTTCACTCATGCTAGTGCTTCAGAATGAAGTGATTAAAGAGAGTTTATCTTCTAGCTGCAGCTTTGTAGACAAATCTCGACCAGCTACACACAAATTTGTATAAATTCAATTCCCATATTAAACCATTTATTCCTGTAATACTTGTAGTGGCTCAGTTTTCCTGGACAAGGACAGACTTATATTGCTTTTGGTACTAAAAGTGGATCCAGGGGAACAGAATCTTAAAGATGGTAATCTAGAATTGGTTCTATAACATGATTAGATTTAAAGGCATTAATAACCTCATGTCAGTGGTAAATATGATATAGACCACAATATACAGTTGTAAAATAGTTTCTTAAATTATCCCCTGGAGTCAGGTGCCTACAACTTTGGGTGACTAAGTACCTACCTACCTAGAAAAAAAAAAATCATGATAATATAAAATATAAGGACAGAGTGGGGGCAGGGGGAGATGGCTGGCTATTTTAACTGCACAGGAAAAGTTGGAAAAAAGTAAATGATGAGGTCAAGGCTTTAAATTCCCATCTCAAATCCTGAGTAAGGAACCAGAAACACGTATGACTACCCTGAAAGATTACCTATTGCTTTTATTGCAAGTTTGAAAGTTTTGAAAACCAAATGCAAAATCTAATACTGCCAGTGGCTGAATTAAAATGTGAGTCAAATTCATAACTTCTTGGAGTTTTTTATAGTATGTCTATGACACTGATTGGGAAGGAATGAAACCCTAAAGATTGAGATAGAGATATCGGAATAAATTCCAATGAAGCTGAGGACCTTGAACCCCCAAATTCCACCTAGTAGGAACCTCCTTTGTTTGAGTAAATTCAGCTTCTCTTACTAAAGAACCTGTAGCCTTATGGGAGAAATGCTGATTCTCATAACAACCCACTCCATCACCTCTCATTGATTCTAAACCTTTAAATGGATTCAAGCCTTAAAAAAAAGTCTTACTCTGGAGGTGATATTACACATACCAAAAACATTGCAATATTTTGACAATTTATATCAGTGGAAACTGGGGAAATTATCTTTGGGAATGAACACTAAGGATGTTAGAACAGGGAAGAAGAAATATACTGTACGATTCAGCTGGATTCTTTTATATGAATCACTGACAGGTGATTTTGGATTCACCGTGCTACCCTGAACAATTGGGAATAACTATAACACCTTGTTTGGTTGACTACAACTGGGTCCCTGTGGTGGCCAAACTGAACCTTCTTGAAGAAGACAGCATCCAAAGGCTTATGGAGATAGGAATGGAATTATTGTTCCACTGCTCACACCCACCCCTTTCTCCAAGTTTTTCAGAAATACAGTGATGACGGGGAAACAAGCAACCTTGAAAGCCTTTAATGGCTATTCTTTGCAAGTCAGGAATGACAGAGAGAGGCTATCAGTGGAGCAGACTCCCAGAAAACAATGAGGATGGTGGGATTCTGAAGTGGCGAGGAGCCACGTGATGAATTTAATTGCATCTAGAACTTAGTTACCAGGGTCAAGGTAGGCATGGTTACCATAATGGGTAGCAGGGACATGTAGACATGTAGAGATCCTTGTCTGTGGCTAAATAATTATATTCCTAGGACTAATAGAGATGAAAAGACTACTACATTAAATCTACCTGATTTGTATAAGCACAAGCCTTTGGGACTGGTGAGTAGAGGCCTGACTTGCGTTATCACAATAGTCGTGGTCCTTATTCACTTCCCAGACTTGAGTGGTTTGCAGGCTCAGAGCACCTTAAATGAAAAGGAGGCTTGATTCCCTTGAGTGAGGATACAGCTACACTGCCAAAAATGTATATTGTACATTAACTATTTAGATCTTTCCAAAAGAACCCGCAGCCATTTACTGGGGTATTTGTGCTTTAGAAAAGAAATAAACAAACATCTTAGAGATTACTGGACACTAGGTTTGAGCTAACAAATTCCTGGAGAAACAAAATAACACAGTGATCTACTTTTCAGAAAGAGGGCTTAAGAGAGCCAGGTGATTGATGCTGTTTAACCGAGGGTCCCTCAAGACACCCTGTGGTCATGTTCCTTGTACTAAAATGTAGAGCTGAAATAGATACACTCAGCAACATGGGCGTCCACTTAACAAGATTGATTTGGCTATATCAATGCTGAGTGCCTGACCTACCAACAGTAGAGACGAACCATGAGCCCCTGGTATAATAGTATTCTACTGTGGGGGTTTGGGGGCAGACAGCTATATGACAGCAGGTTAATTATACTTCTTTCATGAAAGGGGCAGTGATCTGTTCTTATTGGATTAAACACTTAAGCTAGATTTGAATTTGTCTTCCCTGCTCAAAAGTTTTCTGCTGATTTAGAGATTTAAGTTTCCAATAAAATAATGATTCTGCAAAGAGATAAAATAATGGCCCCATTAAACTAAAAGATAAGAATACCACCTAGTCACTGTAAGTTCCTTGTACTATGGAATTAACAGACAAAAAAAAGTGGTGACTCTAGTGACTGGTGCATTTGGGTTGCTAATATACAATGGTGGCAGAAAGAAGTATGCCCAATGTGATAGGCAGACTTCTAAGATGGCCCCAACAATCCCCACCATTTGATATTTATGCCATTGTGCAATCCACTCCTTTTGAGCATGGAATGAACGTAGTGACATTCTTCTAACCAGTAGGGTACAGTAATGGATTTAGTTTCTCACGGAATGTGTTGCTATTTCATTATTAGGTTACAAAATATTATGATTTCTATCTTGTTAGACTCTACTGTCTTTCCAGCTTGCATAGTTTGAGGAAGAAAGCTGCCATGTTTGCTTGGCAAGGAACTGATGGAAGCCTCTGGCCAACAGTCAGTAAGGATCTCAGGCCCTCAGTCCAACAGCCCATGACAAATTCAATTATTAAGGTGATATGGCATGAGGAGTAAAACAAGGAAGATGTAATACCAGCTTATGCCTATATGACCACAATGCAGAAATAAGGACTATTATAGTGATATGTATTTTCTTGCATCTATATACATACACACGTACACCTATTTGCATTATATATATATAACATTATACATAATACAGTTATAATATATAGTATGATATAATTATTAGTCAGATGCATGATGTGGTTATTAGCCTCATTTGAAAGCTTGAAAGGATTGTATGAGTGCCAAGTTGACAAAAGGGTAGACTGTGCTGGATTGTGCCATGTCATCTTGGTTAAGCTTGGAACTATGACTAATGGAGTTTATAAGCGAAAGAACTTAGTGTTAAGATAAAGCAGAATTGAAATAAACAACATTTTTCTAGGGAGATCATGAGGGAACTGACTCAGTATCTTTGCTCAAGTGGCTAGTAACTTTCTCTGATCTTTTAGATACAGGCTTACAGACCATCCTTCCCTCAGCTACTCCCATAGCTATGAAACACTTAATTCCTATATTAAATCCCTTGTTCCTTTAATACTTGTGACTGGTATCTTCAGCAAATCTAGACTGAAATACTCAGTTAAATCTGTATATGTTTATTTTTAATTTAGAACTTGTATATTCGATTTTTTTCAATTTACTACTTTAATATAAGCTTGAAAGTAATGAAGAAGTACAAAGATATATTAAAAAAAAGTTTGTCATCTGCTCCATGTCCCCTCTCCCACCCCATCTTCCTATCACAAGCAAACCCATGTCTTGTGTGTATTTTTCCATATATCTCAACTTGCTTATTCAAACTTATACAAGCATCTTCATGCATATAAAGGGATATTTTAAAAATCCCCTTTGCTCAGTTGCTTATTTTGCCATAATAAAATCATACTGTAAAAAGAATCTGCAACTTTGACAAAATCTTTATGTAGATCTACGTATGTATGCCTTTTTGCTATTTTCTAAAATTAAAATATTAAACATATTTTCTACATTCTGCTTTTCTTATTCATAAATACTTTATGGCAATCCCTCCAACTCAACAGGCATAGCTGTAATTCATATGTTCATTTAAATTAGTGCAAAATATCCCATAGTTTGGCTGTTTCACTATTATGTAAGCATTTTTCTAGCACCAAGCATTCACATTGTTACCAGTTATATGCCATCAACATCCATGTGAATACCTTAATTTGCTTTTATTTATATAAGATAGTTATGAAACACTGAGTTATCTATGGCTAAAGGTTTGTGGACTTTTAATGATTGCTGCCAGGTTGTTTGCCAAAAAGTTTGCAGCAATTCATATTTCTACCAGAATGTAGGAGTGCCTGAGTTTTTTTATATTAATTTTCAAGTTTTGTTACTTTTGTTTGCATTCACACAACTATTAATTAATTTAATAGTTTTTCATAAGTTCATTGGCCATTTGGTTTGCTTTTTGTGAACTGACCACATTCCTATTGGTTTGCCTATCTTTATCTTGTCTATTGGTAAGTCTTTGTATCATACAGAAATGTCCCCCCTTTGGCTGTCAGGTAGGTTACAAATAGATATTTCCAAAAGCTATGTCTTCTTCAAATTAACTTTGCCTATGCTCTTTTTTGCAATACTAAAGTTCCATATTTTTATATACTCAAAAGATTCCTTTTCAATCATACAGCTTCCAGTTTCAGCTCCCACATTCAAATAGCCTGAAAGGCATCATTCCCATCCTTACAACAAGAAAAAGCTATACAAACTGAAGATCAACAATTTTTTTGGAACCATCAGAGAACCAGAGTTGCAGATAAACTATCAGCCCCAAATCTGGAGAGACAGGTGCCTCAAGGAAGAAACAGCAACTGAAATCTGCTTTCTTGGAGCAGAAGTTACTAGAGCAATAATGTGGTGATAGGAACATTTAAATGTAATTTTGATGAATTACTGGAGGCTGATCATGAACAAGTGAAGAATGAGAAACTCCAGGGGCAACCACGCTTTTGGGGCTTCTTCTCCCAGAATTCCACCAAGTCCTTATGCTGAGGATTCTAGGAAGATCCCCAGTGGCTCTGGCAGGGGGAGGGGAAGAGCAGCCATTGCAAAACCAGCCCAGAAACTTGTCCATAACAAATGCCTACACTCCAGAGGAAATAACTTAAAAAGCTCTGCTAGGGGAAGGGAATCGCTCCCACTCAGCTCCCTCCAGCCTTCCTGTCTCACCTAATTAGGGGGCAGGGGATATATAGGAATCAGGGATCACAGATTCAGGAATAATGGGGCAAAGGAGAAAAAAAACCCCAAACTGTACCACTGGAGTAGTTTGTGAGTATCACAGTCCTGAAAATATAAGTCCACTGAAGGACTGAGATTTAATTAGAAGATTATAGAACACTCATCTTCCCCCATACCTTAGCAGCACACCAACAGGGTTCCAGTGTAATAACAGTGGATTATATCTGAAAAATCTGTAACACGCAAACTCTCTGAGGAGGAGTACTTAGGAAAGTCTTAAGTCAAAAGGGAAGATAAAAACAAGGACACTAGCGAAATCTGAAGCCTCTGGAACCTGTAACTCCTATTTTAGTCCAACTCTTAGCTATTAAAATATGTTACTATATTAATAATTAATAATATGTTATAATAATTAACATGTTAATTCATAAATTCTTGTACTAAAGGACTATTTATTACCTTCTACAATGTGTCCAGCTTTCAACAAAAAATTACAAGGCATGACAAAAGGCAAGAAAAAATATAGTCTGAAGAGACGAAGTAAGCATCATAACCAGACTCAGATGTAATACAAATGTTAGATTAGAAAAATTTTAAATATTACTATTAATATTTTAAGGGCTCTAATGAAATTAGGAGAAAATATGCAAAAGCAAATGAGTAATGTAAGCAGAGAGATGAAAACTCTAATAAAGAAGTAAAAGGAAATGCTAAAAACCAAAACCACTGCAAGAGAAATGAAGGATGCCTTCAATGGGTCCATCGATAGAGTAGACATCAAGAGGAAGGTTCATGAGCTTGAATATAGATCAATAGATACTACCCAAACTGAAATTCAAAAGAATAAAGAATATGCGGGGGGGGGGGGGGCGGGAAGAACAGAGCATCCAAGAACAGTGAGATGAAGTCAAAAGATGTAACATACACATAATTGGAATACCAGAGGAAAAGAGAAAACAGACCAAAATAAACATTTGAAGTTATATGGCTAAGAACTTTGTAAAATTAATGACAAACACCAAACTGCAGATTCAGAAAACTCAGAGAACACAGAGCAGGATAAATACCAAACAAAAACATGTATTCCATATTCATATTCATATTCTAACTTCAGAAAACCAAAGACAAAACTAAAATCTTGAAAAAACCCAGGGGCATGAAGGGGACACTTTTCTTATCTACAGAGAAACAAAGGTAAGAATTACACTGGATTTCTCATGCTAACACTAATCAAAAGAAAGCTAGAATAACTATATTAATTTCAGTCCAAGCTGACTAAAGAAAAGGGTGGATTAGCACAGATAGAGGCATGATATAATGATGAACAAATAAATTCTCCAAAACATATAATAATCCTAAACATGTATACAACTAAAAAATATGAGGCATCAGCTGATGGAACTGAAAGGAGAAATAGACAAGTATTTTGGGTTTTGTTTTCCAGTTGTAGTTTTCCTGTTAAGAATGTTTCCCAAATTTAGAATAGAGAAGTATATATGTAGATATCCCTCAAGCCTTGTATTAGGCAATTTTATGTACACGGTAATATGTTGATAAATGTTTAACAACTGGCTCCAGGTGGGGTAGAAGTGGAAGCCCTGATTTGTAGCATTTGCTAATTTCTGTGATGTACATTTTCGACCACTGCCAATTTCAAGTTTTAACATGATATCCCAGAATATGGAGCTGGGAAAAGATGTGCATGATTGTCTTATGCAGGCTGTTATGAGCCAAACTCCATCATGCTACTGAATATGTCCCAAAGATTGTTCCCTTAAAAAAAAAGGTCATTACCTTTTTCTTGAATTTTTAATATATGATGTGAGACAGAAGTTAATAATTTTATGTTCTTCTAAATATATATTCAACTGTGCCAGCACCATTCACTAAATAAGCCATTTTTTCCCCACATTGAATTTAAATAGCACTTTTACTATGATAACAAAGAAATTATACTGTAGACTATATCTGGATATTATTATGGTGTTGTCCTTTTTAATTTCCCTGCTCTGTCCCCATATCAAATTGATTTAATTACAGTAGCTTTATAGTTCTGTAATTTGGAAAGGCAAGGCTCCCATTAGTATTTATAGTTTTTAATTATCTTTAGGAAATTACATTTGAATTTTAAAATCATATATTTCAATCATTACAAAAGGAAGTTCTATGTATATCATTAAATTTACACATTAATTCAGATAAGAATGATATTTTCATGATATAAATTTTTCTTGAAAAACCTTTATTATATTTGAATCTATTTTTTCATCTTATTTAAAGTTATTAGTAGGCTGTTGACTTTCAAAGAACTTTCTGGAATATATTGGTATAATCATGTTATTTTTACCCAACAAGAGTGATATTTTGAGTTATGTTGACAAATTTCCTGTTATTGAGCCACTCTTGCATTACTGAGTTTTCTTTGATAACATTTTTTTTTTTTTACAACTTATTAATCAGATAGCTTTGCCTGTCATTTTCATTGGGGGCATTGCATATATTATCTTTTATATTAAAGTCATATAGCCTTCATAAAGCAATTAAGATTTATCATTTTCAATAGTTTGACATAGTTTAAGTAACATGGAATTTATATTTAAAATTTAGATACAAATTGTATGTGAATCCACCTGTCCTATTTCATTTTAGTGGTAATCTTTAATCATTATAATCTCTTTTATGTTCATCATTTAGTCAAGTTTTTCTTTCTTTTGGGGGTTATGTTTGATCATCTCCTTTAGTTTTTAAAATTTCTTGCCATAGAATTGAATAGTTTCTTATGATCTATTAATCTTCAATATTAGTGAGTTTTCTCATTACTTATCAAGTATATTTTTACTCTCTTGTTTTTTAAAAATTCTTCCTTTGATATGGTATTTAACACTTTTTCTTCCCAAAGATCTAATTTGGGATTTAGGTTTTCATGGTATAATGCTACCACTTTTTCTTTGTTATTTATTTATATTTTATTAACTTTAGCTTTTGTATTTATTAATCTTTCTTCCTGTTTATGTTTATTTTATTATGCAATTCCCAATTGCTTGAGATACACAGTAATATTCTTTTACTCTAATGAAGGTATGTAAGCTTATTGATTTTCTTTTGATTATAGGTTTTTCTTTGTGCCCTGTAATTTGTGGTGAAATGTTTTCCTTTTTATTCCTTTTTCACTTGAAAGTAATTTTATTTTTTTATATTCCCTAAACCAAAGGTTATCTGGAATGTGTTTCTTAATTTCTAGGATATTAACATTTTTGTCACCACTTAATTTCATTATTTATTTTAAACTTTATTATGTTTTGAAAAGAAATTGTGGCATTATTTTTGTTTTTTGAGGTAAAGAATCTAGTTTTGTAATTGTTCATGGATATATGCAAATATGTACCATCATTTCATATATAAGTATATAAACTTTGCATCTTGATGTATTATGTAATGTATATATAGATGTTATTTCATTCAATTATTCCATGACTTTACTAATTTTTATATGTTAAGTATTTCCAACTATAAAAGGAATATGTTAAACTCGTTCATCATAATTTAGCAACATGGCCTTTCATTCAAATTAGTTTTACTCTCTGTATCAGCTCTAATATTTAGACATACAGGATTGTGTTTATTACATCCTCTTCATGAATCATAGTTTTTACTGCTCCCTCCTATCCTCTTCATATTGTTTAGTGTTCTTAAATACCACATTGTCTAATATTAATATTGCTATGACTACTTGAATTTGCAGTGTCTTGTGTCTCTTTGCCCAATTTCTTTTTTTTCAGCCTGCCTTTATCACTTCTTGTGAAGTGTGTATTTCTGGGTTTTGCATTCTAATCCAAACTGAATCTGACTTAAGGGGATTTAAAGCCATTCACATTTAATATAATATCTTATATACTTGGCTGTATTTCTTCTATTTTAATTTATGTTCACTATCATCCTTCATGCCTTCCTGTTTTATTGATCTATATGTTAGCTGGTATGATCAAGATGGTATGATTCATCCCATTTATCCCCTTTGTTAATTTTAAAGTTCTTCTTTACTTTTTCTACCAAGAAAATAGATTCCTAAGTTCATGCACATTGCTGCAAATGGCACAATTTCATTCTTTTCTTTATGGCTGAGTAATAGTCCATTGTATATATATATATACTACATCTCCTTTATCTATTCATCTGTTGATGAACACTTAGGTTGCTTCCATATCTCTTAGTTATTGTAAATAACCCTGCTATGGACATTAGGGTGCATGTATCTTTTTGAATTAGTGTTTTCATTTCCTTTGGCTATATACCCAGGAGTGGAATTGCTGGGTTATATGGTAGTTATATTTTTAGTGTTTTTTTTTTTTTGAGGAAACTCCATAATGTTTTCCATAGTGGCTGTACCAACTGACATTCCCATCAACAGTGTACAAGAGTTTTTAAATGGAATACAACCTATAAAAATGTTGAATCACTATGTTGTACACCTGAAACTAATATTGTAAATCAACTATATTCAATATTTTAAAAATGAGCAGAAAAAAACTCAAGTGAAAACAAAGCAAAAAAGATTCCAAAAATAAAACACATAATTTGGCAGTTATTCTCAACTATCACATAAAAATAAGGCACTCACCATTCCTCTTCCAACAATGTGCTTTTTCTTATGCCCAAAAGATAAAACTTATAAAAAATATCTTTACCTTTTCCACTCTAAAATTGCCCTTAGTAAATGTTTTTACTTCATCATTATCCTTCTCACGTCAGCCTGTAGATTTTACCAAATCTTCTAGTTCTTCCTGTCCTAGATTATTTGTAAATGTTTCATTTGCCTCATCATTATTTAACATTATCCATCTATTAATGTATTTATTTATCCACAATGGGGTAGAAGGCTCATTGCTCATTACTGTTTCTTCTTTATCATCTCCTCTCTTGATGTCTCCTTTGGGATTTGTTACTTGGTTAAATTTTTTTTTTTCATTTGTTTTCTTTTAAATTTTTATTGAAATATAGTTGATTTACAATGTTGTGTTATTTTCAGGTGTACAGCAAAGTGATTCAACTTGGTCAGAATCTTTACCCAAGTATTTTCCTCATTTAAAGTATGTGGTTGATATAATTTTTGAATACTGTATATTAACAAGTAACTTTCTTTCTCCTTAACAAGTGAATGCTATCTTAACTAGAATAATGGATTCTCATGTTCAGACCTTCTCACCCAAGAGTCTCATAGTTGTTATTCCACGGTCATCCAACTTCTAATGTACAGATTAGAAGTTTGATTTCAGTCTGATTCTCCTTTTACGTAACCTATTATTTACATCTGGAGGCCAGGAGAAGTCCTATTCAGCATCCAATTCTACTGCTCAGCTTCTGTTACTTTAAGCTTGAGACTAGCATATCTTCTTTCATCTTTTAGCTATCTGCAAATAAAAGCTGCTCTACCACCTGCACTGTTTCTTCTCTTTTTTGTTTGAATGTCAAAAAATTCAAACAAAATGTGGAACAACAACTAAAGTTGAAATAGGAAGTTTTTCCCTACCTACCCTGAAATTATATTATAGGCTCGTGAAAAATTAGCAAAGGTAAAAATGGTGAACTTTTACTCATGCAGCTAAATTCTGGGCAGCGATTTACTTACACTTACACAAGACAGACGCCTACAAAAGAACCAGGCCATCAGCACTGTAAAATAATTCAGGGGAGAAGTGTTTTTAATAATCACAATTCTGAGTTACTCATCAAACTCATTCATTGTATATATCCCAAGAATGTTGTATAATTTTTCAAATGCCATTGCTACCACTCAGAGAATTGTCACTGTGCAGTCTTATATTTGCTTGCAAAAACCGTCTGTCTTTTCAATTGGCTTTATGTCATAGCGGGGAGTTGCCCAATTGTACTATGAAGTGTTGCACTGTGAAGCATTCATGTAAATATAATCTTAGGCTTGTGCCTCAGGCATTTACCAAATGTAGAAGTAAAGCAACTTATTTCTTTAGTTCTAGCAAATGTAAGTATTATTGAATGTTTAGAGGACAGAAATATAAGTTCAAAAATATTTCTATGACTTGCAAACATAAAATTCTTTTTCTATATATTTTTTCTAAAACATCTAAAGATATGGATTTCACATTTAGATAATGTATGCACTTGAAATTATTATGTGAGTATATGTTTGCATGTGCACATGTGTTTTCTGTGAGGTATGAATGCAATATTATTTTTTCACACAGTGAGCTACTTTTTTCAAACACCATTTCTTGAACAATTCATTTCTCCCCAGTGATCTGCAATGATATTACATCATATATTACATTTCTATATATGTATGGATTTATTTCTAGATTCTTTATTCTGTTCTGTTTGGTCAATTTGTCTTGATTGCCAAAGCTTCACAATAAGTCAATTTCTGGTAGAGTAAGCTTTTTTTTTTTCCCCCTCAGAATTGTCATTATCGGTCAGACTTTTCCACAAACATTTTTATAATCAGATTTTATATGTTTCCAGAAAACCACTAGCAGGACTTTTGACAACATACTGAGTATATAAATTATTATGGAGATAATTAACAATTGTTTTGTTATCAAGGCTATGCAATTAAGTTGTTTCTTAACAGCCCTGAAGCGGATGAATGTGGTCAAAATGATAGACAGTCTTTAAAATTTATTGAGACTTGTTTTTATGGACTGGTCTTTCCTCACAGCAGAAAATAAGTTCTAAAGTTATTCATTAGATACATTTGTCCCTATAGCTAAATTTTCTATATCTTTGCTAATATTTTTCTGATTGTTCTATCAATTCCTGAGTGAAATATATTAAAAGTTCCCATTATCGTGATGCATTTGTCTATTTTTTCCCTTGTAATCCTATCACTTTTTGCTTATATTTATTAGTAGTTTCATATATTCCTGATGAATTTACAATTTATTATTCTGTTTTATCTTCTTTATAACAATGATTTTTTAAAATTTGTCTTGAAGTATACTTCCTTTAAAATTTATACAGATATAATAGCTTCCTATTGATTAGTATTTTCTTGGTATATCTTGGTTTATCTCTACATTTACTTTCAACCCTCTGTGGCCTAAGATTTTAGTTTTCAGTTTTGTTCTTTTGTAAAGAGTATAAAATCAGATTTTGTTTTGTACCTTTTTAGCAATCTCTCTCAATTAGGTACTTTAATTTGTTTATATTTATTGGTTCTACTTATCTTTGTCATTATGGATCCATTTGATTTCTCCAATCTTGTTTCTTTTCTATATTTTTCCCACATTTAGATGGATAAAGTTTGGTAAATCTGTTATTTTTTATTTTGCTTCATCTTTCTATTTGTTTGATAGTTATACCGTCTAACCTAGGGATAAGCAAACTACAGCCCACAGGTCAACCCTGCCTTGCTTCTTGTCATAAATGAAGTTTTATTGGAACACAGCCATGCTCATTGCTTTACATGTTGTCTCTGGCTGCTTTCATACCACAGTGGCAAAGTTAAATAGTTATTACAAAGACCATATATGCTTGCAAGGTTTGAAATACTTACTGTCTTTACAGAGAAAGCTTGCTGACCTCTGCTCTAATCTATTATTTTTTGTGGGCAACCTTAAAACTTCAATTTGCATACTTAAAATCTAAACTTAATTAACATCTTTCTTGTTCTTATTAAAATTCCAAAATTATTATTAGAAACAATAAGTTTATATATATATATATAATTTAATAATACTAATTTCATTGCTAACAGAAATTTCACCGCTTACTAATCTCATTCCACATCTTCATGAATTTCAGTCTTATTTGCATTCACATCTTCCTCTTGGGATCATTTTCTTTTTACAGATCCTGTTGCTGGTATATTCTTTCATTTTTATTTTTTTAAACTGCCTTAATCTTGCTGTCTTCTGAAATAACTGTTTATAGGTACACAATATTATTTTAGCACTTATTTTTCCTCTCAATATTTTGAAGAAAATCTTTATTTTCTTGCTCCCATTATTACTATTGAGAAGTTTCCTATCAGGTTATTGTCATTACTTTGTAGGAATCTTTCTTTTCATTCTGACTTCTTTTAAGTTCTTTTTGTTTTTGACTTCTGCATTTTACTACAAGCATAGATATGGCTTTGTTTTTACTTATCCTATTTGGAATTTACTGTGAATATTCGTCTCTCATCTATTCTGAAAAGGTCTCAGCTATTATCACTTTGAATATTGACTGACTTATTCTATATATTATATCTAGAAATACACTGGGACAAACAAAAGAACTTATTTTATTCTCCTTGACTCTTAACCTCTCTTATATAAATTTGATCACTTCATGCCTCTAAATTGAAGTCTGCCTAATTCTTCAGATCTGTCTTCAGTTCATGAATTTTCCCTTCAGCTCGTGAATTTTCCCTTCAGCTGCATTTAATCTTTATTTAACTATTTTATTTTTTAGTGTTAAATGTCAATATTTATGTTTTTATTTTAAATGCTATAGGTGTTTTCAAATTTGCCTAACTACTTGTAATAGTCCTTATTCCCTTTTTCATGTTATTAACTTTGCCTTTTATTTCTTAAATACCATATTCATTTTAAAAAATATATTTTGATGATCATTTTAGTATCTAATGTTTTCTGAGCTCTATTTCTGCAATTGAAATTTTCTTCTGATTTTCTCTCATGGTGGGTGGCTTTTTCCTATATTTTATTAAGACCATTTATTTGGCTGATTACATCTATAGTAATCTTGAAAGGCATCATTGAAGTTATATTTCATAAGAATAATTTGCTTTTGTTTATGATAGGCACTCTGGACTATTCTAATCTATCATATTTTAAGGTAAATGATTGACTTTCCTGAAGCATGATGTTTTGTATGGCAAACAGTTCTTAGAATATCTAGTTTTCCATAATACTGGAAGAAAAAGCCAATTTTTCCTTCATGCAATGTTAACAAAAGAATTATCATAGTGTTCCAAGAAAATTTTCTTATTATCATTGTTTAATTGTATATAAACAGATGTCTATATTCTCTTTTAGAGCTAGAAGAACATTTCCACCTCTCCATGACTTTGCATTAATAAGTGCTAAGAAAATTATAGGGTAAGAGATTGAATACCGCTTTATGAATCATACTGTTCCCTTCTTTTTTTGTAGAGTAGGCTTATGGACATAGCATATAATTTTCCTCAAGTATACTGATTTTGTCTAAGGTTCTTTCCATTTTTTCTAACTGTTTTCACATCTTTCAGCTTGTCTTTTTACTTTTTACCCCCTCTTCTCCTCTCATCTAAATCATCTGTATTATGAACAATTAAGATTCCTATTTTTCTATTTACTGTGTCAGGTCACCAACCCACCTGAGCATCTCCTTTGCTTTCAAGTGTTTTTTGGCAGTGAGCCTGTAAGATAGGTCAAAGTATCTGTGAACTTTTTTCTGTTGCTCTTCTTACAATATTAACTTTGTATAGTATCACTAAAGACCTCTAGTCAAGGATAGATGTCCACTGCTTAAGGGATCTAGTTGACCAAATGACACTTTATCAAAATATTAAGGTACTGTATTTGTGGGGCTTGAGTTATTTTAATATAAAGGGAAGCCTTTGTAAAAACAAAAATAAATTAACTTTTGTTCAATTTTTATATCTTTCAGGAACAAAAATAAAGCAAATTTACTGTGCATAATTTAGACTAGTTTCTATAAAAATTCGATAATTGTGGTTTTAAGCTAAAAATATAAGTTTCAAACCACTATCGTATTTCTAAACAGACCTGTATTGATGTCCCTGAGGAAAGCCTAAGGACTTCATAAGCCAACTACTAATTTAAAAAATAAATGCCTTTGGGAACAACTCTTAAATCCCAACTGGTAAGCTGCTTATAGTCTGAAGTATGTTAATAGAAACTATTTTTTCTTCTTATTAGATACATTCTAAAACATATAATAAGTTTTAACTTAAACATAAGCAATATAAATTAAATGGACAACTAGGTAATAAAATCAGTTTAAGAAGGTCAAATATTATTCAAGTATTCTGAATTAAAGGAGATTTCCCTTTTAATGAGTTTATGGAAAATTATTCAGCATTTTTTTGTCTTAGACATTGAAATATTTCAAGCTTTATCTACATAAAAATAGATAAAATGGAGAAAAGTCCATATATATTGTTTTGTTTAGACCCTTCTGTTGCAATAAGGTAATTAAGTAAGGGCTGGATGGGTAGGTTATTAAAGGATACATATGGAACAGTAAATGAGGTAGAATTTCATGAAACAGGAGCTAAAGCAGACCTGGACCTTATTGAGAGTAGCATTCTGGATCCAAAGCAAATTAAGAAATCCTACCAGTAGGAATACGTAGATGACAATCTCTTCTTCTGACATCTGTTCCAATCTTTTCTTCTAACCATGAAAATCTGCACCCTGTACTCTATTTTTTCACCTTCTCATAGTCTCTGCTTAATTAATGGCTTCTTCTCTCTCATGCCTTTGGCTTGTCATCATGCCTTATGTTCCTGTTCTACCTTATGTCCTCGGCAATATACTCATTCAGCGTCATCTCCTTCCTCTTCATGACATTAGTCTCATAAAGTTGCCCAGGTCAATCTTCTAAGAGGTAGAATCTAACTGACCCAGTCATCTATTTGTATGAGGCCATATCATGGGATCCTGAGCAGCCTACTACTGGCTGCTCACCACTGGTCTAATTAACCATGGCAGGAGGCAGGGAAAAAGCCATACTGTAGAAAACCTAGGCCCACAATACTGCCCATCCCCTTAAACTATGGTTGAATTCCTCCTTAGAGGGGGCTCTGTGCTTTTCAGATATTTTGAGGTAACTAGCCCATGGCTGTAAGAAAATACATTTCTTCCCGGTTGCCAATCAGTATTTTCTGACTGACTGCTCCATGTTATAAGAGTTTACAAAAGAAATGACATCTAGGTCCTGACCACAGAAAACTTATAATGCTGCCTCATTCAGCTCTCAATTTAAAGAATCTTATGCCTCTAAATATTTCTTTCAATGGGTACACTTATTTTCTTATCTCTTTGAAAGTAAAAATTCAATTGACCCATCTTCCTTAACCTTCTTTCCATTTAAAGTAAAGGATAGCTAGGCTTCTCTTCCTATCTATCTTTTGTAAATCCTACATTCCTAGTAAAAGAATTCAAAGCTGATCACTGATTTCTGGTTTCCAGTTCTGCAATATAAGGATCTTGGAAGTTGCAACTATGTCCTAATAACAAGTAAAAAGCTGAACACATTGAAAAACTGAAAATTTTTGTGGAACCGCAGGAAAGGGGAAGACACGGAAGAAATGGCTGGCCTGATGATTGGAAAGACAGTCAGGCAAATATAAGGAGGAGTGGCTTAGTAGAGACTCCTGAGCTGAAACAGCCTTGGGAACCAGGATTGGGTAGGGAAACCCGAACTGTAATAGATGAATTGCTGGAGGCACAGTGTGCTAAGTCTGAGAGTGAAAAACTCTAGGAGGACCTAGTCATAAGGAGACCTCCACAACATTCTGAGATTTACCTGCAGGAGTTTGACCAGGTTCCCACAGTCAATATCAGAGAAAAATTTCCTGGTGCTTCCACCTGGGGGAGGGGAAAAGGAACCACTTAAAATATACCAAAGCACTTTGTTCTTCTTAACAAGGCCTGCCTTCAGGGTAAGCTAGTGAATCAGAGCTTAAACTCTGGTATTATCAGAGCTTAGCTGACCCAGAGGAAGGAAAATACCTACCTCCAGCCCCCCCAGCCTTCCTGTCCTACCTGAGCAAAAAGAAAGAAAACTGAGAAACACAGGAAGTTCACAGTCCAGAGGCATAGGGTCACTGAAAGACTGAGACCTAATTATAGACTATAGAACACTTCCCCTCCCTCACTACCACATTATTACAGTCCTATTCATAACAGTTTACCCAGTACCACGTTCAGCTACCAAGAAAAAAATTACATGGCATACCTATAGGCAAAAACACAATTTGAAGAGACAGAACAAGCATCAGATGCAGACATGGTAGGGCTTCCCTGGCGGTGCAGTGGTTAAGAATCCGCCTGCCAATGCAGGGGACACAGGTTCGAGCCCTGGTCTGGGAAGATCCCACGTGTCACGTAGCAACTAAGCCTGTGCACCACAACTACTGAGCCTGCGCTCTAGAGCCCGAGATCCACAACTACTGAGCCTGAGTGCCACAACTACTGAAGCCTGCGTGCCTAGAGCCCATGCTCTGCAACAAGAGAAGCCACCACAATGAGAAGCACACGCACCACAATGAAGAGTAGCTCCTGCTTGCCACAACTAGAGAGAGCCCACGCGCAGCAACGAAGACGCAATGCAGCCCAAAATAAATAAACTTATATATATAGAAAAAGAAGCAGACATGGTAGAGATGTTGGATTATCAGACTTAGAATTTAAAACAACTATGATTAATATTCTAAAGGCTCTAATGGATAAAGTAGATAGCATCCAAGAACAGATGAGCAATGTAAGCAGAGAGATAAAAATCCTAAGGAAGAAGAAAAAAGAAATGCCAGAGACAAAAACCACCATCATTCGGAATAGTTCTAGACAGTTGTCAATATCACTCAAAAGCTTTTGATACTGAAATTCAAATCCTATGAATTTATGTAGGGAAATAATCAGAGTCACATGAATACATTAAGGTAAAAGAATATTCATAGTAACACTTCAATTCTTTTTTTAAAAAGTGTAACAATTGGGGCTTCCCTGGTGGTGCAGTGGTTGAGAATCTGCCTGCCAATACAGGGGACACAGGTTCGGGCCCTGGTCTGGGAGGATCCCACATGCCGTGGAGCAACTAGGCTTGTGAGCCACAACTACTGAGCTTGCGCGTCTGGAGCCTGTGCTCCGCAACAAGAGAGGCCATGATAGTGAGAGGCCCGCGCACCGCGGTGAAGAGTGGCCCCCACTTGCCGCAACTAGAGAAAGCCCTCGCACAGAAACGAAGACCCAACACAGCCAAAAATAAATAAATTTTAAAAAAAAAGATTAACTTGAGACATTTAAAAAAAAAGTATAACAATTGGAATGAAATTGATAGTACAGTCATAATCTAATACTAGAAGTAAATAAAATTTTAAAAAAATTGCCACAGTAAAATGCTCATATTATATCAAAAAGAGATTTCCAAAACAGTATGCACATTATGATACGAATGCATAGATAGAGGATAGGAATACATATAGCAAATATTTAAACTGGTTAGCCTTAAGTTTTAGATGCATGAGTGATTTTTATTTTTTCATTATATTTCTCCTGTCCTTCAAATTTTCTGTTTAATTGGAAATGATTTAAAAACTATTTTTATTTACAGTTTTCAAGGGTTCAAACTATTAAGCACAACTGATAAGACACAGAATCAGCCTAGGAATCACTTGAGTTATTCAAACTACTAAGGACTTGCTCTCTCAAAAATTCATGACCAGGCTTCCCTGGTGGTGCAGTGGTTGAGAGTCCACCTGCCAATGCAGGGGACACGGGTTTGTGCCCTGGTCCGGGAGGATCCCACATGCCGCAGAGCAGCTGGGCCCGTGAGCCATGGCTGCTGAGCCTGCGTGTCCAGAGCCTGTGCTCCTCAACAGGAGAGGTCACAATAGTGAGAGACCCGCGTACCGCAAAAAAAAAAAAAAAAAATTCATGACCAAGACAATTAGATATCCATATGCAAAATAAATAAGTTGGACTCCTACTTCACATAATATATAAAAGTTAACTCAAAATGAAACAGAAACTTAAATATAAGAACTAAAACTATAAAACTCTTAGAAGGGAACAATGGTGTAAATTTGCGCGAACTTGGATTAGGTAACAGTTTCTTCCATGTAATGCCAAAAACATAAGCAACCAAAGAAAAAAATTAATTGGACTTTATTAAAATTTAAAAAAAAAACTTGTGTGTCAAAAAACACTATCAGGCTTCCCTGGTGGTGCAGTAGTTGGGAGTCTGCGTGCCAATGCAGGGGACACGGGTTCGAGCCCTGGTCTGGGAAGATCCCACGTGCCGCAGAGCAACTGGGCCCGTGAGCCACAACTACTGAGCCTGTGCGTTTGGAGCCTGTGCTCCGCAACAAGAGAGGCCGTGATAGTGAGAGGCCCGCGCATCGTGATGAAGAGTGGCCCCCGCTTGCTGCAACTAGAGAAAGTCCTTGCACAGAAAAGAAGACCCAACACAGCCAAAAATAAATAATAAAGAAATAATAAATTTTAAAAAATGCTGGGAGTTATCACCATCATTAAAAAAAAATCTCATCTTTCATTATTTAAAAAAAAACACTATCAATTAAGTGAAAAGACAACCCATTGAAAGAGAGAAAATATTTGCAAATTATAAATTTTAGAATTTTATATTTGCAAATTATATAGGGTCTGGCACCCAGAATATATAAAGGACTCTTACAGCACAACAATAAAAAGACATATAATCCAATTTTCAAGGGTTCATCAATGAAGAGACATTTCTCCAATGAAGATATACAAATTGCCAATAAGCACATGAGAAAATTCTCAACATCATTAGTTATTAAAGAAATGCAAATCAAAACCACAATGAGATCACACTTTGTAACGATTAAGATCACTACAGGGCTTCCCTGGTGGCGCAGTGGTTGGGAGTCCGCCTGCCGACGCAGGGGACACGGGTTCGTGCCCCGGTCCAGGAGGATCCCACATGCCGCGGAGCTGCTGGGCCCGTGAGCCATGGCCGCTGAGCCTGTGCGTCCGGAGCCTGTGCTCCGCGGCGGGAGGGGCCACAGCAGTGAGAGGCCCGCATACAGCAAAAAAAAAAAAAAAAAAAATCACTATAATCAAAAAAAGCAGGAAAAAGTGTTAGCAAGTATGAAGAGAAATTGGCATTCTCATATACTGCTAGTGAAAATGTAAAATGGTGCAGCCACTTTGGAAAATAGTTTGGCAGTTTCTCAAAAGTAAAACAGAATTACCATAGCATTGAATTAGCAATTCCAATCCTAGGTATATATTCAAGAGCATTGAAAACATATTAACACAAAAACTTATACATGAATGTTCATAGGAGCATTATTCAATAATAACCCCCAAATTCAAAGAATTCAAATGTCTATCAACTGGTAAATGAATAAACAAAATTTGTCATGTCCATACTATTATATTATTTAAGCACAAAAGAAATGAAGTACTGTTACATGCTACAACATGGATGAAACTTGAAACAATTATTCTGAGAGAAAACAGATACAATACAAGAGGCAATGTATTTTGAGATTCCATTTATATGAAGTGTCCAGGATAGGCAAATCCACAGGGATAGAAAGTAAATTAATGATTGGTAGGGGAAAGAGGAGAATTGTAACTGCTAGTAGGTTTGGGGTTATGGGTTTTCTAATTGGGGTGATGGAAATATTCTGAAATTAGATAGTGGTGACAGTTGCACAACATAGTGAATATACTAAAAGGCACTGAATTGCACACTTGAAATGGTGAATTTTACGTTATGTGAATTATATATCAATAAAAATAAGTCCATGACTGCCTATGTCTTGCCAACTCCACCTGTTTTAGATCTCTGGCTGTGATAAGAGCTAACCTTATAACCAATTATTTCTTAAAAAGCTTTTTGTAATTACATTGGGAATTGGGGGGTGAAAGATGTTAATTTATGTAAGAGAGTTTTCTTATAACAAACACTGTTGTTTTCCCCCCCTTGGAAAACTAAAATATGTGTAGTGGTAAAATGATAAAGACTTATATTAAGCTAGTACCAAATGCCATATATTACATCTTCCTCATTGGAACCATACACATCAAGTACAATTAATACCCCGGAAAGCCATGAGATAATAGGGTTTATCCATTATAAACAATGAGGGTGGCCTTCTAGACTTACCTGTCAAGAAGACAGTCAACTTTCAATTATATCCCTCAACTCAGTGGTCAAAATGAGAATCACAATATTGATAATAGATACTTTGAGATCTATTACCATTGCTACTCCTACATCTATAAAAGTAGATATGGCTGGATACATTAATTCATGCATGTCATATAACATTAAAAAATTGAGAAGCATTAACAAGACCATCTCTCCCACTTAGTTTGTTAAAAGAGCTGCTGAGAAAATATATAACTTTTTCTTTACATTCACATTTGATTGACAGGCATTTACAGTACCTATATAAGGATTTACTCTCATGATAGTTATGACCTATAAGCATATAACTTAATGATTATAGCTTGTGTGAGTAAAGCATGAGTGGAGCCCAAGTTAAGGCAGGACTAGATGCCTGTGTGGATTATTTCCAAGTGCTTTTCAGTGAGGTAAACTGACCAGTCGCTTCCTGGATTGCTGATTCCAATTGTAGACCACTGGTCAGTATGGGATGTAATTAAGAAAATTCAAGCTATCTCCATTATGAGGAAAAATCAGACTGAATAACAAGAAAACAATAAACGCTGTTCATATTGTTGAACATTTGTAGAGTATTGCTTAAGTCAGGAAGGTTGCCAGCGTTTTACTTGTGTCTTTAACCATTGATCTGCAGCTCCCCGCTATGTGCAGGAAGCATAGCACAATGTTTCCTTGGTACAGGAAAGAGCAACTGCCCCATTTACATTTATGCTCTCTCCCTTCCCTGGGGTTTCTCTTCCCTTTATTTAGTATTCACCTCCAAATCCCTAGCACCTGCCTTCTCTGGTTGATTGATTCAGCCTGCCGACATCTAGCTCCAGCTAAAATTCTTTGTGGGCAACAGGAACTGTCCTCAGCCTTGTCTATCCATGGAATAAGAGCAGGAGTGCTTGTAGCTCTCCTGCTTCAACACCCTGGCAGTCACAAGCCACCACCATACTCTCTTCATCCTCGGAGAGCGTTCCTGATGTGGAAATAAAAATAGAGCTGGAGAAAGGAGCCGCCGGAGACTTGTGGGCAGGCAGCATTTAATGTCAGCCATACTGCATGAGTGATTGCAAAGGTTATACCCTACCCACGTTGAATGAATAAGCGCCAGATCATTGGATTTCCAAAATGTCTTGTGGATGAGAACTGTAGTCAATAATATCAGCCACTTCCGGGAATTAGAAAACTCTTTGCTATTGTTAAAACCAGAAAAGAAACCTTACTGGAAGGATTGCCTGTCCACACACTAGCGACATAGGGAACGAGAAAGATGAAGCTAGGGTTTACCTCAAAAGAAAGGAATTTTCTGAAATGCCTGCAAACGTACAACAATAAAAGAGTCTCAGGATGACTAATTTATTTCTATTTTTATTTATTTATTTATTTTTTTTGCGGTACGCAGGCCTCTCACTGCCGTGGCTTCTCCCGCTGCGGAGCACAGGCTCCGGACGCGCAGGCCCAGCGGCCATGGCTCACGGGCCCAGCCGCTCCATGGCATGCGGGATCCTCCTGGACCGGGGCATGAACCTGTGTCCCCTGCGTCGGCAGGCGGACTCTCAACCACTGCGCCACCAGGGAAGCCCTATTTTGAATATTTAAGACCTTTATTTACCTTGATAACAATCTTAAGCAATAACCACAGGCACCTTTATGTTAGGTCACCACTCAACAACAATAGCATAATTATGCAATTCAGTGCATCCTAATGGAAACACAAATGAACTGGCTCATAGCTCATTGTGATTTTTGCAGTCAACACTGCACTTGATGAATTTTGTGGCTAACTATCTTCTCTTGGTTTCACAACCATGCATGCAAGGTACAACACACATGTAAATGGTCACTTAAAGTACAAAATCTGAATGTTGCTGATGCTTTTTCCACATGTAAATTGTACTTAATAATGCTATTTAGAAAATAAATTCAGTGCTATAAAGAGGCCAACTATGAAATGATTACATAAAGAGAACGAGGATTTAATTTAAATAGGACTTAGACTTGTAGAATCAGCTTTAATATATAAATAATGGAAGATGTAAGAAGCCATGTGAAAAGGTAAAAATGGCTACAAAAAACACTCAACAGAATAAACAATTATCTAAAAACTAAGTAAAAATAAGTATGTGATCAATTGCAAACATTCAGTACAGGACTACAACATGAAATTTTCACAGAGAAATATGAGATTCCACAAAGCACTCTCTCTTAGGTCATTACAATTTATGTAAAACACTATATGTTTGAACTTTATAGGTACTTTATTTCTTACATCAACAATATTAAGAACATTCTCTCAGTTTATGTGAATATGCCCATCCAACGAATAAGAGTTTGCAGAGACAGAAATGTGAGCATTTTGTTTTCTCTTCCAAATAAAATATTGTGTCTTTAGAACAAAGTAAAATAATGAAGTCAGCTTTTTCTTTATTACAAAGCAGAATGCACATCCAACTATACACACAGATATACAACACCTGTTCCTCCTTAATGGTTTGCTTTCCCTTACATCAAACATCCAGTGTGCCAGTAAGTTCTGACTTCAGAATACATCCCAAGTCCAACCACTTTTCATGACCATCACAGAGTTCATTCTGGTCCCACCCACAACCATTTCTCATTAAGACTCCTGCCAGAGCCTCCTAACTGTTCTCTCTGTTCCCATTCCGTAGCTCCCACCACATACAGGCAGCAGAGTGATCTTTTACTATACCCATCAGATCATGCTACTTCTCTGTCCAGAACCCTCCAGTGGCTTCCTACAACATTCATAATAAATTCTAAACTCCTTTTCATGGACTACACAGCCCTATATATCCTGGCCCCTGCCTACCTCTCCAACCTCCTCTCCCACTACTCTCTGCTGTGCTTACTCCGCTCCAGCTACACAGGACTTCTTGTTACTCCTCAGTCACACCAAGCATTTCCTGCCTCAGGGCCTTTGCACTTATTCCCCGTCTGCATAAGTTTCTTTTCGGAAAAAACAGCTTTATTGAGATAGAATTCTCAGAACATACAATTCTCCAATCTAAAGTGTACAAAATTCAATGTTTTTTAGTGTATTCACAGGGTTGTGCAACCATCATCACTTTCAATTTTAGAACATTTTGTCCCCTCTGAAAGAAATCCCATGGCCATATCTTACTCCTCGTTTCTCCTTATTCCCCTCCCCGCCCAAGACCTAGACAACTGTAAATCCACTTTCTGTCTACATTTCCCTGTTTTGGACATTCTGTATAAATGGAATCATACAATATGTAGTCTTGTGTCTGGTTTCTTTTACTTAGCATAATGATTTCAAGGTTCATTCATATTGTAATATGCATTAATACTTCATTACTGTTTATTGCTAATATTCCATTGTATGAATATACCTCATTTTTAATCTATCCAGTTATTAGTTGATAAACATTGTTTTCAATTTTTGGTTATTATGAATAATGCTGCTATCAAAACTACAATGAGGTGTCACCTCACACCAGTCAGAATGTCCATCATCAAATAGTCTACAAACAATAAATGTTGGAGAGGGTGTGGGGAAAAGGGAACCCTCCTACACTGTGGGTGGGAATGTAAATTGGTGCAGCCACTATGGAGAACAGTATGGCGGTTACTTAAAAAACTAAAACTAGAGTTACCATGTAATCCAGCAATCCCACTCCTGCACATATAGCCAGAAAAGATGAAAATTCAAATTCAAAAAGATACATTCACCCCAATATTCATAACAGCACTATTTTCAATAGCCAAGACATGGCAGCAACTTTAACGTCCATTGACAGATGAATAAAGAAGATGTGGTGTATACGTAAGTATGTGTGTATATATATATACCACAACCTAAAAAAGTGATATAAACAACTTCTCTACAAAACAGAAATAGACTCACAGACACAGAAAACAAACTTACGGTTACCAAAGGGGAAAGGGGGAGAGGGATAAATTAGGAATTTGGGATTAACGGATACATGCTACTTTATATAAAATAAATAGCAGGGACCTACTATATAGCACAGGGAGCTTTATCAATATCTTATAATCTATAATGGAAAAGAATCTTCAAAAGAATATATATATAAAATGTCACTTTGCTGTACACCTGAAACATCATAAATCAATAATACTTCAATAAAAAAAATAATGATGCTATGAATGTACAAGTTTCTGTGAAGACGTATGTTTTCATTTTTCTTATTATGTACATAGCAGAATTGTTGGATCATATGGTAACACTATGTTTAACATTTTGATGAACCATAAACTGTTTTACAAAGTGGCTGTGCCTTTGTATATTTCTATTAGGATAAAATTAAAAAGACTGGCAATGCCAATTGTGGGCAAGGATTTGGAGGAACTGGAACTCACACTGCTAGTGAGAGCATAAAATAGTATAATCTTTTTGGGAATCAACCTGGCAGTTTCTCATAAACATATACTTACCTCTGTGACCTAACAACACTACTTCTAGGTATTTGTCTAAGAGAAATAAACATAGGTACACATGCACATACACAGATGACTTGTATAGGATGTTCATAGCAGCTTAATTCATGATAACCAAAGACTGTAAACAATGCTAGTTGTTTCAAACTAATAGTAATTCTCCAACAACAGGAGAATGGGTATAAAATTCTGGTATATTCAATGCCCGTTAATAAGAAAATACTGCCGGATGAGCTGCAAGGATAAACATCAAAAACTGGTAAAATGTGCTGAACACAAAAGAGTTCGTACTGTTTGAAGGCCTATAACAGGCAAAACTAGTGCATACTAGAAACAAAATCAGAAGAGTGCTTCTGTCAGGGAGGTTGTAACTGGGAGGAGACATGAGGAAATTTTCTAGGATAATGAAAATGTTCTGTATTTCGATAGGATGTGGCTTACATGTGTGTATGCATTTGTCAGAATTTATCAAACTCTACATCTAAGATCTGTGCATTTCACTAAAAATAAATTATACATCAGTGAAAAAAATTTCAATAAACATACGCTCACGTGAATAATACACAGATTGAGAGCAAAAGAGAGAGAAAGCCAGCCAATATTTGCTAGGCATTGTGGGTCCCATGTGTAAAAGTGATCTCCATGCCAATAGAGCTTACGGCCTACTGGGAGTTGTAGGAAACACTAACTAAATATCTGCTATTTAAACCTCTGTGAGGAATATGAATGAATGACATAGTTTTGGTCCTCAAGGAACTGACAACCTTCTTTCATCTCCCACCCTATAACATCACTAAAAATGAGCCAGATATAACTAAAACCAACCTAAAAAGGAATAAAGAAAATGCCTGATTTTTCTGAATATTCACTTGTCAATCTGTAAATAAGAGTTTCCTAAGAGAACATTCCTATAAATAATATCACTGAATCTGAGCAAAGCAACTGAAAAAAAAATTAAAACAGAAATAAAAAGAAATTTATGAACTTAGGGTATCATAAATTAATGGGGAATGAGTAGGCTGAGTTTACTCTTAGCAAATTATGACAATTGATTTTTATATGAGTACAACTGGATGCAAATAATTAGTCCCATAAAATACCTTACTTCAAAAATATACTCAAGAAATGTTAACTAAGAACACAGCTATGCAGGATTTTTTAAAATATCTCAAGGACTAAAAATCAAAGACAATGACACATGAAGACTCATCATTGGGGGATTGCTATGATCAGGTGCTGCAAGGGTGGTTTGAGTCCAATACTTTGAGATGCTTATTAATGAAATAGAAGTGTGGGTAAACAACATGTTAATTAAATTTACTGTTAATACTGAAGTAGGAAGTGTTAAAAAACATCCGTAGAGACAGGCTATAATTGGTTGAGGGGGAGTAAGGAAGTTAGAGAAAGAAAATAACAAAGGGACTGTTATTCTGGTATTTGTTTGTGCCTTTTCCATGTAGAATGACGCATATTGAGAATTTAAGAGCAACCATAAATAATCTGTGACAGGGACCTAGGAATATTATTACTATAAATGTGTAAACAATGGTTGGCCTTCCTCCAAGAGATTTCTTTAATAGGTTCTTCCCAGTCTAAAGTTCCCTGCAGGCAGAAAAGAGAGAAGCACCTAGATTTATCCTCTAAAATTGTCCATGGATGGAATCATTGCCCTGAACTAGGCACTAAGTATGCAGTCATATCTCTTAGGGAAGAATAAGAATAAATAAGGGACAGAAAGCAACTGATACTGCATTCTGAAAGAAACTGGTGAGGACTTTTACAAATCATCCTGATCTACCCACAAGAGATTCTGCCTCTCATCTAGGGGGACCAGCCTTACCCAAATACAATGAGGTGCTGGTAAAGTAAAATACTTAAAAATTATGCCAGATTCGCCTACATCCAAGAGTACTTGACAAAAGTTGCACATATTGTACAAGAAGATAAATTTATAGTACCCATGGGGACTTATTGATATTAAAGATTTGCATGAATCCACAAAAATCATAGAATCTTAAGATTTTCCAGGTGGGAAGGAACTAAGAGCCGGTCCGACCCAAACTTTCAGTTTCACAATAAAAGTGTTCCCCTCCAAAGTAAAGGGACAGACCTACAATCGTGATATAAATCACCTCATACCCAGAGCTTCTCTCAATATCCCCAACTGCCCTCAAATCAGGATCACGCCCTGGAATAGGAATTGAGTAGCCAGGTTGTCTAATCTAGATGATCCAGGGTCTCTGCTTAATTCACAGCTGGTCTCGGCATTCAACTGTAAACATGACAAGTGTGTTGATCTTTAAAAGACTAGCTGAAGATAAAACTAATAGCACAAAAAGATTGTCTTAAAAAAAAAAAAAAGGATTGAGCATATAATTTGAAAAAAATGTTCCAAAGATGAACTACTCTAGAATTAAAAGTAGAGACCCATCATCAGATAATTAAACTAGTTAATTAGTAGTTTTCAAGGTCCTTGTTAACCTGGAGTCTGTTAAGGCTCTAGATATATATTTGTACAAATTCGTAGTTTTCTTTTTTTCTCTCCAGAAAAAAAAATGCCTGCCTACCACATTATGGAGTGAGGCATCTTAATGGTCACTTCATTCATCAACCACGCAACAATCCATACAGTGCAAATGACACTAAATATACTTTCCGGAAAAATGTTTAGTTTTCTGACCACACAGAGACTACATCTCAAGGATTCAAAACCTCTGATCCAGGTAGAAAAGCTCCTAGTCTGGCCTCTTCTTTTGCCTTTGAACTTAATATTCTTCTTACACATTCCCAGAATACCATAAATATTTTGCCATTGTGGCATTAAAAACAAACAGAAAAATTGCTAGCCCTTTGATGTTTATCCTGACAAGGATTGCAAGGAATTTCAGTAACCAGAAAAAAAGAATGTCAATTACTCTGTCCATTGATTTATTACCAGTTCTGGACTAGACAAAGGATGACTAGACAACTTTAGGTTGTCTAAGTTAATGGCTGTATGCTACGCAGATCAATTTAAAGCTGAAGTCAAGTTAATGAGGAGACAGAGCAGAAGATCTACAAAAGCATAAATAGAGCACCTTCCTCTATGATTTCTAAAGAGTGGCCTAAGCAAAGACGTGTGGAAAGATTACCTCAAGGCCTCAAAGTTCTTTGTTCTGATTTGTTTCACAGAATTAAATTTACACACTTTTTAAAAACCTAATCCAGGGATATCAATTTAGTAGATCAAAAAGAAACAGTGATATAATACATTTCCTTTAAGAATGTTAGTACCAAACCTACCTGAAAATTCAAGAATTATAATACTCTTTGATCAGTGATAGTTTCCTGCTTTCTTCTACTACAGAAAGCATCTACCTTGTATATATGCATATAATTATATGCATATAATTATGCATATATATGCATAATTATATGCATATAATTAAATGCATTAAATCTTGTGGGGGGCTCAGTTCAAATCCATCCAAATAGGATGATTGAACTTTGAGGTCTGAACAGACTGAACTTTGAGGTCATTTCAGCTTGACATGACATATTTAACTAGTTATTTTGCTAGGACCTAGACACTGTCAGTATGTTAGGTTCTAATAAAACTGAACGATACCTTGCTTTTCTGTTAAAATCCCCCACGTGACGGAGATAGGTGTTTCTCAAAAGGTGATCTATGGATCCCTGGGATGGAATCACCTGGGAGTGGCTGTTAAAAATGTAGATTCCTGAGTCCCACACCAGATACAGTGAATCAGTGTGGGAGGTTAAGGGTATCCCCGATCCACATTTTTAACAAGCCTACCAGATAATTTTTATGCACAAAGTCAGAACCATTGTACAGATACCATACCCAGGAATTAAATGGTAGCTGCTATATAAAAACTGTAAAGAGAGCGAAATGCAAGAATTACCTTTTCCTGTATATCTCTACGATGAAAATGGTAATAACAGTTTATGAACCTTGACACAACTCATCCAGTCCCTTGTATAACCTTTTACAAGATATTTAGTCTTCCTGAAACTTCATTTCCTCATGTTAATAATATCGACATTACAAGGTATTGTCTCTCTTCTTTTACTTTATATATCTCTTTAATCCCATATGTCTTCATGCAAAAGACAGTGGCACAGTTCTTTTATATTTTACAAATGAGAAAACCAAAAGATAATAAATGTGAGTTGTCTAAGGCCTTCCAACCACAAAATCATGCATTCTGTCTGTAGTACATGATTCAGACTTTTGCTGTGATTACTTTTTACCAAATTTGCCATAATTTTTCTTAAAAAATTATAGTTATCACCTCTGCTAGAAATTTTTTTAAACACTGAAACACACAAAACAAACTATATAGCTTGTTCCATAGTTGACTTTAGTCATATTTCAGAAGGGGGTTTGTGACATAAAACAGACATGAAGAAACAGTGTTCCTAAGTCTTATGTTAGTCCCCTTATCTCAGCAATATCTAATCTTTCTCACTGGACTGCACACTTATAGAGGAGCAGCCTCTCTTGCCCTACAGATATTAAGGACAGCACTTTATAGGCAGATTTCAATAAATAGTTTAAAATAAACACATGGATTTTTATTTTACATCTTTTTATTTTCATGTCGTTTTACTCTGGGTAGACGCAGGATACGATGTTCCTTCTGTAGTTACTTTGGCCATTCATTTGTCAACAGGTTCAACATCTGAAATAAATGGCAAAGCTTTGCAAGAAACTTAGTGGAAATGATTACTCAAGAATGTATTTATTAAGCAGATAATAATACTCCCTGTTGCTCAAGAGGCTTTGAGAACTATCAAAGTATTTCAAGAAATACAAATGTAAGTATATAGTAATAATGAAGGATACCACCCATTGGGTGCTTCTGTAATCAGACACTGTGATATTTGTATTAACATCTTTACCTTACTGATAAATCCTACTTTGCTTTTGAGTCTCAGAGTAAGTGACTTGAAGTTACAAAGAATTCAATCTATCTAATGCTTTCTACACAAATGTGGATATTCTTAGGAAGGCACCATGGGCACTTCGAGCTGCCCTAACATTAAGTTGGGAAGGTACTTTAGAGATGAGCTAACCTACCCATTGATGATGTGTACAGATTTTTTTCCCCTGAATCCTGGGATAGAACAGTGGGCTTTTTTCACCTCCTGATGATTCTGATAGTTTAAACCTCTCTCTCTAGAGGTAACATCCAGGACTTGTAGGCCTATTTGCAGGCTAGTGACCATGTAAACAGGCTCCAGTGTGGTGACCTCTGACTGTAGAATCCTTCCAGAGTCAATGGGCCATGTCCTTTGCTTATGGAACAGGGTCAGCTTTCCAACTTTGGGGAATCTTGTCGTGCTGGCAAAGATCATTAGATACAATAGCATCTACTTTTCTTCTTCTGTAAGCTTGGTTTTCATAATAACCTACTGATGTCTTAAATGTCCTCTATCGTCCTAGTCACCCAGGGCCTGAACTGAACATTAACCTTCAATATGTATATGAGATGATAGAGGCATCAAAGTCATAGCATGGAGTTCAATGAACGCCTCTACTGCTACATTCCAGTCATTTTTTTTAGTGGAAACCATTCAACTGAGGATGCAAACTGACTGATTCTGCTACAGTGGCAGCACAGAGCTAACCCGTGGAGTCAGTACTTCCTAAGAATGGTGAAAGATCCTAGATGTAAAGGTACTTTCATCAAATATTTGTCTATCATTGGGGAGAAATGCCAAAAACAGGTCCATTGTTGAATTCCTTGGTGATTCCATGCTTAGTACTTTATTTTACTGTACCCTATAAGCTAGATATTAATACTTATAATACCAATCCAGGGTCATTGAAAATACATAAAACAAATAACAAATATCTTTGAGTCGTATCTCTTTTAATCACATGAACTAAAGCCATTGAGGCTTAATTTATACCCAAGCTAGAAACCTAGAACTTTTTAAAAGCTATGTCTGCATTTTCCTGGAGATATTCCTCTGAGCTTTTATAAAATACTTTTAAGAGACTCATTTTTAGGATTTAGCGATTGTTTTTATGTTTTCTGTTTTATGAACTCAACTCTTGTGGTATAAAATGCACTAGTTGCTTTTTGGTACCATGTGAAGTTTGGATGATTATAAAGCTATAGGAAATATATAGAAAATAACTCATTGGTCTAAGCTGGAGTGGGGAACTGTTCCAATGCCACTGACATACATGGTAGAAAAGGAACCCCTGAAAAATTACAAAAACAATCATTTTCATCTTTAATGAGTGAGCCATTAAAAAGTAGCTGGCATCTTAAAGGCTCTAGAAGGTCCAGATCTTATAGGCAAAGTATACATTTTTAAAGAAATAATTTTAAAGAACAGTTTAATATCCGATTCAATGTCTTAGTTAAAAACTGCGTATTTTAAAACGTTTATTGAGTACTTATTGAAAGCTAGACACTGGGAATAGAAAGTAAACATTGACTGACTTATCAATATATTGTAATTGAATGATTTGTCAATTTGCTATAAATAGATGGCAGTCTAAAATGACGTAGAATTAGGGAGAAAGTCACTAATACAGCTGGTGTTATTCACTTACTCAAAAATCTTTTAAAAAATACTTTCTATGTTTCTATCAATGTACTAGGCACTAGAAATACCATGTAAGAGCTGAAGAGACTCATACACCCACACACATCCAGAGTCCCTGCCTTCAGGTTCTTTTCAGTGTAATGCAGGAAGAGAGAATACGTAGGCAGCTATGAAACCATGGGATGAGTGCTGCCAAAGAAGCACAAGACAGGAGAGCATGGAACCCACTGCAGGGTTCAGACAAAGCTTCCTGGAGGTGATTATGTATGAGCGCAGTCTCAAATGAGAGCAAAAGGTAGCTAAGCAAGAAATATGGGCAACAGCAGCCCAGAGAGAACAACATTTGCACAAAGATCTAAGAGAGTCGATGGCACTTGTGGATGATTAGTTCAGAACTCTATATTAAGCCAAGAGAAGGGGAAGAAGGGGAGAAAAGCATAAAGCTGGAGAGAATGGTCTTTGGAAGCCATACTAAGGGGTTGTATTTTATGTTAAAGACAGTGTGACTTCATTAAAGGCGGGAAGGTGGACTTGTTCATATTTGCATTTTAGAAAGATTATATTTGAGGTAGGATAGAAAAATGATGGGAGAGAGTCAAGGATAAGCAGGAAAACTAGGTAGACTGCAGTCATTAACAGGATAGTGAGGGGTTTCATCCTGAGTGATGACCTAACCCCTGGCTCCACACCTGAGTTGGTATCTCAGGCATAGTGGTAGAAGTGGTGAGATGTTTATGGATGACAGGAGACTTGTCCTGGGACCACCCTCCCGATACCTCTCAGGCTGAGAAGCGGGCAGGGGAGCTGTGGGCGGGGCCAGCACACTCCCTTCTGCAACTCAGCTCATTCTAGGAAACTTCCGTGGTGACTGAGGTATCAGTTAGCTTTGCAGTGTTCAAAACTGAACTCGTCTCTGCCTATTTCTGAAAAAGACCTGAGTTTGGGCTACTGCAGATTCTCTGGATATCTTGGCACATGGACAGACCCACACCCTCCAATCCTGCCAGACCCCTTGTACAAATACCTCCACTTTAAGAGTTCTTCCATCTCATTCAGAAAATAAACAAGTAACAACCCCCTCCCCCAAACACCCAACAAAGAAACAAATGAACAAAAACATGGGAGAGGTAATGAGATGATGAACTAAGTGACAATCAGGAAGGTGGAAGAGGGGAATAGATAAAAGGATATTAAAATTAACGTTGTTTGGTCATCCATTGAATAGGATAAGTTTTTTTTTTTTTAAGAAAGGGTCAAAGGTGGTATTCAGGTTTCTGGCAGAGGCTTTCATGAGGATAGGGAGAACAGGTGTGGGAAGAACGGGAACAAGTGCTGGTGTGCAGAGCTCAGGTGTTGGCATTCTGTGTTCCAGATGTCTGTGGGACATCCAGGTGGAAATGTCCAGTGGTCACTTGAATATATAGGTCTGGATTACAGGCAAGAATTCTGGGATGGAGACAGTTCTAATAATAATGAGTAGCTAACATTTTTGGGCAGTTAACCTGTGCCAAGAACGATTCTAGGCATTTTTATTTTTATTTATTTATTTATTTAACATCTTTATTGGAGGATAATTGCTTTACAGTGTTGTGTTAGTTTCTGCTTTATAACAAAGTGAATCAGCTATATGTATATGTATATCCCCGTATCCCCTCCCTCTTGAGCCTCCCTCCCACCCCTCTACTCCAGGTGGTCACAAAGCACCAAGCTGATCTCCCTGTGCTATGCAGCTGCTTCCCACTAGCTATGGTACATTTGGTAGTGTATATGTGTTAATGCTACTCTCTTACTTTGCCCTAGTTTACCCTTCCCCCTCACCATGTCCTCAAGTCCATTCTCTATGTCTGTGTCTTTATTCCTGTCCTACCCTTAAGTTCATCAGAACCTTTTTTTTTTTTATTCCATATATATGTTAGTATACAGTATTTGTTTTCCTTTCTGACTAACTTCACTCTGTATGACAGACTCTAGGTCCATCCACCTCACTACAAATAATTCAATTTCGTTTCTTTTTATGGCTGAGTAATATTCCATTGTATATATGTGCCACATCTTTATCCATTCATCTGTCAGTGGACACTTAGGTTGCTTCCATGTCCTGGCTATTGTAAATAGTGCTGCAATGAACATTGTGGTACATGTCTCTTTTTGAATTATGGTTTTCTCAGGGTATATGCCCAGTAGTGGGATTGCTGGGTCTATACGTAGTTCTATTTTTAATTTTTTAAGGAACCTCCATACTGTTCTCCATAGTGGCTGTATCAATTTACATTTCCACCAACAGTGCAAGAGGGTTCCCTTTTCTCCACACATTTATTGTTTGTAGATTTTTTGATGATGTCCATTCTGACCGGTGTGAGGTGATACCTCATTGTAGTTTTGATTTGCATTAGAAAGCCCAGAGATAAACCCATGCATGTATGGTCACCGTATCTTTGATAAAGGAGGCAAGAATATACAGTGGAGAAAAGACAGCCTCTTCAATAAGTGGTGCTGGGAAAACTGGACAGCTACATGTAAAAGAATTAAATTAGAACACTTCCTAACACCATACACAAAAATAAACTCAAAATGGATTAAAGACCTAAATGTAAGGCCAGACACTATAAAACTCTTAGAGGAAAACATAGGCAGAACACTCCATGACATAAATCACAGCAAGATCCTTTTTGACCCACCTCCTAGAGAAATGGAAATAAAACCAAAAATAAACAAACGGGACCTAATGAAAGTTCAAAGCTTTTGCCCAGCAAAGGAAACCATAAACGAGATGAAAAGACAACGCTCAGAATGGGAGAAAATATTTGCAAACAAAGCAACTGACAAAGGATCAATCTCCAAAATATACAAGCAGCTCATGCAGCTCAATATCAAATAAACACACAATCCAATCCAAAAATGGGCAGAAGACCTAAAAAGACATTTCTCCAAAGAAGATATACAGATGGCCAACAAACACATGAAAAGGTGCTCAACATTGCTAATCATTAGAGATTCTAGGCATTTTAAATGTATTTAAGTCTCAACCACAATTATATTATTTTCCCAGGTAATAGATTACAGTGAACTGATGCACAAGTGAAGTAAAGTTTCTAAGATCACACAGACGCTATGTGGGACAAGTTTGGTTAGCCAAGGTTTTACTGCAGTCCTTGGTGAGCAGTTAAAAATGGAGAAGAAAGAAAAGAAGGAAAACTTACGATATGTTAAAGCGTGAATGAGAGGTAAAGAACTAGAAGCAATGAGTGTACATCACTGTTTTCTCACACAAATATCCAGGCCTTACTGGCCACTGATAAAATGGGATGACATTAACCTTTTGTTTTTTATTTGTCGATTCCTACATAACCATCAAAATCAGGAAATGCATTGATAAAGTTTTCCCATCTAATGATCAAACTCCATTCAAGTTTTAACGTATGTCCTTAATGTCTTTTACAGCAAAAGACATCCAGTCCAGGATCACACACATTTGTCATTTCTCTTTAGTTTCCTTCAGTTTGAAATTGTTTGTCTTTCCTTGGTTTTCAAACTTGATACTTTTGAAGTTTATAGGCTACTTATTTTGTAGAATGTTCCTCACTTTATCTGCTGCTTCCTCATGATTAGGTTCAGGTTCTGCATCTTGAGCAGGAATGTCACAGAAGTGATAGTGTTCTTATTTCATCTATTATGTGCTACATGATTTCCATTTTTCCCATCATTAGTGGTGTTAGCTTTGATTCTCTTGATTAAACTAATATCTGCCTGGATAGTGGCTGTGAAATTACTCTTTATCTCTTTGTAATCAGTTTTTTTATGGGGAGGTATTTTGAGGTTATGTGAATATCCTACTCATGATCAAACGTTTGACTTATTCAGGTATTTATATCAGTATGAACTCATGTATTATTTTATTCAATTGGTTATGATCAATACTGTCAATTTTTATTCTGATGCTCCAGTTATGCCATATTTGACCATCGGGAGCCACTTGGAGCTGGATTCTACGCCCTTTGACGTGTCCCCA
This sequence comes from Grampus griseus, assembly GCF_964374135.1. Classification (NCBI taxonomy): domain Eukaryota; kingdom Metazoa; phylum Chordata; class Mammalia; order Artiodactyla; family Delphinidae; genus Grampus; species Grampus griseus. Next base: position 38,508,781 of record NC_139003.1, read on the forward strand.
CCCTTCTATTAGCACATTCTTATTTTTTAGCAAAATAAAATTCCCAGGCTCATCTTGTACTTTCTCTGTCCCAGTCCTGGAAGCAGACTTTTCCCAACAAGCCCTGGTTCATTTTAGTGAATGGTATATAAAAGCCAGATCATGACATCACTTTTACTGGAGTATTGCCACTCAGGACCTTAAATCCCCATTTCCTGTGCCAGGTTATATAATACTTGAATGAAGTGTATTCAAGAATGTTGAATAATTGATAGAGAAATCTTTTCCACCTTTAGAGAAAATATTCTTCCCATTCATAGGATCATAGCCTTTCCTTATGGACAGTTTATCCAATATCAGTACTTTCTGCATCAATCAGATTTATATAACATTGAGTATTGGAACCAGTCCGGTTCCCTCTTTCAACTGCCCTTAATGCCAGGTGCAGGTAATCCACCTCATAACAATTCCATGCCCTTTCTGCAGGCATCTAACTTCTTTAACTACTTATCTGTTTCCTTAACCTCTTGAATAAGAATGCCCACAACTCCCCCAAGATCAAGCAGCATTTTGCAATACTGGTCATTCTAAATTTATTCAGGACCAGAAATAGTTCTCATCTCCTCCCATCACATTAACAAAGGCAAAGAACGTCTCAGAGATGTGAATCTACTCCAGAAATACAGAACAGTTTGTATTACCAACATAATACTTAACTTCTAGGTCCAAAAAAATATCAGATTTGGGTTAATAGTGTTCTGTTCTCCACAAGAACAACAGGGAAATGCTTGCTTTATATTTATCTAACAAAGATGTCTAATTAAATATTTTTCCAGAACAAAAAAAACATTTTATTTTGCCCCTAAAAAATCTGCTTGCTATTTTGAAATGATAAAGTTTCTAGGGTCTATGGTTTAGGTTTTTCAAAATGATTAGGGCCAAGTGTCTCAGCCAGGATACCCCCAACTGCATTTTTAAGAATTTTAGACAGTGAAAGGCAAGATATTGGCAAATTGTGTGGATTGAGGATGGGTTGAATCTTTTTAATGTGGAAAAGAACTAAGCATATTTACAGGTTGAGGAGGAAGGGCCCACAGCGGGGAGAGACTGGTGATCCAGAGAAAGAACACAGTTGTTGAAGCAGGTTCCTGGGTAGGTAGGGCCTACATTTTGCGTGGTGCTCAGTGGTGACATATTGGTAAGCATATAAAACAAACCTAGAGACTCCCTAGTCTCAAGCTTTTATACGTGATTTGGGCATACTATTTTCTTAGTGGTGATAGAAGCTAAGGCTTCAGGTAATATCTGAGCCTTTACCAAATGGGTACATGTGAGTCCCTGCTCAGACTGTCAGAGCCATCCCTACAGTGTTCTGAAATGGGAAAAGCTCCGGAGCCCCTGAAATTTACAGCACAAGGGGATCTTGTGTGGTACATGACTGGCCAGTCAGCAAGGAATCACAATTATACTACTCTCCCCACTCCCACCACCAGGGGTTAGTAATGGGAGATTAGAAGTTCCTTCAACATGATTGGATGATTGGAGACAGAATCTCTGAAATTAGCAGTAAGAGGCTTGGTCAAGGAATCCTTCTCCTTGAACTTTTGCCTTCACTTTCAAATTAACTTTCTCTTCTTACACAGTACCTTACCCAGAAATGTAGTCACGGTGTTTCTTTTGAGGTTCAGTGCTTAGCCTTGCTGCAGGACACTTCAGTAGGTGACTAACACTTCGCTCCAACTTTACTACATTGAAAGGGATTTAGTACAGAATTTTAGGTGATTTATACAATTAAGAGGGTTGAAGAAAGACTCGAGTCTGAGTGTCTAGGAATGGTTCCCAAACTACAGTGCAGAACAGGACCACCAAGGGAACTTCTGTCCCCGCTTCAATTAGAAGCTGCCTGTGGAATTAGGGTGTTGCTATGACAACCAACTGGCTCCAGAACCACATTTTTTCTGCTAGATGTATCCCAGCCTCTCCATAGTTCCAAATTCAAGTCTCATGAAAGTACATCTAGTTGAGAGACCTCACATTATATCCCAAGTCCTAGTATTGAAGGAAATCTTATTGTCTACCCTCTGAAGTACAGAAGACACACTAGAAATAAAGTAAATTGGATACTGAATCGGCCAACATCTACCACAGTGTTCTACCCATATTCTTGCAGTTAAGGTTGATGATTCCTTTCACCAGAGATATTACTTCCTTGACCAGTGGCTGTCAGACATCAGTCACCACTCCTCATTCTTAATGGGTTATTGCTTGCGCTCTAATATTCCTTCCAAATTGAAATGGGGAGGAAGAAACTTAAGTTCAAATTTCTTAGTCTAGCCGGACAGTTTTCATTTTATGCAAATAAGCAGCATGAGAAGCCTTTTCTTAGCTTAAGAATGAATATACCCTGAAGATAGCTCTGCAATGGTACATATATTCCTCAATCTATTTTACCTATGACTCTAGTCTCTTTACCTATGACTTCAGTCTCTAGAGTTTTTAGCATAAAGGACCAACTACAACGTTCCTAATGTCTAAAAACGGACAGTCTTAAGTTCAAAAAGACTTAGTCTTTTTGAACAAAAAAACTAAGGCAGGGGTTTCCGTGGTGGTGCAGTGGTTGAGAGTCCACCTGCTGATGCAGGGGACACGGGTTCGTGCCCCGGTCCGGGAAGATCCCACGTGCGGCGGAGCAGCTGGGCCCGTGAGCCATGGCCGCTGAGCCTGCGCATCCGGAGCCTGTGCTCCGCAACAGGAGAGGCCACAACAGTGAGGCCCGCGAACCGCAAAAAAAAAAAAAAAAAAAAAACTAAGGCAAAGTCTCAGTTCAAATAGACAATGATACTGCGTTTGCTTGAAACAGGTAAGAAACAGAAATCAGGCCACAGGCCTGAAAGTGTTAATGCGTTCCAAAACCATTTCTTTTTCATCAAACTCTCGTTTGAGTTTGAGTGTGCTTAGTTTCTAAGAACAAAGTCAAAAAAGTACAAATGACTGAAACAAAAGTCTGAAGTATTGGGGAATATTAAAGAAAAAAACAACTTTTACACGTGTGAAGAGGCTATAAAATTATGCTTCTGGGTCTTGAAGAGAAAATTTATAAAAACTTATGTAGATTTTGTATGGATGCCGGGTTTACTGTATTTTGAGCTACTATCCTAGTGAGATCATAGAATAAAGTCACGACTCTGGTTACAAGTTGAAGCCTTTTCTAAACAGTATAAACTTCCCCAGTATTCATCCCCTAGGGAAGAGATGGAATGCTAGACAAGGATATGAAATTCAGAACATATTGTAAAGCAGAGGTCCATGTGGTGCTGGTCTACAGGCCAAATTCAGTCAGCAAGCAGGTTCTATTCAGCCAGAACTATGTAGGGGTTCACATGTTATTTTAAAATTTGTGCTCTCCACTTTGTAATTTGCTTTATTTTTTTCACTGTCAAAATTTCCGGATTATAATATTTCAAGTAAAAATCCAGTTTCCCATCTTTTTTGGAAGTTCTTATAACCTTGCTCCCACAATCTATCATGGTGACAACAGAGAGATCTGCAATGTTGCTGTCCCCAGTTTGTTGGGAACCCACCACACACCCTATGGTCTCTTTACCTGGCCCATTGCACTTATTTAGATTTTTCTGACAGGTGTCTGTATGCGTGTGAGTTAGTCATTTCTGCCTAAGAGAGTCAGCAAAAGAAAGTCCCACCTGTCCTTTGACTCAGTCTCTTAGACATGTCCTTAAAGGACTCCAGAGAGGTAGAACGCTCACCTAGTGAAAGAGGCATACAGAGGGCTCTACAGGGGACAGCCAATGCACAGAGCCTGCTGCACTCTGCTCAACAAACGTTTGTGAAAGGAATGAGTAAGTGATGCAAAGAGAAAATGAAAATGGAGGAAAATTGATGAGTTTGGCTATCAACTTTACTCATTTAAAAGCTGATTATTGTTTCTTATAGAATCTGGATTCTGTTATTTGTAGCAAGTTTTCATATATTAATTGAACAAACATTTGTTACTTATATAAAGCACTGTAATAGGTGTTATGAGAATATACATTAGACATCACTGCTCCCAAGAAGTTTAATCAAAATGTATCTATAAAATGGCCAAAATTACCCCTTTGATAGTAATTAAAAAACAATTAGTAAACAATAGTAAATAGTAGTTAAACAATTTGAGTCCTATTTACACTACTTTTATTAATCATTTCTTTCAATAATGTTATGCTTTTGAATATTACAAACATGTTCAAATTTCACGCCTACCTGTTTTATGGTAGGAGAATTAGCTGAATCAACTTACTTGAACTGATGTGTAAAATGCAAAAAGTTTCCCTTAATGGAAAAGATCATAAAAGTGAACCATGCATTGTCTAAGTATTAATTCCTATTATGATGCTTATATAGCCTTTAGATTAATATCAATTTAATAACAAGCAGTATGGTCTTGGTTAAGAGCATTAGATTACACAGTCAAGCTGTCTACCTTGGGTGAGTCGAACTGATCTTGGGCAGGTCATTCAATGTCTCAAAGTAGATGTAAAAAGCAGATCATAACACTTCTGTGTCATTGTGAGGTTTAAATCAGATAAATTTAAATTAGTACTATGCAGCCACTTAATACGTGTTCTGTAAGGTAAAAAATTCTAATGAAAGCATTAAATAAATCTTTTTAGGTCACTGAACCATGAAAAGCCAGTTGACATATGCCAAAATACGTAACTAGAATCCTTTGAAGTAAAAATGGGTTTTGTTTTTCCCTCGATAATTTAGAAAATATAAATTTAATACAGTTAAATGATTTGTCCATTAATTTTATTTTACTTTTAATCTCTAAGATTAGTCTCTAAACTTTGTTTTAGAGTCAGATAAAATATTTAGACAATTCAAAAGTCAAGTCTACATAAGATTTATTTTAAAACTGCTACCTCTGTCCACTCCTCTTTTCTTAGATAAGTGATAACACACTGTACATGCCATTTTCCACTGAGCTTCTTAGCTTAAGAATATACCCTGAAGAGAGCCCTGCAATGGTACATATATTCCTCAATCTATTTTATAGCTGCTTAATACTCAACTGTGTGTATGTAACATAGTTTATTCAACCAACTCCTTTGATGGATACGTATTTGGATTATTTCTGCTTGGCCAACAGAGCTTCACGGATAGCCTTGTGTATACAATAAGAGCGTCTTCGGATGGATCTCTAAGACAATTTCTAACCTAACTGAAACTTAAAAACATCCTGTAAAGTCTAGGAATTAAAATACTTCATGAAATACTGGGTTATTGCCTATATGACGGGTGTACTCTTGCCTTTGTTATTGTGACAGCATAGGAAGCAGTCTGCCTCTTCAGGAAATTAGATGATTTGCTAAAGTTTTTTGCTCTTTTTCTTTCATTTGTTACTGAAGATAGCTTTCATCTCTCTGCCTCAATGAGATGCCAGGAAAATTACTTAGTAGAAAGATGACATAAAACATTTTTCATGGCCTTTATTCCATTTCCTCATTCTCACACATTGTAAAGAGAATTTTTACACATTGTAAAAGGAATTTTAAGATCTTTTTTCTCTCACCTTTCTCCAAATTTTTAACCACTTTAGTAAAAACTTATTTTCTCATTACAGCTTTATTAAGCTATAACTAACAGCATAAAATTCACCACTTATTTCAAGTCTATAGTTCAGTGTATTTTATTATATTCAGAGTTGTGGAACCATAACCACAATCTAATTTTAGAACATTTTCATAACCCCGATAAGAAACCCCAGATCCCATTAGCAGTATCCCACCCCCCTGACTAGTTCTAGGTACCAATCTACTTTATATCTATAGATTTGCCTATCCTGAATATTTTACATAGATGAAATCAATAATATGTGGCATTTTGTAACCAACTTCCTTCACTTAGCATAATGCTTTTGAGATTGGTCCATGTTTTAGGATGTATAAACACCTTGTTGATTTTTATTGTCAAAAAATATTCCATTGCATGGATATACCATATTTTATCGATTCATCACTTCATGGATACTTTGTTATTTTTTCCACTTTTTGACTATTATGAATAACACTGCTATGAATACTAGGTACACGTTTTTGGACATATCTTTTTCTTTTTCTTGAATATGCAGCTAGGAGTGGAATTACTGAGTCATGTGAAAATTCTATGCATTTAACTGCCAAACTGTTTTCCAAAACAGCTGCAACATTTACATTCCTACTAGCAAAGTGAAATGTATGCACAAGGGTTCCATTTTTTATACACTTTCACCAACACTTGTTATCGTCTGACTTTTTGAAGTGTATCTATCCTAGTGGATGTAATTTTGGTTTGCATTTTCCTGATGGCTAATAATGTTGAGCATCAACATGCTTATTGGCTATATAAATGTCTTTTTCAGAGAAAGGTCTATTTAATTCTTTGCCAATTTTTAATGCGTTCAATTTATTTTTTATTGTTGAGTTATAGGAACTTTTTATATACTCTGGATAGTAGTCTATTTTCAGATACATGATATACAGTATTTTCTCCCATACTGTGGGTTATATTTTCACTTTGATAATGTGCTTTAAAGCATGAAAATGTTTAATTTTAGTGAAGCCAATTATCTATTTTTTGATTACTTTTGATTTTGTTGTCATATCTAAGAAACCATTTTCTGATCTAAGGTCACAAAGATTTATACCTATGTATTTTTCAAACTGTTTTATACTTTAGCTCTTACATTTGGGTCTTTGATTAATTTTGAGTCAATTTTTGTATATAAGGGTCCAAATTCACTCTTAGGGATGTTGTTATTCAATTGTGCTTGAAAAATTTTATTGAAAATACTATCCTCTGCCCATTCAACTGTCTTGGCACCTGGGTCAAATCAGTTTACCATAAATGTATGGTTTATTTCTGGATTGTCAATTATATTCCATTCTCTATATGTCTTGCCTTATGCCAAGACCACACTGTATTGATTACTGCAGCTTTTTAGTAAGTTTTAAAACTGGAAAGTTTGAGTACTCCAACAGACACAGGAAGTAAATCTAGAAATACAGATCTAGGTCAGTTATGAAGGAGTTTTCACTTTATTTTGTTTGGGATATTTAATCAGGAGTGTAACATGATCAGATTTGACTTTTAGGAAGATAACTGACCACACAAGATGGAGGATCAGTTGGGAGAAGCAGAGCCCCTGTGGCAAAAAGACTGGTTAGAAGGCTGTTGCAACAGTTGAAAGAAAATGAGATAGTCACTAAGACAAATGACTGTAGGGAAGATTTGGATAAGATAAATTTAATCAGTACTTAACAGACAATGAACATAAGTAAGAGGGGTATCAAAAATGACTCCAAGATTCCAAATCAAGATTTCAAGCAAGATGTCTGGGAAAACAAGATATCATGCTGACTTGCATGCTAAGTCACTAAATTACTGATAAATCTTGACCTGGGTCAGAAATGGTCTCAGAGCCTTAGATGGGGTTGAGCCTGCCAGTGGGCACTCACTAATTGGTCCCACATTAGATGAACTGGGTCAGCTAGGTCATTGCATTGTGTTAAGAGCCAGCTTCCATTTCTCCATCTCATTCCTAAGGATATTATAACTTGGTCACATTCCTTGCTGAAGTATGTATATAGCATCCCCTTAACCTACCTGTCACATAACCATCCCTTAAAAAGAAAGAGCAGGGCTTCCCTGGTGGCGCAGTGATTGAGAGTCCGCCTGCCGATGCAGGGGACACGGGTTTGTGCCACGGTCAGGGAAGATCGCACGTGCCGCGGAGCAGCTGGGCCCATGGGCCATGGCCGCTGAGCCTGCACATCCGGAGCCTGTGCTCCGCAACGGGAGAGGCCACAACAGTGAGAGGCCCGCGGACCGCCAAAAAAAAAAAAAGAGCACATTTCACCTGGCTGAAGTTTTTCTCTATAAACTAATATCTTGCTAATACATTTTTTCCAACCATTCAAACCCATTTAAAACATCCATTAAATAGTTTTGCTAGGTATTTACATTAGGACTGTCACTTCATAGTTTTCCAAATGTAATTTTCCCCTATTTTTGAAAGAAATCAGAATGACATTTGCCAACCTTCCATCTTCTGGATCATCTCTTATTTTTTATGATTTATAATCAAACACCAACACTTAAGATCCCCAGGACTATTAAGTTAGTATTGTGCATTCATTCCCTCAGGCAGATATAAATTTAGCATATTTGAGACAGGGCATTAGACCTGGTTATCTGGAGTCCCATAAGCAAGCTGGAGAGCAGTAGATGATGGGATTAGGGCGGCTAGGAAAGGGCCAGATCATATAATGCAAATTAGCATAGACTGAAAAACTTCTGAATAGACGACTCTTAATGACTGAATGTTTGTGTTCCCCCAAAATTCATGTTCACCCCTAAATTGATTGTATTAAGAGGTAACACCTTTGGGAGCTTATTAGATTTGGATGAGATCACGAGGGCAGAACCCTCTTGAATGGGATTAGCGTCCTTGTAAGAGTTACGAGAAAGCTTGCTGCTTTGTGTGACTGGAGGATTCTATGAAAAGGCAGCAATCTATCAGCCAGGAAAGAGGTCCTCACCAGACAGTGCATCTGCTGGCACCTTGATCCTGAACTTCCAGCTTTCAGAGCTGTCAGAAATGTTTGTTTTCTAAGCCACTCAGTCTATGATAACTTGTTATAGCAGCCCAAACTAAGACAATGAGCAAAAAGTCAACTATTTTATACTCCCAAGCTGGTTCGCCCACCATGTGTTTACTTAGCATCAGATCACAGTAATAACAATACATATTTATTGAGTTCTTTACTAAGCACTGGGCAATATTAAGTTTTTTTTATATACCTAGTTTCATTTATTTCTCACAATATATCTACAGGGTACTATATTAGCATTTAGTTAAAGAACAAACTCCATTCTAGTTAAGTTAAATGAGTTTTTATTATAGGGTATTATATAGCTTATAGAATCAAAAGAGAACAGTTCCAAAAGCCAAATAAGTGCTGCCTCTTCTAAGATCAGAAAATCATTGGTCCCAAAACTAACACTGGTCAGGAAGCCACAACAACCAGGTGGCTGCCACAATCAGAGAACTGCCATAAATTAGAAGCTGTTCTAGCTGCCAGCCTAGAAATCATTCCATGCTAACTACAATCTGCACTAGCAGAATGGATGTCCCATGTCTGCCACTTGGCACCTATAAAGCAAATGACTGGACATGGTGAACTCTGCTTAATGCTGCCACAGAACAAATGAAATGCCTCCAATACATCTTGGCCAGCAGAAAAAGCAGAAGTACATCATCTACTTCACTTCAGCCTTTTAAATTTCAAGAAATGTATCTTACTGTTTAACTTTTATCATACCCACAGCCCTAGCTGCAAGTGAGACTGGAATATGCAGCTTTTGAAGTGGCTTTATTGGGATTCAATTTACATGAAATAAAATTCTCCCACTGTAAGTATAGAGTTCAATGAGTTTTGAGAATTATACAGTTGTTTAACTACCACCACAGCCAAGATATATAACCTTCCCATCATCCTAAAATGTTCACTGGTGTTCCTCCCCAGTCAATCATCTCCTGCCACGACAGTGCCAGGCAACTATGGATCTACTTTCTAACATTATAGTTTTGCCTTTGAGAATTTCATATAAATGAAATCATACTACATTCTCTTCTGTGTTTGGCTTTTACACTTAATTTAAAGCTTTTGAGTTTACATGTTGTTGCATACATCAGTAGTGATTTGTTTCTTTTTATTACTGAGGTCAATAAGCCAAGAAAAAGAAAAAAAAGGACATAGAAATTGGTGAGGAAGAAATAAAATTGATTTTAATAGAAGATAAATGATTGAGTAAAAATGAAGTCTAATGAATTTACAAAAAAAGCTACTAAAACCAATAAGTGAGTTTAGTAAGATCGAAGGTTATAAAATAAATACACAAGAATCAATACAATATGGTACTGGCACAAAAACAGAAATATAGATCAATGGTACAGGATAGAATGCCCAGAAATAAACCCATGCACATATGGGCACCTAATTTATGACAAAGGAGGCAAGAACATACAATGGGTAAAAGACAGGCTCTTCAATAAGTGGTGCTGGGAAAACTGGACAGCTACATGTAAAAGAATTAAATTAGAACACTACCTAATACCATACACAAAAATAAACTCCAAATGGATTAGAGACTTAAATGTAAGACCAGACACTATAAAACTTTTAGAGGAAAACATAGGAAAAACACTCTTTGACATAAACCACAGCAAGATCTTTTTTGACCCATCTCCTAGAGTAACAGAAATAAAAACAAAAATAAACAAATGGGATTTAATTAAACTTAAAACCTTGTGCATAGCAAAGGAAACCATAAACAAGACAAAAAGACAACCTCAGAATGGGAGAAAATATTTGCAAACGGAATGACAATGGATTAATCTCCAAAATATACAAACAGCTCATGGAGCTCAATAACAAAAAACAAACAATACAGTGAAAAAATGGGCAGAAGATCTAAATAGACATTTTACCAAGGAAGACATACAGATGGCCAAGAGGCACATGAAAAGATGCTCAACATCACTAATTATTAGAGAAATGCAAATCAAAACTACAATGAGGTATCACCTTATGCCATTCAGAATGGCCATTATCAAAAAAGCTAGAAACAATAAATGCTGGAAAGGTGGAGGTTCCTTAAAAAACTAAAAATAGAACTACCTATAGACCCAGCAATCCCACTACTGGGCATATACGCTGAGAAAACCATAATTCAAAAAGAGACATGTACCACAATGTTCATTGCAGCACTATTTACAATAGCCAGGACATGGAAACAACCTAAGTGTTCATTGACAGATGAATGGATAAAGAAGACGTGGCACATATATACAATGGAATATTACTCAGCCATAAAAATGAAACGAAATTGAGTTATTTGTAGCGAGGTGGATAGACCTAGAGTCTGTCATACAGAGTGAAGTAAGCCAGAAAGAGAAAAACAAATACCATATGCTAACACATATATATGAAATCTAAAAAAAAAAAAAAAGGTACTGATGAACCTAGTTGCAGGGCAGGAATAAAGAGGTAGACAGAGAGAATGGACTTGATGACATGGGGTGGGAGGGCAAAGCTGGGGTGAAGTGAGTGTAGCGTCGACATATACACACTACCGAATGTAAAACACTTGGCTGGTGGGAAGAAACAGCATAGCACAGGGAGATTGTCTCGGTGCTTTGCGATGACCTAGAGGGGTGGGATAGGGAAGATGGGAGGGAGGCTTAAGAGGGAGGGGATATGGGGACATGTGTATGCATATGGCTGATTCGCTTTGTTGTACAACAGAAACTAACATGGTATTGTGAAGCAGTTATACTCCAATAAAGATCTATTAAAAAAAATCAATACAGGAAGCTCAGTTCAGTGCTCTGTGATGACCTAGAGGGGTGGGATGGGCGGAGCAGGCGAGGGAGTCTCAAGAGGGAGAGGATATATGTATACGTATAGCCGATTCACTTTGCTGTACAGCAGAAACTAACAACATTGTAAAGCGATTATACTCCATTAAAAAAAATAAAATGGCTCCTAAAAAAAAAGAATCAATGGTATTTTTATAAACATCCTGGCAATGAATGATTTAAAATATAGCATTTACATTGGTATCCAAAAATTTGAAATACGGAAATTTTAATATGTGAAAATTCTGTATACTCTTCCCACTGAAAATGATAGACCTTGCTAAGAAAAAAAAAAAGAATATCTAAAGAAAATGGAGGCCTATACCAGCTTCACGAATCAGAAAATCTAATGTCACTGTCTTAGTTGGCTTATGCTACTCTAACAAAATGCCAGACTGGATAGCCTAAACAACAATCTATTTCTCAGTTTTGAAGTCCAAGATCACAGTGTTAGCAGATTTGCTTCTTGGTGAGGACCTTCTTCCTGACTTGCATGTGGCCACTGTCTTGCTATGTGCTCACATGGCATTTCCTTGGTGGGTGCCAGTGGAGACAGATCTTGTGTCTCTTCCTCTTTTCATAAGGGCGTGAGTTCCATCATGAGGGCCCCTCATGATCTAATCTAAGCCTAATTACCGCCCAAAGGCCCCATCTCCAAATACTATCACCTTGGAGATTAGAGCTTTAACATTTGAATTGGGGAAGACACAAACATTCAGTCCATAGAAATATCCTAGCTTATTTTTGTTTACTTATCATATAAATTTCTGAGAGAGGAGTACTGAAATCTTCAACTCTAGGTATAGATCTCTCTGTTCTTTCAGTCTTATCAGTTTGGGGGTCATGTATTTTGAAAGCACTATTCTTTGAAAGAGTATACATTTAGTACAGTTATACCTTCTTTAACTGGCCCCTTTTACCTATAAAATGTCTCTTTTTTTCCCCTGGTAAAAAAATCTCTTGTTCTTAAGTCTATTTTGAAATTAGTATAGCCTCTGGCTTTCTTCTGATTATGGTTTGCACAGTATATCTTTCCCCATCTTTTTTTCTTTACCTATTTTTCTCTTTACATTTCAAATGGATTCCTTTATATACAATATGGTTGTGTCTTGCTTTTTCACTCAATGAGTCTTTTGTCTACATCTAGAGTGCTTAGACAATACCATTATTGTGATTATGAGTATTTTCAATGTGTTATTTTGCTGTTTGTCTTCCTAATTAACTGCCTGGATTTTTCACTATTCCTTTTTCCTCTTCCTGCTTCTTTTGGATTATTGATTATGATTCTATTTATCTCCACTAATGGCTTATTTTCCATATACATTTCTGTTTGTTTTTTTAGGGGTTGCTCTATAACAACCTTTAAAACACACCTTTATGTTACTGCAATCTGCCTTACATAATAATTTCAATATTGTTTATATCAGGACAGCAGTGTACGTCCATTTCTTCTCTCATTCTTTGTGCTGCTTTCATACAGTTTACTTTTATGTGTTATAAATACCACATTATTTTGCTTTTAACAATTATTTTTTATCTTTTGAGAGATTTTCTAATTGAGATAAAAATGTATTTTGTATTTACTCACATACTTACTATTTCTGGCCACTTTCACTTACTTTTATACATATTTTTTCTGTTACCAATTTTCCTCTGCCTGAAGAAATTCCTTTAACATTCACTGTAGTTCAGGTTTGCTGGAAAACAATTATCTTCGCTTCCAATTGTTTGAAAAATATTTTTCTTTTGTCTTCATGTTTGAATGACATTTTGTGCCTTTGGCAGCTTTTAAGATTTTTCTTATAACATCTTTTGGACAATTTGATTATATTGTGCACTGACGTAGCTTTCTGCACTTTTATTTGGCTTGGGGTTCTTTGAGCTTCTTTGATCCAAGGGTTTAAGTTTTCATCAATTTGGAAAACTTTTGGCCAATGTTTTCTTCAAATACTTCTCTCCTCTGCCCTCTCCCTACCCAACCATCTATCTTTCCTTCTAGGACTCAAATTAAACATTTGTGAGACATGTTCATATTGTCCCACAGATAGCTGATGCTCTTTTAAATTTTGTTCAATATTTTTTGTCTCTTCATGCTTCCTTTTTAATCATCTCTAGGGCTATGTTTTCAAGTTCACTGATCATTTCTTCATCCCTAATTTGTTATTAATCCTCTCTGGTGCATTTTTCATTTCATATATTGTGTTTTCATTGCTTTCAATTCTACTTGGGTCTCCTTAATGTTTAATTTTTTCTTTTACATTCTTAAACAAATTAATAAGATTCATAATAGCTGTTTGGGATCCTTTTCTGTCAATTCCATCATTTTTATCAGTTTATATCTGTTTCTATTGATTTTTCTCTTGGTCAAGGGTAATGTTTTCCTACTTCCTTGCATGCCAGGGAATTTTTTCATTGATGCCAGACATTGTAAATTTAAAGATAATGAATGCTAGTTTTATTGTATTCTCTTTAAAAGGTCCAACTTTGTTATGACCTGCTATAAAGTGACTTAGTTCACTTTGATCCTTTTGTGGCTTTAAACTTTTTTCCCCTGCATGCACAGAGCAGTCTTCCCTCTGGAATAATCTATCTTCACTACTAAAGCATGACCTTTCTGAGTACTCTCTCCAGTGGTTTGTGTATTATTAAATTTAGCCACTGTGGCTGGAAGGAATGTGATGCAATTCCTAGCCCTATATGTTTCTGGAATTGTTTGGCAACTGGCTCCCAATGCTTTTTTAATTTCCCCCAGCCTCATAATATTTCACCTCATATTTACATAAATCAGTACTGCTCAAAGACTAAACAAGACCCCCCTAAAATCTTTGGTGCTCTCTCTCTTTATGGCTTTCTCCTTTCTAACATTTGATCTTGCAAATTATAGCTACCTTGGCTTCCCTGGACTCTAGTCTCTACCTCCTCGATTTAGCAAGGCTATCAGGCTTTCTTTGGTGTCCCTTCCCCATGCTGTGACCTGGGAAATGTTCTTGGGCAGTGAACACTTCATTTGTTCCCCTTCTCTCAGGGATCACAGGCTGGCAGTGCTTGTTGTCCAATTTTTAAAAAAAACATTTGTTTTTATAAATTTTCTCCATCTTTCTAGTTGCTTATGGCAGAAGAACAATTCCTGTAAAAGTTCATCCTTTACAGGGAGAAGCAAACACTGACAGAGATACAGTTTGTAGTTTTCTACCCTGCAGAGAGGAAGGCAGACTAGACAGAAGGTAGAATAAATTTTGAGCATCACCCACCACATCTATCTATATTATCCTCATGCGGCAAAGAAGAACACTTGGGCATAATAATTCATGGAGACAGTAAGTGGTAGAATTAGGATTAGAAACAATCTTGTCTCAGAGCCTATGCCATTAGTCATTCCTCTCTACTTCCTCCTTAATTCTAAATATTCATGCTCATCCATGCCCAACTCTGATTCTTTTCCATTCTGGATCTACTTTTTTTTTTTTTTTACATCCAAACCCAGTCTAATAGAATAAAGACCCTGGAACCCTAGCTAACTCATTAAAGGAGTAACCACTTTCACAGATCAACAAGAGACAAAATTTAAATCCACGGTTATCATCAGGCCAAACTGACATTCAAAAGAATTAAATTTCTTAATGATGCTGTAGATATATTCCCTCTAAATGAAGTTCTCAGCACCTCATCCTCCTTTCATTTCATACTTTTTCCCCAGTCTTTTTTTTAATTCTCCTTAACTTAAAATAAGCAAATAGTGGGGCCTACATTTTTACTATTAGAATTAATGGGACATTAGAAACAAAAATTCTATGGGCCCAATGTCCGGGCCCAGAAACTCTACCCCCAAAAGGTTTTTATATACCTGTTGCTTAAAGTAGCATTCTGTTATTTGTTAGTTTACTCTCTCTCTCTTTCTCAACCAACAAATATTGCTCAATCTCTGGAATCATGGCTTTATAAATCATGTAAGGCAACACAGGTTCTACTTATAAACAGCTTTCAAGGGCCATATTGTGTCTCCAATTCACATGCCATACTCCCACTGAGATCTAGTCATGTGCAGATCAAGGTCTTACCACAGATAACATCCTCACTTTCATCTCCATGTGAGAAACTAGGGTGACAGTGTAATTCCTTCACATCAGTAAAGTTCAAGCTCCAGTGTAATTGAATGGGGTCCAAAGCCAAACACAGAGGCTGATTTTTACAGAATTGTTGCCATGGCTTGATCACCTCACAGATGTGCATACATATCAAAAGCAACAGGCACAGACCATTTGAGACTGCTCAGATCAGAACTAACCAAAGGACTCAGTCACTCAGAATCCAGCAGAATCACTGCCTTAAAGCTGTCAAGCAATTGGCTATTGATCATCCAGAATCGATAGCTCTACTCCTGCCTCCCTCTCACTTCCCCACTCAGTGTTGAGCTGAGATGATACAGGCAAAATACAGTTTAGGCAAAAAGGAAGCCCATGAAATTGCTAGTCTTAAACCTTCTTTCTGCAAAGGTAATTCTCTATAATGATTCTTATCTTTCAGTGTCTTGAGTAATTACATGATTTAGAAACTTTATCCTAATTTGCCTTTTGTTTGTATCAAGCGGTATGTTATTTTCTTTTCAAGCTACAGGGATCATAATTTCTATGGCACTGTTGTTTTGGAGATGATATATATTCTTTATTACTTCAAGAAGCATCTGATGCATTACGATTAGCAAGTATCCAAACAAGTCAAGTGGAGGAGATCCTGTAATAATGTGGACATTTCTGTGCGCTACTCACTCAGGTGAAAAGGTGAAGTATACAGTGGTTGGAAATGTATGAAAAGACTCAGCCTCTTCCACCTGAGAAAATATCACGTTCATATTCTCCTGTCTTTCAGAGCCAATATTAGAGGTGATGGCCCATTTCAAGTCACAACAACAACAGAACGGTTGCACTGGGTTTAAACAGTTTTGCTAAAGATTAGAAGTCAATGTTGCATTGTCCTCATTTTTTCTTTTTATTTCAATATTTTCCTGCTTCTGCTGTTTAATGCAGGCTTTGCGCCGAAACCGTCTTAGAAAGTCTGTTATGCCAGATGTCACCCTTTTGCCCTTTTGCTCTATCTATAGATTTTCTTTTAACAACACCTGAAGCCCAAGTTAGCAAGCATGTATTTTCTACAGTAAAAGAGATATTATGAATAACAACTTTTGTATTTTGAATAACACTCTCAAAGAGCACAGCACTTTATTCATGCACCACATCTTTAAAAAAAGGATTATTCACGGGTCCTTTAGACTTAAAGGGAGAACTTTAAGGTTTTATCAGTTTAAGATCAGCGTCATCACCTATAGTAGAAGCTGATGGGTAAGATTTAGTGTACTGGTTTGTTTTTACCTTTAAACTGATCTTTTCTAGGATAAAAAAAATTTTTTCAAAAGACACTGTTCTCTCAGTAAGTGCTTTATGTCTACTCTATGCTGCCAAACAAACTCTAGGTAGTGAAACTAACCCTCCCCACCATGATGAAACAGACCTCCCCAACCAAAGTGCTTCATTAAAAGGGTGTGATCAGTTCCACTGCAGAGAGAAGAGTGCCCTGGGTCAATGGCTAATTAAGGCAGGAGGAACTCCTGGATAAGTTGTTGCACTACCCCTGGCTTTCCATTCTCTTACTACTTTGTCAGCTTCCAGCTTTAGAAGTTTCTGTCTGGAAGTCAGTCAACAATCTAAGAGCTGATTGTAACAGAAAAAGTGCCAACCCAATCATAATGTAGGACATTAGATATTTTAGATTTTAGAAAATTGAAAAGGTGTGAGAAAAAGAGGTTCAGGGCAAATGAATTCCTTTTCTCAGGGACACCTTATTCTAAGTAGCCAATTGTGAGTTTCATATAAATTTATTTCTACCCATCTCCATCACGAAGTATTACACTTATTTACAGATGCCTAAGCTGTAGTATAACAACAGCAGATAATATACAAGGTCATAGATGTTGCTCTTTTAAAACAAACAGGTCTCAGAGATAATCTAATGTTAAATTGAAAAAGTAAAAATAGGTAGGTAATAAGCTGGCTTCCACTTAAAAATGATCGAACAGTAGCCATTAACCGATACCTCTAACTACAACAAAGCCATACACTAACAAGAAGTAAAGGAAAAGAAGAAAACTGAAAAGGAACCAGCTGCCTCATTTCGTATGTGAGGAACACAAAATGCTGAGAGAGGAAGTCGTCTGTTCAAGGTCAGAAGCAGTCTCTTCCCTTCTTCTCCCCACTTTTCCTACTCCACCGCACTACGGATCATTCTGTGAGGCAGTTCTGGTCAATTGGTAGTGGTGCCTTCCATCACACTTCAGAGGGATTCTGAAGCCACATCAAGGCTCAGTGCAAAAGGATGACATGATTGATAGTGTCTGCCACAGGCTCCAAGGAGGCTGCTGGTGACAAAAATGCCATGTGAATACCGCCCCCAGGCTAGCTGGCAAAACTAGGTCCATGGAATGACCGCATGTCATCACATAGTCAAGCCATGAGCTAAGGAGCAGGAATAGGTTGCTGTTTATCTGCCACCAGGGTACCTTCTAGAGAACTTTCTGGAGCTAATTTTATGGTCCTGCACCCAATTCAGTTGCACTTTATAGACCCAGACATAAGAAACTAAAGAATAAATTTGCCTGGTTTTTAATCTGAACAGGAACATTTTCTTTTCAGTGCAATTCTGCACACACCCTAATAAGCATCAAATTTCAGATAGACCAACTAGAAACTTACAAAAAGTAAAACAACTGAGGGCCAAAAGGAAGTTAATTGAATTCAAGTGAAGCAATTACTATTACTTGGGCATTGAAAACACTTTTGCCAATCCTTAGCCAATCTTCATTTTCCAAGATCTGTTACCCATTAAAGTGAAACGGAAATACAGTTTGACAAGCATATTCAAACCTGTGCTGATGTGAGCGTCTGTGCTTCTTAAACCAGCTGTTTAGAGAAAGCAGCACTGCCTTTAACTTGAACTGCTCCATGCCATGGCACCCAGTCTCTGCTCAGAGTGTGCAGTTTATAATGGAGGTGGAGTCGATCCATGAGAAAGTCTCCGTTCCTCCCAGACACTTCTGCACAGTCACTGGTTCCCAGCCCAGGCTGCAATTTAGAATCACTTAAGGGAGCCTTGAAAACACACAAACCTCCTGGCCTTCACCCAAGAGACTCTGATTCAGTAGGTGTGGACTCAGTAGGCTTTGTGATTACTTTTAGTTAAGTTCACCAGGTGAGTCTTATACAGCTAGTCTAGGATCCAGTCTTTGGAAAACAGAACCATGGCTTCTCTCTGAGCCAGAATGGTGTTTCATCTGCTTTTATCCACTCATTTCTTTTTTACTTATCTTACTTTCTAGGTAACTGTACCCATCAGGGAAAGGACTACACCTCAAAGGGGAAACAAAGAGAAATAAGATCTCCCATAAAAGCAACAAACCAACAAAATTATAAAATGTAGAACCTGGGTAGGAGTTCTGAAGACCATCTATACCACAGTATACACTCTTACCCCTTTAAGTTTTGATTGGCATGCCTCTAGAAAGAACATGACCTTTCTGGCTTGGCCACAGGCTGTGACACTATTTTATTATATCCTGGCCCTATTAACACAATGGTGTTACTGTCTGGCTCTCCTGTAGACAGGAACCCCAAGCTGCACACCTCTAGAAGGCACTGTTCATCATGGTTTTCCATTAATATAGACAACAATGGGACTATCATACCCTGGAATCGTGCTCACCCAGTGGCCCTGACCACAGGCATTTGAGTTCTTGACTTCTGATCTTGTCCAAGCCTCTCATTTTTCAGATCTGGAAACTGAAGCTCAAAAATGTAATGGGACTTACCTAAAATTATATAGCAGGTTAGTGACAGAGTTAGGTAAATAACATACCTGAATTCATAAGAACATGTACCTAGCTCAGTATAGACATTCCACTCAGCAGTCCCAACTCCAGATAAAATAAGGACAGAGTGATGAGATAAAAGAGATAGCCCACTGGAAGTGAAAAAATATTGTGTCACCAGATTCCTGCCACTGAAGTCTGTACTTCCTATACTCCCCCACAGTCAATCTGAGGGATCAAAAGCAATGAATTCAGCTACACTGCAGTACATGTTCTCATTTCAAGAGACTTAGGCACTTGACAGGAGAAGGAAGCAAGGCAATGTTGTTTAGTTAAGAGAGAAGGTAATAGCTCGCTAAGATTAAAAAGACACATTATTGCTCTTAGGATTTCCTCTTAGATCCTCTATTCTTGGTCATTCTAGAAAAAAAAAAAAAGGCCTGTATTAGGAAGTCAGAAAAATCATGGAAGCATCTCAAGAATAATAATAGGATTAACCTATCAAAGAGTAGCACTCTCAAGATAATGTTTTTGGAGAAGCTGGGCAAGGTAACTAAGTTGGTACACTGTGTTCCATACTGAAGTATGGGCTGTTGGGTGACAATTCTTCATGGGTATCTGGTGTTATGAGAAGAGGCATTGACTGCCTTCGTCCCAAACTATCTTTATAAGGACAATTATAGAGAGAACAAACTTGAAGGTAATGACAGCATCTCTCTCCAGAGCAAAGGGCAAGTTTCTTTATTGTCCCATGTAATCAAGATAATATCTTCCTCTGGGTCAAAAGACAGGCCCAGGGGAAGGCAGGCTTACTGCCCATTGTAAAAGATTCAGGTATCCTAGCTCAGGATTCCTCACTTATAATGCAGCCCGTGTGCGTGCAGCATTCTCCTGGGTCTCTCTGTGTTACCCAGGGGAGCTGATGCAAACACGATGCTCGTTCCACTCACTGTTGTTGTAATAGAGTCCTCTGTCTCTGACCCAGGAGTCTCAGGTTTTCTGCTAGTATAGATGAAACTACAGCAAGCAAACATGTTAGCTTGCAAGTAGGGTAAAATCTCAGAAACTTCACAGTTCTTAACATGGGGAAACACCACAAGTTCCATACAAAAACATAGATTTTCTTTGGCCACAGTATGAAAATGAAGAGACAAGTTACCTCTTGTTATTCACACAAATACTAATCAACAAAGCTCATACAGGTACATAGTGAGCTTTTGTTTCCTAGCGCTGTGTCACACAAATACCAGGCTACTGCATGAAACATACTAGAGGCAAGCCACAATGTAAGGAACATAACCAGTTCCTGGGTTGGAATCCAAAAACGCTAGTTGGAAAGTCAAGGCATAGTATCCTAAAGATGTACCAGGCCGAAGCAACAAGCAGGTGAACAGTGTTTGATGCAGGGTTAAGAGGGCTGGAGGAATCCAAATTATCAGGAGGGGAGAGAGCAGATGCTTCCTGGCAAAGCAATAGATATTGTCATTGAGTAAAACAGAGGTTTGGGCGCAATAAACATAATCCATTCTCACCCATAAACTGAGTAGGAGGGTGAAGAGTGGCCAGCAATAACTAGACTATATTAGTGGAACAAATCTAAATTAGGACTCCAACTCATGAGATGGGAAAATTAAGCAGGCCTACTGGGCAAAAATAGAATGGGATTTTAAAAAGGATTTCAATTGTAGAACTGGGCTAACGAGAAACATGGGAAATACTGAGAAACTTGGAAGATGCACAGACCACAGGGCTATCTCTGGTCCATCAGATACTGTCTTGAGACTAAGGCTTACAACATCTTTCTGCTCCATCCGGAACTGCCGTAACAATTGGGTGGGCCTGGACCTGCTGCTGGAGCTTTCGGTAGATTCAGTATGAAGATAAAGGCAGAGGAAAAAGGAGCAAAGAGAAACTGCCACTAGTCGGTAAGAATTACACCTATTTTGTAAAAAGTAGCGTACTAAAAACGGTTATGTTTTTCAAAATATCAGAGAACTGCATCACATGACAGTCAATTCAATCAATGAACCGCGCCATTTTTGTCACAGAACCAACCACTCTGAAGTCAAAATGGAAAGATATGTACAAGGTGTAGATTTGATCTGCGTGGGGCATATGGCTTTTTTTTTTTTTTTTGCGGTACGCGGGCCTCTCACTGTTGTGGCCTCTCCCATTGCGGAGCACAGACTCCGGACGCACAGGCTCAGCGGCCACGGCTCACGGGCCCAGCCGCTCCGCGGCATGTAGGATCTTCCCGGACCGGGGCACGAACCCGTGTCCCCTGCATCGGCAGGCGGACTCTCAACCGCTGCGCCACCAGGGAAGCCCAGTCTCTATTTTTATGTAGGAATTCAGGAAGAACCAAAAATCAGGCTGCCATTGATGCCATCTTCTCAGAATTAGGTAGAGGTTTTGTTTTTCTAATCTACATTTTTAAAGTAAAATGTAGAACACACAATGAGAAATTTGATATCTGCTTTAGCATTTACGCTGAAACAAGCAGTTGGAGGAATGTCATCAGGAAAGAAGACATTTAAAACAGAAGATTAAATTGCAAGTTATCATATATATTTTTTAAAGCCAAGAAAGTGATGTACCCGAAACTGATTCAAAGAATAATGAAATTACGTTGTGCCTTCTTTATACCTGTCACATTCCACAGCTAATAATATAAAGTCTGAAAGACACAAACTACATAGAAATCGGAGACTAAAGTGAAAAATACAGTGGCCAGATAAAAAAAGACAATCTGAATTTGCACAAATGTTCACTTCTGAAAGTGGAAGAAAGTTCATGCTTGTTATTTCACACAAATGGATTCACCTAACCATAATTAAAGGCTCTAACCAGTTAAAGTTGTAATAAAACCAGACAGCTAGCTGTAAAATGAATAGAAGAAGAAGAACCCTCCTGAGGAGTCATAAGGTTACTTATGGCTCTGTTTTAGATCTTAGACTCTGCGAAGATAAAGAATCTCAGGACTTCCATGGTTATGAATGAACTTCTTTCATTTTAGAGTATTTTCTCCCTTTCAAGAATTTTTTTCTCATGTATACAGCATGTGCCATCAGATATGCAGCATGTGTGATTCCTGTATGAAATGTAGCTTTTGAGGGCCTGATCTGCCTTTCCTCTTCCAGGCCCATACATTCAATCAACACTCCTTCAACCTGGGTAAGAGTCAGGATGGTTGAACGTGAGGGGAAGGAGTTTTAGCAGTACCAGGCAGACCTGGATTCAAATCCATCCCAGCCTACCGCTTAATAGAGCGGCATTGGGCAAGTGGCTTCAGGCTTCTGAGCCTCAGTTTCCCCTTCTGTAAAAATTAAGATTATACGCATTACCTTTTAGATGGATTAAAACAGAGATAAGTATTTAATCACCTGACATATAGATGTTTAATAAATGCTTGTTATTAATCATTTCATCTCCCATTAGTTTGGAAAAAATGTTATACACAGTATCCCAAATATTTCTACCTAAATGTCAGTAAAAACATTCTACGTACATTTCTACTGAAAAGGCCAAATCAGCTGGCTTTTTTCTTTTTCTTTTTTTTTTTTTTTTTACTGTCATGTAGACACGGATCTGTCTGGGGAATAGTCAAAGAAGGAACGGAACTAGACTGGTGACTGAATGTTGGAAACTGTTTTACACTGGGCATGAAGAGGTAACAGCAACAACATAAAACATTTTTTTTTAAAAAGGCATTTTGCCCACATTGTCTACTTAAAATATTTGAAGAGCAGACCTAGTATCTGTATAAACGAGAGAAAAAAACAGCAACATAAAGCCTGTTGGTGTCTTTTCATTGCTCTGAAGTTGGCTTTGGTTTTCGGTTTGTTTTGGGGTTTTTTCCTTCCTTTCCTTTTTTTTTTTTTTTTTTTAGAAGTAACTGAACCTCATTAAATCAGAAATTCATATTTTATAGTCACAAGTACACCAGTTCAAAAATATTTTAGAAAGTTGAACCAGTTCATTTCTTTGTCTACTGCTGCTACTTTTGTGTGTGTGATATTGTAAAAAAATAAATAAATAAGAAAGCATTACAACAATATTTACCTTGCCAAGAATAAATGTCAGTCATATCTGCAAGAACACTGAACCTTTTATTGAAAGCTAGCTGCTAAATGCAAATTAACACCTATAAAGAAACATCTGACAACTTCTTTGAATATCAGCAAGTATGAACCTAAAAATTGATGGATGTTCATATAAGAAATAATACATACCTGGGACTTTCCTGGTGGTACAGTGGTTAAGAATCTGCCTGCCAGTGCAAGGGACAGAGGTTCAAGCCCTGGTCCGGGAAGATCCCACATGCCGCGCAGCAACTAAGCCCGTAAGCCACAACTACTGAGCCTGCGCTCTAGAGCCCGCAAGCCACAACTACTGAAGCCCAAGAGCCTAGAGTCTGTGCTCCGCAACAAGAGAAGCCCGCGCACCACAACGAAGAGTATCTCCCGCTCGCCACAACTAGAGAAAGCCTGCGTGCAGCAACGAAAACCCAACGCAGCCAAAAAAAAAAAAAAGAAATAATATATACCTGTACATATGATATGGTAGTAAAGGCAAACCTCTTTCTTGAGATTGAGATAAATTAAAATTCAGTTTTTAAAAATTTTTGTTCAATACATTAATACGTAGCTATTGATTCCCCACCAAAACTGTTTAATACTCAGGGGTATCTAACAATGAAATGGATGACTTTTAGGAGGCAATAAGCTCACTGACAGTGAAAGGTTTATAAAAGCTAGATGTTCATCTTCAAGGGGGCTGTGAGGGAATTCATACATTAGATCAGGACAGAGATATCAAATAGATTTCTAGCCCCAGTTGATTGGTAGGGACTGATTACATCTCTTTAAGGAGAATATTTCTGAAGCTACAGGTTTGTTAGGGAAGAATGCCATGATCTCTTAGCAAATTCTGTCCAAGACACAGGAGAGAGGCACGTGTTATTTATTCACCATTTATTCATTAGATTTGCTTTTACTACCAAGCACGAATATTATTAGTTACCTCAGTCTAGCAGCTGATCTAGGTAATAATTAACATTAATGTGTCATCCATAAACTGTATTAATAAATACACAGCCCTGACTATGTGTTCTAAGCACTTCACCTCTTATCTAATCTTCTCAGCAGCCCTCTGAAATACGTGTTATCCTTCTACACATAAGGGAAACTGAGGAATAGTGATGTTAAATAACTCACCAAGTGAATATTAAATAGTAGAGGTAGGATGTGAATGTCATTCCACCTGGAATAAAGGCCCTGCTCATTCACCCCCTAAGAAGACACGTTAGGCCCTGCCAGGCTCAGCAAACAGGAAGCTGAGCCCACCAACTACTTGTCCCGCTTTGTTGTTGAAAACCAATAGCCAGGAACTCAGGGACCAAATCTAACACTCAGTGCTGAGCCACATTTGCTCTGTTTCCCCAGCCTTGGTCTGCAATACTCTTAACCAGACCCCTGTCCTTCAAAAAAAACTTAGACCCATCTATATTCTAGAATTGGTACCTAGATCCCTGTCTTGTCCCATATCCCTGATTCCCTTGGTAAGTTGTCTAATATCCTAGGTCCTCATCCTGGGCCCACCTTTCTGTTGCTAGGTTTTTCCTCGGTCTAAACCCTTATCCCAACCCAGTATGTGGGGACACTACAGCTAGATCTGTGTCCTTGCTGTCTGCACCACCCCAGATGAAATCAGAGCTCCCTTCCATCCCCAGACTGCCTAGCCCACAGCAGATAACTCAGCATCCTGGGCTATAATCCAGGATGGGATGAGAACCTCTGAAGGTACTCCCAACTCTAAGATTCTACCCTGTGAACCTGAATATTCATAAGGTAGGAGAGTATTTTTAAAAAGTGTTTTTTAAAAAGTGAAAGGTTTATCTTATAGTCCTAGCTTGTACTGAGTCACAGTGAAAGTATTGAAAGAATAGAATGTGTTGACAGTTAAACGAGCACTAAGAATTTCACAGGGAGCCCTTCACTCCTCTCCCGGGAGCCTGGGCAAGGTCAGGTAGTGAGATGACGAAGCTCCAGCTCAGGCTTGACAGCTGGAACAAAGAGGCAGTCTTTTTGTATTAGCCTGATACTAGCCGGGTAACACCTGCATTCCCTTGCCAGGAGGTACTACTTTTAGCGACAGCCCCAAACAAAACTGAGATGTAAATAGTGACCATCAATGCCAGCAAATCCCTCCTACTCTCTGCCCCTTGCCCTACTTCTCCTCTGATTTAGCACAATGTAGTGGAAATATCTTAGGCTAGGAGTTAAACAGATTTAGGTTAAAATCTAAGGTCTGTCCCCTAACCAATAATGGGCAAGTCATTTAAACTCCCTGAGCCTTAACTTCTCAGTTTGCAGAATGGATGAGATGTTTATCTCCGAGCAATATTGTGGAGATTAAACATAACTAGTATTCTCGGCACGCTGTATAATTTCAATAAATGTTATCATGATTCCCTCTTCCTCATTCCTTGCTTCAGCCCAATCTGCAAGAACCAGAAAGCTTCCTACTACTCTAGTTTCTCAATGCTTCCTGCTCAAATCTTCCCCCTTTGTCACTTTGTTTATCACATACACCTGCAGACTCTAGTTACCTCTTCTTCCTCCTTACTCATGACTTATAAAAACACTGATTACTTAATCCTGGTATGTGATCTTCACATAGTGAAAAAGATTGTAGAAAAAAAAAACTTGAGTTTTCCTGGCTTCCCAAGCACTGTCCTTAACTTCAGAGTTTAAAGTCTAGAAAGCAGGTGCCATGGTCTGAGCATTTGTATCCTCCCAAAATTTGTAAGTTGAAATTCTAACCACCAAGGTGATGGTATTAGGATGTGGAGCCTGTAGGAGGCAGTTATGTCACGAGGGTGAGCCTCTGTGAATGGGATTAGAACCTGTGTTATAAGACGTGAACTTAGCCTGCATCTCCAGTTCCCTGCACAAAGCTCCTAAAACCCTTGAAATCTGAGCGAGAAAAATGTCTTTTGTTCCTCATAAGGAGCCCCTTTTGAGAACACCCGAGTTGATGCTAATGAGGTGACTTAGGATGGGGGTCCTAGAGAGCCTCAGGATGGGGCTGGTCACCAGAAAGACCAAGTGATTAGAACACTGAGTCACACACACTGACCTCTGAGAAGGGGAACAGGGGCTACAGATTAAGCTCTAAAAAAAATCTATAAAAACACCAACAGTTGATGAGCTTCCATGTTGGTGAATACGTCCGTCCATGTGCTGGGAGGGTGACACACCCTAATTCCATGGGGGCAGAAGCTCCCACACTTGGGACCCTTCTGGAACCCATCTTATGTACTTCTTCACCTGGCTGTTCATCTGTGTCCATTATAATATCCTTTATAATAAATTGGTAAATATAAGTAAATGTCTGAGCTCTTTGAGCCTCTCTAGCAAATTAAACTTGGGGGTGAGGGGTCATGGAAACCTTCAGTTTATAGCCAGTCCATTAGAAGCATAGATAGCAACCTAGATTTTCGATTGGTGACTGAAGTGAAGGCACTCCTGTGGGGCTAAGCCCCTAACCCGTGGGATCCGATGCTGTCTGTGGGTAGTGTCAGAATGAGTTAGTTGCTTGGTGATGTTGGAGAAAAACACACAGCTGAGTCTCTTATAAAAGAGGCCCCGGAGAGCTTGCTTGCCCGTTCTACCATGTGAAGATATAGTAAGAAGTCTGCCGCCTGGAAGAGTCTAGAAGAGTTTGGAAGAGTCTGCCGCCTGGAAGAGGCCCCTCACCTGACCTTGTTGGCACCCTGTTCATGGACTTCCAGCCTCCAAAACTGTGAGAAATGAATTTATGTTGTTTATAAGCTACTTAATCTGTGGTATTAGAGCAGAACTAATGGAGTAAAACAACAAGCAAAGGGGTCCCAAGCCTTAGCAGAGCACTACCACCTCAATCAGATTTATGTATTACATTTTCGTGTTAAGCTGTCATTTAGAGTATAGATTCTGCCCATTAAAAAAAATAATAATTCAAAGAGAAGAAAAAGCACTGCTTTATATTAGGAAGATCTTCATAAAAATCTCATGAAAATCCTATTTAATTAACCCTAAATCCATTTTCTTTAAATCTGATCTTAGAAAAGCTTTAGTATCTACTATAGGATAACATGCCACTTCCTTGAATGAGTCAGAGAGGAGCAATATAGAACCTTAGAGGAAATAAGATCTATTTTCACCACCCCACTATAGCTTCAAGTAGCCCTGTCTAGAGAATGTCAAATGCCTTCAGTCTTAGGGATCTATTATTTTTAGATTGTGCGTAACTCAGATCCTTCCATAAAATCATGACCCACTTTACCACACAGGCATTTTGCTTGAGAACACTGCTTTGGGGAAGAGTGGAAAGTATGGGCATTTAATGGCTAGCATGATGTGGATATTCAAAATAGGCTACTGAATGTTCTTTTCTAATTCAAGAAGAAAAAGGATTTTAAAAATGCTCCTGATACTATATATGAACACTATCTGGCTGTCTGAAAAATCTCCTGGAACCCCTTAGAAGAGTCTAATTCGGGACAAGGGAAACCCACACTCCATCATGCTCCTGTGAGGGGTACCTGGGCTCCAATGAGGCCATCATTACTGCACTTATGTAAAACTAAGATGATATAGTAGGACATTAAAAAGTAAACACTATGTGACCTCACTAAGGAGAAAACAGGATTCCTTTTACTTTGAATTAATCATATTTTATTGTATAATATACAGATTAGGAAATGCTGAGTCAATATCTTAAATTAATTCCTAATTACAGTAAGGATGACAATCAATTACCTTTAAGATCATACAGTGGTTTCCTCAGTTCACCTAAAAAGTATTAAACTATTACTTCAGTGGATGATAAAGTAACTTTATCAGGATAAAAAATATAGTAACAGGGTATTAATAGTACAACTATAATATTAATTAAAATATAATTATATGAGTATATATATGACATATATTATGACTCACACTAAGTTTAGCAAATGCTATGTGTCTATTCCAGAAAACAGAATAGGCTCTGTAAATTCTTTCTTTTATGAGGAAACTGAAGCTTCCAATGATTAAGAAACTTGCTTAAGATCAGCTAGCTAGTAAGTGGTAGAAACAGTGTTTCAATCTCTGTTTATCTGAATCCTAATCTCATTGCTGTTTTGACAGCACACCTTGCTGTTTCCTCCATAGTTTTACTACTCAAAATGCTTACTTCAACCTTGGAATCCCTCAGTCACCCAGCCATATTATAGTTGGGACCTTTAGCATAAGACTGAATAAAATGTTCTTAAAAATCTGAGATGTCATTCTGCACCAGCCACAGGATCTCACAGTTCTACCTAGGGTCTCTTAATTCCATTCCCAGAGTCTCTGCAAAGGAAATGTTTCTCTTGTCTCTTCAACTCTGTCTTCTGCAATCTCCCTGCCTACAAACACACACAAAACCTACACTATTCCCAGATCCCCCACCCACACACATACTTCTAAAAAATCTTCCCTCCTTCTTACTACCTTCACCAGGTTAAGTGAAATCTCTCCCTCCTCTGACTCTGCAATATTATGCTTTTAACTCTTGAGAAATGTCTCATTTTGTGCTTTATATTATTATACTTCTGCCCTGCTTTTGTTCAACTAGAAAGTAAAATCCTTGAGGACATGGACTGACCCTGACCTATCTGGTTGCTGCCCATACTACTTGTACCAGAGCCCCTAGAATTGTATACTAGACAATCAATGAAGGGTCAGTTCAACTGAACTAGATCTTTGGGGTCCTAGGAGTCTGAAGCAAATGGGTAATGGGGCTGATTCCTGATTTTGTTTTAGTTTTTGTTTTTAATAAAGAAATTCTTTGATCTCTTTTAAAAATTTCAATTCTAATTCTACTAGTTTTCAGCATTTCTTTCATCTCAAGGAGGCCCCTTCCTTAGTGAATCAAGTCACTCCAGTCACAGAGGACTGGCACTTTCATTCCAAAGCACTGATGTCTTTTTACAGAAAGCCCAAAATAACCTTTAACTCTCATTCCGTCATTTCCTGTCATGCTTCTGTCCAATGCAATTAGTAAATCAAAGGGAAACTATTTTTAAAGTGTTTATCTTTTAGGCTGTTCTCACTCTGATGAAAAAAGACATCATGATTTTATTTTATTTTATTTTTTTTTTACTAGTCGTGTTCTTGCTGTAAACCAGAACCCCTGCTGAATTTACTGAATATAGTTCAGTTATGTCTTTTTGTAATTTAACGTCATTTATAATCTCTATAAATAATTCAGAATTAAGTATGCAAAGTGTATCAAAAATATTCCTTTCATCTCTCTTATATAATGTTAAAATATTTTTCCAAACAGTACAGTGCATCTTTCACTAGAGCAGTGCTTTGCCTAATATAAATGTGGAACTTAAGGATACTCCTATACGATTCTATAGGTGACCTCGTTCTTTTAAAACAAACACACGTCATTCCACTGGTGGCACTTTTACATAAACCTACTGTGGTAAATTCAGACCAAGTGTTCAAAACGTTACCCCTCTTTCAGGCTCTAGCTATTTGTATGGGTCGATGGGCCAGTTGGCCAAGCTCTCTCATTAGTAACAGTCACTTGTAAATGGGTTATTAGGATGATATTGACTTGCTAGTAAATTTTTAAAAATGGTCAAACAAATAAATGCTACACTTAGTATTTCTTTTTGTAACCTTCTTTGGAGGATTGCTTTCCGTTCATAAAAGTTACTTTTCCTAAAGTATTACATAATATATTTTCATTTCCTAATGCTGTCAAGTTATGAATATGATTCATCATTTCTAATAAATGAAATTGTGTTGTAGTTTGGCTAAACAACTAAAGTTTAATTAAGTTTTCAGTCTCTGTGAGAAGAAAACCATCATTCTTATAAGGAAAAGAAGAATCGATCACCTGGGAGATTTTAGGAGATTAAAACTTACATAACAATTTGACTGGGTATTGTTTCTCTGATAAGCTGTTCCAATATATTAATGTAAGAGCATTATACTTTTAATGTCAGGGTTGTATTAATATGCAAAAAGGAGAAGCAACTATTTAATGTACCTAAGTGCCTCAGTCTCTACATAATATCTGTTTCACTGGCCTGTCATGAGACTCATAAGTGATATATTAGAACATTTTGTAACAGAGTTCTATAAAAATATTAATGACACACTTTTTGTCAACCATTCTGTACAAATGGATTTTTATTATATTTAGACTTATAGACATCAGGTTTTTTTTTATAAAAAATTCTTTAATTTCTACTTCCCAAGAGATCTTTACCTATTTTTTTGGTCTGGACAGAATGAAGAACTGCATGGACTTTGCCTATTATTTACTAACATCTTAATATTTAACACTTGTTGAATGACCAATTCCATCAAATATAGATACCAAGCTGCCTAGTAGAAATAATTTACACTATCTGGAGAAGTAAATCAAAAGTCACAGAGCGCAGTGGCCCACAGTACAGGCTTATAGTCTGACTCAGGTACAAGTTCTTGCTCCAGCATTTACTTATAAGTGGTGTGACATTGGACAAGTTACATAATGACTTTAAGCCTTAAGAAATACCTATCCCATAGGATTGTAGCAAAGATTTGTCTAAAGTACTTAGCCCAGGGACTTCCCTGGTGGCTCAGTGGTTAAAAATCTGCCTGCCAATGCAGAGGACACGGGTTCCATCCCTGGTCTGGGATCAACTAAGCCCGTACGCCACAACTACCGAGCCTGCGCTCTAGGGCCTGCGTGCCACAACTACTGAGCCCGTGTGCCACAACTACTGAAGCCCCCACGCCTAGAGCCCGTGCTCCACAACAAGAGAATCCACGGAAATGGGAAGCCTGCGCACCGCAGCGAAGAGTAGCGCTCACTCACAACTAGAGAAAGCCCAGAGGCAGCAACAAAGACCCAACGTATCCCCCCCAAAAAAAACAGATAAAATACTTAGCCCAATATACCTAATAAATTGTAGCTACTATACAATTATGAAAAGCAATGTATTTTTTCCAAAACCATGTTGCTTGTTCTCAAAACACATCTGTTGAATACTTGGGGCACATAGAATATTCTGAAGACTCCCAGAACTGCATCTATAGCCTAGACCTCTGCTTAGCTCCAGAACTCTGAATTCAACAGTTACAGAGTATACCTATTTAGACATGTTATAGACACATCAAACCCTACAGGTTAAAGACCAATTCACTGTAATACTTCTGACCTCTATACTTATACCTCTAACCTCTCTTTGTGAACAGCTCCACTATTTTCTCATCTGGCCCACTGGAATTAGGGAATCAACCCTGACTCTACCAGCTCACTCACCCCATGGTCAACCCAGCCAGTCACACGGACCTGCCCAATCTACCTCCTTAGCATCCCTTAAATCCTTTTTGGACATTTATCTTCAACTCTTCAATAAGAGGGGATTAGGACTTCTGCTTCCAGCAGATGAGAAAAGGCCACAGAAGAAATCCTTCCTCCACTGGTATATATGAATGTGGAGTGAAATATAACCTACAAATGATGCTTGAGATGTTTAAAAGAATGAGAAAAAGGAAAATCCTCAGATGGCAGGAGAGAAAAGAAAGTTGAGAACCAAAGTGGCAGCCCTGGAGTCTTAGGAATGGCTGGAGATTGGTCATTTTTCATCCCCATGGGACATATGAGACATTGGGGACTTGAGGAGGGGCCATGGGCCTGAAAATCTTGAATAATTCCTGGTCCTCCCGAAGGCCGCAATCCTAGTTAAGGGGGAATTAAAATAATCTTGGCTCTACAGCCCAGGGAGAAGTCAAGGAAGTTTGCTCTCTACACCCCGGCTCTCAATGGAAAAATTCTTCAGAGAGAATTTAACTCTAGCTTTTTCTCACAAGTTTGGAGGACAAATTTATATGAGACGTGGTGCAAGAAAACCCAAGGCCAGAAATTAATAACAGTGACAAAACAGCCCTGAAGTGGTGTTACCCCCAAAGCCTGCCTGTAGCAGAAGTACTGCTGTGAATGACCCTTCAACCACCCAGGCTTTGTCTTACGCCCACAGAGAAAAATCAGTCTTCCCTCATTAAAAATTCAAATTCACATTCAAAAATTTCAAAACCTAAAGGAAGCAATCTATCATCAGACATGAAAACAAGATAATTAACACTCCAAGATCTCAAATTTTAGATCCATAATTTTAACGAGTCTGTGATGAGTTGAATTTTGTTCCCTCCATGCCCGCCTCTAACATTCATACACTGAAGTCCTAACTCCCAGGACCTCAGAATGTGACCTTATTTGGAAATAGTCATTGCAGATGTAACTAGTTAAGATGACGCCTTACTGGAAAGGGTGGGCCTCTAAGCCAGCAGGACTGGTTTCCTCATATAAAGGGGAAATTTGGACACAGAGACATACACACCGGGGTAAGACCGTGAACCATATGAACATGAATGCAGAGATCAAGATGATGCTTCCATGAGCCAAGAAATGTCAAAACTTGCCAGCAAACCATGAGCAGCTAGGAAAGAGGTCTGGGACTTCCCTGGTGGCACTGTGGTTAAGAATCCACCTGCCAATGCAGGGGACACAGGTTCGAGCCCTGGTCTGGGAAGATCCCACATGCTGTGAAGCAACTGAGCCTGTGAGCCACAACTAGAGAAAGCCTGTGCACAGCAACAAAGACCCAATGCAGCCTAAATATAAAATAAATTAATTAAAACACACACACACACACACACACACACAGCTCTCCCCTCACAGCTCTCAGAAGGAACCAATCCTGCTGACACACTAGCTTTGGACTTGTGGCCTCCAGACTGCTGACAACAAATTTTTGTTGTTTCCGCCATCCAGTTTGTGGTACTTTATTACAACAGCCCTAGGAAACTAATATAGAGATATAAAGTAAGTATGCTTAAAATAACTAAAGAGATAAGGCAAAACAGATCTTATAGATCTCTTATAACTAATCTTATAACTATAAGATTATAAATCTTATAACTAATCTTTAGTTATAAGAGATCTTATAGATCTCTTATAACTAAAGAGATAAGACAAAACATTATAAAAAATGGAAGTTGTAAAAAGAGAAATAAAGATACACTGATTAAAATCTCCATGAGCAAGTTAAACGTCTGACATAATAAACAAACATAAATATGTAACTGAGAATATCACTCAGCATGCAAAATAAAAAAATAAAGAGGTTATGACTTGAAATAAAGATTAAAAGACAGAAAGGATAAAATAAGGCCGAATATTAGCCGAAAAGGAGACAAAGAAGGAGGAAATAGAGAAAATGGAGGCTATCACTTGAAGAAACAACGAACAATTTCCCAGAGTTGATGGAAAATCTCTCCTCCAACTCAAGAAGTTCAACAGAGACGAAGCAGAGCAAATAAAAATAAACTCACAACAACATGATTATATGAAATTGTAAGAGATCTAAAAGCAGCTAAAGAGAAAGGATAAATTACTCAAAAAGTGTAATAATTAGACTAACAGCTGGCTTACAACAACAATGGAAAAGGACAGCAGAAAAAAAGTATCTTGAAATGTGCTGACAATTAACTCTCAAAACTAGAGTTGGATACACAGCAGACCAAAGGTTGTACTTCTGGAAAAATAAAATTGAACACAGAATGAAAGAAGCAATAAAGAGCAAAGGAGCTAAAAGCATTGCAAACAAATCTGAATTCAAGTATATTAAAAATTAGGTTGAACCCTATTGATAATTACATATGATTTGACCTAACAATAGTGACTAACTTGAGGGATGTTTAAAAAAAAAACCCATGAACATTTTTTTTCTTTTTTTTTTAGATTCCACATATATGTGTTAGCATACAGTATTTGTTTCTCTTTCTGACTTACTTCACTCTGTATGACAGACTCTAGGTCCATCCACCTCACTACAAATAACTCAATTTCGTTTCTTTTTATGGCTGAGTAATATTCCACTGTATATATGTGCCACATCTTCCTTATCCATTCATCTGTCCATGGACAT
Source organism: Grampus griseus (assembly GCF_964374135.1). Lineage (NCBI taxonomy): Eukaryota > Metazoa > Chordata > Mammalia > Artiodactyla > Delphinidae > Grampus > Grampus griseus. Next base: position 38,543,080 of record NC_139003.1, read on the forward strand.
GTAGGTTGCTTCCACATCCTGGCTATTGTAAGTAGAGCTTCAGTGAACATTTTGATACATGACTCTTTTTGAATTATGGTTTTCTCAGGGTATATGCCCAGTAGTGGGATTGCTGGGTCCTATGGGAGTTCTATTTTTAGTTTTTTAAGGAACCTCCATACTGTTCTCCACAGTGGCTGTATCAATTAACATTCCCACCAACAGTGCAAGAGGGTTCCCTTTTCTCCACACCCTCTCCAGCATTTACTGTTTGTAAATTTTTTGATGACGGCCATTCTGACAGGTGTGAGATGCTATCTCATTGTAGTTTTGATTTGCATTTCTCTAATGATTAGCAATGTTGAGCACCTTTTCATGTGTTTGTTGGCAATCTGTATATCTTCTTTGGAGAAATGTCTATTTAGGTCTTCTGCCCAATTTTGGAATGGAAAGTTGTATACATTTGTCAAAACTCACCCAATGTACTCTTGACATGTGTGCATTTCATTTCATGTAGAGCCCAGAGGTTGATTTTTAAAACAAATGGAACAATGCTAACTTATAAGTTAGAAAAAGAGCATTCATTACATTTAAAGCTTTCCAATATATTTACATAGTTTTGGAGGAGGAGAGGGAAAATGGTTAACTTTAGACTGTATCAAGGTAAAAAAGTAAACATAAAGTAAGACGAAAAGAACGGAAGCAGAATGGAAGCCCTAAGGGTACAGGGACAGTGTGCTCTTCATTCTTACTTTGGTGTGACTTTAAAAATGTAACACAGGCACAGAAATCATGCAGCAGTACCCAAATATGAGGGAGCAACCTTATAATCTGGAAAGCTTTTATTAGAAGGTTATTTAAATGAAGACAAGAAACTAAACAAAAGAAAAAAAAAACAGAGAGATTGGCCATGCAGGTCCCTTGAGGATGCGTCTGCAGGTCAGAATTTGAGGGATTTTTTTTTCATGCTAATGAAGTGGAATCTCCAAGTGATTAGCCATTACATGGAACACAGAAAATGAGATGCAATAGGGCTGGAATAGGGGCATGGGTGCAGATATTGATATTAAAAAAAAAAAAAGACTTGGGAGAAATATATAGTATCCTGTGGACAAAATGAGTTATAGATCACAGTTCATAAATGAATGAGTGCAAGACTTTAGATAAGTGGAGAACCTTTATAAATTTCTAGGTCAGGCAGTTTATTTAATAGATGAAGACACTGGGGTCTAGAGAGGCTAGTAATTCATGCTACAACATTTGTATTCCTGAACAATCAACTGCTACCATATTCTTTCTTCCAGGAGTAATACATAAATCTTTGTCTCTGGTGTGAAAAATGTAACACCTTGGAAAATGCCTTTTAAAAATGTGCTATTCAGGAGAGTTGTTTCAGTTAAGGTAGCTAATTGAGTACTTAAAGTAGTTAGTGTATTTGCATGCTTAATTAATTATAATTTATTTAGAAGTACTCCAATATCAAGTTACTGTGGGATGCATTTGAGGTTAAAATTATTCTTTTAAAAAATTTTATTTCTCTCCATTTCTTTTGCAGTACAAAGTAAAACTAAAATTTTATTCCATTAAAGGAAAATCATCAAGTGGAACTAAAAACACAAAATGAAAAAAACGAGTAGGGATAAAATGTTGCAACTAAATAAAAACAGATTAAAGACCCATTCAAGGATTACAAGAAAAACAATTTAATCCAAGAATAATTTGCAAATAAAATAGTAGTATGATGTGACAGAAGGTATTGCAAACTAAATTAAACTACTTGGATTTTAGTAGCACTTTATCACTGACAACTCCTTAATGTCTCTTGACCTCACTATTCTCATCTGTACAATGGGTTTCTGTGGTTACCTTTAAATACTAAAATTCTAATGGACCAGATTTGGTTAAGGGAAGGTACTTTACCTCAGGTAAAGGTACTATTTATCACCTGATAAATCTGGATTTCTGTCCTATCAATTCAAATAGCCTATGTATAATATCCACCCTTGGTTTATGGTAGCAAGTGCTTATTGCTAAACGCCTAAAATGTTTTCCGTAGACCTAGAGATAACAACTGGAAGGTACGTGAAGTTTCAAATGACATATCATTACCCTCCTGTTTAATATAACAAATCCCAAAAGGAGGTGTTTTAGTACATAGTAAATTGCTTCTCTATGCCCAGATCTTTAATATCTCTGGAATTCTTCCTCCTTTCCCCATTCTTATTGTCAGTGTCTTGCATCTGATTCCATTAGTTCTTACTTATCTGGAGGCAACAGCCTCCTAATTAGTCTTGCTTTTTCTGCCAATCCATTTCCCAGAAAGCTCTTAGAAGCATCATGAGAACATGTACATGAGATCGTATTAAAAATCTTCAATGGCTGCCCAACGTTTTCAAATAAAGTCCACAATCCTCAGGATGATATCCAAGGCCCTTAAACATCTGATCCATGCCTCTCTCTAGTCATCTCACTACTCCCGTTTCAACAACTCAGTACTCTATGTATCCCAATGATTTTATTGCCAGAGCCCCTAAACTTGCACTCCACTGCTCTCTTTGCCTCATAAGTCCCTGTCCTTTCCACTCTGCATACTCCTTTTCTGCTCGCTTCATTCCTACGCTTTGCCAAATTCCCTCCTTGTCATTTAGATAAAGTGCCCAGAACACTGTGTGGATAATTATTGGAACCTATCACACTGTATAATAATCATTTAATTTAAAAAAATTTCTCCATTAGATGGTTAACTCGTTGAAGACAAGAACAATGTTTTAAATCATCTGTGTTCCCTGTACCTACTACAAGTTCTATCTGAGAGTAGATGGTCTACAAATAATATGGTGATTGAATAAATATCCTCTTCCGTATTTTGTCACAAGAATAGCTTCTCCTCAAATACAAAACCCTGCATGCAAGATTCTAGAATATTAAATCTTTATACCTTTTCTGCAAATTTGAAAATTCCAAGTTACATACTTATTAATGTTGGGTCCATCTGAGTTAGAGATAAAAAGAAACATCTAACATTTGGATGGAGAGCATATTTTCTGCAAATAGAGCTTTTCATAAGAACTAAATGATATATCTTAAACTGTTTCTGATGGTAAATGGAAATTTTCAGTAACTTATTAATGAACTAACAGGGCTATATTGTTTTTTATTGTAAAATGTAACAGTACCTTTAAGGCAAAAAAAAGCTAATTGTAAATAGCAGGTGGAGAACAGAGCCAGAGATTTTAAGATCAAAAACAGGAGTAGATATGATTTAAGATATCAATTGTTCTGTCCATTATTGTTGACATCAAGTTACATGCTTCTGTGACCAGTTAGACTTTCCAGCAATGTTAGCTATCAACACTATTATGTTACATACCTAACACTATTCTCAACATGTTGCACACAAACTCATTTATTCTTCACGACACCATATACTGTAAATAAAATTATTTTCTCCATTTTATATATGATGAAACTGAGGCACAAATGGGTTAAGTAAGTGCCAAAAGTCGTTTAGCTAGTAAGGGACAGAGCCAGCAGTGGACCCAGTACATTCTGGCTTCAGATGTTCTCCATCACACCGCTCTTAAATTTAGGTTGTTGCCAGGATTAAGTTAATACCTGTAGTAGGTTGTATTATTGGTCCTAATCCTTCAGCTCTCCCTATCTTCATGCTCTTTGTCATATGATTTTCAGTTCCTTCCTCTAAAAGGGTAAGTTACTTCTCTACCTCTTGATTTGGGTTAGGTCATATGATCGCTCTGGCCAATAGAATTAGGTAATCGTGATGGTGTGCCCATCAGTGTTCTTATATTCTGCCATTGCCATGGAAGGAACACGTCTAGGGTAGCCCCTGGACCCAGGAGAAAGATGAGATATGTGATGCAGACTTGTCCAGGTGCACCAGCCTGGATCAACCAACTCCAGCTGCCCCTCAAATGTATGAGCTAAATAAATGCCTACATTTGCACACCTGAGATTTTGTCATTCTATCAAATACAATAACTATCAAAGTATACCTAGACCAGCAGGTGGAATATGGATGCTTTCTATAGAGATTAGAGATCATACTTGCTGTCTCTTTGTGTTCATAGTTCTGTTTTAAACAAATAAATCCCTGAAGATATTAAATTTTCTTTTTAATTGTGGGGTAAGTACACATAGGGGATAGCTTTTTCATGAGCCTATAAACACTTTGAGGGCAAAAACTATGGGTTTTTCCTTTTATGCTAAGCTCCTCCAACAGTATCCTAAGTAAGGGTTCAATAAATATTTGATGAAAAGACTAGTTTTTCTTCCTTTCAGGTGGGATTGCTCCAGGCTGAGCTACTGAATTTGGTAGTAACAAGATAGAACAAGCACTTTGGAGACTGGTTAGCCCCATACTGCATTACTATCTGTAATTTCTACAAGAGAAATTTTATGTTAAATCTATTACAATGAGTGTTTTATAATTAGACTCAATAATTAAACTCCCAAAGAACACCAACTTCAGGGTTCTGTTACTGAAAGAGTAACTGGTTGTAAAGGAGTAAAAAAGCACAAGATGAGTTTATCATGCTGCCACCAGTTACAAGGAGAAGACATGCCTCTTAGCCTGTGCAAATTAAGAAAATCAAACTTCTCCCCTACCATCCAATCTGTACTCCTCAGCAAACACGAATACAAGTATGACCTACATCTACCAGACCGTATCTATTATATCGAGAAGAAATTCTGCAAGTAGTAATTGAATGCTCCATGTCCCCTGCTTCTCTTTAGAGCAGCCAGAGGAATTACTCTGCCGGGGCCCTTTGAGACCCCCAGAAGTCCCACCCCATCTGGGCCCTGGCTCTGAGCACTCTCTGGGCTTTTGGTTTGCATGGCCATTTTCCAGCCTCAAGACTCACACTCATCCCTACCAGTTTCGGCCTGCCCTGGGCCTCTGATTGTCCATGACTACTGAAGCCCACTGAACACCCATAAATCAGTAAAGGGAAAGAGTAAAACTTCTTCTTTCTTTTCCTTTAGTGTTCCAACTTTTCCTTCTTTTATTTTTTCTTCTTCCAGAAGAAGAGATGCTAAATAAAATGATCTTTACTGTTAGTAGAAGCCACCAGCAAACACTGCAGCACACTTTCTAATACTGGTTCTCAGTTCGTATATTTAATGATTCCCCCTCACCCTCATACACGCACACTACAGGTCAATGAATCTCTACAACTATCCTGTGTTACAGAAGTGATGTGAGCTGCACTGGCTGAGGGACAAAAGAGTGGATATTATTTTGGGTACTTTTATATCCTTCCCTAAACCTGTTAAAGTGTTATGTACGAGACTTTCAAAAATTTATAAAGGTTACTTATTTTACATGTTTGTTGCTAATCTTTGTTGCCTTCTCCTAAATTGAAGCTTTGCCTTATAAGGTGAATCACAAGAAGAGTGAAGTTAAGAGTTGCTGCTGGGCACTGCCAAGTGTAAAGCCTATAAAACCAAGAAATTAGTGCTACTCAAAGTTCTTGCAAATATCAGTATTTTAATCACTCTACTCAATTGTTTAATAAAAAGGTGAAATTTGAGAGGAATCATTTTATTACATTATGTTAATTAAGAATGAATTGTAAAAATCTATTTCTCTCTGGATTATTCTTTCTGTTTCCCTCCCCCCTCCACTTTAAGATGTTCACTTCTGTATAACTACTCTGTAATATGCATTTGTAAGGTGCTTGAATATTTGAAAAGTCAATATTAAGTTACTTAAGGAATTCAACGGGAATCTTAAGAGATACTTCCAGAAATATTTTCTCCTAGGCAAACAATGTAAGCATTTAGTTTTCTTTAAAAATTTCAATAGGCATCCATAATTAAGGATATTTCCCGATTTCTGTCCTAAAGGAGACTGTCTTTTCAGTGAGGAGAACAACTTGTGGGATTGAACTACCTGAAGTCAAATAAGAATTGCAGTAGGATTTGGTTACATAAAAATAATTCCCTGCAGGGCTTGCCTGGTGGTGCAGTGGTTGAGGGTCCGCCTGCCGATGCAGGGGACACGGGTTCGTGCCCTGGTCCGGGAAGATCCCACATGCCGCGGAGCGGCTGGGCCCGTGAGTCATAGCCGCTGAGCCTGCACGTCCGGAGCCTGTGCTCCGCAACGGGAGAGGCCGCAACAGTGAGAGGCCCACGTACCGCAAAAAAAAAAAATAATAATTCCCTGCAAATACTAAAAAGTAACACCAAATATCTGCTCATATTTCTAGCATTAAATTTCCATTGTTTTTAAAATAAGTCATTTGTAGGTTGTGTGTTGTATTTACCTGTCTTTTGGGTACTTATCACCCAGCAACGCTCAGCAAGTTTTGTATGTTAAAGAACATCATCAAGCAGCCGTCAGGAGGAGGGGTAGTAGGTAGAATTCTAGGAGGGACCCCAAGATCCTTGCCTCCTGGTTTAACTATTTCTGTATAATCCCCTCCTCTAGAGTGGAGTTGGCACTGTGGATAAGGAGGTTACTTCCGTTATTAGGTTACTTACGTGGCAAGGCGAAAGGGACCTTGAAGATGTAAGTAAGGCCCCAAAAGCAGTTGACTCTGAGTTTATCAAAGGAAGATTATCTAGAGTGGATCTGACCTAATTCAGCCTTTAAAAAGAAGAAAATCCTGCTATATAGAACATCGATGAACCCTGAGCACTTTATGCTAAGTAAAGTCACAAGTCACAAAAGGACAGATATAACCTGTGTCACTTATACAGAGTATCAAAAATAGTTAACCTAATGGAAACAGAGAGCAGACCAGTAGTTGTCAGGGGCAAGGGATATGGGAAAATGGCGAGTTGCTTACCAATAGGGATAAAGTTTCAGTTCTGCAAGATGAGTAAGTTCTAGAGATCTGCTGTAAAACACTGTGCCTGCAGTTAACAGGATTGTATCATACATTTATAATGTTGTTAAAAGGGTACATCTCATGTTAAATGTTCTTACCACAATGAAATAAAAATTTAGAAAAAAAAGAGTGAGTCCTTTCTGAAGCCACAGATTAGTGGCTTAGCACTGGAGAAATTTGAAAAAAGTGGTCCCTAAGGCTCAATAGAATGGCTTCAGATAAGCATTGTAATAGATGAAATGGATTGTGTATTAATTTATTATTAACTATAAGTTTAAAAGGAAGATGACATTTTAATCTGAGAAGAACTGTGTATGAATAGGATAATAGGATATGAAATCTTAACAGACTCACCTTCACACTCAAAGTATAAGAAGAATGAACAAGAGGAAACTAGAGCTAATAGTTCTATGCATCAACACTAATTTTTCCTAAAATATGTCTGTAGCTCATCTGCCTCAGAATTACTGGTGGTGTTTGACTTTAAATTCCCAGATCTCATCCCATGGCTAGTAAATCAGGATCTCTGGAGGCCCATGAATTTTTCTTTTGGAATCTCAAAAAGAGATCTGGGATCTGTTGATATGCAGAGTTAGAGAACCACTCACTTACCCACTTCCAGATAGAATAACTTTGTGGGAGAGGGTTAAGTTTGTAGAAAGGGACCAGGGCTGGGACTTTTCAAAGAGCCCAGACCAGAGAGCATCATATACTTTTTGGTAGGTCTTCTTTCCCAGGGAATTCTGAGGTCTGGAAAGGAGTAATTATGAACACCCAGACTTTGATTTAGAAAGGTCGTGTTCTTTGGAAAACATACATAGGTATACCTTGGAGATATTGTGGTTTCACTTCCAGACCACCTCAGTCAAGCAAATATCACAATAAAGTGAGTCACAAATTTTTTGGTTTCCCAGCACATAACAAAATTATGTTTATGCTATACTGTAGTCTATTAAGTGTGCAATAGCATTATGTCTAAAACACTGTACATATTTTAAAAATACTCTATTGCTCAAAAATGCTAACAATCATCTGACATCAGATTCTTCCTTCCACACCTTCAATTTAAAAAAAAAATGCAGTATTTGCGAAGTACAATTAAGTAAAACACAATAAAATGAGGTGTGCCTGTATCCTTTCTTTTCTTCTCCTTTAGGGGTATCAATGACACAGAGCCTCTCATACTTTAGAGTTAGAAAAAAGACCCATATATATCCTCAACACAATGAAAGCCTTCTCTTCCCCTGACCAGATGGTTTCTCATTCTAATGGGGCAGAGAGGGAAAGGAGAAAGGCTAGAGAGAATTATTTTGCAACAATTTGTGGAATTATAAAACTGGATTTGGGTCCTTTTACTAGGACCCAAATGCTTTCACATTTAACATGTCATGGATTCCTAAACTTGTGTCTCCCAACTCTTCTGAAATCCACTGCCATATTTCCAACTGTCTGATATACCCAAAACAAAATTATGCCTTCCCCTTTTTCCCTCCTTTATTACCTATTTCTGTAAACTGCACCCCCCTCCTTCCCCTACCTCATGTCAAAAAGGTGCATAAGAGATGTCCCAGACTCAGTCATCTGAGAATGCAAATTAAAACTGTCAGAATGTAAAAGCACTAAGTAGAGTGGCTAATTCTACTAGTGTAAGGAGTTTGTGGAGCAACTAGAACCCTCATACACTACTGAGGGGAAGGTAAAATGATACAATCACTTTGGAACATTGTTTGATGGTTTCTTACAAAGTGAAGCATACACTCACCCTATGACCTAGCTATCACACTTCTAGGTGTTCATCCAGACAAAATGAAAGCATAGCTATACAATAGCTATACAATGTGCAAGAATGTTCAAGTGGCTTTATCCGTAATAGCTGAACTTAGAAATAACCCATGAGTCCATCAACAGATTTTAAAAAATAAACCTGTTATTCTCGTACAGTAAAATGCTACTCAGCAATAAAAATAAACCAAATACAGATACATAAAACAGCATGGATGTATCTCAAAAAACACTATGTTGAGCAAAGAAAGTCAGATACAAGTCATTGTATGATTGTATAAAGTTATATAAAGTCTCCTTATATAAAGTTGAGAATAGAAAAATATTTATCCATGGTCATAGAAATCAGAAAAGTATTTGCCTTTTGAGAGTGGGAGATTAGAAAGGGGATACTTTCTGACTTGATGAAAATATTCTACATCCCGATAGGGGTGTGGGTTACATGGGTACAGACATTTATCAAAACCCATTGAGGTGTTTAAGATAAAATCTATGTACAGTGAAATGTGTTTACCTCAAAAAAGTACTATTAAAATTTATGGCAGGGGCTTCCCTGGTGGCGCAGTGGTTGGGAGTCCGCCTGCCAATGTAGAGGACACGGGTTCGTGCCCCGGTCCGGGAAGATCCCATGTGCCGCGGAGCGGCTGGGCCTGTGAGCCATGGCCGCCGAGCCTGCGCGTTGGGAGCCTGTGCTCTGCAACGGGAGAGGCCACAACAGTGAGAGGCCCGCGTACCGCAAAAAAAAAAAAAAAAAAAAATTATGGCAGAAATTTTTTGTTATTCTTGTATATTTTGCAAGAGTAGGAAATAGTAAACTGTTCTTTGTATTTCATACAGAAAGCATTTTTTTCCCCATCTAGGAGATCATCATCTATGCACACTTAGAACTCACAAATTCTATTTACATGTTTTGTATCAAACACTGTATTCCCATTTCTTTAGGACAGATAATATTTACCAACCTAGAGTCATTTTTCTTCTTTGTGCTTGAAAGCTCCTATTTTTAACTGCTGGTTTCTAAGTTCACCAGGGTCCATTAGAGACAGACTGAAGAAGCAGAAAAAGAACAAAGCACCAGGTATAGGAAAGAAAATAAAATGCACTGACAGTCTATTATTTTTTCCTTGGAACTAACACTGCTTTCAATAGCACCCGATGTCAAACAATCTATCAGCTATCGAACATGCAGTCCTGAGCCTTAGAAATGAGAATTAGCAAACATGGGCTTGACTAATTGCAGTGGCAGCACCTGAGGACATAAATATCCCGCAGTAGAACTTGAAACAAGGCTGGTTCCTCAGGTACTCCCCTTCAGATAGATGAGGATTCAGTTGCAGTGAAATGCTGGTCAGAGTTAATGAAGAGTTGTCAGGGTTGGAAAATGTTGAGTTTGAATATGCAGTTGATTGAATGTGGCACATTGTAAGCCAATTGGTATGAAAGTCAAGTACAAACAAAATACCTGATAATTAGTGATGGCCAGTTCAACATGGATCACACTCAAAATCTTGTCACCACCTGTCATTTGTCTGAAAAGCCATTAAGACTATAAGATTTGCCTTATTACTACCTATCTTGTTTCATTCCATGTGCTACCAGTTATCTGTTGCAATTTCCTCAATCGTGTTGGATATCACTTATTAAAAGGAAACTTATTTTCCTTCTCCAAATAAATTATAGTCAGAAGCTTGTATGTTTTAATTTCCTGGACAAAAACATTTCCATGCACCTTAATAGATGCTTACTTAAATAACAAGTGATGAAAGGAAGTGGGAAATATTTTAAATTGAACAATATAATGTAGTTCTAGGACACCACAAAAAAAACCCACACTGAGTCCAGCTCAGAATGCATGGGACTATCATTTCAAAAGCCCCTCAAAGCATCCTAGAGATCTGGACCTTCATGTACATGAGCTACAAATATCTTATATTGACTAAAAACTTTAACATTCCTCCAGGGAAACATACAATTTTGGATAAATAAAAACTTGAAATTGGCTCATATAAGTTCAGATCAGGGTTTGTTGCAAAAAGTGTTTGCCAAAAACTTTCAAGAAAACTGTTCACTTTACAGAGTGTTTTGGATTTTGGACTTACAACCTGGGCTTTGTGTTTATCTTTGGCTTTCACAAAAATTGGCTTGCACTGTTAACCCCTCATTAACTCTGATGATCATTTTCTTGCAGCTGAATCCTTATTTCGGTTTGTACTAAGCCATGAATTTTCATTTTTGTGGTCTGAGGAAACAGAGGAAATGCATTAAAACCTGCAGTGGCGTTGAACAAGAAACCCCCTATACAGAGGGTTCCAGATATATTTAGTCTACAATCTTTTTCAGCATGACAAAGAGCTCCATGGACCCTTACCTGCTTCTGTTTGCTTATACTCTCTCAGCACTACCCCCTTCTAAAGAAAGAAAAAAGTTTTACTGAAAGGAAAGAATGGACTGTTATCCTTCAGAAGCCAGATGTGGCCATATATAACTTCCCATGAATTCATTCATCAAAATTTTATTGAGCACCTTATATGTGTCAGAAACTGCTGGAACAAGGGATACTGCTGTGAGCAAGGCAGCCAAGCACTACGTGTCCACAGAGTTTACATTCTTGGGAGGTAGGGTGTGGAGATGAATGAATGGAAAATAAACAGCAAGTAGGTAATTATAGAGCACAAGTAAGAAAGGCCATAAAGAGACTGGAGAGAATAACTGGGTGTGGAGTAGACTTCAGATAAACTGGATAGATCTCACGTATGAAACAGAAACAAGGTGCCAACCAGGAGTCAAGTTTTCCAGAAAGAAGGAATTACAAGTGTAAAGACTGAAGTATGAAAGAGTCTGGTAAATTGAAAGGCCAGAAAGGAGGGAAGTACACCTAGACAGTAGTGAGTTAAGGGATAGTCTTACAAGATACAACCAATGAGGTAGCAGGGGTCAGACATGGTCAGACATGGCCTTATAGACCACTAGGTACAATAAGCCTATTCACTCTAGGTACAATAAGCCAGTAAAATGCTTTAAGCAGGAGAGTTCCATAAATCTAAATTTTTTTGAAAATCACTCTGATTTCTGTGTAGATACTGGATTACTAGAGGTCATAAAGAATAAAAAAGAAAACATGTTAGACTTGTAGCAGTTTAGGGGAACGATGGTGGTGTTTTAGGATAGAGTGGGATAGCAGAGGGGGAAATATGCAGGGCAATGGCAAGACTTGCTCATGGAATAGGTGTAGATGGGAAAGTAAAGAGATAAGTTGGTAGGTCTAAGTTTAGGATAAGCCACTCAAGGGAGAAATCTGGTCTGGAGACATAAGTTTGTGAGCCATGAGCATAGAGAAAAAATGCAAAGCTATAGGACAGGAGGAGATGACATCAGGAGAGAGAATATAGAGAGCCTAGGACAGTGCCCAAGGGCCCTTCAATAGTTAAAGTTTTAGTTTTGGAAAAGAAGCAAATATACTAAGAAGAAGATATGAGAGAGGAGAAAATATGGAAGTATCATCACAAAAGCCAAGGAAAAAAGTATCTCAAGAAGGGACGAAGGGAAGGAAGTTAACTAAGAAATGGGCCGAAGAGTCCATTAGATTTGGCAATACTATAAATTATTTAGTTTCAAAGTCAATTTTAACCTAACAGCATAAATACTCACTCTAGACTCTACCACAGTAAAGACAGGCAGGGATTGCCACAGTTTCTGAAATACCTATTTCCCCCTCCCTCTCCATAAGTTAAAGGAGAAGATGGCATTCATAGCTCTGGCAATGTAAATGTATGCGATGCCAATTCCTATCCGAACAGGAGGAGAAGGTATACGAGTGAAAGGACACCTGTCCTGACTTTTACCACCGAAATCACACATCCTTATTTTGCCATGATGGAGAACGACCCAGCCAGGCTCGGACCTAGGACTTAAAGTTGATCAAGACTGGGATCTACAGAATGGAGAGCAAGAGAAGGAAATCTTGAGGCTATAGAGACTAACAATGTCAGTACAATGCAAGCCATACCTGAAAACTTGTTGGGAGGAGAGAAAAAAAAGGGGCACCATCTCAGGACAGAAGAAGGCAGGAATCAAATCAAATATCTGAACCAGAGACTAGATAGAGTGAAGACATGAGTAATTTCTTAGGTTCATACCAGCCACTCCGGGCAGCAGAATCTTTGTGTACCTTCTGGATTGAATATATGTACACAGACAGGAAAACCCCAACCAAGGTCCTGCCCATCTGATATCCCCACTCCGTTTCTGGCCACAAGCTCACTATAACTTTGGCCTGTATCTCTCTCCTCTTTCTCCTTCCATGGGGTCCAAATCAAGGAAGGTGAAAAGCCTAGGAAAAATGGCTGCCCCCGTCTGCCCATTAAGGTGCTCCTACATGGAGGCATTTTAAGCCTGAGATCTTAATCAAAATCACAGCCTCAGGATGGCCAACCATACTTCAGCCAGAAGTAGGTGGTAAGCTACCTGGCAGATTTTTTTCCCCCCAAACCAACTCTGAGACTGAAAGGAAAGTTCGACATCAAAAAGATAACAATAAAAAAAGATGTATTCAAATTCCCAAGTATTTACATACACAAATCACATATTGGTTCCTCTAGCAGAATTTGTTGCCCTAGACTAAAAGATTTTTAATACATTAGAACCCAGCTCTCCAGCATAATCCAGTATTACCCACTCACTGGCCCATCCACAGGCAGCCTCACTTTGGGTGTACAGAGCAGACAGCCAGCATCAGGTGGTGCTGATAAGTCAGAACCTCGTTTACTCTCAAAGGTAAGTTTTAAAAAGATGTAGACTTGATAATTTAAGTTCTGCAATACATTTAATATATTTAATAGAAAATGTCTCAGGGTTTGGAGTTCTCTGTATTAATATCCTGCTGCACTCACACATGTACCATGCACATGTACCAGCATATCCCTTGCCAAAATGTTTTTTTTTAATTATTCACATCATGATTTCCCCAAAAGAAAAACAAAGAAAAGCCAGACAAGGCCAGTTAAATGTAATTTTCTACCAGCACCACCTCCTTGATTTCCAGGTAGATCATTCAGTGCTCACTGCCAATGGTTACCCTAGTCTCTGAAGACTTTTTCATCCAGGGAGAGGGGGAATGATTCTTGAAGGTTTTTCTAGCCTGACAAGCCAGGTTAATTTAGATATGATTTGTATAAATATTACCATTCAAGTCTTTCATAGTGAACTCTATTACATTAGGAGTCATTAAAAATGCCACGGCTTCAAAGATGATTTTGCTCTAAGGTGCATTAACCCTGTTCAAAGTGAAGGCAAAACCATTAAGAACAGATGACCAGGGATGGGCTTCAGAAAGATTGTTTCAATTCGGCTGAACACTGCAAGGACTCTGTGCAGCGTGATAAGATAATTTATGATAAAATGAAGATGGACTACAGGCATGCTGTTATGAGATACCAGATGGACTTTGTTTTGACTCTTCAGAGAGCAGTGCACACAGTGTGGTAAGGTGAAATTGCTATAGAAGAAAAAAGAGCTATAAAAAATTGTGAGTGCTGGGCTCCCGGGAAAAAGAGACAAAGTGAATCTGGACGTCTTAGTAAGAAGATATAAATAAGGAGAGTCAAAGGACACCATGTTTGGGAAAATAAGCCTCAAACAACGTGCATTTGTCTCTTTAATGAAAAGTAGCAAAAGTCTCTGCTCTAAAAAAATATTAATAACAACAATTTATGTCAGGATGCTATACTGAAATTCTATCTGTATCAGTTTAGGCTAATGCACTAAAAGCTAAAAACCAGATATAGGTGCCAAAGTGCCCACAATCCAAAGGCTAAATTACTGATGGCAGAAAAAGAATGGACTTCACTTTGCAACCACCATTTTAATAATCAATTCAGGCAATAATGATTAGTGAATGCTAAAATATTTAGGAGAAAGCTGATTTGGGATCAGGATATTCACACTGTCTGAAGTATAAGCTACCAGATTACCTATTAGTTACAAAAAGAAAAGTGCACAATAGGGATCTGTTAGGGTACTCCCTTAACAAACAATCTAATAGATCATCCTTAATAATGTGACAAACAGACATTATGTTTCTCCTACTGTGATGTTGCAGAAGGTACACACAGTTGTGTCTATGCAGTGCTCATTTCAAAAAGGTTTACTTGAAGCTTAACATGAGAAAACAAGACAAAACCAGACAACTGGTTTTCAAAAATGCCAATGTCTTAAAAGAAAAAAAAGGGGGGGGTGGCAAGCAGGAGGGAGGGAGGAAAAGAAAACTATTCTAGAATGAAGACCAAAAGTGATCTGACTACAAATTTAATAAGTGATTTTTAAAATTATATTCTACATTTTTTTTAAAAAGCAAAACTATGAAGAACATTATTGGGTATTAAGGAATGCGAATTTAGGCTATGTTACATAGTAGTAGTATAGCAATGTTAAATTTGAGGGTGAAAATTGTTTTGTGGTTATCTAGGAGAGCATCCTTACAGATAGGAAATGTATGTGAAAAATTTAGGAAAAAGTGTCACGATGTCTGTAAATTACACTCAAGTGGTTCACCAAGATGAAAATATTGATGACAGGTTAAGTGATTTGATAAAGATTATATAATCTTATACCTATATATGATATATCTAACATATATAGTACATAAACCTATTAAATATATATCATTGGTATATATAAAGTCTATAATAGAAGAGATTATATATAAATCTAAACATTCTACATTATATACAGTAAGGTATTTTATGTATATATTTAGAGATTATGTACAGATAGATTATATATTAAGAGATTTATATAATATAAATAGAAAATATAGATTGATTTTTATATATAAACATATACAGTTGACCCTTGAACAACACGGGCTTGAACTAAGGCAGGCCCACTTCTATGCAGATATTTTTCAAGAGCAATCAATTCACGACTGTGTGGTTGGATGAATCTGGGGATGCAGAGGAACCACTGATATGAAGGGCCAACTATAAGTTATATGTGATTTTCGACTGCCCGGAGGGTTGGCACCACTAACCCCCTCATTGTTCAAGGGTCAACTGTATAGTATATTTTAAAGAATGCTAGTAATGTACAGTTGCCTGGTCCCTCCACTTCAAAGGGAGATTCTCTCCACTCACCTTTAACCAAAGGAAGGAGCTTTAGGAGAACCACTGAGACAGATTGTAATGTATTCCCTGATGTCTAACTCTCCCTTGGTAGACTCTGAAGGGGAGGCGTATCTGCAGCAGTATTAAGAATGCGCTGACTTAAACCCCCATGGAACAAACGTGCATGGTTCTCTTGGACCAAATTTAGACCTCACAGAAGGACCTTAGAGGGGCAAAGAAGGCTTAACATAAAATGGACCTAGTAGAATCTCAGAGGCTAGGATGGATGACTGCTCTAACGTGGAGGCTAGAGGAAGCATTGCCTGAGTAAATATACAAAAAAATAGACATGGTCCCTGTCTTCATCAGTCTTAGAGTCTAGAAGGGGAGATAAGCATTTCATATAATTACACAACTCAATATTAAAATTACAATCATGAACTTTAGTAACAAAGACAAAATGTATTTTATTATCCATTTCCCTCTCAACCCTCATCAAAAAACAACAGAATGAAAAACAGAGAGGGGAATCTCTCTCAAATGGAACAAAGAAACTATCATAATCCTAAACTGCAACTTATGGAACACACTGGCCATAGCAAAAGCTGGAAAGAAATAAAAGGGCATGCTAATTACCAGCACATACCTCCTTGAACCTCAAAAGTATGTGTCAGTCCTAGAAGATATGTACAGCGGGCTTTTAGAGGTGGGGACGTCCTTGTGGAGAATAGGTTTGACACTGTCGAACAGCAAGCACGAGAAGATGAATGAAAAACATCAAAAAGATATTTTATATCTCCTATCCTGCCTTCTAATGGAGGGAGGCTACAAGAGAAGAAGTGAAGTGACAGAGGGAGAGGAAACAGGTTCTAAGTGATCGCCAAATGCAATTTAGATTCACAAGGCTCTGCTGTGACCCAAAGGAAAATTAGGAAGAAATACACCCTAAGTCAAAAGAATCGGATTTAGTGACAGGTATGAGACAATAAACCCAAGTAAAGACTGTAAACAGCCTCTAGCTCATCTCCCTCCCTAGCCTCTGCCCACTGCTAGTTTTCAGATAATAGGCATCTCCATTTAAAGATAAAGCAAGAGGGCTACCCTGGTGGCACAGTGGTTAAGAGTCTACCTGCCAATGCAGGGGACACAGGTTACAGCCCTGCCTGGGAAGATCCCACATGCTGTGGAGCAACTAGGCCTGTGCGCCACAACTACTGAGCCTGTGCTCTAGAGCCCGCGAGCCACAACTACTGAGCCCGTGCGCCTAGAGCTGGTGCCCCGCAACAAGAGAAGCCACTGCAATGAGAAGCCCGCGCACCGCAACGAAGAGGAGCCCCCACTCACCGCAACTAGAGAAAGCCTGCGCACAGCAATGAAGACCCAAAGCGGCCATAAATAAATTTATTTAAAAAAAAGATAAAGCAAGAGTCATTTAAGAAAAATCACGAGACTGAAACTTAAGGAAAGTTACGAAACTTAAAGCCATAAAAACACAGGTATGCAGACCAAAAAATTATATGGGAAGGGTGCACATATACACAAAAAAATCAGGCTGGCTTCAGACTCTGCCACAGTAAAACAATGCGAAGAGAGTAGAACAAAGTTTACCGAATTATTAGGAAAGTAGAACCAAAGACTGAATACATCGCCAAGTTCTTCAAGTATAAAGCCAAAACAGAAACATATTTAAACATCCAAGAACCTGTGAGGACAGCTCTTTTGTATTATGCAGTACTCGTAAACAGAAATGACAACAAGCCCAAATTCAAGGCAACAAAAGTGATGAATCTGAATAAAACGCTCAGGTTTCCATTCAATATAGAGTACTGAGTTCAAATTTGATCTCCTATCACTGCTGAGTCCCACCAAAGATTAAACCCCTCCCCCACCAAAAAGAGTCTTGTAATAAAGAAAAGCAGCTAAAAGTTGAAATAGAAAACTACCC
The DNA here is from genome assembly GCF_964374135.1 of Grampus griseus. NCBI lineage: Eukaryota > Metazoa > Chordata > Mammalia > Artiodactyla > Delphinidae > Grampus > Grampus griseus. Next base: position 38,560,740 of record NC_139003.1, read on the forward strand.
AAACTATGCTACATGAGCCCTGTCAGATGACTTTTAAGTTGAAAGGCTATAATTCTAAATGTCTCGGGGTAAACTTTCTTCAATATTGCACACTCAGTAGACATATTAAAAATGTGAGTTTGACTAAAATGTTTACATTTTAATACTGTGAAACTTCTCAACAGGAATACTACATTGACACTGAAGAAAAAATGAGAGATACTGGTGTCACATCAACTCTTTGTTATTCCCTCTTGGATCCCCTCAAGGAGATGGTCTTTCATTGCTCCATTAACACATTATTTCAGAAAGAGTAGTCAGAGTCCTAGATTTGGTCCTTTCAGATGCAAAGATGTAAGACTCAAAAACTATACATTACATGACATGTCGAAGAAAAAACTACCACACAATTAAAACAGGCAAGGAAGAGTTTCTAAAGACTCTTGAAATAGGCGAAAGAGACTGAATTCAACTCCATTGAAACACAAAGCAGGAGAGGGTTAGTGGAAAAGTACTGAAGAAAGTTATAGGGCAGCTTGGTCAATGGGATCAGGGCATTTTGTTTCCTAATTGGCCCTCAATTGAAGTTAGGCTCCTATCATCCCACAGAGACTGAGAAATAGGGGCACTACCTTCCCTTCTCAACAATTTACATTTCAAAAGGTTGGATACCAGGTCCTTGAGAAAGGCGCTCCTGGGTTGAACTGGCAAGAGACTGGGAGAATATTTACATCTCAGGCAGAGAAACTATAAATTGTAATTTACAAGTTTTCTAAAGTAAATACTCTAAGAAAGGGAGGTCGGAGACTTCCTTTAACAGGAAGAAGTCTGTTAAAATTTAGTCAAGCTAAGAGGACTCTCAGGCAGGCATAAGGCATGAACTCTCACTGGTGATAGCTACAGGAGAACAAATCTGTCCCTAGGGAGCTTGAAAATCAAAGTTAGGGGAAAATGTCTTTCCCATATTATTTTTTCAGGCACATTAGTGACCTGGCTAGTGGCCAGAGCCTAGAAAGTTCCTCTTCTGCATTTCTATTGACTGAGGCAAATCTTTTCAACTCAGTTGGTTCAGCTAATATGGAGATAAAAACTATTGCTTTCTACTTCACAAAAATGTTGTGAGAATAGGCAATGCTTATAAAATCTTTCAGTTTCCAGATGTAGAAAAAAGCATTTAAGTACAAGGTATGATTCCTATAAATTCAGATGAAAGTATTATTAGCAAGCTTGTTAAGGACCAAAGTAAATTAAATCTAAAAAAAAAAAACTTAACTGTTCTTCTGTAAGACATTATTTGTCCAAGAGCTTCATTATGAGGAATTTCTTTGTGAGTGTAAATGAAGAATAAGCTAAGTATTGTATAAATAACAATAGAAGAGCAGCAGTGGTCCTAGAGCATTGAAATCAGTTCTATAAGAGGGAATTTTCTTTATTTCTTCAGTCTTGCCACAAGTTTCCTATTTTGTAAAAAATTTAAATGAAGTGCACTTGTGTATATTTTGCTTTAAAGAAATAAGATTCGGTAAATTACAGATTATCTCAAAGTACAGAAAATAAAATCCCTAGTTTCACCTTGGAAAATAGCACATGGATTTAATTACTTCTAATCTTTTTGTTCTGAAAATATTTGAGAGTTCTAATATATGACATATGATTTTATACTGGTATAAAACGGTATAGATTTTTATTTACAATTTGAATAAAACTAGAAATTTTCAAGAGTATCACCTGACAGAAGAACTGATACTACTTTTATTATTTCCTTATAGTTTTTGTTTTTTCCTAGTTCAGCATGGCTTTTTCAGTTCTATGTGTAATGACTCCCCCTCCCCTTCATTTCTTTAAATTTCCCTTCTTTCGGTCTGTCACGTGAGACAGGAGGGTATTTTTAGTACATGTACTAGTACATGTAGTGGTGATTTTTAAAGTATTGTTACCTCAGGGACACTTACTGGGTTTAATTGGACTATGACATGAGTTTAGCCATAGGTAAAAATCTGCCAGTGGTTTACTACTCTTTATTAATTAAAATGCATAACCCAGGTTATTCAATATGGATTTAAAGATGTAAAAAGTCATCACTCAAGCTCTCTTGTGGTCAAAATGGCTTTTATGTTTTTCTTCACAACTTTTGTATGAGGGAGAGAAGCTGCCATTTAAGAATTCTCCCTATAGTATATCATACTGGTGGTCTACATGGTGCCTTCATGACAACTAGAATATCCCACCCTTCCTGGGAGAATGGATTAGGAAGGGGTACAGCCCTGTGGGCACAAGGTTCGAAATGCTGACCAGGAAAAGTCACCTCTTTGTCTTTCTTCATGTAGACACAGCCCTTTCCTAGGGTGCTCCTTGATGAGAGGACATTGGACCAGACTCCAGTCCCTTCCTGCCCATTCAGTCACAACCATTCAACTGTATATAGCAGTTCTGTTTATAATTATACCTATCTAAATGTATAGATATTAATGTATATATTTGTGTTTATATACACTTACCAATTTTTACATTTATGCATACATACTTATCTATAGCTGGAACCAAATTATTTGAGGTAGTCTTCAAAGATAGCAAGAGATTACACCTTAACTGTGGAATAAATGATATGACTTGTTGCTTAAAGGTATAAGAAACATTTTTCTGCTTCAGGAAAAGGTATAGAAATTGAGATAAATGATTTATATAAAATAGATAACCAACAAGGACCTACTGTATAGCACAGGGAATTATACTCAATATTTTGTAATAACTTATAAGGGAAAAGAATCTGAAAAAGAATATATATATAACAATCACTTTGCTGTACACCTGAAACTAACACAACATTGTAAATCAACTATACTTCCATTTAAAAAATTATCTATAAAAAAGAAATGATTTAGTAACATATTATAGACCTCAGGTTTGGATCCAAGTTACAAAAGCCACCTGATGACACTTAGATATCATAATTTTATATAAAATAAACAAGAAAAGGTTCACTTTAGCTTGACAATCTCATAGTGAAGTTATTCATTTTTGACTAATTATGCTCAGTAGTCTTTATTAAGAAAAATATATAGATAATGTATCTTCTCTTTGAAGTCCTTGCACACTTTATAGATTCTTTTTGCCTTTACATAAGAAAGGCAATCACTACTGGTTAATCTGCACCCCTCCCAATTTTTTTTTTTTTCCAAAATATCCTGATCCACTTATTATGTTTTCTATGCTACAGAGGAACAGCCTCAGGTCCACCTGACTTGTGTTACTTTGTAATCAATAATCATTTACCCTGACTCATGAGTGCTTAATTTTCTTTACCTTTCCTAAAAACTTTTGATGGAATGGGTTTAGGATATGAATCTCTTTCCTTTGACTTTTACATCAGTATGGGAAGTCTTTAAATCGACACTCTCAGATATTTTAAAAATAAAATTTAACTAAAGTTCAGTAATGTATTTAATTGTATTTTTAAATATGGTTTTTATTCTAATATCTAATTCAGAAGTACCTTTAATTTCTAGATTGAATCTTTGTTCTGTTTTGTTATTACTGTCTCTATCATGACATTAATCTCTCTGTACTTTTCCTTTATATTCTTGGAGAACTTTACGTTTGTTCTTTATTGATTTTATTTTCCACAATGTCATTCTAGTATATACTATATCTCCAATGTAGCTTTTGATTTTGCTATTGCATTTTTTCATTTTTTGCAACCATTTTACCATCTCCCTTTGTTTCTTATTTTAACTTTTCACCAAAATCTCTTCTCTCCTTCCAATAAACTCTTGAAGAAGCAGAACAACATTTTGATGTTGCATTTCTGGTTCTTTCATGAAGTCTGAAAATAGACTATTTTCAGTGGTATGCTCTGCTTCTCACTAGTTGTAATAATCCCATTTTCCTATTCTGCAGCTTTGTTGTTGCCACTGCTGTTGCTGTTACCGTCCTTGCTGTTTTTACAGGCTCACCTTGCTGTTTTTTTCTATTTACTTACCTGTGTATGAAAAGAACTCTATCCAGATGCAACATTTGCTGGCAGATAGTGTAGACAATTCACCATGATTACACTCAGTTCCCACTTAGGTGCTTGTAGTTCCTTTCTCTGCCTTAAAGCCAGTGGCAAGTTTATGGGCCCAGGTTGTTGTTTAATTCCCAGTGTTATCAAGCATTCATCCTTATATTTCTACTATGCTAAGGAAAATCTTCTCCATGCCTGTTTTTCTGTTCCTCTAAAGTCTTGAACTTATAAGAATCTTGTTTTTTTATGTACTGTGTAACTTCAGCCCCTATATACAGCACCACATTTGAGGTATTTACAGCTGTCACAATGCTTAAACCATCATCAACCTCCCCTATTTCCCACCCCGTTCATTTATTGAAATTAAACTCCAGATGGAAGTAAGAAGCATAGAGACATGCAACTGAGGATAGTGACCTGTTACCTTAAAAAACACCATTTCTGCCATAAACAGCAGTTTGCCCATGGGCAGAAGACCCAAATAGACATTTTTCCCCAAAGAGGACATGCATATGGCCAACAGGCACACGAAAAGATGCTCAACATCCAGAGAAACAGAAAGCAAAACCACAATGAGCTATTACCTCACATCTGTCAGAATGGCCATCATCAAAAGAGTCTACAAGGGTTCCCTTTTCTCCACATCCTCTCCAACATTTGTTATTTGTACATTGTTGGTGTGAATGTAAATTGGCACAGTTACTGTGGAAAACAGAAGGAAGGCCCCTCAAAAAATTAAGAATAGAACTACCCTATGATCCATCAATACCACTCCTGGGTATATATCTGAAGAAAATGAAAACACTACTTCATAAAGATACATGCACCCCAGTGTTCATAGTAGCATTATTTACAATAGCCAAGGTATGGAAGCAACCTAAGTATCAATCAAAAGGTAAACAGATAAAGAAGCTATGACTACATACACATACACATACACATACACACACACACACAAACAGCTCAGTCACAACAAAAGAAATTTTGCCATTTCCAACAACTTGGATAGACCCGGAGGGTATCATATTTTGTGAAATAATTCAGACAGAGAAAGACAAATACTGTATGATATCACTTACATGTGGAATCTAAAAAAAATAAATAAGCATAAAAAACAAACAACTCACAGATACAGAAAACTAGTGGTGACCAATGGGGAGAGGGAAGCAGGGAGGGACAAGATAGGGGTTGGGGATTAAGAGGTACAAACAACTATGTATAAAATAGGTAAGCTACAAGGATGTATTTTACATCAGAGAATACAGCCAATATTTTATAATAACTATTAATGGAGTATAATATATAAGTTTTGAAAGGTAGAAGAAAAAACATAAGCAGTTGTCTCACCTTCCTGCTTGATCTGAACCTAGTCTATGAATCTAGAAACTAAAACTGAGACAGAGAAAAGATATTCCTGGCTTCCATTAAGTGGATTGTTCTCAGGCAAAGCCTGAGCATTCATCAGTTGTTCTTCTCCATCTAGATTTATTGCCCTTACGGTTAGTGGAAGTGGAGTGAAGCAATCAATTCGCTGTCAGCCTTCATTTTTTGAATTGTTGTGATTGTTGATCTTTTCTAAAAACTTGGCACTTTTTTCCTCTGCTTGCTCCTAATCACCAGTCCTATCATTGCTCCAGTTAAGCTTCCACTAAAAGCCTCAGTTAAGTGTCTTTGCTGTTTCTAAGCCTTGCTGATGTGTCCGAGAGATTTTTTTGCAGTCAAATGATAATTTACTAGCCAGGATCCCCCATGACATGCTGGGATTGTCAGCAATTTCAAAATTAAATATGTCTCTCATGAAGGCATATTTCTAACTTTTAAAAAACCTACAATTTACTTGAATATTATCATATAAAGCCATGATGAACACAGATCTTCAGTAGTGGGGAGTGGGGATGCTCCGTACCTGCATGAGCCCTCACACATAAACACACACATTTGTCATCAGGAGACCTAAGGTGACGAAGGCAGGAGAGTGATGTGTGAAACACTTTACACATATTCTTTGTTACTCTCAGAGTAACTAAGCAAGGAAGCTACCAAGGCTCAAATGATTTTAATTATTCATTCATGAAATTCGCCAGGTACCTACAATGAGCTCAGCACTGAAACGGCTAGAAAATTACTCAGTGATACTGGTTACTGTCACATCCAAATCTAACTTCATTACCTGCGTTCTCCTCTTCCTCTTGCTAAGATGTAGGACTGGTTTCTTTTTATATGTTCTTTTTTCCTAGAACACTATTCTCACAGAATTTTTTTTTTCCTACAGAAATATATCACTTTACCTAATTACCTCAACATTTCTGAAAGAGAAAAACTGTATGGAAACTTTCCATCAAAAACTGTCTCACTCAGTTTTTGATGGAAAGTTTCCATACAGTTTTTCTCTTTCAGAAATGTTGAGTAGAACTTAGGCTTAAGATACTGGCTTGGGAAAATGATGATGGCAGAAAAGTTTTTGAATATCTATCTGAATCCCATCCCCTTCCATGATAACTGACAGAGCAACAAGAATACTAAAACCGAAGTCTCAAAGCACTTCTGCAAAAAAGCAGCTGCAAGGTGTCTCCCAAACCTGAAAATACAAACAGAGGTAAGGCACCAATAACAATAAGACCCATGTGCAATCTGCAATTGTAGAAGAGGAAGAAGGAAAAATAAAGACTTCCAATGGCACGAAGACCCAGAAAATTAACAGTACTAACCAGGATACTCAACAGGCCAAGCTGAGAGCAGCAGCCAAAGACGGCAGGGAGGTTTATGGGCTCCAATTTGCAGGTTAGAGGAAAAGAACCACAATAAAGTCAGGTGGTGGTGGAATGGTCTGGGTCTTTTAAACTCTGGAAACTAGATGAAGGTTTCTTCTAGGACAAAAGGTCTCACTGAGAAGAAACTATTGGAAATAGAAACCAAATTGAACGAGAGGAATAAGAGAGACAAAAGAAAGGTCCCCATAAAAGTGGAAGTGAGAGGAGGGCTTCCATATCACAGAAAGTACAAGGCCATAATTTTTAACACTTTGTGAGAATAACAAAAGTAATTCTTAAGCTCTAATATGAGGAGAGCTATCCTGGCCCATCTTCTAATAAGAATAGAGGAAAAACGATCCCATTTAGACATGAGTAGCAAAAGGTTTACGATAAAACCCCATTCAAAATATGTTTAAAGAATAGAGTGCAGATCACTATGCTATACACCTGAAACTAACACAGTATTGTAAGTCAACTATACTTCAATAAAGAATAAGGTGCAGAATACTGGTTCTATAAACAAATGAATGCATATCAGAAAGATATTCCTGAAAAAGTGAAAATTATAATTTAACACATCAAAATAAGTTACAAGAAATTATGGAAATAATGAAGTAATGACATATCTGATGTACAAAACTCAATTTAGGTGACCAGAGAAAAGTCTTGGATAGCTGGAAAAATACAGAGAAGACTTAAAACTATTTCAGAAATAAATAACTAGAGGAACATAAGAGTGAATAGTAGGGATAATATATTAAGAGAAATAGCATATGAGGAGAAAATTCTAAAAATAAAAAAATGAAGATATAAGATTCAAGAGACAGTGATAGAAATAGAGGAAGCAAAAGATATAATATATACTAAAAGGCAAGAAAAGAACTACAATGAAATAGAACACTAAAAATTTTAATTTGATAAACTTCAAAATAAACAGCAACTTGGCATTACAACCAGAACAGCCAACATAGAAAAATACACTAATAATATGGTGAACCTTAAAGAAAAAAGAAAAAGTGGAGTCCATGGGACAGCCAGGGAAAATACTAAGTTACTAATTTAAAAAAAGATGAGATTATCAAATTGTCTCTAGCCACAGTTCATGACAGAAGACAGTTTAGTAAAAAAGAAACAGAGAGTAAATGTGAGCCAATGATTTAATATTTAGCATAAACAATTTCAATTACAAAAGCCATGACAAAATGTTATGAAAATTCAAGAGTTCTAAGAATATTATGCCTATAAACCCTTCCTCAGGCATTTTCTAAGGATGGGCTTCTGAAAATCAAAATGACTAGAGTGAAAACATTAGGACTAGCAATGAACATTAAATGGATATATGCCTGAAAAATTAAAGCTAAATGGTGTTTATAGTAGAGAAAGCATAGTATGTAATGGCTATATATCCTTAAACACAGCTATCGAAAGAGGTGAATAATGGAGAGAGTACATGAAAAGTAGATAATTATAAGGAAATGATTATTTTTATTAACTGAGAAAGAATAATGCTGGTAGAGAATGGGGAGAGGGAAATAGGTCATTAGCTACTTTCAGTAGCACTCATAGTAGGAAACCAAAGGACAACATCTAGAAAGAAAGGGACTGTGGTTATTATATAAAAGTATTAGTGGGACTTCCCTGGTGGTGCAGTGGTTAAGAATCTACCTGCCAATACAGGGGACACGGGTTCGAGCCCTGGTCCGGGAAGATCCCACATGCCGCAGAGCAACTAAGCCCATGTGCCACAACTACTGAGCCTGCACTCTAGAGCCTGAGTGCCACAACTACTCAGCCCATGTGCCAAAACCACTGAGCCTGCGCTCTAGAGCCTGTGCTCCACAACAAGAGAAGCTACCGTAATGAGGTCTGCCCACCGCAATGGAGAGTAGCCCATGTTCGCCACAACTAGAGAAAGCCCGCGCGCAGCAACGAAGACCCAAGGCAGCCAAAATAAATAAATAAATAAATAAATAAAATAAATGTTAATCGTTATTAAAAAAATATTAGTATAATCATTGGAACAAAACCAAACCTTCCTAAGTACCAAAAAAAAAGGTTTTGATGGATCAATTAAAATTTTTTCAAAGTGTTTACCTATATGGAAGGTAAGGCATAAGGTCAGGAAGACAATCTATTCTCTGAATTTACGTTGTTTATAGATTTTACATTGGAACAATGAATATATACATACAATTTTTTAAAAAGCCAATTCTAAAAAGCTAAAGCAAAGCAAATAAACCCAACTATGTATTGAGTTTGTCGCAAAATAGGACTATTTTAAGTGACTCTGAAACACAGCAACTTTTACCATGTATGTCAGGTGAGACATAACCTGAGTACAAAAGGAACTGGAAAAAAATCTTAATCACATTGTCTGCGGTAGTGTGTGTATTTTTTGAGTTCATTGCGTGCGTATCATGGGATAAAGTAAATGAATGATTATATTGATTTCTTTGAGAACTGAGATTTTCAAGCATGAGACAAAGAAGACATATATGTAAGATCGATGCAGTTAAATAAAAACTCTGTAGTCTTAAGTGAGTAGACTGTATCAATTAGAACTCATGATGTAATTTATTTAGTGAACAGAGCTTTTTCTGTCTTAATAAGCTTAGATACAATGACCAAACCAAAAGCAATAACTTTAACAATAAGCAAATAACCCCTAGCACCCAAATTGTTACTTTTAATACCATTTCCTGGAATTCTGGAGATTTCTAGGTTTGTAATATAAAATGTATAAAATGAAACTGGCACTTCCTGTTGTACCAGAAAATTAGGAAGCTACTAAAGAGTATTACAGAAGAGTCAAAAGGGTGGACAAACCAACTTAAAGAGGCTTCCGTTGGCTGAAGATAGGACAATTAAACATGAATACATGTAACAGCTTCTATGGATTGACACATCAAAAATATATAGTACGTGGTAGATAATAAAATTTACTGGTTATACCTAGAGGATGTTGGGAACCAATTGTTATTTTGAGCTAGTAAATAAAGAATCATGCAAACTGAATCTGTATACAAACTGAACCTTAAGATACCTAAATAGTTGATAAGGAGAAGTATTTATTTACAGAAGTATCGCAGCTAATAAATGAAGTGAGAGTGATAGAATTTTAATATTTTAACACCATAATTAAATAATGGATCTAGGCAATAATCATCAATGGCTACTGTTAACATCATAAAAAAGTTAACAGGATATTGTATGCTTCCTAGTAAAAGTATGACACATTCTCAAGTATTCTTGTCCAAAACTTAAAACTAAATCTAATCAATTCAAGATTTTACTACCAATTTACAGGAAATGGGACAGTTGATTGACACATTGGAATGCAATCAGCAAAATCCATACAGAATAAATGACCTGGTTTCTTCAAAGAAATTGTAAGAAACAAAATTAGAGATGGAGAGGAAACCTACATAGCAAAAGAGACTTCAGAGTTATATCAACCAGTTGTAATGCATGAGTCTTATTTGAATGTTGATGATTTGAAACATAATTTCTGACATACTCAAAGAACTTGAACACTTACTGGGTGTCTAATACTCCTAGAAAATTGTTAATTTTTAAGTGTAATAATAGGTCTGTGGTTCTGTGTTTTGAAGAGTCCTTACCTTATAAAGATACACACTGAAATATTTATATACAGAGAAATTATATAACAGTAAAATAATCTGGACGGGGTAGGGCGAGTGGGTAGTGTAGGCAAAACGAGGTTAAACATGAGTTGATAACTGGAGAAACGGAGCGATGGATACATAGAGGTTTTATAATCTTATCCTTCACAATTTGTATATACTTGAAAAATTTCAAAAGTTTAAGTACAGAAAGGAAGCAATAAAAAGAATATTAGTTGGGGGGAGCAGTAGGCATCCTTGCTTATTAAAATAAAATAATTTGTTTTCAACTTGTATTACAGTTATGGAGTAAAAATACTCCAATTCTTTAAAAAGTTTGAAAACAACAGCCCTAGGTTTAAAATAAGAAATGGAGTCTTAAATCTGTAACCAGTCATTAATCTGTTTTGTTTTGTTTGTGGATTATTTTTCCTGGTAATTTTAAACAAAACACTTCCTTTAAGACATAAATAGAAAAATGTAACTAACTAGAAATCTCATATTTATATTTTTAACAAACACCTTTTTTTTGAAGGAAATAAATTTAAGTATCATCTGTTCTCTCTCCAAAAGCACACTTCATTAATATGGAAATAGATTTTTTATGTGTAATTTATTCCCCCCTTCCACTGTATTACCTTATAGCTCTTTTACTTTTAAAAAGCATAAAAACATTAAAGAACAAATTTTTAAACAAAGTAAGATTTCTCCATTTCTGAATTGGAACTAAAGTATATCAGATGTAAGGTAACGAATTAAGAGAAAATCATCATAAACTCAGAAGGCCTATATTTTATATATTCCTGGGAGATTTAACCCACAAACTGAATAAACTCACTTGTGACTCTGTTACACTGTTTTGAGGACTCATTAGCTTAGCTCAGTACAGCAGTGTATTGTGATATGGCTGAACCAGTGATCATAGTGCTTGATGGAAATAAAAGTACCATTATGCTCTCTAGGAGCTATTTATTGCTAATGTAAGTAAGATTAAGAGGAATATACATGCAATAGGGAAGGCAGTAAGTGATAGGCAACTGCCTAATTTGACTATAACATTTTCATGAGAATGCTGACTCAGGACCCAAGAAAGCGCTCATAAAAGAGCCAAAGTTTCAGCTCTAACTATGTAACCAAACACGGGTAAAACGATTAGTTGTAGAAGTGAGTTGATTATCTGGATAACACTGAGTCTCTTCTCTAACCCCAACAACTACACATCTCAGAGAATCCAAGTCTCAATATTGTGTCAAGTTTCTGTTGTAATGGAGGCTCTTGGAGGACCTAAGGGTATCTGAATACCAGTTTCATAATCATTTTACACAGGCATTGGCAATCTCATGGTAGAACATAAAAATTACAGGTCAGTCACTTGGGCTGCTACCCTAAATTTGCCTTTTAGGGAAGAGTATATATGTAGTAGGTACTGTGATGCACCATTCTGACCCCTCTTCAGCAATAAGGGACTTGCTCTGCCAGCCCTCGTACGGAACTACGTTGGCTGAAGACAGCCACCACACCCAAGGCCATGCCCTTACTCCTGGGATAGCCCTCGTCCAATGATTGTTCAACATGGGTATATAAAGGCCCAGCAACATTGCCTCAGCTTGCGACAGCTCTGAAGCAACCTTCCAGGTTCAAAGCTCCCATCGGGCTGGCTAAAGATTGCAGTGAGACCACACCACAGCCCAAGTTTTCCCTCTGCCCAATTCTACTTTCTCTCTTCCCATCTCTGCCTTGGGTGTGATCCCTAGCACGCGCTCTAGTAAACTTTGTGCACACTAACCTCTGAATCAGATTCGGATTCCTGCTTCTTAGGAATGTGTGACAGGGACTTGCGGGAGGAGACAAGACATGTAGAAAAGACAAAAATTGTATGATACTAAATAGATACTGGATTAAGGTATGTCCCCAGGTGTCATTTGCATAGTGGTACATCTTTGAGTGCCAAAGGCTTGGATGACTGGGTACACTTTATTCACAGTGAAGGTCAAGAAAATAACAGGTATCTCAGTTCCAAAGATGAGGAACCCCTTTACGCTATACAGTTTCCTGTCATTGATCATACAAATATAAAGGCTGAGTTTCTGTTGAAGGAGGTGCAGTCCAGCCTAATGTATTACTGCATATATAAAAAGTCAGCATATTATGGTACTCAACACTGGGAAGCTTTTAAGGAGGTCTAATGACAGTATAGAATATTGAATTTGCATAATACCACCGGCTGGTCCAATTGTGTTGGCAGAAAGTTGAGGGTATTTCTTCTATTTTAAATTTCCCCACTGGGTTACTATGATTATTGAAAGTAGCCACTGATATGCCCCAGTACTCACTGAAGTCTTGCTATGTGTCAGGAACTGTGCAGAGGATTTTATATAATTGCATCTATCCTCTCTGCTGGACTCTAAGCTCCTTGAGGACAAAAACATTATCAATATGCTTACCTCTGTATTCCCCAAGCCTAGCAGAGGACCTAGAATTAAGTGCTGAAAACACATGTATGCAGTGAATAAAGAACATCAAAGAATCCTCTGAGACCCCTCAGAGATAAGTGCTATTATCATCTTCCTTTTATGGATGACAGACTGGAGATTTAGGTAAAGGTCAGAGCCAGGTAGAAACAAACAATTCAAACTAATGCTCTCAGATTACAACACACTACCAGATAAAGGCATCTCCACTCTGCCTTACCAATTGGTTTGCCCAGTTTCACAGCAAAGGAGGAGGTGAGAGAAGACACGAGGAAAAAAGGAAAAAGAGATTCCTTGCTAGAGACACTCTTCTTTCTCAATAGCAAGGCCACATTCTTTAGGGCTCATCTCCAGCCCCAAGAAACCTTCATTGGCTGTTCAGCTCGTTTTGTTTTCTCTGAACACCATCAGCTTGTAATAACCATTAAAGAACAACAACAACGAGGTAAGTTACCCCCAGCTCTCCTGCAGAGCTTGTTCTTATTATGTGTGTGGGATCCTCTAAACTCCCCAACTATACCATAAACTCCTAGGGGCAAGATACCTGTCATTTTTCCTATTTGTAGAACAGCACACAGCTGAGCACACAGGTTTGGGTCTCTAACTACCCAACTGATTGTTAGATCAGCTGGAGGATGAGACAGTGATATAAATGACACCAATACCAGACCAGAAACATCCCTCCTCCTCTCCTTTGCGAAATTCTTTCCAATGTCACACCTTAGAACTGGGCGACTTGCCCAGTTCTTTTTGCACTCACCGTTTTGCACTGACTGATCTGAAGTGCTGAACAAGCCAGGAAAATGCCCTAGCAAAAAAAAAAAAAAAAGAAATTAGAGGAATAAAATGTGGTGCAGGTTTTGCTTTCTCCATTGTACACTTCGCTTAACTCAAAGAGCACTTGGTTTTTATTTCATGAAAGACCAAAGACTCCCAGTTCAAAAACAGTGATTAAGGCCAGCACAATTCCTGTAAAAGAGAAAATAAAGCTTCGGAGACACTTAATTGATCTGAAGCAAGAATAGGTCAGGTTTTTTTGTTTTTGTTTTTTTTAGCACTCCCTGGAAGTTTTAGGTGGAGCTCTAGTTAAAATTATCTATTTCATTACAAGAATTGTACAAACCTGTTTTATGCCAGTGCAATTATTTAGTTAATTGCTCTAGAATGAGTATAACCCTGTTTCCAGATATATAACATACATATTACCAAATGTGATTTAACTTATGCCTGCAGCCTGCAACAGTTTTAGCTATAAAAGTTACCAGTGGAATTAAAGGACACCCACAGGAGCCTTTGGCCAACTCAGAACTACAGAGAAGAAGCACAGGGAAGGGGAAAGAAGAATGGGACTGAATATCAACAACTAGGACCAAGGAGTCCAGGGAAGAATAAAGAAAGGAACTTGGAAAGAAAGGTACAGGGAAACGAATGGAAGAACTAAAGTGTAGTGAAGAACAATGGCCTTCCCACTGGCATTCAAGGAAGACAATAGTTTTGGGCACTATAGATATTACTGCTTTTTTGAGAATTAAATAAAATAAAATGTATAATGAGCTGGGCAAAGTGCCAGACACAAAGTAACTATGTTAGGTTTTTTCCTTCCCCCAAATGGGGTTTTTGTTTGTGTACTCTATAAATATACAATGTGGCTAATTAGGATAACAATAATGATAATGTTTCTTTAATTACTGGGAGAGTTTAGACTACTCTAAGCTTCCTGGAAAAGCCTTGTCCCGATAGATACATAAAATACTCCATCTATCATAAGCCATAAGCTTTGCTAGCACTTCAAGAATGATAATTAGTTTTTAGTCCTGTATCAAATAAATTTGGAAATCAAGGTTATGCATAACAAGTCTCTCAATGTATTTAAGAATTATGCATCTCCTGCCTCTTAAACTCTCCTTTATGTTACAGCCATTACCTGCCTATCAATTGCAATAGAACACGTAAAAGTATGTTTCCGAACCTTGTCAAAATCTTAATCTCCAAATCTTGTTGTAATCATGGGTTTCAGTTTTTTCCCCTGAAGCCCTTTTATCAGAGTTATTACAGGAGTTAGATGGACTTCAAGTTCCTATATTTATGATTTCCTCAGCCGTGTGTGTGTGTGTGTGTGTGTGTTATAACTGCTGAGTGCTGAAATGACCCAAAAGTGAGCTGCAGGAGGAAAATAATCAAAAAGCTCAAACCTCATCAACTGGCTAATCATTCTCTAAATAATTGAGAATGAAAATGACATACTGGTAAGTAATTCAGGTCATAAAGTGGTCCCAGCATGTGTCCACTTTGTTATCCCCAGAATAAAATTCACAAACCCAACCATTTCACTGTGCAAAGGAACTGTGCTGACTGTGCTGAAGGGTCTATGCCATATCCCACAGGTCTTTGGTGGCGGAACCAGCTTTAGTGAAGGTCTCCTAACTTCCCAGGTAGTGTTTCCCACGCATTACCCCACAGCTGCCTCAGGGGTCTGAAAAAAATCACCTGTAATTGATTATTTTTAAGACTGTAAACATCTAACAGCTCCTGGAACATGAATGGCAGTCAATACGTTAGGCCCCCTGACTACCCTTTTCCATTCCTGCTAGTGGCATGTATGGTGTGGAAGAAAACCTGTCCGAGGAATTGTTCTTTATCTCGAATGAGCTCCCTGTGTCTACCCCAGGAGACTGGATGGAAGCTTGCCTCCGTATTACTTGGCCAAGGTGTAACTGCTAGTGTAGTGTTGTCTTCCTTTTCCATTCAGAGAAATAGACAGATAAAAGGGATTTGCGATGGGGGTGACAATGATCTGTTTCTTACTGTCAGCTTCTGCATAGTTCTCTCTTTTTCTAGGCTCTTGTTTAATGCCTTCTGAAGGCAAATTGCAAACAAACAAAACCAGGAAGAAAGATGTTAGCTGTTCGCTGCTGACATCACTTTGCAAAAAAACCCCAGAGTCACATCTACAGGCAGCTGCACTCCAGACTTCAATTTAATTCACTTTCCACCATCAACAAGAATGAGAATGATTTGATTCAGTGTAAGGAGATCAGAGAAGAGAAGCTTCACTGCGTTTTGAGATGGAAAGAGACTGGGTGAGGTGCCAGTGGTGGCAGGTGCTGGTTGCTCATCACAAGATGGAGAAAGGCTGGAAGATGAAATAGAAGCTGAATGTGGTTTTTACGAGCTTGGCTCTGAGTATGGTGACCCATCTCACTGTGAAACGCCACTGAAACCAACCCTCCACGGAGCTGGATGTGGACAGTCTAATCTCTGGATCCTAGAAATAAGCCTCTTACAGACAGAATCAGGGGAGTTGTCTGCCAAGAGTAGGGATATATGGACTAGAAAAGACCAAAGCCCAGCTTTCATTGGCACATGCCTGCATGCTCTGCTGACCAGGGAGAGATGGACGTACAAGTTGTGAAAGCACCTAAAAACTGCATCAGTGTGAAAAGTATGTCCATGCAATTATTTATTATTTACTGCAATCTACTACGGTCAGGCACCAGGACAAGTACGTTACTTTCATTGTATAATCCAATCTCTGTAACGAACTTTGAAGTAGGAACTATTATTTTCACCATTTTTCAGATGGGGAAACTGAAGACTAGAAAAGTGCTTCCTTGCTAAGTAACCATTTTTAAAAAGAATGTTATTGCAGAAGAAAAAAATGTTCTCTCTGCCTATGTGATTGAAATATACACATTGTATCATAGGTGAGTAAAATCTTTTATGAAAAATAAAATTGGATTTTTACAAGCAGTGTGGCACTGTTCATTTAGGTGTTTTCAGCAAAGTTTACATTCTACATCAATTTCTGTACCTGAAAATGGAATAAAAATGTTTGTTTTCCTCCTATTGCTTTAAAAACAAAAACAGCTGAACACAGGGCTTCCCTGGTGGCGCAGTGATTGAGACTCCGCCTGCCGATGCAGGGGACACGGGTTTGTGTCCCAGTCCGGGAAGATCCCACATGCCGCGGAGCGGCTGGGCCCGTGAACCATGGCCGCTGAGCCTGCGCGTCCGGAGCCTGTGCTCCGCAATGGGAGAGGCCACAACAGTGAGAGGCCCGCGTACCGCAAAAAAAAAAAACAAAAAAAAACAAAAAAAACAGCAGAACGTAAATTGTTCATTCCCCCTAGGACCTATCTGAGCTTGAAAAATACTCAGAAAAATTCTTCCACCTCACCATCTGCAGTGTTAGGATCATCCCTAGAAACTTCGGGGAAAAGTGTGTTCCTCCTTCAGGTACTATTTGCACAAGTCACTCATCTATTGATTCCTTATGTTGATGGTCTTAGTAAGACAAGGCTCCTAATCCACCCACTGAATGTTACTCTGCCAGAGATGAAATAGCTTTAATGCCAACAGAGAGTACTGTGATGTAAGGCCGAAGATTGTGTTGTTGGAATTACAGCAGCCCCAGAAGTACTTGCCATCTCGTACTAAGGCCAGATTGACACGAAACACTGACTCTACCTCTCCCACTCAGAAACCTCAGGGGATAGCAGCCGTATTTGGGTGCTTAGCTCTGGCAAAAGGCTTCTTTCCCATTACAGACTATAGTAATTTTCTTCCACTTGGCCTCTTCCTTATATAAGTGATTTATTTAGTCGTTCTTAAGAATGTATCAATTGTGAAAGGCATCGTCAGTTAATAGCTTTTCAGAGGAAGAAACACTACATGAAATATGAGTCAATGTAAAAAGCATGCTAGTATCAGAAAACATTTTAATGTGTAAAAATATGCATCTTAGAATTGAGGTGTATGTGTGTATATATCAATGTCACAGATATGCATAAACCTACATTTATAGATACAAAACTACACTCAATACACATATTAGAAAAAGGAAAGGTCATGGAAAAACTTTATATTTACATCTATGTGAACACACATTCATTTTTCTGCTTATTTCGGATTGATGTCACAGAGAGCATTGCATACAAAGAACTGAAGTATAACCCGTCATCTACTTTGAATAGGAAGAAAACGGACAGCCGTTTGCTCACAACACTAATTAGTACTAATTATTAAAAGCATATATATATATATTTTTAAACCGAGACAACACTGAGAACAGACGTTTGCTTTTTTTGTTTTTTTTTTCTTTTTGGCTTGGTATATCATATAGTGAGACTTTGGAACAAGTGTTGCAAAGCAGGATCCAGAATGTTCCAGGTAAGCCAGTAACATATGAAGGAGCTCCCCTCAAACTCTCAACAGGAAATATCTAATTCAGGAAACAAAACAAAATGGGTGCGCCAGGGAAGGAAGCGAGCACATACCCCCTTTCTGCACACTGCAGAAGGACCTGGGACCTAGCCGCTTCCCTTTCCCACAAAATGGAAACGTCTGCCCGGTTCACATTGCATTCATTATGTCCTCCGTGCCAGTTCCTCTGAAGCATAAACAGGCCTCCTCAAGGCTACATTACATCAATTATAATTTATACAATGTAACAATACACAGAGATAAGTAAGACACCCATTACTGCCAAAAGAAGTTTACATTATGACTGTGTGGATAAAACAGATACACAGTCAAGATGACCCATGAAAAGGAAAAATAAAATCTAAGTTCATCAGAGGAAAGATTATAATCTGTGGGAGAGGTCAGAAACACCTTCATGGGATGAAGCTGGAAGATCATAGAATACTATGGAAGGAGAACACTGGAGGCAGAGAGAGCAGCCTAAGCGTTACTGCCACACAGAGCACGTCCTAGGAGTGGTGCATAAAACATGTACACACAGACAGCAGGACAAAAGTGGGACCCTAGAGGCCTTTAATAAGTGACTTTCAACACTTCTGGGTGGTCAAAAACACAGATATTTTAGTAGCTAGTGAGTCAAGACTGTATCATTCTACCAATTCCTTAACAGCAATAAACTATTCCAAACAAAGTAATGAACCAAGTGAAAATAAAATATTTACCAGAGAACTAATCTAACAACTAAACTAGTAAAACATGAAGCAAACTGGAGGCTTGTCAGAGGTTCTTTACTTAATTGAGCCTGATATTTTCTTTTCTTTTTTCACGAATTTCCTTTTTTAAAAAATGAACTTAGTTAATGGAGTATGTATATAAAGAGGGATATTATTTATTTGTTTAATGAATTGCTATGTATAATCACCTTTTGCATGAAGACCTTCAAGTTAGATCATACTCCAGCGGGGTCCTTAAGGTTGTCAACAAAATCCATACAGAAAATTAAAGTAGGTTGCTTTTTTTCAGTGGGACAGTGTAGTAATTAAAAGCATGGGTATGGGAGTCAGAGAAGCCTGGGGTTAAATCTCATCAGGGGCACTCACTGTTTATAACTAAGCAAGTAACCTGATCTCTCTAAGCCTCAGGCTCATCTATGAAATAGGAATAGAAAATATAGTAGGAATATAAAATATGCAAAAGGGTCATTGGGAAAGTAAAGGAGGATGTTTGTAAGTACTCTTTAAAGCACCTAGAACATTGCTTGCCATGTAATAGGAGATACTTGTTGAAAAGCAACTCGATACAGAGTGCCAGGAGACAGTTTTCCAAGTGTGTTGTGCGTTTCTACATGTTTTCAGTGCAGAGGCGCAAACTGCCCTTCTGTTCTGGACTCTTTCAAGCACATTTATCCAGTAAATACCTTGGATGAGGAAGACAGTCTCTCTCTCCAGGGCAGAACGCAGGTTTGCTTACTATCCAGTAACATATAAGGAGAACGTCTTCCTCTGGGGCAAAGTTCTGGCAGGTTTACTTGCCAGAAAATGTGTAATAAAAGGGTTGGGTTAGGGCTTCCCTGGTGGCGCAGTGGTTGAGAGTCCGCCTGCCGATGCACGGGACACGGGTTCGTGCCCCGGTCCGGGAAGATGCCACATGCCGTGGAGCGGTTGGGCCCATGAGCCATGGCCACTGAGCCTGCGCGTCCGGAGCCTGTGCTCCGCAATGGGAGAGGCCACAACAGTGAGAGGCCCGCGTATCACAAAAAAAAAAAAAAAAAAAAAAAAAAAAAAAAAGAGTTGGGTTACCTGGGCTTGGGGTACCTCTCCTCTCCTGTCACATGATCCATCAGGTGTGCAGGCATCACTAGAAGCTTGTTACATCATCCTATGGGAATTAGGCCTCGGGAAATGGCAGGAGAAATCAGTGAGACTGGCTACCGCTACTGCTGTGAAGCCTATCACATAACTTGTCCTGTGTCTGCCCCAGGAGTCTCAGAATTTCCGCCAGCTTCTGTTTAATTGTGGTGGGCTAACTCGTTAGCTGTCGAGGACAAAATCTCGGAACTTCATAGTTCTTGACAGAGCACTCAAAACCCAGTTCATCTCCAAAATATTTCCCCATGGATTTGCCATGTGGACACTAAATACTACCACCACAGCCAATCTTTTGATTAAAGAAAGCTCCTATAAATTTGTAAATATATTATCTCTAAGAGCTGCCGCAGTGAGTCATTAATGCCTAATTGCTAATTGGCTTAGCATCTAGATTGTAAAGCCCTTAGCAAATGCCAGCTGTAACAGAAAATAGGAGGGTCAGTATGGAAAGGAGTTCTAGTGCTAACAAACGCCTTTCCTGGAGTGACTCCATCCTTGAAAACAGCACTTCTTGGTGGCGGAGAGGGGAAGAAGGGAAATGAAGCAGAATATAACTACTTTTTCTCATGCTTCGTTGCATCCTTTAAAATATTTTTTTTTAAAAGCAATTTTAACTTTTAAATATAGAATCATAAAAATGGTAGTGTTTTCAGTACCTTCATTGGTCACTACTCTGCATTTGTTAAATGTGCCATAGTCATTTGTTTCATCCCTTCTTCCCCCACAATGGTGTGTCAACTCCACTGGCAGGAAATATATCTTATTGATTTTTGCATCCTTCCTACCCAATCCCTAACCCTTATCCCTAGCGTCTTCCCTTCTGAGACCTATCACAGAACCTTGCAGATATATCAGAGGTGCTTCTCAAATACTGTGTGAATCGTATATTACTCTGTTAAAAGAAGAAACCACTAGAACTATGAATTTACACTACTCTGTCAACCACCACCAGAAAATCAGAACCTCACAAGCAGTATGAAAAAGGAGCCAAGTAATTCCAGGCTATGTATAACATTTAAAAAATCAAAAGTGTAGAGTTTCCCTGGTGGCGCAGTGGTTAAGAATCCGCCTGACAATACAGAGGACACAGGTTCGAGCCCTGGTCCGGAAAGATCCCACATGCCGCGGAGTAACTAAGCCCGTGCGCCACAACTACTGACCCTGCGCTCTAGAGCCCGCAAGTCACAACTACTGAGCCCACGTGCCACAACTACTGAGGCCCAGGCGCCTAGAGCCCGTGCTCTGCAACATGAGAAGCCACTGCAATGAGAAGCCTGCACACCGCAAAGAGTAGCCCCCACTCGCCACGACTAGAGAAAGGCTGCGTGCCGCAACAAAGACCCAACGCAGCCAAAAATAAATTTATAAAACAAAAAAAAAATCAAAAGTGTAGTATTCACAATGTTGAATTAATTCATTCACATTTTATTAATGTCTATTTAACACTTTTAAATAACCTTGCATTAATCACTTTCTAAACCAGTCCCTGTGAAGGAAAGTATTGCTTCATTGCATGTGTTGCTTTATTTGGATAGCAATTATTTAGTTTCTCTTTCTGGCTTAACCGTGGGCTAGGTTGGGAGGAATTTTTTAAAATGCTAATTCTCTCATTACAGAAGAATTGAAGAGTCAACATACAGAAGTTCAAACTGACACCACAGTGAGATTAGACACTGGCTGTTCAAATAAATAAGATGATGAATGCAAAGCTTTTAGCATGTGGTAGGGACTCTATAAATAGTAGCTATTATAATTTTGCCAAAAAAGTTAATCCCAAGGCTCTCTTTATGTTGAGTTCTAATACATGTTCAAATAAATCCATTTATAAAACTAAATGCTCAAAAGGTTTTTCATTAACCTATTAAATATTTAAAGTAGACTATACTTAAAAGTAGAAGGCATATGAGCTCATGAAGGCAAGGATTTCATGAATTAATCATAGTGAAGATTTTGAAGGAGTATTGATAACTATGCCCTATGCAATTCTGCAGAAATAAATGCATATATTCCTTAAAATATGAATTAAAATATGGCCTACAGGAAGTTACACTGCCCAAAGATTTGAGGTAAGAGGACAAAATTGCTGACTTCCTCATGTAGATCCCTGGGCTACATTGGGGTTTTTGGTCATAATTGTGTGCCACTCGACTTCTATGAAGACTGATGTTCCTGAGCTCTTCGACACTTGCCAAGTATTATATGCACATCTCCAAACTCACGGTGCAATAAAAGTCCCAAAGTAAGCAGAGACACAGTGCAAAGCTTGCTTGCTTTAACTGAATTAATGACTACTTAAATAGTGTAGAAAAAATTATTTTTCTGCCTAAGAATTTTTTTAAACTTTCAGATATCACAACTGGAGGTAAATGCTTGTGTGGTATATTAGTACCCCTTAATTGCTTTCTTAAATTGAGCTGCAGAACATAATTGCTCTCCTGAGACTTATAAGAATTGCCACCAATAGATTCATAAGCTGAACCAAGGCGAGGTAGTGCCCACCCTGACATCACAAACTCCAAAACGGCAAATCAAAGAAATAGGCACCTATGATATCACCCGAATTAAAAGGGTTCACTCCATTTAACAAGAGAAAAATCAGAATTGAGTCATAAAGTTATCCAATCTTTTTCCCTTCCTTCTCAAACATAACTATCTTCACCCACTATCCCATCTATCCCTCCAGAGAAAAATCAACCCCAGGCCAAACTCTCCATTTGTGCTCTGCATCCTGTCCCCTTCTTTTTCCTCTGCACACTAGTTCCTTCAATTATATTTCCTCTTTTCTGTACATTCAAACCCTTCATCCCTTCCAGCTCCCTCCTTCAACCTACAAGTACATTAGAAATACTTTCACATACACTTATTTCTCGCTTCAAGGCAATGTCCTGCACCAACCACACAACCCCCATTTCCAACCCGCTTTCAGGTCCAAACTTAGTAACGTATATACTACATCTACACTTCACTTCACTCTAGAATTTATCATTTGATTTGCCCCACCCTAGATATTGAGATTTCTTTGGAATGATTTTCTGTTTATCACTGCTCTATTTTCAGTCCCAAAATTTAATGGACTTTTAAAGCATTTTCCAGTGAGAATTCTTTTCTTAAGAATCTGCCCACCTTGGCTTCTATCCTTGCATCTTTCCCTTCTTCTGAGCTCCAGTCCTCATGCCTTAAATGCTAGCATTTCTTAGGGAAGCCATTCTTCACACTTTATTCAGATCCTTCACTATGGGTGTTTAATGTTGCCACCCATAACCTACTCCTTCCATATTCTCTCTTGATCCAAGATATCACCATATGCCCCATCACTTAAATTTGAAATTGCAGTTGTTCCTGCAATTTCTCCATTTGCTATTGATTTCTCATTCAGTATGACCCCAAACATAGTGACCCTTCAAGTCAAAAAGACCTGAATCCAAATTCCTGTCCTGCTCTCAAAGAGTTTAGAAGCCTGTGTCTTATGTGAAAGAGAAGCAGGGAAACGCCAGTGGAATTACAACACATGTCAATATGTGGGTACTTACAAAATGAAGTGGGAGCGCAGAAAAAAAAGTGTGCTTTAGTCTGCATAAGCAGGAGGTATTAATGAAAGCTTACCCTGAGAAGGGAGAATTTGAATTGAAACGTGAAGACTGCGAAAGAGTCGGATAAGTGGGGGGAAGAACGAGACAGCAGGGAGAAAAGAAGGAGTAATCAAAGTCAGAGAGGGGAAGGCTAGAACAAGGGGAGGGGAGGAAGCAGCAACTAGACCTGTAGACATAGCACTTATAGCGATGAGCCTAATGGGCCAAGGGTGGTGGCCCTATTGTGGTTGATGGGGACCCATTAAGTATTTCTGAGGATATACCTAATTTGTGTGCCTGAAAATTCTTCACGGCAGCATACAGTTTGGACTGGAGGGAATAAAGACTGGAATGAGAGTCTACTTAGGAGGCTAAGCCTGATCAAGTATTAATTTATTCAACAATATTTGTGCCTACCACTGGAGATACAGAATAGGAATGAGAACATTTGAAGACTGGTGCCTTCTCATTGGCTCTGATTTGTGTAATACTGAAGACCCTGAGATCTCATCAACACTTTGAATAAACATTACATAATTTGATGCTTCTGTCTTTTATTTAGAAGGCGACTGCAGAAGTAAAATGTGAAAAGAGCACGAGAGAGGGAGAAAAGAGAAGAGGGACAATAGGAAAGAATAAACGAAATTACTGTGGGCAAACATGGAATGCAAGGAGAGGGAAAAGATGGAGGAAAATGAGGGAACATATTCTTTTCTAAATGCCTGAAAAACAAACTATTTCCTTCTCCCAAGGCTTGAGAAAATAGAGCCTTAATACAATTTTTGAGTTTGATATGGTTGCTTCCACAAGCCTATGTATTACCGATATTGACACGTTTGAAAATGGTATGTTTTTATTTTACTGGATAGGACAATAAACTCATGTGTTTGCCAGTAGTAATGATTTATCCCTCAGGTTAATTTTGGTTCTCTTTGATGACGACACAATTGCTTGTTTAACCTACAGTTAAAAGGCTTTTAGAAAAAAGTTTTCATGTAGAAAAAATGCCCTATCTTCTAAAAAACATTCAAATTACAAGCGAGAGTGGAAGCTTTATATAAGAAGCCTAAGTGCCATATTAAGTATTAATGTGCTAGACGTACCACATGTGAAGGCATTGCATTAATAGCATCACTTAACCTGAATATTTCATTCCACTACTTTAACCTTGATACCAACAGACTTCATAAGTTCAGCTTTCGTTTTCAATTACCTGTTATGTCCTGCAATGGGGTTATCGTAGACACTGTGAAAACTATTATGACCCCTCAAAGACATAAGGCAATTTTCTTCTCAGCAGGATATTTTGAACAAATTACTGTTTTTAACATGAATAAGCCTATGAATTTTCATTCCCCAGATCTGAATTCATGGAATTCAGCTATAACTTCAATTATAATTATATCATGTCAATAAATTGAGATTAAAAAAATACTACAGAAAGTGAAAGCTTTCTGTCTTTGCCCGATTTTACTTTCTCCGTTTTTCTTTCTCTTTTGGTCTCAAGCCTAGGGAGCAATTTGAAGTGTAATTATTCTGTAGGGTACTTGAGATAGTTCTACTGTTTGAAAAGATGGTGGTGTAGCATCTCACTGCTGTTAGCATTACTACAGCTTGCAGTAATTAAATGCTGTTACAGTTAAGAATTTTATGATTAGCCCCTATTATGGCTCATTGAGCTTAACTTTTGAAATTTTGTACTGAGTCCAAGTCTAAAATGTTTCTTAGTCATAGAATGCATTTAAAAAATTAATTTGGACTTTTTCAGAGCCCTCTTTCTTCTCCACTCTTGGGATACCTTAATGTCCTTTCATGGCATAGTTAGTGGTAAGCCTAAAGGCTCCGGCGCAAAATGAGCAATTTAGCTTCTCTATTTTAATGTAGATACCCTACCCACTTGAGAATGTTCCCAGGCAAGGAGCATCTTTATAAAGTAGCCTTTGGACTCAACTCAGCTGCTAAAACCACAGCTACCAGTACAGGGAGTCAGATACGAGAAGGCCAGCTCTAGAAAGTACAGCTGAAAGAAATCTTCTGGCTGAAAGAAAGGTAATCAAGCTTTGTTCCCCCGCCCCCATAAGCCCTTCATTGCAGTCATAGAAAATATAGTTATTTAAACTCTGACAATATTAGCATGATAATCCAAGTCTCACTTGCTTTTTAATATGTTTATAGGTATAAAATTAGGCCTCTAACAGCGATGGGGACAGGGAGATTGCTGCCACCAAAACTTTTTTTCATATAAATATCAATAACAGAAGAGGTAACATCTTTCCCACTCTTCCTCCACCTCTGCCCCTCCCCCCCACCGTCCCTTAGCCTCTCTCCCAAGACCTATTTAGGGGGTGATGGGATGAAGAGAAGAGAGTGAAGGATATGTAATCAAGTGCAAAATACTCTACTACAGAGAAAAAAAATGGGGTGGAAAAGAAAGTGAAGAGTAGGGAATGGTTAGGAGTTCTAAGAACTTCCCATAAAAACAGGCTCCTACAATGGGGTTTCTGGGGGAGTGGGTGTTGGGAGTGACAATGAAACTGTTATAGACTTAAAAAAAAAATTTTTTTTTAAAGGTTAAGAACCTAACCAAAGAGACAGTGGCCCTTTAGCGTCCCTCACTCTGGCCCTTGAACCAGTTGACCCCCTACACGTCCTCCCAAGAAACAAAGGAGATTTAATAAGCTACCACACGGATGAAACTTGAGGACTTCATGCTAAATAAGATAAGCCAGTTACAAAAACAACAACAAAAAAACTGTCTGGTTCCACCTATATGAGGCACTTAGTCAAAATCATTAAGGCAGAAAGTGTAATGATAGTTACCACAGGCTCAGGGGAGAGGAGAATGAGGAATTTTTTTTTTACTAGGTATAGGGTTTCAGTTTTACAAGATGAAAGAGATACGGGGATGGATGGTAGCCATAGTTGCACAACAATGTGAATATATTTAATACCGGTAAGCTATACACTTAAAAATGGTTAAGATAGTAATTTTTAGGATATGTGTAAGCGATACAAAAACATTGAAACAAATTGTGTCAAATGATTGAAACAAGACAATGTAAATCAACAACGACAGTAAGTGAAGGGCCTTAGGCAGATGAAAGATACCTACAAGTTTCTAAGAGATGTAAAAGTAACTAATTATAGCCTGAAGCATAAACCAATTTACCTTGTGAGACCCCAGCCCAAAGAATGCTTGACAATAGAAACATTCCAAAGGCATGATAAAGCAAAAATAGAAAAAAAGCAAGAGGAGTATAATGCTCTTTAAGAAGGGATATTTCTCAGCTCTTTTGGAAAGTATCCCTAATGAAAAGACTGAAAGGTAAATTCATTACCATGGTATCACATGAACTATAACACATCTCAAAGTTTTGTGAGATACTAGGAAAAAAACATTTGTGTTCATACCTTGGCAGATGTCAGATTGGGACCCCAGGTTCAGCTCCAGAAGCCCACTCTGCTGCAAGTAAGCCTTTGGCCTCTTGGATGGCCTCTGGGACAAGGCACTGCTCCACTGTGCCTCTGAGCAGGTAGAAAAGCGCGTCTTCTACGAGGGGTGAGGCTTACTCCACATGCCTGGTGAGCCAAGCTCTTTATGGACTAGCCTGGGAGGTGGGGCCTCCCATCCCAGGGCACCCAGGTGTTTCTCATCCAGGACTCCCCATAGAGAACACCTGAGATCCCAGATTGGGTTTTTTCTGGGAAGAGTGGTCAGGGCGACCTTGCCTCGGGCCTGATTTCACCATTCTGTTTTGAAAGCTGTATTAACGCTTTCAGGACTATAAGATGTCTGCTTGTACCCAGCAAAGAATAGCATCACCATGTCACACTTCTTTTTATAAGGTTTGTGAAATATGAAATCCCTGTTAAAAGTCCATCTTAACCTGTATTTATATATGATTTCTATTAAAGAGGGAGGGAGGGAAGCAGAGAGTTTGAGAGAGAAAAGAGAAAAAGAGAGAACGACGTAGAGTCCACAAAAGCACTGAATACATTCAAGAACAGTTCCATAGTATTGTTGACCACCAGGAAAACTTGAGCAGCTAGCTCTGTTCATCTTAATTGTGTGGGGAATTAGACCCACCTGGATAGGGATTTAAGCAGCTCGATGAAATTAGATTCCTTCTATCCCACCATCACCCCTGTAATTCATACTAATCAACTTTTTTTCATACTAATCAACTTTCTATTGAAAGATTTAAGAATTCAAACCAGCCGATATTCAGAATCCAAATATTATAAAAATTTCTTTCTTCTGGCTTCAAGATAAAACACTAAATAGTCCTCAGTATGTCATAATTTCATTTCAAATGTGATTTTTAGATATACAGAAGAGTAGTCATTCTTAGAGTGGCGAAAGCACCAAACCAGACTATATTCCAGGACATTCTATATAAACTGTGACAAGAAAACAAGAGAGAAGGATGACACTCTAAAGCACTGTTGAAAATGTCTCAATAATAAAATATCAGAAAAAGAAGTTTATTTTCTTCCCTCACATGTAAAGATAGAAACAGTTCACCAGTTAGGTTTCCCCCAGATCTAAAAGGTCTAGGGCTCTACTCTGTACATAATGGCATTTAACTGAGGGCCCCAGTGAGTTTCCATAGTTACTGTGGAAACCTGAAGTGCTGCTAGAATAGGCTTCACCAAATGAGTCTTCTGGAACATCCTTGTGTTAACCAGTTACAAAACTTTTAGAATTTTACTCAATATCAGAATGATGGTGTTATTTTTGTCAAGACTAATTGCTTAGAAATCTTACAAATAAATGTTTAAGTATTTAATGTAAAAAGCCCAGAAATAAATGGAATCCTTAAACATTTTAGAAAATCTGGTCTGCAAAATTAAATATTGAGCTCTTGAATAGACTAGGGTCATGTAGGGCAAAATATGAGAAAATGAAGAGAATAGCACGTACATTAAGACCCTAGAAGTCAGGGCAAGTATCCTCTTTATAGATATAGAAACACATAAAGAATTATAGTTAGGTCTTCAATAGAATCACATACATGATAGATTCACTCAGTATAAATAGTGAAAAAATAATAATTTTGTGCATGTTTATCTGTATTTAGAAAATGAGATAACTATATCCCAGGATTTAAAAATCAAATGAAAAATACACCTAAACAAAGAAGCCAAAGAAGCATACAATAGCAGTCAAAGGCGGCTTGGTCAAATTCAAAGGGAAGAAAGTTGATATTTATGTATGGTAATGAATATGGCTATGATATTAGGACAATATAATCATTTCAGAGCTGGAATCATGGTATATAGTCTGAGGTCTCGCATTAACAGTGAGTTTAGTCTCGTGTTCTCTGTGGTAATTCTGGGCATTTAAAATGCGCCCGTAATTGTTCAATGGTTTTGCAAGCAACAGGAAGGCCAAAAGCTCTGCCCAAAGTCTCAGTACAGTGGCAGAACTCAACTCTCTTGCAATCAAGCTGAATGTCACACAGTAAAGCTCAAGGTCCCTCTCTTTGGGGCCCTTAAAAGTCAATTCCATAAGCCATTTTTCTTTTGAATATTAGCAAATCTTCATCTTTTTTTTTTTAATTAACTTCTGTGTGTTTTTCTACATGCATAAGTTGACAGTAGACTTTAAAATGTCTTCGAAAATCTAAGGATTTATGCTCTCAGACTCCTTTAAAATTCTGGTAAGACAACCAAACGCCTTAAAATTTGGTGGCGGCTATATTTATAATCGAATTTCTTTCCTTTGTTCCCAAATCAGCCCTCATTCATCTGCAGAACATTGTCTTCTGTGGGTCTTTATCAGCTGCACTCTCACCTTAGTAGAAATTGATCTTTCTCTCTGACTCCATCATAAATTGTTCATACTTATTTTATTGTACAAACCACATCCTTTCCATGCACTTCGAGTCTTTTGCCTGTTTGAGGCTCAGAGCCATACTCTGTCTTCTCCCTGCTCTGTCCTGCCTAGTAGTACCACTACATTTCCCTCCCTCTCTTGTCAACTGGCATCCAGGTAGGCACAGCCAGTGGGAGATTGTGAAGGACCGGAGCATGGGAGGAAAGGAGAAGCCAGGGCATTTCTCCCTCCCTTGTCTTCCTCAGGGGTGGGTGGTGGTCCCCACCGCAGCAGCTGCATCTTCTCTGTAGTAACCTTCATCAAACATCTTCTTCCTCCATGACTTAGCACCTTCCAGACAGTCCTCACCATGAGTGCAGCTCCAGTCAAACTGCCGCAGCTGGGGCTTTGTCACATCACCTCCTTCCTCTCTATTTCCCTTCAGAGTAGTGCTTCTTGTTGTGGCTAAACTCTGGGTTGCCTCACAATTTCATGTTTGGCTTCCCAGCTTTTCCAACATCTTTGTAACCAAGTTTCTTCATTAAAATCCCTCTGTTTGAAATAACAAGAATGGTTTCTGTTTTTGTGACTGTTAACCTGTCTGATATACAGGGTTAGTCCTCTTCTTGGCTGTGAACCCCTGGAGGCCAAGAGCTTTTATAATGTCCTTAGTCTGTCATTCTGCTTCCAGTCTGAACTCCCCTTTAATCTATCTTTTTTTTTTTAAGTCTTTATTGAATTTGTTACAATATTGCTTCTGTTTAATTTTGGGGGGGGGGTTTTGGCCCCGAGGCATGTGGGATCTTAGCTCCCTGACCAGGGATGGAACCGGCACCCCCTGCATTGGAAGGCGAAGTCTTAACCACTGGACTGCCAGGGAAGTCCCCTCTTTAATCTATCTTGACAAAGCTACCTGTATTATTCATATCTTTCTAAACTACAGCTGTAATTAATTCATCATTCTTTTTAGGAATCTCTGAGGGGTCCCCATTGTCTGTGCCATTTTAAAAAAATTTTCTTTTCCTTTGTTTTTTAACCTGTTTTTCAGTGAATTAGAAGCTGACAACATATATTTAATAAAAGAGAAAATATGAATATAAACTCATCATCACCACAGAACAAGTAAATAAGTGGATTACACCAGAAGAAAAGTTGGAAAGGAGACATACAGTTACAAAATTTGTTCTCCAAACATCTTGACAATCATAAGAAGGAGACGCTCAATTAAGTGCCTCTCTTTCAGAGGGCTAGCAAAGTGTTCTGGGCATTTCCATCTGACGGAGATTGCTCACCTTATGAGAAGTGAGGGGAAGTCAAGCCAAAATTTCATGTAAAGAGAGGGTTCAGCAATTAAAAATGTATTTGAAAGTCACAGTTCACTTGGGATTGATGAATTGCCTGTCATTCAAACAATCTTTCGTAACTGCTAGTTGTCTCTAGGATTTTAATAAATGTGAACAGGAGGGAATCAGCTTTGTTCACAGGCATTCTCTAGTGCTATTATGAACAGTTCCATACTCTTTAAAAGCCAAATAAACAGCAGATAAGGCTAACATTACTGGTTGAAATTTTGGAGCAGCTAACTATGACTCATTCCTGAATACATGGTCTTTCCATTTTTTTCTGCTGTGGCCAAAGAAATACCTTCAAGCAAGGCCAGGATATTTCCCCTAAATTAACAGATACAGAAAAAAAAGAGTCCCAGATCTGCTCCAGACATGAACAAATGATTGATCAAGTCCCTTAACATTTTGTTCTACAGTGAGTAGCACAATTATTTAAGTAGGATTTATAAAATTTCCACCAATTCCATAGGAAGTAAGTTTCACTTTTCCTCAGTGAATATCTAATTGAGTAAGAAAGTCCCCTATTGAAATTGCTAGAAAACTTAGTAGGAATACATATTTCTAAACAACCGAAACAAATGATCTGCTCTACGGAGAGTTTTATTTTTTAATATAAATTGATTACAATTTAGAGACTTCTGCCAAATATCATATATTCAGTTTTAGAATAATGGATTTTAATCCATTCTCTCTAATAATTACATTATAGCAAAACCAATTGTGTTGAGTTCACTTCCAACTTGAAAAAATAATAAATAAGAGTATAAGGGAATTTTTAAAATGATAATGCCTAATGTTGATGAGTGTGTGGGAGAAGAACATTTTCATAAACAGCTGGTAGACATGAAATCAATAAAACCACTCTTCTGGGTTATCAATAAATATCAGAATTCTTAATACATGTGTGTACCTTTTGATTAAATAATACCAGTTCTAGGAATTTATTTTAGGGAAATACTTATGGGCATGTACAAAATTTTCTACACAGATGTTCATCACAGCATTGCTTCTAAAACTAAAAAATTGGAAATGACCCAAAAGAAAGTTATTAAATAAATGATCATATATTCCCACAATAGAATATAGTGCAGCTATTAAAAATTGTGTAGTAGAAGAATGTAATCATATTGAAGGACGTTCTAAATATATTATACAAAGAAACCATTGCTAAGGAGACTTCCAGTAAAAGATGGTAATGGTAGATTGAACACATACATTTAGGCTCACTCCTTCCTGAACCCTAAAAGTGACAGTAAAGAGGCTTTTTAAAGGAAAAAACCCCACAGACACAAAGACAGGAATAGAGGAAACAACAACAGCAACATTTCAGATGCTGGAAAGCAGATAGACATGGGGTCACTAACCTGGATACAAGAAAGCTGAGCCCTAAGTCAACAATGGAGAGAACCAATAAGCACCTCGATTTCCATTTTGTTCCAGAACTCATGAAAAACTCAGAAATTGATGGCATCAGGTACTCATGAAAGTAGCCTAAAGGAGGTACTAAACATATAAAGATTGAAAGTTAGATTAAGAGGTAGAAAGGGAAAAAATTTTTATTGACAAAGCAAAATAGGAAAGCAATCAGAGGCTAAACCTCAAGCTCTGTGGGTCAAGAAGTTTTCTCAGAATTCATTTTCTTCCTTTTCTTTTTCCTCTAATAAAAGCTAAAAATGTATATTTTAAAAAAGAAGTAGAAGCAGCCAGACACATAGAGACTCTTCCTGATTCCACGCAGCTAGCAACTACTATTCCCCTACCCAGAAGAGGACTGGAGACTTATTTCCTGGACAGTAGATAGAGCATCTCTGGCACAGATGAGGGTGGGGGAATTATACTGAAGATAGGAATTAAGTCAAAGTTTATATAGCAAACAAAAAATGATCCTAAAGTTATGATCCTAAAGTATGATCCTAAAGCAAACAAAAAATGATCCTAATGATCCTAAAGTTCATATATAATTTCAGGGGACTCCAAATATCCAAAACAATCTTGAAAAAAGAACAAAGTGAAATCATACTTCCAGATTTTTAAAACTTACTACCAAGCTACAGTAATCAACAACAGTGTACTATTGGCATAAAGTAGATATATATTTGTTTCTGGGCTCTCAATAGACTTGAGAGTCCGGAAATAAATACATACATCTTTGGTCAATTGATTTTCAATAAGAGTGCCAAGACCGTTAAATGGAGAAAGGATAGTCTTTTGAACTAATGGTTCTTGTAGAGCTGGATATCTATGTGCAAAAGAATTAATTTGGATCTCATGCCATATATAAAAATTAATTCAAAATGAATGAAACATCTACATGTTCAACAAATCTTGAAGCAACCCTTGGTCATGATTGTAAAATTGTCCCTCCCTGTAGGAAGTGTAGCCACAAATACACTAAGGGACGAAGGAGAAGATATATCTGAGTAACAGAAATCTCTGTGATGCTTGATGTCCCTGCAGACTTCACAATGAGGATGTTTTCAAGTTACTTCAGGCAGGATATATTTCGGGTTTTAAAAAGAGAATGTCTTTCTTCTCTTAGAAACATAGAAACAATGGTGACATAAAACACTGAGCACACATTACTTCTTGTTCATTGTGTAAGCACTGAAACAAAGTTTTTTGACTATGTAGGGTAAAATGAGCCATTCCTCAACTCCAAATGAGAAGTAATAAATCACCAATAACCAAAGTCTCAGTGATTCCTTTTCAAATCAAAATTGACACATAATGATTGTAGTATCAGCATATTAATGATTCCTATATTACTAAGAATATAATTAACTGTGTTATATTAATAATAATAATGATAAGGAAATCCATCATAATATATTTTTAGATCTTATTCTTTCTGGATTAATTTTCTTCCCTTTATTAGGATTTAAACCAAATCCTTATGAATCAAACCTTGCACCAGTGTCATATCAGCAAATTTAACTTAAACAGAAAATTATATTAATTGCTTTGGATCAGATCAAGCATTACATTCTCCCACTTATATATTGTCCTTTGACTTCTCTGACAGTGATGATCTCAATGAGTCCTTTCTGTATATAATAATAGGGCTTGCTCAGCTGAGGTCACAATGCCTCCTAGATCTGTCTGACTGACAGATGAAAGTTTGACATGTGCTTAGGAGGAAATAGACACTTTAATTATCACAGTTACTCACAAGTGCCTTGGACACTCTGTCCCAAAGTTGATGACTATAATAAATGTTGACAGGAGAACTCTGGTCTTTGACTAAAGAGACTCTTACAAAATGGGGAAATCATTTAAAAGCACTACATCCTTCAATCCAAGAGTCTCAAATCATAGATTTTTAAGCTTTCATTTCCTCCTCTAGGCCTGAGAACGATTAAACTGGTAGTGCTGCAAAGGCAATTTAGCCGAGAAAGGATAGTCTTTTCAAGAAATGGTCCTAGAACCATCGAAAATCCAATGCAAAAAACCCTGCAAAACTTCAATTCATTTCTCACACCATATATAAAATTATTAACTCAAATATAGATGATAAACTAAAATGCAATACCTAAAACTTATAAAACCTACAGGAGAAAATATTGTAACTTTGGGAACACCTTCTTAGATACAATATGAAAAGCATAATTCATGGCCTCTTGCCTTCCAAGATGGCCCACACTCTGTCTATGGAGTGTGTATCTCCCTGAATAAACCTTCTTTCACTTTACTATGTCTTGCTCTTGAATTCTTGCTTGCACAAAGCCAAGAACCCACACTTGGCGGCCATCCCAGGGACTCAGACATGACTTGGGATGTGACCATCCTCTCGCACCCCACTCTCTCTCCTGCAACATCTTTTCTGGCACCCAACGCGGGGCCTCAAAGGCCATAATCTCGATCCGCCTATTGGGCTACGGCTCCCCTCTGAAGGGTGGCTGGGACTTATCCTGAGCCACGTAGATTCAAGTAGCCCATTAAGTGGCAGCTGACGTCGCCTGCAGGATCTGGCAGAGACCAGTTCTCTGGCCATGAAGAAGCGCACTGAGGCCAAGGCTTTTCCCCCTCAGTCTTTCTCATTCTCCTATTGCTCTATCTCTTTGGACTTGAAAAGATCCACCCAGACGACCACCAAACATCCAAATTAAGACTGCGCGGCAAGTAATTGACAACTTGGTTGGGTCTAATGAACTCCTGCCAGGGGTCTTATCTGGTGGTGCAGTGGTTGAGAATCTGCCTGCCAATGCAGGGGACACGGGTTCGAGCCCTGGTCTCGGAGGATCCCACATGCCACGGAGCAACTAGGCCTGTGAGCCACAACTACTGAGCCTGTGTGTCTGGAGCCTGTGCTCCGCAGCAGGAGAGGCCGCGATAGTGAGAGGCACGCACACCGCGATGAAGAGTGGCCCCCGCTTGATGCAACTAGAGAAAGCCCTCGCAGAGAAATGAAGACCGAGCACAGCCAAAAATAAAAAAATAAAATAAATAAAAAAATTTTTAAAAGCATAATTCATAAAGAAAGAAATTGATAAATTGGACTTAATCAAAATAAAAAATTTCTGTGTTTTAAAAACCACTGTTAATGGGCTTCCCTGGTGGCGCAGTGGTTGAGAGTCCGCCTGCCGATGCAGGGGACACGGGTTCGTGCCCGTTTCGGGAAGATCCCACATGCCGCAGGGCGGCTGGGCCCGTGAGCCATGGCCGGTGAACCTGTGCGTCCGAAGCCTGTGCTCCGCACCGGGAGAGGCCACAACAGTGAGATGCCTGCATACCGCAAAAAAAAAACCCAAAGAAAACAAACAAAAAAAAACCACTGTTAAGAAAATGAAAATGCAGACTTCCCTGGTGGCACAGTGGTTAAGAATCCGCCTGCCAATGCAGGGGACACGGGTTTGAGCCCTAGTCTGGGAAGATCCCACATGCCATGGAACAACTAAGTCCGTGCACCAAAACTACTGAGCCTGTGCTCTAGAGCCCGTCAGCACAACTACTGAAGCCCACGCTCCTGGAGCCCGTGCTCCGCAACAAGAGAAGCCACCACCATGAGAAGCCCGCGCAACACAACGAAGAGTAGCCCCCGCTCGCCACAACTAGAGAAAGCCCGCACGCAGCAACGACGACCCAATGCAGCCAAAAATAAATGAATAAATAAATAAATTTATTTTTAAAAAAAGGAAAAATGAAAATGCAAGCCACAGACTGGGAGAAAATAATTACAAAACATATAATTAAAGGACTTGTGTATAGAATATATAAAGAACTCAATAATAATGTGCCTAAAAACCCCTAATTTAAATATAGGCAAAAGATTTCAACAGACACTTCAACAAAGGAGATATGTGGATGGCAGATAAACACATGAAAAAATGCTCAACATCATTAGTCATTAGGGAAATGTAAATTAGAACCACAATGAGATACAACTATATATGGACTAGAGTGGATAAAATGAAAAGATTGACTATGAGAAGTTTTGGCAGGAATATGAAGCAATTGGCAGTCTCATACACTGCTAGTGGGAATGTACAATTAAATAACAACTTTAGAAAACATTATGACAGTTTCTTAAAATTTAAACATATGCGTACCGTATAATCCACCCATTCCACTCCTAGGTATTTACCTAAGAGAAGGGAAAGAATACGTTCATACGTAGACTTGTACACGAATGTCCATAGCAGATTTATTTGGAATAGCCAAAAGCTGGAAACAACCAAAATGTCTTTCAACACGTGAGTGGATATACAACTTGTGTGCATTCATACAATGGAATGCAACTCAGTAATTAAAGAAATGAACTATCGATGTTCATACAATTTGGATGAATCTCAAAATATATATATTGAGTGATGAAGACAGACAAAAAGGAACATATACTGTATGATTTAATTTATATAAAATTCTGGGAAACGCAAACTAATATATAGAGACAGAAATCAGATCAGTGGTTGCCTGGAAATGGGAGTTGGGGTAATGCAGAAGGGTCAGGAGGGAGAGATTATAAAGTAAAACTAAGAAACTTTTGGGGGTGATGGATATATTCACTATGTTAATTGAAGTGATTGTTTCACTGGTGTATACATATGTCAAAATTAATCAAATAGCATGCTTTCAATATATGCAATTTATTTTATGTCAATTGCACCTCAATAAAGCTATTAAAAAAAAACTTCAACCCTTGCTAATTGTGCGACTGAGAGTAAGTACTTGACCTGTCTGAAATTTACTTTCTTTATTTGTAAATGACAATAATAATAAAATGCTATGTATCCTCAAGTTTACTGTAAAGCAAAGGAGATGATTGTAAAATGTTTAGCAAATTAAAAGGAGCTATCTGTACAAAATAAAGTATTACTGTTCACATGGTTATTATTACTTTCAAGTAACCTGCATGAACAATCAACAAACCAGTGACTTGTGGTGGGGAAAAGGCATGCAGAAAAATGAGAAAAGCATGAGAAGCAGAGTGTTAAGTTCAAGTACACTGGAATTCTGAAGAGAGCCAGTGGCCACAACCTCTGACTCATGCTATTGACTTTCTGTCCTCAACTGCCCACATTAGCCCTTGACACCTTAGCTCCTTCAGATTCAGACCTATGCTGCACTTTCTTTCACCTTCTTTCTTTTGTCTTTCTCCTAGTTAGAGTGTGGAGAAGGAGTGGCCAGGACAGTCATAACTTGCAAGCAGTGAAACCCAGATGGCAGTTGGGGTCCCCTGTGCCATTCTGAGCCAAGTTAGTTTAACTCAACAACCCTACCTCCATACACACACACACTCCTTCACCATTTCCCTGGCTGGTACAAGTTCAGAGTGCACCTCAAGATTTCTGAAAATTCTCTTGGAGCATCCCTGTTCATGGGTTCTTCTGGTTGCTGGATCCCCACAAGTGGAGACAGTGTTTCTATTTACACTACCTCACCCCAGACATGAAACTCCCATCACTTGTTTTCACTAAATACACATATATAATTATGAGTTTAGTAGATCTTACTGGAGAATTGGAGGTCAACAAGAGTGATCACATTACAGACCATAAAGCCATTATCAACTCGTTCTATCTTCTAATTCTTCCTTGTTCTACAGTTCTAGGAGCTATAAAAACTCCTTTGGTTAGGCAGAACAATTCAGCTGTCTGCTCAGAAGCCTTGAGACCCACCCATGTGCAGGCCTGTGGGCCTTTCTTCTAGCATAGGCATTGATCAAGGAATTTTTCTAGTAAAGATAATTCCCTCCTAAGAGGATTCCGATATTAGCTATTAAGATAATAATTATTTTAAAATACCAACTGTTATTATAACATGTGAAGGCAATTCACAATCAGAAAATCATGTTTCAGAAGAAGGTATGCAAGACTGGTCTTAAGCCAAATTGAAGGATTTGAAATTCTTTGCCTTTTTTTTTTTTAACGAAGTAAGACCCTTTCTTTTCACCAGCTGTATTTCCCCCCTCTCCTACTACTCCATGTACATTTCTCAATTTTCATTATCTTCCTCAGAAAGTATTTAAATGATATTCATAAGTTTCAGGTAAGGAAGGATAACAATTATTTAAGGCGTGATAGGTCCTACAGGTATTTTTAAAGAAAAAATTGTTCTATACCCAAAGAATGAAGCTCTGGTAGAATTGGCTGCAGTGTTTGGTATTTGGGAGGCAAGGTGCCCCTCTTCCATAGGATCTAAGAATATGAGTAGATGAGCAATTTTCTTCTTTGTAGATGTAAAATACACAATGAATCTTAAGCAGCTCTTCATTAGCATCATGTATAAGCCGGATTTACTCAGTGATCGCATAAAAATATAGGTAAATCACATAAAAAGGATTATTGCCATGCCTACTTTCTATATTTAGATAATTGAGATAATATGTCCCATGACTAAAATCAAATAAAAAAATACCCAAACCAAAAAACTACAATCTTCCCTAGGTGCTAGTTGCCAAAGATAGCTCAGCTGAATTCAAGGTGAATGGAGTTCGTATTTATTTATAGAGATAAATACAGTTTTGTATTTAAGACCACATGATCATTTTAGAGCTGGAATCATGGTCTATACTAATCTGAAGTCTGGCATTAGTAATGAATTTGGTCTCACGTTATTTCTTATTTAAAATGTAATTACTCAGTGTGAATGAGCTATATGAAAGTTATATAAACTCCATTTCCCAAATGAAGAAACAATGGTTTCAGATTTAGTGGGAATTTCTCTTGGAGGTGAAATCAAGTTCAACACCATGCCACAGAGACAGAACTTAGAGGTCACTGCCTAAGGCTGTTCCTCTGGATATTTACAAAGCTCCATCCAATTTATTACTATAGTCCATATAAAATTTCTATACTTTTCCTTACACATAAATTAAATTTGCAGACGTAAAACTTCCTTCTAATGATATAATCAAGCTCCTTAAAATTTAGTGGCAGCTGTATTTATAATCAAATTTGCTCTTTTTGTTCCCAAATCAGCCCTCATTCATTTGTAAACACATTGTTCTCTATAGGCCATTATCAGCTGCACTCTCACCCCAGTGGAAATTAATCTTTTTCTTTGGCTCCATCATAAATTGTTCACCCTTATTTTATGGCACAAACCATATCCCTTTACAAGCAGTACCAGTCTTTTGCCTGTTTGAGGCTTAGAGCCATACTCTGTCCTTCTGCTCTGTCAGGCCTACTAGGACCACTACATTTCCCTCCCTCTCTTGTCAACTGGCATCCACATAGGCTCAGCCAGTGGGAGATAGTGAATGGCTGGAGCTTCAGATAATGGGGGAAGCCAGGTATTTCTGGATCCCTTGCTCTGCCTCAGGGGTGGGTGGTGGTCCCATAGCAGCTGCATCTTCTCTGTGGTAACATTTAGTCAAACATTTTCTTCTTTCCTCCATGATTCAGCACCCTCCAGATAGCCCTCGGCCTGGGTGTAACTCCAGTCAAAATCTCCTACTTTCTAGGCTCTAGCATCCCCATCAATATATGAGTCTCTGATTACACAGTCCTGAACACTGAACAAATGGAAATCCCTAAAAATGAATGTTCAACATTAATATCAGTAGTTAATAGCTATATTCTTGATATGGTATGATGAGAATGGTAATTTTCACCTGTGGTTTTCCTCCCCAAAACCTACAACCCCAGTCCAATCATGAGAAAAACACCATATAAAACGACATCAGGGCTTCCCTGGTGGCGCAGTGGTTGAGAGTCCGCCTGCCGATGCAGGGGACACGAGTTCGTGCCCCAGTCCGGGAGGATCCCACATGCCGCGGAGCGGCTGGGTCCGTGAGCCATGGCCGCTGAGCCTGCGCATCCAGAGCCTGTGCTCTGCAACGTGAGAGACCACAACAGTGAGAGGCCCGCGTACCACAACAACAACAAAAAAAACCCACATCAGAGGACATTCTTCAAAATACTTGACCAGTACTCTTTCAGATGAATGTTCAAGATATTTTCTCTAAAGCCTTTAGTAACTCTTGTAATATCCACCATTTTATTCCTTAAAAACAGTGAGACTATGTAATGAAGTCTTCATTGTAATGAACATTGGAATACGCATTAAAGATACTACACTTTGGGACTTCCCTGGTGGTGCAGCGGTTAAGAATCCACCTGCCAATGCAGGGGACATGGGTTCGAGCCCTGGTCCAGGAAGATCCCATGTGCGGCGGAGCAACTAAGCCCGTGTGCCACAACTACTGAAGCCGGCGCGCCTAGAGCCTGTGCTTCGCAACAAGAGAAGCCACCGCCATGAGAAACCCACGCACAACAGCGAAGAGTAGCCCCTGCTTGGCGCAACTAGAGAAAGCCTGCGCACAGCAACGAAGACCCAATGCAGCCAAATATCTAAATAAAATTAATTAATTAATTATTTTTAAAGACACTACACTTAATATCTTACAGCCTTATTGATTTATACCTCATTAATTCATATATAGTATGTTCATATCTATGTAACATACATAATTCATATCTGTATATGTTTTGGGATAGGACTACTTTGTGTCTGCTTTCAAATGCAAAATAGAATAGCTTAAGTCGTTCAATTCCAGCATAACACAAATATAATAAAATAATATAAAATTAAACTTTTAAATGAAAATAATATATATATTTTATTTTACACTGTTTTCCCTAAATTTAATTTCCCTGAAATTACAACTTCCAAACTATTCAAAAAACAACTGCACATATTATTTCCATGTCTCTACTCCCCAGTCATTTCCTAACTTTTAAAACCCAAGATGGAAGCCACAGTCTTTTATAACCTGATCTTGGAAGTGACATACTACCACTTCTGCCATATGCTCTGGTCACACAGTCCAACCCTGATATAATGCGGGAGGGACTACAAGAGGCAGGGATCACTTGGGGTCACCTTGGAAGCTGATTACTCCTGTACAATCAGCTGTTAATATCAGACGCTTTCTTCTCCCTAATTAAACCCCAGCACCCTGTATCTATTTGTAGTAACTTATATGAATGAATATTTGTTCTATAACTGTTAAGAAAAGGAGACTCTTTTGATGGAGAAGGGATTGGAGGGAAAGAAGGGAAAACTGGAAGAAATGGTTTGGCTTCTTTGGTTGATTTAGATCCTTGGACTGAGTGTGGCGCACTGTGATTGAAGGGGCACAGGCTAAAACCTGAAGAATCCATTTTTAAGAAAAACTGCAGTTTCAAGAGAAGGTAAAGCCTAGAATATGAAAGAATTCCTAGAGTTTTTGTGAAACTGTACAAAATTGCATTGAGGTTCAACTGACAAACCATAGAAGTCTGATAAAGAGCGGACTCGCCTTGTAGGACTAGGACCCCTCTAGCCCCTAAGCTTCTAGGGTAAGAAGACTTGGCATTCTGTGTGATTCTCCCTCTAGGGACTCCCAGAAATCGTTCCCACAGTGATCCACAGCTAAGTTCCTGCTTAGGCAGGTGAGGAAGAGATAAGATACCATAACAAGAACATAAATGCAAATGTGAATTGATTTTGTAGATGCAGGTTGGTAAGGCCAGGCCATTCCAATCTCTGTCTTGGGATTCTCACTTACTTTATAAAATTCCAGATATGTATACAGTTGTCTCTCAAATATGTTTCTTTTGTCTCATCCTGTCTTCTGAATCTCAAAGCAGCATATTCAAAAGTCTACCGGACGTTTGTACCTACTTCCCAGAAGCCCCTCAAATACATGACAAGAACCACTATGTGCTCCTCTTCCCCACATTGCTATTTCTATTAATGGTACCATCATTCTCCTGATTAATTTGAAACCTTGAATACATTATTATCCCTTTCCACCCAAACTCCCTTGGATCTATGAGGGTGATTCTGGTTGTTTAACTGTTTCTCAAACTGTCTTAAACAATAAGGAAATTATTACCTTGTGCAACTGCAAGTACAGGGGCAGTATGGAGGAAAGGGAGGGACAGGAGAGTAGAACCTAATCCACAGCCCAATGATATCAACAAGGACTTAGGTTCTTTCAACCTCTGTGCTCTATTGTTTCATCCTAAGTCTAATTTTCTTTGTGGACAAAGATTCTTAATGTGAAAATTAAAACACTAGTCCTTGTTCTAGCAGGAGGAAGAAAGCATGTTCTCATTGAAAATAAATTCTTCCCTTCTATCTGACTGAGCCAATTTCACTCACAAGCCTGCCTCTGGGGTCTAAAGAGTTGCCAGGTGAAAGCTATTCATTACTTATTCGTTACTTAAACTAACAAGAATCCATTCCAGGAGGAAGGCAGATAGAGTCATATTCCCTCAAGTCATGTGAGCAATGTCTGGGATACCGAAGCAAAGTCATGTTTCTATCAGGACGAAGACAGTAAGGGTGCCAAGTCAAACAGTGATCAACAGGATGACATATCATAGATTACTCACACTGCTTCCCTAAAATACAAATCTGATCATGTCATTATGGTTCTCTTTGTCTTACAAAATAACAGCTAAATGCTTTTAACACTAAATTCATAGTTCCCTATAATTTGGTCCCAACACAGCCTTAAAACATGTATACTCTTTACACTCCAACCAGACCATGTCACTCACTATTCTCCATGTGCTTTGCTCCATCTCACGTGCTTGTCTTTGTGGGCATTAAGGTTTCCACCTGGAAATTCCACCAACCCCTATTTCAATCAGTCAGCTAAACTACTGCTTCTACTTCTAGGAAAATTGTTCTCAAAAGTAGTTAGATATTATAATCATG
The DNA here is from genome assembly GCF_964374135.1 of Grampus griseus. Classification (NCBI taxonomy): domain Eukaryota; kingdom Metazoa; phylum Chordata; class Mammalia; order Artiodactyla; family Delphinidae; genus Grampus; species Grampus griseus. The sequence goes on from NC_139003.1 coordinate 38,603,522, forward strand.
TGGGGAGATTTTTTAAATTACTTATGCCTGCCTGGGACCCTTTCCCAGAGTTTCTGATTAAATTGATCTGGGGGAGGGCACAGCCATTGTTTTTTGTTGTTTAGACCTTTTCAGGTGATTCTAATGTTCAGCCAAGATTGAGGACTACTGTTCCGAAGAGTGGCTCGTTCTTTCACGTCTGCAGCTGAAAGTAAATCTCTGCTGCTCCTGAACTTCCACAGCACTTTTCATTTCTCTCTTACTGACTGTGACTGTGGTTAGATATGTGCCCGAATCAAAACCTCTCCCAGATTGGCTGTTCTTTGGGGACAAGGTCCATACCATATTACCTACCACAGTGCCTAACATTTAATAGGTAATAATAATTGATTCATGAAAACATAAAGTATATAAACTTAGAGATAAAAATATTTAGAATAAAATATACTTTTCAAAACTATAATAAAGATGTACGTTGTGTAATGAGCGCTAGTTTTATCAGACTGTCAGAAATTCTGAATTGCTTATCACCACCTCTGGGACCCTGCCAAACAATGATAAAAAGAAGAAAGGAAGCTTAACTATGATATACACAAATTAAGTCTTGCTAAACTGTTGTCAAATTTTATAGGATACACATGTCCAAAAGGACTTTTAAAAGGACTTTTAACACTTCAAACCATTGGAACCAGTTCTCATCAGGATACATGTATCAATCTAGACTTAATTTTGGAAAGAAACATGCAATGATTCTTAAACGAATACAATGCATTGAATGATTACTCTGTGCTCAGTTCTTTGCTGAGCTCTTTTCAAACATTATCTCATTTAATTCTCAGAACAATCTTATGAGGGAGGTACTATCATTGCTTAGTTTACACATGAAGAAATTAAGGAGTTGAGAAACTTGCCTAGGGTTACACAGCTGGTAAAAAGCAGCATTGAGATTCAAACCTAAGTCTGTCTGATTCCAGGCTCCAAAGCCTGCCTTCATGATTGGAGTATGTTACTTACTATCCAGAATTCTTCAAGTAAAAAGCAAGCTCTTGGGCTTCCCTGGTGGCGCAGTGGTTGGGAGTCCGCCTGCCGATGCAGGGGACGCGGGTTCGTGCCCCGGTCCGGGAGGATACCACGTGCCACAGAGCGGCTGCGCCCGTGGGCCATGGCCGCTGGGCCTGCGCATCCGGAGACTGTTGCTCCGCGTCGGGAGAGGCCACGGCGGTGGGAGGCCCGCGTACAGCAAAAAAAAAAAAAAAAAGCAAGCTCTTCCCAGACAACTTATCAATCATTTGTTTCAAAATAACTCACTTTGGTAAAGCAAATTAATTATCTCTATTACGAATGACTTCTTAAAGCAAAAACTTGATATCCAATAACTTTGGAATCTAGGAAAAATGATGCCAGAATCCAATCTCCACTCTAGAGACTCTTCCTTTCCCGAAATGTAATTGTGACAGTGCAATGACAGAACCTGTGAGAATAAAGGATGGAGCCTTCAAGAATCTTCTATCAAAAAAGTAATACTCAGAAAAGAGCTGACAGAAACTATCACTCTTAATATTGGTAATTCTATTTAGGGTTAGTTTGCACCAGTAAAGTTCTCCAGATTTCAAAAGGGGGAAAGCTTATTGAACTTTCATTTAATATATATTTGAAATAAAAATAACTCAGGTTCAGGTGATAGCTCTGTGCCACCAAAAAACAAAACTCTTTTTACATAATAACCTTGCTATATGAGATTCATGAACTCCATTCTCTCCGGTAACCACAAGCATGTTTAGATAATTGATCGTGTGTCCTGCCCTTGGGTTCCTACTGACTGTCAATTAAGTTTGTTCTTAATGTCACTGCATGGAAATCGCTATAAGCAAAGACAGATGACACTGCTGCTTCAAGGTGATAGGATTTGAAAAACATCATGACAATTGCTTCTGACAACTCACAGCAGAGTATTCAGATGTAAATTCCACTTTACATCAACGATGTAATATTTACCTTTGACAGTCCTGATTGCCTATTAGGAGGTCCTTTTTAGAGATTAGGTTGAATAAAATGCTGTTTTTTAATTTTTTAAAATTAAAATTCTCATAATTAAGAATGGCAACAATTAATTACTTCATTGAAGTGGAGGTTTTTTTGTTTTTCTTTTTGTTTTTTTGCTTGTTTTTGCTTTTGTTTTTTTGAGAAAGTAAACTTATTTGAAAGAAACAGAATGATGGTGAAAGCCACATTTGTGTATTTGGATTTAAGGATACTAAAGGTAGTGGCCTCTTCATTTTTTTTTTATTGAGTTGCTGCCTTATTAATGTGATGTATCAGTCATGATGTTTCCTGTTTCAAGTGACTGAATCACCAAGTGAACCAGCTAAAATGGACAATGGGAAATTTATTGGCTCATATAACCCATCTGCTGAAAAGGCAGATGTGGACCTGACCTCTGGACCTGAAACGAAGGACTCAGACCTCTTTAGTTGGATGTTCTCCCTCTCAAATCTTTCTATCATTTTCCTTCCCTCAAATTATCTTCTCCATGTGGCAAAAACAACAACAAAAACAAAAACATAGCCCTGGGTTTATCTGACTCATGCTCCCAGAGCTTATGACTAAAGGGAAAAGGCTCTCTTTTCGCATCTTGACCTTGAAAAGTCCCCATAAAGGAATTGTATTGTCCCAACTTGGATCACCTGCTTGGATCAGTCACATGGACAAGAGGTGAAAAATTCTGTTAGACCCCCACTCCCTCAAGGTCAATGCCTACCACAATACCTGGGGCATTCATTTCTGCTGTAGAAGAGGAATAGATCTAGATAAATACAAACAAGAGATATTCCATAGAGCAAAGATGACTTGGACAGTGTAAAAACAGTCTTAACATATTATTGCTTATGATAATAGTGAACAATCATTAATGTTAGTAGTAAGTTTTTTTTTTGGTAACCGTACTGAATTGGTTTGAATCATCCACAAGGTTACTCTTTCCCACCTTCAAAGATCACTGCTTTTAGGTGAGCTAAAAGAAATACAGGATCTTTAGTTTTCCCTTTTTGTAGATAATTTGTACCCAACATTGTCATTGGCCTAATTAGAATTGTTTTCCAACCAACAGGGAAAAACTACAATCTTAACAACATTATAATGGTAACTTTTCCATCCATGAGGTGCCACATTAAACATTTAAAGATATTCTTTGTACAGATTGCAGCCAGGTTGCATGTGTTAAACTATTGCTCAGGCAAGTACACGTGTTTGGGATGATTATGCAGTTTTCCCTATTTATTTTTGAAGTGTTACATTAAAGTTTAAACCAAGATTTATCATTGAATATAGATACCCCATGCATAGCAAACAGCAGTTCCCTCTTCAACCTGGTTGTTGAGTGTTAAACAAGTTCAGCTTTCAAAACCAGCTGTTTAGTATTTAAAGACAAAGCTAGCCAAATTAAACATCACAGAGTTTGAAATGAATATAACTCACACTGGCTAAGAGCTTGAGGAGTGAAAATCCATCGAATAGTTAATAGGAGAATCACATAAGTTATTCATGATAAAATGGAGGGTCTACTTTCATTATATTTCTATATCCTAGCATTTCTAATGCTGATTCTTCTAATGTGAACTTTCTGGGTAGCTGGATTCTGCAATAATTTTTGAATTCATTGACATAGTTCATGAATTACACGTAAAAGAAAAGTAAAAAAAGAAATTCAAAATTGAGATAATTAATTGCCAAAATATTCTATTTCATCCTTCACTAAACCTGCCAAATCACCTGTTATTTATTCTCAGCATGTAAGCCTTGCAAAATTCAGCTTGGCTCATTAGAAAATCAAGCTGGAAAGAAACAGGAGGTACCTGGGTGGGCCTTCAGGGAAGGTAAGTGAATAGTTATTCCTATCCCGCTCAAGGGATGTTTTGGAAGTGCAGGTAATCATGCAAGCTCTCGATGCAAGGGAACACAGAGGACTCAGGATTGACCCAGGAAAGTGCTATCCAAATGTGAATCTGAACTTAACAGCTGCAACCTGCCTCCCAAGCTCCAGACCCATTTATTCAACTGCTTACTTCTTTCACCAAGTATATATACTAAGTATGTGCCAAGAGGATAGGTGGTGAGGAAAACAGACATGCATGATGCTGACAGTCTAGCTGAGGCACCACAGATGAATCAAATAGTCACACAAATGTGAACGCTTTGAAAGAAAACAAAACAAAACAGGATACTGGAGGAATACTGCGCAAAAGCAGCTGGGACAGGGTGGTCCTACAGGGAAACGTTCCCTGAGGAAGTGCCTCAAGCTGAGAACCAAAGGATGAGGGAGGAGTCCCAAGGCGGAAGTGGAAAGGACAAGAAAGATCATATTAATGTTAAATCTTCCAGTAACAACATTAAAAAAAAACAGGCAAAATTAATAATGTTTTATTTAACACAATGTACCAAAATCATTTCAGTCTGTAACCAGTATTAAATATTATTAATGAGATATTTTATGTTCTCTTTTTGTATTAAGTTGTCAAAGTGTATTTTACACGTACAGCATGTCCCAATTCAGACGAGCCATAGTCCAGGTGCTCAGTAGCTTCATGTGACTAGTGGCTACCATCTTGAACAACACAGCCCTTGACAAAAAAAACACAGAATTATAACCTGTGCCAAGTGCTCAGGAGATCAAGGCCAGAGGGTGCAAAGGTGAGGAAAGCTAATATAAATTGGAGAAACTGAGAAAGTCTCTTTGAAAAAATAACATTTAAGATGAAATCCAAAGTATGGCTGAGTATTAAGCTGGACAAGTAGGCACAAACGTTTCCCTTGAAGAGGGAGAAACACGTGCAAAGCTCTGAGAAAGAGCCCAGTGCATTAGAGAACCCAAGGGAAGGCTGGCCAGGCAGGGATGCATCTGAAGAGGGAAGATCATGGGGAGCCTCAGGGGTCACCAAAGAGATTTAGATCATCTACCACATTCCGATGGAAGCCAGAAAAGGGATTTTAGGAAGTTAACATTCCCTTCATCTACCCTCTCTCCATCCACCCCTGATACACTGAAACCGTGGGTAATTATTAGCCAAATCCATATCACCTGTCTTCACTAATCAAGTTATTTTTTTTAATCTGATCCCTGTTCATATCTCTGCACTCATTTTCTTTTCTTTGTTTTTAATATAAATTTATTTATTTATTTATTTTTGTCTGCGTTGGGTCTTCGTTGCTGTGAACCAGCTTTCTCCAGTTGTGGCGAGCAGGGGCTATCCTTCATTGCGGTGCTTGGGCTTCTCATTGCGGTGGCTTGTCTTTGTTGTGAAGCATGGGCTCTAGGCGCGTGGGCTTCAGTAGTTGTGGCACACAAACTCAGTAGTTGTGGCTCACTGGCTCTAGAGTGCAGGCTCAGTAGTTGTGGCGCAGGGGCTTAGTTGCTCCATGGAATAATCAAGGTTGTTTTAAGACTTGCATGTCCTCCAGGTGGTGTAGCCTAAACAATAAAATGTTTGCCAGAGCTGTTTTCCAAGAACTTGGAATCAGCTGTGTCTAGTTCAAGTTGAGCTGGTTAAGACTGGATAGGACCACTGACCTTCCAAGTAGGATTGAGCAAGGGTCCACTCGGTGATCCTTTGACCTCAGAGAGCCAAAAGCTCCGCCCTCAGATATTCCTAAACACCTCCACTTTGAATACGCAGAGGCCCGTAGCTTAGTTACACTTGTGCAGAATGATGATTACCGCACATTTTTCCAATCACATTTCCCCACGCTCCCCGTGCTTTCCACGCCTGCCCTGCTGCTTTATTCTTTATCCCATAAGTACCCTGAGCCCCTTACTTTTGGGGAGGCAGATCTGAGACTAGTTCTCCTGTATCCTTGCTTGGCTGCCTTGTGAGTAAACCCTTACTTTTCTGTAAACCTCGTTGTCTCAGTGTTTTGGCTTGCTGTGCGTCAGGCAAAAAGAACCTGGTTTGTTAACAACACCGCCTCCACAAGCAGAATCAGGTCTCTCTCCTCTGGCCTCCCATCGCACAGGGTAGACCAGGGTAAGGGCAATTGGCTTGGTGATGTGTTAATGTCTGTCTTCCTCACTCATCTCAGACTTGCTTGAGACAAGAATGGCAGTTTTCCCCCTTGATTTCTCCAGTATCTAGCACAATGACTGACACAAAGTAGGTACTTAATATACTTTTTAAGATAGAAAAGAAGGGAATAAAGGGGATTGGAAAAGAAGGCCTGGAGAATAAAGTAGAGCCAGGTGGGTAGCAATATTGAAAAGTGGCCTCTAGGTAGTGCCTAGGGTGTTGGGTGTTGTCCAGAAGAATAGCTCCTCCCTTACTTTGTCCAGAGTGGAGGGTTCACAAACTTATCAGTGGAGCAGCCCTTTGCAAGTCTTCAACTGAAGAGACCTGGGCAAGGAAACTGCCCAATTCCTTTTTAAGCATCCCTTTTAAGAACGGTTATACAATTATGCAGACTAGGCTGAAAGACAGGTCATGAGTAAAAGCAGGCTCCCTTTCAGCGAACATTCAGATGCCCAGGGCTCACCTCAATCACTAAGATATTGGTTCCAACTCCACCTACTGCCTATCTGTCCTGATTAGTCAGGATGAGCTCAATTCAGGCAGCAGCTGCAGATAAAATCAATAATGATGCCAGCCGGAATGGACTGAAGAAGGTTTGGGTTAGTAGTAAGGGCACATGCATGCATAGTTGTCTCTTTCTCTCTTTCTTTGTCTCCTTCTCTCCGTCCCCTCCTCTCTTCCTTCCTTATCTTTCTGATAGTCAAAGGCGACAAGAATGCATTTAAAGGAAAATATTGCAGCAAGACTATGTATACAACTATCCAGAACAGATACATTTGATCAGTTCCTATACACAACCAGCTAATTCATCTCCACAACTAAACTAAGAAGGAGAGAAGATTTTGCAATAGAAAGACTTGATTCTGGAACAAGCTTTTAAATGTTTAGTGATATGGATCATGTACATTTCATATATTCAGACTAAATAGGATTGGTTTTGGGAACTTCATTTTCTCTACATATGAGGCAACCTTGATGATAATCATAAAATATGGTTGACACAGTTCAAAAGACCTAGAGTTGACCTACTATTTTGAAACATGGTCTCCTTCCACAAGCAAAATTAATTTTTTCAGAATATAATATGCAATAAAGCATCATAGTATATATAATGAATACATGATGTCACTACTGAATTAACTCCCAAGGGCATAGTAAAGATTTATAATTAGATCTTCATTTTAATAACGAGAAACTAAAAGTATTAGATTACTTGAGTTTGAAATTTAAACAATGAATTTTTGAAACGATGACAACCTTGTTTCTATACTGTCCCTTCAGATCATGACTGGCTAGACTGCAGTGTTTAAGCAGCATTTTCTTGACTGTACATAATAATTTGTTTACTTCTCTTATGTATCTAATTTTTCATTACTGTGCCAGTCTCACTTTTTAAGTTTAGTATGTAATTTCAAAGCAGAAAATCAACTCTAGTTTTTATATTAATTATGGGAATTATCCAGTTTCTTTTTAAGCATTGACAGGGCCTGGAATATGCTAAACCTTTGGCTGAGTCCCCATTGACTTTGATTGTAATGAAAGGCTGTGGTTTTCCCGGGGTAGGTAATTATATAGCCACCTTTTGTCCATGAAACTAAAAACAGAAAGAAATGTGTTTGAACGAATGTAAGGGCAGGGTGATAACTTCCTGTAAATACATTATTTTCTGCATTCTGTTAATGGAATATTAGATGAGTTAGACATATGTCCCTTTGAATGTTTATTTTCTCCATCCCTTTAAAAATATTTTGAATCTAAATTCTGACGTGAACTAGATGAGCTGAATTATACTCTCCAGTCTTATTTGTCAGTTTCCATTTTCATTTTTTAAAAATATTTTTGCTAAAAAAAAATCTAATACATACTACTTAAGAACAAAGAGAAGTTCCCAGGGTGGTCAGAAGTGTGTTCAGCATCCTCTCAGGTGTTACCAAGCATGGAATATTACTGTTTTTTTTTTTATTGACAGCCCTCTTCACCCAGCACCTATTTGTATTTCATCAAAAAAAGAATATAGGGGGCTTCTCTGGTAGCGCAGTGGTTGAGAGTCCCCCTGCCGTTGCAGGGAACACGGGTTCGTGCCCCGGTCCGGGAAGATCCCACATGCCGTGGAGCGGCTAGGCCCGTGAGCCATGGCCGCTGAGCCTGCGCGTCCGGAGCCTGTGCTCCGCCACGGGAGAGCCCACAACAGCGAGAGGCTCGCGTACCGCAAAAAAAAAAAGAAAAAAAAGAAAAAAGAATATAGGGCTTCCCTGGTGACACAGTGGTTGAGAGTCCGCCTGCCGATGCAGGGTACACGGGTTTGTGCCCCGGTCCGGGAGGATCCCACATGCCACTGAGCGGCTGGGCCCGTGAGCCACGGCCGCTGAGCCTGCACGTCCGGAGCCTGTGCTCCGCAGCAGGAGCGGCCACAACAGTAAGAGGCCCACGTTCTGCAAAAAATAAAAACAAAAAAAAAAAACACAAAAAACAACAACAACAACAAAAGAATATATATATTTACTGCTACTTTTGCTGATATAGCAGTGTAATGGATGAGAAAGATAAATGAAAGTGTGTGGAAATATATGCCTTCACATATGTGTTTAAATGCAAGCAACGCACCCTTTTCTGGCGATTGTTTTGCCAGCAGCCTATACTAGTGCTCCTATACTGCTCCTATACCAGTGCTATTCATGAAGGGAAACTTGAACATCAACACTTCACCCAAGGAGCCTTCAAATGACTAAGAGTTATTTTAAAGGACTAGTAGGACTTGAAATACAATCTAACCCCAACTTCTTGAATCATACTTAAACCACAGCAAATAAGAAATTATTCTTTCAAAGAAATTGGCAAAGGAATAGGACACTGTTTCTCCATTAGCAACTTATTCTGATTTGTAATGGTGAAAGTGCTCAAGAAATTCTTCTCTGTCACTTATTCCAAAACCTCATACCTTAATGTAAACTCAAGTTCCATTCATGACCTGTGCGTGAAATGAAAACAACCAGCCATTATCCTCTGCAAAGCAGCACTTTTATATTTGAAGTCAACAGTTCAATTCAATCCAGCCCTCTCATCTGCATCTCGAATGCGAACAGATTCCATGGATTTTATTGGCCAATTATTTTTCTCTATAAATAGTAAATATCCCTCTTTAAATTTTAAGGGGAGACGCTGTCTCATTATCCTCTGGGCAGTATTCAAATACTGAAAGTGTTACTATAAGGCTCTTACTTGTTAAACAGGTGGCATTTTTCTCCCCACTTCTTGGTTTTTCCTTGAAGTTAAAGTCCTGGTAGCTTATTTTTCATCTCATAGACAAGTATGGCTGTCCTTGCACAATGGTTTAGGTACCTGGAGGCCTAAGTGGTTTGTAAGCCTGCCCCTAGACACAGGAGATGAATGTTGATTATGGCCACATCATAGTTCTTCTAGCTATGACTGGTCTGGACATGGGCACATGACACATCTCTTATCAATGAAGGGAGTTCTTTGTGGGGATTTCTGGCATAGGTTTCCCACTCTGGTTTATTGGGATAGAGAGAGAGGGAAAGAGGAAATGGAAATTGGATAATTCCCATAATTAATATAAAAACTAGAGTTGATTTTCTGCTTTGAAATTACATATTAAATTAAAAAGTGAGACTGGCACAGTAATGACAAATTAGACACATAAGAGAAGCAAACAAATTTTTATGTACAGTCAGGAAAATGCTACTTAAACATTGCAATCTAGCCAGTCATGATCTGAAGGGACAGTATAGAAACGAGGCTGTCATCGTTTCAGAAATTCATTGTTTAAATTTCAAAATCAAGTGATCTAATACTTTTAGTTTCTCTAGCCTCTGAACTTCATTATTAAAATGAAGCTCTAATTATAAATCTTTACTATGCCTTGGGAGTTAATTCAGTAGTCTATATTCTATTAATTTGCAGTTGATAGATGCATAAAATTTAATCTCCTCAGTATTATCTTTCCACACAATTTTTGCAAGTGCATCAAAGAATTATTTCAATATCCTTAGAGAATGACCACGTATGCATCTTTTGAGAGCACAATTCTACTTAGTAGATGGAAGCTGAGAGGCATTTCAATACTTCTTACTGTTCAAATATTGTCAAATAGAATTTTAATTGATCTTAAATATTGTCTTTCATTAGTGCTTTATTTTGTAGTTTCAAGAAATGGATCCTTTTCTTTGTGAGGCTTAGGCATTTTTAAAAATATTGAAGTAGGCATCCTGTGACTATTGGGAGCCAAGGAAGTATTCTCAAAAATACTTGGGTCGGGCTTCCCTGGTGGCACAGTGGTTGAGAGTCCGCCTGCCGATGCAGGGGACATGGGTTCGTGCCCCGGTCTGCGAGGATCCCACATGCCGCAGAGCAACTAGGCCCGTGAGCCACAACTACTGAGCCTGCGCATCTGGAGCCTGTGCTCTGCAGCGGGAGAGGCCACAACAGTGGGAGGCCCGCACACCGCGATGAAGAGTGGTCCCCGCTTGCCGCAGCTAGAGAAAGCCCTCACACAGAAACGAAGACCCAACACAGCCATAAATAAATAAATTTAAATCATATGGGCTTCTAAGAAGACCTCTGCTTAAAAAAAAAATACTTGGGCTGTCTCAGTGGCTTCAATGTTGCATCCAAAGATTCCTGCCAGTAGTCACCATAACCCTCAGGTGCTGCAGACCAATGGGAGTCTCCTGCTGGAGAAGAGAGTGTCTGTGAGTGGCAGACAGCCTTGGGCACATAGGTGGGATGTTGTGGGACTGACATATGTGGAACATTTCCACTTTTACTGAAGACTTCTAGAGTAGCGTTCCCCAGCATTTTTGGCACCAGGGACCAGTTTCATGGAAGACAGTTTTTCCATGGATGGGGTGTGGGAGGGGATGGTTCAGGGGGGGTAATGCAAGCAATGGGGAGCAGCAGATGAATCTTCACTCACTTGCCGCTCCCACCCTGCTTACCTCCTGCTGTGCGGCCTGGTTCCTAACAAGCCGGGTACCACCGGTACCAGTTCTCGGCCCCTAGGGGTTGGGGACCCCTGTTATAGAAGACAAGAGTATGCCAGATACAGACTATTATTAGAGACTGAATAACATTCAGACACTAGTTTGGTCTTTGTTGAAATATTGGTCTGTGGAAATACATGTTTGCATTAACATTTTGGCCTTTTTATAGCCACCAAGAAAATCTTTACGTTATTTGGAAGCAAAATAGTGTGTGAGAGAAGGCCAGGCTCAGTCAGGCAGTCTTGGATTCCCAGTTCCTTTACTTCCAAGCTGTGTTGTTTTGGTCAAGTTATTCAATCTCTTCACCACCCAGTTTCCCTGTATGTTAAATACCCATCTCAGAAGGCACTTGTGAGGATGGAAAGTGAGAGGGTGCCTGGATACCTGGGACAACTTGAGGTACTCCAGAAATATTCCTTTAAATCACACACTGGAAGTATAGCCACAATGCCGTCATGTTTATTACTATTTATCTTCACTTTGAATTTAACTTGTCTTTTATTATAGCAAAGACTTTTTATAAACTAGAGAGCTTCAGGCTGCAAGTAATGCAAAACCTAAAACAAAATATATTATTATCTTATGTAACAAGAAATATGGGGGGATTTCAGGGATCAGTTAATTCAGCAATGTAATGATGTTATCAAGGATTTGTTTTCTTTCTGGTTTTCTGCTCTGATCGCTAGCATGTTAAATTTGGTGCATGTCCAACAAGACAATACCAATGTGTAATCCCACCAAGAGGTAGCAAATTAATAGAATATAGAATACATGTTTCTACCTCTAGGATGTATTCTTGGAAATTTATTATGCACATAGGTTATTAACTCAAAAGAACCTCTGAGATACTGAGAACTGGGCTTTATATAGAGTATCTCATTGCAAATGCACAACAATCCTATTAAGTATTATTGGTATTGTTGGTCTTCACTCTGCAGATGAAGAATTTGAGTTGTTGGTAAGTTTTTATTTTTGTGGTACGCAGGCCTCTCACTGTTGTGGCCTCTCCCATTGCGGAGCACAGGCTCCGGACGCACAGGCTCAGTGGCCATGGCTCACGGGCCCAGCGGCTCCACGGCATGTGGGATCTTCCCGGACCAGGGCACGAACCCGCGTCCCCTGCATCGGCAGGCGGACTCTCAACCACTGTGCCACCAGGGAAGCCCTGTTGATAAGTTTTGTAACTTGCCTGTTATGGGCCGAATGTTTGTGTCCCCACCAAAATTTGTTTTTTGGAGGCATAACTTCTACTGTGATAGTATTTAGAGATAGAACATCTGGGAGATAATTAGATTTAGATTAGATCATGAAGGTGGGGCCCTCATGATGAAATTCATGCCCTAATAAGAAGAGGAAGACAGAGATATATCTCTCTCTCCATACACGTGCACTGAGGAAATGTCATGTAAGGACGCAGTGAGAAGATAGCTGTATACGAGCCAGGAAATGAGTCCTTACCAGGAATCAAATCTGCCGGCACCTTGATCTTGGTCTTCTCAACCTCCAGAACTGTGAGAAATAAATGTCTGTCTTTGAAGCCACATAGTCTATGGTATTTTGTTATAGCAGTCCATGCCGACTAAGATACTGTCCAATTTTTCACAGAAAATTAATAGCAGGCTCTTTGACAGCCGATACACACCTTTTCAAAGGTATCGCACAGCTTTATATTCCACACATAGTATCAGTAATCATAATGTACTAAGCAATGGCATCTGAATGTCATTGGCCAATCTTGAGATATCTTCATGGACTAGATGGAGAAATAAAAAATAATGACTGAGAAATAGCTGTTGGTAGATCCTTACTTGACCAAATGACCTTAGCCAAAGTTTCCAATCTGTTTATCACTGTCTGGAATTCTTGTTCTATTTACTAAATTATAAAGAATTTGAGGGCAGGACCCATTTAACATACTAACATATGCCAGTTATTAAATATTTAGTGTCTGCCAAGTGCTGTTCTAAGTGGTTTACATGTATGACTATGAAGAAGTTTAACACTCATAATAAACCTATAAGATTTTTAATTAATAATTACTATTATTATCACCTTTTGATAGATGAGAAAATTGAGGCACAGAAACAGTACATAAACGCTAGAAGAGCTAGAAAGTGGAAGGGCTAGGCTTGAATGTAGTCAGTCTCACTCCAGAGCCCACAGGCTTAACCATCATCCTGACCCTTAACCACCCTATCTTGACCCTCTGTCTCATTCACTGTTGAATCCCCAGCAATAAGCCCAGTGCCTGACTGTCTACTTTCACTAAGTCTTCATTGAATGAATAACTAATAGCTGTTGGGTCAATATCAAAATTAGTCACATAAATGAAAATTAACGGGCTGTCTATATGTCAGTGAATTTTCCATAACTTGGGGCAATTAAACAAAACTTGGGTAACTGCTTCTTAGGAATCCTACGCCGAAAAAGTCCTCCTAAATTCCTTAAATCAAATGTCCAGTATTCCTTCCAGAACCAACAACAATTGTAAAGACTACATTTCTCAAATCCCCTGTAGCAAGAGAACTTTACGTTGAGGAACTAAAAACCTTAGTGAGATAATTAATGTTAGAATAACTAAGGTCATGAAAGGGAATCAAAATATTTTAAACATTTGCTAAAACTAAGACAATAACGACCTCCACACACAGCAAATAAAGAGGTTATCAGTAACTTTCACATAACTTAAATAGTAATAATTGGTCCTGAGATGCAGTTTTCATATCATCCTTTGCTCATGCTCTTCTTTTTATTCATTATCAAAGAAATGCTTAAAATCAATTGTGCTTTGTTGTAGAAACTGTAAAACAAAGAATGTTGCCTACCATCCAGATCTACAAGGATTAAGTCGTTATGCACTGCAGTCCCTGACCTACAGTGCACCTGAAAGGAATTCAGGACAAAGGACACAATGAGGCACTCTGTGCTTTGGCAAAACAGGCCCTCAGATAGTTATATTTTAGGAGAAAAAGTGATTTATGAACCCAAATTCTTGCATCTTCCTATACTTAGAAAGACACTAAAGTCGTTAACTGAGAAATCTGTTTCTTCTGACTTACAGTAAACCTCTATTGAGATGTATGCTTGATTGCACGTACTTCTTAGCCAATATATATATATAGGGGGCTCTCCTAGGAGCAGTTCCTCAGAGCTATCGGAGAAGCTGCCTCCTCCTGGGCTATAGTCCTCAATAACGTTCCAGAATAAAAGTGAAACTCACAGCTCCCACGTTGTGAGTTTTTTTATTTCAGTCAACGAAACGATGGCTTGTGAGGGGCATTTTCTTCCACCCCACCTCTCCTCTAGTCTCTTCTTCCCTCCAAGACATCAATCTCTTTCTAATTTTATAAAGCAGAGTTTTTAACTTCTGTCTCCCAACTTCTTCTGTCCAACCTTACTGCATGGCTACGGAATAACTTGCATGCTTCAGATAACATGCTTGTGTTATCTTATTTAGCACATATGTTCTAGCAGAAAATGGGGTATGTTTAAAATTCCAAGTTATTCACCAGAGGATCCTAGAATGAAGCAGAATTCTTAGACTTGGCTCCACCAGCAACTTTTGTAGGACTCAATGTAAGGTCGGATCTTAACAAACGGCACCGCGAAACAGAGGAAAGCTTCAAGTGAGCTTTATTAGGGAGCGCTCCCGGGCGAGGTTCACTGGTCCGAGAGAAAGGGGCCAGAGAAGTCGCACCCGGGCGAGGGTTGGGCAAGATTTTATAAGGGAAGAAGGGAAAGGGGTGTGGTGAATCTGGGAGGGCGCAGGGTATTCCTTATTTGGTGGTCTTTTCGGGTATCCTGGGGAACCGTTAGTCCCGCCCCTCGAAAGGCGGGAAGGCTGGGCTGGGTTCAAAGTCCCCAGGTCAGTTCCTGGAACTGGGTGGTCCGGAATGTCTCCAGGGCAATTTCTGGAACTGGGTGGTCCGGAGAGTTTCAGTCTGATGCAACCTGTGAATCTGATTGTGTTCCCCTGCCTCGGGCCAGCTGGCCTTACACTCAAGTCTTCTGCTCTTCCCAACACCCAGGAAGAAGGTTCTAATAGACCCAAGTTATGCCCTCTCTGCCTCCTTTTTCTCTTTGAAAACTGCTGCAAAGACCTCTATTCCTGCTTAATCACATGCTCAAGCCCCATTTTCTTCTCCCAAATCCCAGTTTCACCCTTTTCCTAATTATCTCCCATGGTGGGCAGTCAATATTTGCTCATTCTCTGAATGAAATTCTCTAGATTACTGAACAAGTATATGAAAGTAAATTTGACTGTGCTGGAATTTTGCTTTAGGGAAATTCCTGGCCGGAAAAAATTAATGTATATGATTTCCCAAGGACATTTCAATTATGTTCTTTATTATGTTAAAAATAAAAAAGGAAAGACCATTAACTGTGAATTATAGTTAACTCTTTAGAACAGGACAGTTGCTTCTCTTAAAAGAAAAAAAAGGTTTTAGTATGAGTTAAATCTTAAATAAGAGAAAACAGTAATTTCTGTAAATTAAGAACAAGTGACCAATAGAAAAAAAATATATGTACTCAAAAGCCATACTCAGATTCAGATTGTATTTAATAGAGGTGCAGGGGTAGACGAAGGACAAAATTTTTTGAGGAAAACAAATCTTTCCATTCAGTTTCATGTTAAATTACAATCAGAATTACATATTATTGTTAAGAAAAAAAAAAAGGCCCCAAATGGAGTCATTTTCACCTGTGACAGCAAAACATGACTTAATTACTGTTTCAGCCTCTCCCAGGAATGTGACCTTTAAACAGTCAATCTGAAATTTCCTGATCAACACTAGTGAGATCATCTGCATGATAAAGACCCCTGCCTTTCCCTTACTCCAAAAGAAGGCCTGGCTTGAAACAATCCTTACTTTTATTCTGCTGCTATCTTCTTGCATCACCCTCTTTCTGCCTATTGAAAAAAACCTTCCATTTTGTACAATCTCTTGGAGTGCTCTTCTATTTATTAGATGGGATACCACCCAATTCATGAATTGTTCAATAGAGTCAATTAGATCTTCAAATTTTCTTAGGTGAATTTTGTTTTTTTAACAATTATTATTCAATAAATAAACTTATAAATGGGCTTACTGTGTTCGTTATTGTCAGGATTGAGGCAGGAGATAGATGGGCCCCAGGCTGAACAGCAGGAGTTCGTCCCCTGTGGACGGATACTCCCAGATGAGGAGGAGGAGATAAGAGACCACATAGTTCTCATTCTGGAGGTCAAGGAGACATTCCCAATTATACATGTGCAGAAAAACTCCTTGGAGGTCAAAAAAGGAGTGATGTGAACCTACCCATAGGCCTCTTCTCTAGAATCCATCTTGGCTAAGAGATGAGCGCGCACACATGGGAGGACCCTGAGATATAACAAATACGGACTCAGAACCAAGCAAAGCAAGATGATTGGCCAAAGGAGACCCAGAAGAAATGCCCAATATAAGTGATTCAAACTACCACAAGGGCGCGACTCTCTCTGAACCCGCTGGTGTGTCTATCCACATGTACTCTTTTTCCTCCTAATAAACACTTGTTTCACTATTTTCTGTTTCTTTGTGGAAATTCATTTTCTGCAAAGCTATACGGACCAGGGCCTTGTCACCGGCCACCTGGTCTAGTGGCTAGGATTCAGCGCTCTCACTGCCGTGGCCTGACTTGAATCTCTGGCTGGGGACTGAAATCCTACTTCAAGATGCTGCAGGCCATGGCCACAGGAGATCAGGATGAGGATGTGCAAACAGCCAGGGGCACAGAGAGAGATGTGGAGTAAAGAGAGGCATATGAGACAGGATAGTGGAATGCTAGGGGGACACAAGAGAACAAAGGAGTGAGGATGGGGCACTGAGAAAGAGAAAGAGATATATATCAAAGGAAAGCAAGACAGGTGAGTCAATGAAAGAAGGAAGATCATGAAGGAACAAGATCAATATCTACCATCCATAGCGACATGAGAGAAAAACACAATTATCAACTGTCACCAGTAGTCCCTTTAGGCAGCCACAAAGTGGTGGCTCATTTGCCAATTTGTCATCAGGCTGTTTACTCTTTTTAATTGGATTTGAATGCCTTTAGATGCAGCATTTTCTCCCCAGTTTACCACTGGACTAAACATGTCTTAACATCTAAAATCCTAAGATGAATTTCAGGGGTGGTATTGGATTTCTCCTAGAATGGAGGACTGAGGTTCAAACAGATCCCTAGTCTGCAGTCACAGTCAGCATCACCATCCAGAATTTAATTCCAAGATGTCTTCTCTCCCTTCAGAAAGCACTGTTTCTCTGCCACTGAATGGAGAGACCCTTTTATAAAGTATTTAGATCTTTATCTTCACTCCAGAACTCTCCTCAGATAAGCAGAAAATTGAATTTAATTTTAACATGGGTGTAAGAAGTCCTAACAGCATTTCACACTCAGTTGAGTAGGCATGACACAGTTAGAAAACAGCTCTGAGACACAGCTCATCTCCTTGGAAGGGGTGGTGTCAGGGAGTGCAGTGCCCAATCCCTTCTCTGAACCCCTTGGGCCAGCTGTGTTTTGGAAACCAAAACTATTTCTAACATTTTTGAATGATAAATATGGAGATTATAGTATAGATTGCAGAATCCCCTTCTCAAGTCCAGGGGATCAGAGGCAGCACTCTAAAGTAAGCATATGAAGGGGCTGCCGTGAAATGTACAAATATGCACATCAGGTTGTGTTACCTGAAAACTGGGTTAGCCTCTTGGTGGGTGTCAAGCCAAAAGACACAACCAAGCCAAAGAGTGGGAGAAGGAAGTGTTATTATTACTTGCAACAAGTAAGGAGAATATAAGGAGAAAGCAAGGAGATGTGTAAATCATTTGGGAGTCTTACTAAAGTGGTTAGTGTGGCTGTTTTCATCACTCAGCTGCATTTACCTGGAAAAGGCGCATATGTGGCACGCTTTGTGCACTAATCACACTAAGTGAATGAGACGTTTCTGAATTATAGGCTCCAGAAATATACGCACCAGGTGAGGCAGTTCTCGTGCATATTGCCAGGCTGCACGCAGGCCCTTGGGCTG
Organism: Grampus griseus; assembly: GCF_964374135.1. Classification (NCBI taxonomy): domain Eukaryota; kingdom Metazoa; phylum Chordata; class Mammalia; order Artiodactyla; family Delphinidae; genus Grampus; species Grampus griseus. The sequence goes on from NC_139003.1 coordinate 38,621,602, forward strand.
TAGCTTTGCTGGCTTCCATCACACCGCAGGCCTCTGGATGGTTGGGAGTTGCTACCCCACCCACGTCCCTGGGGACCCTTGGGAAAGGGTCTGCTTCCTCTGCCAGCAACTGTCTCCTAAGACTCTTAGACGGCCAGAGCCTGCTCCACCCACCTGCACAACAGGCCAGAAGCACCTGAGAGACGACACCCCAGAAGCCCTCAGCCAGTGACTGACTGGAGTTGGACGATGAAGACCCCAGCTCCCTTGCTCAGCCCTCTGACTAGCTGAAGCACATTGGGGATATTTCCCAAAGCAGTGTCTTCCCAAACAGCAAAATTAGGGAAGTCTTAAGCTAAGGATGCATGCATATTCATGAAGGGGCTGAGCCAAGGAGAATTCAGTGTAGAATCGGGGCAAAGGTTGACAGAATCAAGGCTCTAATTGATTGAAGTCTTGAGGGTCAGCAAATGTCTATCTCTTCATTCCTTAGGTTTTAGTTAGTCTGGTGGTTGAGTGCTTGAGGGAGTTTGGATCCTGCAAATAGTTCAAGAATATGCTTCAGGCTAATCTTTACCTTTGAAACCAAACTGGGAGTCTTTACAACTGATGTATTTTCTCTGATATAGTTATTTCCCTGACCTGGTAATTTAGCTATTGGTTCTTACATTCTTTTGTTCCCTTAAAATTATTAACTACTGAGACCTATTCTTCTGCATGTGGCCAAGCTTAGGCCACGCAGTAGTTTAGGCCTAAAACGACTCCTCTTATGTTAAGAAAGCTATGTATGGTTCTCTTCCTCTCGAGGCCCCCTATCCAATCTGCCTACAGTTGGAGAAATACAGTATTCTCTAAATAGCCTTTTGTCAGTTCAGGCCAGTTTTCGTCCTTAAATAAATTCAGATCAGGAGAGTTTTGCTAGCAAACAGGTAAAAACAACCAACCAACCAACCAATCAATAAAGAAATCTCAGTTTTCAGGAAATTTTGGATTTCAGAATTGTGGATAAAATGTTTAGAACCTGTACCATAAAGAAGGGAATATGCAGAGAGGTAGGAGAGGCTCTTTAAGGAAAAAAAAAAAGAAGACGCAAGCAAGCAGAAACAAAACTAGCCAAGGCATGTGTTGTATGAAGAATGAATGAATGAATGATTATCATCTGCAAGAGGGAGGAAAGTGTGGCAATGCCGAGAGGTGGGAAACTTAGTGGGGACATTTTATCCACACCAAGGTCATGATTACCTGAGTAATGCAGAAAGGATTCAGATGCAAGTGTGCGTGAGACCAAGAAACAGCCAATAGGGCCCAAAAGCGCTGGAGAAAAAGGTAGGGGAGATGGGGCAGTGAGGCAGGAGGAGGCTTAAGCCTTGAGATAAGGGCAGGCAACTGGAGCCAAGAGGAAGGTGGTCCAGGAATCTTCTTATCACTTCAACAACCAGGAAAAAGGAAACGGCAGTCTCAGTGATGTGATATGCATGTTTGTGTCCCCTAAAATTCATATGTTGAAACCTAACCCCCAAAGTGATGGTATTAGGAGGTGGGCCATTTAGAGGTGATGAGATCATGAGTGTGGAGCCCTCGTGAATGAAATTAGTGGCCTTATAAAAGCCACCAGTGAAAGCTCCCTTGGTCTTTCCACTATGTGAGGTTACTGTGAAAAGACAGCCACTGATGAAGAAGTAGGTTCTTACTAGACATTGACTCTGCCAGGATTTTGATTTTGGACTTCCCAGCCCCCAGAATTGTGAGAAATAAAATTCTGTTGTTTATAAGCCATGCAGCCTCTGGTATTGTGTTATAACAGCCCAAATGGATTAAGACAGAGGGATATCAGTTTCCATACTCGATCTGTTAACTTAGACTTCCTTATATGTTAGTAAGTGTCCGAATTCTCAACTGTATAAAGGATTTATCTCACTGTTGGGTTCTTCATATTCATTCATATTAATTTTATCCTGAATTTACACACGAGGTATTCTGGGTCAGAGACAGATTTCTTATTACTTCACAGTAAATAACAGGTGCATCATCCCTTCTTTCCCTGGTGTTTACTCTGGAGCAATGCAATAACAGTCAGGTCCATTGTCCTACATGAGTAGCTGGACATTCCATAGGTGAGGGGTGAGGAAAAGTAATTTTTCTCTGCTTTTAAATGGAAAGAAGTCTCAGAAAGCTAGCTTTTTGTTTTTGCTTTTGTTTTTTTTTTACAAGATCACTGAGAAATCCAAGGAAGTTTTATTTCCCCATACTCATTCACATGGTTTTAATGAAGATCAAATGAGAATTATGGAAGACATTAATGCAAAGTCTGGCATTTTATTCTGTATAATAGCCTAATTAATTTCGTAGTAAGGGTAAGTTGAACAAATATTTCCTATCCTGTATAACAGGTATTTCCATGAATGCCAGGACAATGATGTAATATTCTTTGAGGTATGTGATGTAATATACCTTGAAAACTTAGAAGAAGGTACCCTGACCTGGATGTTATATTAGACTTCTTTAAGAAATTATGTTTAAGTTTAATGAAATGAAGTGAGCCGGAGATGCTCTATCACTGTCTTAACATGTTGAAGCTACTTTAAATACATTTCATATGCTAAATGAGATAAATCACAGGATGAGGGCCAGGTGATCTGAGCATGGTTACTACCACTGCAAAGCAGAAGTTAAATCATTTCTACAAAGATCAATCTCAACTTTACACTGAAATATAATTTGTTTTATTTTTAGGAATCAGATCTAAGGAAAATATGCAGGTCTAAGCTAAATATCATTTAGGCAAAAAAAACATAGAATGGCAGAGAGACAAAGCACTTTTGCATACATGTTCTTACTAATTAGTGTATACTTAGAGCAGAATCTTTAATTGAATCTCATAAAAATGTTTGAAGTGCTAATTACTTTGCCATTATATCGTTTTACATAATTATAGTGGTTTCTGATAACAATGTAATACCATATAAAACATTTATTATTTATTTTATGTTAGTGTTATTAAAAACAAAAATCATCTTTGGGAGATTGAGGAAACTCTCCTACGTATAGAATGTAAATTATAAAAGAGGCTTCTAAAAATGGATTGATGTTGGTCTACTGTTTTTCTTGATCATCCAAACATATGCCAGGCTGCAGCAGTGAAGGATGGTACAGTGGACTGAGTCAGGTCAATGAGGTCTAGTGCTGTCTCTGTTTCAGCTGTCCTATAACCTTGGGCTGCAATTTCTCCAACACTAAGCCATATCACATACCTTTGCCCAGCATGTCAGAAATTTATCAAAAAAAAAATTAGTAAGAAACGTATCTTATTTGTCTCTGAAATCCTGGTGAAACCCTGGATTTCTGAAACCCTTTTCTCCACACCCTCTCCAGCATTTATTGTTTGTAGATTTTTTGATGATGGCCATTCTGACTGGTGTGAGATGAAGTAATGAGTCTTTTAAGGGAACAAGGACATGTCCTACAGAGCAGGACTGTCATACTACCATCAAACAATTAATGTCGATCTAGAACACACGCTTCCAAAAAGTTAGGGTGATCATACATCTGTGTTTACTCAAAATAGTTCCAATTTCCACCTATATTCCCAGTGTAATTACTTAGACTGCCACTTCTCATTGTCAAAATGTCTAGGTTTGGAGAATTTTAATATGGTCATACTTTATATAGCTGATCCCAAATTTATTGTGTTTGCTCTTGTCAAACCAAAGTTTTCTTATCATCTTTTAAGTATCTTGCTGGGCCTCAGGGTATTTAATCCATCTTTGTTGGTTTTTTTTTCATTCATGGCATTTTTATATTCTGAAGCAGGTTTTGCTAAAAAGACCACAGCTTTTAAATTTTGAGTCTGTTTTGGGGGAAAAGATGTAGTAACAAAGACCTACATTCAAATGCTCTCCATGTGTGACTTTCTCCCAAAGAAGACAAAAATGGAATTCTCTTGAAAATACTCATTGACTACCAGGCTCAAATATTTCTTCCTTAGTTCCAGAAGACCAACGACCCTGTGGCATCACTGGAAAATCATTTAACTTCTTTTTACTTGTGGCTATGTCTAAAAATTCATCTTAAAGTATTTTTTGAAGTCATATCTGAAAATCAGTGATCATTAAGATGCTCAAAATGTCTTCCCTGAAAATGGAAGCTTTAGCTACAGAAAAACATCTCATCCCTGGTACATTTTCTTTGCTAACCCCCAATGGAAAAGTACTTGCAACCAATAAGCAGGTATGCTAGTCTGCTCTGTGTAGATTATTTAAAAAGGGAATTGATGGCTATAGATAAAGAGTTTAACCTGAAGCCAATTTCACAATGTACATAGGCAGGCAGGTTCCATGTCTAAATGGTTTTAAGTATCCAAGTGGCCATGAAAACTTTTCTTTGCCCCTAAAAATATTTTTGTGACTTTCGTATAGCTCTGCGCTATTTAATACAAGAATCACTAGCCATGTAGCTACTTAAATTTTAATTAATTAAAATTAAATAAAATTAGAAATTTAGTTCCTCAGTTGCACCAGCACCAGTTTTAGGTGCTCAGTAACCACAGGAAGCTAGTGATTGAGGTATTAGCGCAGATATAGAACATTACTATCATTTCAGACAGTCCTATTCATCAGCAGTAGATAGATGAATGAAGAGAAAAGGTGATTAGGATAATTCAGCTAATAGATCTATAAAAATACATCATCTTTCTTCTAATTAGCAAATGTTATACTGTAAAGTGGAATTATTGAATCATTGATATATTTGGATTCCATTTCTTTATTAGCAACTATTATATGATAGACTGTGCCAATTGTTGTTAAGAATTAAAGAAAGAAAAGTGTTGCAGTTCAGGATAGATGACCTGAAGAGTGAGCTGCAGGCAAGCATGTTTCGGGCAGTGGAATGGGTATGAACAGCTAAGCATAAAGAGAATGCTTCAAGCACAAACAGATACCAGGAAGAATGAACCACATCCAGTCAACCAGGATTCTTAGAGATATCTCAGAGAGGAAAATGTTCATTTATTCATTCATTCATATATTCACAACCACTCTTGAAAGGGCAGAACAAATCTTCACAGTTTTATAGGATGCAGTTAGTGTCTTGCCCAAGATTAACCATCAGTAAGTGATAGTACCAAGAATAGAGCAAGGTTCCCAGTTGGGTGCCTTTTTTACTATATAGCAATCTTATAGCCTAGAAGTTTTAGGTTTTAAAAAATTGGGAAAGGAATTGTATACGGTAATAGAAAAACATTAGCTTTATAGAGTACTTTTTCATTAAAGGGAGATGTTTTTAGTAAGGACACAACTTGAAGTTTCAATTTTCTTCTATTCTAAACTGTCCATTAAGTCTAAAGGTTTGAGGAAAAATATCATTTCCCAAAATGTTTATGATGCTTCTATAGGTAATGCAGTTATGAAAATGAGGTACATTTATGGACTAGTTCTGTGTATGTTCCAAAATAAGAAACCAAAAGAGTTACACTGTGCTGATTTTAATCTTCACCTAGAAAAGGGGTTGGATGTATTTAGAGGCACCATCATTTGGAGACCATCCTGTTCGGCATATGGCTGCATTGTCTTTCTGTTCAGAAAGGGCAGCAGAAGGCTTCGCATCACTATGTACATTTTCATGAGTCGCCTTTTAAAGACTTCACTTAATCTGATAGAGAATGTGGGAAGAAAACACACTTTGTAAATGCATATTTGTGATAATATAATTTCTTTTGAAGGACATTAGGCTATTTCTGTCTGAAAGGTTAAAGTAATTTTAAAGCATACATATTTGAGTGCCAAATACAGGAGTAGAATAATAGTTCATTTTCCAAATATTTAGCAGTGTAGTGTAAGCCCAAAATGACTCTCTTTACCATAAGACTCCTTAGTTGGCTCTCTGGTAGACACTCTGTAGTAATGGTTCTATAGTTCTGGTTTATAGCTTCAGGATGTCTTTTTTTAGTGCTTTATCTTTTCTCTTCAGGCTGAGATATTTCTACCCTGGTGTATAAAGCACATAGAAAACAGTGGTTGTGGTCACAAAAAGACCAGAGATCTCTACAAAGAGGAGACAGAGAAAACTAAAGACCAGCTTCATAGAAGAAGATAATTAATATTCACTCTGCCATCTAACCTCTGCTCTCTCTCAACTCATCTTTCACCACCCTCCCCATTCCCCACCTCACTCAGCTCCAGTCACACTGACTTTTTTGCTGCTTGAACGTGACAAGCTCGTTCCGCTTAGAATCTTCATATTGGTTCATCCCTCATCCTGAAGTACTTTCCCCTTTTGATGGTTCATATCAAAATGCATCTATTCAGTGAGATCTTCCCCCCACCATTGCATCCATCTCTGCCCCTTTTCCCTGTACTTTCAAAGCACTTAGCACATCAGATTGTAATTTTGTTCTCTCTCTCCCCGCAGACTGAGAGCTGCATGAAGCCAGAGGCATGCTCTATTTCCTAGCTACATCCCCAGCAGCAAGAGCAGTACTCAGGGTCCATGGTAAGCACATAATAAATATTTGTGGCATGAATGGATGGAATGAAAACTTTTTATTATATTCATTTTCTCATTTTATGTTCTAAGGTTAACATTTTATCTTTCCTATCTTGCATTATAAAATGACAACTCAGAAATGCAAATTTAAGAGAGGAACTGGTAAAGGTGAGAGAATCTGTGCAGTTCTGTCTTTGATCTATTTAATTCAGATTTATGGTGAGAACTCCATACACCTAGGACCATGTAAAAGTGGACTGAGGGGGAAATTTGAGGATGAAGAGGAAAGATTATTTGTGCATAATGATCCATTTGAAGATGGAAGTTAGCGTCTCTTAAATTGGGAGGTTTAGCAACCATCTTGGCTTCTCCAGAAAGAGTAAAGGAAGTGTTTGAGAAGCTTAACTTTTTCATCCCTCCAGGGCACCTTTATGAGGCAGGCACTATGGAATTAGTCACAGATTCAATTGATATCAGAACACAGTGACATGATTCCCCACAGATATGTGTTCTAGGGCCCCAGATTATGAAGATTTCTGGTTATCTTTTCCATTTGCCCTCAGACTATCAAGGATAAGGACATCTCATTATCTTTTGTTAAACAGTGCCTTGTCTTTAAACGTACTCAAAGTCCTTAAGTGCTGCCTATTCCTGACTTATTCTCCAGGAGCATTTTTATTTTTAGCTTTGCTTCTTGCAACTAAAAAGTTTAGTTCATTCCCCAAGGAAATGTAATAGCCTTTTCTCTGGGAATGATACCTAGAAACATTTGTCCTGAGTGATATACCTCTTGTTTGGGGTTTGCACACATATTCCACTGGACATTTCCAGGGCATTGTTTGACGTTCAGAGGTAACATGTAAAATTGAGTATATAGTACCTTTGTCACACATTAAAGTGATATGAGCCACGCTTGAGCTAAGAGACACAAGATTTTTTATTTCTCCCACAGCAAGAAGTTATATCCTGTAACATGTGCTTGGTAATTGCGAATCTTTCTGTGGGCATCAGTGCCATATGTATAATATACCCTGGTGGCACCATTTCAAGGTTGCAGAGTCACATTTTGTAGGCAAATCATTTATAATCATCACTGCTACTGCAGCACTGTCCTGTTTTGCTCTGAATGGGTGTTTCTATACCAAATTTATAAAGTTGCTAAGAAGTGTTTCTTTTTAAAAATACAAGTTAATGTTAGTGTATCTGAAATATTTCTTAAAGACCAGCACAAAATGTCACCATGTACCTTGAAAAAGGAGTTAGATAGACAGAAAAAAGAATGCTAACCAAACTTCCTTCATTAGTTATATTATTAATCACTTATGCTAACAGTAGAACTACCTAGTAAAAGTCATAAAGACACATGAACAGTTTTGTACTTCTCTATCAGGGCTATTTACTTTTTGAATTATGAAGATTCTGATGAGGTGACAGGGATCAAATATCTTTATTTGTTTAGTCCCACTTGGTCACATTATAAGACAAATGAGGATTCATTCACTCATTCATTCATTCATATTTTCCTTTATTTTAAAATTTTGATCCATTTGCAACCTTGCAAAATATGTATTCTACTAAAAAGAGAATATCAAAGTGGTTAAGAGCATTGGCCCTCAGAGATTGAGAGTTTGACAGGCCTAGCTTAAAATCTTGGCTCTACTAATCCCTAGCTACTGTGACCCCCAAGTCACTTAACTTTTCTGTACCTTGGTTTCCTCATCTGTAGAATGGGGACAATGACAGAACTTTCTCACTGAATTGTTTTTAGGATTAAATGAGATCATTAAAATCAGTATCTGACACATGATAATTGTTCAATATTAGACATTATTTCTATTATAATCATTTTACAGAGGAAATGATAGATTCAGAGAAGTAATATAATTCACCCACTGTTAGTAAGTGGTTGCAGTGGGATTTGAAACCAAATATCTCTGACTGTAGAGGTCACGTGCCTAAATTCGCATCATAGCTCAGAAATGAGGCGAATAGAGGATTAGTTCACTCATACAGGATGTTGTGAGGATCACCTGCAATATTGAATGTAAAACCATGTTGACGAGTATAAATAACTTTATGCAAAGGTGAGCTCTTTTGATTGTGTAGATTTTAAAAGTTTGGCAATCTATGCTTAGCCTAAAATAAGCCTGAGCATTGCTGTGACAGAAATTGACTAGCTATTCACCAAACCCCTTTCCTCTTCCTCTTAGGCACACAGTCAGATTACAGTTGCCACCCTCTCTTGCATTAGGTGTGCCAGGTGAGTTTTGGCCAGTGGAATATGGACAAGAGTGTTGAGCATTACTTCCAGATATGGCACATAAAAACTTCCTAGGTGCAATATTCTTTGTATTCTTTTCACCTTTTGGTGGTTGATGAGGAGATGATCTCCAGGGCAACCTTTGGACTACACACAGACAAGGAAAGAAAGGAAGGAAACTGAGTCTGATGGAACTGTGTTCCATCCACGTCAGGCATGAGTGAAATTGCAGCTTGCCCCCCATCTCCTGTTGCTGACAATCCTTCAGCTCTGCCATCTCCCACCTCTTCTCCCTCCTCCAGTCAGTAACTCTTCTCGCCTATTCACTCGATGCCAGCCCCTGTATGCCAGCTGTTGTATGGTACTACTGTACTTTTTCAAGGTACTGTACTGTAAAACTAAAAACGCTTTCTTTATTTGTTGTTTGTTTTCTTATGTATTATTTGTGTGAAAAATATTATACACCTATGACAGTACAGTACTATATAGCCGATTGTGTTAGCTGGGTACCTAGGCTAACTTTGTTGGACTTAACAAACAAATTGGACTTACAAACGTGTTCTCAGAACAGAACTCGTTCGTATGTAGGGGACTTACCGTATTTTGAGATTTATCTGTTATAACAGCTAGTGTTACCTTTCTTAGTACAATTACCCAGTGCCAATCTCCGGGGCTGAATAAGTAGGGTGTTATAACATGAGGAAACATGAGATGTCAGTGTACCTTCTTTTACCTCTGTGTTCAGTAGCGTATAACACAGTCCTTTTGGGAACTAAATAGGATACACATTTCACTTTGGTCATCCTATATTTTATAACTACTAGAAACATATCTTAAAAAAATTACTCATAGGATTTTAGAGTCAGGAAAGTTTTAAAAGTCTCCTAATTCAATTCATTGTGAGTTTGTTTCCTAGTACATCATCCCTACGTAGTTTAAGTACCTACAGCAAGAGTAAACTCAATTTTAGACTGTTCTGCTATGGAGTAACATCTAGGCAGCATACAGTAGAAAACAGAAGTTCAGGACTCATGGTTCCAGTCCATTCATTCTAGGCAGCATATAGTAGAAAACAGAAATTCAAAACTCACGGCTCCAGTCCATATCCAAAGGCAAATATGTTTTTACCCATCATTGCTTTTGTTTTATGTTAAATTTTAATTGATGCAGGTATTCTCCAATGTTCCACAGGCCCCACTATTCCCCACTGTTGCTCCCTGGTCCTTCACATATTTGTGTTATTTGTCTGGTGCCTAAACATTTGGATTTGTGTCTGCTAGTTGGCCTTGAGATCAAAGGACTTGGGTCCAATTCCAAGCTCTCTACCTTTCCCAGTTTTGTGATCATAGGCAAGCTCCTTAATCTTTTTGAGTTTTCTCGTCTATAAAATGGATTTAAGAATTTTGGCACTTCTTATAGACATGAAGAATAAATGAGATAAGGTTCTATAGAGATTTAAGGTATCAGAATTTTTAATGGGGGTAACACAAAAATATTTTTATTACACCTTCCATGTAAAAATATTTGAAATATTCGAGGAAAGTGATCATGTCATTCCTGTGGCTTCTTTTCTCTAGTCTAAAATTCCCCACCTCTTTCAGATATTCTTTGAATGGCATTATATCAGTTGCCATATGGTTCTAAGCTAGGCTGGTAACATAAATGTGTGAAGTAGGCTAAGTGTGGACTATGGTAGACAGAAAATGCCATGCCTGGTATAAAGAGGGAAGGCAATATACCAGGTGGCAGTATTCACTTGGCCAGATCTTCCAATTTTTCAAATGAAGGAGGCAATCAGGATTTATATGTAAACTCTCTAAATTTGGCCTGGAGGTCTCTAGTTTATAAAACTCAGTCTCAAATTTTTAGGCCTTAATACATACACATTTTGGAGTCTGTGTGCAGAAATCAATCCATATATAGATGGTCCAAATTTGACAAACCATTTATTAACTATCATGATCAAAATCTTTTGAAAGATAAATTCTATTAATTAAAATGAGTAATCTCTCTTTAATTTACATGAGACAGTTTCTATATATGAATCAAAATGTATAAGCATATAATACCTGTATTAATTACATGGTAATTACTCTAAGTGTTCAATTGCTGAAAGAGCTCACTAGACTCAGCTCACAGTCACAGAACAGCTTTATCACAGGCAAAAATTAAAGCATAGTAATAGCAGGAGGGTGTGCATTGAGAAAGGGGTCTGGAGATCTCAGACTCAGGCTTCTTTGTCTTCACATCCTTTGACTTCACAACATCCCTGGGTTGCCAGGATGTGCTTTACTTCCAGGTCTGTAACCATCATATGCTTGAGAGCATATAAAGCACCTCTGTAACAAGAGTCCCTGTTTCTTTTTTTTTTTATTTTTTTTATTATTTTTTTTTTTTGCGGTACGCGGGGCTCTCACTGTTGTGGCCTCTCCCATTGTGGAGCACAGGCTCCGGACGCGCAGGCTCAGCGGCCATGGCTCAAGGGACCAGCCGCTCTGCGGCATGTGGGATCTTCCCTGACCGGGGCACGAACCCGTGTCCCCTGCATCGGCAGGCGGACTCTCAACCACTGCGCCACCAGGGAAGCCCAAGAGTCCCTGTTTTTATTCATGGTGAGATCTATTACAGTGAGTTGGTCACAGAGGCATGTTATAGCTACATCACCAATCTTAACTGGCAAAAATTCCCAGGCTCCACCAGGTAAATCACCTGGTTCACCCTGTCCTAAGACAATTGACATACGCATGGTTACAGATAAAGAAGAGCCATCTTTTTGCTGGATTTTTTTCAACAGCCAAAATCACCTTTTTTATATGATTGACCAAGACAGTATTACTGTTCCCCTCAGTTTGACTAAGCTTTAGACAGATTTCTTCCTGACTATAGGTCCCTAACTGCCCTTTTCTTAGAGCATTTATTTTAGAAAACTTGCAATTGTAAATTCTTTTTTCTATCTCTGAGATGTAAATCTTTTTCCAGCCTCTTGCCTGTTTTACAACCCAGCAATGTCTTTCTCAAGGACTTGGGAACCATCCTTTGGAAATGTAATCATCAAGAAAGACTGGGTCCCTACCTCTCAGTCTCTGTAGAAGGGTAAAAATCTAACTTCTATAAACACCAATGTTTAAACACAGATGGCCTAATCAGTTGATCAGCCTCCCCGCTAACATCTGTCTGTATTTTTCCATAGCCCACCCCAATGCTTGAAAACGCTCCTGTGCTTTGTTTCAAAGAAGTTGAATTCAGTATCTCTCTCCTATTGCAATAGTCTCGAATAAAGTCTTCTTGTACGTTTAACTCCGCTGGCACAATTTTTCTCTGATGTTACAATATGATTAAATAAACAAAGTGAGTTTAACCATATAATAGCACTTACTAAATATGAACATTATTTTAAAGAGTAAGTTTTAGGAATTAGAATGAAATACCTAGGTTTTCTATATTTTATTCTTCAAGAAACTACTTGATTCTTAGTCTTACTAAGGGCATAAATTTTCAATGATTTGTACACAATCTTTAATAATAAAAAGGAAATACTTTGAAATAACAGCTATTTCTGATACAGAGTATTTAATTTCAGCAAAGCTAACTTTGTCCTCAAGTCCTTTATATTTAGTTTTAACTTCTTAGTTTTGAATAAAGACTGTCCTTTTGGTAGAGTTTTTGTTTTCTTAATAGCACAATGTGCTTTTGAAGTGATTAAACAGGAGCAAAGCCTTTTTGGAAAATAGTTTGGTACAATTTGAAAATGTCAATATATGTTTTTCAATATTAATATCACTGCCTATGACCAGAGTAATTTAGGAGATTTTAGGCAGAGTAAGGGATGTTCTTCTCCTGATAACACTGCAGACAGATAAAAGTAAATACCGCTTAAATTGTTAAGTGGCTTTGTACTTTTTGGTAACATGCACATAAAAGTGGTGGTGGTTGACCCAGTGTCAGTGATTGTGATCATGACAACTTTAAGGCTAAAATGATTAAAACATAGCAGTGCCAAAAATGGTAGCTATATAGTACACAATCTCCTCTTCATTGAGTTTCTGACATGTCCTTGGATTAATTTTAAAATTAAATACTTTTTCTTCTAAACAAGTATAAGTATCTGGACCATAGACCTTAAAGTTTCCATGAATTTTTTCTTCATTTAGTGTTATCACTAAACTTTAGCAAATACAACTGACCCTTGAACAGCATGGGTTTGAATTCTGTGGTTGACTTACACATGGACTTTTTTCAATAAACACTACAGTTCTACATGCTCCTCATTTGTCTGAATTCGTGGATACAGAATCATGGATATGAGAACTGACTATGGGACTTAATCATCTGCACATTTTGGTATCAGTGGCAGGTCCTGGAACAAGTTAACTGTGAATACTGAGGGATGACTGTACAGACAAAAAAAATGATCCAGCAATCCCACTCTTGGGCATATATCTAGAAAAGACAAAAGCTCTAATTCAAAAGGATACATGCACCCCAATGTTCATAGCAGCACTATTTATAATAGCCATGACATGGAAACAACCTAAGTGTTCATCAACAGATGAATGGATAAAGATATGATACACACACACACACACACACACACACACACACACACACACACACAATGGAACATTACTCAGCCATAAAAAAGAATGAAATAATGTCATTTGCAGCAACATGGATGAACATAGATATTATCATTCTAAGTGAAATAAGTCAGACAGAGAAAGATAAACATTATACGATATCACTTACATGTGGAATCTTAAAAAATAGTACAAATGAACTTATTTACAAGATAGGAACAGACTCACAGACTTAGAAAACAAATCTATTGTTACCAAAGGGGAAGAGGAGGGGGAGGGATAAATCAGGAGTATGGGATTAACCGATGCACACTACCATATATAAAGTAGATAAACAACAAGGATTTACTGTATAGCACAGGGAACTATATTCAATATCTTGTAATAAACTATAATGGAAAAGAATCAAAAAAAGAATATAGATATATACATATATGTATGTATAACTGAATTACTTTGCTGTGCATCTGAGACTAACATAATATTTTGTCAACTAACTTCAATTAAAAAAGATGACTTGTATAGATAAGTATATCAATATCATTTTTCAATTTCTTATAACGGTAGACTGTGGATTATAACAATTTTTATTGTTTATTTATTATACCTATTATTAGTTCACGATTGAACTAAACAATATTTTAGAAATTTTCATAATTATTAAATTTCAAAATTAATTTTTTTGGAAACACATCCTTTAATGAGCTATATAAGATTTATTTTCATATATCTATAGACAAATAATATTGGCAGAATGAGACACGTTTATCACCAATTAAATTTCATTTTCATATGTGTAGAGATTAAGAAACTTTTCTCACATAAATAAGTAGATAGAAATGAAAGATTTTTTACAAGAAGGAATTCAGTTCTTTGAACATCCAAGTTATAGGTAAAAAATGACACAATAACCTATCATTTAAAAATAACTGACAACTCAATTTTGTTGAAATCAAAGAATTGGAGATGACTACACTTGTAAAAATTTTTTTTAACCTAGGTATAAAAGTCATTCACTTTATCAACACCTAACGTATTCCATTTTAAAAAATTCTTTGGTCTTAGATTTTATAGTGTGTGGGAAAGTACCATACTAAGATTGGGGATTGGTAAAGTATGCTTTTCTTCTGTGAGAGGGAATAAGGCAAAGAGAGCAATTTTAGAAAATCTAGAATGGAAAATGATTCACCTAAAGCTACTTATGCCTCACACCTCCTGGAAAAATCTTAATGTTTTCCCAGGGGTAACCCAAGAATAAAGAAAGCATCTCCTAAAAACCCTGGAAAAGAGAACTCCTTGCTCCTGCCTCAACCATCTGTCTAGGCAAAGCCCACAGTTAAATTAGAATGCATGATTATTTGCATTTAAAAAAGTGACCCCCAGCAGATTGTGACAATGGTTCAAGTTGGAAAACCACCTAAATAAAGGGGAGACAATGTGCTTTAGGGCCAGATGGATGCTGGGTTCCAATCTTGGCCCTACACTTACTAGCTATGTGACCCTGGGCAAATCATTTAACTTCTCTGAGCCTCAGACTTCTCAACTGTATAATAAGAATAGCAATCTACCTTTTAAAGAGGTATTGTTGAGAAGATTTTATGATATAATTTATGTAAATCGCTTAACAGTGTCTGATACATGGAAGGTATTCACTAAATTGTGGTTGCAGTCATTGTCATTTTTGTCATCATCATCATTTTATTGGCTGGAGTTATTCCCTGGGAAGGAATAGCACTACATAGCGCCATAGTGTCAGAGAAAACAAGTGGATATTAGGGGCCCAGTTCTTCTTCATTGTGCTCCACCATGGAGATAATTATGGGGAAAAGATCACACTGATTGCATGAATATGAGAGAATTACATGAATATGAGAGAATTACATAGGAGAGAAGGCAACACTTTAGCAAACCTCAATACTTTTTCTCTCAAAGGGAAAATTAGAAGTAATGAGAAACCAAAACCTCAGATATAAAAAGCAAAAATATTTAAATTATCTCATCCACTAGACATATGTCAGACCATCATATAATTTCAGCAATTTGATCCCATTTAGGAGATTTAATGACCTTACTTTAAAAATCATATAAAAATTAAATTCAATAAAAATTAATGTATACTCATATCTACCTGACTTAATGAGAAAAATTAGGTTTTGCTATAAAGGTCTCCAAATTTGATTTAAAGTATATGTGGCTGCCACAGGAAAGTGGAGAAGATGTAAAAAATCTCTTGGTTTTGGGATGATACAGGGACTTAAATTTAGAGACTAAATGAGAGCTAAGGGAAATCTATTTCTTTACTTATAATCTCATCAAAAGTACATTAGTCAAATGACAGCAGCACTTGAAGGATTTAGATCTTTAAATGCCAAAACACAGGATTAATACATAAAACCACATGATTACTCAGTAACAATTTGTGTGAAGATGATATCCATGAGTGATCAAACAATAGCTAGGAAGAACTTTTCTGAAGGAAAAAGTAAAATCTGTCATTTGTTTCATTTATTATTAGTACAAGGGTATTGAATATCCAGCTAATAATGCAGAATAATCCCCTAAAATGTAAATTTCAAGTAGATTAAAATAGTGTAATTTTTATTCAATTAGAAACTAAACAGAGGTTTAGAAGAGAAAACTGCAGAATAATAATGGTAATCATGACATCAGGGGAAAACATGCTCATAACTCAGTCTGTCAGTGTTTTAAGCTGGAAAATTAAAATGGAAAACTTGGAAGCATCCGTGTTCTGCAACTTGGTAGTGAGTATTTGAAGATAAGAGAGCAAGCATAGCTTATCAGATAAAGTTTGAATACTCTAAAATACAAAGAATAAATGACTTTCAAATTTATTCTGTCATGATATAATCTAGACTAAGTTTACGTGCTTTATTAATTCATACTTCTGCCAGACACTTTGAGATATTTTTGCGATATACCTTCATTGAAGACTAATTTATTAAGCAAGAGCCCTCAGTAAGTCTCTGAAAAGTGTCTCTAACTTTTATGGTAGAAGAACTAACATATTAAAAACTCTTTATTCAGTGAAATTTCGTTGAAATAATATTCCTAGAAAAATAAAGAATAATATGGTATATGTATATTAGACTATAATGCAAGTATTAGAGTAGGCTCTGATACGAATTTTATAAAAGTATTTTATGCTATTAAAACTACACAAAAAACAAAGCTCATATCTTCTTTAGACTTCACCTTATGGAAATTTAGAGTTGTAATAAAGAGGAGAAGACTATAAATTGGCATGAAGACTGCTTGACACAGTGAGAATGGAGTCTCTGAAAAGGAATGGAATCTGACTTGGTGAATAATAATGAAGAATGAAAAAAGAGAGTGGATAAGGTAAGATGATGCAAGTACAATGGTTCATTGTGTAATACAAGCAGGAAGAGAAAAGTACTTCATCTCTAGAAGTTCTTGTGAACCTGCGTGCATTGAGATAAATGACATTTGCAAGGACTTCTGGGAAGATGCTGAAATGAAAGTACCCAGAATGCTGTCCAGCTACTACTCAGCACTATTTTTCTAAAAATCAATAGATTCCAGAATTCATTCCCTTTCTGTTAATAGAGTTGCTGTGATTTCTCTCCATTTGTGTTCGATTCACTTATTTAAATTTAATTTAAAAGAGGTTTGAGGCTTCCCTGGTGGCGCAGTGGTTGAGAGTCTGCCTGCCGATGCAGGGGACACGGGTTCGTGCCCCGGTCCGGGAAGATCCCACATGCTGCATAGCGGCTGGGCCCGTGAGCCACGGCTGCTGAGCCTGCGCGTCCGGAGCCTGTGCTCCGCAACCGGAGAGGCCACAGCAGTGAGAGGCCCGCGTACGGCAAAAAAAAAAAAAAAAAAAAAAGAGGTTTGATGTTCAATTTACAAAACTGAATAAATTTTTATCATTTTAAAATAAAATTAAAATTTACCATTTGATATCTGTTAATGGGAATTCAAAATACATAAACTATTATTTAATATAGTATTTATATTTTCCATTGAAAGCAATATGAAAGCATTAATTTCCACCTTCCTCCTACCCCTCAAATCCACAAAACTACATTCTAAAATTTTGTGTAGTAAGGAGTATTTTGATTCTCTCTTTACTGTTAGAAAATAATTGATGAATTGGAATAAGCACCATAAAAAAATGATGGTCACACATAAATAAACAGTATTCAATTACTCAAATATCTTAATACAATGTTTCTACTACGGTTGCTCTAAATTTAATAGGAACTGTGGTAAGGAGGAATAGCGTTATAAGGATTATTTAGCTGCACAAGTTAAAAATATTAAATTTCAGCTTCCACCTCTCTTTATCCATCCTGACATTTCTCCCTGTGGTCTTAACTAACCATTATCTGGTAGAGTTTCTGGTATATAATAAGCATTCACATGTATGTTAAATGAATGACTACTTGATCTGATTTCACATGAAACCAAAGAGATACGGAATAGAATCAAATGCAGCATTAAGATGAATATTTGCCAAATACGATCCCTTTGATTATCTGGGAAGCTATAAAGATATATATTTATATATATAGTGATTAATTTGAACATCACGTTACATCTAAATTTGTATTGTTTTTATAACCAAGTAATATGCATTAGCTAAGACATAAACCAGTGATGTATATTAAAGGCAAGATTACAAAATTTTTTTCTGGATTGCAAAGTTTCAGAAAGAGGTTTTAAAATGTTATGCCAGCACATCTATCCCTTGAGTCTAGATCTTGGAATAGTAGAGCACCTCCTTTGCACCAAACTTCCTATCAACTATGACTAAAAATCTGAGCAATTTATTTTACTGAGCATTACCGAGGACTTTCAGGGTCAAGAGTCTGAACATAAAAGAAACCAAGAGACGTGTTATGACATTGGCTCATTCTTTTCCTTGAGGCATTTGCCAACATGAATGCAGCAGCTGAGAGGCTTAGAAGCTAAGAAAATGTTTTGGCAGGCTCAAAAAGGAGGAGGGGCCCTGGTAAACAGTACAGATTGGGAACCAAAAGATTTACATACTGGGAGAGTGTCCAGAAATAGAAATCTCCTTTAGTAAATGTTAATATTCATCAAATTATCTGTATGATTATATATAAATGACCTCAAATTAGCTTTAAATTTTTAAAACATGTATTTTCAGACTGAATTAAAAACATGTAAGTACACAAAATTGCAAGACTTGACCAAAATCCAAGATAAAAAATAGACAGCAGAAACAGACACAAGAGAGATCCATATATTGGTGTGATTATATAGTTTAAAATTAAAATAATGATTATTAATGTTTTTAAGAAATATACAATAAAATGAGGAACATGACAGGAAACTGGGAACTATAAAGAGAATCAAAAGGAAATTCTATGACTGAAAAATATGAAAATGGAAATTAGAAAATTAATATATAATTTAATAGCCATTTAGACACACTGAAAGAATTAGTGAAGCAGAAGATAAGTCAGAAGAAAATATTCAGACTGAAGCAGAGAGAGAGAAAAAGGCTTAAAATCAGAAAAAAATAAAGGAGTCATATGGGACACAGTCAAAAACCTGATATTTAGAGGTTTTTTGTTTGTTTGTTTTTAAAGGAGGAAAGATAGAATAACATACAGAGAAAGTTTGAGGAGATAATGGCTGAAAAATTTCCAAAACTGATGAGTGACATCTAGCATAGACTTAATCACTAAGAACTGCAAGCAGAATAAATTAAAAGAAAATCATACTTAGAGCTCTGTTCTCTTTTTAGAAATATCATAGAATCCTGTATCAGACCAGTCCTCCTGCAGATAACAATTATAACTCTGGGCAACATATTTCAAAACTACTTAAAATCATTGGAGAATGACCCAAAATAGGCAGAAACTGAAGTGCTAATCTTTTATTTTTTAAGTTGATGTAATATTGACATATATAACATAACATTATATTAGTTTCAGGTATACAGCATAAGTATTCCATATTTGCACATATTGTGAAATGATCTCCATAGTAAGTCTAGTAAATGGCTGTCACCACACAAATTTTTTTTCTTGTGATGAGAGTTTTTAAGATTTTCTCTCTTGGCAACTTTCAAATATGTGATACAATATTGGTAACTATAGTCACCATGCTGCACATTACATCCCCAGCACTTATTTATTTTATAACTGTAATTTGTACCTTTCATCCATTCATTCACTCTCTTTCTCTCCCCTACCTCTCCTCTGGCAACCACCAATCTGTTTTCTGTATTTATGAGCTCGTTTTTTGTTTGTTTGATTTTTGTTTTGCTGTATTTTGTCTTACTCTGTTTGACTTATTTCACCTAGCATAAGGCCTCAAGTTCCAACCATGTTGTCACAAATGGCAAGATTTTCTTATATTTTATGGTTTAATAATATTACATTATATAAATATACATTTTCTTTATCCATTCATCCACCGATGAACACTTAGGTGGTTGTTTTTGTGTCTTGGCTATTGTAAATAATGCTGCAATGAACAGAGGGTTGCATATATATTTTCAAGTTAGAGTTTTTACTTTCTTCAGATAAATACTCAGAAGAAGTGGAATTACTGTATCATATGATAGCTATATTTTTAATTTTTTGAGGAGCCCCCACACTGTTTTCCATAGTGACTCCCTCAAGTTACATTCCCATCAGCAGTGTGCAAGGGTTCCCTTTTCTCCATATCCTCACCAATACTCATCATTTCTTGTGTGTGTGTGTGTGTGTGTTTGTGTGTGTGTGTTTTAAAATTAAAGCCTTTCTAACAAGTGTGAGGTGTATGGTTTTGATTTGCATTTCCCTGATGATGAGTGATGCTGTGAACCATTTCATGTACCTGCTGGCCATCTGTATAGCTTCTTTGAAAAATGTCTATTCAGGTTCTCTGCCCATTTTTTAAGTGGATTGTTTGTTTGCCATTGAGTTGTATGAGTTGAGCGTCATCGTTTTGCAAGAAGGACAGACATCTGAAGTCATTCTAGCAAATACCTTGTAATTCACTTCATAAAGAGGAGTAGAACAACTGCCCTCTAGTATAATATGATCTAATCATTGGAATCTATTTTCCTCATTGTCATCAGAAAGACCATTTAACAAACATGAGTGTAGCTAATTTTTGCAAAATTACGGAAAGGGGCAAATATTGCAAAGTTGGAAGCAACGAAAATAGGTACTGTTAACTTATAAATTTCAAATGAGAAAAAAAGATGTAAAAAATGTTTCACATTCAAAGAGTAATATATTGTTCTATCATAATAATTAATATTTTTATTACTGCAGATTTTAGACTCAAAAAAATCAGCTATTACAATAAAGTTTAAGTATCATTATTTTCACTCATAACCTGATATTAATCACTCTAAAGATTCTCTGAATTTTTCCGTTTGGTGCTATCATTTTAGGTTACTAACTTAAAGTCACTATTATACATAAAATTGTTTAATAGAGGAGATTATTAAAATATGGGTTACCTCATGTTCTCCATAAGCCTGAGAAGCAAGCAAAAAGAAGAGCTGGATAAAGTACTTCCAACGTGAAATAGTTGAAAATTATGAAGTGTACAAGCTCCTTTTCAGGAGATGCCAGAATTCCGGAGCAAGGCAGAGGGAGAACGCAAAGATGGTGTCCACTGGCCTCCATCACAAGAGTGTATCGGTGGATCCCTAGATGCGTGCCAAACTAGATCCCTGCCCCACATGCCAAAGCTCCAAGACAAGCAAGTTAACCCCTTTCACAGAAACACTGGTGGCGTGTTATAGTCTTCTGTCTGGGCAGTGCCCTGGGGATGGTAGCCATCTAAGAACTGTCTCTGTGGTAGCTACAGTCCTTTGGGGCCCAGGAACACAAGCTCTCCTGGCCACCAGAGCCAGGTGATCGAGGGGTGTCTCCTGGGTGGCAGTTGCATAAATAAGGGGCACCAGATGCCCGTGTAAGCTCCCATACAGGTGATACTGGCGCTCTGGAGCACAGCAGAGGAAAAGCACGAAGACAGCACCTACCCTCAGAGGTCTCTGGAAAGGATTACGGTCAGCTCTTAGACTTCTGTTTAATTAGAAGCCTGTCCCTCTGAGTACAGCTATGAAGACAAGCTCATAGACCTCTTTCACAGAAAGACTGGGCTCCCGGGTCTGTTGTCTCTTGCTGTGCCCTGCGGGTGGTAACTGGTTGAAAACTGTTTCTCTGTTGGTTACAGCCCGTGGGACCTGTGAGCATAAGCCCCACCTGCCACTAAAACCAAGTCATCTAGGGGTGTCCCTTAGAATTTGCTGCAAAAATCAGGGTGCCAAATGAGGGTATAAACTCCTTTCTGGGAGACGCCAGCAAGGTTGGAGAGAGACACAGAGAAAGTGTAAAATGATGCCTGCCAGCCTTTGTTCCAGAGCATACCCCAGCAGACCCCTGTGTGTGTGTTAAATTAGATGCCTGTCCCTTAGTCTGACACTTTAAGATAAGCAAATAAGCCTATTTCACATAAAGTCTGGGATCCTCTCAATTAGTTGCCTCTGCACTGGTTTTGGGGTGAGTGAGTCTGAGCATGCAAGCCCTTTAAGAGCCATTTCTCAGTTGCCTATAGCCTTGAGAGTCTCCGAATATGAGCCCTGTTGGCTTTCAAATATTGATATTTTGGGGGCTCATCTCTCAGTTGCAGAACTTAAAAGTGGGAGTGCCCTGTGTGGAGTTCAAACCCTTTGCTTTTCCAGGAGAAGCTCTGGGTTTTTAGTTCCCTCCTAATTGTGTGTCACTGCACTGGTGGTGGGGTTTATGGTGACATTATATCTCAGCCTCTCCTACATACTTTAATGTGCGTTTTTTTCTTGTTTATCTAATGTGTAGGTGTTGCTCATCTAGCTTTTAGCTTTTTTTTTTTTTTTCAAGGAAGTTGTTCCTTAATGTAGCTGTAGATTCAGCGTGTTCATGCGAGAAGGTGAGTTCAGGATCGTTCTATTTTTTTTAAGACTCATTTTATTTTATTTTATGCAGCGGGTTCTTATTAGTTATCAATTTTATACATATTAGTGTATATATGTCAATCCCAGTCTCCCAATTCATCTGACCACCACCACCCTGCCCCCCGGCCTTCCCCCCTTAGTGTCCATATGCTTGTTCTCTACAGCTGTGTCTCTATTTCTGCCTTGCAAACCGGTTCATCTGTACCATTTTTCTAGATTCCACATATATGCGTTCACATACGATATTTGTTTTTCTCTTTCTGACTTTCTTCAGTCTGTATGACAGTCTCTAGGTCCATCCACATCTCTACAAATGACCCAGTTTCGTTCCTTTTTATGGCTGAGTAATATTCCATTGTATATATGTACCACATCTTCTTTTTCCATTTGTCTATGGTTGGGCATTTAGGTTGCTTCCATGACCTGGTTATTGTAAATAGAGCTACAATGCAATTCAGGATCTTTCTAAGTTACCGTCTTGAACTGGAAAATGGGTGTCTCTAAATTCTTATCATAATACTTATGTCATGGCTTGTCCTTATATCTTTGACTTAAAAAGGCAACACAGACTTGCCTGAATGTTTTGGTGATTATGTATGTATACATGGTGCTGTGCTCTAATGGTGAATTTGTATACACAGTGTGCGTGTGCATTCATATGTGAAGCATTAGCATATACTCCAAATGGTTTTTCTTCTGTTGTGAATTAAGACATATATCAATCTAAGCTCATAAAAGGGCATCACAATATATGTTCTGGGCCAATTTCTACTTTAAACTCCTTAACAGTTAACAATTTAAATCCATATTAAATACTCCCAATTTAACACCTACAATTCTACAGACATTGGCTTTCATACTACCCTGCTGTGAATAAGAGATCATACATGAGAAAGATAGATACTCAGCTATCCCCCAAGTGATGTCTAAAATACTTCCTCCTAGGGCAGGGGTAGGGTTCCATGTTATTGTTCTATGCATAAGACAGAGAACTGGCTGTAAAAATTCAGTCCACACATAAAACAATAACCAGTTCACAATAATCAATATAAAGTAAAATTTTAAATTTGGGGAATCCAAAGTAAACTCCTAAAATTTGGTTGAGGAAAGACCAGATTTTCTTACTGACTATAAACAAGGTTTTCCCAGATTATTTTTATATCCACCAATCTTCTTTCTCAGAATTTAAAGAAAAACTCTTTAATAGCTAACTATTCACTCTTTCTAGAGTCATTATTCTTAAAGTTGTCCATACAGAATTTTACCGCCACACTAGACTGGTTATCTCCCAGACAATACGTTTTTACTTCCTGTGCTCCTGGGTGGTAACAAACAAATTTAGGGAGACGTTTGTTCCTGAGCTTGTAGTTTAAACAGAGAATAGAAAATTGTATACTATTTAAGAATTGGGGGTGCATACTTTATCTTATTTAATTTACAGTAGACTCTTCACTTTGTTGCCTCCCAGATAGAGTTTGTCATCTGCCTTCGCTGTGAGCAAGGAGACTTTAAGGTCTAAGAGCCTATTTCGAAATCTAAAAGCAACTCTATCAATTCTTACTAACTCGGAAACTATGGCTATTGAACGGGTCCGAAGTGTCACAGAAACAAAGAGCATATCAGATAATATTTGCCCCAGAATGGTTGATGGGAATATATTATGGGTAAGCATTCGTATTCATGGGGATGCTTAGGGATTTTCTTACTCTAAATGTGGATTTTCACCTCTGCATGAGAAAATGACCATCTTTTTAGTGGTATTTCCCATTGCTATGAAACATAAGGACAAGAGATTGCCAAGTAAGCAATCAACTGTCAGCAATACAGATTTTCTTTTAGGACCAGCTGAAAAGTCACTCAAGGAAGCAGCTGAAATTTCACAGCCCGATAATGAAATAGAGATTACATGAGTAGGACAAATGTAAAAAAAGTTTTTATCTGGAAGGCAGGCTCAGTCTTCAAGAACATTTGACCCTTGAAAGCAGCAACATTTCACGGGTGAGTGGCATATTGAGGAGGATAGCAAGTGTGCTGAAGATACAAAAATTCCTGTAGGTTTCCCTGAAATATTATCTGAAAAACCAATTTTTTTAAAATAAATTTATTTCTTTTATTTTTGGCTGCATTGGGTCTTCGTTCCTGCGTGCAGGCATTCTCTAATTGCACTGATCAGGGGCAACTCTTCATTGCGGTGCACAGGCTTCTCATTGCGGTGGCTTCTCTTGTTGCAGAGCATGGGCTCCAGGCACATGGGCTTCAGTAGTTGTGGCTCGCGGGCTCTAGAGTGCAGGCTCAGTAGTTGTGGCGCATGGGCTTAGTTGCTCCACAGCACGTGGGATCTTCCTGGACCAGGGATCGAACCCGTGTCCCCTGCATTGGCAGGCGGATTCTTAACGGCTGCGCCACCAGGGAAGTCCCTGAAAAGCCACTTTAAATTATATATACTGAGAATCAGAGATGTTTAGATACAGAGTTGGAGGCATTGTGAGAGCATCAGTAATACCACTTCACATTTTCTGGGTCTTTCTGGTCTCTGTAGGTGATCGTGGCTTTGAAGTCAGCCCCTTTGGGGAGGCAGAATGGACCATTGCTTCATGAATGTCAATATTTCCTGACTATTACAGGTTACCCTGCAGAATGCATATGCAGCTTACACATGTAGGAAGGCTTTTTCGGAAGCATCGTCAGGCCTCATCCAAGGCTTTTGATGATGCTTTCTGCCTTGGTGAATAAATTCAGATGTGCTGAGAGAGAATGAGGACTGCTTAGTGGTCACATGACCAATTGGCTGCTTGTTGAAAGCAGTCGTGTCGGACTGTTTCATGATGGAATGGAAAAATAAATGACTTAATTCATCTCCCAATCTCATTACTCTCTCTGGGAGAGGCTTTCACCATGTGCACTGCAGGAAGAGATTATTTGGAGAAGAGAGAAACAAGAGATAGTTGGGATCCGATATTTCCTAGGCCTTTTTCACACGACACAAATAACTCAGGCCTTCAAGCTGATACCGTAAGAGGTGGAACAGTTCATGGAGGCACTTTGCTGTGTGCAATGTCTCACGGCTGTAAAGAGGAGTATGATAATGAGCTTCGTGAATTGTGTACACATTTCCCTAAAGTCTACTCTTTCTGTCTGAATTCAAGTAATCTGAAATGGTCCTGGACAATTTTAGTGACACATGGTCAATTGGCCTCCCTACTTACCATGGTTGTTTTGATGGAGTAATAATGGGTTGTTTCTCCCAATTTCCTAGTTGCTATGTGGGTGAGGCTTTGACATTTTTCATCTCAGCAATAGATTGCATGCAGGCAGCAATCACAAATGTCTGATACTAGCATTTCCCAGGCGTTCCCAGGTGTCATAATATGCCCTGATCATGAAATTCCCCAAAGTTGGCAAAATTACAAAGATCTTAAAAATTACAAGACCTTATTGCAAGATCTTCTAGCACCTTATCACCTTATCTCTGTGAGTGTGAGAGCAAAGGGAACCTTCACTTATCAGATGTCACATGTAACCTACACAAAGAGCCTGTGGTACTGTTTCCACACCTCAGAGAATTTTTCCTGGTTTCACTTCCCATTTTCCATCAGAAATTGCTTCACGTTTTCTGGGTTTCATGCTAAAACACATCCTGATTCTATCTCCTTACCTGACTTCTTGTTTTGATGGTTTGTTATACCCATTTCATTTTGCCTTTTGATGCTTCATCAAATCCTAATATCTTGATTTATTTGCCTCAGAATATTTGTACATACTAAAGCATTACAGGTGGTGCTAAAGTCCCCTCATGCACGTCTCTCTCATCCCAATTCCTTTCTTCTGAGCAGTAGCTGCTTTCTTGAATTTGGTATTTATCATTCTATCCATGTTTTATATCAATACTAAAATGAAATGTATCCATAGACAGTTATATGACTTTGTTTTGCAGGTTTGCTCAATTCATTGCTAGGCCATTTACTTTTTAAACTTAACTTTTGGTGCTTCCCTGGTGGCGCAGTGGTTGAGAGTCCGCCTGCCGATGCACGGGACACGGGTTCCTGCCCCGGTCCGGGAAGATCCCACGTGCCGCAGAGCAGCTGGGCCTGTGGGCCATGGCTGCTGAGCCTGCGTGTCCGGAGCCTGTGCTCTGCAACGGGAGAGGCCACAGCAGTGAGAGGCCCGCGTACCGCAAAAAAAGAAACAAAAAACAAAAAAATTTAGCTTTCTGTTTTTGAGATTTGTCCATGTTAAGTTATGTAACTATTTTAATTGCTGTATTCAGTATTACCACACCACTATTTATTTCTCCATTCTTCCGTTAATGGATATTTTAAAACATTTTTTTTTGTTGTTATTAAGAAACAATAAGACAATGAAGATTCTTGTAATAGGTTTCCGGTACAGGCGTGCAAAAATTATCTGCATTATGTACCCAGAAGTAGAGCTGCTTTATTGAAGGATACACACATTAATGCACATTTACTTTGCTTGTTGCTATCAAAATGCTCTAGAGTATATTTGTCCCAACTTACAAACTCATAAGCACTACAGAGGATTTCCATTTCTCCATGGCTTCTCCAAAACTTTGTTTTGTCAGACTTAAAGACTTTTGCTAATCTGTGACCTGAAAAATTGTATATATGTATTTAAACTATACATCTCTCATTCTTTGTGAAGTTTAGTTTTTTTCTTTTTGGATTTTTTGTGTGAATGGCCTGCTCTTATGCTTTTCAAATTTTTCTAATGGTCTGCTTTTCTTTTTTCTCATTAATTTTAGGAGTCATTTATAAATTCTGAACACTAATCATTTGACAGTTGTATACTAACATATCTTCTCCAAGACCAAAGCTTTGTCTTTTAAATTTAAAAAAAAATTTTCCCTGAGACATTTGATGGATTGTTTTATTGTCTGCTAGCATCCAGTCTTTTTATTTTATTTTATTTATTTATTTTTGGCTGCGTTGGGTCTTCGTTGCTGCACTCGGGTTTTCTCTAGTTGCGGTGCACAGGCTTCTCATTGCAGTGGCTTCTCTTGTTGTGGAGCACGGGCTCTGGGCGTGCGGGCTTCAGTAGCTGCAGCACACGGGCTCAGTAGTTGTGGCTCGCAGGCTCTCGAGTGCAGGCTCAGTAGTTGTGGCACGCAAGCTTAGTTGCTCCACGGCATGTGGGATCTTCCTAGGGCTCAAACCCATGTCCCCAGCATTGTCAGGCAGATTCTTAACCACTGCACCACCAGGGAAGACCCTTTAAATTTTTTGTGTGTATATTTTTAGAATATAAGATTAAGTTTTAAGGCAGTTAAATCTACTAATCTTTTTCCCTTGTAGAATTTATAATCTTTGTATCTTGTTTAAGAAGTTTTTTCTACCCAAGTATCATTAAAATATGCTCTTATATTTTATTCTACAAGTTGTAAAGTTTTGCTTTGGTACATTTAAGTTATTGATTCATTAGAATTTCTTTTTGCACATAGTGTGAGGCTGGGACATAGGTCTATTTATTTTTATATAGATAACCAGTTGTTCCACTGCAATGTATTGAAACTGGTTTATCTTTCCCACATAATTTGTAATGCCACCTGTGCCACACATTAATTTTGTCACTTCTTCACACACAAGCCTATCTCTCTGTTCCAGAAGTGTGTTTGTTTCTGCCTACACCAATACCATACTCTCTTAATTAATATAACTTATAGTAAGTAAGCCTTGATACCTGATTGGATAGTTGTCCCAACACTAGAATCCTGTCCCCATAGGATTATTTTTACAATTCTTTGTCCTTTATACATCTATTCTTATTTAAGTATTGACTTCTAAATTCCTTAAATAACTGTTGGAATTTTGATTAGAATATCAGTTACATTTACAGGTTACTTTGGGGGAATATTATCATCTTTTACTTGCATTTCTCCATTTCTTCAAGCACCTTTTCTGTCCTTTGATGATCTTTACAATATTTCTATGAAAGGACTTGTGTGGTTTTTGTTAGATCCATTCCTGAGTACTTTAGCATTTTTGTTGATTCTAGAATGATTTCATTTCTACTGTATTTATTAATTACTTGGGTGTGGGAATGCTCTACATTTTTGTAGTTGATTTTGTACCCAGTGGTCTTGCTTAAGTTTCTTATCAATTTGTATATATTTTGCCCCTGATTCACTTGGATTTTCAACATAAATACTCTCAGCATCAGGAAATAAGAAAAAGTTTCTATTCCTTTACAATTCTTAAGTCTTTAATTTTGTTTTCTACTCTTTTTGTATTGACTAGGACCTCTAGAAATTAAAGTATTGAGTAGGAATTAAAATAGCTGACATCCTTGTCTTGTCCCTCATTTAAAACAGAATGATACTAACACAATTTTGATAAAGAAGAACAAAGTAGGAGGAATAACTTTATCCAATGTTAAGGCTTATTGTGTAGCTCTAGTAATGAAGACAATGTGGTATTAGCTAAGTGACAGATATATATCAATGGAACAGAATTAAGTAATCAGAACAGGCCCACACAGATATGCCCAACAGATTCTTTTTTTATTCTTTTTTATTTTATTTATTTTTTTATACAGCAGATTATTAGTTATCCATTTTATACATATTAGTGTACATATGTCAATCCCAATCTCCCTATTCATCACACCACCACCCCCAGCCCAACAGATTCATTTTTTTCTTTTTTTTGCGGTACGCGGGCCTCTCACTGCTGCGGCCTCCCCCGTCGCGGAGCACAGGCTCCAGACACACAGCCTCAGCGGCCATGGCCCATGGGCCCAGCCGCTCCGTGGCATGTGGGATCCTCCCGGACCGAGGCGCGAACCCGCGTCCCCTGCATTGGCAGGCGGACCCCCAACCACTGCGCCACCAGGGAAGCCCCCAACAGATTCTTGACAATGGTACAAAACCAACTCAGTATGGGAAGGATAGCTTTTTCAAAAGGAAGCTGGAGCAATTAGACATCCATAGAGGTAAATATATATATATATATATATATATATATATTTCAGCATAAACTTCACACTTTATACAAAATTAAATGAAAATGGTTTATGGATTTAAATGTAAAATATAAACCTATAGAAAAATGTTAGGAAAAAGTGCTAAAAAACCCTTGGAATGCAAGGCAAGGTGAAGAGTTTATAGACTTGACACCAAATAATTATCCATTCATTTAAAAATTGCTAAATTGGATCCCACTGAGATAAAGTAAATTTTAAAATAGTAAAATTATTGTAATATTATTATTGTTATAAAATGTTATTACAACATTTATTTATCCAGGTATAATAAAATAATTTAGATTTAAAGAGTGTTCAAAGATTTTTCAAAGAAAACAGTAAATACATATGGCCACATAAAAATGACAATATTTTATCACAAACAAAATATGGACACACAAGTGTTCTGTTTTAGGTTAGCAACATCTTCAGTCATCCAAAATGTCAACAATATTTTGGAAGAACATGTGAATTTAAATATATTCTTATATCAGTTTTATCTCCCTGGATCTTTGAGGATACTTGGGTAGAGAGAGGTATTTAAATCAATACATACCAATGTATAAAGTAACTCTAAACCTTTACTTGGTATGCATCTTATTCACAGTTACCTAGTGTGAAGATTAAGTTATAATCTTATTTTATTTTCTCATTAGAAAATATTACTACTGCATATGCTATTTTTTAAAATGGAATTCCCTCTTTTAATAAGACATATGCAATACTTTTGTAAAAAAAAAGAAAAGAAGCACATCTTGATTTGAATCACTTTGACATTAACTCCAAAAGAGATGATACAAATTCAACCTATGGCTTTGAGAAACTTCTCAAGCAGTTTTTGAAATTTTCATGTCTATGTATGCTCCTTTAGAAGAATATACTAGTTGTCAAGATGTTTGCTTTTAAAATAAAACTTTAAAAAATAATTTAGCATTCATATAACAAGATTATGTAAAATGGAGAAACCACTTCTGATGTAGTAAAATGAAAACAGCCTGAAGAGAGAGGTTTTCAGGGACAGAGAAATCAGAACTAGAAAAAGTA
Organism: Grampus griseus; assembly: GCF_964374135.1. NCBI lineage: Eukaryota > Metazoa > Chordata > Mammalia > Artiodactyla > Delphinidae > Grampus > Grampus griseus. The sequence goes on from NC_139003.1 coordinate 38,651,873, forward strand.
AGGGAACATAAAAGTGGGATAATGGAGAGAATCTAAAGAACCTGCACAAAAGGATTAGAAGCAGGATTTAAGAAGGTGCCAGGAAAGTAATAATAGGGAAGAAAAGAAACTCAACGATAGTGAGGAGTGAAAGAATGTGTTATGTACTTAGCTTGACATCGTTGCCAGCCTGAAAAGTTAAAAATTTTTGTGGCTAGGTTTTAAATGTACGTGTTGTAATAGCCAAAGTTTTCTGTAATCTCCGGGGCAGGGCTGAGGTATTGCTGAAAACACTTTCAGAATGGAGTAGGTGTTGCTCTGAGGAGGCCAGTATGTGGAGACACAAGTGGGAGGGAAGATACTAGGTGACAAATTGTGTAAGAGAATCGGACAATCACTGGAAGCAAACAATATAGAAAGATGATGTCAGAAGTAGAGACAATTCTCGTAAAGAAGGAGAAAAACAAGGGCCACTTTAATGAACTATTCTAAAGCTACTTTTTAGGAGAGGCACCATTCTTCAGTAAACTAGTCTAGAATGAGGGAGGGTGAAGAGGGTACTCACATAGTTTGAGAAAAGGAAAAATGTATTTAGCTTCAAAGGAGTATGCTGTTATTCCTTCTTTCTCTTTTTTTTTTTTTTTGTACGCGGGCCTCTCAGTGTTGTGGCCTCTCCCGTTGCGGAGCACAGGCTCCGTACGCGCAGGCTCAGCGGCCATGGCTCACGGGCCTAGCTGCTCCGCGGCATGTGGGATCTTCCCGGACCGGGGCACGAACCCATGTCCCCTGCATCGGCAGGTGGACTCTCAACCACTGCGCCACCAGGGAAGCCCCCTTCCTTCTCTTTTTGTGTGAATGCTGAAATATACTCACCAGGAATTGTTACATCCTACTCTGTATATTGGATGCTAGATTCAAAGTCCTTTTTTTGTTTTGAGGATTTATTTAGTGATTGCATGCTTTTTCAATTCTTAAATGTAATCTCAATTTAGCTATGGTTATGTGTTCTTTTATAAACTGAAAGATTTTACTCGGGGTAGGGTTGATTAAAAGAATGTGGCATAGATGGTTACCTAAGATGTGAGATCTGAAGGGCAATGGAACCGTCTCCTTCACTCACCAGCACTTTTTTCGCCTGGTGCCACAACCTGAAATTCCACCATTGACATTGCACTGCTTTGGACTATTGCTCATGAGTGTACTAATAGTGTAGTGTAGGTGAATTTACCAGACAATTTCTATAAGTTTAAAGGAAGAGAAATTGGGAGACATGATAGCATTGGCCTCATAACTGGGATTCAAAATGATAGAAAAGAGTTGTTTTGTTTACCATTGCATGTATAGTGCTTAAGAGAGTTTACACTCAATAAATATTGGCTGAATTAATGAATGAAAGGGGTAAAGAAGTATATTTGTATAATATAATATTATATAATGGTAAAAATGCATGAAACATGCAATAACATGAAGTAATCTTAGCTGTATAATATTAAAGAGAAACAGTAAGTACCCTGAATTGAGCGTAGCATAATCACTTTTCATAAAATTAAAACAAAGAACACACACAGACACACACAGACACCTACTCCTGTGCTCCACATTTTAGGAATACATATATTTGTAATAAGTTAAATAAAGGATACAGGATGTGCCCTTTATTTGGATATGGTGGATACAGCATTCAGGTTACAGGGGAGGCCGGAGGATGAGGTAAAGTTTATTCCATGAACTCTATGGTAAGATCAAATTTATTCTTAAGGTTCTAGACTCTATTTGGATACCGGCTTCAAGAGTGCTTGTTACAGTATTACAAATAACTAACTAAATAGATAGAAATGCATGGATTAATGATATGTTACTAACCCAAAGATTACTGGTACACTAGAAGTCCAAACTAATTAAATACATGCGTACATAGAAGGAAAGAGAAATAACTCAAAGTTTAGACTGAGGTCTGCTAAAAACAAACAGCCCACACTATGGTGCTTACCTCTGGGTTAGGGAATGTGGAATAGCAGACAGCCACTGAGGAATATGCCCCTCCACGGTTTTATACAGAGGCAAATATTTAGTCTTTCCCACTACGGGACTTGAGAGGTATCTACTGAAAAGATCCTGAAACGGAGTTGGTTGCATAAAGAGCAAATCATCTGCCATCATAGAGGCTAATTAGAACTATGTAACTAACTTTTTTTTTGCTCTGGTTCTCAGGAAATGAGGATCTTAACATCATGATCAATCATTGGAAATCTTTGCTTTCATAGTTCTAAAATCTTCCACATTCTTTTCATGAACATAATTTTATATTTTTAAAAATTACTTAACTGTTTTATGTGCTATAAATACTTTAAATTATGTTTTTAATGAAGTGGGTTATAAGTAACAAAATGAAAACACATGCCACAAATGGCTAAAGCCTTTAGCTTAGAAATCGGGAAATCATTCACTGCAAAGACTAGCAGAAACCATTTGGATTTGGGTGGAGGGCGATTCTCTTCTGAAACAATGTGTTAGCTATTTCACTTCAATAAGGAAGGATGTCTAGAAAATAATATTTATAACACATTGAGCAAGCAACATATTCAGCTGAAATAACGGAAGAAGATAATTGACCTCACCTTTGGCTATATGTTTCAAAACTGTGTGTTTCAGTCTTGTGGTCAGGTTGAGGCAGCCTCTTAAATTTTCTGTTTCTAAATACCACTGTAAAAATGTTATGTGGGCTTCTGGTTTCAAGGTGACAGCAAGCAGAAATTTCTATTCCCTTCTGCTTTCTAAAATGACCCCGCAAAATAATAGAGTAAGCAAAAAAGAAACAGAAAAAATACAAAGTTGATCTTCAATAAAACTAGGAGACATCAGTATCCCCAACCACAGGATGTAAGAACCAGTGGAGTTACTGAGTGACTCAGCGAGCAGAAGAAGGTACGACACAGCGTCTGTGGAGGAGGTTACCCGTGAAGCCTCAGGAAGACTTGTACTTGGAGTTATCAGACACTTGGGGGTCTGGTTTTTTGTGTTTGTTTTTTTGTTTGTTTGTGAAAGCCTGTATAACTACCCATCTTTAGTCCCTGCACAAGTCAGGAGGCAGACTTGGCAGAAATTGAAACAGAGCCAAGCACAGCTACACGACTTGTGGGGCCCAGTGCAAATGAAAATGTGGGACCCTTGTTCAAAAATGAAGAATTTCAAGATGGCCACAGTAGAGAATTAAAGTACAGGGTCCTTCTAAGTGCAACTATATGGGTGGTGCACCCATGAAGCTGGCTCTGCAAAAAGCCTCCAAACTCAGAAACAAGTAGATAGGAGGGCAGGAATGAGGTATGTTACTGAAAATGAAATTACATTAATATCTATATACTCAATGGTGAGGTACCAATCCCACCATTGTTAATGACAGCCTTACTGTCATTCAGGCTATCCACTCCCTTGAGAAGTCTGGAGGACCCACCTAACAGAGAAACTGAACATTTAGAACATAGAGGAAGATACTGGCATTTGGTAGTTCCCAGCATAAAATCTATCTGGCTGCCCACATACTCAGAGTGACAGACCACCTAAAAATAATCTCCATTCACCTGGAGACAAGTCCCATCCATGTACACAGAGCTTATGGAGGCTTTTAGTGTTTCACTAAGAAAGAGTTACCAAGGGTTTGAGGAAATAAACAACAACAGCAACACTAAAAGAGCTATAAACAGAGAAAAATGATTAAAGAGAAAAAAGAGACAATGTAGGGAACAGAATAATATTTCAAAAAAATATATTAATATAAAAATTGTCATATTCATAATAGTGTCACATTGCCTTTTGCCACACTTTTCCCTTTATACTTTCTCCTGTAACATAGGAGCTGGAAGCTGGGAAACCTCATTTCTCAAAATCTTTACCAGCAGATTCAATGCCAATGAGAGGCACTTTCATGATTCAGATTCAGAAGGCAGAAGAACAACTAAAGCTGTTACAGCTACTTCAGAATTGGAAAGCAAGAATGTGATTTTAAGAGGCAGCAGGTGTGAAGTTTTGCCAATGACTTTCAAGCATTCTCTTGTGGAAATTGCTTTGGTGCTGCATACATCAATCATGGTTTTCTGAGATTCGTATATCTTCCTTATTTCCTGAAAGTTAGGGGTGGCTTTATCTAATCTATGTCTCATAGCCTTTCCATAATATTAAGCACCCATTTCTCTGAATTAAATACATTCCTATTTAAAATATCTAGTGGAGTTTCTGTTTCCAGATGGATCTCTGATAAAATAATAGGTAACATTTATATAGTGTTTGTTATGTAGCAAGAACTGCTTGTTATTGTATTTTATGTTTGAAGTTTATTTTTTAACTATAATTTTTTATATCATTCAAATGTCAAACTATTAGAAAGATACATACATGACACACACACAATGATATGTGTTTTGTCTTCCCATACTCCTTATTCCCTATTCCCATCCCAACAATATGTAACAATTTAAAATATATTTTTGTTTATCATTCTAGTTTTTCTAATTGAAAATATCAATACCTGGAATAAAGAACCAAAGAGATAAAAAATAGAAGAGAAATAATATGATATTTATGGTATATGTTCAGGGGATTGAAAGTCCATCTAATGGGAGGTCTATAAAGAGAAAACTAAGGAAATGAATGGGGTATTATACAAAAACACCTCCCCCAAAGTTTCCTAGAACTGAAAGATATACCTGTACATCCTAAAAGTCTGAGTCCTCAGCACAAAGATCTATCTGAAGGTACTAGAGATAAACACCAGGGATACAGAGAAGATCTCACAAACTTCAGAAAGAAAAAACAAATCACATACAAAGAACTAGGTATCAGAATGGCCTCAGACTTCTCAGAAGTAGTATTGGAAACTATAAGACAAAGGAATAACGTCTTCAATATTCTGAGTAAAATGGTTTTAACCCAAATTTTTATACCCAGCCTAAGTATCAATCAAGTATGAAGGTAATATTGGGATATCTTATTGATATCACATTCTCAGAAATATTAAGCTTCTCTGCACTTCTACTTAAGAAGCCACTAGAGGATATGTTCCACCAAAATGAGGAAGAAAACAAAAACAGTAAAATACAAGATTCAGGAGATAAGGAATCCAACATACGAAAGAGAAGTAGGCATTCCAAGGACCCTAGTCTCAGTAGCAGACTAAGGTAGGCAATTAGGCCATATAAGAACATGAGGACAGAAGGAAAAAAATGGAACTGATAATGACTGTCTGAAGTTTGATGTCAGGAGCTATGTAAGAGATTTGAAGGAGAATAAGCAGATGGAAAATAAAGGGACAGTTATTTTCTTTGAGAAATATAAAACTTACATAGGAAGTATAATCATAGTGTACAAATTTGGACCAACAATGAACCATATACACATAGCCATATTGATGAAAACATTAAATACAGGTTTAACAACAAAAATAAAAAGGTCATATTAGCAAGAACAATAGGAGAAAGGAAAGGAGACAAGGGGGAAGTGAAGGACTGCTTGTTTCCATAATCACTATTTTGACAAAGGTTAATAAGAATTGATGGAGAATGAGATCAGATATAAACACTCTCATAAGTTATGCATTTATTTACTTCTCTAAATGATTCAGAAGATTATGAAGGTTGACAGAGCTGCAGATTTTAGGTTTTTAAGATTCAGTTAAGAAGAATATATTATGAAAATAATGCCTGAGAAAGTGAGGGTCACATCAGACTCTCTGGAAACATGACTCTCACCCTGTAGGACAACCTTGTAGGTGTATCCTGCACTTAGGACTCTGTGGTTATGTATTAGAATATATGCTAGGCCTGGAATTTCTCTTCAATATTAGAGTCTCATAAAAAAATGCAATGCATTTAGGCATAAATATATTTTTCATTCATTACCTTCAGATTTTCCAGGATAATTCTTTCTATTCCAAGCACATTCCTAAATAAAATGCTACTCAGCCAGAATAAGGGTCAAACACCTCAAATTCTGTAAGAGTCTCCAGGGTTGAGATTTTAGATAATAATGAGTCTGTGAAGCCTTTTATCATTATTTTCCTTTTTAAACTATGTACTGTACAGGTATTACTTTGACCACTATAAATAAAGAAATATGATAATAAATTCATTGTTATTTTAAAAATAAACAAATTCTGATATTTCAAAATTAAGTGTAGGGATAAGGCTCTTAATGCCTTTAATGCTTGGGATACACGGGTACGCTGTTTCAGGTAGAAGATCAATACAATACTACTCTTTTGTCCAGATTTTTCACTAATAACTTGCAATACCTTTCAGCAGCCCCTTGACAAATGATTTGTACATGCTTCTGATACACGGTTAAGGCTGCTTTTTCAGTCACAGAAAAAAAAAAAGATGAGAGAGAGAAAGAGAAATTTGAAGGAGACACTTAAATCTAGATCTGACCAGTGAATGGAAGATAAAAGTTAACCCTTTTCCATCTTCCTTCTTACATCTAAATTTTTGGTGGGACCCCAACTTACCAAAGAATAGGTTCTGCTAAAATGACCACTGCATTTATTTCTAGCCTTCCAAATAACACCTCACATACATATCCTCCCAGATCAAATTTTCATTTTAATGTCCCTACAGTATGGGAATAGTGGTTTGGAATTGAAATGCTCTCCTTGCTTCCCCAAGAAACAATTTGGCCAGAATTTAACTGACTCAGTGGGAATTTTTCTATCATTCAGAAAGATCATAAATGAATCGTCTAGCTGTTTGCTTAGCTGTTTGACGTTGCTTAGGGATAATGAAACTTGACAGTAATGTGCTAAAATCATTTCTCCCTGTGAAGGCTTTTAAATCTTACCCTGTAAACTACATTTGATGATCTTTAAAGAGGTTTTCAAAAATTTTGCATTAAATCCTTAATATTTCCTGTGCTGCTTCTCAGACATTTAAAATGTTTTTTCCTTCATTGTAGATTTAAGTAAATATTTCTTAAGAAGCTATGAACAGTTTGATGTGATTCAAGGATAAAGACCATGGCTTTTAAGCTGGTTTTAATACTGGTGTTGGCTTATGACTAAATATTAGCTTGTCTGAACTATCTATTTATCTCAAGATAAAACAGAAAACTTTAAAATCTTTTCTCCATATTTTTTCATTTTCCTTATGCAATCACAACTGTTTAAAATCACTTCAATTTATCCCAGAGTAACATAACTTTACACTCCTCCTAAGTGATTCTTTTCAATAAACACCATTTTCCTTCCTTGTTTTTAAATGCAAACATAAAGCAGCCTAACATTTGTCAAAGCTCTTATACCAGACAGGGGACCATAGCAAGTCATCTGGTTTATTCTGCAATTTTAAGGCAGGAACATACTGCTGATTATATTATCAAATGCAGCCAGCTGTAGTTTGAGATAGCCTATTAGTGAGAGAGGTTGATATAACCAATCAACAAATAAACGGGTTAAAAATCTTCTCATTCCATTTGATGTGATTCTGACAAATGAGAGGAACACGACCCTATTAGCATGAAGAACAATAAGGTAGAAAACCACTCACAGGAAAATAAGTGAAGCAAAATTAGATCATGGTCAAATTGCCTCCCTCCTTTAATAGACTTTTCACTCTGAAACCACCTGCCCTGGAATGTCTAAATTCTGCATCAGGCTGATGTAGTTATTGCTGTATTATTTTGACTTTCTCAGATAAGTTTGTCTTCAGATGCTGAATGGCCATCCTATAGATTACAGGAACATGGAGCAGTGATAAATATCAATAGAAGTTTGTCAAGTGGTTGCCTTTATTCATTAGAGCAATAGCTGGTGTTCTCTTGCTATTTCAGAATCCTTATAAAAGCTTTTATACCTAAAGCTGGCTGTGGAAGGGTATAGATGTGCAACTCTTCAGAGTTATATGCAAATCTGGACTGCTTTTTCATTTTCTGGAAAACTGTGTACAAAGCAAAATTGTTACAAAGATATCTTGCTTTTAAGTTGCAGTTAGAGAAACAATACATCTTAAGTGAAATAAATATTGAGAAGAGAGCAGCTAAGGTTCTGTCTGGATGGATATGACCATCATTAGGAATCTGGACAAAACTTTAAAGTCTAGACAGATCTGAGCAGTCGTAAGCAGAAACAGATAAAGCTTCCAGAATAGAAGGGATAATGGTTATTCTTCTAGAGTCCTGCCATGGCTCTGAGGTAGTGTGTATTGAGAGATTTACAGATACTTTAACAGATTCTGATCATTTGTTGAATGGTCAACAGTTGACCATTTATGAGCTCCTAAACTATAAAAAACAACATACTGAACACCACAGATGATATAAGCATAAGTGGGCAAATTAGGGTAGATGAGAATCAAATTTGTGGGATTAGAAATGCATAAACCTTCAGCATAACAGTGTGTACAGGAATAGGCAAGTTGGTCCAGGGCAATAGTGATCTATAATTCATCATTACTTCTTGTGGGCCAGTAATTTTCTTCTGGCTATTGATTTCTGTTCTGTTGTCAAGATTCAACCAGATTTATCATGCTTGAGCAGCCCTTCTGGCTTAGGCTTTTCCTCTTTCCTCAGAGTCCTTTACTTGGCTTGGTTACAGTGAGTCAGTTTGATAAAGCAATATTTCTCAGGCTCACTATAACATAATAGTCATTGGGGCACTTGTTAAATGCAGATTCCCAGGGTCAATGTGTATAAATATTGAATCAATATGACAGAAACTCTGTATTAAGGAAAAACAAATGTCCCTTAGTTGACTCCCATGCTCAGACCAATACAGGAAACATTATGATAAATGTTTCATCCCAGATAAAATATGTTTATTCCAAGGAATGAGTATTTTAAATAATACTTTAATACACCCCCTACCCTCCAAAAAAATGTCAAGCAGTAGAGATTGTATGGAAGATTCAGTATTCTCTGTTATTCAATAATCATTCTCTATTCTAAGGTCTTTAGTTGTTGGAGATGTGTCTGTGAAAAGGCACACAGTCCTTGGCCTCAAGGAGCTTAAGAGGTATGTTAATGGTTACATGTGGCTTTATTATTATTTGTAAACTAAGTAAGAAAACATACAGGCAGACACTAGTTTACGTCATACGTACTCTATGCAATACTTCTATTGACAATATTATGGTATCTATTCAATTAGATAATGTTGATAAACACACACTTATCAAGATAAGATAGGAGCAAAATTTATCTATCCAAGACCAGAGTGCTAGAATGTGCAGAGTTCCATGGCCGTGCTGAGGAAGTTAACCCAAGGCACAGCTGCAGCTGTTAGCATTTCAGGACGGGTTGGATATAGTTGTAATACAAGATGGATATCAAGATTGATAGGTAATACATTTCATCATTGGTAGATTTTTCTTCCTTTTACATTTCTGAGTCAAAGTATTTATTTTGATCTCCCACATTCTTTATTAAGCTCATCATATATCTAACACCCATTCATTAAACAACTCTTTCTATTCATTAGATGAATTATTTCTGTGCCAATTGTAAATTTTGCACATCTACAGAGCCAGATCTTTCTTCACTCCCTACGCCAATATGGTGAAAATCACATGTAGTTAACAGCTTCAACCTGCTTTTTCTGAGAGCATAGAAAAGAAGTCTGAGTCTCTTGAAAGGTCAAGGAGTATTGTGTAGATATACACAAACTAGAAAAAGATTATGTCTTCCTCTCCTTCCTTTATTTTCCTTTATCAGTTTGGTGAAGATTAAAGTTTTCCTTCCCCAAGATTAAGGCAAGGATACCAGAAAAAAAAATGTGTATGCTGTTAAGTAGAAAGAAAATTTTCGTTTTCTTTCATGAGAAGATGATAGGCTGAAGTTCTTAGTAGAGGCTCTGGTGATGGGATTAGGCTCAAGAGGAATCTGTAGAGATTTCCCTCTTTCCTTGGAAAGTTGATGACACTGAGGAGATGGCAGAGACATGATGCTGGGTGTTCCATTTAGCTTATTCCCAGAAGCACACCTCAGCTTCATGCACCCACAGTGATAAAGACGCCTGTGAATTTTTACTCTGCCTTTAAGAAGGTGGAGTTATTTTTTTCTGGTTTGGTGCTCACTCTATACCAAACACGGAGCAATGTCTGGCGAGTTTGTAATTATATTTTTAATAGTTTTAAATTTTTTTGTTTTAATTCTTTGAAGGTCTTGTTAGTCTAGGAGGACCTGTGGAAAAATCCCAGTTCACGTGTGGCAGCATGACATCTACACAGGTAGCAGTATTTATGCTGTGGGGGAAAAAATGCTACAAATCAGGAATTTTTTTTTTTTTTTCTGGAGAGCTTGTTGTTAACTATTTACCAACCTATCACTGTCAGAGCAGAGTGTTCCTCATCTCCTGCACACAACTTGTGGCCATCTCTTCATCCTTATGGATTAGAGGCTCTCTTTGCACAGGCTTGCATTAGCCAGCAGGAGTGGCAGTGGACAACAACTCTGAGCATTGCCATTAACATCCAACTCTAGGTGTGATCTGGTCCTGGCTACAAATGGGGTGCAACCCACACTTCTGTCTGGCCATAGTTTTGGGGCCCCAACTTGATGGTTGCCAAACCAGGTTCTCAGGACACAAGATGAGACAAAGAGGGCAATAGCTGTTTCTGGGATAGAAAAGATCGATAACCAATGGGTACCTGAAAGCAAATTCACAAGTCATAATACAACATCTTACAAGTGTTTTCTGCCAATCTGAATTTGGAAAGGAAGGAACAACATCAAATTTTAGCTTCCTCTCTCAACCAGGCACCACAGAGATGTTGGGGAGCTGACTTTTATGAGGCTTCTCACCTTTTGCTGGCTTTCTGCAGTTTTCTCAGGATGCCATCTGCAGGTTCTGGAGCAAGTGGGGGTGTCCCAGCAGGTCTCATCCTTGTCACCAGAAACCACAGAGGCAAAAAAATAATTTCCCCTCTACCCTTTGCAGTGAGTGCCTGGCTGAGCCCCTTTTACTCTAGGGCATCTCCTAAATGGATAAGCTTATCTAAGATGGTTGCAAGTTCTCCACCATGGCTGTTGTAATTCAAGATTATCTTTGGTAAGGCTAATCTGTTTTTTCAGGCTTAAAATAAAATTTTATTCACCTGAGTCCTCACCCTGGACCCAGTCTAGTTTCTAAGTCAGACCCAATCCAGTTTTTTAAGACCAACCTAGTTTGACTCTGGCTGGTTTCAGGACCAGTCTAGAAGAAGAAATGCTCAAATAAAGGATCCAAGAAGGACTTACCCACCACCTCCAGAGGCAGCAACGAGGCAGCCAGCTCAAGGGGTTCAACAGGTATCTACTATATCTTGCTCTTGGGGGCTGTAAGAAGTCTCCTTCAGGTCCTTCTTCTGACATCAGAACTGTTAAAAGATAAAGTGAAGAATATTAAAAACTTTGAGTTTATTTGAGCAAAAATTGATTCCAATCAGGCAGCATCTAACCTAGCAGATAGAAAGGAGCTTCAAGGAGCTCTCCAAAATGAAAGACTCTTATAGCCGTAAGGAAGCTGGAACAAGCAAGATCTACTAGGCAAAGAAGTGAGCTCTTTAGGGGATGGCAGGGGTCTATCAGGCACCTAACTAATCAGGTGATTCCTGATTGACTGTTTTAAGATTCCATTTCTGAGAGAGCTGAAACTGTAATCAAGTCTTCATTTGGTGACATAGGGCTTAGCAAAAGTGACTCTATTTTGGGTCTATTCTCTTGTTTTTAACACCCACTAGTATTATTTCCATGGCTATAAGAAGCTAAACAGTATTAGCAAATATTTGCTAAGACTAGTGGCCAAGTACCCCAAATTAATTAGCTTCCAATCTTTGAGCAATTATAAAATTCAATCTAAAATTAAATTATATTTTGATTATTCTTAATGGTTTCATGGATAGAATCATTTTGCACAGTTTGGGTACTTTTATAAGTGTTTCCTTCCATTTCTGTAAAATGGACTATTACCTTTTTTTTGACTATAAAATTGCAGGCTTCCATTCTAGGGCACTGCCCAGTTTTGTGTTAATGTCTTTTCACAGGTAGCTGCACACGCTTGCTTTTTGCATGTTGTAAATAATTAGAAGTTTCTAATAAATAATTAGAAGTTTCTTTAAGCCCTGTGTAAATCTTCTTAGGTAGATTTAAATCATATTTTAGAGACAATACCACTATAATGGTGTCCTGCAGGGTAGGGTAAAATATCACAGGAAAGTGTTTCAAAAAGATTCTTAATGCTAATTACAAGTCTTTCCCTCTTACCAAAAAGTCAAAAGACTGCTGATGTTTGTAACTTCGCAGAAAATTTACCTCAAATGTTGGCTGATACTGTAAAGAGGCATATAGGTAATTGGTTAAAATCAAGTTTACATCTTCTAAAAATTTTCCTTTTGTCCTGTGTTTTTGAATATGAGTCATTGGTGTTGAAAAGAATCGTGTGTCCTGCTGAATGCTCTCCTTCCTAGAGATGCAGCTTTGTAGTTTTAAGGAGAAAATTTAAATTCACATCAATTGATTTTTCACCTATTTTTTTAATCCATTACGATGTTAAATTTTTTTCTTTATTGTTATTTTCTAATGTTTTAAACCATTTTACTTTTTATTCACTACCTTCTCTTGAAAGAAAAAATAATAATAAAATGAGCACACTGGGTTATGCCAAGGCACTTTCTTTACCATGCCTTTTCTCACCTTCAGCCATGTATCCTGGGGATTGTTGGTGACAAATGAAAAGGAGGAACAAATATTTTATAAAAATCTTGTCCTAATAGTCTTTGAAAATGTTAGTGGTCAAAATCCAAAAATATGCAAGACTTAAGAAAATAGGCACATGCTACTTTTGTATGTGTGGATATGTTGTTTAGCAACTCTGGTCTGGATTAGTTACTTTTATATTTTTCATTGGTTTACTGTTTATTTTTAGTTCCTTAAAATTAGAAAGCCATCAATAGGTCCTAGAAATACTGAGTCCCATGTACATGAGAATATGGAGTCTCTTCAACTTTTTTTTTTTCCCTTTTATACTTTGGACATTCCACCCTTTCCTTCTTTGTTGTTTTATTCTCTTCCCAGCTCCTGAATGTATGCCTGACCCAGGTTCTATTATTGGTCTCCTTTATGTATGGTCCTGCATTCTCTGTCTCATAGGAATTTCGTCCATTTCTACATCTACTACCTATTGCTTCTGTGCATATCATTACCATAACTCTAAGACTTGTCCAGACCTTGTTTCTAAATCTCAAACTAGCATGCTCGACCTTTCTGTTTGTTTGGAAAGCTTCTTAATATCAAGATATCAAAAACTGAACTTGTTGTTTTCACTTCACATATTTCCTCTTCCCCTTGCCACCAACATTCTTTCAGTAAGCCAGGCTCAAAACCTGGGGATCAGATTTCTTTCCACACTCTCTTTTGCTTTCTACATTCAAACCAGTTCCAAAAGTCATATACATTTGATCTATGCATCTTTCGTTCTTTTTTTTCTAATTTTGTCATCATCCTGGTTGATCTGTCTTGCCTCTACTGGATTCTTTGTGTTCTTTCTCTCTGCTCTATAATCCCATGCTATACATTATAATCAGTTCATGTCTTAAGTTTCAGATTCAATCATCTTGTTCTGATAAAATTCCTCCAATGATGTTTCAATTTCTATATTATGTATAAATTTCCCCATTATGTATAAATTTCCCCTTTTGTCACTCAGGTCCAGGTTATAATTTCCTTTTGGCTTAATATTTTACTGTACATATTGCTTTGATGGTCTTTCCATCAGACTATTTCCTTGAAACCATTCTGCATTCTCTCTCCTCATTTCCTTACATTTTCCCATTGAGCCCAAACTTCCAACTTCACTACATAGAGTTGTTAAAGCCCTATCCTATACACAGCTTCTCTTAAAACTCAGCTCCTCTCAAACCTTTTCTGATGCTTTCGATACTGACCTTACTTAAGGTCATGACATTTTATATATGTGTGTGTGTATATATATATATATGTGTGTGTGTGTGTGTGTGTGTATTTAAATATATATATTTAAACTAAGTAGGATTTTTTAATATCAAACTTGTGTTATCCATTGCCTGTTCGAAAACTCTCTGAGGGTTCCTTTGTCATCTTTCAAGTACTAAGCACCTTGCATAGAGGTAGGATCAGGTATTACTGATTTTTCTAGAACTCTTATGACATAATTCCTACATGACTGGCAGCAGGGAAATGGAAGAAGAGAATAGACTATAAAGTCGCTGCAGGTCTATTACCATTTTATTCCTCTTTCCTTCTCCTGCTTTCCTCTTAAATTTGTGGCCATGAAGCATGACAGACCTGATAGAATTTTGAAGGGAAAGACAAAAATATGACATCAAGTATGTATAGAGCATTGATAATTTATAAGCTGCCATAGATAAGCTTTTCCCACAGTTGAAAGTGGAGCGAGTCTCTCTGAGTTTTCGCCTGTCCAGAGGAACAACTGGGAGGTTGACAAACAACAATTCCCTCAGGACAGTGGTTACCTGGCTCTGTAATTTTGTTTCTTTCTCTCTTTTTCTCTCTGAAATGAATGTAGGTAATTTTCTTGCCCAGAAAATGTGTCTACTGGGAAGAATATTCCTTTAAGTATCCTGATAAAAACAAGCAAAACCCACAGGGCAGTGCTGCTCCTGCCCTCATCCTCTAGTTATTGTGTAACACAGGAAAAGTCTCTAAGATCTCAGGGTGCAGGGAGTGACATAAAGGAGAAGGAAATGTATCCCAGGAAGGGACAATGCGGCGCTGTGCTCCCCTCTCTGTAATGTTTATAACTACTTAGGTCATGTTTAAAGATCAAAGACTCAAAACACACAGACGGGAGACTTTTCACCTTGAGTGAGCCAATTCTATGCACACAAACCTAAAATGGTCGTCAGTATCTGGAAATGTGGTGGTAATTCTTGTCTCTTTATTGCTAACAATTCCCTAGCTTCGCTTACAAGAATTCAGAGATTCTTTACCTTTGTATTCCAATTATGCAACCCAGAAGTTTCCATATCTACCAGCAACAGTTCTTATAGCCCAGCCGCTAATTAGAAAATTTGTCTTCTTGCTGGTGCTAATAGGAACCAAAAATAGTAGTGTTTTAATAGGTAGCAATAAATGCTCTTTTCTTGTTTAAATCACTGTGCTCGTTATTTTCATACCACCAGATATTACCTTCTGAACATTGGCGTCAGGACAAGAGTTCAGGCACGTGAGAAAGTTCCAAATGCTAAGAGGCTCATTTTGTGGCTGTTAAGACTGTGGTGGTTTTAATGATTCTATAAAAAGGACAAGCAGTCTGATCATTATGGTTGCACAGGTTTTACATCTATTTCCACTCTAAGTGCTAGTATTCTTCTGCTTATATTCGTTAAGCTTCCTACAGTAGAAGCTTCTCAGTAAAGTTTCCAGCAAAAGTTATTACATGGAAAACATTGGGTTTTTCTACAAGTTATGACTTACCGTTCCCAATGACTACTTATTAGCAGGTATATTCATCAGCTGGAATAGTTTTTACCACTGAGTTTGAGTCTGTCTTAGACTTATTCCATAAAGCATATATGAGTATATTTCTTCTAAGAAGCTCCTTGGTTTGACCAAGTACTAGTGAAAAAGATAATGTGTATATCAAGTGTCTCACTAACCCAGATTCAAGTCATGGGTAGCTCTTGTTCCCAGAGCTAATGTACGACTCTTGCATCATCATCATGATTCTTGATTTGTGTTACAGCAATTGGTTTGGGCGATAATTTGGTTAAAATGACAAATTGGTCAGTTTAAAATATTTTTAATCCCTGATATTTCATACATGGTTGGGATTGGTAAGGGGGTGGTTTGGCAAAATGCACCTTTCAAATTTTGTGTGTTTTTAAGAATTTATGGTATATTTGACTTTTTCTTGTCTAATTCTATTTTATTTTCTGCCATGGACCACAGTTTTGTATTTTATGCAGAAAATCATAGGAAACAAATCAAACAGCTTTTAGCCAAATTATCTAATTGCATTGCTATTATACTTTTTCCTAATTTTTAATTCCTACAATGTTAGGTGCAGGGGTCTAATGTCTAAGGCATGAGAAAAAGAAGGAACAAAAGAATATAATCTAGAATATGAAGGCTTTTATTTCTCACAGGGACATGGACCTTTTTAGTAATAGAACCTTTATAAGTAAAAGAAATCTGAAGTGTTGTATAGCATTAGAATGTTGTTATAAGGACATGTGGGAAAATTATTATCTTTTCTGAAAATACATGGGGCATTAGTTTTCAAATTTATTATGCAAATGACCTATATATTGCAGTATCTCATTGCTTTGGAAGGCCTTTACTGCTGTAATTTTAGAATTAAAAACAAAAACAAAAACACCTTATCAGAAACGGAACTATGTAAAACTTTCAGCTTTACTTTATGTAGGGCTATGACTACTATGCAAAATAAGATGTTAGGTGTATTTTATTTTATTTTTCCTTTCAGTTTTATTGAGGTATAATTGACATGCCGCATGGTGTAAGTTTAAGGTGTACCAGCATAATGATTTGACTTACGTACATCATGTAATGATTTCCACAGTAAGTTTAATGAACATCCACTGTCTCATACGGATACAACATAAAAGAAAAAGAAAAAAATATTTTTTCTTTGTGATGAGAACTCAGGATTTACTCTCTTAGCAACTTTCATATATAACATACAGCAGTGTTCATTATATATTTATCATGTTGTACATTACATCCCTAGTATGTTTTTATCTTATAACTGGAGTTTGTACCTTTTGTGCTAGGCGTATTTTAATTCCTTGCCTCTTGAATATAAACTTTGTAGGAAAAGGATACATACTTATATCAACAGAATAGCAAATGCTCTCTCTAGATAAACATGTGGACAGAAAGCAAAAGTTAAAAACATATTAACCAAAGTTCTGTTATCAGCGTTCAATGTTGTACAACTACTAGGTCAATCAATAGCTATAGATCTTTGAGATGGAACTTGCTCATTCATAGAATGTTTTTCACTTCATGTATTCCAGAGAGCATAAATTTTATTTCCTTACTTTCTATTTCTTTGTATTAGACCTTTTAAAATGTTAAATAAATGGAATAGTGCATGAATGAACTAAAATTTGCTACCTTCATAAACAAAATGAGTAGGAAGTTAAAAATTTTAGACCATATTACTTTAAAAAGGTGATGTGAATAACTCTTTAATAACCTTTCCTTTTTCTAAGATTCTTAAAGAATTTATTTTTTCAGGATTGGACATAGGTCTGCCTACTCCCACAGGCAAAATCATTTTTCATTAGGAAATAGGAGGTTTTAGAGTTTGGATCAGCTTCTTCCTAGCCAGACAACACTGAGCTATAAAAAAGCTGTGGGTTTGAGGCGTATTTCTTGCATTCATTCTGATCCTCAGTTTCCTCATCCCCAACACTGAGATTCATGTCCTAGGTCATGTTAGAGAGGAAACAGACACTAAACTGGGGGAGGTATATTGGACAGGGAGAGGTGCTTTCAGGAATGGCATCTGTGAAGAAGTGAGGGAAGCAGGGGAAGTTGAACTTCTATACATTTGAAATAAAGGCCTCCGCCAAGCCTGTGGGGGGGGCTCTGAAATAGAATATCCCTTGAATTAAGGTGTCTTGAATTGAGGTAAGTGATTCAGGCCTCTGTAACGTTTCATCAACAAATCATTGGGTGCAGGTTGCCCTGAGAAAAAGGTATGTAATTTTGAGGGAGATAGCTCTCTTTGGCCAAAGGAAATTCCTAGGAAGTAGCTTAAAAGCCAACACTTTTGGCAGCTGGCAAATGAATGCCTTGTTCCTGAGAGGCGGGACTGGGTGGCATGCTACAGTGCGCACTACAGTTGTCTTAAAAAAACAGACCTGTGCGTATGCCTAGTATATGCTTTCTACATTGCAGTTATTAGGATTCATATAATTATGAATTATATTATATAATTTTTCTGAGGCACCTATGGAATTACATACACATTATTTAACAATTATTAAATGCTATAAAATATAAAATGATTGGTTCATTTTGAGGCCAATCTCTAGCAAGTTGTTTCCCTGCACACACTGAAAAAAGAGCTGATTGATCATTTCAATCATTATTATAATCCCTTGCATCACACAGAGTCTATTCATTTCTGCTGGTGTTCCTAACATGGAATATACTACATGGAGGTTTAATTCAAAAGCCAAATACAGACATGCATGGTGGCTCAAAGTAACTGTTTAGGAGGGATTTCCTAAAGCATTAAATTTTTTCATTGGCCAGTTAACTGGCTTTGAATTATTTTTAATGGATAAAACATTTTAGCAGTGTTCTCTAGAGACTGTTCTGATTTCAAATGGAGCATTTCCAATTAATCTAAGAAAGACATTACATAAACACAAGTTAACAGTCTCATGGCAATACATAACACAATATTGCTGTAAATTATTATAGCTTTATTCACTAGGCAATTCAAAGAGTTATTCTAGACATAATCAAACCCATCTTTGCATCTCCACAGACTCTTTGGATGCAGGTATTACTGCCCATAATTAACCCTTAGGGGAGATGTTTAGGATGAACTACCTAATTTGCCTTTTCTAAGCCGTGAATTACTAAAATCCATTGACTACTTGTTGGAATTATTTGTCAGTTCTATGGTTATGTGTGTGTGAAGAGTGGCAGTGTAGTAAAAATGAATTTTGGAGAAATACATTACAACACCCCAAGAGGAATAAGTATTTTTCATGCACTATTTGACATTGGGTATTTCCTACCCTTATAACTCCTTCCATATATGCCAGATTCATGAGTATAAAAGTCTGACACTCCTGGTTCAGTAACTTCTTAATAACATTTGAATGGATTTCCGTTATAAGAGAAGTTTATCTTAAAGAAGGGCTTTGTTTAACTGAGTGATCTAAGTATATAGCGTCAAGATACTATTAAATGTTTCAATATAGGGCACAATGCCTTTCATTTTGTATGTACACTATTAAATATTTTTTGAAATTAATATCTACATATGTGTAAAGGTAGAATAGAATGGAATGGAAATGGCAAGACACAGAATAGCCATAGCCTGTGCACGCTGAGTTTCTTTTGCTATTTCATGAAATGTCATTTACAAACATGGTTGCTAGTATAATTGGGATTATAAGTATCTAAATTGTGTGTCATTAATGAGTGCTTGTGGGGCTTTTCTACTCCAAGTAACACGCACATAATTTTACTTTGCACCAAAGTAAGATAAGGTACACCAAGTACAGAGTCAGCCACAAAAACTACTGTAGGGATAGGTGGACCAACGGATAGCAATGAGAGATTGATCAGATAGCAATCAGATGCTGAAATACGTTTGTCTATGCTAGTAAGCATCACATAGCAGCAGGTCATCAAAGACCAGTTTGAACATACTTCATATTTTCTCCTCATTAGCTGAGGTTTTTGAGCTATGGGCAACACAATGCCTCTTAGGTTATTTTTTTCCAGAAAATCTGACTCTGAATACAAGTAGTGCTTTGGTTTATGAGGATTATAGAACAGTTTCTTTCTTATAAGGGTTACCCATACTTTTGAGAAGATGGGGCTCTGACATCTATGAGTAAGTGGTAGCTTATATCCTGAAGCAGCTGCTATGTTCACACAGTGTTAAGAACAATGGAAAACCCAACTGTTAAGATGATTATCCAGGAATGTTAAGAAAGAAGTTCAGATGTATGATGTTCTAAAAGGAAAGCTTTTGTGCTTGAGGAAAATTATTTACATTACTTTCACCTGCTACAAAATAAATGGAATATGAGTTTCTAAATTCCCCTTCTCATAGAGGAAATAAGCATCAAATATTATACCAAAAGAATAAGTTCAGGGATAGGCTAGTGTAAACTAGTCAATAGTTCATTCATATAGCTTTCATTGAGAATCAATTCTATTCTAAACTCTGCTATTCATATCCTAAAACTGTGGTCACTTTTAGTGTATCTTAGGTGACCACATAATGTTAAAACAACACCATGAAAATCACAAAATTCGGGTCATATAAAATTTTTTCTGCCAATCAAGACAAGCACAAAGTAAAACTTTTGTATCATAATTCAGAATTCTGAATACTGAAATGGGGATTCTGATACTTTTGAGCCCAAATATTGCCCAGTCCTTTTCCGAATGTGGCTCTGTAATAGGTGGTATGAAGTAAGAAAAATAAGAGATGCTTTATTTCTGGGCGCATATGATCTACAACTTGATTGAACTGAATGTGACTGAAAAAGTTCAATTTCTATTTGCTATAGTTTATTATTGTGGTCCTGCAAATAATAAAAAAAAATAAGAACTACTGAACTCAAAAAACTATTTTTAAACCATGGCAAATCAGATAGATTAAATGTTGAGTGATAATTAATTTGCCTCTCATCTAGCTATATCCTATGATAGGTGGAATTATATTCAGGTGAACACTGATTTACTAAGAACCACAAGGGTTACGAGGATCTGTAAGACATGGTGAGTTCTCTGTCAAGCAACTTACTTTCCCATAGCAAGATACAACAAGAATATAAATAACTGTCATGTGTGGTAGATTTTGATAAATTCAACAGGAGAAATATAGATGAAAGACTATAGGTATTTAAAGGAAATAAATACCACCAAGAACTGAGTGACTCCAAATTTGGAATAGTTAGTAGAGGGCATGAATAGAAGGAAAAACACACAGAAGTGAGGGGCTGGAGGAGGGTGAAGTAATTGGGGGAAGGAAGGGTGGAAAAACACAGTGCAGTTGGTATTCACAAGAAAGGAACCACAGGAATCTATTTTGATGTGCATCTTTTTGGGAAGGAAGATTGTGAAATCAGAGTTAGGAAGCTAGGATTTTGGAACCAGCTCCCTTGATACCTGTGTGACCTTAGGCAAGTTACTTGAGAAAATTGGTTAATGAGCCTAATGTGAAAAAAAGAATGATTGGACCTGCCCAGTAATCTATAAGGTCCTTTTAGCTTGGAAGTGCTTTGATTCTCTGGGTACTAGCACACAAAATTGTAAGGAATAACATATATATGCTCACATAGTTAGGGCCATGGGCTTATCAGAGCAGGTGGAATATGAAGGATTTTTTTTTTTTTTTTTTTTTTTGGTGGTACGCGGGCCTCTCACTGCTGTGGCCTCTCCCGTTGCGGAGCACAGGCTCCGGTATGAAGGATTTTTGACTGTACTTCATGACATTAAATGGAGACATCCTTATAGCATGTTACAACTGTGAAAGTTGGTATAGACATGGAATCAGGAAATACCGGTGTAGCAGGTTTGAAAGGCTTTTTCTGCTGGAAAAAAAAACTCACTACAAGACTGAGTGGGATCATAGAACATGTGATCAAGACTTAATGTGACGACAAGGGGGAATGAAATCACTATGGACTGAGGTGTTCTGGGAAATGGATGTAATTCAGATAGTGCTTGAGTGGGAAGATTTTGCTACTAAAGACTGGAAAACAAATGCAAAGGAGGAAGTGAGGATAGAGTTAGGAGGGTGTATGATGCTTGTGAGTGGAAAGAAAATATATCACCCTCTAGAAGATCAACTGGCAGACCCTTTTGTACAAACACTTCAGTATGGTATGGGGAAGGTGAACAAGAGTTAATGCACTGTTTTTGAGTATGAGTAAGCCAAGGAAAGTTGATTTACAGAGAGTGAGAGAAGACTGGGTCGGGAAAGTAGCACTCAATATTACTTAGTAATTAAATTTCTTATGACCAAACAAATGTGGTCACAGTGTTATATAATTTTAAATCTTAAGTTTTTAGTTTTTATCATCTATTTTTATTAACCTACTTTATGGCATATTTTTTTTATTTCCAGTTTTATTTCAGTTTTTTCTTGTTTTCTTATTCTTATTGGTAAGTGATTTGGAAACTACACAATATAAAAAGTATTCACTTGAGTTAGCACATTCTTGACTTGGTGAGACCAAGAGTGGTAAATAGTGAATGAAGTTTTTAAAGATTTTCTTCATTACTAATCTTACAGATGTCCCAACAAGTGAGAGGTCTAGATAAATGTAAAATTAATGTGCAGCACAACACTTTAAAGCTTTGGTTTGTACATAAAAAAGAAAAGCTATGCATGCTTGTGAATTAATTGGGGAAATCAGGGTTTTATCATTTAGATGTTTTCAAAAAACAATAGGAAGATTTACGCAGGAAAATCCATCCGTATTTCAACAATAGTATGCTTAAGTTATATCCCATTTTAGGAACAAAATAAAATGACTTCAGGCAACCTTTTAACCCAAGATTGCTGATCTGCTAGTTAGATTATAAGCTCCTAAAAATCATGGGTCACAGTTTATAAACACATATGAATCTAGTACTTGCACACAGGAGTTCATCAATGTATATTTATGGAATTGAACCAAATACATATGTGTGTGTGCCATATATATCTCCACACATTTTTCATATCACTGTGAAAACATATATTTTGTCTTGTATGTGAAATTCCTTTGAATTCACAGCAAATTATAATTAACCTAAGACACAGGCTTCCAGAACTCCTCAAACTTCAGTTCTGTCTGACAGAGCTGCAGGGGAAGTGTGAGCCACTGGCCCAGTAATCTAGATAGAACTAGCCAAAAAGCCCACTAACACTGCTGGAAACCACTATTATACAAATTGGCCTGGGATGTGTGTTTTTGATTGCAGCAGGTTCTGGATATGAAAGATGGGCCCTGGAGGTGCAGAAACACCAATAGACCTTGGGAGAATGAAAATGGGCTGGTACACTATTTGGAAAAGCCAGAAGAGGACCTGGTTTGAGACAGCTGGGAAAAACACTGTACTAATTACTAATTAATCTTCAATTTTACTTTTAAGGGACTATTTTCTGTAAAGGTTTACTCTCAATCAAAAGATAATCTGGTGCTTCCCTGCTGGCGCAGTGGTTGAGAGTCTGCCTGCCAATGCAGGGGACACGGGTTCGTGCCCCAGTCCGTGAAGATCCCACATGCCACGGAGCGGCTAGGCCCGTGAGCCATGGCCTCTGAGCCTGCGCGTCCGGAGCCTGTGCTCCACAATGGGAGAGACCACAACAGTGAGAGGCTCGCGTACCGCAAAAAAAAAAAAAAAAAAAAGATAATCTGACCTGGGTTCTATTCCTCACATCACATGAGGGGTATTCACTTTTGAGTCATGTAATATTGTCTCTTTCCTTTTCTATAGAATAAGAAATATTTCAGTGGTAATATTTAGTTTGCTTTCACAGAATTATTAAATTAGAAATAAAAGCTCTGATGTGCCAGGATAATATATAGTTCTAACATGTTTAGATACCATTTCCATTTTTTTAGGCAAAAATAGGTACGTAGTGGATATAAGATAATACATAATAATACATTGTTCATGTCCTCTAAGATATATGATATATAATTTCTATTATTATATATAATTGTATAAATATATAAAATATAGTATGTTGGTATGTGGTAGATATAAATGACTTTTAGCCTTCTTTTTCTCATCGTAAGGAAAAAACATTTTATTCTTTTTTCTCTTTTTTTTTCTGTGTCTATATGAGATGATTAATGTTAACTAAACTCATTGTAGTAATCATTTCCCAATACATATAAGTTAAATCATTATGCTGTATACCTTACACCTCTACAGTGCTGATGTCAGTAAAACTGAATAAAAGGGAAGTTATATGAAAATTTTAAATATATCCAGACCTGACTGCATTTAATATTTTAGTTTTTGCCACTACAGAAGATGAAAATTTCTTGAGTACAAAAAAGTAATCCATATTATATTTAAAGCATAGAAAGTATGCTATTGGGATTTCTTATATTCCAGGATGAGAAGCAGGCCCAGAAGGTAGCAGGAAAGAGCTGAAAAATTGCCCAAGTTCGTTGCAGATCTCTATCCACATGGCATCCTGTTTTCTCAGTCTCATGTTCTGGTCTCTCTCCCCCAGAGGCTCCTGTTTCTTCTGTCCCTTCAGTTTCTTCACCTCTGTGAACCTCTAAGAATAAATACTTTTTCTGGGTTGACTTCCAAGTCAGTTTTTTGTTGTGTTTTGTTTTTACTGGGTAAATTTCCAAGCACAGATTCATTTTTTTTTTTTTTTTTAGACTAGGAATCTTCCTTGCATGCACGTTGGCCATTTGAGACCAGTCACGTGGCCAAGGAGAACCACACCAACCACTGCTTCCCCTACTTCATCCAGAAGCCCCATTCAAGGTCGGTTGGGTTCTTCTTTAATCCTCCAAATAAATTTTCAGTCTCCAGGTCAAATTCTTGGTCCAGTTCCTCTTCATATTCTCTGGAGACTTTGTAAAGTTCTTAGAAAGAATAGAAGTGGAAGCCTAGGGGATAAAGAGACAGTTCCCATCGGGACAGCATTGCTCCCTGTGACAAAAGGTCCCAATGCCTACAATGAGAGTTTCCTTGGGCTGGGTTCCTGCAATGAGCAGTGTGCAGATCTCTCCCACCTGTTCGTTAATTGCAGGTCTGGGGCTTTCAGCAAGTTTGGGAGTGGAAGAGACTTTCAGCCTTTCTGAAATAACTCTGACAAAACATGCCACAGAAGATTTCAGCTAGGATAGCCATGTAATATATAATCTCTGTATTGCATTCCTAGCCTGTCTTGTTTCTATTGCAAAATAAAAATTAGAACTCTCCTGATAGCAGCAATCTAAATCCGAGCAATTCTGCAGCTGACAGGAGTTAGGGAATGTTTAAGCTTTCCAGTTTATTGATAAACAAACTGTTGTAGTTCATTGATAAATAGTGGCTAATTTATATAGATTTGTTCCTGTGAAAGTCTGCCTCATATTTTCAATTCAGGAATTTAAAAATTAATCTCTTTAAAAATATAACTTCTACAATTTGAATGGAAGTGTGGCAAATTGAAAACCATTTGACACCATCTTGTAATTTAGCTCTGAAAACAGTTGACTTTTCCAGTGTATTCATTAATTTTGTTTTCATCCTGAAGTTTGATTTGCTTTATTTTGGCTAAAGAGGCAACATCACATTCACCACACCAGGCAGGTTAGACAAGATCCAAGTGCTGAAACTTCCTGGGTAGATTGTTGTGAAGCCTTCTTTGAGTCAGCAGCTTAGGAATCTGGCAGCTTGGGAATTTGGCAGCTAGAGAGCTAGAAGACTGTGGTGCCCCACTCTGGTTGGGCTCTCTGGGCATCTTCCAAATACACCATAAGCCTGGCACACTTGCCCTGGAAGGATGAAGTCACTGGCAGTCCACTGTGCCAGTACACATCTGTCTTTGGCCAAGGGCTGTTCTACCGCCAGGCTGTTTTTCTGCTCGCTCTCTAGGTAGTAAGTAGGGAGAGATAGTCCTGTGTCTTCTCTCTGAGTCTTCTTCATGTATAATTCATGGTCAGTGTAATTTCATGCCTTTAAGTGTTATTTTTTTCCCAGTAAATAACAACAACAACAATAATGATAATGTTCAATATCATGCAGCATCAATTTTTTTTTTGTTAAAGGTAGATATTCTATTATTACTACTAAGCATTTGACAAATTCAGAGTTTATACTCTAAATTCTGGATTTTCTAGCCAAGATCAAGTAGAGAGCATTAAAAATAGACAAGAAAATTTCAAGAGAGATTTAGTCTACCTCTCTGCCTGTTCCTTCTTTTTCATCCCCTCAAACCAAATTTAGTGTTTGATTTTTTTTTTTTTTTTTTTTTTTTTTTTGCGGTACGCGGGCCTCTCACTGCTGTGGCCTCTCCCGTTGCGAAGCACAGGCTCCGGACGCGCAGGCTCAGCGGCCATGGCTCACGGGCCCAGCCGCTCCGCGGCATGTGGGATCTTCCCGGACCGGGGCACGAACCCGCGTCCCCTGAATTGGCAGGTGGCCTCTCAACCACTGTGCCACCAGGGAAGCCCCTAGTGTTTGATTTTTCTTTTCAATTTTTATGAGTAGTGAATGCCACAACATTCTTGTTGTGAAAGAATAAAAAGCATAGAGACATATTAAGTAAATTCTAAAGTTCTCTCCCCTTAAAATGCTCACCTTTCCTCCTTCAGTCTAATCTCACTTTCTTCCCCAGAAGAGGTGACTATTGTCCATAGTTAGGTATCCAATGGTGCCTGAATGTTTTTGGAAGACGGAAATGTTCTACATCTGTGCTACACAATATTTGAAGCACGGCTAGTATGATTAAGGAACTGAATTCTTAATTTTACTTAATTTCAATTTACATTTTTATAGCACATATGACTAGGAGCTCCCATATTAGATAGCACTGGTTTTTCATCTGTCCCCAGGGCTACTGCAATAGACTCATCAGTGTCTCTGTACTTAGGCTCATATTCTTCTTTGCCAGCATGAGCCTTATACAAATTTGTTCATATTTCCCTGCTACTATGAATCCTTCAATGAGCCCCCTTTCACCATGATACCATTCTAAACCTATCTGCATGATACATAAGGCTCATTATGATCTGGCCTTTGCATACCTTCATCTCTTACCATTCTTTAAGTTCAAAGAAAATGTCATGCTTTCTCTTGCCTCAGTGCCTTTTCACATGCTGCTCCCTCATCTGTCTAACAAATTTCATCGTCTCAGGTAACCCTCATCCCCCCCAACCTTTTTTGCCCCATATACTTCCCCAGCAGCTGTAGACGATTTTCATCTCTGTATCCTCCAAGCCACAACACAGAAAACCAGTAGGTGCTGCATAAATGCCAATTCCTTTCTCCCACTCTCTCTGCTAGCACAGAGGATGGTTATTATGCTCTCATGTAAAACTTTGTTACAGTATAACTGAAGGAGTAAAAAAAAAATCCAGGAGGAAGTAATTTTACTACAGTGTAAATTTCACATGGGGGAGTGGGCAAAGATTAATCTCTTTTGTTCACAAATACCCTAATCTCTTAAAACAATGCATGGCACAGACTAGGAGCACAATAAATATGTGTAGAATGAAAAATTATCAAATTGTATTTTCCCATTTTTTCATGGTTATCTATTTTGACCCTTCTCAAGTATAAGAGCTAAATGCTGGCAAACAACTGCCAGGTTAAAATAATTTTCGTGAATTTACAAAATATATAATTGAAAACAGCCATGAATCCCCAAATCTTCCCACTCTTTTGTGGTCGCTGCTTTCTTCAGGCAAAGAAAGTGACTGCTTTAGGAGAAAAACACATAAATAAACAAAATGCCCAAATATCATCTCACTGAGACAGAATCCCAAGCAATACTTGTCTAAATCACCTGTCCTCCACACCCTGACTTCATTCCTGCTGAAGCCCAGCACAGCACATTCTGTCATTTTTTACTACTCTTCCATTTTAATATAATCAGCAGATGTAATTAAAGCTCATTTTTTACCCATTAGTAAGTACTCAAATACTTTGTTTACCATTAAACCCAATGGCTTCCAATGCATAAGTTCACTGCTATGTGAGCTGATTGGACCCTTAACAAGTAGGCCCCATTAATATTAATTTGTGATTAACTTTTACTTAATCTAAAAATCTGTTTCCTATCTACAGGATTATGTTCATATCCAAACCAATTTATATTAATTTTCGAAGTCAGGGGACATCATGTAAAAATCGTTAATGAATCCTTAATATAAAACATCTGTTGTATTCTGTTCATAGGCACACTCTTCAACTGAGTAAAGCTGTTAGTAAAAGAAAATCTACTAAGTGTAACTTTGTCACATTACTGGCTTATTACTTTTGATTTCATTACCCACTCTCCAGATACTTGGATATATTATTTCAATATTTTTTGTGCTATCTTGATTGAATGACCATTTATATGAACAGGCATTTTATGTCTTTAAGGGAGATATGGATTTTATAAATGACTCAGTATTTTGGTCAGCCCTGTTCTTTAAGATACAAAGCAAATAGTTGTGCTAACACGGATATTACTTATTCAAAGTTTTATATCAATTTTGTCATTAGTATCTAGTGTTTTAGTTTTTGAAATACTTTCCAGTTGTCCATTTGTATTTTCCTTTCCTATTGGACATAGTTCAAAAACAAACATACTGAGAGATATTTAAAGAACACCAGTTGAACGTTGTTCAGTGTTATATTATTTGTTTAGGATATTGTTTTTATTGAAACTGTTTATAACCTGAAAACATAAAATGCTTTCATACACCATTTGTTTTTACTCCCTGAAAATTTCTCATTCTAGTATGTGAAGAAAGCGTGTTCTTTTTTATTCACTACACATATCCACTACAGATTTTTCTTTAGAGATTCACTCAGATTGGACTTTCATAAGCCCATCTCACAGCTTCCTTATTTTGTTTATGCTTGTCATTTCAAATATAAACTACAGACATTTTAATTATAACATCATAATATAGTCTCATTCATTAGTGAAGATTAATGTCCTTTCTCAATACTCAATGCCCATTATTTTTTAATTATCTCAAATGTGGCTTGTACCCAGAGTCTCTCATTAGGAAAATTCAGATTTTTCTTTTATCATTGCTTTGCAGTTCATTCAGAGCCCACTAGTGATGAATATATGACTGCTTTTAGTTTCTTTTTTGTTTTTAATTAATTAATTAATTTATTTATTTTTGCCTGTGTTGGGTCTTCGCTGCTGCGTGCGGGCTTTCTCTGGTTGCAGTGCACAGAGGCTACTCTTCGTTGTGGTGCACAGGCTTCTCCTTGCGGTGGCTTCTCTTGTTGCGGAGCACGGGCTCTAGGCACGCGGGCTTCAGTAGTTGTGGCACGTGGGCTTCAGGAATTATGGCTCACGGGCTCTGGAGCGCAGGCTCAGTAGTTGTGGCGCACGGGCTTAGTTGCTCCGTGGCATGTGGGATCTTCCTGGACCAGGGCTTTAACCCGTGTCCCCTGCATTGGCAGGTGGATTCTTAACCACTGCGCCACCAGGGCAGTCCCTGCTTTTAGTTTCTAAGAGCTATTCTGAAGGTCGAGATTGGGTAGGAATCATATTATTTTATAACCACATGTTATTTGTGGGACATCCTGGTAATTTGAATTGAAATCCTTTGAGGTGTTAGGGGAAATTTCTCCTACTCCTATATTTCCTCAGGTGGACTTAGTATCAACCAAAAGAAAAATTCTTATTAAAGTATAAAATTAGGGGAATCTGGCTATTCCATTTGATTCCAAGAGAGTATAATAGGCAAACATGTAGATTTGCTATATAATTTCTCTATTCATGTATATAATAAAGAAATTGCCTCCAAAACTCAATCTTCTTGCATGTTCGTATTTTCATGTTCATTATGTACAACATAATTGTTGTTGTTCAGTATGCACAACATATTTTCATGTCATACATTCATGTTTGTATTTTTTCTTTGGAAAGTAAAATTAAAATTTGGTTTATAAAGGTAACATAGGTAGAAAATGAGGCAATGTATAAAACCGTAGGAAAATGGAAATCTTCTGAAATTGTACAACTGAAAGGTGATTGATATTAACATTTTGACATAGTTCCTAATATCTCTCAATGCATTGACATCCATGCATTTAGTCATTTATTCAACAAGTACTCACTGTGTACTTATTTTGATCTAGTCATGATTCTACACTCAGAAATGTTGTAGGGAAAATATTAAACCTTTACTTTGTGGAGCTAATTCTGGTGAGGGCAATTGTAAACAAACAAAAAAAATACACAGCAAAATTTCAGGTACGATAAGTTCTATGAGGGAAAACAAAGTAGGGTAAGGGGATAAAGAATGATAGGAGGGGGGATTTATTCCAGGTAGGGTAATCATGGAAAGCCTCTCTGAGGAGGAGACGCTGGAACAGAGCCCTCAACTGTGGGAAAAGCCATCAAATGTCTAGAGGATAAACACATCAGGAAGAGGTAGTGTCCTCCAGCTCCAAGGCAGGAATGTGCTTGGCAGTTTAGAAGGACAGCGTGAGGGCCTGTGAGGACAGGCTAGAGGGACAGCAATGATGTTGGAGAGGTAGGAGGGTGGGTGCCTCGTAGGCCAAGGTACAGAGTAGAGTTTTTATTGTAAGTATGAGTGTAGCTCTTGAAGGTTTTGAACAGGGAAGTGATGTGATTTGCTTTACATTGTTTAAAAAAAGATCACTGTAGTGACTGTGGGAAGAACAGACTAGAGGCATGAGTGGACTCCAGGAGATTTACACAGTCTCAAAATGTAGTATAAGGTGAGGAGAATAAATCTGCTATTTCTCATTTAACAATACATCGTGGACCATTTCAATGTTGTGTGGGTTAGGTTAGGCTTGGCCAGGGCTTCTCAGCAGTGGTACTATTGACACTTGGGACCAGATAATTCTTTGTTGGGGGGCGGGTCTGTCCTGTGCATTGTAAGATGTTTAGCCTCTACTCACTAGATACCAGTAGCCCTTTCTTCCCAGTTGTGACAAACAAAAATGCCTCCAGATGTGACCAAATGTCTCTGCTGGGGCAGAATGATCCCTGATTGAGAACTACTGGGAAAGGCAATGCTGTGGTAATAAAACCCTCCAAATTTCCGGAGTTGAACACGTGTACTTATTTCTCCCTCATGCAAAGTCTGCAGTTTAACTGTTCTCAAGGTTAGCTTCTTTCTAAGTTGTAGGATCCCGGTGGCGTGCATCATGTACAAACACCATCTGGCTTTCAGGTGACTATGGCAGGGAAGAGAGAACTAGACCTTAATGTTTCTGCCCAAGTGACTCACGTCACTTCTGCTCACTGTTGGGCAGAACACAACTTCTTTTAACTGCAAAGGGAATGCAGAAAGTGGGGGAACACAGAGATGTTTGGTGATCAATAAATGTTTCTGCCTCACTTCTAGGCACCAAGTATCACCGGTCTAAAGCAGTTCTAGAATTCTGCTGGGCAGATACTGTGAAAATCTTTTACCCTAGGAGTGTGGGGAGGCCAGTGACTAGGCTTCTGGAACTGCTCTTGAATCTGAGGCTCCCAGACTCCACTTATCATGAGGTTTTTTTTCTTTTCATCTTTCTTGGACACGTTTGAAGTGGGTGTTAGGGTTTTGCTCTTTTTGGTAATTGCATACCTTTGTGACTAGTTCCTGACGATGGAGAACTGTGGAGCCAAGGGCTGTTTCAAGTGTTGAACAATCATGGGCTTTTTAAGGCAAAACTCATAATTCTTTTTGGCACTATAGCTCTCTCATAATCTTAAAAGACTTCCTATCTTTCAGATTACTCCATTCCACGTGCCAGTAGCTTCATCTGTAATAATCTATAATAGCCCTTCCATCTGTTTTACTTCTTTTCTTTCTTGCCTTCAAAGATCTCTCTCAATTTAATAGTGTGTAATGTGAGACTCTCTGGAAGAGGAAGGAGGAAGGTCTTACCTATTAAGTTTTTAATATGTGTATTTATATGTATTATTCCAAAAATAGGTACAAGGTTTCTGAGGCAGGGACATATTATTACTTTTAGAAATAACTACATTGGTTCTCTTTGCCTCAATTCTTCCCCATGTTCTTGGTGACGTGATGAAAGTCAGATAAAGGTGACCTTGATGTACCTGGATTTCTAAATGAGGAACCCTCAAAATATGAAGCTGAGAGTTTATATAGGAAGATAACTGTTCCTCTTCTCCTCCTGAGAGAGGGGTAGTAATCTTTAACATGTAAACACAATACCCTTGGATCTTACTCTCTAGAATGTAAATAAACATCTGTAGGCATGGGAGTGGGATTAGGCAAGCCTCTTCCAGTCTACAGCCCCTAGAATATCTCTATGGCCCAGATCTCATTCCCTTTTGATAGATAACACAGACTTCTAGTGAGGCAAATCTTTAAACCCTCCCTGAGGTATATTGTTTATTCAGTTATCTATTAACTTCCAAGTCTTTTCCTTAACTCAAGTTTCAGCAAAATGCATTTCTAAAACCTTAACATGAAAATATTCACTTCCTGACAATGCCCTTAGCCTAATTTGAGACCTGAAACTTTTCAATCTGCTGATATGTTTTACTATGTTTCACACAAAGTCCTTTTTTGCAACTTAACCAAAATAATACCTTTTTATTGAAAGAACTATTCAGTTACAAGTGTCAGAGCTATTTATAATTGCCAAGAAGTAATAGGAGAAAAGGTTTGTAGAATGATAGCTAAATTTCTAAATGTGCTATTTCCACTGTATATTTTACCATAACGAGTTATGATAATATTTACTGTATTAATTTCATCATTATGGTTACATTAGATTAATAAGAAGGTCTAATCAACATTTTCAGTTATATAAACCCTTTCTTTTCCAGGGAAAGTTTGTATTTATGCTAATGTACATGGTCCGATTATTAAAATCATTCAATTGCTCTTTGAATAGCTTTATATTCTACAGTGACTGAACTTATTCCTAAAAAATTCTGTAATCTTTTCTAGAAAATGTTTGGTATCACATTTGAAACATGGTTTATAACACAAGATTACACCTAAGGGAAAAGCTTTATTTCCCCCTACTATCACATTTGATAAGATTTTCCCTACTATGAATTCTTTGATACAAGTTTCGATTTACTGTTGCACACATTCACACTTTCAAATGTTTATAGTGTTCTCCTCCTATTTCAATTCTCCTCTGTTCACAAGTGCTCACATTTTGCATCCAGAGGCCTTATCGCTGGAATGAGCCAATTCCTCTGGGCCTGCAGCCCACTGTCCCCACTCTTCCCATATCCAGCATCGTTCTGCCCTGTGAGGTGCATTTTGTGAGGGTGTGTGGCACCCCACTGTGTACAACCAAGCTCTTTCCTACAGTCAGCTCTTGTGCACAGGGTGAATAGCTTACACAGCTTGTTATTGGAACGTCCCAGGATGAGGAAGAAGGGACAAGGCAGAAGAGGTAGTTGTCAAATAAATGATTTTCTATGTAAGAGCACCAGGGAGTAGTGGTTTTACTCCCAATTCCTATGTGTCTGCACTGCATTTCTCCTACTGAAAAATTACCAGAGCTGTGTATATCATAATATCCTTATTTTTCTTAGACATTGTAAGTAGCATTAAATCTACTGTGACAATAGGCTCAAGTAGTCGAGGGGCTTGCATTAAAACCTGGGCCAGGGCTTCCCTGGTGGCGCAGTGGTTGAGAGTCTGCCTACCGACGCAGGGGAGACGGGTTCGTGCCGCGGAGCGGATGGGCCCGTGAGCCATGGCCGCCGAGCCTGTGCGTCCGGAGCCTGTGCTCCGCAACGGGAGAGGCCACAGCAGTCAAAGGCCCGCGTACCGCAAAAAATAAAAAATATAAAAAAAAAAAAAAACCTGGGCCAATCTCAGGCCCCTCTCTTCCTCTGGATCCCACTCAAAACTGTTAACCTTATGGGTTACTCTGTAAATTGGTGAGAATAGCACATTCCAAAGTGGTATGCTTCCTCTCAAGAATCCAAATGACTTCTAACCATTATACCTCTTTTTCAATACCAAAAAAGTGAAAATGCAGTTATTTATCTTTTACTTTGGAGGGACTATCCCAATAACTAGATCCCAGAAACATCAATGAAATAATTAACCCCTGAAATTTCGTTCGATTTCTCTCTCCCACTTCCTGTTAACATGTGTCTCATTAAGTCATCTGAGGTAATTCCTGCTTCCTACTCATCAGGTCCAATTTTTCATGTCATCAATGTAGTGAAGAAACATAATCTGTAGGGTTTCTCTCAGACCCAAACCCAGTCAGACTAGAGTTTGGTAGAGAACTGGAGAGTTAATTTGAGTTAATTTGGCTCTAAATTACTTTCGACCCTGGTGGGTAAAAGCCGACTTCATGTTTCTTCACAGTTACTGTAAGGGAAAAAAAACAATTGTCCATCAACAGCTGCGGACCAGGTACCCGCGCCCTGACCTTAAGCAGAGGTGCGCTCGGCCTCTCGGCACTCGCTTGCTCGGGTCTGGCCATGACGACGACTGCGGCGCGGAGAAGGCTCAGGACGCCTGTGGGCCGAGCCTGCAGGGCGGCTTGGGGAGACCTCCGTCCGCCTGGCCGTCTTCCTGATCGATGTCAGTGCGTTAGTGCGTCCACGTCCCGGCTGACGCACTAGCTCTTGCTGTGGGCGGGGCCAAGCTGCACTTGCGCACAGTCGCCTGGCCACGAGGTACCGCCAGGAGTCCCGCCGGTGGTCGCCTTCTGTCTCCTCGAGACGCTTCCCAGGCTACCTCAGCTGGCCTTGCCACCGCCTAGCCCGGAAGACCAACAAAGAGGTGTTTGTCAGCTGTAACCCTCAAATCACAGACAGTAACGTTGTGCTACTTGTGAGAAACAGGATCAAGGAAGAAATGGAGGCTTTTGTGGAACGTTCTAGCGGAGTGGCGTAAGTGAGGATTGTAACTTATGTACAATATACATTTAAATAAATGGATTGAATTTTAAAAAAACGAAAACAAATAATGAAGTTGACACGTTTGGAAATGAGAGCACTAAAGCCGTTATGCAATGGAGGCAGTACTCAGTGAACACCAACTTCGCTTCCCTGGCAGCCCTTCTTTATTCTCAGATAGGAAGTGAACAGTCCTGGGCAGCCTACCCTCCCAGCACTCGCTCCTGGACTTTCTCCACAGCCCCTGGCAGAATGTTGTCTGTACTCATTCCGAGCTCCAGGTACATCAAGTTTCTAGCGCAAGATCAACTGTCAACGTACTATTAGTCATTAAAAAAAAAAAAAAAAAAAAGGAAAGAAAATGCAGAACGCCATTAGGCAAAATATATTCTGGACTGCTGTTACTGATATAATCCTGGCTGGAGAGAGAGCCAGAATATGATGTGGTGTGGCCTCAGTGCTGTTCCCAGCAAGGAGTCTCCCTTTGACGCGGGAAGCCTGGGGGCTTCAGATGCCCAGCCTGGCTGCAGGGAGCCAAGGCACCAGAGGGAAGCTGGTAAATGTGTCTCAGGTATCAGCACACGCATGCTTGGAACTCCTCCCTTGTGTCATTTGTTCTACTGCCCTAAATGGCTTCTTGCATCCCCACCTCCCACGGCCTGGAGGAAGAATGCAGAGAAATTCGCCTATACCAGCTGCATACCAGGTACCAGAGGGTTTGATAATCTGCTCAAGTAAACATACTGTTTCTAGAATAGAAGCTGTAGTTGGTGTAATCGCCTGATTAAGTTTATGATAGTGCATAGTTATTTGCTGAGATCCAACTGCTTACTGCTGGTGGCTATCTCTCCAAATTCCCAGGTGTGCTATAGCTATGTTTTACTATTATGGTAGAGGAAAATCTAGGGGATTTCACATTGTCCTGCTTTATTATTTTTTTTAATAGGTTAATTAATTAATTTATTTTTGGCTGCGTTGGGTTTTCGTTGCTGCCCGCGGGCTTTCTCTAGTTGCAGCGAGCAGGGGCTGCCCTTCATTGTGGTGCGTGGGCTTCTCATTGCGGTGGCCTCTCTTGTGGAGCACAGGCTCTAGGCACGTGAGCTTCAATAGTTGTGGTGCGTGGGCTCAGTAGTTGTGGCTCGTGGGCTCTAGAGTGCAGGCTAAGTAGTTGTGGCACACGGGCTTAGTTGCTCCGCGGCATGTGGGATCTTCCCGGACCAGGGCTCGAACCCGTGTCCCCTGCATTGGCAGGAGGATTCTTAACGACTGCGCCACCAGGGAAGCCCTGTCCTGCTTTTATTTCATGAGGTAGAGAGCCAATCCGTGGGTTCTGCCACTTACTGAGTATATCTATTTAAATCACTTATCCAGGAAATGGGAATATAATCATAATATGGGTCCTTGGGTCCACTGAGGTTGTCGTGATCCAGACTTGAATGAAAATACCGTATATCAAATTACCACCACATGCCCTCTTTTGACTTGGAAAATATTGTGGTATTTTGGGCTTCCAGGGATAACCACCAATTTTGAGCCTGTATTTAATAAATTTTTCAAGGTCTAGGGACTTCACTTTTCCGGTGTACCAGTCATCAAAGCAAATGGTGGTAAATACCTTTGAGCAGACTAAGAGATTTATAGTATGTATGTATGGCAGTTATTCAGGGTCAGTCCTAAAGGGAAACTAGCCTCCCCATCAGTCAAAAGCTTTAGGTCTGTGAACTTAGATCTGTAAACTAGGTAAGTAGCTATGACTCCAGTTATGTTGACTCAAGCCTGGTTTTTGGCCACAAGACCTATATATATATTTTTTTATCTGTTATATAGATGAACAGGCTTAGTCTGTATATCCATAGATGGGTAGCTTATAAACAACATAAATTTAATTCTCACAGTTCTAGAGGCTGGAAGTGCAGGATCAGGGTGCTACCATGGCTGGGTTCTTGTGAAGGCCTTCTTCCAATTCATAAACTTCTCATTGTGTCCTAATATGGTGGAAAGGGCAAGGGGGCTTTCTTGGGCCCCCCCTTTTTTTTTTGCAGTACGCGGGGCCTCTTTTATAAGTGCATTAATATCATTCATGAGGGTTCCACCCTCCTGATCTAATCACCAAAGCCCCCACCTCCTAATACCACCTTGGACATTAGGATTTCAACATATGAATTTTGGGGAGATACAAACATTCAGACTATAGCAAGTAATATTTAGTAGGCTGCCTATGTATTTTACTTCTAAAGACACCATGATCAATTACACATTGGTAAATAATCAAACCCCCCAAAATCCATGTTCAAAACATTCACATCACAACTTCATTCTTGAGGCATATTTCAGTAATTGCCACTTACCTTCTCAGTGGAAGTACTGCCACTTGTCCACAAATATTCTGCGAAATCATCTTTTGCTTTGAAGTCAGGATGTTCAAAACCCAAGCTTGCCATTTCTTTCTGCAAACTTTGCAGGGCAGAATTATCCCTTCCTCACTAGTGTTTTTAAATTATAGTTACATGACAGAAACATGCAGCACCCCTTAGTATCTCAAAGCATGTGAATTGACAGACCTTCACAATCAGTCACAGATGATCTTTTAATTAATTGTGAATACCATGGAACATCATGGATTACCAGCATCCTATTCTATTAAAAAAGGAACCCAGCTCTGTTTTCACGGCCAAGGTAAAAATTAATTGTCATAGAATTTTATTTTGAGGGCTTACTTTGTAGGACCTCTTTTGATACGATGCATTGTATCATTCAGAGTTCAGACAGGATAACAGAAACCATACTAAGTATCTCAAAAGAGAGAGTTAAATATAGGGAATTGGCTAGCAGGTGTTGCAGCAATTAAAACATTAAACAGCAAAAAAGGAAAGAAACACAAAGGTAAGAACTGCAGGAGCTGTTGCTACTCCTAGGGTAGGAGGACCAAACAGAAAAGTTGGTTGGCATTATGAAACCTGAAAGCCCAGAGAAGAGGCCCAACAGTTAAGACTGATCTCTTAGAAGGGGACACAACTTGGCTGCTGTTAGTGTTTCACCAGGAGCTTGGAGGAGGCAATTTATGGAGCTGGAGTTCAGACTCTGGGGATGGTTGCTGTTTGGATGGATTCTGCTGGTAACCATTGAGAGGATGCAATGAAGCTCGTTCAGAAAGAGCTGAAAGATACTTGAGACTGGCACCAGTTGCTGAGACAATGCTGCCAGTAACAGTAAGCTCATAGAAAGAAGCAAATCCTTTTCATTTCTCTCACCTTATCGACTCCTTTGAGTACTCCATTTACCGGAATCAAATACAAAGCCAGCTGATAAATAAATGTAGTTTGCCGAGTCCCAGCTCCAGAATCACAGAGAAGACCCGTATATCTATAGGGATTTGTTCCAATATGTATTTTCTCACTTTTGGAATCAAGTGTTGATTTTCCAGGTCAGTTAATCTCACTGGAACTTTTTAAAAGTTTTTTTCTTTGTAAGCATTTATGCTAAATTATATTTCCTTCCCTTTATACAGGAGTCATATTCACAGTCTACTTTTTTTTTGAAGGAAGAGGTCTTGTACTCAGATTAAATGTCTGTGTTTATACTTTTTAAATAGAGTATCTCTATCAGCACTTTGCTGTTACTGAACATACCAAAATTTTGCTTGGTGAACACATTGAATGATCAGGTGGCTTTCTCTGGAATCTTGCTATCATCAAATCATTAACTCTCCAGACTTTTTCTGGGTAGCTCTGACTTGGAAATTCTCCCTCTACTGCCTTGAGCGTTTCTCCTTGCTCCTACTGAAATGTCTGTTTGGTTTTATGGTAATCCACTGATAAGATGGTCCTCTAGATCTCCATTATCACATCTCTGACCAGGTTCTTTGAGTAGGGTCCAGGAATAAATAGTCACATTCTTGAGTGTTACTGACCCCTATGATTTGTACATTTGTTGCTGTTCTTAAGAATTGGCAAAGACGCATGAAGGCAGAGCTGCAGGAGCACAACCTTCCTTTTCAGCTTACTGCGTAACCCAGGTCATCGTGCCAATCAAAGCCATCTTTAATTTCATTTCCAAATACTTGGTGTCTAGAAGAAATGTCTTTTCCAAGTCTCCAAGTCCCCAAGTTATCTTTTATTTCTTCTTGTAAATTTACTAATTCTATCCTGAACTCATTGTTTTCTTGTAATATCTTGCCATACACAATCAATTAGCAATTAACACATGCTATTAAGTTTATTTAATCATCATGATCATCAGCCTAGAGCTACAAGTTCGTTAGCTATGTAGCCTCTTTCAAGTTATCAAGTCTTCAGTTTTATTAAATATTTTGCTACTGTGCAGCATGAATCTGTATCTCACTGCTGTCTGGAAATAGTTTTCTCACTACCTTCCACATGATAACTAAGCCAGTGTCATAAATTTTAGCGTTTTTTTTTCCTTAGAACAGTATCTCACTTTTGCCATAATGTTTTTATTACTCAGGTTATTCTAGTCTCTATGAAGGTAATTAATGTATCCCCAAATTTGCCTAACAACCTATTTGTTTCTTGTTCTCACAGTCTATTGTGGGTCCAGTAGCTATTTTCCAAATAGTAACTCAATGATTCAGACAGTTGCCTTGCAGACATGCTGTTTAGAATATGTAGTTTCTAAGTCAGTGGCAGGGGGAGTTGGATGTTCACACACTGGCTTGTAAATGCTTTAACATGGACATGTCATTGATGACTTCTGCTTACCACCATTGTCCATAATTAGTCATATTCCCTGGCTTAACTGAAAGGGTGTTGGGAAGTGTGGGGAATCCGTGCATATATTGGGGGAGCACATGGGTATATGGGGAGCTGTAAATGCAGAGGCTCAAATGAACATTGATATTCATGATCATTCTTAAGTGGAACTTAGATAACTCAGGAAAGTTAACTTCCTAATTGATAGAAATTTAGATTGTTTCCAAACTTCTGGTGTTAAAAAAGTGCTTCTGTGAATATTCTTTTTTTTTAAAATCTTTATTGGAGTATAATTGCTTTACAATGGTGTGTTAGTTTCTGCTTTATAACAAAGTGAATCAGTTATACATATACATATGTTCCCATATCTCTTCCCTCTTGTGTCTCCCTCCCTCCCACCCACCCTCCCTATTCCACCCACCCTCCCTATTCCACCCCTCCAGGCGGTCACAAAGCACCGAGCTGATCTCCCTGTGCTATGTGGCTGCTTCCCACTAGCTATCTACCTTACGTTTGGTAGTGTATATATGCCCATGCCTCTCTCTTGCTTTGTCACAGCTTACCCTTCCCGTTCCCCATATCCTCAAGTCCATTCTCTAGTAGGTCTGTGTCTTTATTCCTGTCTTACCCCTAGGTTCTTCATGACATTTTTTTTTCTTTAATTCCATATATATGTGTTAGCATACGGTATTTGTCTTTCTCTTTCTGACTTCTTGCTTCTGTACTCTTACTGGTATATCTCTGGAAGATACATTCTTAGTGATAGAATTTCCAGGATAAAAGGCACTTTAATTTCCTACTGACACTACATGGGATAGATAGTTCTTTGTGCCCTCTATAATGCTGGGTATTTTCAGTCTTTTTATATTTGCTAATCTGGAAGATAAGAAGCAATATTTTATTATTTTTATTTATGGTTATTAAAATGAGTTTAAACATGTTTAATTTGTGGTGTTTTACCCTTTAGATTTCTTTAAGTTTCTGTTTTTGTCCTTTACCCCAATTTTTGTTTTTAAATGAGAATCATTGTTATATTTTGCAATTGGCTCATACCATGACCTCCTGATACCATAGTGAAAAAAAAATCATGCGTAGCAGCCACAGTTTTTGTTTTTTATGTCTCTCTTTTATGGGCAGTTGGAGGCACTGGTTCTGAAACTGATCATCAATAGGATTCTTTCTTTGCTCCTCTCTGCCTACCTGTCCCAGATGGGTGAGAAAAAATTAACTATCTCTTAGATGGGCCATGGTCCTAAATACTAGTACAGATGCACTGGATTATGGGATAAAATAACCTTGTGCTCCATAAGGTATGCAGGAATGATATGTGGATTTTTTTGGTTGTGTGTTTTTTTTAAGCTAAATTTCAGATGTTTTTGGGACATCTCATCCATTTGTGATATTAGAATAAAACTGGATTATTTCAATTATTGATCTATATCTTTTGATGACAATATTTCATTAATACTGAAGAATTCTTAGAAATCTAAAAACGTATTTAATACAAACGGGGGCTTATTCTGTATTTAAGATTATTTATTAAAGTAGTATCCATATTTAGCTTCTACCTATCAAACATGAAAAATGGACATCTTTGATGTAAGACTGTTTTCTTTAAAAATAAATGTATGTCCTGCTGTAGATAGTTTTTACCTTTTCATAATTCAACTTTATAGTCATTAGATTAGTTTACTGAGAGCACCTGAAAGGTGCACCACTCTGTATTGTAAAAGAGGTATTGAAGAGATGACTTGTAATTTAGCAAGTATATTGTATAAGAGTTTTGATAGAGAACTCTGGGAATTCATCTGGTCAATTTCATTAAAAATTATGAGACTTCTCATTCACTGATGAAAAAGATATGACAAATAATGGCTGATGTTAGTTGCCAGTCACACACACAGATGTCTCCAGCCATCATTCGGTTTCCAACAGAACCCCCTGTGCCTTCTAACTCTGCATTTCACTTCACTTTAATATATGTATCTTGCTTTTTTCTCTTTATGATTTTATTATGATCTCACATGCAATTACTTCCATTATTTGAAAATAATATGGACTTAATTTCTTTGGCAAAGCCAAATAAGAAATATTGTAGGGTTCAATGTAGCCTCCCCATATGTATTATATTCTGATTGGTATAAAGGTCAATCTAATTCTAATATAAATCCCCTGAGATGTTGCATTTTAACAATTCAGGTGAGTAGACACAGATTTTCTATGCTTATTTAGGTACTTCAGTTTCAAATATTAGCAAGTAGATAGTGTCATCCATCTAATCATCCATCCATCCATCTAATCCATCCATCCATCCATCCATCCATCCATCTAATCCATCCATCCATCCTCTATACTTATAAAAAATGCCCACAATACTTCTACAGAATGTTTTTTCTTAAAGCATAGATTCACCTCGTCTATGTATTATGCTTATTTTTGCCAGACTTAATTTTGATGGATTCTTTTGTATGATTGGACACCTATGGTGCTATTTTGTCACATATTTTTAACCAAATATAACAGACAACCAAATTGGACAAGTCTATATTGAGAGAAAATGATATTTTCTTGTGTACATTGTAAAACACATATTGGTGGCCTGGAGAAATTTGCATCAATCACCTCGAGAAAAATCACATGGTTCCTTTAGTATAGAAGAGGGGGTAGAATTTGTGTGTGTGTGTGTGTGTGTGCATGCAGATGATCTTTATATACTTTCAAGTACTAAGACTGCATAATTCCGTTACACTATATAGGTTTCTAATACTCAAGTCTTGTGTTGGACCAAGTCATCTTCCTGTGGGGCCCATATACTAGTGATCAGCCATATGAAAGCCTCCATTTAGACATTATGAGTTTTCTTAGAAACAGAGGCCAGAACAACGTCAATAAATTTTGTTCCCTTTATACTTTATCCTCTTTTCTACAAGAGGTGATATCTGCTTAGGAAAGATGCATAGGATGGAGACTTGATGTTGGTAATGTTTGCTTAAGTTCATATTTTTAGGCACAAGACATTTGGTATGCTTCAGACTCCTTAAAATGACATGTGGTTTGAGAAAAAATGTATTTTGAACAGAGGGCTAAGAAGAATGGTTCTGTAGAGATGGTGATTCACCTGCACTGCCTTATCATCCTCCAATGTGAATTACAGTCCATCCACAAGCACAGATACCAGGGCCAGCAGGCAGGTGGAGTCTGACAAGTTCATGAGAGAAATGGCCTCCCTAGTTTTCAGAAGGAGATGGGACTGGGGGCTTAGGGCTTGTTTCTCCTTTAGAACTGACTAAGCTCTGGGATGGTAGTAGAGAGCTCTGTGGCAAGAGTCAAGACTCTGGTTATCGGAAAAAAACTGGCCCATGGAGATCCACTGACCCCTGAGAGGAAGGGCAACACTATCTTTCATGAGTGGTCATGGGAGGAAGACTTGCTAGTCTCTTTGGACCTTAAGGATTTACAGAAGACAGAAACTGATGGCTTTAACCCATCACTATCCTGGGGCATGCAGACCACAGATTTGCAGCTGAAGAGAGAATAGAATAGAGATTTCTTCCTCTTTCCACTATAAGAGAGTGACAGTTTACCAGCTGTCAGATTGCCAGTTTACAGAGGCAGAGACTGAGAGGTCAAAGAAGGGGAAAAAGGAAGGAAAGAAGATAATGAAATTTTGTTACTTTTGTCTTCTGAGCCTGCAGATAAGAATGCTGATTACACGCAATGCCAACAGTGTAAAGCATTGCAACATCTTGACCTCAGATGCCTAGAACCTTTTATCTACAAAAGAAAATAGAGCACCTAGAACAGTTGCCTCTTGTTGAAATAGGAATCGTGAAGGAGACAATAAGAACTTTAACAGAAAATAATTGGACACATAAAGACATAAGATGACATTGAAAGATGACCTTAGATCCTGATATATTTAGGGATGAAAGGATGTGATGTCTGAGATTTGTTATAAAATAGTCCATTTGGGTTAGGAGGTAGCGGGTATGGGTTTCCATGAAGCAAAATTGGCCATGTGCTGGTAGTAGTTGAAGCTAAGTGGTGGGTACGTGGGAGGTGGGAAGGGAAGGTGTGTATATTATAGTATTCTTTCAACTTATGTA
The DNA here is from genome assembly GCF_964374135.1 of Grampus griseus. Classification (NCBI taxonomy): domain Eukaryota; kingdom Metazoa; phylum Chordata; class Mammalia; order Artiodactyla; family Delphinidae; genus Grampus; species Grampus griseus. The sequence goes on from NC_139003.1 coordinate 38,694,904, forward strand.
TAAGTGTGAAAATTTCCATAATATTTCATTGAGAAATTATTTTAAAGAATAGGATGGTCACTACTGAGAGCCAGTTTTGCGGCCTGGAAGATCAAATAGAAGAAATAACAAAAATTTCTAAATGGAAATACAAAGACGTTGAAATCAGGAAGGAAAAGATTAGAGACTTGGGAAAGTGTTGGATAATAGAAATTTAGAAGGAGAGTAATGAATACATGGAGGAATTATAGTAATTAAAGAAATGACAAAGGAAATTCTCCCTAGTTTGAATAATAATTTTTAGTTTGTCAATTGAAAGGACTTAATAGGTTCCAGGCAGGATTGATATAAAGACATATTTTGGTATATCCCAGTGAAGTTTCCGATTCAGAAAATAAAGAGAAAATTCTTATAAGGCTCCAAACAGAAGAAAAAAAGTTACATACAAAGAAAAAAAGTCAAGCTTTCGTTAGACTTCTTATCTTTAATATTGAAAGCTAAAAGCACAGTTTAATAACTTCTGCTAACTAGTGAAAGAAAAGGACTGCAACTCGAGAATCCTACATGTGGATGAGATATAATTCACCTGTCAAGGGGAAAGAAAGATATTAGTTGATAAGCAAAGACTCAGAGTATATAAGACCCACACAGTCCATCTGAAGAAAATCCTTGCTAAGAATTCCACCCAAATGATGAATGAATCACAGCAGTGGCCTTAGGAGAATGGAAGACAAGGAGGGGAAGAAACATTAATGAGGCTAAATGACGATTCTAAAAGTAGAGGAGGCATCATGCAAAGCAAACCTAATAAGAGTCTGCAGTGAAAAGTGCTAAACTATTCTCACTGTATCCCGTGAAACCAAGGATTGGGGATGAAGGAAGAGGAAAAGACAGAAGAGCCAGCAAAGGTCTCTTCTGACACTGGGTTGGAGTGGGTTGGGGGAAGTACTCACACCCCAAGTCTCATCTTGTTGGGTGAGAAAAGCAAATTGGGAATAGAGCCCTGAGTGGGGAAAAACAGTTCTCATCTTTCTTTCATATAAGAGTAGAGACATGTATTCCTTAATGAGTCCTCAGAATAAGAAGATAAACATTACAGGAAAAACATCTCCAGAGTAACAAGAGGAAAAGGGGGTTGTGTAATGATTCTATAAAACTAGGCAAAATTAAAAAAAGGAAGAGGAAAAAAACGTAACCAAGGAAATGAATAGTAAACATAAAGTAAGATCAAGAAATAAAATTAAATATATCATTATACAAAATGTGAATAATCTACATTTTTCTGTTAAAACACATATACTGTGAAAATAGTTAGAAAATGTTCATTAAAGATGAACACACTAGGGCTTCCCTGGTGGCGCAGTGGTTGAGAGTCCGCCTGCCGATGCAGGGGACATGGGTTCGTGCCCTGGTCCGGGAAGATCCCACATGCCACGGAGCGGCTGGGCCCGTGAGCCATGGCCGCTGAGCCTGCGCATCCGGAGCCTGTGCTCCGCGATGGGAGAGGCCACAACAGTGAGAGGCCCACATACTGGAAAAAAAAAAAAAAAAAAAGATGAACACACTAGAGTGGTTAAGACTCCATGCTACCACTGCAGGGGGTGCAGGTTCGAACTCTGGTCAAGAGAACTAAGATCTCGCATGCTGCTCAGCATGGCCAAAAAAAATTAAAAAATAAAACATTAGAGATAGCTTCAAGATGGAGGAGGAGTAAGACGTGGAGATCACTTTCCTCCCCACAAATATATCAAAACATCTATATGTGGAACAGCTCCTACAGAACACCTACTGAACCCTGGCAGAAGACCTCAGACTTCCCAAAAGGCAAGAAATTCCCCACGCACCTGGGTAGGGCAAAAGAAAAAAGAAAAAACAGACAAAAGAATAGGGATGGGACCTGCACATCTGGGAAGGAGCTGTGAAGGAGGAAGAGCTTCCACACACTAGGAAGCCCCTTCATTGGTGGAGACAGTGGGTGGGCGGGGGGTAAGCTTCGGAGCTATGGAGGAGAGCGCAGCAAAGGGGTGCAGAGGGCAAAGCGGAGAGATTCCCGCACAGAGGATTGCTGCTAACCAGCACTCACCAGCCTGAGAGGCTTGTCTGCTCACCCTCCAGGACAGATGGGGGCTGGGAGCTGAGGCTCAGGCTTCAGAGTTCAGATCCCAGGGAGAGGACTGGGGTTGGCTGAGTGAACACAGCCTGAAGGGGACGAGTGCACAAGAGCTAGCCAGGAGGGAGTCCAGGGAAAAGTCTGGAACTGCCTAAGAGGCAAGAGATAAATGTTTCGGGGTGCGTGAGGAGGAGAGGGGATTCAGAGCACCGCCTAAATGAGCTCCAGAGATAGGCGTGAGCCGCGGCTATCAGCACGGACACCAGAGACCGGCATGAAACACTAAGGCTGCAGCCACCAAGAAACCTGTGTGCAAGCACAGGTCACTATCTACACCTCCCCTCCAAGGAGCCTGTGCAGCCCGCCACTGCCAGGGTCCCGTGATCCAGGGACAACTTCCCTGGGAGGACACACGTTGTACCTCAGGCTGTTGCAACGTCATGATAGCCTCTTCCGCTGCAGGCTTGCCCCGCCTTCCGTACCCCTCCCTCCCACTGGCCTAAGTGAGCCAGAGCTTCCTAATCAGCTGCTACTTTAACCCCGTCTTGTCAGGGTGGGGAACAGATGACCTCAGGTGACCTACATACAGGGGCGGGGCCAAATCCAAAGCTGAACCCCAGGAGCTGTGCGAACAAAGAAGAGAAAGGGAAATCTCTCCCAGCAGGCTCAGGAGCAGCAGATTAAATCTCCACAATCAAACTGATGTACCCTGCATCTGTGGAATACCTGAATAGACAATGAGTCATCCTAAAATTGAGGCAGAGGACTTTGGGAGCAAATACACAACAGATGAAGGAGCAAAGTAAAAAACCCACCAGACCAAACAAATGAAGAGGAAATAGGCAGTCTACCTGAAAAAGAGTTCAGAGTAATGATAGTAAAGATGATCCAAAATCTTGGAAATAGAATGGAGAAAATACAAGAAACGTTTAACAAGGACCTAGAAGAACTAAAGAGCAAACAAACAATGATGAACAACACAATAAATGAAATTTAAAATTCTCTAGAAGGAATCAATAGCAGAATAACTGAGGCAGAAGAATGGATAAGTGACCTGGAAAATAAAATAGTGGAAATAACTACTTCAGAGCAGAAAAAAGAGAAAAGAATGAAAAGAATTGAGGACAGTCTCAGAGACCTCTGGGACAATATTAAATGCACCAACATTCGAATTATAGGGGTCCCAGAAGAAGAAGAGAACAAAAAAGGGACTGAAAAAATATTTGAAGGGATTATAGTTGAAAACTTCCCTAATATGGGAAAAGAAATAGTCAGTCAAGTCCAGGAAGTGCAGAGAGTCCCATACAGGATAAATCCAAGGAGAAACACGCCAAGACACATATTAATCAAACTATCAAAAATTAAATACAAAGAAAAATATTAAAAGAAGCAAGGGAAAAGCAACAAATAACATACAACGGAATCCCCATAAAGTTAACAGCTGATCCTTCAGCAGAAACTCTGCAAGCCAGAAGAGAGTGACAGAACATATTTAAAGTGATGAAAGAGAAAAATCTTCAAACAAGCTTACTCTACCCAGCAAGGATCTCATTCAGATTTGACAGAGAAATTAAAATTTTTACAGACAGGCAAAAGCTAGGAGAATTCACCACCACCAAACCAGCTTTACAACAAATGCTAAAGGAACTTCTCTAGGCAAGAAACACAGGAGAAGGAAAATATCTATAATAACAAACCCAAAATAATTAAGAAAATGGTAATAGGAACACACATATTGAGAACTACCTTAAATGTAAATGGATTAAATGCTCCAACCAAAAGACATAGATGGGCTGAATGGATACAAAAACAAGATCCATCTATAGGCTGTCTACAATAGACCCATTTCAGACCTAGGGACACATACAGACTGAAAGTGAGGGGATGGAAAAAGATATTCCATGCAAATGGAAATCAAAAGAAAGCTGGAGTAGCAATTCTCATATAAGACAAAATAGACTTTAAAATAAAGACTATTAGAAGAGACAAAGAAGGACACTACATAATGATCAAGGGATCAATCCAAGAAGAAGATATAACAATTGTAAGTATTTATGCACCCGGCATAGGAGCACCTCAATACTTAAGGCAAATGCTAAGAGCCATTAAAGGGGAAATTGACAGTAACACAATCATACTAGGGGACTTTAACACCCCACTTTCACCAGTGGATAGATCATCCAAAATGAAAATAAGGGACACAAGCTTTAAAAGATACATTAAACAAGATGGACTTAATTGATATTTATAGGACATTCCATCCCAAAACAACAGAATACACTTTTTTCTCAAGTGCTCATGGGACATTCTCCAGGAGAGATCATATCTTGGGTCACAAATCAAGCCTTGGTAAATTTAATAAAATTGAAATTGTATCAAGTATCTTTTCTGACCACAATGCTATGAGACTAGATATCAATTACGGGAAAAAAAAATCTGTAAAAAATACAAACACATGGAGGCTAAACAATACACTACGAAATAACCAAGATATCACTGAAGAAATCAAAGAGGCAATCAAAAAATACCTAGAAACAAATGACAATGAAAATATGATGACCCAAAACCTATGGAAGCAGCAAAAAAGGGAAGTTTATAGGAAACTCCCATTTACCATTGCAACAAATAGAATAAAATACCTAGGAATAAACCTACCTAAGGAGACAAAAGACTTGTATGAAAGACAAAAGACAAAAGACAATGATGAAAGAAATTAAAGATTATACAAACAGATGGGGAGATATACCATGTTCTTGGATGGGAAGAATCAACATTGTGAAATTAACTATACCACCCAAAGCAATGTAAAGATTCAGTGCAATCCCTATCAAACTACCAATGACATTTTTCACAGAACACGAACAAAACATTTCATAATTTGTATGGAAACACAAAAGACCCGAAGGAGCCAACACAATCTTGAGAAAGAAAAACGAAGCTGGAGGAATCAGGTTCCCTGACTTCAGACTATACTACAAAGCTAAAGTAATCAAGACAGTATTGTACTGGCACAAAAACAGAAATATAAATCAGTGGAACAGGGTAGAAAGCCCAGGAGTAAATCCACACACATATGGTTAACTTATCTTTGACAAAGGAGACAAGAATATACAATGGAGAAAAGACAGCCTCTTCAATAAGTGGTTCTGGAAAAACTGGACAGCTACATGTAAAAGAATGAAATTAGAACACTCCCTAACCTCATACACAAAAATAAACTCAAAATGGATTAAAGACCTAAATGTAAGGCGAGAAACTGTAAAACTCTGAGAGGAAAACATAGGCAGAACACTCTGTGACATAAATCACAGCAACATCCTTTTTGTCACAGGAAGATCCTTTTTGACCCACCTCCTAGAGAAATGGAAATAAAAACAAAAATAAACAAATGAGACCTAATGAAACTTAAAAGCTTTTGCACAGCAAGGGAAACCATAAACAAGACCAAAAGACAACCCTCAGAATGGGAGAAAATATTTGCAAATGACGCAACTGACAAAAGATCAATCTCCACAATTTACAAGCGGCTCATTCAGCTCAATATCAAGAAAACAGACAACCCAATCCAAAAATGGGCAGAAGACCTAAATAGACATTTCTCCAAAGAAGACTTACAGATTGCCAACAGAAACATGAAAGGCTGCTCAACATCACTAATCATTAGAGAAATGCAAATCAAAACTAGAGTGAGGTATCACCTCACACCGGTCAGAATGGCCATCATCAAAAAATCTACAAACAATAAGTGCGGAGAGGGTGTGGAGAAAAGGGAACCCTCTTGCACTGCTGTTGGGAAGGTAAATTGATACAGCCACTATGGAGAACAGTATGGACGTTCCTTAAAAAACTAAAAATAGAACTCCCTTAGGACCCAGCAGTCCCATTACTGGGCATATGCCCTGAGAAAACCATAATTCAAGAGTCATGTACCACAGTCTTCACTGCCGCTCTGTTTACAATAGCCAGGACATGGAAGCAGCCTAAATGTCCATCGACAGATGAATGGATAAAGAAGATGTGGCACATATATACAATGGAATATTACTCAGCCACAAAATAAGTGAAATTGAGTTATTTGTAGTGAGGTGCATGGACCTAGAGACTGTCGTACAGAGTGAAGTAAGTCAGAAAAGGAAGAACAAATACCGTATGCTAACACATATATATGGAATCTAAAAGGAAAAAAAGTTGGTTGTGAGGAACCTAGGGGCGGGACAGGAATGCAGACGTGGACATAGAGAGTGGACTTGGGGATGCAAGTAGGGGGAAGGGTAAGCTGGGATGAAGTGAGAGAGTGGTATAGACATATATACACTACCAAATGTAAAAGAGATAGCTAGTGGGAAGCAGCCGCATAGCACAGGGAGATCAGCTCAGTGCTTTGTGACCACCTAGAGGGGTGGGATGGGGAGGGTGGGAGGGAGATGCTGGCGGGAGGAGATATGGGGAGATATGTATATGTCTAGCTGATTCACTCTGTTATACAGCAGAAACTAACTAACACACCATTGTAGAGCAATTATACTCCAATAAAGATGTTAAAAAAAACCCCAAACATATGTATAGTGTAAAAATGTTAGGCCACGTGATTCATTCTTTTATGATTTTGAATGTTGCTTTTCCATTTTGAGAAAGAGTTCAAATGAACATACTTGAGTGCATAACATGTATAAATGCTATCCCTAATTATGATCAAGTACTAAGTGATTTTATTTTTTTTCCCAAAACAGATTAAAGACAAAATTAATAGCTTTGCAAACATGTTAATTGGGTATCAAGCTTGTTTAATATGTCTCTTTTTGCTAAAAGTTGGGCCAATAGGTGGTTTATCATTTTTCAATATAAAACCTATACAAATTTTGTTTAATCTTATAAATGTCCCTGTACTAAAATGATAACTGGTATACTTGATTTTCCAGAAAGCACTATGCTTTTGTCATGTAAAAATATACATAGATTCTTGGTAAGATCTGTAAGGAAAAATGCCTGTCATGGGAAATTCAGCCACTGTGGTAGTAACAGCCAGGGGAAATATTTCCAATATTTTTACATAAGGGCCTTTTGGCACTCTGAAATCACACCCAAGTGGTGACTTTCTATTCTCCTTTCCCCTAGGATATCCTGGATATGTCCCTCAGCAGGAATCTGTCACTATTAAAATAAATTGCTTTCAGCTGTGAATATTTAATTACAAATAATAAGTAACAGAGATGGCATAATATATCTGTTACTAGTTAACCAGAATCCAAGTCTGGTGTAGTGTCAAACAAAACTAGGTTACAATCAAGACAAAATCATTAATTTAAGTATTTGGTGGGATAATCTAAAGAAACACCTGACTGAATTAAAAACAAAAACAAAATAGGTCTGCGTCCGCTACAGAACTGAATAGGAAAATACAGAAACATTGAGCAGAAAATCCTGTTGTTACACGGGTTAGGGCTGTATTGTGCAGTAGTACCAGCAGTAGTAGCAATAGTAGTAGTAGTTCCCTGTGTAGTAAGGGAAACAAACTCTAAAGAAGCTCTCACAGAATTAATGTAGAGGTCTCCCTTGTCAGCTGACCAGGTGACACTTCCTGAAGGAATGAAAGACAGATGTGGTATGTTTGCATTGACAGCTGTAGGACCAAGGGATTCATGAGGATTGACAAGGCCTTGGTAAGATGTTGGTAGGGTGTCCTGGTGCAGCACCACAGGCAAAATAAACACACAGCATTCATTACACACCTTTCAAGAGAGCCACAAGGGCATAAGTAACCAGGTGCTGAGGCAAACATCTCACAGATGAGAACTATACCCAATCCAAAATCTATGTACTATATTTGCAGGCCCAGAGTGTAGGGGTAATCTGCGTTAGAAACAATTGTTCACTTTAGGTTTCTTTTAATAAAGAATTCCCTAGTATATTTTTTAAGTATGTTCATTGAGGTATAACTAACAAAAAAATAAATTGCACACATTTAACACATATCGTCGGATAAGGTTTAATATATCTCTATATATATTAAAATAATGAATAAATCCATTACCTCCCAAAAGATTCTTCATGTGCCTTTCGAATTCATCCCACTTACTCCTACCCCTCTCTCTAGGCAAAGTATAATTTTGTTTCTTTCACTATAGATTAGGTTGTATTTTCTCAAATTTTATGTAAAGAAAATCATATAGTAAGTACATTTTTGTCTGTCTTGTTTCTACATAATTATTTTGAGACTCATTCATGCTGCCACATGTGTTAATAGTTATTGCTTTTAATTACTGAATAGTATTCCTCTGTATGGATACATTCGTTTATTTACTCAATCACCTCTTGAAGGAAATTTGAGTTGTTTCCAGTTATGAATTATTGTAAATAAAGCTGTTATGACTGTCCATGTACAATTGTATGAATGGATACGTGACTTCATATACCACAGACTTTGCAAGCCTCAGACCTAGGAAATGACTTGTATTTAAAATATATAAGGAACTTTCAAAATTCAGTAATATGAAAACAAAAAACACCAATGAAAAATGAGCAAGAATTTTAAACGAACGTTTCACTAAAAAAGCTATATGGATGGTAAATAAGCACGTGAAAAAAACCCTCAACATCATTAGCCATTCGGGAAATACAAATTAAAAGCACAATGAGCTGCCTCTACAAACCTATCTGAATAGCTAATGTTTTTCGTTTTTTTTTTTTTTTTTTTTTTGCGGTACGCGGGCCTCTCACTGTTGTGGCCTCTCCCGTTGCGGAGCGCAGGCTCAGCGGCCATGGCTCACGGGCCCAGCCGCTCCGCGGCATGTGGGATCCTTCCGGACCGGGGCACGAACCCGTGTCCCCTGCATCGGCAGGCGGACTCTCAACCACTGCGCCACCAGGGAAGCCCCCAAGATCTATAAGCTTTTTAAACTGAAATTGGGAGAGAAAAAGTGGTGGGAGTTTTCAGAGGTATAACTATTTACAGACATTTAAAATTATGGATGATCAATAAATTACTAATAACACATGGGAAGTACCATGAATAGAATATTCTCCTATTTCTCACTAGAATCATGAGTTGTAAAAGAGGTATTTTTAACATTTCATGATTAGGAAAACTATTGTCATTTCTCAAGTTTAAGGAATTTTTTTGATATTAAAGTAAAGGTAAAAGCATTGGATATAGTAAATACAACACAGTGATAGCTGTTAATGTTATATGGTCTCCTTAAAATTAACTTTGGTTATATGTTGAAATAAAACTAGAAAAATATAAGTTGCAATATTTTATGATTTGTGCTCTGAGTACCTTTAGGATGAGACACTGCTTGTTAGCTAGCAGCTAGATAGCGCTCAAGTTATGACTGTTTACTAATGAAGCAAAGTTATTTTGCTGCAACTGATTTTTATTGAAGAAAAGCCTAATGGTCATATCTTCTATGGGTTAAAATTGACAGAGATTAATTTAGATCCATTCAGCAGTCCAGCTGAGATGGCTGTGGTAAGTTGGTAGTCATAATTTACCTATACTCTAAAAATATTCTGACCTATTTGTTTTCTAAGCTATGAATGAATGATTTCTAAATGGCTCAGCATTCAGGATGAGTGTTGGTAAGTTAAATCCCATAACACAGGAGGAATAATGTGGTGGCAGAAATTTTTTTTTTTTACATCTTTATTGGAGTATAATTGCTTTACAATGGTGTGTTAGTTTCTGCTTTATAACAGAGTGAATCAGTTATACATATACATATGTTCCCATATCTCTTCCCTCTTGCGTCTCCCTCCCTCCCACCCACCCTCCCTATTCCACCCCTCCAGGGGGTCACAAAGCACCGAGCTGATCTCCCTGTGCTTTGTGGCTGCTTCCCACTAGCTACCTGCCTTACGTTTGGTAGTGTATATATGTCCATGCCTCTCTCTTGCTTTGTCACAGCTTACCCTTCCCCCTCCCCATATCCTCAAGTCCATTCTCTAGTAGGTCTGTGTCTTTATTCCTGTCTTACCCCTAGGTTCTTCATGACATTTTTTTTTCTTAAATTCCATATATATGTGTTAGCATACGGTATTTGTCTTTCTCTTTCTGACTTACTTCACTCTGTATGACAGACTCTAGGTCTATCCACCTCACTACAAATAGCTCAGTTTCATTTCTTTTTATGGCTGAGTAATATTCCACTGTATATATGTGCCACATCTTCTTTATCCATTCATCCGATGATGGACACTTAGGTTGTTTCCATCTCCTGGCTATTGTAAATAGAGCTGCAATGAACATTTTGGTACATGACTCTTTTTCAATTATGGTTTTCTCAGGGTATATGCCCAGTAGTGGGATTGCTGGGTCATATGGTAGTTCTATTTGTAGTTTTTAAGGAACCTCCATACTGTTCTCCACAGTGGCTGTATCAATTTACATTCCCACCAACAGTGCAAGAGGGTTCCCTTTTCTCCACACCCTCTCCAGCATTTATTGTTTCTAGATTTTTTGATGATGGCCATTCTGACTGGTGTGAGATGATATATCATTGTAGTTTTGATTTGCATTTCTCTAATGATTAATGATGTTGAGCATTCTTTCATGTGTTTGTTGGCAGTCTGTATATCTTCTTTGGAGAAATGTCTATTTAGGTCTTCTGCCCATTTTTGGATTGGGTTGTTTGTTTTTTTGTTATTGAGCTGCATGAGCTGCTTATAAATTTGGGAGATTAATCCTCAGTTGTCAGTTGCTTCATTTGCAAATATTTCCTCCCATTCTGAGGGTTGTCTTTTGGTCTTGTTTATGGTTTCCTTTGCTGTGCAAAAGCTTTTAAGTTTCATTAGGTCCCATTTGTTTATTTTTGTTTTTATTTCCATTTCCCTAGGAGGTGGGTCAAAAAGGATCTTGCTGTGATTTATGTCATAGAGTGTTCTGCCTATGTTTTCCTCTAAGAGTTTGATAGTTTCTGGCCTTACATTTAGGTCTTTAATCAGATGGCAGAAATTTAAAGCTAGAGTCCACAGAGGTACTCTTAACAAGAAATTGCCTATTTCGTAGCATTATACTTAAATCTTTCCTTCCCTCTGTCCCTTCCTTCTTTCCTCTTTCCTTCCCTCCCTCTCTCCTTTTTTTCTTCCTTCCTTCCCTCCTTTCCTCTTTCTTTCTTTCCTCCCTTCCCCTTTCTTTCTTTGTAGAACCAACCTAGACTGTATCTTAGAATTGATTTATATTTGTAAACAGTATGCAAGAATGATTTCCATTTTAAATGAGCCTACATTTCCAGAGTAAGTGGAACAAGAGACTTAGCTGTAGATAGGCTATGAAAAAGAACTTGCATTTTATTTTTCATTTAGTTAGTTTTACTTCTGTTTTCTTGTACATTAAATCTCATGGCCATCTAGAAACAAATTTGTAAAATAGATGAAGTTTGCCTTTCTTCTGTCTGTTTTTTAGCACCTCTATTCCTCCACTCCCCACCCTGACACCAGGTACCCAGAGACCCTTTTCAGCTTCTTCTTATTTCACTATTTCAAATAAAGCTTTTGTCTGTGGAATATGAATCTATCCCCTTTCCATCTAACAGAACTGAAAGCTTATGTGTTGATGGGGTAAGTAGCTTTAAGAATACATTAACTTGCCTTATTACATGGGATATTCTGCAGCAAAGCTGCAATGTAATTAGGAAGGCATTGTTACCTCCAGTAAATAAACAAACTGACTTCAGAAAGGTCAAGTGACATCACCAGTGCCAATCAGTTAGTAAGTGGCCAAGAGAGAACTAAAACCATACGTCAGCATTCTTTCCGTAGCGCTACTCTGGAAAGACACTTATTAGTTAAATCTCATGTGGTATTTATGTATGATAAAAGCTTCCTTTAGCTTTTATCCCAGAATACATTGTATTAGGGACAATTTCTAAGCCCAGTTGAAAGACTATCAAATGGTAGAGTTTCAGTCACTAGCAACAGAGTTTTGGAAGTGGAAATATTTTAGGAAAAATCTACTGACTTCACCTGTAAATGATCAGATTTGCAAAGCAGACTCTTGCAAATCTGATCATTTTCTTACTCCACTTTTTGATAAAAAATTGTATAATTCCTTTTTATCATTCAAATGTTGGCAATCGACATCAACAAGGAAATTCTTCATACATAACACAATTATTTAAGACATAGGCTTTGATATGAGACAGAATTGGGGTGAAGTTCTGACTCTATATTTTACTACCTTTGTGACGGAGGTTTGGCTAATTCAGTCTCATTTGCTGCAATGGAAAATGAAAATGATCAGGTCTAATACTCAGCTTTTTTGTCCCATATGGCTGTATTGATTGCTAACTCTTCAGTTATTTAAGAGTCATAATGATTCTTAAAAAATTACACCACTGTTCAGATGACCTCTTTATTTCAGTATAATACTTTTTCCATCCCACACCTTACTAAATAAATATATTACCATATTGACACTTTAGTTTCAGGCAAAGACACGTGTACCAATTTTTTAAAAAACATCAGCTTTTGGTTAGAGAATATACTACAAAACAATATCCAATCACTGTGTTAACATGTTTGCTTTGTATAATTAGCACAAGTGAGAGATATGAAGAAGTAGATGCTTCTCTGACACCTCAGTCTCTCTGTTGTGAGCCCACACAAATTTGATTTATTTTGAAGTGCTCTCAGGTTTTATTTTTATTTTGAGCTTCTTATTGTTGTTTTTCTGTACTGTAACTATTTTTAATTGTATTTCAGTGCAGAATAACCATGTACCTCCCAAAAGGCTTATTAGCTGGGTCAAAGTCAATCACTTGGTTCTTTATTTCTTCATTCCTTCCCCAGTATGATTTCTTTGTATCCTTTTCCACTTAGCTCCACCTACTATTGAGTCATATTTGCCTCCTTGTTTAGTACAATAGTATTTTATGTTATTTAAATTGTTCATATTTTTCTATCTTTGAAAGTTGTTTGAGTGTCTTGGGTTGGGATGAAATGCATCATAATTTTTCCCATTAAAATTAATGGAAATATATACATTTTAATAGCTTTGCAACTAATGGCAAGGTCTTTATGAACAAATTAAAATCACTTTATGAGGCATACTAGTTGGTAAATAATTAATGTCCTGAATCCTCTAAGTGCCTCCTCCCCCCACCACTTCTCTGGCTACCTAAGTTCTCCTCAAGAATGCCCTCCCCTGGTCCTCCCCAACACAGAACTGGACTCAGTAAGAATCCTTCAGAATCCTGCTCCATCATGGCTGGCTTGCATTCTAAATGGTCCATACTCTTGCTATACCTGTTATTTAATATTGTGAATATTCTTTCTAGCAGTGATAAAAATAGAACCTATCCCAAAGGGTTGTTTTAGGAATGAGATTATATAATACATGCAAGGAACAATTTAAAAATCTGTGTATTTGTATAAGTAAACACTTAAATATACCAGTTTTACAAATATGTTGTGGTAAACACAGGCTTCTATTTTTGATATCTTCAGTTATATTTCATCAATAAGGAATAATATATTTGATTTTGAATTGGCTACGCATCGAATTGCATGAAATCCAAAATAAATAACAACACACAAAATTATAAATTTTTGCAATTGATTTATTTTTTTAAAAGAACTTTATGTAAACAAATATTAATGCAGAAAAATCCTCTGTGTAAATATGTGTGTATATAATTGAACATTTAGCATTACAATCAATGCAAAATTGTAATTTTGTTGATAACATTTTCATGGAATCAGTATATGAGTCAAACTTAGATACATATTGATTATCTTGGATTATTTAATTTATATATGTGTTTACATGATTTGTGTCAACAAATTCCCACAAAGCATGCAAATATTTTTGTTCTAGTACTGTGAGAGGTCCTCAGCAGCATTCAACAATTGGCCATTGTGAACCATGATGAGAAAAGCTAAACCAACCTATCCTGCCTCTTTATGTTCACCTACATTCTTAACTTTAGTCACTTACTGTGTCTACTCATAGTGGGTATTCACTGAACAAAGAGTACCTATCAACCTCTATAGACTACATGGGAGGCTGGGCATGTTTTTGAGCATCTCATGTATTCAGCCTTGAATGCAAGCTGTCTGGGTCTGGGATGACCCTGGGCTGAGACCCAGAAGAAGTTACTCAGGCTCTTTGTATCTCAGTTTTCTCATCTGTACAAACAAGGATAAAAATAACATATACCTCATAGTGTTGTAGTGAAGACTTAGTTCATACATTTAAAACTTTTAGGATAGCACCTGGCAAATAGAAAATGTTCTGTTATAGTAAGCTATTTTTGAAAATAACTATTGCCATTTTATAGCCCATTGAGAAGAATTAAGTGGCATCCGTTTGGACATTGAAGTGTGTACCTGACCACATGTGTTTTTAATAGTGATATTTTGATTTTCATAAAAGTGGATAAGCTGTGAATAAAAAAATGTCTGGGATGTTTTTAATTGTTTGGTGTTAACTAGTATTTTATTGTTGAATTTAAAATAAACAAAAAAAATCAACTTTCTAACTGGGATTGTTATATTCTGGGCATTAAAATGGAAATGATTGAGATAGGATGGGGGTTATTGAAGATAGGATATGTATCATAAATTCCAGATGAATCTTCTTAAATTCATTAGCTGAATTTTCACTAGAAATGGAAAAGAAACTCAAGTCTATGAAATATGTGAAAGATTCCTGTGCAAAGGAATCTCTTCTGATGGCAATAACAGGTGCAATTAGATGTGACCTCTTGAAGAACGGGAACCTGAGTTAGGGTCATTCCTAAAAAGAAGTAGAGTTTTTGAGTGTGAGGAATAATAGGCTCAGATGAATCAGAAAAGCATGCAACACAGAGGAAAATAACTGCAAGTTACAATGAAGAGTGTGATATAAGAGGAGAAAAAGAAGATATGACAAGTGGTATGGAAGATGTGAAAAAATGAAAAGTGTTATAGGAAGTGAAAATGAGGAAGAAGTTTATAAGAACTAGACCAAGAAGAAATGAGAAAGAGGAAAATGATGGAAGAGAGACTTTAGAATCTATAGAAACAGGAAGTATTATAGCAAAAAACATTGAAAAGTCACAGGAGTGAGCCTAAGGTATAAATGAGTATTTTCAGAAGTAAATGATACAAATATTAAGGAAGAAAATGAAGGGAAAAATATAAAGAAACAAAAGTTGATAAAGAAATGCTGTATTGAAGTCTAAACGTTAAATGTTTGTCAGTTTCTACCAAAAGCTTATATTTCTTTAGTATTTTAATAAATTCATTACCTGTTCTTTAAAAAGATGACATGTATTAGCATTGTCCACCAATTTTCCAGTTTGAGAACCATTCTTCCTCAGTTAATCTATTGTTTATTTGTTCAAACAGTACACTAATAAACAAGCAATTATTCTGTTATTCTAAACAAATATGTTAATCGCTTCTTAAGGTCACCTTTTCAGAGTATTACTAGGAGTGATTACAAGATTAAAGAGTGAAAAGAAATGAGCCAAGAATATGCAAATGAAATTTATATTAATTACCTTACAATGATGACAAGGATGAGTGATCTTATTTTTAAATCAGAAATCACTCCTGAACTAGCAATTCACCATTGACACTTATTGTCATGGTGCTTCTAAAATGACATTTGAAAAGATCACTGTTATAATATATGCATATGCTTTAAATATAGACATAGTATTAGCTCAACCTTCTAAAATATTCACACATGTAAAATGATATGCCTACAACATAGATTTATTGAGTTCATTTTGCTGTCCAGCCATTAGTCAAGGCTTTCGGAATACAAAGAAAATAAAACTAAGTCACTAACCCCAATAAGTTTCTGGTTTAATGAGACAGATATCTAAAACAACTTTAATAAAATATATGTGTTATCACAAACTGGTGAGGGTAAGACAAGGGAAGATGAAAATAATGAGTTAAGAAAAGCTCATTAGGGTAAGTGTTCTTTAAACAGGGTCTCAAACTATTTAAGAATGGGATGGCTAAATTATTCCTCACAAAGAAAAGGGCAAGCAGAGAGCACTGCAGGCAGGAAGAAACAGGGTATTTTACATGTAACAAGAGGGTCAACCAATGACAATGGAACTCTTATTTTTTGAGGGGAATTTTCAGGATCCTAAGGTTCTGTTTGGCATTCATTTAGGTTTATATCATGACTTAACCTGGAAAATTAAAGGACTAATAACACCAAGTCACTAGAAGCAATGTAATTTAATTAATCCTGAAGCCAAGATATGCTTTTTTACATTTCTTAAAGATCCACTAGTACCTTTACATATTAATGGCGGAAAAGATGTTACATCTGGCCAAGACCTATGTATGCTACACTTAGGGAAAACAATTAATTTCAGCATTATTTTAAAGGAAAAGTTTAAAATTTTGTTCTATGTTTAATTACATCAAATTGTAATAGAATCAAATTGTAATTACATCTAATTGTACAATTCAGTGATCAGATTGACAACATATACACGGACCATTCCATATACAAAATTTTTCAGCCTGGGGGGGAAAATGAACTCCAAATATAGTTTTGTTTAACATACAGTTATTGAGTATCTGGTATATGTGCTTGACACTGAGTGATGCTAAAGGATAGGCATGAACTTGGATAAAATGCTGTCTCTTCATATTCTTCAAAAGAAAGAGTGCATATAAAGCTGTATTAGAAGAGGGTGCATATGTATGAAGGGGATAAGGATAATCTAGTTGGAAAGGGCGCATCCGCATCCCGAGGAGTTGTTTCTGGAAGCTGCGTCTGCATAGTAAAACTGTCATTTATACTTATATTGTATGCTTATTTTAGGAGAGGGAACTTTGGAGAGGCTGATGGAGGTTTATGGGGTTAAAGTCAGTCTTTGGTGACATCATTGACTATAATCAAAACATTTACTTCGGGGAAAAATAATCAAAGAAAAATTACATTGGAATTTTATTCAATAAGCCTAGGACAAATCCAATTAAAAGGATCCCATGATGAAATATTGGCTAGGCAAAATACAAACGCCTTAAATAATAATGCTAAACAGTACTCTAGTCTGGATAGGGAAACACAGATATGCGGCAGAAGTATTGCAAGAGTAGACGTAAATATCAATTTATTTGAGAATTCCTAGAAACAGTAGGGCTACTATAATTTATAAATGAATGATACCCTGAGAGGTTATTTATCTTTATTTACCTAAGAATCATAGAGAAGATGTCTCACAGTTAAAGCCCTTGAGTACAGAAACCAGAAATACATTTCATTGTGTACAGTTCAAAATTATTATTCAAAATATGTGAGAAAGATGAACTGCTTTAATAAGCCAGAGAGGGACCTGGATAAGGAGGTAAAGTATTGAGTAAAAATATCAAAATGAGCAGAATGAACTTTGCAGAGATCAAGTCATGTTGAACTGTTAATCCTAAAAGCTAACAGAATACTCGACCAAACTCTTAGCCTGTAGAGGAACTGAGCAACTCTTCTGAAGCAGAGAGGTTTTCTGTCCCCATTCTCAAGTGCAATAATAGCTAATACTTTAATATTTTAATGAATCTTAGCATTTTGTACAGAGATGCTTTAGTAGCTCCATAGCCTTTGTTTAATGATGTATTGCAGTCCCTAGCTAGCACAGGATCTCTCTCCTTAGATAATTTGAGTAGTAAGTGTATACTTTAGAGTTTAAGAGACTAGCGGAAACTAAAGAATTGCAATATATATCTTGTTACTTCAGTTTGCCTCTCTGAAGAAGATAATATACTGATTAGCAATCCAACAGAGTTTAACAACTATTCTATTTAGGGGAAGGTAATAGAATGGTTAACTAATGATAGGCTTGTTTCTGGGAAACAAAGAATGTTACTACCACAAGTAAGGTGTCAACACAAGAGTAGTGTCCTCTAAGTCTACAGCAAATTCTTATTGAATGATTGGATAGTTTTTTGTTTGTTTGTTCTTGTTTTTCTTCTTAAAAGTAAGTCTATCATTTGGGTCTCCCACCTAGGACATAAATGCAGTCTCATCTTCTTTTAACTGAGATTGAATTGGTTTTGGATATGTTCTAATGTCCATCAATATTTCCTCTCTTATAAGAATATTTATGACAGTACATGACCTACTTTCTGAAAAAGGCTTCAGTTTAAGGTTTAGAAGTACTTCCTGCCTTTAATTATCCTTTAGAATACTCTTTGGTGTTCAGCAAACACTTATCGAGTGGTTACTGTGTTCCTTGTATTGATCTAAGCATTGGGGAATAGTATAGCTTCTGCTTTTAGCTGAATTTGGGAGATGAGACTTGCCACAGCAGAGTCAGAGGAAGAGCTATGGGAGTTCAGAGGAGGGAGCAATTACTTTCAGTTGAGAAATCAGGAAAAACTTCAAGGAGGATGTAGTGTTTGTGTGATGTCTTGGGAGGATGAGTAATTTTGGGTATTTGGAAAGATGGGGTTGGGGGGAGTACATAGAGTCGCAAGTAGAAGGCATATATAAAAAATAGCTCAGGAACAGGAAGCACAGTGTATGTTCTTGAATTAACATATTTTTGATTGCACAGTTTGACTCCTTCTCTGGACATAGTACCTATCTAGAGTCATACTGCTGGTTGGCCAACTGCCAAGTGGAGTCTGTCTTTCAAAACTTAAAACTAAGAAACAAAGGCACTGAGGTAGGATGATAGAGACGAGTTCATAAAAATATCACGTGGAGTCAGGAGAGTGAAAGCTATGTTTGGTATATTTGCTGCTGAGAAGCAAAGAAAGTTTCAAGAGGTTGCCTCAATCCTTAGTAGTTTCCCAAGTCTCATCTCCAGGTTTCGTGTGATTTAACTCTGTTCTGGTGCTATTTAAAGACACTATGCCCTTTCAGTAGACACTCCTTTATTTGAACTACTTGAGTGGGTTTTTGTTCCTTGAAATCAGAGTCTTGACAAACATATTATGATCAAATGGTGAGTCTAGATTGATTGGTGCCTGGAGTGCCTAAAGTGAATCAGTACAAATTGTTTTTGAGATAAATGGGGCTCAGATTATAGAATTCCCTGATGCCAATCAGTTTTTCTACTTTGGGAACAATGAAAGAATTTTTCTGAGCATGATGATGGTGACATCAGAACTATATCCTTGAAAAGTTAACTCAGCTTTAATATGCAGAATGGATTGAGGGAAGAGAGTGAAATAGACAAATTGCGAGACTGATTAGGTGATGTGATAGTGGTGTAAAGTGATGACAGTAGGAATGAAAAATGTTTTGTGTAAGTAGAATTGTCTCAGTGGGGCAACTGCTCCGATGGCAATGTTAAAAGAGGGAGAAATAAAGAATGTCTTAGGCAGTTTCTGCTTAAATGACTACCAGAAAAGGGGGCACCTTGGGCTATAAATTTAGAAATTGATTTCATGGAGGTAATATCTTGAAGTATGGGATGATAAGAGATCAATAAATGATGTAGTATAGACAGTTATGGGGATAGGGACTTGACAAAAAAACCTGGAACCTTGAGAAATGCCTACACTTTAGATAAGGTCAAGAATGAGAAACTAGATTAGTATGGAGATTTCTAAAATGTAGACGAGTTAGTGACATGAGGTTTATGTATGATAATTTGCAGTAAGATTAAGGATATGAGAAAAAGGCCAAAGGACTTGGATGGAGTGAATCATTGGTGAAGTTGTGTCAATACAATTTCAAATGAAGTGGGTGATTATAAAGGGAAGACTACTTTCTCAAAACATTTGAAATAGAGAAAGGGGAATGTATTGCTTGAAGGGGTAATAAGTTGAAGAAGAGATTTAGAAGAGTGAAGACTATATTGTAGGACTTTCCTGGTGGCGCAGTGGTTAAGAATCCACCTGCCAATGCAGAGGACACGGGTTCGAGCCCTGGTCCAGGAAGATCCCACATGCCGCAGAGCAACTAAGCCCGTGCACCACAACTACTGAGCCTGTGCTCTAGAGCCCACAAGCCACAACTACCAAGCCTGCGTGCCACAACTACTGAAGCCCACGCACCTAGAGCCCGTGCTCTGCAACAAGAGAAGCCTGCGCACCACAACGAAGAGTAGCCCCCCTGCTCGCCACAACTAGAGAAAGCCCACGCACAGCAACAAAGACCCAACACAGCCAAAAGTAAATAAATAAATAAATAAATTTAAAAGAAGATTATATTGTGTAGTGAGATACCTTGGAAATATTGAATATTCAAAAGCATGGTGAAAATACTCTTTAAAGCATAATGGTTATGAAGATGATAGGGAGGGTGAAAGTAGGGCACAAGTGTCAGTCTTGTAGAGTGAAGGTAAAGAAAAGAGAATGTGTCAAAATACAGATATTTTGAGGCAGGAAAATTGGAAGAATAAACAATTAATACTGAGTGGCCTCAGACAATAATAGACTAGAGTATTTGCTGAAAGGAATAGGGAACTTAAGGAAAGCAGAAAAGGCAATCAGGTGGATATGAATAAATCATTGATGAGTTAGCAAGAGTTTGTAGTAAGACCAATTTGTCTAGTTTCACAATATTTTCTATTAATTTAAAGGGAATAAGGAAAATACTAAATTGAAAGAGTAGGCAGAGAACCATGAATTCTTTTAAGTATAGAATTTCTTTTTTTTTAATAGCTTAAATATTTTATTTGTTTGCAACTAAGCTTGTTAACACTATATAATGAAAATGTGCAAAGAATAATGTTCCAGTTTTTGGCTAGATTTAAGTCAAAGATATTCATTAATAAGGAGTCTTCAAATGTGAATATTCCAGAAACTTCTCTAAGCTATCTGATCAGGACAGCTGTCTCTGAATATTACCTTACTTTGGAAGGTACTGGCGTACATTTGAATTAAACTCAGTTTTTTTTCAAAATAAGCCTTAATTTAAAAAACTATTCTATATTCAAACTAAAACAATTTTAATAGAACTTTCCTTTCCAGAAAAAATAATAAAGGAAACAAGGCATTTTGTAAAACATGGTCTTGAGCAAGTCACAGTAAAAAATAAATGTGTACTTAACTTCCACCTGCTCAAAACAGAGGCTACTTTCTGTTCCTCAGCCTTGGAAATAAGGTGAAGAACAGTCTGTAAGCAACTTGGGGCAGGGGGTTGCCCAACAAAGCTCAAGCAATGAAACATGGACATCTCTTACAAGAATCTGGGGGAACCTGACCAAAGGTCCAAATTCTACTTTTAGTAACTGTTACAAAGGTGAAGTGGCGCCTCCCAAGTAGCAGTGCCTCCGGGGCGTGGCCCAGCCCCATGCTCGCCTTTGTCATGCTCCCAAGCAAAGCCTGATGCCCCTGCTCCAGAGGAGACTCTTTTCCTTCGTAGAGGTTCAGTGTCCAGGGAGCTCCTTGTGTGAATGAGGTGAGCACAGACTCCACGTGGGTATTTTAAGGCTTGGAGTCAAAGTAATGTTCTAACACAGCTGGGCAGAGTCATGTGTCAAATGGTCTGTCTCGGGTTTGTTCTAATTCCTCACCACGCATTTGTAGACCTAGGACCACAGACCTTTGCTGTGTCGTCATAATCACATCTAATGTCCATCCTAACTTATGACTCATATTCTGTGCCTGGAAACAGTCCGTGTATTTAACAATAATACCTACACATAAAACAATCCACTGTTACAACTTACATGGTCACAAAACATTAATGATCTTCTGTAGACCAAGGAAATGTTTTTATCCATAATTATCGTGCATCAAATTCACAGCTAGAATCCCCAAAATCAAAAAAATGTGCACAGTACAAATAATAACAAAATACACATACACACACATACACACACTCTCACACACACTTCTTACATAACTGTACTTGGGGAAACTCCATTTGTTGAGTGCCACTGAGGGCATATTTTGCTAAACTGCTGCTCCAGGTATTTTTGTTTGGAAAATCTGTCACAGTAGGGCACAGCTGTTTTTTGGATGAGCAGAAAAGAAAGATGTGCTTGTGGCAACTGGAAAGTTTTAAGGTCTTTCAAGTTGTATAAAATGGACCTGCAGAAACATTTAAGTGTTCTCAGGATGCAAAGTTGGAGCTGAAATGTGATATCAAACTAGTTGCAAAAAGTGTACAGCAGCCATCTCTTGAGGTCAAACTTGGTACCCAGATATGCAAGAAAGATTCAGGACATGTAGCTTGTTGGCCTTGTCCCATATCGTCGCATAATCTGATCATGTGTGAATTTCACAAAAGAGTCATATTGTTCTGCTGGTTTGGTATTGAGGATTTGCTCATACTCATCCCGAATTTTATCTTCATCGTCTTTTAATATGACGCTCACATATTATTCCAACTTGTCGGAGGGTAAAGGTGGGCTGGTCCTTCTTCATCCAAGAGGAACCTGGAGAACTAGGTGCTGTGAGCACTGAGTGAGGCTGACTTTGCGAAGTACAAGCGTCACTCTGATTCAGAACAACTTCTAAACGTCTCCACCGCTGATAACGACTATATTCTTGTTTTATGTTCTGAAAAATTTGCCCCGCGGTTGGAAGGCGCCGCTCGCTGCCGGGCGGGGCGGGCTGCTGCAGAGTCGGCGGTGGGGTCTGCGGCTGAAGCAGCGGCGGCAGCTCGGCGTCCGGGGGCCTGAGGCCCGGAGTACGGCCGGCAGAGGGGCGCAGCGCCGCTGCTTCGGAGAGCCGGGGCTCAGCAGCGCCGCCTCGAACTCCATGGGCCGCTTCCACGTCGCCCCGCACGACTACCGCCGAAGGGCCAGGCACCGGGAGTCGACGCGGCTGTAACTGCGGCCCAACCTCCCGCTCCTCAGCGGAGCTCGCAAGCCAAGCCGACTCCAGTGGCGGCTCCAGCACCGGCAGCCAAGTATAGAATTTCTTTTTCTACCAATATGGTGGGTGACTAGATATTCTGAAAAACACTCTCATCATAAAACATTTAGGTGCAGAAAAATGAACGCAAATAGGCTATAAAATTGATAGCTGAGATTAAAAAGTTGAGAAACATAACCAAATTAGTAAGGACACATAGAATCTGTGGCTGCTTTGGGACATTTACTTTTGCTAAGAACTAGACTTGATTTTTATAGACTCTTTGGTGAAATTAATACAATGTCTGGGACTCTTACAAAGTGACGAGTTGGAATCGAGACCCACATATAAAGCAAGAACTCTCAAATGGCTGTAATGCCAATGAAAGGGTGATAGAAAATCTAACCTGCCAGCAAAGGAAAATGACAAGATAACTTGTCTATTTTAGGCAGATTCAGAATGGAAAAATAAAATACTCTGAGAATTTGTAACCATAGGACTTCCTCACATGAATTGTAAATTAAATTTACTCTAATTTCAAGGTCCAGAGAATCCTAAGCTGAAAAACTGAAGTGGCCCTGAGTTTATAAAACTGGAAGACATGCGACAGAAACAAATGCAAATAATCTCCCTTTAAAAAGTCTAATATGAGCACATAATAAAGTTAACCAAATGTACAAGAAATAAAGCCCCTATGAGTAAGAGTGAACAAAATTAACAAAACAGCATATGTATATTTCTAAGAACTCTTGATATTGGAATTACTTAATACAAAATATAAAATAATTGTTTTAAAATTGCTTCAAGAAATAAAATATAGATGTAAAAACCATAAACATAAAAAGGAATAAGAAACCATCAAAAATTATCAGCCCAATCATAAAAGAATAACAAGAACAACAAGAATAACAAGAAAAAGCAACAAAAGATTTGGAAATGAAAGAGATTATCATCAAATTTTAGAATGCATTAATGGGCTAAATAGAAGATTGCATTAAAAAGAGAATTTGTGGAGTTCTCTTACCATTTGGCAGAGTAAACCTCTAACATTCTAATTGTTCCAAAATGAAATGAAGCAACTCTGGACTAATACAAAAAACCAACCACTCTGAGGGCTCCAGAGTGAACAAAAAAAGGCAGATTTTGGAGGGAAGTTGAGACTTCAAGAAAAATGCTGACATAGGTTAGTCCATTTTTGTGGATTTGGCCTGAGGGTGGGCCATGTTCACAGCACAGAGAAAGACAGCTGAACTTGTAATAAAAAGCGCATTGCCTGTGCTGGAGAATGAGAAGAGTGTCCTGGAAAGGAGAGAGTATAGAAGGAGAACTCTGTGTTCTGTGTACAATCACTACCTAAGTGTCTACCTGGTCTAAAAATAGCACATGCAGGCATCCTGGCTAGAAGGTAAAAAAAAAAAATTATACTTAAAATTGAGTTGCTACCTGTTTCAAGTGAGATAGAGATTGCAATAGGAGCCTAATCAAGGTAATTGCTTGCTAAAAAATAGATCAAAGCTTGTCAGAAGAATATAACTATATCAAGATTCTCCACCACACAATTTTCACAATGTCCAGGATAAATTCCAAATTAATTAACATAAGAAGAACCAGGAAAATGGTATTATTCTCAAAGGAGAAGAAAATCAACTGCGATATCCCAAATGGTGGGATTATCATAAAAGAATATAAATTAACTGTGCTTAATATGGCATGTGCTTGTGATAAAGGATAGGAACTCTCAGCTGAAAAGTAGAAATTATAAAGAAGAAACAAATGGACATTTTAGAATTTAAAAATATAATAATATTTAAAATTTTCAGAATTCCCTGGATGAACTTAACGGAAGAATAGAGGTAACAAAGAAAAGTGTCAGTGAACCTGAAGATAGATGAATAGAAATTATCTAATTTGAAAAGGAGTGAGAACAATACTTTTTTTAAAGAGTTTCTAACTTTTTCCCAGGATGTAGAAAGCTGGAAAGAGCATCATCACTCCAGATAATCTACAAAGTCATTACTTTAGAACCCATCAGAAAACTGAGGTCTTAGGCAGACAACTACCCTGATGTATAAGAAAATACAGGTTCTTAGAAAATGTTATTTGAGTCTTGACTTACCTACAGTAGCACATGAAAGGAAGATGGGGCCACCATTTTGGAGAATGAGAAGAATGAATGTAAAAATTAATCCTAAAGCAAGCTGAAGGAAAGAAATAACAAAATAAAAATCAATGAAATTGAAGACAGAAAAAAAAAGATATTTAAAAAAAAACAAAAGCTCGTTCTTTGAAAATATTAAAAATCAATAAAATTCTAGAAAGAGTAACCATGAAAAAAAGAGAAGGCACAAATGATTAAATGAGAAATGAAAAAAGGATATTATTATAGATCCTACAGACGTTAAAAATATAAGAAAATATTACAGTCAACTTTATGCTCATAAATTTAACAATTTAGATGAAATGGACAAATTCCTTAAAAGACACCAACTAACCAACCTTACTCAAGATTAAATAATGTGAATTATTCTATGTCTATTAAAGAAACCAAATTAATAAATAAAGTTTTTCAAGAAATAAATCTCCAGGACCAAATGGCTTCACTGGAAAATTCTAATTAACATTCAAAAACGAAATATTACTGTTTCTACATTAACTTTTCCAAGAAAAGGAAGAGAGAAAACATTTTGCAATTCATTTTTATCAGGCCAAAACCCAAACCAAACAAAGACATTACAAAGAAAGATTAATAGAACAATGTCCCTCACAAACTTAGATGTAAAAAATCCTTTGCACAATATTAGCAAAT
This sequence comes from Grampus griseus, assembly GCF_964374135.1. Lineage (NCBI taxonomy): Eukaryota > Metazoa > Chordata > Mammalia > Artiodactyla > Delphinidae > Grampus > Grampus griseus. The sequence continues at coordinate 38,720,502 of NC_139003.1, forward strand.
CAAACCCCACAATATATAAAAGGATAATATATCATGACAAAGAGGGATATATCCTGGTAATTCAAGCCTGATATACATTTGAAAAACAAATGATTTAATTCACAATATCAATATATTAGAGAGCAAAAAGCATATCACATTTGAAAACCAAAAATTTGTATAATTTTTTTCCAGAAATATTTCCTGGGATTTATTACTGAATCCATCTACTGATTAAGCCTTGAAATGTCTCTGTGGGAAGGTTTTATTTTTGGGTTTCACTTCCTTAAAATTATTAAACTATTCTGATTTTATATTTATTTTTGTTTTAATTTTTATTGTTTCTTTCTTGGAATTTGTCAACTTTATCAACATTTTAAATTTATTGGCAAAATATGTTTATACAACCTGTATTAGTTTGCTAGGGATGCTATAACAAAGTACTGCAAACATGGTGTCTTAGAAATTTATTGTCTCAGTTCTGGATGCTAGGAGTCTGAAATCAAGGCATTATTACGATTGGCTTCTCCTGAAGGCCGTAAGAAAAAAATCTGTTTCATGCCTCTCTAGTAGCTTCTGGTACCTCAGTTTTTCTTTGTAAGTGGCATTCTCTCTGTTTCTTCACATTATTTTCCCTCTGTGAATGTCTGTCTCTATGTCTAAACTTCCCCTTTATATTAGGACACCAGTCATACTCTATTAGGTCTCTCCCTAATAACCTCATCCTAACTTGACTGTACCTGCAAAGAGGACTTCAACATATGAAGTTTGGGGGACACAGTTCAATCCATAACAGTATTACTTTTTAATATCTGTAGAATTAATATCTGTAATTATCCTTAATAATTAGTTTTTTGTTTTTTTTTGTTTTTTTTTTTTTGCGGTACACGGACCTCTCACTGTTGTGGCCTCTCCCGCTGCGGAGCACAGGCTCCAGATGCGCAGGCTCACGGGCCCAGCCGCTCCGCGGCATGTGGGATCTTCCCAGACCGGAGCACGAACCCGTATCTCCTGCATCGGCAGGCGGACTCTCAACCACTGTGCCACCAGGGAAGCCCAATAATTAGTTTTTAATATTTGTAGAATGTACAGTTATACCTTTTTTATTCCTAAAGTGTTTTTTTATGTTTTACATTTTACATTTATATTATTTATATTGTCAGAGGCTTTTCAGTTTTATTAATCTTTTCAGAGAATCATATTTTGACTTTGTTTATACCCCCTCTTGGATATCTGTTTTCTAAGTTACTCATCTCTGCTTGTGTCTTATGTATAATTTGCTTTTCTTTCTCTAACTTCTTGGTTAGATTCTTGAGATTTTTACATTTTATTCTTCATCACTAGTTGTCTTTGAAGGTTATAAATTTGCCTCTGACCACAGCCTGAGCTTTATCCCTCAAAAATTTCACAAAAATTTTACTTGAAAAATTGTGGTGACTTCCCTGGCAGTCCACTGGTTAAGACTTTGCCTTCCATTGCAGGGGGTGCAGGTTTGATCCCTGGTTGGGAAGCTCCCTGGTTGGGAAGCTAAGATCCCACATGCTTCAAGGTCAAAAAACCAAAACATAAAACAGAAGTGATATTGTAACAACTTCAATAAAGACTTTAAAAATGGTCCACATTAAAAAGAAAATCTTTAAAAAAAAATTGTGAAGATGGAGACAAACTAAAAGAATAATATAAGAAGTAGAGGTATCCTTTTACAAATTTTTAACTTTTTGTCTTATTTGTCCTCTCTTTCTCATCAGTAGGTAGTTCTATTATTTTCTGAACTATTTGAAAATAATTTTAAATTTTATGACAGTACTCTGAAAAAAAATAAAGCTATGTTCCTCTAATAATAAGAATATTTTCCTATTTAACTGAAACATCATCATATCCATGAAATAATTTTAAAAATTTATTTATGTAATAGTATTATTGAATATAATATTATTTTTAATTCCCTAAGGGTCCAAACATATTTATTATGGTTGTTTTAATTTTTTTACTCTAATACCCTATCTTTTTTCACATACCTCCATACATTGGAAAATGGTAAAATGTGATTTAAATTATTTCCTAATTCTTTCTTGTCATATTTTCTTTGACCCAGTTGATTATTTAGAAGTGCATTTCTTAATATCCAAACTTATGAGGAATTAAAAGTTATCTAACTTTGCACTTGGCCAGAGAACATATTCAAGATGATTTCAGTACTTTAGTTTTTATTGATACTTGGTTTTGGTGAGGCATGTGCTTAGATCTGATCAATATTTAATGTTCACTTGAGAATTTTGTTTGGCAAGAATTTATGTTCTGCAAAAAATTTTGTTCTGTAGTTGTTACCAGTAGTGGTCTATATTATGTTGGTTAGATGAAGTTTGTTAATAGTACTTTTCAAATCTTTTATATGTTTACTACTATTTGTCTGGTTATCCTTTCAATTATTGAGAAACATGGGTTAAAAATATCTTGTGGAATTATTTATGCCATTTTTTTAAGTTCTATTTTGTTATTTTATATGTTTTGAGGCTTTGCTATTAGTTGCATACAAATTTATGGATATTACATATATTTGGTGAATTAAATTTTTATATTAATAAAATTTATTTTTAGGACTTTATATTAGTACATTGTTTACTGATACTAATATAGCTATTTCTGCTTTCATTTGGTTAGTTTATACATGGTATATGTTTTTCTGTCTTTTTATTCTCAAATTTTAAATCCATGCATTTTATATATCTTGTGGAAACTATTTTTCATTAATTGTTAATAAACTTTTATTAACATGTTTGCATTTTAATTAGAATATATAGAATTTTATATTTAGCAGAATAATTGGTATTTAATATCTAAATTTGCCATTGTACAATTTTATGAATTTTTCCCACCTATGCTGTGTTCCATTTTCTCACCTTTCTTAACTTATTTCGAATTGATTATTTTTATTATTCTAGTTTTCTTCCAGCAGCCAAGTAATTGTATGTGCTTTTACTATATGTACAAATTACAGTATGCATTCTTGAATTTTCATATGTGAGTTAGTACTTTTATCTCTTCCTGGGCAGCTCAAGAATTTTAAACATGTTTAATATATTTAGTCCCATTGAACTTGCAACTTACTTCTTATAGATGATTAAAAAGTTCTCAATCTTATTAATATTTTTGGAAATGCAGATTAATACTATAGTATGATAACTATACACACTTACAAGTTTGACCAACATTTAAAAAGTCCTATAGAGGATATAGAGCTATTAGAATTTTCATATGTTGCTGAATTGGTGTGCAAATTTGTATAATCACTTTGTAGAAGAGTCTGCTAAACAGTGAACACAAATGTTCATAGATGTAACATTTGGAATACTTTAATACTGGTGACAACCCAAATGACTGTCAACATTACATTGAATAAATAACTAGTGATATATTTGTATAATGACATCTTTTAAAGATGTGAAAAGTAATAATCTAGTGCTATGTGTAAAACAAGATAGATGAATCATTCAAACATAATGTTGAGCTAAAGAAGCAAACCATAAAACATTTATATAAAGTTCAAAAATAGGTGAAATATTTATGACATCCCTAAAAGGAAGTTTTTTTTTCTCTAAGTGGGATGGAATATAAACAGTTTTGTTGAGCATCTTAAACCATGGCGAGAAAGTCAACATACCTTCTAGTGGTTCCTATTTTCAGAGAATTTGGGAAATATAGTTTGCAAATTCTCAACCCTGGAGTCACAGAGCAGAGTACATAAAGTTGCCTTTCAGTCAATAATCAGTCCACCAGAAACTTTTTTGTTTATTTTTTTCAGATGATTCTATTTCCCAGTCACATAGATACAGAGGCTATCTTTAAAACTTCTCCATCTCTGATCGTTTATAGTAAATGAACTTTTCTTACTCACTAAACAGATTTTAATTTAAAAATATTTAGAGGTACCAGTTATGGCAAAAACAAAAAACAAAAACAAACCACACTATGCTATGTACTGGGCAAGAAGGATTGTAAAGATAAATAAGATATTGGTTGAAAATGACATTTTAAATTTTAATTCATTCCATAGCTTAATCCAAATAGCACGACTCACCCCCTATAAAAAGCAGCAATGTGGTAACAAACATATATCTTAAACTTCTATGTTTTACTTATTCTTTTAAATAAAAAAATATTGTGCTTCATAAAATGCTTTTTGAATCCATCATTCTGAGTCTAAAATATGAACACTTTTAATTAAACATACTTTGATACCAGGCAGTGTATTTTAAAATGTTTTCTTAATAGTAATATAATTTCCACACAAAATTATAAATACTTAGGGATTGTGACACTGACTTTTTTTCATTTGCATTGCTCAAGCATTATGCATTATTCTTTATAGACCCTTCTGTTCTTATCAGTGAGGTTGCTTCCTTTCAGGAATATGTAATAGGAAATATCATTGTGACTTTAGTTTGCATGAGATCCCAAAAAGTTCTACACACAAGCACATTCAGTTAGTGAAGAGACTTTTTTATAAATCAGAACTTAGAGTCAATTAGACATACTAATTTACTTGAGTTTAGTGTTACTAAATTAAACTTATCGTTCTTGGCAGTAGGGAATACACAGGGATAGGATATGAGATAAATACATAAAAATGGTATATAAATTTCATTAGAAATGTGTTAATCAGTTGTTGTATTGGTCCATTAAAGAGTGAGATTCTACTCATGTGTGAGAAGAAGAAAGATTGTTTAGATCCACTGGTGTGATCAGCGATGGCTGCGAACTTGGAGCATGCCAGCTGCGCTTCACTTAGACATTGTCATAAAATATAAGCGTAGGAAAAATGCTCAAAGAGTTTTAATTTTATTGAAATCACATAGCAGACAAAAGAAAAGGAAACAAACAAAAAACCATAGGCTGATTTGCTACTATAGATTTTTTTTCCCATTCACCAGTATGGAAATTTCTTTTATTCATTAATATTTATCTTTGAGGCATATGTATAAGATATTACTTCAGCTTTTAAAATTTTAGTTAGCATGTTATGAATAAAGTATTTGCCCTATCTGCAATTTTTTCCTGTACTGTATCTCTAATAGGATAACTAATTTGAATTTTTTTCTTAACTCAAGGGCCCCTTTTATAGTATGATTTAAAATCCCTTACAAGTCACTTCATAATTTCCAGCTCTTTCATGTTGTAAGTGTACTTTATCCTGCTCTTCTTTCTGCTTGCTTCTTAGACTTACGCAGAACATGAGTTAACCCATATTTTAATAATCTCCTCTCTTAAGGATTTCATGTAAAAGAGCAACTTTAACTTAGTAATCTAAAATGATACCACTAAACGGAAAACTTTAAAGACTTTATAGTGATTAATATCTAGTTATAAGCAAAAACAATGACAAACTATACTGGAATATCTGACTTTTTAAGTCTAAAAATTTCAACAATAAAAATATTAATTATGATAGAAATATATATTGCTTTTTGAATGTGAAACATTTCAGAATCTGAAGTATTTTTACATTCTTTTTTTCATTTGAAGTTTATAAGTTAACAATGCTTACAGTTTTGTTGCTTCCAACTTTATATTTGTTCCTTTCCATATTTTAAAAAAGTGAGCTAAGCTCAGGTTTGTTAAATGGTCTTTCTGATGAAACTGAGGAAAACAGAATTTCCAGTGATTAGATTGCAATATTATGCCAGAGGACAGTTGTTCTACCCTTCTTTATGAAGTAAATTAAGATCTCTGCTGGAATGACCTCAGATGTCTGTCCTTCTTGCAAAAAGGTGATGCTGAAATTCATTTGAGGCCTTTTATACTTTATATCTATGACAATTATTAATAAACCTCAGTGTGTACTGGTTCTGAAAGAGAGAAAATATGAGAAGTGGGTGAGAACCTAGGAATGTAGAGAAAACTATGCAACATCTGTGAGTGAAGACAGAGAAACGTGCTGTGTAGGAGTAGCTCCAAAGTAAATTAAGATGCTGATGGAGAAGGAAGGAAATAATGAGCTAACTTCATTTATGAACTTTATTATTTTTAGCAACTGTATAACTTTTTTAGATGCTCAATCTTTAATATTCTTCTCTAATTACTAGAATATAAACCTACAGAAAAACCTCAAATATTTGGTATAGATAGATAAGACAGAGCAGAGCTTGTTAAAAGAGAGTGGTGTGGGGTTACAGTGACTTGTCTGAAGATAGTGCTGAAATCTGACGTGGAGAACATTACAGGTGGATAGAAAGATGGAGGAAGAGGCATAGGTTTTTAGTTTTAGATAATTTTCAAGTGGATGAATTTTGAGTTCAGCTGAGAGATTAAAAGAAAAGATTCTAGTTTATCTGTCACAATCAAATGTGCTTCAACAAATTCTAATTGAAAAAAACTCATTTCACCTTCTAGATTATCAGGAATAATTTCAACCAGGAATGATAGTATATAATATCCATTTGTCATGACTTCAGAGTTCTGTGCTAAAGGGACAACTTGCTTACTGTGGTGATCCCTATTTGATACTCACCCAACATACCATAACCTTTTACTTATAACTTGTCTAAATACTTGGAGGTTTATAGCTTCTTTTAAATTCCCTCCTTTTGGGCCAGTGTTTGGTGAGACTAATCTTTTTTTTTCCCCTAATGGGTTTTTCATAACAATTTATCTACATATTCCACATCACTTCATTTTCATGTGCTTGTCTGGAATCTACATAGCATTGGTTACAAATGAACTATCAAAATAATTAGGATTAGACCAATTCTTAACTTTCTGCAGTGTGCCCCCTCAATTGCCTATAGACCTTGTCAAATGTTCAAAGGCATTATCATCTATCAGTTGATAAGATAATGTTGAATCTACAGAGATTTATATCAAGTAGAATATGTGTAGTTGTATTATTTTTAATTAATTAATTGATTAATTTTGGCTGCGTTGGGTTTTCATTGCTGCACGTGTGCTTTCTTTAGTTGCGGTGAGTGGGGGCTACTCTTCCTTGTGGTGTGTGGGCTTCTCATTGCGGTGGCTTCTCTTTGTTGCAGAGCATGGGCTCTAGGTGTGTGGGCTTCAGTAGTTGTGGCATGTGGGCTCAGTAGTTGTGTCTTGTGGGCTCTAGAGCACAGACTCAGTAGTTGTGGTGCACAGTCTTAGTTGCTCCACGGCATGTGGGATCTTCCCGGACCAGGGTTCGAACCTGTGTCCCCTACACTGGCAGGGGGATTCTTAACCACTGCGCCACCAGGGGAGTCCCTGGTAGCTGTATTCTTATTTTCACTTTTTCCTTTCCCCAAGCATTATAACACTATGCATATTTACATGCAAATTCTGAATCATTAGCAAACACTTTTGTGAACTGTATACACTAATGTTAAACCTTTTCTTAGAAGAACTATGCATTTATATAATGAAACTAATCCTGATAATAGAAATTTAAAAATGAATTCTTAAGTAATATTTAAATAGATGAGTCTCATCACAGCAGGTAGAAATTTCTCTATTAATTTAGACTAGTACTTTTTTATGCTTCTCAAAAAAAGTTTATCTTCTCTCTTCATTTTTTTTTTATCAGTGAGTTGCCTATTAAATTCTTGAATTCTTGCCATAGAAATTTCATGGACGTCTGTGGAAACTATGAAGAGAGATGAATTATTTTATAATAAAAATGATGAGTTCAATGATACATTTGTTTAAGCTAACAAACAGAATGGCTTCTTGGTATGCTGTAATATGGTGTGATGACACTTCATGTTGTATATATGTGTGTGGATGTGTGTGTTGAGAGTGGTGGGGAAAGGGTGAGAGCAACCACTTCCACAAACCATTCCTATCCAGAAATTTTCAGAAGCTTCAGTGTTTAATCAATTTACTTGAAAAACATCTGTAATATTTCTGTTTCCCAGACTTGTGGGGGTGGAGTCATTAGCGCCGTCTTCTACTATGATTTCAAAATGATACAATATAGTAACCATTTCAGTCATACTGTTTTCTCTGTAAATGCCATCCACGTTCTTTGTCTTCCTTTTCTGAGTCTCTCTCTATTTCTGTTTTGTATTAATTTTCATTTAAAATTTTAATATAGCTCTTTTTAAAATAAGTGTTGACTAATATTTGCTTACGGTGAACGCTAGTTCAAGTGAAGTCTTTCACGCATTGTATACATGTATTAATGTATATAAACAACATAATTATGGTAATTAGTAAGCTGCATTTTATCTTAGAATGTTTCTCAGTCAAAAATCCTGTCATTTAGGGCTTCCCTGGTGGCGCAGTAGTTGAGAGTCCGCTTGCCATTGCAGGGGACACGGGTTCGTGCCCCGGTCCGGGAGGATCCCACATGCCGCGGAGCGGCTGGGCCCGTGAGCCATGGCTGCTGAGCCTGCGCATCCGGAGCCTGTGCTCCACAGCGGGAGAGGCCACAACAGTGAGAGGCCCGCGTACCAAAAAAAAAAAAAAAAAAAAAAAACCTGTCATTTAAAAAGGTTATGTTCATTTATTTATTTATCTTCTAATGCCATTGTATTTAAATTTCCTATTCTAATATGCTTGCTTTAGACTGGACTCCTAAGGAGGCAGAAGAACAAGGGGTATGGAATTAAGGAACAATATGAAGTCAGGGAATTGAAAAAGTAAAAATTCCAGAGAGAGGCTGAGCAAACAAGAAAAGAAGTCAAACAAGGAAAGAAGTATTCCCTGGGGGGAATGTGGAAGATAGGCCAATCATCGATTATAATTATGTCACTCTGAGAATGTGTAAAGCACATGTGCCATCTGTCACTCTGCTCAAGCCGTCACATCAGTGATCTGATAGGTACTGCTGTTTCCTCAGAGGGGTTTCTTTTAATAACTCATGATGAAAGAATATGGCGGGATATTCCGAGGAAAAGAATGGATATTTGGGGGGAAATTGTATCAGTGGAGACTATGGTCTCCAGCATCCCAGATCCCCGCGGTATGATTCACCTCTCTGTAAGGAGCAAGTAGAATTTGTTTGTGTCCCATGCTAGTCTGGTTACATCCACCTGATAATTTGAGTTCAGGAAAATAATACCATTGAAGGGATATATATATGTATAAAATGTATGATTTTGAAATACATTTATAAGGACATTATAACCAAAAATGACTTTGCTAAACCTGATTTTTAAATGTGACTAAGTTTTATTTGTGTTAGGAATTGTAACTGATAATAATCAATAGGTAACACACATTGTCTGAGTAATGAAACATTTTAATGAGTGAACTAGGTCCCCATGTTTTGGTTAATATGCTCTTGAGAAGGTCCTTATTGTTGACAGTACAATTAAATTTTTTTTAAAAAAGTATTTAACTTAAAATGTTCATGGTAGGCATGAAAGAATGCTCTTTCATTTTTCACATCCTCGTCTTTGTATATTTTGCTTCTAGTCATCTGAAATTACTTTTTAATAGGATGCTTATATTGCTTATCTCTTACTTTCTCAGTGAAATTTTTCCCAATAGTTTTTAAAAACTATTGAGTTTTTAAAAACTCATTCAGAGAGGGTCCTTCTGTGAAAATCAAGGGAAAAGAGATACTTTAACTAGAATGACTGACCCAGAAACTGCACCTTAACTTTCTGCTAAAGACTGTTTAACCACTAAGTCCACAATGAGCAGAAGTTTTGTGAATACCTCTGTTCTGAACATTTGTGAATGTTCAGAAGGTTTTGGCCCTTTCTTTTTTTTAAACTGCTTGGTGAGTCTGATATCCTTATGGTAAGTTTATAGGGACCATGACAGTCTCCTTGTTGCATATCCCATTTTCCCCCCCATACTTTCTCATTCAACCTCTAACTTACAGCATCCAAAGTAACCTTGACCATGCCTGTATGCCATTTAGTGCTCTATGTTTGCTGTTGCTTATCTGGTGTGTGTGTGCATGTTTGTGTATTTATGTATGTGACATACATAAATTCTAAAACTCTGAATTATTTTTGTAGTAGTTAACATTTTAAGATGCTGAGGTTTCTTCTTTCCACACTCCCTATAACTTATTGTTTTTCATCTACTCTTCTTTTGGCAATGATAGCATTCCATAAGCTCCATTATGAGTTTGAAGTTGATACAGTTTAAGAAAAATAATTCAGTTGAAAAATTCATAATAAGGAGCCGAGTAGTGCAAGTTGAATACAAGCCGTGATTTCCAAGATCCAAATAACTCTGAAAACTAATTTTTTTTTGTCTGCAAAACCTGACCTAATTTGGCTTCAAATTTTGACTTCAAAGAATGACATTGGTTTATTTATAGTCTTTACTTATCTTTCTCAGTCTGAATATCCATACAGTTTTCTATAGCATTTTTAGTGTGTTGGATCTTGGGATGCTGTCCCAGATTCTGCTAGGGTGCTGCTTAATAGGCAGTAAATGCATTTTATTACCTTTTTAGTATTTAGAAAAAATACAGCATTTGAAAACCCATCTGACCTCAAGAAGTTCAAATAAAGAACTGTGGACTGAAAAACTCTGGTGAGAAAAATCAGCAATATATTTTTAAATTGAGTATTTAGTTGAAAGGACTTTAATGCCTCAATGGAGTCATCAGAACTATTACTTCAGTGCTTTTCTTTCCATCTCATTTCATAATAGGTAACATCTTAGCAGTGTGGAGAAATCCCTTGCCTAGTGGAGAGAAAGGAGATGGGGTAGAACATTATAATAAAAAGAATAATCTATAGAACAGTGATCTAGAGAACAGATTATTTTCTCCTTGTTTTTCTTTCTCTTCCTTTATCCCAACATTTTACATTTTACTATGGAAAGAATGCCCATGAAAACAACACTGTATCAGATTTAATGTTGTAATGTATTGCAGTTTGTATTGAAAAAATTAAAATATAAGAAAACAAAAACATATTTGATATGTAGATTGATTAAATTAAATACAACAAACATTTAAAAACACTAAATGGACCTTTTCTTCAAAAAAGAGCATGTGTCTGCATGAAATTTTGCATGCATTAAGAAGAAAGTCAGTCTCATTGAATCCCTTCAAGTAATCTATGAAGAACCTTGGTCCTAAAATATGCCTGAGATTGTGCAAAGGATTGATGCAGGTTCTGCACCATGGTTCTGGTCATTGAAATATTCCAAGTCTAATAGAGGATACAGACAATTAGATGAATTACACAGTGTGATACAACAATTCTTATAATTAGCATAAGTACAAAGTGATATTGTACCACAAAGGAAGGAATAACTGACACTTTACAAGGAGGTTTTCGTGGAGATGACATTTTATTGAACAATCACAAGAGGGATATTGTAAAGAAATATGAGGGAGGAAGCTTGGAGGAGTCTGAGAATAGCTGAACTAAAAAGCATTGTGTACTCTTTCCAAAGACAATGTTCTAAATTCAGTGACTGTATTTTCAGAAACAAAACAGAACAAAATTTTAGTTTCTCAGTCTGGTTTTCCAGAATCCATTCATTTGTTCAGTAAATATTTGCTGAATATCTTTCCTGTTCTCTGCTAGGTCTTAGAATGTGGAGCAAAGTGACACAGTGTTTGTTGCTAAGGAGTTCATTGTCCCATTAGAGAGCCAAATAAACAATCAATTGCAGCATGACTTACAGGGACTGGGCACTGTGGTGACATTTTGGCTACTGAGCAATGCCTAGTCATCTCCTAAATTTCCACTGAAATAGCCCTGAATGTAGATACACAAATCTGGGCAACAATGCTACAAACTAAAGAGAGGAACTAAGTTGGTGTCTGGAGAGATTTACAGATACCTCTGTACTATACCTGCTCTGCCTTCTGACCCAGAACATCCCAAATTGCTGTCTCTAAATCTGGGACTCAAGGATGTTGTCAGGTAGAATTGCACTGGAACTGTCAGAGCTGGCCAGAATCAGGCTCATTTCTTAAAACTATTTCTCTCACATTTTTTTTTTAGACACGCCATGCGGCTTGCGGGATCTTAGTTCCCCAGTGAACCCATGCCCCTTGCAGTGAAAGTGCAGAGTACTAACCACTGGACCACCAGGGAACTGCCTACATTTTCTTATTCTATATTGGTTTTAAGACTGTAACTCCTAGGATTCAATATGTATCAGTCAGTGTTCTTAGTGGCAAGCAAGAGAAACTAATTCTTTTGTCTCAGGAGAATTTATTAGAAGCGTAGTGTATAGAATTTCCTAGAAGGCTGAGAAACTCGGTGAGGAGGTAACAGTGCTCCAAGCCACAGGACATTGAAGCTTGTACCCCTGAAAATAATGGAATGGGGCAATGGACACCATCACTAGCATCACTAACACTGCAGCCAACATTGAAACTCATATAACAGCCAGAGAGTGTTCTCTGTCTCGTCTCTTTATCATGGCAACAGAAACCTTTCCTAAGTCCAGAGTAAATGCATATGATTGATGGGTTCTGAGACACAGACCTGCACCCCAGCTACAAAGGAGGCTGAGTGAGGTAGTCAGGGTCTAGTCTAGTTATAAGACCAAGAAACCATTTAGTCTTACAAATATATTGGATCTGTAATGCAGGGTTGGAAGAGCTGAGTAGCCAAACGGAAGACAGTGAGCCCATCCAGAAATTAAGGAACAAAAGGAAGCTAGTAATACTCCTGGGGCTAGAGGAAAAATGGGTGTTACCAGAGCTCAGAAGAGAGGGAGATTTGATTGGAACTAAAAATAAATTAAGGAATGCCTGGAGAAAGTTGAGACCCTGAGGGATAAATTGTCCCAGGAGACTGAGCTATGGACGAGATGTGACAGAGATGCTGCCTGAGACAGAATAATAGAGACACAGTTACCCTGCCTAGCTTCTGCATGCCTTGCAAGTTCCAAACATCTATGAATGCCTTCCATTGGCCTAACCGCTCCAGAGTTTGTTGTAGTTTCTTGTGATACAGAGCTAGCTGAGCAGAGAAAGGAAGGAAATGGATCTGAGAGAAATCGGGCAAGACATCTGAACACTGGGAGAGCAAGTAGCTGAAACTGTCAACTTCAGTAGAAGTTCTGAACTCTTCCTCTCACCAGGATTCAAAACGTGACGAATTTTCCATTTTAAAGAGGGGCTTTAGGTGCCAGGCAAAGAAAAAAAAATAGTGTATATTCACTGCACTAACCACCAGGAACAGAAATAGGTGTTAATATAATGGCAGCACCTCCTAGGAGGAAAAGTCTACACAGAGAGAACATTGTCGACAAGCAAAAAGTTAAGAGTGTGTGGATTACCTGCAGCAGTGTTTTGGGATACGTAGGCCTCCATTCATACAGAACTGAATTACAGACTGCATCTGACTTACTAGCTTGGTTTAAGAATTCCACAGTCAGAAGTTGTTTATTGAGCATTATATTTCCATTCAGGGATTCACACTGAGAGTGGAAACTGCCAAGACGGAAGTGGACAGTGAGGGGGCCAGGGAATCCTTATCTTACTGATGTCATTCTCTGCACCTCATTGCAGAATTAATAAAGCAAGAAAAACAATCACAATTCTGTAGTACTAGGGAAAAGAAGAATTTCCCCAGAGGATTCAAAGGAAGCACAAACCTCTGAAGATGATTTTTTACCAAAAATGTTCTAACCTTTGCCAAATCCAAATATTACCTTCAGTTACTGAAACTTTCTATATTTGAAGTTGTTGACCATCCCTTTCTTCTTGAAACTCTACTGATACCGTGCCATTTATTCCTCATATTTTCCGATTTTTTTTGCTCTGCTACTTAATTCTTAGTGTTCTTCAGATTTGTTTTTTCTGCTCATTGCCCTTCTCACGTGACATGCAATTGTTGAAAGATATAATTTACTCTCATTTTTAATGTTCACAAATACTTAGATGACTTCCAAATTTATGTAGTACCAAGTTTTTCACCTTCTGTTCTGAAGGTCTAAATTCATAAGAACATGTTTAACGTCACTAATTCTGTCCCAAATTAAATACTTTCTCTTTTCTAAAACTGGTTTTTCATGTGCTCCTTTATTCAGTTGGGGATCCCATTATCTTCCATTCACTCTATCAACCTAGAATCACTCATTCCCAAAACCAATCATTTGTAAACTCCTACCCACTTAATCTTGTTCAAATATCTTTTCCTGTCCAATCCTACTCCTGTTATCCTAGTCCAGGCCTTTAACAACTCTTACTGGGTAATTTTTATAGACAACTAACTGGACCTCCTGCCCCTAGGCTCATTTCCTCAAATATATTCACACTTATCAGAAATCTACTGAAAAAATGCAATGTCATCCTTACTTTCTTAAAGCCCTTTAATGGTTACTTATAACATACCAGATAAAAACCCTTTCATTCAAATTCCTCATTTACCTTAACTCTCCAGCTCATCTACTGACACTTGCTATTTCATTCCTCTTCTATCTTTCTGAAATTGAGTCTACTCTCCTTCCTGCCTCATGTTGTTTCGTCATTTGGGAAAGAATATCCCTATCCCATTCCAATAGACTTTATCTGGCAAACTCCTATTCAGTCTTAAAGGCTCAGTTCAGGATGACAGTTTTCAGTAATTCTTTCAGACTAGGTCAAACTGAATTAAAAGCTTCCACCATTTCCCCCACCCACAGAACAGTAAGCATAATTATAAGCCAACAGATTGTGAGCTCCGGAAGGACAGGACATATTTCATTCATCTTTATATTTGCAAATCCTATCAGACTAGTGCATACTGAAATTTTGAGTCTGAATACCTGCATTTGTGTTCTTCTTCTGATATTTATCAGCTAAGGGACATTAAGAAAAATAACATTTACCTCTTATAACCTCACTTTTCTTATCTATCAAATGGTTTAATAATAATATGTACTTTTGTGGTTGTTATGATGTTCAAATGAGATGTTTATAGGTATATGTCATAAAGGGAATGTCATAATAAAGCCAGTCACACAAAGTTTTGGTTTTCCAGTGTATGTAAAAGTTATGTTTACACTGTACTGTAGTCTATCGTGTGCAATAGCGTTATGTCTAAAAAATCCAATGTACCTACCTTAATTAAAAAATACCTTAGTGCTAAAAAGTGCTGTCATCTGAATCTTCAGCGAGTCATAATCTTTTTGCTGGCTGCTGACTGGTCAGGGCGGTGGTTGCTGAAGGTGGCGGAGGTGGCTGTGGCTACTTCTTAAAACAAGACAGCAATGAGATTTGTGGCATCAGTTGACTCTCCCTTTCACGAGGGATATCTCTGTAACATGTAATGCTATTTGGTAGCATTTTACCCATAATAGAACTTCTTTTAAAATTGGAGTCAATCATTTCAAACCCTGCTTCCACTTTATCAACTAAGTTTATATAATATTCTTCATCCTTTATTGTCATTTCAGCAATATTCACAGCAGCTTCACCAGAAGTAGATTGCATTTCAAGAAACCACTTTGTTTGCTCATCCATAAAAAGTGCCTCCTCATCTGTTAGTTTTATCATAAGACTGTATCAATTCAGTCACATCTTCAGGCTCCACGTCTAATTCTAGTTCTCTTGCTTTTCCCACCACATCTGCAGTTACTTCCTCCACTGAAGTGTTGAACCCTTCAAAGTCATCCATGTGCATTGGTTTCAACTTCTTCCAAGTTCCTGTTAATGTTGATATTTTGAACTCGTCCAATGAATCACAAATGTTCTTAATGGCATCTAGAATGGTGAATCCTTTCCAGAAGGTTTTCAATTCATTTTGCCAGATCCATCAGAGGAATCACTATCTATGGCAGCTATAGCCTTATGAAAAGTATTTATTAAGTAATAAGGCTTGAAAGTAGAAATGACTTCTTGATCTGTGGGCTGCAGAATGGATGATGTGTTAGCAGGCATGAAAACAACATAAGGCTCATTGTACATCTCCATCAGAGCTCTTGGGTGACCAGGTGAGGTGCATTGTCAGTGAGCAGTAATGTTTTGAAAGGATTTTTTTTTCCTAAGCAGTAAACAGTGGGCCTAAAATATTCAGGAAACCATGTTTTAAACAGATGTGCTTTCATTCAGGCTTTGTTGTTCCATTTATAGAGCACAGGCAGAGTAGATTTGGCATAATTCTTAAGGACCCTAGGATTTTCAGGAATGGTGAATGAGCATTGGCTTCAGCTTAAAGTCACCAGCTGCATTAGCCCCTAACAGGAGAGTCAGCTTCAAAGCCAGGCATTGATTTCTACTCTCTAGCTATGGAAGTCCTAGATAGCATCTTCTTCCAATGTAAGGCTGTTGCTTAGTCTAGCCACCTTCATTCATTATCTTAGCTAGATCTTCTGAATAACTTGGTGCAGCTTCTGTATAAGCACTTGCTGCTTCACCTTACACTTTGACATTACAAAAACAGCTTCTTTCCTTCAAGCTCATAAACCAAACTTTGCTAGCTTCAGACTTTTCTTCTGCAGCTTCCTTACCTTTTGCAGCCTTGATAGAACTGAAGAGGAGTTAGGGCCTTGCTCTGGATCATGCTTCAGCTTCAGAGAATGTTGTGGCTGGTTTGATCTTCTATACAGACCACTAAAACTTTCTTCTATCAGCAATGAGGCTGTTTTGCTTTCTTATCATTTGTGCATTCACTGGAGTAGCATTTTTAATTGCCTTCAAGAATGTTTCCTTTGCAGTCACAACTTGGCTAACTGTTTGGCATGAGAGAGGCCTAGTTTTCAGCCTATCTGAGCTTTTGACATACCTTCCTCGCTAGGCTTAATCATTTTTAGCTTTGATTTAAAGTGAGAGTCATGCAGCTCATCCTTCCACTTGACTACTTAGAGGACATTGTATGTTTATTAATTGGCCTAATTTCAGTATTGTTGTGTCTCAGGGAATAGGAAAGCCTGAGCAGAGGGAGAGAGATGGGGGAACGGCCAGTTGGTAGAGCAGTCAGAACACACACATTTATCAAGTTTGCTGTCTTATTATGGGCACAGGTTATGGTGCCCCAGAACAATTACAATAGTGACATCAAAGATCAGTGGTCACAGATCACCATAACAAATATAACAATAACAAAAAATTTTGAAATATTATGAGAATTACCAAAATGTGACACAAAGACATGAAGTAAGCAAATGCTGTTGGAAAAATGATGCAGACAGACTTGCTCAATGCAGGCTTGCCAGAAATCTTCAATTCGTAAAAAATCAATATCTGTGAAGCACAGTTAAGCAAAGTGCAGTAAGACAAGGTATGCCTATATACTACATGAAATATTCATATATTGGTTGTTTTATTGTGTTGTTTTAACTATTAACAAATTATTAAGAACTTGATCTTAAGCACAGGTTTTTAGAAAAATAGCATAGGCAGACATTTAACTTGGTAAGAAAAAGAGAAGGGATTCTGTTGTTGCTATAGTAGAGAGAACTACCAACAAAAAGTTAATATGTATATATATAACTGATGAAATGGACATGTAAAAATATACTTACTTTTAGATCTATTTAGGAGTCCTGGAAAACTCATGACAAAATACAATTTATAACTTGGCTAATTTAACTTCAAGGGAATTATTTAATTTTTCTTCTAATAATAGGGCATAGAACTTATGAGAAAGAAGCCAAAGTGTAAGAAGAAAGGGAGCAAACAGAATTTTGTTTACTTGACATAAGCCTTTGAAATAAGAACATAATTTATCATTGTGATGGTCAGAAATTAATTCAGCTATCTATTTACAAACCCAAGAAGTCACTTGCAGTCTTTTCAATATGCTTCGCGTCATCCATTTTATTTCTTGTTTCTATGTAAACATGCAGTAACAATTTAGGAATGATAGCGTGTCCATGGCATCATTATAAGGAATTAAATAAACACTCAAAATTTATCAATTATTGATTAAAAAAAGCAAAATAAAATGCTATCTAAAATAAAGTGCAAAATGCTATTTAAAATAAAATGTGTATTTGTCCCATTTGCAACAGTTTTAACAGGATAAAATAGTATAATTTCAGAGGTGACTACTGTGAGATAGTTGGGGTATTTTTATTTTCACAACCCCCATGGACATGTTATAACTATGATATCCTTGGTAAACCATTTTACTGAGGTTGTTCATGCAAAAACAGGTTAACCATGAAAAGAAACTTTATAATTTAACAGTTTTATCTGGTCAGAAAACAGACTGAAAATTCTGACAGGCCATTTCATTTGTATTTTTAAAAGAATATGGGCTAAGGGTAGCAAAGTGTCTCTTAATAAGCTCTACTATTAATGAATTGATCTTAGAAAATGTTCCAAAGCAATTTTCTTAGAAAACTAGGACAGGGTATTCCTGTGTTTTTCTACTATGCCACTCTGAAGTCACAATTCAGCCTTAGGAAGGAAAAAATAATCCTATTCTCACCAATACCACTTTTCATTTTATAATCTTCTCTCCCAGTAATAAGTCTTTACAGTGAATTAGGTAGGAAAAAAAAAAAGAGAGAAAAAGAAGGTATAAGCAAAGCAAGAGAAATGAAGAACGGAAGTGACAAAACAAGTGGTTCAAGGCACAATCTTCAGCCAATCAAGAGCTACATATTTTTATGCACAAGAGTCAATAAAAATAACTGCTATTCAAACTGCAGCTTTGGAATTATGTTTTGCTTGTGACTGTCCCCATTACCAGTTTTCTCAGGAGTGCATTTTTCTTCACATAAATAACTAAATGGGCAAGAACAAACTTATTCTTTTGCTTTGTTTTTTACAAAATACTACATTTTCATTCAAATAAACTCATTCCCCTTATCATATTTAGAGTATATACTTGCTTGCTTGAATAGCTGAAATAAAGGAGTCACAAAAAGTACATGCATATATTTTAAAGTAATAGCAAAGCCTTTTAAAACCTAGTTCTCATACCATGGTAATTATCATTGCCCCACAGATTAGTATGGGTTAATAGTAGATTGGTCAGAATAAATAATATTGTCACTATATAATAAAATAAGGAATTTCAATGAGCAGGGCATGAGTTATTTTCCTACAATAATTGGAATCATGAACAGGCAGATGGAACCCTGAAATGTTGGTCGTAAACAACTGGACTTGGTTGGGAAGGACATTTTATATACTTCCCCTTTTTTTGAAGATCACAAAGTATTCTCCAAATATTACCTGGTATCTCTTGTTCCCCTGAAAAATTATGTTGCTCAGAACCTATTTCTCATGCTGCTCTATTATTGACTTGATTCAGGAAATGGTGTTCTTGCAATGGCATAGTCAGAGCTCTCAAGAAGCCCCTGGTGCCTTTTCAATTATTTCTGTTAAAAATAAGGCTCTGCCTGTTATGGTGAACAGTTGTTAAATTTATGAGGGCACGTGGCAGTTGATGAATCATTGCACGTAAAAACAACCATACAGAAACTGTAGCTTAGAAATCAAGCAGCCTTTTGAAAATGAGGTCAATAAAGAACCACGAAAAGAATCTAATCCTGCAGAGGAGTTGACTTTTTCTAAGTCCTATAGATTCTTATTTAGAAAATGAAATGAAAATGAAATTCATCCTTCCTATAAAGTCAAGAGTAATCTTTCCAGCTTGATTACTACTAATGATCTTTCAGTGCATCTCTGAAGGACATCAGATAACCTTTGAAGATTAAAGGAATTATTGCCTGGGATCCTATCTCTGACTTACAGAATTGTCATTCTACAAAGTACAATCAAATTACTACACGAAAAATTATTTCATTAGAGGACCATTCATGGCCCAGCTCCTTCATCAAAGTCCAGAGTATTTGAGGACCCAGCCTACCCCCACCCCTACCCCTCTTTTCCCCATGGTATTAGCAGGATTAACTAGAGCCAGAGGGTGGGGAGCTTTGGCAAAATTTTGCTTGTTGGCCTAGAATATACACTTCTGCCGCTACGTAGAGGCTGGAATTATGCTGATTTTTAATCTTTCTAGTTATTCTTATTTTCCTTTTGCTCATCAGAGCTCTTAAATGCTAAGACCAAACTGGTAGAGACTTATGGAAAGCTAGGTTGCTCTTGACTCATCTGAACATTCCACTGGGCAAGATTTCTGGTTTTCTGAAAACCATATCCAAATGAAATTAGAAAATCATAAATCTTGTAGGATAAGATGGAATCAACATTTTTCAAGATATTTTATTGATTTTAAGTAATTTATTATACCTGAGGATCCTTTCTTTAGACAAGTTAGATGTGGATAATTTCTACATATGTGCACTGATCTTGTCTCAGTGCCTTCACTTGAAGAGCTTATTATTATTTGAATGTTAAATTTTCTGATAGCAAATAAGAAATGTGAAGTAGTTTAATAATTCTAAACTGTAGTTCTGTTTCTGTGATGTGATGATGTAAACAGGTTATTCTATTATCCTTCTATTATTTTAACTTTTGTACAGAAGTATTTGTAAACAAAAATGAAGCGATTAGCAATTCAAATATTTGGTGTCTAAAAGGGGATTTTTAAGATGATAGAAAAAATAATTCTTCTTTTCTCTCCAGCGGAAATGATGAAAGGGTTTTAATTTTAAAAAGATTTACCTACTAATCTTAATTATCTCTCAAATTAAACCCCAATAATACATTTATATATTGGGATCCAATATTCTACTTATTTATTTAGATAGTTAAAATAGCAAATTTGATATTAGCTTGTTCAAGGGCCAGGCAAATTTGAAAGACTTAGAATGAAAATGAATCTTTCTAAATTTAAAGTCATAAAACATTTATATAGAGATGTTAAATAAGGGAATTTTAGAGTTAACCTTAACAAGCAATCATCCTCATTCACCCATTGAGTCTCAGCATAATATACCAGTGAATATATGAGTAATAGATGGAAAATCACTTTTAACCATCCCTCTGCAAGAATAACTGTACAAGTTAAAGCAAGGAAATTGGTGATAAAGTTAAGCCATAAAATTCTAGGGTTCTTAAAATTATCATGGGAAAGGTGATGGTGACCAGCTCTTAAGCAAAGGAAGAAGAATGTGTTAAAGTAATCCAGCTTCATCAGTCCTGTCCTCTTTATGGAATCCCAGTGTCTTGGAAAAACCATGAACTCTACTGGGAGATCCTGTCTCTCTCTGTATTCAAGCTCTGAGCTCTATCACATGGTGTACTTTTTCGTGGCCCCCTTAAACATTCTCATATGTGATCCCTTTACATACCAAACTAAATTTCATAATGGGTGTCACTACTTATTCTTTCTACTTATTTCAAATACAATGGATCCAAGGCTAGTTACTTCCTCCCTAAACGTTGTCTTACTTGCCAGGCACTCTTCATTAAGATCTTACGGTAGGTAGAATTCTAAGATGGCTTCCAGGATTCCCATACTTTGGAGAACACACCTTATAAAATTGTCTCCCCTTTAAAGTGGGCAAGACCTATGTATATGATGGGCTATCACTCCTATTACAACATTACTGGTCAGTTGAGTCTGAGTTAATCAAAAGTGAGATTAACCTGGGTGAGACTGACAAATCAGGCAAGCCCTTTAAAAGAAGTTGAAGCATGAGAGACACTTTCCTGCTAACCTAGAAGAAAGGGGCAGCTCTGTTGAGAACTTTTTTAAACTTCCTACAGAGAAGGTCAGGTATATAGAAAAGGAAGAGTGTAAGCTGAATAAGCATGGGAAAACAAAAACACAAGCTCCAGAAAGGAATTAAGACAGGCTGACACCTTATTTTTAGCTTTGCAAGATTCAAAGCAGAGACTCCCATTAAGCCAGGCTTGGACTGTAGATACTATGATACCAAATGGGTGCTATTTTAAGCCACTAAATTGGTGGTAAGTTGTTACACAGCAGTGGAAAACTAATACAATACTGTGTTTGAAAAGTGGATGATTCCCTTTTTAAGCTTAGAATGCCCATACAGACTTTTCCCTGATATTTTTATTTCTTTAATTACTTCCGTGAGAATTTGAAATAAATGAGGACTTGAGGAAGATGACTTGATTCCTTTTGATCTTTTCCTTTAGTTTTAAACCTCACTTTCATACCTTAAAATTCATGATAAGGTCTGGTTTTTGTGATGAAAAATATTTAGATGCTTAGTATATAGATTATACCAGACAAATTGCTCTGCCTTGCTGGAATATCCTAACCATAGTGATAACTAACCTAAAAATTTGGTTCTATGAGTTTTCCTAAATAAAATATGCTGCAATATTCGACATTAGTTCTATCAGTGTTCTTTGGAAATATGACTTGAGGAATATAGATGGCATATGGTTTGTCATATGGTGAGCATTAATATGTTGTACTGTTCTTTTTTTTCCATAATTTTCAAACAATGTTTTTGATAGAACCACTGCTCTTCCAAGAAGTCAAATGCTCCCACTGTTGAGATAAAAGTAGTTTCTGCAATTCCAGGACATTCTGGTGTTACTTGGCATCCTTTTAGTATCACACAGATCCCTCATTTCGAACAAGGCTTTCATTTTAAAAGCATCTGCCAATGGATGACATATCTCTAATGCATTCTGTGGATGCCTGTAACTTATCTTGCTTATTAAACTCTCTAGGGAGTTAGCCTAAGTCTTCTCATATATTGTCTCTGGATTGACTGTTATATCTGCATCTGTGCCAGTTTCTAGTTTGACTTAATAATTTTTCTTGGATAAAAGTAGTGAAGTAGCCAATTTGTATAGTGCTTAGAAGGTTCTTAAGTAGGAATGAATGTTGCCGCTTTCTGATTGTGTCTGTGTGATCAGGTATGCACATACATATAAAAATCATGTTACTATTCATAAAATGTAGATTATTTGGGAAGCCTAAATTGTGAGTTTCTGAGGGTAATTTGGGGATAGATAATGGAAAATGGAAGTGGTGGAAGTTGTTGATTGAATATTTTCAGTCATGGCTTTTTTTCTATAGTCATTTTGTACTAAGACATTTTACATATGGATAAAGTCATACATGCCATGTCCTTTCTCTCTGGAAATTTTGTGTATTAACCAGGGGATCATGAGAAAGCTTAACTGTCCTATTATAATGAGTTATTAGTACTGATAAGAAGGCTCAGATTGATATTAAATACTGATATTTTTCTTTGTTTCCCCCAATAGCAATCCAGGGTCCTACTGCAAGCTAATATTCCTTTCGTTATTTTCTTCACAAGAAGTCTTTCCTTATGTACCTTGCCCTTGATGGTCTTTGCCTTTTTCCTCAAACAAAATGCATTAAAATTTTTTTTCTCTATATTTTCTTTATGGTTCTAGGATTACTGTAACTTTTCAGATTTTGGTAATTTATTGATTAGTATTGCTTCTAAAAGAACTCACTTTTATTTATTTTTTGAAAGTAATAACAGCTTTAATATATGTCCATATATAAAATGTGTTTGAGATAAAATTCACATAACATGCAATTAACCATTTTATTTTATTTTTGAATTTTATTTATTTTTTGTATAGTAGGTTCTTATTAGTTATCCATTTTATACATATTAGTGTATGTATGTCAATCCCAATCTCCCAATTCATCACACCACCACTACTCCCCCTCCCCCACTGCTTTCCCCGCCTTGGTGTCCATACGTTTGTTCTGTACATCTGTGTCTAAATTTCTGCCCTGCAAACCAGTTCATTTGTACCATTTTTCTAGGTTCCACATATATGTGTTAATATACAATATTTGTTTTTCTCTTTCTGACTTACTTCACTCTGTATGACAGTCTCTAGATTCATCCACATCTCTACAAATGACCCAATTTCGTTCCTTTTTATGGCTGAGTAATATTCCATTGTATATATGTACCACATCTTCTTTATCCATTCATCTGTCGATGGGCATTTAGGTTGCTTCCATGACCTGGCTACAATTAACCATTTTAAAGTGAGCAATTCAGTAGCATTAAGTACATTTACAATGTTATGCAACCATCACATCTATCTAGTTCAAAACATTTCTATCATTCCTAAATAAAACTTCATATCCATTAAGCACTTACTCTTCACTTCACCCTTCCCTCAGTCCCTGACAACAACTAGTCTGCATTCTGTCTTTATGTATTTACCTATTCTGAATATTTCAAGCAAATGGAATCATACAACATATGACCTTTTTTAAAAAAATAGACATGATATTAGATTGGTGAAAATTAGGTCTCTTTTATTTCTACATCCCTCACAAAAATCAGAGGCATCAGTTTATAGATATTTGGGAAATCAGAGAGTATAAGAATAATGAAAATAAAAATAAAAATAGACTTTTAACTTTTATAGCTTTCCCTTTGGGTAAATGAATCTACTGTGTTATTTAATTTACTTAACAAATCCGAGGTCATTGGTTGTATTATTATTTAGGAGAAATCTGACAATAAAAATGTCATAATGATAGCTTCTGCATCTAGCCATGACAGAACAGTTTGTATCTGATTAGGTCTTTTCATGAATGTAAAACAGAACAATAGGACACAAAATATAAAAGAAATGTTTCAAAGCATAAGAGATTGACTAAGGCACACAGAACTTGAAGGGGGCGGGGTTTGGTTTCTTTTCTGCTAGAGAGATGAGAAATACACTGATGTATTTCTCACAGATTCTCATGTTCACATACTCTTTTCCCTCAGGAAAGTGATAATTCTTAATGCATGGCCTAAAGGTCAATCCAAAAGCATGTTGCTTAGGATCTGAAGCATTCTTACCAGAGGAGACAGAGCATGGATTTCCAGGCAGTCAAGGCATTCAGGATTTTCAGGGGCTGAGATCTCAAAGAGAAGGAAACCATATAGAAATGAGCTCAAAATACTGTTCACAATTTTCCCTTGCACGTTTGTTGTTTCTTGTATATGCAAGGAATACTGCAGGTGCAAAGAACACTGTATGAAAACAAGTAGAAATCACCAGGTATGTGGTTAGAGATATGATCACATATATAAGTAATCTCACAATATGTAGGATGAGTTTAAGAACCCTTCAGAAATACAGGGGTCTTGCTAAATATTTCAAACTTTTAGCTTAGACCACAGAGAGTTTTGCTCACAGAGTAACTACCATGTTTTAGGAGTAAGAGTAAGCATTGAGAATAGTGCAAACTGGAAATAGTGCAGCCCAATGAAAGGCTAAAATCCAACACAGCTAGATCAAAGTGATCTGCCTATTTTTTTTATCTTCTGCTAAAGGTAAATTTAATACTATCTAAAGGAATATAATATCATCAAGTCTCTATAGTATTTTTCCTGCAAAATACTGTCAATTCAATAAAAAAGTTACCAACCTTAACAATAAACAAGACCAAAGGAAACAAAACCAAGAGAAAAAAAAAAGAAAAAAAATCTATAAGAAATCTAGATATTGAAGTTATTTCACAGAAAATAAAACTATGAGAATCTGGCATAAAAAATAGGGAAAATTTTGCCAAAGATCTATAATCTCCTAAAAAAAATGAATCAGTTGGAAATTCAATACTAAAATATACAATAAATGTAATTAAGTATCTTACAAAAGTGCTTCAAAGAATATTAGATGTGACAGAAGAGAATAGAGGAAGTTCAGTCAGTAAAGAATATCCAGGTTGAAGGAAAGCAAGAAAAAAAATGTGGAGGAATAAAACTTAAAATAAAATATGACACATATGGGACATGGTGAATATTTCTGATGTATGTATAGTTGAGAGCCTAGAAGCAGAAGAAACAGAATTTGACAGAATTAATATTTAATAAGCACTGAAAGATAAGCTTTTAATACACAAATCCATAGATATGGTATGGTCTAAACTCTAAGTAGGATATATATGGAGAAAACCATACTTAGGCATCCAAAATTTATTATCTGACAACCAAATACCATGAGAAAATTTTTAAAGCAGTCAGAGAAAAACTGACATATTACTTTCAAAGCAGTAAAATAAGACTAATGAAAGACTATTTAACATAAACAACAAAAGCTGGAAGACAATGAAATCACATATTTATAAAGCACTTAAATAACATCCAACCCTTAATTCTATTTTCACACAAAGAAACACTAAGAGAATATGCAATCAGAAAAGCTGTTTGTATTAAATATTAAAGGGATTTTTTTTTTACAATCAAGAAAATGAGCCTTGCAGGAAACACAAAAATGTAGTAAGAGAAACAGAAATGTAATAAAGAGAAACAGGAAAATTAAATATGGGGTTAACTCAAAATGGGTATTGGTTATTTAAAACAATAACAATATAAGGTCTTTTCTGATTTTAAAATACATATTTAATTAAAATATATGGTGACAGTAGCAATAAGGCAGAAATCATGTAAATGGAGTTAAATGCTCTAATACTTTTGCATTATTTGAGAAGTTTAATATTATTAATTTAAGGTAAACTGTAATAAGTTAAAGGTTGTGTTCTAAAATATCTACAGCAATCACCAAAGGAATAATGAAAGTTTGTAAAACTAAGAAGGTAAAGGGGAGACAAAATGAAATAATAGTAATGATAACAATGATAATAACTTGATTAGTCCAAAATAAATAAATAACAGAAAATATAGACATAGAAAACAAATGATGAGATGATAAATTTAAATCCCAATATATATCCAAATATATCAGTTATTACATTAAATGTTAACAGATTAGCTATGTCAGTTGAGACACAGAGTGATCATATTGCAGTGAAACACAAAAACACACACATATTACAACTGATGTGGCTTATCCCAGAAATGTAAGGTCAGTTTAACATCTGAAAATGATTTAGTGTAAATCACCTCATTAAAAGAATATAGTAGGAAACCCACATGATTATCCCAAAAGAGGTAGAAAAAGTAATTTATGATAAAATGCATCACATTATGACAGCCATTTTCCTTCTTTCTGGCTATTTTAACATTAAGCAGGATCAGATTTTCAAATCATACTCAGATGAATCAGAAATGTTATATGGTACCAACTTTACTAAAAATTTCAAGGATACAGGCAATGAGGTTCAGATGAAGCAGAGAGAGAGAGAGATGTGGGCCATCAAGCAGCGTTCCTCTTGGACAAGTGTTCTCTGGCCCAGTATATTAGTATTTTCATATACTAAGTAATTTTAATGGGGCACTCCTCAGAGAAGGGATCATTTAGATTATAATACATGTCTATTTCATTTTATTTACTATTATTATTATTATTATTATTTTTTGGCGGTGCGCGGGCCTCTCACTGTTGTGGCCTCTCCCGTTGCGGAGCACAGACTCCGGACGCGCAGGCTCAGCGGCCACGGCTCACGAGCCCAGCCGCTGCGCGGCATGTGGGATCCTCGCAAACTGGGGCACGAACCCGTGTCCCCCGCATCAGCAGGCGGACTCTCAACCACTGCGCCACCAGGGAAGCCCTACATGTCTATTTTATAACCCAGAGATCTAGAGCTTACATGATATTATACAGAAATCCATGACTCAGAAGTCTACAAATAATAGTTTAGTTTGCCATAAACAAAATGGAACCAGGGATGTCTTGTCTTGACAGGATATTTTAATCTTTATCTTTACTTATTGTAACATTGTTTATCCTGCATTACCTACCCTCCAGGGAGTGTGGAGAAAAATGAATCACAAAAGAGCTCTTCTAACTTGTTTGTCATACAAATATTTATTTATTTATTGGCTGCGTTGGGTCTTCGTTGCTGTGCATGGGCTTTCTCTAGTTGCGGCGAGTGGGGGCTACTCTTCGTTGCCGTGCGTGGGCTTCTCTTTGTTTTGGAGCATGGGCTCGAGGCGCGTGTGCTTCAGTAGTTGTGGCATGTGGGCTCAGTAGTTGTGGCTTGCGGGCTCTAGAGCACAGGGTCAGTAGTTGTGGTACAGGGTCTTAGTTGCTCCGCCTGCTGTGAGATCTTCCTGGACCAGGGATCGAATCCATGTCCCATGCACTGGCAGGCAGATTCTTAAACACTGTGCCATCAGGGAAGTCCCCATTGTACAAATTTTATAGCAGATTTCCAACATAACGGTGAGATAGTAAAAGTTTTTCCTAAGATATAAATTTTATGGGAATGTCCACTATTGTTACTTTTATTCAGAATTATATTGCATGTTCTAGTCATTGCATTATAAGACATTAAGATTAGAAAGAATTAAATATTCTTTGCAGAAAATATGATTGTATGTATAAAGAAAACTAAAAGAAGCTACAGAGAGAGTTTATAGATTAAAGAGTGAATTTTACAAGATTTATGGATATAAGATCAATGTAAAAAATCAAATGTATCCTCTACACTGCAACAAATAGAAAATGAAAACTTAGAAACATCATTTATATTATCAAAAATATCAGAATATATCATTTTCATAGATAAGAACATTCAATAGTTTAAATGTGTCAAATCTTACAAAATTAAAATATAAATTTCAAACAATTTTAGTCAAGTTTTCAGATTACTTATACATTGCTTATATTGAAAAGTCAATTTTAAAATTAGTATGCAAATGGTAGGTGCCAAAATGACCATCTTGATAAAGTAGAACAAAATTAGAATACTTACGTACTCAGATGTAAAAATTAAAACTGCATGGTGTAAGTATAAGCAAATATACCAGTGGAACTGAATGGATAATACAGAAATAATTCCACACTTATCTTATGACAAAGTCCTCACTACAGCGCAGTGAGGAAATTATGTCTGCACTCAATTCAATATTTTAATTAAATTTTAAAAAACTCTCAAAATAATATAAAAATAGATTTTTCCATTGAATATGTATAAAACTTAAATATATAATTTAACTCATTCTTATTAATAATATTTTAATAGATTTAATAAACTGAGATTTCTTTATAAATTTTAATGGTCTTCTGAGATTCTCCTAATATCAAAGTTCGTATCTGAATCAAAAGGAATCATAGTTGGATAGATTTCTTTCTGATCAATACAATCATTTTCTTCATTTAAGAAGTTGCTCCAGGGCTTCCCTGGTGGCGCAGTGGTTGGGGGTCCGCCTGCCGATGCAGGGGACACGGGTTCGTGCCCCGGTCTGGGAAGATCCCACATGCCGCGGAGCAGCTGGGCCCGTGAGCCATTGCCGCTGAGCCTGCGAGTCCGGAGCCTGTGCTCCGCAACGGGAGAGGCCACAACAGTGAAAGGCCTGTGTACCGCAGGAAAAATAAAATAAAAATAAAATAAAATAAAAAGAAGTTGCTCCAATCTGTACTAAACTCTACATCAAAGAATGAGCATCACAAATGGTTTCTGGGCTAAAGTATCCAACTCCTTTCTGGACCTGTTACATATTTCGAATGGAATTGAGGATTTTTTTTGTATTTCTGTTTGTTTTGTTTTAATGCACATGACACTTAAGAAAGGAAGACAAAATTTTATATTGAGATAATGTGAATAAAGAGAAAGTAACAATTACTACTATTTCCTGATTCTTCAACCCCTGGACCCAGAGGACTATATTATCATATAGTCTCTGTGATGTTGGCTGCCATATTAAAGATAGAGGTGAGCTGTATGTCTCGTGAATATCATATAAACGTGGTGGAAGTCAGTTGAAATCCAGCAGCTCCAGTCTGTGTCTAGAGTACACTGCTCCTTTTATTCTCCAACTATATTGTGGTCCTCTTTTCTCAACTCTGTTATATCACGAGGAGAAGGCTTATGTCTTATGGCCTTATTATTATTTTTACATAGAGTTAAAGGAGTAGGAGCTTAATTAATACTATGGCTCAATCACTTCATTGTACTCTGAAAGGTAAGTTACTAAATAAAAATATTCTTCTAATGAATTCTGGATTATTGTTACAGAATTATCTCTGTTTCACAGCATATTCCATTGTAAACCAAAACATAATATTTAACTTAATATGAGATATTGCAAACAGAACTCTAAAAAAAACCTCTATGGAACATCTAATTTAGATATGGTTATATAAATGAGCAACTCGCTTGTGGATGGGTTTAGGAAGTCCTAAATCAGGACATGGCTGAGGCACTTAAAAAACAGTAAGAGTGCAATTACACTCTTGTACAAAAGGTACTTATCTATCTGACTCATTAGTAAAGCCATATTCTATTACTTACTTAATTACATTTATGAAGTATTAGTTAAAATTTAGCCTTAAAGTATTGGGGGCAGTAATTATAACTGTGGTTTACAAACCATGAGTGCCCAACTATATTTTTTAATGTTGCAACCTTAAAAAAATTCAGTAATTGGGACAGAATAAATTCCTTCTAGGATGCATTTCCAGTCAGTTTGAATGGACGAAACCTCATCTAGTTTAGATGATAGTTACTGATGTTGCACCGTGCATTCTCATGGTGCATAGTGCATATTTAGACTACAGTAATATTAATTTTTATAATATGGAAGAATTCTTCATCCTATAATAATTAAAACTAGCCTGTAAATCTGATTTATCTAGATGGATTTGTGACTTGGCATTTTAAGACACTTAAAGTTCTAAATGATCATTCTTTTCATGACGATTTCCAGCTTTTTCTGTAGAGGTCAGTAGACCTGTATGGTACCATCATGCAGTCAGAATTTTGTTAAGTGACTTGTTTTTACAATGCAGCGAAATGGCTTCTGATGTGGTAAGAGCCCTCCTCTCCCTCATTTCCTAATTCCATGTGGAGGAAGACATTCCTAGAACCTTGCAGCAGTTATTCTTCCCCAGGGCAGAAGGGGTGAATTATCTGTTCAATGAGTGTAGTATTAGCTCAGCCTTCCTCTGACTTCTACTCTTCTCTCATTTTATTTTAGAGGAGAGTTTCTCGTCTCTTCTCTTTCAGCCTATAAATTTGCAGAAGAGACTCGACCCTGTTTAAGGGATCCATGAAATTTGTTAGCACTGCCTATGCCTAGATGTATGTGTGCATCTAAATCTGGGAGTTCAGAATTACAAAGCCATTTAGCTGAACATCTAATGTGTGTCCTTTCATATAAGTTTTGTCAGAAATAAAGCTCACATTTTGAATTCTGTTTATCTGATGTCTCAAAATTAGTTTTGAACTTGAGAAGAAGAATGCCATTTATTGGACCTTCTCTACCCTATCATTATCCTAAGTATTTTCTACTGATTAACTTATGAACTCTTTGTAAGGAAGAGAACAAAGGAAGAATGGAATTGACAGAAAGTTTGCTCCCTACTGTTCTGCAACCTGTCACTGTCAGATCTTACCCCAAATCAAGTCTTCAAATAGAGTTTGGAATAATCTTAATAGATTTTCAATTGTTTTTCTTTTCCAAATACAGTCAGTTTTCATTATTTGTGGGAGTTTTTTTCTATTACATCACCAAGAACACTGAATTATCAAATACTGAATGATTGCTCCTAGAGGAAATTCAGAGTTAAGTTCCTGTGAGCCTCTGGTTGCAACATGTTCTTCAACTGATCAGTACATAACTTTATTTTATGTGTGTTTCTGTTTAAAGGCACCTTATTTAATATATGCTGCTGATTTATTAAGGTTAAGCTCAAGGCCAGTAGCACTATAGTCATGCCTGGATGAAGCTTATCTAACACGCACATTTTCTCCAGTAGGCATGTCACAGCATTCTTGTGCTTAGTAGCACTAGGTGGTAGGTCAGCAGTATGCTTCAGGGCTGTTTAAAACAGTGAAATCACAAACAAAATGCACAAAAATGTGACACTAAATAGATTGTGAGAAGGACACTTGTTTACAGAATGAGCTGGAACAAGAAGGCAGAGTGTTGCCTGGTTTGACCTCAGCTGGGAAAATACACACCGGGCAATTCAAATTTTTTGCCACTATGTGTTATGTCCATGAATGTCCATGAAGCTGCTCTGAGTATTGCTTTTGGAGTTATAAATACATTTTAGTGAGTTGGTGAATTCACAAATATGGAGTCTGAATAATAAGGCTCTAGTGTATATTAGGCAGAACTCCTAATGATATATTATCTACTTTCTGAAAGTTATTTTGCCTAACCTCCAAAATATTCTAATAGAATTACAAATACATGTTTTGAAAATGCTTAACATTTTCGCTCAACATAGCAGCCAGTCAAGTGAGGGCCTTTATAAAATTTTCTGTCTCTAACTTTATCTCTAGAGAAATATACAACTAGAGAAAACAAAACTAACTTATATATGGAAGTAAAATCCCAACACAGTGCCAAAACTTAAAACAATTTTTGTGAGGTATTTAACCTGGCAGGTTTTTTATTTCAAAACAGCTTTGCTGAATGATGAAACTGAAAGAATTTTTCCACTTTTTATTCTCACTATCTGCTATCAAGTATAATCCAGTTGTGCTGTAGTTGCATTACTTATAACTATTATTTTCCATAAAGTGACAGTTACCTTCCATCCTTTCTTATGATTCCTTACAGTAAACATTTCAATCAAACTCCTGTACTCCAAAAGATAAAACAAACTTAACACCCCAAACCAGTCACTCCTCCAAATCAAAACAAGAGTTAGCAAATCACCTCCTATTTTCATTGCTGATTCAGGAAGCAGTTTTCCTTGTGTCTGCTGACTCTTGTCATTTATTCAACAAATCCTTAAAAAGTAGCAATACTGGGCTCTGTTTTACTTATTATTCGCCAAATATAAATCCTCATTATTATCAATGAATTTTTTTGTGTGTAATTTATTAGTCCTTGTATCAGACTCAAATTTCATGCATCTTCTGGAATTCCTTGGCCTCTCCTCAGTTATTTGCTCTGCTTCAAGTGCCTAACCAACCCCTTTGAACCCGAAAGTTTCTACCATGTGGTGCTGACCACTCATTCCCCTAGGGGTGCTTGGCTGTTCTTCTTAGCTGCTCCCATGTAGCACAGTGGCCAGCCATATGCCCTGAGATTCTATCACCTTCCACTCTTTTTGGATTTGGATGAAAAAACACATTGTAGAACATGATATCTGACATCTGAAATAGCAGCCGAAGGGGCCCAATGATGTAACATGGAAGTGTAGGGGAATTACTTCCCAATGGTGCAACTTCAGTCAGTGGGAAACAGGAGAATGGGAGGGGCAGATACAATGCATTTCCTTTCTCCTTTCATAGATGACTCTTGAGGCCAAGTGTATATCTCTGCTGGGTAACCTGCTAAGCAGTAGCCAGCATGGTAGCATATAACTATACATTGCTTCATATCCTCCCTTACCTCATTTCCCCATTTCCACACTCTTGCTGCCCTGGCTTTACACTTTCCAAATAAAGTGTCAGTGCATCTGTTCTCCATTCCAGCTCTGTTTTCCCTGGAATCCAAACTAAGAAATTTTTAAATTTAAAGCTTCATCTTTTTCTTACCAAGAGACAGGACTAGTAAGAGTTTATGATTTTTCTACTTTCTATTTCTCTTAAAAATAGAAAACCAAATTACTTAGTCATCTGAGAAGGCTTCTAGTATTAATAAGGAAAAAATCTCCATGGAATTGAATGTATGGTTTATATACCACATTAATACAAATTTCAATTTGTAGGCATTCTACCTGGGAATAAAAAAAGGGGGGCAGTTAATTTATCTTGAAAGGCAGCCAGTACATATGCAGAGTGAGGGCCTTTTATAAGAATTTTAGCGTGTATTATTCCAACCATGTATTATTCAGCACAGCTAATACATAAAATACAACTTGGATGACAACAAGTGATAGTCACGCACACTTCCACCTTCTCTTCTGTATCATCCTGTGAAATGCTTTCCTCTAAGCTCTGCTCAGAGAAACAGGACAGCAGGGCCCCTGCTTCACACAAGTTCCCAAAGAAAAATCAGGCTGCACAATTCTCATTTAGAAATAAGAAATTTGGAATAAATCCATGGAAGTGAAAATCCATTAGATAATTGCTGCTAAATGCCTAGCCTTTTAATTTGAGGGTTTTCAGTGTCACATTGCTCTTGAAATGGCAGTATAGTTTACAGAGTTCTGTTTAAATTTTGATGGATATAAGCTTTCAGAATAGTCATCACTGCTATTTTCCCTGTCATGTAAGTATTCAACAGCTTTGTGTATTGCTGTGTGCCATGATGGCCCTTTTGTCAAGGTGCCTAGAGGTTCATTATGAATTTTAGGGGGAATATTTAGCAGCAATTTATAGTCGTTTTATAACTAGTTTACATGGGACTGAGAGAATTAGTAGTGGATTTACAAGTTCTGCCTGGACAGTAGTCAGCCTTTGAATTTAAACATTCTATTTGCTTACAAGTTTCTGCCCTTTTTTTCCTGCTGAAGCTTCAGAAGTATACATGACTACATTCTAGTGTATCAATAAAGTTGGCTACTCTAGCTTCTGTCATATGTTAGCTATTCACCAGTCTCTTTCCCTTGCTCTTGGAATTCTCTCATTCGGCACTATATATCTATTTCTTACCACACAAAGTATTGTTGCTGTTGTCCCTCTATCCAAAATGTAACTGCTTTATATTTCTAATTATTAAAAACTATCTTTTAGTTTTCTCCACATTCTTTAATAACTATTCTCAATTTCATCCAAATACCTAAAATGTTTCCTCCAGCTTTCCCAGTCTCATTCTAAATTGCCACTATCCTCATTCTAAATCAAATCAAACAAAACTTTCTCCTTCACCTTTTAGCCTCATTTTAATCCTAAATATTATTACGTTCTCTATTATTTATTACTTCAGAGACTTTTTGGAAAATTGTCTGTATTATTTCTTGGGAAATCACTTCTATACATTTTAAAAGTTCCATTATATCAAAAATGTGATTAACGAGTTAGAGACATATGTGCTTTTTTAAAAATAGAAATCCATCCTTAATTTTTTTCCCATGAAACTGTTACCTCTTTTCACTTTTGAAGAGTTTGCTTGGGGAGTCCTGCATTTGAAGTATGGCTCTTCCTTCTCTTCCTTCAACTGTGTTGCCATGAGTAAGTTAGCTTTTTTGAAT
This sequence comes from Grampus griseus, assembly GCF_964374135.1. Taxonomy (NCBI): domain Eukaryota; kingdom Metazoa; phylum Chordata; class Mammalia; order Artiodactyla; family Delphinidae; genus Grampus; species Grampus griseus. Next base: position 38,755,144 of record NC_139003.1, read on the forward strand.
ATCTGAATTTGTCATTTACATAAAGAAGACAAATATTATTTATTTTCTAGTGTCATTTGGAGCATTAAAGATATTTTATAAAAATTCGTGGAATAATGCCTAGGATTTGGTATTCAGTTGAGAAGTGGTGATAATCATTCTAGATGGTATGACCTAATGGCATAATTATTTAGTTCTGTTGAAGGCTACTTAAACCACCACATCTAGTTATCAGATGGAAAGAGGAATTAGGAGGTAACAGTAAAAGCATACAAGAGTAGTAGTATATGGCTTTACACTATGCCCATTTGAAATGGCTAAACATTTTTTACCCTGATTTCTTGGAGGAGACATTGAAAAGTCTTAAAAGTGCAAAATATTTTGTCTTAAGTAGTTTGGTAGTTTCACTAAAAAATAAAAGAGAAATGTCATAGGACCTTTTGAAGCAAGAAAGGTCTACTAGGAGATCTTTTACAGTCTCTACTTGCCTTTATTTATCTCTGAGTTTAGGGTAGCCTTGATAATAACACTAAAAGATAGAATAATGGTTTTGTTAATTACCTCTTAGAACACAGAAGAATTAACACCATGGATTTGTGTGTCCATATGTTTGTGTGTGTGTGTGTGTGTGTGTAGACTCTCATTTCAGTTCATTAGTCCTACTTCAAAAAGATCTGATTACAATTTTGGTATCATATACATTTTCTGAAAAATCTTCATTGTTGAACAAAAACAGAGAAAGAAACAAAGCAACACTTTGTTTTCTCATTCATTTCCTTTGTAAATTTTAATCAGTTCTTTAGCGGAGCTGTCTTGTAAATAGTATAGTATACATGGACTGCAGTGAGCAGTGATTTATTTAAAATTACTAATGGAGAGACTCATTTTATTTAATTTTACTACTTAGTTGGAAAACCAGAAGGATGCCAGGTGGTAATTTTTTGCTACTTATCTCCAAGAGTATAATAAATCATTTTTCACTTTTATAAATGATAATTTTAATAAGACTTATGATACCTCCTGAGTCCAGGAGAATACTTCCATCTATTCCTCCATAAACAATTCATAAGCTAGGAAAATATTAAAAATAGCTTAACAGAAGTATCCTCAAGTGACTGAAGATGTTGTAGCTCTCATTACACTATGCTTCATACTGTGTAATTCTGAAGGACTCTGGGGAGTAGAAAATGTCTTCTCTTTCTCTTCTTCTTCAACTAGTTTACCTTTCTAGTTACAAGACCACAAGCAAGCTCTGAAAGTATTTTTTGCCACTCATGACTATCATAATTAAATAATTGTGATTATCTGTTTAATGGTTATCTTACTTATTAGATCTTAAAATCCATAATCACAGGAATTTTCCTATTTTATTGAAACCTCTATTACCAATGCTTAGCAAAAATGCCACATATCTGGTAGAAGCACAGAAAGTATTTAATTAATCAATTAGGCTGATGAGTAACGTGACATTTTGTGAAGTTGTAACACATGAGCCATTATCTGCATGTATTTTATCACCATATCTCTAAAAAATGATGCCGAAGTCAGACAGATTTGGAAATGCCTCTCACTTCCTGGGCTAGTCTCTACCTGGTTATTTAAAATTTTTGAGAAGGAAGTTTTAGGATATTTGGAGGTATGAGTCAAAGGGTTTTATATATCTTTGATTTTCTATCAAATAATTACTCATGCAGAACCTACATAATGCATTTCCTTCTTTTAGTCACTCACATGATGGTCAAAATCTTCAATTTGCTGATATGTCATGTGACATGTCATAGCATGATGCTGGAAGCAGGTGACAGAGGGGATGGTTATCAGCTGAGGTTTTCCAATATTGATTCAAAAAGAAATAGGGTATTGTCATTGGATATTGAAATTAATTACAGCTTCTGCTCAATGTGAAATCAAATTATCTTTGTAAAAAATATTATAATTAACTTTTGCCTCATTTAGCATACCAGTGGACATACCTGTTTAGGGATATACATAATATATCCCTAAATATATGCATATATATCCCTATTTATGTGTATATATATATCCTTGTGTGTGTGTGTATTTCACAGCATATATGAGTTAGGAGGATATCAAGTAGTAGATATAGAGGTCCAGAGATAGGGTTCCTTCAGTGTTGATTGATTCAGTCTTCAAAGATATCATTGAGGATCTAGTATTTTTTCTGTTCTCAGTTTTATCAATTTCAGTGTTGGCTATAATTTTAGATGCATGGCAAGATGCATAAATTCTAAACATTATATTCAGATATGACAATTTCTAGAGGAATAAAAATGATTATTATTCCCTTGATTTTCACTTAGGAACTACAAAACTTTTTTGAGAAGCCCCTCATTAAACTTTCTTTTGCATCTCTTTGGTCAGACTTGGGCCACATTTTCCATTTCATGAAACTTAGATCAGTCAGGCCCACTTCTCCAGGTACATGTTAGTTCAGATTCCCATAAGACAATATGGAAGTGGGGTAAGTATCTGAAAACAAAATCAGGTTTTTCAGGAGGGAAAGAAATAAATGGATGCAGCATAAGAAAACAATAATATTTTATATATGTAAACCGTTCCCTGTTTTTGGAATACTCTTGGCTTGATTTTTGATGACACATTTCTATTCATTTTGCAAAATTTAGCTTAAATGTCTTCTCCCTTGTGTAACCTTTCCTGATTTCATGACACGTACTCCTTTTTCTGGGATTACCTAGGATATAGTGAATGCCTATAATAAATTATTTATATTTAAATGACATTATTTTTTGTCTTCCCATCTAGAAGCTCTCAGAAAGTACCAACTATATCAATCATCTTTACTTACTCAGCGTAGAACATAGTGCCTAAATTTAGAGGAAGAGACAAAAATCTTGAACTGGATTTTTTTCAGGATTCCTAGTAAATATTGTAATGTGTCAGTTTTAAGCATGAAAATCCCTAGGTTCTACATGCGGTTTTTATGCTTTTTGTATGATTGGCTTTAACATAAAGGATGATTTACTCAGCATGTAGTAACTCAGAACTTGTAAAAGAATCCCAGGGCCATATGGATGTAAAATATTTCAGTTATCTGACATACATAATAACCTGACAGAGAAAATGTCAGACAAAATTACCCTTAAAAGGTTCTGAGTCCCCTATGGAAATCATGTAGCTCTACTGCAACTCTTTTAAAAATTCTATGCCTGGCTTTGATGACATATTTATTACTAGATAAACATCTTATGCAGACTTTTACTGAGAGTCACTGACTATATCATCCAAATTCAGTCTGAATATAGATTATCTTTTCAGGTGACATTCTAATAGAAATCTTTAGTTTTTAAATTTATTCTGAATAAAATTTCCTAAAAACATTTATTTTTAATTATGCATACTCTACCCTCAAAAAGACTTTGACATCTTTTGAGTTGGTCTTTAACCAAGAGATGAATATTTGACTTCAAAGATTATAATATATACATTATTTTAAGGAATAAAAAGTTATAAGTGGTGGCATCAGTGAAAATGGCAAAGTAAAGACCCCAGAAAGTTCACTTCTTTATGCAACAACAAAATAAACCTGGTAAAAGTGATCAGAATCAACTTTTAGAGAACTCTAGAAATTAATGAAAGGCTTGCAGCAACCTGGGGACCATTTAATCAAAAAAACTGGCTGAATTTTGGTTAAAACAGAGAGGTTTGTGGTGTTTTAACTTGCCTTAGTTCAATGTCCCACTCCTCAGCTCTGCAGCAGCCTTGAAAAATAACAGCTCACATTCTCAGTCTTGGAGGGAGCAGAGCACAGCTGGAGCTCTCTCAAAGCCTTATTCTGAGGAAGGAGTCATTATTTGCCCTGTTCTGTAAGTTCCCTGAAAGTTTCCACATGAAAGAACTGATTTTATTTGACTTTATCAGATTCACTCTGTGTTAAAATATTCTCCTACTGTGACGTTTGTTGAATGTTTTGACATTAAGCCCTTCAAGGCAGTGGGGCAAACAGTACACTAACCATAAAGGTTAAGCTGAGGGTGGGCTGTTCATAGGTGCCTTGGAAAGCTTCAAAATTCTTGGGTATCTAGAAGGCCATGTCCATGTGTAGGTTTGTGCACATGTTCAGGAAAGATCTGAGAAGGTTCTAAGCTCTTACTTTCGACTGACCTAAGTGCTCTTTATAAGCAGGAAGTAGAGGCCAAGAAAGAATTGTTAATTACCTGGTTGAGTGTGGAAAGCATATCCCAACATCCACCCAGAGCCCCTTGTCAAAGACTCAGAAACTCATTGGTTCTAGATATGTAAGGAAATCTCTGTCCAATTATTAACTGACTACTAAGCAAGCTGAGTACAGATGTTAGTGGCACACTTGACAAATATACAGTCTTTGCAGGATTGGTTCAGAAATGCCACTAAACAAACAGCAACAATTACAACAAGTAGCAACACAAACCAACCTTGGGCTAGGGATAATCTGACTTCCTGAGCTGCCACATTATACTATTTAAAATGTCCAGTTTTCAACAAGATTATGAGACATGAAAAGAAATAAGAAATTCTGATCCATAAACAGGGTCCCAGGATAGCCAAAACAATCTGGAAAATGAAGAACAAAGTTGGAAGACTCACACTTGTGAATTTTAAAGCCTGCTACAAAGCTATATAGTTACCATGACTGTCATAGTTACTATGGTTCCATGATAGTAATGGAATAGACATATAGATCAATGGAATGTAATTGAGAGTCCAGAAGTAAACTCATCAGTGTCTAATTGATTTTTGGCATGGGTGTTAATACCATTCAATGAGGAGAGAATAGCATTTCAGCCAATGGTACTGGGATATCCACATGCACAGGAATGAATTTGAACTACTATTTCACATTATATGCAAAAATTAATTCAAAATGGATCAAACACTTAACTGTAAAAGCTATAATTATAAATCTATTAAAGGTAAATATAGGGGTAAACTTTATGATCCTGAATTGGCCAAAGCTTTCTTAGATTTGACAGCAATAACACAAGCAACCAAATAAACTATAGGTACATTAGACTTTAATAACAAATAATAGTTTTGCATGTTAAAAGACATTATCAAGAAAGTGAAAAGACAATCCAAAGAATGGGAGAAAGTATTTGCAAATCATATATCTGATAAGGGTTTAATAGCCAGTTATATAAAGACCTCTTACAACTTAAGAAAAAGACAAATAACCCGAGTATAAAATGGGCAAAGGATTTGAATAAACATTTCTCCAAAGAAGATATACAAATGTCCAATAAGCACATGAGAAGACACTCAACATCAGTAGTCACTAGGGTAATGGAAATCAAAACAACAATGAGATACCACTTCATACCCACCAGTATGGCTATAAATTTTTTAAAACGTAAAATAACAAATGTTGGTGAGAAAGCGGAGAAATTGGAGCCCTCATTATTGCTGGTGGAATGTACAATGGTGCAAACTGTGGAAAATAGTTTGGAAATTCCTCAAAAGGTTAGCATTACCATATGACACAGCAACTCCACTCTTAAGTATATATCCAAACAAATTAGAAACAGATGTTCAAACAAAAACTTACACGCAAATATTTATAGCAGGGCTTCCCTGGTGGCGCAGTGGTTGAGAATCTACCTGCTAATGCAGGGGACATGGGTTCGAGCCCTTGTCTGGGAGGATCCCACATGCCGCAGAGCAACTAGGCCTGTGAGCCACAACTACTGAGCCTGCGCGTCTGGAGTCTGTGCTCCGCAACAAGAGAGGCCGCAATAGTGAGAGGCCCACACACCGTGAAGAAGAGTGGCCCCCGCTTGCCACAACTAGAGAAAGTCCTCGCACAGAAACGAAGACCCAACACAGCAAAAATAAATAAATAAATTACAAATGTTTATAGCAGCATTATTCATAATTACCAAAAAGTGGAGAAACAATCTAATCCAAATGTCCATCACCTGATTAATAGATAAACAAATGTGATACATCTGTACAATGAAATATTATTCAGCCATAAAAAGGAATGAAGTGTTCATACATGGTAAAACATGAATGAACCTTATACATATTATGCTGGATGAAAGAAGCCAGTCATAAAGGGCCATGTATCATATGATTCTATTTACATGAAATGTACAGAATAGCAAATCCATAGAGATAGAAATTAGATCAGTGGTTGTCAGGGGTTAGTAGCAGAGGAATGGGAAGTGACTACTAATGGGTACAGGGTTCCTTTCTAGAGTAATGAAAATGTTCAGAAATTAGATGGTGGAGATGTTTCATCTTGTGAATGTATTAAAAAACAGTGAATTGTACACTTTCAAATGGTGAATTTTATGGTATGTGTATTATGCCCCAATAAATTTTTTTCTAGTGATAAAGACTTTTGTCTTTCAGAAATAGCTATGTATATGTGTGTGTGTATATATGTGTTTGTGTGTGTATATATATGAATGTTCTTTCTGCCCTCTTTGACAATGGAATCTAATACTATAATATATGCCCTTGGCAACATCATCAAACGTCTTGCTGTAGGTTAATTTTCCGAAATATATCTGTTCAATGATCAGTTCACCAATGTCCCAATAACAAGCAGAAAAATTGTAGACAAAGAACTACACTCAGATTGAAGATGGTTAATCATGATTTTGCCTCCAGAGAGGAGTATTCAGATTCAGATACAGTATATAAAAATAGAGAAAATGGTAACATGCTTCCAAGGGAAACCCCATCCATTCACATGATGAAAAGCATTAAATATCTGAGAAAGGTTTAGAGTCTAAAGTGTAAAATATGTGTAAAATTAAAGTTGAATCAAGCTGGTTTGAAAAATCCCCAGCTAAGTTTTTTTGGATTATATGGAAGTACTTGTGAAAAAAAGTCAACCATAATTCAAAGACTTGGTTTTTCAGTAATTTGTTAGCCAAATTGGTGTGCAGAGGAGAGTTAACTTGTGTCTGTAACACAAGACACACTTAAGACTGAGATTTGAGTCCTAATTGAGTAAATTTCTGGAAAAGAGGAGGGGAGTATTCAGATACCAGATGAATAAAGTGGATCATTCGGGATCAAAACCTAGAGAGCACCATACCCAGTGTAACTGTTGCTATTGCATTTCCTTATGGTTGTTTTGTGTACGTATAAAGGAACTTCATAAATGTTAAAACTAAGAATAAGCCACTTAAAGTGGAGAATACTCCATAACAAGTAGAAGGACATGCATTCTGCGAGTTATAGGAAGCATGGGGACAGATAATGAAAGAGGTGTGGACTGTGGTTTTTAAATGAACACTTATTTAGGCAAGTGGGCTTATTAATATTTACATAACAGTGGAAGATCATTAATTGTCCCATTCAAAGCAGCAGTTATCCCTTTGTTTCTAAACAGCTGCATTCTGCCTTGTTCTGAGAGCCTTTTGAGGCACTTCAGTTCTGTTTGTTATGCTGCGGGAAGAAGTGTGGCAGCATATATAAACTCCAGAGGTCCACAACCTCAAATGGGGAGCAGCTGCTACGTAGATAAAAGTGTTTGTAGAACTTTTTGTCTAGGAGCCAGGGGGTTGGAGGGATTATGTCTCTGGCAGAAGGGTGGCAATGTAATGCAGGGATATACACCATGGCATAAAGTAAGTCAAGATTCACTGTTCTCTTGGTTTCAGTGAATCAATAGAATTAGGCTAAATGGGCCACTTCCTCCTCCTAAAGGATGTAGAGCTGTTGAAAGCCTTAAGGTGCTTAAAAATGTAATGTTTTATGATGAGCAAGTCTAGAAGAAAGAAAGATGCTATAAAATATCTTTAGCAGATTTTCAGTTAAAATGATAGTGGAAGGACTTCTCTGGTGGCGCAGTGGTTGAGAGTCCACCTGCCATGCAGGGGACACGGGTTCGTGCCCTGGTTCAGGAAGATCCCACATGCCGCGGAGCGGCTAGGCCCGTGAGCCATGGCCGCTGAGCCTGCGAGTCTGGAGCCTGTGCTCCGCAATGGGAGAGGCCACAACAGTGAGAGGCTCGCATAACGCAAAAAAAAAAAAATTGATAGTGGTGTCATTATTTCTCAATACAATTTTATTAAATACTTAGAAATAAAACACACACAAGGGAACTGAATTATTTTTTTTCAATGTCATTTAGCCATAACACCTGAATAGGATGCAAAACATGTAGTGTAAAAAGACTCTTATTAATACCTGATTTTGTAATAACAAGAATCTTTTAAATTCTTTTTTTTTTAAGTTTCATGTTTTATTACATTTAATGGCATTTTTCCTGCTTTTTGAATAAGGGGCCCCACATTTTCATTTTGCACTGAGGCCAGCAAATTGTGTAGCTGGCTCTGCCTATAAAGCAAGAATCTTTTAAATTCTTCTAACTAACGAATGACCCCTTTTAACTAAGTTTTGTAGGCATTTTGGAAGAATGACTCTAGAGTAGTCCTTCCTCAAGGGCATGATCTTTATATCCAAGGCATGGCCTTTCTTATCTCAGTTGAATGCATGGTTTGTGAACAAGGTTGGCCCATTACACAACACTAATGATCAGAGGGTCAAATCAGATGCGCAAGAAAAGAGGTCTCACAAAGTATCAAAATTTGCTAGTGTGAGAAATAGATAAAACATGGAGATATCTGGGATCATAGCAGTGTTTCTTGGATCCATTTTCCTACATTAGAATTGCTCTGGCCTGGATTTAACATATGAGGTCTCTCCACAATATATTATGCGGGACATCACTTACCTAAAAGGGAGCACTTTCAGTCACTAAATAATCTTTTTATAGCTATGTATTTTATGTGACATTTACCAAAAGCCAGGACTCAGGTACATTTCGCTTTAAGTATTCCATAGATAAGGGCACTTCTACTAGTCCATACAATTAGTGTGTCTTCCAGGAGTTTTCTGTTATTAGTCTGTTTACCAGGGATCTGTCTGAGTTGTATTTCTTTCTTACCCAGGTGTCTTCCAATGAAGGGAGAGAATAAATTGCAGTCTTGTTCTTATTTTTCCCAGTCTAAACTCTTATCTTGGCCAATATCTCCTTGCTTCATATTTCTCAGGTTTATTTTAATAATTTTTACACCATTTTTCTGAAACATTTTGTGCAAAATAATAACCTTATAAACATTCCATTGAACACTAGTATTTAAACTATCTAACTTACTCCTAATGTGGAGTAAGAATTCCAACTTAATTATTCTTTTGCTTTCATCATCTGTAGTTATTCAAACTTTTTAGTATGTGTTGATGTAGATATTTAACTGTATGTGTAATTTTTCTAGGAATGCCATGGTGATATTTATACCTTCCTTAAATGCATTCCATCTTTATGTACATTTGGTATATGAAAAGGAGCAAGTCAAGCTCTGATATATCGACCATGCAGCAGCAATCCATTTCCTATCACTACTGTCTTAGCAACATATCATCATAAATTATGACTTGATAAATTTCAGAAACTCTGCTCTTCACCATCCTGTATGATTCACTGGTAATTTCTCTTGGGTCATCTGGAAAAATATTCATAATAATAAATATAGCCTATAAAATATTTGTCCAATGATTACTGTATTTGGCTATCAGTAAATTGAGTTATTGAATGTTATTGAAATCATTAAGTTATTACTTTTCTCTGAGGAAAACAGGTATCTTTGCGGGGAGAGGTTGTTTGTTTTTCCCAGCTTAGCCAATAATCAGTACCAGATCTGAGATAGAGCAAAAAGTATTGTTCTCTTGCTCTGGAACATTCTCATAGAAATAGTGTGAGTTTGGCCTTCCCTGGTGGCGCAGTGGTTGAGAGTCCGCCTGCAGATACAAGGGACGCGGGTTCGTGCCCCGGTCTGGGAAGATCCCACATGCCGCCGCGGAGCGGCTGGGCCCATGAGCCATGGCCGCTGAGCCTGTGCGTCCGGAGACTGTGCTCTGCAGTGGGAGAGGCCACAACAGTGAGAGGCCCGTGTACTGCAAAAAAAAAGAAAGAAATAGTGTGAGTTCGTTTTGCCCAGGAAATTTGATCCACTTATAAGCGCCTCTTCTGTTTTCTATAGTATCAGCATATTTTCAATTGAGCCACAAAGTTCTCTTTTGGTCAGGTTGCATAGCTTAACATAATACTTAACAATAGGATTTACAGTTATAGCAGACTCACTATCATTTCTCTTTGGCCTCACCACTGGGCTGATATTAAATCTGGCAGGGGAAAATTCAGAAGATGATTTCTCACTGCTTGCTGATGGAATAAATTCAGCATTGTCCTAATTTGGTGAAAAGAGTAACATTTTGGCACATCCTGAAATACATTATGATTATTTGATATCAAATTTTATGATATGAATATTGTGTCTTAACCATTTATATCACCTTCATTGGGTATACCGTAACAAAGCCAAAGATTTTGTGAATCTTCAGAATAAAGACATGAATTTCCTCCTCTCTAGTCCCTTTATTTCTACTACTTACTTTTAGAAATCATATTGGTGGAGTCTCTATCTTACTTCTCTTCATATTCAACCTAATGACAGTTTTTTAAACAATGAAGCCAAACCTTCGGATCTTTTTTATCACCAGTTTTAATAACTAGTTTTAAAGTTGCCCATTCCAATTTTCAGTGAGACCACTGCTCTGATAATGAATGGTAGGTTTGTGTAATGTATTTCCCTGCCCATTTATATAAATTGATAGCAGTTAACTATGTATTGTCATCAAAAGTGATATATGCAATTAGACAATATTCTCTGAGATTGCTTCTGTACACACGGTACGGAAAGCCTAGATTAGAGTGTTAATCCTAGCTAACACTTTGCAGTCATTTGAACCTACCAATAGAGGGCCAACAAAATTCACTTGCCAGATATGCCAGTTCCCTTGACCATGGTAAATTCATCCCATGGCCATTTTCAAGCAATTATTTTTTCATTGACCCTGGGAAAGTTCTTTGTCACATTAGTTGTTCCCTCTCTTTTCCCATTAGTGCATAAACTAAAGCACTCACATGCTTGCTTATTTCATGAACTCAGGTAGTTAAGTAACTCTGGGGATGTGACTTTCACAGATTTGATGAACTCAGGTAGCTAAGGTAGCTCTAGAGATGTGACTATCACAATATATATCATAGCATCAAGGGCACTAAATTAGGTATATCCATCCATCTGGTCATAGTGTAGGGTAGGGTCTACTGTGTTCATGATATTCTTGCTGCTTAGGAAGGAATATTCCATTAGAGTTGACAATAGATGGGACTTAACTGTCTCAGGTTAAGTCTGCCAAACTCCTTATTTCACTCATTTTAGCATGTTTGTTGTCATACCATCAGAAGCATCTGCTCACAAAAGTTTGTTGTCATTTATTAGTCTCTAAAGTTTGTGATGGTCTCTTTAATCATTAATTCTCAGAACTTGTACCAATAATGATTAATCAAGTTTCTGTTGATCTGTTTTGTAAGTCTCTTAACAGGTATCAGTATACTCTCAGGATTCCATGGGTATTTGGCTGGGGCTACCACAAACTGTATAGTTTTTTGGTATTGCTTTTTTTTTTTTAATTAATCAATGGTCTTGAGTTACTTTGTGAGTGAAAATCACATCTGCCTAGCTATCCACTGAAGCATGAAGACTTTCCAGAAATAGGAAAAAACTGCCTTTACTGTTATTTTTGTCACTGCTTCAGCTTCCTACTTCTTTGGTTTAGGTTTTATGAGGGCTGCTAGCAAAAGACAGGTAATAGAAATTTTCACTAATTTTCCTTCTGCCTAACACACTCTAACTATCCAGTAAGCTGGTCTCATGTTTCTAGGTCAGTTTCCTCAAAATCCCATTGGAAAGACTTGTCCCCATATTCTGCCTCTTTAAACAAAGATTTTGCTGCTTTAAACAAAGAATTTTTCTACTTTAAATAAAGATTAGCTAGATAGCCATCTTGGCATCAAATCCTCATTTTTAAATCCTTTATTTTTCTTTATCAAAAATGCCTAGCCATTATGATTCCTGGGACTAAAAGAAAATTCTGCTTCCAGTGCCAACTGGAGTTAATATGAAGACTGGATTGTCGAATCATATTCACATGGATCAGAGATCTTATCCAGTGTTAAACTCTAATCATTTCAAGGATACAGGTACTTGAAAAAACAGGGTAGAGATATCCAGGACCACCAATGCTGTTCTTTAGGGTCTTTCTTGATGCATTCTGGCACAGATTTAATATATGAGGACTCTAAATTACACATGAAGAACAAAGGAGAACTAATTTGGTCATAAAACATCCCCATTTTATTCACTGATAATTAACAAACCTTAAATAACATTATTCCAAGAAGTCATTTTCCATAAATCCATAGATTTCAGGGTTAAATTTTATGAACTATCCTAGTTCATTCGAAGTACCTTGTGCTAAATACATTCTATAGATAAGGACTTTTCTACTCCTTGTTTCCCAGGCAATAGTATTATTAGTGTATTTGTAAGGGGATTTCACTGAGTCATCTTTCCTTCTCTACTGCAATGTTTTATGATCAAGAAAAAGAACTTTCTCATTCCCAAACTGAAATCTCAACATCTCCCAGCACCATACAAGCCATACTATTTCTCTTATTTTCTCAACCTGTTAGTAGCTTCTCTCTGACTGGCCTATGGTCAGATTTTCCTGACACATGGAATATTCTTTTTTAGCTATAGATTCATGTTTTCTTTCATTTCTGGGATATTTTCTTTGATTATAACTGTAAATATTTTTCATCATCAATATGATTATCTCATACTAAGAATTATGAGTACATTGGCTTTTCTTTCCTTGACATCTTTTATGTATCATAGTTATCTTTCAAATTATTCCAAATTAGACATGTGAATTTAACTTTTTATTCCTTTTTCTTTCATTTCTATCCACTGTTTACCTTACTTCAGTTTTCAGCAATGTTTGTTCTCCTTAATTCTCCTTTCAATTTAACTTTCATTTCTATAGTGGTTTTACTTTTTCTTCCTCTTCTTTACTGAGCTGTCAGTTTATTTATTAATCATTTATTTAACAAAGATTATAATGTCTGCATTATTAGTATGCATTTTGCAGAATTAATTTATATAACAGATTTGAAACAACTTTCAAAACTAGTGATACTAAATGTTTGGATTCTATAAAGTCAATAGGAATTGAAAAAAGCACTTACATAAATAAATCTTTAATGTAATTTTTTTTAAGTTTTGAAAAACTAAAGGTAAAAACCATAATAGATTTTTGCTCATAGGATTTTCTTTGAACTGATATCAGACATGATTAAATTACCTTAAATTTAGTTATAAACTCTATATAGGGTAAGTTGGTACATTTTATTCGGCAGTCTTAAAACAGATGAACCCACATTTATTTAATCTATTTAAGGAGTTATCTTATGGAAGTAAGACGAAATGCACAGTGGAGTTAAGTGATTTAATCGAAATGATTCAGTAAGTTCACAGAAGAGCAAATATCATAGATGTTGAGTATTGGATCTAATTTTTTAAAGCTAATAATTAGTCATTAATATCTGCAAGTGTCACAAAAAAAAAGTGAGAGAAATTCTGTATAATATAATAACCTGGACAGTACAGTAAATTGTAAATCTAGTCATTTCCTGCACTACATTTAAAACTGCTGATTACATACAGGATTTGAATAAGCTAGTCTAGTGGTTTGGATACACTCAAATAAATACCAGACTATAAACGTTATAACTTCTAAACCTACTTTAGACTGCCTATTAAGAACTGTAGGTTTCAAATTTATTGTAACAATATAAAATGTCTTTAACTTAAATGCAAAATATAAACAAAAATAAATATTTCATTTTTTTCCTTAAAAACCCCTAAGAGGGAGTTGCGAGCTAACATTCTTAATAGACCAGAATGTAGTGGGAGACATAGTTTTAGGGTAAAGAAATATTGAAAAGCAGTAAACTTCTTGAGGAAAAGTTTAATTTTAGAAAAATCAGAAGAGGTTAATTAAAATGAAAATGTTTAGTAAAATGATAAAGTTTTATGGTGTTGTTAAATAGTACATTTTCTAATACACAAAGGTATCTTAAATTTTTTTGATGGGATATACTCCATAATGCTATTTATGTCAGTATTTGCAAACTAGTTTGATTTCCTGCAAAATTGAAGTACAGAAAAGTTTTTATTGAAAGATTATTGGAAGAAGTCAGGTTCAATTCTGTATTTTGTGTATGGTTTATTTGAAAATGCTACTAGTTAAATGATAAACATTTCCTAAGGTTAAAGTTATGCTCAATAGTAAAGTAAAATGAAAGCTCAAAGCTCATGAAAAAAAAAGTTTTCACTAAATATATTTTAGATCATTTGATTTAGAACTACAGCTTGTGATACTGAGATTTCTATGTGTGTGTGTGTGTGTGTGTGTGTGTGTGTGTGTGAGAGAGAGAGAGAGAGAGAGAGCGAGCGAGAGAGAGAGAGACAGAGAGATACTTTTACACTCAGGGCCTTTTCATTAAATAAATAATCTTCCTATAAAATTTTTGCAGTGATACATCACTTGTCTTCTTAGGCACATTCAACAAACAGAGAGACTTGTATGCTCCACGTGAGACCTTTAAATGCTTCAAACATTTTATAAACCTTAGTAGGACTGGTAACCAGGGGAAATAAAAGATATTTTGATATTAGGAGGGCTGTCAAGAGAGCGATTCAATGTTTACTGTTTCATCTTAAAGGGAAAAGGACTGGCTGCTTCAGAAATGATAAGTAGCAATTCCTTAAATAGCAGATCATAAAGATCAGGTCATCCTTTATCGTTTTCTCAGTAGCCTTGCCTGCCTACCTCAGTCCAACTGCAAGACCACGTTTTGAAGGAGAAGGCAATGAAATCTGCATGCAATTTGTACTTACAGAGGTTATCATTAACATTTTTGGAGTGTTACCTAAGGCTTTAACTTAAAAACTGTATGCTTTAAAATATATTATGTGTTAAATAAATGGCATATTTAAACAGCCTCAGAATCTACTATTTACTGCTGGATCTGATCTCAGGTGGCCTCGGCCTGCAGCAGCTTGAAGCAGGGTTTCAGTTCCTGGCCAGTGATTGAGGTTGGGTCGCGGCGGTGAAAGCACCAAATCCTAGCCACTAGACAAGTGGTCAGTGACAAGGCCCTGGCCCTATGGCTTTGCAGAAAAAGAATTCCCACAAAGACAGAAAGTAGTGAAACAAGTAAAGTATTTATTAGGAGAAAAAAGAAAACAGTACGTGTGGATAGACACACAGGTGGGCTCAGAGAGAATTGCACCCTTGTGGCAGTTGGAGTAACTTTTATGGGGCATTTCTTTCAGGTTTCTTCTGGCCAATCATTTTGATTTTCCTGGTTCAAAGTCCGTATCTGGTATAGCTCAGGATTTTCCCACGTGTGCACACGCATCTCTTAGCCAAGATGGATTCTACCGAAGAGGCCTATGGGTAGTGAGCATTAGTTGCCATCACTTGGCATCACTCCCCTTTTGACCTCCAAGGTGCCTTTCTGTGCATGTGTAGTCGGGGAGGTCTCCTGACTTCAAGAATGAGGAATGTGTGGTCTCTTATCTTCTGTCTGGGCAGGGCCCAGCCTCCTCTCTCAATTGTCTGGTTATTTCTGTCTCAGAATATCCATCCACAAGGAACCACTCAAACCATTTGCCCTTGGGGCCCATCTGTCTCCAGCCTCAGGTCTACTCAGTACCTACATATCTTGCTGATTAAATTTGGTATGGATCCCTGTGATATGGGTCAGGGAATAATTGTCCTGTTACCCAAAATGATTTTGGGACCTGTACTAGTTTGCTAGGGTTGTCATAACAAAAGACCACAGAGAGGGTGACTTAAACAACAGAAATTTGTTTTGTCACTGTTCTGAAGGCCAGAAGTCTGGGATCAAAGTATTAGCAAGGTTGAATTCTAGGGCCACTCTTTGCCTCCTAGATGGCTGACTTCTCCTCGTGTCTTTACATGGTCTTCCCTCTGTGTGTGTTGGTGTTCTAATCTTCTCTTCTTATAAGGACACCAGTCATATTGGATTAGGTCCCTCACATATGACTTCATTTTATCTTAATTACCTCTTTAAAGGTTCTGTCTCCAAATACAGTCACATTCTGAGGTACTAGGGATTAGGATTTCAACGTATGAATTTTGGAGACATATAATTCAGTCCATAAAAGGTCCCAATTTTAATTCAAATGTGTTCAGGAGTCTTTGAAAATTACATGAGATTACTGGATCAATGTCTTCTAATAGGTTGTAAATGATTTTGTCATTGACTATTATATTAGGTTTGTTCAGAGAAATAGAATCAATAGGTTGTGTGTATATATATATATATGCATTTATTTATTTAAAAATATGTACATAAATATATTAAAATCCATAAATATGAATTCATATATCTATTAAAATATAAATACTTATATTTATTTATATTTATTATTTAAAATATATTATAATTAAATATATATCTATATTTTTAAATACATTTTTTTCTTTTTTTTAAATTAAGGGTACTTTAATTAATTAATTAATTTATTTATTTTTGGCTGTGTTGGGTCTTCGTTTCTGTGCGAGGGCTTTCTCTAGTTGTGGCAAGCGGGGGCCACTCTTCATCGCGGTGCACGGGCCTCTCACTATCGCGGCCTCTCTTGTTGCGGAGCACAGGCTCCAGACGCGCAGGCTCAGTAGTTGTGGCTCACGGGTCTAGTTGCTCCACGGCATGTGGGACCTTCCCAGACCAGGTCTCGAACCCATGTCCCCTGCATTAGTAGGCAGATTCTCAACCACTGCGCTACCAGGGAAGCCCTAAATAAATATATTTTAAGGAATTGTCTCAGGTGTTTATGGAGACTGGCAAGTCCAAAATATGTAAGGTAGGCCAGCACAGCGGTGAGAGGCCCGCGTACTGCAAAAAATAAATAAAAGTGAATATATAATAGAGCACTGTGCAATATACATAAGCATCTTAGTATTCTTAGAAAGTAATGAGACCTGTAGCTCAGTAATGTTTCAAACATTACAACTCTTTTTTTTTTTTTTTTTTTTGCGGTATGTGGGCCTCTCACTGTTGTGGCCTCTCCCTTTGTGGAGCACAGGCTCCGGATGCGCAGGCTCAGCGGCCATGGCTCACGGGCCCCACTGCTCCGCGGCATGTGGGATCTTCCCGGACCGGGGCACGAACCCGTGTCCTCTGCATCGGCAGGTGGACTCCCAACCACTGCGCCACCAGGGAAGCCCCATTACAACTCTTAATACAACACTACAACATTAATGCAACTCTTACTGCTACTCTCAATACCTTTGCGCCTTTCCTATTCCTTGGCATCTTAAAACTCCAGGGAGTTACAAAAGCAAAGAACCTTTTTTTTTGCGGTACATGGGCCCCTCACTGTTGTGGCCTCTCCTGTTGCAGAGCACAGGCTCCGGACGCGCAGGCTCAGCGGCCATGGCTCACGGGCCCAGCCGCTCTGTGGCATGTGGGATCTTCCCGGACCGGGGCAAGAACCCGTGTCCCCTGCATCGGCAGGCGGACTCTCAACCACTGCACCACCAGGGAAGCCCCAAAGAATCTTCTTGTTTATGCCATTATGTTCCCCCAAATCTAAACTTCTATCAAGTCTTTCTTGCCATTAAGAGTTATGCACAATATGCTTCCTATAATATTTTTATACTTTTTTGTGCCACTCTCCAAGTGAAGGTATGACATAGTAGTCTTTGTTCTGATTGATTTTCAAGTATAATGCTCCTCATGGCTTCTGATCTTTTATTGCTTATAGAGCAGAGGATGAGATAATCATGCAGTGGGAAAAGGGAAAGAAAGAAGCTAAGAATTCCCATATATTAATGTTGTATCCTTCCATATTGATGTAAACTTCAAATAAATTTTGAATTTATTTTAGCTTTCCTTTCAGAGGTCTATTTGCATTTACTCTCTTTTGCCTTTGGGAGGACCATAGAGGAAAAGTTGAGAATCTCAAGACAATTTCTTGTCACAAGTATCAATAGAAGAAGTCATATACATTCTCATTTTACATAGGAGGACACTGAGATTCTAAGTAGTTTTAAAACTTATCCAACTGTATGTCATTAATACAGCCAAAAGTTGAACCCAACTCTATCAGACTTTTAAGACCATGTTTTTGTTTTGTTTGGCCAAACAACACTTATACTGGGAAAGGCAACAAGGCCTTAAGGCAGAGAAAATAAGCCCAAGCCTCATTTTAATTTTCTTCTTATTTCAGACAGAAATTATGTTTTCTCTGTTTTTGAGTATCTGTTTGTGTTTGTGTGCATGTGTGTGCGTGTGTGTGTAGCAAGAGAAGTGGAAAGAGTAAAATAAATAGAAAATTTCACCATGAAGACATCTTTTAGTGAAATGAAGGTGTGTTTGGTGATGTCAAGGGGAAGATCAAAGGATTTTCTAAATTGAGAGCCAGTAAAATTATAATCAGAGTGAAGACTTGAGGGAATACCTCAGTGCTTCATTTTTCATAAACAAACAGGGAATATTTGAAAATAAATTACAAACTAGAATCGTTACTCATTTTTTGTTGCCTTGAGTGGTATTTTACAAATTCAAACTATGCAATTAATTCAATAACCTTGTGATAATTTTTTAAAATGAATTGAAACTGTTCAGTATTTTGTGTTGTCAACTAGTCATTAAGCTGAGTATTTTAAATTATGAAGACAAGGCATAGGTGAGGTTCAGAAGACTAGAGATATATAAGTTATGATAGTGAAAAGATTCATCTAATCTTATAACTTAAGTATGAAGCTTTTAGTTTCCTTAGAAATACGTTTCTGTTGGCACATAAATATTAAGGAAGATTGGGAAATTCATAATAATGATTTAAAAAATCCATCTGCTGCAGAAATCCTGTATGAGGTTAATCACAAATAAAGGCTGAAAGTTTTGAGCACAATTATTCTGTCAATACTTTGGCACAATTATT
Organism: Grampus griseus; assembly: GCF_964374135.1. Classification (NCBI taxonomy): domain Eukaryota; kingdom Metazoa; phylum Chordata; class Mammalia; order Artiodactyla; family Delphinidae; genus Grampus; species Grampus griseus. The sequence goes on from NC_139003.1 coordinate 38,774,040, forward strand.
ATAAATATCTCAAAGTAGTTAGTTTAACTGAATAGTAAATTATCTGGCATCTTCCACTTGCCAAGGTTGAGTGATAGCTTTTAGCTCCAATTACAATATATCTTTTATGGTATAAGAAAATACTTGCCAAACTACCTATCCATAATTCAAATAATTGGCAAAATAAAAATGTGATTTGGGGTGTTTACATGTTTCTCCATCCATTCATAAATTCATGAAGTTCCTTAAGTAACAGTACATTCTGAAAACTTACTTGCTGAGTGATTATAGGAAGATGTGCCTATAGATGTATTATAGAGCAAAACAACTCTCAGGAATTATTCAGGAATAAATCACTCTGGATTGACATACTTTATAGATAACACAAATACATAGTGTTTTAGAGCAATGGTTTCCAGGTATTTGGCATATGTTAGTCCAGTTGCCAATAACATTAGAATTCTTAGCCTCCCTTAAGTTTTCAAATCTCCTAGTGCTTCTGGGTCACCTGCAGCGGGTCATATTGGTTACCCTAGGTCTCATTCCTAAGCTGACATAGTACTTTGAGAAGCCTCTTAAGAGAGCTTGCCTTCTCTAGGTGTACTTAATCTCTTTGAACTATTGGAATAAATAATCGTCCCTCTTCTCCAATTAAAACATCTGTATTTGAATTGATCTCTTATTTCCTCTAAGAGTTTTCTTGGAGGTGCATTATTCTTACTCTCTAAGTTTCTTCAACTACTATCAGAAGTCTCTCTTTTATTATTCATCATGATATGAACATTTATTACTATACTGAGTTGTATAGCCCCTAATCCAGACTCTTCTTCCACCTACCTCTCTTCTCTCACCCTCAAATACTTCCATGGTCATCTTTGGAACCCATGATTTCTCATCACCAACCAGCCCTATTTCCTGAACTGTTCTATTAATAGTCCCTTCACCAGTGTGCTCTAGTTAAAATATTACTATATCCCGAAGATATTGCTCCACTGCAATTATTTCAAGGGGTATTTGCTTTTTTTCACTCACAGCACAATTATTCCAAAACATAATTTAGTGGTAGTAAAAATCTTTGTTCTTCATTATTGCTTTTGAGTAATTTTTCCTCAATACTTCTAAAATCCCAGCTCTCTTCTGAAAAGTATATATTCAGATTTTTTTTATTATCCTTCCTTGTCATCATTTACAGATGTCTTCCTGGTGACTTCCTTCCTGTGTTGGGGTTCTCTAGAGAAACAGAACCAATGAAGATTTACTATAAGAAATTGACTTCTGTGATTATAAAGGCTGAGAAGTCCTCCAGATCTGCAGTAGGCAAGCTGGAGATCCAGGAGAACTGATGGGGGAAGTTCCAGTCTGAAAGCTGGCATGTTTGGGAACCAAGGAGAATTGATTTTTCTATTTGAGTCCAAAGAAAGGAAAATACTGATGTTCCATCTCAAGTAGTCAAACAAGAGGAGTTTCATCTTAGCCTTTAAAATTTTTTTTTTCCTATTCCATTCAATTGATTAGATAAATCCCACCCACAATAGGGAGGACAATCTTCTTTACTCAGTCTACCAGTTCAAATGTTAATCTTATCTAGAATGCTCTCACAGACACATGTAGAAAAATATTTGACCAAATTTCTGGGCACCCTGTGGCCCAGTCAAATTGCCACATAGAATTAAGGATCATACTCTCCTAACTAAAAATTTTAGATCTGGATCACCCTTTTTCTAACATTTCCTCTCATCATTCTATGTGATCAGTCTAGGTGATTATTCAACCACCCCATAGATATATTGTTAGCATCCTAGATTCTCATTTACTTAATCTCCTTAATTACAATAATTTTCTATCCATCCCACTTTAACACTTTCTGGACACGTTCATACCTAAATCCTAAGGATTAGACTTCTATGTTCAAAATCTTAAGCGTTAGGGCAATGTTCCTCAAACTTTAATGTGTATAATCATCACCTGGGAACCTGATGAAAATGTAGCCCAATTTAGTAAGTTTGGAGTGGGGTCTTCCAGTGTGCAGTTCTAACAAGATCTTAGGTGGCACCAATGCTGCGACTCCATAGTTTGAGAAGCATGGTGTCTGGGTAACTACTAGCAGTTGACTTGATAAAAGAACCACAACTGCCAGTGCTTAAAAGAAGTTTTTGGTTTTCTGTCACATAACAATTAAGAGATAGATGATCTAGTTTGGAGGGACAGCTGTGCCCATTAGGTCACTCAGGGACCCAGGTTTTTCCATGGTGCCATTATACCATTCTCTGCAGGGGTGTCCTCATCCTCAAGATGGAAGCTGAATTTCACATGTCTGCATTATAGACTACAAGAGTTTATTTTTTGAGATGGACAGGGTAGAGTCCAGGTAGGTAGTTTTCTTTTACAGAGATGATCTAGAGGTAGCACTCATCAATTCTGTAGGCACAGATAGCTTCAGAGAGGACTGGGAAGTACAGACTGTAGTTTGGTATATATGTGCCTGGGGTGAGTCTACTGCTACAAGAAAGAAGGAGACAATAGAATTGGGGGAACTGTGGGTAGTCCCTACCACTTTGCTGTGGTGATTAACTTTACGTGTCAACTTGACTGCCCAATTAGCTAGTACAGTAAGTCCCCTATATACAAACCTTCAAGTTGCGAACTTTCAACGATGTGAACATGCCTTCTCATGCCCAATCACTTAAGGTGTGAGTGAAATTGCAGCTTGCCCTCCATCTCCTATTGCTGACAATCCTTCAGCTCTACCATCTCCTACCTCCTCTCTCTCCTCCAGTCAGTAATTCTTCTTGCCTGCTCACTCGATGCCAGCCCCCATATGCCAGCTGTTGTACTTACTACTGTACTTTTCAAGGTACTGTAGTGTAAGATTAAAAATGTTTTTTATTTGTTTTTTATGTAGCATTTGTGTGAAAAGTATTATAAACCTATTACAGTATAGTACTATATAGCCGATTGTGTTAGTTGGGTACCTAGGCTAACTTTGTTGGACGTACGAACGAATTGGACTTACGAACGTGCTCTAGGAACGGAACTCGTTCATATGTAGGGGACTTAACTGTAAAACATTATTTTGGGTGTGTCTGAGAGGGTTTTTCTGGGATAGATTAGCATTTAATTTGGTAGACCAAGTGAAAAAGATCTGCCCTCACTGATATGAGTGGGCATCATCTAATCCATTGAGGGCCCAGACAGAGCAAAAGATGAATGTAGGGCAAATCCTTTCTCTCTTCTTGAGCTGGGACAGCCATCTTCTTCTACTCTAGGACATTGGAGGTCCAGACTTCAGGGCTTAACCCATGGTTCCCCTGGTTCTCACACCTACAGACTCAAACTGAATTATACCACAACCTTTCCTGGTTCTCCAGCTTGCAGACAGTAGATTGTGGGACTTCTCAGTCTCCACAACTGTGTGAGCCAATTCCTAGGATAAATCTCTTATCTATGTCTTTATATATATATATCTATATCTAAATCTATAAAGTCAGGTATCCTATCTGAGGGTTCTGCAAACAACTGCAGATCAAAAATATCTTTTAAAAAATTCCAGAAAGTTCCAAAAAGCAAAACTTGAATTTGCTGTGCTCTAGCAACTATTTACATAGTATTTACACTGTATTAGTTATCATAAGTAATCTAGAGATGATTTAAAGTATAGAGAAGGATGTGTGTAGATTATATGGAAATACTACACCATTTTATATAAGGAACTTAAGTATCCACAGATTTTGGTATCTGTGGTAGGTCCTGGAACCAATCCCCTGTGGATATCAAGAAATGACTGTACCTCTATCTCTATCTATCTATCTATCTATCTATCAGTCATCTATTGGTTCCATTTTTCTGGAGAATCCTGACTAATACAATCACCAATAAGACTACTACCTCTGTTTATGGATGTTCTAATTAGGCCATATGTAACTTCGGAGTGGTGAAAGTGTCTCCTACATGTTCAATAAATAAACATGAAGCCTTTGAAAATTAACAAAAAACAGTACTACCTCTGAAACCTTGAATTCAACCAGTCTGTGCTGTCTAGCACCTCCCATTTTTCTAGCCAGCTTATTATGGCTCCAGCAATTCTCAGACCTCCCATCTATTGTCCCCACTACTTTTTCATTGTCAATCACCAGACCTCTGCAAGAGCTCCTAGATTTCCTTCTTTGCCATCATTTATTCTATAGTTCGGCATTATAATTGCTCTCTGTAATGCTCTTAATGCCTTTTTCTCTTCTTCCACTCTCAGTATTATTTGAAAAAATTGCAAACCAGGCCATTTACGACACAGTTGAATTATTAGCTCATCAGAGAGGTCTTACCTGACCACTCAATCTGAGATAGCCCTCCCTCCCATGCATGGTTGATTCCCTAATTCTGATTTTATTTTTTTCATAATACTTACCACTACTATGAGTTGAGCTATATGTTTATGTATTTGTTTGTTTTCTGTCTCCTTCATTAGAGCTGCTGTCTCCTTCATTAGAGATTTCATTCTGTTCACTGATATTCCTCCAGGGTGAAAAATTACCTGGCCTAGAATAATGCTTGATAAATATTTTTTGAATGAATGAATTAGTAACACTGGGTAGGAGGTAAGAAGGTGATTTTATTCAGTCACTTCAATTTTATGCTGATATGTAATGTGTGTGTATATGTTTATATATATATATATAAATATATATATATCTTCCCATTAATACCCATAATCAAAGAATAGAAGTAAACAGAACCTTGAAACTTACTTTCTCTAAACTAATGGTACAGTTAAAAAGAAAGTTGGGTGAGCTTCTCTATGATATCTTTAAATTAATACTGCAGTTCTTATAGAGCTATGAATATTCTCTTGACTGGAATTATTTAACCAAAATGACACTTAATAGTTACCAAAACAAGGAATCAAATTATTAAAACATGAATCATGTGGTTATCATGAGATAAAATATCGACAACAGCTCCCACGAGGTAGGAATCAAAAAGCAATGGACTGATCAGCCACATGTGCCCCAGGACTGAGAAGGCTTCAGTTTCTGCCACAATTGCAATCATCTGCCTAGTCCCAGTTCATTCAACATAGGAGAGCAAGGATTCTGTGAATAAATGTGTCTACTGCTACACAGAAGAACACAGTGATAGGCATTGGGGAACTGTGGCTAGTCTTCACCATGGACCTATTCCCTCTCATTGACACCTAAAAGACTTCAATTCAATAGGCAAACTTCATTTAATAATGTGTATTGAGATTTTAAAGGACCTTGTTCCGTGATTACCTCCAAAATGTATATTTATTCTCTTATCTATAGCACAAAAGTCAGCCTGCTAGCATGCTATACCAATTCATCAGAAGCAAACTAAAAGTAAATTTTAGCTTCCTCTTCCACAAACCTCATCGATGCAAATTTTGTCGTTCCCTAAAACATGGTTCATGAATTTGAGCCTCTGTGCCTTTGCCTGGATTGTTCCTGCTGCGTAGGATTCCTTTATTTCACTCCTCTTTGTATTTCCTTTTTCCTAAATGTCATCTTCTTACACAGACTCCCTAAGTAAAATAGTTTGTTTTGTTGTGCTCACTTAGCACTTCTAAACAGACATCTGTTTTGATGTTTTTCACACCATTTTGTAATTATTTGTTTAGTGTATCTAATCTTCTAGCTAGAGCATGAATTTCTTGAGGTAGAAACACTACCTTATGCATTTGTTTTTGGTAGCAGAGCTTATTATTAAATCCTTCAATGAGAAAGGTTTTTTTTAATTTCACAATGAGAAATTAGAAAACTAAATATGAAAGTCTTTATTGATTTAAGGCCTAATATTAGTTTGAGATAGAACCTTGATTGGAACTAATTTATAGTGAAAAATGCTCACTTGGTTACCAACATGTCCAATTTGTCCTCATTACAAGAGTAGACGGCTTCTGGGAGCAGAAGGGCATCAAGGACCAGAAAGGGTGGGAAGAGAACACAGGGGCATGAACCATAACTATGCTGACTTGGGATGACTTTCAGAAATTGGTTATTCCTGCCCAAAGGATGATCATTTCTAAAAGACTCTGTAATCAAGGAATTACCCTAGATAACAGCTGTATTATATTTAAAATAAAATTTAATAAACTTATTAATTCATGTTTTTTGAACATTTGTAAAGCAAAGAAAAGCAGAAAGATTAAAAGTCCTATAATTCCACCTCTCAGTCACTATAATGGCATTCTGGTTTCTTTACTTCTAGTATTGTTCAGTTCACATTCAATGTATAAAAATTCCCATTGATTTAACATTGTGAATTAACTTTTTATTTAATTTTGTCAATTTGTTAAGCAGAATGGTATTGAATAACTATTTTAATTGATAGTTATAGAATTTAAATTTCCAATGTATTTTTGTGTTAAATTTGATTATTCTGCATACAGTGTTATAAATTATCCCAGTTTTTCAAAATTGTGAATAAATTACTACAAAATGTTCTGGTAGTAAAACTTTATAAATCATCTGAAATTAGAGTATTATATAAACCAAAAAGACAATTGATTAGATTCTAGAAATTAATTTAAAGTTGAGCCTCATAGAGACTAAAAATGACTCCTAGGAAATACATATTATAGTATGTTTGCAAAGCAAAACACATTAGAAACTTCACAAAGCAATTATGCATTTCAATATAGAAAAAAATTTTAAATGCCTGGAGTGTTTTCTCTGTCACCTTTCTGTACTCTTCCAAAAGCTTTGTCAGGACCTCCCAAATCATGTATTGGTTATAGGGACTCCCAACTCTCACTGAGGGTCAGAGAACATTTTTTGATTAAAAATAAAAATTAAGGTCTTCCCTGGTGGAGCAGTGGTTAAGAATCCACCTGACAATGCAGGGAACAGAGGTTCGAGCCCTGCTTGGGGAAGATCCCACATGCCACGGAGCAACTAAACCCGTGTGCTGCAACTACTGAGCCTATGCTCTAGAGCCTGCGAGCCACAACTACTGAGCCCTGGTGCCACAACTACTGAAGTCTGCACGCCTAGAACCTGTGGTCCACAACAAGACAAGCCACTGCAATGAGAAGCCCGCGCACCGCAATGAAGAGTAGACCCCGTTCACCACAACTAGAGAAAGCCCATGTGCAGCAACAAAGACCCAATGCAGCCAAAAAAAAAAAAAAAGAATTAACCAAAAATAAAAATTAAAATATTTAAGATTCCCCGTAGAGACATAAAGATGAGTGAAAAGCAAGAATATTCTATAACCTAAAAATCCTAGCCATTGTTTGCTATAGAGTCCCCCTGTATAATATCCCTATAGAACAGGAAGTCTGGAATTTATGTGATCTTGTTCAGAAAGGAAGAACTATCCCCTAATTTCTAAAATAATGAATTCTAATTAATTAGATGGGATCATTGCAGACCCCCAGAGAAATAAGAACAAATATCATGCCGTAAGATTGAACTCTGAATAGCTTATAAGCAAGAAAGTAACTTTAGAATTCTATTTCAGAAACCAAGCTTGTATTGCTATGTTCAAGAAAAAGAACAAAGCTTTGTAAAGCATAACATTTATCCATGTGTTGATATTAGGGCCAGTACTGAAGGTGAGATAAATCTCAGTTTAGTCTTCTGATTTTCTAGTTAATATGGGCTACATGGATAGCAACACGTGTGCTTAATTTCTCACATAAAAATAAATAGATGAATACTTGATTACATTGGTAGAGCAGTTGATAATAACTATAATATTCTTTTTTTTATTTTTTTTATTTTATTTTCTGAAGTCAGAAGATCACATTTTGATAGGCAACCATTCAATTAAAGTATGCTTTTTTTTTTTTTTGACATCTTTATTGGAGTATAATTGCTTTACAATGGTATGTTAGTTTCAGCTTCACAACAAAATGAATCAGTTATATATATACATATATTCCCATATCTCTTCCCGCTTGCGTCTCCCTCCCTCCCACCCTCCCTATCCCACCCCTCCAGGCGGTCACAAAGCACCGAGCTGATCTCCCTGTGCTATGCGGCTGCTTCCCACTAGCTATCTACCTTACGTTTGGTAGTGTATATATGTCCATGCCTCTTTATCGCTTTGTCACCGTTTACCCTTCCCCCTCCCCATACCCTCAAGTCCATTCTCTAGTAAGTCTGTGTCTTTATTCCTGTTTCATCCCTAGGTTTTTCATGACATTTTTTTTTTTCTTAAATTCCATATATATGTGTTAGCATACGGTATTTGTCTCTCTCTTTCTGACTTACTTCACTCTGTATGACAGACTCTAGGTCTATCCACCTCATTACAAATAGCTCAATTTCGTCTCTTTTTATGGCTGAGTAATATTCCATTGTATATATGTGCCACATCTTCTTTATCCATTCATCCAATGATGGACACTTAGGTTGTTTCCATCTCTGGGCTATTGTAAATAGAGCTGCAACGAACATTTTGGTACATGACTCTTTTTGAATTTTGGTTTTCTCAGGGTATATGCCCAGTAGTGGGATTGCTGGGTCATATGGTAGTTCTATTTGTAGCTTTTTAAGGAACCTCCATACTGTTCTCCACAGTGGCTGTATCAATTTACATTCCCACCAACAGTGCAAGAGGGTTCCCTTTTCTCCACACCCTCTCCAGCATTTATTGTTTCTAGATTTTTTGATAATGGCCATTCTGACTGGTGTGAGATGATATCTCATTGTAGTTTTGATTTGCATTTCTCTAATGATTAGTGATGTTGAGCATTCTTTCATGTGTTTGTTGGCAGTCTGTATATCTTCTTTGGAGAAATGTCTATTTAGGTCTTCTGCCCATTTTTGGATTGGGTTGTTTGTTTTTTTGTTATTAAGCTGCATGAGCTGCTTATAAATTTTGGAGATTAATCCTTTATCAGTTGCTTCATTTGCAAATATTTTCTCCCATTCTGAGGGTTGTCTTTTGGTCTTCTTTATGGTTTCCTTTGCTGCGCAAAAGCTTTTAAGTTTCATTAGGTCCCATTTGTTTACTTTTGTTTTTATTTCCATTTCTCTAGGAGGTGGGTCAAAAAGGACCTTGCTGTGATTTATGTCATAGAGTGTTCTGCCTATGTTTTCCTCTAAGAGTTGGATAGTTTCTGGCCTTACATTTAGGTCTTTAATCCATTTTGAGCTTATTTTTGTGTATGGTGTTAGGGAGTGATCTAATCTCATACTTTTACACGTAGCTGTCCAGTTTTCCCAGCACCACTTATTAAAGAGGCTGTCCTTTCTCCACTGCACATTTCTGCCTCCTTTGTCAAAGATAAGGTGACCAAATGTGCGTGGGTTTATCTCTGGGCTTTCTATCCTGTTCCATTGATCTATATTTCTGTTTTTCTGCCAGTACCATACTGTCTTGATTACTGTAGCTTTGTAGTATAGTCTGAAGTCAGGAAGCCTGATTCCTCCAGTTCCATTTTTCGTTCTCAAGATTGCTTTGGCTATTTGGGGTCTTTTGTGTTTCCATACAAATTGTGAAATTTTTTGTTCTAGTTCTGTGAAAAATGCCAGTGGTAGTTTCATAGGGATTGCATTGAATCTGTAGATTGCTTTGGGTAGTAGAGTCATTTTCACAATGTTGATTCTTCCAATCCAAGAACATGGTATATCTCTCCATCTATTTGTATCATCTTTAATTTCTTTCATCAGTGTCTTATAATTTTCTGCATACAGGTCTTTTGTCTCCTTAGGTAGGTTTATTCCTAGTTATTTTATTCTTTTTGTTGCAATGGTAAATGGGAGTGTTTTCTTGATTTCACTTTCAGATTTTTCATCCTTAGTGTATAGGAATGCCAGAGATTTCTGTGCATTAATTTTGTATCCTGCTACTTTACCAAATTCATTGATTAGCTCTAGTAGTTTTCTGGTAGCATCTTTAGGATTCTCTATGTATAGTATCATGTCATCTGCAAACAGTGACAGCTTTACTTCTTCTTTTCCGATTTGGATTCCTTTTATTTCCTTTTCTTCTCTGATTGCTGTGGCTAAAACTTCCAAAACTATGTTGAATAAGAGTGGTGAGAGTGGGCAACCTTGTCTTGTTCCTGATCTTAGTGGAAATGCTTTCAGTTTTTCACCATTGAGGACGATGTTGGCTGTGGGTTTGTCATATATGGCCTTTATTATGTTGAGGAAAGTTCCCTCTATGCCTACTTTCTGCAGGGTTTTTATCATAAATTGGTGTTGAATTTTGTCAAAAGCTTTCTCTGCATCTATTGAGATGATCATATGGTTTTTCTCCTTCAATTTGTTAATATGGTGTATCACGTTGATTGATTTGCGTATATTGAAGAATCCTTGCATTCCTGGAATAAACCCCACTTGATCATGATGTATGATCCGTTTAATGTGCTGTTGGATTCTGTTAGCTAGTATTTTGTTGAGGATCTTTGCATCTATGTTCATCAGTGATATTGGCCTGTAGTTTTCTTTCTTTGTGACATCCTTGTCTGGTTTTGGTATCAGGGTGATGGTGGCCTCGTAGAATGAGTTGGGGAGTGTTCCTCCCTCTGCTATATTTTGGAAGAGTCTGAGAAGGATAGGTGATAGCTCTTCTCTAAATGTTTGATAGAATTCGCCTGTGAAGCCATCTGGTCCTGGGCTTTTGCTTGTTGGAAGATTTTTAATCACAGTTTCAATTTCAGTGCTTGTGATTGGTCTGTTCATATTTTCTATTTCTTCCTGATTCAGTCTTGGCAGGTTGTGCCTTTCTAAGAATTTGTCCATTTCTTCCAGGTTGTCCATTTTATTGGCATAGAGTTGCTTGTAGTAATCTCTCATGATCTTTTGTATTTCTGCAGTGTCAGTTGTTACTTCTCCTTTTTCATTTCTAATTCTATTGATTTGAGTCTTCTCCCTTTTTTTCTTGATGAGTCTGGCTAATGGTTTATCAATTTTGTTTATCCTTTCAAAGAACCAGCTTTTAGTTTTATTGATCTTTGCTATCGTTTCCTTCATTTCTTTTTCATTTATTTCTGATCTGATTTTTATGATTTCTTTCCTCCTGCTAACTTTGGGGTTTTTTTGTTCTTCTTTCTCTAATTGCTTTAGGTGGAAGGTTAGGTTGTTTATTCGAGATGTTTCCTGTTTCTTAAGGTAAGATTGTATTGCTATAAACTTCCCTCTTAGAACTGCTTTTGCTGCATCCCATAGATTTTGAGTCGTCGTGTCTCCATTGTCATTTTTTTCTAGGTATTTTTTGATTTCCTCTTTGATTTCTTCAGTGATCACTTCGTTATTAAGTAGTGTATTGTTTAGCCGCCATGTGTTTGTATTTTTTACAGATCTTCTCCTGTAATTGATATCGAGTCTCATAGCGTTGTGGTCGGAAAAGATACTTGATACAATTTCAATTTTCTTAAATTTACCAAGGCTTGATTTGTGACCCAAGATATGATCTATCCTGGAGAATGTTCCATGAGCACTTGAGAAAAATGTGTATTCTGTTGTTTTTGGATGGAATGTCCTATAAATATCAATTAACTCCATCTCATTTAACATATCATTTAAAGCTTGTGTTTCCTTATTTATTTTCATTTTGGATGATCTGTCCATTGGTGAAAGTGGGGTGTTAAAGTCCCCTACTATGAATGTGTTACCGTCGATTTCCCCTTTTATGGCTGTTAGTATTTGCCTTATGTATTGAGGTGCTCCTATGTTGGGTGCATAAATATTTACAATTGCTATATCTTCTTCTTGGATCAATCCCTTGATCATTATGTAGTGTCCTTCTTTGTCTCTTCTAATAGTCTTTGTTTTAAAGTCTATTTTGTCTGATATGAGAATTGCTACTCCAGCTTTCTTTTGGTTTCCATTTGCATGAAATACCTTTTTCCATCCCCTTACTTTCAGTCTGTATGTGTCTCTAGGTCTGAAGTGGGTCTCTTGTAGACAGCAAATATATGGGTCTTGTTTTTGTATCCATTCAGCCAATCTGTGTCTTTTGTTGGGAGCATTTAGTCCATTTACATTTAAGGTAATTATCGATATGTGTGTTCCCATTCCCATTTTCTTAATTGTTTTGGGTTCGTTATTCTAGGTCTTTTCCTTCTTTTGTGTTTCTTGCCTAGAGAAGTTCCTTTAGCAGTTGTTGTAGAGCTGGTTTGGTGGTGCTGAACTCTCTCAGCTTTTGCTTGTCTGTAAAGGTTTTAACTTCTCCATCAAATCTGAATGAGATCCTTGCTGGGTAGAGCAATCTTGGTTGTAGGTTTTTCTCCTTCAACACTTTCAATATGTCCTGCCACTCCCTTCTGGCTTGCAGAGTTTCTGCTGAAAGATCAGCTGTTAACCTTATGGGGATTCCCTTGTGTGTTACTTGTTGTTTTTCCCTTGCTGCTTTTAATATGTTTTCTTTGTATTTAACTTTTGACAGTTTGATTAATATGTGTCTTGGCGTATTTCTCCTTGGATTTATCCTGTATGGGACTCTCTGTGCTTCTTGGACTTGATTAACTATTTCCTTTCCCATATTAGGGAAGTTTTCAACTATAATCTCTTCAAAGATTTTCTCAGTCCCTTTCTTTTTCTCTTCTTCTTCTGGAACCCCTATAATTCGAATGTTGGTGCGTTTAATGTTGTCCCAGAGGTCTCTGAGACTGTCCTCAGTTCTTTTCATTCTTTTTTCTTTATTCTGCTCTGCAGTAGTTATTTCCACTATTTTATCTTCCAGGTCACTTATCCGTTCTTCTGCCTCAGTTATTCTGCTATTGATCCCATCTAGAGTACTTTTAATTTCATTTATTGTGTTGTTCATTGTTGCTTGTTTCATCTTTAGTTCTTCTAGGTCCTTGTTAACTGATTCTTGCATTTTGTCCATTCTATTGTCCATTCTATCTCCAAGATTTCGGATCAACCTTACTATCATTATTCTGAATTCTTTTTCAGGTAGACTGCCTATTTCCTCTTCATTTGTTACGTCTGGTGGGTTTTTATCTTGCTCCTTCATCTGCTGTGTGTTTTTCTGTCTTTTCATTTTGCTTATCTTACTGTGTTTGGGGTCTCCTTTTTTGCAGGCTGAAGGTTCGTAGTTCCTGTTGTTTTTTTGTGTCAGTCCCCAGTGGCTAAGGTTGGTTCAGTGGGTTGTGTAGGCTTCCTGGTGGAGGGGACTAGTGCCTGTGTTCTGGTGGATGAGGCTGGATCTTGTCTTTCTGGTGGGCAGGTCCACGTCTGGTGGTGTGTTTTGGGGTGTCTGTAGACTTATTATGATTTTGGGCAGCCCCTCTGCTAATGGGTGGGGTTGTGTTCCTGTCTTGCTAGTTGTTTGTCAGAGGGTGTCCAGCACTGTAGCTTGCTGGTTGTTGAGTGAAGCTGGGTGCTGGCGTTGAGATGGAGATCTCTCGGAGATTTTTGCTGTTTGATATTATGTGCAGCTGGGAGGCCTCTTGTGGACCAGTGTCCTGAAGTTGGCTCTCCCACCTCGGAGGCACAGCACTGACTCCTGGCTGCAGCACCAAGAGCCTTTCATCCACAGGGCTCCTTAATTTGGGATGATTCGTTGTCTATTCAGGTATTCCACAAATGCAGGGTACATCAAGTTGATTGTGGAGCTTTAATCCGCTGCTCCTGAGGCTGCTGGGAGAGATTTCCCTTTCTCTTCTTTGTTCTCACAGCTCCCAGGGGCTCAGCTTTGGATTTGGCCCCGCCTGTGCGTGTAGGTCGCCGGAGGGCGTCTGTTCTTTGCTCAGACAGGACGGGGTTAAAGGAGCCGCTGATTCGGAGGCTCTGGCTCACTCAGGCCGGGGGGGGTAGGGAGGGTCACGGAGTGTGGGGCGGGCCTGCAGCGGCAGAGGCCGGCGTGACGTTGCAGCCTGAGGCGCGCCGTGCGTTCTCCCGGGGGAGTTGTCCCTGGATCCCGGGACCCCGGCAGCGGCGGGCCGCACAGGCTCCCCGGAAGGGCACGTGGCTAGTGACCTGCGCTCGCACACAGGCCTCCCGGTGGCGGCAGCAGCGGCCCCAGCGTCCCTTGTCTGTCTCTGGGCTCTGCACTCTTAGCCGCGGCCCGCGCCCGTCCCCGGAGCTCTCTCAAGCAGTGCTCTTAATCCCGTCTCCTCGTGCACCAGGAAACAAAGAGGGACGTAAAAGTCTCTTGCCTCTTCGGCAGGTCCAGACTCCTCCCCGGACCCTCTCCCGGCCAGCCGCGGTGCACTAACGCCCTGCAGGCTGTGTTCACGCCGCCAACCTCAGTCCTCTCCCGGCACTCCGACAAAAGCCGGAGCCTCAGCTCCCAGTCCCGCCCACCCCGGCGGGCGAGCAGACAAGCCTCTCAGCTGTTGAGTGCCGGTCGGCCCGATCCTCTGCGCTGGAATCTGTCCGCTTTGCCCTCCGCACCCCTGTTGCTGTGCTCTCCTCCGCGGCTCCCAAGCTCCCCCACTCCGCCTCCCGAAGTCTCCACCCGCGAAGGGGCTTCCTAGTGTGTGGACGCTTTTCCTTCTTCACAGCTCTCTCCCGCTGGTGCAGGACCCGTCCCTATCCTTTTGTCTCCGTTTAGTTTTTTCTTTTGCCGTAACCAGGTACGTGGGGGGTTCCTTGCCTTTTGGGAGGTCCGAGGTCCTCTGCCAGCGTTCAGTAGGTGCTCCGTAGGAGTTGTTCCACGCGTAGATGTATTTCTGGTGTATCTGTGGGGAGGAAGGTGATCTCCGCATCTTACTCTTCCGCCATCTTCCCGGAAGTCTCCTATAATATTCTTGATGATTATTTTTATGTACCATAATTTTTCTTTTCCCAAGGGAAAGAAATCCATGACCAGAGGTTATATATCCATTGATTTAAAGGTCAAATGTGAAAGTACCTATTAAATTTTTAAAAATAAAAATCAATGAACAGTATGACTAACTGACATATATAATTCATTTAGTCTCTCTTGAAAATCTGGATCCTCTGAAATCAGTGTATTGCTTTTACTACTGATGTTATATGCAGTGCTCCAATCATTTGGCAATATTACTATTTTCCTGGTACTTGTCATATTCTATGGAAATTATAGATAAGAGGACTAAAGATCTGTTAGTCACTTAGGGGATAGGGATATATATCTTTCTTGAATGGAGACCAATTTAGGGACTGGGACATTTTTTAAGAAATTTCAGGGTAATACACCACAAGGATTGTGATCTTTCTAGCATAAAATAGGGTCAAAAAGGGGGATGAGCATGAGGCATGGCAGGTCAGGAAAAGTGAGACGGAATAGGAGTCTTTTTCATCTTGCTCTGCCTGTCACCCTGTGGCATGTTTAGTATCAGGCCAAGCAAAGGGATGTAATTGAAAAGCATCGGGCCAGCAAATGTGAATGTTCTGCACATTAAATGCTGAGAGACCATGCAAAATGGATTGAGGAGAATGTCAACAAGCAGTGTCACTGGAGGATTTGGCAGCTGCTCACTTGTCTTACAGCACTCCCCTGTTATGTTCATTTTTCATGGAGGGATACATTACTTTTGTGATAATGCTATCTGAATATTATTTTGTCAGCTTTATATAATTTTGGAACACAAAACTGTAAAGGTTAATTTATGATTTTCACTCACCTGTTGGAAATGTTGTCTTTAGATTAAGATAGTATTTCCCCACCTGACAACCTAGATTTCTTTACAAAGAATTTTTTTTTCTGATACAATCCCTGTGACACACAATACATGTATGCAATATTTTTTTCATACTCTTTTCTGTTTAGAGTTTCCAGTTGAAACAAATTTTTCTTTAATTTTCAAAGGCAGGACAATAACAAAGCTTATGATTCTCCAACTAGGCAGCCATGAATCTCACTGGAATATAAAGAAGGAATCAGAGCTGACATTAAAATAAAATGTATCAAAATAATATAGTGTAACAAACTGCAGAAATGTTATATTCATGTTTCCTCAAAATTGCTGTGCGTGTAAGAGATCTATCAATTTGCTAAAGATGCCTGATTTTGCCTCATTTTTGGCAAGAAGGCTCCCACCAATCATACTTACGAAATTTTAGAAATATAATTTGTAGTATAGTGAAGACCTCTAAGAATTGCTTCATTTGAAAAGTTTTGAGATTCTTATATTGCTAATCAGGAGGAGAATTTCTATTTTATCAGTTTTCCTCATTTTTTTCTCTGGTAAATTCTCCTTTGTAAATAATAACCTCATTTGCCTCTCCATATATTTTTCTGTGTTTCAATATGTCACAGACTCATCATTGATTATTTTATAGACAATGATTATAAAACAATAAAACCTGATTCTTGAAAATATAGAAATATAATCACTCAAATGAATGTGATATTCATGAATGTTGTATACATGTGTGTGCATGTGTGTATATATGTACATGTATAGGTATATGTATGTATTGTATGTAATCACATATATATTTATATATACATTTATTTATATTTAATTTATTAACATATATTTTTATTTTATATATTTGATTTTATATTAATATATATTCCTTCTGTTGATTTCTTCTGTTTTGAAACTCCTCTCAAAATAAGATAATAAGAAAGAAATTATTCTCATTATTTTATAGTTAGAGCAATTTTTTAAATAATCAACGTTGTTTGCCAAGATGGACTTCAAGTAGCTTTTCATTGTTAAAATAAAAAAAATTTACTTTTATGTTATAAAATAATATCATTTAATAGTCTAAGAAATGTGCTGTAGGTAGGGTAATAGAATATTTTAGACTAAGGACTAGGATGCCAGGGGTTTGGTCTAGGTTCTGTGCTATCTCACTTTGTGACCTTGAGTAAGACATTACACCTCTCTGCCCTCAGTTTCCTCATCTATAAAAACAAAAGAAGATTGAATTAAATTGATGCACCCACTGACTTTTAAATTCTAAGATTCTAGATGTTTCCTAAAAAGTTTAATAGATCATACTAACATCTTGTTGTTTGCATCCTAAAATCATTGTTTCCTTGATTTTATGTTGCCTCCACAAGTTTACAATTAACTCTCACATCTGTGTCTAATGCAGTGCATCATTTGCTTATGTGGGTGCCTCAAAACTTTCATGCAAGGAACTTGTATGAAAGGAGCATCCCATGGTCACAATTGGATTTCGGAATACAGTGATATATTGTCATAAAACACAATAAGCTTCCTCTTTTTTCTGGTTATCTTTGCATTGTAGATGTCAAAATGCAGTTAGAAATCAGTATTTCTCTTTTGCTAAAATACCTCATTTTCTCTGGTTAAACTGTATATTTTAGTAATCACATCGACCTTGTAATAGTACATCAAGGACTCATCAGAGCGATCTTGGTCTCTCTAAGACATATGACCTGCACAGAGTCATTGATCTACTTTTATCGTGAAAAAGCAGCACTAGTAACATGAAACCCTGACACAGGGCACTGGGTTTAAGATGCGGGAATAGTCTACATGACACCCTTTTTTTTTTTTTTTTTTTTTTTTTTTGTGGTACGCGGGCCTCTCACTGTTTCACTATTGTGGCCTCTCCCGTTGCGGAGCATAGGCTCCGGACGCTCAGGCTCAGTGGCAATGGCTCACGGGCCTAGCCACTCCGCGGCATGTGGGATCTTCCAGGACCGGGGCACGAACCCGTGTCCCCTGCATTGGCAGGCGGACTCTCAACCACTGCTCCACCAGGGAAGCCCCGACACCCGCTTTTATCATTCCACCACTTGTTAGGAATGCACAGCCTCGGGAGGTTTTAGTGGAAATGCAGCTACCCCTGAAAGCCCCTTATTCTGATAATTTAGATTTTGATAACTTGTATTTTTAAACTTATTTCTAAGCAGGTGTACTTCTATAGTAATTCAACTTATAGAATCACTTTTGTCATTGTTAAATGGAAACAGGTACAGCTGACCACTGCTCCTCATAATATTTTGCATATTGGACCACTGAAACCAACAGTAAAACCACGTAAATGACAAAACTTAGTTACTCATTTCCCACACATGAATGTTAAATATACCAGAACCCGGAGTCTAGCTTGATCATATATCCTGTGCTTATTTTCAGAATGGAAAAATCAATCATTATATAAAAAATAATGATACAGTGAAAAATAGGCTGGACTGTGTAGGGTATCCCATAATTACGCTAGACCTAAGATTAATCCTTTCACTCTGGAATACCAGCTATTGGTGAGACCTTAGCTTTTATGACTGGGCAAAAAAGTATTATGTGGCAATGCTGTTAAAGATTGATTTTACTTAAACATGAGGATTACTTAATAAAAACCTTCTGATTCTATGGGAAAGTACCAGAAAAGCACTTATTGTAGTTTCCTACATTCTGTAGATATACTACATGTGGTGTATAACAGAGACACATAGGTTTTCTAGAATGATGGTCTCTAGAATGGTGCAAGCATACCTCAGGGAGTAAGCAAGATGATCCAAAAAGTTACAGAAAGAAAATATTAGGTCTTTCTTTTTTTTTTTTTTTTTTGCGGTACGCGCGCCTCTCGCTGTTGTGGCCTCTCCCGTTGCAGAGCACAGGCTCCGACACGCAGGCTCAGCGGCCATGGCTCACGGGACCAGCCGCTCCGCGGCATGTGGGATCTTCCCTAACCGGAGCACGAACCCGTGTCCCCTGCATCAGCAGGCGGACTCTCAACCACTGCGCCACCAGGGAAGCCCTAGGTCTTTCTTTTGCTAGTGTTTATCACATTCATTTAAAATTTCTACTTTGGAAAACTTTTTATTTTTTGTAATCTACATAAGACCATTTTATTACTTGTAAATTATAAAGTAGAGTAGCCAAAACAAAAACTTTTTACTAATGGGCTGCATGGTCAACAATTTGGAGACTGCTGTTGTAGCAAGTGGGAGATTAATGACATCCCACTTACAAAGGCTAGCAAGTGCGAAAGAGGCTGTCAATAAGTTCATTTATCTGCTTTCTTATGTCCGCAATAAAGCACATTTACCTGAAATATCATACTCTGGAAAGAGTGCCAATGCTAAACATACATAAATGCCTACCTTGTACTAAGTAGCTGTATTGATTTGAGAGGTTACATCAAAGCAATTGCCTATGTGTAGTTATTGCCTTTCTTCCAAAATGTCTAACCTAGCACAATGCAGAGTTTAAATACTTGGTGTGTGTGCTTTTTATTAAATATGTTCAATAATGTTGAGCCTTTCTTTCTACATTTGATCTATAAAGAAATGAATAGAAAATGAGCTTAATAAATCATTGGTGGCAGGTTCAAGAGAGCCTTGCTGTTTCTTTCGGCCGAATGCTAAATGAATATGGTTTAAAATATAAAAGAAGTACAAGAAGAAGGTGAAAAAAGTGGACAATGAAGGAACGTTAAAGCTATGAACTATTTGTAACCTTTGTAGTTCTTTTATAAGTTTTAATGAAAAACCATTGCTATATCTGTCACAGTGAGATTGGTATAATCAATTAAATTGCACCCAGTTTATATTTCTCCTTCACGTGTTTACTTGTGTGGTGCACAATTCATTTTCCAAATAACATCTGGGAGAGGGTTCTGTTTTGTACCCCTTTGGAAGGTGATTTATAGGTTTTTACTTCTTGATATTAACATCTCTAGTGTAATTTTATCAGATCCTTTAATTCATGTTTTTCTAATCTATTTCTAAAACATAACTTTTTTACTTTCAAAGTAGTATACATCTCAGAGCCATAGTTGAAAAGAATTGTATCCAAGTCTCATTTATTTGTTATTTCAAAACTGCATTATATTAAAAAAAACTACTCCCCAAATGTATGCCCTGAGATTTTAAGTTACATAGTTATTACTTCAAGTCATTCTTCATCAATTTCCTTTTTGTGCCATTAGTCATTTTTCATTGCTTTGAAATAAAGATTCTGTTTACTTTATATATAATATTTTAAATCCTAACTTTCTCATCTGAGAAAACAGATTATACCATGTTACTTTACAATATAACAAGAAAGGTCAAGATTTCTCTAATCAGGTATTTAATTATGGATTTGACACTGAAATGAGGATGAATAAATTTTATTAATGTTTAAAATATATGAATAAAATAAATAACCTTGGCAGCGTGGTGTAACTGTGAGAGCAGACAGTAAGGGAGTGCTTACTGAATTTCATGTTTTGCTTGGGCTTTGAGGTGGTATTAGATTTTTACCAAGTGGGACTGTGTGGAGTGTGAGGTTAGGACAGTATTTTAGGTTGAGGGAAGAGGCTGGAGTGAAAGGTGAGTATGAGGCTGACATTTAGGAAACATCACTTAATCTTGTAATTTAGAATATATGTAAAGAGATGAGTTTAAAATCATTTCTGACTTTAAAATTTTGACCCATTAAGTTTAGTACAAACCACTAATAAGAAAATCAAATTCAAAGTTAAATAGAACAGATAAAGTCAAACATCATCATTGTAAGATAAATGCACATTGTTGAAGAATTTGAACTCTTTTATAGATAACCATGTGGCTGAATAAACTGTATCCGTGAATATAGATAAGCATTAAATTTATGTGTGGTTGGATCATTGTAAACTTTTGCAAGTGAGAGGAGGCTGCACCCATCACCTATACAACTATAAACATGAGGCGCATGTCCTGCAGATATATCTAGTGCAATGTCTGCCTAATTTGACACTGAGTCTAGTTGAAGGCAGCAAAAGAAAAAGAATCCTTTGAAAATTCCTAACTACTAGCCTACACTTACGCACTTTTGGGGAAATAATCCCATGGGTTGTGTTGTCAGAAAACCTTAAACAAAAATTATAAAGAGATCCTGTACCAACATTTTTCCTACCCATGAAATAGAGGCAAATTAACACTTTAAACCTAGTACTAAAGAAAAAAATATGCCACAGGTAAAATTCAAAAAACATGAAATCACAATCAAAGAGCACTAAATATGTGAGGGAAAAGCCACCGTGACTGAGAGTAACAATACCAAAAGCCTTCAGAACCAATCCCACAAAAACTGTGGACATAGGACAAATCAGATGCAGAATATAAAATAAGTATATTTGATATGATTAAAATAATAAAATAATATAAGAACCAGAAAATTCCAATATGTATTCAAATTCAATTAGATTTGAACAGGAACTAAACAGTACTTCTAGAAATTCAAAATTCAAAATTTAATTCAGTTTAATGGATGGATTAAGCATAAGGAAAAGAAAAGTTATTGAATTTTAATATATCTATTTATGAAAAAAATTATCCAGAATAGAGAGACTAAGAGATATAAATTAGAAGAGAAAGATGGAAAGACCTGGAAAATAGCATAATGCTATCCTATAAGGATTCATTCAGAATTCTGTGATATATATGTATATAGTAATATATATAGCTATATATATATACTTATAATTTGTGAGTTTAGCAGGCTATCTCAATATAAGATCCATACACAAGTTAATTGCTTTTCAATAAGGAAAGTAAACTTAGAATATGCAATTAAAAATGCCACTTACTATAAATATAATAAAAAGATATTGAGGCTAAAATTTATTATTGTTCTTATGGTTACCAAAGGGGAAAGGAGGGGGGAGGGATAAATTAGGAGTTTGGCAGTTTTATATATTATACTACATAGAAAATAGATAAATAAGATCTTACTGTATAGCACAAGGAACTATATTCAATATCTTATAATAACCTGTAATGGAAAAGAATCTGAAAAAAAAAATCTGAATCACTTTGCTGTACACCTGAGACTAGCACAACATTGTAAATCAACTACACTTCAAATAAAAACAAACAAAAAAACCCACAGTTCCAACAACACAAGGATTCCTCATGTTCCCTTTTATAGCAACACCTAACTTCTCCTTCCCAACCCGTAATCCCTGGCAACGACTAATTTATGCTCTCAACCTCTCTGTATTTTTTCCATTTCAAGAATGTTTTATAAATAAAATCAAACAATATATAACTTTTGGGGGTTGCTTTTTCTCACTTAGCTTAGTTCTCTAGAGATATCTAGGCTGGTGTATGAAACAGTACAACATTCCTTTTTCTGAATCTGTGTGTTGAAGGATATCTGTGTTGTTTCTAATTTTTCACTATTATAAGTGAAATTACAGTAAACATTTCTGTACAAGTTTTTGTGTGTGCATAGTTTTTATCTCTGTAATATAAATGGTTAGCAGTGAAATTTTTGGATTGTATATCACTTGAATGTTTGAAGAAACTGCCAAAATATTTTCCAGAGTAGCTGTAACATTTTGTAATCTCAAATAATGTATAAATAATCTAGTTTCTCCATACCCTCACCAGCATTTGGTATTCTACTATTTTTTTATTTTAGCCACTTTGATAGGTAAGTAGTGATTATCTCATTATGGTTTTAATTTGCACTTGCCTAGTGGCTTATGGCATTTAGCATCATTTAATTTTCTTATTTGCCATCTATATTGCTTCTTCAGTGAAATGTCTTTTCATATCTTTTGTCCATTATCTAATTGCATATTTTTCGTTCTGTTCAGTTTTTTTGGTCATTATGTATTCTAGATACCAGTTCTTTGTTGGATATGTGTTCTGAAAATATTTCTCTAACTCTGTAACTTGTCTTTTCATGCTCTTAACAGAGCCTTTTATTTAGCAAATTAAAAAAAATTGATGAAATCCAATTTATCAGTTTTTCCTTTTATAGGTCATCCTTTTGGAATCAAGTCTAAGAACTCTTTGACTAGCCGTAGATACCAATGATTTTCTCCTATGGTTTTAAATAAAAATTTTGTATATTTTACATACAAATTTTCACATTTACATTTAGGTTTGTGATTCCATTTGGAGTTAGTTTTTTTTTTTTAATCTTTATTGGTATATAATTGCTTTACAATGGTGTGTTAGTTTCTGCTTTATAACAAAGTGAATCAGCTATACATATACATATATCCCCATATCTCTTCCCTCTTGTGTCTCCCTCCTACCCTTCCTATCCCACCCCGCTAGGTGTCACAAAGCACTGAGTGGATTGCTGGGTGGTATGGTAGTTCTATTTTTAGTTCTTTAGGGAACCTCCATACTGTTCTCCATAGTGGCTGTATCAATTTACATTCCCACCAACAGTGCAAGAGGGTTCCCTTTTCTCCACACCTTCTCCATTGAGTTAGTTTTTGTATAAAATATGAAACTTAGTTGATTGTCTAGTTGTTTTATGTATTGTTGAGAGTAGGGTATTGAAGTCTCTAACTATAATTGTGGACTTTTCTATTTATCCTTTCAGTTTTATCAATTTTTGCTTCACATAATTTGCAAATCTGTTGTTCAAAATTGTCATTTCTTCTTGGTATATTGAGCCCTTTTCTATATATATATATAAAATGCCCTTCCCTGTCTCTGGTTATCTTTGTTCTGAAGTCTACTTTATCTGCTATTAATATAGTTACTCCTGCTTTTTTTGAATAATGTTTTCTTGCTATATTTTTTCCTCATTTTACTTTTAACCTGCTTATGTCATTATACTTGAAGTGGGTTTTATATAGAAATAATATAGTTGAATTATGCTCTTTAATTCATTCTTCTAATCTCTGTCTTTTCATTGGCATATTTAGACTATTTACAATTTAATGTAATTGTTGACATGCTAAGGCTTAAGTCTGCCATTTTATTCTTTGTTTTCTGCTTTCCTTTATTTGAAAATGTACTGATTGCTGACTTTTTCCTGAATGATACTTCACTGGCTACAGAATTCTAGATTGACATTTTTTTTTCTTTCAGTTTGTGAGTGCTTAAAAAATGTTGTACCACTGTCTTCTGCACTCTGTGGTTTCTGATGAGAAATCTGCTGTCATTTGAATTGTTTTTGACTTGTAGATAGGTGTCCTTTCTCATGGTTTCAAGACTTTCATTTTCAAAGCTTTGACTATTTATGTGTTCTGATATGTATTTCTTTTTTTATTCTATTTGTTCTATTTATTTCTTACACCTGCATATTAATCTAAAGTTATCTCAACATATGAATCTTAATTTAAAATACCTTAATATTAAGAACAACTGCTCATCAAAATACACTATAAAGAAAGTTACTAGGCAGAGCTGAATCTATGAAAAGACACTTGTAATGCTAATGACTGACAAAGTGTTGTAACCAGAATACATAATGTATCAAATAAAAAGGAAAATGACTCAATAAAAAATTGACAAGAAGTACAAACCGACAATTCATGAATGAAACACTAAAGTCTTATAAACAAGGGAAAAGATGCTTAGGGTTATTAATATTAATGGTGCTAATTAATAATGAAAATGTGTGATTTAACCTTGTAAGATTGTCAGCATTTAGCTTTCCTCACTATTAAGTGTTGGTGAGGATGTGAAGAAAGGAAGATCCATACATTGTAGGTAGGGATATAGTTTGTTAGCAATGCTTTGGAAAATAAATTGATATTACTTAATAAAGTTAAATACGCATGTACCCTACAACCCTAAAATTCCACTCATAGATAAATTCCCCAGAGGAACTCTTGTTCATGGTACCAGAAAGTATATACATGTTAACAGCAGAATAATAAGTAAAAATGAAAAAAGCAACTTCAGATAATCAAAATGTTTATTGACAGAACTAACAAATAAATTATTGTATATTCATATGATTGAATGCTATGACACTGAAAATGAACAAACTGCCTACAACAATGTGGATGGATCTCAAAAATGTAATGTTGATTGAAATAAAAGTAACAGAAGAGTACATACTGTATGATTCCATCTTCAAAATCAGGCAAAACTAAATGATACATTGTTTAGCACTTACAGATATTGTAAAATTATAAGGAGAAGCAAGATAATAATTTATGCAAAATTTTGAAAGGAGAATGCGATCATGAGGAAAGAAATTGGTGTTTTAATACCTTTTTTTACTTTTATCATTATTCTTTATCACTATTCTTTAAACAGTCACAATTATTAAAGGTTTAAAATAGTTAAAAAATAGAAATTTCAGTTAATATCCTGAATATCAAGTGCAGACTAATTCTTAAAACTTGAGTTTTCTTTTGTATTTTAATATTTTTGCTATTAGTTTTATTTAGATTTCTCAAAAGATCATTTTTATGTAGCCATGTGTGCATTCCTGTTAATCAAAATTTCATCCTCCTTTAGCAATCTGTCATTTCTTTTTTGACTACAACAGATGAAATATCTCTTGACTGAATCACATTAGTGGAATGATCTCTGTGTGAAAATCTAACATATTTTATATGGAGCCGTAATTCATCATTTTAAAAACAACTTTGTGACATGTGGAGTGGGACGTAAAATAAAAGCCAATTTTATCTTGGAAGATTTGAAATATATATTAGTATACTCCCTTAACTTTTAAAACATAGTTTCCTTTCCTTTTATACCAAATCATATCATAAAATCGAAATTTCACAAAGGACCAAAGCATTAATTAGAACTTGGAAGAGTGTTATGCAGAGGATATCAAATACCTAAGCATGAAAGCATGAAAAAAAGAGGGGCAATTTTTATGTTGTGTGAGCATGTATATGTATTTCTGTTTATTTGTTTGTCTGTTTGTTTTGTTGTTTTCTTGTTCATTTGTGTACGGGCTTCTCAATAAATCTGTTGCTTGGTTTAGTTGATTAGTTTATTTCTTGAATTGCCCCAAAATATTTCCTCTTGTGAATAATGTCAACAGTGAAGTAGGAGAATTGAAACTTTTACTTCCCTGTTTTTAATCAGAAAATTGTATGTTGTCACTCCGATCCTTATAAAGTCTTCAAAACCTCTCTCAATGGTAGCTGAAAATCAGTGTAAATATTAAATATGGATCCCATGATTACTTCCTTCAGGTTACAAGAAATTAGTCCACATGTAGTGTTAATAAATACTAGTACTGGGAAGAAGTAGGAGCCTTGTTTAATGTGCTTTTTCCCTCTGTGGGGAAAGGACATGTAGGTTTGAGATTTGGATCCTCATTTGCTCTTTTAAATGTACATTTTATGTTGTTGTATTGAAGTTTCTTAGACCCTGCTAAAAATCCTAACAGATATTCATGCTTACTCTATTTTTAAATAAAAATTTGCATGTTCACTAAACTTGCATTCCTGCAGAAAGAGTTTAGCTTCTAATACCTTAAAGCCTGCCTACTAATTTCTTACATTAGTTCTGACTTAAATTTAAAGTATATACATCATTTAAAGTGAAAGTTTTAAGAATCATTATCCTCCTACCAGCCTTTCAATAGTTACATTTGTAAATGTCCTTCTTTTTTCCTCAAATATTAAACTGATTTAAATAACTTTAAGTAGAATTTTTTTTACCTTCTCCCTATCCATTCAAGTATTTGATAATTGAGTGTTTTCAAACCATTCAGAAGTGCCTGTACCTCCCTAAGAGCCTTCACATCAACTCTGGCAGGATAGGGAGGTACTTGGACTTCTGCACACTTCCGGCATGGCCCTGAGTCTTGCTCCCTCACCCCAACTTTCACAGCTTCACCGGAATGACCACTGTGAGATCATCAGAACTAAAGTGATTATGTCAATTATGTCATTTACTCTGGGATACTTCAGTCATCTCAAGAAGTCAGACTCCTGGGTTACCTTCCTTTCTTAAAATCCCATCTCCTGATGGCTCTGTGTAAAAGGAGGCATCTCCCACTCCTCTCCATCCATCCGTATCCTCTTTGTCTGTATTATTTTTCTCTGTAACGTGTGTCACCCTCCACATTCCATGATTATCTTCTGACCCGACCCTCTACTGGAATGTGAGCTGCAATAGTGCAGAGATCTCTGTCTATTTTGTTCCCTGTTCTATCACCAAAGCCTAGTAGAGTCCTAGACATATTGTAGGTGCTCAACAAATATTTCTTAGATGAAGGCATAAATGAATGAATATATGACATATAGAGAGGAAATACTATGTTTCTTCAGCACCAATTTGAAATTAGATACCTTTTCTTTTCACCTATTTTAAATCAAGAAGACAATTTTCATCTTATTTTCCTTGTTAAGGTCTTCAGTGCTATTGACCCTTGATTTATGAGGTTGCTTTCTGAGGATCAATTTGTAATTTATCATTTGAAATTTTCTTTAGACAACTCTAACAACTGTAAAAAGACCAGTGGTGGAATCTGCATTGCATTAAACCATATAAATGTCCCCTACTGGTTCACAGGTGCGGGAATGAAAGTGGAAATTGGAGGGGAATTTGTCGTATATGCATAAATGAATTACCACCCCCTTGTACTCATACAATAGTTGGACTTGATGTTGAATTATGACATTTTAGAACAATAAAGAATTTCCTAATTTTGAGATAAGAAAAATAGTACAGAAAGTTTTAATAACAACCACAAGTGCTTAGGCAGATGGTAACAGATCTAGGGCTAGGATCTGTTTTCTTGACACATAGTTCTGTCTGTGGGCCACAACTGCAGGCCTATTTAAAGGGCTTAAAACAACTTGTAGGCTAAATCCTCCCCCTAGAAACTCCTCTTGATACCCAGCATGCTTTTACATGTCTCAAAATAAAGTCTTCTTGGGGCACAGACAACATTCCAAGTAGGAATTGCTTATATAGGTTATAGGTTCACAGCTCATGTTCCTCAACTAGCTTTGAACAGGCCAATAATCTTCCGTGGTTTCCTGCCAGAGCCTTCTGTTTCTGATGCTGTCCAGGATCCTGACAAGCCCTTGACTCTGGCTTTTCTTTAGTCGATTCACTTCTTTCCTCGGGTCTAGCCTGAATTTATTCTCAGCTTTGTTTTCAGTGAACAGTTTCATGAGAAGCTTGCGTTCTTACTTTTCTTATTCCTCACCCCACTTTTGAACCCACTGAGTTTCTGAAAGTTCCCAGTTTTTTGATCACTCTAGTGCTCAGATTATACTCACATTGTATAATTAAAAATACAAACCTTCTCTTCTTCTAGGCCTAGCCTTCTCCAAACCTCACATTCCAACTCCACTATGGGATCTCATCAATCAAATGTGATTTAGGAGAGAGACACTGGAAAGTCTTCTTCAGGCAGTACGTAGGGAGGCCTAGAGTGCAGAATTTCACTTTAGAGTCACTTCTGCTCAAGCACCTATTTCAAAAGAGAGGACCTTCTCATTGAATAACTGGTTCATGTTAATCTATTATTGCTTATATAATTTTTTCTTCTTTGTTTTTCTTTTATGGGCCACTGTTTGGGGAAGGAGGAGGGCAATCACAAGACACTAACACTACTATTAATGCTAAGACTGCAGGATCCCTTTTAGTGCAATAGTAAGTGCAGAATATGCCAAGAATGAGAATCAATTTTAAACAAAGCCCCAGATTCTATAATGGTGAGGGTTTGGGGTATGTATTCTGTGTCTCCTCATCTAGAAATGAAAGGTCTGAGTGAAAGGACAGTTGGTAATGTTCACAAGGGGTCAAAAATAGGTCCTGTTGGCATTGTGCACATAGCTACATCCCATAACAAGTTGCCGTGGTCCCCACAGAATGCCCAGAATTTCCTATACATGGTGTCATTCAGAATTGGATGTAATGACTCAGAATAGCCTACAGCCACCTTTAAATAACATGACATTTTTATTTTCTGTGTAAAACCAATAATTATGTCATTTTATCTAAGTATAACTCTGTAAGTTTTAGGAATTGATGTTCTTAAAGAAAAAATAGTATCTATCATAATGATAAACTAGGTACATATGCCTACTTATATTTCCCCTTCAGATTGGTAGAACAAAAATCCAACATTCCTACTGAAATAACTTTTCTCCATTGATCTGCCCCTGAAACATTTTTTACATGTACTTTCCCAGTTTCAAACATCCATGAAGTTAATATAACAGTTAAAGTAGTTCGCAAGTACTTTGGTGGTCCCAAACAGTGGGTACACTCACCTTTGTCACATATTACATAGCTATTATTATCATCTTTATTTTACTAATAGAGGAACTAAGGTTTGGTGTGTGAATTTTCTGTGTCAACTTTACTGGGACACAGGATGCCCAGATATCTGGTTAAACATTTCTGGGTGTGTTTGTGAAGGTGTTTGCAGAAGAGATTAGCATCTGAATGGGTGAACTTAGCAAAGGAGATGGGCATCATCCAATCATTGAAGGCCCCAATAGAACAAAAAAGTGGAAGACTGTTGAATTTCCTGTCTCCCTAACTGGCTGAACCAGAACATTGAATTTCTCCTGTGCTCTGTGCTCTCTGGTTCTCAGACCTTCAGACTATACTACCAGCTTTCCTGGGTCTCCAGCTTGCAGATGGCAGATTATGGGACTTCTTAGCCTCCATAATTGCATGAGCCAATATATTATAATAGAATCGCTTTTTAGATCTATCTGTCTATCTAACTATCTATTCATCCATCTAGCCTATTGGTTCTCTTTCTCTGGAGAACCTTGACTAATATAGTGTGTATATTTTGGTTACCTTCAACCCTCATGTGGAAATAGTGAGCATTGGTGAAAAAAGCATGTATGTGCATAGAATTCAGGCATCATTGTATTATTAATCTTAACCTGATGCTTAATACTTATTTCAGGTGGGAAAGATCTTGCTTATTTATTGCCAAAGGAGCTAAGAAATAATTAAGATAAATACCCCTCAGTATTCCCATGGTATTTTCATCCCAGTGTATATTTTCCATTAGAAGAACTACACGGATAAGGAATTTCACAATAAATAACTATTAGAAAATAAATACACTGTGAACACAGCCAGTGAAAGTTTCTCTAAGCTACTAGTTCTGGGGAAATGCGAAGTGTATGTCAGGCAGTTTGGTCTAATAGTGAGAGATTAAGGTAGAGAATGAGGTAGATCAAGACTCGAGTCTTGCCCTCTCACTTATTAGTTATGTGGCATTTGGGCCATTTATTTATTTTCTCCTACCCTTACTTTCCTTTCCCAAGAAATGAGACTAAATGTTCCTAATATTTAGGATCTTTTTAAGGGTATTAAATATATCTTATTTATAATCCTTAAAAACCCATAGATTATCATTACAAGTATTATTACTAAATTAGATTTTGATTTACTTTGTATATCAGTCTTGTTTATTGCCAATACACAGTTTTAAGTTGTTTATTAATTTTTCTGTGTTGCATCCCATATATTCGATACAGTTCAGTGACATTGAATAGCAGTATTAGAGGCTGAATGACAAAGCCAGTTTTATTTGATAATTAACAGATGCACCTCAAATCAACAAATCATCTTAAAGTGGTTGAATTTAAAGAAGTTGTTATTACCAAATTGCTATATTGAAATGAGCCTGAAACGTGCTATTGTATTCATTTTAAATTTCTGTATATAAGGGACATTTCATGACAAACTTGACTTGTAACTCATAGCTACAGAAATGAAGCTCAATAAATCAAGCCCTTACTTTGTGCTTAACAAGCATTAGGATAAATGCTTTACATACTTTATCTCATTTAATTCTCAAGAAAAACTTTGTGAAATAGATATAGCAAGATAAAATCTTGACGTATTTATCTTCATGCTTTCCTTGTTTCCAGAACTTCTAGCCCCTTTAAACATTGTCTAGAGAGGAATGCAATTAAAAAGAAACTACTGTTGGTCATGTTTAAAAAAATCTAATTAGACTCTTGAGAATCAAAGGACGTTGATAAAGAAGATTGAAAATAAAATCTCAGAAGGAATATACTGATGATACTCCTTTTCCCATTTCCTTCCTCAACAGATAGAAAATGAGGTAGATGAACTGTAATAGTGAGGAAAAACAAGTGTGGGTACCAGTAGAGGCTCATTTCCTCTCCGTTTCAGAACCTGAGTAAAAATCTGTTTCAGGAGAAACATTGAGTTAGTTCAAGGAAACAATGACAGATTCCAGTTGCTGATCCCAGAGGCTCCACCTTTCAAACAAGGCCAGTTCCTCAACTAGGAACATTTATAATCTTACAGGTGTTCCTTGTTGCCTGTCCCTACAAGTCTGTGCAGCATCAAAATAGCCCCACCCCAGGAGCCCTTTCCATGGTATGTCCATTACAAGGAAACCTCACCGATGCCTGCTGCTATATTTGAAAATGAGAACTGGAGTGATGGTTAACTCAAGGTTGCTTTTCTGATTGTACATATTTTCTTAATAAATTATATTTTACATTTACTCAACATGACTATAAAGATTTCTGTCTGTGCCCCATTTGCTCAACAAGAGAGGGAAAGGAAAAGAGTTTAACTTTGGAGAATAGGATGTGTTGGGAAGGGGATCTAAAGACCTGATGGTGTTGCTAAGTGGAAAAGAAGGAATCAACTCTAAGAGCCCTCCAGGGAGTGCTTGGGAGCCAATCATCTGCCTATATACCAACCTCTGCTCTTTGAGTCTGATTTGCTGTCCTCCTCATTTGCAGGCTAGGAACTTCTAGAGCCATCAGTGGATCATTTCTGTCAATGTTTCAGAACTCTGTTGTATTCAAGACTTAGTTGTCCAGTGTTCATATACACTGTGTGCCTCTTCCCGAACCAAGATTGAACTCCTTGATGTGCAGAGAGGCCGTGATGGTGTGTGGGTTAGAGAAGATTCCAACATCCTTGCTTTGGTGGTGGTGCGTAGTATGGAAATCTACCATCATTCCTCGTCATTTAGCTATTATAGTTATTCTTCTTTTAATCAACAAATAAATTGAGGGTTGGGAAGGTTAAAATCACTTGCCTATGGGCTGTGTATAAGATTCATCAGAACTGGGCTTCCCTGGTGGCGCAGTGGTTGAGAGTCTGCCTGCCGATGCAGGGCACACGGGTTCGTGCCCCGGTCTGGGAAGATCCCACATCCCGCGGAGCGGCTGGGCCCGTGAGCCATGGCCGCTGAGCCTGCGCGTCCGGAGCCTGTGCTCCGCAACGGGAGAGGCCACAACAGTGAGAGGCCTGCGTACCGCAAAATAAATAAATAAATAAATAAATAAATAAATAAATAAAGATTCATCAGAACTAAGATTTACATTTACATTTGTGGGATTTGGGAAAAAAAATACTTAAAAGAAACATTCTTAAGAAAATACAAACAACAATTTGTAAAGACTGTTTTATAAATTAATGATAATAGTGAAGAAATGGTAAAACCAAAGCTTTAGAATGTATTAAAGTAATCTATAATTTGCCCACAGGTTTCTATTGCATGATTGTGGATTAGAAGGACAATGATAGAAAGTTGTCTTTTACAGTGTGGATTTAACAGAGGCCTGCTTTATCTAACAGCTTCCTGGGCAGTCTGATAGGCCACTAGACTAATGCAATGTATCATTAGTTAGCTAAAGTGGACAGCAAACATAGAACATTATATACATGCTTACATATTATATTCCTGCTGTCAGTAAAGCTGAGGAAATAGGCCATAAAATACACTTGGATATATATGGAAAGCTTATGATAATCAACATGAAATTGAGCAATCATACTCAGTTAATACTCTTTAATATGAACCTTTGTGAAAAGATTCACAAAGCCTATGAGTATCATTGACTGCTACTGGCAGGCCTAAAAAGAAGCCACAGATGAGAGGATAAAGATAATTCTTTTTAAAGAAGAAAGAAATGGAGAGATGTTACAGCAGCAGAGGATTTAAAAAAAAAAAAAAAGGGTGAAAACTAACAAGATAGTGGTACATTCACTGTGGATGGGAAGTTTTCCAAAGACCTTAGTACCCCCCTGGATTCTAAGCCCGTATGTCTGGCCTGTACTTCTGTTCTAGAAGGGCTGGGGAGAAAAGTTGTCCAGATTCTTCTTTTCACTGTATGTGAACACAGGAATAATCTTGTGGCAGTGCAGCTGTGTATATTAAGTATCTAAGAAAGCCAAGCCAACTGTTTAAGGGTTTCATGTAAGTGTCTTCAAAACAATTAATTATTTTTGGCTATTGAGAATTGAAACTATTACATGAATTGTAGGGCAGTGTAGTAATTGAACAAATTCTTTTATTTTTCACTCTGTAACATTATTCTCTATAAAATTCAGAATGTCCTCCTAAAGGATGCTGTACATAGTTTGAACTAGCAGCCAATATATGATGCTGTTTCTCATAGAACTAGAATGCACAGGTCTGAGAATCAAGATCTAGGACCTAGAAAATTACCTGTAGAACTGTTGATTATTCTTCTTACAATTTTGGACTCTGTTAGCTTGGAGGTCACTTTTAAAACTGGCATGAGTTGGTCATCCTATCCCTAGTTAAAGAGAGGAAAAAACTATTGATATGTTGGTAGTCAGTCACTAAACAGTGAGCTCTGTTGAGAACAGAGATGATGAGATTTTAGGTTTGATTGATGAGCACCCAGAATTGCACCTTACACATAGTAGTTGTTCAATAAATATGTATTAAATGAATGAATCCTACTCTAAACGTAACTTTGTTCTGTTCATAATTTAAATCATCCTCAGATGATCTAGAGGTAATATTTAGCTTTCAATTCCGAGGTGCTTATCTTGCTTTGCATCTGTTATGCGGTTTCACAGCCTAACTAATGTGCCATTACATCGAATCACAGTGTCACCAATATGATTGCCCACTCAACTCTGTTTGTGTTAATATCTGGGAGCTGGTTTAGAAGCTGAATCTGCCATATGACATGCATATGACGTGCATATGTTCAGTGCCTTATTTTATCATATCCTATAAAAATATACATTGAGAAAATTCTTGCTGACTAAATATTAGTATCAAGTAGTCTCCTTTGAAATAAATTAGTTACAGTGATAAACATGACAACAAAAATATACATAGAGAAAACTGAAAAATATTTTTGTGAGAGAGATTGAATAGTTGCTACATTTCAAGTTTACCTCCTTCCAGCAGCTGTCATCATGGAGGGGAAGATGAGAATTTCAATAAATCATTTTTAATATGTATTAAATTTTATATTTCTAGCCTATAATATACACTTGAGAGTACTTTGGGAATTTCCAAGAATTCTTTCAATTCATCGTTTAGTGCAATAAAAAATACTTTATTAAGTGGTAGCTTATTTTATATACTCAAATTATCAGATATTTTATTACTGGTAATGTTTTTAGAAGCAAACTCTAATTCTCAGTAAAAATTTCATTGTCATTCCAAACGATGTAAACACCTTGGACTTCCCAGGTGGTCCAATGGTTAAGACTCTGTGCTTCCAATGCAGGGGGCGCAGGTTCGATCCCTGGTCAGGGAATTAAGATCCCATATGCCGTACAGCCAAAAAATGAAAACCAAAAAAAATACCCAAATGATGTAAACGCCTTAATTATTTTAAGATGCATGTATTAATCTATAGACTTTCTTTGAATTTTGAACAAAATATTTAAGGTTGCTTGGGGGCAATATTTAAAATTAAGATGTATTTTATTTTAAAACAGAGCTTATGGATGAAATACTTTTAATATTTCCCTATAGCTGAGGAAATTTAGTGTTGTGTAAATAGATACTCTTATTATTTTTATGCATTTTAATAAATGTTTTAATTGTACTTGTGCCCTAAGAAAGTATCATAGAGCATACACTTGGAAGGAAAAAAGAAAACTAAATAAATAAAATTACAGAAACATTTCTAGTAACATTATTATATTACAGAAATTTTCCATTAATGTGCTTTTAATAGGCACTTGGTTTAAAGAACAATGGTAGTATGTTTGGTCTAATAAGACATAATTATTTCAGTAGAGGGGAACAAAATCCGTATTACAGCAAATGTAGGGAGTAAGGGTGGTAAAGGAGAGAACAGAAGCAGAATGAGGCTGCAAAGTTGAATGGGGTCCACTTGTATGAGCAGATGAGGATGCTGACCCAGACCAGAGGGAACAAATAGGGACTGAACCAGAATATGAGTGGGGATGAGAGCAGGATTGCCTCAGGGCATCCATCCTCTCATTTTGTTATCTCAAATTGTCACTTGGTTCTTTTATATCCCATTTGCCTTCTACTTTACTCTATAGCCTTCCTGCTAACTTTGATAATTTTCTGTGTGTACACTTAAGTTCATTAATTCATTCAACACAAATGTACTGAGCATGTATGACACGTCAGACATTAAGCCAGGTTCTAGAGGTACAAATACAGAAAAGAAATATTCTCTTCCCTCAGGAAATTACAATACAAAGGAGAATGCATGCATAAATAGATCATACTGTAATGTTAACATTGCCATAATGGTAAATGACTAATTAAAACAGAAGCTAATCCTTAGTGAGCACATACTATATGCTTGCTGCTATGCTAATTATGCACATTATTTCTTGTTTAACTTTCACAGGAATGAGGAAACTTATACTTTTATCATCCCTACTACACAGTTAAAAACAAAGACCTGGTGATAGAAAAAAACAAAACTGACCTCACCAAGGAATTGAAACAGTGTGATATTTATCAAGGTGTGGTTACACTCAATCATCATTTAAATTACCACAAGTTCTATTTTTTTTTTACATCTTTATTGGAGTATAATTGCTTTACAATGGTGTGTTAGTTTCTGCTTTACAAGAAAATGAATCAGTTATATATATACATATGTTCCCATATGTCTTCCCTCTTGCGTCTCCCTCCCTCCCACCCTATCTATCCCACCCCTCCAGGCAGTCACAAAATACCGAGCTAATCTCCCTGTGCTATGCGGCTGCTTCCCATTAGCTATCCACCTTACGCTGGTAGTGTATATATGTCCATGCCTCTCTCTCGCTTTGTCACAGCTTACCCTTCCCCTTCCCCATATCCTCAAGTCCATTCTCCAGTAGGTCTGTGTCTTTATTCCTGTCTTACCCTTAGGTTCTTCATGACATTTTTTTTTCTTAAATTCCATATATATGTGTTAGCATATGGTATTTGTCTTTCTCTTTCTGACTTACTTCACTCTGTATGACAGACTCTAGGTCTATCCACCTCATTACAAATAGCTCAATTTCGTTTATTTTTATGGCTGAGTAATATTCCATTGTATATATGTGCCACATCTTCTTTATCCATTCATCCAATGATGGACACTTAGGTTGTTTCCATCTCTGAGCTATTGTAAATAGAACTGCAATAAACATTTTGGTACGTGACTCTTTTTGAATTATGGTTTTCTCAGGGTATATTTCCTGATATAACTTAATTCTTTTAGCAGCTATATGAGGTAGTTATTATCATTTCTGTTTTACAGATGAGGACATTAAGGTACAGATCACACAGCTACGAACTTCTGTAGCAAAATAAATCATCAACAAAGTCTATAGACTAACAGTATCTTTTGGGGAAATAGCTCACAAAACAAAGGACAGAGAGAGGGTTACTATCTGTGTAATACAAAGAGTTTGTACAAATTGTGAAACAAAAATGGTGATGGGAAGCAAGTAGCATAATAGGACAGAAAGGACATAACTAGGTACTATATAGAATAACACATCCAAATGGTCAGCAAATATAAACAGAGACACTCTAATGTACTGGTAATTAGGGATTTCCCAGTTAAAGCAACCCTGAGATATCAATTATACCTATCCAAGCACTAAATGTAAATAATACTCCTAACACCAGTTGCTTTTACTTGTTATTGTTTCAAAGATTTATTCCCGCAGAGTTCAATTTTCTAGAAGTCAGACATCATATTTATTTACCATTAATAAATTTCTACATAGAGATATAAATGGACAAAATATTTCAATAGAAAATCATTGGGTAAGCATATCTAGTGTATGTTTACATAGATTTGAGTACACGCCTGACAAATCAGTGTAGATAGTCACTCTACAGCTATTTATAGCTTCTATTCTTGGTGAGCATGTAACTCTGCTAGGTGTTACCCAGGCACTTTGTAGACACTTCTTCATTTAATCTTCCCTAATAAACTTTTTAAGGTAGGGACTGTTTTAGGTCCTATTTTACCTATGAGAAATATGAAGTTGAGAAAGATTGGGAACTTGCCCCATGTGTCACACAGCTAAGTGGCAGTCTCAGGATTTGAACCCTCCTCCACCTGACTCCTGGATACCAAGTTATACTTTTTGCATTAAACAAACTTCCATAAGCAGAATATATTTCTTTTTTAAACACTGTACACCTATACAAATCTATTTTTTTCTGTTACCAGTAAAGTTTTCGTCATATTTTTGCTGTCAAAAAATATTTGCCAATCCTGAGTTAAAAGCATCATCGCTGTCTGAAATAGACATTTCTACAGTGTGTTGATGAATCTTAACTCTAAAGAGAGATTTCTCAAGGATGTCTATTATCTGACTATATGAAAATATATTTCTTCCAAATAGAAATCAGAGAATCAATAATAAAACTAGATTTCATGTCCTTAGGAAGATTTCAAGACTATAAACAGAAAGTAAACAGGATAAAATGACTGGCAATTTCTATTTTTAGTAAAACCAGAGTACATTGTTAAGGTCCCTAGCACTGACAAAATTTTGAGATTAACTAGATAAAAGCCAGAAAGAATGTTTTAATTATGTAGTACATTTGGTTTACCAGAATAAAGTATCTTGGGTGATCACTGCAGTTTTGAAAAACCTGAATTTCCAAACAACTGAAAAGGGAACATTTTAATTTGGGCTGGATCATGGATGCAAATAAGTTTCCTTAGGTTAATGGAAAAAAATAACAGCAAAGGGAATGAAGTGCGACAGGGCAGAGGCGAACAGGAGAGCTGCGCTGGAAGCAGTCTGTGCAGATGAAGAATGCCACAGTGGCGAAATAGTCAACAAGCAATTATTTAAGAAGGACATGTTTACTAGTTGCTTTTAAAATGCAGATCCGCTGCCCCAGTGCCCTGCATGATTCTGTGTTGCTGCTGCCTGGTAGCTCCCAGTCCCATCCTGTCCTGCTCACTCCTGGGGGTTTCCAGAGCCCAGACCCCACCAGGGCCTGTGTCTGCAGGACCCCTCTGCACTCCGCGTGTGTTGGCAAACACAGTTAATAAAGCAATGTTTTCTTTGGAAAAAATAAATAGAAGTAAATAAAAGGCAGATCAAGTAATTTCAAGATGTCTCCAATAAAAGTTAAACGCAATAAAATACATTTTAATTTTCAAAATCCAATGTTTAAAATAAATGCAAAAGTCACAAAGAAGAGCTCCAGGCTAAGTGTGAAAGTTACAGCTGTAGAAATTAATTTACATGAAAGAACCGTCATGCCTCCTTTCGAAATGGCTTGCTACTGGAAAACACAGTGCAGCCCAAATAGTCATAAAGGAATTCAAGAATTCAAGCAGTAGGCACTGACAGCTGCAGTCATTTATTTTTCAAACTCCTGGTCATGTATGGCATGCCTACTAGATATGAAGTAGGATGGTAAAAGGAAAAAAAAAAAAGTTGATGAAAGAAACAGCCAGAAGGTCTTTAACACCATTTCACAAACCTACTGTTCAGATGTTCTTGAATTTTAAATCAGAATCATATCAATGGAAATTAATTTCATGTCATTAAATTCCCCAAATAAATATTCCCTTTGGTGTAGCCACATCACCTAATGAAACTCGTACAAAGAGAATTTTAAAGTTTTAATTAATTATAGAAAAGAAAGGACTATTAAAAAAAAAGGGGCTCTAATTTCATGGTACATTTGCAGAAACACTCTAATGTTAAATCGTGCTAGCATAGGGCCCAGTTCTTTAATTCCACTTAAAAGTTATTAACTAAGACTCTACTATGTTTTAGGGTTACGGTGGACACCTA
Organism: Grampus griseus; assembly: GCF_964374135.1. Classification (NCBI taxonomy): domain Eukaryota; kingdom Metazoa; phylum Chordata; class Mammalia; order Artiodactyla; family Delphinidae; genus Grampus; species Grampus griseus. Next base: position 38,812,509 of record NC_139003.1, read on the forward strand.
AGTTGAGTAAACTGTAGTCCAAACTCTCAGATTGCTTGTTTTTGCCTTCATTCTTTTAATTTGCTATAACAGGACATTATATTAAAGGAATTGGTTCCTCAGCTGAAGTCCTGATGGCCACACACTTCTTTACAGGAGAGCTTAAGGGTAGGCAGGTTAACCTGGGGAGTCCTGGACCACCATGTAAAATGGGCTTTTTACGTACAGTCACAACTCTGTACCTCAGCAGCATCTTTAAAAAATTCTGATATGTTATTTTTATTCTTCTTAGGCTCATTTGGTACTAGATTCAGTTCTATTTTTTATTAATTTTTCCTGACTCTTAAAAGCTCTGGAAACATTGACACAACGTATACATAAACATATGTGGATATACATTCACACATATATGTATATACACATACACACATATATAATTTTTAGACATGTGTCTATATGTTTAAAGAGTTTCAATATTTGATAGTTATTTTTCCTGGTATTTTGCTATCCTTAAATCCTCGATTTCAGTTAATCTTCACCTGTTCTGAAATTTCAAATGATATAGTCAGCAGAGTATCTATGTGGTAGATATTCTAAGACTGTGCATATATAAGAATGATTTTTGTCTTCACTCATGAGTAAGTGCTGGCTGAATATAGTGCGTTAAAAATTTTAAAAGCTTATCTCTGCTTACTGTGTTTCCTGTTATTTCTTGTCTTCATTGCTAAGTCATTTAAATACAAATGATCTCTACCCCTTCTCCCTTTCCTTGTTGCCCCAAATCTGTTTTGTCTTTTACCCCTCCATGGAGCCTGCAATGTTGGTCATCACAAATGATCTTATTAGTAAATCCCCTTCCTTTTATTCAGGAATCATTATCCATATGTATCTATGGTTCTGATCTCCCATTCTGTATCTTCATCATTTTTCATTGTTGTGTCCCTTTGGATGATCCATTATGACCCAAAACTCAACTTTTGTAATGTAGATGTTCTTACCTCTCAAAACAAACATTTTCTTTATTAATAATAGAAGCACTTTTCAGTCACCCATGATTAAAACCTGAATTATTCTGTTTTATCCCCACCATGCTAAATCCTTTACCAAAACTTGCCAATTCTTCAAAAAACATCTGTTGAGGGCTTCCCTGGTGGCGCAGTGGTTGAGAGTCCGCCTGCCGATGCAGGGGACGCGGGTTCGTGTCCCGGTCCGGGAAGATCCCACATGCTGTGGAGCGGCTGGGCCCAGTGAGCCATGGCCGCTGACCCTGAGCGTCCGGAGCCTGTGCTCCGCAACGGGAGAGGCCACAACAGTGAGAGGCCCATGTACCGCAAAAAAAAAAAAAAAAAACAAAAAACATCTGTTGAAAGTATTCGGTCCTTCCTTTCCATTTCTTCCACTTAATAATGACATATAGTTTAGGTTCTAATCACATCAGGTACAGAGTTTGAAATAGTCCCTGAACCTTTTTTTTTTTTTTAATTTCTAGTTTCTGTTTTCCTAATACTAATTCTTCTATGACTGATCTTCATAAAATTTTCTCCAGAATAATTTATTTTGGAAAAAACATGTCATGGTTTCTCATTTCATATAAAATAATGCAACCAAAGATTCCTGAACTAGGAACACAAAACTCTCCAGAATCTGAATTTAATTTGCATTCCAAGTGAATCTTTCAATTCTTCCCTTTTTTCTGACAAGTCCAGTCTATTCTTGTCACTTCAAAATGTTTTGGACACACTATATATATATATATATATATATATATTTTTTTTTTTACCATTTTTATTTTTAATTTTTTAATTTTTAATTTTTAAATTTTTTACCATCTTTATTAGAGTATAATTGCTTTACAATGGTGTGTCAGTTTCTGCTTTATAACAAAGTGAATCAGTTATACATATACATATGTCCCCATATCTCTTCCCTCTTGCATCTCCCTCCCTCCCACCCTCCCTATCCCACCCCTCTAGGTGGTCACAAAGCACCAAGCTGATCTCCCTGTGGACAGACTATATTTTAACCCATTTGTTTTCCAGATCTAGTGAAGTTCTGATTGTATTTGAAGTCTATTCACTTTTAAGGCATAATCTAATTCCGATATTGTTTGTTAAGCTTATCCTAACCATTTCATTCCATGGTGAAATATGCATAATCTGACATACTATTGCACTAGTGACTAATCCACTTATTTGATCCTTAAAATGTTTTTTTATGTTTGTGATTTTAGTGTCATACATGTATATGTATTAACACATTGGTCATATATACATTGCACGTATTATATTGTTTATATATAATTTATATATAAAATAACTTCACAAATCAGTTTAAGCTCCTTGAAGAAAGTACTGTATTTCAAATTTCTGCATAGCTCTCCTGTTCATTAGAATAGCGTTGCATACAGTTGATGTTCGATGTATTACTATTAATGAATAAATGCTTTAAAATGTATAAAAATGAAACTAGACCATTAGATGGTATAGTTGATAAAACTGAAAGAAAAATGATTTACTGAATGGCTCTTTAGATAATGCAAGAACATATAAGAAAAAAAATTACCTTGAATTCATATCAATATAAATTCTAATCTTATAGAAAATAGTTCTATAGCAGAAAGTTTAGTTGTTGGTGTTTTATATTGACTAATTCTAGAGGGAGGAAAAGTTCCTGACTTCCTTCATGTGTGTTTGAAAAAAAAATTAAGGTGATTTTTTTCATGCATTGATTCTAGCTATAAAAAAACTGACTTAAATATGGTGCTGATGATTCTTGTTATCATTGTCAGCACAAGTGCTTAGAGTGACCTCTTTGATAATCTCAAAAAGACAATTGCCATTATTGCTTGAACTCCTGTCTCCAGAGTAATTTAGAAACTCTAATGTACATACACATACCTATAATGTGCATTTAGTTCAAAAATTTAGAATTGGAAAGAACCACACAGCTCATGTAGCCCAATATATATAACACTGAGGGATATAAATACACTCCCTTCAGTGGAAAATTGAATTCTATTTGCTTATTGGGTTATGTTTTAACAAAACATTTTGAGGCTTGAGTGGATTTGCTGGGAGTACATCTGTCAAATCATCAGTGAATAAAGAGAGTATGCATTTTAATTTCACTTTTCTAGTTGCGTCTGTGCACACTGATACCTATAGAAATAAGGTGATCCATATTTTTAAGACTTCTCACTTCATGGCATAAGGTATAATGTAGAGTACTCCCATTAATTATGTCCTATTAAAGCAAGATTCTCAAAAGAGTGTTGCATCTAGTTTTGTCCACTTTTGCCCCTATATGGAAGGCTTTTTTGTTTTTTCTTTGAATTTTATTTTATTTATTTTTTATACAGCAAGTTCTTATAAGTTATCTATTTTATACATATTAGTGTATATATATCAATCCCAATCTCCCAATTTATCCCACCACCAACCCCCACTCTGCTACTTCCCCCCTTGGTGTCCATACATTTGTTCTCTACATCTGTGTCTCTATTTCTGCCCTGCAAACCTGTTCATCTGTACCATTTTTCTAGGTTCTACATATATGCGTTAATATATGATACTTGTTTTTCTCTTTCTGACTTCACTCTGTATGACAGTCTCTAGATCCATCAACATCTCTACAAATGACCCAATTTTGTTTCTTTTTAAGGCTAAGTAATATTCCATTGTATATATGTACCACATCTTCTTTATCCATTCGTCTGTTGATGGGCATTTAGGTTGCTTCCATGTCCTGGCTATTGTATATAGTGCTGCAATGAACATTGGGTTGCATGTGTCTTGTTTAATTATGGTTTTCTCTGGGTATACGCCCAGTAGTGGGATTGCTGGGTCATAGGGTAATTCTATTTTTAGTTTTTTAAGGAGCCTCCATACTGTTCTCCGTAGTGGCTGTATCAATTTACATTCCCACCAACAGTGCTAGAGGGTTCCCTTTTCTCCACACCCTCTCCAGCATTTGTTGTTTGTAGCTTTTCTGAGGAGGGCTTTTTAAATTGAGAATTGTAACTAAAGAGCGAAACAAAATTTTGATAACAAGAACCAAATTTTATATATATAAAAGCTACATATATATGTAGTGGGAGAGATAAACTTCTAATGCCTCCACACTAATGAACTTTTGAAATGTTTGAAAGACCTAGTCTTTATTCTAATCTAGTTCATATTTCTCTTTTGTTTCTGTGGGGACAAGGGCATACCATGGTATATTCTGGCATTCTCTCTCTCTTCCTGTTTCTTTGTTTCTTTCTCTCTCACACACATAGCATACACAAACACACATAAAATAACTTTGTTTTTTGCAGACAATTCTTGTTTTTTGTTTATGCACTTGCTCAGTGTTCATTCTGAGTTCTGAAATTTTGTCAAGTTTTTGCACGTAGTGCTTCCTTACTTCCTTACTTCTGGCTCTCTGCTTGGCTTACTATTACTCTAGGATGATTCTTCTCTATATTTAGGAGAAGCTAAGAGTTTTGGCTTTCTCTCATCTTAGAGCTCTGTGTTATGGTCTATAGACTGCATTATGCATTCTCTAATCTGTCTTGAATCTTTGGTGAAGCAAGCTAACCTCCTGATTAAGAAGTTCAAAGTTAAAAAACTGATCTTCTCTTTTACTCCCATCTCACTGGCAGAATATTGTCTCTGTAGCTCTGCAGGATGTCATTAAGCGTCTTGTTTGTTTATAGCCTTATGCTGTTAGACATACAATTCAACCATTGTGTTCCTAATGTCATGAAGGCTACAGATGAGGACAATTGTTAAACAATAGTCCTTTAAACTCTCTAGGGTTTAAAGGACTTTATAAAGACCTGGTTCTTTCAAGAGGGAGTTAGATTCTTATGGGTCTGAAAACATGATTTTTATAGCCATCAGGTTATGATCATAGGTTGAATATATAGATATAGTCAAACCAAATACAGACAAGCAGTCTGTGTTTCAGGACCCTCAATGAAAAGTCTAATGTGGGAAAAAGGGACAGAACAAGGTGTCAAAACGGTGCTATGTTGAAATGGTGAAAGCTCATCTGACAGGCCACTTTCATTGTACACAGGTGATAAAAGGCTTTGTTTGAATATGAATCAACTGATACTTGGCCTCTCTCAGTTACTGCTGACCAGCAGGGGAGTTTCTCCAAGCTGTGGGTTTAGGCAGTAGCTCTGTCTGGTAGCTCCATCCTCAGGTGGCCTCTGGTGGAGATACTAGTGATTGTATTTGTCAATATGAAAAGACTGAGCCGTACATTTTTCAAATCTGAATCAGTTTGCTGTACACCTGAAACTAACACAACATTGTTAATCAACTATACTCCAATATAAAATTTTTTTAAAAAGATTAAGAAAAAGATTGAGCCGTACATAGTGATGAGACTAAGAACCACATATGCCATAACCCACAGCCAAGTGCACAGAAACCCTTGATGTTCCAGGCATCAGAGATATAAAGGTCAATGACATCAGGCCTTGGTCCCAGAGGACCTTGGCGTTTACTGGGGAAGAATGATATGGAATAGGAAAATTAAAAGCAAGGTGCTAAATGCTACCACCTAGATATGAACGAAGTGCCAAAAGAAAACAGAAGATAAAACCACCGTCTTTGCCTGACTGTAATGAGGTTGTGAAATTATTTTCTGACTAGAGGTGGGAAACCCAGTCACTTTATGCAAAATCAGCTATTTACAATTGTGGGTGTAAGAAAGGTTGTTAGTGACTGTACACAAAGCTTTTTGAGGGACTCTTCGTGAAGCTTGTGCCCTGAGCGTGTTGGAAGTACGTGCTGATGGATGATCCAGGTAGAAGCTACAAAAGGGGTTCCTACTGTGTGAATTGAATAAACTGTGTCAAAACAGGTTGTGTAAGAACAGGAGCCAGCTGAGGATATAGTCTTTGTAAAGTATTTTTACATATGATATCAGGTCTGTATTTCTCTATACCATTTATCCTCTATCAATTTTAATTTTCACTCACTTGCAGGTTAAAAGCCTGTAATTTTCACTTTGTTCTGCGGGACTCATTTCTTTATAAAATATGAGCTGCTTCTTAGCAGCAATAGTCATGGGGAACCAAGAGAATGGATGTTAAAACAGTGGAATTGGAGGTCAAGAAGGAGGGCATGTTGGAAAAGAAAAAAAAAAAGACTTTATCCTTTGCACTCTCTCAAGGGTAAAAATGAAGGTATTTCATTAATATGTACTTAGGTAATTTTACATTCTTATAGTGCAAATTTAAATTTGGATTTAAAAAAATTACCTACATCACAAGATTTTGCATCATCTAAAAGAATATTTTAATTGGTCCATCTGGCATCGAAATAATACTCTACTTATTATAAAGCAGGTGTTAGATGCCTCTGAATATTCCATCCTTAATTAAAGCTTAAAGAAAGTAAAATTACATTTTCTATTTTAAAACTTAAAAATCTAAAGTTACTAGACATGAAAAACAAAACATATATAATCATATGATTTTGCAGATTAGATAACTAATGACTGGCTCTTGAAAGTTAATTCTTGACATACTTTTGTTTCAAATTTGAGACATGTAGTAGATAAGAATTAGTATTTGGAGACTGTTTATATTCAAACTTTGTTTATTTATCCCAACTGTGAAAGTCAAGTATACTCTTTAGTATCATATAGTTCAGCAAACACTTACTTTTTTTTTTGTGGTACACGGGCCTCTCACCGCTGCGTCCTCTCCTGTTGCTGAGCACAGGCTCCGGACGCGCAGGCCCAGCGGCCATGGCTCACGGGCCTAGCCGCTCCGCGGCCTGTGGGAACTTCCCGGACCAGGGCACAAACCCGTGTCCCCTGCATCGGCAGGCGGACTCTCAACCACTGCGCCACCAGGGAAGCCCAAACACTTACTTTTGAAATGGGATTTCACCATAGATTTGACGGTAGTTGTAGAAACTTTTTCAAAGAAAAATAATTTATCATTTGATGCCTCAGAGCCAAAATGCACTAAATATGTGTAGCCTGTATTAATAAATAGGTGTTTTTTAAAGATTATCTTGGATTCATTTAAGCTCAGATTCTGTCAGTAGTTTGCCAGGATTTTGAAATAATTTAGTGATCATTTGGAGATCATTTACTATCCCTATGAAAATAAAAATTAAGTTTGTTTGAATCTTCCTTAAAATCTGTATGGAGGGCTTCCCTGGTGGCACAGTGGTTGAGAGTCCGCCTGACGATGCAGGGGACACGGGTTCGTGCCCCGGTCCGGGAGGATCCCACATGCCGCGGAACGGCTGGGCCCATGAGCCATGGCCACTGGGCCCGCGCGTCCGGAGCCTGTGCTCCGCAACGGGAGAGGCCACAACGGTGAGAGGCCCGCGTACCGCAAAAAAAAAAAAAAAAAAATCTGTATGGAGAAGATCATAAAGATTGAGAAAGATGATAGTACTGTTATTTGAGGTATACAACAGGTTAAACAGCAATACATAAAGAGCGTCTGTGAAGCACATCTAGGAAGATTGAAACCACTAGTGGAAAGCTCTAGTTATTTTTGTCCAACTCTATTCAAAACATCTATTAACGTTTAGCTAAATAAATAGAAAAGAAATTAAACAAGGACCCAGTTCCTATGTTGAAGAACAGTGTAAGCACCCCAGCTCTACTTGTATGCATGAATTCTCTCTATGAATAGGCTCTGCAAATGACAACAAGCATCAAAATAAAGGAGACATTCAGCAAAATTTATGCAAGGAAATAGGCACATTCAATTACACTGAGATGGTATCTATTCTTTAGAATCTTATAACTCTAAAAAGGAACTGGAAGCTTACATCAGTGTATTTGGATGCCAGGAGAGAAATTTAAAAAATCATTGCCCTGAGAAATAAAATAAACTGTGTATCAAATTTGTATATAATATTAAAATGCCATTGTTAATTGAGATAGATGATAAGATTCAAAATAATTTCAATAAGCCTTCAAAATTTAATAGACATGATTATACATTCTAAATAATGACAGCAAAAATACAGAATTAGGAAAGAAGTGGTTCAAAAAGCTTTTATGAGCAATATCTGGAAAGGTTTAGGTCAGTTTGATTAGTTCATAAGAATTAAACCAATATTTGTTGATAAGTAAAGCACTGTGCTAAGTGCCTTAAGAAATACAAAGAGGAGAATGCACTGATCCTGTCTTGAAGGGATATACCTATGTGTGAATGGATTATATGCAGGGATATTCATAAGTAAAATACATAGCACCTGTCTTGTAATTGATTGAACTAAAGTTAAAAGAAAAAATGAATAGAGGCACATGACAAAATTAATTCTACTTTGGGAGAATTTTCCATAGAAAGTTAGCTCTGAGATGGAACTTAAAGGAAAAAAACAGTATTTGAAAAACTATTCAAAAACTATGAAAGAATGCTCCAAGCCAGCTCTGTCTAGCAGAACTTTCTGTGATCATAGAAATGTTATATATCTATACTGTCTGTTGTGGTAGCCACCAGCTACATATGGCTATTGAGAACTTGATGTTTTTTAACTGAAATTTTAAATTTATGTAATTTTTATTAATTTAGATTTAACGGCTCTCATATTGAACAATACAAGTTGTGGCAGAGAAACCAGCTTGAGCAGAAGCACTGAAGATTGACAGCACGTAGGGGCTTTGTTTGGAGGCAGCCACTTCCCGGGACTGACTGGAGTAAAGTTGGGTGATAAAAGTGAAAGGTAAGATTGAAAAGAAAACATCCAGGTAAGATTTTGGATGATTTTGCCTATTAGACCATTACAGAAAAGACACTGAAAATTTATGAGCAGGTTTGAGTCAAGTCCAGCTCTAGGTTTTAGTAAGAAGACTGGTGACAGTGTGAGTCAGAACCAAAGAGATCAGAAAAGTGGTTACTGTGAAAGTTCAGGCAAGTGAAAGTAAGATATTCAGACAAAAGAAGAGAAAATTTTAGGAAAAGGATAATTCGGAGATACACTTATCATACTGTATTAGTTTGGTTTCCCCAAATTAAGGAGGAAACATGAGTAAAAATTACAAATGCAAGTGGCCATTTTAGAGAGTTGCTGGAGAAGGGGGAAAGTGATCAGGGAAAGGATGGCAGCCAATACTGAGTGTGTGACTAGGCCAGCTATCTAAGTGGGTGACTGGAGTTTGTTCCCACGGGGAAACTCTGGGGGATGGTATAGAATGCATGCCTCAAAATTATTCCAGCAAAAGAGCAAGGACACTAAGACATTTACATATACACTGTTCCCATCAATCGCTGGTTGAGGGCTGTTTCCAGGGGATGTTAATTCCCCAGGACGTGTGGCCTGCAGTATGCTTGGATAGAATAGTCCTCCATAGTTTCAGGGAAAAAGCCCTCAGGAGAAGAGATGCAGATAATGGGATTTGGAAGCCCTCTGGAACATACTGAAATGGCTGCATTTAAACAATTTAGTCAGCAATCTGACAGTGTCTCCTACACGTATGGAGTATCATGCTGGGTATGCCACACATCTTATAAAGTGATGTTGAAATATCTGTAGACATACTAACAGCTTTACTTCTTTTTTTTTTTAACGTCTTTATTTTTTTTTTAACGTCTTTTTTTTTAACGTCTTTATTTAACGTCTTTTTTTTTTAACGTCTTCTATCCACTATCCAATTTTATAATTGCTTTACAATGGTGTGTTACTTTCTGCTTTATAACAAGGATAGCTAGTGGGAAACAGCTTTACTTCTTAAATATGAAGGTAGATAGTATTCAAGTAAAAAACCAAGAACAATTAAAAATACATTCATATTGGAAACCAAATATGTTTATAGAGTACTAATATATTAATTTAGTCAGAAGAATGTAGATTAGATTATAGACCATTCACAGTGGAAGCAAACTATGCTGTTTTTGGAGCTAGTGGTTGTCAGAAAGTTTTCTGTGGCTCTTTGATGTCCTACCAAGGCTTCATAGTGTGCACCATTTTTGATGAATATGTGAAGCTTACTGTTGCTAAAGTTGAGTATATATTCTGTTATATGACAATATCTGATGAGCTAAAACGTGAGCGATGAGGCATAGAAGCCAGATACTTGAAAATGTGTTTATTAGAACGTATGATCTCTCTGCCCCATGAGCATAGGCTGTAATTTGGTCAGTGAAATAAAGATTTTAACTTAAACTCTGTCACAGTGAAAGATAATCAAGCTTAATAAATAGGCAACTGGAGATGCTTTTATAGACACCAGGAGTTATTGTTGTACTGTAGTAAGGACAGTATTTTAGTTATTCCTGACATTTTTGTGTGGTTTTAATCCCTTTATTGCTTTAAGTTTGTCACCAGAACTATAATATACTAAAGTGCACTGATAAACAAAAACAAAAACAGTTTGAGAAATACAGGCTACGGTGGGGAATGTGTGTGTGTGTTGTGCTGATATATCAAGTTGTAAATTTTTTTATGAATATGAAGAATTTAAAATATATTTTATTGTTGTTGAGTATATGGTAAGTAAAGCAGAATTATTTTTTAAAATTTTGTTACTATTGATTTTTCCAACAGACACAGAAATGTTATTAAGGTATATTCATTACAAATTAGTTGTAGAATGATGGCCAGTAGCAGGCTTAGACTATCAAAAGTACACACTTAATAACCAGAACATACCTCTTGCAAGCAGTATATTTTCTAGTGACTCAAAGAAGTTATTTTGCTAAAAGTTAGACGATAAATGGGTGTTTTATTATAATTCATGAGTCATGATTCATAATTACTTATCAATACTGCTTTAACATATATGTTTCCAAGCTAAAATAATTGAGGCAATTCAGGGATAGAATTCTGCCCTTAGTCACCCATTCTTCTCTGTGTTATATCAAGGACTAAGTAATATTTGGAAAAAAAAATTATATGGTGCTGTGAGAGAGTTGTATCAACTCTCTGTGAAAGTGGATAGTCTTCTATTGATACTAGGTGTTTCATTTTTCTATATAAATTTCTTCACAATTCATTGACTATTAACGCACGTTTCTGCCTTTAACATGGAACATTGAAAAAGTGCACTTCAAAAAATATCATCTCGGGCTTCCCTGGTGGCGCAGTGATTGAGAGTCTCCCTGCCGATGCAGGGGACACGGGCTCGTGCCCCGGTCCGGGAAGATCCCACATGCCGCGGAGCGGCTGGGCCCGTGAGCATGGCCGCTGAGCCTGAGCATCTGGAGCCTGTGCTCCGCAACGGGAGAGGCCGCAACAGTGAGAGGCCCGCGTACCGCAAAAAAAGAAAAAAAAAAAAATCATCTCAAACTTACTACATATCAATGACCACTAAAAGTTTAATCGGTTTAAATACTATGTATGAGAGGTTGTTTCAAGGATGAGTACTTCTCCATGTTGTCTAAATGTCAGTCATTTGTTTACACATTCACATTTTTGCCATATCCAACTACCACTCATGCCTAATATACTTATTCAGAATGGCTCAGTTTATTTATATGAATGTATTTTAAAAGGGAATTTATGTCACCACTGAAAATGGATCATGGAATTAATTTACTAGATAAAAAGTAACATAAAAATGAACATGATAAATATAAAACACTGTTACTTTATTTAAAATAAATGTAGGACTTCCCTGGTGGCAGAGTAGTTAAGAATCCACCTGCCAATGCAGGGGACACAGGTTCAAGCCCTGGTCTGGGAAGATCCCACATGCCATGGAGCAACTAAGCCCGTGCACCACAACTACTGAGCCTGCACTCTAGAGCCCGCGAGCCACAAATACTGAGCCCGTGTGCCACAACTACGGAAGCCTGCATGCCTAGAGCCCATGCTCCGCAACAAGAGAAGCCACTGCAATGAGAAGCCTGCACACCGCAATGAAGAGTAGCCCCCGCTCACCGCAACTAGAGAAAGCCCGTGTGCAGCAACGAAGACCCAACGCAGCCAAAAATAAGTAAATAAATAATAATAAATAAATGTAAAAATAAATTTCATAGGAATAAAAAATATACTCAAGCTATAAAATTAAGTACCTGAAAATATGTACCTCACTGGGAAGAATGCAGTTATTTATGATCAGTCAGTAGTAAGTGAGATATTCCATCTGATGTGCTTAGATTAAGAACCAAATATAATCTATTCAATATAGGCTATTTGCCTTTTTTGTTGTTAAACAGTGTTGAGAATCATATGTGTATGTCGTTGAATAAGACAAAGAAATTAACTGCCTTCTCTAATGTTATTAGATGCTTAGAATTAATTCCTGAACAAACTTATACCCTTTTGATTTAAGAACCCATCCAAAGTGATCTTCAGAATCTTTTTTCTACATGTGTCAGGTTGTTAGGAAATGTCAGCAAAATAAGGGGAAAACGTAGCTCACCTGTTCAGCACTACCATCTAGTTTGGAAATATACTAAGAAATTTTAGTGTTACCTTTAGCAAGTATTTCAGAAATCTCTTTTAATGTTCAAAATCTTTTTAGTGATTTTTTTTTCTGGGGAATTATCCAAACAAGAAAATGATCCAAATTCTCAGAGTCAAGTGAATTCCTAAGGCAGATAGTTTTTCCTCCTCACATATTATTTTCATTTTCTTCAACAATTGATCTCCCAAATGATAGCTGTATGTATGGTTGTGCAGCATAGGACCTATATTTCCAGGCCTTCTTTGTAGCTAGATTTTCTATTTGTTCTGCTCAATGGGATCAGTGTAGGAAAAAAATAGTGTTTGGGCTTCCCTGGTGGTGCAGTGGTTGAGAGTCCACCTGCCAATGCAGGGTACACGGGTTCGTGCCCCGGTCCGGGAAGATCCCACATGCTGCGGAGCAGCTGGGCCCGTGAGCCATGGCCACTGAGCCTTGTGCGTCTGGAGCCGGTGCTCCGCAACGGGAGAGGCCACAACAGTGAGAGGCCCGCGTACCGCAAAAAAAAAAAAAAAAAAAAGTGTTTAACTTCCAGGAAATATACTTAAAGAGGGGAGAAATGTTCTTCTCCTATCTTTTTTCTCCTTCCTTCTGGCTGGAAGGCAGATGTGACAGTTTGAGCTAAACTAGCTATCTTGGACTATGAGATGGAAACCATGATTCAAAGATGGCAGATCATTAAGAAAAAGAGTGTATATCTCTCTTATTTATAATCATGGAGTTCACACTAATAGTTTCTGCTTTCATTTATACATGAGTAAAGAAAGCATTTATTTTTAGTCAATATTATTTTGGTGTTTTCTGTCACTAAAATTAAGTCAAACTTAATCTTAAGAGGAACTCATTCTAAAATTATTTTCTACACATAGTTGTGTTCTTGGAATGTTGATATTAACTTGCCTTAAAGGGTAGAGGTAGATTTTACAAATGACCAAATTATATCTGAAATATATGCTTATGTCAAAGACTATACCTTTTATGTGAGTGGTCATATAGATTAAAGATTTCATCTAAAAAATCATAAAGACCGGGCTTCCCTGGTGGTGCAGTGGTTGAGAGTCCGCCTGCTGATGCAGGGGACACGGGTTCGTGCCCCGGTCTGGGAAGGTCCCACATGCCGCGGAGCGGCTGGGCCCGTGAGCCATGGCCACTGGGCCTGCACGTCCGGAGCCTGTGCTCCGCAATGGGGGAGGCCACAGCAGTGAGAGGAAAATCATAAAGACCTTCTTACAACTTGAATAGGTACATCAGAACATTTTCCATGGAAAACCAAAGAACTTCAGTATGAAAAAAATATTTGTTCACTCTCACTTATATTTCTACAGCGCTAAGGAAAAAAGGCTGAAAATTCAGGAGACTTCCCTTTATGTTACTGGAAATTTTTGCAGTTTTATTATGTACTGAGAAATTTCTATTAACTCTTCATGCAGAGTTTACATTGTGAGAGTTTCTTGCATATACAATAAGGAGTAGATTTTTGTAGATTCAGATGCAAGATCTTAAATACATAGGACTGATCCTAACTGTGATTTTACAATGAATACCGCTTGATCAATAAATCACTCCCAGGCTATTCTATTGTTTGTTATGATACTATCAACACAATAATTTACTGATATTCTGGGTATAACCAAGATGGAATATGGTGTCATTCAGGAAAAAAATAGTATTGAATGAGATAAAATAATATTCTTAGAGTTCCATGGCCACAGGGACTTTCTCTCAGTCTTTCTCTTTAGGTTCCAGCATGTTAAAATTTTGCTCTGGCTCGTTCTCTCTAATCAGATGCAGTAATAAAGCAACCTGTTCAGTGAGTTAAAGCAAAGAGTTTAATTCTTTCTCACTCTACATGTCTATCACGTCATTTTCAGTTGGAACCAAGGATAACAGTGTAACCTTTATCTGGGACACTTATGTTCTCTTGGCAGAGTAAAAGAGATAAATGGCAAACCACAAGCTGGTATTAAAACTTTACTCAGAAGTGACACACTTCACTTTCACACTCATTTTATTTACCAAAGCAAAGTACGTGGACGGTCCTGAATTCAGTGATTTAGGGAAATATAATTCTCCCCCCAAATCAGCATTGTAAATATAGAAGAATGTATTAAAAAATCTAGCCTGTGATTTAATCATTCTGTTTAACAAGGGGAAGTTTCTAGTCATATCTTCTTGACAACATGATAACTGAATCTCTGGGTAAATACACTAATGATATTTGCTAGGATGGGAGTCATTAACTAGGGAAAGTTCTTAATGGGGTGCCCCTGGCTAAAGATGGCTTATAGTAAATAAAAACAGAATCTATGGATTTATGAGGTATGGCTTCTTGGAAAATATCACATGAGCTGGTGGTAAATTGGAGATAATTCATAAACAAAACGTTCACTGATGTTTGGGATAATAATGTATGTACCTCACTGAGACATCTTATGTATTCTTGGCCAAGAGTGCATGTTCAATGTGGGAAGGAAGGACCTGGGAGCTGCTCAGCATGTCCCAGAACTCTCTCTGCTTTATCTGAGTCGCTTGATTATTTGTATCCTTGAAATTATTATAGAGCTTGATACTGGGTACAGTGTCTGACTCACTTGAGTTTGATTTCACAATTCAGTTCTTTGTGTTACTCAACAAACCATATGGCCAATCTTGTGAGAAGGGGAAGCAAACATTTTGAACAATAATGTAATCTACCATGCTTATTATGTTTATTGATATATTTAGGTTTATTATTGGTCTCTTATTCTGTGTTCTTTAAAATTCCTTTTCTTTTTGTTTTCTGTTTTTTTTTTCTATTTGATCAATGATGATCTTCTTTATTCCTGTTCATAGTCTTTATTACTTTGGGATTTACATTTTATTTCTGGTTTTTCAGTAATTCCACTTAAATTTTTAGTATGCTTCCTTGACAAGACAAAATATAAGTGTAATCAATTTCTTTCTTTATCTTAGACTATTTGAACTCTGGTATCTACACTCTAGTTTTTGTTTTTTTACGTCAACATTTTTCAGGGGTTTTGTTTTATAACAACTTGTTTTATAACAACTCTCTCCCTCAAATTTAGTCATAGGTAATCCTTATTTAATTTTCTAATTCAAGTTATTTTTCCTGAAACATATTCTTTAATTTTTTAGCAACAAGAATTTCTGAGTAGTTAACTCATTCTTTGTATCACTGAAAAATATTATTAATTAATCCTTAATCTTAACTGATAACTTTTATAGTTGTAGAATGTTTAGGTTGGCTATTATTATTCCTCAGTCTTTTAAAAGTTATTCAATTGTCTTTGGACTCTATTCTTGCTAATATGATTGTGCTTTCAATTTGATTGCTGTTTCATTGTACGTAATCTGTGTCTGTCTGTCTGTCTCTTTCTAGCTTTGAGTGTGATCCTTCAACATCAGTGGTCAGTATGCTCCTCTTTATTCCTGATAATTTTCCTTGCTCTGAAGTCTGCTTTGTCTGAGATGAATATAGCTACTCTGGCTTTTGTTTGTTTAGTGTTAGCATGGTGTATCTTTTTCCATCCCTTGGCTTTTAATCTATCTGTGTGTTTATATTTTAACTGGGTTTCTGGTGGATAGTCTTTCTTTTTTTAGTGTATTTAGACCATTGATGTTTAAAGTGATCATTGATATAGTTGGATTAATATCTGTCATACTTGTTACTGTTTTCTGTTTAGTTTCCTTTTGTTCCTTTTTTTCTATTCTTTTTCTGTCTTCTCTGAATTTAATAAACATTTTTTATGATTCCATTTTATTTCCTCTCTTACATATCAATTATCTTCTTTTTAAACTTGTTTTAATCATTGCCCTCAACTTTGCAATATACATTTACAACTAACCCAAGTCCTCTTTTAAATAATACCATTTGACATCACTCTCATTCATTTCACTTATCCATTAGCTGTAATCACAGAATACATTGTGGCTATTTTAAGTGTGAATAAATTGTTCTCTAGTAGATCAGTTAAGAAAATAAGAAAAAGAATATATTTTATCTTACCTTTATTTGTTTCTTCTCTAACTATCCTCCTCTTCTGGTCTGATAATTACAAAATAATTGCCATTTCTGTTTCTTCAAACTGTGCTTTTTGTCTTTTAGTATGCCTAGTATTTTTTGTTTAATGAAATCTGGACATGATGTACTGGGAAAAAGGAACTGAAATAAATAGGCTTTTAGTTTAAAGTTTTATGTTTATCTCTCCAGGAGTTGCCATATCTTTCTTCCTTTTTCCTTTGCCTCTGCTTTCGCCTCCTCTGCATCCTCCTCTTTTTTCCTCCCCCTCCCCCTCCATATTCTTCTGCTTTTGCTTTTGTTGCTCTCATTTTGGATTCTTAAATTGCACACTAAGTTCTTTTGTTTTCATTCTTTTTTATTTTTTGATAAATGTATTTAAAGTATGAAGTTTCTGTTATGCACTGCTTTGACTCACAAATTTGGTTGGTAGTTATTTTATTGTCACTTAATTTAAAATATTTTTTATTTTTTATATTATTTTATGTGTAAAATAGATTTATTTGTGTTATGTCCTTTAGCTTCCAGGATTTTTTAAACTTTCTTTTGTTATATTTTTATTGTTTGTTTTAAATTTTATTACACTGCATAATGTTGATTCATTCTAGTTATTATGGCTCCTATGATGGCCTTTATACATAGCTGACTTCTGTGAATATTTCATGTGTTCTCAAATGTGACCTTTCTTCTCTGCAACATATATGATATCTATATTTATGTGCAGTATATATGTTGCATATATATGACATATATAGTATATGTTGCATATATATGTATATATTATATATGCATCATATATAATCTCCATAAAAGATATATATGGGTGTATATTGTTTATTTCTCATGGCATTTGCTTTCTAAATCTCTACTTATTCCTTATCTCCTTGCTTATTTGTATCACTTTGCTTGTGTTTCTTTTCATTTGACCAGCAGGTTTTCAGGTGCATGTGAAATATCCAACTAAAATACAGATCTGTCTATTTTTCTATTTCTGTTAATGTGTTTAAATAGTACAAGGCTGTGATGTTGGTTGCATATGTATTTATGATTTGGTATCTTCTTGAATTACTGTTCCTTCTTTTCTAGTAAATAGGCTTTTATAGTTTTCATTTTACAATATGTTTTCATTGATATGACAGTTATCATTTATACTATTACATTTCTCCACATGGGCACATCACATCTGCCTTTTGTTTTCTCAGCTGTTTTTAAAAATAGTTTTTATGTTAAATTTAGTATATCAGATTCCCTCTAGTTTTATTTTTTTACAGGATTGGACTTAGAGAAGGTAGAAAGAACCCCATGCAATTTTTTCAACCTAATAAGTATTAGAAGAGAATAATTCAATAATTCTCTTTTCATTTATATGATCCATTTTACAACCTATCATGCATTTTTTCCCCAAAATTTCAGTGACACTAAATGCATTAGTCAGAGTTCTCCAGAGAAACAGAACTAATAGGATATATCTATAAATCTACATCTACATCTATATCTATATCTTTCATATGAGAGAGAGAGAATATGAGAATTACATATATAAGATACTGGTTTGTTTATTATAAGGCATTGTAAAGAGATTTGTTATAAAGTATTGGCTCATGAAATTATGGAGGCTGACAAGTCCCATGATCTGCAATCTGCCAGCTGGAGACTCAGGAAGGCTGGTGATATAGTTTATTTATTAGGAACCATTGGAAGAGTAGAGAAACTATCCAGACCAAAAATTGGCTTTCTATCCAGCTGTAGACCCATTTGATATTCTCAATTCTCAGACCTCTGGGATAGGCATTAAGGTTGCCCATACCATAAGAGTGGTATACAATTTGGAACCTTTGGGGCTGGTTCAGATTGTTGAATCTATGCTAGGTGATTTGCACATATTTTCTCACGTAATGAGAAATGAGCATGTATTATTAGCCCTGCATGTTTGCTGAGGAAGCTGAAACTTGGGAATGTTAAGGACTTGCTCAGGTTTTTAGATCGAAGTTTGCCCCAGCATTTCTTCTTTCCACCATGCCTCCCCCTGTGCATTTGTGAGCACTTTAAGAATTAGTAGAAGGTTTTGCTTTCACCTAATGAAAACATAATGTAAACATGTGATAATTAATACTGACAGTTCTTTGGTAAAACAAGGTCATCTTTTGTACTGAAGTCACATTTATTTCAATTATTCCTTGCCTTTTCTCCTGCACTCACTGTTCTATGCATTCATATATCTAAATTCCTAAAGCAATCAATCTATACTTGTCCCAAACTATTTCTTTGCCGCTCCTTTCTTATTCCTCAAATTTCATTTCCACCTCCAATGATTTCCTCAAATAGTGACCTTTTCTTCATCCTTGCCCTGCTTGACTTTTCTGTAACATTAACTTATTGATCATCCACTCCTGTTTTTAGCTGCCTTTATTTGCATGACCCTGAATAGTTCCTATAATTGTCAAATGTACTTTTGATCACTGACCATCCATGCATTCCCTCCACATTATTTGGTGTGACTTCACTGACCCCACTCTCTCCAGTCATCTCCTCATTTTAAGTAGGACTCCCAAAGCTTAATCTTAAACCAGAAACTCTTCTCTCTTTTCTGTGTGCTTCAGTTATGTTGTCACTTAAGTGGTATTCATTGAGTCACTGCTGTGTAGAAACTCTATTGCTGTCGTAATAAATTACTACAAATTTAGGTGCTTAAAGCAACACACATAATTATCTAAGAGTTCTGTAGGTCAGAAGTGTAGGCACAAAGTAGTTAAGCTGGTTCTTTGTTCTTGGCTTCATGAAATCACTGTGTCAACAGGACTGCATTTTTTCCTGGAAGCTCTGTGTTGAACCTTTTTCCAAGCTTGACTTAACATATCGTCAGAATTCAGTTCCAAGCAGTTGTAGTACTGAGGTTCCCATTTGCCTGCTAGCTGTTAACCAGGGATCATTTTCAGCTTTTAGAGACGTCTTCCATTCCTTGGAACATGGCCTCCATTCTCTAAATGCAAAGTCAGCGACAATGGGTTGAGTCATTCTCATGCTTCAAATCTCTCCGACTTTACATTTGCCTCATCTCTCCTTTGCCTCTCTCTTAAGTTGCATCTTTCTGTGACTGACTCTTCTGACTCATGTGATAAAACTGGGCCCACCTGAGTAATCCAGGATATTTTTCTTATCTTAAACTGAATTGATAGTAATTTTAATTCCATCTGCAAAATCTCTTCACCACAGTACCTAGATTACTATTTCATTAAATACCCAGGCATCAGGAATCTTTGGGTGGAGGGCACTTTTAGAAATCTGACCAAAGCAGCTACATACATCTTTAACTCAACACTCAAATATTTTCAGTTTTTAATAGAATATTTCCATTTGAGTATTGTCTCAAAAGTCCATATTTCCAAGGCAAACTAACTATCTTTCATGTAAAATTGGCTCTTTCTTTTTTTTTTTAACTGGTTTCCCATTCTGCCAACACAACCATTGTGAGATACAGTCTCTCAGACTCTGGAAGTAGAATTAATTTTTCCTTTTTCATTTTTTTCCTTCTTTCTGATATCTCAATCTCATGAACCAGAACTAGCTAATTCTTTCTCTATGATAGCTCTCAGCTTAGCCCCATCTTTATGCAGGATATCATTCTTTCTCATGTTATCATTGATTGCCTGAATGAATTTAGGGCAAATGCTGTCATCAAAGCTCAATCTGTTATCATATGCTGGCAAATAAAAATGTGCTTAAATAGTTACTGTTTAAAACTTGGGAACATTAGCACAAAGTTGATCTTACAGCCATAATGCTTAACCACGTTTTTAATTTGCCTGAACACATACATCCTTGTACTTATTTCCTTTTGAAAATCTGACCCAGTGTCTTTTAAGTTACCAGTGAGATTTATTTGCCTTCTAAAATTGTCTTTTTCCATTTTTCTACTAAATAAATGTTGTTCCTTCTGAAAGATGACCCTAAAGTCCCTAAAGATAGTAGAATCTTAGTCTTCCCTTGAATTGGACTAAACATTGATTAATTCAATGTAAACTATACATATTTAATTATTTCTATGAAACAAGTACTAATTTAGGACTAGGTATAGGATAGTGAATGTCCCAGTTCTTGTGGAGATTATAGTCAATCAAAGGAGACAAATGGTAAAACGACTTTCAAGTATTAACAAACAAACCAAACCAAAACAAAAACACACATGACTTTTTAGGCTGTAAGAGCAGAGACTGGATTTTATTCTTTGTGTGATAAGAAGTAACAAGGGGGGATGTTACTAAAAAATAATAATAATATAAGAATGAGTAAATATATGAGGAAGTGTCTAGGTATAAAAATATTTCCAAAGATGGGCTATGTATTCCCAGAAAACATGCTTCTGATCTGTTATAACAGAGTATTGATATAGAGAGGTGAAAAAGCAAGAGAAAGCATGGCTTTAGGCAAGATGTTAGTAGTTTGGTGGTATCACCTCAGAACCCAGGGTCTAATCCTCTGCTCACCCAAAAGTGATTGCAAACGGAAGGTTTGACTGAGGTCAATGACACTAACTTGTGATCAGTTAGAATTCTAGCTTATTAATTCATCATGATAAATGTGTTTCATTTGAGAACCAAGGAATACCAAAGGCCACTTCCATGTAGAGGGGAAATCAAACCAAGATTTAAATTGTGCAAACTGATGCAGTGAGCAAATTATAGGTATAAATGGAATTAAATGTATTCAGGAAGCAGTTTGATATTTTTAAATGGCTGAAGGTGCTGTGCTATTCATTTTTCTATTTATACAGTCACAATTGTATCTTCTACATTGATCCCTGGAATATTCACAATTGAAGCCCTGAACTACTATATTAGAAGTCTTACTATTCTGAAACTGCCATGCTGTGAGGAAGCCAAGCCACAAAAATACTACATGCACATCTTCTGAACAGCGATCCTAGTGTTCCTGTTAGCCCAGGCTAATGCCAGATATGGAAATGAATGAGCTGCAAATGGTTCTAGGCCCACTCATTAAGTTTCTCACAGTTTTAGAGTCTCTCTGGTTGAGATCTCATCTACCATAGAGCAAAAAAAATATACTTCTACTATGCCCTATTTGAGTTCCTGAGCCACAGGATCTGTGAATATAATGGGTTGTTTCAAGCCATTATGTTTTGGAATAATTTGGTATATAATGAAAGTTAGGGAAAAAGGTGTAATAAGGATTGTTTAAAATTTTTTTTCATGAATCATAGAGACTATGTTATGGCAATAGGAGATGCATTTTCATACTGACTTGTGTTTATAAAGACATCTACCAAATAAAGAGAATAGAGTAAAATGCTTGTATAATTCATTAGAAATCTCTTTATCAAAAATATTTTATTATAACTGCTTTTGCCTTGAATATCTTGCATAATTATCTCATATTTCTTTTATTTTCAGAATACCTAGTACATCACTTCTCGGCCTTTTGGCTAAGATCAAGTGCAGAATACCTAGTACAGGGCATGGCACACGGTAGAAGCTCAGTACATATTTGAGTATTCTTTTTTTAAATTGGCTTTTCCATTCATGTGGTGGATGCCACAAAATAGAGCCAGAAATTGAAAGGTAAAGCTTACAGAAAAATGGTTTCTACATTTGGAAATTATTAAGATACCTCTTTAATGAATAGATAATTAATTTTTTCAGGTATTAACTAAGGTATCATCTACATCTCTCCCCATTACAAAAGTGTCACTGAGCTATAATTACACTGATTTTCCATCTTTGTTTGAAAAAAGCCTTATACTATCTGAAAGGAGATCAACTGTGAGCATACTAATCTAATTTGCAATCAGAATAAAGAGAAAACATTTCTGAGTACTTAATAAAGCCAATTTTACTTTTAAGTTCAATTGAATTTATATGCAAGGTTAATATGCAGTAAGGAGAAAGATGGTTCAGTCCCTTTGAATATTGTATGTGATTTTCCTTTGACAGTATTCTTTAAACTATATCATGCTCATTCATTAAGGTATATTAGCTGTACTGTAAGTATTGTTGACAGGCTTATTCTAAGGCAACAGCAACCTTAATTAAGAAACTCTTGATCAGACTCCTAGTTAATATTTGAATCATCTTGAAACTATTCTAAGTAGTTCTCTTTTTCTTTTTCATGAATAACTGTGACTATGTTACAGAAGAAGCAAGTGAGTAGGTTAAAATGGGGAAGATGTTGCTTTTATTGTGTCTATGGATAAGTTAAAAATGTGATAGTCAATTAATTGGTCAAACACATTATTCTTGGTCATTCAACTTCCAAGTTGATGCCTGCAATTCGTGACGCTTTACCTATGTCTAATAAGGTTAGTCAGGGTTGTAAATCAAGTAAAAGTGGAGCTGGGCAGAAAACCTCCTTATCCCTTCTTGTTTACTATAAGATAAATAGTAGAGATCAGTCAACTCGCTATTACACACCTGGCATCATACCCCAAGAGAGTCAACTTTTGATTGTTGTAGTGACAACATGATGAATCTCAGTATGAAATGTCAGTCACACCTCATTACTTTATCTCATCCTTTTGCCCAGCTTTTTGAAGGCAGTCTTTCCTCTAGACGCATTTGCTGTTTTGACAGCTTACATTCATGCTGACATTTGAGGACTACTCTTTCCTCTCCTCTTAGAAATAGCACTTATGCCATAAAGCATGTGGTGAATTACTTTTTTGAATTGCTACTACTATCTCATTTAAGTGTTTTTATCAGATCTTGATATTTTTCAAAGAACTTTGGAAGCTTTCTCTCTCTCTCACACATACACACGAACATTCCTTCACATTTCACTTAAGCAATACTCTGAGAGAAAAGTAAACTGTTTCCCTGTTTAAAGTTTTGGTAAAATGTGCTTAAATTAATTCTGCAGTGCTGGTGAAAAGGAAAAATAAAAACACAGAAACAAGGGCTTTGATTTAGCATATTCTTTTAGTGTTGAAGAATAATTTGCAATTAAGCATCTTAAAAGAAACTAATTCTACTAAGCACTATTATCAAGAATGATTCTCATTAATTGCCAACAGCACTCTAGATTTAAACCCTTTCTTCTAGAATGAACAAAAGACCGTGAGTATTAAAAAAAAAAAAAAAGGGATGCATGCAATCTGTCCTGAAATATCTTTCACTTGTTTACATGGATTTTAAAAGGTAAGGAAATGGAAGAGAGTTTACTAAAAAGGCTGCAGAATTGCCTCACTCTGCTGGTAATAACTATGTTTATTGCAATAGTAATATAAGTTGCACTTGCTTAAAAAATTAGTCATTCACTTGTGGATCTTATCTGAACTCACTGTGCCATGCTTGAATTCCTGGATTTATGAGAGTCATTGGAATGCATAGTATCTCATAAAACTGTCACAACTAAAAATGCCCCCCCTTGCTCAAAATTCTATTTTCTTTTCACAACTTGCGTAGAATTCCTCTCTGTATTTATTATATTAATCCACAGATCTATAATGAAAATAGAGAAATGGTTTTACTTAAAATATCAGCTTTTGGCATATTAAGAAGGTAATATTCAATAAGCCGAGTCCCCAACTATTGATACAGAGTTCCTTCTTTTCAGCACCATTCTTTTTTAGGAGATGGCAGTGGACCAAAAAAATAAAATGAAATGAAATGGGAGGTGGGGGGAGAGAGAGAGAGAGAGAGAGAAGGAGCAAATAGCAGTTAAGATTACAAATTTTGCTTGGTGAAAATGATGATGAGAATATGTTGTGTTAACTCAAATATTAGAGTTTTATTATGTTTTCTGGAAATAACCATAGGGTAATATTACTAGATGGCCTCAAATTAAATAATAAGTATCCTTTAAGGGGAAAAAGAAAACATTACTTGCATACATAACATTAGGATGGTAGCCCAAATTTTGAGAGACATAAGAAATATAATTGCCCTATATGATTCTGACTTCATAACTTTTGCAGTATAAATCAGTTTAGTTACAAGAAAGATGTCTCAATTGTGTTGAGCTTTTAAAAACAACTTTAAAGTAAAAAATGGTATACTTCATGATCTTTTTCTATGTCTAGGAATATAATAGGTTTGTAGTAAATGTTCTAATATGAATATTATCAGAGGCTCAAAATATTTTTTAGAAGATCTCATGACTTCGTGCTTGATTAAACAGCATTAGGATTTAACTTCGCTTTCTTTGCTAAGCTCTCCCTGAGTTTTTATGTATTATAATTTTTAATTAGCCCAAATCATGTTGTAAACAACAGCTTCAGTGCACAATCCCTTCTCTTAACATACTTGTATGTCTTCAATCTGGTGGGAAGGCTTTCAGTGCCAGGTGGGAAACAAAGCTCTGTGTAAGCTTCTCCCACTGGCCCAGCAGCCACAGGCTCTGTTCAGGTGGCCAGGGAAGAAACACATTCTGTAAGATTAAGGCCTGTCGAAAGCTTCTGAACTGCCTTTCCTCAGTGCATGTTTGAATGCACTCAGGGCTGCTTTACCCAGTGCAGTGCTTAAACAGTTCCATGATGCCATTCATTTATCATTAAGACAAGGATGGGTCTAATAGTTATATGGATATCTATTTTTATGAAGCAGGGAAAAGTTATGTATGTTTACTTAAATGATGAAAGTTGAGCCTCCTTAATTCACAATGATGTATTTCTTTACTAAGGAGTATAAGGCAAACTTGAATGAATATATCCCCAAGCCACACCCTCAATAAATTGGCATAGACAGTATTTTAAAACATACTAACTCTGTTATAATAGTTGTGGGGTACATAAATTGTAGTTGGAGAGTTCAAGATTTGTGAAGCGAGGGTATATTCATTAAGAGTTAATTACACTGAGGTTGATTTGTTTGGAAAATTAATAAAATCTAATGGTAGCTTTGTCCTAAAACTTTGAATATAAAATATGTTTTATGCTCTTTAATAAAATGAATTAGGCTAATAAAATGTGCACATAAATATTCTCATGGTAAAATCACTCAGAATTTCCATGGTGTGCTTTCAATTTTACATGCACATAAGGCATTGTTGATTAATGCAAAGCATAAGCTCACTCTAGTCAATTTAGTATTTGAGGCAGTCTCTCCAGCTGATTCACATGCCTCATAGCTGAGTCAATCAGTTATGCATAAGATAACCATTAATAGGATTAAATATCATCATTGTGCTGCAACTAATTTGGTCATTTCTTAAAAATAGGGCCTAAGTTAACTGTCAGTCATTTAGAATGATGCCTTGCCTGTTATCTGTACTACTAGGTGACAGTGGTTCTGAACCAGGGATGATTTCACTCTCCCTACCCCCAGTGGTCATTTAAAAATGTCCGGAGAAATTTTTGTCACGTGGGATTTGTGGGGAGAGGGGTGCTATTGGCATGTAGTGGCATATAGTGGGTAGAGGCATATAGTGGGTAGAGGCATATAGTGGGTAGAAGCCTGTGATGCACAGGACCACTCCTGACAACAAAGAATTATCCAGCCCAAAATACCAAGAGTGCCACTATTGAGAAACGGTGGCCCACAGCAAGCATTACTTTGTGGAAGGAAACCTGTTATTTACAGGGTGACTTTTCTGAATCTCCATTTCCTTATTTGCAAGATGAAGCTAGGAATTACCTCATAGGGTGTTTGGGCAAATTTTAATAACAATTATAATAATCAATTCTTTGTTTCTTGTTGTTTCTCAAATATTCTAGGCATAGTCTCACGTCAGAACATCAAGGGTTAACTTTTCCCTCTGTGTGGAATGCACTTCTCACAGATTTTGTTAGGTCTTCCCTCCTCAGCCAATTCATGCTTTGTGCAAACATAACTGTCTTAAAGCGGCCTCCTGTGATTTGCTCATTGACAATTGTGATCTACCCCTCTTGCCTCCTACAGTCCCTGTCCTCTTTCCTCTTTTCTTACTTTTTCTCTATAGACCTCATTACCACCTGGGGAAAAATATGGTTTTTTCTTTTTAAATCCCAGCACTTAGCAACTTAGCACAGGACCTGGAATATACTTTTGCTTAAAATTCAATAAATTAAGGTACTGTGGAGTGCCTCCTCTATCGGGCATTGTATAGCACTAGGAAGGAAAAAAAAAACCTCCTTCTTCTTATGGAGCTTACATTTTAGTGGGGAGTCGTAAAATAAACACTCCAGTGTGGCTTCCAGGTCATCTACCTCTCTCTGCAAGACAGATTCTACAACATGGCATTCATGTTGTAGAGTCTGTTGGAATCATTGCAGTAGTGTTCAATGGTTGATTAACTCTTCTTTCTAGAAACCCTCTCTTAGCTTCTATAAAACCAAACTTTTTTGTGGACACTCTTTCTCTTACTTTTCTGGACATTCCCTAGATGTAAAAATTTCTGAAATCTGGCACTCATAATTAAATCTTACTACAGCACTTCATCTAATGATATCCAAGGTCAAGTTGGTATTGAAAGTCTACTGTATAATTGTATTCTTCCTAGCACAGACAAATGTAAAAACTATTACCTACCACATGTAGTATTTCATTTTTAAATTAAAAATACTTTGAGAGTAATGTCCTAAGGAAATAGATGTAAGAATATGACTATTTCACTTATTCATGCTATACATATTTTTTTATGTTGAAAAAATTTTCTTTAGAGCTCAGAAAATGATCAGTAGATGAACAGCATCTGAAAGCTTGTTGTATGTAAGATTCTCTGCTAAGTTATAGATGACCCACAAAAACAGTAACTTTGAGTATTGAATA
This sequence comes from Grampus griseus, assembly GCF_964374135.1. Classification (NCBI taxonomy): domain Eukaryota; kingdom Metazoa; phylum Chordata; class Mammalia; order Artiodactyla; family Delphinidae; genus Grampus; species Grampus griseus. The sequence goes on from NC_139003.1 coordinate 38,839,578, forward strand.
TATAATTCCTCTCTACTAATAATCTAGTTGAGAAAATTACATATACATACCTACTCATGCCTATCTACCTAAATACACACATACATAGCACAAGTAAAGACAAAAGCAATACTATATATTAGCATGGTTTGTAACACTGCATTTGATGTGTGCAATATGGATATGTATGTATCCGCATGCCAGGTAAGCATGCTTTATTAGAAAAAACATAGACGTTAGAATATGGATTTGAATCCCAGTTCACTTCCTGCTAACTGTGTGACTTAGGGCAAGTCTTTTAGCTTCTCTGAGTGTTGATTTTCTCATCAGTAAAATAATAATTCTTACTTTCAAGGGTTCAGAGATGAGAGACAAAGTATGTTTGACATCTAGAAGATTCTGAAAAACTGTGGCTGCTATTTTTAGTATATAACATAAAAATACCTTACCACCCTGAACAGCATAGGAAGTATCAGTTTATAATTGCTTTATTTTTATAATTTGCTTGCTTTTTAATTAACTGTCACTAGTTCATTCCCACACTAAGCTATGCAGAAAAACTGAAAACATTCCTTTAAACATGGCCAAATATGTTATTTACTCTATTATTTCCATTTGTAGTATTGGGGAGCTCTCTCCTTAAAGGCCTTTATGCTTCAATCTAGACTTGTTCTTAACAAGTCTCATCCTATGTTTTCTTTTGCCGTCACCCTGGGAATCCCTTCCACCTCTCTTCTGGGACTGAGACTTATGTTTTCTTGATCCCATGTTGTCTTGCTTTCTCAGTTTACCTTGTTTTAGTGGAACATGTTCACCAGTAGCTTTGTCAAAAGAGGGCAATGGAGACATACTTTTGGAGAACTTGCAGTTCTGAAAATGCTTTAAAAAATTCACACAATTAATGCATAATGAGAATATGAAGTATTGAATTCAATATTTTCATTCAGAATTTTTAAGACATTGATTGATTATCACTATTGGTCTTAAGATATCTGATGTGTTCTAGTTCTTATTCGTCTATGTATGATATATATTTTTTCTCTCTGAAAACTATTAGGGTCCTCTATTTATAGCTGAGACTTAAAATTACGGGATAATTTGTATTGGTGGATGGCTTTTATCATTGGTATTTTTTCCTTGGTAATTTTTCTCTCTTTCAAGTTCTCTTTTCTTGGAAATTTTATTAGAGTAGTTGATCTAGTTTATCCTGTGATATTCCTAGTTTTTCTTTCCCATTTTCTTTGTTTAATCTTTTTTTTCTGGATCATGTCATCAAATGTATCTTCCAAACATCTACTGATATTAAAAAATTAAGTAATTTTATGTTTAAGTACCAAGATCTTATCTTTTTTATGATTCCATTTTTAAACCTTCCCTTCTTATCTCATGTGCACAGTATCTTCTCTCATCTCTTTAATAATATCAATTGTAGTTTGTTTTTGTTTTTTCCTTTTTGAGGTTGCTCTTCTTTCTGTATGGCTATTTCCCTTGAGTTCATTTTCTTTTTCAGTTTCTTTTGGTCTCTGTCTTTCATATTGGAGCCTCCATCAAATATTTGGTGACCCTCAGCTCTCTTTATGTTTAAGAGTGAAGTATTAAGGATACCCTCAATGTTAGGTGACTTTGTCAACTAGTTGGCTTCTCTGTTCATTGATAGAGTCTTTCACCATCCACATACTCTTGGCAGCCATTTTCTTGGAGACAACAAATAGCGGCCTCTGAAGATCTTTTTTCTTGGGTCGGTTTCTTCTGAAAGAATCCTTTAATCTCCCTTTCGGGGTTATAAGCCTGGCTGCTAGCATCCTGATAACAACTAGGGTAAGATGGGCTCCCCATTCAACCTGTAGACTGTCTCTTAATTCCTGTTTTTAGAATGGAAACTCATCAGCTATGGCTGATGTCTTTCATAACAGATACTAGAGTCTGTGGTTCAGTTTCTTCAAAGAATAAGCTTGCTGCTGCAGAGTAGAAGTAACAGCATGCTGTGTGGATGGGGAGACTAAGTATGTTCAAATGATGATTTGGTGCATTTTGTTGCTTTCTAAGCCACTGTATTTAAAATATACTACCTGAAACACACTGTTCAGAGAAATATTAAATAAAAGAAAAAGGAGAAAAAAGCATTTAGCAATATTCCCAAGGTAATGGGGCATGAAAGATTCTGGCTGGAGGCCTAAGACTGACGGCTGAACTGACGACTTCTCTAATCATTAATGCTACATGGCTATGGTGTCAGGATGCAATGATCTTTGGACCATTGATTAGAATTTTCCCCTTGGTTGGATTGAATTGAAAATAGAGATAATACAATAGCAACTCAATGATCTTATGAAATAAATAAATGATCCTATGCCAACGGGGAAAACAAACAGAACCTCTGAATAGTGAACAAAATGGGAAAATAAGCTCTCAAAATAAGCAATTTCAATGTATATTTCAAGAAAACATTTCTGTCACCAAACCAGATGTATAATCAATCACTGAGCTGAAGCTTTTTTAGAAGACTGAGCTCTTGATTGTATTATAAGGCTTGATTTTCTTTCTATTATGAGGGAAAGAAAAACTGGAGGGCCTCAGAAAATCTGCACTGCCTCTTGACACTGAAGAGAATAGCCAAAGTCAAGTCTCTGATCCCAAAGAAGAAAGATACTTTCACTATAAAGGTCATGCATTTGAAAATTTATCGTCTTCTTCTATTGTGCTTAAAATTGTCAACCTAGCTGTTCTTTGTGTTGTTTGTTTTATTTTGTTTTTTATTGAGACATGAATTTAACAGTTAAACCTTTGCATTCATGTTAATTAATATGTCTCTTAGTAAGTCTTTAAGGTGGACCAAGTACAATTGTGATATTTTTATTATAGAGGAGGAGGATAAGACAAGTGTAAGTAATTCACTCAAGGTAGAGCTAGAAAAGAACCCTAGACATGTTTAGTATAGTTGTACAGTATTTTATGTAGTTTGATTTTGGAATAACTTTGAACATTAAAGTGATAGAATTTGCAATGAAAATACAAAATGAGCTCCCCTTCTAATTTCTTCCAGTGTAATGCCAGTACTGACTTCCTCTGTATGCCCAAGAGATGGCAAAACCTTATTGATAGGAAGAGCTGTATTTAAAAGAAAGAAAGTTTTCTAGTTAAAGGTAAAAACACTGGATCATAAATGACCCTGAGATAGCATGCTTATGAGATCCCAGCAAAGGTTAATATTTAGGTATAAGAATTATGATCTAATCTAAGAATCTAATTATAATTAGATTTATACCTGACACAATTTATGCCTAATCTAATAATTCAATTAGAATCATGTCGGAGAAGAAGCTACTCTAGGAGAACATTCAGATGTAACAAAGCTAAAGATTCTTATGGGAGAGAAACTCCAATGGTATCGTGGCCATATAAACAATCTGGATATCTAGGGAAGATGTGTTTAGGGAAATGGTTTTCAGCTCCTCTAACATTATCACTGGTATTGCCCCATTTTCTTAAAATATTTTCTCTGTATTTGATTTCAAATACAAATGCAATTAATGCTCATCTGTTTCTGCTTCTTTTTGATTTGCTTGTTAAATAAAGCCGAGTTCTGATAATCCCTTTAATGTTTGTGACCAGCAATCAAAAAATAATGTGGGATTTTTTCTGTTCATCCTGTTTCGGTTCATTTAGCTCTCCTAGCAGCTCTTTAATTTGACATCTCATAAAGAAACGGATGAAATTCTTTATTCAGTTTCATTTACATTGTGTATAAATGGAACTTTCCTTAGCTCCCATATTATTTATCCTATTAAGTCAATGATGAGGAAAGAAATTTATTTCTCTGGTAATTTAGTTTAGATACATATTGTTTGGGATTTTTATATGTGATAAGAAATATTTTATATCAAAGCTGTAGCTGTCTATGGTTGGAGGATGCTACAGCTATCTGCACATCTGCAGAGTGGTTCTCCCATCATGTGCCTCATTTTTCTCGCAACAGTGGTGTTGCCTGTTGCAGGAGGTCACAAGTTAGATTTCTTAGGAAACAGACTCTGAGGCAGAGATTCGCAGGAAGTTTATTGTCCAGAATAGGGGATTAAAAGAAGCACTATTGATCAGGGGAGCTCAGTTGCTGGGATGTCTCTTCTGAGTTATCTGAAATTAAGGAAAGGAGGAAAGCTTTTATGCCCTACAGTGGCCAGTCATTAAGGTTCAGGCTGCCCCAGGAAGAGAAATTTACCCTGGGTGAAGTGTTCTTTTCGGCTGTGGCTGAACTCCGGTGAGAACTCTCAGCTTCTAATACTCCCAGTCGCTGGGAGAATGAATGTTTCAGTCCTGGGAGTGGGGCAAATAATCTGCATGGCTCACCAGAGCATCTGCTACCATCCATTCCTTGTGCTCTGCAGCTCCACGTGCATCATGTAAGTTCTTGGAGAGTTCCTTCAGGATTTTGGTGTGCCACTTTTCCTGGGAAGCACACAAAAGGAAAAGTGATCAGATAAACTGCAGACCGTCTAGCTGCACCCCACTGCAGTTTGTTCTGAAGCTGCAAATGATAGTCTTTGTCTCCCTCTTCTATCACCCGTTATAGATTCCCCTCACTCTTTCTGCCGTCTCTGCTGATCTACATGTCTTAACTAGTGAGATGACGCAAAATTTTACATTTATGGGATCTGAGCCCCTGATCACTATGATCTGCTTAAGCCATGGCTGCTGCATTTGACTACTTATTGACAAAGTTGGGCAAGCATCATTGCAAGGGATCCCTTAGATGCCAAACATATTTTTCTTTGCCCTGCCTCCTGCTGACGGTCAGCATCAATTAACCTTTCTAAATGGCGACTCCTTTCCTTGCCTGGTGGCCTTTTGGCATGAAGATCTTGAGAAAAACATGTTGCAGCCATAGCTTAAAATATAATGGGAAACTCAGTGTCCTTTTGTGGAAGTGTTCACTCTCTGTAAACCTGGACCCCTAAGCAACCCACAGAACTCAGTTTCAGGGATGATAAGCAAAAATAACTCAAGTGGATCCCTAGAAGTGTTGGTAAATGGAGCCATTTGTATTTTTATTTCTTTGTTTCTGGACCCATGTATTCTACCTTAAAGGGACACAACACCATGTTATACGGCATTGATTTAGTGTGTTTACCACATTTTAGAACTATGTAGTCTACCCTTTTAGGATATCATCTCCAAGGTGGTGTTTCAACTGTACTTTCCATAGAATGTTTCATTGTTCTACCAGGCCAGCAGCTTCTGGTTGATGTACTATGTGATGGAATCATTGGATTCTATGGTCAGTGGCTACCACCACACATCTTTTGCTATAGATTGCTCTTATGCAATATTATATGGGATCCTGTGTCAGTGGATAAAATACTGTGTAAATCCTTGAATAGTGATACCAGCTGAGGTCCTATGAGCATAATAGGCAAACCCTTACTTTGAATATGTGTGTGTTAATTTTAGTTAAGGTGAATAACTGCCCTGTACAGGTTGAAGGGGCCCAGTGGAATCAAACTGCCATCAAACTGCTGGTTGGACTCCTCAAAAGACGTTGCCATTTGCAGAGCTGAGCTTAAGTCTCTGTTGTTTGAAAGCTGAACATCTGGTAGCAGCATTAGCTTGAATAAACTTCTGTGGTCCCCAGACTAGTGTAGTAGACAGGCAGAGCCTTTGTCCCTGTCACCATACTGTTCTGTTTATCTGTCCATTGCTCCATTCATGGCCAAATTATAGTCTGTCTGACATCAACTAGCTGACTCCATCAGAGATCTTCACAATTGTTCCCAGGGATTTGTTCATATGCTTCTTCCTTGGACCTTCTTATGCCTGATCTACCAATACTTCTCCTTCTAAGCACTTGACTAAAGGACCAGATAATTATCCACTCCTCTAGGATACATAACAATTCTACCACAGGGTACTTCTCTTTCCACAAAGAGTAGATTATTCGGAGCACCACCCAAACTTCTTCCATTGAGAAAATGTATCTGAACCAAATCTCATCCCTGAACCAAATGTTGTCGTCTTCTTCCTCCATCAGCTTCATTAGGTATCCCTATATGGTCATAGGCATGAGCTGAAGGAAAGGTACTGCTTCAAGAGTGGAGGCTCACGAGGATCTGGACCACTTAATCACCTTACTTACTTATGCCTGCACCTCTTGGTGACCCTGTTCATGTCTGATCTATTGTTTCCCTTGAATTTGTAACTTGATATATCTGACAGAATATAACACTTGATGAGCAGTTTGGGCTTCATGGTCACTTGATGTCCCATGGTTAAGTGCTTCATTTTTTTCAAGACCCAGTAGCTCCCAAGAAGCTGTTTTTCAAAAAGTTTGTCATTCTCCACTGTGAGAGACCCTATATCCTGAACCCTATGGGTTTATGTTGTGATTCTTTTATGGGAGTTTGCCATAAAGTCAAAACTCTATCCTTTCTAGCTCTATGTTCCACACGTTAGACCTGCTGCAGAGACCTTTTCTGCTCTGGGTCCTGTAAAGCTGGAAGCCTTTCTTATTATTTGTAGTATAGGTTGGAGAAGCATTCCCAAATGAGAAATATGCTGCCTCTAGTATCTGAAGAGACTTAGCAAGTATTGTCCTTTCATGATGGTGCAAGGTTTCCTTTGAATCTGGCATAACATTTTAAATTTGCTATTTAATATTCTAAAGTAAAAAACTGATTTAAAATTGTTACTATACATTTTGCTGTTCATCTTTATATCATGTAATGCTGGTTTTAAAAGTGAATGTAAGGGCATTTACTCATATGCAGAATCATCAAAATGACATAATTAGCATTTTATAACTCATACATGCATATACATTTTATTCTTACCAGCATAGCAGAAATGCTCCATAAAACTAATTCAACTATTTTTATTTCACTTCTTGATATGCACACATTCTACCAACACTATCTTCAAGTTACTGATGAGTAAGGAAGGACTGAAGGAAAAGGAACGTAGGTTGCTCTATCTTTCTAAGTCATTTTCAGCATTAGTGGTTGGCTAATACAGGCAAGTAACAAGAGTAAGAAAGGATGTGATAGGATTCCTGGGTCATTTGTGTTTCTTGGAATGTAACTGCCTTCTTTCTGAGTTCAGTTCTTTCTGAGTTCAGTTCTTTCTGAGCAAGTTCTGGTTAAGTTGGAAAGTGTGGCCCTTCCGGGACTCTGCTTACCTAGTCATAAGTGTAACACGATAGTACTCACTCTGAGTCTCACTGAATTCTCAAGCTTCATGGGTCTGCCAGAATTCTATTGTCACGGGGCATTACAACACTATGCAAATGGAATAGCAAGACTAGGAGGGCACACAGATTGTGCATATCCAATCTGCTCACATACAGGCTCTTTTGTTACATCAGACTTCACTTGCAAATCACAAGTTCAATGACAGAATTATTAAGAATTTCAAGATGGTAACAGCAGAGCACTGAACCAAGGACAGGGCCCTTCTGAGTGATGAGGAAGATCACAAGCCCATGAAGCTTGCCCTGTCCATAGGTCATTTTTGGGAAAATTTGGGGAAGTTATTACACAGCCACTTGCTGCAGTGTTGTGGGGCCCTTCCTCTTCAGGACCTGGCTTCTCTTTAGGCCACTGGTTTCCAGATCTGAGATTTGGCTCAGATCCTGAAACTGAACAATATACTGTGACATTTTATTGAGATGGCTGCTCTTATATTCCAAATCATCCATTCCTGATTTTTTAAATTTATTTTGTTATTACAGATGATAAATGACCTTTGTTGTCTGCCCAGTTATCTTGCCCCTAAGAACTCCATAGCTTTCTGCAGGTTAGGATCCCCTGGCTGCCACTCTGATTGTGCTGTTTATTATAATAATTGTGCACACATTCCTTCTAATAGCTAACTATTGACACTTAGTCTCTTGGGATCCTATAATTCCTATTGCTATCAAGGAACCCAATTTTATAAGAACATTTCAACCATTCATCCTGTCCTACAAAAGATAGCCACCACTGAGCTTCTCAGTGATGTTGCTGCCCTTCTCATCAGTGTATACCATATCACTGGTAAATTGAGTGTCCTCTGGTATCTCACATGTAACATAGTCGTTTGCTGCCTTCATAGCATATCCCGCTAGCATGCCTGCATCTCTGAACTTTTTATTCCCCCTTTCACTATCTTTTACAAGAGTTCCAGCACTTCTGTTTCACATAATATGAGCCATCACTTTCTGAAGCTTCTAAGAGCCATCCTAGTAGTATGTGATCATTGTTTTCTGGGTCCTAACTAGGGTGTGAAATTCTGTATAATAGAAGAGTACCCCAATATAAACTGTTTTTTTTTTTAAATCCAAACTTAATGTTTTCATCTCTCCTTGATTCTGCACTCTTAGGATTCAGTGTCATGCATCTTCTACAGAGTCCTACTCGTGCATACTGGTTAACTTCTGTAGCTTCTTTGAGGCTGGTTTCTTTCTGCTTTAATAGACCCGGCACTTTCCTGGACAGGTTATATTGGGACATATTGGTGACCAGAAGAACAGATGGCAATAAATTTTGATGAAGTCTGTATTTTCTTACAAGGAAAACTTGTTTGCATCATATTTGGGAAGTGAGATACTTCTGAAGGTCAAAAAATGCATTTGAATCTAAGTTTTCAAATGTATCAACACAGATATCTCTATTCCAAGTCCCAGGATTTCACTCCTTCCTAATCAAGGCTGTCACCTTGACATAGAAGATCTTTCAGAATTGAGAATCCAACCTGCTATCAGGCCTTTTTAAATGTTAAGATATGACCTCATCCTCAGCTTCATCAGTGCTTCAGCTGTGGGAGATGAGAGTCTCTTTATACGCTGCCAAGGTTTTCACGCTTAATGTTTAATTGGTGATTAATCAACCTCAATCCTGCATTGTTTTTCTCCAGCACATTGAATAACCCATTTATTTCTATAATCCTTGAAATTACTACCTCAGCCTGAAACATTGCACCTGCCAGTGAATTTCCTCCCACCTGTGAACATTTTAACAATCACACCACCACAGCCACCAGGGACTATTAGTGTTCCACATACCATCAGTAATGGTTCCTCACTGCCAGCCAGTCAGAGGGCCATTCAGCTCCAGTATCTCCTTTCAGTACCTGTTTTCCTTGAACGCTTTTTGGCACCAAGTTTATAGGTCAGCTTCCTGGGGAAAGAGAAACCGATGTGGAGATCTGCATGCAGGAAAGGTGTTAGTGACTACCCTTGAAATCAACATCTAGGAACATTGAAAGAGACAGAAAAGAAGTGAAAGGAGGAAGTTCAACTCTGATGCAATTGCAACAGAAGTGTCAGCTGGTACCATGCCAAGGTCTAGAGCTCAGCGAGCCTCCCACAATTGTTCCAATATGAGCAGGGGTCTTCACTGACCATTCATTGGATGTGGCCTGCCCTTGAGGAGTGGTCCTGACCTTAGACAAGGCAGCTGTCTTCAACACAGGGAAATCCCAAGCTAAGAGGTTGCCCAGACTTCCTTCACCTGGGGAATTAGTGCTGCAGTTCGGGAAGGTTAAGCATGGAGTCAATGTGAGCTGTGTCACGTAACATTCACTGCCTAGGGTTCCAAAAAACTATTCTGGGGAATGTCATCAAGAAAAGATTCTAACCAATTCTGGTGTTCTTTAGTTTATTTGTTTGGTCATTTGTAAGAGTGAAATGTATAAAGTGAAGTGAAGATATGATATTACTTTCCAGAAAACCTAATTTAGAAAGACCAAATTATTTAGATTCTCAAATATCAGTACTTTTTGCATAGTAAAGCAATGGTACTATCTACACAGCCTTAAGTACTAATGTAAAGCCAACGATGGTTTGAAGCTATAATCGTCTTACTAACTTAAATAACAAGATTTGCCTTGTTTAATTTCTCTTAATGACCTCGCTGTATTAGCCAGTAAATTAGCGTTTCTAGCTTGGTAGGCAAATCAACTTGGCCCCAGTCAATTTACTTTGGCATTTAGAGATAGTATTTGAGCACTTCAGCTTGTCTTTAAAAAAAATTTTTTTTAAATACAATGTACTAGGTTTAACCTATATTAAGCCATTTTTAAATTTTATTTTTTATTTACATGAAGTAAAATTCGCTCTTTTTGGTGTACATTTCTACTAGTTTTCAAAAATGTATAGTCATGTAATCAGCACCACAAGAAAGAACTCTTAGATCACCTTCAAAAAATTCTTTTATGCAAAAGGGGGTCATGCTATGCCCCCCCTTTTTTGTGATCAAGTTCTGTTTATTTTAGTAGCATAAACAGAAGAACTAGGAAGGAATGATGAGAACACCAGCCCCCTTGACAGGGCCAGATCTAGCACAGGCCGTGTGTGTGTGTGTGTGTGTGTGTGTGTGTGTGTGTGTGTGTGTGTGTGTGTGTGTGTGTGTGTGTGTGTGTGTGTGTGTGTGTCTGTGTGTGTCTGTGTGTGTGTGTGTGTGTGTGTGTGTGTGTGTGTGTGTGTGTGATCAAGGCCAACCCACCAGCCCTGACCAGTCTTTTCTTGTGAGGAGAGGATGGGAGGACAGCCTGAGCAGAAGTGGATCTTCCATGAAGGTGCAGTGGTGTAAGTTGGCTCTGGGTCCCCATGGACCAGGTGACGAAAGCCAGAGGGCCCACAACACCCTTGGCCAAGAGCATCCCAGGTGCAAAGTGCCTGGTACAAAGTCACGTTCTGGAGGAGAATCCATGGTGCCCACAAGTCACCAGGAAGGCCCCAGGTGTTCGAAAACAACCTGCAGTAGACCCTCTGGCCTGCACGTACCCATTTCCATCAGCCTCAGTCATGTCTGTAGAGCCCTCAAGGAGGGGGCATCCAAGGCAGCCAGACTTCTCCAGGCCCTCTGTTTCCTTTACCTTTAATGCTTAGTAAACACTAGTATAGTCTCCATTTCTAAGTGTTGTTTTTTCCAAGCAGTCATATATATGGGCTCATACAATATGTAGAATTTTGAGTCTAGTTTCTTTCATGTAGCATGAGAGATTTGAGATGTATCCATCTATGTATTGTTTGTTCCTTTTCATTGCTAAGTAATATTCCATTGCGTGACCATACCACCATCTGTTTCTCCACCCTGTATTTGAGGAACATTTAGCTTGTTTTCAGTTTTTGGTGATTTTGAATAAAGCTCCTGAAATATTAGCATGCAGGATTCTATGTGAACAAAGAGTTACATTTTATATGGGTAAATCTTTAGGAATGGGATTGCTGGATTATATGGTGAGAATATGTTTAAACTTATAATGAACTGTTGAACTGTTTTTAAGAATGTATCCCCATTGGTAGTGTATGAAAATTCTACTTGCACATGCTCTTTAGTTCTTGGTACTCTGAGGTTTATTGTTGTTGTTTTAGCAGGCAATAAATCTTTTTGGTTTAGACTACAAGTTCTCTTAAATCTTCTTTAGGTTACAACAGTAGTTATATTTTAAACGTTTTGTTATGTTGTTTGGTTCTGTGGCTGATATGCTCCTCTCAGGTGTTAGTCTGTGACTTAGGTGGTGATTTGTATTGTAGTTTAGTTCTCAAAGCCTTCATTATACTTCTTGGGTGCATTAAATGTGTACACAGTTTGGAGGTGGGCCTGGGACATATAGGTTCATACCCAGAATTAGGGGACCCCCTTCTCTATACCTTGCCTCTCAAGCATTTTCTTTACACTTGTAGGCTCCCAGTAGTCTTTTCCCCAGTTTCTCTGGCGAGTACATGTTCTTTTAGCATTTTTATCTCCCACACTATTGCATAGTTCCACCTGCTGAATGAACTCATCCTTGGCTAAGTGTTGAAAGAAAAGGAGAAAAAAATAAACAAATATTTCTTCCAATAGTATTTGCACCAAAAGGGCTTTTTTCACATTTCCTCTCTGCAGAGAAATGATTTTTCTCTTGAGTTTTAGGTGCCAAAGCCACCACTGAAATCATGCAGATTCATGACCTTGAGGCAGAAACAGTAGAGAGAAGAGAGCATGAGAGAGACAGACATACAGACAGACTGTCAGAAACAACAAGAATTTCTACCACACTTTCCAGCTCACAGGGGCTTCTTTACCCAGTTCTTCAGCCAGGAGGATGGATTTCCCCTGGATGCAATTTATTTTTAGGGTTGCTTTGTGTATCTTATCCCAAGTGAGCAGTAGTGTCCTTTCTCCATTCTAGCCACCACTGGAAGTTCTGGATCCTCTGTCCAAACAAGTTCATTGCAGGCAGCATTTCACTGCTATAGTCCCTGCAACTATGGCACAACATGGCATCTAGAGCTATGGAGAAGTGCAAGTAGTGCCCCAGGGAAAAGTTTGAGCATCTTAACTCGTGGTGTGGGAAGCAATTTTTTTTTTTCTATCTCACCTGCTCTGCTTAGGCTCTGGAAGTCAGTTCCTGTGCCCTCATTCAGCCGTTTTTAAGACACCTTTAAATCTTTTTTTCCCCTTTAATTTTAAAAGTAACTTTTAAATGTTGACCAATTAGTTATCTTTCATGTGACATCAACCATAATTATATATATTTTAAAGTTGGATAAGAAAGTAACTAAATTTAGTGACCAACATTATAGTTATTTAGAAAATATGTCCTATAGTATCACTTCTAAATAAAGAATATGCAATTAAATCAGTTTGCAAATGTCACCATTACTGAGAATGTGTCATGAGCTAAAGGTGAATGCATGATAAATGAGCTTAGATGAGGCATTTAATTTCCTGCCAAACTTTTCTGAGAAGTTCTCAAAAGTGTCTTCCATCACATCATTTCCTTTTATCATATGAGGTGTTATGCTTTATTCTAAATGAAACTATTTATTTCCTCTTTTAACCTGAAGTCTTTAATCCAAAAATAAATAGACCTCACCCTTTGAAAAGATGGTTTTTAAATCTTGGTTCAAGAGTGTTTAGAAAGAAAAGCCTCATTCATGTCAGAGAAAGAAGAGCCTACCTGCCCTTATTTCTTGTTGCAAATAACAGCACATAATTCATCTACATAGACAAAATTAGAGGTGTACACTGTGGAATTTTCACCATAACACCTGGTACAGCTGACATAACCAATAACATGCAGAAGAAACATGGTAACAGTAGATATCCTAGGATAATTTCAAATAAACTAAAGCATAAGACAACAACAAAGGAGTCCTTTTTGAGTTTAGTCACTGAACCAATACCATAGATAAAGCTCTGCTCAAAGTGTTAGGGTGGCTACTGTATCTCTACAGTCTCTTGTTAATACCCCAATGCACCCATTGCCCTCTTATTTTCTGTTCACTGTCCAGGAAGATGTACTGTGGTGTCCTCTATCAGCAGTAGCACTTCACAGTATTAAATTGCGAAGACTTTGATACTGCCTCAAGTAATATATTGTAGTTTAAATCTTTGTTCAGTGTTTATTTGGTGAGGGGGCTAAAAGACACATGGAGGAGAGGTAGAGAAAATGAAAATCTCTTATTAGTGGAGTTTGGTTCTTTTCTGTTATGTACCCAAGGAATGTAGATCTGATCCCTTTTTTTATCCCCACTAGAGAACCCAAAAGCACTTCAGGCTATAGGAGTCATCTGTGGTAAGTTTGAGGATTTCAAAGTTGATCAAAAAAGAGATAGGAGTAGGGCTTCCCTGGTGGCGCAGTGGTTGAGAGCCCCCTTGCTGATGCAGGGGACACGGGTTCGTGCCCCGGTCCGGGAAGATCCCACATGCCGCAGAGTGGCTGGGCCCATGAGCCATGGCAACTGAGCCTGCGTGTCCAGAGCCTGTGCTCTGCAACGGGAGAGGCCACAACAGTGAGAGGCCCGCGTACCGAAAAAAAAAAAAAAAAAAAGAAAAAAAAAGAGATAGGAGCATAAGAGGTGATAATATACAAGCTTTATTGGACAGTATTTAGACAGGATTAAAAGAAAGTGCAAGTCCCTCCTCCTAGAAGAGACCTTTCAGAGATAGTAAGGCAAGGTGGGCAGCTTCTGGGCAGATAGCCCCAAAGGGGAGCAGCAGTTTGGGGTCTTTTACAGTTACAGTGTCTGTCTTAGTTATGGGTAGCAGATTTGGGAGCAGTTTCACAGGCTGTGTGAACTAGGTGGGCTCTAAATGGCTGAATTTTGTTTATTTGGACTATGTTTGAAGCAATTGTGTGGTAAGAATTTGAGTTTGGCACCAGTGGACTTTGGGTTAATGTTTCTAGCTTGCTGTGAAGACGTAAACAGAGGGGCCATTTGAGACCATTAAACAGGGACCATCGTTAGCCTATTTACATAACATTATTCTCCTAAGAATTCAGTTAAGAGCAGACTTTTTGAAAGTGTCTCTTCTCTGCCCCCACCCTCCACCCTAAGACCCAGACAGGTTTTAAAAGTACTCCTTCCAAGCACACACAGTATTGTATTGCAAAGAATTCTGGTAAATGCATTTTCCCACAGTGATGTTTTGAGATCTTAGATGCACTCTGGGCAGTCTCTTCTCTGTCTCACCACTGACTCCGGCCCTGATCAGATTCCCTCATCCCCATCATCATCTCCCTAAGGTCTTCCTAACTGACTGCTGTTAGAGTAGATTAGGAGTCATTGCTGGGATAAGGGAGATAAGGTTTGCCATGAGTCTGGCATTCATAATCAGGGCAACTTTAGAGAGGAGTTAACTAATAATAAAACAAAAATAAACAAAAGGTCAACCTATTTAGTGAATGAAAATCAGAACTTTACAGATGGAGCTAAGACTGGGTTAGCATAGCCATAAAGAAAATACAATTAAGTTTTACTTGGAGAGGAGGGGTGCGATGGGGAAGAAAACCTGATATTATATATTTTATGTGAAAATATTATGTAATATAGAAATATTTTGAAGGGCAGTTTTCTATACTACATAATTCAGAGGTTTAAAAAATGTATTTTTGAGTGTGAAGATTAGGATATATCCTGTCAGAGATTAATATGTTAAACTAATCATTGAGAATCTTTTTTAATATAATAAAATTGTTAATATTGATTTTTAAGAATGTAGCATAACCTATTTTCAGAGTTTGCTTTCACTCTTAGAGAACAACAACAACAAAAGTTTGCCACTCCATTTATGTATTTAAACAGATTTTTGTTGCATAAAAGTACACTATCTTTTGAAGTGGAAAAGTTATGACATAAATGTTAATGACCGTTAGCCCCATCATTTTAATAACCATTGGCACCAGCATATCCTGATGTCTGGAAGAAACCACCTATCCTCCGCTGAATGACTTTCTGGAAATCATACATGTGATCTTGGACAAGTCACTTAATGTCTCTGAGGCTCAGCTTCTTCATCTTAAAAAGAAGATAATTTTGATTATAATGGTACCTACCCACAAGGTTATTAGGATTAAATGAGATAATGCATGAAAAAGATTTAGTACATTTCCTGGCACTGTAAACATTAACTATTATATTTGAGTGAACAGAATATACTGAGCAAACTCCGAGTTATGCTACTCTCTCAAAGCCACACAGAATTCTATCACCATGTTATAGACAGGAGCAGCAAGTTGGCAAGACAATAAATACCCAAGTTCCTGATGACTCATAATCACCACACTCACACCACTCATGAGAAATTGTGTGTTCTCTGTTTCTTTGATGATGGAGTTTCTAAGATCTTCAGGAAAAGTAGATATTTTTGTATTCTGAATACCAAGCCCTGTTTTGGTTTTCTAATTTATAATAAAATTTTCTAAGAAAAATAGGCAGTAATTTCATTTTTACCTTTCATTTAGCAAAGAAGTTGTTTAGTATTTTCTAGAATAGACAAATAAGTTGATGGACTGAATTTTGCAATAAAACTGCTAGAAAGGAAAGAATAAATTTTGTTTGCCACTTAAAAATATATAAACTTTTTTATTTTTAAAAAAAGTTTTCTTTTTGTTCCAGACTCACTGAAAACCTGAGACCTGATCTACTTTTCTGTTTTAAATAAACAGATTTGTGTGTGTGTGTGTGTGTGTGTGTGTGTGTGTGTACAACTTTGTAATTATCTTAATGTGGTTTAGAATGATTTGTAATGTGTCAAGACTAAAAAGAAACAGTCAGTGGCCTGTCTTAATTCTTTATGAAATTCAGCACTGTACTTCACTGAACAACTATTAATTAAGATAATTGCTCAATTGGAATGTTTCAGCTACCAGTAAGATATGCAAATTAAGCAAAATGTGCTATTTCCTTAATTAATATTGTAAGCAAGAAACTTTTTTCTCTTAGTTAATTCACTATGTAATGAACAGGATAATATAGCAATATTTTTAAATAGATTGTGGAAGAATTCTACTTATACATGCATGCATATGATTTTTTATAGTACATAATACTTTATATAATACTATGGAATGTTGAATTCAAAATTACATGGAGAAAGAACATTTGTTGAGAACAAGAACAAAAGGGGCTCATGGGGCTTGTGACAATCAGGCAAACAAAAAGTATCACTCCAGAAAAATAAAAATTCGAGCTAGTGCAGAGCTAAGAAACATTCAAACAAAAGAACAAATATTGTATGATTCCTCTTATATGAAATATCTAGAATGAGCAAATTCACAGAGACAGAAAAGATTAAAGGTTACCAGAGGCTAAGGAAAGAGGTAATGGGTAGCTTTTGCTTAATGGTTATAGTTTTTGTTTGGGGTCATGAAAAAGCCCTGGAAATAGATAATGGTAATGGTTGCACAACATTGTGAATATCATTAATGCCACTTGAAGTGTACACTTAAAAATGGTTAAAGTGGCAAATTTTATTACATACACACATAAATTTTAAAAAATCAGACACTAATATGGCCCCTAGGGATTATAAGAGTTGTAAGACCTGTTGGGTGCTTTATCTGTGACATATTATCTATTACAACAATCTTTGGAGTAAGAGTAGCTGAAGGAGATTAACAGGGCAAATAGTAGACATTAGGGAAAACTCGCTTTCATTCTTTGAAATAAGGGAAATAGTAGGGGTTCCACTTTGAATCTAAGTACTTCCCCTTTTTCAAAGTTTTGAAAAATTGATGAGACCAGGCCCCTTTTCCACAAACTGAATATTTGGGGGAGGAAGAGTAAACTGTAGCAATAAATGACCATGTTATCATGTATTGTGTTTTGTGGTAATAACTTGTTGTAACAGGTATAATAGTTTTGCACATATTAAACTTAAGTATTTTAATTTTGTCCTTTAAGCCAGTGGTTTTTGACCTTGGTTGCATAAATGGAATTACCTTGAGTGTTTTGAATAAATCCTGATGTACAGGTTGTACGACAAACCAATGACATCAGAATCTCTAGAGTAGAGCCCAGGTATCAGGATCTTTAAAATTTCTCCAGGTAATTCTATTATGCAGGAAAGGATGAAAAGCACTCCTTAAATCATGTTGTATTACAGGCTTTTAATCTTAAGGGGTATAAATACCCCTTAAGTAAATACAAATGAGGATGAATATATTTAGCCAAAGAAAGATTTTCAGCCCAAAAAAGAACAAAAAATGGCTTGAAAGGGAAGAACTATGGAGAGAGGGGGTTTGCTAAATTATTTTATCTCTTTAGTATATCAAGTGCCAAACTTGAAGAACTCAGCCCATAGAGTTACTCTGTATGGTGGAGATTCTGATAGAAACCTTGCCCACTAGTATAATATAGCTGAAACTGGGAAGAAAGAGAGTAAGTAAAAAAAAAGGTGGGATATATACACCCCAAAAGTTACACAAAATAATCTGATTTGGGTGTGGGAAGAAAATACTGGATCCTATATTTAAATTTAATATTTATCTAAAAAATTAGAATACTATAGTTTACTAATATTTAACATATAGATTTTAAAAGGTTCCCTAATTCTGTCCCTTATGATAGAGGGTTAGTTGTCACCTGTTTCATGAGCTACTCAGAGGACCTCGTAGGGGCTCCATAATAATAAGTGATGATGTCCTCACCAGTTGGCTTATCTTAACATATTGTGACATACTGCAGTAATATGTATCTGATAAATGGATTTACAGATTATACCGTCTCATCTCAATCAAATGCAATCCTTACAAAATGGATAAGTTGCTTAAATAATTTATGCAATGAAGCTGTGCATTGAAGGTAATACCCTCAAGCAAGTACATGTAGACCAGCAAACAGACAAGAAATTGATGGTGTAGATATTTGTTTCTTGTATGAAGGCACACTTGAAAGGCACACTTGAACATATTATGAAATAAACAAGTGACAATCTGACAGAAAGTTGGAAAAAATGACTGTCTTAAAAATTGATATTATTTTCAGTCCCTAACAACTGACCTGATCTTTAGGTTTCTTGTGCTTTGAAATAATAGTCATTGATATCATGGTGCTGTTATGATCGACAAAGTATTTTTAAAAAGTCAATTCATTTTATATTTATCTGATTTATTATTATCTATTTTTGAGTCACTTTATATATTTAAAAGTTACCTTTTAACTACTATACTTACTAACATAATTTCTAAAAAGTAAAATAGACATTATCCTGGAATGGGCAATGGCCATTTCATACTGGTAAGTAGTTGGTGAGCATACAACTATATATTCTAGTGGTACTACTGTAGATACTCCCTTTTCTAACAAATATTAAGAAGTGTCTAAAGTAAGCCTATGAGGCATAATTGTAATATAGAGAGTAGCCAACTATTAGGTTTTTCTGAACTCACATTATATGATTTGTTGGAATGTTATATTTATTACTTGTATGCCAGCCTAGCTTTAAAAGGTTCAATTCTGACTGCCCAATTGTCTTAGTTGCCTTTTATCAGTTTTTGATATGTTAGATGACTTTTGGGAAGTACCTGAAAAAAAAATAATCCTTTTGGGCTGATTCCTATACAACTTTGTCTGATTGTTTTTAAAGCAGTGTGGTGAACTGAGAATGAGAATTTGCTTTTTTCATTACCCCTCCTCTACCTCAAAAAG
This sequence comes from Grampus griseus, assembly GCF_964374135.1. Lineage (NCBI taxonomy): Eukaryota > Metazoa > Chordata > Mammalia > Artiodactyla > Delphinidae > Grampus > Grampus griseus. Next base: position 38,858,443 of record NC_139003.1, read on the forward strand.
CAGTTTTTCAAACCTCCATGAATTTCATAAATGCCAGTAATAAATCTTAAACTTTTTGTATGTAAAGTATACTCCAAATCCAAATCTTTTTTATGTCTTTTCTTGTTTCCCAACCATAACATATATTGTGGGATGTAGTGGATTCTGTTGGTGCCAATGAAGTCCCCTTGGATTCCTTTCATTATTTTTAGATTCCCCAGCTTCTGTCTATATTTTCTTTTAATGGTGCACACCTGTGGTTCTCTTTGGATGGCTGCAGCTGGAGCTTCTTTCCCTGCTGGCACTCAGAGCTACAAGTCTTGGGAGTTTATCTGCCCACCACCCCATTCCCCAAGGAGCCCTTAGCCAATGACTCATCAAGACAGGAATAGGAAAACTCAGCTTCTCTCCCTTAAGCTAGGACAAACTCTTGAGGCATAATTTACACTTAGGGTTTCTCTTAAGACTCAGACTAAACCTATATGCCTAAGACTGCCTGAAGTTGCACTTTTGGTTGGCCCCTTTCTCTCTCCTGTTCTGCTTCACACATTCTGTAATCATTTTTTTCCCCTTGAGTACATTTCCTTAATAAATCATTTGTATGTGAATTCTCAACATGATTTTTACTTGGAAGAGTATTAGATCAAAAAATTTACAGACTCTTGGGGTAGAGGAGAGAAACCAGTTAACTATTAAGGCTGAGATAGAACAAGAAGAATAGTAAAACAAAATAAAGCAAAAGGCACCACCAACAAAAACCCTCTAGCATTAATCATCAGCACCACCTTGACCATAACTGCACAGCCATATTTATAGCCCCTAGAGATGTGGACAGAAAAGAAGAGAGGTACATAGTAGTGTGAAAAAAGCTGACCTGTGTCCCAATTTTTCCTCTTTGGCTTTCAAATAAAAGAAAGTATTCTGCTTATCTATTGCTGCAGAGCATATCCCCCCAAAGCCTGTTGGCTTAGAACAATGAGTAAAAATTATCTTGTTTGGGTTGCAGCTCAGGTTGATGGTTCTCCCTTGTGGTTGCAATCAAATGAAGGCGGAGACTAAAGTATTTGAAAGGCGTCTTCCACTGCGTGTTTGGGTACCTGATTTCCAATGGCTGGAAGAGCTAGAGCTGGTTGAGTATTTTTTCCATGTGTCACTCAACGTGGCCAGCTTGGGCTTCCTCCCTGGGCATTTTCAGGGTATTCAGATTTCTCACATGGTGGCTTGCATTCTGAGAAAGCATTCTAAAGGACTAGGGTGGAAGCTGCGGCGCTTCTTCTGCCTTAGACTTAGGAGACGTGCAGTGTCCCTTCTGCCACTGGTAAGTGAGTCATATGGCCAACCCAAACTGAATACTCTTGAGGTGTAGTTCACTGGGGGCCATCTTTGGATATGTGTTTAATAAAATTAAGGGATTGCAGAAAACACAGAGCACTCACCTTATTCTCAGAGGAGACTCCGAGCAGAGGCCCCACTACAAAATGGGGTAATGTATACTGGTCAAGAGGGTAGAGCACAATCGCCAGGCCCTAACTGGAACATCTGAATTGCCCTCAGTTCCCTTGAGATGTGGGTTCTGGGTCGAGAGCCCGTGGGTCTGTCAGGGGCCCTGCTGTGTGGAGCTAAGTGCTTTTAAAACAGAGATGGAATGTAGACAATTTTAGCAGAGCCAGGCGGAGGATATACCAATCCTCAGATGTCTGATTCCCCTTGTCAAGGGGAACCTAATTCTTCAAAGGGGGATGACCGATGCTCCCCCCAAGAACATAGTATAAGGCAAATGACAGCACAAGAGGCAGGTAAGGAGCACAGGGACACAGCAGCCAAGAGACATCACCTTGGACTTGGGGAATAGCCAGCTAGTGAATACATAAAAGCAATTTAGAGGCCCAAGGACCTCATTTTTCAATGTAATGAGCTCTTGTAAGCTGAACATTTCTCCCCTCTATATGTACTTTACCCCTCACAGATTTGGGAATTTAACAACCTGATTTCTATGTTCAGCAAACATTTTTGCCTCTTACTGTATCAAAAATGGGTTTTTTTAAATTACCCTGGATAGTCTGGATTTAGTGAGAAAGGAATTATATTTTATATACAGAAAATTTGAGGCTCAAGGAGGTTAGCTACTCCATCAAATTCACATAACCAGTAGTGGAAAGGATCTGGTTGTCAAATTCAACTCTGCTGCCTCATCCTATGTTCTTTCCACTTTACCATCCTATCTCCAACATTTACTTCACTGAAAGGTACAATTGAAATACAGTTCTCAGAAATTCATCATGTTGTAATCTTCACTTTTCACCAACAAATTCATTTTCTGGTTGTGATAACTGCAATCTGAAAACTGCTACATATTAATAAGAAGTGACACTGATATGTTTTTAGGTGTTCATTTATGCAGTGTGAATGAAGTCAGCTGTGTAAAAGTGACAGGAGAGAGAATTTCTTATGGCTCATTAGTAGAACATACAGCAGCAATCAATTGTTGTATTTAATAGTCACCACACACACAGGTAAAGATTTATTTCAGCAAAGGAATTAAACTTGATAAAAACAGGCAGGAAACAAAGGACTGGAGATGGTCATAGAAGGGATTGCAAAAAGAATCAAACTTTCACCAAGTTACCTGGATTCTTTCAGTTTTAAAACTAAATGTATATCTAAGTTGAACCAGAAGTATTTTCCATCATCTTCCTGTTTTCTCCACTTTTTAAATCCTTCTGTCTCAATATAATTTTAATAATGTAAAGTGTCAAAGATATTAATCACAAAATTGATTTTAGGGATACACTTACAACAACAACATAATAATATAATAGCTAGCCCTTATTTAGTACTTTCTGTGTATCACACGTCGTACAGATCTCTTTACAGTAATTAATTCATTTAATTTTAACAATACTTTTATGAAATTAGTTACTAATATTTCTGTGATGAGAAAATGAGGCACAGAGAGGTTAAATAAGTAGTATAAGATGGCACACATCTACTGAGTATTGGAGCTAGATGTGAACTCAAATAGCCTGGCCTCAGAGTCCACTCTATTAACCCACTGAGATGCACTTCCTTTCTATCTAGACTATTGTATTAGTTTTTGCAATATTTCAGTGGGTTTCTCTTTAAATCTGATCAACGTATTCATATGCACAAATATAAAGATATTTTAAGTAAATTTTTTGCCACTGAAAATAATTACTATGCATTGCAAAATAAAGTTTTGGGTAATCAGAGTGACTTGGACCAGAGAGCAGACAGGATGAATACACAGATATGTCAGTGAAGATCCCACATCTTCTATAAGATCTGGAAAGCCAAAAAGCACTCTTGTTACTGTTTTTGGACAGGAAGTCTGTGAACGTAAAGGAAATGGCCTTAGAATGTGTAGTAACAATTTTGACAGGCTTCAAGCCAGGCATTCTTTTCTGGCCACCAAATAGGCTCTTTATAGAAACTGTAGCACCTACTCTTGAAAGACACTTTAAAGAAGGAACTTGCGATGCCCAAGAAAATAGAAAGGTGTGGTGTTGGATTTTCATGAAGATAAGCTCTGCTAGTAGTATCTCAAGAACTATTTGTGATAGAAAGAAGAGATGAACTTACATACAGTAACTATTTGTTTTGGTGTAGTTGAAACTACCATTGAATTGCATTTTCACAAATTATTATTCATATAAGGTCTTAGGGCTGCTGAAGTGGGACTGTCCCTCATTTCACTTGTATTAAGGACGACTGCAACTCCATGAATTAATAAGAGAACATTTTAAAACAAAAATCCTCAATCTTCAAACCTCTAATTCATTTATTCATTCAGCACATAGTTACTGGACAACTACTTTGTGCCAAGCAATGTTCTTTGTGCTGGGAAATTTCTGCTGTCATCAAGTTTATATTCTAGTGGGAAGAGAAAGACCATCATAATGAAATTGTACTTTAGAAAATGACAAGTGTATGAAAAATAATAAGGGAGAGTAAGGTAATTGGGTGTGCTGAGGGTAGGAGTAGAGGGAATGTAAAACAGAGTGGTCAAAGTAGGTTTCACTCAGTAAGTAATGCTGAGGCAGGTAAGGCTGGACCAGAGTAAGCAAGTGGAAGCAGGAGAAGTTGGAGGAAGAGTGGGAAGCCAGATCATAATAAATCTTGGGAGAATTATAGGACCCTTGGTTTTCACTCTGAGTGAAGTGGAGTCATTGGAGTGTAAGGACAGAAGAGTGACTTAAAACCATAAAACTCCTACAAGAAACACGGGGTAAAAGTTTCTTGATGTTGGTCTTGGCAGTGACTTCTTGGATATGACATGAAAAGCACAGACAACAAAGGCAAAAGTAGACAAGCAGAACTACATGAAACTAAAAAGCTTTTGCACAGCAAAGGAGACAATCAACAAAATGAAAAGGCAACCTATGGAATGGGAGAAAATATTTGCAAGCCATATATCTGATAAAGGGTTAATATCCAAAATGTACAGGGAACTCCTTCAATAGCCAAAAATAATAACTCAATTAAAGGATGGGGAAAGAAACTCAATAGGCATTTCTCCCAAGAAAACATACAAATGGCTAACAGGTATATGGAAAAGGTGCTCAACATCACTAATCATGAAGGAAATATAAATTAAAACCCCCATGAGATATCATCTCACACCATTTAAGATAGCCATTATTTTTAAAAACGTATATAACCAATATTGATCAAGATGTAAAGAAAAGGGAACCCTTGTGCACTGTTGGTGGGACTGTAAATTGGCTCAGCCACTATGGAAAACAGTACAGAGGCCCCTCAAAAAATTAAAAATAGAACTACTACATATGATTCAGCAATCACACCTCTGCTTATATAGTCAAAGGAATTGAAATCTTGAAGTGATATCTGTACTGCCATGTTTATTGCAGCATTACTTATAATGGCCAAGATGTGTAGGCAACCTAAATGTCCATTAATTGATAAAGAAAATGTGATATATTCATACAAAAGAATACAATTCAGCCTTAAAAAAAAAAAAAAAAAAAAAAGAAGGGCTTCCCTGGTGGCGCAGTGGTTGGGAGTCCGCCTGCCGATGCAGGGGACACAGGTTCGTGCCCGAGTCCGGGAAGATCCCACATGCCGTGGAGCGGCTGTGCCCGTGAGCCAAGGCTGCTGAGCCTGCGCGTCCAGAGCCTGTGCTCCGCAACGGGAGAGGCCACAACAGTGAGAGGCCCGCGTACCACAAAAAAAAGAAAAAAAAAAAAAGAAAATCCTGCCATTTGCAACAACAGGAATAAAGGTGGAAAGCATGCTAAGTGACATATGTCAGATACAGAGGAAAATACTACATTATACCAATTATATGAGAAATCTAAAATATTCGAACTCATAAAAGCGGAGAATAGAGTGGTAGTTGCCAGAAGCTGAGAGGAAGAGGAAACAGGAAGGTATTAGTCGAAGGGTACAAAGTGTCAGTTATATAAAATGAATAGTTCCTAGAGATCTACTGTACAGCCCATTGTCTATACTTAATTATACTATATTGTATGCCTAAAATTTTGCTAAGAGAGTAGATCTTATGCTGTGTTCTTATCACAAAAAAGTAACAACAATAAATAAAGAGGGCAGAAGGAAACATTTGGAGGTGATGAATATGGCTCTGTTTATGGCATAAATTGTGGTAATGGTTTCATGGATATATACTTATCTCCAAACTCATCAAGTTAGATACATCAAATATGTGCAGACTTTTGTACATCACTAATGCCTCAATAAAAGGTTTTTTAAAAAACAATAATGGTATGTTGCCTACAGTTAAAAAATTGACTCTGTCCTCTGTATTGATGATAACCCAAGGGTCCTGAGAGTGGAAACAGAATACTAAAAAAGCTATTTTAATAATCAAGAATGAAGGTGATGATGCTTAGTTAGATGATAAAAGAGTTGAGAAATTGTTAGTTCTATACACATTCTGAAAGTGAAATATTAGAATTTCAGAAGTATTGAGTTGGAGTTTATGACAGAAAAAGAGTCAAAAATGATTCCCATACAACTCAACATCAAAAAACCAAACAACCCGATTAAAAAATGGGCAGAGGACCTGAATAGACATTTTTCCAAAGAAGACATACAGATGGCCAACAGATACATGAAAAGGTGCTTATTAACGTCACTAATCATGAGGGAAGTACAAATCAAAACCACAATGAGATATCACCTCACACCTATCAGAATTGGCTATTATCAAAAAAATAACAAATGACAAGTTTTGGCAAGGATGTACAGTAAAGGGAACTCTCATACTCAGTTGGTGGGAATGCAAATTGGTGCAGCCACTACGAAAAGAATATGGAGTTTCCTCACAAAATTAAACATAGAACTACTACACAATTCAGCAATCCCACTTTTGGGTATTTATCCAAAGAAAACAAAAACACTAATTCAAAAAGATATATGAACCCTATGTTCATTGCAATATTATTTACAATAGCCAAGATACAGAAGCAACCTAAGTGCCCATTGACAGAAGAATGGATAAAGAAGGTGTGATATATATAATATATTGCATGATTTCCCTGCTTTCACCCCCTTCTATTTTGTTAGTCAAGGTCCTGAAAGGAAATTAATGTCACACTCAAATTTGGAATTTTAAGAGAATTTAACAAGATAACTGTTTACAAACTTATTGGTATGGTTTGAGAAAAGCAACAGAAAAAGCTGCAGTGGTTGGGGACTAGTAATAGCCAGTAGCTATTACCACACTTTGGCTTAGAGGATCCAGGAGAGGGAGCAGTTACCAGAATCAGGAGAGGGCTATAACAAGGTCTATAGCTTTTGGGAATGTTGGGGAAATATAATTAAAAACAAAATCCCCTGCCAACCCAGAAAACCTCACCACAAATGTAGGAAAGGAAGAAAACAGTTTTATTATTAAATAAGTATTAAACTAGAATTTGATGTGTATCACAGGCAATCTGCTAAGAGACTACAAAGACAGAGATGAATCTCACCCTTTTATAGCCAAACAGAAACAATCAATTATGTGCATGTTCTTAAGGTACAAGATAAACAGTAACTAGTCCTCAAGTAAAAGGACTTGACAGCACCATTTGTCACAAATAGTTCATCCTAAATTCACCTGATAATTAAGGTTATCATCTGTGCTAATTAATTGGCTTTATCCAGAGAAAAAGTGAACTTCTTACATCTTTATAACAGGAGGTAATTTTTCGACTTGAGCACAGAGCCCCCTGAAGTTAGGCTCCTACTCTTCCACAGAAACCAGGAGATAGGAGCATTATCTTCCTTGGTTACATTTCAATGAGATGGCTCGAAGGTCCTTGAGAAAGACATGCTTGGGTTGTAAAGCTGGCAAGAGGCTTATTTAGCTCTTAAAAGATTTACATACATTTCAGAGACAGAAAAAGAAGCTACAATTACAAGTTTCTAAAGTAAATAGGAAAAGGGAAGGAAGGGAAGTCTCTTTCCTTATTTTCACTGGGGAGATTTAAGCCTCTTGTTTTTATTTTTGCATTTGCCCTTAAGGTAGGAGGATTGAGTACACGCACAGTGACTTGGCAGATAAGTCAAAGAAATAGATATCTTGACCTCACTTGCCTCACAACTTCTAGATCTATCAGTGCCTCCCTACTGGTGTCTTAGCCTGGGCTTTCCTAAAAGCAAAGACAAACAATTACTAATATGTAGGTAGATCATTCAGAAGGTTATACAGGGAATGTGAGAGAGGAATAGGAAATAATGAAATAAGACAAGACAGAAAAGTCAGTACAAGTATATATTGCTGAGTTTGATTCCCTCCAGAGACAGCTAAAGTTTGATCCTTCTTGGACCTTCTCAGAAACATACAGAATACTTTTAGATGTGTCAACTAAAAATTAACAGAGGAAAGCATTTTCCATTTGTCTCATTCCATATTGTTTGAAGGTTAGTCCAGGGGCATTACAGATAAGTGAGTCAAAGCCAGTAGGTGAGTGTTCAGCTGCAGCTGAAAAGGAAAATGTAAATCTGGACTCAGAAGGTATCTGATGCACCTCTATTGGCCATATCCAGTTAGAAGCTGGAAGAAAGGAAGTCAGTTAACATTCATATGGAGTGACCTCCTGGGGCACAGGGTAGGGTGGAGAAAGATGGAGAATAAATTTGGAGATGCAAATGAAAGATGTTCACTATACCACTTTGAAAGGCTGTTCTCGAAACAGTAGCCAAAATGATCTTTTAAAATCTAATCCAGATCTTATTATTTCTCTGGTCAAAACCCTCCCTATTTCCCTTACTCCACTTAATGCTTTTTTCTGTATCATAAATTGAAACTAAATTTGTTAAGGAAGGAGATAAGTTTTCATTTGGCAATACACAGAGAATAATTGTGCTATGCTAAGCTAAAATATTGTATAAATATTTGAAGCATGAATATCACACTGCAAAGCACATTTGAGCATAGAATTATGTTACAAACTGTTACTATGTAGTTTTATATGTTTGAAAGCTTGAAAGTATTAATCAACTCTGGAATGTTAGATTAAGCAGATATTAAATAGTAAAAACGACAGAGTACAATTCTTAGATTAAAACTAATAGAAGCTGTGATGTCTTCTTATTAATAACATTTACCTTGACTGTAATGACCTGTCTTTCATTTTCTATTGACTTGTTTAAAGACTATTTATAACCCTTTCATTTTGAATCTTTGTTTAATATAGCATTCTTACTAGAGCTAAGTTATTTTCAAATATTTGTGTAAATGTCTACTGTATAAAAAGCAATTCCATTATTCATTCCACAGATATTTGTTCATCACCGTGATAGATAACAGATTTCAAAAATACAAAGATGGAAAATAATTCCGTCTCTCAGTGAACACTCAGTACATTATAAGTTTATGTATTCCGATAAATGTTAAAATGCAGGTAAAAACTGGTCTAATATAAATACATAAGGCAGAAAATCTATTTCATTCTTCTGGAATCATATGTTGCTTCCAAAAAGAGATTATTATTAACATGGATCTTGAAATTCTGGCAGGATATAGCAGAGGGAAAGGTGAATATACAAGTGTAGAGATTTTAGAGATAATGGTTTAGTCTAGAAGGTACTGTAAGTACAGCAGAATATTGACATTTATGATGGAGATGTGGCCATGTAGACAGTAAAAATCAGATTCCTTGAGTTTTAGCTGTCCCCTTAAAGAGTTTACTCTTTATCCTGAAGGTAATGACTAGCTGCTGAAGGCTTTTTCAGCAGGAAGCTAATAATGCCAAATTTATCCTTAAAATTAAAAAAAAAAAAAAAATCCCTGACACAAAGTACTAGTCTGACTAAAATTTCAACTGGAGCTAGGAAAATCAGTTAGAAGGCTATTGCCACCTCTTGGATGAGAGATCTAACTGCCTGAGTTAAATTTCTGGCTATGGAGATGGAAGGATTTCATGAGCTACCTAGTAGGTAAAATCTGTCAAACTTGGTAAATCCAGGAAACTGGGGTGAGAGGGTTGGAGAAATCTAAGAAACTCCCAGACTTTCAACATATGTGACTGGATGCTTGGCCATAACAGGGAATGTAGGAAGAATTTCGATTAGGTAGAAAAGCCAAGAGACGAGAAGTTAGTGTTTTAGTTACCTGTCATTGTAGAATAAACCCATTCTCGTTAAGTGACAGAAGACAACCACCATTCTTTTATGGTCATGGATTTTGTGGGTGAAGAATTCAGAAAGAGCACAGCATGAATGGCCTGTGTCTGCTCCATGATGTCTGTGGCCTCAACTGGAAAGATCTGAATGGCTGCGATGATTGGAACAACTGGTGCTTGCAATTGTCTGGAACAATCTTTTTTGTCTTGGAATACTTTCACATGTTTAAAAATTATTCAGGACCTCAAAGGGTCTTTGTTTAAGTGGACTATATCCATTGATATTTACCATATTAAAAATTAAAAGAGATTTAAAAAATATTTATTTTAATTTATTTAAAATAGTTATCATAACCCCTTTAATTTATATCATATATAATATTTTAAATAAAAAGCTATATGTTCCAAAACAAAAAAAATTGTAAAAAGAGTGGCATTGTTTTCTTTGTTGTTTTTTTGTTTTGTTTTTGCAAAACCCCTTAATTTCGAACTTACTAGAAAACATGCAGTTTCTCATGTTTCTGTGTCCAGTGCTACAATATGTTGTTTTGATTGAAGTGTATGAAGAAAATATGACCTTATACAAATGTAAAGTTGGGAAAAAGGAGGAGTATTTTAATAGCCTCTAGAGATAATTGTGAATATTTTCCTTCAATACTGTACAAAAACTTGACAAGAGGTATTTTCTTAAAGTTCAGTTTCAGCAGGGAATCTGAAACTGTACTAGTGAACTTTTTGCACTCTGTAACATTAAAATCCATCCTTATATCTTGCACTTTGAGTGGATCTTTTACCTATGAATGATTTTTATAATGTGCACAGATCATTAGGAAAATATTGTTTCACTCTGCAGATCTTGCAAATGTTGATACATTTCATTATAAAAATAAAAGAATGACATTTATTAAAGTCATCACCCATCTTACTGGAAAAGTCTTGGGAAGCTATTAAGCTGATAGTAGCAGATAAAAACTTAAAATTTATTATTGACAGTCAATACTGTCAGATTTTTTCTTTGAAACACTTCCTTCTTTTCCAAGAAAATATTTTCAAAATACCTAATGATGAATTACTATAGTTTTTCAGTCATTCTTTCATGTAAAAATGGTGCTCCATAAAAGAAGCACCTAGTTCAGCCCACAAATCAATTGCACAAGTGCTTTTTCTTAAGACAAGGATCATACTTTCATATGCAGCAATGCACTTCATACGTATTTCCCATCTTGATACATAGGATATTAAAAAGATGAGTATTAAAGAATTTTGATTTGATAAAATTAATATTTTTCTGCATCACTAAGAATATTCTTAAGTGAAAATGACATTTTATGACTTCTTTTTTCTGCAAGTGTACAGTGGTAAAGAATTTAAAGAATGTTAGTACAGCATGGTGTATCTGCCCTGATTTACGCTAAGGCCTCTGCAGTTTTTTTGCACCACTTCAAGTATCAACACAAGGCAAAAGGCAAATAATGTGTTAGCATTATTTAGAAAATAGTTTTGACTTCACGGACTCTTTGAAAGAATTTCAGTAGCTCTTACAGGTCCATGGACTAAACTTTGTGAAGCATTGATCTTCATGTATACTATTCCGTGATCTGAAGACTGGCTCAGCTGAATGTCTTCAGTTGGCTTCTCCATATAGCTGGGTTTCCTTATAGTATGACGGCTTCAGGGTAGCTGGACATCTTAAATGGTATGTTAGTGAATGTCACAGCAGGTAAGGCAGAAGCTGAATGGCTTTTTATGACTTAGCCTTTGCAGTGACATAGCATAATTTTTTAAATCATATTCTGTTTTTTAAATAGTCACAAGCTCAAGGGGAGAAGGCATATATGCCTGTCTCTCAATGAGATGAATACTCAAGAATTTGCAGCAATGTTTTAAAATTTCCACAGACTGATAGTGGCCATAAATTATTTACATTCTTCCACTATGCAAAATATAGTCACCCCTTCAAAGAACTTTTTCAAAATCTCATCATGTTAGAGAACCAGGGTCAAGATTCAGATTTTTTATCTAACTCAGGTCTAGGTGTGAATGAGAATCCTTGGGTTTGGATCCTTGGTGTGATTCCTCTTGATTTGAAGACTTATAGTCTAAAGAGATCAGTTACCTGCTTCACAATCACCCAGTATTCAATAATTGTCAGGTATAGGATAACATAATCGACATTGCAGTTTAAAAAGAGGAGAAATGGGAGGCACACAGCAGTCACTTATCATTAATAATTCTAAAATTTGACAGAATTCCTCTCACCAGTTCCTTGATTAAGGTCCAGTCCTGCTCCCTGCCCTACTTCTGGCTACTAGTCTGCCCATTGGATTTTAGATGTGCCAAGTCGTCTTTCCTTTTACATAGGAGATGGCCTGTATTTGCAGGTAGGTAGTTTGCCCTGCCTCTTCCTGTCCATAGAGATTTGGGTGTTCAAAGGCCTTTTTAACTTTATCCTGAGTCTGGGTTTTCAGCTTTTCAATTATTATTATTAATAATAATCATCAATTATTGATGATTCAATGGAATTATCAAGTTTGTACTTGTAAATGCAGTCCTAGGCCCACTATTTATTGAGTGCTTAGTATGTGAAGGCAATGTTAGCCACTGAAATAGAGAATTTAGTAGGATAAGCATGGTTTCAACCTTCATGGAGACTAGAATCTAATTTGAGAGCCTTCACCATTGAGATTCAGGCCATGAAAGGAAAATAGAGGTCACTACAGCATGTAGATCAGAAGAGTAGACCTCTTCTGGAGGCTGGTCAAAGAAGGCTTAAGGAAGTGACATTTAAGCTAAGCTCTGAAGGATAAATAAAAATTGACTTCAAAGTGTGCACTATTCCTGTATTGATGCTGTATATATTTGGGCATTAAACTGATGCCTCCTGATAGCTCAAAACAGCATTTTTAGTTTTTAATATAAAAATAAAACAACCTAAAAGGTACGTGCCTTCACCCTAATCTCATGTATCTAGCAAATGTATAGGGGAGAGATTTCCTTCCGTTTCTGTTGCAGAAGTAGTCATTATTATAATTTCATCCTTACACAACTAAATCTATATGCAGCAATACTGCCATGATGGTATTGGTAAGCACACATATATTCACATGAGTGGTTATCCCTCATCATTTGATCTCTTCCATAAAAAGAATAAAAGTTACTGTTGAAATAAATAAGAATGAGGAACACAGCTTATGGTTATGGGCCTATGCCTATGATTAAATATTTAACAAGTTTCCATTGGAAGCCTGCATTTTCAGGGATTTATTGTTCTGATATAAAATTCATTGGGATTAAACTAGGCAGATAGCAACTTTTTATTTTCCAAATCTAGTTTAAATTGGTTTGCCTGTTTTATGTTATGGGGGTTTAAAGGGAGAAAAAAGCATATTTCTTCAGTCTTCAATTACATCTGAGCTCCTTTTACTGAGCGCCTGTCTGAATTTAAAAAAGTAATAATAACAACATAAAAAGATAGGCTTATAGACATTCATTTTATGGTAGAAGACAAGAGTATGAGATAGGTTTCTAGTAATTGAGTGTGTTTCAACTAATTGTATTTTCTTCTCTTTCGCAAAGAATTGTGTGCCATGTGTAAACTGAGGCTTACTGTGTGGTATATTTAGTACCATTTCTGCTCCCCGTCAATTGATTTTATCTTCACAAGTAGGTTGACTGATCTTTCTTCTTTTGGATACTTGCAACCCCTGGCTTTTAATTTGGCTTAACATTAGAATAGATATTTGTAACAGTATGAGTTTTGTTTTGTTTTGCCCATAAATTTAACACTTTTTATGTAGTATCCTTTTAAAATAACTAATTCCAGTAGCTCTGAGCTTAGAAAACAATTCTCTCCCTTTGTTTTTAATAAAAAGTATATATTAGGACAATGAAAGAACATTTTTGACATTTTATTATCTATAAAACAAGGGATCAAATACAAGGAAATCAAGAACAATATGATCGGAGTATCTATAGAACTTGTCACCAGTTCTTGCTTACCAGCGCTAAGATGCCCACCATGATGTTTGGAAGTGTAAATTTAGTATGTAATATTAATTCCTCACAGAGTAGCAATTGTTATGAAGCTCAATAAGACTAGAAATGTTTTCAGAAAAAGAAATTAGAAAGCTGAAAAAGATTAAATAAAGGTGGATCATTGGGGGTTAATGAAGAGAAAGAAACAGAGTGAAAGGAATCAAGCTCACTCTGAAAGTTGGAACTTAAATACCCATTAAGGCAGTGGTGAAAGATAAGGTATATAGTAAAAGAAAGGAAGCAGGCATCCAGATGGGAAGGGAAGTGGTGGATGGAATTAGATTACCAGGAAGACTATCCTGTGCATCCCACGTGTAGTTGGAAAGCTGAGATTGAAACTTGGAAGAGGTCAAAACTGAAGATACAGAGTTGGAAGTTGCCTGCACAGAGGTGACTTTAGATAGAGTGACCCAGGAACTGAGGAATTAAAGACAGAGCAGAGCAGTACCAAGAACTTGTTCACTGTGGAATTTCTATATTAAAGGGAAGGAAGGAGTAAGAGGAGCTAGAAAAGTTAGAAAATAAGTTAATTAAAGAAAGAGAGGAGTTGAGAAAATAAATAACTTGTTCAAGTGTTTGCTCAGTAGAGAGAGATGAGAAAATTCAGTCCCTTCTTTAAAGAAGCTTGTAATGACAAACAGAGTTGTAAAGCAGAGATTTTCTAGATATAATCTTTTTACAGAAATCATTTGATGAAGACAACATCAGATAGTGGGGGAAATAATAGATTTGAGAATGAGTAAGAGTTTTCTCTTTTTAAATGCACATGATTCATAAACCTGTTTTTCTTATAGCAGATGTGAATTTCATGTACAATTTCCTGAGTCAAAGCATTTTTTCATTTGGCTTTAGGGAAGATAATTGAATGCAAAGATCAGCTGAACTCTGGAAGCCATTAACATCTGATTTAAATTTAGTCTTCCATGGAGCTTGGGTGATTAGACTACCACTTAGAAGAATATATCCTTTGGATATCCAAGTGGCATGCACACCTGTTATCACCATAGCTGGTTTGTAAATGTCACTGCTGCTTCATATAAATAAAGCAGTGAAATGGATAAACAGCATTTCAGAAGCATATTATGATATCATTGTAGGGTGTTTTGATGATTTGTGCATTTCTCCATACATTAATACAGTATATTTGTTAAAATGGTATAGAAACATTTAAAGAAAACATGTTCGGCAAGTAATTGAGTCATTATGGAATGTAACATTCACCTACAAATTAAAGTGTTTTTCCTCATTCTGGATATAAAACCTCTGTCTTAGAGAAAATGAGTAAAAAGGCTGGAAAATGAATAGTACAAACGAATATAGATGTTACTGATAAAAGTGATGCCAAAAATATAGAAAATTGATTCCTTTTAAAAAACAGATAATATGAAATTTAAAAGGCAAGGTGTCAAATCATATATTTTCATCTTTTTTATGTTCTGGCTGAATTATGATAGGGCATAGTCTGTATAATAAATGTTTCTTATGAGATCCAAGGGAACTATTTTGTTAAAACTATCATTTTTATAGGATGTAGAGAAAGCTATTGATAAACTATATTAAGGATGATAAGATTATCATCAAAGACACACATAAGAATATACATCCAATGATAGCTGTTTTACACTATTTTGTATGTACATCACATGAATATGCTTTAAGACATTAAACTATGATTATATGATAAAGTAGAAGTAAAAAATAAAGCATAGAGGCATATTTCAGAGATATTGTGGGTTTGGTTCCAGACCATTACAATAAAGCAAATATCACAATAAAGTGAGCCACATGAATTTTTTGGTTTCCCAGTGAATATAAAAATTATGTTTACACTATACTGTAGTCTGTTAAGTGTGCAGTAGCATTTTGTCTAAAAAAATGTACATATCTTAATTAAAAAAATATTTTATTGCTAAAAAATGTTAACCATCATCAGAGCCTTCAATGAGTCATAGTAGTAACATCAAAGATCACCAATCACAGGTCACCATAACAAATATAATAATAATGAAACAGCTTGAACTATTGGAAGAAATACCAAAATGTGACAGAGAAACAGGAAGTGAGCAAATGCTGTTGGAAAAATGGCATTGATAGGCTTATTCAGTGAGGGTTGCCCCAAACCTTCAATCTGCAAAAAAACAA
Source organism: Grampus griseus (assembly GCF_964374135.1). Taxonomy (NCBI): domain Eukaryota; kingdom Metazoa; phylum Chordata; class Mammalia; order Artiodactyla; family Delphinidae; genus Grampus; species Grampus griseus. The sequence goes on from NC_139003.1 coordinate 38,874,207, forward strand.
AAAAAAGAAAACAGTAGCTCTGAAGCACAGTAAAATGATATATACCTGTATAAAACTGTTTTCTCTAAAATGGTCATTGCAATAAGCCAGATATAAATAGTGTAATACATGAGGTTCCTCTCAAGTAGCTCCTCTTAACACATAATTAAAAGAAAGTGACATGCCAGGGTCCATAATGCAAAGAAGAATAGTAAATTCAATGTCAAAGCAAAAATTGCACTGGACAATGTTAAACAGGCAAGGAAGACTATTTAAGGCTGTTGCAATGGGGGAGTGAGAGCAAAACTCAGTCTGAACTCAACTCCACTGACACAAAAGGCTATAGGGTTTTTAAGTGTTTGGATGAGGGGAAGATCATAGACCAATTATGTTTGCCAACTGAGTTTATCCAAAGGAAAAGTAAACTTTCTTCTATCTTTATGACACAAAATAATTTAATCACTTGAAGCAAGAAGCCCTGCAAAAGTTAGGTTCCTACTGTCCCACAAACTGAGAAATAGAGGTACTATCTTCCTTACTGATTACATTTCAAATAGATGGTTCCCAGGTTCTTGAGAAAGACATTCCTGGTCTGTACAACTGACAAGAGGTGTTAAAAAGATTTGCCTCTTAAAGGAACAGAGAAGGATTTATAATTACAAGTTTTCTAAAGTAAGTGCTCGAAAGAAAGGGAGGTCAGGGGCCTAGAGTCAGGAGGAAACCTGTCTAAAAGTTAGTGAAGCCAAGGGGAATGTTTTAAAGCCTTCTTGATCATCAAGAACCACATGTTCATAAGGACTCAGCGCCTCTAATGTTCTTAAAGGGAACATTTCTTGAATGAATGGATCAAAAACATAATATTGATTCAGTAATCCTCCTATTATATAAAGCAGTGTTTCTCACCTTTTTTCTCATATTATGGCACTCGCAGAAAATGCTAATATTTGAGTGACTCTGTGGATTAAGTCAGCTCAGTCAAATTAGGCCTGCTCAGCCTCCATCAACCTCACCCAACTGCCCTGAGGGGTAACATCTCTGCACTCCCAACAATTTCTTCTAGAAAGTTCTGATAGAGAGCTAATTTTAGATGAGTGAATAGTGGAAGCGACCTTGGAAGTTAATTGAAATAACACGTTATTTTTCTTATCACTATTTCTCTTTTGCAGGTAGAACGATGCTCTAACTTTCCATCTCGTTGTTGAATCTCATCTTTCCTCCCCCAGTCTGACTTGTTCCTATCTATCGAAACATCTCTTCTGTTCCTCTCTTGGTACACACTGTAGGTTCCAGCTAGACACAGATCTCAGTTTGTGGTTTCACACAGTCTTGATCTCAGGGCTTTATCTTTCCTAAAACATTTTGCCCTTTCCTTAGCCTATCCAAATGCCAACCGTAACTTAACACCCAGTCTCACCTCCTTCATTCGGCTTTCTTTTTTTATTCCATCCTTCAGTGATCTCTCCCACTGGAATGTTTTTTGGCTTTTACTGTCTGTAGCATTTGTTTTAGCACTTCATTAAGTATTGACACAAGGCAGATTATGATTGTTTCGTAGGTTTATGTCATGTCTGCAAAATGAGATTGTTTTCTTCTAGAAGGCTTTAATGTTTCTCTGCCTTTATTCTCATCACAGTTAGATTTTGATGATTACCTGTTGACTTAAAAACAAACAAGAAAAGTAAATGATATCATGACATGTTTACTTCAGAAACATTTAGCAATAATAGTACTATAATGAATAGTCTCAAGTAAAAAGATAAAGTGATCTTTCTGTTCAGCAAAGGGCTGTGTTCAAACACAATTGATGTATTTTTTAACTAGGTGCCCTGATTAATAAAACAATCTAGGTAGTCAAATCAAGTGTAACTACAAAGTAGTAATTCAGTGAACCTAATGACATTCTGTGGAGACGTAGCCAGAATTTCCTCTTCAATATCAGTCTCCCTTCAGCATTTATCTATTTGTTATGTGTCATTATTATCTTCTTCCTATTAATGCAAAGTATGTTCTTTCCTTTGTTGACAAGGATGTCAGATGCTTGACCATAAATTTAAGTATGGCACCTCTGACTGCTATCCATTTGGAAATGCTCAAAAGAATAAGATATAAGGAGATAGCCAAGTCTATCTCTGTTCTCACCCTTGCAATGACTGAGTAAAGCTGAGTTTTGCTCCCTGATACCAATGACCTATAGTATATTTTGGGGATTGCAAATGAATGCACATCTAATACCTTACTATCAATTTCCCATCCATATTAAACCCACCGTGATTTGGTGTATCTGTTATACTCCCTTTAAAATTAATTTCAAATTATATGTTATCTATCCACACTGTAGCTTTTAAAGGAAATCATTTTTTAATTATGCTAGATTAATGATTGCAATATTTGCTGGTTAAGAATTTCATTTACTCAGAATGGAAATTAAACTATATGTTAAAATGAACAGCTTGTGTTTTATAGAGAAAAGGAATCCAAGTTTGGTAACATTACTTTCTGTGGTATACTGAAAGACCTTATAACAAACAATGAATATTAAAATGTGCTCTTATTATATTAACATCACTGTTTTTACTATCATTATGACATTTAAGAACCTCCCTAATAAATTTGCAAATGTTCCAATCTATCAAAATTATAAGTTCTCATGATAATATTTAATATGTTCTTAAACATTTTTGAATTTTACTGTTTTCAATTGGAATAGAAATATTATAAAAGAAATATTCCCCTGATTATTCTTGCTCACACTGAGCCTGTATCTTAATACAGTGAGATCAAAGTGTATAGAAATGGTCACTTGGTGATAAGTTAACAATTTCCAGTGGTATAAAACAAAGATATGTCATAACCCATTTATCTTAAACTTGCACCTTAATGGCTCATAACTGTTCCTGAAAGATTTGGATCTATGTGCTCCTGCTTTGAATAGAGACTGCTGTATATTTTTTTCATACTAATGATATGATTTAATTGTCTTTTAATAGATACAACTTCAAAGTGTCTAGCCACAAAATATTGTCAGAACAATGGTTAAAAGAAATTATTCTATAAAGACGCAGACGTAGAGAATGGACTTAAGGACATGGGGAGGGGGAAGGGTAAGCTGGGACGAAGTGAGAGAGTGCCATGTACATATATGCACTACCAAGTGTAAAATAGATAGCTAGTGGGAAGCAGCTGCATAGCACAGGGAGATCAGCTCGGTGCTTTGTGTCCACCTAGAGGGATGGGATGGGGAGGGTGGGAGGGAGGGAGACGCAAGAGGGAGGAGATATGACGATATATGTGTATGTACAGCTGATTCACTTTGTTATAAAGCAGAAACTAACACACCATTGTAAAGCAATTATACTCCAACATAGGTGTTAAGAAAAGATAGTAACAATTGATAAAATAAATATTAGTGCAACAGGAAAAGAGAGATTTGGTCATAGAATGAGGTTAGCTAATATTTAATAAGCTCACGATTCCCTAAGGTGTGCCAGGCTCTTTATGAAAGTTATTAGAGGAAAAAAAAAAGTTATTAGATTTAATAAAGGTGTTAAAACTAAAAAAAAAAGAAATTATTCTAAAATTAAATCATGTTGTGCATACAACAATAATATCTAACCAGCTTATTTCCAACTTCTTTTTACAGGGGTCATTTGTAATTAATCTAAATGAAAGTATGATCCAAGAATCCATATTAACGAATAGTAAATACTGGTGGGGTGCTTTACTGAGAGTTTTTAAATGTTAATTTGTCAATTGGTAATATTTACTTTGACATTTTACTAGACAAAAATAATTGAGATTGATCTACAGGCAAATACTTTGGCCATTTTATCTGTATTGTAATAGACTTGACCATTTTCTGAAGAAAACCTCAAACATGTCTGAGGCTTAGTGCAGCGACTGTGTAGACTGTTTCATCAGGTATCAGATCACATTATGCATATACAAGGGTGTCACTGTTTTCTTTACTCACAGAGTATGGTTTTGCTCTCTGTTGGCAGCAGAATTTAGCTGCACTCCAGGCTTTAGCACAAAATAGAACCTCTGACTCTGAATGTTTGAAGTCATTATCAGTGAGGGTGTCCACTCATTTCACTAGGTCATCTTATGATTGTTTAATTATTTAATTCGTTGTTTTAGTTTTCCTGAACCATCAGGAAGGCTGTGGAAAATTTCTTTAGCTGAATTGTGTGACTATGTTATCACCTTGCATTTAAGAAAATGCTGTCACGTTTTACACAGAAGTGTCCTTTTTCAAACACATAGAAAAGATTTTTTAGGTCTCAGTACTAGAAAAAAAATTACTTTAACAGGTAACTAAGTTTGTTCACCTTTTTACTTTGGCTTCTAAGAAACTAAGAGAAAATTACTTACCTATTTCCAGCAACCTATGGGATGGATTACTTATATATTCTAAGAGTTCCTGATTTAGTTTTGCTTTCACACCCTTAGTTTACTTTGACCTGATTTCCACATGTTTGGTTTCTCCAAATTCTTTGGAAACAAGGCATCGTCCAAACGAATAATTATATTTCAGAAACTCCAAAGTGGATCAAAACTTACCTTAGAAAAGAAGGAAGAATCAATACCAATGAAGAGGAAGAGAAGAGGAGCAAAGATATCTGGAGTTCAAACCATGTCAGGCATTCTTCTAAACATTTCCTAAATAGTCTCATTTAATCATCATAACAGCCATGTAAACTATTATGATACTAGGTATTATTACTGAGCACTTATTTTTCCCAAGTATTTGTTTAAGTCCTCCACATATATTTAAAAATTTAACCCAGTGTTCTTCTAAGGTAGGTTCTAGGATTATCCATGAGGTTCAAATAGGGTAAATACCTTGGCTGAGAACACACAACTAGTGTGTGGAGAAATAAGAATCCAAACCCAGATGTTCCAGCTCTAGATCCTCTAATCTTAACATACCATGCTTTTCCTTATTGTCCCCATTTAACCAGTAAGGAAACTGTGGACCTCCAAATCTGTAAATAATTTCATATAGGTAGCGTGTGTTGGAGCCTGGTTTCAGAGCCATTGTGTTGGCAATAGAATCTGCTTTTGTCCTCTATATCACTCTATCTTCCAAAACACATTTTATGTTCCAGGAATTACTGTATGCCAAAGTTTCAAAAATACCTTCCATGAAACTTTAGTTAATACAGGTATTTGGGTAAAAGCTTCCCAAGGTAAAATAAGTTTGGGAAATACCGAGTTAAAATTAAATAGTTATCTATCCCTAGAAATATCTCAGAATATTTAGTGTTTTAATGCATTTTCTAAATTTACTTGATAATGAGCCATTATCAATTCTTTTACCTAAGTGTCTCCCAAGATGAGTAACCTATGGACCACAGTTTTGAAAACACTTATCTGTGCTATATTTCAGATTATTTTATGTTTCTTTATGATTTAATGAATTCTCAATGGCTTCATGAGGATTGTACACAAAACGCAGTGTTTTGGAATGGGTAAAGATTAATCAGATGTCATGATTAAGTCAATTGGATTATCTGTTTATATAAGATAATTTCCTGATATTTATTTAGTCGTTAAAATGACCAGATTGGAATACATTTTAAAGATTAAGTTAGGTCAATTTTCCTGTATGGTAAAAGGACAAAAATGACGCAGTTCTCAAAGGGTGTATTAAAGGTTCTCTAGAGAAATACACTGTCATATTACATGAAAAATAGAGACAACTATCCTGATTATGTGAGCCAAATTGTGTTTAACCTGGAACACGCAAGTAAATTTGCCCTGAATCGTTAAAATTGTCTTTTACTTTGTCCTTAATTTTAAATCAGTGTCCTTTACCCAGCCTTCTTATGATGCTAAACTGATTATCTCAACTCTTTAAAAATCTTCCTTTCTAAGAACTCGTTTACTTAGAAATATTAAATGTACAAAAAAGATCTAATTTATATTCCACATAATAATACTTGATTCTAAATAAAGAGCAAAAGAAAAAGAAGAATGCTGGATGAATTTAAATTATAAGATATTTTAGAAGAAAGTTTATGACTTTCTGGCTTACTCGTTTCAACAACTAAAATATAAATTAGTGTTAGTAAAATGAACTGAGTTAATAAAAAAAAAGTTCAAGTGGCTAACACTGTAGAATTAATGTCTCGTAATATTATTGGGTGAGCCAAAAGGTTTGTACATTTTTTCCCATAAGATGGCTCTAGTAGCACTTAGTTGTCTTTAACTTCATTCGAAACAATTTTGTTAGACTGTATGTGACAGCTGTCATATCAGCGTGCATTAAAAAAAAGACTTATCAAGATTGGTGAATTTTTGTGTAGCCATTTTAATATTGAAGATGGAAGAAAAAAAGCAACATTTTTGGCGTATTATTCTTTATTATTTCAGGAAAGGTAAAAATGCAACTGAAATGCACGAAAAGATTTGTGCGGTGTATGGAGAAGGTGCTGTGACTGATCGAACGTGTCAAAAATGGTTTGCAAAGTTTCATTTTGGAGATATCTCATTGTAATGAAAAGGTTCCTTTTTTAAAACAAATTGTGACGGGTGATGAAAAGTGGATACTGTACAGCAATGTGGAATGGAAGAGACTGTGGGGCAAGCAAAATGAACCACCACCAACCACACCAAAGGCCAGTCTTCATCCAAAGAAGGTGATGTTGTGTATATAGTGGGATTGGAAGGGAGTTCTCTATTATAAGCTCCTTCTGGAAAACCAAACAATTAATTCCAACAAGTACTGCTCCCAATTAGACCAACTGAAAGCGGAACTTGACAAAAAGTGTCCAGAATTATTTAACAGAAAATGCATAATCTTCTATCAGGATAACACAAGACGACATGTTTCTTTGATGACCAGGCAGAAACTGTTGTTACAGCTTGTCTGGGAAGTTCTGATTCATCCACCGTATTCACCAGACGTTGCACCTTAGGATATTCATTTATTTCAGTCTTTACAAAATTCTCTTAATGGAAAAAAAATTCAATTCCCTGGAAGACTGTAAAAGGCACCTGGAACAGTTCTTTGCTCAAAAGATAAAAAGTTTTGGGAAGATGGAATTACGAAGTTGCTTGAAAAATGGCAGAAGGTAGTGGAACAAAAGGGTGACTGCATTGTTCAATAAAGTGCTTGGTGAAAATGAAAAATGTGTTTTATTTTTACTTAAAAAACCGAAGGCACTTTTTGGCCCACCCAATAAATTTCCAGGTTACTTCCTTGATTTTAAACTTTATGCACAATGAGAAACATACAAAAAATGTCTAACTCACCATATACTCTGAATTGACAGGGTTCAAACTAATTTTTCACTAGAAATGTTTTAGCTCTAATATTCCCTAGGCAAAATATTTTGGTAGAAAACTAAATAGATATCCAGTTTGACCCCTTGGTAGCTTAGAATGATAGAACATGCTCATTCTAGTATTCAGTTTCTATATGGATTTGATTATAACTTTCCTGGGCCTCAGTTCCCTCGGTTATGAAATGGTTATAATGGCACCTGCTTAGAAAAATTTGAGAATTGTATTAGAATTCTATTGCTGTGTAACAAATTACCACAAACTCAGTGGCCATCTGTTATCTCACAGTTCTGTAGGTCAGAAGTCTGGGCACAGCATGGCTCGATGGGTTAGGGCCTTACAAGGGCAAAATCAAGGTGTCAGCTGGCCTAGGCAACTGCTAGAGGCTCTGGTTAAGAATCCACTTCCAAGCTCATTCAGGTTGTTTACAAAACTCAGTTCTTGACAATTGTAGGATTTCATAATTTTAGGCCCCTTGTTCCTTTCATCTACAGAACCAGCAACAGTGTGTTGAGTTCTTCTTACATGATTTAAATCTCTTTTTTTTCTTCATCTTCCTTCTTCTCCTCTTTCTTCCTCCTCCTCCTCTTCTTCTTCCTTTTCTTTAAATTAATAGACTAATTTTTAGAAATTACTATATTTATTTATATTTATACCTCTAAAAAAATCCCCTGTACTTCACCTATTCATCCTTCTTTCCCTCCAACTACTGTCCCCATAGTTTTGCCTTTTTCAGAATGTTCTATAGTTGAAATGACAGTGTGTAGCCTTTTCAAATTGGCTACTTTCACTTAGTAACATATATTTAAAGTCCCTCCATGTCTTTCATGGCTTGCTAGTACATTTCTTTTTAGTGATAAATCATATTCCATTTAATAGATATTAAAAAAGTTTTTATCCGTTTACCTACTGAAGGACATCTTGGTTGCTTCCAGCTTTTGGCAATTATAAATAAAACTGCTATATTCATCTGTCTGTAAGTTTTGGTGTAGACATAAGTTTTCAACTCATTTAGGTAAGTAATAGGAGCATGATTGCTGGATCATGTGGTAATTATATGTTAAGTTAGTAAGAAACCACCAAACTGTCTTCCAAAGTAACTTGCCATTTTGCCTCCCTACCAGCAATAATGAGAGTTCCCGTTGCTTCACATACTTACTAGCATTTGATGTTCTCAGTGTTCTGGATTTTGGCCATTCTAATAGATGTGTAGTGGTATTTCATTTTTGTTTTAATTTGTATTTTCCTGACAACACACAATGGGAACAGTTTTTCATATGCTTATTTGCCATCTGTATATCTTCTTTGTTGAGGTGTCTGCTAAGACCTTTGGCCCATTTTTTAATCAGGTTGTTTGTTTTCTTATTGTTGAGTTTTAAGAGATATTTGTATATTTTGGATAATAGTCATTTACCAGATACGTCTTTTGCAAAGATTTTTCTCCCGGTCTGTGGCTTGTCATTTTGTTTTCTTGAGTATCTTTCACAGAGAAGATATTTTTAGTTTTAACAAAGTCCAGCTTATCAATTATTTCTCTCATGGATCGCACTTTTGATGTTGTATCTAAAAGTTATCACTGTGACTAAGGTCATATATGTTTTCTCTTATGTTATTTTCCATGTATTCCTAGTTTCCTGAGAGTTTTTATCATGAATGGATGTTGGATTTTGTCAAATGTTTTTTCTTCATCTATTGATATGATGATGTGATTTTTCTTTTTTAGCCTATTGATGTGATTTTTTAAATTTGCATTTCTTTATTTTGTAAGTTCACATCTATAGTTTTGTAACCTATTAAAATGATATTCAGAACTAGGTGCTTTGAGACACACATCAGAAATCTGGAGTTAGAGATAGCAGCTGCAAACTGACCAACAGCAGCATTTAATTCTGCCTCTTGTTTTGATGGCATAGAATCAATAAAATTCCGATTCACACAGAAAATAACTTCTTAACCCCTGCTCACGATCTTCATGATTAATGTAGGGCCATACACACCCCAAAACTATCTATGACACATTATCACATCTGAAGGCTACATTAACTGCTTTTTGAATGTTGAACCAGCCTTGTATACTGGAATAAATCCCAATTGTTCTTGTGTAAAATAATTTTTAAACATTATTGGCTTCTATTTGTTATATCTTGTTGAGGATTTTTGCATCTGTGTTCATGAGAGATATTGGTTTGTAGTTTTCTTTCATTGTAATAACACGGACTGATTTTAGTATTAGGGTGATACAGGTCTCAAAGAATGAGTTAGGAAGTAAGTATTCTCACTTTTATCCTCTGAAAGATATGGTAGAGCACTGGTATAATTTCTTCTTTAAATGTTTGGTAGAATTCACCAGTGAACCCATGTGGGCCTTATGCTTTCTGTTTTGGAACGTTATTAATTATTAATTCACTTCTTTAATAGATATAGACCTATTCAGAGCATCTGTTTCTTCTCGTATGAGTTTTTGCATTGAATCTTTCAAGGAATTTATCCATTTTGTCTGGATTGTCAAATTTGTGAGCATAGAGTTGTTCATAGTAGTTTTTTGTTATCCTTTTAAAGTCTGTTGGGTCTGAAGTGATGTTCCCTCTTCACTTATGATATAAGTGATTTGTGTCCTCTCTCTATTTTTTCTTAGTTATTCTAGTTTCTGAAGGTGGAAACTTAGATTATTGATTTTATATCTAACTTCTTTTTGACTATATGCACTCAATGCCATAAATTTTCCCCTGAGCACTGCTTTCACTGCAGCCCACTAATTTTGATGTGTTTTATGTTCGTTTAGTTCTCATTAAATTTTCTTGATATTTCTTCTTTGACCAATTGTTATTTAGAAGTGTGCTGTTTAGTCTCTATATATTTTGAGATTTTTCCAGTTATCTTTCTGTTATTGATTCTAGTTTTATTCCATTGTGTACTGTTAACTGATGTTGTACGATTTTTATTCCTTTAAATTCATTAATATGTGTTTAATGGCCCAGAATGTGGTCTATCTTGGTGAATGTTCCATGTGAATTTGAGAAGAATGTGTATTCTGCTGTTGGTGGATGAAGCAGTCTATAGCTGTTAATATATCTAGTTAATTGATGGTGCTGTTGAATTCAACTATGCTGTGGTTTTAAAAAATCTCAACTCATTCTGACTGAATGGGTAGTTGAGAACCACTGCACTAAGGTTATTGCTATTTTTATTTAACATCAAGAGGAAGAATTCAGAAAAAGCAGTTAGTTACACAAGAGTTAAGTTTATCAATCTTCAACTGTTTGCCCCAACAAATTTCTTACATCTCTTATAATTTGGTGCCAATGGTGTTGAATTCATGGGATTTTATTCCAAAAGGCTTGGATTAATGTGTCTGTTATTTCTTGTATTATTCTCTTTATCATTTAATACTAAAGAAACCATGTAAAATAGTTAAGGCATTATCTCCTTTCCTACACAGTATTCCTATAAAGAGAGTGGCAAGGTATTTTAAAGTATGCTTTAACATGGCTGTATTGCTAAAGATTCCAAAGTCTCAGCATTGAGAACTTTCTTCTCCCTTTAACTGGGAAGAAAGTTTAGGGACCAAACATCCATTCCCAAATATAAAAAATAGATACTAAGTTCTACAAAACCTTGTGGCATCTAGGAATGCAATGAAAGCATCATGTTTTTTCTTAGTAATAAAAGCATGAACTGAGAATCAGTTTAAGTGCAAGGTGAACTTTAAAATGTTTGGTGATATCCTCCCCTCTTTAATATGAACTAGAGACAAAGATAACTATGCTTAGGATAAAATACTACTGAAACCTAATTTAATCCAAGTCACACTCAGTAGTGGATATATTTGGGGACATTGCTTAGATTGAATTGTAATGGTTGGTAACCTAGTACCTGGAGAGTAATACTACAAGGACTGCATCTTGAGTTTGATTAATCTTATCTTCCAATATCTATGAGTTCCAAACTCCAGACTTATAATTATCTAACCAGTGTATTTCAGATCTGACAAAAGGTTCTGAATGAGATGGAGGTGGTAGACATATACTAATTATAATAATCTCCTAATGCAGATGTATAATTTACTAATTTATCATGGACTTTGTATGTGAAATCGTATAAAATGAAGATTGAATTAGCCATGAAAATAGTACATGTTAGCAATGGATAGGCAATTTAAAATACACCTTATATTTCTAGAATATTTAAGAGTTGGCCAAGTGCTTCACCTATATCATCTGAGTTGATCTTTAAGTGAAACTACAATATAACTACAATAACTACAATATCCGCTATAGGAGGTTAAATAATGGTCACTGAAGACAAGTCCTAACCTCTGGAACTTGTAAATATTACCTTATTTGGACAAAAGTGTATGCATTCACAGATGTGATTAAGTTAAAAATCTTGCAATGTGGACATTACTCTGGATTATTCTGGTGGACCATAACTGCAATAACAAATGTTAATCCTGTTATTTATTATTCATATTATTTACATATTGTTTACCTGTGTAAGTAACACATGTTTTATAAGATAGAGGCAGAGGGAGCATTCATATAGAGGAGGAGAAGGAGAAGGCAATGTGCTTATGGAGATAGAGATTGGAGGGAAGTGGCCACGAGTCAAATAATGCCAACAGTTACCAACAGCTGGAAGAGGCAAAGAACAGATTCTCTCCTGCAACCTCCAAAGGGCATATGGCCCATACAAAAATGCATGAGACCCACAGAAGATTGTCTCCCAACAACATCCATCCTTCATTTTTTACAGTGCCTTGCCTTCAGGAGAATTTTTGCATAAGTAAGGCATCCTATCTACCACTGCATTATGTGACCAATAGAGACTAGGACCAAACCCATTCTATTTGTCTCACTGGTATTTGGTTAAGGATACTATCAACAGACTCCAAACAGCAGAATGAAGCCAGTCTATGATACTGACCTCAACTATGTCTTCCTAGGCCCCAGACCAACCAGCTGAATAAAATCTATACATTATTAGAGTCTACTTTAGAAGACTGGGTGACTTTCTACTTGTTTCTGCGTTAATATTTCAATGCAAAGAAATGTCAAATGAAGAATCGGTTATCCTTCCACAAATCTACCTTGAATAACCAAGGACAGCCCTAGTTTTGAGAGATCTGCTCAGTCTTTTGAGGCCTAATAGCCTACAGGTTTTGGGTTTTTTTTTTAAGACTTGAACATCTCTTATGACCACCTCTAAGCTAACATCACAACGTTTATAAATTTTATATATTTAATAATATATACTGTAGTTTTTGCATATGGTATGAGGCAGACCTCCAACTTCCTTCTTTTTCAGGTGGATATTCAGTTGTCCCCAAATTCTTTGCAATTTTAATGCATGTGCAGATTCATGTAACCACCATCATGAGAAATTTAACTTTTAACTTAATTTTACTTAACTAATTTAAATGTAAGTAGCCACATGTGATTATTGGGTGCTGTACTGGATAGCACAGATCTACATAAAAATCACTTCATTGAATTACAATAATGCTAAGAAAAGAAAAGAAGAAACAAAAACAAAAATAGATTCTACAAAGAATATTCTTGAAGAAAAAGAGAAATATGGGCTTCCCTGTTGGCGCAGTGGTTGAGAGTCCGCCTGCCGATGCAGGGGACACGGGTTTTTGCCCCGGTCCGGAGAGATCCCACATGCCGTGGAGCAGCTGGGCCCATGAGCCATGGCCGCTGAGCCTGTGCATCCGGAGCCTGTGCTCCGCAACGGGAGAGGCCACAACAGTGAGAGGCCCGCATACCGCAAAAAAAAAAAAAAAAAAAAAAGTTTGAAAAAACATAACAAGGAAGCATGGAAATTAGAAAGAATGAGACCCAAGGGAAGTACAAGCAAGCATATCTATTATGGTAATAATCACAACATTTTTTCTCTCCTGTTATAAAATAGTCAAATATAAATCTATACTACTTATATGAGCCAAAACTAAAATAAAATTTTTGAGAAATGTCAAAAATAAAAACAATAGTATATTTTTACCACACAAATTCAAATGGAAATGAGTATCATTATTAATTTTATGCATCAAAAATGCTAAATGAGAAAGAAGATAATTATATATTCATAAAAGGTGCAATGTACAAAGAAAATGTAATATTGATGAAGCATTGTGGTTTAAATAACAAAAGTATTAAAAAGCAAAGCACATATTAAAAATGTTAGAAGACAATGATAGAAACATAATTGCATATTTATTTAACAAGACTTTATTAGCTTTCTGACAATAAGTAGGCAGAGTAAATGATGGCAGATGATTTCACAATATAATTAATAACGTTTCAAAAGATTAATTTTTTACCATTCTGAAAGATAATATTCTTTCAATAAGCAAGAAAGAAAAATAAATGAAAGTTATAACCATCAGAAAGCAGGGATCAATATAATCAAATACAGTCACTAACAAGCAAGAGCCAACATAATCAGAATAACAATATCTTCTGTAAATAATATAAATATATACATAGGATATCAAAAAATTAGTAGAATGATTTTGAAATTTAAACATTTACAAAATGGCAGGTCAAGAGCCAAATACACAAGCTGGCTTTTAAAAAAAGCAAGAAATCCCATTAACAATAGTATGAACACAGTTCCTCAAAATAAACATAAAGGAAATGTGTGAGAACTATATATAAAAAGTGAGGGAGAGAATTACACCCATTTGTACAGTGTTAAAAGGATCATTTAAACAAGAGAACATATTGTGAGGAGGAAAGTTTATCTTAAATTCACTTACATGATTAATGAAGCCTCCATTCAAGTTCTAATGGATTTATTTACAAGAGAACAATTATAGAATTAAAATCAAAGAAAAAATTGTAAATTTGAAACAAAAGTGATGAGCAAACACCTCAGATTTTTAATATATATATTAAACTTTAATATATATTAATATATATATATTTAACTTTTTATTTTATATTGGAGTATAGCCAATTAACAGTGTTGTGATAGTTTCAGGTACACAGCAAAGGGACTCAGCCATACATATACATGTATCCATTTTCTCCCAAACTTGCCCCCACCACCCAGGCTGCCACATAACGTTGAGCAGAGTTCCCTGTGCTATACACAAGTCCTTGTTGGTTATCCATTTTAAATGTAGCACTGTGAACATGTCAATCCCAAATTCCCAGACTATCCCTTCCCCTCATCCTTCCCTCCTGGTAACCATAAATTTGTTCTCTTAATCTGTGAGTCTGTTTCTGTTTTGTAGTTGAGTTCATTTGTACCATTTCTTTTTAGATTCTGCATATAAGAGATATCATATAATATTTCTCTTTCTCTGTCTGACTTACTTCGCTCAGTATGACAATCTGTAGGTCCAACCATGTTGCTGCAAATGGCATTATTTCATTCTTTTTAATTGTTGAGTAATATTCCATTGTGTGTGTGTGTGTGTGTATATATATATATATATGTACACACACATACCACATCTTCTTTATCCATTCCTCTGTCAATGAGACACCTCAGCTTTTTATTCCAGATAGTACTAGAGTATTTCACATATAATGATATAATTGCAAAGAGAAATAAACAGATTGGAGCAGAATAGGTAGCTCTTAAAGAGAACATTAAAATATATGATAAAATACTAATGTTAAACAGAGGATGAATTAGTCCACAAAAGACTTTTGGAAAATTGGATGTTTGAAAACAATTATTCTTGACCCTTACCTCACAAAAAACATGAAAATAAAACCAGGAGATAATAAACTATTCATTATAAAGCATTAGATTGTAAAAACAAGATGAAATATTCTTAATATAAAAATATTGAAATATATAACTATTATATAAATTATGTATTTTACATAAATGTTTTTAAATAAAATAAAATTCTATAATTCAAAATGAAAATTAGAAAATAACAAATCTTCCTGCTCACAAAAAAGTAGAAATGATATATACAACTAATAAAACTACAAAAAAGTATTTCTCTTCTATACACATAAGTGAAAACTAAAATAAGAAAATATTATTATCCTGATGGGTCTAGTGCAGTCACAAGAACCTTTAAAAGCAGCAGAAGAAGGCAGAAAGATAAGTTAGAGAGATGGGGTGGAAGAAGAGAGAGGGGAGATGCAATGCAAGGAGAATTTAGAGATTAGAGGCATTAGAAGGACTCTACCTGCCTTTGTTAGCTTTTTGAAGATGGGAAAAGAGGCCCCAGCCAAAAATACATGAGTGGCCTCTAAAAGCTGAGAGCCAAAACCCAGAAAGTTATCCAGAACTTCAGTCCCACAACCACATGGAACTGAATGCTTCCAACAACCTGAATGAACTTGAAATGTATTCATTCCTAGAGGCTCCAGAGAGAAAGAAAGCTCTAACACCTTGATTTCAGCCTTGTGACACCAGGAGCAGAGAACCAGCTGAGGCACAGTGCACCTAGACATCTGAACTACAGAATTCTGAGATCATAAATAGGTATTGTTTATGCCTCTAAGTTTATGGTAATTTGTTAGGGCAGTCATAATAAACTAAAGGATAAGAAAAATTTTTGTCCTGATGATTTGGCAGAAATTAAACAAACAAACAAAAATCATTGCTGGAAGATAGGTAGCTATATTCAGTATTGACAAAATATAAGTTATTTCAGATTTTCTAGAAACCAGTTTGCTAGCATGTATATAGAGCCTTAAAGATGTCCATACTCTGTAATGTACTAATTCTGTCTTTTAGAATCTACTGTAAAGACCTAATTAGAACTGTGGACCCAGATATAAGTGTAAGGATATTATTCATAATAGCAAACATTTGGAAACCACCTTTACTCTCAAATAAATAAGTTATGGTAACTCATAGAATATTGAATAGACTAATATTACTCATAGAATAATTGGAATATTTTTCAGGCAATAACTTCATACTTTCAAAAATGACTTAAATAAATTTGATATACCCAGATATACTCAAAATATAGTGCTAAATAAAAAAGTGTACATCAAAAATAAAATCTGTCAGTATCTCTCTCTCTCTCTCTGTCTCTCTTTTCTATTTATATACACATACACCTCACACCACACTGAAAGGAGATTAGGAAAAATTTAACCAAATGTTAATGGTAGATATTTCTGGGTGAAAGAAATATGACTGTGTTCTTTTTTATAATTTTCTGTATTTTCCAATTATTATAATCATATGATTTTTGCTCATGATAAGAAAAAATATTAAAAAATAAATGTGTCATTCCATATGAATAAATAGAAAAGTTACATGTGTGGATGTGATAAGCAGCTAAACTCTGAAGTATACTATAATTAAAATATTACGCATTCCACATGATATTTTCTAGGTTTTTTCTTTGGTATTTTCAATCAGAAAATATTGATTATATTTGATGTTTTAAACAGACGTTATTTTTTAGAGCAGTTTTAGGTTCATAGAAAAATTTAGAGGTAGGTACAGAGATTTCCTATATATCCCTTGCATTCACACAGTCTCTCCTAGTATACTTAGGTTCACAGCAAAACTGAGCAGAAGATACAGATTTCTCTATAGCCCCTGCCCCTGCATAGCCTCTTTCATTAACAACATCCCTCTCTGGATTAGTACCTTTATTACAACTGATAAACCACATTGACAAATCATAATCACCAAAAGTCCATAGTTTACATTAGGGTTCACTGTTGGTGTACATTCTATGGGTTTAGACAAATGTATAATGACAGGTATGCACCATTATAGTTTCATAAAAGTAGTTTCACTGCTCCAAAAATCCTTTGTGCTCCACATTTTCATCCTTCTCTCAACCCCAAACTCCTGTTATTATAAATATTCAAAAATACTGCCTAAAACAAATACAGGATTAAGAGTTATATAAAGTATTATCAATTTGAGAGGCTGTTTAGAGAAGTTGTTAAGAGTATGGATTTTGATACAAGACTGACTGAGTTTAAATCAGTTCCAGCAACTAATAGCTCTATGATACTGGGCAAATCAATTAACCTCCTTATGTCTCAATTTTGTTTTATGTAAGAGATAATAATAGTACTTACTTCAAGGTTATTATAAGAATTATGATAGTATTTCTAAAGCACTCAGAACAATGTCTATCACATAGTACACAGGATGTAAATATTTGTTAAATAAAGGTGAAAAATGGAACTATGAAGCTTCTGAAATATAAAAATGTTTTACATACGCACACACATTCCAGAGCAATGAAATCATACTGCAAATTCCAATTCTCATTTAATTTTTTTTAAAAAATTGGAAAACAGAAAAGGAGTATGACAGAATTAAGATCAGTCATATCTGTCACATCAATTATGGAAAAAAATTTTTTTCAATTATATTGCCAAATAAGACACCGTTCTCTTTAGAATAGAAGAAATAAATCTAAATTAAAGTGATTCATAAAGCTTAAAAATAAACAGTATGGTTCATACACATAGAAAGTATAACATCAAAAGTGAGCACTAAGGTAAACTGTGGACTTTGGGTGACTGGGATGTGTCAATGTAGGTTTATCCTTGGTAAAAAAAAATGCACCATTCTGGTGAATGATATTGATAATGGGGGAGACAAAGCATGTGGGAGCGGGGAGTATGTGGGAAATCTGTATACCTTCCTTGCAATTTTGTAAACCTAAAAGTATTCTAAAAAATAGTCTTTAACAAAAAAGTTTTTTAAAGAGTATACATAAATATAACAATCAAATATAAACCAAAACAGAGTGGTCACCTATATAAGTATTAATAATCAGGCCAGAAAGTATTGAATAAGAAAGAGCATTCTAAAATATTTCTATTCTCCACACATTTTTAATAGTTTTGAATATCTATGCATGGAGTACCATAATAACAACATTCAGAAAGCAGAAATTATAAGAGATAAAAGGAGAAATCAATAGGAAAACATAGAAGAAAACTTTAATGCATCTTTGTTAGTGCATTAAAATATCAAGTTGACAAAAATAAAAAAGGCTATAGAAGGCATAGAACAGACACAGGTGGCCAAACACATGCACATTGTTCCCTGAAAATGGAGTGTATAATTTATTCTTAAGTGCCTGGGAAACCATCACAAAGAAAATAAAAAGGCATTAGAATCCCCAAAGTCAAAATTTTCACAAAGGATCACAATACAATAAAACTAGAGATGAATGATAAACACAGAAATTTCTTCTATTGAGAAATTAAAAAGAAAACTCACTTGTATAATTTGTTAGTAAAAGAAGAATAGAAATCAGAACTTTAGGGTGACTGAGCACATTTGTAATGAAAACACTTTGTAATAGAGCACATGGAATACAGTTAAAGTTGTGCTCAGAGGAAATTTTATAATCATAAGTACTTAAATAAAAAGATAATGAAAACAAGGGAAACATTGAACTCAAACCCCCCAAATAATAAAATAAACAGAAGAGAAATATAAGGAAGGGATTAATAATGATAAAAACACCAATTAACTACTTAGCAGAAAAGAACATGGAATTCACGTCAGAATATGAGAGTTAGAAGCCTGCATTCTTTCATATACTTTCTTGGCAAGTTATTTGACTGCTATTATCGTCTATTTTTGTCTAAAAACTTCCTTCAAAGCAAAATTTCATTCACTGGAAACATTTCCCTTACT
This sequence comes from Grampus griseus, assembly GCF_964374135.1. NCBI lineage: Eukaryota > Metazoa > Chordata > Mammalia > Artiodactyla > Delphinidae > Grampus > Grampus griseus. Next base: position 38,893,080 of record NC_139003.1, read on the forward strand.
TTCTCTTGTGATAATGTACATGTGCAGTTTCTCCATTAGAATTTACCTTTCCCATGGTGATGGTAATGAATGCTTAAGTGGTGTACCTTGAAAAGCGCAATTTGGCTCCTGACCCCAAACTTCTCCTTGTTTTGGCTGAAATTCTGCTTTTTATCATTTATTCCACTGGATGACAGCAGTAGTTGCTCGGGAGATCATGTGGAAGGAGGGGAAGACATTAAAGTGAAAGATCGGGAAATGAAAGCGTTCCAGTTGCTTGACAAAATCTACTTTCCAAAGCTGCTAGTTAATCAGACCCACAAGCATCTTGTTCAGTTAAGAAATGATTGGCTCACACATCCACTTTGAAGAGACTAGATAGGAAACTAGTCCTGAATCCCTAGTCCTTACCACCTTCAGTCTTGTTAGTCAAGTCACTGAGTCTCATTTTGTCTCTTAGAATTTCAGGGAAACAGAAGCTGCTTTTACCTATAATTTAATGTTTTGATAGACTCAGCAACACTCCGAAAGGAGCCATTTGAGTAGTAAATCTTTTAACTTTCTCAGAAGATAGTCTTGACTTGTCCTTTTAATCACAAATTTCAAGCTTTTACATAAAAGTATAACAGCTCAAGCATGCCACAGAAGATAGCATTCATGAAGAGGAGGGTGTTTATAGAGAGACATATCTCTTAATTTATGATACAGTTGCTCTTGAATAAGTAACGAGGGGTTTCATAAACTGATATGAAGAAGCAAAAGATATTATTGGTTTAAAACATTTTATTTGTAACAGAAAAAATACAGTTTTATTCCCACCATACTAGCCATTACTAACAGATTTGAGGATAAAATCTGCCACTTTGAAAAATATTCATGTGCTATGAAATCCCATACCTATGTTGATAATTTAATAGTTTAGATTATCTGAAATATGTTTATGTGTAAATATGGAACAAAAAGAAACTGGGATTTATATTTGTTTGTGATGCAACCCAAATGAATATTATATAAAGTAATATAACGTTTATCACTTATTTTCAGATTGTGTAACAATTCTAATCATCCAAATGGCTGAACTATGAGGAATCCTGAATTGTTCAAATGATTGATTTTTTAAAATTACAGTAAATTTTTAAAATTACAAATTGAATTAACTCAATTTGATCTGCTTATTTTGATTACTGTTTTAAAAAAATCAACCTGCATAGAATCAAGTGAGTTAGAGAGATAAAAATAGAAATAATACTCTATATAATAATACTCTAGAATATAGAAGTGAGAATTTTTGGAACCTTGATTACTCTATGGTCAAAAATAATGACCTAGAGGAATAGACTAGGAGGATAATAATTTGTTATAAAATTTCGTGTCAGAGTTCCATTATTGAAATGAGACACAATATATAATGTAAATAAAAGCAATCAAAATATCTACTGAAAGGTCTAATATGCTCATCTTTGTAATCATCTTCATTGGAAGTAAATAAAGAAGACATCTGGAACAATCTAAACAGGAAGAACTAGGCAATTAGAACTTTCTCAAAACCATTTATTTTTCTCTAAATTTTATTTTGATGCCAATTACTTTAAAAAGTATAATTGTAATGTCTTTTTTTATTACTTTCTTTTTTCCCATTCTTCCTACTTTTATTATATATAGTAAGCATTATAGTATTATTGTTTGTTTTGATATTAAAAATATCTATTTTAATCCAAGTAATGTATGCGCTTAGCTTGAAAACCAGCTAATACTGCAAGACACTGAAAATAATAGTTCACTCTACTACCTCTCTCACCCCCATCTAATCCCACACTAAATGAGACGTCCATTTTCAGCTTTTTAAACTGTCTCCTGTCTTCACCAATGCATTCTAAACAATATGTTATACTGTCTTTCATTTATCAATCTTTGACATTTTCTGTTGACTTTCTGTCTTGGTAAATGAGGCTTAGCTTTTATACTACCTCCCACTTTTCTTCCCCTTATCCTGCCCATATATAACAATTAAATGAAGTCAGTGTTTGTATTATTAAATCTATTTAACATTTTCTGTTGTTGTATCCTCTAGTGTATCATTAGTATGTTCTCTTTCTTACATGCTATTTTTTCCTGGATCTGAATATTGCCTAATTTTATTTTTACTTGCATAGTTTTGCATAGTGACCCTATCCTTGAATGTATCCCGTCTTATTTATCTGCTTAACCTTTGTAATATTTCCCAAATGCTTACATATATCAGATATTCTACCAATGTTATATTCCCCCTTAGATCTGTCTCTTCTTGAGCCTGTTGTGCTTTTGCTTCAATCTTCCCTGCTTTCTAGGCTTGGAGAACAGTTTCTCTTTGCCATGTTAACTCTGCTGAATTCCCTATATCCTAGATGCTATGTCTTCCTCTTCTGTGGTTAGTACTTGAATTTTGCTGGATCCATGCGAACAATGTTCTAAGGTAAATTTATTAAATATTTGATGCTTAAAAATGTCTTTATAGCCTTAATATTGATACATGGTTTGTCTGGGTATATATTTTGGGGTTAAAAATCAACTTCCCTTAAAATTTTAAGGCATTACTTTCATGCCTTCTGGCATCTAGAATTGTTTTTGAAAGGGTAATGCAATTATAGTCCCAAAGTTTGTTTATTATGCATTTGTTTTTATATGATTAGTTTTTCTTTTTTTTTCTTTTTTGTGGGAGACGTTAGGATTTTTTTTATTATTATTAGTGTTTTGAAATTTCATGGTGATGTACCTTCTTGTGGATCTTTTTTGATTCAAGTGTTGAACATTCAATGGAGTCTTTTAATATAGGGAATCCTGTTCTGTAGGTCTGAGAAGTTTTATTTAATCATTTACTTATTAATTTCCTTCCCATTTGGTTTTCTCTAGAAATCCTGAAGAGAGATTCTGTACTGACTTGACTGTTTTCTTACCTTTTCTATCTCTCATATTATGTAATTTTGAATTTTTGTTCTATCTTCCAGTAAATTTCTCATATTTTATCTTGTCACCTTTTTATTTTTAAAAATATTTTCACATATCATGTTTCCACAAATTTTGTATTAATATTTAATTAGTTATATTTTAAAATCCCCTTCTTGTGTTGAGGATGTATTATCTTTATACTTTTAAGATATTAGAATAACTGTTGCCTTTTCTCTATTAAGTTTCCCAGTTCCCTGAATTGTGTCTATTTCCTGTAAGAATTTTCTTCCTGTTATTTTTTTGTTTCTGCTGTTAGGTGTTTTCCTCAAATGTCTGGTGATTACTGTAGATGTGTTCATATTCAAGAGTGAAGAATATATATGTATTCTTATATATAATCACCATTCTTACATATAAGAAGATATGTGTACTTACACACACACATACTCATACGTACACACACACACTAATTGAGAGCTGTGTGTATGTCTGTTGGGGTAGTGTGGACACTATGGTGAGCTCACCAGTGTGAGATAGAGGGTGACCCTGTCTTTATAGTTAACACTCTCATTACCACCAAGTCTCACAAGTGTTATGGGAGTCTTACATTTTTCACTCTGAAATTTTAATTTCTCAGAAGAAAAACACTTTGGTCTCTTCTGTGGGGTTAGTAGACCTGGCTTTAAAAGTTCTTAGAGTAAGAAAGAGGACGAGGTTCCCAACATTCATTACACACAGGTATAGTTACTTTCCTTGTGTTTTGTCTCAAGATTCACCTGCTACACTATGTCTCCTGTCTTCAAATCTAGAGTCTTGCTGCGGGGGGTGGCGGGGGTGGGGGAGGCGTGTATAGTCACGTGACTACAAAGCATACAGGGGATCTGGGGATCTAGCGACTCCTTTTACAGTACTTACTTTCAACATATCTATTTTCAGATTGTGCTTCACCACAACCATTCACATATATGAATCTTTTCTCAGGTTGGTTAGTTTCTCATTATTATCTCCACTGTCTCTCTGCAAATGGAGTTGAGCCTGGGTTGAACTTCCTGTGTTCTGCTAAGTTAATACACATCTCTGCATCTGACCTCCAGAGATAAATAAAAGTCTTTCTCCAGGGAAGTCTCCTATTACTATATTTTGGATTTATTCATTTTTTGTTTGATTAAAAATTAATTTCAGTGTCATTCTGTTGGAATCTGGGCATAGATAATTGACAGATAAACCCTGTCAATATATCATTTTGGATATATTAGATTGATTTAGATATATTTAAAGTTAGGAAATATTTCTATTTGAATTTTTATTTAAAAATTATTTTTATAAATAAATTGTTCCTATCTCTAATTTTTAGTAAAGTTCTTTATATTACTGTTAATAAATTTCAGAGACCTTTCCTTATCCTTTTTCCTTATCAAAGGAGAAGAAGAATTATTCTGATTAAGATCTAAAATGGCACCATCCTATGTCAGAGAAGCACTACTTTTATATCTACCCTTTGTCAATTTTGTGATCTCCAGACTTTCTGAAAAGAGATTGCTCTAATTTAAATTTTACTATGGATAAAAAAGTATCCCTTTAGAAATGGTGCATGGTCTGTTCTTACTGAATCCAGCATTCTCTAATCCGTCCTTGATGTGCAATGTTCTTGTTTCCTGAGTTCACATTTTGTATTTCAGATCCTTCCATTCTGTCATTCAATTCACATTGTATCTATGTAAAAAATGGGCAGTTGAGCACTTTAAGAAATTTTTAGCCAACAGGATATTTTAGGAAATAAGATGTTCAAGACCTTTTTACCTGCCAGATGGAAGGAGAGGGGCTAATATATATGATAATCACAAATATGAGAAAGCATTGACATTCTGTGTCCTGATAGTGAGCCAATAGGTTTCAATAGATATGTTAGACAAATTATGGCTCAAAGTAGCTTAGATCATTTCTGAAATTGATTATTTACAGGTTTAGTAGAAACAGTAAGTAATAAAAAGCAAATTGTACAAATGTAACCGTATGCTCTGATATTATTTCATAAGTCATTTAGCAAACCTCTAGTTCTCTTATAATTTACTTCTGGGAGTATTCCTCACACCAGTAGTTCGAAAGTCCTAATCTATGGTGTGTATATGAATTATCTGCGCTAAAAATGTTAAGAAGCCGGAGTAACACTCCTAAAGATTTCACCCTAAAAGTCCTGGGCTCTGGCCTGAGAATTGGTAATTCTAGTGCAGGTATCAATGAGCTAAACTGATGAGAAAGAACACTGCCATAGTTTCTTCTGTTTCAAACAGTGAGTTGTTCTCTTCCATTTAATGTTATTCTTACTTGAAAAGTTTGGATTATGTTTAACATAAACAGTGCATCCTTATTACATCCTGTGCCTCTGCTTTGTTTCCAGCATTGCTTTGATATAATTCAACCAAGGACAATTCTTTACAAATTAGAATTTACCAAGATAAGGAAGCTATAATGAGCCTCTTACCATCCTTACATTTACCATAATATATTCCTTTACTAATACCAAAATCACTAAAAAGGAGAGAGACATTGTTTAATTCTCTTTTCCCTTTAATTCTAGTTATCGCCAGCCATAATTATTCAGTCTGTACCACCTTCAGTCAGTCTGCATATGTCTTGAGTTATTTTACTTTATTGACCATCCAATATCTGTCAATTTCTTGAATATTTAATGTACCACAAACAGCAAAGCAGCATGAGATCGAAGTTGCTTGAAGTGAGGGCTTATGTACGTGGTACAGCTTGAGGCATGACAGATGTTTCTCTAAGTAATAATAACAATAACAGTAAACATCTCTGGAACATAAGGTCCCACTCTTTAAGCTTTCACTCATTTGTATTAAATATTATGCTCCCCAGATATCTTCTTCCTTAATGCACATACAATGGGAAGTCTAGCTTGCAGAGTATAGACTTAAGTAGTCTTTAGGGACTCTTGATATATGTGACTTTGAAAAAGTTACTTGTGTCAAAGAAATGGCATATGGAGATTATGTACAAAATTTTTTGAGGATTAAATAAAATATAGTTGTGTAGGTAATTTTTCTTCATAAAAAGGTAAATGCTTATTTTGCTATACATAATTTCTAAGGATGCCTGAAGCACTAAGTAAAGAAGGAGGGGAAAATCAGGGAAAGAGCATAAGGAAGAAATGGGGCAAATCAGGAAGGATAATAAAAATATATATCATGGTGGATACCAATAAGCAAAGTAAAAATTTTGCCTAATTCACTATTTTGACTGGGGTTAACTTTGTGTAGAGTTATGTCAAATAATAAGATAAACACATTGGTCAGAACTTGAATTTGTGTTTGATGTAGTGAAATTAGTCATCTCAATTCTTCCTGCTCATGATTGTGATGCTAGTCAAATATGAGTGTGTCTATAAAGCACTATCAATTCTAAGAAAATAACCGCCTTTCACCTAGTAATAGAATTGGGAGGATGAGATTGATGGAGCCTGATCCACGGAGCTGCATGCATGTGGCTAGGAGTTGTTCATTTAGGCACATTCATCTGCTGGGAACAATATGAAGCTCAGACTAAGAGACACCTCAGAATTCTGAGTCTGTAATTAGCATGATGGGTCTTAAAGGAGAGGTGTAAAGCTGTTTGTTTACACATGACCAGGGGTGCAATGCTGTTTGGTTACACATGAATAGCTAACATTGGAAAGCAGAGCATTTCAATCATAATGTGATGACCCTGTTCTTGACTCTTAGAACCCAGGAGCTGGCGGAGCTATTGTCATTCATTCATTACCAAGAGCTCTTTGGATGGTTATTTAAGCTTCCTTACTTCAGAGGTCCCTGCTGTTTTCTAGCCCTTAAAACTATTGGAAATTAGGCAGCGTCTTGTCCCAGCCTTTTTTATGTTCTGAGAAGAATGTTAACAATGATCCAGTAGAGCAGAGATCTTTTAAAATTAAAAGTAAGTCTATGTCAAAAAGGAAAGGACAGATGAGAAAGATCAAGGCAGAAAGTGGCTGTCCCTTAAGGACAACAATATTAAAATGGCAATGATGGTGGACATAGAATGATTATAATGAAATTAAATTATTAGAGTGAAGTGAACGAAAAGAGCTTGCATTGCATTAAAATAAATGAGGAAATAACATTGGATTTCCCCCCCAAAATCAGGGCACTGTATTTAAGAACTGGCACTATATAGGATGTTTACTATTTTAATATATTTTTATTAATAATTCTGGAAGCATATTCTTTCTTTAATGAAATATTGTATATATTTTAACAAAGGCTATATTAAGCAGAGAGGTAAAGAAGTATTTTTGAAATTTCAGTTTTTTCCTTGAATGAAAATATTTGTTTCCAAAATTCTGCAATATAATTCAAAATTTGTAGTGCCTATAAGAAGCACTGTTTGAAAATGTGTATCATTTACCCAAAAGTTTAGAATAGTTGTTATTGGTGATTACAAATGCGTATTTTTCATGAGTGTGGAATAACATGTTAAAGGAGAAATTTCCAGATGAATTAATTTTAGATGAAATGATTCCCCTCACCATGTCTTCATGTGTGCCAGACTTTAAGGCCTATATCTCTCTTCAGTGAAGATTTCAGTACCACATGGATAACTTTTCATCTTTTAAGGTATTTGTGACTGTAGTGTTCAGCATTAAAATAAGGTTTTACTTGTATCATCTCAGAGAAGCTCTACTTTTTTTAGTTTATCTTAATATCACACCCACACAGAGAGACTAATCTCTGACACGTTCTTTTATGGATCTCTCAAGCAGCAGTGAACCCACCCAGGCAGGCAGTGGTGGTCTAAGGTAAAACTTGGTCGGGTAGCAGGGCTGGATTAGCTGTGGAATCATGAGTCAGTTCCTCTAATGAATACAAGGGTGTCTGATCAGCATGCACAATGAGGATGCAACACTTCTAGGTTGCTATGGTACACAGACTGTAAATAAGAAAGGAGAAATTGTAATTTTACAAAGTGGAAAGTTATAAACACTACTGGTAGTCTGGAGTGCATAGTCCTCTACATTTTATTCTTTACATCACAGTGCATTTTTGTTGTTTTAAAGCAAATAGTGTTTTCTAGCTCAGAGGTTTATACAGAGGTTCTGTTGGTACCCAGCTGTTTTTTATTAATTCAGCTTTTTACTTAAAAGAGAAAAGGGTACTGCATGATTAAAATCATTGTATAGTTAGGACTATTTTTTTAAATCCTTTCTCTTTCTATTCTAGTTAAAGAAACTAAAAATAGAATAAAATAAAAGTTTTGTGTGAATTTTTTTGGTAAAAATTAATAAATTGTTAGTTTTGAACTAGCATAAATAATATTTATAAGCTGGTACTTTTAAGATGCCTGAAAACAGTTATATTCCTGCAAGTATTATTTAATATACTTATAAAAAAACCTCTTGGTAAACTTCAACCTACAGTCTTTTTCAGTGATCACAAATACTAGTCAAATAGATGCCAGGTTAATTCCCTTTTATGGTACTATTAATATGGTATTAGGATGGAAGAACTAAAATGCTGGTAGGTAGCCTCTTATAGGTTTGATATGGCTAGATATATTTTAAGGAAAAAAATCAAAATTCTCAAATTGTTGGTTGAGTTCATGATTTTGAGATATTAGGCTCAAAATTATGTAGTTATTAATTATGAGACTTGATCACATGAATCACAGAAAAGGTAGGGAAAATTGGGAGTAGAGAATATCTGTTTTCACATGTCTGAATGGTTATAAGATTAGGGAGATACTATTTATTTTACTAGATAAATAACTTGATTGTGCTTAGGTATCACTTAACAAAATTTTATAAAATGGAGATTTTTAGGGCTTCTTCCAAGAACTAATAAATAAGAAGAGTTAAGAGTGGCCCTTAGGAATCTGTATTAAAAAGAAAAAATTATCCAGGTAATTCTAATTAGACAGCCAAGATTGGGAACCCCAGTTTATGTGATTCATGATAAAATCAGGCTTAATCAGTAAGTCCATGTACTGTTAGTCTTCTGGGAGCAGAAACAGGAATTAAATTAATTTCCATCCTCTTTGTCCTATATAATTCCTGTCCACACTAGTTGCTCAAATATATGTTTGATAAATGAGTGAACACAGTAGGAGGCATGTTTTGTTCAAGTGCAATGAAAATATTTTTTATCACTTAGAAGTGTCACTTCCTAGGACTGTAGCTGTCAAAACAAAGACTAGATGATCACTTATCAGATGTTGCTGGTACCAGAAAAGTGCAGAGATCAGCATATAGTAAGCACTCCATAAATGCTTCACAAATTAATGCATAAACTAAATGTGTCTTATTTCACGAATTTCTTAATCAAACTACGTTGACTGTGAAGCAGATCAATGGTAGAATTATAATCAGATTAGTAAGAGCAAATGAGCTCCCTAAAAACTCATTCTATAGGATAATATAGGTATAACTAAAATGACATTTTAGCATTTATCAAAAAGAACAAGTCTTCAACTTTAGCTGTATGCAAAATTAATCATTCACAACATTGTAGCATCAAAACACTTTGTATTTACTTTTCTTATATCATTTATCATTTATTTGGAAACATATCTGTTTGTCTATTGTAAAACCAACCTTCCTTGAGGACAAGGACACTGCTATCATTTTGTCCTCCTCCAACCCATCTGAAAGCTGAGCGTAGATTTGTTTGACTTGATAGTTAGCTATTTTTCACTGTGTAATAGACTTGGGCTTCACCTCACTGCACAGAGCTGCAGTGCATGGATCACTTTCAGTAACTTGGCAATTCTCTTGACTATCAATCAGTGCTAAGCTTCTGTTATCATATATTGGGGCACTGAAATTGTATGCTGATTTAAAGACAGAAATCCAATTATACCTGAATATTTTATGTCTGATTCTTTACCTCATTATAACACATGGATCTTATTATTTTTTCATCTTCTTTGGGCAGAAAGGACTTTCAAATATCCTTATTCTTCCTACATGGAAGAAAAAGAAAAATTTGGTTTCATTTTAACAAAAAGTTGAAGATAACACAAATAACCAGGGACTGCACCTTTGACATAAGAACTGACCCTTGAGGCTTTGGAGAAGCCAGCTGCATGTTCAGTTTCCTTTGTCCCTGTTTCTTGGGATTTACTTGAAAGAAAAACATATTGGACAGAAACTGTTGCCATCTTGCACAAGTTGGTTACATGATCTTCAGATTTTTTGATGGATTTTACCTGTTGTTCTGGGTAGTAGACTTGGAACAAGTTAGACAATATATATTTTGACAGTGGCTGATTTATGCAGTTCCAGGAATGATCGATTTGTGTACTTTTACAAGGGTAAGGCACACTTCATTTTACACAGCCCATTTTCACCATTGTCAGGGTTTAGTTTCTTGACATTCCAATAAAAAATTGAACCACGTTTTTTATTTTTCAGCTCTATTAGTCTCTGCTCTTGTTTCCTTTCTTTATAGGATTGGTGAAAAGTATTTGGCTAATCCCTTGAGAGACACATTACCATTGTTTAAGTTGTTGGGGGCAACCTTTAGGCTCAGGGTATTGATGACATACAAAGTGATTGCATGATTTCTATAGTAAAGAGAATATTACAGGTGGAAGCTATAACTGGCTAAAGTAGCAAGTGCTCTCACATCATATCCTTTTTCTCCCCTTAGCTGACAGTTCTAAGTATGCTCCTTGCATGTGTGGTTTAGATTTGGTAGAGACTTGGGTAGAGAATACACACAATTTTGAGGTGTTTCCATCTGTTGTTTTGTATCCTGGATTTCTTCACATTCCAGTGACTGTGGCATGCCATGAAATCCTTCAGAGTGAAAGCTGAGAAAAATTGGAAACTCACATTCATGTGAAGCTCTTCTTCAAGTTTTAGGGTCCCTTCTAGAATCTGCTGATCCTGCTACTATTGAATCTAGAGGCTTCAAGTAGTTGTGTATTATATTTTGTTCAAAGTTTGTAGTTTTTATCTGCCAAGAGATTGGGACTTATTTGGCCATTTTAGAAGAACTTTCCCAGCATTTTTAAAATTTTAAGGTAGAATAGCAGTTTATCAATCCTATATTTTGTTCTATGCTGTTGGTTTCAAAAAAGAACTTGAATATCTTACTTTGTATAAGTAACCAGAGTAAAATATAAATTTAGTAATTTAGGTAAACATTGAGTAATTCAGTTGGCAAGGTCAGTGGTCAGGGAGATAGTGAAGGGAGAGTCCTCAAATCTGAAATAATCTGGAGTAATCTGCTAGAGGGTCAGACAGTTAAGAACTCAGGATGATGGAAATTATTAGAATTTCTGGAGTCATCGAAGCCTGGTATTGGACAGAATCTTGGAATCAGTTTATCAAGCTTTGTAGCTAAAACTAGAATCCTTCCAACGGTATCTCCCTACAAGATAGTCACTACAGACTATGAAAGTGTGCTGAAAAGAATGTTAGATATGGCAGTGAAGTAAATTGGAACAGTTGGCTACAAATGGTAAAATATCACACAAGTTTTCTCACATAAGGTACTCTGCAACATTTCCTATTTATTTCTGAATTTCAAATTTCTAGGCTAGCTATGCCATTGTACAATTTTTTACTGTGTAATTTTTGTACTTATAGGATAAAAATCAGTATTTCTGGGTGAATAATGTCTTATATGTCAAAAACTAGCATTATCTCTCAGTTTTTGGAAGGGTAAGGTATAAGGGAGTCAACTGATAAATAATAAATAAGAAGAGGAACTATGGATCCCTTTGGTTAGTTTTGTAATGCATACAAAGTCAAGTCCAAAGAATTTCTGCAACATAAAAAATTGTTTTAAAATGTATTGAGATGATGTGAAAAGTTAATCTAATGACAAAGAATTATACAGTTTCTGACCATATATCAAAATTATAGTGTTAAGAAGGCACGAGAATCTTTATTTTCAGATCATAAATACCAACATAAAAGAACACTTGAAATGAATTTTGACAGTTTCAAGCCTTTGCCCAAGACTCATTAATTCTTATCTAAGAATTATAAACACTGGGTCAGCATAATAATCATTAAAACACTAAATGTAAATAAACATGTACAAAATACATTTTTTTCAGATACTCTTACTATTTATGCAGTACATTGCTCCCAAGAACAAATATACATAGTAAATAACTTCTATAGGGAACAGCACAAGATATCGAGGACAAGAACTGAGTCTAATCAGAGATTCATAATATGATAATTTTCTAAAGACATACTTAATGTTGCATCCATACATTCCCTTAGGATCAGTGAGGCACTGATGTTTTATATCAGCAAGGACTTAAAATGCCTACTTAATGCACAATCAAACAAAATACCACTGCACCTCAACATCACCACTACCACTAAACCCTTGAAGAAAAAAATGTAGCATAATGCAGTTAATCTCAAAATAAACCTACTTTAACTCTATACTATTATAGGATACATATGGGGTATCCACTATTTTAAAAAGGCCAGGGCTTTGCATCTCTTCTTTTTAATGTAGATGGCATTCTTGTATATTTAGTTCTATTGAGAGTCTAAGCTACAGATTAAACTCAATGGAGGAGAGTTTAGTGAATGGATTCTAAGCTAAGTCCCCTTAAGCACTGTGTTTCATGAGTGTAGACATGGAAACCCTCTCCCTTTATTATTTTCTAGAGACAGTTTTTTTTTTCACTTCAAGTGAGCCAGTGTTTTAGTCCTTTCTAACATGTAAAAGGTCATTCATTACCTTCTCTCACCTTTCTCTTCAACCTCTCCCTCTCTACTCTTCCCTTTTAGCTTGTAAAAATGCCTGAGTACTGCCTATCTGTAAACAACGACAAAAACAAAATTATTTTCCAAGTGTTTTCTTCCCTGTACTGTTACAATACTTTTCTCTTTCCTTTCAAAGAGAGCCACAGTACTCAAAAGTACAATATACAATTTAGATATCTTCTTCACCTTCCTTCATTCCTTTGCACATTACAATTGGGGTTCTGCCCACATCACACTCTATCTAAATGACTCTTGACAAGATTACCAATTAATACCCAAGATATCTACTCTTCCTTCCTACTGGGAACTTTCATCCTCCCTAGGCTTCAGGTATATTATTTTCTCTTTCATTTTATTCCTCTTTCTACCTCTTTTGATTTTTATCCTCAGTCTTTTCAGTAGAATCTCCTTTCAGTACCTCTTGCTTACAAGCTACTGTTTTCTAAGATTCTGTCCCTGAATATTCCTTATCTCTCTATCACTCTATCAAGACAGGATAAGCTGGGCTTCCCTGGTGGCGCAGTGGTTGAGAGTCCACCTGCCGATGCAGGGGACATGGGTTTGTGCCCTGGTCCGGGAAGATCCCACATGCCGCGGAGCGGCTAGGCCCGTGAGCCATGGCCACTGAGCCAAAAGACAGGATAAGCTAAATTACAAGTAACAACCCTTACAATCTCAGTGGCTTAAAACAATCAGCATTTATTTCTTGCTCATATTACATGTTTATCACAGTTGAACTGGGGGTACCCATCACATTGTCTTCATTCAGGTACACAGGTCAACAGATCCTCCATCACCAGGGATATTCTTGGTCATAGTGGCAAGGGGAAGAGAACCACCAACTTAGAAGTGAGCACCAACTTAGAACCTGCTTCTGCTCCAAAGAGGCATAAATTCCTTCCTCTCAATTTTGTTGGCAAAGTGAGTAATATAGTCAAGACTAACTTCAAAGGGGGCAGATCAGTATAATCCTATAATGTGCACAAAAAGTGCAAACCAAAATAGAAGAGAATAGTTCTAATGACCATTACAGTCTCTGAGTGATTTCATCCAACAAATGTGGTTTCAATTGCTACATAAATGGTAATGACTTGCAAATATATACCTTGAGCTCTTGTCTTTTAATATCTATACCCATCTATACAACTTCCTACATCACTTGTATATCCAAACACTGAAGTCAACCCTCCCCAGTGAAACTTGTTATTAAACTTCTCATCTTGGTTACCTTCCAAGGATACAAGTTAGACACTTCTTGGTTATTCCTGATTTATTACTCTTCCTTAACCCATATGTCAGTAGTTACCTACTTTAATTCAATCAATGGTCTCAGTACTATTAGAATCTACCCCTTCCCCTCTGTTTACATTATTTCTTCCTTAATGTGATCTCTCCATATTTATTACCTGGATTGCTGTAACAGCATTTTATTGTGTTCTTCTTGCTAATGGGCTTAGTCCCTCCCAAACTATCCTTGTCCCTGCTGTCAAAGTTATCCACATCACAAATTTCATCATTTAATGTTTTAAAAGTCACTTATAGTTTGCTCCCTGTTGACTTTAGGATAATATTCAAACTTTTTTATATCATACCAGGCCTTTTCTGATGTGATCTCTGATCATCTGGCTAGTTTCATCTCTCTCCACTTCCCCCAACTCATCTCATTCCATGATCTACTATTGATGATCAAGCTCACTTAGAGATATAAGAGAAGTGTAACTAAATGATACGTTCAGAAGGAAAAAAAAAAAGAGGAAAATGAAGAAAACTCTTAAGTTGGATATAGAACCTGGGATAGCCTATAGTCTCCAGCAGGAAGTTCTAACTCTGTCTTTTTGTTCAAACATTTCATTCACCTAGAAGGAGATCTGAGTAGGAGACTAGTAGAGGTAGTTTTGCTATTGGAGAAAGATAAGTAGCTTGTGGAGGCAGTAGGTCCTTGAATTCAGACTAGGAAGGTATGTCCAATCCTGACATTTATGATATTCATCCTTTGATGAAAAGCTGTGTCTGTAGGTAATACCAAGGTTATTATGTGAACAGTGACAACGCTTCTCAGCTACATGGCAGTGACCAGCTCAGCTGGGTCATGTCGCGTATAGGGCTGCCCCTTACAGGGCTACAGAAGAGCATGTTCTTTACGAAAGTGGTACAGGATTAGTTTGGAAATGTTTGACAGATATAATGATTGGCATTCTCTGCAATAATTTTAATGTTTCAAAGCTACAGATCAAAGACAGGGAAAAAAAGAGAAAATCAGAGAAATTACATCCTTTGGAATAAGAAAAAGAACAAAAAAGGAGACAAGTATATTTTCACATCTAAACAATTCTTGTACTAGATTTTAAACAATTTTAAGACTATGGAAATGGTGAAGAGGGTGAGGTTTTTGTAGTAGTTGTTTGTTTGTTTGATTTTTTTCTTAATTTCTGTGTTTTTTTAAACCATACCCATCTCTTTACTTTATGTAATTTAAGGAGAGAAAAACACAATTTCTATAGTAGGCTGCAGTATTTTAGAATGTGTCTTTTGTTTCCTACTAAGGGGGAATAAAAGGCAAAGAGGAAAGTTTCCCAAGTTACTAGTTCAACATAAGTGAATGAAAAAAATATGTGCTTTTCCTTCAATTGCCTAACATTTATAAGCAGAAGGATGAATTAACAGAATGACAGGTGTTGGGAAATGACAAAAGGAAACAGATTACTGATGGGAATCAAATTGCTTAGTCCTCAGTTACATTCCAGGCATAAATAAAGTAAAACAATTAATCTTTTATTTCTGCCACCTGTAAATCTGCCAGGCATTCTATGCTCAACAGCACTAATGATGCAAAGACAGTGCCTAATTTTTTTCTACTCTGTAATTTCAGACCCACAATATTTGACAGCTGAAATCATCTTCTGTAGTGTCTCTGTGCCAGTCCAAGAGGTAGAATGGCTTCTATGCTGAAAAAAGGTCCCTTCAATTTCATTGAAAGGGAGTGGAACACTTTAACATTCACCAGAATGGAAGAGGAAGAGTACATGGTCTCACCCCTAAGTTTTAAGCACTAAAGTGTGGCTAATTTCTGGATTTTAAGGGAAGAGTAAAGATGGGAAACTAGAATAGAATGAACTGGAAAAAATTGTCTTCTGCTGTTTCTGTTTGTTAAGAGGTTAGTAAGCGTAATGATTTTCTATTACCATTTTGACATTTGGAAAAAATAAATGAAAAAAACAAGCTCAACTATTATTTATGGTATATGCCACTGAATTTCCACATTTTTCTGGATCTCTTAACCAGAATTATGCATTATGCTTTTAGAACTATGTTTTCACATTGACAGGCTGAGAAATCTGATTAGGCACCAGGACATGAGATAAAGTCTAGGACTCTTACACTTGCATCATAATAAATTAGCCTGAAAGAGTGATTGTGGACCTATGCCCCAAACTCTACCCCGAAGCTATGTGTCTAAGGACATCCATGCCTGTTTCTAAGGAGAAATAGATATTTTTCCTTCTTCCTGGTACCCGACACAAATCTTCCTCTTTCTGTGTAGTTTTCTCTGATACATGTCTGGCCCCACTAGTAATTGGGCATATGTTTGACTGTCACTGGCTTCCCTAACTCTGAGGTTATGCAGAAATGCATCAGTTGAAGACCTCATGGAAATCCTGTTAAATAGCAGACATCCTCATTTTTTATAAGAAAAGTGGTTTCTCTTCAATACAAGCAATATTTTCTTTGTAGCATCTCTAACTCAAATGCAAAAAGACTCTGCTTGTTTACTTACCTGGCATTTTCTTTCCCTGGATTATCACCCAGAACATTTATTTCTCTTTAGTTCATCCCTCTTTTGAGTGACTTAGCAGTTAATCAGTCTTGTCATGACTACTGCAAGTGATTGGATTTTGTTTGATTTTTAATGAAGCGATGTTTCAGTTCCATTTTGGCTTATGGTGATAAATTATTTGCAAAGCACAATGAGGGAAAAAGGGGGGTGGGAAGAGAGAGATGAAAGCTCCAGGGTCATTCTGGCTTATTCTAATTTTTAAATATGTTCTCAGCAGTTGTATCCCCCAAGTGTTTAAAAAATAACTGAAAGCTGAATACTGCCCAGAAACAAGAAAATATGAATTGATTCTGGCTTCTTAGAAATTCCATACCCCGTGGAGCTCCCAGTAGTGTTTTCATCTCTTTAAAAATGTTTCCACTTTGATTCTTTTTTTTTCCTTTAGAATCAAGCTTTGTAGTTAATTGCTGATAACATCCTTTTTTACTTAGTTTTATACTGAGCAATCAAGTCTGCTTTCTTCTCTATCTAGCTTCCAAAACTCTTGGCTATTTTAAGGATTTTTTCCCCTGAGGTTAGCTAGTTTCCTAGAGCTAACAACCAATGCATTAAATATCCATCCCAAGAAAAACTGCAATCTGACTTTTAAAAAAATCTTTCAAAACATGTTCTCAAACGGAGTTTTGTAATTATGACTCTGGAGAATAAGTTACCTTGTTTAAATCACCCAGGATATTTTCCCCAGGCATTTAAACATTTTAAGATGCTGGCTAAGACAGTCTGAACATAGAAGCAATGGGTAGCCTCTGCTTGACCCCAGAGAGCTATGTCCAACCTCATGTGTTTCTAACACCTCTCCTACCTCTGCCCAAAGTTTTAAAAAAAATCAAAACAAGTACTAAGTATCGATTCCAGAGCCTACATAAAATATACAGACCTGGGACCAGGAAAAGAGTTAAAGCCCAATAATCAACTTTCCGGTTGTTGCCTTGGGACTCTGAGGGAATAAAAAAATGAATAGGTAAATGCTAGCGTGGGGAATGCAGGGTTTGGCAGTTGGGCAGTGGCCCAGGGTACCAATGAGTGAAGTGGCCTAAGTGTTGGCAGATATAAGAGGTGGAATGTGGATAAAAGTGGCTGAACTGTAAAGAACATGGCAGAACCAGCTGGCCGAGTCAGTATCAGGTTACATTTATACTTCCCCTTCCCATCTGTATCTTGTCTTTATTCTCTAATCCATTGCTTCTAACCTTCTCCCTTGTGTTTCCCCCAAATGGTTAAATTAAAATAAAATAAAACAAAAGCACAGAGAAAAAGAGAATATTTAATTAGACAGAATAATTGAACAGAAAAAAATTGTGTATTTCTCCCAAAAAACTATGAAAATATTCATTCAAAGCATTTCTAGCTATTTAAAGTAGAAGCATAGGCCTTCACAGAAATGGGAGCATTATAACAGACATTGGCAAAGTAAGCACGAGTACGTCCATTGCCTCAGATATCCTTTGCACTTTTTAGATGTGTTAAGTAATCTTAGAAAAAAAAATTAATTTTCAACAGTGTTCATTTCCAAATTTTTAAACATATTTTTAGAGGTGATATACATGCTATTTATCATTATTATTTTCACATTTCTATTACCATCAAGGTATTGGAATTTGGAATGGAACCCCAAGTGTAGATAATAAACTTGTCAAGTTTTTGGTGGTCTTTTGGCCCCTTCTTCCCCTGGTTTTTAAACCATTTACCCTTTGTGCAGTACTTCTTTGCCAGCCCTCCATTGGTGCCACCGTGCTCATCTTTTCACATTGTTATCCCTATTAGGAAAATATTTGAATCACATTTATACAAAAAAATGAAAATAAAAGTTGACTTTCATGGTGTTTCTATTCCCAAGATGTCTACATTTTTAAAGGGTTCAAATCCATGAACTAAATGAATAATGCTTAGATAGTAGACTTTTAATGACCAATAACAGGACAGTAGATGGATTCCTCTGGAAATCAGCCATTGTAGGTATGCATTACAACATTTCATTTTTAGGCAGATAATTCTTGAGGTTGGCAAGGTCAGATGAGATTGCTGGAAGTTTAGTGGTTTTTAACTATTTCCTTAGGTTTAGGGGGCAGGGTATTAAGCAAATATCCTTGCTCATCCTGTATGATCAAAGAGTACCAATTTCTAGATTTGTTCTCTTGAAAAGGGGCCCCAGAATATTCTTAAGAAAAAGTGTAGATTCCAAAGTTGTTCAATAAAAGAACATATCACTTCTTTTACTTAGAAATGATAATCTATTCATCAATCAAAAGCTACATTCCAGTTCTCAATCTGTTGTGCAGAAATCATTAAAAAATGGGCCAATCAATACATGCATATTCCCCTCAGTTTTAGAATACATGCTCCTCCTAGAAAACTAATTTAGTTGGGTTAAAACTAAACTTATAGAGACAGATATACCCATTATTTTTTTTTAATACAAGGATATAACATGTTAAGTATCTTCAAATTAAAGGCTTGAAATTTTGAATCTATCTCGTTAAAATTACTCATGCCTCAAAAAATTTAATTGTTACTGTTCTTTGAAGAGATTTTCCTAATTTAGAATTTCTTTCACTAGCAAATCTTGCAAAACCGTATTATGATCATTTAAATGTAGAAGGATCATACTGGTGAAAGATTCATATGAAAACATTCTTGATGTGTTATCAACATATTACACATATTTTCAAGTTTATTTGGTAATTTGGAGTTTCTCAACAAACTTGTGATACTGTAGCCACACCCTTTAGACATTTCTCCTTTGTCAGATGGTGCAAATGTTAGACTTTGTTAATTGAGGCTGCTGGAGAGACATTTCAGCACACTAGCCCAGAAAGGTACTCCATTTCTAGACTCTGATCTTCTTTCTTTATTATTCAGCATGGTGGCCCAGTGGTCTGCACACACCAGTTCTAGCCCTACTCTCAGGTTGGGAGACCATTTCTGTCACATAGTTCCAGCCATATTCTCAGGCAGCTGTCTCCTCAATTGGTAAGCCAGTTCTACGTAGCAACTCCATCCTGCACCCTCTGACAGGTTTGTACAGGCACCCTGGGTGTTCTCTTGTAGCTGTGCCCACTTTGAAGAGATCTGAACTCATCCTTGGGGAAGAACTTCTTCTAGGTCCTCTGTTCTTTTGTTGCTCACTCTTCCCCAACCTAATGACAATGGCTGCTTTTGTTTTTTTTCACCTGATAATTCTTGGCTTTTTGGAGTCCACTTTAACCCTTTTAATAGTTAACTACTTTTTAGTAGTTAACAATTTTTACATTAAATTTTCTTATTCAACTTGTGGGTATGTTTTCTGTCTCCTGAAGGGGTTTTAATGATATACTAATTCTATTTTTGAAATAGCTTATTACCATGTCATAGAAAAAGCAAAACTGCCTCCAATCCACATTAACAAAATTATATGATCATAATTATATGATCATTAATTGTCTTAACAAATAGGAAATACACTAGCAGTTTACTGAAAACTGCTCAGAGAAAGGTTGTATTGTGATAGGCCAATGGTGTTTACTAAAAATAATATGTATATTTGAAATTATTATGTTTTATTACTATGGTTTAGGGAACAGTGTTTTTTAAAAAATGATTTCCTATGAGAAGATGTTACCTCTTCTGAAATAGCTATAAATTATATAATTGTTCCTATATAAAGTGGTTACAAAGTATCATTGTTATAGCAAAGTAAAGTGAGATTATAAATTTGGGGGACTCAGCTTTATCTCTTTGGCAAGAATCATGATATTTAGCTTTCGGGTCATTTCTAAGTTATTAAGGTAGTGGGTTTTAGGGCATCTAGTGCAATACCTAGAATATAATATGCAATAAAAGGACTGAATAATACATGTGAGACTAGGTACTAGATAAAAAGAAGAGATTGGGGCAGAAGTTATGAGGTAAAGGGATGTA
Organism: Grampus griseus; assembly: GCF_964374135.1. Classification (NCBI taxonomy): domain Eukaryota; kingdom Metazoa; phylum Chordata; class Mammalia; order Artiodactyla; family Delphinidae; genus Grampus; species Grampus griseus. The sequence continues at coordinate 38,913,464 of NC_139003.1, forward strand.
ATACAGCCTACTTTGGAATTGAGCAATGGCTTATTTAGCATAGCTAGAGTAAGAAAAGTGCTGTGAGCTGTGCTGTTCAGAGAGCACTGGGTTTGAAAGTTCTATAATTAATAGAAAGGCAAATAAAACACAGAAGAGCAGACGTTTGATCCCAGCTATAAAGTAATAGGAAGAACTTGAAACTCTATTGCAACAGATACATAAGAATGAAAATTAACATGCAATAAACACTGTCTCAAATGCACAGCTTATGATATAAGGTCTATCTCAAGGAGCCAGTGATGAAAAGAGAGCTAATGACCAAAGCAATGTGCTCCTGGGCTTACACCATGGTTGCATTGGGTGTTGCTACATGGTTTTGGGTTACCTTTCGGAGATATCTAGGTCATTCAGATAAGATCCATACAGAAAGGAGTCAAAAATTTTAGTTTGGACTAATCAAATATTCAAACAGAAGCATGTGGCTGGGACTCTAAAGGGAGACATTCTCAGTAAAATGTTGCACTAGGGAAGAACTTGTGTTCACTACCATAGGGAGGTGCAGAAATTTTTAAGACTCAGCATAGGATGTATAAATTTGAACGCCATATCCCTATGAAGTTCATGCCTCTGTTCATGCACTTCTAACTGTAACTTTTTATTCCTCTTACCCAAAGTTAAAGCAAAAGAACCTCCATCTATTTGAAAATACAACAACAATATTCTAAGTAACTTATAATTTAAAAATTCAAAATACATAATAATTAGAAACACCGTAGTATTAATACTGAAAGCTATGTGTAAAAACTTACGGAATATAAGTAAAGTAGTAGTTAGAAGAAAAAGCATAACCTTTAATGTTTACATTACAAAAGAAGAAAGTCTGAAAATTGTTAACTATCCAAGTCAAGAAGTTAGATAAAAGGTATATAGCAAAAGATTACATCATAATGTTGAAATTTATAGCCATTCCCTTTAGAGTCTATTCAACATTGTACTGCATGTGTTAATCTACATAGTAAAATGGGAATAAAAGTAAATGAAAAGAAAAGCACACATGTCATTTTCGCCTTACATATGATTGTCTACATAGAAAATCCAGGAGAATCTTCAAACACTTGATACTAATTAGCATTACTAGCTTATAACAAACGTAGTTAGTTTGCTGCAGAAAACTAATTTGATCCTATACATATTCCATAAAATTCAAAAAATATATTCTTTCAATAGCATTTAACAAATTAGTAAAATATATATGAAACAAAAGTGTGAAAGATCTTCCTGGAGAAAAAGTATAAACCTTAAGTGGAAGTCATGATGAAAAGATCCAAATAGAGAGTCCTCATTCATGGATGGAGATGTGAAGTAACATGAAAAAGAAAGATATCTTCAAATGTTCTATAATCCAATGCATTTCCCATAAAATTACCAATAATATTTTTCACAGAAGTTGAATTGTTGAACAGAACCTTACATGGATAAACAAACATAGTTTGGCAAATTTTGTAGATAAAGTAGGTGAGGGAAACTATACCCACACCTAAAGATATTCATTCCACAAATATTTATTGAAGACAATGTATGTACCGGACATTGGGTTAACTGCTTATAATAAAAAATCAGTGAACAAGCTGATGGAAAATATTGATCCATTTGAATATAAAAAATAAACAAAATTCTCAGGACATCAAAATACACCATTAACAAAATGAAAATATAAATCATAGACTTGGAATGAATATTTGCCATACATATAATAAGCAAAGAATAGGTAACCAGAATATATAAAGAACCACTAAAAAGCAATAAGGCAAACATTTCAATTAAAAAAGATAAAGGACATTAGCAAACATTTCACAGAAGTGAAAGCTCAAATGGCTAATAAACATGTGAACAGATGTTCATTTTAATAGCAATCCATAAAATGCAAATTAAAACAACAGGGCATTATTTTACAACCATCAGATTGGTAAAAACAAAAAAAAATGTTGATAATAACAAATGTTGCTGAGTGTCTAGCAAAAAAGTTCTCAGGAAAGGGTATGTGACTTGTTGCAATTATTTTGAAGAACAATGTGGCAAGATCTGGTAAAATAGTAGAAATTACCCAGTTATCTAATGAGTGGGCTCACTTTCTGTCTATGTATCTTCAAGAAACTCTCACGCAAGTACATTATGAGATATCAACAAAAATTTTTTATTAAAACATTATTTTTTTAAAACATTATTTTTAATAGGAGTAAATTATAAGCCACCTTAAGCATCAATGACTAGAAGAAAAACAGTGATTTGTTCATATAATGAAACATTGTGTAGTAGCTAGTGAACTAAAGTTTCATCTATTGATATTGATGAATTGCAAAATATTGGAATGAATATTCCAATACACCAGAATGTCCAATACAAAATGATACAAAATAATATTTCATAGTTTAAACATGCAAATAATAATATATATTATATTAATATATGTACATATATATGTGCACATATAGAACACATAAAACACCATAGTCAGATTTTATCTGCACATAGAAGGAAAATAATGGGGCTGGTGGAGGGCACCTAAGGGGCTATAACCTCTATGTAGTGTTTTTACTTCATCAAAAATTATGAAGCAAATATCGCAAAATAAAATTTGATAAATTTAGATGGGTATTCAGATACTTAAAAGTATTTTTTGCTTGAAATACATTCAAAAATTTAATAATATAATTTTTAAAAAATTAAAGAAGAGCAGTCATGAACTAAATTGGATTTTAATTCTTAGAGAATCAGGCTAAGAGTAGGAAATTAGCCCCAATGGCCCAGCCAGACAATATTTAAGAAGAGATTAGAAATATACTTTAGAGGGAAAATAGACAAACCTTCCGCATCTCCTTAGATCTTTTTCCTGAATGACAATAAATAACTTTAGATAGATGGATGGTTTCTAGGTGTTATCTGTGATAAAAGTGGGAAAGCTTCAGCTGAAGGAGCAGTCAGAGCCATTTCTAGCAATGCCAGCAATGGGCAGAGAGAAGAGGACAATTATCAAAAGTTAACCGTGTATCACTCAGGACTATAAGTACTCTGGTTAGGTTATTGCTTCTTATCTAGCAAACCCAGGGAATTTTTTTTTCCCTGTTGAACATGTGATAGTAGCAACAAGAATAGTCACAAATGCTGGGATCTAGGATGTATAGTAAAAAAAATCCCTGATATTCAATTTCTTACAGATGTTGAGGCCCAGCAAATGCAGCTTCTTTGAATTATGCATTAAGAAAAGAAAAAAATAAATAAGGCAATCGAAGGAGCAAGGAAGTAGGAAGCAATAAAGTTTTCATCCCTGGCCTAGGAAACAGGGTACCTAGAATCTACTTCAGTCTATTCCATTAAATATTTGGTTTTTTCTTAGGCAAATAACTCACACTTTGGAGATTTTATTTTCCTCAATTATAGTATGAGAACATTTAATATTAACTCACTTTCTTTTAAGGTTCATCTGCTTTAAAATACTAAATCTCTATTTGGAGATTATCATCTTTCTGACACAGAATTGGAGAGGGAATGGATAACTATCATTCCTAACTGATGTCCCTAAAATTAGCTCTTTGTTAGTCCAAGCCTAGTACTTCCTCAGTCAACACAGTAATACCACACTCTCCTTGGCATCAGACATGATGTAGGTATTCCACCAACCCTTACTGCTTAATTAACTGATCTTTCCTGATGAGGCAGGATCTACTCACTTACCTCTGTTTCCCAACACTGGAAGTCAACTAGAAGTAGTTAAGGATGTTTGCTTCTGGTTGTTTCACTAACTATATAAGAATTTGGTATTTGAATAAGACACTCTCATCAATCTTAAGAGCAACCAAGACATTTTCATTGTGCTAATACCCTTTTGACAATTGCTGGAGTGTGATACACTCAGGAAAGCTCTGCTTTGTGGCCCTTTTACCAGAACTGATTCTGTTTATGTAAATTAGTGTCTCAATCTCAGGCATGACAGTTGTTAAGGGAGGCTCTCTAAGGACAGGTTTTCTCCTTTCTGCTTCCTAATATATTGAATTGTGCATATGTGTTGAGTTATTCGATAATAAGGCAAAGTTTGAATCTATTGGTTCTCTGGTCAAATTACAGATTTCAGAGTTCCCTACTATAAACCACATCTGTGAAGCCCCTCCATGGACCACCTTTCACATCTAAATTATATGAATGACCTGTCATCCTGGCATATCAACTCACTAATAGAAATGTGTAGGGATGTTCCTAGATATAGTTGGCACCTTAGTTTTGCGTGTAATCGATATTTGTGCTTTACTGAAGCTAAACACTTTTTCCACACTAAGCTGCACAATAATGATTGCAAACCAGAGAGCAACAACTTTGGTAAATGAAAGTAATACTATGGGAGTCCAAAAATGCTGTATTAACAGTTCACTGATCATTTATGGGAATCACATCTATTAGATGTCTTCATACAGGGACAAGGAATCTTTTCTCAGTGAAAATAAGGCTAGACTCATAAGGGGGAAACAAACCCTACAAAGACAGAATAACACTTTGGACTCAGCTGATATGCATCTGGTAATCCATTATTATGATAGTCAAAATTTATCCCTCAGTTCTTATTATTTTCCAGACTATATTCTAAGTGCTTAAAATGTGTATTCTTACTGAACATTCACAGCAATTCTATAAAGTAAGAAACTATTGTTATTCCTATTAAACTGATGGAGCAACCCAGAATTGTCAGGGAATTTGACCAAGGTCACACAGATGATAAATGACAGCACAAGTATATGACCCCAGACAGTCTGAGATGAAAGTCACTACCCACAATATGATTCCTAGACGTTTGTGTTAAAAAGTAATATTTGTCTCCCTTGTACAAAAACAAATATTGCTAGCCACATGAGCCAAAAAGAAAAAAATCATTGAAAATAAAAATATTTTATGTGTTTGTTTATGTGTAATGAAATTCTTTTGGAGAAATGCTGAAATTATGAAGCCTAGGGAAAATCCTTTATCTTTTGCATATCTTTTAGAGTCACATCCAGTTTCAGATGACACACTGGCCAGTTTTTACTTCCTACCTGACTTGGACTGAATCTGCAAGTTAGCACATTAATCACTGGAAAAGCAAAGGACAAAAGAATATACTGTGGCTTAAAATATCTAAGACTGTTACCCACCAGCGTTCTTGGCCTTACTTAATCAATAGAAATTGCTAAGAGGCCAGACAAGAAATTCAGACAAGGTTTTATTGGGGCCCCTGCTGCAAAAACAAGTAACAGGTTCCCTTGCTCACTCCCCCCGGGGTGAGGGGACTGCTTCCTTATATGGGGTGAGGGTAAGGGTGTGTCCAGGGGTCAGCTGGAGGGCTGGCCTAGATGGTCTGCCCACCCCTTTGGTGATGTTGAATGCGTGGGCATGCGCGGTACCCTGCTTTTGCTCCTGGCTCTTCAGGAGTGGCAGTTGGGTTTTTGGTCTTTTTGTATCTTGTTGTCCCCCACTGCACATGCTCATAATTATTTTTAGTCCCGCTTAGTTTCTTTGTATTTTGCTGCTCGAGGAGATGTTTGTCTAGGTGCAAGCACTGCAGCAAAGGGTCCCAGGTCCCAGGTCCCAGCTTGTCTAAAGACTAGAAGTTTCTGAATTGTTATGAGACTTCCTAGCATTATTCCCCCTCAAAAGGCCATGGTCCTAGAATCAAAGTCCTTCCCCTACACGTTTTATTTTCCCTTTTGCCCTCTTCAGTAGAACACATGCCTACTCAAACATTCAAAACATTCTCTATTTTAGTATGAATTTTACTGCATAAATTTTGCAAGGTGTTCTCAATTTATACATAGGTTGTTATAACAAAGTTCTTACAAAGTTTATAATAGGAATAGTTTTCCTCATAGAGATAATTTTATAAATGATAATAATGCATTCAGGCCATACAAAACGATTTAACCTCCAATGTCTTTTGATGTTTCTTGGTAATGGTACAATCTATTCACAAAATTGTCTTTTGTAGCATCTCATGGAAAATGCATTCTTTGCATGCAGAGAACACATCTTCCCTCACTGGGGGCAGAGTCAGACAGACTGACACAAGATAGTCATTATTGGCACCAGTAGCATGTTAAGGGTCTTCTTCCACTTGCATATATTGTTTTATATATGTATATATATATATATATATATATATATATATATATATATATATATATATATATCAGGAATCTCTCAGTCTGTATTTCCATCTATATATACCAGTGCTTTAAAAAACTTAACTTCTTACCCCTCTCCCTCCCCGTGTCCTCAAATCCATTCTCTACGTCTGCGTCTTTATTCCTGTCCTGCCTTAGGTTCTTCAGAACAATTTTTTTTTTTTTTAGATTCCATATATATGTCTTAGCATATGGTATTTGTTTTTCTCTTTCTGACTTACCTCACTCTGTATGACAGACTCTAGGTCCATCCACCTCACTACAAATAACTCAATTTTGTTTCTTTTTATGGCTGAGTAATATTCCATTGTATATATGTGCCACATCTTCTTTATCCATTCATCTGTCGATGGACACTTAAGTTGCTTCCATGTCCTGGCTATTGTAAATAGAGCTGCAATGAACATTGTGGTACTTGACTCTTTTTGAATTATGGTTTTCTCAGGGTATATG